>NC_136466.1:56244902-58978652 GCF_902686455.1 Sciurus vulgaris
AATCATTTGCATCTAACAGAGACACAAATATAAAGAAGTGGGAAAGCTACATAGGGGAAAAGTAGAACAGTATGTTCTGACTAGAGGCTGCTGGCATGGGGAAACTGTAAGCAGCCAAGAAGAAGCAGGGCAACCTAAGTGAATGACTAGGGGCACAGTTTCAGCTTTCTCTACTTGTCCTGAGTTGAAAGTTGTCTGTTATTACTTAAGTCTTGGACACCTTGGGGCCACTGGTACAGGGATTACTTCTATCAGTCGCTACAGAATATTCACTTCCTGTACTTGTTCCTACTGATGGTAGCTTGGCTCCCTGGACTGATCACTGCAATTGTGGGTGATAGTCTGACCATTATAAATAGTCTGGCCATTTTTCATTTGAACATTCAGTCTCTAAGCATCAATGCCCAAAATGCCAACAATCTAATTCTAAAAGACAACAAAAAGTAAACATCAGTTAACATTAAAGGAAATATGAGTTTGTTCAATGAGCAATCTCTCGTACAATTGAAAGTACATATTACCACCTTCATCAAGCAAATTTGAATAGTAAACTTTGAAAAACATGAAAATATTTGATAGTGAACTTTGGAGAGAGTATTTGGGAAACAGGTACATTTACACCTTCATAGTAAGAATTATAATAAGCTGTGTGGAACACAATTTAGTGATATCTATCAAAATTACAAATACAAAGACCCTTTAAAACAGAAAATGTACTTACCAGAATTTATTCTACAGATTTACCTGTATGAAATGACATGTTTTTAATTACAGCTCTCTTCCTCAAGCAAAACATTAGAAACTATCTACATGTCCATCTAAAGGAATACTCATTTATTATGGTAAATGACAGTATAGTCATACCATAGAATGCTATATAACTGAGAAATTAAGAGAAAGCACTCTTCTGATCTAGGACAACCCCCAAGACACGAAAGTGAAAAAGTGAGAGAATTTACAAAAGTGGGAACGTGTGTGTATGTGTGCATATCCATACACACATGCACATTATGTGCAGTTTGTATATACATAAAATATGCACAAGATATTTTCATGGTTATGGAAAATATAAAGAGATATTAATAATATTAACTACCTATATTATCCCAGTATTATTAAGATTAGAAAAAAACAGGCAATTATATGTTTCCAGTGTTTGTATAAAAGACTTAAAATAATTTCAAAAAGTAGTCTGGAAATCTCTACTAAAATAAACACATAAATCCTTTAACCTATGCATCTCATTTTGGGGAAATTGCACTACAAAAATAAAAGTGTCAGTATGTAAAGCTGTCAGTATAAAGGCATAGCAGCATGGCATGTAGAGGCACAATCATACCAAAGCAGAAGTTGGGAGCAATTTGAAAATCCACCAGTAGGGAAATAGAAAAATGAGTTATGGTATAGTTCTACTACAAGCATATGATTCTAAATTCAGTCCTAGTAATACTGTCAAGTGCCCAAAAAGTTGTTTGTGGAATAATGGGAATAATGCTTTGTGTGTTCCTATCTTTTAGATGAAATATATATTCATACACACGCACACACACACACACACACACACACACACACACACACGCGCGCTACTTCAACTGAAATACCCTGAGAGCTCAGTAGGCTCACACTGTAAACATTATTTATGTCATTCTTCTCACACAGAGCTCATGCCAGTCAGGAACTTGTTCATTTTGTTGTCATGTCACTTTAAGTCTGGAACCTCTAAGGTGGCGGCAGCAGAGGAGCCTCAGCCCTAAAGGGACACCCATCACTTGTACTGATTTCATTGACTAGCACTCATCACATGAACTGTATCTGTCAGCAAGAAAGGGGGACTGGGAAATGCAGAGGGTATTTAGCAAGCAACAACTATACTATATATTTGCATAGCTTACTATGAACATATCAAATATATAATATTTTTCCTTGAAGAGAGATAATAAGGTTAGGAAGCTTGCAAACTTTTCTGTGTATAATATTTGACTTCTAACAATGGACTTGTACCACTTTTATATATGAAGTAAGGTTCCATCCAATTCTGGCACATTTACATATACAACTACCTTTACCCCAGGCACATACTTATCTCTACTGGCAAAAGCTTCTACATGACTGAAGGGGAATGTATGGCTTTAACATAAGAAAAAAGGAAAAGTCAATGACTTCAGGTTCCTGACATAGTAAAAGGGGGTGGGACGCAATATATACACCGGAGAACTGTCCTCATAAGACAGTTCTTTTTATAGGTAGGAATAAACAAGTACAGAAAGGATACCAACAGAGATGAGCTTGCAACATTGATGCCCCGAACATGAGAAAAATGTCTTTCTTATTATCCCTACTTTATTCTATATAAAAAGAGGCCAGATTTTCTGTTGAGTATGAGAGACTAAACTGGTTTGTAAGTTTAATAAAATCTGAAATAATGATTGTAGAAGATGGAAAAATGAGTTCCCTGTTAGTGCTTTCAAGGTTTAGAGGTGTATCTACCTCTTCAGGCTTTATCAGTGCTCCCCTCCAAGTCTTTTGTCACTATCACCGTTCTGACTCTTTCTGACCCCAGGCCAACTCCATGACTGGTACATCTCCTGTACTGAATTGATCCATGCTGCTCCTGCCTCCCAGTCTGGATTTGGAAGGAATAATGCAAGAACGGGCTTCTAAAGGATCTACCAAGGAGCCAGGAGACGTAGCCAAAACTTTCGGGTAGTTAGCTCCTTGATCAGTGGGAAATAAGAAATGGTATGGGGCCAGGCAGATGAATCCCCCCTTCTATCTTTCACTTTTAAAGAATTCTTTCTCCTTTACTCAAGGAATAGTTCTGATCTATAGACTGCGTCGAGGAAATATGCCTGCTAAGAGTCATAATGTTTCTCTTCAAAGCTCATTATGAAGTGATGGCCAGTGCAATGCAGCATCACATTTTGGGAGTGGGATTTGGGTTTGCTGTTGTTGTTGTTATTTCCTCTTATGTGTTTCCCTTCTGTTGCCTTTCTTTTCCTAACTCACACACATGAAATCTTTAACTTTCCTTAGGCTCAGTGTTTTAAAATGACAACTGACACAGGAAGTGGTTCAGGAAAGCAGATGCTCAAGAGAGGAATTTGGTACCAAATTGCTTATTTACATAAAAGCGACAGAGACCTTATTGGTGGCAATTAGGGTGGTATTTATGCTTTTATCTGTGATTAAGAGGGATAAAATGTATGTAGAAAGCAAGGCAGTGGGAAATTGGTAACTATTTCAGTATAGAAAATATATTAATATAAAAATGTGCATTAGAATTAAGATAGCCAGAGCCAATTTGCAGGAAGAAATGAACAGTTGCATTCCTCCACATATCAACACACAAAAAGGGCATGCTTTAAAAGTCAAATTATCTGAATGGTGGCTTCATAGGAGTCCTTTATTGTATCTACAGCAGACTGTGTTGAACATCAAGCCTAAGATCTGGTTGAGTGATAGAACTTTAATAAAGTTAATGAGCAACTATGAGGGCTTTTACACTATATTCAAGGCAATGGAGAATAAAAGAATGGAACAATGACACTTGGGATGGGAATATTTGGGTGAATAAACCCAATAATCTTAAAAGTCCAAATATTACTGAAATATTCTCGCTAGAAAAATCAGCCCTTTCCTAGAAACTGAATAATAAAGCACTTAAAGCAAATATCTTGCATGATGTTGAATTTCTTTCAAGTCATTGATCCATCATCCCTTTTTTGCCATTTGTGGGGATTCCAGGTTAGTTCCACTCTCTTTGCTTCATTTTCTAAGAGATCAAGATTAAACAGTGTCATGAAATGATTTCTGTGGCTGATGAGATCTTTTAAGTGAAATTTTTAAAAAAGGAACCCAGATATAATGAAGGACTGAAAGTTTCTTGAAAAAACAAGTGGTAGAATATAGTGTACAAAATGTTTATCTCTGTGTCAGTCAGATTTCACCAAAGAAATAATTATCAGAAGAATTTGATCTGTGCAATCATGAACACTGGTTAAATGGTTTCTGTACAGCTACTGTCTTCATGTATAATGTTGGAATTTGAAGTGGTCAATAAGAAAGGAGATAGATGTCAAATGGTGAGAGCAAGAAAACTGAAACCCTTTAGGACAAATTAAAACTTAACCTTGAAATAGGTACTCTTGAGGAGAAGCAGCATCTTCTGTTGTGGAACTAAACACACACTTAGCCGAGCAGTGAAGGTGAAGAAAAACCCATGGGGAGGTGGAACCGTTGTATGTAATGAGTCACCAAATAAACAACAATATTGGGAAGCTATAAAACATCCCACATGCTAACCCCATTCATGCTTAGCCTTCCAAGTCTGGCCTCAGGGCTTCTAAACATCCACCAAAAGTGTATAGAGAATGTGGGGCAGAGGAAGACAGCTTGAAGATGGGCAGGAAATGGGAAATAAGGAATTTGATTCTACATTCCTCCTCTTTTCTACTTTCCAGACTTCTCTGAGATAGAGATCTTCCTTGATGTTTGCCCATAGAAATTCTCTATGTTGAGTGAGCATGTTTGCTGAGTGACCTGCCCTGTCACTTCACCACCCACCCTGAAGCAGATACCATATTCAACAAGGTTTGCCGCATTAGATGGCACTGTTTCCCACTTTTTTTTTTGTTTTTTGCCTTGCCTCCTATTTCCCACATCCTTACCCTTTGGGCTTGCTCATCCCCATAATAGCATTTTCTTAAACTCTGTGCTGTGCTGAACTTGAATAAATCACCAGACAATTTGAAGGCCCCTTTGAAGCCATGGATGGTGAATTTGGAGTGGAAAACTACCCACTTTTTTTTTTTTTATTGTGAACAAATGGGATACATGTTGTTTCTCTGTTTGTACATGGCGTAAAGGCATACCATTTGTGTAATCATAAATTTACATACAGCGATGTTGTTTGATTCATTCTGTTATTTTTTCCCTTCCCCCCACCCATCCCACCCCTCTTTTCCCTCTATACAGTCATTCCTTCCTCCATATTTGCCCCCCTCCCTAACCCTAACCCTAACACTAACCCTTCCCTCCCCCCATTATGGATCATCATCCACTTATTAGCGATATCATTTGTCCTTTGGCTTTTTGAGATTGGCTTATCTCACTTAGCATGATATTCTCCAATTTCATTCATTTGCCTGCAAATGCCATAATTTTATCATTCTTTATGGCTGAGTAATATTCCATTGTATATATATACCATGGCTTCTTTATCCACTCATCAATTGAAGGACATCTAGGTTGGTTCCACAGTCTGGCTATTGTGAATTGAGCAGCTATGAACATTGATGTGGCTGTATCTCTATAGTATGCTGATTTTAAGCCCTTTGGGTATAGGCCAAGGAGTGGGATAGCTGGGTCAAATGAAGGGTCCATTCCAAGTTTTCTAAGGAATCTCCACACTGCTTTCCAGAGTGGCTGCACTAATTTGCAGCCCCACCAGCAATGTATGAGTGTACCTTTCTCCCCACATCCTCGCCAACACCTGTTGTTGCTCGTATTCTTGATAATCGCCATTCTAATTGTAGTGAGATGGAATCATAGAGTGGTTTTGATTTGCATTTCGCTTATTACTAGAGATGTTGAACATTTTTCATATGTTTGTTGATTGCTTGTAGATCTTCTTCTGTGAAGTGTCTATTCATTTTCTTAGCCCATTTGTCGACTGGATTACTTGAATTCTTGGAGTAGAGTTTTTTGAGTTCTTTATAGATTCTGGAGATTAGTGCTCTATCTAAAGTATGATTGGCAAAGATACTCTCCCAATCTGTAGACTCTATCTTCACATTGCTGATAGTTTCCTTTGCTGAGAGAAAGCTTTTTAGTTTGAATCTATCCCAGTTATTGATTCTTGCTTTTATTTCTTGTGCTATGGGAGTCCTGTTAAGGAAGTCTGGTCCTAAGCCGACATGTTGAAGATCTGGACCTACTTTTTCTTCTATAATCTGCAGGGTCTCTGGTCTGATTCCGAGGTCCTTAATCCATTTTGAGTTTAGTTTCGTGCATAGTGAGAGATGAGAGTTTACTTTCATTCTGTTGCATATGGATTTCCAATACTCCCAGCACCATTTGTTTTGAAGAGGCTATCTTTTCTCCATTGCATATTTTTGGCCCCTTTGTCTAGTATGAGAAAATTGCATTTATTTGGGTTTGTGTCCATGTCCTCTATTCTGTACCATTGATCTACCTTTCTATTTTGGTACCAATACCATGCCGTTTTAGTTACTATTGCTTTGTAGTAGAGTTGAAGATCTGGTATTGCAATACCCCCTGCTTCACTCTTCCTGCTAAGGATTGCTTTAGCTACTCTGGGTTTCTTATTCTTCCAGATGAATTTCATAATTGCTTGCTCTATTTCTGTAAGGTATGTCATTGGGATTTTAATTGGAATTGCATTGAATTTGTATAGCACTTTAGGTAGTATGGCCATTTTGACAATATTAATTCTTCCTATCCAAGAACATGGAAGATCTTTCCATCTTCTAAGGTGTTCTTTAATTTCTTTCTTTAGTGTTCTGTAGTTCTCATTGTAGAGGTCTTTCACCTCTTTTGTGAGATTGATTCCCAAGTATTTTATTTTTTTCGAGGCTATTGTGAATGGGGTAGTTTTCCTAATTTCTCTTTCTGAAGATTCATCACTTATGTATAAAAATGCGTTGGATATTTGGGTGTTGATCTTGTAACCTGCTACTTTACTGAATTCACTTATGAGTTCTAAGAGTTTTCTGGTGGAATTTCCAGGTTCCTCTAAATATATAATCATGTCATCAGCGAACAGGGATAGTTTGAGTTCTTCTTTTCCAATTCGTATCCCTTTAATTTCTTTGGTTTGTCTAATTGCTCTGGCTAGAGTCTCAAGAACGATGTTGAATAGAAGTGGTGAAAGAGGGCATCCCTGCCTTGTTCCAGTTTTTAGGGGGAATGCTTTCAGTTTTTCACCATTTAGAATGATATTAGCCATGGGCTTAGCATAAATGGCCTTGACAATGTTAAGGAATGTTCCCACTATCCCTATTTTTTTTAGTGTTTTGAGCATGAAGGGGTGCTGTATTTTATCAAATGCTTTTTCTGCATCTATTGAAATAATCATGTGAATTTTTGCGTCGATGTTCATGAAGGATCTTGGTCTGAAATTTTCTTTCCTTGATGTGTCTCTGTCTGGTTTAGGTATCAGTGTGATATTGACTTCATAGAATGAGTTTGGGAGGGTTCCCTCCTCTTCTATTTTATGGAATACTTTGAGAAGTATTGGAATGAGCTCTTCTTTAAAGGTTTTGTAGAACTCGGCTGAGAACCCATCTGGTCCCGGACTTTTCTTTGTTGGTAGGCTTTTGATGACTTCTTCTATTTCAGTACTTGAAACTGGTCTATTTAAATTGTGTATGTCCTCCTCGTTCAGTTTAGGCAATTCATATGTCTCTAGAAACCTGTTGATGTCTTCGAAATTTTCTATTTTGTTGGAGTATAGATTTTCAAAATAGCTTCTAATTATGTTTTGTATTTCAATCCTGTCTGTTGTGATATTTCCTTGGTTCATTCCGAATTTTAGTGATTTGGGTTTTCTCTCGTCTTCTCTTTGTTAGTGTGGCTAAAGGTTTATCAATTTTGTTTATTTTTTCGACGAACCAACTTATTTTGTCAATTTTTTGTATTGTTTCTTTTGTTTCAATTTCATTGATTTCAGCTCTGAGTTTAACTATTTCCTGTCTTCTACTACTTTTGGTGATGGTCTGTTCTTCTTTTCTAGGGCTTTGAGCTGTAGTGTTGTCGTTTATTTGTTGAGTTTTACTTCTTTTATTAAATGCCCTCCATGAAATAAATTTCCCTCTAAGTACTGCTTTCTTAGTGTCCCAGAGATTTTGATATGATGTTTCTTTGTTCTCATTTACCTCTAAGAATTTTTTAATTTCCTTCCTAATATCTTCTGTTATCCATTCATCATATAAGAGCATATTGTTTAATCTCCAGATGTTGGAATGGTTTCTGTGTTTTACTCTTTCATTTATTTCTAACTTCAATCCATTATGATCTGATAGAATACATGCTAGTGTCTCTATCTTCTTGTATTTGCTAACATTAGCTTTGTGGCATAATATATGGTCTATTTTAGAGAAGGATCCATGTGCTGCTGAGAAGAAAGTGTATTCGCTCTTGGTTGGATGGTATATTCTATAAATGTCCGTTAAGTCTAAATTATTGATTGTGTTATTGAGATCTATGGTTTCTTTGTTCAATTTTTGTCTGGAAGATGTGTCCAGTGGTGAGAGAGGCTGTTAAAATCACCTAGTATTATTGTGTTATGGTCTATTTGGTTTCTGAAATTGAGAAGGATTTGTTTGACATACATGGATGAGCCACTGTTTGGGGCATAGATGTTTATGATTGTTATATCTTGCTGATTTATGCTTCCCTTAAGCAGTATGAAATGACCTTCTTTATCCCTTCTGACTAACTTTGGCTTGAAGTCCACATTATCAGAAATGAGGATAGATACTCCAGCTTTTTTGCTGAGTCCATGTTCATGGTATGTTTTTCCCCATCCTTTCACCTTTAGTCTATGGGTATCTTTTTCTACGAGGTGAGTCTCTTGTAGGCAACATATTGTTGGACCTTTCTTTTTAATCCAATCTGCCAGTCTATGTCTTTTGATTGATGAATTCAGGCCATTAATATTCAGGGTTATTATTGAGATATGATTTGGTTTCCTCATCATTTGGTTCATTTTTTAAATTTTATTTATATATTTGTTTGACACAACTTGTTTCCTCCTTTATTTGACAATTCCTTTAGGATAATTCCTCCCTTTGCTGATTTGCTTCTTTGTTTTTCATCTCTTCCTCATGGAATATTTTGCTGAGAATGTTCTGTAATGCTGGCTTTCTTTTTGTAAACTCTTTTAGCTTTTGTTTATCATGGAAGGATTTTATTTCATCGTCAAATTTGAAGGTAAGTTTTGCTGGGTATAAGATTCTTGGTTGGCATCCATTTTATTTCAGGGCTTGAAAAATGTTGTTCCAGGCCCTTCTAGCTTTTAGGGTCTGGATTGAAAAATCTGCTGATATCCGTATTGGTTTCCCCCTGAATGTAATTTGGTTCTTTTCTCTCACAGCCTTTAAAATTCTGTCTTTATTTTGTGTGTTAGATATTTTCAATATAATGTGCCTTGGTGTGGGTCTGTTGTAATTTTGTGTATTTGGAGTCCTATAAGCCTCTTGAACTTGATTTTCCATTTCATTCTTCAGACTTGGGAAATTTTCTGATATTATTTCATTGAATAGATTGTTCATTCCTTTGGTTTGTTTCTCTAGGCCTTCCTCAATCCCAATAATTCTTACATTTGGCCTTTTCATGATATCCCATAGTTCTTGGAGATTCTGTTCATGATTTCTTACCATCTTCTCTGTTTGTTCAACTTTGTTTTCAAGGTTAAACATTTTGTCTTCATTGTCTGAGGTTCTGTCTTCCAAGTGTTCTATCCTATTGGATATGCTTTCTATGCAGTTCTTAATTTGGTTTATTGTTTCCTTCATGTCAAGGATTTCTGTTTGGTTTTTTTCAATATCTCTAACTCTTTATTGAAATGCTCTTTTGCTTCCTGTATTTGCTCTTTTAACTGTCGATTGGTGCGATCATTCAATGCCTGCATTTGCTCTTTCATCTCATCATTCAGTGCGTGCATTTGCTCTTTCATCTCATTGTTTGCTTCCCTGATCATTTTAATTATGCACATTCTGAACTCCTTTTCTGTCATTTCTTCTGCCATGCTGTCATTGGGTTTTATTGATGTAACATCTAGATTTGTTTGCAGCATTTTCTTTCCTTGTTTTCTCATACTGTTCAGGTATCAGTGGACCGCTGAGATATTGCAGATTTCCTCTATTGACTTACAATGTCCCTGAAGATTTCTATATATATCCCCTCTTAGCATTCAGTAGGCTGAAGTCTTAGAGGAAGTTGATTATGCGGTGCTCCACAAGGAAGCTGCCTCTTTAGGAGTGGTGGCCTTCAGGTGGGGTATATTCCCTGCTAGTGGGCAGAGGTGCCTCCACTTGTTGACCAATGGTCATCCAAAGGGGAACTAGGCTGTGGGCTGAGGCAAGACCTGTTTGGGCCTGTGTCGCTGGTTTTACCATCCTTGCGGGGAAACCTCACCCGGCAGGGAAGACTCACCCGGTGGGGAGGTCTCGCTGGTCAGTTCCCTCTAGAGGGTCCCCTCAATTTACAGCTACCGCCTGGGCTGGGCTGCCTTCCTCTGCAACGTTTCCAGGGGCCCGGCCCTACCTCCTGGGCCTGGGAGCCTCACCCTTCACAGATGAGTCTCCTTAGGCTGCCTCTCCTTAGAGAATCTGCCCGCAGGTCTGGAACCTTTGCTCCGCCCTAAGCGTGTCTCTGTGCGGCTCTTCCACCAAGAAGACTCCTAGGTCCTGGGACCCTGCTCTGCACCTAATCGCCTGGCTATGCGGCCCCTCCTCTGAGCAGCCACCTGGGACCCCGTACAATCGCTTTGAGTCCCACAGACCCGCCACAGGCCTCTTCCTCCAGACAGCCGCCCAATATTCCGGTGCAGTCACTAGGAGTCCAAGAAACTCACTGCGTGCCTCCTCCTCCCACCAACCACCCGTAGCCCTGGGCAGTCAATCACTCTGGGTCGAAGTGACCCTCCCCGTTCCTCCTCCACCTCCAGGTAACCCCCCAGGTGTTCAGGAGCGGTCGCTCTGAGTGGCTCTGAATCCACGTGACCTGCTGCACGTGTCCTCTGGGCAAGTGCCTGGAGCTCTGGTGCGGCCACTCGAGACCAAGCGACCCACCACGCTTCTCCTCCAGGCAGCCCCCCTGTGTTCAGGAGCTGTCACTTTAAGTCCAAACAACTCACCACTCGCCTTCTCCTCTGAGCAGCCGCCTGGAGCGCTAATGCAGTCACTGCGAGTCCAAACGCCCTGCCGCGCTCCTCCTCATCTTCCTCCTACTCCTCCGGGCAGGCCCTGGTGTTCAGAAGTGGTCTGAGTCCAAACAGCTCGCCACGCAGCCCCTCCTCTGGCAACCGCCTGTAGCTCTTGTATAGCCACTCCGAGTCCAAGCGGCCGCGCTCCTCCTCCTCTTCGTCCTCAGGGCAGGCCCTGGGGTTCAGAAGCGTCGCTCTAAGTCCAAACAGCTCGCTGGGCCGCTCCTCCTCTGGCAACCGCCTGTAGCTCTCGTGCAGTCACTCCGAATCCAAGCGGCCACGCTCCTACTCCTCCTCCTCAGGACAGGCCCCGGTGTCCTGAGTCCACACAGCTCTCCTCGCCACTCCTCCCCTCGGCAGCCACCGGAGCCCCAGTGGTTGCTCCGAGTCCCAGCGCTGTGCTGAGCGGCCTCCTCTCCGACGCTCCCAGTTGTCCGCGTTCACTCAAATGGAACCCCGTGACCAGGTGCAGGGCTGCTGCGCGGGAAGTCGTCCACCGTCACTCGGGTGGAGTTCGGAGCCTTGCTTCGCGATCCTTCCACGTCTGCCCTCTGGCCTGTTGGAGCGTAAGTAAGGGATTTGGTGGCAAATTGTGGGGCAGGGGCACCCTCTCTGCTCACAGCAGAGGCCTGAGACTTCCAACTACCCACTTTTATTGAGGTGTTTCTTAAGTGCATTATAATTGCTCAAGTATGAACACAAAAAGAACAAGAGACTTGTTTGCTTCGTTCAGGCTAGTAGGATTTTATCAAAAATGTTCATGAAAAGATTATTTTTTCACATCTTCCAACCATTATCAGTGACATTTCAGACACAGTTTTTAGGTGGATTCTATCCTTTCTACCTATTCTGTCAGTGAAAAAAAGTTTTGATGGAGAAGGTAAACAAGAACATTCTGAATATAAGAGCTTTATAAGCCATATCCTACCCCTAGAGTATATTATTTCACTCAAAGCAAGAAAAATACACATAGAGGAATAAAATGTGATTTCCATTACACTGGCCACGACTCCATGATGAGCTTTGAAGAAAAACATCAGGGAGCAACATGGATATAAGGGTCCAGAGCAAAAAGAATGCATCACTGAAGAGGGTTCTAATGCCAGGAGAAAAGGCTTCTAAAATGTTCTGCCTCCTGTTTTACCCAGGCTAAGTTTTGACTTCAGCATGTGCATATCGTGGGATTTTACTATTTTCTTAACACTTAAGTTACCTTCTGATTGTTCTGTAGAACACTTTTGTAAGATTTATGAGAATTTGCAAATCCAAAAATGTCACTGCAATATCTAATTGCCTCTTTGAGATAAAAGGGGAACAGACAACAGGAGAAATAGTGGAAAGATCTTTCTCTATATTTTAATTAAACAAACATTTATTGAGCATTCCATATAGGCCACTTAAAACAGATGACATTGAGTGTATAAAAATAAGGTTTCATTTCAATATAATGTGATGAGTGCTCTGTAAGAAGAAACATGAAGGGCCGTGACAGGAAAGCACTTCGGAAAGAAATGACAAATACCTAAAGTTTGGAGGGTAATTAGAGGTTAGCCAGGCAAAGAAAGAGGCAGTGGGGTCTCAAAATGACCCATGATGTCGCTTTGTCAAGTCACTTACTAAGTATTTAAATATGCTGCAACCAAAAAAATGTCTTATGACTCATTCCTAAAACCTGCTTCATTCTTCACAACAAAGGGGCCAAAGAAAATATTTCCTTTGTTGACTCACACAGTACAGAAAGACTGTCACAGAGCAAAAGGGAACTGAATTGGAGACTTTTTCAAAACTTGAAATATGTTTTAAATTTGAATGAATACATTAATGTGCTATCTGGGTCTTTTTTTGTGTGTGAATGTGCAAATATTTACCCCACCCCACATGTACTTATGTGTAGCTGAAGTTATTTCAGTAGTTGAATGTATGTCTGGAGCTCATGGGTGATTGGAAAGATGGAGAGAAACACAGTGACAAAGAGCAAATGATCTCCACTTCTAACATATCAAACAAGGTTTTCCTCAGGATTCCTAGTACTTGATCAGCACTAAGCTCTTTGTTTCTCCCCCACAAAAGAAGGAGGTCTTCTGAGTGGAACAGTAACATCAGCCAAGGATTGGTTAACACAGCAAGGTATTTCCCACAGTGCCCCTCCACATTTTACCTGCCCGGAACCTGGGTGCTGTTAATGGCAGGAGAAAAAAAGGAATCCAGTGAGATGCTATCTTCCATTCCTAAAGATTATTATAACAGGCTATGTAAAGCTACCTGGGTGAAGTAAGTCTTTTGTTCATTATTTTTGCCTGTTTTTATTTTTTTCCCATGTCCTTATTGTAGTCTTAAAGATGAACCATTAACAAACTACATCTTCATCCAATTTTTCAATATATTTTCTAATTCCTGCCCAAACATTCACAAAGGCAATTGAACAAATTTTTGAAATATATCTCTTATGCAGAAGAAAGAAAAAACTGTAACAATAGCAATTTAAAACCTTACGGCAAGTCCTTTTTTTCTTTAATTTGTTCTAATTAGTTATTCAAGATAGTGGAGAGCATTTTGACATGATACATAAATTAAGTATAACTTCTCATTTTTTTAGTTCTACATGATGTAGAATCACATCAGTTGTGTAATCATATATGCACATAGGATAATAATGTCCAATTCATTCTACTATCCTTCCTACCCTCATACCCTTCCTCTCCCTTCACTCCATTCTGCCTAATCCAAGGTACCTCTATTCTTCCCTAACCGCCCCCCCCCCTTGTTGTGTATTAGCATCTCTATACCACAGAAAACATTCAGCCTTTGGTTCTTTGGGATTGATTTACTTCTCTTAGCATGATATTCTCCAGCTCCATCCATTTACCAGCAGCTGCCATAATTTCATTCTTCTTTAAAGCTGAGTAATATTCCATTGTGTATATATACCATAGTTTCTTTATACATTCTTCTTTTGAAGGGCATCTAGGTTGGCTCCATAGTTCAGCTATTACTAATTGAGCTGCTATAAAAAGTGATGTGGCTGTGTCACTGTAGTATGCTGATTTTAAGTCCTTTGGGTATAAACCAAAGAGTGGGATAACCGGGTCAAATAGTGGTTCCATTCTAAGTTTTCCGAGGAATCTCCACACTGCTTTCCAGAGTGGTTGAACCAATTTCCAGTCTCACCAGCAATGTCTGAGTGTACCTTTCCCCCCATATACTCAGAAACACTTATACTGGTTTATATTTTTGATAATTGCCATTCTGACTAGAGCAGGGTAAAAATCTCAGTTAGTTTTGATTTTCATTTCTCTAATTGCCAGAGATGTTAAACATTCTTCCATATATTTGTTGAACAGTAGTATTTCTTCTTTTGTGAAGTGTGTGTTCAGTTCCTTTGACCATTTATTGATTTGGATTAGTTGGTTTTCTGGTGTTAAGTCTTTTGTGTTCTTTATATATCCTGGAGATTAATGCTCTGAGGTGCAGGTGGTAAAGATTTTCTCTCATTGTGTAGGCTCTCTCTTCACATTATTGATGGTTTCCTTTGCTGAGAAGAAGATATTTAGTTTGAATCCATGCCATTTATTGATTATTGATTTTACTTCTTGCCCTGTAGGAGTCTTGTTAAGGAAGTCAGGTACTAAGCCAACATGATGGAGATTTGGTCCCACATTTCTCCTATTAGACACACGGTGTCTGTTCTAGTGCCTGAGTCCATGAACCACTTTGGGTTGAGTTTTGTGCAGGGTGAGAGATAGGGGTTTAATTTCATTTTACTACACATGGATTTCCAGTTTTTCCAGCACCATTTGTTGAAGAGGCTATCTTTTCTCCATTGTATCTCTTTGGCACCTTTGTCTAGTATGAGATAACTGTTTTTATGTGGGTTTGTCTCTGTGTCTTCTCTTCTGTACCATTGGTCTGAAAGTCTGTTTTGGTGCCAATACAATGCCATTTTTATTACTATGACTCTATAGTATAATTTAAGATCTGGTATTGTGATACCTCCTGCTTTACTTTTCTTGCTAAGGATTACTTTATGTATTCAGGATCTCCTATTTTTCCAGATGAATTTCATGATTACTTTTTCTAATTCTATGAAGAGTATCATTGGGATTTTAATAAAATTTGCCTTAAATCTGTATAACACTTTTGGTAGTATGGCCATTTTGACAATATTAATTCTGTCTATCCAGGAGCATGGTAGGTCTCTCCACCTTCCAAAGTCTTCTTCAATTCCTTTCTTTGGTGTTCCTTAGTTTTCATTGTAGAGGTCTTTTACCTCTTTTGTTGGATTGAGTCCCAAATATTTTTCTTTGAGACTATTGTGAATAGGGTAGTTTTTTTAAATTTCTCTTTCAGTAGATTCATCACTGATGTATAGGAACACATTTGATTTATGGGTGTTAATTATATATCCTGCTACTTTACTGAATTCATTTATTAGCTCTATAAGTTTTCTAGTGGGGTTTTTTTAGGTCTTCTAAATAGAGAATCATGTCATCAGCAAATAGTGATAGTTGCAGTTCTTCTTTACCTATTTGTATACCTTTAATTATTTTCTTGTATTTACTCTGGATAGAGTTACAAGGACAATGTTGAATAAGAGTGATGAAAGAGGACATCCTTGTCTTGTTCCAGTCTTAAGGAAATGTTTTCAATTTTTCTCCATTTGGAATGATGTTGATCTTGAGTTTAGTGTAGACAGCTTTTACAGTGTTGAGCTTTGTTCCTACTATCCCTAGGTTTTCTAGTGTTTTGAACGTGAAGGGGTCCTGTATTTTGTCAAATGCTTTTTCTGCATCTCTTGAGATAATCATATGAGTCTTGTCTGTTGATGTGATGAATTACATTTATTGATTTCCTTATGCTGAACCAACCTTTCAACCTTGGGATGAACCCTACTTGATCATGGTCAACTATCATTTTAATATGTTTTTGTACAGGATTTGCCAGAATCTTATTGAGAATTTTTGGTCTCTATATTCATTGGGGATATTCGTCTGCAGTTTTCTCTCCTTGATGTGTCTTTGTCTGATGTTGGTATCAGGGTGATACTAACTTCATAGAATGAGTTTGGAAGAGATCCCTGTTTCTCTATTTCATGGAACACTTTGAGGAGCATTGGTATTCTTCTTTGAAGGTATTATAGAACTTGGATGAGAATCCATCTGGTCCGGGGCTTTTCTTGATTGGTAGGCTTTTGATGCCATCTTCATTGCTTAAAATTGATTGGTTTAAATCATGTGTGTCCTCCTGATTATTTGGGTATGTCATATGTCTACAAATTTGTCATTATCTGCAAGATTTTCTATTTTATCAAAGTAAACTTTTTGAAAATAGTTTATTATCTTCTCTATTTCAGAAGTGTCTGTCATGATATTTCCTTTTTCATCACAAATTTTAGTAATTTGAGTTTTCTCTGTTAGCATGGTTATGGGTTTATCCATTTTATTTATCTTTCAAAGAATCAATTTTTGGTTTGTCAGGTTTTTTTAATTGTTTGGTTCAATTTCATTGTCTTCAGCTCTGGTTTTAATTATTTCCTGTTTTGGTGTTGATTTGTTCTTCTTTTTCTAGGGCTTTGAGGTGTAATATTAGGTTATTTATTTGTTGACTTTCTATTCTTTTAAGAAATGAGTCCAATGCAATGAACTTTCCTCTTAGCACTGCTTTCATAGTGTCCCAGAGATTTTGATATGTTGTATTGCTATTCTCATTTACTTCTAAATATTTTTTAATTTCTTTTCTGATTTCTTCTGCTATCCACTGGTCATTCAACAGCACATTATTTAGTCCTCAGGTGTTATAGTACCTTTTATTTTTTATTATTGATTTCTAATTTCATTTCATTATGATCTGATAGAATGCAGGGTATTATCTCTATTTTTTTTTTTTGAATTTGCTAAGAGTTGCTTTGTGGCATAAAATATGGTCTATTTTAGAGAAGCATTCATGTGCTTCTGAGAAGAAAATGTATTTGCTTATTGATGGATGAAATACTCTATATATGTCTGTTGTTCAAATTATTAATTGTATTATTTGGTTCTATATTTTCTTTATTTAGTTTTTGTTTGGAGGACCTATCCAGTGTTGAGAGAAGTGTGTTAAAGTCACCTAGTATTATTGTGTTGTGGCCTATTTAATCTTGAAATTGAGTAGGTTTTGTTTGATATATGTAGATGCTCCACTATTTGGAAGCATAAATATTCACAATTGTTATGCCTGATTGACATATAATTCCTTTAAGCAGTATGAAATGTCCTTCTTTGTCCCTTCTAATTAACTCTGACTTGAAGTCTACTTTATCTGATAAAAGGATAGAAATCCCTGCTTGTTTAAGAGATCCATGTAAGTGATGTTTTTTTCTCATTCTTTCATCTTCAGTCTGTGGCTGCCTTTACCTATGAGGTGAGTCTTTTGGAGACAGCACATTGTTGGATCTTGATTTTTAATCCAATCTGCCAGTCTATATCTTTTGATTGATGAGTTTAGGCCATTTATGTTCAAGGTTATTATTGAGATATAATTTGTAGTCTCAGTAATTTTGGTTTACTCCTGGTCTTTAATTTGAATTAGTTTCTCCTTTGGTTGACTATTCCTTTAGTGTAGTTCCTCCCTTTGCTGGTTTTCACTCCTTTTTTTCTTTTCAACTTCATGGAATATTTTCTTGAGAATGTTCTACAGGGCATCTTCCTAATTGTGAATTATTTTAACTTGTTTATCATGGAAAGTTTTTATTTCATCTTCAAATTTGAAGCTTACTTTTGCTGGATTCTTGGTTGGCATTCATTTTCTTTCAGAGCTTGGTATATATTATTACAAGACCTCCTAGCTTTGAAGGTATATGTTGAGAAATCAGCTGAGATCCAGATTGGTTTCCCCCTAAATATAATCTGATATTTTTCTCTCACAGCCTTAAAATTTATTCTGTATGTCAGGCATTTTTATTATAATGTGTCTTAGTGTGGGTCTGTTGTAATTTTGTTCATTTGAGGTCCTGTAAGCCTCTAGTATTTGATATTCCATTTCATTTTTTAGGTTTGGGTAATTTTCTGATATTACTTCAGTGAAAAGATTGTGCATTCCTTTGGTTTGTATCTCTATGCTTTCATCTATCCTGATAAATCTTAAATTTGGTCTTTTCATGTTTTCCCAAAATTCTTGGAAATTCTGTTCATGGTTTCTTACCATCCCTGCGTGGTCAACTTTATTTTCAAGAGTACATATTTTGTCTTCATTATCTGAGGTTCTGTCTTCCAAGTAATCTAGTCTGTTGGTGATACTTTCTATTGAATTTTTAATTTTGTTTATATTTCCTTCATTTTGAGGATTTCTGCTTGATTTCTTTTCAGAATCTCTCTTTATTGAAATGATCTTTCAAGTCCTGAATTTTATCTGATTTCACTCCTTACATCATCATTTACATCACAAATAAGTTTAACTACATGCATTCTAATCTCCTCTGTCACTTCTTCTAGTGTATTGTCAATGGATTCTATTATTGGAGCATCTTGGTTTGTTTGGGGGTGATATTTTTTCTTGTTTTTGTTTTTTTTTTTTTTTTCATGTTGTTTGTGTGTCATCCCATCTAGTAGTGTGGATCTGCGGCAGTAGAGTTTTTATCCTGTGGACTTGCTGTGTCCCTGAAGGTTTCCAGTACCTTGCCTTTAAGGGGGAGACCAATATTAACAGCACCCAATCAAATGATATATAGCCATAAACCAAATACCTCCTACTAACATATCTCCAATTTTGTCACGATAAACAAAAATGGAGTGTTCAATTATTTTCTACAATATAAACAATAAGTTTACAAAAGGGTTTATAATTTTAAATAGTGGAGAAAGAGAAGTGGTGTAGGATGTGATGTTTATGAGGTAGGAGGTGAGAAGATAGAAGTAAAAAATTATACAAAGAGTGAAAGAGTAATAGAGATTGGCTGTTAGCAGGAGAAAAGGGAGAAAGAGAATCCAGTGAAACAGATAAGTGAGAGAAAAAATATATAACATAAAAAAAAATTTAAAGTTAAAAATAGGAAGAAAAAAGTAAAAAAAAAAAAAATATATATATATATATATATACAACAAAGCTGTAATATATTATTCAGACATCCCAGTCCTCTATAAACTGATACATAAAAAATACTTGGTTTCAAAAATGGTAGAAATGTGAGAGGAAAAAAAGAAAAAAATCTTGATGAAAAATTGAACAATTGTTTCCACTGGCGTTCAAAAGTTTCTCAGGTTTCCTTCTCAGCAGGTAGGTGGGATTATCTGTTATATGATTCTAACTCCACCCACAGGATGGGTGGGGTTGCTAAGGTAAGAGGTTTAAACTTGGAGGTGGAACTCCTGAAGGTCCGGCTTAGGTATGCTCTAGTCTCCTCACTGGTTGCCACTTGGTCTTGAGATATTAAGTCAGCCTACCTCCAGGGCCCAGCAATTGCTGGTCCAAAGTGGAAGACTGCACCCCAGAAATCTCCTTTGGGTTCCACTCCTGTGGTATAGAAGCCTGTTCTTAGCCCACTACTTCACCTCTGGACCCCATGATTCCTGGTCTCTGATTCAGTCTCTGAACTCAATCTCTGCCACCCCCAAGCTTTTGAATTCACAGTCAGGTACATCTCTCTCAGTGAATCCTGCAAACAGCCAGATTGGAAGGGGAGTGAGAAGCCATACCGGTTTCCTCAACCAGTATTCCCCTGTGCAAACCACCCCCACGCTTGTTTTTTCTCCTGGTCACTTAGGCACACTCACTGTCACACAGTGTGCATTTGCCTGACTTGTTTTTTGACTCAGTTCTACCAAAAATCAGCTTCCCAAGCTGTCAGCCCAAAATGCGGCTGCAAAATAGTTGTTTCCACTGCCCTCCATGCATGCCTCTAGGAGAGAAGGAAACTTCTTTCCCATACACAGATATAGTGCAGTGTGGCTTACTGTTTTTTCTGATCTCTGAACTCTGCACCCCAACACGCCTCAGTTTTCCCAAGAATGAGAGTCCCTATACTCCTTTAATTGCTTTACTGTGTTCACAGAAGAATGTTCTGGCTTGTACCTCTAGCTGCTGCTATGACTGTGGGGCTGAAGATCTTTCCCCCTTATTTTATTGTAGAAGAACTCCTAAGTCCCTGATCTGTTCTGAATGTTCAATATTAAATTCCAGTAAAGTCCCCCTAATTCTTGATCATTTGCCCTCTTTACTGAAAAGCTGCCTGTCTGCTTCTCTTGGTTCACACAAAAGCCATCAGGGAAGCGAACCCTCTCTTCCACCATCTTCTGCGAATCCTCGGGGTAAGTCCTTGACCCATGAAGAAGTATTCTTCTCTCCACAAGTCCACAAGTTATATCACTCTTCTTACTGTCTTTTTGCCCTTATGCTTGGTATTTATTTCCTATGAATCTTTTGAGCACCTGTACTACAAAATTTGGTAATGATTAACTGATACAGCTTGCACTAGGCAAGGAAAGGGAGTATACAATGTGTACTTCATCTTTCTGGATCCCACTCTCTCATGATCAAAGTCAGGTAGGAACCTCAGACTTCAGCAGATTCCCACCAAACTCCTTCCACACCTCAGTACGTTATCCTGTCTACTCTTATTCTGACCAAATACTCTATCACTATCCCTGTCTTTCATCAAATGTCCAAGTCATTCAACATCCTCCAGCACCCAAACCCGTAAGCCTTCTCTTCCCACTCCCAAGAAACTTCTGCTGACTCTCTGTTATAGAACCATCAGACATAAGTGACCCCACTATAATTGTACCTTTTTTCTGAACATTCATAGAACCTTCTCACAAACTCTAACACCACTATATTCCCATCAGCCTTTTAGATGGTGAAACCAGTGTTTTGAGATGACTAGATTCCTTGCTTCCGCTGGCAGATGGGGTCTGTGCAGGTTGCAGACCTCACCGATTTCCTTCTGGTTTTTTGGTTCACAAATATAGAGAATAAGATCCGTGGACAACAACAAAAGGGAAGAATGAACAGAGTAGGATTTATTTGAATGAGAAAAGAGGACTCTAGCAATGTGGGAGCAGACCACATAGTGTTATAGGGTCCACATCTTGACTTAACAGCAGAATGACATCAGACTTTCAAGTTTCCACTACCATGACAACTCTAGGTCACTTTGGCCCATGCCAACTGGTTCTAATTAAATTCTTACAGATTTTATGGTTAGGAATAATCATCCTTTGCTCCTAGAGTTCTGGAATCTGGCTTGTGAAAAGAAGCACAAGTCTCCCTTTTCAGGGATAATGCTCTATCAGCATTATTTGGGGCCTGCATTTCTCCTGCAGATGACAGGTAGTTTGGTGAAGAATGTGACAAATCATGTCCACTTACGCCAGACAGAGCTGCAGGTAAATTGCTTCTTGGAAAAGAAATAATGTGGGGGTCAGCACAGGGCTCTTCATCCCATCTTTTCACCCCACCCCCTGAATTTGGGTCCTATCTTCCTTTTGTGTGTCTATACAAATGTACTGAAGATATAACCCAGGCCTGTACATGCTAGGTAAGTGTTCTGCCACTGAGCTATATCCTGGACCTACTTTGTGTCTTCTTAACTGTACAAACTCCTACAAAAGTCCAATTCTGTTGGGTGCAATGGCTGCACCTGTGATCCTAGAGACTCAGAAGACTGAAGCAGGAGGATAAGGAGTTCAAAACCAGGCTCAGGAACTCAGCAAGAGTCTAAACAACTTAGCAAGACCCTGTCTCAAAATATAATTTAAAAACTAAAAAGGGGGTGACTGGGGATGTGGCCTCAGTGGTTTAAGTGCCCCTGGGTTCAATCCCCAGAACCAAGAACAAAAGTGAAAAAAAAAGAGAAATTCCTCCATTTATCTGCTGTATCTCCTCGCTCCCTTCTCCTAAAAAGGCTAAAGACATTTCATGTTAGTATAAATATGTCAAAATAGATTCTATGGTCATGCATAACCAAAAAGAACAAATAAAAATTTAAAGAATAAAGACAGAAGATGGAGGAAAAAATGTTTTAAAAAATAGGAAGTATTCCAACAGAACATGATGCAAGACACCAAAAACATGTGCAACAGAAGTGATTCCAACTCTACTTCAGACGCTGGAGACATACAGACTATATTTACTGGGGCTGACTCAGGTTTAAAAAATTGTCTTGTATAATCTGACAATCTGAACAAGATACCACAGTGGCTATTTTGTTTTCATCTAGGGTTCCCATGATCAATTAAGTACCAACTAGAGATTCGTGTGGTTTACGTCATTGAATTTGCCAAACTGGTTTTGCTGTCGATTATGGTAACTCTGTTTTTATTAGTTAAGTTACTAGATTAGCTACTAATGGAAATGCTTCTTGGCCTTTACCATTCCCTGGGTATTCTCTTTCCATCAAAATCATGATGCCCTTTAAAATCATAGTCTTTTCCACCAGCATTCCTATAGTAGAAAGAGCAGCCACCATAGTTCTTTGAAAATAAGATAGCCTGAAAGTGGAGGCTGAGGCAGGAGTTTGCAAGGTCAAGGTCAAGGTCAGCCTCAGCAACTTAGCAAGACCCTGTCATAAAATTTTTTTAAAAGACTGGACGTATAGCTCAGGGGTAGAGTGCTGGACTAGCATAATCAAGGACTCCAGTTTGATTCTCAACACCACAAAAAAGGAAAAATAATTTTAAAAGAAGATGATGATAATACCAGTGATCCGTATAGCTATCAAGGCTTTGATGAAGCAAGTAGTAAGCAGGAGGCACTTGATTAAAGTTCAAACAAGAAATTCTTTCTTTCACAATATACTTTAGTATATTTTAGCAAACTTTTAGATGATGTTATAAAACTAAATAATCATAGTGATGTATTAATTTTATTTTCAAAAACAAATGAATGTAGCATTAGTGTATATAGAGGTTCAATTAATTAACAGGTCAGGAAAGTCATATTCAGTAGGTTAATTTTCACAAAGTTGGTGAGAAAATTTAATCTACTTAGAGGATTTAAGAAGCATAATCCTTAATAGACATTTTAATAAATGTAGTTTTATATACCAAATATATAAATTAGCAAATCAAAAGTCAGAAAGGAACTACAAAAACAAATCTCTAAATGTGATAGAAAAAAATAACTGCTTTTTTATTAATGAGTATGGAAATTCAACTTCATGATGACTAGATAGAATGTAAATTAAACCTAAATTGTATAAAGAATGGCTTCTAAATAATCTTCCAATTTTTCCCTTCCCAAGAATAATGGTTCTTACATTTTTTGAAAGCACTCATGTCAATAAGTACCTATTAAGTCCCCATGAAATATGTAGTCAAAGCATTCAAGTAGAATTTTAACCATGACTGGACAAGAGGATAAGATTATCTAGGATTTTTAATATTTTATTTCACAAAAAAGTATTTCAGATAATTTCCTTTAGCATAGGTATCTCTGAGCTCAGT
The DNA here is from genome assembly GCF_902686455.1 of Sciurus vulgaris. Classification (NCBI taxonomy): domain Eukaryota; kingdom Metazoa; phylum Chordata; class Mammalia; order Rodentia; family Sciuridae; genus Sciurus; species Sciurus vulgaris. The sequence continues at coordinate 56,268,264 of NC_136466.1, forward strand.
GTTCTATTACCCACAAAAAAATGGCTCCTGAGCCAGTCATGCATGAGAATTGGGGTATATTTATGTATATTGCTATATTTGACCCTATCGAATATGTCATTCTTCTCCTCTTAGATAATTTCAGAATTCGTTCTCAAGCATATTCCTTAAACTTCTATTCATGTAAAAGTTGTACATTTTTTTTTTCTTTGTTGGTTCTTTACTTCTCCCTAGGCTTTACAATTGGCTCCCTGGGTCCTATAGAGATCTGACTCTACCATGTGTCCAGTTATTTGGAGGGAAATTGAAATAAGGGGAGTTGGATTCTTTTTAAAGATAACTCCCATAGGCAAGGGAAGTATAATATCCTCAAACAAGAAAAGGCACCCCTCAGCAAACAAGGAGAAAGGTGGGCTTAAGTGATCAATAAAAGTTCAGTGAGGGAGAAGAGTGCTTCAGTTGCTCTAATTCACCAATTACATTGCGGAGGACTTCTCTCACCTAATTAATGCCCTACATGCCTGGTAAGGGTACACAGCTAAAAAACAATGTATTTAAGTTATATTTCAATGTATTTCAATATCATGCACCAAGTTTTTAATTTGATTTAGTCATCTTAGTTCTGCATCTCCAAAATGAGACATTCCTGCTGACAGAGCCATAGGAAAGCTCTTTTTACACTGCATCTCTCAGTGATAAGAATTTATGTGCTTGATTATTCTTTAAGTTATGGAGAACTAGAACTATATTCAAAGAATATAGTTCTATATTTCTTAACTTTTATTTACTTTTTATATTGTTATGTGGCAATAGTACCACGGTCCGTCCAGCCCTTGACTCCACTAAGCACATCACTGAAGGTGATTCTTGATAACAATTTAACTTTTGGGCTACTATTGGGAGTAATTTACAGAGCATCCTGACTGAATGTTAATGGAATTTTCATGACATTTACAACACACAGAACAGATGACCAATCTCAGATTCTTCCTACCCTCATTCTCCTGAGGGACTTGCGGCTGAAACCCATTTCCTGTGGCAAATTCCAGTAGGTCAGGACTCTTGGTCACAAGAAAAAGGATCAACTCCAGTTATTTAAATAGAAAAGGAATATTTATAAGGATAACAGGCAGATTGTGGGGTCAGGAGGATGCCTGGAAAACAGGCTTAGATGGTGAAGAGGGAGGCAGGGCAGTAGAACAGAACCATTTAGAGGAAGACATGGGTATAGGCATGTCTAATTGGATGTTTCCACCAAGGACTTTGATTCAAGGATTCCAATATTCAAGGAATAGCAAATAATGTTGAAGAAAACAACCAAGATGACAGAGTAATCAGGGTAGTACCTCTGGGAGTGCCACCATTTGACACATCCCCACAGCTGCTATAAATGTGTGTTACCTTTCACAGTTCTTTACTATTCCTTGCATATTGGAATCCTTGAATCAAAGTCCTTAGTGGGAACATTCAATTAGACAAGTCTATGCCCATGTCCCCCTCTAAACATATCTTCTAAATACAAAGGCATATATGAAAATTGAAGGGCCTGGAACAACATTTTTCAATCTCTGAAAGAAAATGGATGCCAACCAAGAATCTTATACCCAGCAAATCTTACCTTCAGATTTGATGACGAAATAAAGTCCTTCCATGACAAACAAAAGCTAAAAGATTTACAAATAGAAAGCCGGCACTACAGAACATTCTCAGCAAAATATGCCATGAGGAAGAGATGAAAAACAACAATGTAAATCAGCAAAGGGAGGAACTACCCTAAAGGAATAGCCAAATAAAGAAGAAACCAAGTCATGTTAAAAAACAAAAATAAGCCAAATGATCAGGAATACAAATCATATCTCAATAATAACCCTGACTGTTAATGGCCCAAACTCATCAATCAAAAGACACAGACTGGCAGATTGGATTAAAAAGAAAGATCCAACAATATGCTGCCTTCAAGAGACTCATCTCATAGAAAAAGATACCCACAGACTAAAGGTGAAAAGATGGGAAAAAACATACCATGCACATAGACTCAGCAAAAAAGCCCAAGTATCCATCCTCATATCAGATAATGTGAACTTCAAGCCAAAGTTAGTCAGAAGGGATAAAGAAGGACGTTTCATACTGCTTAACGGAAGCATAAATCAGCAAGACATAACAATCATAAATATCTATGCCCCAAACAGTGGCTCATCCATGTTTGTCAAACAATTCTTCTCAATTCCAGGAAACAAAGAGACCACAACGCAATGATACTAGGTGACTTTAACATGACTCTCTCACCAATGGACAGATCTTCCAAACAAAAACTGAACAAAGAAATCATAGATCTCAATAACACAATTGATAATTTAGACTTAACAGACATATATAGAACATACCATCCAACAAAGAGCAAATATACTTTCTTCTCAGCGGCACATGGATCCTTCTCTAAAATAGACCGTATTTTGTGCCACAAAGTTACTGTTAGCAAACACAAGAAGATAGATACTACCTTGTATTCTATTACAACATAATGGATTGAAATTAGAAATAAATGACAGAATAAAAAACAGAAACTACTCCAACACCTGGAGATTAAATAATACACTATTGAATGATACATGGATAACAGAAGACATCAGGGGGGAAAATTAAAAAATTCATAGAGGTAAATGAGAACGAAGATACAACATATCAAAATCTCTGGGAAACTATAAAAGCAGTACTTAGAGGAAAATTTATTTGATGGAGTGCATTCAATAAATGAAGAAAAAAATCAACAAATAAACTACCTAACACTACAGCTCAAAGCCCTAGAAAAAGAAGAACAGAGCAACACCAAAAGTAGTAGAAGACAAGAAATAGTTAAAATCAGAGCTGAAATCAATAAAGCTGAACAAAAGAAACGATAGAAAAAATTGACAAAATAAATAGTTGGTTCCTTGAAAAAAATAAACAAAATTGATAAACCCTTAACCACATTAATAAACAGAGAGAAAACTCAAATTACTAAAATTCAGTATGAAGAAGGAAATATTATGACAGACACTATTGAAATACAAAAGATACTTATAAGCTATTTAGAAAATGTATACTCCAACAAAATAGAAAATCTTGAAGACATCAACAGGTTTCTAGAGACATATGAATTACCTAAACTGAACCAGGAGGACATACACAATTTAAATAGATCAATTTCAAGTAATAAAATAGAAGAAGTCATCAAAAACCTACCAACAAAGAAAAGTCCAGGACCAGATGGGTTCTCAGCAGAGTTCTAAAAACCTTTAAAGAAGAGCTCATTCCAATACTCCTCAAAGTATTCCATGAAGTATAAGAGTAGGGGACCCTTCTAAACTCATTCTATGAAGCTAATATCACCCTGATACCTAAACCAGACAGACACACATTAAGGAAAGAAAATTTCAGACCAATATCCCTAATGAACATTGATTCAAAAATTCTCAACAAAATTTTAGCAAATCTCATACAAAAACATATTAAAAAGAGAGTGTACCACGATCAAGTGGGTTTTATCCCAGGGATGCAAGGTTGGTTCAACATGTGGAAATCAATAAATATAATTCACCATATCAACAGACTTAAAGTCAAGAATCACATAATTATTTCGATAGATGCAGAAAAAACATTTAATAAAATACAGCACCCCTCCATGTTCAAAACACTAGAAAAAATAGGGATAGAAGGAACAATTCTCAACATTGTAAAGGCTATCAACACTAAGCCCCTGGACAATATCATTCTAAATGGTGAAAAACTGAAAACATTCCCCCTAAAAACTGGAACAAGGCAGGGATGCCCTCTTTCACCACTTCTATTCAACACTGTCCTTGAAACTCTAGCCAGAGCAATTAGACAGATCAAAGCAATTAAAGCAACATGAATGGGAAAAGAAGAACTCAAACTATCCCTATTTGCTAGTGACATAATTTTCTATTTAGAGAAGTTGAAAAATTCCACCAGAAAACTTCTAGAACTCATAAATGAATTCAGTAAAGTAGCAGGATATAAAATCAATGCTCATAAATCTAATGCATTTTTATTTATAAGTGATGAAGACTCAGAAAAATAAGTTAGGAAAACTACCCCATTCACAATAGCTTCAAAAAAAAAAAAAAAAAACTTGGGAAACAAGCTAACAAAGAGGCGAAAGACCTCTACAATGAGAACTACAGAACACTAAAGAAAGAAATTAACAAAAACCTTCAAAGATGGAAAGATCTCCCATGTTCTTGGATAGGCAGAATTAATATTGTCAAAATGGCCATACTACCAAAAGTGCTATACAGATTCAATGCAATTCCAATTAAAATCCCAATGACATACCTCACAGAAATAGCGCAAGCAATCATGAAATTCATCTGGAAGAATAAGAGACCCAGAATAGCTTAAGCAATCCTTAGCAGGAAGAGGGAAGCAGGGGGTATCACAATACCAGAACTTCAACTATACTACAAAGCAATAGTAACAAAAAAGGCATGGTATTGGCACCAAAATAGACAGGTTGATCAATGGTACAGAATAGAGGACACCGAGACCAACGCAAATAAATACAGTTTTCTCATACTAGACAATGGTGCCAAAAACATGCAATCTAGAAAAGATAGCCTCTTCAACACATGGTGCTTGGAAAGCCATATGCAGCAGAATGAAACTAAACCTCTATCTCTTACCCTGCACAAAACTCAACTCAAAATGGGTCAAGAACCCCAGAATCAGAACAGAGACCCTGCACCTTATAGGAGGAAAAAGTAGGTCCAAATCTTCATCATGTTGGCTTAGGATCAGTCTTCTTAACATGACTCCCAAAGCACAAGAAATAAAAGCAAGAATTAATAACTGGGATAGATTCAAACTAAAAAGCTTTCTCTCAGCAAGGGAAACTATCAGTAATGTGAAGAGAGAGCCTACAGAGTGGGAGAATATCTTTGCCACTTATACTTCAGATAGAGCACTAATCTCCAGAATCTATAAAGAACTCAAAAACTCTACACCAAGAATACAAATAACCCAATCAACAAATGGGCTAAGGAAATGAACAGACACTTCACAGAAGAAGATGTACAAGCAATCAACAGATATATGAAAAAAAGTTCAACATCTCTAGTAATAAGATAAATGCAAATCAACACTACCTTAAGATTCCATCTCACCCCAATTAGAATGGCGATTATCAAGAATAAAAGCAACAATAGGTGTTGGGAAGAATGTGGGGAAAAGGTACACTCATCCATTGCTGGTGGGGTTGCAAATTAGTGCAGCCATTCTGGAAAGCAGTGTGAAGATTCCTTAGAAAACTTGGAATGGAACCACCATTTGACCCAGCTATCCCACTCCTTGGCCTATAGCCAAAGAACTTAAAATCAGCTACTACAGAGATACAGCCACATCAATGTTCATAGCTGCTCAATTCATAATAGCCAGATTGTGGAACCAACCTAGATGCCCTTCAACAGATGAATGGATAAAGAAACTGTGGTGTAGACATACAATGGAATATTACTCAGCCATAAAGAAGAATAAAATTATGGCATTTGCAGGTAAATGGATGAATTTGGAGCATATCATGCTAAGTGAGATAAGCCAATCTCAACAAACCAAAGGACGAATGATCTCGCTAATAAGCAGATGATGATACATAATGGGGAGTGTCAGGGAGGCAAGAATTGAGGAAGGAGGGATTGTATAGAGGGAAAAGAGGGGTGGAAGGGGTGGAGGGGAAGGAAAAAATAACAGAATGAATCAAACACCATTACCATATGTAAATGTATGATTACACAAATGGCACACCTCTAATTCATGTACAACCAGAGAAACAATTTGTACCTCATTTGTTTACAATAAAAAATAAATAAATGATAAATGTTTGAAGTGATAAGAAAAATACATAAATTTCACTTAGATTATATATTTTAAATAATCATGGGAAAATAAAACATTTTTTGTATATCTTAGGCCTTCCTAAGCAGTAAGCACATAGAAAAAACTAATATGAAAAAACTGATATATTTGATAAAATTAAAACTTCTGTTTGAAATAAGTCACCATCATTCAAGTTAAGGGAGGTTCTAGTTAGGGAAAATAGTATTTTTCATTCAAAATATTGAAAATGTATTCCAGTAGTAAACACTAATGAGCCAAATAGAAAAATAGGGAGCAATATATAAGCAGGCAATTCAAAAAGGCGAAAAATGCAATTAATAAATCATTCAAAAGATATTTAACCACCTTAAAAACAAAATGAGACATCAAATGAAATATAATTTTTGTCTTCTACTTTGCATAAATTAAAGTATAAGGACTGAGAAATGGCAACTCTCCCAACAATACGAATAAATATGTTCAACATTTTGATAGTTCAAAAATATTTTTAGAAATTTAAAATGGATGAACTTTCTGCAAATCAGCTTCCTGGTATAGGCCCTACTAAAACACTGGGTATTAAAACAAGGGTATAAATTATAGAAATGCTTGTAATAGCAAAACTTTGAAACTAATATTCATTTATATAGAGGAATTATTAAATATGTTACAGAACATATTTGGGATCATTAAACAGGAAATGTGCTATTTGAGAAAAGGAAGACATACAGTATCATATTTATGCTTAAAACCATGTATGACACACAAAAATACTATGTATTTATCATATAAAAAAGAAAATAACTATACGTATATAACTATAACTATATATATATATACACACATATATATGTATATATATATATAGTTGTTATTGTTTGTTGTGGAAGTACTGGAGATTGAACCCACCGAGATATATCCCGATTCCTTTTAATTTTTGAGACAAGGTCTAAGTTTCCCAGGCTGGCTTCCAATCTGCCATCCTCCTACCTTAGTCTCCCAAGTAGCTAGTATTACAGGTCTGAGCTACTAAACCCAGTGAGAAAACTACATATTAATCTGATAAAATGAATGCCTCTAAGAAAGAGAATGGAATTGCATATGGCAGTATTTATTTTCAAGATTGTAATGTTGAAATACTCTCTTTATCTATAACCTATATAATTAAGTTATATTAAATCTAAAAGCAGATTGCCTCTTAAATTTTTGAAGGAAACAGCAAAAGCTATTAATGTAGTCACACAATAGTAACCAGAAACATATGATTTTAAACATGTAAAGAAACGGGCTATGTATACAAGACTGATTTCCCAATGAAGTAAACTTTACCCTAATAGTTGATGAAAGAGTTTGCACATGAATTTTTAAAACAAGGCATGTGAAAACATTTCTTCAGGTAACTAATAATGTCAATGAATACCATTTCTATAATGTTAAACAACTTACTCAAGTAGTAGATCTCAACAATTAAGTATTATGCATTGGCCCAAAAGTCATTTAAGGGTTAATGAATACACAGTAATATTCAGGATAAATTGTCAAGATTTTATGTTTTAATCAAGACTCCACAGGGTTACAAATGGCTTCATCTCAAGAACTTGTCTCCTCCCCCCCTTTTAATTCATTAATTCAAATTAATTCATAATAAATTTGGGACCATATCTTAAAATCATATTCAAACAATGATACAGACTGTAATGAATGACATTGCAAAGTTGAATATAACCAAAGTTGAGAGGAGGTTTCCACCCACTGGATCTCCACAGAGAAATGTGTAGCCTCTGACTCTCTTCTCTGTGTTGCTTGTAGGAATATCAGAGATCTGGAGAAATAGTTTTCAGTAAAATTCTGCTATCATTTCTGAGTCCATGATCCATATATGCATAATCTCCTGCCAGAACTATCAAATGTTTGCTACCATTCCAATAGCCTCCTGCACAAGGATAGTATAGAAAACATAAACCATCTTAAATGTGGACTATGATCCACTGAGGTTCACCATTATTAATCCCCACAGACATACACTCTGATAAAAGATTTGAAAAATATTCTCTCCCTAAATCAGGGGTTAGAAAGTATTTTCTATAAAGGGCCAGATAGTACATATTCTGCTTTGCATATATCATGGTCTGTTGCATCTCTTCAACTCTGCCACTGTGGCACAAAAACAGTCAATACCTAAATAAGTCAGAGTGGCATATGTTTTAATAAAACTTTATAGACACTGAAATTTGAATTCCATTTTCATATATCATGAAGTAACAATCATTTAAAATATAAAAATCATTCTTAGTTCATAGGTTGTACAAAAACAGTCAACAGGTCAAAGTTGGCCTGTGAGCAATAGTTTGTGCATCCTTGATCTACCTTATAGAAAACAATTACAAGTGTTTAACACAGGTTTTATTTCAATTTATTTTGTTGTGATAAGAATATTTAAAGTTGTTTAAAATTGGTGATCATTGGGTGAACCACTTCACAAGTAATTGGTAAAAATAAAAACAAATGCTACTTGGATTATTATTATTAGATTATTATTATTATTATATTATTATTAGAGTTAGTTTATTTGTAAAATTGTGATAATTATATTATTTTCACCTTCATACCTCTATGATGAACACATAAGATAGCATGGAAAGCCTTTAGGATGTGTACCGGGCAGATAAGAATTCAACAAATGATAATTACTACTAACCTGCAGTCATGTGGTCCCACTGACAAGCGCACCCTTAATGTGAAAACAGATGCTGGTAGCTACATCCAGATCACTAACATTCTCATCCTATTGGCAAGACCATCCCAGTAGTGAGAAAGACCCTCAACACATCTACATTCTCGGGAAAGATACTTCTAACAGTGATTTGGCTGCTGGTATGGTTTATTTTCAGACAGTCTTGGGCTTGTAATAATTAATATTCTAATTGTAAGTATTTATTTTGGCAACTAATCATGAGTTCTTGAGAGTGCACACTAAAATTTGAAGCTACTTTTGGTCAAGTGTTGGAAAAGTTTAGATGATCAGATGAGGAGAGTCTTTTAGTAGTGAGATCACAGTATAAGCAGCTAAAATAAAAGTGTAACTGAAGAGAATGACTTTTTAAAGGAGGTGATAAAGGGAAGAAAGTATGAAACAGGGCATTTTCTTACCAATATTACTAAATCTCGCTTTTCTCTGATTTATTAAAATACCACTATACTCCCTGTTAATTTTTTTTTTGTGGAGGCAGAGGGTACTGGGGATTGAACTCAACCACTGAGCCCTATTTTGTATTTTATTTAGAGATAGGGTCTGAGTTGCTTAGCACCTCACCATTGCTGAGGCTGGCTTTGAATGCTCAATTCTCCGGTCTCAACCTCCCAAGCCACTGGGATTACAGGTGTGCAGCACCGAGTCTAGTGCTAGGATTTTTAAAACACGCATTGTGTCCATGGGTTTTGTATGCAGAGAAAAGCAGTTCTGACATGTTATTGGTTGGTTGTTGTCAATATGAACCTCAGCTGTCTTTGGGGGATCATTTTAGACTGTGGGAAACTGTATTGCACTAACTAATGAGCAATTTGTGGTAGAAGGTAGACTCTGCCAGACTCAGAAATGTTCATTAATGCTTTAATATTTCTCCTTCTACCTGACTGCATCTGTTAACCTTCTTTCCCACTGTCCTTTTGAATGGGCAGTGGGGATTTTTGGTCAAGCTCCCATCATTAATGTGTTTCTTTCTTTCTTTTTCTTTTTCTTTTTTCTTTTATCATGTACATTTTTTTCCTTGTGTAACCAAGACAAATGCTTTTAGCCCACAAGGAGAGCTAAGCACTCTCAGAGTAACTGACTCATTTAGTGGTGCTTGGCTTCCTGTGCTTGTCAGCACCAGGTGACATTTAGCACAGGCTTTATCTCAGTTGTGGTAATTACTGGGCTGACATGAGCTCTCATACACAGCACAGATTGTTTTCAGCAGATGTAACCAAGCAACTCTCCTTTCTCTGGAGCAGTTTATCTGGCTTTCAAATTGTGGCATTCCAAATAGAGACACACACACACACACACACACACACACACACACACACAAATAGCTTAATGCTATTTTTATGGAAATAATTGTTCTTTGTTGCTCTGACTATATTGATTTATGCCAGGAGGTGATGGAATGGGATATCTTCATTGTATGCAACTTCTGCATTACAAGCTGGTAGTGCATCCTATTAAACAGAAAGGCTATTGTTATTGTAATGTATCTCAGCAGTTCACCAAATGCTACTTTAATGATGTAATTAATATGCTTGGATTTACCATTTGATATTCTTAGGCACCAATTGTGTTACTGGTAGGACAGCATTTTTTTTTTTTTTTTAAGTTTCTGAGAGAAGTGTTATTTTCTCTTAGAGAAGTTGGAGTGCAAAGAAAATGTTTTAGTTAAGTCAAAATCACACTTATTTGTGTCAGATATCTTAGTGATATGATACAGCAACTTTCAAGGTAATTCTTAAGTTCAGATAACTTAACATTATTTATAGGTAATCAGATCCTTAATCCTGAATACATAGTTTTAAGGAAAAACAGCCTGGCCCTTTATACTTTCAATTTTAATTGACATTCTCATATTTCCAGATGCAAGAACACTCTGGTTAGCTAGCAATTATGTTGCAAAAACAAACACACATACACACACACACAATTGGCCAGAACTATATAATTCAAAACATGCCAATTATATTATCCTTGCTATAAGCAGTAATTATTTTAATGTTCAATTTTTGCATTTAATTGAATTGTGTGACTAGACATCATGCTGTTCAATGTATAGGGACAAGAAGTAGAATTACTAATAAGAAATTGCTACATTGTAGATTGTAAAATACATGCAAGTTTCTGCCCAAGGGTCTGAGCAAAGTGATGAACTGATGGCATTAAGTTTCAAAGAAGCTTGGGTCAGGTCAGGACTGGGGTGAAATGATGAATGATCATTCATCCAGCTGATCAGAGCGGAGTTGCCCAATGCTACCATGATGGGGGCACTGGGAATGGGTGGAAGGGGTGAACTTGAACATACTAAGGAATAGTTTTTCCATTTGTTTAAAAAGAAAGAAAGAAAACATCTTAGAGATGTTTCTAAGACCTTTAAACGTTATAATAAATGTTGGATGAATTGAGGTTGAGCTACATTGTAATTATGCAAAATAAAGCTTTTTGTTCAGTAGATTTCCATAAGAAATTTAACCTCTGGCATTTAAATAAGAAGGCAAGGGATGAGGTGCCATCATGAATAAATGTTAAATCTGTGCAAGATAGGGACTTAGGAAAAAAATTTAAAAGAACTTTCTAGCTGCCCTCAAATTCCACCAAGGGAACAAATGTATTGTAAGAAAAGTATCTACCACTTAATATGCTGTGCAGGGATGTGAAATAAAAATACTAAGTGACAGTTAACCTCATATAGTACTTTTACTTCATTATGATGGAAGCTGTCATTTGATGGAACTCACCTACATTATGTAACGCACTTTAAGTGGCAGCTATCTTTTTTAAGTATGCATTTACTCATAATACCAGTTTTTAAACAACTGAATGTTGATTGGAATTTAAATTCCATTCACCTGACACAGACTCTGTCTCTATCTAGTGAAAAGTCTCCAATGCCAGTTTATATCAAATTCTTGTGGCAACTGATAATTGACCCCACAGTTATAACTGAAGCCCCCTCTGGGTTTCCATCACAATGCACATATTTACCAGCATTCATGCAGAGAGAGAGACAGCTTTTGTATTGCTTCTTTCACTGTTCCCCAGAGAAATGAAGAGAACCAGATGGGTCAGACAATGAAGGGAGAAAGATTTAGAGTAGTAGGAAAATCTAAGTTCAAATGGTGGCTGGCATTCTAACCCTTCCTAGTCTTGGGCTCCTTCAATAAGAAAAGTCATTGATATTTGCTCCTTACCTTCCCTGGCAGAAATAATCATGTTAATGAATCTGAAATCTTCATAGGAAAGTCTTCCTATCACTTTAATGGGTTTTCCATTGAAGTTAAATCTTAGAAAAATCTCCTAACAACCATTTCCCATATAAAGCATCCACCCTCTTTGCAAAGTGAATTTCAGGCTTAGCAAAAAGCACCATAATAACAGGACTGAGAACAGAATCCTTCTACTTCTTCCTTATAGACCACAAGAGAGAAGCAAACCATGCTCTAAGGATGTTCCCGATGAGATGAAAGAGAACAGAGAGTCACCAGCCTGACTCACAGCCTGTACCAGCCACCAACACGTGAGATCAGTGCACAGCTGTGTGCTGGCTTTTGAGAGAGACCCTGTCTCACAGCCCATCACTTAGAGGTCATAATATTTTAGTGGCTCTTCTCTCTGAACAGAATAAAACCTGCAGATAGTTAAAGAGAATGAAAGTTCTGTTTAAAGCAATGGGGTGGAAGTAAGGGTAAAAGGGAGTTGATGAGAACCAAATGTCTCCCACATGGCTCCACATGGAGCTGCTGGAAGGCCACATAAAAAATTAATCTGACTCATATAATTCTGCTCAAGGCCAAATATATGCACGTAATAAAAATGCAACTTGAATGTGACATATCTAGGGTTTTTTGACAAAATTGTTAGATGCAACATTAATTTCCCTTTAGCAGTGATCCTTAGACTTGTAATTTATTTTGTTTTCCTTATATTTTAGGACCTGACACCTAGTTGTGAATGGAAGAGCTATATCTTCCTATCTTAGAAAATAAAAAGGCTACGAACACTTACCATCCCTCCAAATGATGATATCATTTTTATCCATGCATGCTTAGTGATTGTTATTTACATCTTAAGGGATAGTTGAGTTCTAACCAGTAACAAGACTTTGTGATCCATTAAGAAAACATTCTGATTTCTGGCCTTCATTTTCACCTAACTAGATGGAATGACAAGATTTTTAAGAAACATTTTTACAGAAAATTTTACTAAAAACAAATGACAAAGAGTGGACTTGAACAAGATAAGATGTGGAAATCAGACCCTGAGCCCAATTTCATTTTATCTTTCTCTGGAAAACACAAGCAGGAATAAATGAATCAAGGTGAAGTATGAACCAAGTGAATAATTAAGGGCCTATAAGCCAAACTACATACTACATATGAGGCACACATGGACAATTGCTGTATTTAACTATGAGATTTGTGCCAATCAGTAAGAGGCTCTGCAGATTTGTAACAGAATACTACCCTCTGTCAAAGAGGGTTTCAGAGTTGTGCAGTTAGCCTGTAGACAAGAGGCCAAGATTCTATGTTTAATATTTTATGTTCAGGATTATAAACAATTAAAGGTGTCCTTGGCCCTCTTACACAACATCACTCCCTAATATTTGCTCCCTTAGCAATTTTATATCTTTTAAAGCATTTAATAACTGTTAATTGTTAACTTGTTTTTCCTGATAAGGCTGTGAACATTTTGGGGTTATTGTTCTATTCATCTTTATTTACCCCAAAACACCACATAATGCTTAAGACCTAGTGGTACTTATTGATTTGTCTTAAAACTAGTGTGTCCACTATTTCAAACATTGCTCTGGAGATTCATAATGGATGGGACCCAAACCCTGAGCTTAGTGGGCTCACAATTCAGAGGGCACACATCTGAGCTAATGCATAATTGCAAAAACACAGTTCCAGTCCATTTTTGATGTTGACATATATCATAATAGGTGTACAGGCAGCAAGAAGTGTTGAGAGCATCTTCAGTCCCTAAATTCTCAGTGATGCAAGTGATGCAATGACCAAGATGAATCAAGACAGTCTTTCATTGGCTCTGAATTTTGATAATTTTAGCTAAAAGGAGAGGAGAAGAATTAAAAGAACTCATGAAATATTCAAATAACTTTACCTAAAAACCAAATTAATTAATAAGTAATAGTTCCAGAGCCTTAGAATGATATAAGTAAAAAACAGCACTGCCTACTGACTAAACTGAGGACATGGTCTTGAAAGGATCTCTGAAGAAAGTCCAGGAAGATACAGTGGCCTCATGACACAGCGATACTAAAAGGAGGAAACTATGGAAGAGCTTCCTGTGGTGGCTGGTGAACATAATTACTACAAAAACAAAAAGGCTTTACATATCAAAGTCTCCAAACACCTCTAACTGGGCACAGTCAGTTATGAAGATGAGGAGCAGATGGGTTCACCCAGTGGCATTTGGGTTCCCATTCATCTCTCCACAGAAACACGTCCAGGCCATCCCAGACCGAAAGGCAGAGCTCCCCTCAACTCTAAACTGTGTCTGGTGATCCCTTGGGGCACTTATTCAAACATGTGCCATATCCTAGGACTTAAATTACCTTCAGTTTATTTTGCCCTGTTCTTGAGGCCTGTGGCCTGATGGGGGACCACCAAGAGGACATGCCTTGTTAGCAGGTGTGCATTGTGGTGGGCGGGAGATTGGGTTCTAAAAGACCTCACTTAGTGGCGGAGTCTGTGGACAAAAATGTGGAAGCCTGCTGACGGGGTTTTCCATGGGCTCTGGTGATCATTGACTGCTTAGCCAATGATGAGTGTCTATGAAGTAACTGTAGCATCCTCAGAAATAGTTGGGGATATTTTCAAGGAAGGTGAAAGTCACATTAACACTAAGTGACAAGAACCAGAGCTCCTGAGGTCAATGTGGCTTGGGGTACACCAAGATTGGTGAGAACCAGTGACATGTGGGTGGACCAGGATCTCGACCACCATACTGAGTTCTACCTGTCCTATGTTCGTCACCCCCAGAGCCCAACTCTCACCTCCTCTTATTTCCTCTTCCCAGCTCTTAGGATCTTCATTTATTATTGGCAGGTGAGAATGCTTCACTCTGGTCCAGCTCCATATCATATGCATTCTGTTTAGGTCAGATCTCAACTCACTTCTTTATTTATAAAACATTTCCATTATCTTGGTGGTTTGGAAATCATCAAATTAACACATGCTCCTGGCAACTATCAAATATCATAATAAAAAAACACACACACAAAAAAAAGGCAACATTAATTATATCCCCCCTGCGCAGGTTCCAAATCTCTAATCCCATCCCCTTTAGGATAGGCAACATTCACATCCTCTTCATCCTTTCCCCGTGCACATGTCCATGTGAATACACACACTGTGTAGGTAATCTGTTGGCTCTACCATAATATAATATATGCATATTTTGCAACTTCCTTCCTTCATTTAGCAATGTAGTTTGGTTCTCTTCACAAATCAGTACATATTGATCTATTTTTAATCTATTCATGCACTATATAGTACATTTTATACAAATGGCTCATACTAGTCATGGTGAATTTAGAACAATTTTCTGGAAAATATATTCAGAAAAGGGCTCCCACATAAATGTGCATAACCACAATGAACACATCTATTTAACCTCTACCCAGATGGAAAAGCAGAATATAAATAGAACCTTAGAAAATCCTGATCCCCTCAGTTACCAGTGTTCACTATCCTAATTTCTTAATGGCATAGGTTAATTTTACCCTTTAAAAAACATATAAAGGAAATCTGTATGTATGCTACTATATGACTGGTTTCTTCCATTGAACTGATTGAGTTTTGTACGCAATTTGTTCATTTTCCTAGCTCTATAATAGATTTATCTGTTCTACTACTGAAGTGCATTTGGGTGGTTTGAGTTTGGGAATTAAAATGAACAATGCTATTGTTGTTGACCTCAAAAGATGAAATCATCCCCCAAATTAGAGTCTTATATATACATGTTTTTAAGTCCTCCGAGAACTGTTTTTCCTACCACTGCCACCAAAAGACAGTTGAAGTTTACTTTTTCTCTGCATTTCTAAAATACCAAAGGCAGTGTGGGTAGAACATTCTGCTCCCTAGACCGAGAGCTGGAACCTCCTGTTCCAGGGATGTGCAAAAGTAGAGGGACTGATAGATGCTGGAAGACAAAGGAGAAAATTGCTGGCATTCTACAATAGTGATGTCATGCCTGAGCAGTGATGAATGGCAGTAATAACTACAGCTCTGCATGTCAGCATCCAAACTGGTCGGCAGCAATCAAACAGAAGTTATAGCCAGGAAAACCTAGAAAAAATTACTGAAGAATCTCAATGTATCCAATAAAAGATGAAGAAAGGAAAGAGATTATAAAGTGTGGGGAAAAGAGGCAAACTCTAGGAAGGAAAGTTGGAACAAGAAATTTGAAAAGGGGAAGAGAGATGATTCAGTAAGTGGTGTAACCACTAATAGACTTATAAAAATGGAAATGCAGAAGTCTAATTTTAAGTGGTTTCCACTTAATTATGCTTTAATTATGCTATTTTCCATATCTTTGAACATAGTTGATCTTTATTATTCAAGAGTTCCATATTTGCAATTCACATACTTGCTAAAATACGTTTGTAACACCAAAATCAATACTAGAGGCATCTTCGCAGTCATTTGCAGACATGCGCACAGATATGAAAAGTTGGAGTTGCCTGAGGTACACGTTCCCTGCCGAGGTGGAACAAGGTGACGCTGCCCTTGGTTCAGCTCTCATCCAGCAAACAAGTATTCCATTTACCACGTATTTAGTACCACGTATTTTTGCAGACTTGCGCTTTTTCCTAGTGATTCTGCTGTGTAAAATGCTGCTATTTATGGCCCCCAAGCGAAGTGTTGAACTGCTGTTTAGGATTCCTCAGCACAAGAAAGCTACAATGTCCCTTCCAGAGAAAATACATGTGTTAGAGAAGCTGTTTTTCAGGCCTGAGTTAGAAAACTGATGGTCATGAGTTCAATGTTAATGAGTTAACAATATATATTCAATAATGTGTCTTTAAAAAGAAACACATAAAACAAGGTTGTGTATTCATCAGTTAGAGAAAATGCTGTGACTGAAGGCTCAGGGGAAACTAACCTCAATAGGGCGTCTGCTAGTTCACTATACTGTGCAACTTTATAGGACATAACTACCTGGAAAAACAATAATCAACTACATCTAATAAAATCTGTTGCATACAATGGTCTTGTGAGAGGATTTATGTATCTTTGACTGTAGGCAGGGGTATAAATCAGGAAATTCCACCAATGTGGTGAGGGGTTCTACTCACTAGTGGCCTTGTAATACTGAAAAACATCCTTCCGTAAGAACATGAGAGCACCCAGCCCAGAACTCAATGCTGACAAGCAGTTAAAACAAGCTTGTGTGTGTTGAAATACCCTCTTTACTATGGTAACACGTTATCCGGATGATGAACGGTGTGCCATTTATCAATCCAGAGGGAGTATGGACAGCATAAAAGTGATAATACCTAAAGCATTAACAATGTTTTCATTAAGAATTGGGTTATGATGAACTTCTTAATTATTGTGAATTACAAGAAAATAATATTCAATTAAAATTAATATATAACATTGTAGATGAATTTCACCTTGGAAATCAATTATGTGATTTGTAATACAAAAAGGAGTATATGATTAAGGAAAAAAACTACCTCCCCTTAAAAATATAGTTGGAATGCAAATAGCCAAGCACAAGAGAATAAGTATTTACGTTCAGCTCAGCAGGAGCACAAAATCTAGTCATTGCACCACTAGTTTATGATCTCACCAATATAAAATAAAGGTCAAAAATGAAATGAAAAGAATATAATGTGCAAATGAAATCTCAGCATCTGACCAGTCCTGCCTTGGAGTATTCATTACATTAGTATGCTCTTTACTTTTTTCCTTAAATTTGCATTAAAATCAGATTCTAAAAGAAACCAACAAAATGATAAGCCATGATGCTATTAAAAGGATGACACTGCCCATTGAATACCATTTAGTTTGAATCAGTGGTAGCACTATTAATTTCTCCCTTTTTAATGCACACTTTAGCTACCACATGACCCATGCCAGGGAACATCAGTTACACCCCAGGGACCAGACATTAACAGCACGTGCTACGAGTGGTTTATTTTACAATTGCTGTGAAATAAAAGCTGATGGAAATGAGCCACTGGTGAATTACTTGCCAGCAGAAACAACAACATTTGTATCACTACTGAAAAACTCCCTCCTAAATGCGGTGCAAACCGGGGCAGGTGGGGGCGGGGTCGCGGTCGCGCAAGCCCAGGTTTGCTTACATTATTCATGTAGAAACAGAGGAGGTTGGGAAGTAAATAGTTACAAGTCTGCAGTTGTTTAATGCAGTTAAACAGAATACCTCTCAGTAGCTGAGAGCTTGCATCACAGCTAATTGAAGCACAATTTGGACATACAGTCACCCACATAATATCCTATGAATAAAGTAATAAAATAAAAATTATTTCCAAGAACTACAGTTCATCAGGTCTTTCCTCTCATAAAAGAAACATTAATATGACTTCAATTTTTTGATGTAGGTGTTCTTTCCAAAATTATATGGAAAAAGAAAATTAAAATCTCACAGCAGGTCTTTCACAGAAACAATTTAACCCCCCCTTTTTAATTCAAGAACATTATTTCTTCTTGCATATCATTTTTCTACTAAATTTAGTCAATATGAGAAGTATTTATATCCTCATAGAAGATAAGCAAATAGACTCAGCTCTCTTAATGTAAAAATTACACATGTAAAAACATATAATTCTAACTCAATGTAATCTATACACAAAGATTTTGCATTGGAAAGATGTACTTGATTTATTTATATACAATGCTCAAATATAATCTCAATTACTCCCAGCTACTTGCTCTAAACTGAATTTAATCTGTTAACCTCTCACCTTCCTTTAAATAGAGTAGGAGTGAGCAATAGAGGTGAGAAGAGAAGGTTCACAGGAACTAAATGGCACAATGGTACACACTAAAAGTCAGCAGACCCGTTAATTATCCTGCTTAGAGGTTTACACACACTTTAGTCTACGATTAACTGGATTGTACAACTGTTGTTCCTTTCGCTGAAAGGTTTGACCTTTTTCTTAAGTCCAATCTAACATGAGGAAATCATTATTCATTTCTCTCCCACTGCAAGTCTAGATGCAGATTCGAAAATGTTATTTATTGTCTGGCTGTTAGTCTTTAACATACAGCAGTTATTACTAAAGGAGACAGCTGGCTGCATCGACCTATCCTTTACTGCCCCCAAGGCCACGCATACCTAATTCAAGGATATCAGATAATGGTATGTGGCATGATTTACATGTAGAGAATTCAGAATTCATTGTGAGCCTATTTATAACTACAGCATCTACAGCATCGTCGATAGAGAAGATGATTTAATAGAGGTTGTAAGGGTTTTCTGACAAGAGTTATTAATATTAGAACCTTTTCCCAAGTGCTGCAAACAGTGGTGAGGAGATGTAGCTCGCCTCAGTTATTTTTCACTGGCGACCCTTTTTCCGTTCATTAGCACTTACATTCCCGGGGTTGGGAAGCCACTGATTTAGCTCTAATTTGGATGTAATGAGCATATTCAATGCAAGGAGACTCTCCTTCATTAAGGAAGCTGAAGGCAGGCTGGCAACTGATGAAAAGGAACATCTAATCTCATGGAAATTTAACAAGTCCAGTCTCTGCAGATGGTATTTGGGAAACCCAGGGTCTATTCTCTAGATGGTCAAGGTGAATGATAAAGATTCTATAATGCCTTTTCAACAGGGTTAGAAACAGGCTGATCTCTCAACCAACACTTCTCCCTTCAATAAAACAAACCAACAGACGAGGCTGCCATGGGGAGTTACCACAATGTACAAGCATGTCTCTGCTCACACAGACCCTGCGCTCACAATTACTATGAAAGGCATTTTGGGTTGGTTCAGTATTTAAAAAAAAATAAAAAAGATATATATACTGTTTATCTAATAGTCATGAGAATTAACCACACATTTGAAAACACAGTTTAATGAAGCATGTTATCAAAGAGTCTTCTATTGCTAATAAGCCTTCTGGTTTACAATAGATGAAACAAATCAGCACCTTTGGTGGTACATTATATTCTTAATTTAAAATGTAAGACCAGAAATCATTGCTGTTTCTACTTCAGACAACTGTTTTCCCCTGAAATACATCTCTAAGGACCAGAAATGTTTGACATTTATTTTGAAAAGCACGTACATTACAGCTTTAGGAGGAGGTAAGTTTCATATGGGGATGAAATGTTACTTCTAGATTATCATCAAGTCAAGATCAACTTTTAGAAACCTCTAGATGCCAAAACAAATGACTAGTAAGTATCAGGTTAGATTTTTCTTGTTTGTTTACTACATTAAAAAAAAAAAAAAAAAGATTATTAAGTCTGAATATGAACACATAATTTTTGTTTAGTTTCTCAGGTTATTTCTTCTAACCTAAAGTTTTCTTTTAAAAATAAAAGTAAGTTCACCACTTATATTTTAAAAGTCTTCCAAGAAAAAGAAGTCAGTGGAAACTAACGTGTTCAGCACATCCATTATTCCAATTCCAAGAGTGCCGGGCACTGTCTGCTGTGCTGTTTCTTGTTAGAGCACTTGCCTTTGAGTGTCTGCATTCCATTGCTGGAATTCTGGCAACGCAGAGAAAGCACACCACTCAGACAGCCCAAGTTTTATCCTGTATGAACCAAACAGAAACAAGTAACTTCCATTTCATTTGGCTCATAACGATTGTTGAAAATATGTCTTCTTGAAAAAAAAAAATCAAAGCTGGGTCATTTCATATTGTTTATGAATTGTCATTTTCAGATGTTTATTTCTTTTTTTTTAAGGCTAAAAGACAAACACAACAAAAACTACAAAAACTCAAGCAGATGGTATGATCCTGTATTCTTGGACTTCTCTTAAACTAAATAAAATCAGAAGTGGTTTTGAAGAACACAAACCCTATGACACAGATGACCAAATAGTTTCCTGTTTCCTCTTATTATTTGCCATATCAATTTAAATTCCATATCTAGGACAGTGTTTTTCTCTCTTCAGGTTTGGGGTGGGGAGGCCAAGGAAGGAGTCAAAAACAGTTGATAACATTCTCAGTGAAATCGAGAAGTACTAAAATATGTGATACATTTGTGATGACTGTCACAAGATTGGACAGAACCACTGACAAAAATGTAAAGATAAATAAATTGTGATTGATAGTTTATTTTCATTGATGTGGAGAAATTTAGGGTGCTTTCCTCGATGGTTTAAAAAGGTCACCTACATCATTAATATTTACAGAGCAACTCCCACATCCAATGTACTTCCTGAAATCACATAGGAAGCCACGTGGAAAGCCACATACTACTTTAGAAATTAAGACACTATCATACTAGTTCTATTTCCAGATGTATGACAATACATCATAAAAGGATATGATTACATGTCTTTCAGATTTAAAGAAATATGGCCTCATAAAATAACAATTAAACTTGAGGATCTGAAATGTGTACATTCTAAGACTTAATTTAGGGTCCAAAGAAAAATCTTATTCAGTGTCAGAAGCTATATACTTCCAAAGTAAAACAAGAATGCATGTTTTGTTTGAAGTTCTAAAAATACATCATTTTTATGTTTAGAAAATGTTTTATGCTTCATGTTATAAGAGCCTTATTTTTAATTATCTGAAGAGATGATAACTGGAAATAACCTTCTCAAAGCCTAGCACAAGAGTTAATATACTTTGTTAATTAAAATCATTACATTTAACAACTTCAAAAATACGTTGGCAAATTTTTCCCTAGAAAATTTTGATTTTTTTTCTTTTAAAATGTCAAATACCTATTTATTTGAGGATCAAGCATCTAAAAGAGTAGCTATTTCTATCAAAGGACAAGTGAATTTTTGTTCAGAATGAAGCACTTTACATTGTTTCTTCAGATATTAAAAAAATGTACACAGTAAACAAAAAAAGTAAGACTTCAATACACTAGCTCACAACTTTGTATATAAAGGGATTCTATAAATGCAGATTAACTCCAAGTTAGTAGCTCTCAATTGTGGGGAGAAGAGAAAGAGGAAAAGTTACAAGGATATTTATCAGTCGAGAGACACTTTGTGTTGTCACAAATTGGGGTGTGACAAAGTGAGGTTGTTACAATTACTGGTGGTTACAACTGGAGGAGGTGGGTTTCTACTAGCATCTAGTGGGTAGAATCTAAGAATTTTGCTAAACATACCACAAGCCCAGGAGAGCCTCCTCGATAAAGAACTCTCCAGTCCCAAAATGTCACTAGTACTGCCATGGAAATACCCTCTTCTAACTGCACGTAGTTCAAATATAATGACACTTACAACCTTAAGTTTTAATTGACTGTTATAACATTTGGAATTATACCCTTAGCATTCTGTCCCACTTGGTGATGAAAATACAAACTCAAATAGAAAAGCAAAACAAAAATACTTAAAACTCATATCTGGGCAAATGCCCCTCAGGGAATCATAGGAGAAGAAGGGGAAACTCGCTGATGTCCACTAGTACTCAGCTACTGAGGGAGAAGGTGAGTAGGCTCAGTGCTTAAGTGGCAAAGATCCTGGTCATCATTCACATGTCTAAGCTTCAAGTGATGACCATTTTTAGAATAATTACTTCATACATGGAGCATAAAGCTCAAAAATTATCAAAGGGCATCCAGTAAGAGGATTTCTGTCCCTGAGCCTGCCTTCCCCTTTAATGTCCCCAGAAACAACTTTCTTAGACAGCCCTCCAAGATGTTCTATGATTTTTTTTTTTTTTAAGAGGGACACTTCTGGCAAAATAACTCTTTGCATTCAGGCAATGAATATACTTATATATAAATTATATAAATGACAAGATTTTACACACACTGTATTGAATCCTGATTTTTCTAACAACATATCTTGGAGTTATATTACTGTTCATTAATAATTTAAATGCTACTTAGTATTCCACACATGAAAAATTAATTTTGACTAATTTCTTATTGTGTGTATTTGTTTCCTATCTTTTTGTTTGTTTGTTTTTTGGTTCTGGGGGGTTGAACCCAGAGGTACTTTACCACTGAGATACATATCCAGCCTCCCTGACACCTTTTTTTTAGTTGCTGAGGCTGGCCTCCAACTTGCACTCCTCCTGCCTTAGCCTCCTGAGTAGCTGGGATGACAGGCCTGTACACCACATAGTATGTCATATTTTCTTCTATTATCTTTGTGATTTTTTTTTTTAACTTTTGATCCATCTGGGATTTATTTTGGTTTAAAAAATTCAGCCTCATTTTTTTTTTCAGATGGCTGTCCCAGTTTTGCTAATAATGTGCAAATTTTTCCCCACTGATTTGAAATTCTACATAATTCTTTTATTACTTGGGTCTAATGCTGAGTTTCTATTCTGTTCCATAGAACTCTTTGCCTGTATTTAGACCAGTATCACATTGTCTAGATTATTGTAGCATATCCAGTGGATACATTTTTGCCCCTACATAATCAGTGTAGGAAAGTTAGGCTCATAGAAATGTGAGTGATGACTAGAGAGGACTACAACAGCCTTTCTCCCTTAGATGCATAGATGGCATGCCTAGAATTCCTCTGGGATTCCTCACTGGAAATTGGGCAAACAGTGAATTAAAACTGTGGATTTTCACTCCAAAGGAATGCTCCCTCTATTCTGTATCTCCTGAACCAATATACAGAATATACATGAAAATAAAGGTGATCAGAAAACTCATAGCAAAAAATGCAACTCTATTTCCCTGTGCCTTCATGGCAAGGGGCAGATTTTGAAAGATCACAGGAAAGAACTGCCCCCTGTCAGGATGTGGGATTGTCATTTGAGGTGAGATGGAAGGCCTTGTTAGAAGCAGAAATGGATGAAAATCAAACCTGCTTTTGATGTGCTCACAACTGATGAGGATACAAACATCCTTCCTTTCTTCCTATAGTGTATGTGCACAGAATCAAATGTGGTCAAATGAGGAGTTTGGAAACTAATCACCTGACCATTTTTTACATGTATAAAATGAATTGAGCAACAACACAAGAATGTATGCAGGAAAAATCGCCTGCGTAATTATCTTTGATTTATCATAGATTCAACCTCGTTCTTGGTAGTGTGCATATGAAACATTGACCACATATTGCCCCAAGGTTTAAAAATAACTTAATTGCTGTGAAACAATTACTATTCTGTGGTCATCATGCTATTATCTTTTCAGTACAGCTCATAATGTCTGTAAATGTCCCTATCCACCAGACTGATTAAACTTAAATTAAGGTCTAACCTAAAAGGCCACCAACGTTACCCTGGTTCACATCCTGTCTCCAGTTCCTCCTGGAAGTTCTACACAAGATCAAGGACACTCCTTCCCCCACCCATGCAGCCACACTACTCTGATGGGCACAGCAGACGCTCACCAGTGTCCGCAGCTATTCTATTGGATACAGAAGGCAATTTTCCAAGCTCCTTGTTGCTTTTCTGGTTGTTCCTGTGGAGTGGGCACAGCCTCCCCTACTCTTTTCTCAGTAATGGCTCCTTCTACCACCAACCTGGTCACGGTGTTCCTCTCTATTAATGTGTTTGAGCACCCAGAATTCCAGAGGCCTGGAAGGTTTATCAAGACAGCTTTGACAGTTGACCATATTAGTGAGCACCAGAGCAGAGCAGAGCAGGATCCTCAGTATATTCCTGAGTTCAAAGAAACCTTACTTTTCACTTCTAGCCTCATATTCTCCCAATGACCTGAACACACCTCCATAGAGTCAGGGATAGATTAATGTAAGGTCTGCACTTGTCTCCAATAAAGAAAAGGACAAGTCACTGGATTAAGCTGGAACCAAGGGCTTCTTCTTCAGGTTGTGTCCTCACCAGGGAACCTTCTTCAAATAAACACTTATCAGATTTGCCCCGATAGTTCTGAACTCTAACCAAGCACAGAAATGATCTTTCCCAGGAAGAAAGAATCTCCCTGGGTTGTCACAAGAGTGTCCACACATGGCCAGATATGCCTGAATTCCCATAAACAAACAGAAAACAGACAAGTTTCTAATTATAAATTCAGGTTCAAACCAGTGAGAAGGCTGAGAAGATAGCAAAAAATTCAAAAATATGCCGTGAGGCTTTTCCCTACTTGCAATGGAATTTTTATGTTTGTAAATATTAGTCTGTCAGCCAGACAAGCAATTTTAAAGTGGAGAGGCAGAAAACAATATAGCAAAGGAGATTTGCTGTTTGAAGAGAGACAATCTGCTTAGTGTCATTCTGACCAGAAATAATATCTACCTGCCTAAACAGATGATGTAGAAGACAAATACAGAACAGACCATGATCGGTACCCACACAAGAAAGATGTACTTATCAATGCCGAGCCCCCACAACCATGGCAAGACTGTCTCACTGAGGCCACTGCTGAGGACAAACAGGGCAGTCACAGGTGTCCAGCAGGCTGAGCAGATGAAATGACCAGTGAAGGTACAGCCTCCTGGCCATCTCTTTATAGAATTTGATTAGTGAATATATCCACATCCTAACAATGGGTCAAGGCTGAAGGGGTTTTCCCCCACTTCTGGTGTAGGGGAGGTAATCCAGGGCCTCACACAGGCCAGGTAAGTGCTCTACCACTGAGCTGCACCCCCAGCCTCAGAAGCAGTTTTTTTAAATAAATAAATAAGCAAATACATATATTGGTTAAGGAAGCCGACAACATCCTACTAAAGATATGTGCTCAGAGAAGAGACCAAAGTACAATACAATGCACTGCATAGTGAGGCTCACTTCTCAGTTGCCCTTTGCCTGTTACTGCTATATAGCACTGCGGCTGTGGCTGAGCTGCATGGATTATGAAGCATCCCAGTTCATGCTGTAAATGTTCCTGTCGATGCTGGTACTCCTTCCCTACAGACCCCCACTTGATTGTTATTCGCATTTATGTTTGTTCATTTTCCCCTCTGTGCCAACACTGATAAACTTACCCCTAACAAATATCATGACTGAGACTTCCTGTCTTGATATTCTAGACCCTGCCATGAATCCCAAATCACAAGTCTAGACATGCCTGTCCACACTACTAAAAAGAACTCTAGAGGGAGGCACAAGAGTTTAACAAGTATAAATAAGATCACTGTAGACACTGAGAAAAATCCCCTAGAGGTAAAAGACTGTGATATATAACTCTAGTGGCAATGCACTTAAGGACATGGACAGGAAGACTTTGACAACGGAACATCATTTCTACAAGAGATTGTGGAAATCATGAAAGGAATAACAATGGATACAAAGGAGAGAGAGTATGTCTAAGAGATGATTCGATAGCACAAATGACTCACTGATAAAATGTGAAGTGAAAGAGAAGAAGCAATTGAAGATAACTTTCAGCTTCAAATGTTAAGTTCCAAGGTGGGTGGTAAAGATGTAACAGAGAATTCAGAAAGAGACATGAATGTAAAGGTGGAAATAAACTCAATGTACTGATGTAAGATATCTGTGTGACATCTAGGTAAAAATGATTTTTCTTCTCCTGATACGGTCAGATCACCAGGTAAAATACAGGATGCCAAGTGAAAACTGAATTTCAGATAAATGACCAATACAAGGACACCTCATTTCATACTTAGGATATACTACACTAAGCAATTTTTCAATGTTTATCTGAAATTCAACTTAACTGGGATTTCTATATTTTTATTTGTTAAATCTGGCCCATTCCATTCAGGATAAAATCTGAGATTAAAAAGGGAATGTAAGTCCATCTTAAATTTATATCAAAAGACAAAATAACTTGAACAGCAGAGCACTGCTGAAAAAGAATAAAGTGGGAGGAGCTTTATCGCCTGTTGTGCTTTCGATATTAGTTGTTCCCAAAAAACTCAAGTGTGAAACAATGCAAAAAGGTTTGGAGTGACATGATTGGGTTATGGCAGCCTTAACTCAAACAGTGAATTAATCCCCTGGTAGGGATTAACTGGGTTGTAGCACTAGGCAGGTAGGATATAGCTAGAGGAAGTACGTCTTTGGGGGCCCCTTTGAGGTATATATTTTGTCCTGGCAGTAGATTCTCTCTCTGCTTCCTGGTATGATTTTCTGAGCTGGTTTCTTTCATCACACCCTTCTGCCATGATGTTCTGCCTTACCAGCTTTAGGGGATGAAATCAAATAGCTATGTACTGACACCTCTGAAACGGTGAGCCCCCAAATGAACTTTTCCTACCCTAAAATTGGTCTTTTCAGGTCATTCTGTCACAGAAGCAAAACGAAAATTTTTTTTGACTGAAAAATCATGCCATATTAAGATTTACCATATAGCTATAGTAATCAAAATGCTGATTACTATATATGTAATATTAATATAACTAGAGTACTATTGATATTGCTGGAGAAATGCACACATATAGATCAAGGGTACAGAAAAGAGAGCCCAGAAATAGACAACCCAAATATGTGTAACTGATGTGTGATGAGAGTGAGAAAGCAATCAGGATGTCTTTTCAACAAAAGTTGGAAACACTATTGGATATCAATAGATAAGAAAAAAGAAGAACCTTGACCTCAACCTTATGCCTCCTACACAAATTAACGTAAAACAAATCATAGATTCTATATGCAAAAGTCAAACCCATAGAACTTTTGGAAGAGAATATAGGAGGAAATCTTCATGCCCTAGGATTAGGCAGAGTTCTGAAACGCAACTTCAAAAATACTATCTGTAAAAAAAATACATTTGACTTCATCAAAATTTAAGACTTTTCATCTGTAAAAGACCATGTGAAGAGATTGAATACATAAGCCATCAACTGGGAGAAAACATTTGAAAACCACAAACATTTTCTGACAAATATGTCTATCATACCCAGAATAAATGAAGAACTGTCTCAATGTGACAGCAGTAAAACAAGCAATTCAATTAGAAAACCAGCAAATGAGTTGAACTGACACTTCGCCAGAGAAAATATAGGGATGGCAAATCAACATGTGAAAGGATGTTCAACATTGCCCGTCACTAAGAAAATGCAAGTCACAGAAACAAGATACCCAAAGCATACCCATTAAAACGGTACTATATACTGGTAACATCAAATACTAGGGAAGATGGAAAGAAATTGGATCACTCACACATTGCTGGTAGAACCTAGTGACAGCACTCCTGGGCCTTTATCTTAAAGAACCAAAAACTCAGGCTCACACGGCTATCTGTGATTTATTCCTAGGGTGGAATATCACTCAGCAATATCAAGGAGGAGGGAATCTACTGATACATGCAGCAACTGGTATGCCAAATGAAAAAAAACCTAAAATACTCTTAGTGTTTTTTATATAGAATCCACAAAATGACAAAATTATTACTCCTAGTCTATATAGTTGCCATTCTGACCGGAGTGAGATAGAATCTCAGTATAGTTTTAATTTACATTTCTCTAATTGCTAGAGATGTTGAACATATTTTCGTATATTTTCAACCATTGATATTTCTTCTGTTAAGTGTTTGCTTAGTTCCTTTGCCCATTTATTGATTGGGTTATTTATTTATCTGGTGTTAAGTTTTTTGAGTTCTTTATATATGCTGGAAATTAATGCCTTATTTGAAGTACTGGTGGTAAAGATTTTCTCCCATTCAGGGATCTCTGATTGTTTCCTTTGCTGTGAAGAAGCTTTTCAGTTTGATCCCATTCCACTTATTAATTCTTGATTTTTACTTCTTGTACTTTAGGAGTCTTGTTGAGGAATTCTCACTCCAGTCAGAATTGCAATTACAAAGAATACAAGTAACAATAAATGTTGGTGAGGATGTGTGGAAAAAGGTACTCTCGTATGTTGTTGGTGGGACTGCAAATTGGTACAACCACCATGGAAAGCAGTATGGAGATTCCATAGAAAACCTGGAATGGAACCACCATTTGACCCAGATATCCCACTCCTCAGTCTACCCAAAGGACTTAAAATCAGTATACTACAGTGATGCGGTCACATCAATGTTCATAGCAGCTCAAGTCACAATAGCTAAGCTATAGAAACAACCTAGGAGGTATCCTTCAACAGATGAATGGATAAAGAAAATGTGGTATATATACACAATGGAACATTACTCAGCCATAAATCAGAATAAAATTATGGCACTGGAGAATCTCATGCTAAGTGAAATAAACCAACCTCAAAATACCAAAGGCCAAATGTTCTTTCTGATTTGTAGATGCTAACCCAAAACAAGGTAGGTTGTAGAAGGGGATAATAGAAATCCATTGGATTAGACAAAAGGAAATGTAAGGAAGGGAGGGGAGAGGGGAATAGGAAAGAAAGTAGAATTTATCAGTGATAACTTTCCTAACCTTCTATTTGAATACACAACCAGGGTAACTCCACATCAGGTGCAACCACGAGTGGGATCCTAAATAGAATACTATATATACTCTATGTATATATAATCTGCAAAAATACATTCAACTGTCATACATAACTAAAAAAAAAAAAAATTACAGTAATGGAGGGTTGACAAAGATTAGGGAACAGGAGGGAGGACATGACTCTAAGGAGTCAGGCTACAGTGGTCCTTCATGGTAAAAGAGTAGTTCTGTAGGTAGGGGAGACATTTGAATATTCAAGAAAAATAAAGAATGACAGAATAGAGGGCCAAGAAGGGAGTGGATCAAGTGCTCAGATAAAAAAAAAAAAAAAAAATCAGCCCAACAAAAACAAAGTATTTTTAAGGATCACATAGCACTGAACTAAATGTAAGCAAATCAGAGACACAAATATTCAAGCATAAATGGTTCCTATTGAGCTTAATTGATCGATAACATTTCACAAAATAGAGGCCTGAATTTAATTAATCAAGCCTAAAACTGAATATTTTAATTATACTTCATCTAGAAAAATATAATTCTTGATTAGGAATCTGATAAAGATAATTGTCTGCTGACCATGACAATATAGGCTTGAACCTATGCTGACCGATAACCCTAAAATGTAGTAACCCTGAGTAATTTTGCTTTCTTCTACATGCTTCATTAGTCTGAAATATTTACATACATTAGAATTTTAAGTAAAACTCATTTTATATGAAAATCACATTAAAAGTAAGTAGGTTATTTGTTAAAGTCTTATAAAGCTAGGAAATCCATTATTTCTAAGGAAAATATTTGCCGCTAAGACTTGCACAATAATTAAGTGAAATAAACTGCACTTTGTGTGGAAACAAGCTTCTTGACATTAATATTCTTCGAAATGTATTGGTCACCTACATTTCTGATGTGCATTATAGACCAATGATTGGTCATGAACACAATAGTCTCCAGGCAATACAAACTGTGTCTTTGCTGGAAGCTTTTAAAAGTCACCCAAGTAATGGAAAATAGCTAACAACATTCTACTGAAAAGAGGAAAGACAAGAACCTTGAATAATTGGGAGCAGGGTAGATTTTCTTATTTTCATTTGTTTGCTTTGAACAGTATTTTCTGCATGAGTGCATCAAATCTAGTGCCAAATATATCAAAGCCAATTGTGATGTAAAAAATACACAGGCATGAAATTTCACATGAATGCTGTAGAGAGATACATACTGGATTGTTAAATATTGTTACCTCCGAAAAAAAAAAAGAGAAATCGAAGCACAGGCCCTGAAGAAAATTTCATTTTTACTCTACGTACTTCGGTATCATTTCAGCTTTTTCTCTAACACGTGCTCGTGTTGAATTTGCATAATTAAATAAATATGTATAATTTAATGTCTTAAAGAAAATACCTGACATACTCCATAGAACCTATCTCACAGTTTTTTAATAACGGCCTCAATGGTTTGGATGTGATCTGTCCCTCAAGTGTCTGTGTATTGGAGGCTGGTCCTCAGTGTAGCAGTGGAACCTTAAGAAGTGGGGCCTAGAGAGAGATTGTTAGGTCTCTGAGGCATTAAGGCAATTGTCACCCTGAATTAGTTCTCCTAAGAGCAAGCCCAGCCCTGAATCCCTCCCAAGGCTTTTCATTAAGGTGTGATCTCTTCTTGCTACATATGCTCTTGCCATTCTGATACCACCCACCTTACCAAAGCTGAGTCAAGCCTTTGAATCTCCACAACTGTGAACTAAATGAACCTCTTACTTCATTTACTTAGCTGGCCACAGACTTTTTGTTATAGTGATACAGAAGAGACAACGACTAACAGACCTAACAGACATAATACACAATGTAGGGATGTATAATGTACCCATGAAAGTGAGCTGCTCTTACTATGCTATTTTGCCAAGATACTAAAGATGATTTCAAATTGACTCTCTTTCCATGGAGAAATGGAGTCTTTTTTTTCCTTCTTGATTAATCTGGGCGATCCATAGCTGCTCTGACCAATAAAGCGTGGTGGAACTGAGGTTGTCCTGTATCTGACTGCCAGTCACTTTCTTAGTCTGGGTTTAGGGAGCTCAGAGTCAATTCAGAAGATCAATTAGTCTTCAGTTTCAATCCTGTGAGAGGCTTGGCCACCTGAAAGGTCCTGGAGTATGAGATACCAGGTATCTCATACTTTTTTTCCCAGGTGGGAAAAAAAAAAATAAAATGAGTCTCATTGAGGTACCAGATTTGTGAGTGAGGACATTATTTTTCTTGTGAATTCTCTTGAAAATGACACCAGGTGAGTCAGAGAAAAACTGTCCAACCAAACAGGCTTTAGAGTCATGCTAACATTTTGACAATTTTCCTACAATCTCCTGGCACAGAACAACAACAACAAAAAAATGCCCAATGTGATATGGCTCTTGGATGCACTATTGGAAACACTGGCAGGATCAAGGAACAGATTTAACTATAGCTGCACTACGGAGGATTTTGCCAATTCTTAGCATAGAACAGCATTTTAAGAATCAAAACCAGAAAACAGAAATATTGATGATCTCTGGGCTGGGGATATAGCTTAGTTGATAGAGCGCTTGCCTTGTAAGCACAAAGCCCTGGGTTCAATCCCCAGCACCACAAAAAAAGGGAATGTTGGTGATCTCAATGGAGCAAAAGGAGCAAAAGTGAAAAATTCAATACTAGATATTCCAAGTTTATCAGAGATATTCATAAGTTAATCAGAGTGGATAAAAATATAAAACAAATTGTATGCTGCATATAAGAAATAAACCTTAAATACAAGAACAAAATATTAAATCTAAAATGAAAACCTATATGCTACACACTCCATCCAAAGAAAACTGGATCAGCCATATTACTGGAGTAGACTTGAATTTAGGGAAACAGTGACATTTCACTATGGTAAAGATGTCAGCACCACAGGAAACTAAAAATTCTAAATCCATATGTTCCCAGTAAGAAATCTTAAGTGTATAAAGCAAAAATTGACCCAGCATTCAAAGGAGAAATAGATATATTCACAGAATGAAGACTTCAGTGCTTTTCTTACAATAGCTGATAAAATAGGTAAACAAAAAACATTTCATAAGAACCTATGAAATAGCATTCACTATGATTAACAAAACTGATCTATTTCCATATATTTTTAAATAGTAGCCAACAATGACAAAAATCATACTTTTTCAGAATTATACTGTGATGGAACATTAGCTACATTTGACACCTTACACTGGGTGATAATGCAAGTAGTATCAAATTTTAAAGAACTGAAATTGTTCTGATTTTGCTTTGCGAACAGAGTAAAATTTAGATTAATAAAAGTGTATTTTAAATCAAGAAAATAAATTGGAAATAAAATAATGAGCATCTTAGAAATAAAATTTCTAACTAATTCATGGATCACAGAATGAATCAAAACAGAAATATGAAAATCATCTGAACAAAATGATAATGGAGATATTCTATATGGAACTACTGGGATGCAACTTCAGGGCATAAGGGGAAAGGTATAGCCTCAGTGCTTGTACTACAAAACAAGCTTAAAATCAATATCTAAACTTTTGTCTCAAGGAGGTAACAAAAAAGAAAGAAAGGATGTAAATCAAATTAAAAATGAATAAGGAAATAAAGACAAAACAAGTCAGTGAAATAGGAAATATTCAATAGAGAAAAAGAAACAGCCCGAAAGTTAGTTGTTAAAGCTCATTACTAAACAAAAGATTAGCAAACTGAATCCAGAAATATGTAAAAATATATTAAGACCAATTAGAGTATATGCCAGGAATGCAGAGATGATTTCACATTTGAAATCTATTATTGTAGTTAATCACATTAACAGAAAAAGGAAGATTAATCATATAAAGATAAAATTCAATAGTGATTCATGATAATATCTTATAATAGTAGATAAGTTTATAGGGGAACTTCCTCAATGTGATTAGAACTATCTAAAATCTCAACAGCAAATATAACACTCAGCAGTGAATGTTGAAAGGCTGCCCCTTTCAAGGGGAAATACCATAAAGAAGCCCATTATTACCATTGCAATTTGACATTGTTCTTGAGGTCCTACTCAGTGCAATAAAGCAAGAAAAGGAAAGTTAAGACATACAGATTAAAAAGAAAGAAAACTTTCATTATTTTCAGGTTACATGATTATTCATGTAGAAAATTCAAAATAACCTACAATTGACTCCAACTAATAATGAAGATCTCTGGATACAAATAACATGTAAAATATACTTGTATTCTTGTATATTAAAACATATTGAAAATCAAACTGTAAAAATACTAAATAGCATTAAAAATGTTAAGTACTCAATAACAAATCTAATTTTAAAATACTTAATATTAATATCCTGAAGGCAAATTTCAGTGTTTCTTTTTAATCTGTATGCCTTAGTTTCTTTTTCTTGTTTTATTGCACTGACTAGGACCTCAAGAACAATGTGGAATTGAAATGGTAATTAATGACATTCATTATTTCATTCCCCCCGAAAGGGGTAGCTTTTCAACATTCACTGCTGAGTATGAAAATGGCCCCCCCCCAAACAATATCAACATCCTACTCTCTAGAACCCACAAATGTTACGTTACATAACCCCAAACAGTCTTTCATATCTGAGTTACTTAAGGATATTGAAATGGAGACATTACCCTGAGTTACTTCAGTGGGTGCTAGATGCACTCACAGTGTTCTTAGAAGAAAGAAGGAAATGGAGACTTGACAGAGAGCAAAAGATGATGTGAAGATAGAACAGAGGGAAATTTGAGAATCTTGTCCTTGAAGACTAAAATTATAAAAAGAATGCTGGTAGCTACCAGGAGCTTAAAGAGGAAAGAACAGATTCTCCCCTGGTGCCTCCAAAGTATGGCCCCTGGACACACTGGCTTTAGCTCAGGAAAATTGATTTTGGATTTCTGGCCCCTGGAGGCAAGAGAATAAATAGATTTCTTTTCCTGTAATCCCGCAGTTTGTGGTAATGTGTTACAGCAGCCACAGGAAACTAACATACATAGAGAAAAACTAAAGGAGACTCACATCAATCATAAATATACCATATTGTAGACTGAAAACTCTGTGATGTTAAATGTCACTTTTTCCAAAATTGATGTATACAATCAATGAAATTGCATAAAAAGTCCCAGATTCTAGAAATTGATAAACTGATTATAAAATGTATACAGAAATATAAAGTGTTAAGACAGACAAAAACTCTAATTTGAAAGCTAGAGGATTTTTTCTTACTAGATAATGAAAACATAGAACTATAGAATCTAAGACTGTGAAAATTATGGATAGAGTCTAGAAACAGACTGGCATAAAGGTCACATAGGACAAAGTCACAGTGCAGGACAGGAGAAAGGACAGTCTTTTAGTAAGTGGTGACAGGTCAACTGTTTATCTATATGGAAAAAATGAGTCGATCCTTCCTTCATAAGGTACTGAAAATCAACTGCAGATGGATGGCAGGTTGAAATGGGAAAGAATAAACCCCAGAGCTTTTAGAAGAAAGCACAGAACATCTCGAAGCTTTGGGTAGAGAAAGGTTTCATCAACAAAACACAGAAGTAGACTATATTAAGAACTTCTGTTGATTAAAAGATATCATTAAGAAAAAGCAATGACAATCAACAGAAGAAGCCATTTATAATTCACATATCCAACAAAGTAGTCATATTTAAACTATAGTAAGAATTTCTACAGTAAGTAAAAAGGCAATCTAAGAGGGAAAGGGAGTAAAGGTTGATAGGAGCCCTACATCCCGTCCCTTTTCTATCCTATGCATGCTGGTTCAGGTGGGCCTTCAGATGAAGTCTTTTTTGGAGGATGGTACTGAACTACCAGGACCCATTTTGCATATGTAAACAAGATGGAATTTCTTGAGAATGTATGTTCCCCTGGCACAGCTCTTAACAAGGGACTGACATGTCCTTGGGTATTCTCTTTCTTCACTGATTGGAACACTCTGATGTATGACTTACAGTGTCCCAGAGCTCTCCTCGAGGGCTCAACCAAAAACTATTCTCTGTGCAACATGGACTTGACACCCCTGCTGCTTGGCTTCTTTTCCTTCCAAATTCTCTACTTACCCTCCTGGGAAAGGAAAATTTTCCTGGGAATACTTTCTAATAAAGTCCTTTCAAATGAATTCTCATGTTTAAGCCAACTTGCAAAGATATTACATTAGGAAAATATCTCAATGGTTAAAAGACATTTTTTAAAAAGATTCTCCTTCAATAATTATTTGGGAAATGCTAAACATCTCTAGATACCACACGGATTAAAAGGGAAAAGAGAGTGCTCATTTTTGATGAGGAAGAACTTTGGAACGACTGGAAGTCTCAGAGTTTGGAAGTGTTTGGCAATATTCACTGAAGTTGGATATCTGAATACAGTATTAATCATTAATTTTACTCCTAGGTATATATGTCTAAACCCCAACCATCAATACATAGTTACCAAAACACATGCATGTAAATGTCCAAAGACACACATAATACTTATAAAAGCACCATTTGTAATAGCCACAAACTAGAAAATAGCCCAATCTCCATCAGCAAGATAATACATACATAATTGATAGTAAAATTCACACCATGGAGTACTAGAAGCATACATAAACGCACAGCAGCTACAATAGCATAGATAATTCTCACATACATGATACTGAACAAAATGAACCAAACAACAGAGAAAAGTGAATACTGCATGATTCCAGACACAGGTGCACCACCCCAATCATCCTGAGAATATGCTAACCTCACCATCAAGAATTCTGTGAGAAATGCAAATCAAAACTACGCTAAGATTTCATCTCTCTCTACTCAGAATGGTAATTGTCAAGAATATAAGAAACACTAAATATTGTGAAGGAAAAATCACACTCATATGTTGCTGGTGAGACTAGAAATTGATACAACCATTATGGAAAGTAGCATGGAAAGACTCCTCAGAAAACTTGGACTGAAACCACCGTTTGACCCAGCTATTCCATGCCTCGGTTTATACCTAAAGGACTTAAAATCAGCATACTACAGTGATGCAGTCACATCAATGTTTATAGCAGCTCGATTCACAATAGCTAAAACAATGGAACCAATTTAGATGCCCTTCAACAGATTAATGGAGAAAGAAACTGTGGTATATATACACAATGGAATATTATTCAGGGTTAAAGAAGAATGAAATTACAGCATTTGCAGGTAAATGGATGGGAGCTGGAGAATATCATGCTAAGAGACATAAACCCAAATGTTTTCTGATATGCAGATACTAATTTCACAATAAGATGGGGGTCTAGGGAAGAATAGAGGCACTTTGGATTAGACAGAGGGAGTGAAAGGAGTAGGAGGGGGTGTGGGGGCAGGAAAAATAGTGGAATGAATCAGACATTATCACCCTATGTGCACATATGATTACACAACCAATGTAATTCTACATTGTGTACAAACAGAAAAATGAGAAGTTATACTCCATTTATGTATGATTTAGCAAAATGAATTCTATAGTCATGTATAAATAGATTTTTTTGAATAAAAAAAAAATAACCAAGACAGTGTTTTCCAGAGAAATATGCAGTTAAGCATGTTAATGTCAATGACCATCTAGGAAGATTTAGTACAGAGAAAAATATTTAGAAGTTAGGAGCGAGACTGATTTCAAGTAATAGATAAGAACAAATTTAGACTGTATGCTACAAAACAAGTAGCCCAATGAAAATAATAAAAATAATGAAGCAGCAAAGATGTCTACTCCAGGTTGTAAGAACTATATACCACCTTTGAGAGAAATTGTATGGTTCAATGTTCTATCCTCATTCTTGCCATTGTAATTATGTGATCCCAACAGAGGGAAAGGACTACCTCTTGCAAACTTAATAGCATTCTGTTGGTCTGAAAATCCAATGCCTCCTCCAAAGACATGGAGCCTCTACTCTATTCTTCCGGGAAAAAAAAACATTACATTGTATTTAAATTCTTTACACAAATTAAAGACAAAAAAAACCATGTCTTCCCTTTCTTTGGAAAAGAGGCCAATACCCAATACAAATGTAAGAAAGTGTAGATCACACCTCCTCTTCCATCCAGCCTCAGTGTTCATCCTTGCAATAAGCCCTGGTCATCTCACTTTGATTTATGGGCACGTTTCTTCCTCCCAGGAATCTTTAAGGGCCAGGTAACTGACCCAAATTCAACTCATTCATGCCACTTGTCCAAGAAGAACATCTCTAGTGTGTTTCTCATGTTTTGATGCATATCTTCTTTTGAAAATTGTATAAAGTTTGTGTGGAAATATGCCTACCTCTAGCCCCTGTGTCCAGCCCCTTTATTTTTAAAATTTCTCCACTTTCCAATCAAATCAGTCAATGTATAGTCAACTAAATTACATCCTTCTGTAAATTTTCTTAAATTGATTGTCCAATATTATGTAGACCCACATAGAACAAGAAAAAACAAAAGTCCTATACCCATTAGTAAAATAAAGCTGAAGAAATGAAACAGAATGCATTTTCTTACAAAACAGTAAAATACTATGAAGAAGGACCAAATCAAGACATTTGCTGCTTTTTTCTGGTGCTTTGTCATCCTTCAAGATCTGGATTATATACTTAGGTATAAAAAATTAGACAAGAGACGATTAAATCAAAATGGTATGTCCTCTTATGATTTCTTCATATAAAAACACTAAACAACATATAAAAATACTAAACAATTAAACAGCCTTTAAAGTCAACTGAGATACTTATCACAAAACCAGTCCTTATCAGCATTTTTTAAGGATTCACAGCACTAAATAGAATTCAAAACCAAAGACCCCTGTTACAGTTTGGATGTGAGGTGTCTCCCAAAAGCTCTCACATGAGACAATGCAAGAGGTTCAAAGATGAAATGACTGTCGTGAGAGTCTTAACCCAATCAGTGAATTAATCCCCAGTAGGGATTAACTGAGTGGTAACTGAAGGCTGGTGGGGTGTGGGCTGGAGGAGGTGGGACTTTGGAGGCATGGCTTTGGGGTGTATATTTTTTGTCTGGAGAGTAGGGTCTCTTTGCTTCCTAATCACCAGGTAAGCTGCTTCTTCTGCCACACACTCTGCCATGATGTTCAGCCTCAACTCCAGCCCTGTTATGAGTGGGCATGCTTTGTTTTGCTTTGGCTATGTGGATCTTTACTATTTGACCTTGCTTTGTTATATTTCACTATATGGAACTTTACTATAGGGAATATTACATGAAAATTGCAGTGTTATGTGTGTGCAAAAACCCAATGATGTAACCCTAAAAAAAGATGTGACCAGTGAGAGACCCCCAATAACCAATTAGACGTAGCTTAGAGCAACCATACCCAACCCCCCCCAAGTGCCATCTATCTTATGGAGCCTGGAGAGACACAAGAACCATAAGAAGACAGGCCAGCAAGCAAGGGACCGGATGGTGGAGCACTGAGACCAGACCAGACAGGATTTCAGAGGACACCAGAGGTCACCAGATGTCACCAGAGAGCTAAGACCCGGGCAAGCTGAGCCGAGCTGAGGAGATGCCTGCAGCCTCAGCTTTCCGCCCTGCCATGAATTCTGCACAGGGCCTCAGGGTCCATCCAATCCCAGCGCCTGCCTTGAGACACATCTCGTGGTGAGCATTGTGATGTCGGGTGTGAGGCTAGAGTGAGGTTAGGACTGGAGTTAGATCAAGCAAGCGTGTAAGTGTGTACAGTGAATAAACCAGCATTTGAGAAAGTACCTGACTCTCACGTCTCATACTTTAACCACTCATGACAAGCCCTGAGGAATGGAGCCTGCTGTCCATGGACTGAGATCTCTGAAACTGTGAGCCCCCAAAAAAACTTTTCCTCCCCTAAAATTGTTCTGGTCAGATCTTTTAGTCACAGCAGCAAAAAAGCTGACTAAGACAGTCCCAATGTTTTTTTTTTGTTTTTTTTTTTTTTTTTAATTTGGGATGTTCTTTACAATTGATTTTAATAATACAGTCCCCCCAAAATTTAGAGTACTTAAACATTAACAGTTTTATGCAGTTTGAATGTTTCTGTCCCATATAATTAGCCTACCAGTACATAAAGAAAAACATAAAAAAAGGTTTTTTGAAAGAAATCACCATCAAAATTCCAAATACAGCATAATTTTAATTTTAAGTCTGACACTTCTCAGATTTTTTTTTCATTTCATGGTCAAAGAAAAACATTTTATTTACTCGTGACAAATGCAACGACCTGTGAAACTAGAAAATAAAAAGGGAAGTGTTTCTGATGGGCAAAACCTATCCTATTAAGGCATTGTTTAATCAGATACTTAACAGAATTCTCTGTTCCCCTTCCCTAAACCTCTCTATATACTCTGCTGGCTTAACAAAACAAGTGGATAAAAAAGCTTTCTCCATCAGGACATCAGATAATTTACGACTCGCAGTGACTGGTGATAATATATCACCTGGATGTTAAGGGAGGCACATGACAGAGATGAAGCTAACAATGTATTTCATACTGCTGCAGAGACATGAATTTAGACTTTACCTAATAGGGTCTATAAAAAGTCATCATACAGGTCTGAAATGTGTTACAGCGCTTATGAAACAAGCTGTAACATTCAGCAGAGCAGCCGCAAATGGTGCAGTGCACAAGACCTAGTGTGCAACCAGGGACACCAGCACAATCCCCTGACTACTGGGCTATTAGAGGCATGGTACCAACACATTTGTTAAGCCGATTAGTACCACCACCCTCCACATTGTTGTCCTTGCTAGACTAGTCTAGGATGCACACAGCATCAGTGCTCACAGGTTTGCTGAACTGTAATTGATCTAGGGTAAATGTTTGCTCATTTGTGTGTGTCTGCATAGGTAGTGAAGTTAAAACCTTTCCTTCGGTTCTGGGCAGTTTTTTTTTCCTCAGCTTTTTAAACTTATCCACTTCAAACTTTCCAGCTGTAGAAAGCAGTGTATGCACATTGGCTATTCTAATGTGTACAGAGTTCCCTTCCTATGCTGTCAAAAGGAAAGATGCATGGATTGCTCCAACTCTGGCAAACCTAGAATTTGTACCATCTCCAGTGCATACAGAATTACGTAACATGGGAGTCTAAAAGATAATCTTTCTCCTTTATTCTCACTGGCTACTTATGACATAGGCAAGTAACCATCAGACATCAAACATGTATTTTAGAGATTGTTGGGGACTATGCCACGCGGACTCGCCAAGGATGGCACCTGGCAGCAGCCAGAAGTTGTTTTGGTCACATCAGCAGTGAGGAGGTTGATTAACAATAAGCACACCCACGTGATTTATCTTTGGCCGTATTCAGTTAAGTCCATGCACACAACATGTGCACAGGTGTTCCCAAGTGCTCCTGATCATGCCTGCTTGTTTTGACCTTTGCCATGATTGGGCAGCTAGCTCCTAGCCTAATCTTCACATAAATTGGCGTCATCCCTTACCCTTCACCTCCTGGAGGGGATATAAGCTGGCTCTCCTCCAGCGCCGGGGTTCAGAGATTGGAGTTCCGAGTTCCAGTTCGAGTTCGAGGTGGAGCTCCCAAGTTCCATGTTCAAAGTTGAGGTTCCAGGTTTGAGAGCCAGGTTCCCGGGTTTCCTGGTTCAACAATAAACCCTTCCGAATTCAAGAGCCTCGCTACTCCTTTGTCCGAATTCAAGAGCTACACCAAATCGACGCCGATGGATGGCGTCAAGAGATGCTTCTAGAAGTTGAACATGAGTTTGTGCACATAGTTATGGAACATACAACTACTTTCACATAATGCTTGTAACATCACCTTCATAAAGAAGATGCTTTATAAGTGCTATACAGATTCAATGCAATTCCAGTTAAAATCCCAATGACATACCTTACAGAAATAGAGCAAGCAATTATGAAATTCATCTGGAAGAATAAGAAACCCAGAATAGCTAAAGCAATCCTTAGCAGAAATAGTGAAGCAGGGGGTATTGTAATACCAGATCTTCAACTCTACTACAAAGCAACAGTAACAAAAACAGCATGGTATTGGTACCAAAATAGGGAGATCAATGGTACAGAATAGAGGACGTGGACAAAAACCCAAATAAATACAATTTTCTCATATTAGACAAAGGGGCCAAAAATATGCAATGGAGAAAAGATAGCCTCTTCAACAAATGGTGCTGGGAAAACTGGAAATCCATATATGCAACAGAATGAAACTAAAACCCTATCTCTCATCCTGCACAAAACTTAACTCAAAATGGATCAAGGACCTTGGAGTCAGACCAGAGATCCTGCATCTTATAAAAGAAAAAGTAGGTCCAAACCTTCAACTTGTTGGCTTAGAATCAGACTTCCTTAACAGGACTCCCATAGCACAAGAAATTAAAAGCAAGAATCAACAACTGGGATAGATTCAAACTAAAAAGCTTTCTCTCAGCAAAGGAAACCATCAGTAATGTGAAGAGAGAGCCTACAGAGTGGGAGAATATCTTTGGCCACTCATACTTCAGATAGAGCACTAATTTCCAGAATCTATAAGAATTCAAAGAACGTCTACACCAGAATACAAATAACCCAATCAACAAATGGGCTAAGGAAATGAACAGAAGAAGATGTACAAGCCATCAACCAGATATGAAAAATGTTCAACATCTCTAGTAATAAGAGAAATACAAATCAAACTACCCTAAGATTCCATCTCACTCCAATTAGAATGGCGATTATCAAGAACACAAGCAACAATAGGTGTTGGCGAGGATGTGGTGGGAAAAAGGTTACACTCATACATGCTGTTGGGGTTGCAAATTAGTGCAGCCACTCTGGAAAGCAGTATGGAGATTCCCCAGAAAGCTTGGAATGGAACCACCATTTGACCCAGCTATCCCACTCCTTGGCCTATACCCAAAGGACTTTAAAATCAGCATACTACAGAGATACAGCCACATCAAGTTCATAGCTGCTCAATTCACAATAGCCAGACTGTGGAACCAAACTAGATGTCCTTCAGTTGATGAATGGATAAAGAAACTGTGGTATATATATATAAATGGAATATTACTCCACCGTAAAGAATGATAAAATATGGCATTTGCAGGCAAATGGATGAAACTGGAGAATATCATGCTAAGTGAGATAAGCCAATCTCAAAAAACCAAAGGACAAATGATCTCTCTGATAAGCAGATGATGACACATAATGGGGGGTGGGAGGGGTTAGGGTTAGGGTTAGGGAGAGGGGCAAGAATGGAGGAAGGAAGGACTGTATAGAGGGAAAAGAGGGGTGGGAAGGGTGGGGGGAAGGGAAAAAATAACAGAATGAATCAAACAACATTGCCCTACGTAAATTTATGATTACACAAAAGGTATGCCTTTACTCCATGTACAGAGAAACAACATGTATCCCATTTGTTTACAATACAAAAAAGATGCTTTATAATCAGAACCCTGACCTATGTCTTTCTTACCTCATCCACTAAGTTTCCACCTGTTTTATGACTATTATTATTATTATCATCACTATTATTATTATTATTATTATTATTAATGATACCTGGGATTTGAGCCCAGAGGCATTTAACCATAAGCTATATCCCAACCCTTTTTTATTTTGAGACAGGGTCTTGCTGAGTTGCTCAGGCTAGTTTTGAACTTGCAATCCTCTTGCCTCAGCCTTCCAAGTCACTGGTATCACAGGCATCTACCATAGCACCCAGCCCCACCTGTCTTATTTTTTATTTGAAACAGTCCTCACTTTCTACTGATCCAGTCTTGTGAACAGAAGGGTCCTAATGATGGTGTGGTTTAAGGGACATGGAGTGAGCACTAATCTTTGCCCTCCCCAAAGTCTTCCAGACAACTGACTGATATCTGAAATGCCACAATTAGAAGCTAATTGCTTCATTTAATGTTCATTCCATAATATGTAAATTTCAAAATAATTAACAGTTAAACATTTCAACTTAATATAAATAAGATAAAAATGCATCCTTCAGAGCAGGAGAAAAAAATAGGGCACAGAAAAGATATGCACAGATAGCCAGTTAGATATAGGTATACACGCCTATAACACTGCATGTTGTACACTACTATGAGAGGAAAAGAAGAATATAAGTATGAACTACTACTCAGTATCAAATTAGTGGAAGAACAGAAGAATGTGTGTCTTACAGATTCTGAACTATTTTCTCTATGATCCCAAATTCCATTTTGCAAACCCAACAGCTTTGTTCTCTGTTTGGAACAATGTTCATTATGAGTAGTCCAACACATTCCAGAAAGAACTGACCTCAGGAATGGGTTTGCTAGATCATCTTTCATTCAGACCAAATCCAAAGCCAGAGCTCAATGGGAGGAAAGAAAAATGTATATGTATATATTCTTTGGGCTTTCAAAAAAGGCAGAACATTTGTCTATTTCTACCCAGTAACACCAATGACTGGGACAGGTAAAATCTACAAAATTAAAGTTTGTAATTCCTCTTCCAAAGTCCTCAAAGACAAATACTTCAGTATAGGAAATTGCTTTACAGTTTTTCAAACATAATATAGTACAGATGTCAGATATAGACACACCACCAGTACAGTCTGGGGTGGCTGTTTATTATCAAACAATATTATTTCTACCATGAAATATATGCATATATGAATGCTCACATGAAATCAGATTTATAGATAAAAAGAATATATAAATAGCCTCACATGAGTTTAGGTTGGATTTTCCATCAAATAGGTTTGCCACAATCCTAGACTTTTTTTATTTAAGAATCAAAAATAAAAGATTATAGACTTTTACCATAAACATATGCTTACCAATTTTGGACTGGCATGATCAACAAATGCTTCTGTAGCACTTTTCTCTAGCATGGCAAGTCCCTGGTTTATAATATATGTGTCAAAAGTATCCATTAGGGAAGGAAGTGGTATAAGCAGATGATGTGCAAGTAAGTCCCACATGCCTCTGTGGGAAAAAAAATATGTCCCTCTAAAATATGTTTCAAGACATAGTTCAAGAGAGTTATGAGAAAATGCAGACAGAATTGACTCTGAAAGGCTACCTTTTATAAAACAAACTTACAACTACAAAGGAAATCTACATTAGTTAAATAGCCAGTGGATACAAACAGACTTTGCTATCTGATATCCTCCTTTCTGCTTAAGAAAGATTTTTTTCACAGGAGGAAGGGACTGGAGTTCTGACACATGACCCAGAAATTACCATAGGTGGCTGTTACAGAGGACACTTCATCCACATTAACAAGATGAACTTTGCTCTCTGTGCACCTGCCCTGCTCACCCCTCCATACACTGCTACTCCCTCCCTCTACACAGAAGCCCACACCCTCTCCCTTTGCTAAGCTCTGCATAAGCTTTAACAATCTAGCCCTTTCTGGGGTCTCATGCTTTATGGCTCCTGTGTTTCTGTATGTTATTAAATTTGCTGTTTTTTTTTTCTCCCAATTACTTTCAGTTTATTTCATAAACTAAACTGATCAGAA
Source organism: Sciurus vulgaris (assembly GCF_902686455.1). NCBI lineage: Eukaryota > Metazoa > Chordata > Mammalia > Rodentia > Sciuridae > Sciurus > Sciurus vulgaris. The sequence goes on from NC_136466.1 coordinate 56,312,738, forward strand.
CTTCAGAGGTTTGTAAAGAGTCCATTTAAAACTTCTCTATGCCTCAGAGTTCCCTAGTTGAGCACTTGCCAAAGTCAGAGAAGGGTTGGGAGGATCTCTCTTCTCTGATCAATGTCTCAGGCAGAGCAGCACTGCCCCCAAGTTAAGACACTGTCATCATTCACATGTGGCTAGGAGAAGAGGGTTAAAGAAGGATGATGGATGGCACCAGCTTGCTTCCTTCTGCCTGCACGCTAATTGCCGTCAGGAACTGCCTCTTTTATGTCTTGATGTAATTTTCTTTTTCCCGGCTGTGCACAGACATCATCATCTTTTAAGTTCCTGTCCCTGGGCACAGGAGCTTATGAAGAGAATTACAGAGTTGTCCACACTCCTTGTGGTTCAACCTTTTATTTAGAATAACTATTTCCTTTTCATCTGAGTAATGGTGGGGTTGTTTTCAAGTACTCTACATATCTCCAGCCCTATGTCCTTAATTTCTTTCTTGATGTTTCCCTTTGGATAATGTACTCTTGCTTCAAACTAAATCTGAACTTCAAAACTTGGCCTCCTTCCAGTCTTCTCTCTTCCACAGCCAACTAGGCTCAAACCCTGGAGGCATCTGTGACTCTGAAATTTAATTTGTTGCCATAACAGGGGGCAGTGAGTAAGGACTGCCAGTTCTTACTGCCAGTATATCTCCTTTTTTTTCCAGCCTATTTCTAAACTCTGACCCTTCTCAGTTCTTGCCTGGTATGCTGTGGGACTCCAGGGAAAAAAAATCATAATAATAATACCTTTTCCTATCTAAGCCAAACACATCAGAGTCAAATGACTTACCAAATCACCTTTTGCAGTTTACCCTTGCTCTACTTAAAACATTATATTGTTACCAAGAACTAGGGGGAAAAATACACATTAGTCTGTTTCCAGAGTCTTCTGTTATACAAATCCATTTTGCTTTCACTTGTCTTTCAAATCTTCTGCTACAACTTTTCTGCAGACACCTCACTTTATTCATTGTTCCCAGCCCACTGCATTAATTGTCAGCACCTTCCCCGCATCTTTCACGGTTTCATGCAGTTTCACCTGATTCAGATCTGACTTCACTTATCCATCGGAATTCAGCTTCCAGCTTCAGTTGTCCATGAAGACTTAGCATCTAGGGCAGTGATTATGGGAAAGCCTGATCATACTCAAACATCCATTCTCCTGTCCTCCCATAACAAATGTTAAATGAGCAGGAGGCCCTTGGCCTGAACCCATCTCTCTGCTATTTGTTCCTATTTAACAAACCACAATCTGATTTAGTACACAAACAACTAAAACCCAATTTAGCAGTATATTTCATAATAAACAGCCAAGTTTCATTCACTCATAAGCAGCCAATGGATCAGATAATGTCCAAATAATGCAAATGCTTCATTATAGCCAACAGTGTGATCTCTCTGCTTTGCTCCCATGTCCAGCATATAAGAACTCTGCTGATGGTTCTGGAGGGAAATCTCTGAACCTTTCTTGGTTCTGAGTACCATCCATTCATGAGGTTTTTGTTTTGTTTTGTTTCAAATAAATCCATTAGATTAGCCTAATGTTTTTCTTTAAATATAATAATAGAACACAGGTTTTAGCTGGGCACAGGAACACCCAAAAGAAGACTTCATTTTTTCCAACATTATTTGAAGATAGGTATAACCAGTGAATATGAATGGACATGCTATATTCACCTTCTGGGTCACACACATGACAATAGGGCATATTGTTTTGGACCATATGGATGAGAGCAAAACCATTAAAGCAGCACTCTAGTGTGCTGCTAGAACAAGGAAAGTGAGCCAAACATTTGATAAATGCAGAGTAAAGTTGTCATAGGAACTTACATAAGACAAATAAATTCTATCTTGTTTAATCTATTATTATTTTGCACTTCCATTACAGCAGCCAAATCCATATTCTAACTAATCTTACATAATTCACTATTGATATTGCTCAGTTACTTTTGCCTATAGACGTTCTAGAATTGTTCTTTCTCCCTTATATATGTGTTCACCCAATGTGAGGAGGGACCACAGTGTTTTTCTATATAAACATCCCCACTGCAATCCCTCCCCTCCAGCCCAGCTCTAGCATACTATGTACAGCAATAAATACAATGGATTATTGTGTAAACTTAATTTGCTGCAAATTAAGTTCTCAAGATGAGAACTCTCTACTACAGGAAATAAGCACATGCCCTGGAACATGGTTTATAGCTATCGGTCTAGAGGGGTATAAAATCTAAAGGGACAATCATGCATGACCATGGTCTTGTGTCAATTCTCTGCCTCCATGTCATAATTCTGTCTGCAAAAATTTCAGTCATCTCACAGTCTCAGAGATTATATTGCTCCAGTATATTGATGGCATCACATTAATAGAACTTAGACAAGGAAGCAGGGAATTCTAAGCTTCTTGAATTGAGATTTATGTGTCAGAATTAAGGTGATAATTTCAACAACAATTCAAAGCTCACCATCCTACAGAAGTTCCTGTGTTCAGAAGTGACACATTTCACTGGACATTTTATTGTCTACTTCTAAGTAGTACAGAGATGAAAGGGATTCTGGGTTTTAGGAAAAACATATTCCATATTCAAATTTGCTATTCAAAACTATTTTCTGAGTAACCCAAAAGGCTGTTAATATGGAAAATAACCAAGCAAGAGAAAGCTGTGTAGTTGTAATAGCTTGCTAGTTTTCCTTATGACCATGAAAGCTTCAGTTGTGATTGAAGTCTCTGAAGCAGGTTAGAAGACCATGGAACCTGTCACAAAACAAGATAGAGGAATCACAGCAGTGACACTTGAGTTTTGAAACAAAGTTACGCTCCTTTCAGCAAACCTTTTAAAAACATAACTGCTGGTTGCTCTAGTCCTACCACATGACCAGAAGACATAAGCAAGCAGTAGTTTATAATCTTACTCATCGTGACTTTGGTGCTACCTCATACATCAACTCAGAACACTTTGAATGCTCATCAGTTTCTCATACACCAAGTGAAGTATTAACATATACAAGATTAGGCATGGGAATGTCATGAAGAAACTAATATTCTGCACAAGCAGATGTATCCATTTCCTAGTGTTCCTGCCACACAACCATCTTTTCCTAAATTTATACACAGGGTCTTAAAGGAAACTCTATGACCAAGAAGAAAATCAGTGAAGTCTTGTTTGCAGATGGTACTTTATTAAGTGTTGGCTCAGTGGGAAGTAGGTTGCTGTAATAATTATAATTCCACTCATGAGTAGTCTTGATAGTGAATAAAAGGAGAATTTCCAGTGGGCAGAATTTTTAAATCAATTTTATTAAGGTACAATTCACATGTATTTAACTCCATATTAATTGTACAGTTTGATGATTATATGTCTGTGTACCCATGTTTTAATTAAGAAGCATAACACATCCATCCTTTTAAAAGTTCCTCGTACTTTGCAGTCCACCTCCCCAGACCAGCTCCCCATCACAGAAAATACTGATGTGACTTTTACTTTAGTTTTGCCTATTCTAGTACTGCATAAGGTTGACATCATAGTAAATCTTTTCTGTCTGATTTATTTTGTTCAACGTAATACCTGTGCAGCTTATCCATGTTAAATGAATAATCATTTCATTGTGTTACTCAGTAATATTTCCTGATATGTATGTATCATTATTTTCAACCTATTCATCTATTATTATTTCCAGTTTGGGAATATTATGAATGAAACCATTCAGAAAACTCATATGAATCACTTACTAATACGTACTTGTATGTCTTCAAATAAATACTTAGGGGTAGAACTGATGGACCAGATTGTAAGCATTTATCTAAATAGGAAGAAATGAGTGGTCCAATCTTTGAGCAGAACTTTTGGTGTACTTTGCATGAAAGGTCAGGTGACCTGAGACAAAGATCTAAATCAATGATCAATAGCTAATGCTTTGATAATAAGTAGTCAGTGACTTATATAAATAAGTTAATTAAAAGAGATTTTAGAGAGAAGATTTGAAATAGCCTGAAGAGTGAGAATATTGATTCTCACAGGTTCATCACCCACCACAAGGTCCTCATTGCAGAGGACATTCCCAATAAATCAAATACAAGGATGCAAGTTGATCTATTTGTAGAACTATACCAATATTGCTAAATGTGTTCAAAACAAAATAGTCACGTTGGGAAACCACTTTGACTTACCTCCAAATATGTGACCTGAGTAATACGAGTCTATACACCAGTAATGGAACTATCCTGAGCATCTAGAGGCTGTTGGATAAATTGTGATTAACAACATCATTCATGAATTTAATAAATAGATTTCAAAATACCTGTTTCTTCTAAGTACCGCGTGCTAACCGATTGCACCACTGGAGCTCCGGCAAAATACCTGTTTCTTTTGAACAAGGAAATCATCACCAATTTTTTGCTGAAAGAAATAATGCAATCAGTTGGTACTCATGTTGGAAGACAAATTTGGAGTATAGTCTTATACAATGATAAATATGTTCTGCACCATTCACTGATGTGTGCTCTGCATTCCATATTCAGAATATATAGAATCACAATTCTTATGAATTGTGTTCTTACACCCCAAAATTAATACACTGAAGTCCTAACACTCAAGACCTCAGAACGTGTCAACATTTGGAAATACTGCCTTTGAAGTAGAAAAATGAGGTCATAAATGTATGCCATGCTACAATCTGAATATTTGTGTCCTTCCAAAATTCATATGCTGAAACGCAATCACTAACGTGGTGATGTTATAGGATTTTTGAGAGGTGATAAGGTCATTCATGCAGGTTCAACACTCAGGCATGGAATTACAGCCCTTATAAAAGAGATAAGGAGATCTCTACCAGTGAAGACAAAGCAAGAAGGGCCCATCTATGAATGAAAAGTATGCCCTGAGCACGCATCAAATTTGCCAGCAACTTGACCTTGGTTTTTCAACTCTGAGAAATTTTTGTTGTGTAAAAACGACCTGGTCTAGCAGGGCAGGGTGCTGCATTCTTGTAATCCAAGAGGCTGAGGCAGAAGATTGCAAGTTCAAGGCCAGCCTCAGCAACTTAGCAAGTCCTAAGCAATTTAGTGAGACCCTGTCTCAAAATAAAAAATAAAAAGGGCTGGGGAGGTGGCTCAGTGATTAAGTGGTGCCCCTGGGTTCAATCCCTGGTATCCCATCCCCCCCCCCAACAACAACAACAACAACAACAACAAAGCCTATCTATAGCATTTTGTTTTAGCAGCCTGAAGCGATTAAGACAGGTCCTAATCCAATATGACTGGTGTCCATTTAAGCAGAGAAGATTAGGATGCAGATATACACAGAGAGAAAACTATGTGACAGCACCAGAAGAAGAGAGCCAAGGTGTGAAACCTGAGAAGTAACCAACCCTGCTAACGCCTTGATCTCAGAGACCTACTTTCCACAGTGGTGAGAAAATAAACTTCTGGTGTTTAAATCACCTATCTGTGCTGCTTTATTGGACTAGCCATAGCAAACTATTAAAATGACTCAAGGAATACAAGTCATGCCTCTTACTATTACATATACTTACAAAATTCTTCTGTCTCCTGGACTCTTGGCTTTGCAATCCAAAGGTCCTCCATTCTTCCCTTACCCCCACCCCCTGCCCCCCCCCCCCGTTATGTATCATCATTCACTTATCAGAGAAAACATTTAGCCTTTGGTTTTTGATGTTTGGCTTATTTCACTTAGCATGATATTCTCCACCTCCATCCATTTACCTACAAATGCCATAATGAAAATGGGCAATTTTAAAAGATTGAAATCACCAGTGGTAATATTTAATTATTTTAAATTATTAGAATTAAGATTTATATGGGCTTGCATTGTGGCTCAGTGGTAGAGCGCCTGCCTGGCATGTGTGAGGCACTAGGTTCAATCCTCAGCACCACATAAAATGAATAAAGGTATTGTGTCCATCTACAACTAAAAAAAGAGAAAGGTTTATAACAGATTTAACATTGAGTTACATTGTTTCCTTCTCAATCAATACATAAAATAGAAATCCATATTTGTTCTGCCATATAATTTATAGTCTAAGTCATGCTTTGCAGTCCTCATTATAATGGTATTCACAGGAGCATATTTGGAAAATGCTCGTTTTGGTTCAATTAAGAAAATGTTGCTCACAGGGCAGGCAGAGGAATCTCTGCAAAGATATGTAGATTTTTGACCCAAATTAGTTGGTAAATACATAACACATTATATGTCCAATGATCATTTAACAACCTCAAAAACCAACCATACCATTAAAAATAAATTAGAAAATAAGCAAACACACTGATGTTTTTAATCTACCATACCACATTATTGCATACATGATATAAACTTCACAGATGTTTCATAAATAATTTGATCAGCTATTATTTAAGTGTGAAATCATTTCCAGTTTTTAAAATTAATGTCAAATTATGCTCTGGTGCATAATTTTCATATATTTCCTTAAATTCTAGAATCAGGGTTTCTAAGTTAAAGAGTTTAAATATTCTTTAGATGTTGGATATACATAGCCATCTTCAAAAATACTATACTACTATATACTTCCACCTGGAATATATAATGGTATCCATTTATTTACACTTTCACAAATGTGGGATTTTTTTCCCACCTTATATCCTGAAAAAATGCTATGCAATTTTTTAATGTTTTTAATTTATTTTTTATTATAGGTTAAATATTTTGAATGTATAAGTTGACAATTGCTATCCTTTTAGCAATATGAGGCTTTGTGTGGACCACGGGCTAGGGTTGAACCCAGGGCCTACAAGTGCCAGGTAAGTGTTGTACCACTGAGATGCAGCCCCAGCCACAAGACTGTAACTGAAATGACCTAGATCTAGTTCAATGACAAAGTCACCATAGAAATGCATAATATGATGAATATCATCCCTTTTAAATAATCTAGCATGTAATGCAGGTAAGATCAGTCACATAATTAGTATTCTAGGATGTGCAGTAGGATACATTATCTGCATAACAATAAAAACATACTGAAATACAGTCTGAACCTGGATAATTGAGAACTTTTGAACCTAATATCCCCTTTAAAATGGAAATATCAAATTGTGGTATCTGTTGGGATATTTTCCATTTTTCATACTGGTTAATCACAACCTTCAAATCAATGTTCTTTCTATATGAAAAGCAAATGAGCCACTTCAGAAAGTTACATTTTAATTTTTCAGGAAAATGGTGAAAAAACTTATTTTTCCAAGACTTTCTTTTAATCTTCAAACAATCTGAGGTGCAGACAGAATTTGTTTCCAATATTAAAAACAATTTAAAAAGGATACAAATCTTTCATTTTACACTTTTGTAACAGAGATGGTCATTTCAAAAAGTTTAGATATTTTTCTGACTTTTACTCAGTCATCAGTCACACTATTTAAACTATCACCATCTTTGGTTACATGGAATTGTATTTGGACGTCCAGAACTACTGTTAAGCTGCTTGCTCTAAAGCAGAAACCCTATCATATATCCACATTTTTTTTATATAGCTGATCTTATGTCACACATGGGTTTTTATTTTAACCAAATCAAATATCATGGGGTCAAGCAAATCCTAAACTACCTAAGCAATGCATCCATGTGAACTCATCCTCACCATACACAAGCTCTACCAGAACCAACAGACATTTTGTCATCACAGCTAGAAACACTACAGAAAGCAGATCAATAAGAACACTGCTGAATTTGTCTATACAAACAATTACTAGATTTACCTATGCAACAAACAACTATCAACTTGAAATAGAGACAGGATAGATTGAGAGACCCACTTTAATATTAAAAATCCCAGTTAAAAAAGCAGTATGGAGAATCCTCAGAAAACTTGGAATGGACCCCCTTTTGACCCAGTTATCCCACTCCTCGGTTTATACCCAAAGGACTTAAAATCAGCAAACTACAGTAACACAGCCACATCAATGTTTATAGCAGCTCAATTCACAATAGCTAGATTGTGGAACCAACCTAGATGCCCTTCAATTGACAAATGGATAAAGAAACTCTGGTATATATATATATATATATATATATATATATATATATATATATATATATATATATATACAGTGGAATACTATTCAGTCATAAAGAAGAATAATATTATGGCATTTGCAAATAAATGGATGGAATTGGAGAATATCATACTACGTGAAATAAGCCAAGCCCCAAAAAACCAAAGGCCGAATGTTTTCCCTGATAAGTGGAGAATGATATATAATGGGGGTGGGGGGATGAAGAGTGAGAGAAGAATGGGGGAACTTTAGAATATGTAGAAGGAAATGAAAGGGAGGGGGGTATGAAAAATGGCAGAATGAGACAGACATCATTGCCCTATGTACATGTATGATTACACGAATGGTATGAATCTACATCATGTACAACCATAGAAACGAAATGATGTACCCCATTTGTGTACCATCAATCAAAATGCAGTCTGTAAAAAATTAAAAGTTAAATAAAAAAAATCACAGTTAACTATCATAGAGAAAAATCAAAGCATATATAGCCCAAAAAACAATGCTCAATTCCTAAAAAAGCTCAATCCTACTAATTCTAATGCGAACAAAAAAAATAATTGTTGAACCTCAGAAACAATCAAAGGGAAGATCAACTACCTGGTACTTCTACTGAAACAAAGGATGAGGATAAAAATGTACAGGGTTGCAAAGAATAAAATGATTGGTTTGGGCTGATCAGAGTATATTCCTGAGTCACACACACAAGGATACAGTAGACACCTAAAATAGTGAAGATAAGTGGTATTAGTATCAAAGAATCAACCTGGTCTCCTGATCAATCATCCAATCTCAAAGACCATCCACTTTCTATCTCACATTATTTCTATCCTCCTAGCACCTGTATGCTGTGGTTCAGGGAAGGAAAAGTTCACAGACACCTGTGAGCTAGGGCTGTCTTCATATTTCTTCAGGGTGTCTGCCTTTAAGACAGAATCCGGGGTTTCTTCCAAGAGTAGGTTCTTCCATGAACTGAGGTTCTGGAGAGTTTGCCAATATTAGCCTTCCTATTCCCCAAATTTCCAAAAATTCAGAGTCAAAATTTGTCAAATGAGTCCTGGGAATATGGAGTAACTTCAGAGTTTCAAAATTTACATTTTCTTCAAATAATTATTTTAAAAATGTTTTCACTTCTATTTCTAACTTTGTTTCTCATATTAATTAAGTAATTCAAATATTCTGATCAGAAAAATATGTGATCAATGTGGAAAATCTGAACAACTTTAGAAGTTATTTTAATTGCTAGCCATTTCAAAAAGTGCTAGATTAATCAACACTCTCCGTTTTCTCTGTAATACCTACTATCCAATGCCCAGGGGTTACTGCCCTTGCCTGTGGCTGGTAAGCCTGTTTCTGGCACATTTGTAGCATCTCCTCCCACGGGCTGATTTGTATGCTAGGGATGGTGACCAGAATAAGGTTATTTATTCACAAACTCATTTATACCAGTTGTACCTATTAATGTGTTTATGAAGTGTAATTAAATGCTACATAAACCAAAAAAAATATGAGTATAAAAAGAAAGAGCTATTGAGTCCATAAAAATTTGAATTCTGTGGAAAGACCTGATAAAAATAATTAAAATTTGCTGTTGAATTAGGTGTGAGCATAATAATTTTTTTAAATCATAATAATCTGCACTTCAATCTTTTCCAAACCCATTTAAATTCTTGCTAAAGAAGCCAAAATAAGTGTGTGGGAGAGTAATTTATAAAAGAGAAAAAAGTGAAACTCCAATTAGCATAGCTTAAGAAAAAAAAAAGCCCATGTACTTTCAGAAAATAAATGAACATTGGTTCAAAGTTTGAAAAAAATATTTAGGATATACCCTCTTTTCCTGTACTTCGATTCCCTGCTTTGACAGTGTTTAAATTAACTGATCAACTACCTATCATAATCATGCTTAATAAAAAGTAGACAGCTAGACATGGTGGCACACACCTGTGATTCCAGCTGCTTGGGAGGCTAAGGCAGGAAGATTACAAGTTCAAGGCCAGTCTCAGCAATTTAATGAGACCCTGTCTCAATAAAAAAATGAAAAGGAGTAGGGCTGTAACTCAGTAGTAAAGCACTCCTGGGTTTAATCCCAGTACTTCCAAAAAAAAGAGAAAGAAAAAGAAAACAAGTATCCACAATGCTCTATAATCCTAACAGCAACAATGCTAATCCTGATTGCTAACACTGCAGCATATCCACTCTAGTTCTTCCCTTTTCACTCATTTTACGTGGATCAAGATTAGGGCATACTGTACATGCAGATTTGTAGCTCTGCTGAGTGTTCACGGTATCTACCACAGTATATGTGACTTCCCATATGGAAATCATTTTTTTCTTTTCCAAATCTGCTTTAGTCTTTTACAGTATCCTATTACTAGAAGAGAACATTTCCTACATAGTAAAAATACACAGTTCAGTGTTTTGCCATTTTTACCCACATAAAACCAAAAATTTATACCAAAGTATTAAATGTAACTCTCAGAAAGTTCCCTCATGCCCCTTTCCAGTCAATTTCCACTACCACTACCTCATGAGCATCCACTCTGATTTTTGTTATCATAAGAATATTTTGCCTACACTTAGATTTCATATAAATGGAAGCATATAACGGTTTTTATATCTAGCTTCTTTGATTCAATTTGTTATTTTTAAGATTCAATCACAGTGCTGAGTATAAGAAGTCCTTTTTAATTCATAAGTAATATTTCATCATATTAGTTTAGTATACTACATTTTATACTCTCTTTTGTGGATGGACAATTGGGCTGTTCTTAGTTTTTAAGGCTGCTATTAACATTCTTAGACTAGTCATTTTGTGGACATGGTTTCATTTCTGGGTCATTGAATAAATGTGTATTTCACTTTTTAAGACTCTACCAGTTTTCAAAGTAAATCTATCATTTTATATCCCAGCAACAAAGTGAGAATTCTAGCTATTTCAGGGCCCACCAACATTGAGTGTTCTCAGTGTAGTTATTTTATTCATTAGGGAGGACATGAAACATCTTGTAGCTTTGATTTGCGTTCTGCTGGTAAGTACTTTTATGGAGCTTCTCTTAATGCTCTGTAACATCCTTTCAATAGCTGAATTTATTACTGGGAATGAAATTGACCAAATTACAGTGCAAGCTTATGAATGTATAACAACAAATTATTATGTACAATTATAATGCACCAATAAAATTTAAAATTAAAAAGTAGATCACTTTATGATGTGGATATATTGTATTCTTCTTGTTACATCTTTCCTACCTATCCTAATTTCTCCCTGACTATTCCAGAGAAATGACTATATTCCTTCAATAAAATGTTATTAATAATAAAATATTATTAGGTTCTTCTTCACAAACTACTCTTATCCTGAATTCTTCTTCCTAGATCGATATGGGAAAATAAGCATCCTGAATTCAGCTCCTCATAGACAAAAGCTAGAGCAGGAACACAGAAGAGAGGTCCTCTGGGTTTCCAGTTTTAAAGGTTCAGGAAAATAGGTTTGATCATTTGTCTCCTTCTTAGTGTTTTCCTTACTGGTATCTATCAAGTTTTTAAAAAACACTGTTTTGTATTATCAGTTCCACAGAAAAGGGGCTAGTGTGTGGGGTGCGACTTAAGAACAGACCAATCCCACAGAGAAGTCCAAATTTGAGAGCCTTATTAAGCCGGTCAGCTGACTGTCTCACACAATGCCCCAAAAATGGCTATTGGGAGAACAGCCCCGACCATATGGGTTGTAGAGGTTCTTATACCAAAAATCACATCAACTTCATAAGTGTCTGTTGCTATGATTATAAATTACAAACTAACATCATGAGATCATCAACAGAGGGAAAGTGGGTCAAAATGACCCCCACCTAGGTACAACCTAAAGAATGGTTACCAACATCCACACAATCACCATTCACATGGTACATTGTTTAGGAACAATAGGAATCAAAAGAGAGCAATTTTTCATTACATAAGAATTGTCATTTTGTATTGCTAAACAGTCACACTAAGTAACTCATGATGGGTACAGAGGCGGGGTGATCCCATGGGAGAAGCTAAGCAATTGTTGAATGGGTACAGAGGCGGGTTGTTCCCATGGGAGAAGCTTATGTCCTACATAGCATGGAGTCTCAGAGCAAAGTGGAGTCTGTCCAGTCATTTCCCCCCATAGTCTGGCCTATAACATTCCCACGGAGCCAGATTTGTCAGCTCATCACAATCCAACCACTGCAGCACCTTCCTCCCTCCTGGTCTCTCCATTTTTCCATTGCCCCCATATGACCCATTCTAAATATATGTGCACAAATAGTCTTCATGTATCATTCCTATCCGTTTGTCCCCTGCTTAAAGGCCTTCAAGGCTTCCCGTGGTACGTAGAACAAACTGAATTCCTTCCATCCCCTCAAATGTACAGAGATAAACAAAGACCAATCAAATGAGAAAAGCAAATGGAATTTATTCAGAGCTGTCCATATTAAGGCAGTAGTCACCACAACTTGCATTTGGCAGACATGTAAAAGCAGGCAGAGGAAATTAATCTTTACAGTGGGAAAAAAGGGAAGGCTTCAGGTGTGTCCTGATTAGTAGCTGCTGGCACCAGGAAGTTGTAAGCAGGCTAACCAGAAGCGGGTGTCCCTTGTGATTGGTTAAGAATAGTCAGCTTGCTCTGGGTGGTCCCAAATTGGAAGTGGTAATAAAAAAAATTAGAAAACCTGGAAATGTATTAATCAAGTCCTGTCAATTTGGGGCTAATTGTTACAGAAATAATTATTTAACTTCCTGAGTTGTCCTCAGAGCTAGCAATGTGGCTTCCTGCAAGTCTGACTTAGCAGGCTTGTTTCCTGTGTAGTTTATTGTAGATAGGAGATTGATTTCCTGGTCTGGTTGTTGCAGACTGTGGATCAAGTATATTTTCATAGATATCTGGCCACTCTCTTTGTATATTCAGTGTCCAAAAGCCTGTGTCATAATCCCCTGTCCTCCAACCATGGTCTTAATCCCTTTTCTCCCCCTGTGCTCATGGGTGCTAGCTAAAACAGTTTCTGACAAATCTGCTAAAATTCCCAGCTCAGTCCTGCCTGCCAGCATTTGCACATGCCCCAGCATGGCCAACCCCTTCTCTTAAATGTCATTTCTTTTAGACAGCCTTTTCTTATATTACTGTACATACAGTCCATTTGCAGGACTGTTGCTATACTGAATACCAACACTAGTTTGTTTTTTGCATCCTGTTTACAATTTTTTACTTTATTTCTACCCTACTTCATCTGTTTGCTTCAAAGAACTGTAGATTTTTGGAGACTGGGTATCATAGTTACTATTTATTTCCAGTGCCTACCACCATCCCCAGCAGAGAGTAGGCCTTCACTAGAAATCTGTTGAGGATATTAGTCTACCATTCTCATCTTATTTTTAAGATCACAAAATTATAAATATTTATATATGAGGTGGAGTTTTGCAAGAATTAAAAGATCACTTTCCTCAAATCTTATCTGTACTCTTCCTAAAATGAAATAATTTTCAAATATTACTATATGTAAAATATATCCCTTGTCTTGCCAAAAAGAATTTAAAAAGCACAATAGTTTTAATTCATTTTATCAAGCCAACAAGGCTATATTTTAAATTGGAAGTATTCCCAATCTCATACAATGGATAGAACATTATTTTTAATTCTTCTCTTCAAATACTATGTCCATATCAGAATTACAGTTCAAATCTATGGTGCATACTGAGTTATTTCCATAATTTATTTTACTCAAATAATCCAACATTCCCCATGGAAAACAAAAAAGAACAGCAACTACAAAGAGCATTGCAACTAACGAAGACAATGCGGTAAAATTTTTTTCTCATTCATTATATTCTGGTGAACCCAATAAATGCCAAGAATACAAATGGATGATTTAAAGCTATATGATACACAGCAATGATAAAATTTCAGAGTGTTATTCAGCATGATTTTGACAACTCAGAGGATAATGTCAACATCTTCTAGCAACTCACACTCACCTTCAGTGATAGCAGAGGGCCTTAGTTAGATCCTGCTTCAAATGTTTATGAATGGAGAAAATCATATCCCTTATTCAAAACCTAGCAGATAGGAATATTTTTCCTAATTAAAAACTCATAAATGATCCCTTCTCTGAATTTCACTTTTCATATCAATTCTTGTTCTAAGAGAACAAGATGAGAAAACAGACTTTCCCTTTCCATACAATAGCAATTAAGATATAGTCTTCTCTTAAATTTAAAAATCCTGATACATATTAATGACAACAAATAGGCACTGGAAGTGAGGATGCCACACAAATCTGTTCCTATCACTTCCTCCCCATCCAGACCAACTGTGGACACACAGTAGGGGATTGCATTATCCTCACCATTATCCAATTGACCGAGTGACAAGAAATCAAAATGTCTTTCAAAGTCTTTTGAGGAGATAGGGATTAGAGATGGGAGGGGGGAAGCTGCTGCCTTTTCCTTGACACCTTTTAGAACCAGGGAATCCATTTAATGTGCATGCATTTTCCAAAAATGGTAATTACCCTGAAAATATATGATAAACACATGCTAATGAGATAAGCCAACAAGGGCAAAAAATCCACTTTAATAATGCAATCATAAGAGAAAGACTTTTAAGTAGATATGGGGAAATTATCATAAATGTCAAGGCTCGCAAAATATAATAAAAGGATTGAGTGTTTTATACATGCTGAATCACTGATGGGGAATTATTATCTACACAAGACTCCCAGCTGACAGAACACAGACCTACCACATAACAAACAACTTTTATAAACATTGCCATTTAATTTTATATTTTTCTCTGCTATTACATTGAGCTCATAATCAAAACTCTGCCCATGTACTAAAAGGATATCAAGTCTTTTGAAGAATGGTGGAAAAAGCATTTTATTATTGTATGGAAAGAACAATTAGAAAAGGTACTGGTTATTTTTTTTAAGTTATACATTCCTCTCTTTAGGAGTGAATCTCAGTATCTCTATTATCAAACCTGTCATTAAGATTCATAAAAAACAGAGTTTTCCAAGTTAAAATTAAGTACAAGGAAAAAAGCTTTAGGTTTGTATTAAGATACTTAAAAATATAACTAGATATTACTTAAGCTTCCCCAGGAGATGTCATAAAAATAGCTTTTAAGGAATAGAAGAGAGAATTAAATCAAGCAAGTGGGGAGAATTGCATTGTGGGGAGGACCATGAGCAAGCCAGAGAGTTAAACTTCTGGAAGATAGAAGTCATCAAGAGATAGGATGAGGACTATTGAAAAGAAATGCAGAAAGTTATAAATATGCTTAGGCAGTCTCCAACAATGGTAGGATTCACTTTTCTTGGCTGTAATGGTTAATTTGAATTGTCCACTTCATTGGATTAGGAGATGCTGATGATTAACAGACCTCTGGGTGTGTCAATGAAGGTGTGTCTAGGAATGATTGGAATGTGGAACAGGAACTGAAGTGGAGCCCCTCCCTAAGCGTGGGCAGTATCACCCAATAGGATGGAATAAAAGCTGGAAGAACAAGGAAGCAGACGCACATGCACGATCATATCTTCTTGAATGGGTTCTTGATCTCTGCTTCAATCATCTGAGGATATCGGACCCCCACTTCTTCACTCTTCCAAAGCAGATTCTGCCAGTGATTCTCCAGAAAATTTCCAGAAGCCTTGGTCTCAGACTAGGGTAGCACTGTTGATCTTTCTTGTTCTGGGGCTTCTGTGTCTTGGACTGTGCAGCTGCTCTTTCTTCCAGGTCTCTAGCTGCCATTGGTCATTGTGGACTATCCATCTTCTGGTTGTGTAAGCCAAACTAATAAATCCCCTTTCTATAATCTTACTTCCTGTTGATTCTTTTCCTCTAGAGAACTCTGACTGATACATTGGCTTATCTCTAGAGGCCCTAAGGCTCAGAGGCAGGAGTGAAAAGAGGCTAAGGAAGGAAAAGACATCACTGTCCTTCACTCCCATATGCAGGGCAAGAACAACCCATAGTACCAATTTTTAATCCAAGCAAATGTATCAGAAATCTTCCCTAAACAGGTTAAATAAACTTGACTGGGGAACATGAAGGATACTGGTGGTATTACTTTGTACCACTGTGCCATATTATAAAGGAAGGAAGAAAGGAGGAAGGCCCCAAAACCATTGAAATTCATAATCTTTAAAGGAGCCTACTGGGTACCAAGCAGATTCACTGAAGACACTTGATGCATCTTCTTTGTAGCTTAAAAACAGTATTTCAAGCTTGAGAAGAAGAAATGAAACGTTATACATTAGAGATCTGGCTATGCAAGTGAAAATGGATAGATAAAACACACATGGGTTAAACTGGAAGTTCATTCTGCAAGTTGACACCATGATGCTGTGTTTGCTTAATTTGTTCTTCCCTGATGCTGCACTGTAAGATTAATAAAAGTAACCAAAAATAAAAAGGTACCCAAGGATTAATAAAAGTAGTCCAAGGATAAAAGTTATATAGTCTTCCATTAACAAAGCCATTCCAACAGTAAACATCAAATACCCTAACGTAAGAACTATAACCAGCTGACAGCACCAAGTCCAGAAATTCCCTAGGTGATGTATTATTTTTAAGATGGTAGTTATAGGACATAGGAACCAGTCATGGTGGATTCTGGCTGATAAAAAAGGAAGCTTTCAAGCAAGACCCTATATTAAAAAGCAGCTATTAGACAATGAACTAGAAGATGCTTTGTTTTATATGTCAGAAATGTTCAGGTAAAGAAATGGGAGATCCTAAAAGTGTTCAAGATAACGTTTGGAAGAGAATAGAATAAAAGAGAGAGGGAGAGAGAATCAGGTGCTATTTGACTTATTATAAAACCTCACACAAGGCAACAATGGACAGTACTTTTGAAGAACCAAGATAGGTTATTTTAAGATAGGTTTCTAGACCAGCTATACTATTAATTAAATGTGAGTGCAAATAAAGTCTTCTAAAGTCATACGAAGAGTTCTGAGTTCTTGGCAAGAGTACTCCTTGTTTCTGAGGTACTCAAGAACATATGAACCATGCAAAATGAGTCAAAATCAGGGATGGGGAAAAAAGTGAGAACAAAGAAATGCTAGAATCAACATGAATAAGAATCGAAGAAGAGTAAGTACAAAAATACCTGGTCAAAATTATGTCAAGAAACCAGTAAGCATTAAAATGTCTTCAAAAGAAATTATTTATGGAATAAATGCACTCCAAGATCACATGATTAAAAGGCTAGAATAAAGTGAAAATGGCATTCCTTTTCTTTCAACAACAGGAAACAGAAGGTAGTCAGAAAATATAGGGAAAAACGTACATGTGTGCATATAGATCCCAACAGCTTCAAAGATAGCTCATTGGACTTAATGCTAGAAACATTCTTTGTAAGTTATACAATCAAAAAGTTGGAATGATTGGGAAAGACATAATCCTACAATATCACTCAGCTTTACATAGAATAAATATTTATATAAGCAAAATAGTTAAATGCTGTTCAATTCTTAGAATCAAACTATGGAGAAAGCCTAATACCTTCCCCAAGGTTTAAAGCATGATGTAAAATGTGATCAACCTGATATCACAAAAATCAAAGGGGAGCTGTCACCTGTTCGAGGCAAATATGGAATGAGATAGATGAAGGCAAAGATAGGGGTAAGAATCTCTACTTACTAAGAAATTAAAATAAACCATTAAAAAATTAATAAAATAAGAAATGATGCTTTTGGTTATTTTCTTAGAACTACAGTTACCAATAAAATAACTGAAAAGTACTACAACTTGGGAGAAGTAGGATATGAAATTAAGAAATAGTGAAGACATACATGGATTATATGATACATCATCATAAGACCAAGATAAAAGTAGCCAAGAAAAGGATGCTGTTTTTATTTCCAAGCCATTGCACTGGACATCTTTTATGCACCCCCAAACTGCTTCTTGGACTCACCTTCGTTTCCAGCCATGCCCATGGCAATCATTTGTGAAGGCTTTGACTTATTTCACTGATTGCTACTTACCTCAAAGTGCATGCCACTTCCAGTGTTCCCCTCTATACCCCAGGGCTTCTCTGATGCTGCTGCAGTGCACAGAGATCCCATGTATCTACATGCAGCCTGGAGAATATGGAAGTCAATGATCAAAGGCCTCCACACCATCTTTTGACAGATAATTCTGAGAGGCATTCAGTATACTCCTTAAAAGATCTTATGCTATCACATTTGCCCATGGTGTACATCAACTCAATACTACCCATTATAGTAACTGTTCTTTCCCTTTCATTCTTCCCATCCTTCCCTTTTCCTCTACCGAATAAACTACCTGCCCACAGGTCTTTATCTCAATCTACTTATAATAGAAATTCAAAAATCTCTCTTCTGCATCCTTTGTTTTTATTTGTTTTGTCATGCGCATGCATTAATTTCATTTCAAGTTCCTATGACTATCATGTTATTAAAGATCATGCATTCCTCTCATAATTATCACATGCGAAGACATGAATTAATTTCTCTTCTGTGGTTCACTGGCTATGGTTACTATGCACGCACTATATGCTTAAAATGATTTCTCATATCAAGAAAGATGCTACATTCAGAATCACAGCAGAGAATATAACAACATAAATTTCTAGTCAGTGGAGTATCAAACTGGGAATACAAAGACAAAAATACAATTTGGAACTGACAACATTCCCCTAATGAATGAGCCTGAATCCCCTTTCTCTTTTTATAAACTAGGACAATAATGTTCACTTCTCAGGAACCAGAAAATGAGTTTTTAATGATTCTCAAGTACTTCTTGAGGGATTGAGTGCTGAGATTTCACAATATATTACATATTTAAACTATTCACAGATCTCAAAAGACTGAAGTAAATAGGAAGTGCTGGACAAGAAATCAGAAGATAGAATCCTGGATCCATCTGCTTCATATTTGTTACAATTTTTAGGCAAGGAATATAAACCTTCCAAGCCTCAGTTTCCTCATGTATAAAGTAAAAGCAATGTTAGCTCTGACAAATCTCAGGAGTATTATTAAAGAGTAGTAAGCCAACATTTGTAAAAGGTCTTAGGAAACAATCAAGTACACTATAAAATCAGGGCATCATTTTTATCCACAGAAAGTGTATGGTAGTAATCAGATAGAGAGGAAAGTCTCCATTAGGAGAATACCCAAATTGAACAGTTTTGAAGCTGAATTTCCATGAGCAATGCTCTGCTGTTTTAAGGTCAGTCACCCAGAGAAAGCCAGCAAGAGTACATTGCTCACTGTCAGACTATTTTTAAAATCTATACATTACTTGTTAACACTTAAATACCAAGAAAGTTAACCTAAGTGTGGTAGTTCAGATCTTCACTATGCCCCTAAAATTCATATTCCAAAGGCTTAGTCCTCATGCTTAGTGGCGAAGCTTTTTAGAGGTAACTAGATCATGAGGGTCTGATCTCATGAATGGATTCATTTACGGGTCTATAACTTAATGGACTGGAAGGTAGAGGCAACTTTAGGAGTGAGGCATAGTTGAAGGAAGTTCATCACTAAGAGTGGGCCCTTGAAGGATGTATTTTGTCCCCATCCCCTTCCTCTCTCTCTGCTTCCTGGCTGCCATGAGGTAAGAAGCTTTGCTCCATCATGAGCTCCCTGCCATTATGTTCTGCCTCACCATGGCCCAGAAACAAAGGAGCCAAGCGATCATGGACTGAAATCTCTGAAACCATGAGTCAAAATAAATATTTCCCCCTTTAAGGTGACTTTCTCAGATATTTTGTCATAGGATGGAAAACTGGCACATTAAGAAACATACTGTCAACTAAATGTGAAAAGTTAAGTGTACTACGTGGCCATGTTCAGGACGGCCCCTACCACAGAGTGGTCTGAGTATTCTTTTTCCTTGTGACAGACATGCACCCTGAAATCTGCCACAGTCCTCACTGCATCCCACATTCCACCTGGCTCACTTATTTAGATTGTTAGTGGGCCTCTGCAACAGCTGAGTTTTAATACATTGTTCTAGTATGGAACAGAGATAGGTAAAGCCCTCCCTGAATAATGAAAAGGGAAACTTTGGATGTTGAAAAATAAGGACAGAGCTAAGGAGGAGAGAAGGGAAATTTTAAAGTTTCCTAAAACATGGTATGAAGTTTAAAACTGGTTAAGATCAGAGAAAATTCTCTGTTGGATGGAACACCAAAAGGACTCTCCAGACCAAGCAGATTAACTGTCATATTGCTTTCTCTGCTACACTATAAAGTGATGTAAGTGATGTAACCTTGTGCCATATATGGACCTATACAATTCACCTACTAACTGTTCCCCAGTATTATTTTCTCTTCTGACATTAAGAAGAACCCTTATTTTTTATTGAGTACAAGGCAAATAAATATGTCTCAGTTTTACTTGTAGCTAGGAGTGGACTTACCCCAAGTTTCAGCCAATGGAATGCAAGAGAGTATTATCAGTTTTATGTCACTATAATGAAATACCTGATACAGGATACTTATGAAATAAAGAGAGGCTTATTTTGGCCTACAGTTCTGGAGGGTCAAGTCAAAGATTGGGAAGCCCCACTTGTTTGAGCCTCTAGCAAAAGATGCATATCAGGTAAGGAGTGTGTTAGAGTAAGCACCCACATCTCAAGCAGAAACAGAGTCAGAGAGAGAGGAAAGGATGTAGAGAGGGAAGGGTGAGAGAAGGAGAATGAATTTAGCAGGGTCCCACATCCCCTTTGAGGTCACCTCCCCGCAGAATCTGAGATCTTCCACTAGTCCCCAGTTCTTGAAGGTCCATCACACTTCCCAATGCCATCCAGGGGACCACTCCTTTACCTATGGACCCCATCCAAAAAAGCAGAGCAGAAGTCATAGATATAACCTTTGAGATATAGATTTAAAGAGAAGGAATGCATATCACCCACACCCCTGGATACTTCATCCTGTTGTGTAGGATCTAGATTAACCGAAAGTTATGTTCGATCACAGTGATAAGGCTACAACACCAGGAAGGGTAAAATCATGGATAACCTTCTGAGGCACCGTCAACATGCCAGACTTAAGCCATCAACCTTTAGATCATTGTAAATCAAGAGAAACAACCTTTATGATACTTGGGTCACTGTAAACATGAGTCCCCCTTATATACAGCCAACTTACACCCTAAATAATACATCTGGGAAACTTTTGATGAAGTCTGTTTGCACTGTAGGCTTGACTTGCACATTATGGAGAAAAAGGAAGGAGGAAGTGCTCAGCAGAGATGTAGGGGAGGAAAAAGACCTGCCTGTGCAAATGCAGATGCATCAGGGGAATCAAGATTCATCTCCAGAAGTGATAAAGAAATACAAACCCCTCCATTCCAAATGCCCACTAGGATAGATGATGGGTTTTCCACCACTTGTTAGATGAAAATTTTAGTCAAAATTATTAAGTTTCAAGGACTTGGCATATTGGAGGCACGGGGTATGTGAAAGAAGCATACACTTGTAGGCCACTCACAAACACACATTCGTGTACACAGACACATGCACACATGTGTGCCTATGCATATATAAAATGATATCCATGACAGGAGGAAAAAATCCTACTTCATACTTTGAACTTATTTTCAAATGGAGTATAATCCCCCCCCCAAAAAAAAATGTCCACAAAAGGCATTACAACCTCCCCATGTAATAATCATGTTTTAAAATTATCTTCTGAGTTCTATATTGAAATATAATTTTGTGACTTCAAAAGCAAAAGGGATCATCATAGACCTGGGGACAGAGAACTTAGCAAATCTGCACAATTTTTTCCTGGAAGATAATATTCTGGTGACTTGCAAGAGAAAACACTTAAAAATAATAAATTGAACTTCACTGCATCTCATCTATTTGTTTTGCAAGGACAATGGGAACTGCTGCATTAAATTATTCATTAAATACATTTCACTTTACTCACCCTGCCTTGTATCTATATTGCTTCTCAGGACATTATCACTTTAATTATTAAAATATCCCCCATGAGGTTCACAGTAATTATTATCATCTTGGAATCATTATATAGAATAGAAAGTAAAATACAGTAAATAGAAGATGACAATCCTGCACACTGTAACATCCGAACTACAACAGCACACCAATAGTAATCAACTGAGAAATATTATGTTTGAGTACTTGCATGTTGGATTGGGGCATTCCACTGAAACTGACCAGATTCTCAGACCAGGGGGAAGCCACATAGTGAGAAAGACTGGGTGCTGACCTTTAAAATTGATGATTTGTAATGCTTTTTAAAATTCTCTCATTGGTACTCTTACATTCTTACTAATACTTCATCTGCCCTCTCCTCAATACAACTACTTCAAAGATATACACACACCTCTGAAAGGTACGTTGAATGTGGAGAGCTAGAGGGAACAGTCTAGAAGGAGCAAATGGAGAGAGCCAGGTGTCTCAGAGGTGTTCTAGGTTAGAGAGGCCCGAAGAGTAGAATCAAGGGGGACATAAGGTTTTCATTGCTATTTTCCTGCCAATGACAGAAATGACACCAAATCCTGGCAGACCAGGCCATTTTTTTAATTTCTTATCCTGAGGCAGATCTTGTCAAGTTGCCAAGAATGTCCTCGAATCTGCCATCCTCCTGCCTCAGCCTTCTGAGTAGCTGGGATAACAGGTGCACACCATCATACCCAGCTTTACATATTCTCTTGAAATAAGAAAACTATTAGTATGGCATTCTAATCCTCAGTTGTTTGTTGAGATTTTAGTTTATCTATGAAAGAGGTCCTAACAACCTTGCTAATAAACACACAAAACTGACTAGACCTAAATAGTTAGAGTCTGCTCTCTCTCTGAAAGGAGCTAATAAGCAATTAAATAATACCCATGGAGATGGAAGAAATGGTCCCTTAGGGAGGAATATTGACAATGAGTAATCAAGACTCAGTCCTGGGGTGAGGATAATGTTTCTAATTCAGGGAAAGTGGGCATAGGGACTTGACATTAAAACAAATATTAACTCTCCATGATGCACAAAGTGAACCTGCCCTCCCACGTTTTAAGTAATATGCTCTTTTTCTGTTGCCAAAACATAGGTGTAGTCAGAACTCTTCATTATCCCTTTCTTCATTCCTCATCTCTGAAGTATTATTTTGATATTTTCCTTAATGCTAATGCTCCCTCAAATGGGAGCTTTTAAAATGATTATTACTCACATTTAATATTCCTCAGTCCAGAAAAGTGCAGAGGAGAAATACTGCAGGAAAATGCAGTTTAGAGTTTCCATAACGGCCACATCTTTCTTAATTTCCCTTTAGGTCATAAAAACCTTAAGAATAGAAACACTGTCTTTTCCATTCACATAAAATCCCTTGGGTAACAGTGCAACGTCACCCTCTCAGTGCAAACATTCCTTAGGTTTCAGAATTGGGAATTGTCTCAGAAGCTTAAAAACATTTCCTTTCACTGTGAGTGTAGTCATTTCTTCTCCTTAATGCTGAAGGATCAATATAGTTTTAAGCTTTTTATAAAGGCATTTTTGGGAGAAAATATAGGCTAACCAAAGTAGAAACAATAGTATCACAATACCTGGAAAAAAGTCTCTGTCATTTTGAACAGAATTTTTTAAATTTTTTATTCTTTCTTTAAAAACAGAAAAGGTGAAAAAAATATCATACCTAATTATTCATCTTACATTTGTATAATAAAAGTCTATACACCCAAAGGAAGCACATCTCATAATTGCTAGCATAATTCTGTCATGGATCTGAAATTTGAGTTGATGCTGCTGAATTCAAAGTCTGTTCCTGGGGATCTGTATATATTTGTATATATTTATAAAGAATTAAAATACCCTCAAATAGAATAAGATGAATAAACATTAAAATTTTAAGAAAATGTATAAAGAGTATATTAAAATTTATGAATTATAAACCCAGTGCTGTGAATTATTTTGACATTATCAGAACACATTACAGCATCTTGTCCATAATATAATGCTTTTTGTAACCAACAATTTTACTACAATTACTAGTTACTTGAATTTTAAGAAAAAATCCAGCATATTTTCCTCTTTCTCTTTCCCTATTCCAAGTTCTTCATTCAATTGTTTTGAAAATAATGGTTGAGCCAGGCATGGTGACACCTGCCCATAATCCCAGCTGCTCAGAAATCTGATATAGGAGGATCACAAATTGGAGGACAGCACCCTGGCAAATTAGTGAGACCCTGTCTCAAAAGATAAAAAGAACTAGAGCTATAGCTCTGTGGTAAAGCACCCCTGAGTTCAATCTCTACTGATACAAACCCTAAAATAGTTGTTTATATTGGTGTTTTAATTTCTTATTTTTTTAATGAAATGAATAGCGTATTATCTTAGTCTGTTTTCTGTTGCAATAACATAACACCAGAGTCTGTGTAATTTATAAAGAATAGAGGTTTACTTGGCTCTTGATTCTAGAGGCATCAGCCGCATCTTGGCACCTGATAAGGTTACATTCTGTTATATGACATGGCAGAGGGTTTCACATGGTGAGAGCAAGCATCTAGCTAGTCTTTCTTCCTCTTTTCATAGAGACACTAGTGCAGTCTTGGGAGGCCCATTCTTCTAACACTTCACCTAATCCTAATTATCTTCCAATGGCACACTTCAAAATATCATTAACATAAGCTTGAGGATTAAGCTTCCAACATGTGTCCCTTTGAGGGGCATATTCAAACGACAGCAGGTATGACAATCCCAAAAATAAAATCTTCATTCCTAAATTATTCAACATATTAATACACAGCAAACTTTGTTAAAGGGAAAAAAACATGGCATACAAGAAAGGTTTAAATATGACAAAGTATGGTGAACGCAATTGAGGGTAAGAGAACACCTGGCACAGGAGAACATGAGAAAAACTCAGAGGAAGTCATCCACATGGCTAACCAAAGGGGCCCAGCATGTTTCCCTTAACATAAAAGGGCTGAAAGAAGAAAACAACAGCTATTTCACTGGCATGTTGAAAGCAGAACACCTGAGTGCAAGGGGGATATAGCAGAGACGTTTCAGAGCAAAAAGATTCATGATTAGTTCCTTTCTCATAAAGAAAGGAACTAAGCTCACAGTATCTGCTATCCGCTCTCTCAACTTCAACCCTGAACCAAGACTTGTGTGGCTCAGGAAAAAAAAAAAAAAAAAATCAGGAAGTTCCAGAGAATCCCCTTCACACCACAGATGCCTGAAGTATGTGCTTCTGGAGAACCATGCGGCCCTCACAAGCCCTGAGGTCAGTCTGAGCAACTTCCAGGTTATCACACCATTCTATAGCCGTGGACAAGTAGCCATGTATGATCTCTCCCACTCAGACTCCTGCAACATAGTCACCTTGACAACCTACCACACAGGTGCCTATGAAGCCACCTAGCAGCTGTCACAGCAACTTTGCTGACCAACTCTACAAACCAGTCAGGTGGCATCACCCAACTACATATGACCCCAGGGAGTAGCTGAGCAGCCTGTCCTAAGCAGCTTGGTAGGTCAAGGCCCCTAGACAGCCGTCAAGCATCTTTCACCCACTTAGCTTTTTCACTGCTGTCATCAAAAGATCTGAAAAGAACAATTTTAGAGGAGGAAAAGTTTATTTGGGGGCTCACAGATTCAGAGAGTTCAGTCCATAGCTAGTTAACGCCATTCCTTGGGGCTCAAGGTGAAACTGAACATCAAGGCAGAAGAATGGGGTGGAAGAAAGCAGCTAAAGACATCACACCAGGAAGCAAAGAGAGAACTCTGTCACAAAGGAAAAAATGTATACCCCAAAGACACACCCCCAGGGCCCCACCTCTTCTAGCAACACCCTACCTGCCTATAGGTACCCTAAAGTTAATCCC
Organism: Sciurus vulgaris; assembly: GCF_902686455.1. Taxonomy (NCBI): domain Eukaryota; kingdom Metazoa; phylum Chordata; class Mammalia; order Rodentia; family Sciuridae; genus Sciurus; species Sciurus vulgaris. Next base: position 56,338,628 of record NC_136466.1, read on the forward strand.
TGTCTGGGAATTAATTTACGATTGGGTTAAGGACCTCATAACCCAAACATTTTGCCTTTAAACCTCCTTCCATTATCTTACATGAGCTTCAGGGGAACACCTAATATCTAAAACTATAAAATCCACTAACCTCTGATGCTAGGAAGCAGTTGAACAGCCTGCCCTGAGTAGCTTAGCCTGACCTGAGAGGCAGACAAGTGATCCCACCAGCCAATCACCTGCCCTAGGAAGCAGCTGGGCAGCCCATCCTGAACAGGTAGGCCCTAGAGGATCCACATAGTCACCACAAAGCCCCCAAACACTGATGGGTGCCCCAGTCTGGGCCCTCCAGTGTGGTCCAACACCACGTGGCCCTTGGACATTGTTAAAATCTCACACCAAACATGCTATACAGGACCTGTGTGAGCTCATGAGAGTAGTTTCACCCCCCCCCCACCAGAGTCCTCAGAAACTGAAGGGAGCCTCACCTCTGCCATACCAGCCTCATCTCACTCTCATAAGCCAGCCAGAGCAACCCCACCACAAATGACACAGAAAATGACAGATGTCTCACACCCATGATAGGGTGTACCATACCTAGAACTGTGAGTGAAACTGCCCACCTTTGACAGCTGCATCCCAGCTGGCTGTGTACGCCCACCACCCCTGCAGCCTAGCCACTGACATACCCATGAGCATCCCTGACATCAGTTACAGATGGAGAAGCAACAAAGACTCCACACTAAAGCACCGTCCTGGAACCAAAGCCCAGGTAGCCTATCCAAATGACACCCTAGACCACATTGTCAGGACGTCTTTTATTACAAAAACCAAATTAAAAGAAAAAAAAAAATTGGTTAGAACTCATCTGCCAGACTCACAAATGTCAACATAGGGATAGCAGAAGCATGAAAAACAAGGTTATGCAAAGAAGCTGGATAAATTTCTAGCAATAGAACACAGAGAAAAGGAAATCAACAAATTAAATGAAAAGGAATTCAATGACTTTAAAGAAATCCGTGAGATACAAGATAATACAGATAGATATTTCAATGGAATTAGGAAGACAATTCATGATCTAAATGAGAAATCCAGCTAAGAGATCATAAGAACAAATCTCGGGGCTAGGGTTGTGACTGAGTGGTAGAGCTCTCATGTGGCATGTGTGAGTTGCTGGGTTCGGTCCTCAGCACCACATAAAAATAAATATAATAAAGGTACTTTGTCCATCTACACTAAAAAAAGATATTTTTTAAAAAAGAAAAGAACAAATCTTGGAACTAAAACCCCAATGAAATGAAAATAAAAAATAGATTTGACAGCCTTAACAGCAACTAGATCCAGCAGAAGAAAAAAACTTACTCAATGAAATTAATAAAACATTATAAACCCTGGAAAAGATATGAACACGAGGTTCAGAAAGCTCAAAGGACCCTTTAATAGAGTCAACAATAAAAGATTCTCTCCAAGGTACATTATAGTCAAATTGTCAAAGATACAAAATACAGCATTCTAAAAACAGCAAAAAAAGAGTGTCAAGTCATATTAAGGCAATTCCCCATTAGATTAACGGCAGACTGCTCAGCACAAACCTTACAGGCCAGACAGAAGAGGATGATAAACTCAAATCCCTCAAAGAAAAAAACTGCCAACCTAGAATACTATATTCAGCAAAGTTATCCTTCAGAAATGAATAAAAATAGTCTTTCCAAGACACCCAAAGACTGAAGGAATTCACCTTCAGACTGGTCCTACAAGGAATGCTTACAGGAGTCCTAGACTAGAAGTAAACAGACAATAAGTACAATTATGAAAACATAAGAAAGAATAAAACTCATTAGAAGGGAATGTACACAAAAGAGAAAAAGGATTAAACCTTATACAAAACACCAAAGACATTTGACAAAATGACAAGATGATATATGTATTTATTTGTAACAACTTCCAATGTAAACATCAAATTCCTTCACTAAAATATTCAGACTGGTTGAATGGATTTAAACAAAGGAAAAAAAAAAAAAACAATGATAAGCTGCCTATAGGAAATTCACTTCACCAGTAAAGACACATTTAGACTAAAAGTGAAGGGATGGGAAAAGACACTTCACACAAATAGAAACCAAAAACAAGCAAGTCACTAAATCAGAAGATAGACTTTCAGTCAAAAACTATCAAGAAAAGTCACTACATAAAGGGATCAATTTAACAAAGATAACATTTGCAAATGTATATGCACCCAATACCAGAGCACCAAATTATATAAAGCCAACATTATTATATCTAAAGAGACTAACATAATAATAGTTGGAGATTTCAAAACCCCAGTTTCATCAGTGGATGATCATCCAAACCAAAAACAAAGACACATGAGACTTAAACCATACTAGAAACCAAAGGACCATACAGATATTTATAAAACATTACATTTAGAAGCTGCAGAGTCACATTCTTCTCAGTCCCTGGAACATCCTACAGGATAGACTATATGTTAGGCCATACAATATGGCTTGACTCACATTTTAGAAATAGAAATCAGAGTATGTACCTTCTCTAGCCCCAATGGAATAAAACTAACAATCAACAAGCAGAACTTTAGTAATAATAAAAATACATGGAAAACAAACAACATGCTCTTAAATGATCAGTGGATCAATAAAGTCAAAAGAGAAATTTAAAAATTTGAGACAAGTGAAAATTAAAACACTACATACCAAAAACATGGGATACAGCAGGAAATACAGGAAAACTCATAAACTGCCTACATCAGAAAAAGAGAAAGATTTCAAATAAATAACCTAATAAGACAACTCAAAGAACTAAAAAAGAAAAAACCAAACCCAACATTAGTAGAAGTAAAGAAAAGAGCAGAGAATAAATATATGAAATAAGAGACTAAAAATCCACAAAAGATCAATGAAATGAAAAGATGGGCTTGTAAAAGACAAAATTAACAAACCTTTAGCTAGACTAACCAAGATAGTGAGAAGACTCAAAATTGGAAATGAAAAATGAACTTACAACTCAGACCACAGAAATACGAAGGATCATCAGGAACAATTATGAAGAGCTATATGACAACAAGTTGGAAAACCTAGAAGAAATGGAGAATTTTGTGGACACGTAATCATTTTGAACCTGGAAGACATGGAAAACCTAAACGACCAATAACAAGTTACAGGATTGAATGGATAATTTTTAAAAAATATCCCAACAAAGAAAAGGCCCACACTGATGGCTTCACTGCTGAATTTTAACAAAACTTTTAAAGAAGAAATAACATGTTTTCTTTAACTATTCCTAAGAATTAAAATAGAGCCTTTCCAAACTCATTATAAAAGGCCAGCATTTTCCTGATATTATAACAGACAAGGGAAAGGAAAAGAAGAAAAGAAGGGGAAATTGCAGACTAATATCCCTGATGAATTTAGATGCAAAAATCTCAAAATACTATCAAGTCTAATCCCACAGCACATCAAAAAGATCATATACCATGATCAAATTGGATTTATTCCAGGGATGCAAAGGAGGTTCCACATATGCAAACCAATAGACAATACATCACATCAACACAATGAAGGATGAAAACTATATAATCTTCCCAAAAGGTGCAGAACAGGCATTCTATAAATTTCAACATAACATCAGGACAAAAACCCTCAAGATTAGGCATTAAAGGAATTTACCTCAAGACAAAAAGGGCTGTCTGTGACAACCACAGATCAAATGAGGAAAAGCTGAAGTTTCTTTAAGATCAGGAACAGGACAAGCACATCCACTTTCACCACTCTTATTCAACATAGTATTTGAAATCTCAGCCAAATCAAGAAGGTAATAGAAAAAAAGGGTATCCAAGGAAATGAGGGAAGTCAAATTATCCCTGTTTGCAGGTGATATGATTTTATAGGGAGAAACCTAAAGATATCAAAAATAAACCTGTTATAACTAATAAACTCAGAAAGGTCACAGGATAATCAGCATACAAAATCAGTAACTTTTTATGTACCAATAATGAAATTGCTAAGTAAGAAATCAAGAAAGCAATCCCATTCACAATAACTATAACTACCAAAACACCCACACCTTGGGATAAATTTCACCATACAAAAAAAAAAAAAAATGATCTCTACAATGAAAATTGCAAGACATTGATGAAAAATTAAAGAGGACATAGAAAAATGAAGGAATCCTATGTTCATGGATCAGAAAAAGCAGCATTACTAAAATGTCCATACTACTCAAAGTGATCTATATATTCCATGCAATTTCTATCAAAACACAAGTGATGTTCTGCACAGAACTAAAAAAAAAAAAAAAAAAAAAAAAACCATTAAAATTTCCACAGAATGCAAAAGATCCTGAATGCCCAAAGGAATCCTGAGCAAAAAGAACAAACCTGTAGATATTATAAAACCTGACTTCCATGTACTACAAATCTTAGTAACCAAACAGCATGGTACTGGCATCAAAACAGACACATAATCGAAAGACAGCAGAGCCCAGGCAGCTGTGTTCCATGCATCACAGCAAAATGATTTTCAACAAAGGCAGTAAGAACAAACATTGGAGGGAAAAAGTCTCTTCATTAACTAGTGTTGGGAAAAGTGAATATCCATATGGAGAAGAAAGAAACCAAACCATTTCCTCTCAACATATACAAAAATAAACTCAAATTGGAACAAAGACTTACACATAAGAAATGCAACTACTAGAAGAAAACATAGGAAAAATGTTTCTGGACATTGGTGCAAAGATATTTTGCATGTGACTCCAAAAGCACAGGTAGAAAAAAAAAAAACAGTAAAAACTGACAAGTGGAAATTACATTCAACTAAAAAGCTTGTAAACAGAAGAGGAAACAATTGACAGAGTAAAGAGACAGCCTACAAAATAAGAAAGAATATTTGAAAACTGTTCATTTGCAAATGTTAAAGGGTTAATTTTCAGAACTTGAACAAGTGAATAGCAAAAAATAGTAATTCTATTAAAAAATGTGCAAATGACCTGAACAGGTATTTTCCAAAAGATATACAAAAAGCCAACCAATATATGAAAAAAATGTTCAATACTACTACTCATCATTAGAAAACTGCAAATCCAAACCACAATGAATTAAAAAATAAATAATTTAAAACAAAACACAATGAGATCATCTCATCCTAGTTAGAATGGCTATTAATAAAAACAACATATAACAAACACTGGTAAAGACACAGAGAAAGAAAAACTCATGTACTGTTGATGGGCATGTAAGTTAGTACAGCCATTATGAAATCAGTAAGGACTTCCTTTAAAAACTAGAAATAGAATCTCCATAGGATCCAGCAATTCTACTCCTGAGAATATAGCCAAATAAAATGGAGTCATTAGATCAAAGAGATAACTGCACTTGCATGCTTATTGCAGCACTATTCATAACAGGCAAGATATTTAATCAACTTGGATATCCATCAATGGGTGAAAGGATGAAGAAAATATGCTGTATATATACACAATATATTATTCACCCATTAAAAAATGCATTGTCTGGGTTGGGGACATAGCTCAGTTGGTACAGTGCTTCCCTCACAAGAACAAAGCGCTGGGTTCAAATCCCTAGCACCACAAAAAAAAAAAAAAAAAAAAAAAAATGCATTGTCATTTGTAGCCATATAAATGACCTGGAGGTTAAGTAAAATAAGTCAGATACAGAACAACAAATACTATATGTTCTCACTTATATATGAAGCTAAAAAGTTGATCTCATTAGAAGTAGAGACAAATAGGAATTTCAGAGCTTGTTGAGGAATGGTAGAGGAGAGATGATTAACAGACACAAAGGTAAATTTGGACACAAGGAGTAACTTCTATTGTTGTAGGATAACTAGTAGAAAATAACTATGTATACATTTCAAAAAAGCTAGTAGAGTTGCCAACACTAAGAAATGATAAATTTCTGAGATGATAGATATGCCAATTACCTGATCTGATGGCACATTGTATGCATATATTGACTTGTCACACTAGACCCATAAATATGTAAGATAACTGTGCATTGATTAAAAATAGACTTGTAATTTTTTAAAGAATCTGTTACAGAAAATGTAGATGTCTTAGATACAGTTATTAGAAATAAAATGTAAATATCACTAGAACACTAGAGATATAGAAGATTTTTTAAAAATCTAAATCATTTAGATATTTACATTTGTGAAATCACACAAGACAGAGACCAAAGTTATAATTTGATCAAATGGAAAAAAAAAGTAAAATTGAGATTAAACTATGAATGTGCCACTCTCTAAATTCCCTATGAAAAAGGACCTCTTACCTTGTTAATGATATTTTATTAAGAAAAGTCACACAGTAATGAAATTATCCAAAAGAGGGGGAGAACAACACATAGGCAGCTCCATCTTAGAATTTCAGGGGAGACATCTGAAAGGAATCTGTGTGAACAAGGATGACCCATGAAGGAACCTCAGCTTGCAGTTATAAGGAATTGTACTAATTAATTTAGGTCTTGCAAAACAGTTATATCTTTCAATGACTGTCAATACAAAAAAATATATATATGTGGGGGGAAAAACTTAAAAATACAAATACATTACTTATTTCAGAGAATGGTACTCATGACACATTCTTTTAGCATCACTCTTCAAGCCAAGAAGTAGCTCTTTGGGGTCATAAAAATCCTTAAAAGCAGAAACATCTTTTCCATGTCATATAAAATCACTTGGGTAAGAACATCAACCTCTGATATTGTTCATGTTGTATGTTGGGCAAATTTTGTTTGATTTTTATAATAACTCTATAAGGTAGTACCTAAATTTACTTTACATATGAGAAATGCTCTGGCATATTAAATAATTTGTCTAGGGTCACACATGGCTAATAAATGTCAGGGCTGGGAATGAAACCCAGACATTCTGAGTTCCAAAACCCCGTAGTTGGGAATGATTCTCTTTTACTCAGCAATGTTACCTCTAAATAAGTAGACAGAAAGCGCCTTTTTGGTAGTGTTTGGAAATTTCATCTTTGCAAGTCACAAAAAGGATCCCAGTCCCCACAAAGCCTGTAACTACTCTTGTACTCAAGAGCAGCTACCCTCTGCATTCCCACAGGTCATTCACTCAGCACCTAATAAATCCTTTTCTGATCCTCTGGGTGAACATATCATGACACAATGGTTTTCCCCTAACCTGTGTGAATGCCTTGAAGTAGGAGCCTTTGTTTATGCTCTTGATTCTCCACAGGACTAGGTAAAGTTGTGCTTCAACTGCCAAGTTCCAATGTGAATGTTAGAAACTGTCAGGTTTTTTTTTTGTTTTGTTTTGTTTTTTTTAAATGTTTCTGTGGCCATCGTGAAACAAAATTTGATTACTTCAATTAGAAGTTTTAATTATGCCAAGAAAAAGCACTTTTTTATAATAATTTTCTGCTAAGAATTATAAAGTTGAATTAGACCTATGGGTCTATATGGGAGTCATCTAGGAATATTTTTATCTGCCATTTCTGCAGTACTTCTAGAAAAAAACTGTTAGCAGGGTGTTGTGGCACATACCTTTAATTCCAATGACTCAGGAGGCTGAAGCAAAAGGATTATAAGTTCAAGGCCAACCTCAGCTACTTATCAAGAGCCTGTCTCAAAATAAAAAATAAAGAAGGGTGGAGATCTAACTCAGTGGTTTAAGCCCCCTGGTTTCAATCCCCAATACCAAAGAGAAAAGAAAAAACTCAGTAGATTTCATCCCTAGTAGACTTTTGTTACTTCTCTCCCCTTTCAGTGTCTATTCTGGGACTAAGCCCATGTCTCATTCCCAAAACTCACACTCACATCTTCCCTCCAACAAGTCTTATTGACAAAGTTCATAAAATTCCTTCCCAAAACCATATGTGCCTTAATAGGGAGCTTCTAAAATCTAAAAAGACTAATAACAACTACAATAGAGGCTTTATTATTTAATATATAGCCTAAGTTGCTGAATAAAAAGAACCAAAATGCAGTTTAGAGGAAATGAAAGCTATTGTCAATATTGGCATCAGATCTGCTATTTTGCTGCCTCCATTACTCTCCCTCCCCCACACCACTTTACAACCTGATTGCTAGCCCTTGAACTTCCTTGTCAAGTCATTGGTCCAGATTATTAGCCCACGAATCTCCTCGTCAGCCATTGGTCCAATTGCTATTAGTCCTTGAAATTCCACTACTTAAGAATAGCTCTACCGCCATTCTGTGTGTGTGTGTCTGTGTGTGTCTCTCTCTCTCTCTCCTCCTCACTCTCTGTCTCATTTTCTCTCTCTCTGACACCCTGCAGACCCTCTGCCTGTCCACTTAATAAAATCTCTTGCATGAGTTCCCGCATTCAGAGTGGTTTCTGGGTGCTTTCAGTCTTGTACCTACCAGTACCGGGGTAACCAACCATCATTCACAGGTGGCTTCTCAGGGTGCTTCAATTGCTATTCTGCAGTTAGATGGAAGGAGAAGAGAAACCAAGTTGCTTCATGTTTCAGTGAACAAAAAACTGTACACGTGTCTGCTGGCAATTTTTGGCCCCAGTTGAATTAGAGATCGCTCCATTTATGTATGATCTATCAAAATGTATAAATGCATTCTACTGTCATGTACCAAAAATTAGAACAAATTTAAAAAGTAAAAAATAAAAAATAAACAAAGGGTCACGTGAGAATGAGAGCTTGCTCGCTAATGAAGTTCACAGTAATCATATACAGAAAACCAGAGCCACATCCACAGACGTCCTTCCAGGAGCAGGTGTGTGGGTTCACGCGTGTGACAGAAGGGGCCAGAGAACTCAGCCACAAGAGCACTAAAAAGGGCTCTCTCTTTGGACGTACATCCATCCCCTACTATTTCTTCTACTGGCGGGAGGTCAGTGACTTAAAACTCAGCTTAAGAAAACTGACTGGAATCTATTTGTGACCCATCAAATTGCTTGTAGACTGAGTCATCCCCAAATTTAGCGTGTGTACGTAACACACACACACACACACACACACACACACACACACACACACAGAAATAGATATATATTTTCTTGAAAGGCAACTAGCAACACAAAGTGAAAATACAAAGGCAACATAACCTAAAAACTTACAAATCAGGGTCAAGGAAAGCATTAGCACCAAGTACTAACCAAAAGACTGACCACACCCAGGACTGGCGATATGCTCCAGTTCTCTGCTAGGGGAGGTCAAGGTCGGAACTAATTCCCTGGAGAACCCCTAAAGCTGTTCTCTAACACAAGTTGTGTAACCTCACTTTTATTCTGAAAAGAAAAATATCAATAGCAGATGCCACACGTGACAACTTCAACCAAGACAAAGAAAATCTAACGAATTGTTTGTGGATTCCTAAGAAATTTTGTTGGCAGAAATTTTACTCTCTATAAAAACAATTGCAACCTAGAATATAATTAAAATGATAGTTCTAAGAAAAAAAAAAAAAAGATCCATTTTAACATCTGTAACTAGACCCTGCAGTTAACCCAATGTTCTCTCCATAAAATTTTTGCACATTTCTTTTCCTCTTTCTCCTTTTACCATCGATAAATAGGCCAATACAAAAATGTTTCTTAGCAGAAATCATCCAAGATAAATATTTACATATAACTAAGTTCATTTTTTTTTTAGCACTCACGCACACTACATAATGCTCTCTGGTTTATTGGTTTCTGACACTTTTTCAAATACTTTGGCAGTAAGTTCTAGGAATTGACTTCACCTCCATGATGATGAGAGTTCAAGCCACCATTCACATTTTTATTTAATCATTTATGACAGATTGTGCTTCAACTGTACAGCACACATCAGACTGCCAATTCAGAGAAAATATCTGTTTGCTTCAAATCTCATGGTACATTGGCTTAATCTTGCTATTTATTTTGAGAAGAAAATTCCAGGAAATGTCCTAAGCACTTTTAAAATAAACATTCAAAATAGCTTTCTCTTAAACAGCTAAGCTCATGTACATGTGAGTGCACCAGCAGGTATGAATACTCTAAAAAGATCAGTGCAGCCCAGAGCACCAAGTGCCTGGATCACCAATGTCTCTAGCTCATGAAGGGAAGATTTGAAATCATCATGTTGCCTCCCAGGTCCATGATGGTCTAGATGTTTCTAAGAGAAAGTATATGGCTTAAAACACCTTTTATGCAGAACAAATTCAATAGATTCTTCTCAACACTACATGCCAATGAATATGTGATGTAAATCTACTTTTAGAAAGTAGATTTAGCTGTGAGAATGATCTTTTTGCTAACAAGAATTCAGTGGTCAGTGATATCTAAAATTTTTGTATTCAATACACAAAATTTTCATTCTTGACCAATATTGTCTATTATGTGTCAGATTTTGAATACTAGGAATGAAAGGAGAAGGTATATTTCTTCTCAATTCACATTCTATAACTAAACATTTGACAAATGTTATAATAAAGAATTAGTTGCCAGAGAGAGACAAAAAACATTTTGAATGTTCAGATCCTGAGTTTCAATACTCCATTCTAATCACAAAACACTGATTTACTCCCTGCATGGCTCTGAAAATATTCTTCTGCAATGAAATAGAAAGTTCCCCTTCCCCCTTGTGAATCTTACCCACTGAAGACCTAAAGATACTTTCATTAAGAATTTCTTAAAAGAATGCACCACAGGCAACCAGTTCCACCAAGAACATTTTATCATGGTCTTCTAGTAAGTATAAGCTAAGAGCCAAGAAAGATCAAACACTTGAAAAAAGCATGTAATAGGAAAATCAGAGGTCAAAATAAACAACCAGAAACAATAACTTAAAGGCAATAGAGACTATGCACTAAAAAATCTTTTTAAAAAATCATTGATAACTTCAATGATATAAAAAGATTTTATATCCATGAAACAAGAACAGGATATTATTATAAGTGATCTTTTTAAGGATAAAGAGTTATTAGGTATTAAAAATGTAAGAACACAAAAGTATGAAGATTAACAGAAAGAATGAAAAACTGAAGAAATTGGAAGGGAGATATGAAAAAATGGTGGGAAGAATCCCAAAGAAAAAAATTCAAAAGAAAACTTGAAATAAGGAAATAGGAAAGGAAGGAAGAAAATCTGAAAGAAATCCAAAAGGAAAGAAATTAAAAATATGAAAGAAAAAGAAATACAAACAGAAAAGATAATATTATAGGATTAGACTTTGAGACCTAGTATCCAAATTATATGACTCCAACAAAGAATGAATAGGCAAGAAATCTAACAGAAAAGCCCAAATTTTCTAATTAAAATTGTCCATTATTTGCCCAAATAGTTTAAGATAATTCAGTACTAGTGCATTTTATTGTGAAATTCAGAACACTACATAAAACAGAAGATCCTACCAGTTTCTTGAAAAAAAAAAAACAACAGTTTTTCAAGTGAAAGAATAAGAATGGTCATCTCATAATCACAGTAGAAGGTATAAAAGGGCAGGTTTGAGAAATATGGCCCTCATTCCAAGTATGGTCCACCTTTTTATAAAAGTTTTCAGAACATAGCCACACTAATTTGTTTACACATTCCATGTGGCTACTTTCATGCTATGAGGATTAGTTAAGCAGTTAAAAAAGATGGTGCTGCACAAAGACTTAAATACTTATTACCCAGCTCTTAATAGAATTAATTCCTGAAATGGAGCAAAGCCTTTAAGTTCTAAGGGAAAATTATTTCCAACCTAATTTAACAGCCTACCAATGTTATTGGCTAAAGACAAGATAATATTCAGACTTTCAAGGTCTCAAATGTTAATTTCCCATACTCCCTTCTTCTGGTACCCACAGGAAGATAGGAAGCATCAACATGAAGTGGGGAAACAAGAAGAGGGCATGGGCTCCAGGACTCTAACACAAGAGAGAGTAAAAAGAATGTCCAGGATGCCGATGGGATCATTTTAAAACCACCACACATCAGACCTAGTGAGCAACCAGGTCAGAGCAAAGCAAGTCTGAGACTCTAGGGAGAAGTATCTTCACAATTGATTAATTGTAAAAACACTATATATGTTTAAATATATGAGGGGAATTAACACAAAAGGGATTGTTTGATGTTTATTTGGTGATAGTAAACATATTACAGAAACCCAGGCAAACAATAATCAAAGGATAATTATTAATTCCTGGGGGAAAAGTTGCTTTGTTATGTTAATAAAAATGTAGCCATTGTTTGCTCTCTGGATCAGTGGTGAACAGCACTGACGGCATTGAAATAATGCTGAAGCAGTATTAATACTGTTAAAACAAAATTACAAAAAAAAAAAAAAGAAAACTATAGAGAGATGCTTGGGCTGGAATTTTGGGATAGTAGGTACAGTTGGAATGTAAGCAAGGGACATCATCTTCAACCTCATCTTGCACATTGGGTTTCAATAGGTAAACTAAAATTATAGTAATATACATGTTATTTAGTTCTGTATCTGTGATTGTGATCCTCTGCATAAGGGCAAATGGCAAGGAAGGTGGCAGAAATGACGACTAATACAATCATGATGAATATTCGACTCTGTATCACATGATTATATGACATTGATGAAAATAAAAAGAGTATCTAATATTTATTACACAAGACACCAACGAGAAGACTCTTGCTAATACCAGAATCCACTGTTTAAAAAAAAAAAAAAGAAATGGAGGAACAGTACATTTATGTCTTTAATGAAAATGAAGGGTTGAGTCTTGGGGTAATTAACATACAGACATGAAATTGTTCCCACAATTGAAGGATATTACCTAAGGCTGTACCTAAGCAAAAATTTTAACTAGATTAAGACTGCCTTTGCTTTTCTTCCAAGTTTTCTTTTTAAGGTTCCATGCTCAAGTTTCTCCACCTGGAAAACATTGCCTCCCAGTTTGGCTCACCAAAAGCCCCATACCACCAGGGCACCCTCATCAGGACAGTTCTCTCTAGGAAATAGCACAAATTCCAAATATATTCCTATTCCTTTATCCCCAAGAAAACTTCTAAGCTCTGATCAGTAACTCATAGTTCAATGCTTTAACTAAAAGTAATAAAATTGGAATGAGATTTCAGCTAACAATCATCATCATGATAGTGACAGTTGAGGGGACATTTTCTCGTTGCTAAGAAAATAGTGACTCTACCCATAAATGCACCCTCTGCAGAGAGGTGACTGAAACTCACATAGAATAGTCACCAGTAGAGATGCTGGACACTGAGTGGCCAAGCTGCAGCCTCACAAAACATTCCTTGGCTCAAGATGGGCCAAGAAGTCATGAGGTTTCAATGTGCCAAGGTACAATTTTATCAAAAAATAAGAACTAACCGGGAAGCAGCTCAGGAGGCTGAGGCAGGAGGACCAAGAGTTCAAAGTCAGCCTCAGCTAAAGCAAGGAGCTTTACAACTCAGTGAAACCCTGTCTCTAAATAAAATAAAAAATAGGGCTGGGGATGTGGCTTAGTGGCTGAGTGCCCCTGAGTTCAATCCCCAGTACTCCTACACACACTAAGAAAAAAGAACTTGAACAGTCCATTTGTCAAACTTTCCTGCATTGACCACAGTATTCATCTACACTGTGATGGGGTGGGGTGGAGGAGTGGTATCTCTAATGAGGAACATCAAAGCTTCCATACACTTTTACAAATTGCTGTGTATTGCAGCTTCTTTGCATCTGTTTGTAAGTTTATATGGTCTTAACAGAGTCTCTGCACCACGGAATGAGTTAGGGTGTGAATAACCTACTCTGTTATCTGATGGTAAAGTATGTCAAATAACCATCAAATCTAAAGATTAATTATGTTATGATCTGAACACTTTTATTTACCCTTTCTAAAATTTACATGTTGCAGTAACCCCAAGATGATGGTATTTGGAGGTAAGACCTTTGGAAGGCGATCATTCATGTGGGTGGGGTCTTTTGAGTGGGATTAGTGCCCTTGTGAAATGATCCACTGTCATACAAGGTTAAACAATGACCACTTATGAGAAAAGGCCTTCACCAGATTCCAATCCTCCTGGTTCCTTGATCTCAAACTACCCAGACTCCCCATCTGTGGCATATCATTACTGCAACCGAAAAAGGCTCAGACAAGTTTCCAGTAACTTGATTTTAATAAAAAGAAACATTTCAAATTTGGTTCTCTTCCCTATAAATTCTTTTAGAAAGATTTCAGAAAATAATGATAAAGATTTGCTCCCACAAGGTAAAGATGACATTTCTAAAATAAGTGGAAAAATATGACTACATTCTGAAAGAAGTGAGATATGGAGAGAACATTTTGAAAACAGTTTTGGAAATGGAAACACACAACTCTGCTGCCAAAATGAAGTAAGCATATTATCTATATACTTTAAAAATGTAGAAATGAAAATTTTCAAGCCTGTTTAAAAATCACCTACTCCAAGTTTCACTGGTGTAGAACTTCTAGTTTAAAAATATAACAAAGGAAAGCCTGTGTGTTAATGTGGAAAGACAGTCACCGACATCCTGGAACACGGAAACACACCAAATGAACTTCAACAAAAGCTTTCCATTACTTGATGGGAAAAAATGTGGTAAATTCACAAATGGAATCAAGGGCACATTTCATCCATCTGAATCTACTTATCTTTATTAGACATCTTTTCCAGCTTTGATTCCATTGAAACCAAATGTCAAATAAAATGGATTTAGGTAGGACCCAACATTTAAGTCACTTATACAAGCAAGACTTTCAAAACTCAATGTTCACTAATAATATTAAAATAATGATACCTGCTTATTATAATATTAGAATTAAAATAATCTTCAATGATTAAGGTCTTACATTTCTATTTTTGTATGTGTTATAATAGAATACTACTACATGCTTATTTTTCAGAGATTTCTTTTGTAATCCATTGAAGATCACTAGGATACAAGTTCACTTTCAGAAGAATAGGTAGAAAATGAGCTTAGATTTTTTTTGTATAGGTACTTATGTATAGGTACTTTGGACCCAATCAATCAGATTTATTAAAATGTGTTTGACCAAAGGCTAATGAAATTTGCATACTTTAATTTGTTGACCCTGCCCTGAAGTTTTTCTTCATCTGGACAGAAAAACAAACCAAATTTTTCCAGTGACAAAGTAACAAAAAGTATTTTCTTCCATTAATCCAAATTAAGCCCAGAAATTCCTATTCTTCTTAACTGCTTATTTAAAATATCCAAAGCAGCCATCTTAATGATCATGGAAAAGGAAGATTCTCAAAAATGGCAGGACTTAGTACAGTGAAGCAAGTGCAATCTCCATCATCAATGTCTGCTTAGGTTTAAAATCATCTTAGGAGTAAATAAAACTGAATCTGAGGAATGAACTCCTTACAGGGCAGGAAACACCAATCTTCTTCTGTGCAGTATCTCCATGTGACTCTGAGTACAGAGTTTCAGATTACTCAGCCACTTGCCTAGTTCATTGCTTACAGCCACTGAAATGTCATCTTCCAAAGCAGGACTCCCACCTCCACCACAGAATTGTTAGCCAAATGCTCCATGTGGTTATTCACCCACAGCATCGTCAGCAGAGAAAACTGGGAAAAGAGGAATTTCCTTCCTCTCATCTGCAGATAATCATCTTCCATCCTAAAGCATAAATTGTGATTACCCAGATTATTTTAGTTTTCAGAGCCACAAGATATAGCTATTTTATTAGTGGTAATAAAATCATTCAGCCTTATAAAAAATTTTTTTAAAAAAGATTCCAACCACAGTACTTAAGAATCTGACCTCATAGCACATTACCCACCCACTATGTCAAGTAATTTTTTTGTCAGTAGGATCTTTATTTTTTGTTTTTTTGTTTTTTTCATTTCTTTAACCACGGTTCAAAGAGAATACAAAGTGATATGACTAACCTCAACAGGAAAAAAGTTGCAACCAAAAAACTAGGTTTTGTTGTTATTGCTCTATCTTGCTTTATTTTCCATATAAAGCTAATTGGCCCACAGACATGCCAAAATCTACAGTTTACCCTTATACACACTATATTTATACCTATGAGCCAACTAACTCTTATGCTTTCTACCAGTGATCACCTGTTTAAGAGAAAATTCAGTTGTTCTCTATGATCTGGAAGACGTGAAATCTTTCCAACCCAGCTGTCCTCCTCACAACCTTGGTGATTCTGGTTATGAACCGTCTCTTAAGGACTATCCTGACAGACCTGGAGGAGCTTTCCCTCAACTATCCCTCCTAAAATATGCATTTAACTTTGTTTATTTTTAACTGCTATTTCTAACATCTAAACCTTTGCAAATCACTAAGCAAAGTTAGTATTTTCAAGAGGCACCTCACATCGGAAGATGCATGTTGGCATATCTATGACAGCTACACTCCTTGTAGAGTCACGGATTCATGTCCACCTCTGGAAAGAGAATTCAGATTTGCAAAAAAGGCCAGGGAAATGTGAACAAATTCACCTAAGCACTTGCGGGGAGGGGAAGTGGAGGCGTTCTCAAAGCAGCCTATAAAATTTATATATAATTTCATATTTTTTTCAGTTCCACATGCAGAAAATATACATTAGGGAGACAAAACAATATTTGATGTATGTGTAATAGAACTATATGACTTTTTCTCTCATATTTTTCCAAAATATCTATTTCTATTACAAACTTGCTATTTTTATCAGATTTTTTTGAAAGCATATGAAGTACAGGAGAATAATTTTCCTTCCATTATAGCTGGTTGAAAGAATACCTTATCTGAACTCTAAAGTGTTTTATTTTTCAGAATGATCCCCTAAAAGAAGTTTGTGGTATTGTTGAAGAGATAAATTATGTCAGTTTCATGTAACAATTTGTTAGAACCATTTTGCAAATCACTTCCAGGTAGAATTACTAAATCACCATTCACCTGAATTTCTCTTTTCTTGGTCATACCTGGGTCAAGTATTAGCAAAACAAGACAACCTGGCAAAGAACTACCATACCTCAATTTCTTCAAATATCTTATAGGAATTTTCAGAAATAATGATTTTTCATGATTAAGTAATGCTTATACACTTTTAAATAAAATTCACATCCTGCTGCTGAGAACAAGCAGATAATGTTACTATGTTTTCAAGCAAGTATGTGGGGAGTTTTGCAGGGAGGGTACAACAGGGACAGAAAGGAAAGATGGAGCCAAATCAGTAGGCAATATACAGCACGTATCAAGGGTGTGGAGGTGGAAAGGTTGGTTTGGGTAGGAAAAAAAAAAAAAACAAAACACAAAATATATCTTCAAAGCTGTTTTGTTTTTTAAAAAATTCAGTCTATTTCAACAGCTGAATTTGAAAAGCAGTTTACCAGTTGTTACAGTAAATATATTCAAAGTGAATCATATAACCACTAATTAGGTTTGAATCACTCAAGTGTACATTTGCTGTGACAACAGTTTTCCCTTTGCAGATCATCCCTCTATTTAAAAATGAGCTGAAAATTAACATTTCCTGCTTTTGTCACACTGAAGCATCTTTCAATAGTTCTCGGCAAGCATCTGAAGGATTCTTGCATCCTGAGATCATCTGGTCATTATGTTTTCAAGTGTTGTCTCTTTTCAAGAACTGGGTGAGCCGCACAGAATAAGTGATTGCAGATTCTTTGTAAAATAGCAACAAGAAAACAACAAAAACACCCAATGGAAAAGAGATCATGGGATACCATTCATGACATGGGAATCAACTGAAATTGACAGTGGAGGTTTTCGTTCTGTTTTGCACATGACTAACCACAAGTTAAGCCTAAGCCCCAGAGAAATACAAGGGAAGATTGTGCAGCTCTGTGTTTAATGCCGTGGTGGTTATTAGTAGATCAGAGATAACCAGATTTTTTTTGTAATTAAAATGTTCCTCAAGAAATTATTTTAAGAGTGTGCTCCATTCCAGTACCAGACAGGGCCTAATGCCCACTCACTTTCACAAGCATTAATAGAAGACCCATAAGCAATCCTATAAACCTAAGCTATGGTTGCTTCTGGATGTTTCCTACTTACTTTTCAAAGCACATGATTTTCAACATTTTTCTCGTGTCTTAAGTTTTGCCTTGCCTAAAATTTCTTGCTGTCTTCATTACCCACAAACCCTTTATGAATAATGATTCTTCAAGTTGAAATTTTGGCCATGTATGACTGATATTCATTCAAAAGCGACCCATTGAGTTGACTTTTTAAGAGAAGGATGATCCTCCTCTTTGGAATCTTATTGCCCCAATCATCTTGTCACTCTGGTAATTCTGCCTTTTAAAATGCTCCTTGTATTTTACCACCTAGCCTGTGCTGTTCCTTGCATGGGGAGAGTCTTTGTTACACCTTCCTCATCCTTCATCATCCATGTTGTACATAGCCTTCAAGGACACGGTTCAAGTATACCTTCTCCCTGTAGCTGCCTGCACAGGGGCATTTACCATAAGTATTTTGAGAGTCTATATGAACTCTAAATATGAGCACCTGGTCAATATCCATTGCTTACTCAGTGCTTAAACAACAAATTTTGAAAGAGCTAATTTTTGGATTCTACATAATGGACATAAAAGAAGACAGTCTCTCAAAACAAATAACAAGGAAATCTTAGGGATTAATTAAAACATGCAGAAGAGAGCAGACCAATTCTCCTTTGTTATCCACTGCTTTAAAAACTCTGGGGTTGATCAATTCATATCCATGCAAATAAAAACAGACAAAAATAGGAGATTCCCCAATGACTTCCAGAACTTCTGTCAAAGGAAACATAGTGGGATATACCAAAGCAATTCGGAAATTCTCAGCCTAACGTAATGTTAACAACACAGGAAGAGAAAACCTGTCATTCTATAAAGCACTTAGAACAATCACTTTTTTACAGTTTGATACATCTTACTTAGGATAATTATTTTTCTAAAGCTAGATGTATTTAAATCTTAGAAGGGAAAATCTAATGGGCAACTTCAGTATCTGAAACTATGGAAGGCCCCATTTCAAGTATTTCAAATAAGAGTGAATAGCCGTTTCCCATCTTTCCTGGGAGGGGTATTAAAGAGGATTTTTGTTTTTGTTTTTGTTTTTGTTTTTTTGGGGGGGTGAGGTAAAACATAAGGAATATTTCATTTCAAGAATGATTCCCAACTGTGGAACAAGCTTTCAAGAGGACTAACACCTTATCAATGGAAATTGTTTTAAATGGAATTGGCCAGATGTGGGGGCACACACCTGTAATCCCAATGATTTGGGGGGCTGAAGCAGGAGTATCATGAGTTCAAAGCTAGCCTCAGCAACTTAGCAAGACCCTGCCTCAAAATAAAAAATAAAATGGGTAGGATGTGGCTCAGTGGTTAAGTGGTTCAATCCTCAATACCAAAAAGAATAAAATGGAATTGATGACCAACCATTACAAAATGTAAGTAGCAGCCCTACTAATAAAGGAACCCATGTTTCTGAAAATTTCCTTTTTGACCCCCAGAGCCATTATAAATTAAAAATGAAGTCTTATGATACTGGACTGTCCAAATAATAGGTTACAAAGGAAAAAGTCATTTACTCTAAGAATTACATACCAACCACCCACAGACTGATTCTGTACCCTCAAGACTTTATATTGTTTAAGAAATGAGCTGTCATAATTTCCCTGGGCTCAGATTCATTTGTATTTGTTAATTAAAAAGCAATCTGTTTATAAAATGGTATTTATTCTAAAAGTATTTTGGATGACCAGTTTTGGCTTATGTTTCAAATAGCAAACTAACAAAACCATATCTCAGTTTTTTTGTTCATGCAGATTTCAGAAAAGAATCTTTCCAAATCACAGCTCCAAGATATGGCTTTAATCAAATAACGAACAGATCGTTAAAAATGTGTAATTTTGTGTAATAAAACCTTCTCTCCAGAGTTGTGATTTTAGCACATGAACAAAAATATAAGTGTTTTCCCACAGATACTCCTGTTCAATTCCCTCTATCTCAATAAACTTATAAAAAGTGCCATTTATTCTTTTGAAAATTAGTTATTGTACATGAAGGCATTGTGAATTAGTAGCTAAAGACAGTTGACCCCACAAAACAGTCTTGCTCTAGCCTTGAAGAGTTCACTATCTTATGTGCATAAATTATGGCATAATGAATCTTCCTATTATGTATAATGTACCAATAAATTATTTTTTTAAAGTTTACCATGTTAGATCATTACATGAAGAAATAAGAATAGAAATAGGAGGAAAATGTAGGAGTGAAAAAATGTGAATAAGGAGGAAGAGAAGACATTTCAAATAAGTTTTTTACCTTGTAGATGCATACTGGAAACATTTTAGAATTGGTCTGATTTTGTGTATGTGAGGTTTGTATGTATGTTTTTTCCAGCAACTTTATTCAAACATACAGTATGATAGTTTTTCCAGTATTAACTGTCTTAAATGATAGCCTTCCAGGCATCTAGCATAAAATGTAAATGCAAGTGAAATAAAGGAACATGTATATAGGAAAGTGGGATAATTCTGTAGAAATGAAGGATTCTGCAGCTTTTTGTGTGTTTTAGTTGCAGATGGACACAATACCTTTATTTTTATGTGGTGCTGAGGCTCAAACCCAATACCTCACATGTGCTAGGCAAGTGCTCTACCACTGAGCTACAACTCCAGCCCTTTGTTTTGTTTTTGACAGGACATTTGCTTTCTCCTATACTGAAGTACAAAGAGGTTTCAAATATCTCCCAAGGGTTAAGCTTCTATCAGTATGTGAATAATCAAAGAAATATTACAATTACTTGAAACCAAAGATATCAGAAACCTACTTCCCTACCCCACATCTTGGATTTTCACTGTGTTGATAGTGGTTACACTTGGTGGTATACTGATTACTATTTAACAGCTGGCTCCAGCACCCCAGTTTCTTCCCATTAAGATGAAGGTATTCTGCTTTCATTACAATCAGTTTGCTTGTTGTTAGTGACGAAGTCAACATTTTTTCCAACAATGTATTCACCAAGAACAGTTCAAGCTCCAGTGAACGCCCAGTACACTATAAATTCATCATAAATCAAAAATAAAGCCAAACAAGGAAGCCAAGACAGTGGTCAAGACCCTGGGATTTTAGGCACTCAGATTTAAACCCTGTTATCAACTCTTTAAAGATATATGATTTTGAGTTCATTGCTTAACCTCACTAAGTCTTTTTTTCCACTTTAAGTTATACATAATATTAGACCTGCTTGTTACTGATACTTAGTGATTAAATAATTCATATGAAGTGCATTCAGTAGTCACTACATGTACATGGCACGCACACACACACACAACACACACACTCCATCAGCTATTTTTATTCTCTGTGAGGAAAAAGTATTCACAATTACAAACATCCAGTTTGACAGTCTCTCATGTAGAAATAAATTCACTTTCCTGAGTTATTTATAGTGGCACTGTAAATTTTTCAGGAGTGAACAAGTACATTTAATTTAAAATTAATAAAGACCATTATTGTGCTTTCATTAAAATTTCATATGATTATTGGAAACATTTACAAAGTATGCAATGGTCTCATATAGAAGAGACAGTAATTAAGCTGTAATAAATGGAATTTTAAATAATCACTTATAAAAATGTATTATTAAATTTGAGGCCTGCTATTTTAAGATCAACTTGTAATTTTTATTTACTAGAGACAAGTATGAAATTATATGTTTTGTGAACATTTAAACTAATAGAATTCATTCTAGAAACGGATGACAAAAGATAGTCTTCTAGTCAGCGACCGTCTTCTGCCTGCTAATGCAATCAGGAGATGCTGACATTCTTCTGTTATCTTCTTTTACAATAATTGAAATCATTGTTTAAAGATGTCGGCAGAGTCTCCTCCTTCTCCTGAAAACACTGATGGTAAATGGCAGGTCTCTTCATGCATTGTCACAAAGGTTAGTGTGTAATTGGCAGCACTCATAGTACCTGGGTGATTTAGTTTGATCTGCAGGTAGTTCGTCTGGTTTTCTTTCCCCCTTATTTGTGATCTTTCAAGGGAAGCAGCAATGTTTCCTCTGTTTTTTTAAACACTGGGTCACTCAAATAGACAAGCCATGAATTCCACAAAGACACACAACCAGTGTCTTGTTGACTTTTCCCCAGCAGCTAGCACAGTGCCTGGAACATAATAAATTAGATTTAATGAAAGCTTCTCTAGTAAATGAATCAATGAATGAATCAATGAATGAACAAATGAACTTATGGTCAAATAAAGGAAATGGTACAAAATTATCCTTAGGAATTACCAAAGTTGTGCACAACTTTTTATTGTGAGTTCCTTCCATTTCCTAAAATCACAACTATGGCATCTGCAAATAAATTTTCTTCTTTTCCAAACATTATTGTTTGTATTGCCTTCTTAAATGTGGAGTTCTAGAAAATGTTAAAGACAGTGGAAACAATTTTTTTCCAAAAATTTAAGGGAAATGGATTAATATTTTCAATTAGCCATTGTTTTTACATAGATACCTTTGTCCAGCTAAACAGTCCCCTTCTATTCTTCTTTGATAAGAAGCATTATAATAAAGGAAAGTTGAATTTTTTTCAATATTTTTCCTTATATATAAAATGTTATATGTATTTTCTATTTTATTCTGTTAATGAGACTAATTACACTGATCACATTCAAATGGCAAATTAAGACCACATTCCTGGAATAAGCTTATTAGTCATCTTTTTTAATATATTATTAAATTTAATTCAATATTTTGTTAGGAAATTTTGTTTCAGTATTCATAAAGAATATTAATCTGAAATTTTATTGTCTTACTAGATTTCTTACAAGTTTGGCATTATGTTTATATTGACCTCAAAAAAATATAAAGAATTAGGAAGGCTTCCCTTTGCTACTATGTTCTGTAAGAGTATCTATAGCATTGCAGTGAAATCTTTAAATATCTGGCAGAATACTTGGGTAAAGACATAAGACTGAGGGGACATTTTATGTGAAATTAGTCATTAAGTATTCAATTTCAGTAATTTATGATGCCATATTTCTAATTCTTTTTATGTTAATTTTGGTACCATGTCTTTCAAGAAACTTGCCCATTTTACTTAAATCGTTGAATTTATTGGCAGAGAGTTGTTCATAATATTCCATTGTTTTCCTTTTAATATCATTGTTTTCACTGGTACCTGCTCATGTCCTTTGTGCTTCTTCATTTGGACTTCTTTTCCTCCCTAAATCTTGCCAAACATTTACCAATAATTTTATCAATATTTTTAAAAGCCAACTTTTGGTTTTGTTAAAAAGAATAAATTAAACTCAAAGTAGAAGAAAGTAAATAGCAAAAATAATGGAAATCAATGACAAAGATAAGACAGTTAAAATTTTAATTAAAGAAAAAAACTTTTAGAATGCCTAGCAAGATTACAAGTTTTTTTTTTTTTTTTGGTACCAGGGATTGAACCCAGGGGTACTTAACCACTGAGCAACATCCCCAGCACTTTTTTACTATTTTATTTTGACACAGGGTCTCACTAAGTTGCTAAGGCTGACCTTGAACTCGTGATCCTCCTGCCTCAGCCTCCCAAGCCCCTGGGATTACATGCATGTGCCACCACACCCAGCTGAGTCATTCTTTAAGAAGTCAAACAGTCAAATGAACAATTTCAAGAATAAAAAAGGATCCATCACTACATATTATGTAGATATTTAAAGGTACTCTACACCAATAAAATTGACAACCAAGATAAAATTAAATCCTAAAAATTATACAAATAGTCAAAATTGATATGAGTAGAGAAATTTTTATAGCTATGTATCTGTTAATATTTTAATATCATTTTAACTTGAAAATATTCCTCATCCAGATCATTTTCACTATTAAGTCCAACAACTGAGGAAATTTTTCATTTTTTTTATTATAGCAAGACATCACATTTCCTAAGTTTTTAAAGAGGCTGACATAATTGACATTAAAACCTCATACAGACATAATGAAGTAACTACAAACCAACATTTCTCATAAACAGGACTGCAAAAATCCTCAAAATTAGCAAATTTTATCTTGAAATATATAAAAATAACAAAATGAGATTTATCCCATTGGTATAAAACTGATTTGCCATTTATAAATCTATTTATTGTTCTACATTAACTAAACAAAGGAGAAAACATGTATCTCATTATATACAGAAAAATAATTTGACACAAGTCAGCATCTATTTGTAATAAAATAAACTTGGTTCAAACTAGGAAAAGAAGGTACCTACCATAATATAATAAATGCATCAATTTTTTTAAAAAATGTGAATCAAATCATATTCAGTGATGAAATATTGAATTTTCCTCCTCAACTTCATGATTAAGACCAGAATACTGATCTTTAAAAAGTCTGTGCTGCATCGTACGATAAGTCCTAGCCAACAAAGAAACCGTGATGAAAGATAAAAAGACTAAAAAGGTAAAACTAACATTTATTCATGCACAATAAAATTGGGGATGCAAAAACTTTCATGGAGCCTATGAAAATCTAAGTGGAAGTGCACATTATGTTTATAAAGGTCATGGTTTTCAAGGTCAAAATATATTGTAGTGTATTTCTAACAGAATCTTCAAAAGTCACCATCATTTGCAACAACCTTAAAAAAAACTTTTTATACATAGGGTAAATTTAACAAAAGATTTCCAAGCCTTCTACATTGTGAAGTACAAAATATTTCTGATATTCAAAAATGTCTAAATATATTTAAGTCTAAATATATTTAATATATCTGACTTGTGTCAAATATTTTTCTGTATATAATGAGATGAACACGTTTTCTCCTTTGTTTAGTTAATGTCGAACAAAAGATATACCATGTTTATGAAAATGAAGACATTTCCCATTCTCTCCAATGCACTCTCAATGAAACTCAGTTGACTTTTTGTAAAATTTGGCACACTGACCTAAACACATAGTGAAAAGATCTAAATAGCCAAAACAATCCTCAAGATAAAAAACTGGACAATTATTTTCAGGATTTATTATAGAGCTATAATAATCAGGAAATAGTACTGGCTTAACAATGGACAAAAATATCAATAAATGAGTCTTTTTAATACATAGTGCTGGAACAAATGATTTTCCCTTTTCTTTAGAAAAAAACAAGTATATTTTTACTGGACTACCTGGTACACAATTTAGCATAGTACACATGGTTCATATGAATAACACATAATCTATTTTATTTGAAATAAAAATGCTTATATGGCCTTCCCTGGAAAAAAAATATGCTTGACTGTATTATAGAGGGAAAAAAAATCACAAATATCCCTTCTTTTTTGAAATATGTTTGGAGGCAAGTAGGAAGATACCACTTGTTTAAAAAAAATAAAAAATAAAAAAAAAAAAACTGACCTTCCCTTAAGGTTTGGCTACAGGATAGATTGGTTATATACCATTCTTCAAACTCTATACAACGATTTATTCAACTCATGTAAAGACCTAACCATAAAGTCAAAGCACAAATCTAAAATAAAACATGAGAAAATATCTTTTGGATGCTACAATAGGTAAAGATTTCTTAGGATATGCATAGCATACACCTTAAAAGAAAATACTGATAAATTGCAGTTAATCAAATGACCAGTGATAAGGGAGTCATAAGTCAAAACCAAAACACACTGACAGAATGTCAGAAATTTTAAAGACTAACAATACAAAAATGTTGACGATGATTTAAAGTAATGCAGACTTACATACAGTTATCAGTGAGAGTGACATGATAAAATCAGTTTGGAAATTTCATATACATGAAACATGCATTTATCTATGAGCCAGAAGTTCTACCTCAAAGAAATAAAAATGTACTTCTACCGAAAGAATTGAGAATGTTCCCAGAAGCACACTCACTTGTAAGTAAAATGTAGAAATTGTGTTACTGTCACTCAACAGATGACTGCATGTACAAACTGTTGTCTGTTTATATTGTGGAACAGTACTCATCAAAAGTAAACCCAAGGATACATATGACCTTATGAATCAATCTCAAAAACTTTATGCTGAGCAAAGAGAAGTCAGATACCAGCACAAATACTATTTGATTCCATTTATGAGAATTGCAAAAACTAGCAAAACTAACATGTAGTGCAAAATATCAGAAAAGTATTTGTTCTCAGAGTAGAATTGACCAGAGAAATGCAAAAGGAAATCTGGAGTGGTGAGAATGTTTTCTACTTCAGTAGAACTCACAGAACTGTACCATGGAAGATTATTTCACTAGTGCTGGGTATGTAGTTCAGCATGTGTCAGGTCCTGGGTTCTATCCCCAGCACTACAAATAATAATAATCAACAAAAAATTAAGACAAAAAAACTAATGAACCAGGAAGAGTTAATCTGTGGTGGTAGAAGTCAGGACAGTGGCTACCCACACTATGGAACTGAGTTGGCAGTCACAAGGCAACCTCTGCAGCACTAATGATGTCCCCTGTCTGTCTTGATTTGGGTGCTAGGTTGTACTGGTACATTTGCTTTGTGAAATTTCAAGCACACTTATGGACATTTTTTAATGTTTATTGCACTATAGCAGAATTATTTTAAACTCTTTGATGCAAGAAATCACAAAAGTCTCCTCCTTCAGTTCCTAGAGACAAATTCATATACTGTGTCATCGACACAATGGGACTAAGGGGGTTGCTAGCTGCACCATCCTGTTGGGCATAATAACCTAATAGAAAAGCTTTAACCTGTTACTATGACAGCATGCTTTGACTACAGCATTCACAGAGAATAAATCATTTTAATTTAATCTGTCCAGTTGCTTTGTTATTAAAGATGACAAGGAAGCAACAGCAAGCATCACTAGAGAAATCACGGCAATATACATCTGTCACATTATAATGCAGTGGGTTCGGAGATCATTCAGGAGTGTCATAATTGTAATTTCAGACAACCAAATACTATTTATGTGATAACATCCACCTGTATCTCTTTAACTTGTATTTTCAATTTGCTGCCTGTTTACATCTACTCAAACCAGAAGCACTGAATATCATTAAATACTATGTAAATAAGTTAGGCCTGACTAAGAAGGATCACAAGCTAACTGGAACTCTTCAGCATCTAGGGCCAGAAAATTCTACTGTAGCAATACCCACATGGTCCCTGAAGCACAGCTTAAGTGTTTTGATAGACATGCCAAGATTCAACTGAGAAGACAGACTTTAACACAGATGAAACTATCCTCCAGTGAAAGAAAACAGATTAATGGATGTGTCAGTTAGGGTCCTTTGGTTCCAATCTATGGAAACTCAATGTGGCTAATGTAAGCAAAATTGAATGTATTTTAAGTTGATTTGGGGATTGTTCACTGGATTAAAGTGAATAAGGACACCAAAGCATCAATGGGTTTCTTAACTGATTGAAGTGTGTATGAGAGACCATTTAACCTCGCCTCATGTCTTTTTATTCTAGCCATTGCTTTGGAAAGCAAAACCACAGGTGTGATGTGGCAGTACCTTCTACACTAGAGCTTGCCTGCCATGTAGGCTGTTTCTGGTCCCCAGCTTAGTCATTCTGATACATTCACAACTATCTTAAGATGGGAAGCGGGTAGCAGCTCATGTGGCAACCAATGGGAATGAGCTGCTGGAAAGATATTACCTTCTTCCATATGCCAAATGGTATTAAAAGCTGTGTTTGACATAGTTCCTCATGATTCCCAGAAAAATTAAATTCCAATTGCTCAGAGCAGGAATCAACTTGATAATGTCGCTATGAATGGGTTTCCCTGTTTTACCCTTTCCAGTCCTATACTCCTATTGCTTGAACCACTTATAAAACACACTTCTGCCTACAAACACATGTACCAAGCACTACTCTTTGGGAAAAAAAATCTAAGCAAAAACAAAAGTTAGGGCCCTAAGCCTGACAGCATGGATGAATTCCAAATCCGAGTCATTTTGTTCCTCCATTCATGGTTTAACTTCTGGAAGAGAACCACAACTGGCCTTGCTCGGGTCTTTGCCCATCCCTTGAATAGTGGAGGACAAAGCCCTTTGATAGAAAATTCCCCAAAGGGGAAGAGGTAATTCCTCAAAAATATATTTTGGAATGCTAATTCCACAAAAAGCAAAGTTGCTGCTTTCTACATCTTTGTGTCCTAAGTATTACACTAAGACACTAAGAAGCATAATGGTAGAGTGAGATATTTAAATTGCAAAGCTAAATTAATAGAACACATAACAACATATTTACCTCTCATTTATTTTACTAAGTGTCCAAAGTTATGGGCCATTTTTACTTATGGCAGTTAATTAGAAATGCATCATGAACATGAGGATGGTTAGGTTAGACCTAGCATCCCACTCACTCTTTTTAAAAGCTTGATCTAACATTTACACTAGAAAGAAACAAGGCTTCCAGACAAAATCAAGTACATCCGACCCGAATCACACTAATTACAATTAAATACCCCAGAAAAAACTATGAAGAACTAAATATATAGCTATTTATCAGAAACTACAAACAAACAAAAGCTAACTAGCTAGGGCAGTCTAGACTAAAGGATCAATGTGGTAGTGAGTTCCCTGGTTTGGTTTCATCTCCTATCTACCTTGACCTTGGCATTAAAGCCAACTGAAACCCAGAAATGAAGAGATACAGACTGCAGATGCACACACACTTACACACACACACACACACACACACACACACACACACAAGCCAAAAAACTGAACCAAGAAGAAGGCACCCCGACAGGGCACAACTCTTCCACTGTGCTCACCCCACTCCAAGCAAATACCACAGAACGCACTGCACTCTTCCCATCTCTCCTCAGACCTTTCAGAGACTAGAACAGAGCCAGCACTGCACTCACCAAGCAGCGGCTGCAGTGTCCCTCCCCCTCCCCCTCCCCCTCCCCTGAGTGCTATGGACTCAGGTGGAATCCTGTCAACCAGCCCCCCAGCTGCAGTAACTCCAGCAAAGGCTGAGTCCCTCTCTCCCCTTTCCCATCATTCGACAGACCACCCTGCCCTACAGTAACAATGGTGGAGGCAGCAGCCTCCTCCTCTTCCAGCAGATTCTGTGAAGATTGTGGTGGGCCCCGAGCACAGTCCCTCCCCTGCACACCCACCCCTCCCAACTAGATTGGAGAGTTAAATGAAAAGGGGATTCTTTATATCTGCATAAAGTCATAACATACTCTTGAGCAGTCATATGTGAAAATTACTAGAATCTAGCAAAATTTGAAAACTGAACAATGATGTAGACTACAGCTCAGGTTCCACACCGGCCTCAGGGTAGCACACAAGCAGGACAGACCAGACCAGCACTGCAAAGGTTTAAAAACTAAGTTGACATTGAAATTGTGTCCTATAAAAGTGGGTTAAGTCATGCTTTCTGAGTCTCAACAGATTCTTGCCTGCTAAAATAGAAGACAAATAGCAACAAGCGTCTCATAATACTTTAAAAGTAGTCCACAACGCAATCCAAAATTGTGTATCATACTGCCAAACAATTCTCAATTCAAATGAGAAAAAATAACAGATGCAAACATCGAGATGATTCGAACATTAGAAGGTCTCATAAGGATTTTAAAAATAATCTTATAAAAAATTTCAAAAATTCTGAAATAGAATGAAATAGAAAAGCCCAACCAAACAAAATGAAGATATAAATAAGAATCAAAAAATTGAGGGGTTTTTCAAGATGGCGGCCTAGAGGGTGGCTGCATTACGTGTTGCTCCAGAACTCAGGATTCAAGAGAGGAGATATTGAGACGCTTGGGACCAACTCAAAGTAGCTGGGTGACTCTCACCCCCTGGGGGGGCATCCGGGATGGGACGGGGGTCCCGGAACGCAGGAAACTTTGTGAAGTAGAACTGCCGGCGAGACGCCCCTCCCCCCGCTGGAGCGCCATAGAGGAGGCCGCTCGGCACAGCGCTGGGACTCGGAGCAGCCACTGGGGCTCCGGCGGCTGCCCGGGGGAGGAGTGGCGGGGAGAACTGTGTGGACTCAGGACACCGGGGCCTGCCCTGAGGAGGAGGAGAGGAGCGTGGCCACTTGGATTCGGAGAGACTGCACCAGAGCTGCAGGCGGTTGCCAGAGGAGAAGCCGCGCGGCGAGCTGTTTGAAATCAGAACGACGCTTCTGAACACCGGGGCCTGCCCTGAGGACGAGGAGGAAGAGGAGCGGCCGCTTGGATTTGGGTGACTACATGGGAACTACAGGCGGTTGCCAGAGAAGGGGCTGCGTGGCGAGCTGTTTGGACTCTGACCACTTCTGAACCCCGGGGCCTGCCCGGAGGAGTAGGAGAAGGAGGAGAAGGAGCGCGGCGGGTCCTTTGGACTCGCAGTGACTGCATTAGCGCTCCAGGCGGCTGCTCAGAGGAGAAGGCGAGTGGTGAGTTGTTTGGTCTTAAAGTGACAGCTCCTGAACACAGGGGGGCTGCCTGGAGGAGAAGCGTGGTGGGACGCTTGGTCTTGAGGGGCCACACCAAAGCTCCGGGCGGTGCCCAGAGGACCTGTGCAGCGGGTCACGTGGACTCAGAGCCACTCAGAGGGACTGCTCCTGAACACCCGGGGGGTTATCTGGAGAAGGAGGAGGAACGGGGAGGGTCACTTCGACTCAGAGTGATTGATTGCCCCGGGCTACAGGTGGTTGGTGGGAGGAGGAGGCACGAGGTGAGTTTCTTGGACTCCTAGTGACCGCACCGGCATACTGGGCGGCTGTCTGGAGGAAGAGGCCTGTGGCGGGTCTCTGGGACTCAGAGCGATTGTTCGGGGCCACAGGTGGCTGCTCAGAGGAGGGGCCACGCAGCCAGGCGATTAGGTGCAGAACAGGGTCCCAGGATCTAGGAGGCTTCTGGGTGGAAGAGCCGCACAGAGACAGGCTTAGGGCGGAGCGAAGGTTCCAGGCCTATGGGCAAATTCTCTGAGGAGGGGCAGCCTAAGGAGATTCATCTGCGAAGGGTGAGGCTCCCAGGCCCAGGAGGTAGGGCCGGGCCCCTGGAAACTTTGCAGAGGAAGGCAGCCCAGCCCAGGCAGTAGCTGTAAATTGAGGGGAACCTCTAGGAGGAAACTGACCAGCGAGACCTCCCCACCGGGTGAGTCTTCCCTGCCTGGTGAGGTTTCCCCACAAGGACGGTAAAACCAGAGACACAGGCCCAAACAGGCCTTGCCTCAGCCCACAGCCTAGGTCCCCTTTGGATGACCATTGGTCAACAAGTGGAGGCACCTCTGCCCACTAGCAGGGAATATACCCCACCTGAAGGCCACCACTCCTAGAGAGGCAGCTTCCTTGTGGAGCACCGCATTATCAACCTCCTCCAAGACTTCAGCCTACTGAAGGCTAAGAGGGGATATATATAGAAATCTTCAGGGTCATTGTAAATCAACAGAGGAAATCTGCAATATCTCAGCGGTCCACTGATATCTGAACAACATGAGAAAACAAGGAAAGAAAATGCTGCAAACAAATCTAGATGTTACATCAATAAAACCCAATGACAGCATGGCAGAAGAAATGACAGAAAAGGAGTTCAGAATGTACATAATTAAAATGATCAGAGAAGCAAACGAGGAGATGAAAGAGCAAATGCAAGCATTGAATGATGAGATGAAAGAGCAAATGCAAGCATTGATTGATCGCACCAATCGACAGTTAAAAGAGCAAATACAGGAAGCAAAAGATCATTTCAATAAAGAGTTAGAGATATTGAAAAAAAACCAAACAGAAATCCTTGACATGAAGGAAACAATAAACCAAATTAAGAACTCCATAGAAAGCATATCCAATAGGATAGAACACCTGGAAGAAAGAACCTCAGACATTGAAGACAAAATATTTAACCTTGAAAACAAAGCTGAACAAACAGAGAAGATGGTAAGAAATCACGAACAGAATCTACAAGAACTATGGGATATCATGAAAAGGCCAAATTTAAGAATTATTGGGATTGAGGAAGGCCTAGAGAAACAAGCCAAAGGAATGAACAACCTATTCAATGAAATAATATCAGAAAATTTCCCAAATCTGAAGAATGAAATGGAAAATCAAGTTCAAGAGGCTAACAGGACTCCAAATACACAAAATTACAACAGACCCACACCAAGGCACATTATAATGAAAATACCTAACATACAAAATAAAGACAGAATTTTAAAGGCTGTGAGAGAAAAGAACCAAATTACATTCAGGGGGAAACCAATACGCATATCAGTCGATTATTCAATCCAGACCCTAAAAGCTAGAAGGGCCTGGAACAACATTTTTCAAGCCCTGAAAGAAAATGGATGCCAACCAAGAATCTTATACCCAGCAAAACTTACCTTCAAATTTGACGATGAAATAAAATCCTTCCATGATAAACAAAAGCTAAAAGAATTTACAAAAAGAAAGCCAGCATTACAGAACATTCTCAGCAAAATATTCCATGAGGAAGAGATGAAAAACAAAGAAGCAAATCAGCAAAGGGAGGAATTCTCCTAAAGGAATTGTCAAATAAAGGAGGAAACAAGTTGTGTCAAACAAATAAATAAACAAAATTTTAAAAATGAACCAAATGACTGGGAAACCAAATCATTTCTCTATAATAACCCTGAATGTTAATGGCCTGAATTCATCAATCAAAAGACATAGACTGGCAGACTGGATTAAAAAGAAAGATCCAACAATATGTTGCCTGCAAGAGACTCACCTCATAGAAAAAGACACCCATAGATTAAAGGTGAAAGGATGGGGAAAAACATACCATGCACATGGACTCAGCAAAAAAGCTGGAGTATCCATCCTCATTTCCGATAATGTGGACTTCAAGCCAAAGTTAGTCACAAGGGATAAAGAAGGTCATTTCATACTGCTTAAGGGAAGCATAAATCAGCAAGATATAACAATCATAAACATCTATGCCCCAAACAGTGGCTCATCTATGTATGTCAAACAAATCCTTCTCAATTTCAGAAACCAAATAGACCACAACACAATAATACTAGGTGATTTTAACACGCCGCTCTCACCACTGGACAGATCTTCCAGACAAAAATTGAGCAAAGAAACCATAGATCTCAACAACACAATCAATAATTTAGACTTAACGGACATTTATAGAATATTCCATCCAACCAAGAGTGAATACACTTTCTTCTCAGCAGCACATGGATCCTTCTCTAAAATAGACCATATATTATGCCACAAAGCTAATGTTAGCAAATACAAGAAGATAGAGACACTAGCATGTATTCTATCAGATCATAATGGATTGAAGTTAGAAATAAATGAAAGAGTAAAACACAGAAACTATTCCAACATCTGGAGATTAAACAATATGCTATTATATGATGAATGGATAACAGAAGATATTAGGAAGGAAATTAAAAAATTCTTAGAGGTAAATGAGAACAAAGAAACATCATATCAAAATCTCTGGGACACTATGAAAGCAGTACTTAGAGGGAAATTTATTTCATGGAGCGCATTTAATAAAAGAAGTAAAACTCAACAAATAAACAACCTAACACTACAGCTCAAAGCCTTAGAAAAAGAAGAACAGAACAGCACCAAAAGTAGTAGAAGACAGGAAATTGTTAAACTCAGAGCTGAAATCAATGAAATTGAAACAAAAGAAACAATACAAAAAATTGACAAAATAAATAGTTGGTTCTTCGAAAAAATAAACAAAATTGATAAACCTTTAGCCACACTAACAAAGAGAAGATGAGAGAAAACCCAAATCACTAAAATTCGGAATGAACAAGGAAATATCACAACAGACAGGATGGAAATACAAAACATAATTAGAAGCTATTTTGAAAATCTATACTCCAACAAAATAGAAAATTTCGAAGACATCAACAGGTTTCTAGAGACATATGAATTGCCTAAACTGAATGAGGAGGACATAAACAATTTAAATAGACCAATTTCAAGTACTGAAATAGAAGAAGTCATCAAAAGCCTACCAACAAAGAAAAGTCCGGGACCAGATGGGTTCTCAGCCGAGTTCTACAAAACCTTTAAGGAAGAGCTCATTCCAATACTTCTCAAAGTATTCCATAAAATAGAAGAGGAGGGAACCCTCCCAAACTCATTCTATGAAGCCAATATCACACTGATACCTAAACCAGACAGAGACTCATCAAGGAAAGAAAATTTCAGACCAATATCCTTAATGAACATCAACGCAAAAATTCTCAACAAAATTTTAGCAAATCGCATACAAAAACATATTAAAAAGATAGTGCACCATGATCAAGTGGGTTTCATCCCAGGGATGCAAGGTTGGTTCAACATCAGGAAATCAATAAACGTAATTCACCATATTAATAGACTTAAAGTCAAGAATCACATGATTATTTCAATAGATGCAGAAAAAGCATTTGATAAAATACAGCACCCCTTCATGCTCAAAACACTAGAAAAAATAGGGATAGTGGGAACATTCCTTAATATTGTAAAGGCCATTTATGCTAAGCCCATGGCTAATATCATTCTAAATGGTGAAAAACTGAAAGCATTCCCCCTAAAAACTGGAACAAGGCAGGGATGCCCTCTTTCACCACTTCTATTCAACATCGTTCTTGAGACTCTGGCCAGAGCAATTAGACAAACCAAAGAAATTAAAGGGATACGAATTGGAAAAGAAGAACTCAAACTATCCCTGTTCGCTGATGACATGATTATATATTTAGAGGAACCTGGAAATTCCACCAGAAAACTCTTAGAACTCATAAGTGATTTCAGTAAAGTAGCAGGTTACAAGATCAATGCCCATAAATCCAACGCATTTTTATACATAAGTGATGAATCTTCAGAAAGAGAAATTAGGAAATCTACCCCATTCACAATAGCCTCGAAAAAAATAAAATACTTGGGAATCAATCTCACAAAAGAGGTGAAAGACCTCTACAATGAGAACTACACAACACTAAAGAAAGAAATTAAAGAACACCTTAGAAGATGGAAAGATCTCCCATGTTCTTGGATAGGAAGAATTAATATTGTCAAAATGGCCATACTACCTAAAGTGCTATACAAATTCAATGCAATTCCAATTAAAATCCCAATGACGTACCTTACAGAAATAGAGCAAGCAATTATGAAATTCATCTGGAAGAATAAGAAACCCAGAATAGCTAAAGCAATCCTTAGCAGGAAGAGTGAAACAGGGGGTATTGCAATACCAGATCTTCAACTCTACTACAAAGCAATAGTAACAAAAACGGCATGGTATTGGTACCAAAATAGAAAGGTAGATCAATGGTACAGAATAGAGGACACGGACACAAACCCAAATAAATACAATTTTCTCATACTAGACAAAGGGGCCAAAAATATGCAATGGAGAAAAGATAGCCTCTTCAACAAATGGTGCTGGGAGAATTGGAAATCCATATGCAACAGAATGAAACTAAACCCATATCTCTCACCATGCACGAAACTAAACTCAAAATGGATTAAGGACCTCGGAATCAGACCAGAGACCCTGCAGATTATAGAAGAAAAAGTAGGTCCAAATCTTCATCTTGTTGGTCTAGGACCAGACTTCCTTAACAGGACTCCCATAGCACAAGAAATAAAAGCTAGAATCAACCACTGGGATAGATTCAAACTAAAAAGCTTTCTCTCAGCAAAGGAAACTATCAGCAATGCGAAGAAAGAGCCTACAGAGTGGGAGAATATCTTTGCCAATCATACTTCAGATAGAGCACTAATCTCCAGAATCTATAAAGAACTCAAAAAACTCTACTCCAAGAATTCAAACAGTCCAGTCAACAAATGGGCTAAGGAAATGAATAGACACTTCACAGAAGAAGATCTACAAGCAATCAACAAACATATGGAAAAATGTTCAACATCTCTAGTAATAAGAGAAATGCAAATCAAAACCACCCTAAGGTTCCATCTCACCCCAATTAGAATGGCGATTATCAAGAATACGAGCAACAACAGGTGTTGGCGAGGATGTGGGGAGAAAGGTACACTCATACACTGCTGGTGGGGCTGCAAATTAGTGCAGCCGCTATGGAAAGCAGTGTGGAGATTCCTTAGAAAACTTGGAATGGAACCACCATTTGACCCAGCTATCCCACTCCTTGGCCTATACCCAAAGGACTTAAAATCTGCATACTACAGAAATACAGCCACATCAATGTTCATAGCTGCTCAATTCACAATAGCCAGACTGTGGAACCAACCTAGATGCCCTTCAATTGATGAGTGGATAAAGAAACTGTGGTATATATATACTATGGAATATTACTCAGCCATAAAGAATGATAAAATTATGACATTTGCAGGCAAATGGATGAAATTGGAGAATATCATGCTAAGTGAGATAAGCCAATCTCAAAAAGCCAAAGGACGAATGATATCGCTAATAAGTGGAGGTTGACACATAATGGGGGGGAGGGAAGGGTTAGAGTTAGGGTTAGGGAGGGGGGCAAGTATGGAGGAAGGAACTACTGTATAGAGGGTAAAGAGGGGTGGGAGGGGTGGGGGGAAGGGAAAAAATAACAGAATGAATCAAACAACATTGCTCTATGTAAATTTATGATTACACAAATGGTATGCCTTTACGCCATGTACAAACAGAGAAACAACATGTATCCCATTTGTTTACAATAAAAAAAAAAAAATTGAAACTGAAAAGATAGTAATTAAAATTGGGTAAACTCCCTGGATGGGCTCAGTAGCACAATGGAGATGGAAAGAGCGAAACAATCAGTAAACATAATTTACATCAATAGAAATTATCCAATTTGAACAACAGGAAAAACAGATTTGAAAAATAAATAACAGAGTCTCAGGAATACATGAAACAATAACAAAAGATCTATCACTTACGTCATTCAATCCCCAGAAACGAAGAGGGTGGCACATGCCTATAATCCCAGCAACTCCTGAGGCTGAGGCAGGAGGATTGTGAGTTCAAAGCCAGCCTCAGCAAAAGCAAGGTGGCTAAGCAACTCAGTGAGACCCTGCCTCTAAATAAAATACAAAATAGGGTTGGGGATGTGACTCAATGGTCGAGTGGCCCAGTACCAAAATAAAAAAAAAAAAAATACAGCCATGTACTGTGTAAACAATTGTTAATAGAACATATATGCAACTGTGCACCCCTAATATTATAACAGAACTGGAAATTTCCTATCATTTAGTAATATCATAGCCATTGTAACATAACAGTGCAATGCATTGTTCACATCTGTAGTGATAAACACACCTACTGTGCAGCCAGTTATGTAAATGTATAGCAGAAAGAATTAAGTACAATATCTAATACTTGATAATGATTATAAAAAATTATACCCCTGGTTTATGTATTTACAGTACTATACTTTTATCAGTATTTTAGAATGCAGTTCTATAAAATTAAAGTTCATTGTAGCCAGTATATTGTGTTACACCAGCAGCAGCCCCACATCTCAGGTTATGACCTCTCTTGACAGCACCTTAGGCAACCTCCACTGATTAACCAACACCATGTTAGTATGTGTAAGTACATGCTATGATGTAAGCTCAAGGGCAAAACTGCCTAACAATGTGTTTCTTAGAACATAGCACCCAGAGTTAAGCAATACGTGACTGAATTTAGAGAAACAATACCTGAAAAATTCCCTTATTTGCCAAAAAACCGTATCTAAGGGAAAAATGAGGGTGAAGAATTTCGAACAGGATAAACTCAAAGAAATCTATCCCCTGACACATAGTAATAATCAAAGTTCTGAAAATGAAAAAAAAAAAATCTTGACAGCAAAAAAATAAAAAGCAGCACATTACCTACAAAGAGCGACAGCTGGACTTTCCAAAGCATTTCTCTAGAAACAGGGTATTTCATAAGAAAAAAATTCATGTATTTAACTTCTGTTGAAATACCTCAGTACCTGGTCCTCAGGACAAGAACTCTTAAGAGAGCAGCAACGGTCTTGAGGCAGAGGTGGCCACTCCTTTTGCCACAGCATGTACTGTGCAGTTCATCAGAATCCCCATCATCTCTTACCTACATACTATTTCAAACATTTATTGTACTTACCTGGCTGTTATAGACTTTTAATTGATGGCATCCTGACAATTAGTTCTCCTGTTTTCAAGACATTCCATTAAAATCCATAGATACCCTCAAATTTACCCAATTTTGCATTTAGTGTCAAAGTTTCATGGACTCAGTCCTAAAAGTCTGCCCTCCTTTTACGAGATCCTGATTTAGACTATAATACTCATCTTGTACATATTTAGATTATCAACGACCCATGGTTTCTCTATGTTAATCTGATTTAGAAAGGTCTCTTGAATGCTTCTATGTGTTGTGGTATTATGTAGAAATATTGAATTCTTCTGTGGAAAGTAAGACAAGCAAGTAGGACAGATAGGACTAAATATGGAAGTACATTGTGAAATGTAATAAAATAGAGTCTATATGTGAAGGAATAGAAGAACAAATAACTATCAAAGATTCATGATATACCCAACAATTTCTCACCCCATTATACTGCATCCCCTTTCCTACTTCAATTAGATTACTATATTCCCTATTTACTCACATATATCAGTTAGATCATAAATTTATTGGAAATATAAGCCAAAGGTCAGATTATGTCTCATACATGATAGAAGTCAGTAATCACCTGAGTGCAGTGGCACCCAGCAGTGTTTCCCAGACTTCAGGGAATATTACAAATCACCTTGAAAACTTGCTTAATACATAGAGAGCTAGCAACTGCCCCCAGGAATTTTAATTCATCAATTCAGAGATGTATTTTAAAAATTTCTTGTTTACTAAAACTTCTGATAGTTTTGATGTAGGGGCTCCATCAGCATATTGAAAACTATTAAGCAAGGGAGCATGGGATGTTTAAAGGAAAATGATAATATCTACCTCCTCTTATATTGATCAACATTATGAAAAAAATTAACAAGGAACTTCAGAGCAGCCCAAAAAACACTGGAAAAAGTAGATCTAGTTCCTTTATATATTAGATGGTATGGTTTGGAGGTAGAGAATTTATCAGTGTGTATTTATAAAAGAGACATGGGACAGGGACAGAGAAAGAAAGAAAGAGTTCCATAGAAGAGGAGCGTTTTCCTTCTTTCCCTCATTTCTTACCAGCTGGCAGTGATACTGTCTTCTTCCCTGATTGCTATCATTGCTCACCCTCCAGAAGATGAGGGAAAAGAAATATAGCTTAGTTTCTAAGGCAACTACCCAGCTTGTCACCCCAAAAGTTGTATGGTTCTTCTTCCTGTTTGATTGATTTTTTAATTTGTGCTTTCACCAAGCATTCATCGCATGCCCATAGTTGAACTCAAGTGAAATTAAGCTCTGAGACAATTTAAGGTTGAGGAGGCACATGAAGATCATTGGGGATATTTTACTTGGAGGTTTAAAAAAGTAGAAAGGGGGCTGGGGAGATAGCTCAGTCGGTAGAGTGCTTGCCTTGCATGCACAAGGCCCTGGGTTCGATCCCCAGCATGGCGCAAAAAAAAAAAAAAAAAATAGTAGAAAGGCACTGGGCATGGTGGCACACGCCTGTTGTCCCAGCAACTTGGGAGGCTGAGGCAGAAGGATTGAGAGTACAAAGTCCACCTCAGCAAAAAAAAGAAAAAGAGGCACTAAGCAACTCAGTGAGACCCTGTCTCTAAATAAAATAGGGCTAGAGATGCGACTCAGTGGTGAAGTGCCCCTGAGTTCAATCCCCAGTACCAAAAGACAAAGAAAAAAGAAAACAGAAAGTCATTTTAAGTCAGGCAATTATATTAGATGTAGGGTCATAGTAACTGAAATAAGTAGCATACTGAATCGCCTTGACTTGCATTTTACTTTATAAACGAAAATCTTGCATAGTGCTTCCCAACCTTGATACGATGTTAAAAATAATTCACTTACATATTCCAGCTCCCAGCTTCAAAATAGAGTTGTCAGTTCAAATGCTTGACCTTTAATTTCTGGAAAACATGATCATCAGTTGAAATTTTGGATACATATACAATAATAAATGTATTAATTAGGATTCTTTAATGTATCTTATTTGCTATTCCATTGAATCTATAAGCAATGGGATTGGAATATCAACTTTTCTCAGAAAACTTGGCTGTCATTGAAATTCCACCAAATCCACAACTAATTCAAAATACTATAAACATTTGTAAGCTAAATAAAGGTAGTTGTCTCCTTGCATAGGTCCTTATATTTCCCAGTTCTGAGTTAGCAGCTCACAAAGAAACAACCTAATGATGAAACAGATGGAAATTTTACTGCCTCCTTACCTTATAGAATACACCAAAAAAATAATAGCTGAGTTCAGTACTGAAGGGATAGAACATAATATACTGTAAATAAAGTTCTCTATTTACTGATCTGATCTTACTTGAATAATGTAAGTGATGATACCAACATTTTTATATTCCATTTATTAAGAATATACAAATGGGGCTGGGGCAGTAGCTCAGTGGCAGAGTGCTTGCCTAGCATGTGTGAGGCACTGAGTTCAATCCTTTGCACCACTTAAAAATAAATAAAATAAAGTCATTCTGTCCATTTACAACTACAAAAAAAAAAAACTGTATAAAAAAAAAGAATATACCAATAAAAAGAGATAAAAATTCGGGCAGTAATTAATGCTGTACTGATCCAGAACCCAGGCAGCTATACAAACCAAAAAAAACAAAAACAAAAACAAAACAAAAACAGAAGAAAAACACCCCATAATAAACTTAAGGACCATATGGAGTAATGCAAAAATGCAAAGGAAACAAACCATCACCAAGGAATATTAACTTCTGTCTTATAGGAATCAATCCATGCAGACTAATATAATCCCCTTTAAAATTTAGTCAGCATTTTTACCTCAGTTTCCTATTTATTGTCTCTTACATTTAGAGAAAAGCCATGAAAAAAATATTCTTTTATGTTTGCAATTAAGATCTGACATGAGAAACATGTTCCCAATTTCACCATTGCTTACTCCATGAACTTTTTTTCCTCATTGTGTGAGAATTTTATCCTATCATAAGGAAAATTGGTCTTTTCAAATTCCTAAAAGCCCCAATTCAGAATATTTACTAAAGGATTTTTAACGCACAAAAGAGTCCTTTACATTAAAAAGTAACATATATAACCCTTCGGTTACTTAAGACCTTTCCAACTCTCTAAAATTTGTATAAATACTGACCAAAATTCTAATTCTCTCTTTTATTAAATGTTCTATAGAAGAAAATGAAGAATCTAATGAGAAGCCTAGATGCTAAAGGATTCTTTTCTGAAGAAATTTACTTCTCTTGGAGAAACTTACTCCTCTTGAAGATATACAGAAAATGACTCTGGTGCCCTTGAGGAAAATAGCTGGCCACCCCATTACCCTAGAGTATAGTACACCCAATCATACCCACAGGGCTTTTTATTCTTTCAAGGTTAAAACTTTACAGCAAATAAAAGATCAATAAACCTTTGAACAAAACTCTCCTCCATGAAAATAACCAAAACAATAAAAAAAAAAAGAGGAAAACAGGTAAGATAGGGAGTAAAATAAGGTGTGCAAATAGCAGCATACATATACAGTGGAATACCACAGAGCAATAAAAATGAAGTATCTCTATATACAACTACATGAATGGCTGTAATGTGAGCTACATTATGATAAAACAGTCAAACTGAAAAGTTCCCATAATGTATAGTTTTATTTACACGGTGTTCTGGATAAAGCTAAATTAGAGGGACATCAGATTAGTGTTTCCCAGGAGCTGAGGATAGGGCAAAAAGGTTGTTTTAAAAAGGCACAAGAAAATTTTGTGGTGTAATGGAGCTATTCCATATCTTGATGGTGGTAACAGTTATACTGCTGTTTGCCAAAGCCACAGAATTGTATGTATAACAACAAAAAAATCAAGTGGAATATATGAAAATTATGCTTCAATAAAAGGAATATGTGTCTCAGAAATAAGATACCATATTTGTGATGTAAGAACCTAATTCGATTTTTTATAACAAGAATAAGCTCTGGAAAATTCAAACATCTGAAAAATGAAAAGTTCAAATACATTGATGATGAAGATGAAGTCTTCTAAAAAGTAAAATTAACATGCAAGGAAACAACAATAGAAGATAAAAGATCAAATCAGGAGATCCTACATGTAACAGGAATTTTGCAAAGGAAGAAATGATATAATGAACAGAATAAAACTACTTAAGTACATACATGCAAATTTACACACACACAAACAAATCTCCTAGAACTACATAATGTTAGCTTTCTTGTCAAAGAGCTTACCTAATGTCTGTCAAAGTGAAAAACCACCCAAAATAAATTGCATGATTAAGAAATTAAGAATTCTACAGATAGAGATAAAAATGCTACAATTTCAAAGCTTTCAGAAATTCCAAGTAGATCACTATGAAAAACAATAACATATTGAACAGCATCACTGGAAACTGGAAGATAATGGACTGAAGTTTTCAAAATTCTGGTTAAACAGAATTAACTAGAATTAGTTTTTAAACAGAATTAACTAAAATTCTGTGCCAGCTTTAAAAAAAAAAAAAATCAATAAAAGCATGTAAAGTATCACAAAATGTGTTTCTTTTACACCCATGTTCACAACAGAACATCACTGGAAAATGTGATCTCCCTAAATGAACTGAGAAGAGAGAATGGGGTTCAGGAAAGCAGAGCGATCAGAGGATTTTACAGAGCAACAGCTATGTAATGATTTAAGAGTGGTTAGTGCAAAATGTACCAGGAGACCAACTGCAGCACTAAAGATGTTTACAAGAGAAAGCAGAAGGTGAATAAAGCCTTATATGACAAGGCTGACTCTGTGGAAAATTGCATTAAAAGGGTCATTTTCTGGAGTTCTTGGCTGATATGGAAACATTTTGTCATTTTATCAAATGTTCTAAAGTATGAAATCAAGCTAATTTTTCAAAATGAGGCCTTTATTAACTCTAGGATAAATAAAACCTTGAACAACAAATTAAAATCAAAATTAATCAGCAGTAAATAAGTATCAGATCCTACTGCCATACAGAGTAATTATGAACTAAATTTTTTAATTCACATAAAATTAGAAGGATGAGCAAAAGAGAAGACAACTGAGCCAAAATCCTTATCTATCATGGAAAAAAGTCAACTGAAAATGATTAGAAACATCCATTACTATAAATACTTTTCAGAAATATGGAAGTAAAGTCAGAAAGAAA
The DNA here is from genome assembly GCF_902686455.1 of Sciurus vulgaris. Taxonomy (NCBI): domain Eukaryota; kingdom Metazoa; phylum Chordata; class Mammalia; order Rodentia; family Sciuridae; genus Sciurus; species Sciurus vulgaris. The sequence goes on from NC_136466.1 coordinate 56,381,669, forward strand.
TAATGAAGAATTTTTTAAAAAATTTCTTCTAAGAAAGGGCAAAAAGGAGAGAGGTCTTTGAAATATGAAAGGGACCAAAAAACCATTTATGTTGTAAAGCTTTTAGCACTGTTGGGTTTAAAAAAATTTTTTTGCATGTAATCATTAACAAAGAAAAATAAAATCTCACTGTTTTAAAAATAAGGGATCACCAGGATCTTGTCTGTTGACTTTCTCTTGCCACCAAAGTTTTAAACATTTTATTGAAGGATTAGGAATGAAGAAAAAAAAGGAGAGAAGGAACAGAATAAGAAAAAAGAAAATCTACATTAATCACATTATACTTAATAGCATATGCTTAATAAAATTTTTTTGAAACTTAATATTTAATTTGAACTCAATGTGCTGCTTCATCACAATTTCAGTAACCATACTATTTCTGTAACTAATTGAGTTTGCTTACTCACTAGTAATACATATTAGAGGCTCACATAACTGCTAAGTCAATTGTATTGCCCCTAATGTGGACATTGTCTATATGTTACAAAATAGTGATCAAATGGCAACTGTGTAGATGTATTGTTACTATGGCTATATTATTTTTACTTTTAAAAGTGTCACTTTTTAATAAAGTTATGAAGTTAAACAAGAGTTGAGAGGTATGCCAGCAAGACAGCTAATGAGAAGTTCCTGTGCATTTTCTACACACACACACACACACTGAACAAATCACATATCCACAAAACAATCCACAGAGCAGTCTAGAACTCAGTAAAGAAACAGCAGAAATCCTGTAAAGCACAAAACACAAGATAGCTGCTTAGGGAAGGGAATAAAACTCCTTGTCTCTACCAACCCATTCTTCTGACAGTATGAGATCAGAACCAGGAGGGTCTCCTTCCTATGGGAAGGGGTAAGCAGAAAAACCCCAGCAGCCATCATCACCAGGGATATCTGCAGTCTTTGTTACTGGAATTTCCTGTAGTTATCAAAGACCTGAGCCCAGTTGAGGAAGCTCCCAAGTCCACACACTGAGTTACACTCAAAGGAGGAGCCAACACTAAGCCCTGCCACGCCGGCGTGTGCTGTGATTGCACTGCACCTTCTTGAAACTAGATCCACTGTGCAAATGCATCCCACTCTGGGGACAGATAGTCATCACATCCTCCAGCCATGAGGTTTTGCCACCACAGTAACACTCCCACCCAGAGGTATACCATCCTTAAGCTGTAAAAGATCCTACATCAAGAACACAGAGATCTTAAAAAAAATTAAAGTAGAAATCATGGAAATCAAGAGGTTAATAAGTCAAAAAATACAGTTTAAAGAACCAACAACAGATTAGATTAAGAAGGAAGAATGTATGAACTTGAAGCTAGGTCTTTTGATATATCCTAATCAGACCAAAAAAGAATAAAGAGAGACTTTGAGACGTTATGGACATCCTTAGGTCAACATGTATCTGTTTGGGGGCCAGCTGAGGGAGAAGAAATAATGAAAGATAAAGAAAACCTATTCAATGAAATAATAGCTTACAACTTTCCTAGTCCTGGGAAAGATATGGACATACAAGTACAGAAGGCCTACATGACTCTGAAGATACCCTAAAATCAAAACATACAAGGGAACAAAGCTGGATCTGAACAAAGAGACCAAACCTGGATCTCCCAGGTCCATCACTATCCCAGATCTCAACATATATTATAAAACTATTATAATCAAAACAGATCCAAAGCAAAAGAAACTAGAATGGTACCGGTTTTTAAAAACAGAGACACCAATCAATGGAACAGGACAGAAAACCCAGAAATAAACCAAAGTATTTACAATCAACTAAGATTTTCAACCAAAATGTCAAGGGAACACAGGAAGCACAAAAAAATTGTAACTTTATGTCACACCATACATGAAAATCAACCCAAACGGATTAAACATTTAAACATAAATTCTGAACTATAAAACCACTGGAAAAAAACAGAAGAAATCTCAACATTGGTCAATGATTTCTTGGATAGGATTCCAAAAGTACGCAATTTAAAAATTGACAGACAGAATGACACAAAACTAAAAAGTTGCCCAGGAAAAAGAAAGCAAAGTGAGATCATGTAGATTGGTAGAAAATATTTACCAACCATGCATCCAATAAAGGGCTAATGTCCAAAATAAATAAAGAATCCAAACAACTCCATAGCAAGAAAACAACCCAATTTAAAAATGAGCAAGGGACTTCAACAGACATTTCTTAAAAGAAAAAAAAGACATGAGCTATATGAAAAAGAATGTTCAATATATCTGATCATTAGAGAAATGCAAATTAAAATTACAATGAGCTATCACCTCATGTCTACAAAAACAGTTATCAAAAAGATAATTTAAATTCTTGATAGAGAAATCAATTTACAAAATCATTTCCATTTTGAACAACTCAAAAGGATATTAGACAAACTAGTGAAATCCAAATAAATTCTGTAGTGTACTATGTATTGCACCAATGTTAACTTCTTAGTTTTGATCATTGGGTCATGATTATATAAGATTAACACTGGGAAAAGCTAAGTTAAATATATTGAACTCCATAAAATCTTTGCTATTTTTCTGTAAATCTGAAATTTTTCAGAACAGATTAGGAAAAAAACATATTGTTCTGTTGTACACATTTGCTATGGGTAAATAATGCAAGTGTACAAAGTGAGGCATACTGCTGACACAAGTAAATTTTGCCAGCTGAGAAATTTTTGGAAAATACATTATTGATACAAGATCAATTTTATGATATTTCTAGAAAAATTAATATTTGTTACCCAGCATTGTATTCATGCATTTCTAAACCACATTGAATGCTATAAGCTACTGAGAGTAACTAGGAGAATGCCTGATATGACTTTGAAGTAGCTATGTGAGTTCACATCATAAACACAAAGTAATTGGATCGAATAATCTTAAGTGTCCCTTTCACCCCTAAAATTTAGGTGATTTGAATGACTTCTTATAATCCAATTACTAAAACCAACGCAGAGGCCTAAACTATTGAATTAGATGTAAACAACAGTTCAGAACACTTAAGTGGAAAATAACTTCTTGATTCTCTGAAAGCCAGAAATGATGCTGGCTGGGTACAGGATTGGATTCAGAGGCCCAGTCATGTTATAACCTGGTTTCTCTCCAGCTCTTGGCTCTGTCTTCCGCTGAACTCATTTCTTTCTCTGGCTTCACACTGTGGCTTCACACTGTGGCTCCTGACAGCTCCAGGATCATAACCTCTTCTCTCTTCCTGGACTATCTCATCTGCCATATATAACCCTGACTCACCATGGCCAAGAAAATAGGCTCTACCCTGATTAGGATACATTTCCACAGACCTGAGCCATATAGTAAGCCCTGATTGAACTGTGGCTTGTACCCCATTGCAAAATGTTATTTTCAACTGAATGCATTTTAACTAATAGAGATTTTGATACCTGCAGTGAAGCCCTATAAAACAGACTGGTTTAATTAGAAGAGGAAGGATCCAAAAAGAGAAGATCTTACTATTTTCCTTACTGTTTCTTTCTGGTAAATTGGCAATCTTTGTACCAAATAGAAGGTGGCAATTCAACTTCTTCTTTTTAATGTTGAAACTCAGTTAATCTGTTCATCAAGGCTATAGCACTTAAGGACTTAGTTTAAAAATAAAATGTTCAGATGCTTTCTCTTTCCTACTCACTTTCTTTCTCTCCTCCTCCTCGCTTTTCACACTCTCTCTTGTGCACGCCCTTTCTCTTTTCCTCTCATTTTCTCTCTTACCCTGCAGGGAGACACTCTGTTTGCTTCACAAACTCCCTTATGTGATTTTCCGTGTCTGGCGTGGTTTTCGTGGGTTTCTTACATTGGTGCTGTGACTCAGATGGGCTCTTCCACTGTCTCTTAAGCAAGTGGAACCCCATCTGACACCCCAGTGCCCCCAGACACAGCCTCACCTTCCATTCTGCCTGGATGCTCTGCTCTGCTCTGAATCCATCACTGGACTTCAGATTGGTGAGTCCCCTAGGCGGGTTCCCCTAGGCCAATTTAACCCCCAGCCACAACTTTTATAGTTACGGCTGGCCCCCTTAGTCAGTCTTATCTTCCAGGTGGGTTCCTGATTTTATGGTAGAGATTCTCTCTCAGGGTTGAGGCTCGTCTTCATACTCGTGCTTGCACTCGAAAACCCTGATATCAGGTCCTCAAATCTCCTCAGCTTTTGGCTGGCACAAATTGATGGTTGTGTGACGACACCATCACTGTGCTATCTCCTCATCTCCAGCCGATTACTCTGTGGCCTCGGACACGGGGGCACAGACTCCACCATGGGATCAGTCTCCACCACGGGATCTGGGTCCTCCATTTCAGCCGATTCACCCCTAGGATGTCTATTAGACAACTTTAGAACCCTTCACCTGACCTCCAGCTTAAAGCCATCAAAACTTAATGATATTTGGCCACAAGTACCCTTTAGATAATCAATCCAAAATGGCCACGTAATGGCACACAGCTTCCATGAGCAAGCGGGCAGATGGAAAGGGATTCCTTATCTTCAAGTCTCTTCTTTCTTTCTTCTTAGCTCTTCCTGCAGGCTCAGGCGCCTCCGGCCCCTGCTTCTCCATCTCCTTTATCCTGTTCTGTTTCTGCTTCCATTCCCCTGCCCAGCCCACCTTGTCCTCCTGAGCAGTCCCATTCCTCACAAGTAGTGGGAGATAATGCTTCACAATTTTCTGCATCCAAACCTGAATTGATTACTAAAAGGGTTAAAATGCCCTAGGCATCAAGTTTCTGCTAGAACCTGTTAGCTCCTTTCAGATCCAGATCTCAGTCAAAGCTTACATTGAAATGTCAATGGAGGAAGCCAGAATGCTCAGTGGGAGACCAGTCTCAAACCCAAGGGAAAAAAAAAAGTGTCCATTTTAAATTTCTCCTGGGCTGCAACACAAAACACTTTATCTCTCCCTCTCACCCCTTCTCTCTGCCCTTCTCTTTCTCATTCTCTCATGCTATAATTAGTGGCCATTATCATTTTTCTTCTAGAACTCTTGTTTCTCTTAAATGCTAGATTTTTGATCTCACAATTTTGATCCTACATACCTAGGTTAATGATTTTTGATCAGTTCTTTTTATCCAACTCTAGAGTTATTTTTGAAGATCTGTTATATTGCAATGGAGATAATTACAAGGCCTTTGCTTTTTGTTACATATAAGCATGCATAAAATTAAAATTTAAAAAGATGGATCCAAATACTTTTAATTCACATGATTTAAAAAGGTTCAATTTAAATTGGGTAAACTAATAGAAGCAAAATGTCTTTAAAATTAACTCACAAGTCTCTAGGTGGTCAAACTAATAAAATGTTGATGTTTATAAAATGTCTAACATCAATTTTTCTAGAACTTTTCTTCAACAGGAAAGAGATGGCAAATACTGTTAGTACACTTGTCTGATATCTTGGTTTTATTACAAGATGAGTGAATTAGAGTTGATATGTATGGGATTACTCAAATGTGTTTGTTAGAGACATCTGATTAATTTACAAAGTTATTCCATAGAGTAACATACTTAAACATTATTCTTTGTATATTAAATGTGTTCATATTTTCCAGGTATACAACCCTTTAAAGCAGAAAATTTATCAAGCTGCTATTCTCCAAATTAACCTTGCCTGTAATGGTAATTTTAAACTTATCATTTAATGTTCTATTATAGGACCTGCCATCAATAGGGTATGTGTAAAATTTGTTACACTGAGATAAAAAAATTTACCTTCCTAAGTTACACAGGTAGGCTTAATCTATGTTTGCTAGTATGATTATCTAGCCCTAAGTAACAGAAGTATAGAGATCTCTACTAAACACAGGTTATACCAATAAAGGGATATTTTACAAAAATCAGATGACATTAAGTAGCTTAACTATATTTTCTGGAGACATCAATGACATTACCTGAACAATGTTAACCTTCCCAAATAAAGGCCTTGTCCTCTCCAGCCTTTGCTAGACTTTGTTATGGGAACAATTTCTCAGTTCTTCCATCCCCAGGTGAGGAATTATTGACTTCTGTCATCTTTATGATATTTATTGGCAGGTTCCAGATTCTGCAACATTTATATTGTATTAGTCTCATTTTAGTACTCATGTCTTTTTGTTCTTCTCTCATAGAAGCACCCATCTCCAGATGCCTTTACAACCTGCTCTTCCCCAACCAGACTTCTACCATGGACCCCTCTACTAACACGATTTCTAAAAAGGGAACTCCAAACTGCTTGCCCCACACTGCCCCCTTCCAGCTTTAAGAAGCCAGAGTGGTCATCACCCCCGTTTCCCTACAGCAGTAAAGGAGTTCCTAAAATTAGAGGGGTGAATGAAGCCAGAATTGGGGACAGGCAGTTAGTGTAGAAATAGGGGCAAACAGTCAAATCGAGGAAATGAAGTCCATGAAAACCGTCTACCTCTGGAAGTCTGAAAGTTGAAGACTGCCCCTGGGAGAATGGACTTTTCACATCTCACCTGCAAAATCAGCCCTAGTCACTTAGTCAGGAAGGAGAGATAAGGCGGGAAAGAACTGGAGAACAAAAGATTTTCTTATAAAAACAGAAACGGGGGAATGTAATACAAAGCTGCTCCCCCTCCCTTTACCTTGCGTCACAACCTAGCTTGTCAGTCTGAAAACTGCTCCCCCGCCCTTTCCGCTGCAGCCATTTCCCTGCCTCCCAACTACTTGTCAGTCTGTGAACATCCTAGCTAGCTATTTGTTCATCAGTCAGCTTGCTAGTATCCTTCTCCGTTATTGGTCCCCTGTTAGTGCTGCGGAATTCAACTGCTTAAATATAGCTTCCCCACCATCTTTTCTCATGCTTTCTCTCTCCTACTCACTTTCTTTCTCTCTCCTCCTTACTTTTCACACTCTCTCTTGCATACACCCTTTCTCTTTTCCTCTCATTTTCTCTCTTACCCTGCAGGGAGACACTCTGTTTGCTTAATAAACTCCCTTATGTGAAAAAAATAAAATAAAAATAAAATGTTCAGAGTAGGGGTTCTTTTTGTTGTTATTTTGTTTTTGTTTTTGTTTCATAGTTCTGGGGATAAAAACCCAGGGACGCAGGCATGGTAGGCAAGTTGTCTATCACTGAACTACACCTCCAGCCCTTGGAGTGTTTTTAACACTTCTGGAGGCCATCAGTGAAGCCCTCTGAGAAAGAAAAATGAGCTGAATGTGGCTCACTGTGAGGACAGAAGGGAAAGAGTTTCCATAATCCAAACTTAAGCGATTTTGTAGGGAAAAAAAAAAAAAAAAAACATTGAATTATCTACCTTAACAAATATTTATGCTGATACAGTTTGGGAGGTAGGTGGTTTTGAAGGACATACTGAGTAACAAGAACCTGAGACTTAGTCAACACCTACTAAGTATTCTCTGCCTATGAAGGAATAAAAAATATTTATATCCACTGACCCCTGGCTATTGCCTCAAATCTCACCAGGCCAGAGGAAAGATGGCTTAGGTCACACCCTCACCCTGCAAAAATCTGGCTGCATCAGTAGCTCAACCAAGAAGAAAGGGAAAAAAATAGCAAAAGATTAATGATTCTCTTTAGTTTTTAGAAATACCTTACAACAATGACTGCATAGCTTTTATTAGAGAACTCTGTCAAGTGACCATCAGTATGCAAGAAAAGTTGGAAAAGTCTTAAGTTGGACCTATTTACATGACCAAAACAATCAGAATTATATCCATAAGGTATAAGAATATTATTAAGAGGGCAAACTAGCCCTCTCTGCTTTACTCCCAAATTTGTCTTCATCTCAGTTCTCCCCCTGGTACCTTAACTTAAACATACAATCTAAACTCCCCTTGTGTGTGGACTATAACTTACTCAGATGGAATATATATAAATCAAAGCTAGTAATCACCACACAATCTGTCCCTCTATGATAATTTTGCATTATCTCAATTGAGGCATAGTATACCCAGAAATTTTATCAACATTATTCTGGATGTTGTTCTGTCTGTGAGGTTGTTCTGGATGAGATTAATTTTTCAATCAGTTCATAGGAGTAAAACTGATTGCCCTCATTAATGTGGTTGGGTCTCATCCAATCAGTAAAAGACTTGAACAAAAAGGTTGAGAAAGATCAAGCTTATCTGCTCAACAGTGAGCTGGGTCATTAGTCTTCTCTTGCTTTCAAAATGGAGCTTACTGTTAGTTTTTCTTTGTTCCAACTATACATCTTGGAACTCCTTAGCTTCCATAGTTATATGAAACAATTCCTTATAATAAAAAATACTGTTTCTCTGGAGAACCCTAATACTCCCCTCAAGTTATCCCCATCTTAGTCAATGATACCACCATGGAGCTATTGTATGGCCCTACCACTTACTCAAGTATACCTATAGAAACATAAAATCGTTCTTTTAACTTAACTCACCCCATCCATGCATTGAACTTATTGAGCCAGTGCTTCCTTTCAGTATATTTCAGTTCCATCCATTTCTCTCCATCTACAATGCCATCACCTTGTCAAGTCATTGTCTGGGACTCCTGAAACATCTTCCAACCTATCCTGCATCTACTCCTAGTTCATTGCAATATGATTTGCAAGCAGCTTTTAGAGTGATCTTTTAAAGCTATTCATCAGCTGAGACACCCTCCTGCTCAAAACCTTTAATGTCTTACCATTGCATTTTACCTTACCATGTCCTACAGTCTGATAAATGGTTCCTTTATATTCTCTAACCTCATCTCATTCTCTCCCTTACTACATTTCAGCCACACCAGTTTCCTATTTTCACATATACCAAGCCTTCTAACTATCTGGAATGTCTACCTCTAGTGTTACAATTTGGCTAGTTTAGTCTCCTCATTTAAGTCTCTTCTAGATTGGTTTTTCTTATCCCCTCCAGAAAAATCTTTCATCCTTTAATCAGATAACTCTTCATAGCAGTTAATCACAATCTATAATCTCAACCTGTAATCATTTTCCATTTGCCATTATCTTACTCCCCAACTAGAATATGTGCCCCATAAGGACAAGGAAATAGTTTTTGAGTTCACTGATGTCTCACTCCTACCCTGACACTATCACTTAATCAATGCTCAAATTTATGGAATGAATTCAGTCATTCAACACATACTAAAAGTCTTTCAAGAAACTGTTCCAGACACTGGAGATATCCAATGAATGAAAGGGACAGAGTATCAGCTTTTTTGGAATTTACCCTCTAGGAAGATGGAAATTAAATAGTATGTGAGAAGTTTGGGGTTTGTTTTTTTGTTTTTTGTTTTTGTTTTTTTCATGAAAACAGCCAAATGGACATTTCATAGAACTTACACCAGAACTAGATGCCAGAAAAACACTAGGAAGTTTGGCATATGACCATCACTTCCGAATGAGCCTTTAGAGCTTGTAGATGTTGTCACACACCCTGGGCAACTGGCTGAAGTGTCACACATGTACAAGAGGCTAAATGGTCTATGGACCACTGGGGGCTAAATGCCTATTGACTGAGATAATGATCAGATAGACAAATACACAATTGTCAAACTGTGAAGATGCACAATCTTGATTATGCCAAGGCCACAAAAGCCAATGAGATGGTATAATGTACTGATTACAAATGCCAAAATGCTAAACCAAAAGGAAGCTAGAATTGTCTTAAGAGAAAAATGAAGTAAATGGGATAATTAGATTATTACTCATCAGCAGAGCTTATGTAGGACCGGCTGCCAGCTGTGGAAACAATAAGGACAAAGGGCATGTTATTCCAAACCATCACACCAGCTCCTTGCCAAGGCTGCCTGTGCACACTCAGCTCAGCCTCCCTTGGCAAAGGAGTTGATGTTCTCTCTCCATTATTAACAATTGCTTCATTTTTTTACTCATACCAAAGACCAAATAATTCTAACATTTTCCACAGCTAATGAAATCGGCAAATTCAGACAATGGGGGTTATTTTGCTATTTATTTCTTGCCCAAATTTAAGATGCTGTCCATTTTCTTTGTAACTATGTATTCACAAGTTCAGCTGTCATCTCTGAGTGACACATTTCAACCTCAGCATGTTATATGCTCAGAGAGTCTACTTGGCACAGAATGAGTGGAGGCCCAAGCAAATCTAAGCAAATGTTTTAAGTAAACTGCTTTAAAATGAGCATTTGTTAAACTGAGTACTTTACCAAGCATTTTATTATGCATTATTTTACTCAGTTTTCACAGTTGTCTTGTGAAGCAGGTAGGTGCAATTATTTTCCCTATTTTACAAGAACATAAAGTAGACAAGGAGGAGACACAGATGCCTAAAGTGTGTACTTCTTGTTATTTTGAAGGAGATAGAAAACAAAGGAAGGAGGGAGTAGCAGGACAGCAAATGGTAAATTAATCATTTGGGGTTTTACCTAATGCATTTTACCAGTTGAAATTGACCATAAAGGAACAGGAATTCTTTGAGAACTCATGAAAAGAGGTTCACTGTGCTGGTAACCAGCACTGCCTGCTATTCCATGTCAAAATTTATAAGATCATTTTTTATCCTGCAATGCTTATCATTACTGGTAAGCCACATGGGACTCTAAGACTAACCTGAACCTGACACAGAAAGCAATTACAAAAAGTTTATTGAGCAATTAGTTCACAGTTGCATTAACTCCCACAAATAAAAAAAGGTATGTGTCTAACAAGACTACAGATCTGAAATTTGGAAGAGTATGGCAAGTAGATTTCATTTTCTGAGAAAATACCAGGAGAAAGGGAGTGGCTGCTCGTGCTGTTGAGTATGATTTTTTGATATTGCATCAGGTCTCAAAAAAAAAAAGACCTTTGAAATTGATAATATCTTCTAAGTACTTAGAAGTGGCAACATGTCATATATTTGCAGATAAGGGGAGATCTTCCCAAACTGCAATAACCAAAAAAAGCATGGAATGTGTATATTTCAATCAACTAATTTTTCCATGTAAACAATTTAAATTATCTATTATCCAAGTATCATATTTGCTTTTTATAAAAATTTGCTCTAAAGACTGAAAACAGAACAATGTTGCAAGACATACAAGGACAAATACACCTAGGTGCCTTCTCTCATTAAAATTATCCTAGGGTGAGCTGGTTCAGAAAGTCTAAGATTGATGAGAAAACATGAAAACCTGGAATATAATTGTCACAATGAAATTTTCATAACAAAAATCTTAGGCATATGTAATTCTACCTAACCTCACAAATGCAAAATCTGTATTAAATATGGGTTTGTAGCGTACTTTAAGTCCTTTTCTTCTGCATCCAATAAGAGAGAGAGTTCATTCTGGTTATGCAATTGTCCTTATTAAAATCAGGAGGATCACAACCCTATGTAGTATCTTTTTTGTTATATTGACACATTTTGGCTTTATTTTTCCTTCTAAAAAGTTTAAAGCACAATTTCAACTTGATACAATAGTTTCATCACAAATATAAGTATTAGATTTCAGTTCATTCTACTTTCTACAGAAGCTTATCCATAATCTGTAATATACTAGGTTGAGGATACAAATAGACAATATTCCTTCTCTTGTTAAAGCTTAGTCCATTTATTCTTCCACACAATAATCACAGAAAAAAAAAATACATGCACATTTTTAAAGCTTCTTTTCCTTTTAAGAACCTTAAATGTAAACATGCATAGAAGTATATTCTCCATGTTAACAGAGAAATTCAGTAATCCATGTAATCCAGACATTCCTATTTCATTTGATATTTCCATAGTAACTATTTTCAACTATCATCATTAGTGAGAAATTAGTTTGTAATCTCTGAAGACACTGCACCTAAGAGTATCTTATAAATTGAAGTCATCTTTTTCTTCTTTCCTTGTCTCAAAGTGTTTGCATGATTTTGTTTACTTTTTTAAAGAACCAACTTTTTTAACAAAGAGGAAAGAGAAAACCCAAGTTACTAGAATTCATGATGAAAAAAGAAAGATCATGACAGACACCATTGAAATACATAACAATTAGAAGCTACTTTGAAAATCTATACTCCAACAAAAAAGAAAATATTATAGACATTGACAAATTTTTGGATACATACAATCCTCCCAAACTGAATCAGGAAGACATGCACAATTTAAACAGATCAATTCCAAGCACAAAAATATAAAAAGCCATCAGAAGCCTACCAACCAAGAAAAGCCCAGGACCAGATGGATTCTCAGCCAAATTCTACAAGACCTTCAAAGAAGAAATAACACCAATACTCCTCAAAGTATTCTAGGCAATAGAAAAAGAGAGAACCCTTCCAAACTCAATCTATGAAGCTAGCATCACTCTGATACCAAAACCTGACAAAGACATACCAAGGAAAGAAAACTTTAGACCAACATCCTTGAAGAATATAGGTGCAAAAATCCTTAACAAAATTCTGGCAATTTGCATACAAAAACATATTTAAAAGATAGTGCACCATGATCAAGTGGGGTTTATCCCAGGGATGCAAGGTTGGTTCAAAATCTGGAAATCAATAAGCATAATTCATCACATCAGTAGACTTAAAGAATCATGCTTATTTCAACAGATGCTGAGAAAGCTTTTGATAAAATACAGCACCTCTTCATGTTCAAATCACTAGAAAAAATACAGATAATAGGAACATACCTCAACATTGTAAAGGCTATCTATGCTAATCCCATGATCAATATCATTCTAAATGGAAAAAAAACTGAAAGCATTCCCTCTAAAAACTGGAACAACACAGGGATATCCTTTCACCACTTTTTTTTTAATTTATTTTTATTGTAAACAAATGGGATACATGTTGTTTCTCTGTTTGTACATGGAGTAAAAGCATACCATTTGTATAATCATACATTTACATAGGGTAACGGTGTTTGATTCATTCTGTTATTTATTTCCTTCCCACCCTTTTTTCCCTCTATACAGTCCCTCCTTCCTCCGTTCTTGCACTTCTATTCAACATTGTCCTTGAAAAACTAGCCAGAGCAATTAGACAGAACAAAGAAATTAAAGGGATATGCATAGGAAAAGAAGAACTCAAGCTATCACTATTTGCCAATAACATGATTCTATATTTAGAGGATCCAAAGAACTCCACCAAAAAACTTCTAGAACTAATAAATGAATTCAGCAAAGTAGCAGGATATAAAAGCAATACATATAAAATTGAATGCATTTCTATTCTTAAGTGATGAATCCTCTGAAAGAGAAATTAGGAAAACCACTCCATTCACAATAGCCTCAAAAAAATAAAGTAAAATACTTGGGAATCAATCTAACAAAAGAGATGAAAGAGGACTCAGAGTGACTATACCAGAGCTACAGGCGGTTGCCAGAGGAGGAGCTGCTAAGAGAGCTGTTTGGACTCAGAGACCGCTTCTAAACACTGGGGGGCTGCCCGGAGGAGGAAGAGGAGGAGCACGGCAGGTTGCTTGGACTCGCAGTGACTGCATCAGAGCTCCAGGCGGCTGCTCAGAGGAGGAGGTAAGTGGTGAGTTGTTTGGACTCAAAGCAACCGCTCCTGAACACCAGGGGGCTGCCTGGAGGAGGAGCGCAGAGGGTTGCTTGGTCTCGGAGTGGCCACACCAGAGCTCCGGGCAGCTACCCGGAGGAGGTGTGCAGCAGGACAATTGGACTCAGAGTGACTCAGAGCAACCACTCCTGAACACCTGGGGGGCTACCCGGAGAAGGAGGAACGGGGTGGGTAACTTGGACTCGGAGTGACTGCCCGGGCTACGGGCGGTTGGCGGGAGAAGGAGGCACGCAGTGAGTTGCTGGGACTCCTAGTGACCGCACCAGAACACGGGGTGGCTGTCTGGAGGAAGAGGCATGCGGCAGGTCTCTTGGACTCAGAGTGACCATACGGGGCTCCAGGTGGCTGCTCAGAGGAGGGGCCACATAGCCAGGCTATTTGGTGCAGAGCACGGTCCCAGGACCTAAGACGCTTCTTGGTGGAAGAGCTGCACAGAGACATGTTGAGGGGCGGGGCAAAGGTGCCAGGACTGTGGGCAGAATCTCTGAGGAGAGGCAGCTTAAGGAGATTCATCTGCAAAGGGTGAGGCTCCCAGGCCCAGGAGGTAGGTCCAGGCCTCTGGGAATGTTGCAGAGGAAGGCAGCCCAGCCCAGGCGGTAGTTGTAGATTGAAGGGAACCTCTAGGAGGGGAACTGCCCAGCAAGACCACCCCACCAGGTGAGTCTTCCCTGCCGGGTGAGGTTTTCCCACAAGGATGGTAAAACCAGAGACACAGGACCAAACAGGCCTTGCCTCAGCCCACAGCCTAGTTCCCCTTTGGATGACCACTGGTCAACAAGTGGAGGCACCTCTGCCCACTAGCAGGAAATATACCCCACCTGAAGGCCACTACCCGTAGAGAGGCAACTTCCTTGTGGAGCACCGCACTATCAACTTCCTCCAAGATTTCAGCCTACTAAAGGCTAAGAGGGGATATACTAGAAATCTTCAGGGACATTATAAGTCCACAGAGGAAATCTGCAATATCTCAGCGGTCCACTGATACCTTAACAATATGAGAAAACAAGGGAAGAAAATTCCCCAAACAAATATAGAAGTTACATCAATAAAACCTAATGACAGCATGGCAGAACAAATGACAGAAAAGGAGTTCAGAATGTACATAATTGAAATGATCAGAGAAGCAAACGATGACATGAAAGAGCAAATGCAGGCATTGAATGATCGCACCAATCGACAGTTAAAAGAGCAAATACAGGAAGCAAAAGATCATTTCAATAAAGAGTTAGAGATATTGAAAAAAAACAAACAGAAATCCAATGAAGGAAACAATAAATCAAATTAAGAACTCCATAGAAAGTATATCCAATAGGATAGAACACCCGGAAGACAGAATCTCAGACATTGAAGACAAAATATTTAACCTTGAAAACAAAGTTGAACAAACAGAAAAGATGGTAAGAAATCATGAACAGAATCTCCAAGAATTATGGGATATAATGAAAAGACCAAATTTAAGAATTACTGGTATTGAGGAAGGCTTAGAGAAACAAACCAAAGGAATGAACAATCTATTTAATGAAATAATATCAGAAAATTTCCCAAATCTGAGGAATGAAATGGAAAATCAAGTTCAAGAGGCTTATAGGACTCCAAATACACAAAAATTACAACAGACCCACACCAAGGCACATTATAATGAAAATAACTAACATACAAAAATAAAGACAGAATTTTAAAGGCTGTGAGAGAAAAGAACCAAATTACATTCAGGGGGAAACCAATAAGAATATCAGCAGATTTTTCAATCCAGACCCTAAAAGCTAGAAGGGCCTGGAACAACATTTTTCAAGCCCTGAAAGAAAATGGATACCAACCAAGAATCTTAAACCCAGCAAAACTTACCTACAAATTTGACGATGAAATAAAATCCTTCCATGATAAACAAAAGCGAAAAGAATTTACAAAAAGAAAGCCAGCATTACAGAACATTCTCAGCAAAATATTCCATGAGGAAGAGATGAAAAACAAAGAAGCAAATCAGCAAAGGGAGGAATTCTCCTAAAGGAATTGTCAAATAAAGGAGGAAACAAGTTGTGTCAAACAAATAAATAAATAAAATTTAAAAAATGAACCAAATGATGAGGAAACCAAATCATATCTCAATAATAACCCTGAATGTTAATGGCCTGAATTCATCAATCAAAAGACATAGACTGGCAGATTGGATTAAAAAGGAAGATCCAACAATATGTTGCCTGCAAGAGACTCACCTCATAGAAAAAGATACCCATAGACTAAAGGTAAAAGGATGGGGAAAACATACCATGCACGTGGACTCAGCAAAAAAGCTGGAGTATCCATCATCATTTCAGATAATGTGGACTTCAAGCCATAGTCAGAAGGGATAAAGAAGAGCATTTCATACTGCTTAAGGAAAGCACAAATCAGCAAGATATAACAATCATGAACATCTATGCCCCAAACAGTGGTTCCTCCATGTATGTCAAACAAATCCTTCTCAATTTCAGAAACCAAGTAGACCATAACACAATAATACTAGGTGATCTTAACATATCTCTCTCACCAATGGACAGATCTTCCGAACAAAAGCTGAACAAAGAAACCATAGATCTCAATAACACAATCAATAATTTAGACTTAACGGACATTTATAGAATATACCATCCAACCAAGAGCAAATACACTTTCTTCTCAGCAGCACATGGATCCTTCTCTAAAACAGACCGTATATTATGTCACAAAGCTACTGTTAGCAAATACAAGAAGATAGAGACACTACCTTGTATTTCTATCAGATAATAATGGATTGAAGTTAGAAATAAATGAAAGAGTAAAAAACAGAAACTATTCCAACTCCTGGAGATTAAACAATATGCTATTATATGATGAATGGATAACAGAAGATATTAGGAAGGAAATTAAAAAATTCTTAGAGGTAAATGAGAACAAAGAAACATCACATCAAAATCTCTGGGACACTATGAAAGCAGTACTTAGAGGGAAATTTATTTCATGGAGCGCATTTAATAAAAGAAGTAAAACTCAACAAATAAACGACCTAACACTACGGCTAAAAGGCCTAGAAAAAGAAGAACAGACCAGCACCAAAAGTAGTAGAAAACAGGAAATAGTTAAACTCAGAGCTGAAATCAATGAAATTGAAACAAAAGAAACAATACAAAAAATTGACAAATAGTTGGTTCTTCAAAAAAATAAACAAAATTGATAGCCACTCTAACAAAGAGAAGACGAGAGAAAACCCAAATCACTAAAATTCGGAATGAACAAGGAAATATCACAACAGACACGATTGAAATACAAAACATAATTAGAAGCTATTTTGAAAATCTATACTCCAAAAAAATAGAAAATTTCGAAGACATCAACAGGTTTCTAGAGACATATGAATTGTCTAAAACGAATGAGGAGGACATACACAATTTAAATAGATCAATTTCAAGTAATGAAATAGAAGAAGTCATCAAAAGCCTACCAACAAAGAAAAGTCCGGGACCAGATGGATTCTCAGCAGAGTTATACAAACCTTTAAAGAAGAGCTCATTCCAATACTTCTCAAAGTATTCCATAAAATAGAAGAGGAGGGAATCCTCCCAAACTCATTCTATGAAGCCAATATCACACTGATACCTAAACCAGACAGAGACACATCGAGGAAAGAAAATTTCAGACCAATATCCTTAATGAACATCGACACAAAAATTCTCAACAAAATTTTAGCAAATTGCATACAAAAACATATTAAAAAGATAGTGCACCATGATCAAGTGGGTTTCATCCCAGGATGCAAGGTTGGTTCAACATCAGGAAATCAATAAATGTCATTCACCATATCAATAGAATAAAGTCAAGAATCACATGATTATTTTGATAGATGCAGAAAAAGCATTTGATAAAATACAGCACCCCTTCATGCTCAAAACACTAGAAAAAATAGGGATAGTGGGAACATTCCTTAACATTGTCAAAGCCATTTATGCTAAGCCCATGGCTAATATCATTCTAAAAGGTGAAAAAGTGAAAGCATTCCCCCTAAAAACTGGAACAAGGCAGGGATGCCCTCTTTCACCACTTCTATTCAATATCAACCTTGAAACTCTAGCCAGAGCAACTAGACAGACCAAAGAAATTAAAGGGATACGAATAGGAAAAGAAGAACTCAAACTATCCCTATTTGCTGATGATATGATTATATACTTAGAGGAACCAGCAAATTCCACCAGAAAACTTTTAGAACTCATAAATGAATTCAGTAAAGTAGCAGGATATAAGATCAATGCACATAAATCTAATGCATTTTTATACATAAGTGATGAATCTTTGGAAAGAATAATCAGGAAAACTACCCCATTCACAATAGCCTCGAAAAAAATAAAATACTTGGGAATCAATCTCACAAAAGAGGTGAAAGACCTCTACAATGAGAACTACAGAACACTAAAGAAAGAAATTAAAGAAAACCTTAGAAGATTGAAAGATCTCCCATGTTCTTGGATAGGAAGAATTAATATTGTCAAAATGGCCATACTACCTAAAGTGCTATACAGATTCAATGCAATTCCAATTAAAATCCCAATGACATACCTTACAGAAATAGAGCAAGCAATCATGAAATACATCTGGAAGATAAGAAACCCAGAAGAACTAAAGCAGTCCTTAGCAGGAGGAGTGAAACAGGGGTTATCGCAATACCAGATCTTCAACTCTACTACAAAGCAACAGTAACAAAAACAGCATGGTATTGGTACCAAAACAGACAGGGAGATCAATGGTACAGAATAGAGGACATGGACACAAACCCAAATAAATACAATTTTCTCATACTAGACAAAGGGGCCAAAAATATGCAATGGAGAAAAGATAGCCTCTTCAACAAATGGTGCTGGGAGAATTGGAAATCCATATGCAACAGAATGAAACTAAACCCATATCTCTCATCATGCACGAAACTAAACTCAAAATGGATCAAGGACCTCGGAATCAGACCAGAGACCCTGCAGATTATAGAAGAAAAAGTAGGTCCAGATCTTCAACATGTCGGCTTAGGACCAGACTTCCTCAACAGGACTCCCATAGCACAAGAAATAAAAGCAAGAATCAATAGCTGGGATAGATTCAAACTGAAAAGCTTTCTCTCAGCAAAGGAAACTATCAGTAATGTGAAGAGAGAGCCTATAGAGTAAAAGAATATCTTTGTCACTCATACTTCAGATAGAGCACTAATTTCCAAAATCTATAAAGAACTCAAAAAACTCTACACCAAGAATACAAATAATCCAATCGACAAATGGGCTAGGGAAATGAATAGACACTTCACAGAAGAAGATCTACAAGCAATCAACAAACATATGGAAAAATGTTCAACATCTCTAGTAATAAGAGAAATGCAAATCAAAACCACCCTAAGATTCCGTCTCACCCCAATTAGAATGGCGATTATCAAGAATACGAGCAACAACAGGTGTTGGCGAGGATGTGGGGAAAAAGGTACACTCATACATTGCTGGTGGGGCTGCAAATGAGTGCAGCCACTCTGGAAAGCAGTGTGGAGATTCCTAAGAAAACTTGGAATGGACCCACCATTTGACCCAGCTATTCCACTCCTTGGCCTATACCCAAAGGACTTAAAATCAGCATACTACAGAGATACAGCCACATCAATGTTCATAGCTTCTCAATTCACAATAGCCAGATTGTGGAACCAACCTAGATGTCCTTCAATTGATGAATGGATAAAGAAACTGTGGTACATAAATACAATGGAATATTACTCAGCCATAAAGAATGATAAAATTATGGCATTTGCAGGCAAATGGATGAAATTGGAGAATATCATGCTAAGTGAGATAAGCCCATCTCAAAAAGCCAAAGGAAGAATGATATCGCTAATAAGTGGATGAGGACACATAATGGGGGGAGGAAGGGGTTAGTGTTAGGGTTAGAGTTAGGGTTAGGGAGGGGGGCAACAATGGAGGAAGGAAGGACTGTATAGAGGGAAAAGAGCAGTGGGAGGGGTGGGGGGAAGGGAAAAGGTAACAGAATGAATCAAACAACATTACCCTATGTAAATTTATGATTACACAAATGGTATGCCTTCACGCCATGTACAGAAACAACATGTATCCCATTTGTTTACAATAAAAAATTAATTAATTAATTTTTTAAAAAGTGATTAAAGACCTCTACAATGAAAACTACAGAACATTGAAGAAAGAAATTGAAGAAAACCTTAGAGGATGGAACGATCTCCCATGTTCTTGGATAGGCAGAATTAACATTGTCAAAATGGCCATTCTACCAAAGGTGCTATACAGATTCAATGCAATTCCAATTAAAATCTCAATGATGTTCCACATAGAAATAGAGAAATCAATCATGAAATTCATCTGGAAGAATAAGAGACCTCAAATAGCCAGAGCAATCTTGAGCAGAAAGAGTGAAGGAGGAAGTATCACAATACCAGACCTTAAAATATACTACAGAGCAAGAGTAACAAAATGGCATGGTATTGGCACCAAAATAGACAGGCAGACAAATAGTACAGAATAGAAGACACAGAGACAAACCCACATAAATACAGTCACCTCATACAAGACAAAGGAGCAAAAACATACAATGGAGAAAAGATAGTCTGTTCAACAAACTGGAAATCCATATATAGTAAAATGAAGTTAAACCTCTAACTCTCACCCTGCACAAAACTCAACTCAAAATGGATCAAGGACATAGGAATTATACCAGAGTCCCTACAACAAATAGAAGAAAAAATAGGCCCGAATCTTCATCATGTTGGCTTAGGATCAGACTTCTTTAACAAGACTCCCAAAGCACAAGAAATCAAAGGAAGATTCGATAAATGGGATGGACTCAAACTAAAAAGCTTTTTCTCAGCAAAGGATACAATCAATAATGTGAAAAGAGAGCCTACAGAGTGAGAGGAAATCTTTTCCACACGCACTTCAGATAGAGCACTTATCTCCAAAATTTATAAAGAACTGACAACACTTTACACCAAAAATACAAAGAACCCAATCAATAAATGGGTCAAGGAGCTGGACAGACACTTTATAGAAGAAGACACACAGGTAATTAATAAATATATGAAAAATAACTTAACATCTCTAGCAATTAGAGAAATGCAAATTAAAACAACTCTAAGACTTCATCTTACTCCAATTAGAATGGCTATTATCAAGAACAGAAGCAATAATAGATATTGGCAAATTGGTACAGCCACTCTGGAAAGCAGTATGAAGAGCCCTCAGAAAACCTGGAATGGACCCACATTTGACACAGTTATCCCACTCCTCAGATCATACCTAAAATTAGCATACTACAGTAACACAGCCACATCAATGTTTATAGCAGTTCAATTCACAATAGCTAGATCATGGAACCAAACTAGATGCCCTTCAACAGATGAATGAATAAAGAAACTGTGGTATATATACACAATGAAATATTATTTGGCCATAAAGAAGAATAATATTATGGCATTTGCAGTTAAATGTATGGAATTGGAGAATATCATGCTAAGTGCAATAAGTCAATCCCAAAAAATCAAAGGTTGAATGTTTTCCCTGATAAGTGGATGAAAATACATAATGGGAGTGGGGGTGTAAGAGAAGAATGAAGGAACTTTAGGTTATGTAGAGGGAAATGAGAGGGGTGAGGGGGCAGGGGTATGAAAGATGGTGGAATGAAACAGACATCATTACCCTATATACATGTATGATTACACAAATGGTATGAATCTGCATTGTGCACAACCATAGAAACAAAAAGTTGTACCCCATTTGTGTACAATGAGTCAAAATGCAGTCTGTGTAAATAAAAAACAAATAATTTTTTTTAAAAAAATGATTGCATGACACACCCTAAGTTTAAAGTATACATCTTCACTTTAGCACCATCTATTTTCAAAGACTATAGCACTTCACATATAAAGGTCTTTAGAATACATTTGTTTCCTCACGGCCTTTTTTGCTATTATTTATTTTACATGCTCCAAAATCAATTGTTTTTATTTTCATTTTGAACATTTCTCAATGCTTCTAAAATAAATTTTTAAAAGGAAAATGCTATTTTGTTTTAACCCATCTGGGTTATCATTTTCTGTGCCTTTTATTTCTTTGGGTAGATTCAGATTTCTATCTGGTATTGTTTTCCTTCTGCCTGGTGGACATTTTTGAATATTTCTTTTACTGATGAACATATTATGAGTTCTATTTATGAATATTTATTTACTGAGTTATTTTACATTGCATAAATTTTGAAGTCTTTTGAAAGCTATTTTCCCTGTGTGTAGAATTCTCCATGTTTTCTCTTCCAGTATTTTTAAGACACTGCTTTATTTTCTTCTGACTTGTTTGTGAGAAGTCTGCCAGCATTCTTATACGTGTTGTTCTTCCTATAATCTGTCTTTTCTCCCCCGCTAACTGCTTTTACGATTTTTCTTTCTATCCATGTGGTAAACAATTTGATTATAGTATAGTATAAAGTTATCTTCATATTTCTTAAATTTATGGGTTAACAGTTTTAATCAAATATGGAAAAATTATCCTAATTTCTTTGAATGCTCTTTAGGCATTTTTTTCCTCTCTCTTTCTAGGACTCCGATTATACATTAAGTAGACCACTTGTTGTTACCCCATAACTCACTGGTGCTTATTCTTTGTTCATTTTTTTCTGATTCAGCTTGCAGTTTCTATTACCAAGTCTTCCATATAACTAGTATTTTCTTATCTAATTTGCTGTTCATCCTCAGCACCCCAAAATAAAAAAAAATTAAAAAAAAAAAAGGCAAACAAATTTGCTGTTCATTTGATCCAGTGTATTTTTCATCCTAGACTTGCAATATTTATCTCCAGGAATTTCTTTAGGCCTTTTTAACATCTTCCACTTCTTTCCATATGACTAGATTTTCTTCCACCTCCTATACATGTGAAGTATATTTGTAGGTGTTTTAATATATTTCCTGCTACTTCTAAATCCATGTTGAGTTGGTTATATTCATTTTCTTTCAATTATGTGTGATATTTTCCAGGTTATTTGCATGACAGCTAATTTATTAGATATTAGACACTGGATTATATGTTGTTGTATCTTGGCTTTTTTGTATTTTTTTCCTGTTAAATGCATTTTTTGCTGTACGATTTTTACTAATCATGCATTGATTACATTCCATAAACTTTGATATACTTCCATTATGACTTCAGTTCAAAATACTTTTTCCTTGGATATTTTAAATTATTTTATAAGTTATTCAGCACTTTGCCAAATCTCCCATTATTTGAGGACCTTAGTATCTTTTTTGTTGATTTCCAATTTAGTTTCATTTGGGAGGGAAAGATGCCTTCTTTGGGGTTTTTGAAACATCAAACTTTCTTCATGACTTCTTTGGTGAATCTATTTGCTTTAGAAAAAAATGAATATTTTCTAGTTATATGAATGGACAATAAATGCACTTAAGTCCAACTGGCTAGAAAATTTATTCACATTCTCTATCTTTTTGGTTATCTTATTAACTGTGGATTTACCTACTTACTCCCTCGCAATTTCTACTTCATTTCTTTTCTTGAATTTGGTATTGAGTATATGTACACTTAAGACTGTTTTCTTCCTTGTGAACAATGAGTTGTCCTTTTTTTCACTAATAATTTTTTGTTTTGACATCTACTTGTTATGATACCAGTGGTTTTCTTAGGGTTAATCGTATATTTTTTCCTCTTTAAAATTTCAGCCTGTTTCTACCCATATACTTTGAAGCCTTCTCATAAACACCATGTAGTTAACAGAGAAGCCAGGATACATATCAGGAAGCTTGGCTTCCAAGCCCACACAGTGTATTTCTAAACTATCTCTCAGTGTCAAAATTCTGCCAATTTGTGATTCTGAATCTTTTGTTATTTCTAATCACTTATCTTTGAAGTATCTTGTCTTGTCTTAGACTTTTGAGAGATTTTTACTTGACCATATATGTACAGAAGCCCTGTGGACCTGAATACACACAGTGTTGGTTCAAACAGGATTTGCTTTTGCTTCTCTTGGTGTGCAAATAGCATACTGACTAGAGACCACTTCAGTGTTCACATTTCTCTGCTATGGGTATGAATACAAGTTCAGGTTCCCAAAGCAGCACTGGCCCAAAACAGCTACTAGTTTAGAACTAGAACTAGTAATGAGTTTATCAATATTGCCAGATACAGGTGCAATATACAAAAATAATTGTATTCTTAATTACTAGCAATGAAAAACGAGAGTACTGAAAATTATAAATCACAATTATAACAAATAATTTAAAATGATTATAAAGCTACAGAAATAAAGAGATCAGCGAAAGAGAAGAGAGGGTTTGGACATTTACCAACACCTAATGGAAAACTGATTTCCGCAAAAACTGCAATGAGAGTTCCATGGAAAAAGGCTAGTTTTTTCAACAGATAGTGCTGAAACATGATAGACATATGCAAAAAAAAAAAAAATCACCACAATGAAACTATACCTTACATCATATACAAACACAACATGGATTGAAGACTTAAATTTAAGACCTAAAACAATCAAACTTCTAGAGCAAAACTTAATAATAAAACTTAATGACATTTCTGGTCATTTGTCAAGCAAATACCAATACCAAAACCTATACGAGAATAAATTGGTAACTTTGTCTTTCCAAAATTAAAACCTCTACTCTTCAAAAATACCATTAAGAGAATGAAAAACAAACCACAGACTGAGAAAAAATATTTGAAAAAATGACTAGTATTAAGAATGTATACTCAAAACTATCCAGAATTATACTCAAAACTCAATAAAATAAACAATTCATTTTTAAAATAAGCTAACCATTTGAATAGATACTTCACTAAAGATAATGAATGGATAGTAAAAAAAGTACATGAAGATGCCTAACACCAGGAATTAAGCCAATTAAGAGCACAGTAAAACATTATACACCTATTGGAATGTCTAAAATTAAAGACTGACCATTCCAAGTGTCTGTAAAGATGTGGAGAAATTAAATTCATGCATTCATGGTTGGATATAAAATGGCACAATTTGGTTGTTTCCTAAAATAATTAAATATTAGATATAACACCTATCACATAACCAAAGAAAAGATAAGTTGGACTTCATCAAAATGAAAACCCTTTGATACTTCAAAGGACATGATTAACAAAGAGAATGACAAGTCACAGAATGGGAAAAATATTTCAAAATCATGTTTCTGATATAATATCTATAGTATCTATAATATATAAAGAATTATTTCATTTCAATAATAGAGCAATTTTAACTGGGCAGGAATACAAATAAATGACCAACAAGCACAGGAAATGATGGTCAGCATCATTAGTCATTTGGGAAATGCAAATCAAAACCACCATGTCATCATTTCACACCAACTAGCATAAGTAAAATCTAAAAGGACAAATACTAACAACTCTGGATGAGAATGTGAAGATATTTAAATCCCCAAACAATACTAGTCAGGGTGTAAAACAGCACAAACATTATATAAAACCTTCAGCAGTTTCAAAGGTTAGATGTGAAAAATTACCATATGACCCAGCAGCTCTACCCCTGTGTATCCACACCTGAGACCTGAAAACATATCTTCACAAAAAAAAGTGAAAGTGAATGTTCATAGTGGCTTTATCCATTATAGCTAAAAAGTACCAACAACCTAAATGTCTATACGCTGATGAATGAATAAACAAAGCAGGGCATGCTTAGAATGGAGAACTTCTCAGCTGGCTCAGTGACAGGGCACTTGCCTGCCATGTGTAAGGCACTGGGTTTGATTCTCAGCACTGCATATCAATAAATAAAATAAAGGTCCATTGACTATTAAAAAATACATATTTTTTTAAAAAAGAAATGAGACACTAATTCGCTCTACAGATGAACCTTGAAAACATGCTAAGTCAAAAAGCTGACACAAAAAGACCACATATTTCACAGTTGCATTTACATAAACTGTCTAGAATAGGCAATTCCATAAAGATAGAAAGTAAGCTAGTGACTTCCAGAGGCTGAGATCTTTGCAGGGACGGGGTGATAAAACGTTTTGGAACTAGCAATGATGGTTACACAACCTTGTAAGTAAACAAAACATCACTTAAGGAAGAGTTTTATGGCAAATGAATTATCTCAACAAATAAATTTATCATATACCATATGGTCCAGCCATTCCACTCTTAGGTTTTTACCCAAGAAAAACAGAAACATAAATCCAAATAAAAACATGTATGTGAATTTTTATAATAGACTTGCAATTGTAGAAAACTGGAAATAGCCCATCAACTAAAAATCATCATACTGTGGTATATACATAGGATAGACTACTGCTCAGCAGTAAAACGTAAATGCACGGTGTTTTGAACCACATGAATAAATCTCAAATATGCTACATGAAAGAAGCCAAACCAGAATACATACTGCATGATTCCATTTAAATACAATTCTAAGAAATGCCAACTAACAGACAGTGACAGAAAGCACATCAGGAGTTGCCCATGAATGAGAGGATTGCCAAGATCAAGAAGAAATACTTAAAAACATTTATCACTACATAGTAATTGTACATATTTATGGAATACCATGTGACATTTTAGTACATGCATGCGATGTATAATAATCAGATCAGGATAATGGGTATGTTCATCACCTCATTTATCATGTTTTTGTGCTAGGAGTGCTCAAAATCCTCTTTTTCTACTTTGAAATTAAATAACCTTAGTTATCCTACTATAATATAGAACACTATACCCTACTATTACATAGAACACTGCAGCATACACTCCTCCTATCCAACTGTAGGGTAGAAATTTCTGTAAGTGATGATTGTGTTCCTCATCTTGATGGTAGTGGTAGTTTCACATGTATATCCATGTTTTAAAATGTACCAAATTGTGTATTTCCATGTGCAGTATATTGCATTTCTATTATATATCAATTAAAACTAATTTTTAAAAACATGTAAAGTTAAAACTAACCACAAAATATTTCCTGTGCCATGCTCTTTCTACTTTCCTGTGGTTTGGGAGGACTCAAAAGACATACTCCTGATCTAATGTGGCTGACACTTAGTGACTCTTCAAGAAATATTGGCAGAAACACCTAAAGGCAAGCAATTATCAAACTTCACCCTGCAGAGACGCATGGAGAGACTAATGACACAGAACAACAGCACTGAAGCTGACCTGACTAGAACAAAGATGCTCTGCTGGGATTGCCTGGTTAACATGCAACGCCCTCAGCTTCCTCTGGACTAAGGAAGGCCTCATTGATTCCCACCATCTTCTGCTTTGCCAATTCATCCCAAACTCAGAAAAATACAATAACCTCAAGTAAACATAAATTCTGTCCAGACATTTAGAAATTTAAAATTGATCATAAAATCATCATTAGAAATAAGGTGGTGGTACAAGAAATCGAACACATGCTCAAAAGTGGGTAGGCAAGAGAAAATACTTCTGCCAGAGGGCATGCAACAGAAACTGGCTAGCAAATGCACTCAGCCTGGCAGCCCCCCTGCTTTAATCCCTAATGCAGTGCTCCCCTTTGCCTGATTGGAGGAGCTCAGGGTTATGATTTATGGGGTTGGCTAATTTTAAAATTGGGGCAGGTAAAGGGAAGGATTATAATTAAAATGGCTGCAATTGGGTCTTACATCCCAATTAAAGCTAAATACCATATTCTGAGAATGGACAAAACTTTCTATGTCTCACAATCATTGAATATTATCCTATGGATTCCTTGATTGCTACTAAATGAATAAGAAGAAAATCAAAAGATCTACATGTTGTGCTAATTTGCAGTGTATTTCCCAAATGACAATGCTATGTCCCTCTTATGCTTGAAGGAATGGGAGGAATGGGCCACAGAGGGATTTACGCAGCTTTAGGGTTGCTGAGACAGGGTGTTGAATGGCAAGCGTTGTGGGCCCTGTCTGTACACACAACAGGAACCATGGGTGTGGTTAGTTTGGAAATATTTTGCAGTGAACAAGTACCATCTTGCTTCAGATCTGTCCATTATTATTTCAGGGGCAGGAAAATACAACACCTTTCCTCACATATTTTTATTTGTTCTAATTTGTATACATGGCAGTAGAATACATTTATACATTTTGAAAGATCATACATAAATGGAGTTCAATCTCTCATTTTTCTGATTATATGTATTGTAGGATCACATCAGTCATGCAGTCATATATGTACATGAGCTAATAATGTGTGTTTCACTCTACTATCTTATTTTAAGGGTGGCTGCCTACACTATTGTAACAAGACAGGTAAATAAGAGACACAAAAACACAAATTTATTTAAGTTTTAAATGGCATGGGAACTTCCAGAAATTAAATAATGACCCAGGAAAAAACTATTATGCTAAGATCCAAGGTAGAATGGACAGCCATGGTGAAATCTGATTGGACCAAAAGGGTGTGAGCCAATGTAACAGACCAGGGCAGGAGGGCCCTGGAAGGCTGCCTGATCAGATTCCTCTGGGATCTATGCATACTGTTTCTTTCTTTCAGGTATGAGGCAGAACCAGGGTCTTAAAGCCTACTCAAGGCAAGGTAAGTTAGAGAAATTCTTTACAGCTAACTCCTACACAGAAAAGTGGGGAAAGGTTAAGGTTACTAGTTTCCACAGAAAGAGGGATTCTGATTTCTATGATTTGCTCCAGGGACAGAAAGAAGGTCCAGAGAAAGGAGGGCAGGAAGAGGACAGGGGACTTTCTGAGGCCCTTCCAATGACCTTCAGTTTAAAGCACTCAACATCCCGAAGAGTCAGACTTTAGGGTGTCATTTTCTAAACCCCAGTGCTGCTCTGCTTTTATTCTATGCATTACAGTTTAACCAGCCTGAAAGCCAATGTTCGGAGCCTGGAGGAACTTGGAAGCTGCCCCAAAACGTTGAAATATGAAAAGCTTCTTCCTAAGGAACTAGGGGAAAAAAAGGGTGGTCCTCCCCCTTCCCCTCCACGATGGAAAGCTTGTGCAAAGGTTACTTGCCTTGTGATTAAGAGTCTACACAATTAAAATTTTTAAGTGGCTGATTGAAGGATAATGTAGCAGATTTTATTCAGCCTCATATACCTCAAGGGAAATTCGGCTTTATTACTTTTACTGCATGTGCACATTTTCCCTTAGAAATAAAAATTAAACCTTTGTACAATTGCTTCCAAAAGCATTTTCTCTTCACGCTAATAATGGGTTTCATGAAACATCTGTAGCAAATTAAAATGCTCCTTTTTAGAAAATGCACAGAGTTACCAAGAAACTGATGTAAATATATGTGTATACATGTGGATAAACATTTATTGCTAACATCAGAGTCCCAAGGAGCGCTCAGCTCTTGCTGCTGCTTACCTTGCAGGTCATTATCACTGTCAAAAACATTCATGAATATAGCACAGAGGTTATAAAAATCTTAACTTTTTTTTAATACTCAGTTCCTTGCAGTGATGTGGATAATCAATTAAGATATACTTGCTGAAACTCTTTCTTTTTTGATGAACTTATTTTCATAGGCTTTGAGACATAAAACAGGCAGAGGATTTAGAGACTACTGGGGAGACAACCATGGTCAGAATAACAATGACAAGCATGGGTTGAGTATCTGCTAGTCCCCAGGCAGGGATCTCACTTAATCCAGTACCTCCCCACAGTGTAGTCAGTTGGCATTCTTGTTCTCACCACTTAACATGCCAAAACCTGTGGGGTTCAACAGGGTCAAGCTACTAGCTCACAACTCTCCTACCACTGTAAAAGGCATGAACCAAAGCCAGATCTTCAGGAGAGGAGCACAAACTCTTTTACAAATGAGTAAAACATTAGTTACAGAATACTGAAGTGAAGCATTCTAACACATGGTGGATTTCAACATAGAAAATAAACTATCTTTGAGGGAGGAGGGGGCAGGGGTATGAAAGATTGTGGAATGAGACAGACATCATTACCCTATGTACAGGTATGATTACACGAATGGTATGAATAATACATCGTGCACAACCATAGAAACGAAAAGTTGTGGCCCATTTGTGTACAATGAATCAAAATGTAGTCTGTAAAAATAAAAAATAAATTATTTAAAAAGATATCAATTATTAAAAACTTACCTCTTTGAGGAATATTTTTTTGCCTTGATTGTATCTAAAGCATTCTATCAATCAACTGGGAACAAATTGTCTTTCTCTACATGGTCAAAACTAGTGATGTGGAGTCTACTTGTTGCTTTTCTTACTGTTCTGTCCAGGGTTCCATTTTGTCTATGTAAACACTTGGAATGTTCATATTTTCCATAGAAACGTGTGTTTGTGTGTATGTGTGTACACATGCATACATAAACACACATATATATGAATGAAGATCTTAGCAAGAATGGAAATGCTAGAATACAAACTGTCTTCTGTAAAGTTCTAGAACTCCCTAGCCATTGTGCTCTGGGTGAATTTTCCAATCTACCTATATTCATTTGATTTCATATTCTCACTCTGAAATAGGTTTGTTTATTGCACATACCTACTGGACATTTTCCTATTCAATAAAGAACATGGTCCTTTATAGTTTGACTTTTCTTCAAATTGAATTAGTTGAAGGGTATTTCAAAGTTAAGGATGTACTTTCTGAAATAATATTCCCCTAAAAGAGAAGTCTTATGTATGTGCACGCACACACACTCAAATTCCCCAATGTTTGGACCATACCCTGATACTATTATGAAGAAAAAGTTATAAAATCGGAAGCTGAAAAACTGAATTTACCAGCAACACATAGGAATACCACTAACATGGTAACTTGGCCTGACTATCTTCCAGGTGTTTTGCATGTGTAAGTTCCTGTTATTTTCCTTATTTTATTGATTAGTAAACAATCATGGGGAGATGAAGTAACTTACCCAAAACCATGTGTATGAAGTACAAAAAACAGATCCAAACCTAAGAGTTTAGCTTCAGAATTCCTTGCTTTTTATTTTTTCTTTCACTCGGTAGGATCAATATAATCTAGATCTAGTGATCACAATTTTTATAAGAACTAATAAGTTAGATGAAGTTGCCTTTGATATTCTAAGTTTTGCTCATCTCCATTCTAACTTTCAACTATCTGCACTACCCACTGGAACAGGCAGAGTTCAGACTTCCTCCCAAAAGTAGGGAAAGAATTGAAGGCAGAAAGATTAAAAAATCAGAGTCTTTTGTATCTTTGTCCACTCAGATTTTGATCCTATCCTTTGAAAAATTTACATGCCTACTGAGCCCAGATATAAAAGGTGAAAATAGAAAAATTCTTCTGTGCTATATTTGAAAACATTACTTCCAACAAAGTGTTAGGAATGGGGGAGAAAAAGGCTTGCTCTCTTCAGTCTTTTAGCCCACCTCAGAAATGGCACACGTTGGCCATGTATTTGCTCTGAACAAGTTGAATTCTTTCAGAGTAAGTACTGTACACAGACCCTTACTTTCATCTTGGTGTTCTGAACAGAAAATCAAACTGATATACTTTGTGCTCCAGAAAATTAAGTTTTGTCAAACATGAGAACAAATGAGGTCATGGTGTCTTTTGCTATATTTTCTTAACTCATGATTTCCCAAGAAACTATGACTGTAAATTTCATTATAATTTTTCAATTGCTTATAATATTTTGAATACTGTGTAATACTTCATTAGAAGTTTTCCAATCCAAATAGGTCTATTTCCAATGAGATTGTGGTCTTGGTATTCCTACTGAGATTCAGTAAATATTGTGAGTACCCACTATGTATAAGGTATTATTTTAGGCATTATATATTGCATTATATTAGGTAAAACATAATATCTAATAATAAATTAAGCACAATATCTGTATTTAAGAATCCCAAAAGTATAATAATGCAAGGTAAGGGTAAAAGGTATATTTAAATATTATATTAATAGCATATAGCAACTATGACACTAGGGATGTGGCTCAGTGGTAAAGCTGCCTAGCATACATGAGGCCCTGGGTTTGATTTACAGTACACACACACACCAAAAAAAAAAAAAAAAAAAAAAAATCAAACTAACAAAATATTTCAACTATAGAGTTTTAATTTTCACATAGAATTTACAGATTACCCCCAATTTACCATGGTTCGACTTAGAAGTTTTCAACCCCATAATGGTACAAAAGCAATATGCTTTCAGTAGAAACCATACTTTGAATTTTGATGTCCTTCTGAGGTGGTATTTGGTGTGATAGTCTCTTGTAATGCTGGGTGGCAGCAGTCACTCCAGTATTCACAAGGATTAACAACTGAAGCTTTGAAGGATACTGTGTTGCTAAGCTATAATGTTTATGGGATCAGGTGTACTAACTTCTTTTCTGACTTACAGTATTTTCAACTTAAAAAGAGTTACAAATCCTACTCTAAGATGAAGAGCCTCGGCAGTGTAATCAGAGAGAAGAATGAAATGACGTAAGAATGGGCTCCCTTCCTGACTTGGTCCTAGTCCCCATTCTCCTTTCAGAAACCAAGTCTCATTATTGCCGTCTTACAGTTAGAGTTGTGTGAGTTGCCCTTGGTTGACGTCTGATCACAACACTGAAGTGAGAGGTTGGTATCCTGGTCCCTATGCAGGCAACTTTTAAGATTCCACTACACTGGGGCTTAGCAAACAATGCCTCGAAGTGTGGCACTTGGGCCTGCTGAGTACTTTGAACTAAAGGGGACTGAAAGGTCTTAGAAGCAGAGCAGAAGCTGTCTTTTACTTTCTCTTGCCCTTCTGTCTCCCACTCCTCCTCCTTCCTTGAAATGAGTCATAGAAACAAGAATTCCTCTTCCCAAAGGCAGGTCATAGAAACTGGAATCTCTCTTCCTGAAAGGAAACTAGAAAACCTTGAAAGGTCACTTTACTTCTTTTCCCTTCTTCCTTAAAGACCCTCATTCCAGAGGGGTCCTACCCCATACCTAAGAGGAAGAAACACTACACAGAGAGGACGAAGAGTCTGAACACAGACGTTGCTGGGTTTCCACTCCGTCTCTTACCCTCTTTGTCCAATAGCATTTCCACGTGGTTGTCCTTTCTTCACTGAAAAAACATAAAAATTGTTTACCTTGTGTCTTTGTTTCTGAAGGTTCCCACACCATATAAAGCTTTAAATAAACATGCTATGCTTCTCTCTCATCATCCTCTTTTGTTATAGAACTGCAGTCCATGACCCTTACAATGAGTGAGGAAAGGCAGTTACAATTACTACATAAGATTATGTGCACCAATGTTTAGCATGTTACCTGGCAAAGCTAAATTCTCCACAAATGAGCAGCAGCAACAGATCAAGCCAATATCTAAGTGCTTCACTGCACAAAAAGTCACCAAAAGGAATACATTAACCAGCCACTCCACACCCTACCTCAACATCCTTTTCCAAATAAATGCTAATTGCCAGCACTTATGTAGGTTGGCTTATCACATTTCACCTTAGCTAACTCCACTCAGCCAATGTTACTTGCCTTTCCCTCCTGTGTACCCTAGTTCATTGAAGTAATTTGCATGAAATACTTTTCATTCTATCCTTCTTCCCACTTCATCTCCTTCTAACCCACCTGAAAACTTTTTTAGTGGCCACTGGGATATTCCCCGAGAATTTGTACAACAACGAATTGAGAGTTTCACATGTACCTGGGTTTCAACAAAGGTTGGGAAGCCTGTTTCTGAACATAACTGGGTGGCTGTCAGCAATGCAAATAAACACTGAATCCTCCTCAAGGTTATTTCTTCAATATCAAAATGTACTATTACTGGAGTCCTAGGTCAGAGGCCTGGCTCTGGAGATCCCTAAAAATCAGGTCTGCTCATTCACCCAAAAACCAAATGTAGTGATGAAAAGCAGGAAAGGAACTTTAATCAGTAGAGAAATATGGGGAAAGTAAAGGGGACCAGCATTTCTGGCCTTATCTTTGGAGGTACTAACATGTGTTCCCAGATTATGTGGACAAGGAGAAACGGAAGTACACACAGTCAAATCCTGATCAAACTGTGGTCCAAATGATCATTATCTTGGGATTGGTCAACCAGGACCTTGTTGCCAGTGGTAAGAAAGTTATTGTTGCCTGGGAATAGTTTTGATTCATGCAAGGTGTTTATTGATCACATATTATTCCTGGAACCCAAGGTTTCTGACTCAGAGCTAAGGAAACTGATGCATAATGGAAGCAGAAATGTCAAGTTTTTCATATTTGCAGACCCAAGTGAAGAGCCAGTATTTTTAGCAAAGCAGCCTCTATGCCCTTGTTACAATACTACAGATGAAGGTGCTATGATAAGTAGTAGTAAAATAATTTGGTCCATTTTTATGAAGTCTCCCTGTGTTTTCACTAACAGAAAAAGACAATTTTCAAAACTGTCTGTTGTACATCTGAAATAGTCCATAAAAAGTAACCCCTCTTGATGAGAAAATGATGGTCAACT
Organism: Sciurus vulgaris; assembly: GCF_902686455.1. Lineage (NCBI taxonomy): Eukaryota > Metazoa > Chordata > Mammalia > Rodentia > Sciuridae > Sciurus > Sciurus vulgaris. Next base: position 56,415,591 of record NC_136466.1, read on the forward strand.
GTTATTAAAGCTAATTGGAAAAATAGCCTGGTGTTCTATTACACAGCAGGGTGACTACAGATGATAGTGTACTGTGAACTTCAAAGAGCTCGAAGATAAGATTTTGAATATTTGCACCACAAATAAATGTAAAGGGTCCAGAAGATATGTAGGCACTTACCCTAATTTAAATATTATACAACATATACATGTATTGAAACATCAGATGGCACTGCACAAATATGAACAAGGATTATGTATTCATTAAAACAATAAATAACAACCTCTTTTCTGGGATGCTCAGACATAAGGACTCAACTATTGGGACTTGGTACACACCACCTCGAAATGTCTGTGGGGGCAGGTGTGCCTCCCCCACATACATTTCTCTGGCATACTTTGAACTTATCACTCTGAGAAACTGTGCACATAGGAGCAGCTCTGAAAAGCCATCCTTTTGTAGAAGAAATTTACATTTATAAGAGAAACCTACATTACTGAAGTACTTGCATGGGGCAAGTGCTACTTCAAGGTAGTAAGTTATCTGCCATAGCAGGACAACCTTCCTCAGCATACTCTCTCCCCTCAGTCTCTATAACCTGTGTCATGACCCCCTCCAGAAGCTCAAGCTCCTATTCCAGGTCAGGATGCTTCATAAACTCTAATCTTTTGGCCCTCCTTTGACTCACATCTTGAGACTCCCATGCACAGGTATGTAATTAAATATTTTTTGCCTATTAATCTCTTACATCAAATTTTCAGCCCAGCTAAAGAACCAAGAAAGGTGGAAGAAAGCCATTTTCTCCACCAAACACCTATGTAATGACTATTGACTCAAAGAAAGGAATTCTTTTCTGCATTAGCTTTCCTATTCTCTCCAAGCTCTATAATCTAACCAGAGAGAATTATCTATTCAAAATATAATTGGGAGCTCTGGTGATCACTAACTTTTCTCTCCTTTAAATAGGCAGGGAATTTGGCTCTGTGAAGCCAAAATACTATATAAAGAAGTGTGGAGACCACAGCAGTCCCTTGCAATCACTCAATTCATTCAATGAAGCAATTTGTGTCAGATTCGTAAGGTTTAGATTTATTTACACCAATTGAACCATTGAGTGTCATTTGATGTTCCAACCTTGTTCTGAGGATGGTACACAATTCAAGAATGCTGAATCAGAAGAGTCATCCTCGGAGACTAATTCACAAGAACCAGCATAGCATATACTTGCTTAGTCATTTCCATTTAAGCAGATGCTTCAAGCCCTGGGAGTGAACAAACATTTTCTCTGTGTATTATAATAAATTTACAAAAGTTCCAGTTCTGACATCCAAAGGGCAGCAACACTGTATCACTGACAATATTCTATTAGCAGTCATTTTCATTTATTACTGTTCTTCAGGCTTATAGTGGGTGGTTTTTATTTTGTTTTATTGTGTTGTAGCATTTTCCAATTTGAGCTATAGAGCTTATTTTTCGTGGAAACACTGCAACTTTTCACAAAGTGTAACAGTAACTTCTCATGGATTCCATGAATTAAGGGACTCATGACACTGGAGTTTCTTTCCATCCTGACACTCAGCAGTATGCTCAGTCTTACAAAATATGACTGAATCTTCATCCTCTTTTGCAGAAAAGAGCTCCCCTTCAAGGGATGACCCAAATATCCCTCTGGATCCCCACGCCAATCACATCCCAGTATACATCTGGGCAACATTTTCTCCCCATTATTCCCTTACCTAAACACTTTGTCCCCATTTCTGATCTTTTCAAAATCATCCCTGCAATAAAGGCAGCACTTCTTTCCTAATACCCTCAAATATGTGGGAATATTTATATACGTGCTTTTTTTGTTTTTTTGTTTTGTTTTGTTTTGTTTTGTTACTAAGGATCAAACTCGGGGGCACTCAACCACTAAGCCACATCCCCAACCCTGTTTTGTAATTTATTTAGAGACAGGGTCTCTTCTGGGTTGCTTAGTGCCTCATCTTTGTTGAGGTTGGCTTTGAACTCATGATCCTTCTGCCTCAGTATCCCAAGCCCCTGGGATTACTGGCATGTACCAGCATACCTGACTTACATAAGTACATTTTTGAGCAAATAATTTTTTAAATTAAGGCTAAAATGTTCCAAGTCTTTTGGGAGTTGGCAAACAAAATAATATTCTGATTTGTTTATTCCAAAGAATATCAGAGAAAAATGGAAGGGAAGGAGGGTTGGGATAGGGTAGGGTGGAGTAGGGCAACAGAAGGAAAGCAGAAAAGAGAAATATCATCTTGATAGAAACTGGAGGTAAGCAAAAGAAGTAATTTTAACCACCTGGGAAGGGAAAGGTGACTTCAAGGAAGAGGAGACACACAACTGTGATGACAGCTGTGACCTGGGACAGGCTGACCTCCAGCACTTCAACAGAGAAATCCTCCACCACAGAACAGAATGTCAACTGAACTGGATGATACAGCAGGCACCTGTCATCTTCCAGAAGGCTTGCTTAAGTTTGGGGAATTGCCCACCTTATTAGTCCTGATGAGGACAGGACCAAAACCCAGGGAGCAGTTAAAAATGCAAGAAGCACTGCTGGAGTTTCCTCTCTAGGTAGGTCACAGCAAAGTGACCTGAACCTGAGACAGCAAGTTCCTGCCCTGTCCTTTGAATTGGAAGGCATCATGCAAAGATGCAGGAACTGTGGGTAATTCCCACAGGCAAAGGGGTCAAGCTGACTATAGCACACTCCTGAGAGAATAGTGGCAGGGAGACAAACTGCAGTTCTAACTCTGAGGGGCAGTCACATCATCTTCTCCAGGACCCTTCTATGGCAATAGCTTGGGCATTTCTTCCTGACTTCAGGGCCTCCTAACTGGTTTTCAAGCTTTACAACTCTTCCTGTTGGTTCTGTGGTCTACCCAATATAGTAGCTGCCCCACATTTGCATGGAATACATTCCAAGACCCCCAGTAGATGCCTGAAACCCTGGATAGTACCAAACCCTGTATTTTATGCTTTTTCCTTTACATACGTAACTATTATATTTATCATCTTTTTGTTACTATAACAAAATACCTGAGACATTTTAGAGAAAAGGTTTATTTTGTCTCATGGTTTCAGAAGTTTCATCCATGATCACTTGGTCCTGTCACTATGGGACACTGGCAAAGAAGAATATCATGCCCAAGAGCAGGTGGTAGAGCAAAGATGCTTACCTCAGGGCAGCCCAGAAGCAGAGGGAGGGAGAACAGGCAAGATATAGACTGCAAAGACATGCTCCCAAGGACCCACTACCTTCAACTAGGTTTCCTATAGTTCCTACCACCTCTCAATTGTCCATTCAGCTATGAACCCACCTACAAGTTAATGTATTGATGAGATCAGATCCAATCACTTCCCAAGAGCCGAGCCCCTGAACATTGCTATATGTGGGACTGAGCCTTCAACACATGAGCTTTGGACAGACACTCTAGATTCAAATCACAACAACTATGATGAAGTACAACTTAGAAATTAGGCACAGAGTGAGTTTAACATTGAAGTAGAACAATTATAACAACATACTGTAAGAAAAGTTATTCAATATGATCTGTCTCAAAGTAACTTATTGCATCATACTCACCCTTCTTGTTGACCTCAGGAAGCATAACAGTGGATAAAAGGAAACTACTTCTCCCCTCTGTCTAGTTTTATCATTATAGGAATTTTTTAAAATCTGCTGCGTTGAAATAAGAAATTTTAGCTATATGTATACATACCATTCCATCAATCTGATTTAGGCAGAAAATGAATTTAACTAAAGAATTCAATGGTCCTCCCTCATCCACAGTTTAACTTTCTGTAGTTTGTTACCCTTGAGCAACCACATTCTTAAAATATTAAATGGGAAATTCCAGAAATAAACAGTTCATTAGTTTTATGTGGCACACCATTCTGCATAGCATGAAGAAATCTCACACTGTCCTTCCCTCTGCCTGGGACATGAGTCATTCCTGTGTCCAGTGTATCCACACTGCATATGCTACCCATCCATTAGTCACTGGGTGGCTTTCTCAGATATCAGATCATCTATATCAGTATCACAGTGCTTGTGTTCAAGTAACCCTTATTTTACTTAATAAGGACCCAATGTGCAAGAGTAGAGATGCTGGCGATTTTACTACAATGTTGTAATTGTTTTAGTTTATTGTTACTTGTGGTTGTTTGTCTCTTGTGCTTAATTTACAAACTAAACTTTCTCATAGGTATTTATGTATGGGAAAAGCACAGTATATCTAGTTTGGTACTATCAGGGGGGTCTTGGAATATATCCTCTACAGATAAAAGATATACCTCTATAATCCTCTTCAATCACTTTCTTTTATAGATGAGGAACTGGGTATCCAGAAGGATTAAGGGGGTCACCAAGGGTCATCCATCTAATAAAGTAGAGAGGGAATGAAATGATTTGCAGTTCAACAGTGTTTCTACATGTGGATGATACCCTGATTGTTGTGTTTTTTTTGGTCAAAGATTGATTTTGGGTTTTTTGTTTGTTTGTTTGTTTTGTTTTTAAGAAGGATCATTCCAGGATTGTATTTGATTATTTTAGGGCCTGATTTAGTACTGAGATAGATGGTCCATGCTGAGCAACTTGGGAAAATGAGGAGTTAACTAAGAGTTCAAAGGTGTAGCAAATGAAGACATGGCCAGATTATGCTAAAACATTCTCTGCCATGTGTAATTAAAGCAACAGCCTTTTGAGTGGTGCTTCCTAGCTGGATTTACCACATTGGAACTCGGTGGTTTAATGGAACCCAGTTCACAGACATATCTGTAATAGTTAGAATTGATTTGTTGAAATGACTTGAACTCACATTCCAGAATGAGAACTACCTGCACAGTATGCAATTAAGTAGATTAAGTAGAATGATGAAGTTTTTCTTATCATGTTCAAGTGTCAACTTCTGATTCCTTCACACTTTGCAAATGCTTATGGTTTCGTCTCTATTTGGGATCAGTTTGAAACTTATTCCTTCTTGAATTCTCCAAGTGTTGCTGATGTTCAGCTATGTTTGAGTGTATTTGTTACCTCATTTCTGGAAAGATGTAGTAACAAAGTTTTTCATAGTGATCACCTTTTGACAGGTAGCTTATCTTCTTGTTAGGATCCAAGCTGAAATCAAATTTGCCACTACAAAATGTGGACGGCATGGAAGTGCTCCCCACCCCACCATACTGTGCGTGCATGTGTGTGTGCACAAGATGTGCACCAACACACCCTCAGCTCACTTCCAGTAATCTCTGGTGAACAATCCTGAAGCAGGGAGCTTCCTTTTTCTCCAGGCTCTCCTAAAATTCTCCCTCTTGGAAGAGATTTAGTTGTATCTCTAAGAAATCCAATGTTAATGACTTCCCCTTCTCTCCCCAAATGAGGCTAAACTTACATTTCTGACACACTTTAAAATTACTTCAAATTATCTACATTATAAAGAACCCATTGTGTGTCTTATCCAAACTGTAAATAATCTAAAAACAACGCATCTTTGGTTTTATAACGCATTATCTTCCTAAAACCGAATTACAGTATTAATCATGTTTAGCTTCAGCAAATATTAACATTTCTTTATATCCCCTAAGCCCAAACACCAAATGAAGAGACTTGAATGTAAGCCAGAATCATGCTGAGCCCCAGAAGAAAGCCAAACTTCAAGTTTAAACCGCCAGCAATAACCGACGGAGCAGGTAATCCCCACAGGGAAGTCTGCTCTAAGCTGGTGTTTGTTCAGGCCTCTAGATGGTCCAGCAACTATCCGGTCTCTTCCACCTGATTTCCAAGATCTTAGCCAGCCTTGCTGGTGGCATAGGCCTTAATAGAGAGAGGTGCCCAAATTGCTTTGAATGATACATTGAAAGCTGTCAAAGTAGGTAATCAAGGCCTGGAAGTGCTACTTTAACACCCACAATGCTTACCCTGGCAAGTAGTTCACTGTCTGTTTGCTTTTGACTAAAGTTTAAGGGTCCAAATGTTTGAAGTCTAGAAGGTGGGAGTAGGGGCAGGGGGAGGCAAAAATCCCATTCACAGCATGATTCCTGACAACATCAACACATTGTCTGTTCTTGCCTTTTGTGAAGGGAGCCCTCCAGCTATTTGTTCAGGTTTCTGTACCAACTTCATGATGAATGAGGTTTTCCAAGGGCTTTTACACACAGCACTGTTATTTCACTAGGGCTCAGTGAGTACTTTAAACAGATGGAGACAAAGAAAGCCAGCCATATAATTCAGTGTCTGATTGCTTTTCCACATGTCAGTGGTGAAAAGCACAACTCTCCCTTGAGCAGCTCTGAGTGGTTGCCTGATTGAATCAGGTAAAGGCTGATAAATTTTGGAATGCTCTTTCAACACAAGAAAAATAGCATCTAGATAGAATACTGTACCAGAGTACTTGGCACCTTACAAGAGAACCCTAGAAATCAGTACATTTCACCATTGCATGAGAAGAAAAAGCCAAGAGACCCTTTCCATACTCTCCCAGTCATCAACAGTATCTGGAGGAGGTGAGCTGACACACATTTTTTTGAAACATTAACTACAAGTCTAGTGGATACGCAATATGTTATTCATTTATAAAAGAAATAATTTTGAGAGTAAGCAATTCCAGAAACAAAATTTTAAAGGAATGGATAGAGTTCGATCTTTGAATTACATTTTCTATCACCTTTGGAAAGAAAAGTTCCACTTGTTTTAATTCAACAGCTTTATCAGGACTGGATGAGAAAAGGGGTAGAATTTTGATCTTTATGGTCTAGGTCATTTGGAACCATTCTGTCTCTAGAAATAAGAAAATCTGATCATTGTGGAGCAAGCTGACCAAAGAAAGTCATAAAGATTCGAATTCAAGTCTGGATACAATTTAATGCCAGGAAAAGTCGGAGGAAAACACATGGTTGCAACCTTGCCTCCATGGTTCAGGTTCAGTCACATCACCTCCTGTTTCAAGAACTTCTCTTGAAGATAGCGTTTATTTATACATTGCTCTGAAAGAGTTGGTGTACAAGGCCTTAAGTAACATGTCCATGAGTAGCAGCTTTCCCTAGGACTCCAGGCACAGTATACTCCACAGAGCTAAATAACAGCCCACAGTAAAATTACGCATAATCAATAGGCTGTCCACTGATCCAATGCCCCAGGGGCTCATTTCTGCGGAGTTTATTGTACATATATTCCAGGCACACGTATGGTGGAGGCTATTGATTCATGCACAGCTGTTTTTCTCCTGTTAGTGCATGATCATTTTCAAGTGTTTTATGAGAGCAGATGTTTTAAGAGCATGCCGAGTACACGTCTTTCCTCAACTGACACTTTTTTATTTATATCAACAGCAGATTGCTAGGCTGCTCTCCTTTTGATACCACAGGGGTAGGGGTTGGAATCACCAAACAATGTAAGTCTTAATATTCTTAAGCACAGGTGCTTCATCTATTCTTCTCCCTATAAGCACCACCAGCAGAAATCCTCTCAATCTCTCCCTGGGTCACTTTCTCTGAAAGAGACTCTTTTCCCCCCTTTCGTTCTCTGATCTTTTCTTCCCTCAGATTATTTGAACCTGATTTTTCAACCCAGACTTTTTAAGCTGGAGCAAACTGAGTATACACACCCATGTCCAAATAGAATGTAATTTTCTCTGTTGGGTCTGTACCTGGTCCAAATGGTTGAATTTAGGTAACGGTTTATTTTCTGAAAGTCAACATGTACTTCTGCTTGAACCTACTGCAAAGTCAGTCCCATACTGGTGCTACAAAAATCTGTTACCATGGAAAATAATGTTCTGCCACACAGTCATTGAAAGAGGCTGCCAATCTTGTTGTTTTTGCATCTTCAGAATGCATACAGCCTTAAACCAAAAGTTCTTCTACTTAATGTGATTTTGAATTCTTTTAGGCATAGAATACAGACAGACTTGGGACTTTAATAGGATTTTAGATGACTTTCCAGGGTTTTAGCAGGTGTTATGCTTTAGACATGAGGTGTCTCCCAAAAGCTCATGTGTGAGACAATGCAAGAAAGCCAAGAGGTGAAAATTTTGGGTTATGAGAGCCTTAACCTAATAAGTGCATTAACCCACTGGAATGGACTAACTAGGTGGTAACTATAGGCAGGTGGGGTGTGGCTGGAACAAATCAGTCACTGGGAGTGTGCCTTTGAGGGGCATATTGTCCTTCTTGAGCAGAGTTCTCTTTCTGCTTCCTGGTGCAATGTTCTGAGCTGTGTTCCTCCACCACACCCTCTTGCCATGATGTTCTGCCTCATCTCGGGTCCAAAGCAATGGAGATGGCCATCTATGGACTGAGACCTCTGACCCCATGAGTCCCAAAATAAACTTTTCCTCCTGCAACTGTTCTTGTCAAGTCTTTTGGTCACTGTTGTGAAAAGGCTGACTAAAACAGTAGGCAAGTAAAAGTGCTCTTGTAACCCTTACTCCCTGTCAGCCTATAAATTTCTTTTGGGATTAGCACATTCATGTGACCTCAGAGTTACTATAAGCTTAGAATATTTAGAGGAGCTAACTGCAGGTAAGACTGAGTATCCTTTTCAGTTCCTCTCCGTGCATATAGTCATGACCTTGCTCTTGCCAGTACTCACTTTCAGTATAACTCTCTTCTTCCTACAACCTCATCAACTAGAATTGTTTTTCAAATAGTCATTTCATATCAATCTGGCTTTGACAACAAACCAGTCCATTCACAGCCAATCATTCAATCAACACTTTTAGAGTACCAGTTACAATTTATGTGCTCTGCTATCTACTAGGGGCCTTGGTGTAAAATGTGGCCATTGTCTGGTAGGGAAGGAATTCACATACCAGATTGACTAAAAACTTTGGTCAGAAGAGAACATCCAGGACCCTAGGAATTTTTTTTTTTTTTTTTTTTTTTTTTTTTTTTTTTTGGACACAATGGATTAACTCACTTAGAGTTTAAATTTCTAAAGAAAGCACCTTTATTTTCCCCTTCTGTTCATTACTACTCCTTCTGCCTGGGAATGAAGGACTAGCATTGGTCCAAACCAATGTTAAGTGCTAACACAGTATAATAAGACGCCCAATTATCTTGTTCCTACTGTTGCAGAATTTCAGCTGAAGTATCAAGACAAAAGACGACAGGGGATGAGAACTCCTCTTCTAAGGAGGAACTGAGCATATTCTCAGAAGACTTAATCAAACGTGGCAGAACTAGTGTATCAGTGTCTATTTCCTACCTCCAGCACAGGAAAAGACTAGAGATTCATTGAAGAATTTATTTAAAGGGCATTTATAAAAGTTCAGAAGTTTGATTCAGAGATCCTGGGTATTTCAATAGGCAGTGAAATGACTTCTTACCAGATGGTTCCTTGCTGAGTACAAGAAACCAGCCCCTATGTCACTACCATGATGGGATACAAAAACATTCTTGGGAGAAATTAAGACAAATCTGTAAATTGGGGGGAAATTCCGTAAGTTAAGACTAGTATCAGCCTCATGCTTATAGGGGTATAAAATAGGAGGCTGTTAAAGTCAAATGACAAAGAGGAACAAAACTTATAGGGCAAAGAGGGAAGACAGTATTTACTCAAGCTAACAGTGGAAATACGTTTGAGATTTTCTGTGGTCAAGGAACATCCTGGAGGGTAATAGGGCATGAAATGCCTTACAAGGCCCCACCTATGAAGTTCAGTGCTAGGAATGTGCTCCCCAGCAGGAAGAACCTCAGGGTATACTCTTGGGGGCAAGAATATAGGAGAAAGGGTCACAAGAAATTATCTGGTCATGTGCATTCACCCACAGGAGCGAAGAGTCAATGGTAGAAGAAGGTAGAGGGAGCCATTGTTTGATAATAACCATAGGCATCCACAGCCAGATCAAAGCAGCAGTCACGTCAATCCTTATCCTCTAAATCCACCCTCCCCGTGTCACTGACCCAAGGGGAGCCAGAAAGAGCACCAAGGGAAGGACAGGAGAGCAGAGTATGTAGAGAAAGAGGTTACACCCTCTGCTCCTTCTCGGTTCTATAGCAATAGGTGTGGCCAGAGCAAAAGAGGTAATCAAAATCTTTAAATTAGATGGAAAACTGAGGTTTGAGATTAAACTTTTGACTCATTTTTTTAAAAACCATTTTAAAATTAGAGTACTTTTAGAGCCCAAAAATATTAGAAAACTATAGCCTCTTCCCAGATAGAGGGAAAAAAAGGGAGGAGCCTCAAAAGAATTTCCTCCAAGACAGTGTGATAGAGAGAGAACTGCTCCTGATTGAGCCTGATCAGTCCAGTTAATAAATCCTTAATAACAGTTACTGGAAACCCCATAGAATAGAAGGATACAATAGAGAAGTGAAAAATAATTCAAAAACTTTGTAGTTTTGGTTGTTCTAACAGAATACCACAGGCTGGTTGGTTTAAACACATTTATTTTCTCATAGTTCTGTAGGCTGGAAGTTCAGTTTATTCAGTTCCTGATGAAGGCTTCCTGGCTTGCAAAGAGAAACTTTCTCCATGTCCTTATATGACACACAGAGAGCACACCCTCTGCTATCTCTTCTGATGAGTACACTATCAGGATGCCACCCTCTCATCTCATATAACCTTATTTATTTCCAGTAAAGTCCTATTTCCAAAACAATGTCACACTATGGGGTTAGGGCTACAGTTTTAAAGGGACACAAGTCAGTCCACAGCAGTACCACTTCGAAAATAATTTGGGAAAAGAGCTAGTAAGAAAAAAATAGGAATCTATGCCCACACACAAAATATCTTAACACCCAAAATTTTAAAGGTGGAAAAAGGTGCATAATTTTGTGCTTTAATCTTCTGATAAAAATAATTGCTAATTATATTTTAGTACAAAAATGTGATAGGGTAAATTAATTAGAAAAGTAAATCATAGGGTTCGGGAGTATGCATTTGCTTAGCATGCATGAGGCCCTTGGTTCAACCCTCAGCACCAGAAAAAAAAAATTAGAAAAGCAAATGACCAAAAGGAAAAGAAGAAAAAATAAACTTGAGCTTATTGTGTTTATAAGAATTATTATTATTTGAATACATGTTAAATCTATGGTTTGTGATATGTGAAAGGGAATTAATTTAAGTATAAATGCCATGTTAAAAGTCATGTGGAGTTGTTTTTTTTGGGGGGGAGGGAGGGGGAGGTGACCAGGGATTCAAACGAGGGGCACTTAACCACTGAGTCACATCCCCAGACCTTTTTTGAGACAGAGCCTTGCTAAATTGCCGAGGCTGGCTTTGAACTTGAGATCCTCCTGCCTCAGCCTCCAGAGCCACTGGGATTACGGGCATGTGCCACTGCACCTGGCATAAAGTCATGCAGTCTTAAACTTTAAGTTTTAATAATATTTAGAAGTATGTAGACATGTTGAAAATCAAGTTGGCTTTAAAAAAATGAAATTACAGATAGAAATTCAAATGTGCACCTACTTCATTATAAAAAACTGACATATGACCAAATAGTTGAGGAATGATTCTTGGCTTGTTTAAAAGAATAAAAAAATTAAGTGTATTGAGTAAACATGTTGGTATTTATTTTAAACTATTATGGTCTAGGTGTCTTTTTCTTTCTTTCTTTTTTTTTTTTTTTTTTTTTTTGTACCAGGGATTGAACGCAGAGGCGCTTAGTCACATCCTCAACCTTTTTAACCCTTTTTTTTATTTTACATTTTGGAACAAGGTCTCACTAAATTGCAGAGGCTGGCCTCAAAGTTTGATCCTCCTGCTTCAGCTTCCCAAGTTGCTAAGATTAGAGGTGCACCAACACACCTGGCCGGGTATCTTAAGAAAAAAGAGTAAGATATTTAGTCAATTAATGAAGTTCAAGATGGTAGACAATATATAACTTTGCCTCCTATCCTTTGAAACTCATTAAATGGCAGTTGAAAAGAACTTTGAGGAAAAAACTTTACAAAAATTTTAGGAACATATGAGACATCAATGGATCCAGTATTTTTGCAGATTTCTGGACAGAGTAGGAAATAGGAAAAGGCATACACAAAAGCAGAGGGAACTGTCACTCAAGCCATGATCAGAAGAGGACTAAAACAGGAAGTGCTGTTAACCATGGGGTCCTCCAGAAACAGCAGAGGAAAAGAGCAGAACCAATTGCAAAATTTTAAAATGCAAAAAAATGAATAGAAAATAAAGTTTACAATATAGAACAGAAAAGACAAAGAATTTGAAAATAGGAGCAAAAATAGATATACAAAGGTTAGTCCAATTTAGCCAGCATCTAATTAACAGAAATTCTGCAAAAAGAAAATACAAAAAGAACGAATTCATTTTACCATGATGAGTGGCCTAGGGGTACATAATGAAATCAAGAAAAATAGAATCATAACACACTGTCTTGGCAATTTAAAAAAATCATTACATGATCAAAGTAATATAAAAATAGATTTTTTTTTCTTTTAATACCAAAGGCAAAAAAAGTATGGTTGCAATTGCAGAACAGAATGTAAATGGTATCAACTTTGACAACATAAAAGCAAAAGTTAAATTAAAGGAAGATAGGAAAAGAAAAATGAAGAGGCAGAGGAAAGGGTGGAGGCACTCATTTCTAATTTAGAGCAAAATCAAGTCAATTGACTAAAATCAAGGAGAAAAGAAATAAATGGATACTTTTTCTAAAGTTATTGTTTTTCTAAAGAATCAATAGTAAAGCTAAAAATAATATCACTATCAAAGTTTAGGGGGACATGAGCATGTGGGTGAGTGAACCAGATCCTCATAGTAGAAAGTGGAAATTGTCCGTGGTCCTTAAATCAACAGTGGATGAACAGTTTTATTTAGGTAACTACCAGAAACATTTTTAAAAATGGTTAAGAGGGCCAGATGTGGTAGTGCATGCCTGTTGATCCCAGTGGCTCTGGAGGCTGAGGCAGGAGGATCTAGTTTAAGACAGCCTCAGCAACAGCAAGGTGCTGAGTTCAGTGAGACTCTGTCTCTAAATAAAATACAAAATAGGGTGGGGATGGGGTAATATTTTTCCAATTAATTAAAAGATATCACATGCTTTATTACTTAAATTGGGCTAATATTACATAATACGCTATCAATTATTGCTGTGTCTAATTTGTGATGTTCAAACGCCTCTGAATCAGATCTGGACAAGTGAGAGCTGAAGCATACACATTCCTTGCTCTTTACTCACATCACACAGACAGGAATAAAATTAACACACTGATAAAGCCAGCTGTCTCTGCTAAGGGCCCCTCTTAGAGAACTAGTATATTTTATTTCTCATCTCTATCAAAAATCAGATCCCCCAGTAACTTCAACTATATATTCTGTTACTACATTTTTTTAAATAATGTGAAGGAACCAGCATGGGGCAATCCGCAGCCCCAGTTAGCACTCATACCTAACTTTAGGAGATGGCTCATAAAGGCTGTTTAGTGCTTCAAATAAGTGACATTGTATAGACAAAGATTAGCACTTGGCAAGGACGCTGATGGTTTGCTGGAAAATGTCACCTTAATCACTGTCAAATCATATTTATTAAGCAACTTGATGTTCCTGGGCGTAACTGAACTTGCTAAGATTTATTTTTCTTTCTTTTTTTTTTTTTTTCTTTTTTTTTTAAATGAACTGGCAGTGTGGATTAAAAGCAAAACTCAAAAATCAAATCAGCTTCCACATCAAAATCCTAATTACATTAGTGACGGCTGAGGGCAAAATATGGTCCTAAATAAAATTTTAGACAGTATTAGCAGTATGATCAAAAAGGATGAAAAATCACAAGTGACAAGGGAAAAGCATTTGATACGTGACCAAAAACAGAAAAACAACAAAGGAAATATTCTAACCTCCCAAAGAAACCCTAAGGATTGGCTTAGACAGTTCTCATCAAAAACTACATGGTTATAATTCCAATGCCCAGGTGCAGAGCAGAAAAATGAAAACAAGCCTGATGAATCACAGTATATCCAAGAGCAAAGGAGACCAACACCACCACCCCTGGATGTATGAAGAATTTAATTCTAACAAAGAAAACAATGTTGAACAACATTAAAAGCTAGGTTTGGTCTACTTTTAGTTTTATTGAGAGAACAAGTGCAAATATCTTCTACTATGTACATGCCTGTGTACCTACTAGTGTGCACACAACACAGCTAAGAAGGATATTTAAAATTCACTAAGAAAATAAAATTCACTGAGAAGATTTTCACATCAATCAATTCTTTTTCCAGCCACTCCAAATCTTTCCCAGGCAAAGAACATTTCCAAACGTTAGCCAGAAAAAAAGTATATGATCCATATGCAAGGCTTAATTGTTCAATAAACTCCTGCCTCAATCGTTAGAGATAGCATGTCATCAACGTGCAAATGAGACATGCACCCCTATGAAATTGGGTCCATATTTAATTTTAGCATTAAAATAATAATTGGTACCCAAAGCCTGCTTAACCTTAAAACTTTCAACTTTTAAAAACTACATGTAGCATTGTTTAGCTCAACATCAACACCCACTATGAAAAGTAGGAAAGATCACTAGTATAAATATGGACTTATAATGTGGATAAGGCAATTTGATCAAGAAAAGGGGGCCTAAGCAACTGGGGAGTCACATCATCCAGTCCACTTTGTTTAATCTATTTGTAAGGCAGCAACGTACATTTGAATGGGTTAATCAGAAAAAGTACACTTTGTTTATTGACTTCAAAGCTGATCACTAAGAAATCAGAAGAGATTTCTCCAGGACACAGCAGAGTTTGAAGCATATGTGGAGATGGTAGTTGACATGATTGGCGAACTATCGTTTTCAAGCAACCCATCCCTTATAAAGTATCAAAGGTTCATTTATAAATCTACATGAAAGCTATATGTTCCTGAAATGTTAACTGAATATTTCAAAATTATTGTGCTTGAATACATGAGCAAGATTAACAGAGTGGTGATAGAAGATAAATTTCTTACATCTCTATGACATATTAGAAGGAAAGAATACCAGTATTTCTCAATGTGGTTCAAGGACCACCTTCATCTGAATCACTGGCTCTACCTTTTAAAGTGTATATTCCGAGGCCCTACTAGAGAATTTTTTTTTTTTTTTAAACTGGGATTGAACCCAAGGATGCTTAACCACTGAGCCACATCCTGAGCCCTTTTCATTTTTTATTTTGAGACAGGGTCTCATTAAATTGCTTAGGCCTTGTTGAATTGCTGAGGCTGGTCTTGAACTTGAGATCCTCCTGCCTCAGTCCCCCAAGTCACTGAGATTACAGGTTTGCCGTGCCCGAACCCATCATAGAATTTACTTTGATATCTCTGGATGGGCCAGAGAATCTGAACTTGTAATAGGTCCCTAACCAAATTTAATGATGGTATTTCCACAGAATCCCATGTTACCAATTTTAGGTAAAAATATCTTTAGAAATAATATAACCCCACAATCTAAAAACAGTGGCCATCCCTCTGGAGAAACAGAATGTCTCATGATAGCAGCAGCACAGGACAGCAAAGGAGAACAGGCAAGCTCTAGGTTAAGAACCAGACTCGAATCTGTTACACTGTCACTTCTCCCTAATTCTATCCTCAAACAATCAGAGACAAACCCCAAATCGCACGAAATACTACATATTTTATTAGGATGTGTGCCTATCTGAAGACGTGTATTGAACACATTCAAATAAATGTTGCCAGAGTAGGAAGGAACAGGGTGGTGCTCTGAGACCCGGTGATAAAGAGAGGAGTCTTTTGCAGCCTAATGAAAGCGACATTCTATAAATTGAATGGTATTCTTTTGAGATGATTCAGCTCCCACTCCATAAGAAAAGGAATAAAGAACAATAAAAACATCTTGTCAGATGGCTAGGTTAAGTCACTGAGCCTGCTAGTGATGGCAGATCTTGAACTAGAAAGCCTTCTCTTCCAGCTACACCATAAGGATTCTCAGCTCTAAAATAATACCCATTGATCCTGCAACTAATGCTAAAACTATTACATCCTATTTCAAAACCATTAATGTGTCTTTTTTATTGTTCGTTCTATTTAGTTACACATGACAGCAGAATGCATTTTGATTCATTGTACACGTATTGTACACGTACCTTCATTTCTCTGGTTGTACATGATGTAGCGTCACACCATTTGTGTAATCATACGTGTACATAGGGTAATGATGTTTGTCTCATTCCACCTTCTTTCCTCTCACCCCCCATTTCCCTCTACACAATAAAGTTCCTCCATTCCTCCCTTATCCCCTGCCCGCACACGCCCCGCACCATTATTTATCAGCATCCACTTATCAGAGAAGTCATTTGTCCTTTAGTTTTTTGGGATTGGCTTATCTGGCTTAGCATGATATTCTCCAATTTCATTCTTTTGCCTGCAAATGCCATAATTATGTTCTTCTTTATGGTTGAGTAATATTCTATTGTGTATTTATACCACAGTTTCTTTATTTATTCATCTATTGAAGGGCATCTAGATTGGTTCCACAATCTAGCTATTGGGAATTGAGCTGCTATAAACATTGATGTGAATGCATCACTGTAGTATGCTGATTTTAAGTCCTTTGGGTATAGGTCAAGGAGTGGGATAGCTGGGTAAAATGGTGGTTCCATTTCAAGTTTTCTAAGGAATCTCCATACTGATTTCCAGAGTGGCTGCACCAATCTGCAATCCTACCAGCAATGTATGAATTTACCTTTTTCCCCACATCCTTGCCAACACCTATTGTTGCTTGTATTCTTGATAATAGCCATTCTAATTGGAATAAGATGAAATCTTAGGGTAGTTTTAATTTGCATTTCTCTAATTACTAGAGATTTGAGCATTTATTCATATATTTTTTGATCAATTGTATATCTTCTGTGAAATGTCTGCTCAGTTCCTTAGCCCATTTATTGATTGGGTTATTTGTATTTTTGGAGTCAAGTTTTTTGAGTTCTTTATAAATTCTGGAGATTAATGCTCTATCTGAAGTGCATATGGTTAAGATTTTCTCCCACTCTGTAGGCTCTTTTCATGTTATTGATTGTTTCCTTTGCTGAGAAAAATCTTTTTAGTTTGAATCCATCCCATTTATTGATTCTTGCTTTCATTTCTTACACTCTGAGTCTTATTAAGGAAGTCTGGTCCTAAGCTAACATAATGAAGATTTGGGCCTACTTTTGCTTCTGCTTAGTGCAGGGTCTCTGATCTAATTTCTAGGTCCTTGATCCATTTTGAGTTGAGTATTGTGCAGGGTGAGAGATAAGGGTTTAATTCCATTTTGTTACATTATGGATTTCCAGTTTTCCCAGCATCATTTGTTGAAGAGGCTATCTTTTCTCTATTGTAAGTTTTTGGCACCTTTGTCTAGTATGCAATACTTGTATTTATGTGGGTTTGTCTGTGTCTTCTATTCTGTACCATTGGTATACCTGCCTATTTTGGTGCCAATACCATGCAATTTTTGTTACTATTGCTCTATAGTATAGTTTAAGTTCTTTAACAACTAATAAATGAATTCAGCAAAATATCAGGATACAAAATCAGTACTCATAAGTCTAATGCATTTCTATTCATAAGTTTTGAATCCTCTGAAAGAGAAATCAGGAAAACTATCTCATTCACAATAGGCTCAAAAAAACAAAAAAACAAAACAAAACAAAACAAAAACCTGAAAATCAATCTAACAAAAGAAATGAAAGAAATGAAAACTACAGAATACTAAAGAAAGAAAACCTTAGAAGATGGAAAGATCTCCCATGTTCTTGGATAGATAGAATTAATATTGTCAAAATGGCCATATTACCAAAAGCGCTATACAGATTCAATGCAATTCCAATTAATATTCCAATGAGGTACCTCATAGAAATAGGGAAGCAATCATGAAATTCATTTGGAAAAATAAGAGACCCTGAAGAGCCAAAGCAACCCTTAACAGGAAGAGTGAAGCAGGAGGTTATCACAATACCAGACCTCATTAATTTGTCTTTAATATTGTGTTAATTGAGTTCTTGAAATATTTCCAATCTTTGCATTAAATTTAATGTAACTTCAAGAAGGCTGTGATGGGAACTTAGTTGGGAAATAGCTTTAAATGCTGTTTTAGTTTTAATTCAACAAATGTTCTTTTAATTACAGCCTGTAGGCTAAGATCTGCCAAGGATGTAAACAAGGGGAAGTGGTCACATGGTGAGTACCAAACATGAGAGAAACAACATGTGAAAGATTCAAAGGAAAGAATGGCATCCTGTTGGGGATGGGGAAGTCAGGAAAGCATTCACTGAGGAAGTGGGAAGTGGCACGGGAGATGAGCCTTGCAGATGAACCAGGTTTTAGTAGGTTCAAATCTTAAAAAAAAAAAAGAGAGAGAGAGAGAGAGAGTGAGAGAAGGAATTACAGCTAGTAAGAACAATATGAATGAAGATAAGCTAGAAATAGAGGTCAGAAGTTAACTTTGAGTATTACCACCTATAACTTCAATCAACTTATTAGATGTCTCACATGATTTAACCACTGCCTCAGGTGCTAGAAACACAAAAATTAATATAGCGTGAGTCCTGCCCTTGAACTTGGTTTGGATGTGTGTGTTGCATTCCTGACTTGGATAAGCTCCTGTGAGAGGGTAGAAAGAACAACCATAAGTCATAAGATGGGAAAACCACACTTCAGCACTAAAGATGGAATGGAGAAGGAAAGCCAGATGAAAAGGTGAGAAAAGAAATAACATATCAACATGAAAGAATACCCCTCAGATAGGAAGAACATGAAAAAGGGAGAATAAAATTAACAGTCCAATAGACCACGGACAAAAGATATGAACTGTTCACAGAAGAAATGGGAGTAGTCCCTAAACACATGAAAAGAGACTTTACCTGGCTCTTGGTTAGAGAAGCATGAGATGAAACTACGTTGAGCTAGTACTCCTCACAAACCAGAGTGACAAAAATCCTTATGCTTGACAGGTTGCCACATTATCGGCAAGGTTCTGAAGAAATGGTACTAGCAAACACAGCTGGCAGGAATATATAATAGTATGTCCCCTCTGGAAGAAAATTTAGCAGTATCTAAAATAAGTCACATATGTGACTTGCACTATATTTCTATTGTACAGTGCTGCTCTAAATCTAATTGTCAGCTCACAGAAAATTTGAGGGACAGAGAACATGTTAAAGATAATCCATGATTCAATTAACCTGATCCAACATGAAGAAAATTCTAATACCAAAGATTCATATTCCAAAATACCAGGCAAGAATAGGGAAATTGAACACAGACCATCTCCTAGGTGAGTCAAAGGAATTGTCCAAGTTTTTACCACTGAAAATCCTGAAAGAGCACTGATTTAAAAAAATATGAGACTGATCAATTCTAAGGACAATTACAATTTGAATAAAAATGGTTGATACTAAAGCCAGACTGCAGAAGTCAGATCATTCTTACAAAGGTTTTTGTCCATCAGGAAAAGGGGAAACTTGATTTTGAACACACTTAAGGGTTGTCATGTGTAATAATTAAGTACCAGAGTAAGAATCACTAAGTTAAACAAATATTCCTGAGTCATTAAATTTTCAAGACTGTTTTAAAATCATGGAAATGGTACCAATTTAAGAATCAGAATATCTAAATTCTCATTTCCAGTATTACCTGTGAGAGCATATCCATTTTCTCCCATCGGTGCAGGAGGAATGATTTCAGAGAAATGAAACCATAGGAATGTGACTTCAGATCACAAAGTACCTAAAAATTGGAGAGCAAGGAAAGGAGAACCAGCAGAGTATCCTGCATTATCTGACTTGACCAATGGGCTCAGGACACGTGGGTCAAGTGTGCTTTATAAGTGAGCAGCGAGTGGAAAGGAGCCCTCAAACCAGAAACATGTGACCAGTCACAGCTGGAGTATGAATCTGCCTCTGGTTACTGCAAGGAAGTAATTTATTACAGTGAGCTACAGGGAGGGTTGGCGTTGACTTGATCCACATGTCTGCTATTGCGAAGTACCTCCGGATGTTAGCTAGAATTGCTGAGCCTCACCAAAAAGTTACACAAGCCTGAAATATCCAGTGAATAAGCTTGAGGCAAGTTTAAGGGAAAAGGTCAAGTGAAAGGACAGGAATTCCAGGGCCTACCACTGCAGACAGCAAACTCTTTTGTCTGACTCTGAATACCCTGAGAAAGGAAGGCTCTCTTTATTTATTCAACAAGTATTTATTGAGCCCCTTATTAGACTTGAAGTTACTCCCCATCACAGTACTAACACTCAGAACAGAATAGACAATGTTGGTGGTGAGGACCTCGCTTTTAGGTATGGAAGATCACTGCAATTTCGAAGAAGAATCTTCAGAGGTCAACAAAATCTTTTTCTAACTCAGAAGCAGATGATCAGTCTCCCCCCACCTTAGAAGAAAAGTCATAGGCAATATCTAATAGAAAGTAGTCACAACTTATAAAGTAATAATGGAGAAAATCATTTAACAGGAAACACGATGGTGACACAGAGACATACAAAGGAAAACAACTCTGTCCAAAAATTTCACTTTATCAAAATTTCCCATTAGAAGACAACTTTCACTGGTCCTGGCAAGACATCCTGCCTTGGGTTTAGAATGTTGAAGTTCTTATAACACAATTCTCATTTCAGCTAGAAGCAGGATTTCCAAACCTCACCTGCAACCACACAAGGTGTATATTAGATGTACACAATTCTGGTTTTGTACATTTTAGGATGTTTCTCTTAGCTTTAACATTCTTATTTCATCAGCCTGGGAGAATATCCTATTCTTACCATGGTCAAAATGACAAAAGCAACAGATGATGAAGGTCCCAACTTCTTTTCCAAAGTGAAGATCTGGAATTGGACTAGCGTGCCATCTGGTAGGAGGGATGGAGCTTAGAAAACTAAAAAGAGGAAGTAGGACTCATGTTTCCAAAGCAATTTCCTTGGAAACTCATCTAATAATTGTCTTGGACAAAAAAAACTGACGCTCTTCTCCTTTATCTCCCTCTTCATTCCACAGAATAACTTTATCACACAGGAAGGTAATAGTTTCCTACATCCCTGGAATCACCTAGGGTTTCTTGGTATTGGTTTGATAGGCAATACCTATACTTGACAGAAGAGGGCAGTGTGGAGCTTTTGACTTGCACATGTTCTGTCCCTAGGGTTCAATCTAAATAAAGCAAAAAAAAGTTGATGTTTCAAGAAGTGGAAGATGGTCAGCAAGCACCCATGCAACCACGTGAAAAATAAAGAATTAAAACATCTGAAAGGATTCAAAGTGTGGGACTGGGATGAGAGACGGATTCACACAGATAGGGCTCTGTCTCAGTTAAACACAAGCTCATACGGTTCTCTATTGGACTTGCTGTCTCCACATCATTTGTCCATCCTCTGTTTATTTCACTTCATGAGCTCCTTGTCATTTAATTAATGCTTTGAAATGAAACATGAAATTTCCTTATCAATTCATTTTGAAAATATATCCTGACTTGTTAATCTTTCCCTTCTTTAAAAGAAGATTTCTATAGCTTATATTACAAGGAATGACAAGGGCAATTATCATTAAAAACCGAGCAGAACAAAGCTATGGTAATGAGGAGCGCCCGGATTCATTCACCAAGACACTCAGCGATAAAAGGATAAAATGAACCCACCTTTCTCTTTCTGATAACAAAGCAATTACAACTTGTAAAGTAATACAGAGAAAATAATAATTTAATAGGAAACAGAGAATGGTGGGTGCAGAGGAATACAAAGGAAAACAACTCTGCACAAAAGATAATTTACTTTATCAAAACTCCCCATTATGAGGAGAAAACGACTTGCCAAAAATGTCAGGATGCAAGGCAATATTTTTCCCAGGAAAAATAATTTTCTCTTATTCATATTCAGAAGGTTGCTAGTACAATGATATGATGAGGAAAAAAATCTTTCTTTGAAAGCAGTGAGCAGGGCTGGGGTTGTGACTCAGTGGTAAAGCCCTTGCCTAGCATGTGTGGGGCACTGGGTTCAATCCTCAGCGCCACATAAAAATAAATAAAATAAAGGTATTGTGTCAATCTATAACTAAAAATAAATAAATAAAAGTAGTGTGCAAAGAAGCACAGCACAGGTAAAACAAAATGGTACAATAATGTATACACTCGCGCGCGCGCACACATACACACACACACACACACACTCAGGCTTAAGGACCAAAACTCTAAGGAAAAGAATTATGGATCAGAGACCACAGGGTTAACATTCTGAATGAACAACTGACATTTGGAAAAAGTGAGAGGTAGCAGCCCTTGTGACCATCCAGCATCTTAGGGAGAGCACCAGCTGCCAGACCAGGGCCAGCAGTTTCAGCACAATGCCACCCACATCCAGGTTGAAGGCCACATGTCCGTGAACCAAGGACGGCTCAAGGATCTCCCCCTGAGAAGTGTTAATCAAGGAACTTCAGCTTGAAACTGGCAGCCAAGGCACCTAAGCTTGTGTTTGAGCCAGGCAGCTCATGCCCGAAGTCTTAAATGACTTCCACTGTTCCATCTTTAAATGGGGATTGGCGCTGCGTACCAGTCAGGGATGTGCAGAGATCAGGTCACGATTATGAAGTGCTCTGGAGCTGAGTATTAAATATTACAAGATCCAACACAAGCTAGAATATGGCCTACACAGCTGACATGGGCTTCCTGCTGCTCATGTCACAAATCATGTCAGTCTTCCAGGTGTTATTGATTGCAAAAGAAAAAGCCTAGAAATCAGGGTTTCCCACAATCGGGGGAAACGATCTTCCTGAAATAGCTGTGATAATGGTGTCAAAGTGGACATGACAAGTATGCATCCTTTATAGAAGAACAAATGTTGAATGTTAAAGATTGTTCTATTTCTTAAATACAGATTTGTTCTCTCTCTACCCACTCCACATCCCTTCCCTTCCTCCCTCATTCTTGTTTAATGCTTTGTTGTACACACTAACCCCAACTTCTCAATTTTGATATTAAAATTAATGTCCCCTTTATATATAGGACACATTTCAAAGTCTTCACAATCCAGGAACATCCTGTCACAGAGAGAAGCTGTAAAGCTATGGATTATAAATGTGATCATTTAGCTCGATCCCTAACCAGATGTTTGAATCCGCTCACAACATGTTCAACTGCCTCTGGTGATGATGAACCCATCCTCCTCACCGCCTGTCCCATTTGCAAAAGTTTTAATTATTTCAAAGTTATTTTGTACACTGGAGTCTGCCTCCTCATGGTTTAGCATCCCTGATTTTAGTTCTGTACTTTGGAGGTACATAAATATCTAATCCCTGACCTTTATATCAGTTCTTTAAGTATCTGATAGCAATTGTCAGCCCCACCAAAATTCAAAGACTGACTTCTTCCAGGTTTTGTGGTTACAGGATAGAGAACATTACTTGAACTCTTCAAAGAATTAGCTTTGACAGTTCCAGGGATGGTTTTAAAGGGATAGGGATCATTTCAATAGTAAGATATCCATCGGCATGTTCTTCTTTATTGGGCATATTCAGATAAGTGAGCTGAAGAGAAGCAGACTGAAGTTTCTAGGTGAGTCGTGACAGTGGTAGACAGGTGGAGATACAGATGCACATCTCAGACATCAGACAAGCAAATGTGTCACTTAAACAGGGAGCCTGCACTGTGAGGCAGGAAACCCACATGGGGAAGAAGAATGGGGACAGATATCAAAGATCCAAACTCAAGAATAGTTTCAATTGGGGCAATGAGAGTAACAAATATCTAATGTATTAGTTTTCACTTATTCTCTGAGGAGGTTTTCAGATGCCATGAAAGTCCTTAGTTTGCCAATTTACTTAGGAGGATTATTAAGTACCTACTATCTTACCAGCACTGTTCTAGGTACTGGAAATTCAGTGAAGATTGACAAGCTCCTTGGCCTCAGGGACCCAGTAAAGGACACAGACCAGACACAAGAAGTTAAGTTCAGATTGGTGATAGTAACAGTGCTCTGTAGAAAAATAGACATTTTCCAGCTGTATTATCTTAAATCATTTTAACTTCTTATCCTCAGCTTTCTTTTCTCCAAGTATTATCATAGTCCCTAAAACACATTATTTGAAAATTTAAATTAGATATTATAAAATACTAGCACAGCACCTAACACAAAGTAGCTCCTTAACTAAGGCATGTATTTTGCAAGCAATCGCATCACCAAACAGGAAGCCAGAAAGAATGAGGTCCTACAACTCCTGAGGGCAGCACCCCCAATAACCTAAAGACATCTGACCCACTCGGCCCCACCTCTTAAAGTTCCATACCCCCTCTAACGTC
Organism: Sciurus vulgaris; assembly: GCF_902686455.1. Taxonomy (NCBI): domain Eukaryota; kingdom Metazoa; phylum Chordata; class Mammalia; order Rodentia; family Sciuridae; genus Sciurus; species Sciurus vulgaris. The sequence continues at coordinate 56,439,812 of NC_136466.1, forward strand.
ACCATCCTAGGGACTGTGTTCCCACAAACGTGTAAAATGTAACACCTGAGAAGATGAATAGCTAAAGATCCGGACAAATATTCATAGATGTCATATGTGTCCTTGGTCACACCATCAGGTGAGATTGCCCTAGAAATCCATCATCACAGAAACCACAGACTTTGCTCATTCTTGATGATCAGGAAAAGGTATCCCACTGGCTCCCATCTTCCCCAGCATAGCCATTCTCAAAACACTCCCACTTGTCTGTCTTCGGTTTTATTTAAGCTCCTATTTTTGGTTTCTCTTTTATCAGCTCTTGTACTTGGATTTAAAGCTAACTGTTCTATTTTTAGATATATGTCCAATACAATCCCATAGCTATTTAATGTACAATAGCGACAAGCCAACACCTTAATCCCTCCTTTGGGAGGTCATCCACACCCAGGTCAAGAGTTAATTAATACACCCTGGAATCCTTCATCACATGTTTGACTTTGTTGTGTGCAAGAAGAATATACGCTCAGATGAAGACAGATGGAGAGAAAATTAAGGACTTTTTTTTCCTTTTTACAGATGTAGAACATTTCATTTGTTCTTTTTAAAGGACAAATCTACTTACAGAAAATAAAAGAAAGTGTAGCTATAAGCAAAGAGAATAAAATTCTATATGCCCTCTGTAAAATCAAACAGCAGGAAAGGGCTATCTGATACCCTATTGTTGTGCTTTCTGTTATGGTTTGGATGTAAGTTGTTCCCAAAAGTTCATGTGTGAAATAATGCAAAAAGGTTTAAAGGTGAAATGATGTGTTATGAGAAACTTAACCCAATCAGTGAATTCATCCCTTGATTGGATTAACTGAGTGGTAACTGAAAGTGGGTAGGGTGTGACTATAAGAGGTGGGTCATTGGGGGCATGCCTTCAGGGTACACATTTTGGGTCTGGTGGGGAGTCTCTCTCTGCTTTCTGATCATCAAAGGATCTGCTTCCCTTTGCCACACTCTTCTGCCATGATAGTCTGCCTCACCTTGAACCTGAGGAATGGAACCTGCTGTCTATGAATTGAGACCTCTGAAACTCTGAGCTCTGAAATAAAATTCTCCTCCTTTAAAATTGTCTTTGTCAGGTCTTTTAGTCACACTAGCAAAAAAACTGACTAAAACATCTATGTACTGTTTAGACACTTACCCTATGTCATCTCAACAGCTAGTTTTTGGATTAATTTCAAAACATTGCTTGAAAACTGAACATCTCCCTAAAAGGTACATTTTTTTCCTTTTGTCAAGATCATTAAAATAAACCCCATACTTTTAGCAGATCATCATTCCAAGAGACAGAAAATACTCTTGGCATTTTTACAATAGCAAGTTAAAATAATTCACTGTAGCTGAAAGCATGTAGAACACATCTCCTATGCAGACTGAATAAAGGTTACATCTATTTCATGTTTTATTCTATACCACGCCAAACCCTAGACAAGCCCAAAGAACTCTGAGAGCTACTATTCTTAGAGGAAGATGAGCAATTTGAGAAAGTTCCTCTTCCCTGGATAAATTCCATATCAAGTAGACACAGAAGTTGAGACCAAGAAGAAAAAAAATATATATTACAATCACTGTCCAGGGTAGCATCTGCAAAAAATCACCCTGGAAGCTCCTGTAGCACATTGCACCATATCAAAATATTGCAGCAGCACTATTACATCAGCTCCCTGAGAATAAGTAATCAAGGAGATAGATACTGCTGCTTTCCACGAAGACTTTTTTTTTTTTCCTGAGCCACTACTCATTGTAGAACATGAAGAAAGAAAAGTGCATCTCTTTTAAAAAATAGACACCTGCATCATTCTTCTGAAACTGTCTCCTTGGAATTCTCAAGTTGTGATCTCCAATTAAAATGAAACCAGAGATTGTTTTCAAACAATAAGAACCATGAGGCAGAGATTAGGCTTTCCTACTAAAATATTTACAGACCGAAGAATCTGAAGGCAAGCTGCTCTTGTTTTCAAAAGGCCTTATTTGCTAATTGCATTCTAAGTTTTTCTGAATATATGTTTCCCTGCATAGTTGCATTCTTATTCCCTTCCATAAAGGAGAAATTTGTTTTCCAAAAATTTCTGCACTTTATAAAAGGATGCTCCATAGGTTTCCTTTAAAAAGCAGACTCCCTGCTGTGTTTAAAATGAGTCAATTTACAAAAATGTGAATTGGGCACAATTCTCTAGAAATACATCTGCTCCCTAAAACAAGGTACACCTACTAAAAGCGGCAGGTCTGAAAATGAGTCCCCAGGAAACATATTTCAGACTCTTCAGTAAAATAAAACAACCCTTAGAGTTAATAATCACTGGGTTGTGTTTATTAATCTGGCACAAAGCAAGACAACTCCTGAAATCCTTAATTTCCCTTGCATGTGCACTGACTGCTCCCTGCCATGCACACCTATAATCTAGCTACCTTTCTAATCTACCCTAGAATACAAAAAAATGAATTCCCCTGATTCGACTTCTCTCCACTACTGAAATGGGTCATATATCCAGCCCCACCTCTGCCCTGCTGACCCTCCTCCTACTCAGGGCTCTTCCATGTCCGAGCAGCTCCCTGGAGCCCTCCTTCCACAGCCCCACCACTTTTCCTCTCAAGCCCACCTCAGCATTCACTTCCTTCTCTCATCAGCACCATCCTTGACACCACCCTCCAGACTAGACCAGTTCTGTGTCACTCTGCCACCTGTACTTTTCCTTCCTAGCATTTGTCCAGAGCTTGCATTTAAATAGCTGGACCTATTTAATCAATACCTGTTTTCCCAATTCATGAAACATATTAGGTCTTTTTTGCCCATCATTTTATCCTTTTGCCTGGTACCAGCATAGCACATAGTGAGCTGAACAAATATTTACTAATTAAATGAGCCCTGCTCTCCAAATTTTCCTAGTTTTAAAGTCTTCCTTTAAAAACACATCATCAATAACACTTCTCCAGAGAGCTCTGCCCCACTGCCTACACCCATTTCTTTCCAAACTCTTTACCCTTACATCTAGGGCTCTACTAAAATCAGTGTCTCAAAAGTTTGCCAATGATCTCCCTAAGGGACAAAGTTGGTAATTACTTCAAGCTGCATCTACCTTAAGTTTCTTCACTGTAAATTGTGGACCTGACCTTCCCTGTCTTTCTCTGACTCCTGACAATCTTTCTCCTTTCCTCCTTTCCCCCACACCTTCTCTAGCAATTTCCTCAAAATTATCACCTTCCTTCCCCTTTGAGCTCTTTCTTCTGACTCCCCATCTTTATTAAGGATACTCTCTTTCCCCAGTCCCCAAGTGTGAGACCTGTCACTCCAAGATAGTCATCTAAACAATGCCACAGGTTCCCTCCAGGGATGATTCCTACCGCTAAGATTCAATTCAGGCTCTGCTTATATCTAACTCCTGGGCCATCTCGAGTCATCTCCTCACTAGTCTGTTCTACTCATACACTATTTTTTCAAATTAAGTCCAACTACAACACTTCAATGATAAATTACCAAAGTGTTTCCTTTTCCCATTGCATCAAAAACCAAATACAAAAGCCAACCTTGACTCAAAGGTATCAGGACACTTCCCTGCTGTATCCCAGAAAAATCAGTGATTGACTATCCCTAAATACATCTGACAAACCCACAGAAACTTCACACACAAACCCATAGCCTGTCTTCCCCATTCTCCCCAGAAGAACTAAGTTTTACCCAAGTTTCCCATTACATAAAAGCTACCTCCTCCATCAAAATTTTCCTGATTTTCCAAACAAATGTAATCTCTCATTCTTTGACCTCTCATAAGCCTTGGTATTTTCTTGTATCATAATTGTGTTCCAGAGATATATATTCCTCTAAATTTTAAAGTCTTTAAGAATGTCATCTACTTGGAAAAGTTGATCACAGTGCCTTGAAATCCCAAATAAATCAGGAAATTCCCCTCAAAGAACCATGTTTTCCCCTTCACAAAATGAGGCTTTAAGTGATTGGTTCTAAAAAGGTATTTATCAGAACTCCTTAGTAGTAAATAAATTGCGAAATGACATCAACTTTCAGTTGGCAGAAGTTGAATTTTCAAAGGTATTTATTTCAATGTCTTATAAAACTAATGTTTTTAAGGTAATAGTGCACACAGGGTAAGGATTTCAAATCCTAAAGGTTTGGTACTGTACAGATTGAAGGTTAAGTTCATTAAAAACAAGTCAGAGGATATGGCTCAGTGGTAGACTGCTTGCCTGGCATGCATGAGGCCCTGGGTTCAGTTCCTACCACCAGAGGAAAGAAAAAAAGAAAATCCAATAGGTACGTATTTCCTAATTAATAAAGTATCAGCCAAAGCCCAGTGCTCCCATGGGAGAAGTTCTTTCATGACAACTAACAGCACTGCAAAAGTCACTCGAGCCCTGGTCATGTGCTGCTGAAGAAATGACCACCAGTGAGAGGCCAAGAGCTCCGAAGCTTTAGCAGGGAGTCTACCACTTATTGGGCACGTGGCTCTCAGTTTCTCTTCCGCTGCTGCACAGATGATAAAAGTGTGCTGTGAGTTAGACTAAAACCTCTCACATCATTGAGGGTCATTATTTATAACTAGTGGGTGCAAGATGTAAGGGGTCAATGTGTTTAAGTGTATTTTTAAGCATATGAAGTATTACTGGTTGGTTATATGATACTCAGGAGTGAGACCAAAGGTTTAATCAAGAATCATGCCTTGAGTTTTGTTTATGAGTTTAAACACTTGCATACAGTAAAAAAAAAAAAAAAAAAAAAAAAAAGTTTGTTGAATCTTCAAGTTCGAAAACATCAACAAATTAAAAGTAATACTACACAAGTGGTAGTTTTGGCACCCAGAAACTGAGATTGGATTATGACAAGATTTAACCCTAGGGTATTTCAGCATCATAAAAAATAAAGACTAGAAAACAAACTAGATATTCAACTATATAGGATGGAGTTAATTACAGCACAGCAGAACCATGTTTCTGGAATTAAAGCTGTTATTAGAGATTTAGCGTAACAACTTATATTAAAACAGAAGTGAAAGAATACAGGGTAATCAATTGTATATTTTAGATTTGGTATATATACATTTGTATTAATATTCAGTAAGACAACACATACAAACCTTATAGTAATTGTCACTGTATGGCATGAAGTTTTTATTTTTTCCTCTTTTTGGCTTCTTTAATCTTTCTATAATGAACATATTTTTTAATATTGATAATAAAAGGAACTAATGGGCCAGTACTCTTTAAATGAGGAAAGGACAAATAGACATTTGTTTAAAAAAAAAAAAAAAGACTAATTAAAACTAACTACAAAACTGTGTATAGAGTAGAAAAGGTAATCCTATTTCAAAGAAAAGATTATCCTATTATATAAAGTTTAGTTTTTAACTTCCACACATCAGTAAGACTTTTCAATGGAAAATCAAAGTGCTAACAACCAAATAGTGATCAAAGTGCAAAGAGGAAATTCAAGAGGTTACATCTAGAAAAGAGAGCAAAATAGTTCAAAGTTAATATGCTAATACAGGCCCCAAGAAAAACATTTCCCCCAAAACTCTATTTTACCTGTTTTAGTAAAGTCTTCCTTGGTGGTTGAAAAGAGGCTGTTGTAAGGGGCCGAACACACCTACCATACCCAACCAGAGTGTTTCTCAAAACTAAACAAAATATTCCTGGGTGGTGCTTCCACCAGAGAACAGGAATGTGCAATTTCCCCGATAGAAATAGTTGGGGCTGTTATCAAGAAAATACTCTTTAAAGGCTTCACTTTAAGAACTGCTAACGGAAGGCAGAGTCTCCCTCCATACCAGCTTTCTTTCCGAATCACTTGTAATAGCTAAAAGAGAGCAGACATCTTCGATCCCCTGGGAGTGGGAATTATTAGGTGTTTTTTTAATGCCTCCAAGTCTAAGATTTAATTTTTTCAATGTAGTTTTTCTTCCCCATTACCGTTTCAAATCATTTTCGGAGTGACAGTTATTTACAACAGACACCTTTCAACCATTTTCTCTGACTATCTCAAAGAAAGTGAAATTAGCCAATTTCTTCTGATCACTTTTGTTGTACAAGTCATTTTTTTCCCAGTAATCCCCTAGTTTTCCAATGCAATCTTTAGGCCCCAAAAAAATAAAACATAAGTTTTAAGTGATATGATAAAAAAAAGAGGGAAATAGCTAAGAGATTGAGGTGAAATGAAACCTAAAATTTGAGAAGTGTGAGAACTAAAAAGTCCAGTGGTCCATTGTTAGAATACAGTATTTAGCCTTAAACATAAAATTGCTTTGTAAGAAAAACAGCTGGAGGGGAGAGCAGAATGGAAAGTTAAAAGCAGTTAACATCAGCGTATGACAAAATCACAGCCCCTTGAGGGGGAAAGGGACTGGCCTGATCAGCAGAGAGAAACTGCAAGATGCACTCAACCCTAGAAGGCCTTCCCACCACAAGAGAACAGAGGAAGGTGGGGACGAGGAAAGGTACATTTCTTTAACCCATTAGGACACAGTAAAACCTAGGCAACATTGGGGAAGACCTACTCAGTCACTGAGGAACCAGGGAGGGACCTTGTGCTCTAGGGAATAAAATGTTGATTCTAACTGCTCTGGTTGTGCCTGCTCACCCAGACACCCCATTTTACAAGATTATCACTAAAAGCCTCACTTTCTCTGTACCTTTTGTCTTGCAGCCATTCTTTGAGTTTGGACAGGTGTGTTTCTCACAAAAAAAAAAAAAAAAAAAAAAAAAAAAAAAAAATTCATATATATATATATATATATATAAAGGAAAGAAAACTTCAGATTTTGAATTTCTGATAATTACACTACTTCTCATGTTCTTTAAGCTGTCAGACTTAACTTACAGACTCCGTTGTGCGCCAGTGTGTTGTAATACTGACGGTTACCTTTAAATTTTTAACTTTAATGTTGGGAATGTTGCCGTAAGCATTTTCCTAATCTGCTTATGATCCAGGCAGACAATCAAGATGTCATACCCACTTCTGAAGGACATAATGAAATAATGATGCAACAATGACTATGGCCTTGGACACAGCATTTGATGTTATCTCCCTTAAGATGGCCCAGGTTCCCCCACACAGGTATCTTTCCAATTTCAGTTGCCCTGTTTTCTGGCACACTGCTGCTTGACTTCATATTCCAGTGTTCTCGGTACTTTTGATAATCCAGACACATTTTTATTAGAACAATGAAAGAGCTGTCACAGTGGTTTCCTTTTTCCATGTATATGACAAGTGTCATGGGACAGGTAGCAATTTGCTTAGGCACAGGAATACAGAACTGGGGCTTGAGAGCAATTTTCTACCTCACACCATCTGCGGACTACCTTAGGTGCCCAGTGAAGCCAACTAACTTTCCCTACTCCGATACTCAGTGTTACCACCTCTGTAGGGCTTCACAGAGACATGCATTGCCCTCTCTAAAGCACGATGACTAGAAATCTGGCCATCTAGGAAAGTCTGCCCCATGCAGTGCTCCAGTCTTTGCTCTCCCCTCCTCCTTAATCTGGTGGATTTCAGACCTTGAACCCACTTCCCAGTTCCCCACCCCAACAGGCTTATTAAAGCAAGCAGGCAGCAGGGACCTGGAGAGCAATCCCTCTCCCTGATACATGGAATGGGTAACCTTGAAGAGCTGTGGTCAGTGGAGTCTCCCAGGTCAGGAAAGGCCCAGACCACTGACAATTTCTGAGACTCCAAGGATACTAAAAAGGGAACTGTCAAATAAGATTTCAAAAATGGTAGGCTATTTACAAATTTTACTTGAAGAGTATCTGGAAAATGTGTATATACATATATTTATATGATTGTGATACTCACATGGAAAGTTCAGGAATTAAATAAGCATTTAAAATGCCCCTAGGATATACAGCTATTAATGGGCCAACTGCAAGATATGATCTTCTTAGATTCTTTCAGTGTGCTCCCATGTCTGTATAACCTAATTTGCAGAATACATCCAAAGTCTAAAGGCCCTTCATGAATGAGAAGACTAAATAGCCCCATGTCACCCTCACCCCCAGTATAGGCCTATATTCAGAGATAATGAATGCAAAGCACCTATCTCGGTACTCAGAACATAATCAATGTTGGTTCTACTTATAATTAGTTCCTACTCACTTCCCACAATGCTATGAGGCAAAAATGCAAATTAACCACACAGTCAAAACTCTCATGTTCACACATTAACGTCCCAAGGTGACCTCTCCATCCACCAACTTTTAATAACCTTTATTTTGTTAAATGTAAATTTGATTATACCACTTGTGTTGTGTCTATTTAGTTGTTTATTCTTTGGTTTTTACAAGTAGCACTCAGTAAAATTCTACAGCAAGAATACTTAACCTTCAATTATGAACCCCTTAAAGAGATTGTGAATGCCATAAAATTCAATGAAAAACTTTGAATGACTGAATGTGTACTCCTTTTCTTTAGAAATGTATCAAACCACATATAAGATTTTAAAATGGATTTATGAACCAAAAACTGTCTTTTGGGAGGGTTTTTGTTTGTTTTGTTTTATACTAGGAATTGAACCCAGGAAGTACATCTTCAACCCTTTTTCTTTTGAGATAGGGCCTCACTAAATTGCTGAGGGCCTCACTAAATCGCTGAGGCTGGTCTCAAACTTGTGATCCTTCTGTCTCAGCCTCCCAAACCACTGGGATTACAAGCATGTGCCACTGCACCTGGCATGAACCAAAAACTTAATCTTCGATGTAGACAATCGGGGTATACTTACACCATCCCTGAGCTGAACACGCAGGCAGCATCTCAGTCCTAGAATCTCAGTCTTTTACCATAAAGGATAAGTCAGGAAGTGATCTAGAAAGGCCTTGCATGTGACCCACCTGGTCTCTGCATTCATTTCTAGGACTACTATAATGAATTATAACAAATTACCTCAAACTGGATGGCTCAAAATCACACTGTGGATGCAATCCATGTATCAGAAGGGCCATGTTCCCTCCAAATCCTGCAGTCGCAGGTGTTCTTATCTTATGAAAGCAAAACTCTTCTCTCTGCCTGTCTTCACATGGTCACCTTGCTGTGTGTCAAAATTTTACCCTTATAAGGATGCCAGTCATATTGAATTAAAGACTGTTAAAAAAATTAACTGGGAAGTAATGAAGCTAAGACAGTGATCCCATGCCTTAGGTTCCTAAGTCAGCAAATGGAAATTCAACTCAATACAAAAAATAAAATCAAACTTATGCTTAACCAGTTAGAACTTGCCAACTAACCTCTCCAGGGACTTTGGAGCTACTGTTCCACTTAACAATGAAATGTTTTGTCTTGTTTTCATGTGCACCTTATAAATTTCTCCTTGTGTCCATTCAGTAGAACCCAAACCATCTATGATTTGGTGCTGTCCCATTCATGAATCACTTTCTGCTCAAATAAAAACTTCTAAAAACTGTAACATACTTAAGTTTATCTTTGAACATGGCCCACTACTCCAGTATAACCTTATCTTAACTAATGATATTTGCAACTACCCTACTTCCAAGTAGGATCCTATTCTAAGGCACTGGGGTCTAGACTTCAGCACATCTTTGGGAGGGGAATACAATTTGTCCTACTGCAAACTATTCTATTTACTTTGCTTATAGAAAGAGCAAAGGAAAGACAATCAGCACATACTGAGGTTTCCCTATGCCTCCATCTGTGCTAAAGCTTTAATCCTCAAAACCTTTTTTACCCAGGAGAAAACAGAATCAGATGTGTCAGGTGACCCGTTTGGTGATGAGAACCAGTAAACACTGAGTATGAATACAAGTTCCTCTGACACTTTTCATTAAGTTAATGCGATCTACAAGAATAATCTCAGATCACTGGGGCTCCGGAGGCTGCCTAGGGGAGGAGCGGTGAGGAGAGCTGTGTGGACTCAGGACACCGGGGCCTGCCCTGAGGAGGAGGAGGAGGAGCGTGGCTGCTTGAATTCGGAGTGGCTATACCAGAGCTACAGGCAGTTGCCAGAGGAGAAATTGTGCAGCGACCTGTTTGGACTTAGAGCGACTGCTTCTGAACACCTGGCCTGCCCTGAGGACGAGGAGGAGGAGGACCGGGGCCACTTGGATTCGGAGTGACTGCACCAGAGCTACAGGCGGTAGCCAGAGGAGGGGCTGCGTGGCGAGCTGTTTGGACTCAGACCACTTCTGAACACCGGGGCCTGCCCGGAGGAGTAGGAGGAGGAGGAGGAGGAGCACGGTGGGTCGTTTGGACTCGCAGTGACTGCACCAGAGCTCCAGGCGGCTGGTCAGAGGAGGAGGCGATTGGTGAGTTGTTTGGACTTAAAGCAACTGCTCCTGAACACAGGGGGGCTGCCTGGAGGAGAAGCGCGGTGGGTCGCTTGATCTCGAGTGGCCGCACCAGAGCTCCGGGCGGCAGCGCAGAGGACGCATGCAGCGGGTCACGTGGATTCAGAGCCACTCAGAGTGACCGCTCCTGAACACCCGGGGGGTTACCTGGAAGAGGAGGAGGAACAGGGAGGGTCATTTTGACTCGGAGTGATTGATTGCCCCGGGCTACGGGTGGTCGGTGGGAGGAGGAGGAGGCACGCAGTGAGTTGCTTGGACTCCTAGTGACCGCACCGGAACACTGGGCGGCTGTCTGGAGGAAGAGGCATGTGGCGGGTCTCTGGGACTCAGAGCGATTGTACGGGGCCCCAGGTGGCTGCTCAGAGGAGGGGCCGCATAGCCAGGTGATTAGGTGCACAGCAGGGTCCCAGGATCTAGGAGGCTTCTTGATGGAAGAGCCGTACAGAGACAGGCTTAGGGGCGGAGCAAAGGTTCCAGGCCTGCGGGCAGATTCTCTGAGGAGGGGCAGCCTAAGGAGATTCATCTGCAAAGGGTGAGGCTCCCAGGCCCAGGAGGTAGGGCCGGGCCCCTGGGAACTTTGCAGAGGAAGGCAGCCCAGCCCAGGCGGTAGCTGTAAATTGAGGGGAACCTCTAGGAGGGAACTGACCAACAAGACCTCCCCACCGGGTGAGTCTTCCCTGCTGGTTGAGGTTTCCCCACAAGGACAGTAAAACCAGAGACACAGGCCCAAACAGGCCTTGCCTCAGCCTGCAGCCTAGTTCCCCATTGGATGACCATTGGTCAACAAGTGGGGGCACCTCTGCCCTCTAGCAGGGAATATACCCCACCTGAAGGCCACTACCCGTAGAGAGGCAGCTTCCTTGTGGAGCACCGCATTATCAACTTCCTCCAAGACTTCAGGCTACTGAAGGCTAAGGGGGGATATATATAGAAATCTTCAGGACCATTGTAAGTCAATAAAGGAAATCTGCAATATCTCAGCGGTCCACTGATACCTGAACAATATGAGAAAACAAGGAGAGAAAATGCTGCAAACAAATCTAGATGTTACATCAATAAAACCCAATGACAGCATGGCAGAAGAAATGACAGAAAAGGAGTTCAGATTGTACATAATTAAAATGATCAGGGAAGCAAACGATGAGATGAAAGAGCAAATGCACGCACTGAATGATCGCACCAATCGACAGTTAAAAGAGCAAATACAGGAAGCAAAAGATCATTTCAATAAAGAGTTAGAGATATTGAAAAAAAACCAAACAGAAATCCTGGACATGAAGGAAACAATAAACCAAATTAAGAACTCCATAGAAAGCATATCCAGTAGGATAGAACACCTGGAAGACAGAACCTCAGACATTGAAGACAAAATATTTAACCTTGAAAACAAAGTTGAACAAACAGAGAAGATGGTAAGAAATCATGAACAGAATCTACAAGAACTATGGGATATCATGAAAAGGCCAAATTTAAGAATTATTGGGATTGAGGAAGGCTTAGAGAAACAAACCAAAGGAATGAACAATCTATTCAATGAAATAATATCAGAAAATTTCCCAAATCTGAAGAATGAAATGGAAAATCAAGTTCAAGAGGCTTATAGGACTCCAAATACACAAAATTACAACAGACCCACATCAAGGTACATTATTATGAAAATACCTAACATACAAAATAAAGACAGAATTTTAAAGGCTGCGAGAGAAAAGAACCAAATTACATTCAGGGGGAAACCAATACAAATATCAGTCGATTATTCAATCCAGACCCTAAAAGCTAGAAGGGCCTGGAACAACATTTTTCAAGCCCTGAAAGAAAATGGATGCCAACCAAGAATCTTATACCCAGCAAAACTTACCTTCAAATTTGACGATGAATTAAAATCCTTCCATGATAAACAAAAGCTAAAAGAATTTACAAAAAGAAAGCCACCATTACAGAACATTCTCAGCAAAATATTCCATGAGGAAGAGATGAAAAACAAAGAAGCAAATCAGCAAAGGGAGGAATTATCCTAAAGGAATTGTCAAATAAAGGAGGAACCAAGTTGTGTCAAACAAATACATAAATAAAATTTTAAAAAATGAACCAAATGACCGGGAAACCAAATCATATCTCAATAATAACCCTGAATGTTAATGGCCTGAATTTAAGAATTATTGGGATTGAGGAAGGCTTAGAGAAACAAACCAAAGGAATGAACAATCTATTCAATGAAATAATATCAGAAAATTTCCCAAATCTGAAGAATGAAATGGAAAATCAAGTTCAAGAGGCTTATAGGACTCCAAATACACAAAATTACAACAGACCCACATCAAGGTACATTATTATGAAAATACCTAACATACAAAATAAAGACAGAATTTTAAAGGCTGCGAGAGAAAAGAACCAAATTACATTCAGGGGGAAACCAATACAAATATCAGTCGATTATTCAATCTAGACCCTAAAAGCTAGAAGGGCCTGGAACAACATTTTTCAAGCCCTGAAAGAAAATGGATGCCAACCAAGAATCTTATACCCAGCAAAACTTACCTTCAAATTTGACGATGAATTAAAATCCTTCCATGATAAACAAAAGCTAAAAGAATTTACAAAAAGAAAGCCACCATTACAGAACATTCTCAGCAAAATATTCCATGAGGAAGAGATGAAAAACAAAGAAGCAAATCAGCAAAGGGAGGAATTATCCTAAAGGAATTGTCAAATAAAGGAGGAACCAAGTTGTGTCAAACAAATACATAAATAAAATTTAAAAAATGAACCAAATGACCGGGAAACCAAATCATATCTCAATAATAACCCTGAATGTTAATGGCCTGAATTCATCAATCAAAAGACATAGACTGGCAGATTGGATTAAAAAGAAAGATCCAACAATATGTTGCCTGCAAGAGACTCACCTCATAGAAAAAGATACCCATAGACTAAAGGTGAAAGGATGGGGAAAAACATACCATGCACATGGACTCAGCAAAAAAGCTGGAGTATCCATCCTCATTTCAGATAATGTGGACTTCAAGCCAAAGTTAGTCAGAAGGGATAAAGAAGGTCATTTCATACTGCTTAAGGGAAGCATAAATCAGCAAGATATAACAATCATAAACATCTATGCCCCAAACAGTGGCTCATCCATGTATGTCAAACAAATCCTTCTCAATTTCAGAAACCAAATAGACCATAACACAATAATACTAGGTGATTTTAACACGCCTCTCTCACCACTGGACAGATCTTCCAGACAAAAATTGAACAAAGAAACCATAGATCTCAATAACACAATCAATAATTTAGACTTAACGGACATTTATAGAATATACCATCCAACCAAGAGCGAATACACTTTCTTCTCAGCAGCACATGGATCCTTCTCTAAAATAGACCATATATTATGCCACAAAGCTAATGTTAGCAAATACAAGAAGATAGAGACACTACCATGTATTCTATCAGATCATATTGGATTGAAGTTAGAAATAAATGAAAGAGTAAAACACAGAAACTATTCCAACATCTGGAGATTAAACAATATGCTATTATATGATGAATGGATAACAGAAGATATTAGGAAGGAAATTAAAAAATTCTTAGAGGTAAATGAGAACAAAGAAACATCATATCAAAATCTCTGGGACACTAAGAAAGCAGTACTTAGAGGGAAATTTATTTCATGGAGCGCATTTAATAAAAGAAGTAAAACTCAACAAATAAACGACCTAACACTACAGCTCAAAGCCCTAGAAAAAGAAGAACAGAACAGCACCAAAAGTAGTAGAAGACAGGAAATAGTTAAACTCAGAGCTGAAATCAATGAAATTGAAACAAAAGAAACAATACAAAAAATTGACAAAATAAATAGTTGGTTCTTCAAAAAAATAAACAAAATTGATAAACCTTTAGCCACACTAACAAAGAGAAGACGAGAGAAAACCCAAATTACTAAAATTCGGAATGAACAAGGAAATATCACAACAGACAGGACTGAAATACAAAATATAATTAGAAGCTATTTTGAAAATCTATACTCCAACAAAATAGAAAATTTCGAAGACATCAACAGGTTTCTAGAGACATATGAATTGCCTAAACTGAACGAGGAGGACATACACAATTTAAATAAACCAATTTCAAGTACTGAAATAGAAGAAGTCATCAAAAGCCTACCAACAAAGAAAAGTCCGGGACCAGATGGGTTCTCAGCCGAGTTCTACAAAACCTTTAAAGAAGAGCTCATTCCAATACTTCTCAAAGTATTCCATAAAATAGAAGAGGAGGGAATCCTCCCAAACTCATTCTATGAAGCCAATATCACACTGATACCTAAACCAGACAGACACATCGAGGAAAGAAAATTTCAAACCAATATCCTTAATGAACATCGACGCAAAAATTCTCAACAAAATTTTAGCAAATCGCATACAAAAACATATTAAAAAGATAGTGCACCATGATCAAGTGGGTTTCATCCCAGGGATGCAAGGTTGGTTCAACATCAGGAAATCAATAAATGTCATTCACCATATCAATAGACTTAAAGTCAAGAATCACATGATTATTTCAATAGATGCAGAAAAAGCATTTGATAAAATACAGCACCCCTTCATGCTCAAAACACTAAAAAAAATAGGAATAGTGGGAACATTCCTTAACATTGTCAAGGCCATTTATGCTAAGCCCATGGCTAATATCATTCTAAATGGTGAAAAACTGAAAGCATTCCCCCTAAAAACTGGAACAAGGCAGGGATGCCCTCTTTCACCACTTCTATTCAACATCGTTCTTGAGACTCTAGCCAGAGCAATTAGACAAACCAAAGAAATTAAAGGGATACGAATTGGAAAAGAAGAACTCAAACTATCCCTGTTCGCTGATGACATGATTATATATTTAGAGGAACCTGGAAATTCCACCAGAAAACTCTTAGAACTCATAAGTGAATTCAGTAAAGTAGCAGGTTACAAGATCAATGCCCATAAATCCAAAGCATTTTTATACATAAGTGATGAATCTTCAGAAAGAGAAATTAGGAAAACTACCCCATTCACAATAGCCTCGAAAAAAATAAAGTACTTGGGAATCAATCTCACAAAAGAGGTGAAAGATCTCTACGATGAGAACTATACAACACTAAAGAAAGAAATTAAAGAACACCTTAGAAGATGGAAAGATCTTCCATGTTCTTGGATAGGAAGAATTAATATTGTCAAAATGGCCATACTACCTAAAGTGCTATACAAATTCAATGCAATTCCAATTAAAATCCCAATGACGTACCTTACAGAAATAGAGCAAGCAATTATGAAATTCATCTGGAAGAATAAGAAACCCAGAATAGCTAAAGCAATCCTTAGCAGGAAGAGTGAAACAGGGGGTATTGCAATACCAGATCTTCAACTATACTACAAAGCAATAGTAACAAAAACAGCATGGTATTGGTACCAAAATAGAAAGGTAGATCAATGGTACAGAATAGAGGACACGGACACAAACCCAAATAAATGCAATTTTCTCATACTAGACAAAGGGGCCAAAAATATGCAATGGAGAAAAGATAGCCTCTTCAACAAATGGTGCTGGGAGAATTGGAAATCCATATGCAACAGAATGAAACTAAACCCATATCTCTCACCATGCACGAAACTAAACTCAAAATGGATTAAGGACCTCGGAATCAGACCAGAGACCCTGCAGATTATAGAAGAAAAAGTAGGTCCAGATCTTCAACATGTCGGCTTAGGACCAGACTTTCTTAACAGGACTCCCATAGCACAAGAAATAAAAGCAAGAATCAATAACTGGGATAGATTCAAACTGAAAAGCTTTCTCTCAGCTAAGGAAACTATCAGCAATTCAAAGAAAGAGCCTATAGAGTGGGAGAAAATCTTTGCCAATCATACTTCAGATAGAGCACTTATCTCCAGAATCTATAAAGAACTCAAAAAACTCTACTCCAAGAATTCAAATAATCCAGTCGACAAATGAGCTAAGGAAATGAATAGACACTTCACAGAAGAAGATCTACAAGCAATCAACAAACATATGGAAAAATGCTCAACATCTCTAGTAATAAGAGAAATGCAAATCAAAACCACCTTAAGATTCCATCTCACCCCAATTAGAATGGCGATTATCAAGAATACGAGCAACAACAGGTGTTGGCGAGGATGTGGGGAGAAAGGTACACTCATACATTGCTGGTGGGGCTGCAAATTAGTGCAGCCACTCTGGAAAGCAGTGTGGAGATTCCTTAGAAAACTTGGAATGGACCCTCCATTTGACCCAGCTATCCCACTCCTTGGCCTATACCCAAAGGGCTTAAAATCAGCATACTACAGAGATACAGCCACATCAATGTTCATAGCTGCTCAATTCACAATAGCCAGACTGTGGAACCAACCTAGATGCCCTTCAATTGATGAGTGGATGAAGAAGCTGTGGTATATATATACAATGGAATATTACTCAGCCATAAAGAATGATAAAATTATGGCATTTGCAGGCAAATGGATGAAATTGGAGAATATCATGCTACGTGAGATAAGCCAATCTCAAAAAGCCAAAGGAAGAATGATATCGCTAATAAGTGGATGATGACACATAATGGGGGGAGGGAAGGGTTATTGTTAGGGTAAGAGTTAGGGTTAGGGAGGGGGGCAAGTATGGAGGAAGGAAGCTCTGTATAGAAGGAAAAGAGGGGTGGGAGGGGTGGGCGGAAGGGAAAAAATAACAGAATGAATCAAACAACATTACTCTATGTAAGTTTATGATTACACAAATGGTATGCCTTTACGCCATGTACAAACAGAGAAACAACATGTATCCCATTTGTTTACAATAAAATAAACAAAAAAATAAAAGAATAATCTCAGGGAAAAATATGCTCTCAGGGACAGTAAAATTGCTTTTCATGTCAGAATGTTTTAGGAACACACAGTATATTATATTGGCATCAATAAATAAAACATTTATCAGTTAGTGGAGATATAATTAATTACCAATGAGAATACTAAAAATTTTTTAAAGAACTGAACTTTAAAACATTTAAAAGATGTTTAATGTCAAGTTCTAAGGTTCTACAACTAGTATACTTATTCATGTTTTATTCAGAGTAAAATTTTTTTAAGTTCAATGTTTAACTTTTGATTAAATTGTTACATCAGAAAATTTTATTATAAAAATGTAAAATGGCAATACCATATCTTTCTCTGCTACATATTATGCACATTAAAAAATACAAAAATAGTGAAATGCTGAGACATGACTCTTAAATGAGATCAACATTACTAATTTATAGCATGACAAATACAATGCTAAATAGCTAGGTTTTTAAAAAATTTTATAAGCATTAGAAAATTCTTATACAGCTATCCCTTTCAATTTTTATTTTGTACTAAAAGAGCATCTCAATGCAATGGAAATCACAAAGAACCTAGCTTCTCATTTTCTATACATGGAGCACAGGGATAGAATCAAAATCAATGTGGTCTATAAAAAGTGCTACAATTAAAGGTTTTAATAAAAGATAATTTAACTTTATGAGTTTTTTAACCAACACAGGCTTATTCTTCATGATTCACAGAAGTTATATGGAACACTAGAAAGAACACTGATCTGCCCCAAGTGGTATCTGAGGTGGGAATAGGAGCTTCAAGTAGAGAAGAACAAGAGAGAAAGCAGAACACATAGGAGATGGCAGGTCTCCCCACTATCACAACCGAAGTTCTTGATCAAACCTTCAGATAGTAAGAACTGCCCTGGGAAACCATGAAGGGAATAACCAACACTTCTGTCACTCTGTTACAATGAAAATAGAGTACTAGCTCAAGTTTACTGGACCCCTCAAGAGGTACAACCCACCCCAATTATCCCCAGAATTCATTTTCAATTTGTATGAAAGAGGGGAATGATTTTAATTAATGCTGAGGAGAGCAAGCACACTCCTTATGAATAGAAATAAAAGAACAAAGTTTTATCTCTAATGTACATCAAATTTTACATATATATATGTTCATTTCTAGATAAAGCTACAGCTAAGTCTTGTGATGAGCTGACAGGTCTGGTTCCATGAGAATGTTATAGGCAAGACAGACTCCATTTTGCTCTGAGACTCCATGTTATGAAGGAAATAAGCTTCTCCCATGGGAACACCCCACCTCTGTACCCATCAACAATTGCTTAGCTTCTCCCATGGAAACACCCCGCCTCTGTACCATCAGTTACTTAGGGTGACATGTTTAGCAATACAAAATGACAACTCTCATGTAATGAAAAATTGCTCTTTTGATTCCTATTGCTCCAAAACAATGTACCATGTGAACAGTGATTGTGTGGATGTTAGTAACCATTCTTTAGTTTGTACCTAGGTAAGGGTCATTTTGACCCACTTCCCCCTCTGTTGATGATCTCATGATGTTAGTTTGTAATTTCAAATCCTAGCAACAGACACTTAGGATTGATGAGATTTTTGGTATAAGAACCCCCACAACCCTATGGTCGGGCTGTTCTCCCAATAGCCATTTTTGGGGCATTGTGTGAGACAGTCAGCTTAATAAAGACTCTCAAATTTGGACTTCTCAATGGTGATCGGTCTATTCTTAAGTTGCGCCCTATAACAGTCCTTAACCATAGGCATGAATAGCCCTCAAGATCAAGGTGAGGCCCAGTATTGACCCGAGATCTCAACTTGCTCATTAAGCCCTGAGCTTTCTCTGTAGAATTTGCATTTTCTTTCCAATTCTTGGGCTTTATATTGCTCAGAATATCTACATTATTTTTAAAATAACTTTTAAAATTGAGAATCTTTACAAATGGTGGGACTATGGGAAGATATTGTCAAAAATTAAAAGATAGTTATTTGACTTTTCTCAAAACATGCAAGATGATAAATTCAGTTAAGACAGAAAATATCATTTTCTGTTTTAACAAATTCCATCCAAATCATTGTAAGGTCATCAATGTAGGTCAAAATGTAAAACAAAGTATTTGTGCGAAATAATCCTTTTAAAAGGGAGGTTTAACCATTTTGGCATAAGAGCTGGACTAGTTTTTACTACCAAAATAGATCAAATTCCAGAAATGCACTTCTGCCATGTTTAAATATCTCCTCACTGAAATTGAGAAATAGCATGGGATTTAGAATCAATTTTATGACCAGTTTGCAATAAATATTGCTTTGAATTAGATGTGATTAAATTTGCCATGAATTTTGCATCTCCAGAAACCCAGTAGGAGCTTAGCCATTAAGATGAACTCAAGCATGTAGTTCTTTTGTTAATCATTAATTGCCCCATTCAGCCAAAATTTAATTTCCACAGCTGCCAACCACAAAAGTTCAGTTGTCTCCTGGATACTAGAACTAGAGTCTGATCCAATAATGAATAATAGCTCACCCTCAGCTCTAAACAAGCACACAGAGAAAGGAGTTCTCTACCCAGTGATGGGCAGATCAGAGCTCACTAACCCTGAGTAACAGCACCAAGAGAATCACTCTCATATTGTGTTCTACCATTGGATTACCAAACACACTTTAAAGCTTATTCCTAAACTCAATGGAAGAAAAAGTAATCTCCTGTCTCCTTTCCCTCAATCCCAATTGAACTTTTAATTCAACCTATAAAATTAGTCAAAATAGAGTTATATTTAATGACAGGGAAATGATCAATCAGCATTTATTTAATGCTTTTAGGTATTGGTTTTGTTGCAAGTACTAGTGAGTCATCACAACAGATCTATGAAGTAGGCAATTAATTCTATTTTATAAATCAAATAACTGATCCTTATTAAGGCAAGGTAACCCCAACGTCATAACCAGACCAGTTTGAACCAGTCTGATTCCACAGCTCATGGTTAAGAACACCTGCTTTGTAATACCTATTATGAACTTAAGATTTTTTTTTTACTCAAAAAGTTTAAAAACCAGATCATTTTTTAAATATATATGTATATATAAAGTGTTATATTCACATTTATCCATTGAAAGAAATGAAATATTCAGGCATGAACACTTCTTATTTCTAGGAGTTAAATGGGAGAATTCTTTTACTATATTTTAGTTTTTTCTACAACTATCCATATTCTTGACATATTGTTTAGATATTTTTAGAAAGTTATTTTGGTAATAAAAATATCAAACTGAAGTTTCTATTATTATATATAATAACAAAATATATAATATATTTTAGTGAAAATTTTAAAAGTAACTTAAAACCTGGGTGAAAACTAAAAGAACATGAAATAGCTGGGTGTGGTGGCACATACCTCTAACTCCAGCCACTCAGGAGCCTCAGGCAGGAGGATCACAAGTTAGAGGCCAGCATGGGCAATTTATCAAGATCCTGTCTCAACATTTTTAAAAAGGCTAGAGCTGTACCTTAGTGGTAGAGCTACGCTGGGTTCAATTTGTAGTACCAAAAAAAAAAAAAAAGTGAAATAAATATTAATTACTTAAAAGTTACACCAAGAGTTCTGTAGTTAATTTGAAATAATCATATTGTCTTCATTCTTTGGATTGCTACACAAAATATCATGGACTAGATAACTTACAAATTTTTTATCACAGCTCTGGAGGCCAACAAGTCCAAGGTCAAAGACAGTGATAGACTCAGTGCCTGTCCAAGGTCCACATCCTGGTTCACAGAGGCTGTTTCTTCCTTTGCCTCAGTAGAAGGAGCAGGATAGCTCTCTGGGGCCTCATAAGGGCACTAATCCCATTTAGGAGAGCCTTTTCCTCATGACCTAGTTACTTCTCAAAAGGTCTACCTTCTAATACCATCACTTTGAAGTTTAGAATTTCAATTTATTAATTTTGAAGAGACACATTCAGATCATAGCACACATCAGTTAGGGAATGTAGTATTTTCTGAAGCACATTTTATTAATTTCCTCAATAAGAATCGATTTCTTAACTATTCACAGCTTAAAACACAAACTTACTGTACTAGTCATCTTGTCTTAATAAAACAGTAACATTTCTGAGCAAGAAAGATCATAGGATCTAACCTATGTTTTTATGGTTCAATTCCTCTGTCACTGGATAGCACATTATTAAACAATTAAAAGGAAACTATTGGTGAACCTAAGAATAAATCTCCAAGTTTTGACAAACCTGTTGATTTCATGCTTTTCTTTCTGAAAACTCTTCAACTGTTTTATCTTATTACTGATTGAAATTTGTATCAGTTATAATTGTAATACATACTATGTAGTATAATTCATTTATATTTTTATGGTTCAATCTACACCATTGCACACAAACCCTAACTTCCTAAAATTGAGGAAGGAAGTGGAAATCAAAGATATATATTTAATATAGCCTCCCAGCCTTGGTTATGCTAATTTTTTCTCTGCATGCTGCCTCTCACAGTGGGACTCTAGTGGCTAGACCCTGGTCTGGCTAATCCACTCCTCGGTCTGAGGAGTCGGGGTATAGTCTATGAGCACTAGTTCATAAGCAGGGGTTAGAGGTACAAATCATTCAGTGTCTCCCACAGACCAAAAAAATGTGGTAACAAGGAAGTCAGAAAAGGAGGAGTCAGGAATTTAGTAATTTGAAGGATTAGTATGATCACATTAGTACTGTGGAAATTTGTGCTAAGACAGTATTCCAAAAGATAAGATTGTGACTCTTACATAAATACAGAATGAACATATGTCAAGATTTTGTAGAACTCATTAGAGGATTCATAAAATGTCAAACAGTTCAAATATTCAAGACAGGCAATGGTGAAATGAATTTGCTAGGAGACCAAAAGTGGTCAAAATTCAAGGGCAAAAAATGTAATGCTTGGAATCATCTTGGAAGGAAGAAGGGAGAGCAATCGCTGCCACTCATCTGACAAGATTTATTTGCATCTCAAGATCAGGAACCATTTGCTTTATTATAAAAATGAAACTTCTACATCACCCAGTAATCTTTGTGCCCATTTCTTAATATTTTACAATTTTTCCTACTACAAGAATAATCCTCATATCCCCAGCCCAAACTTCTGGGTTAATACTTTTTCTTAACACTAGATTTAATACCCAAGCTCTGGCCCTTGAGCACAAGGAAATCCTGCACTTGTTCAGATGTAATCAATAATTTTCCCTTTCCTCACTCCCTAAAGCACTACTAACAATGCAGTTGGATTTAACAGACTCTTCCCGAGGGTTTGGGAATAATACAGCATAGCTTTGTAACATTCTTACAGGTTATTCGGCTATCCCCAACCATGTGGATTTCTCTGTGACTAATTTTCTCTATAGGTCTCATACAGCTGTCATGTTGCTGGGCCTCTTCACTACTTCCACTGATGACCTTTTCTCCATCTTTCCTCTAAATCCAGGGACCACACATGCCATTATCCCATCCCAACAGGAGAACCCTGAAGTTTGACAGAGCACTTTAGCCCTTCTCTCTCAAGTCTCTTTCAGTAAGGCTAGGGTGGTGGCAGACAACAAACTTGTCTTCTGGAACTTAAAAAAAAAAAAAGCCATTAATGTGTTTTTCTAAACTCAGCCATCCAGTCTGGGCTTACATCCTTACCAGGGAAAAAACCAGACAGAGCTTTGAAATGATCATTTCCCTCAGTGGGCTCTATCCACTGCAGAAGTATAGAAGGGAAGCAGTAGTAATGTGTGTTTTCCCCACTACTCAGCAAACCACAGCAACAGTGTCGTTTTTTCCCCCTTTTCCTGTATTAGCATATATAGTGTACATAATTTAGACTCTAAATACTTTTAGAGTTTAGAGGCAAAATATAGCTATTAACATAAATCAAATTCAACAATGTTATTAAATCACCAATTAGTGAAACATTTTCTTCTGAGTATTTCTAGAAGCTAAAATAGACTTAAGAACTTCTAAGAGGTAGCTAATAATAGTAGTTCATTTTAAAATGTATTTTGTATATTTCCAAAAAGGGAATTTTGATGGCTTAGATCAGTGACATCTGCATTAAACAAAACTCATCAAAATCAACTACCAAGCTGGGCTCAGTGGTACACCTATAATCCCAGTGACTAGAAAGACTGGGGCAGGAGGATTGCAAGTTCAAGGCCAGCCTGGGCAATTTAGTGGGGCACTGTCTCAAAAAAAAAAAAAAAAAACGATCAAGGTTGGAGATGTGGCTCAGTAGTAAAGTGCCCCTGGTTCAATCTCCAGCATCACCCCCCCAAAAAAATGTATCAAAATCATTAAAATAATTAAACTACCAAAAACAAAAATACTAAAGGAAAACTGGGGGAAGAAAATCTTCCGTTGTTATTGAAGGATATGGAAATAAAAACCCCCAAAACAGTGGCCTGGGAAGAGGGAGGAAGGAAGGAAGCAAAACATTGGTAACATTGAACCTTTCCCAATGCATCCTTTCCCAGTGATAAGACAATCCTTGGGAGGGATGCAAACAGCACCCAGTGACAAGACAATCCCTGGGAAGGAGTTATCCATCAAGCCTAAATGACAGTCTCTGGGAAGGAGCCAAAACATTGATCCTTCCCCAAATAAATCCTTTCCTAGTGACAGTACAATAGATCCTGGAGGGAAAAAGGTAAGCACTGAATGCTGAACTCTGAATCCTCCCTTCTTGCCCAGTAAAAAAAATATCAACTTCTCACAACCTGTTTCCTGAATGCCCAAACTGGTATGTTCTGTTGAAGTCTTCAATGAATAAGGCATCTCCCAATGTGTCACCTATATAAATCCATACTTCCCCTGTCATCAGGGCCATTTTCTACCCAGAAAGTGAGCCCTCAAATGCCTGACTAATTGACGGCACTGCTGAATAAAAGGCATAGCTGATCCATGAAGTCTGCTCTCATCCCAATTATTTGTACTTTCATTATGGTGTGGAAACCATTTTGGTTATTTTTGCATACAGTTATTACAAATCTCTCTCAAGCATCCCAAGTAGAGTATCTCCTTTGATTCTCACTTCCTCCCCTGGAAAAGGTAGGATCAGTGTAAACTTTGCTATTGTACAGACAAAATAATTGGAATATAGAAGATGGTTTGCCCCAGTTCAGAGAGCTTGAATTATTAGGTCCAAGTCTGGGAACTAAATCATGATACTCGAGGACCAAAGCTCAATCCTTCCCACCATGCTACTGCTGCAGAGTTGGTCCCAAGGACCAGAAGCAGTCACAGGGCACCAACCAGCACTGGCATAGGAAAGATTTCAAACAAGCCACTTAGAGCAGGAGTTTATTAGAGGCAGAGAGGATAAGGATGCACAGTGTAGGTGCTAAGTGGACCATCTCTTGAGATAACAGCATAACTCTTACAGTCTGGGTTTTTAAGGGTTTGGGGCCCCTTTGTTATTGTCGCCTTCTCTCATACCCTCCTTTTTGACTGATATGTGATGGTCATGATAACCTGGTAACAAGAGATTATAAGAGTTTAAGATTTAAGAGTTTATAATTAGGGGGGCAGTTTGACACACCAATTCCTGTTTTTCAGATGTTTGTCTGCTTTGATAAAGTTTCTGGTGATTCCCAGTCCTGGGACTTATGGACTCAGTTTGATGCATATCTTTGCTGTCCGCCTGTAAGTTATCTCCCTTAATTTCCTTTCCCTACCCACCTGCTCACGGTCAACTACCCATCACCACCTTCGGATTACATCACACAGATAAATAATTTTAACTTGTAATAAAATTGTGGCTAGCAATTGCTTTTAGAACTGTCTAGCAGATCTAACATCTTTCATACTAGGACCTTAGACTTCAAATTGATTAGAAACTTGCAGTACAACTTCAGCATTCCAAATACTCTAGAACTCAAGATGGGTAAGTATCCAAAGTAAATGTTCTTGTACTGAAAACCTGTCCTCTACGCATGGTCCTTCAGACTTCTCACCACTTCTGTTCGGTCTTCAATTGCCTGTTTAATACAGAATTGTGGGTTTCCAACTCAACATATTCATATTGAAATTGATTATTTCATCATCCCTCCCATTTAAATCACTGCAGCAGAAGAAATGTTGAGGCCAATGAAGTCCTCCAGCTACTAACCTGATAATCAGAGCTGCTAAATCCTCTAAACTGCACTGATCTTCAAGTGCAGGAACATTCTCACTTCCAGCTGGGCCATCATCCCAGGCCATTTCCCTTTCTAAATTGCTGCTACATTTTCCCCCACATGCCTGCCTATACAGGCTCAGCTCACAGTAAATCTCCTTGCAATATAGGAAACATCACACAGATAATGAATTTTACCAATATCACTCAGTAACTGTCAATCATAGCTGCTCCATTACCCTCGTATTGGCTATATAAAATTAACATTTGCTAGTGTTCTATACTTTGTTTCTCTGGATGGTTATGTTATTTTTATCATGGTTATTTTTGGGCTATGTAGGAGGTGGAGAGTGTTCGGTTTTTCAAATTCTTTCATGAACATATACACCTACTCTTGAAAAACTTGCTGGATTCTTTGGAATTTACTCTCAGAAAACAATCTATTCTAGAAGTTAGTTCTCTTTTGGAAAGCAGTTGTTTTCTCAGAATTTCAAAGGGAAGAAGGAATATTCTGAAGAATAAGTTCACTTTAAAAAAAAAAAAAGATGCTTCTGTTATTTTCTAATGTGTTCCACTCAAATTCAAGTTTCACTAAGTCAACATGGGGAAAAAAAACATTTTTCAACCTTTATTTAAATCTTTTAAAATCATCCAATTTTGTTTTCTCTAAAAGGGACATTTTTAGTGATTTGCCATAGTTCTTCAAACATCCAAGTCCCATAGATTTTACACATTAATAATTTCTCAATTTCAGGATGAAGAATCTTTCCTTGCCTTAATATGAGCAACAATTTATTTCATGAAATCAAATACTATTGTAAATTATTACATTGCGTATCAGCATATCAGAACATGAGAAGCAGGTAATGGGCCCTTGTCTGGTATGTCTCTGCCTTCCCTGTGTGGCTGTTTCCATAGTGAGATAACACAGTCAATACACACTTCACAGTAATGCACATCTGAAAATTCATCACTAATGTATTTAAATTAGATGACTAGTTTGAGTGCGGCCCATGTTTAACGTTTATCAAAAAGGAAACTGAATAAAGGAAGAATAAGCAAAGGTAGAAACAACAGAAATTCTCAGGAAAAAAAGGACACTGGGAAATATTTCACTCACAACAAAAATTATGTCACAGTAGTAGGCCCAGAGTGGTAGAGGCCCACACCACTTCCGGAACATAACAGTGGTATCCACTCTCCATAGGGCCATGCTGAGATCATTAATCTAACTTTAGGCACAGAAGTTCCTTCCTACCACTGCATAAGAGAACCAGCTCTCCTGGAGGCCAGCAATTGTTCTGGGAAGCATCATTGTTGGGAGTGTGAAAAATGGGCCACCTAAATTTAGAAGGTCGAGTCAGGCCTCTTGATTACTTTTAGTTATGCTGAACATGATATTATCTACGGCAAGCAGAATAAAGATCTCACTCACTCCAAGGCTGCCGGCCAAAACTGGCCTCTTTACACCCTGCTCTGCTCCCCAATGCATCCCTCAGTGGTTTTCTCTGCCCCAGCCATCTGGGGACCAATGAGCTAATTCCAGCTCTGAGTCCTAGGCATTCAGACTTCTTCATTCTTTTCCAGGGTCACCAGCATCTCATCGGCACCCTTTTTATCCCTTGTTCCCTCATTCGTGGTTGTCTAGGTATTTCAGGGTAGAGGAATTTGCATGGTTCTTCTGTCTTTGCAAAATTTTTCTCCTATACCCCTCTTTGGAGTTTTGTTGGTGTATGTATGGTTTATGTCTTTTCATGCTCATATTTTTAATTGACAGTTCATAATTATTTATGTTTATGGGGTGAATTCCCTCTTTGTCTCTTCCATACAGAAAGGGTCCTAAGAAAGGAAATTACCCTTACCAGACTACATAGTCACATTATGCTATACAAACAAAAATCTCTCAGACATTCAACCAATGGGAGAACAATGATTGAATTAGGATTTGGGCTGTGTAATTTCAATAACATTGCCCGTCCTTCCAGATAATGTTGGAAACTAGTGATGTGCTAGCAAAGTTCAGAGAGGAAAGAAAAAGTCACCACGTTATTGAACTACAGATGATGAGTCCACACTACAAGACTCAAAAGATAAAAAATCTACTGTTGTGCAGGAAAACGATGGGAAGAGAAGTGGGAAAGGAACCCGGGGAGAGCGTTCTGTGCAAGTGGAAGGAAGCAGCTTTTCTCTTTGAAAAGCTGATGAAGGTTAAGCCCTTGGGGAACTCTCCCTGATGATTCTCTTTCATGAACCAGCACATCTTAAGCACATTTCCCCTTGAGAAGTGGCATCACCGTTTCATTTCATGTTCAAGGTCACGGAAATGCTCCAAAAATAAGTTTGAAACAGGAGCAAAGGAAAAGCAGCAAAAAAGCAGCTCTGACAACAAAATGATTATGTGAACAGGTGCACTGTGCAGAGGCTCAAGGCTCTTATCCTGGAAGGTCAGATTTGGCCTTTGCATCTCTTTCTTCCCCTAATGACTCAGCCTATTTTTAACGGCTGCTCACTCATGGGAATGGGATGACGGTGAGATGCAAAATCAGAGAAATGAGTTTTGGAAGATCATATAATACTCTCCTAACATAAAGGCATACTTCAAAGAAAAACAGCGTTTCTTGTGTCACTGTCAGAGACCCTGGACAAGTTGTATCCTCAACAGTTTTTGGGAGTGTAGGAAAAATGACCCCACTACATTAAATGCACTAGAATGTCAAGCCACACTTAGGGTTTCTTTTATAGATTTACTTTCAGTTTTCAACATTAAGCCCTCTTCCTTCTTTTCCTGAAACTTCCTTGATAGCCATCTCTAGCCCTTTACTTCCCTTATGTCCAAATACAGCTCCCCAACATCTTCACTGCCATCTGAAGCAATGCCCCAAATACACTTCTGGCCCCTAGCATCTCCTGAACTTCGGACCAGTGTGCATTCCACTGCCAGATTCATCTTTCAAAACTACCACTTATAAAACCACCTGTTCCAGTGATTCTCATTCTGGCTGATTAATCAAACCACACCTCATTACTAGTTCTTCCACTAAAACAAAAACATACTTTGGTTTCTCGTTTTTTCTAACAACAATTACAGCGGTCCTAGCCCATTCTCTTAAGCACATTGCCCCTTTATCTACCACTCTGCCTCCCTCTTGTCCATCAGTTTTCATTTGGAGACCTACTTCACTCAGCATCTTCACTCCAACTCCCTGCTACTCTTCAGCCTACTGCACACTGGTTTCTACCCTCACCTACTCCACAGTACTGTGATGCTGCCCAACAAACCATCTCCCTCCTACTTGTCAAAGCCAATGGCAGAGATCCCATCCTTCTTTCAGATCTTAGTGCATTTTTGAACACACTCTCCTGAAACACTCCTGCTAGGTTGTGATAATTCACACTTGACCCATTCTCCCTTAGGTATTTTCTGCCTTCTTTTCTGGCTTCCTTCCTCCAACCCCTAAAACGTTCATGTTCCCCTGGTTTGACCTTGGGTGTGAATTTTGTTTGGGTACCCAACCCAATATTATCTCTTACCTACAAATAAAGGCTGGTTACTGATCTACAGATTTTTCAGAATAATTTCATCTGAAAAATTATATTGGTAAATATTTGTCCAATATTTCTCCTCAATCTAAAATTATATGACTTTAACTACCTAATCCTCCTCCCACTTCTCTTCAACTAAAATCTTCTCCCATGAACCAGACCACACACTGTCCCTATTCTGGGCTCTAACTTACCTAAGCAGTTTCTTCTTCCTGATAACACTCTCCATCCCCACTATACCAACCATATCTTCCCCATGATTTATGATCTAATTCAAATTCTGTCTTTTCTCAAATGCATGGCTGACCACTCAAAATAATACCCAACTTCTCTTCCTTGGATTTTCCATATCTTCTATAACTTGTTTAGATGCATACTTCCATGGCTACTTAACTGTTTGGGGAAGGATCTGGGAGAGACAAAGTGTTGCACATGTGCAAGATGATCTTGAGGCTATGAAAGAGTCTTAGTGCACACATGTGGGCCTAAGTGGAGTTTCTGCAAGAACAGCAAACTCCATAACTGCTTACGGACACCTGCTATTGTCAAAAACAGCAGCAGACATCTACTTAGACCTCAATAAATACTTGGAAGAACCTGATTTTAAAACCCAATCTTAATGTGCTCCATCCTGAAGGTAGAACTTCCCAAAACAAACATTGGGTTTGCCATGAGGTTTTGAGAAAATGGAACAGGAAACCATTCGATGACCTCCCCCCAAGAGCTAACCCTGAGACCAGCAACTGATGAACACAATATGGTATCTACAAACAATGGAATTTGGGAACATAAAAGTGAAATTTTTGATATTGCTACAACATGAATGAACTTTGAAACACTGTCCTTAGTGAAATAAGCTTGACATGGAAGACAAACATGGTATGAGTCCATTCATATGAGCTACCTAGAATAGGTAAATGCCATATAAAAAGTAGAATAGAAGTTAGTTACCAGGGGCTAGAGAGTAGGGGAAGAAGAGGTTGATGTTTAATGGGAATAGTTCTTACTGGGAATGATGAAAAATTTGGGGCACAGATAGTGGTGGAATAAAGGGAGGGATTGGGGCGGTCAGGCCCCCTGGGAAGCAGACTCTGGAGAGGTCAAGAAGCCTGGTTTGCCTGGTAACCCACCTCACATACTGCCCTCTGGGTTGTACACTGACAGATGAACCAAACAAATTGGGAAGCAAAAGTTCTCACACTACTTCTCAGTGTCTTGGACTTCCTTTAGACTGTCCATCAATAGGCACTTCCTCCAGAAAACAAAATGCCCAGACCCTCAAATGCATAGATCACATCTGCAGCTAAACTTCTCTGCAGGGGAAAAAGAGGATTAGTCACAAGGAGGTTTTTCTCTCTTCAGTAGTGTGCCTTCTGAAGAAGCTTCCACCCTCCAAGATCCAGCTTACCCAAGGAACAACAGTAATAAAAATAAATACTTTGCAAGACCATTGTGCTGCTGTGTAGCTCAAAAGATACTGATAGATAAAACACTTGTAATGGAGTCTGGCACAGAGCAGACCCTCGACAATGATAGCTACTGTTATTATTTTAACGATATCCTTATTTTGCCAGAATTACAGCTTCCAGAAATGGAATTCAAGTGTTACCTTTTCAAACACCATCAGGAAAACTGAAACATCTTCTCATTACTAAATTCCCAAGAATAAGGAATTGTCAATTTACCAAAGGTTTGACGGTAGTGCATCAAAAAGAACAGAGCAAACTACTGACTGCATTTGGCCGTCACAGAGGGTGACAAAGGAATGGACCTAAAAACTCCGACTGTTGAATATATAGACGGAGTAGTGGACATTTTCTGGGCTGTGCCTGTCTCAGCATTTCTGAAGAGCAGAACAGCTGTGCCCGTGCAGTTTGATGGCACAGATTTAAAATAACATACCTGACAAATGCTACCGACAATGAGGAAATAACCTTGATGATGCACTTGAGACCGAGCTCCCAGATGATGTGAGTCATTTCCTCCTGCATGGGGGACTGTCTCCGTCCTTCACACACACTGTCTGGCCCAGGTGTGTGTGTGATGCAACTTCAAGTAGAGATAATGATGGAAATTAGAGATGAGAGAATTATTAGGTCAGCAGGCTCACTGCAATATTCAAGGAAAGGACTTGAGGTAATTGGATCTTTAAAATGAAAGATGTAAAACAGGAAAAGTAGATACTGCTCCATGCTGAGCACTCTCAGAATAGTAAAGCAAAGTGCACAGACTATGCTCAAACCAGAGCCAATCTCACAACGTGGAGGGCCAGGGGGTGTCCAAAACAATTTCCATCTCTGAGCAAAGTGCTCTGGACTGATGAACAAAAACAAGAACCTCAGACACAAGGAGGTCAATCAGTTGGCTATGTGGAAGAAATGGTGGAAAATAATCATTTATTGAAATCTCCAAGGAACACTGAAGAAGAAAAAGTTACCAGTTTGTGGGGGAGGGGAGCGTTCTCCATAAGAAAAACAAACATACTGCCCAAATTCTTTATCACATCTTTTTCTCACACTGATCTAGTCACACCAATTCTATAACACATCTGGAAGGTTCTGAATGGATCATTCCAGTAATTTATGATCTACCCAGAGTCTTCCCTGCTTCCCAGTGCTCTCTAGACCTGGAAATATTAAAGGATAAAATAAGAGAAGGTGATAGAATATTTTCAAACTATCCAATAACATGATTTTCTTCAGATTTTCTTAAGAGTCTACTTCAATATTTTGTTAGATATTCAACACATTTGATAAAACAAATTTCCCATAATCAATGATGGGAACAGGAATAGGATGTAAGAAATAACTTTAAGTGTAGTTCAAGATTACTAATTACTATTTACACATATACATGTACACGCACACAGAACAGTGAATATTGAGCTAAGCATTTCTAAATTCTTTGTGTTAACTTAATCTACCTAATTCCCCATAGTCAAGTACTATTAAAGTCCATATTGCACAGATGAGGAAACTGAAACAAGAGAAACTGAGAAACTTGTGCAACAGTCCCTGCAGAGCACATTTAGAAATTGGGACTCAGAATCCATGTTTTTAACTAACAGGAAAAATGGACCAAATGAACACACATTGCCCACAGGTAGAGCACTTTGACCTGGGCATTTCCAAATCTACATTAAGCACTCAGCAAGTCTTTTATTATTCACAGAACACATTCAAACAACTGCAATAATTGTTTAAACAAATGGAAAAAAACTCATTCCAAACTGAAACAAGTTTGGAAAACCTGGAACAAACTAACCCGCAGAGGTTTGAACATATTGTATTAAAGCTTTTTTTTTTTTCCTTCTTGTCTTTAATGCTGTTTTGAGTTTTCATGAGCTGTGAAAACTCAAGGGAACAACTCAAAGTATCCTTGCAGAAATTCTGAATACCACTAAAACTAGCTGCCAAACATAAATCGGCATCTAGCTATTTTCCAACCTATTTTAAAAAGTGCAGCTGTGATCTACATTTAAAATACAAATCTGAGTACATTTATCTGAAGACAGCACTTTTAGCAATAACCTTTTCAAACAAACAAATGCCATCTATCAAAAGCAAAGTAAGTGCACTGTGTTAACATGTTGGGAGTAGGATATTTAAGTTACTGGAATAGCTGGTGTGATAAATGGTGGAATTTCACCCAATGTTGACTCCGTTCTAGTTGCCCCAGAGCTTAGCACTAGCATCAGCCCAGATCTGGTTTTTATTGAAAGAAGAAATGTGTCAGAACTAGACAGCATTTCTGGATTTCCAATGAATACTTTCAGAGCTTCTAAGATTACGTGCTCAGGATGAATTCAGACTCTGGGATTAACCTAGCATATGCTCAATGTCATTCTCTGAATCAATTTTCTTTTAGAGGTATTAGCCTATTGTCCTGGAAATGAGACAAATGCCACACGTTTCCAATGCACCTTTCTGTGTTCATGCTCGGCAACTCCTCATTAGTTTTCTTCAACAAAATCAACCAGGAAAAAAATCAATACAAAAAGAATTTTCAGTCTCTTTGAAGCTCCAGATTTATAGAAAAGTAGATACAAGTCAGAACCATGGGATTCTCTGAACAAATGCAGATATCACCTATTGAAATTGTTTCATTTGACGACAGTTGTTGACCACCAATCCACTGTCACATCCATTCACCTGGAAAACTTCAGACACTTGTTTAATTACAGCAGAGAGCCTGATGCACAATGAAAAGGTCTGACTTGTCTCACTTCTTAAGTAGCAATTTGGAATCCTTTAAAATATAGTCCTCCAGACTCATTTTTAAGGCCAAAAAATGACAGTTTATGTTCCAAGTGCAGAGAAACCACAGCGCCGCCCCCCCCATCCCCCCAAAACACACACGCGCGCGCACACAGGAGCATCTGGGAATGGGAACATTGCAAGCCTTGATTTTAAGCGTATGTATAAGGAATCTAAATTGAACACTCTTCTAAAAAGACAATTCAATAACTAAAATTTAAAGATAACTACTAATTTTAGAATGTTAGATTCCAAAGTCTGAAGGCCAAAAAAATCCATTTTCTGTTACAAGCATACCCAAAGGTTGAAAGGCTACTTGTGAACACAACTTTACTCTGTGGGATGTGTATTTATGTTCCTATAGGTTTTCAAAATTCACATAGTTGACAGGAGTTGAAGTGCAATGCCTACGTTTTTATGGTGTTCTGGCTTTATGCAAATTGCATGCGGAACAGAAAGTCTGGATATGCAGCCACCCTGCCTACGGTTAGTACAGTTAACTACTCTCAACTGAGTCACTCCACCCAGTGTACTGTACCTTTGCATGCTATTTCTAAATCTTAACAACTTTTAAGATTAGGAAATTTAGCAAATGTTATATACTAACCCCCAGCCACATGATGCTGAAGAGTGTTGGCAGGTCCAAACCTACTTCTTCCTGACTGTGACACTGATCTCTTTCTTCATTTGCCTCCCAAATGTTTATCAAAAGTGACCAACCTAGTACAAGCCAATATAACTTACGACTCGATACAACTTATGACTACATTTTTTAAAGCCATAAAAAGGTACAATGAAATCATTATAGCTAATCTAAAATTCTCAACAAAAATGAACCAAGTCAGTAGAATAACTTAAAAGAACTACAAGAATGTCTTCTCCAACCCCTTATTCCATAAGCAACTACCATATTAAAAATGATCTTATCTGGGGCTAGGGCTGTAGGTCAGTGATGGAGCACTTGCCCAGCACATGTGAGGCACTAGGTTCAATCTTCAACATCATTATAAAACAAAGGTATTGTGTCCATCTACAACTATATATATATATATATATATATATATATATACATATATATGTACATATATATGAGATGTAATTTTTAAAAATTGAACTCATCTAATATAAATTTTATTCACTTTGGATTCTTTCCTCTTAGTTTAACCCAGAAGGTTTCTGAAGAGGAGAGAACTCAGCCAATGTATTTTGTAAAAGTGATAGAAGTTCCCTCTATTAATAGTCAGCATACCAATCACTTGACTCATTTAAATGATTTATTCCTTTACAAAAACACATGTGGAAAGCAGAGAATGCATTTAGCAACTCTGTGCAGCAATGTGAAATGTGTGTATGTTCAGAGAGATGTGGGTATGTGGATGCATACCTAAGGTGATTTTATAAAGTACACAATTAGAAACTTTAATAGTGAAAATTTTTTTAGTCTTAATGCTAATTTACTCATTATCTGCTCTCAGAAAATTTACTAATCCTTTAAAAAAAAATACATGGTTTTGTGGTGTTACTTTGGAGTTATACAGTTATTCTAAATTATGACAATTTCATTTTTCATCACACTTCCTGGGCAATATTATTTCAAAGGGTTAATGATGCATTCAGGATAGCTTAAGAAAATGTGTGAGCACATCTGCATGAATGACTTGAGGACCTTCTATCACACCCACCCCCATTTTTTTTTTTAAAGACCTACATAAACCTGCATCCTGAAAACCACACTCTGAATAAATTTAGGATTATGTTCAACAAATGTAGTTCATGAAGTTATTCAATACCAAATGGAGAATGTTTTCAATGGTTTGGAAAATCAAAATAAGCAATATATCACTACAGATGATGATTCTGAAGTCTAGTATTGTTGAAAACTTGACAAAATAGGTTTGCATGAGATGTTTCTTTTATATCCAAGTTATTGAATTTTAAAATTTCATAAGGAATTTATAAACATCTTGTATTTCTAAAACCCCAAACACATCAGAGAGTCTCCCTCATGGAATGGAAACCAGAGGTTTCAATCTTACAGATATGACGTGAGCTATGAGATAGGGCTTTCTCCAAGGCAGAAACAAAGTCATAGACTTAAAACTGATGGCTTACTACTTAGAAGTGAACAAAATGCTCAATAAATTGAAAGTTTTTATATTATGTCCTCATGAGTTTTAAATTAGCTTGATTTAAAATATTTAATGTTTAAAATAAACAATTTTTTATCTGCACTGGGATCAATACCCTGTAGACATTTGAGAAACTGTATAATACAAACAAATATTTAGAATCAGTCAAAAATTTCTAAGTATACCCTCTAAAGATCTAATACTAAGCCCATTGGATAAAAACGTCACATGCTTTATATAGGAAAGTTAAATACAATTTATTTTTAAAATCCTTCAAAAATAAGTAAAGGTAGTTAATACTATCCTGGTTGTTTTCATTTCTTTCCTAAATGCATTTAATATGAAATCCATTTGAAGATGAGTTTTGAATAATGAGTTTAGTCTAAATAAGAGGGTTAAGGTCAGGGAAAGCAAAGCAAACAGTTAACTCTAAAGAACTACATGCATATAGTTACACAGAAAAAAAAATTCCTGTGCAACAAGTCATAGACTATTTAAATAACTTTATATTTATTTCCCTTAAAACCCCTGAAAGGTAATGTTCTTTTGCCCATTTTACTGCTGAGGAAGTTGAGTCTTCCTGCAATGAAATGACTCTCCTAAAAGCATGCACCTCCTAACCAGCAGAGCAAGCATTTCGACCAGGCCTCCAAAGCCTTTACTGTATGCTCCATTGTTTCCCCACTATCCCAAGGTATATTTCACCAAGTCTATAGTCACTTTTTCACTGTGTTTTAAATTTGAGGAATTTCAGAAGAAATTTACTAAACCTCCAACATAACCAGCTTACACCGTAAGTCATAAGGAAAACCTGCAGTTTAACTTATAACCATGAATTCCAAACAGAAATAAGCTGTTCAGTTTCAACTAAAACGTAGGTCTTGGTTTTTTTGTTTGGTGATTTTTTTTTTTTTTTTTCTGGCGGGGGGGACATGTTCATGTTGAGTCAGCAAACCACTTCTTCCTTTGAAGTCAAGTAGTGCTAACCTCAGATACAGTACAGGTTTCAATTCCAAGAATGTGACATGCTGGGGTGAGTATGTGAAGACATGGAGCAAATGTCCCTTCATTCAAAGCTGCCTCTGATGGTGCCTACTCGCTATGCCTGCCTGTGAGGAACAGGTGGCTCCACTGGTAACAAAGGTTGGGTTTCCCTTATACAAATGTTTAGAACTACAAGTATTTTGAATTTCCTATTTTTTCAGATTGTGGAATATTTGCATATACATAATGAGATATCTTGGGAAGGGGACCCAAGTTTAAACACAAAATTCATTTATGTTTTACATGTGCCTTATACACACCGCCTGAAATAATTTTACACAACATGTCTAACAAGTTTGACTACAACCTGTCACATGAGGTTACGTGTGGGCTTTTCTACTCATGGCATTTCGGTGCTCAAAACGGTTCTAATTTTAGAGCATTTGCATTTCAGACAAGGGAGTTCAACAAATACTAGGATAATTGTACCTAAAAGTAACTGGAAAATTCTGACAGCGGACAGCCACAGCATCCACCCAGAAACACCCTCCATCCCTGATCCTCCATAAAATCTCTCCCCTCATGACCAGTTATAAAATGAAGGGTCCAGGCTAAAGTGAAAATTCAGGGCTCTCAGTTAAAAACAGATGAGTAAGAATTTCAAGAAACAGTGGAGCACTAAACCAAGCCCAGAGGCCTCTAAGGGGAGGCCCTTGGTGACTACACAGTTCTCAAACCCATGAAACTGGCCACCACCTCCCTGATACACATTCTTACAAACACATACAATGCTTACTGGGCTGGGGTGACTTTTATTCCCTTTCCATAATGCCTTAGGTGTTATTTTGTGTTTAATTGCATGCTATTGTTGGCAAGTATGGGCCTCCTACAAGAAGT
The DNA here is from genome assembly GCF_902686455.1 of Sciurus vulgaris. Taxonomy (NCBI): domain Eukaryota; kingdom Metazoa; phylum Chordata; class Mammalia; order Rodentia; family Sciuridae; genus Sciurus; species Sciurus vulgaris. Next base: position 56,476,946 of record NC_136466.1, read on the forward strand.
TTTGCTCCTTGCTAAGCAACTGTCACTCAGCTCTGCCTTCAGTTGCCAAGGCCAACAGCTCATTATAATGTCACAAGCAATGTGCACTATATGCAGAAGTTAGCGATCAGTGTCTCTAAACAGATTTTTAAATTGAGCTCTTGAAGGTAAAGTTATGGTTTTTGGAAGGTGGGAGACATTATTCTTTTAATCGTATGGTACGTGGAATTGAACCCAGAGGCCCTCTATCACAACTATATCCCCAGTGCCTTTCATTTTTTTGAGACAGAGTCTCACTAAGTTGCCCAGACTGGTCTTGAACCTGCAATCCTCCTACCTCCACCTCCCAAGTGGCTGGGATTACAGGTGTGCACCTGGCTTACACACCTGGCTTAAAGTAGCATTTTAAGTTCCAATCTAATTCAGAGTATAGCTGATTCACAAACATGCCTGTTGCACGCTTCTTTTCTCCAGACTAAACATTTATAACAAAAGGTATCTGTGCAATGTGGCTATTAATTCTCTTCCCTCATAAGTTCAAAAAATGCCACAGCATGTACTTCAGCTGCTTTGTACTTTTGTGTGTGTGTGTTTCAAAGGCTCCCTACCGGAACTGCATGCTCATGTGCACCATCTGTGCAAGGGAGAGAAATGCATTATTACCCAAGGCAGTGCTAAGGGTATTCGATCAAGAAAGCTACCAACTCGTCAAGAGAAAGGTTATGCGGAAAATCTCCTGCCAGAAAACTCAGTTTCCTCCTCTCCCCACTCTCCTTCATTTGAAATTCATGAAGATGAAGTGCAGCTTTTGTTTCCCATCAGTGAGATGAGCCTTAATACACTCTTGCCAAAAGCAAGCTAACACAGAGTAATTGTTTTTCATCTAAATTGCATGTCCAACCTGCTTAGTCTTCAAAGAACATAGATGCTACAGCTTTGATACCCAACTGCAGAATGACAAAGGAGGGGGCACAAAGCACATGGGCACGATGAGAATTTTTAATCACCACCTATCTGTCAGGGAGCCCTGGAACTCTGGAGCAATAGGAGACAAGAGAGCAGATTATTCATAAGGTATATAAGGTTCCATATTTCATTTGAGATCAACTCTTTTTTAGGGGGGAAAAAAAGTGATTTAGAGGAAATTAAGATTCCCCAAGGTGTTTTTAATCTCTTTTCACTCCAGGGCCAGGTGCCTCATGTAGTACTTAAAAGGGTTTCAAAAATGAAAGTAAATGCCTAGGACACAGAAAAGAGATATCCATCTACACAAAGCATCTGCCTTTGTTTAAGAAAAAAAGTACTCTCGCGTTATGAACTTCACATCTAGACATTTTATAATCTTGATGTTATAGTCCTAGATTTTTGTTCTACATATACTACACTCAACACAAAGGCAAACATCATCAATACCTAATATTCTTTATATATCAAACCCCCTTTGTGTCAATAAGTGAGTTCATTTAATTGAAAATAACTGCAGTTTTTCCAAGGAGGTCTATGTGCTGTGAATAAAAAACAAATGGAATGATCAAATCTGCTCTCAATGCTATCTTTTGCAGGTAGAGATGTCATGAAAAAGCTTGTTTTTTGTTTGTTTGTTTGTTTTTTATTTGTTTTTGTTTTTATTTGTTTTTCTCTTCCCTCATTGATCCTGGGCTTTATTGTGTAACCAGGTGCTGAAACAAAAAATTTGATTCTGTTTATTGTGTTTGTTCCAGATAATTTAATTCTTCTTGCCTGGTTTAAACTTCTATTTTCTAATTATATTCGTAAGCTCTACCGAGACTGGAGTGTTACTACACCTTTTCTTGAACTCAGAAAATGTGGGCATAAACTAAATTACTTCCACAGCTGTCAAGGATTGTGTGACCATCCTGTATCATCTAAGCCTTAGAACTTTTCAAGCCAAGGCAGCCCAGTAAGAGAAAGTATTTCTCTGCATACTGCCATCTAAGAGAAAGGTAAGCAAGGGCATTGGGCTGAGAAGTCAGATGGGGGAACAGCATATGTACTGCAGATGTTGGTGTTAACATCAGTTCCACAGGTCAACAGCTATACTACTGAGGTCAGTCATCTAAACCATCAGGATCTTGGTAACACCTATAATTTCCTGAACCATCTCTACAGTTACTCTTCAGTGCTAAAGTCTATAATTTCAATCTCTATGCTTTCCTGAAGAGAGATTTAATTTGTTTTGGAGCTACATAGTTTTTTCTCAAGTTAATTTTTTACACAGAACTAGCTTAGTTAACTATTGCTTATACATGATTAAAATACCCTATCATTATTAAGATGCTATTAAAAACTAAAAGCATTGACTTTATATAGGGCTTTGAACATAAAATGTCAATATGCAATGCTTGTACTACAGAATCATGTAGATGTAAATTGAAAAGAGATCTTAGATATACATGTTTACGTCAGACCCATCCCTTGGTCTTTTAGAACACATTTAGAATTGCCATAAGAAAGTTCTGTACAACCACCACATGAATTTCAGGCTCCATACTAGATCCGTCAAGGTACAAGTATTTCTCAAACACCCAGTTCAGCTTATGCATTAGCCATGAAGTTGAGGCTTTTGACTATGGCTTTCAAAATACTCAACATAAAGCAAATAAGGCAATCTATTTAATTTGATAACCTGAATTTTCAGAGGATACCACTTGCTTTGTATTACCAGGGTTTAGTCACTCTCTCTCTCTGACTTCCCTCAAACGTTTTTGTATCCTAAGGTGGGCTTTTTTGTACATAGTGCTAAAGAAGGCCCCTTGGCATCTTTAGTCTTTACCGGAGACTAAGCAGGAAAAGGACATGTCGGACTACTATGATCTCAATTTCATAGTTTTTTTTTCCTATCTTCATGTTAAACTAAGTAAATTCAGTTGGTATTATCTACCAATTCAAAAGCCAAGCTGAAAATTTCCAAAGGAAGCAGTATCAGCATGATAGGGCTTTGAGCACAGTTTCCATTTGGTATCTGCCAAAATAAACTATCAATACCAAACTCTCTTTGGCATTGATATTTCTAATGAATATGGTCACAATTTTGTTGTGTCCAGTTTGCAAAAGACAAACATATTAGAGGTCAGTAAGTAGAATAAAAAGAGAATATTTGGAAGTCTAGCATTCTAGTTCTGACCCTAGCAGTTCAAAAACTCCTTCAACCTCTATTTCATCACCAATAAAATGAAAGTGCAGAGTGAGGTAATTCTAAGCCTTGTTTCAAGTTCTGAAATACTATGAACCCAGGTAACGCTGAACTTGCTGTTATGGGGGCGGTGCGGGTGCTTACATGATACAATTTTTTCTTAAACAAGGACTCAGAACTCAGACTCACTGCCCACTAAGTCCAACATTCTACAAGAGATGAAAGCATTCAGAAGATTTGCAGAAGTAGAAAATCCAACAGTCCATTATCCCCAACACTGACTTCCACAGGAAAATAAGCAAGCATGCAGAAAGCAGCCAGCCCCGGCTTCACTCCAAACTGAGTGCCCACATATTGATCTTCCGTCTGACGGGTCACAGGAGTGCCGGTGTACATTAAGTAGGGAAAGGACTGAAAATTACATTAATTCAAATGGCTAAATCAATATTTAACAATGCAGTTAGTGGTAGTTGACCTTAAATGCACCTTTAATAAAACAAAGGTGATTCAGGCCAGCCTCCAGCATATGCCATTCAGAAATATGAATTAAAGCACAACAGATACCTTAAAGACCCCTACTAATGCAGATGCCTTTATGGCTTGCTCTGACTGCAAGGAGAAGGTCAAAGCTGCTCTCTTAACAAAGGCAACTGGAATTTTATTCATGGGATGATGTGTCTTCATTTATCACCTCTCGCCCGCCTCAAGAATTCGACAGCCTTGATCTCAGCACATTTTAAAAGTAGGAAAAGGATTTCTACAATTTCCTCTGCAAATTATTAGTAAATCTTTAGTGATAGCTTTGTAACCTTGAGCACTTTCATCATAAGCAAACAGAGATGTTACCCCTTGTTACTCTAGGAACCCTGACTGCCTTACTGAACATGATTTGCATATATTTGCATATAGACATATCATTTTGTACTCCACTTGCATCAAAGATTACTGAAACAGAATTGCTTATATTAAAGGGAATATGAAAAAAAAATAAGGAATAAATAGGGGCAATCTTTTCAAGGTGTCAAAGAACCATCTCAGGTGCTATTAGCTATCAGACTTCTAGATGTAAGACTTCTTAAAATTGTCTTGCTGTCCGTAAAATACCTTAAGCTATACAGCATTTCAGTTATCACTACTAAAGACTTGGTGATAACTCCAAGGAAAAGGTCATTGTAAGAATCTATTTCAATACACCTTAAGGCAGCAGGAGGTTCTACGGAATTAGCCAAGGAGTTCAGGACAATTTCCATGATTTTGTGACCTATGGATGCCAGTGCCAATGGTGCCATTTCTTTTGCATTCTGGTTTGGCTTCAGGGACAAATGTGTGATAATTAGAAGTCTCTCCTGAGACACTTCCCTTTGATTTGTTCTTTGGTGATAGCTACAGTTCCTCTGCATCCTTGCTTCTCTTAGGTCTGTCTGCTGGTTACCATGGCAATGTAGCTTAATGCATCCTGAGCTAAATCAGCATTCTGCCACATCCAAGCTGCTAGCAAAACTTCTGAGAATTGGGCAGCAAGTTTTGAGATTCAATCTAAAAGTAATTGCTTAAGAATATGATCATATACTTGAAGGGGTTGGGGGGACACTCCACAGAAGATCAGTTTGTCATTGAGGTATGAAAATCATCTAATCTCCCATTGGACCAGTCACAAGAGCTCTAGCCAAAAGGGGTTGGTGATGAATTTTAGGCTCTCAAGTTAATGCTAAGACATAAAAAGTTGCTTGTAACCCAAAGATAGCCAAGCAATGGCTTAGCTTGGGCAAAGTCACTCTTCCATGAAAACCACTAGGCACACCTCCTTTTCACACAACCTCTATGTCAAAAAATATTCACTGAGCTGAAGACACCCATATTGTAAAGGAAGAAGCAAAACTATATTCACGTGCTACATGATATTGTATATACACCTAAGATATCTACCAATAAAACCAATTATCTTGTATCCTGCAACTTTGTACTTGTTTAATTCTTTCTAAACACTGAATGAACAACCCAAAATAAAATTAAGAACTCTATTTAAAACAACACCAAAAGAAATATTGCCATAAATTTAACAAGAGAAATGAAAATGACAGAATCGTTGAAAGAAATTAAAGAACACCCAAGCGGAAAGACATCGCAGGTCCATGGATCTGAAGAATTAATATAGCAAAGATATTATATATACCTAAATTGATAAACAGAGTGAATGCAAACCTATCAAAATTTTAGCTGCCTTTCTAGAAGAAATTGGCAAGCTGATCCTAAAATTCATGTGGAAATGGGACACATAACAATGAAAAGATTCTTGAAAAAGGGAAAAAAACTCACCCTTTCATATTTCAAAGACACAGTACATTTAAAAAGAGCTACAGTCATCAGGATAGTGTGGTACCAATAAGGATAGACATATGGATAACAGAAAGTACAGAAATACAATGTTGACAGTCAATTGACAAGAGAACCACCAAGGCAATTCAGTGGGGAAATGTTACAGTTTGGGTATGAGGTGTCCCCCAATTGTCACATGTGAGACAATGCAGGAAGGCTCAGAGGAGAAATGATTGGGTTGTAAGAGTCTTAACCTAATTAGTGAATAAATCTCTGATGGGATTAATTGAAGTGGTAGGGTGTGGCTGAAAGAGGTGTGTATTGGGCATGGCTATGGGGTATATATTTTCTATCTGGAGAGTGGAGCCTCTCTGCTTCCTGATGATGCAAGCTGCCTCCCTCTGCCACGCCCTTCTGCCATGATGTTCTACCTTACCTTGAGCCCTGAGGAATGGAGCCGGCCTTCTATGGACTAAGACCTCTGAAACTATGAGCCCTCAAATAAACCTTTCCTCCTCTATAATTGTGCTGGTCAGGTCAATTAGTCACAGCAGCAAAATAGCTGACTGAAACAGAAAAGAATAAATAGTCCTTTCAGTAAGTGGTGCTGGGATTTGAATACATGTCCACATGCAAAAGAAATTAGAACCCTGACATAATCTGCATATAAAAATACATGCAGATTCACTCAAAAACCTAAGTTTAAAAGTTAAAAACATGAAATTCTTAGAGGACATAATCTTTGTGTACTTGAATTAAACATAATTTCTCTGATGTGATTCCAACATCCAATTTAAAATGAGTTAAGAATTTGAAGAGGAATTTCCTCCAAGACACACAAATGAGCAGTAAGGACATCATTAGTTATCAGGAAAATATACGTAAAAACCATAGAGAGATATTACTTCTTACCCACAATAATAGCTATAATCAAAAGACAAACAGTAAGAAGTTTTAGAATGCACATGGAGAAATTGGAATCTTCCTATATTGCTGCCTGGATTACAAAATAGGGCAACCACTGTGGAAAACTCTTTGGCAGTCCCTCAAAAAGCTAAACAGTTACCATGTGTCACAGAAATTCTTCTCCTAAGTAGAAATATATGTCTATGTTAAAAACTTGTACACAAATATTGATTATAGCATTATTCATAATTGCAAAATGGAAGCAACCTACATATCTACCTATTAACAAACTGTAGTATATCTATACAATGAACTATTATGAAACCATAAAAGGAACTAAATATTGATAGATGCTACAAGTATAGATGAACCTTGAAAACATCATGCCAAATGAGAGACTGCTATAGTTTGGGATCTGGAATGTCCCCAAAGACCCATTTTTTAAAAGGCTTGGCCCCAGCTTTATACTACTGGGGGGCAGCTGAATCTTTAAGAGGTGGAGCCGACTGGTAGGTCTTGAGGTTTGTGGGTACTTTTCCTTGAAGGGGACAGTGGTCCCTTTCTTTGCTTCACAGCCACAAGGCAAAATGGCTGTGCTTCACCCCGGGCTCCCGCCATGATGTTCCTGCCCAAAGCAGCAGGGCCAGTCAATCGTGGACTGAAACCTCTGACACCATGAGACAAAATAGCTTCTTTCCTCTTTATAAGTTGATTATCTCAGGTATTTGTTATGTGTTTTTTATAGTGATGGAAAGCTCAATAAGACACAAAAATGACACAGATAAGTAGGTTAGTGGTTTCCTGGAGCTGGGGGAAAGTAGGAGTGGAGCAACTGCTGATGGGTTATAGGATTTCTTTTTGGGGATGTTGAAATGTTCTAAAGTTAGACTGTAGCAATATTTGCACAACTGAATATACTAGAAATTACCAAACTGTATACTTTCAAAGAGTGAATTATACAGTGTGTGAAATATATCTCAAGTTACTAAGCCTTACCTTACTGTTCTTTCTCACAGGTAACAATGAAGAATCAAGTCAGCTCTGAAAAGTTAGTGATAACAATTCATATTAGAATATACTAGGAATGTGGAGAAGAGGAAGGCTAATTAAGGAAAGGTTTTCATAGGTCCTCAACCCTTCAATGTACTGAAGCACCAGAAACAAGGACTTCACTTTCTTTTAATAACCCAGAAGTAGCTACCCTCCACTGAATTCTCACTTCTAATAGAACAGTGGTCTCTGCCTTCCAAAAGAAAAATCAATTCTTTAATGGTCTTTAAACAAAAGACAGTTGATTAGTCACCTGGGTGCTGTTTCAAGCTAAATGTTTACAGATGAGTTGGCACTAGCTTACTTTTGTAGTCACTCCCAATCAACTGTCTAAATCGACCATTCTTGAATTTCCCATCAATTATACTAAAAATGTAAATTTCTGAATCAAAAGCCTTCTCTGTGTTAAATAATGAATATACATTCATCTTGATTCCAGGATCATAAACAAGTCCTTCAAGGCCCAGGGAGGGTATTGGTAAAGGATGCGCTATCCTTTACTGGAGAGAACATGGCCTGTATTGAGGGAGCAGCTACTACTAAATCACAGCAGATGGTAGCCATGTAAAACTATGGATCCAGAGTTACTAAATCTACCTATTTGCACATTTTATATAAAAGTTTCTAGTGTAAAAACTGAGAAAAAAATCAAAATATTTTAAAATATGAGCCAACCAAAATATCTATAAGACAGATACAACTGTCTGATTTTTCATGTTACATATCTATCAGTATACTTATCACTGTGATTAAAATTACTATGTATATATATCTATATCAATATTAGACCATATGACCTTTTTATATTTTATTTATTGTTTCTGTATAGTTAGCTTTTCTTTGTCATGACCAAATACCTGAGAAAGTCAACTTAAAGAGGGTTTGACTCACAGTTTCAGTCCATGGTCTGCTGACTCCATTGCTTTGGGCCTGAGGCAAAGCAGAACATTACTGCAGAAGGGTATGGAAAACTGCTCAGCTCACGGCAGCCAGGGCACAGGGGAGATGGGGCAGAGGAGGAAACACAGAGGGAGAGAGAAAGAAGAGGCCAGGGACAAGAAACAACAACACCCTTCCAGGTCATGCCCCAAAGACCAACCTTCTCCAATAAGGCTCTACCGCCTACATTTTCCACCACCTCTCAATAATTTGATTGTGCTCTGAATCCCTCAATAGATTAATCCACTGAGGTTAAAGCCCTCAAGATCCTATCACCTCCCAAGAGCCCTACCTCTGATCATTGCTACACTGGGGACTAAGCCTTCAACATGTGAGCCTTTGGCATACATTCCAGATCCAAACCATAACATTATACATCTAAAACATTTTATGGTATTTGCAGACGAATGAAATTGGAAAATATCATGCTAAGTGGAATAAGCCAATCCCAAAAAAACAAAGGCAAAATGTTTTCACTGATAAGTGGATAATGGGGTTGGGCATAAGAGAAGAATGGAAGAACTTTAGATTACATAGAGGGAAATGAGAGGGAGGAAGGGAGGGATATGAAAGATGGTGGAATAAGACATCATTTCCCTATGTACATGTATGATTACACGAATGGTATGAATCTACATCATGTGCAGCCATAGAAACAAAAAGTTGTACCCCATTTGTGTATAGTGAATCAAAATACAGTCTGTAAAAATAAAAAATAAATTTAAATAATAATAATAATAGTAATATCCACATGGTGTTTACTGCAGATCTGATTTGTTGGATTTTTTAATAACTGACTCCTGTAAGACAATAGAGAATAGGACTCAGAACAAACTCATGCTTGTAACAGAAATCCAGACCTACTTGTCATTTCTATGAATCCCAAGTACCTGTATCCACAATAGTTAAAACAATAAAAACATAAGGCCTACCTTCTTTTTTAAAAATCTAAACTATAAAAATATTATATTGCCGCAGTTAGATGATGCTTCAGGTTATGGCTGAATTTCCCTATGTGTTTCTACACCTGAAAAATACCTTGGCAGACTCAGAAAAAGAAAAAAAAGAAAAAAAAAAAATCATGTGTGCAAAAATGACATTAAAATTCAAATATATCTTTTAATTTATATTAGATTCCACAAGAATTGCTGGAGAATAAGGAATCAAAATAGGAAAATACTTGAGATTCATTATAAATTTAAAATTAAAAATTAGAAAAAATGTCAAAAAGAAGGTTGATTAATTGAATTATGTGAATCATAAAATGAAATATAAAGAAGCTATTGATTTTAATGGCATATGAAAATGACACAATGTTACATAAAATCAGATAGAAAATTACACAGTATGTTCTCAATTGCATGTACTGCTTTTAAAATGCTAGGTGAAAATTAAACTTAATGCTAAAATATGACCAAAACCAATTTTTGTACTTTTTTCTATAGATTTCCAAATAAGTTCATAATTAGAAAAGCTAAAACAAGAAAGTATTGACTAGTATAATTTTTCATCTCCCTGGCAATGATTGCTAAAATGATAAGTTATTATATAATCAGAATTTCACATCAACTGATAGACCTGGCTAATACAGGCAGTTGAAGAAGTCACCAGGATAATATGGTCATGTAAATTATGCATATAAATCTTGGGGTATGTGTAATTTAGAGTTATTTTTTTCCTGTATCACAATCTATGCAAATACTCCAGAGGCTTTTTAAGAGGTGTTGGTCACCAGGAAGATAAGGAGTTCATGCAAATGAAATGCCATTAAAAAACAACTCAAAATTCATTAAGTCCACAGTATCACCTTCATAAGCAAATATACCATTTTTAAAAACAAGACCCAACATTTGCCAAATACCCGAAACTGAGAAAACGTGTACTGTTGTTTTTTTTGTTTGTTTGTTTGTTTTTAAGATTTTTAAAAAGCAATGTGGAATGCAGAAGAGGGTCAATTTCACTTCTAAGCAAGAAACCCGAAGTCTCAAAGCATAGAGCCTCATTCCAGATGCAACATAAATTTAATAGTTCCAAGAGGACCAACTGCTTAAGATGTGGAACAAGGGTTGGCAAACTTTTTCTATAAAAGGCCAGATAATGTTTTCTTGGCTTCGCAGACCATATGGTCTCTGACACAACAACTCAATTTGTAGCCACAGAAAATGTGTAAACAAAATGGGCATGGCTGAATTCCAACAAAACTGCATTTACACAAACAGGTGACAGGCAGGATTTGGCCCACAAAGTTTGCCTACATTTAAAGTACCAAGTCAGAAGTAAATGTTACTCTCCTCCAACAATGAGAACAAGCAAAATGAATGCAAATAATTTCTTCAGTTCAGAGAATTAAGACTGCTAGGTAGATTAACGAAACTACACATAGCACCTACAAGAACAAAAAGCAGGCTGAACTCTCCACCATGTCATCTTAGAAACCAAACTCCTCAATAAGACTCCTAAAACGCAAGAAATAAAATCAAAAATCAATAAATGCAACAGTATCAAACTAAAAAGCTCTTCACAGCAATGGAAACAATCAAGGACTGTGAACAGAGAGCCTACAGAATGGGAGAAAATCTTTACCATGAGCACCTCAGATAGAGCATTCATCTCTATAGAAAGAACTCAAAAAATTTAATGCAAAAAAAGACCACCAAAAAAATAAATAAATAACCCAATCAATAAATGGGCTAAGGAACTGAGCAGGTGTCAGCAAAAATAACCAAAATGATATTGGCACAATAAAAGCAATTCACAATTGCCAAGCTATGGAACCAACCTAGGTGCCCTACAAGAGAAGAATAAAGAAAATGTGGTATATACACACAATGGAGTATTACTCAGCCTTCAAGAAGAATGAAATTATGGCATTTGCTGATAAATGAATGGAACTGGAGACTATCATACCAAGTGAAATAAACCACTCCCCAAAATCCAAAGGCCAAATGTTCTCTCTGATATGTGAATACTAACACTTGACAAGGGAGAGGAAGATTAGAAGTTCATTGGACTAGATAAAGGAAAATGAAGGGAAGAGGGACGGATGGGAATAGAAAAGACAGTAGAATGAATTGGACACAACTTCCCTATTCTTATATATGAATACATGACCAATGTAACTCCACATCATATATAACCACTAGAATGGGATCCTAACTGGGATGAGCTATTCTTATTCTATGTAAAATATGTCAAAATATACTCTATTGTCATATATATCTGTAAAGAACAAATTTTAAAAAAAAAGACTGCAGTTAAAGCAGGTTAGTGGGGAGAACGTTCTGTGAACAGACATACAGAGGTGGCCTACATCTGATGGGGAAAACAGGTCAAAGAAAAGACCCAGAACTCGGGATCCCACCTAAGTATGAGATGACAGCGGTCCACCTTGGTAGAAGGGGAGGAAGTGCAGTCAGCCCCATCCTGGAGAACAGGCAAACCTGGCCTGATGGAGCCTGAGGGCAGCAGCATTCACAGAGATCCTCTGGGACTCCACCCTCACACTGAACAAGCAGCCTCAGCATCTGACCTCTGGCTGACTTTGTAACTTTTATGGTAACCAAAACAACTGCAAAGCTCAAACCCAGCTCCCTTGACTCTTAAGTTAGCCCAACCCAGCAAATGCATGGTCTGATGTAAAGTGCTTTTTCCAGAAAATAAACACTGTTTACCTCACTCCCTCTTCTCATTATACTACAAAAGAAAATGGTGACCCATCCTCAAGAGATAAAATAATCAATTGAACTAGAGATAGGATGGCAGATGTCAGAATTCTGTGTTCAAGTCTGACTCATTTATAATAATGGAAGGTAGAACTTGTTTCTACTTTTAAAAAATCAGTCTTACTTAAGAAAACAAAGTAATGAAATACTATATGATATTAACTCATTACCCATAATGAAGAACAGATAAGATACTACTGGATGAGAAAGTCATACTGTGAACACTAAGCTTTTTAGAGAAAAGCTAAGCTGACAGTACAATCTGATGTCAAGACAAAGGTAGTACTGACTGTCTAGAGTACTAAAAATTATAAATTTTGATGGTTCTTTGTTGAGCAATAAATTATGCTAATGGCCCTATGGAATACTGCTAACAAAAATCCTTAAAATTATTCCTATAAACTTTAAAATTACATTGCTTATTTTAACCCTATTCATTTATTTTTATCTCCATACAAACAAAACTTGTCTCATAACCTGTTTGATTCCTTTAAACCTTACACTAGATTTTAATACAGCAAAACCTTAGTCCTTCTCAATTTCACTCCAATCCAGTATGTAAACTCCATTGAAAAGAGAACACCATTAAAATCTCAAGAAATTGAAATATTGCCAATCCCTTAGGAAATTCAGAATTCAAATTTGAAACCATGTAGCTTTGACTACATTGTTTATTTACCCTCTTGCTTTTTGGGGATAACTTTCAATATCTTCTCATTTGTAGGTACTATTTTCATCTACTGAAAATTGCTAAAAATCTGAAGTTTTGGTTTTAATGCTTTGCTCAAAGGTATTTGATTGATTGTGAATAATATTCAACCAAGATCTAAAGTATTTGTTTACAAAACATTTAATGCAATTGTCAGACACTTAGGCTGATTTCAAATTTCAAGAGCTCAAACATGTCCACAATTTGACGGGCAGTTAAAGAGAAAGGACTTATTCAGTTATTTCGTGTGTACCAACCTTCTCATAAAAATTTGACATTTCTTACTCTGTTAACTACAGATTTTTTAATTAATTGTTTTATTTTGGAAATTACTTTGGCCATGATATTCAATATCAAGTTTCCTGGCAGTTAAAAAAAAAAAAAAAAAAGATTGTTAAACACCATAAAGCACAAAGAATAAAGATTGCCTTCATCTTGAAGAGAGTATATCTTTAAATGGGAGGTTGATCTCTTCATACCACTGCTCATGAAGAGCTTTTCCTTAGTGATATTTCTTTGCAGACTCTCAGTTAACGTTTTGTCGAAATATAGCATTCACATATTAAGCTACACATCTCAAATGTATATCTTGATGAATTTTCACAAACTAAACACTTCAACAAACACCAAGTCTAGAAACAGTTATTACCCATGCCTAGAAGCCATGCCATGTTCCTTTCTAGTAATTATACCCTTCTCTCTCACCTCTGCAACCAAGGTTACCACTACCCTAACTTCTGACACCTTGGACTAGATTTCCCTGTTGAGAAACTTTCTGTAAGAGGAATCAAACCAGAAATACTCTTGTTCCTCAGCAGCACGCTCAAAGATTCCTCACACTGCTTGATACAGTACTTGCTTCTCCTCACTGTTGCTTGGTACTCCACTGGATGAATGTACTGAAATCGTCCCATTCTACTTGTGGTTATTTGGGTAGTTCCCAGTCGTGGGGTATAAAAAGTGTTGTATAAATAAGAATGCACATACCTATTGGTGCACGTATCTATTTTTCTGTGTTCCTCCCCCCCACCCCTCCCACCCCTCTTTTCCCTCTATACAGTCCCTCCTTCCTCCATTCTTGCCCCACTCCCACCCCCCATCATGTGTCATCATCCGCTTATCAGCGAGATCATTCGTCCTTTGGTTTTTTGAGATTGGCTTATCTCACTGAGCATGATATTCTCCAATTTCATCCATTTGCCTGCAAATGCCATAATTTTATTATTCTTTATAGCTGAGTAATATTCCATTGTGATATATATATATATATATATATATATATATATATATATATATCAGTTTCTTTATCCATTCAATTGAAGGACATCTAGGTTGGTTCCACAATCTGGCTATTGTGAATTAAGCAGCTATGAACATTGATGTGGCTGTATCTCTGTAGTATGCTGATTTTAAGTCCTTTGGGTATAGGCCAAGGAGTGGGATAGCTGGGTCAAATGGTGGGTCCATTCCAAGTTTTCTAAGGAATCTCCACACTGCTTTCCAGAGTGGCTGCACTCATTTGCAGCCCCACCAGCAATGTATGAGTGTACCTTTTCCCTCACATCCTCTCCAACACCTATTGTTGCTTGTATTCTTGATAATTGCCATTCTAATTAGGGTGAGATGGAATCTTAGTGTAGTTTTGATTTGCATTTTTCTTATTACTAAAGATGTTGAACATTTTTTCATATGTTTGTTGATTGCTGGTAAATCTTCTTCTGTGAAGCGTCTGTTCATATCCTTAGCCCATTTGTTGATTGGGCTATTTGTATTCTTGGTGTAGAGTTTTTTGAGTTCTTTATAGATTCTGGAAATTAGTGCTCTATCTGAAGTATGAGTGGCAAATATTTTCTCCCACTCTGTAGGCTCTCTCTTCGCATTGCTGATAGTTTCCTTTGCTGAGAGAAAGCTATTTAGTTTGAATCTGTCCCAGTTATTGATTCTTGCTTTTATTTCTTGTGCTATGGGAGTCCTGTTAAGGAAGTCTGATCCTAAGCCAACAAGTTGAAGATTTGGACCTACGTTTTCTTCTATAAGATGTAGGGTCTCTGGTCTGATTTCAAGGTCCTTGGATCCATTTTGAGTTGAGTTTTGTGCAGGGTGAGAGATAGGGGTTTAGTTTCATTCTGTTGCATATGGATTATCAGTTTTCCCAGCACCATTTGTTGAAGAGGCTATCTTTTCTCCATTGCATATCTTTGGGACCTTTGTCTAGTATGAGAAAATTGTGTTTATTTGGGTTTGTGACCATGTCCTCTATTCTGTACCATTGATCTACCTGTCTATTTTGGTACCAACACCAGGCTGTTTTAGTTACTATTGCTTTGTAGTATAGTTGAAGTTCTGGTATTGCGATACCCCCTGCTTCCCTCTTCCTGCTAAGGATTGCTTTAGCTAGTGTCATAGATTTCTAATTTAGTATATTTGCTTCAACTCTATATGCCATTAACATTTACATCCAGACTATGAATATTATTTCTTCAAAGTTGAACCTTCTAACTAAATCTTACAGAATAATCCCCAATTTTGTTTTTAAAACTATTTATGAAGGTCCAGTAACTTCACTTTAATCCCATGGAATGAAAAAAAAAAAAAACTGAATCACGATCGGAATTAACCAATTTCTATTTGCAGCATCTGATGACACTTAGAAAATATCAACATAACTACAAAATTCTTCTGCTAATGGAGCCAGCACTGCAAGAGCTGTTGCTACACTTTTGCATATGCACCCAACTTGGAATTGAAAGTGAGAAAGATAAATTTAGAAGATGATTCATTTGATCTGAACCAAAATCATTTCATAGAGTAAATGCATCTTTTAGCTGCATGTGGAAAATTGTTGCCTTGGCTACCATCTTCTAAAACTATTAACACTTAAAGTTGTTGCTCATGATCTTTCAGCAAATCAGTGTTTTCTGGTTTTCATGTGGTCAGTGATGCCACTTACAGCCCTTATAGTGGGTTCATTATCAAATTGCTTTAAAATTTTAGTATTTTATTATGCCTGTTCTTCCATTCCTTTGAGCTCCCTGCTAACTAAAATTTTCCCAAAATTTCTTACAATACTATCAAATTAACATTTATAAACTTACAGCCTAAATAAATGAAAAAGTCACTCTTTCAGAGCGTTCAGACTATTCCCTGCATGCATTTCCTCTATTTGCACCCCCAGTTTCACATGCACCTAGCAATTCCCTACTGATTGGCCAACCAGTGACCTCATGTGCTCCAGGCTGACACAATGGTCACTGCGCAGCTAGCATACTAAGTGACCTGAAGGGACAACAGCAAATAATTCCCCCACTGCTACCCAAGAACTGTTCCTAGTCACTAGTGACCAAGAACATTTCATTTTTGTAGTTGAGCACCCTGCAACCTAGTCTTGAAAGGGAGACAACAGTTACATTGCTAACTCACTGCCTGTAGACTTTGTACGCTACTAGATAAGACCATGGATGAATCTAGAAACATGGAGTTTCTACAAAACACTCATTTAAGGCAACTAAAAAATTAAAGTGGAAAAATAAAAACATCTCAAGTGCTAAATTAGATGGAATGCCAGGATACTGTGTACAAACCAGTTCTATCTCACAAATGAGTCTGTGTTCTCTCCAACTGAGTAAGATTGAAAGATCTCTAGGGCAAATATTGAGTGCCGATTACACCAAGGCCACTGACTGCTCCCTGCTCCCTTCGACTTTACAGGAGGAAGGTCAGAACACCTTCTCCCTTCAACTAAATGTGGCCACATGGGCTGGGAGCCAATGATCTGTAAGAGATGCAACTGGATAGGACTTCGAACCAAGCTTTTTAAGAGGCAAGTGG
Source organism: Sciurus vulgaris (assembly GCF_902686455.1). Classification (NCBI taxonomy): domain Eukaryota; kingdom Metazoa; phylum Chordata; class Mammalia; order Rodentia; family Sciuridae; genus Sciurus; species Sciurus vulgaris. The sequence goes on from NC_136466.1 coordinate 56,493,549, forward strand.
CACACCCCTTCAGGACTTGGCCCTTTAGTCTCGCCCATTCTTTCTGGTAACCTCTGATAGCTGGGCTGTAATAGCCACCTTTCACCATGAAAGAACAAGGAAGCATGGTTAGAAAGATACCTGCAATCCTGGATGGTATGGTCATCACAGAGCAGTTGCACCAGTCTTGGCCTGCTTCTCTCTGGACCACTGATTATGTACACTCAAAGTCCTTCTCTAACAGGTGGTAGCAAGGCTTGTTCCTGTTTACAGTAAAACAGTTTTCCTAAATGAAATGCATCCATATCCCTGCAATAAAAATACCTAATATTCGTTATTCCTATAGAAGTGCTTCTTTATCAAATTAAATACCTCAGTTGAAACTTGGTGTTAAATCCACATTTTGTGGACAACAAACACATGAAAAAAATGTTAAACATTATTCGCAATTAGGGAAATGCAAATCAAAACTAATCTGCAATTTCATCTCACACCAGTCAGAATGGAAGTCATCAAGAATACAAACAAATGCTGAAGAGGATGTGAAGAAAAAGGAACATTGTTACACTGTTGGTGGGACTATAAATTAGTACAACTACTATGGAAATCCATATGGAGATTCCTCAAAAGACTAGGCATGGAACCACCATATGACCCAGCTATACCACTTCTCAGTATTTATCCTGAAGAGTTGAAGTCAGTGTGCTACAGGGATACATGCATACCCATGTTTATGGTGGCACAATTCACAATAAAACTATGGAACCAGCCTAGCTGTCCATCAACAGAATGGATAAAGAAAATGTGGTATAAATACACAATGGATTTTATTCATTCAAAAAAAATGAAATTATGTCATTTTCAGGAAAACAGATGTAAAATAAGGACATTATGTTAAGCAAAATAAGTCAAACTCCAAATGTCAAGGGTCATTGTTGTCTGACATGTGGAAGTTAGAGAGGAAAAAGGAAAAGTGGAGGTGGATTTCCTAAAAATCAAAGGTAGATTAGTAGAGGAGAGGGACTGAGAGGTGGGAGGGAGGGGAAGTGCTGGAGAGTGATATTGGCTAAATCATATTGTTGTATTGTGTGCATGTACAATTACGTAACAAAATTGCCAGGCATTGTGTGTAATCCCAGAGGCTTGGGAGGCTGAGGCAAAAGGATCTTGAGTTCAAAGTCAGCCTTAGCAACTTAGAGAGGCCCTAAGTAACTCAATGAGACCTTATCTCTTATGAAATATAAAAAACAGGCTGGGGATGTGGCTCAGTGGTTGAACACCCCCTGGGTTTAATCCCCAGTGCCAAAACAAAAGGTAACAAATCTCATTATATATTAATATAATACAGTAAAAGAAGTCTAAAGTTAAAAAGCCTCAGCTTGCAATATTCAATAGCATGATTATGTCTGTCTTTGCCTCACTTCATAGCACGTCTTCTTGAAGTTTATTGAGATATAACTGACAAAAAATTTATATATTTAAAAATATAAAGTGGGCATTTTGAATCCAATTGTGAAAAATACCAACTTTGGTGGGGGAGTGCCCAGTACTAAGAATTGAACCCAGAGCTTCATGCATGCTAAACCAGCACTTTACCACTTTTTAAATACTTTTATTTTGAGACAGCATCTAAGTTGCTAAGGCTGACCTCAAACCCCCAAGTAACTGGGATTACAAGCATGTGACACTGTGTTCACCATAATGCACAGTCTTAGTACACATTATTTCTATTTATTGACCACTTTCTGTAGGCTGCCTGAGATTTTTATCCATATAAATCACAGCATTATTTAAAAGTCCTTGAGAACCAAGATGGGATCGTATACTTTCACTGACTTTATAAAATTTTTCAGTACCTGATTAGAAGCATTGTGCAGTTTTACTTTCCTAATATCAGAAACTGCTAAAAGTGTTTATAAAAGTTCTCCCGTGTTTTAAATATTTTTAAAAGTTCTGAAAACTGATTAAGTTATTCCAACAATTAAATTGAAAAGATTTTCCTCATTTGTTTTAAAAATTTTTTAAATAGGATATAAAATTTAGTAAAGTGTATTAGCAAAAAGCCAGCTTTCAAAACTGTATAGAGTAACCACCTGAGTTAGTTACACACACACACACACACACACACACTAAAGCAAATAACATTTCAATCTTCTAAAAAAAAAAGCATTTTGGCTTTCCTTGGAGTAGATCTGCTTTTAAATGAGAAGATGATTGTAAATCACTCTGAATTACTCCTATACTGTGTTCTATTGTTCCCCAGGATGAACTTGAAGAGGCATCTTGTGATTTATGTATTTGTGATCAAAGTAAAGACAGCCTGATGCATTTGCTGTGGGAGCAATTTGCATTTCATTTTATGTGCTTAGTCAAATGTTAGGTGAACAGCTGAGGCAGAGTAGTAAAAAAAAAAAAAAAACAGTAATGTCAGGTCTTAGAACTGGAATTTACCTGGTTTTCTAAGATCTAAAAATGAATCATTTAATTGACCACATACTAATCTGTTAAGATCCACTTAATTTCTACATGTGTATCATTCTTTCTTCCCCAACTAGATTGGATTACTTGAGGACAGGAAATGTGCCTTTTATACATCATTTTCTATCTTTAATTCATGATATACTCCTGGACACATAGTTGGAATAGGATGAATACTCTTTGAATGATTGACACCTCCTCAGTTGATAGCTATTTTAAGAGAAGAAGCCCTTCCAGTGATTGCTAAAGAGAAGGATAAAGTGCCCTTGATTCCCAGTATTTGTAAGCACACATTTAATAAGACTGCTTCTCAAGGACATTTCTTTCCACTTTGAAAATCACTTGGAAAATATTTGGCACCTGTTCTTGAAATCAGTATTTCACTTGAAGGAAAAATGCTAAATTCAGACTTGCTCCGTGGTTTTTCTTTTCCTCTATTATCTCACTGCTTAAAAAAAAAAAAAAAAACACTCTTCCACAATTTGCAACTGTGTACTAAATTAGCCAATCTCTCACCTTGACTTTCAAGCCTCACAGTTTACCCTTCTCACTTTATCTACTGCTGCAATTATTTGTTCCAGTCAAATCTCCCTAGTTCTGCAGTCGCTGGCACAATTCACATTCCCTCCCTCTACCTGTCTGGGTTTTTTCTACTCGTCTTTTTGCTAGGACATCTAGCAAATGTTTCATCAGCCATGATCTGCCCAAAGGGATACGAGCTCTTCCACTGTTAAACCTCCCTAAGGTTTTTAGGGTTCTTATTTGACTTTTCTATATAAGATGCTGGCTGAGGTACAGTTTCAGTGATCTGTTACATGGAAAAAGAAAACATTGTATCGCGAATGTGACCCAAACTGCTAACTCTTCTATTGCTAGTTATGTGATTTAAAATAACATTACTACTTCCTATGACTACCACCTCCTTTTTTAAAAATTTATTCTTTTCAGTTATACTTGGCAGTAGAATATATTTGGACATATCAAATATTTGGACAGCTGAAGTCATGGCTCAGTGGCACAGCATTTGCCTAGCATGTGTGAGGCTTTGGGTTTGATTCTTAGAACCACATATAAATAAATAAATAAATAAATATCCATCGACAACTCATGTTTAAAAAAAATATATGGAGTATAACTTCCCATTTTTGTGATTGTACATGATGTGGAGTTACACTGGTTGTGTATTCATATAAGAACATAACAAAGTTATGTTTGATTCATTCTACTATCTTTCATATTCCCATCTCTCTCCCTTCCTTTTTATTCACCTTTGTTTAATCCAGTTAACTTCTATTCTTCCCTCCCCCATTCCACTTATTGTCAGTTAGCATCCACATATCAGAACATTCGGCCTTCTGTTTTTGGAGATTGGTTTGTTTCACTTAGCATGAGTCTCCAGTTCTACCCATTTACCAGCAAATGCCATAATTTCATTCTTCTTTATGGTTAATATTCCATTGTGGATATGTACCACATTTTCTTTATCCATTCATCTGTTATAGGGCACCTAGATTGGTTCCATAGTTTAGCTATTGTGAATTGAGCTGCTATAAAGATTGAAATGGCTATGTCACTATAGTATGCTGATTTTAAGTCATTTGGGTATATGCTGAGGAGCAGGATAACTGGGTCAAATGGTGGTTCCATTCCAGATTTTCTGAGGAATATCTATACTGCTTTCCAGAGTGGTTGCACCAATTTGCAGTCCCACCAGCATGTAGGAGTATACCTTTTTCTTTTAACAAAGAAGTGCTAAGTACAGGATGACCCGATTTGGTAGGGGTTTCCAGAGAAGCAGGACTTACAATGCTAAAATTTGGACAGTCCCAGGAAAACCAAGAGTTTGTTCCTCTGATTAAAGAACTGTGCTGCAGGGTGCCCCAGTTCTATGCCCTGACTAAAACTCACAATGTCCCTTGAAGTTTCTGACCTAGCCAGCTGCAGGTTTTTCTTAGAAGACTTGAGCCCAAGCCAGGGCCTTGAACATTCCCAGCACTATAAAGAATTTAAGTGGTTGCCCAAACACTGAAAGAAATGGACTCTAACCCTCAGCCAAAATTCCACAGAACCTCCTATAAACTCCATACTCTTAACTTCCTCACTATAGACAGGCCTCAGGAACATTTTACCTCTCCTTCTGCTCCACGGATAAAATGCAGCACTCCAAGTTCCCCTAATAAATGCTTTGGATTGACCACCCAGCATTTAGTGCTTCTTCCTTTGGAATGGCAACTGGTCCCATTTCAAGGTAATTTGGGGCACTCCCTTATAGGAAGTCCAGTCACCACTTTTGGGGCAACTCTAAGAATGGGTTCAGTGAAATGAGACATGTTTCCCCATGAATACTCAGTCCATTCCTTACAACCAAAGACTCAGGACCACAAGAGTTTGGCAGCTGCAGTACAGCAATCTTGAGCTTCCCCACCCCTATGCCCAAACCTGAACCGCCCAGGCATAGCTGTGTCCTTGAGCTGGAGACAAAGTACAGATGGGGTATAAGCTAAAGAAGTCTCCGCTAAAGAAGTCTCCGCTAAAGAAGTCTCCCCAGTGTGGGCCCTATAATTCCCAACCTGACTGGGGAGTATCTTCCACAGACCTTAAATTGGCATCTCTCAGAAGCCTAACAGTCAAGTTTAGAAAATTTTGGTGAGAAACTGGATACCAGCTATGCATTTCTACTCTTACTTCCAACAGGTAAAGCAGATAAAATTCAAGTCTTTGAAGAGTTGCAAGAAGAGGCTGGAGATGTGTAAACATTTTGTCCGACCTCTGAGTAACCGTCACCCAGCCCCTTCATGCACACCAAAAGAGGCCTAAGCTCCCTGGGAGCCCCTAAAAGCCCAAACACTGACAGACCAATGCCAATTCTGTACACCCACATAATTTCTAATATCAACCACTCAATAAAAAACTGTCCGTCCAAAATTATCTATGGTATTCCGTAAAAACAGACCACCCCCCAGAAGCATTACAGAGCCAACACATGCAGAAGTGGTTAGGTTATCTGGAGCCTCTAGTCCAGTGTTTCTCAAGTTCAGTTGGGTGTAATATGATGTGATTACTCAGGTTCAGTCATTCCAGCCCAGTTGTGTGACTAGAATCACCTGAGGAGATTTAAAACCTGATGACCTGCTCCTACCCCATTCCTGTTTAATCAAAATTTCCAAAGCATAATGGTTAATTTGGAACTGACTGAATTAAAGAATACCCAGATAGCTAAGAGAGCATTACTTATTGTCAATGCTTTGGCACCCACTGAGCTGCTGAAAGGGAAGCATAGGTGATTTTGCTTCTGATTATAATGATTGGGTTGCCCCTGGTATGTCTTAAAGGTGTTTCCAGAGGAAATAAGGAGTTGGTGGACCAAGTGGGAGAGATTCCCTCAATGTAGGTAGGCACCATCTAATCATTTGGGGGCCTGGAAGGAACAAAAATGCAGAGGAAGGGCAAATTCTGACTCTTTCCTGAAGGCAGAGTGCCCTTCTCCTGCCCTTGGACAGGAGGAATCCTGATTCTCCAGGCTTTGAACCAGCAGCCTCCTGGACTCTCCGGCCTTCAGCCAAAGACTAAGAATTACACCACTGGCTTTCTCAATCGCAAGGTTTTCTGACTTGGGCTGAGCCACACTCTCAGTCTTCCTGGCTCTCCAGCTTGTAGATGGCCTTTTATGAGATTTCTCAGCTTCCAGAATCAAACAAGCCCATTCCCCCTAATAAATGTTTTCTCATATCTCTGTCTGCCTCAGTCTCTCTCTGATAGGAGATATATAGTCTATCAATTCTGTCTCTCTGGAAACACTGATTAAAACTCTCTGCAAGACCTAGGTGAATCTAAAGTATAAGCAGGGTAAAAAGCCATTGGACCCAGGGACCCTCAAAAGCCAGCCCTGAGCCAGCAACACTGGCAGTTTACTTTTAAGACAACCAATACAAGTATAGTAGGAGATAAAATTAATCCCGTTTCCCTTGACATCATCCATGGAAAACAACTCAAAAGTTGAGATTCTGGCAAGAAACATTTTATATGGGGACTCTATGGGAAATACCTAATTAAGATAGAAATATGACTTTGCGATGCTTCAGCTACAAGATTTCCTCCCTATCTCCATTTACCTCACTCTTCCTTGCTAGTATTTTGCCTAAATTTGGGAGTCTTTTGAATGAACACTCCCCAGATCTCAAACTTAGTTCCCACTTTCGTTTGGAGTTGCCTCTGAAGAGCTGTACTGCTTTAACACCCTGTTCTCCTGTTTTTATCTCGCAATCGAGGTGCTAGTTTGCAGATCAGACTTGTCAGCTGCCTATACCAGAGCCCTCAGAATCAGTCAAGCATCAGCCTTCTGCTCATGTAACTTGGACCCAGAATGTTAGTGTAAATTTCAATGTATTACTTAGCTAACTTCAAATAATTTATAGAAAAAAATTTTATTGGAACCAGAGGGACTGAAAATGTTGTGGTCTGAAATCGCTAACATTTAGTTTTTTAAATTATCTCAATCATAGTAATTATTTTTCTAAACATTGCATTAAAAGTGACAGTTTAAAATGTTGGACAGGAAGAAGATGTAATTTAATGAAGGGCATCTTTCTCTACATTGACATGGATGTTAAATCTTTTTTTTTTTAAGATTCTAATGTGATCTAATTACTTTAATTTTAAATTCTAGGCATGCATGTTTTATTCATGAATTTCTACATGATTGAGAAAGTTTGTGCAGCACCTTTGAAGCTCCAACTTTGGAAACATAACAAATGAAGCCATCATATTTTCAAAATGCTCAGAGAGTCTTTTGAAAGACAGTATAATTGTGAATCAAAGCTTAATTGGCTGCTGCAAAATGAGTTTTTAATTGTAGTATTGCCCCTGATAATGCTAGAGTTCACCAAGGTTAACAGAGTGACCTCACACACATTTCTATTGGAGGGGTAGAATTTTTTTCCTTTGTACCATGTCACCTTGAATATTCAAACTAAATTGTTCTGTTTCCCATGAAAATACTTCTCAGGAACCAATTTTCATACTAACTCTTAATCTCACACAAGAAATGTAAAGTATCACTTTTTTTTCTACAACCAAAATGAATTATTTATTGTAGTAAGAATGGCTTCTGAATCACAATACTCATCAATACCCACTGAAAAATTAACATCTTCCAAGGTAATTTACAAACTTAAAGAAAATATCACAAAGGATGCTTCAAAACATCAGCCTTGAGATTACATAATTCTAAATCAAAATAACTGGCCAAAGACAAATCCAGATTTCCCAAAGTGGGGAAGAGCGTGTTTGTACAGGGGGGTTGTGAACCATCAGTGCCTGAAGCCACTTGTTCAATCTAAACAAATTTCCCTTCAGAAAGAACAAAGGAGACATGGTACAAATAACTGCTCGAACCATGTGCCTCAAATGCAGACACACATGTATACTCTATTTTCTGATGGCAAAATAAGATTGAGAGAAATATGACATTACCACACATCCAAATCAAAATCCAAGTATTTTCAATTTCAATGCTATCACCCATCTCTTTAACAAAAGATTTCAAATGAAAATGTGGCCTCTGCTTGGAAACTAACACCACTGTCTTTACCTCATCTAAAGCTCTTCCTGCAAATGAGTTTCAACTGTGATCCCAGTGCAATGTTTAAGGAAGAGTGTTTAATTCAATTATTTGAAGTTCAAATTCCTTCGGTTCCTTTACATGTGCGTGTATTTCATATGCAGTCAAATCATAGAAACAGATGTAGGTATACAAAACATGACTCAGTTCCTATGACAGTTTCCCTTTGGGGGGAATGCAAAAAACCTTGGGCTTGTTTAACAAGAATGAGCTGGATCCTGAAATAAACGTTACTTGTAGGAGAGTTGTCATTAAAATTCTACTCCAGAGGTTTGATTTGCATGAGACCAGACTACATTTATTAACTGTTCGTGTATCTGTGCTGAATCAATGTCACTTCATCAGCAGTTTATCTTTCCTGCTCACACTAAAATGGGCTCAACTTCTAATTGAGAAATAAGGGTATTGCTCACTCAACATGTCCCCCTGCCACCTGCTTTGTTTGCTCCAGTTCTTGGTTGAAGAGGGAAATCAGTCAAGTCTTGCACAGCATTTCTAAGGTTGAACAAACCCTTTGTAATCTCTCTCTTGAAAATGCTATCTATGAAAGTATCTGACATTTCTTCCATTGGAGATAAATGACGGAAGAGTCAGTAGACTTACTAGAGATAAAAGTAATAACAACAGCTGGCACTTGAGCAATTATGAACTTCCAGATTGTAAACTAAGTGCTGCCCAAGCACTTAAAAATATCTTTTAACCTTCAAGCAGTACGATGAAGCAGCTACTGTTACTAACCCCGCATTCACAGGTGAGGAAATCAAAGCTTAACAGGGTCATTTATCTTGCCCAGTATTAGAAACTCCATGCTGGTCAAGTCAAGATTTTATTTCTGAAGTCCATACTCTTAGTCACACAATTCTCAGGAGCTGAATAATCAGTTTTCTACAATTATGCAGACAACCAAAATACAATCAGAATTCCTCCCTTAGTGACACTGTTGAAATGGAAACCTCCAAAGCAACATTGCCTCATTGGGACAAAAATCATTCAGAGGTGACATCAAAATGTATTGATCTCAGTCACTTGCTGCCACAGGCCCATGCTCGGTTGGTGTACTCCCTGCCGCTCTGACATGTGACTTGCCCCCATCAAAATGGAAGAGGAAATCACCAGGCTCCTTATTGACAATAGCTCTGCCATGTGCAGAGCTGGCTTTGCTGGTGATGATTCCCCCTGAGTCTGTGTTCCCCTCCATCTCAGGCACCCCTGCCACCAGGATGTGATGGTGGACATGGGCCAAAAGGACTCCTACGTGGGTGACTAGGTCCAGAGGAAGCACAGCATCCTGACCCTGAAGCACCCCAGCAAGCACAGCATTGTCACTAACTGGGACAACATGGAGAAGATTTGGCACCATACCTTCTATAATGAACTGTACATAACCTGAAGGAGCACCCATTGCTGCTGATGGAGGCCCCTCTGAACAGGGCCAACAGAAAGAAGATGACTCAGCTCATGGTTGAGACCTTCAACACACCAACCATATATGTGACCTTCCAGATCATGCTGTCCCTGTACACCTCTGGGTGCACCGATGGCATTGTCATGGACTCTGGTCATGGGGTCACCCACACTGTGCCCATATATAAGGGCTACATCCTTCCCCACACCATCCTGCGTCTGGACCTGCAGGTTGGGACCTGACACATTACCTCATGAAGATCCTGACAGAGTGCAGCTACAACTTCACCACCATCACCGCCTAGCCGGAGACTGTGCATGACATCAAGAGGCGGTGCTATGTTGCCCTGGACTTTGAGCAGGAGATGGCCACTGCTGCATCCTCTTCCTACCTGGAGAAGAGTGAGGCACTGCCTGATAGACAGGTGATCACCACTGGCAAAGAGCAGTTCCGGTGTTGAAAGGCACTCTTCCAACCCTCTTTCCTGGGCATGGGATCCTCTGGCATCCATGAGACCACCTTCAACTCCATCATGAAGTGTGATGCTAATACCTGCAAGGACTTCTATGACAACACTGTGCTATCCAGGGGTACCACCATGTTACAAGGCATTGCTGAGCAGATGCAGAAGTAGATCACAGTCCTGGCCCCCACACCATGAAGATCAAGATTACTGCTCACCCCGAGGAAAAGTACTCAGTGGAGATTGGCGGCTCCATCCTGGCCTCACTGTCTGCCTTCCAGTAGATGTGGATCAACAAGCAGGAGTCCGACGAGTTGGGTCCCTCCATCATCAACCACAAATGCTTCTAGATGGACTGAGCAGGTGCCAGGCATCTGCTGCATAAGCTGATTCTGAAGGACAAATTTGCCCTGGCAAATGTATACACCTCATTCTAGCCTCATGAAACTAGAATAAGCCTTTGAAAAGAAATTTGCCCTTGAAGCTTGTATCTGATGTCAGCACTGGATCCAAGAGCTTGTTGCTGATTTTGACCTTGTACTCAAGCTAGCTGTTCCCTTGGTATATGTTTGATGCCCTGTGCATATCTTTGATTTAAGCCCTTAATCCATGTGGCTCAGTCACCTGTGAGAGCATACATACAGGAGAGAAGTCTGTGGTTTAGCGAATCTGAGACCACAGCAGTGATCTGTGCAGGTATTCATGTGTCCACTGACAGACTGTTCCAGGATTGCTCCAGCTGGCAAGAGTTCCTGGACCAGTTGTCACTTCTTGCTGGTCTAACAGGATAGGACAGTCCGAGACTTAGGACCCAGTTTAAGTTCTTACCAATGTTTTCCCACCTGACCACCCCTGGTTATTACTTGCCTTGAGTTGGAAACAGTTTGTGTTTATACTGTAAATTTGTTCATTTTAATTTATGTAAGGTTTTTTGTACTCAATTGTTTACAAGTGACAATTTTTTAGTTTTCTACTGTTATGTGAAAACATTAAGCCCTAGCAACACTTCACTGAGTAAGGAAAAATAAAGTGCTACAGTACAAAATAAATAAATAACACAGTTTATCTCACAAGAGCCCATGAAAGGAACTGAGTACCCCACACCCACGCCAATAACATCCTAGGCATTTATGTCACAGGCACTACCTGCTCAGGACCTTGACCTCTAACCACAAAGGAGGCAAATTTAGAGAAAACCAGAGAGATGTATTCTACATCTCCATTTGTGTACAGAATTTTTACTGTGGACACTAGAAACATAGTTAGGATTTGGTGATAATACTGTAAGCCAGCAATAACAATGGAAATGAAGTATTCCCAAAATTATTGTTAAGCATATTGACCACCTGTGCAATTTTACAAATAGTGCTAAACACACACATCTTACCATACACACAGATATACCTATGTACATTAACACCAAGCTAAGGGAGAGCATCATCATTACAGACCAACCAACATGCAAATGGAGGGCATCTGTTGTATGTGGCTAAGGTCCCAGTTCCACCCACGCTCTGTTGGAATACAAGCAAGGCATTTGTGTACCTTATACTTCTCTAAGAAGGATTTTAAGATTCAAACACTGTTAGCTCTGTCCTTTGTCAGAATGTTGAGGATTCCTTTTTACAAATACAGAATATGGCAGTCATTTAAATTGCTAAAAGCTGTGTCCTGCTAAAGCATACCTGTTAAAACAAAAATCCAGATTAAGAGAACCTTTATGTAATTAAGAGATAATTGGGTGCCTCAATCAGAAACAGTCTACAAATAATATATTGTACAATGAAGACTATTGCTTCCTGATGTATTGTCCAAGCCTCGCCAATTCAATCAAATATTTACTGAGTGCCTACTATGAGCAAGGCACAAGAATAGATTCTAGGGGATGCAAGATGACTATGACATGTCCCCTATTCTGAAGGCAATTACTAACCAGGAGAAAGCCCATCTAGGAAATACTACTGGACTTGCTCTTCAAACTGAGCTGAATTATTCACTAATCCATCCAAATTTGAGAAATAAGATTTCCAAATTATTTCATCTCATTTGCTGTTCACTGAACTGTCAGAGAAGGTATGTTTTGAAAGTGTTTTTTTTTTAATTATTATTATTTTGACCTGAAATCTCTGAACTCTAAATTAGTTTCCAAGATATTCTAAATAAGCCTTTTGTATTCCATGCAGTTGTGTTTCACTTCTGCCTACAGATAAGTCACTAATACATTTCCCTCTTTCTCTTGGGACTAATATTTGAGCTACTTTGGACTGGAAAAAGGACTTATTTGAATATTTGGATCCGTTTTAGGCACTGATTAAAGAGTATTTTCATGTGCAGCCAAAACAAGAGCCTAATGAGTGTTCAACTAGCTGTGGTTGGAGGAAGACCTTCCATCTGCCCTATGCCTGCTGTGTGTTAAGTTTCTCCTTTATCCCAGTGCCACACTCCTCCTCCTCTTTCGTGCCCCAAAATATGGAACACATGCCTTTTTTCTTTTCCCTTACAAATGCTATGTTTTAATCCATTTTCTGTTTTTATAGCAGAATCTCACAGATGAGGCAATATATAACGAACAGAAATCTATTTGACTCATGGTACTGGAGGGTAGTTAAGTCCAAGATTGAGGGATCACATCTGGTCAGGGTCTTTCTACTGTGTCATAACATGGTGACAGGGATCACAAAAAAGTGTGTAAGATGAAGAGAGAGCCAAGTTCCTTTTATGACTAACCCACTCCAGTAGTATCTAATTCACTCCCAAAGTAAGAGCCTTCATCCACTTGGGGGCAGTACTCCCATGACCCATTTGCGTCTCAAAATTCCCACCTCTCTGCGCTGTTTTACAATGGCAATTAAATTTCAGTATGAGTTTTGGAGGAGACCTTCAAATCATAACATGCTATGAGGTGGATTTAAAGAAAAGGTAGCCTACCATCCTTCTCCTTTCCCAAATTCTAAATAACTCTTCATTCCAGCCTGTGTCAGTTATTGTAAACACCTTTTACCTGCTGCCTTGCCTCTGGCTTTTGCCTCTGAAAGTCACCATATATCACCACCTGATTTATGTTTTACCAACAATAAATTCAGCCTCCAGTTACTCATCATTGCTGACAGAATAAAATACCAAACTTATGGCCTGCAAGGCCCTCCACTTCAAGGACCCTGGGGAACCAAGTGTCAGTAGTAACCCCCATCTGGGTCACTGTGACAACTGTAAACATGCCCACACATTTCCAAACATACCTACAGAGACAGCATCTCCCCAGGGAGGCACAGCCAAAGCTCCATATCATTCTGTAACGATGCACATGAACAAGTCTGTTGTGGGCAAAGGCTGTCTGTTTCTAATCTTGTCTATCCTTTTCTGGGATGTATCTCACTAATGAAAGTGATGAGACTTAATCCAAGTTAAATACAAAATTTTTCGCAAGGCATATAAAACAAGACATATAAGCCTGGAAGAGTTTAAAAATTCAGGATGACACAGGTTTTCCCAACTTGCTAAATGTCATGTGGAGGAAGATTTTCACATGAAATATGCATTACTGGTCCCATTTCACTGAAACCAACCTAGGAGTCATCATTCTATAAATAGAAGTAGAGTAATCTCTGGTTCTTCCTTCCCCAAACTTTCCAAATCTGTTTGATATTCTTTCCTATTCTGCTTATATCTTAAGATATTGCTAAAGCTTGAAGACACTTTAGGTTAGGTGTGTTAAAATTAATATTTCCTAGAAAGCAATGCACTACGAAGCTCCTCAAGTGTAAGCGCTATTTTGATTATATTTATAGCTTTGTTTTCTAACCTATTGTCTCACAATTATTATAATAAGATCAGGATGGGGAAAGCAAGATATAGAAGGCAGGGTTTTAGCTTTAATCTGTCACACAGAGATTAGTTGGTTAAGGTCTTACCTCCAGATCATAGGTAAGAATGAATTTTCTCAACTGATGAGGAGAGAATACCACTTACTTCACAGGATATCATTGTGAGAATCATTATGTTATTTATAAATGATTAGACACTAAAATTAGTTATTGCTCCTATGTATGAGCTTATCAGAAAGCTGAACCACAGAACAAACACCTTGTTAATTGCAAAAAGACATTGTCAAAACCTAAAAATCATATTATCCAACTGAAATAATTCCTGTAGTCTACATCCTTATAACAGAAGGGTAAAGCAGGACATGCTAAATTAAATTTGGTTTATATTCTACCCATTGAATTTCTTAAATTCAATAACAAATTGAACCTGAAACTCTGCCTTTAAAACTATGGTTTATATATCAAAGTAATTTGTGTGAGACTAACCACTCCCCAATTGAGAATAACCATAAAAGGTGGAAAAAATACATAACAGATTATTTAACATCCACAGAGATCAAATAAGACAGGATCTGAAGGTCTGAATCCCAGCAAACAAGGGTGCACACTGGGAATAAACTTGAGTTTAGCCCTCACGTGTTCCCTTACAAGCATTTTCTGATTCCCTGCATAAGAGTCAAGCCAAACTTAAGGGAGTAGCCTAGAAGTTGTAGCAGTCTCAGTGAAAATTATTACTGAATTTGAGATTCCATTAATGAAATTAATGTCAGGTTAAAGATAGAAAATAAGACAACAGATAGGCTGGATAAGTCTGAAGAAATGTTCAGATTGAACCAAACAGAAAAATGAATTGAAAATACAGAAAATACATAAGAGACACAAAATTAGATGTTCTAATACACATATGATTGGAATCACAGGGGAAGACAATGAAACAAGCAATAGTTGAAGGCACAAATTACCAATACAAGCAATTAAATGGGAGGTACTACTACAGATCTCACAGATGTTTGAAGAGAGTGTTATGAACAATGTTTATGCATTAAAGACCCAATGTGGTCAATATGTAATTTTTCCTCAAATTGATCTGAAGATTCAATTCAATCTCAATCAAAATCCCAGGAAGCATGTGGTGGAAATTTAATAAGATGTTCTAAAATGTGTAGAAACAAAGGTCCAAGAATATCAAAGACAACTTTGAAGAACAATGTTGGAGGACTTTTACTGTGAAATATAAAAGCTAAAATTGCAGTAACTCAAATAGTGTACTGATATAAGGATAAACAACATATCAACAGCTAAGTCCAGAAACATATGCATATGTGTATGGTCACAAAGCATCATTGTGTTAAAATCAAGTTTGAATGGTATTTTAAATAAAACATGTTGTATCATTAGATACCTATAGGGCAAAAAGTTACTGTTGATCTTTACCTTATATCATACAAAGAAAAAACTCCAGTTAGACCATGAATATGAATACAGAAGATAAATAAAGCCTCTAAAAGATAACACAGGAAAGTACATTTGAGATCTTAGCAGAAACAGACTTCCTATATTGGACACAAAGTTAACCATAAAGAACAACGTTGAAAAATTGGACTTTATTGCAATTTTAAAAGTCTGTATGTCAAAAAATACAATTATGGCCAGGCATGGTGGTGTATGCCAGTAATCCCAGCAACTCAGGAGGCTAAGACAAGATCTCAAGTCCAAAGTCAGCCTCAGCAACTTAGCGATACCCTATCTCAAAAGTGGAGAGAGAGAAAAAAAGGGACTGGGGATGTGGCTCAGTGGTTAAGCATCCCCGAGTTCAATCTCCAGTACCAAAAGACAAAAAGATGCAATTATGTGAGTAAAAAGAACCTAGAGTGGGGAAAAATTGTGATATTTCTAAAGAACTCACTTCCAGTATAAACTTTGCACATTAATAAAAATATTAATACTGAAAAATTGAACAAAAAAATCCTGAACAGATATTTTACCAAAAAGCATAACCAGATTGCTTAATAGTACATGGAAATGATGTCCAGCATCATTCATCATGAAGATAATGAGATACCACTCAATAATAATTAGAAAGTTCAAAAATTAAGGGGCTTTGAGAGAGGGATGGTTTCCAATGACCAGTGTTAGTTCTTAACATTCAGTGTTTGTAAAAATTTAAATTTGTTGTAACACTATTGGTAGAAGTTGGTACAACCACTTTAGAATACATTGTCAGTTTCTGCCAAAACTCATCACATACATCTCTAAGCTAGCAATTCTACCCTTGTCTATAAATATAAACGCATATAAATATGTGCACAAAAAGCATATGAGTTTTCATGCAGATTTATGTATAATTTCCCCCAAACCAAAGAAAGGATGAACTATCGTAGAGTTTTTCCAACAGAAACTATCTGGAGTCAGCAAACATGATCTGTGGATCAAAGTCAATTATGCTTCTTCACATATAATCTACAGCTGCATTTTGGCTGCAATGGTTAATTTTAATAAACCATTGAATTGAATTGAATTTCAATGGTTAATTTCAATAAAGACCAAATAGCCTACAAGGCTGAAAATGTTTACTATCTGAATACTTACTGAAAAAGTTTGTCTACTATACCACACTAAAAAAGGGCACAACTGGATGAATTCTCCATACATAATATATAACAGAGGAAAGAAAGACACAAACACATGTTAATGATTCATCTTAAAGTTTAACCACAGGCAAAATCACTTCATAGTGATAGAAGTTAGAATACCCATTACACTTGCGTGAACCAACCTATAGATAGCAATGTATACCTGTTTATTCACTATACCCTTGACCATACCATTTAAAATAGGGATGAACCTCAGGTACATTTTAAAACATCTCTGGATTATTTATACCTAATGCAATGTAAATGTTATGTGAATAGTTATTATACTATATTGTTCAGGAAATGATAAAAATCCATACATATTCAGTTCAAAAAATAAATAAGGATGAAGTAGAAGCACAGAGAAGTGCCCATGCCTTACTTTACCTGACTCCACCACACCAAGTCATGGCTAATCTGAAAGTATCAGATCATCAGATCCAGGGTTGAAAAGAAAAAAGGAAAATTTATCACTCCATAGCTGTGGTGTGATTTTGATGAAAATCACAAATCTCCTATAGGTTTCAGCTTTCTTGATATTTAAACAGGAAAAATGAACAATGTAAACCTAATTATGTTTTTAATGTCAACTAAAAAGAATATGTCCACCCAAAATCCACCTCCTCATTCAGATGAGTGAATGGAATTGCCTGAAGCACAGAAGAGTATTGATTTTGGAACAATAATTAAAATCTAATGGAGTTAATCAGTTTCCCATAGAACTATAAATTTCATCCAAAGACATGATAAATGGTTGAATAAGAATATCTGGCTGCTCATCCACTCAATTTTTAAAAAATTCAGATTTCATTTTTTGACAGTGTTATTTAACTGAGAAATATTCACACTATCTGAAGTGCTGGACATTTTAATCTAAGAAGGGGAGGGAGAAGAGAAGCATTTTGCTTCTTTATGGGGGTCAAATTATACATCAAAGTATGAAGTTCCTTTGCCAGATACATTTCATAAAGTTAAACGGTTCTTTGAAGATTATGCTGACAATAGAGTCTTCAGACTGGTATAATATAGTCTACGACCTCACTAATAAGGATAATAATGTATCATCAAAAATGCTGTTAATTGAAAACTGTAAGTCTAATTAACCAGGGATGTGACCATGCATAACATATTATTAATAGAATGAAAAGATTGCATTATACCAACTGCTACCCAGGAAAAAAAAAAAAAAAAAAGAAAGAAAAAAAAAAAAAACTACAAGGACAGTCTAGCAGTTCAAAGACTCTTCACATCCATTTTGGCAAAAGTTACTGATGATATTTTCTTTTCATTAAACTATAGACTTCAGAGCAAAATAACTTAAAACCAAAAGAAGAAAGTAAAGCCAGATTTAAAAGACAGGTCACAGGGCAGCTGCTAGCTATCCAGTCTATAAAGTGCCCTTAAACACGGTTGGAAGATATCGGAAATATGGTGCCAATTAACTCATGTTTCCACATGAAACTTTTTACATAATGGACGAAATGTAAATCGGTTCCACTCCCAATGAATTAGACAGTTCTCTCTAATGAAAAATATAAATACCCTGTCCTAGTGCCCTTTCCATTGAATATTTTGGTGATGTGTACAAACAGAGTCAGAACTGGGGTCACTACAGTTCCTCACAGCCAAATCTGGAAACAGCCAGCTGATCATCAGCTGAAGTCAGGCAGTTATAACTGAGTAAAAGTATCAACATTGGAAGAACAGATGGTATGAGACAGTCTACAGGGGGAAACGGGTTTATTTTATCATCTGAATGTTAAATTCCATGCTTTCTAAGTTGACTGTATAGCAAAGACTAAAAATCTAAGTGCACTGTAAGAAAATGGAATGTATTTTTACCAACATTAAAAGTATCAAGATAGCATATTGAAAGCATATTACTCACCTCCGCCTTCCAGCAACTAGCACTTAAAATTATAAGCTAAATATAATGGATATAAATGTATGTAAAAACTTATAATTGAAGACAAGAAAACATTCTCCATGAATTAGGAACAGAAAGGAACTCAGGGGGAGTTCCTTTAAGTCTCATGGCTCAAAGCAATTTGGGTCTGCTATGGGATATCAAGCCTAGGGCCTTGGTGGTCTGATGGGTTTTGTCGCTGAACCTACTCCACACAAGTGAGATGGCTTAAAAGCCAGGTTTCTCAATTAAAGCTATGATCCAGGTATGAGCTACTTGCCCAGAAACATTTCTGCCCATATATCCACCGCTGTGGCTGGGAATAAAGCTGAAACTCCTCCACGGCACAGGACTCAGGCCTGTCCCATGGAGAAAATTGAACCCACATTCACACAAGCTGCACAAAGCAGTTTCTATGCATGGTGGCCGGGATGGAAGGGTCTGGACACTTACTGTTCACTGACATAAATGAATTTTGATTCTATTACAATAAGTGAAATTTTAAAAAGGATGGGCAAAAGTTTTAAGAGACAAACCAAAACACTAATCCAAAGGTAATTCTGTTTCCTTTATTCTCTATCATTTGGTAATATAACCATCTGAGAGGTGGTGTTTTTCTTTTTTTTTTTTTTTTTATTGTTTTTGGGTTTTTTTTGCTTCAGATAAGGTAAAAATGGACCCACATACCCACATTTATTGAGAATAGACAAAGAAGGTCTGGCTCACAATCAAGAGACACCTTCAAAGGGCAACATTCTAACCCACTTTTCACTCGAACCCAGGGCAGAAGGAAAGGGTAGGGACAAGCTGTGATAAACATGGCCTCAAGTGAGGCATGTTTGTACCAGAGCTTTCTGTCCTATAGTATCAAAATTAAATCAAAAGCTGGGAACATTTTTGGAAAAGAAATTTCTATGGAAACTCTGAAGTCATTACCTATGTAAATCCCAGTATGGGTATACATAAGTCTTACAAGGTTATCATCAGCCCCAAGAAACTGTTACGTCCACTTGCTTCCACAAGGAAAATGTATGGGACCAGTTAGGGAACTTCAATTCTTTCAACAGAGATCTGACCAAAAATCTGAATCCAGTTGTTTAATCTATTTTGTTCAGCTAATGACAGTTTACTTCAGGCAAAAGAAAACGCTTGCCTATTAAGGTTAAATAGATCACTTAATGAGATGAAAGTTTAAATAAGTGTGTTTAAAAATGTAAATGTGGAATTATGGTTTATAAAATAAAGAATAAAGAACAGACTTCTATTAGAGACCATTTTATTCATTGAAATTTAAGCATTTAATAAATGATATTGTGGGCACAACCAAGGAGAAAGTCCCTGAAGTGAAAGGTGGAATTGAGGAAATTTTCCAAGGCATATCATGAGGAGATAAAGAGATAAACAAATGCAAGATATATAAAGACACATCTATCATTGGTAACCTAAACACAACAAGAGGAGGGGGGGGAAAATATTCAGGGGAGATAATTACAGAGAATTACATATAGCTAAGACATGAGACCTCTGGTTGAAAATCCTACTGAGTGCCAGGAATGATAAAGTTTTAGAAATCCATACCCAGGCAAATTGTTAATAAAACAAAACTAAATAAACCAAGTGAAATTTCAAAAAGCTTCCAAAAAGAAAAGGCGTCATCACCCAGGGAATGACAAGCAGATCCACAGTAGACATCTTACAATGTCAACATCAGAAAAACTATCAATAGCAGAAGTTGACAAAGTTATTTAAAAACTATTTAAAAAATCATATAGGAAAAACTATGAGCCAAATGTATTATTAAAGTGATGATAAAAATAACATCTTCAAATCAGCACTCAAAAAATATATCATCTGTACACCTTCTTGGAAGTTGCTACTCTCAGCAAAAAGATTTACAAGTAGAAACAGGAAGTGACTAAGAAATTAATAAAATATTGGCAAACTTTAGTGTGTTGATTTTTTTTTAATTAACAGCAACATTATATAATTTTTATGTTGTAACTTAAGTTTCATACATGGTTGTATAATGTAGGCATCCTGTGGAATGCATCTATAGCTCTTCATTTTTTTCAGCAGGGGCTAGATGTATTTAATAATTTTAGAGTTTAAGGAGAAAAATAGTAATATTTGACTAATTAGAATTTTAAAATAAATGATGTAAAGAGAAAAAATTCATACTGATATTTTTTTCATACTGGAAAAAAAAGTATATTCTGACATGAAATCTGGGGAGGAGGAAAGCCACACACACACACACACATACTTGGTTGATGCACGTGGGTGTCTCCTACTTGTATCAAGTGTGCCTTCTGGTTATGAGCAATTTCACAGGCATGATTGAAAAGCAATTCTGAATAATTTAAATGTCAGACTTAACCTTTTATTTTGAATATATGGAAAAATTTTATGCAATTTTAATCAAGTATAATTTGCTAATATTCATAGTAAAAAGTATCAGGTACTCTTGATTTATCCCTGGCTAGTAGTACGTTCCTCCTGGTTTCATTTGATTCCTTTGATACACCTAAATACCAAAAAGTACATGAAAAAAACAATTCTCTTTTACTTGACAGTTGAGTTTTCTCATTTAGTGTGGTAAGCCAAGACTGGTTTTTGGTAAAGCCCCCTTTAAAAGTTATGTATAACTAATTTGTATATTATATTGCAGTCATAGAAAAGAAAAATCTTGAACTTGGAGGAGGCTCAAGATGGCAGAAGTGAGCTAGGCAGCTATCCCGGATCTCCTTCCAGCACAGAGGAGACACTGAAGGAAAAGCAAAATTGAGAGGTGAGTGATGAAATAAATACACAAAGACTCAATATTACAAGGTCTGAGACCTGAAGAGACTGGAAGATAGGATACCAGAGTAGAAAACAGTGCCCTAAACTCCCTCCCACCCAAAAATGTGAATAAGGGGGAAGGGGCATCAGAGAGTGGAGGAGTTGACAATCTATCAACCTCACCAACTTAAAAACAGAAAGACAGACAAAACTTTAAGTGCAACAGTAACAGAAAGCTCCTTTAAAAACAGCTAAAACCACATCATGAAAAGAAAGCTGAGGGAGGAGCCACAGCCATCCTGGGGAGCCATCAGCTGACCAGTCACCTTCTTAAATCAGCACAGCATCTTTCCACTCCCAGACAGCTGCAAACTCAACCAGATGGAAGTCTCCTATAACGGAGCCTCTTAAAAATCTACCCAGATAGAACTTCTAGAAGAATAACTACTAGTCCTAAATTGTCCTCCCTCTCTCCTCTCACAGCAAACTAGGGGGACAAAGCAGGCTGGAGAGGACTGGTACCAGGGACGTGCAGCAAGCCCCACACAGCGTCTGTAGCATGGGCAGGGGTGAAAGCCCTGTGCAGCCTCTGCTCGCTCACTTGACAGAGGCAACAAAGCAGCAGCCTTGGCACTGAACAAAGGAAGAGAGATTCACCAGGTCCCCAACCACTGACTCTGTGGGGGGACACCATCGGAAAACTAGGGTCAGTCCTCGGGATCCGGATTACAGGGCTAGGATCCAAGGGCCTACCAGAAGGAAGCTGCCTGAATATGCAGGGGCATAGAGACCAAGCAAGAAATTCTCTGAGGCTACACAGCAGACAGGGACTGAAACCAGCATGATCATAACTGGCAAGTGACATAGCAGTGTTTAAAATACTTGCAGGTTCTTGCATCAGTAATCAATACACACCATTCACAACCTGGGGGAGTGAAAACTAGGGTCCAGATGAACCACTGTAGTTCACTACCATATCTCAGAGAGCTGTCAGCTGGAGGAGTACTTCTGCACCACAGATCAACTGCAAAAAACCCACTACCACTATTCACATGCCCATAGTCAGTCACCAGGACCTTTACTACTGTGAAAAGGAACCAACAGCAGGGAACAGATACACAGAAATCACAGGAACACTCCAGAGCCTATAACCTGAACTACTACACAAAATAGAAACACTGCACCAACCAAGCTTTCAGCCGCGGGCCCTAGAACTGACAAACCATGGTTGCTGGTAGGATGATCATAAGTAGGAAACTGGCCCCTATCCCTCAGCAACTCAGGAAAGATACACAACCTAAGCCTGATGGAATATCTGCTAAAAGTCCAAACCCAAATTAAATCCAAAACAAGAGTCAACAAACATTATCTTCACCCAGACACAGGCTCCTAAGAAAAGAAACTCATATAGTAGTCCTTCACTTAAAAGAAGTAGTCAACCATACTGATAGATAGGTAGACATACAAACAATACGTAAAAGGGGAAAACCATCCCAAATAACCCAAAATGCCTCAACAGTCTTCATTGACACCACAGTTGAGGAAATGTCAGAAGGATTTTAGAAAGTTAATAAACTGTTCTATGAACTAAAAGATGGTGTAAGGAATGAAATCAGAAAATACAAGAAGTGAAAAATCATCTCAATAAAGAGATTCTGAAAAAGAATCAAATGGAAATCCTCAAAATGAAGGAATAAATCAAATTTAAAAGTCAATGGAAAACATCACCAATAGACCAGACCACTTAGAAGATAGATTTTCAGGCCTTGAAGACAAAGTATAAAATATTGAAAATATTTGCAGGAAAATGGATGAAATTGGAGAATATCATGCTATGTGAGATAAGCCAATCTCAAAAAACCAAAGGACGAATGATCTCGCTGATAAGCAGATGATGACACATAATGGAGGGTGGGAGGGGGGCAAGAATGGAGGAAGGAGGGACTGTATAGAGGGGAAAGAGGGGTGGGAGGGGTGGGGGGAGGAAAAAAATAACAGAATGAATCAAAAACTATTACCCTCTGTAAATGTATGATTACACAAATGGTATGCTTCTACTTCATGTACAAACAGTGAAACAAGATGTATCCCATTTGCTTACAGTAAAAATAAATTGAAAAAATAAAAATAAACTCATTTGAGTTTGAAAGCATGTTCTCTGTCATATTAAAATTATAGTGCCTGGGTCTTGGTTCCTATGGCCATTCCCTAATGAAAGGGGCCAGCTCTTGGGAGAACTGGCTCATTCTTGCAGGGCTGGGCAGAAGGCATAGCTGCCTCTCTGCTTATGAAGGGCCAGATCCTGATTCAACCCACAGCAAGGTGAAAAGATCAGGGGTCAAAATGGGTTTCATACACTTAACTTGTGACATTTTTGTAGCACAGCCTTGCTCACCATGAATGGCTTAGCACTCTACCATCTGCCCACAGCAGGCAAAAGCATCTAATGCAAGTGTGCTGTGCTCTGAGGTGTTGGAGAACCTCACGTAATGGATTGAAGCCTCTGGAAAGTGAAAAGCAGAGTGGTCTACTGGGACCACGTCATTGGTTCTGCAGGATGCGGATCTCTTCTGCACCATTATTGTCAAAAAATTATAACTTGAGTCACTGTAGTCAGGGACTGTCTGTAAGCAAGATGAGCCAGAGCATCTTTCTGTAATGCACTGGCACACCCCCACCCACCACACACACAATGATGGGATCCATCAAAGGGAGACTGGTCAGAGCTGGAGCAATTGGAGCACCAGAATGAACAAGTATCAGGTCATAACCTGGAGTAGGAAATAAAGATCCGTGCATCTGTATTATTGTGCACTAATGATTGATAGGTAAACTCAGATGAAAAAGAGATGAATCCAGGTGAACATACACACCATGCCCTCAAGCAGGTGGGGCTTACGCCCCCTCCTGGCAGGTGAGCTGTCCATCTGGGTTTCCTTCTGCAGAGCATGGCTAGAGAACTGAGAAAACCCTAACCTGTCAGAGATGTAACAAACGACACCCCACAGGTGACTGGGGTCAACACTGGCAGCCTAAGTCAGTTAATAATAATATATCAGAATTGGTTCATTAACTGTAACAAGGTTGCCATGCCAATATGTTAATAATAGGGGAGACTGATGTGGGCTACATGGTACTTCTCCTTACTATCTTCTGATTTTTTTCTCTTAATATAAAATTGAATCTGACATTATTGCCTTATGTATATATGTGATGGTGTGATTCTACATCATGTACAACCAGAAAAATGAGAAATTATGCTCCATTTAAGTATGATGTGTCAAAATGCAATTTACTGTCTTGAAAAATAATTAGAACAAATTTAAAAAGTTTATTTTACTGCTTGCCTAACATGCCTGAGGTACTGGGTTCAATCCTCAGTACTGTGAACAAATGAAAAAAATTAAGTTTTTGATAAAAAATAAATTAAATAAATAAAGTTGACCATAGAGAAAAGATGTTAAAAGACCATGAATAGAATGTTCAAGAAATATGGGATAATTTCAAATGGCCAAATTTAAGATTATTGAAATAGATGAAGGCTCTAAAATGCAAATTAAAGGAATATACCATCTTTTCAATGCAATATCAGAAATTTTACAAACCTTAAGAATGAAATGGAAATTCAAATACAGGAGGCATATAGGACTCCAAATATACAAAATCACAACAGATCCACTTCAAAATATTTTTATGAAAATGCCTAACATACAGAGTAATAATAAAATTTTAAAATCTGCCAGAGAAAAATGGCTGGTCACATTTAGAAATAAACCAATCTGGATCTCAACTGATTTCTCAACCCAGACCCTAAAAGGGAGGAGGGCTTGGAATAAATATACCAAGCTCTAAGGGCGGGGGGGGGGGGGGGAATGATGCTAACCAAGAATACTATACCCAGCAAAATTAAGTTTCAGAATTGAAATAACAGTCTTCCATGATAAACAAAAACTAGAATAATTCATAACTAGAATGCCTGTACTACAAAATAAACTCAATATTTCATAATAATGAAAAATAAAAACCAGATGAGGGAGGAGCTACACTAGAAAAATAGTCAAAGGAGAAATTAATACAAATTAAAAACCAGAACTAAATCCAAATGACAGGGAATAAAAATCAACTCTCAATAACACTGAATGTCAATGTTCTACACGTTTCATCCTAGGTTGGCAGATTGTATTATAAAACAAGACTCAACAATATACTGTCTCCAAGAAACTCATCTTATAAGCAAAGACATCCACAGACTGAAGGTGAAAGGATGGGAAAAAACACAATTCATTTTGGATCTTGTAAACAAGTAGGAGTTACTATTCTCATATCAGATAAAGTGGACTTCAAGCCAAAATTAATCAGGAAAGACAAAGAAGTTCATTTCATACTGCTTAAGGGAATCATCCAATAAGAAATAACAATCATAAATATTTATGCCTCAAACAATGGAGCATCTAGGTACAAACAAACCCTTCTCAATATCAAGAATCAAATAGACCACAATACAATACTGGGTGACTTTAACATGTCTCTCTAAACACTAGATAGACCATCCCAACAAAAACTAAAGATGCTACAAACTGAAAAATACAATTAATAATTTGTTCTTGATATATAGAATATTTTATCCATCAGGGACTGCATATACTTTCTTCTCAGCAGTACATAAAACATTTTCTAAAACAGACCATATTTTAAGACACAAAGAAACTCTTAGCAAATATTTTAAAAAGAGAGATAATACCTTATATTTTATCAGTTCATAATGGATTGAAATTAGCAATCAATGATAAGATTAAAAAAATAGAAGCTACTTTAACCCCTAGAAGCTAAATAATACACTTTTGAATGATGAGCAGATAGCAAAAGAAATCAGGAGAGAAATAAAAAAATACTTAGAGGTAAACAACAATAGTGATACAACATGTCAAAATCTCTGAGATACTACAAAGGCAGTTCTAAGAGGAAAGTTCATAGCACTGAGCACATACACTAGAAGACTAGAAAGTTGCCAAATAATCTAACATTACCCCTCAAGACCCTAGAAAAATAACAAACCAACAAAATCAGAAGATAAAAAATAATTAAAAACAGAGCTAAAATCCATGAAACTGAGGTTAAAAACTTTCAAATGATAAGTGAAATGAAGTTAGTTTTTTGAAAAAATAAACAAAATTGATAAACCCTTAACTAAGCTAACCAAAAGAGGGGGGAAAAACTCAAGTTATTTAAATCCATGATGAAAAAGGAAATATCCAGACACTACTGAAATCCAAAAGATTATCAAACTTTTTGAAAATTTATACTCCAATAAGCTAAAAAATCTTGAAGTCAGAAATTCCTAGAGACATATGACCTATCCAAATTGAACCAGGAGGATATAAAAAACTTAAAACAGATCAATTTTAAGTAATGAAACTGAAGAAGCCATCAAAAGCCTACCAGCAAAGAAAAACCCAGGATTGAATGTATACTCAACTGAGATCTACCAGACATTTAAAGAGCTAATACCAATCCTCCTCAAATCATTCCATGAAATAGAAAAGGAGAGAACTCTTTCAAACTTATTCTATGAGGCTAGTATCAGCCTGATAACAAAACCAGACAAAGACACATCAAGGAAAGAAAACTTCAAATATCCTTGATGAAAACAGATTCAAAAATTCTTAATACTGGCAAATCAAAACAAACACGCGTTAAAAAGATAATGCAAGATGATCAGTGAGTTTCATCCCAGGGATGCAAGATTGGTTCAACATATGGAAACAATAAATGTAATTCATCACATAGATTTCAATACATGAATCATGATTATCTCAATACAGAAAAAGCATTTGACAAAATACAGCATCCATTCACATGAATGGATAAAAAATATCCTAGGGATAGTAGGAATATACCTCAACATTTAAAGGCTAAAATAACAAACCCAAGGCCAATGTTAATTTGAACAGAGAAAAACTGAAAGCATTCCCTCTAAATACAGGAACAAGAGAGGGATGCCCACTTCTACCACTTCTGTTCAACATAGTCCTTGAAACTTTAGCCATTAGGCAAAAGGAGGAAATTAAAGGGACACAACAGGAAAAGAGCTCACACTATCTTTTTTGCCGACAACATGATCCTATATTTGAAAGACCCAGAAAACTCCACCAAAAAACTTCCTGAATTCATAGTTGAATTAAGTAGGATACAAAATCAACACTCATAAATCAATCGTGTTCCTGGAGCTGGGAAGATAGCTCAGTCGGTAGAGTGCTTGCCTTATAAGCACAAGGCCATGGGTTCGATCCCCAGCACCAAAAAATAAAATAAAATAAAATAAAATAAAATAATCAATCGTGTTCCTATACTCCAATCATGAATCTGCTGAAAAACAAATTAGAAAAACTATCCCATTCACAATACCCCTCCCAGAAAAAAAAAAACATAAATACTTGGGAATCAATCTAAAAAAAGAGGTGAAGGACCTCTACAATGAAAACTAAAAAAAGAAAAAAGAAAAAAGTTGAACACCTTAGAAAATGGAAAGACTTCCCATATTTTTGGATAAGCAAAATTAATATTGTCAAAATGGCCATACTACAAAAAGTGCTATTGAGATTCAATACAATTCCCATCAAAATTCCAATGACATTCTTCATAGAAATAGAAAAGGCAGGACTGGAACGTAATTCAGTGGCAAAGTGTTTGCCTCGCATTTGCAAAGCCCCGGGTTCGATCCCCAGTTCCCAAAAAAAAAAAAAAAAATAGGAAAGACAGTCATGAAATTCATTAGGAAAAACAAGAGACCCAGAAGATTCAGAAAAATCAAAGTAATCCTTAGTAAGAAAAGCGAAGAAGGACTCACAATACCAGACAAATTATACTACAAAGCTATAGCAACAAAAATAGCATGGTATTGCCACCAAAACAGACATGTAGACCAATGGAATAGAAGACAGAGACAAACCCATATGAACACCATTATCTCATACCTGACAAAGGTGCCAGAAACATACATTGGAGAAAAGATAGGCTTTTGAAAAAAATGATGCTGAGGAAACTGGAAATCTATATATAAATTAAATTTAATCCCTCTCTCTCACCTTGCACAAAAGTCAACTCAAAGTGGATCAAAGACCTAGGCATTAGGCCAGAAACCCTGCACCTACTAGAAGAAAATGTAGGCCCAATGCTTCAAAGTATTGACTCAGGAACTGACTTCCTTAACAAGACTCCTAAAGTGCAAGAAGTAAAATCAAAAATCAATAAATGGGGCAGGCACAGTGGTGTGCTTATAATCCCAGTGGCTCAGGAGGTTGAGGTAGGAGGATGGAGAGTTCAAAACCAGCCTCAGCAAAAGTGAGGTGTTAAGCAACTTAGTGAGATGCTGCCTCTAAAAAATACAAAATAGGACTGAGGCTCAGTGGTTGAGTGCCCCTCAGTACAAAAAAAAAAAAAATCAATCAATGGGATGGTATCAAACTAAAACGTTTCTTCATGGGGAAGGAAACAATCAAGAGCATGAAGAGAGAGCCTATACAATGGGGGAAAAAATCTTTGTCTCCTGCAACTCAGAATATTAATCTCCAGGATATGTAAGAAACTCAAAAAGCTTAACACCAAACAACAATAAACCAATCAATAAATGAGCAAAGGAACTAAACAGACCCTTCTCAAAATAAATGCAAATGATCAACAAATATATTAAAAATGTTCAACATTTCCAGAAATTAAAGAAATACAAATTAAAATGACAGATTTCATCTCACTCCAGTTAGAATGGCAATTATCAAGGATAAATGTTGGTGAGGATGTGAGGGGAAAGGTACACTCATGTTGCTGGTAGGACTGTAAATTGATGCAACCACTCTGGAAAGCAGTATGGAAATTCCTCAGAAAACTTGGAACCACCATTTGACCCACTATCCCACTCCTTGGTATGTACATACAAAGGATTTAAAATCAGCATACTACAGTGATGCAGCTACATCAATGTTTATAGCACCACAATTCACAATAGCTAAGCTAGGTGCACTTCAACAAATGAATGAATAAAGTAAATGTGATATATATACACAATAGAGAATTGCTCAACCATAAGGAAAGACTTTATGACATTTGTTGGTAAATGAATGGAACTGGAGAATATCATGCTAAGTGAAATAAGCCAGTCCCACCACTCCCCCCAAAAAAGGTCAAATGTTTTCTGATATGAGGCAGCTAACCCACAATAAGGTGGAGTGGGATTTAAAAAAAATGTTCAGTGAATTAGACAAAGGGGAAAAAAAGGGAGAAAATCTTTGCTGATAAAGTCCAAGTTTTCCCAAATAGCAATACCAGGATTCTGTCAAGATCATTATTGTCCTACTACTTAAAATATGTAGCTGCCCTTGTTTAACTACCTTTACCACTGCAATCATGTCCTATCCATTTTAAGTTACTAAAGCTCTTAATTTCAAGGCTAGAGCATCTAAAGATAAAATTCTATTCCTATGTGTGCAATGTCATACAGAAGAATTTGAATTTCTTTCAAGATGTGAATACTACCATGATTTGTGATGAATTCCTCCCTGTGATGAATTTTTCTGTTCAGAAAACAGATTGAATGTAGGAGAATAAAATGAATTTCCGATATTGCACAAGAAACAAGGAGAAAAAGAAAACTTAAGCCTTTTGCTGTTAACGGTTTTGACGTGTTGGACAGCATCATATTACTGAGATTTCAAAATCCTATCATATAGAGAATATTTTAACTTAAACTAAGCCAGAAAAAAAAAAAGATCCTCCAATTTCTTATGTAAAGTAACATCAATGGAAGAACTCAACAGAATTTTCCATACCTTGATGAGAAAGGTTACAGCTATTTTTACTTCAGGATAAGCATTTCTAACTGTATTGTGTTTGTGCTTCAGTCTAATTGAAAATGAAAAATCTTCAACTTGGAGAAATACAGTGACATTCAGAGCCTAAGGCTTGACTCACAAAGTAATTCTAGTAGTAATATTTTTATGGTTGCAGAAAGTGGAAAAACATATTTTAGCTTGTAGTATTAAATTTAATTCATAAAGTTTAGTTGCAATACTTCTGAAAACAGAAAAGTTAGTTTTTAATATAACTAGTCCAGACCCCACACACATAGCCATCACAGTAACTGCCTACTAAAAATTTCAAAGTATAGCCTTTAGGGCTCTGAAACCAAGGAAGATATGTATGGTTTGTTATATACAGATTTTTTAAAAAATCAAAAAGGCTTCCAAGGGTCAATATAGCTACACACAAAAAAAGAACAAAACAGAACAAAGTACAAAAAGGTACTTTCTCTTTGTCTTCTCCCATTTTATAATAAAAAAGGATTTCAATTTTACTAGATGTCTCAATAGATAGTATGAGAATCATAAAAAACAGCTTATGAAGCAACTTTTTTTCCACAGAAATGACACATAAGAAATCAAGAGAAGGCAAAGCCTCAGTTCATGAGCATATGCCCATATGCTCTTGGTGCACACCAGGTGTAACAAAGACCAAGCCACACCTTCCCATTGGTATATGTTCTTGCACCAGTAATACTGACCCATTTGAGACTGTTATACTCATTCAGTATAGGAAAAAAAAATTTTCCCAAATTAAAAAAAAAAAAACTCTCCTTGTTCTTTTTTAGCATTTTACCTGTGGGAGTTGTGGGGAAAAGCATTAGAAACAACTCTGATACCCAAGTGAGGCTTCAGAGTTTGCAGACTTTGCACTATAAAATATAATACCCGTAATAAAATAGCATATATAAACTATCAAGAGGAAATAATTACATTTACAATTAAAATGAAGTCCTACAATTCTTCCTTCTTCGGGTATATAATTTCACCATGATCTATCCGATTCCAAGTCCTATTTCACCCTGGTTATGAGGGGTAGCCCTTTTCTTTTTATTCAGCGTATACACTTTTATCTTTCAGGAGCAGAGCCATCATTTCCCTTTTCTACTGGTCTCCAGTTTTCACCTGCCTTAAGGCACTTCCTCACTGGGACCACCCCTAAATTCTTGGTCAGGTGCCTTCATTGAATGCAAGAGTTGATGAGCACCACTTATTAGTATTTCAGTTCTCTTAGATTATCAACGTTAAAATGATGTTTCATCGTATAAGTTTGTAACGGGACATTAAAGCAGGACCTTCCATCAGATTGCAGTTTAGAATAGCATCTGGGGCTGCATCCACCAGAAAGCATCGCTGGAGCTAAAGGATCTGCTTCCAGGAGGGCTACTCACATGGTAAGCATATTGGTGTTGGCCTTACTGTTATGTTTTCCTTCCCCGCCCCCTTTTCCTTTTATTCCCCTCCTCTTCTACAGTACTGGGAATTGAACCCAGGGGCTCACTAACTCTGAGCTATAGTCCCAGTATTTTCTTATTTCTACTTTGAGACAGGGTCTCATTAATTTGCCCAAGGTTGTCCTTGAACTGCAATCCTCCTGCCTCAGCCTCCCAAGGGGCTGGGATTACAGGGATGAGCTACTTCACCCAGCTGGTCCTGGCTTTTGGTAAGAACTTCTGTTCTCTCCACAGGGCTAACAGCATCTTGCAACCTGGCAGTTGGTTTCCTCCATCGAAAGTAGTCCAATAGATCAACTCAGAAGCCACAATATCATGTCTTCATTGTATTGTTTTTTTTTTTTTTTCTCAAAAATCACCAAGTGCTATTTCTACCACATTATATTCTTTAGAAGCAAGTTATGAAAGGTAAATACTCAAGGGAAATTAGGCTCCACCTTTTCAAAAGACAAATGTTAAAGAACTTGTGGATGTATTTTACAAACCACTGCAGAACAAGCTTGTGTTACACAGCTTTATATTGCTGTGACCAAAATACCTGACAAGAGCAACTTAGAGGAAAGGTTTCTTTGCACTCATTGTTTCAGAGGATTCAGTGTATGGATCAGCCTGCTCCAGGGCAGAAATATGGAAGAAGGGCATGGCAGAGGAAACACAGCAGCCAGGAAATGGCTGTGAGAGGAGCAGGGAAAAGATAGAGTCCCCAAGGGAACGCCTCCAGCGTCCTACTTCCTCAAGCCACACCCACCTGCCTACAACTGCCACTCAAAAGTCCTTCGAAATTATTGGTCAGATTAATTTGCTGATAATATCATAGTTCTCATGATTATTTTGCCTCTGAACATTGCCGCATTGCCTAATACACATGAACTTTTGGGGAAACATTCCAGAACCAAACTATAATAAAGCTTAAATAATTATTAATGAAGGGCTTGTTAAATGAAGTATGGCAATTGTCAAACTTGCTTGTAGCATACCCATCAGCTGAAAAAGGAAAAAAATACACTTGTAATGTAAATAATGTTAATTATATGCATAACTTGATTAATAAAATGAAAGTTATAGGACATACAGGTTTTTTTTTATTTTAAATGGGACTTTAAAGTTAATGTAAGTGCAAGATTATATTTTCTTTTTGTACCCTAGTAAATTATCTCAAGACCCTTTAAGGTGAATATACATATTTAAAAGATCACTGAAATATGCAGTCATTAAAAAAATGTGGTTCTGAGACAAGGATGTCCATTTTCACCACTTCCATTCAATATAGTTATTGAAATATTATCCAGAGGAATTACCAAGGGAAAGAAAAAAAATAGGAAAGGAAGAAATCCAATCCTCTCTTCTTGCCTGTATGATCCTATACTTGGAATACCCTGAAGACTCCACCAGAAGACTTTTAGATCTAACAACAAAATAGGATCCAAAATCAACATAAAAACATCAAAACTTTTCTATACACCAATTCCAAACCTGCTGAGAAACAAATCAAGAAAAAACCCCTAATAACTTCAAAAAAAAATCTAGGAATAACCTAACCAAGGTGACAGATCTCTACTATGAAAATTATAGGACACTGAAGAAGGAAATTCAAGATATTAGAAGATGAAAAGATTTCCCATGTTCATGAATAGGCAGAGTAACAGAAGTGATCTACTGATTCAATGCAATTGAAATATAAATTACCCACTGAAATATCAAGAACAATCTTCACAGAACTGGAAAAATATCCTAAAATTTATGTTGAAGTTTCAATTACACAAATGGTATGCCTCTACTTCATGTACAGAGAAACAAGAAGTATCCCATTTGTTTACAAAAAATAAGTTTAAAAAAATAAATAATTTTATCTAAAAAAAAAAAAAATAGCCCTCAAAGAAATGAGCAAATAAGCTCAATAGATACTTCTTTTGAGAAGTACAAATGGCCAAACATCGTATGAAAAATACCTTCAACATTGTTAGTCACCAGGGAAATGCAAATCAAAACTACACTGAGATTCCGTCTCACCCTAGTCAAAATGGCTGTCATCAAGAATACAAACAACAAATGCTGACAAGGATATGAGGGGGAAAGAACCCTTATACCCTGTTGGCAGAAATGTAAATTATTAAAACCACTATGAAATCAGTATGGAGGTACATCAAAATCAAAAGAGCAACCATTGACACTCATACCTTGCAAATGATTCAACCACTCTGGAAGGCAGTATGCAGATTCCTTAGAAAACTTGGAATGGAATCCCACTCCTTGGTTTATACCCAAAGGACTTAAAATCAGCATACTATAGTGATGCAGTCACATCAATGTTTACAGCTGCTCAATTCACAATAGCTAGATTGTGGAACCAACCTAGATGTCCTTCAACAGATGAATGTATAAAGAAACTGTGGTGTGTGTGTGTGTGTGTATGCATATGCATACACACACACACCACACACACACACTAGAATATTACTTGGCCTTAAAGAAGAATAAAATTATGGCATTTGCATATAAATGGATGGGGTTGGAGAACATCATGATAGGCCAGATAAGCCAATTCCAAAAAACCAAAGGCCAAATGTTTTCTCTGATAAGTAGATGCTGATACATAATGGGAGAGGGGAGGGGGGCAAAGGAAGATTAGAGGAACTTTGAATTGAACAGAGAGGAATGAGGGGAGGAGGCAGGGGGTGGGAAAGACCGTGGAATGAGATGAACATCATTACATGTATGATCAGTACTTGCATGATTGCACGAATGGTGCAACTCCACATCCCATACAATCAGGGAAACGAAAAGCTGCACTCCATTTGTGTATAATGAATCGAAATGCATTCTGCTGTCATGTATAACTAAATAGAATAAATTTAAAATTTTAAAGAAAAAAAACTATGATCCAGCTATACACTCCTTAGCACGTACCTGATGCCGTTAAAGTCAGCATACTGTAGACGAACCTGCAAACCCGTGTTTATGGCTGCATAGCTAACAAGAGCCACAGGATGGCATCTCTCTTCGTGGCTGTCATTTTCAGGAAGATGATGGCACCGGAGATCATGACCTCAAACAAAGTAAGCCAGACTCAGATGAGGATCACGTTTCCCTCGTATGTGGAAAAAAACATCAAAGTCCAAGGGAGACAGAAGAAGGGGATCAGAGGGACATGGGAGGTTGGGCTTCATGGTTAGATATGATCAAAGTGTGGTATCTGCCTGCAGGAATATGCCACTGTGAGATCTGTTAGTTCATTTTGATTACGGAATTGTAAAACTGAAGTGATTTTACATGGACTGATAGGAGGTGTCTCCTAAATGAGGAAAATGCTGAACAGTGTTTTTTTAATTTGTTTTAATGAGTTATTCGTGACAGTAGAATGCACTTTGTAACATCCTATATCATGGAGTATAATTTCTCGTTCTTCTGGTTACACATGGTGTAGAATACCACATATAAGTAAATGGGGTAATAAAGTTCGGATTCATTCTACTATCCTTCCTACCCCAGATTCCCTCCCCTCCCTTCACTTCCCTCTATCTAAAGTAATACTGAAAATTACTGAAAGGTATTTTTAAGGAGCATATAAACATTGCTTGTACACAAATAAATATATAATACTGTAAAAAAAAAACTCTTAGTAATTGTTTTATTGGAAAATAGTCAGTCTGGTAATGAGAAAAAAACAATTTTATCTTTTCTTCCCTTCTATAACTTCAGAATTTCATAATCATGTTTTTGTAGTTATTTTAAATGAAAAGAAATCTAACCAAAAAATGAGCAGAGGATATGGAAAAAGTTTTCAAGAGTAAAAAATTCAACTCTTTTAAAATGTTCACCCTCACTTAAAATAAGAGATGCCAATCAAAATGATAGAGACCACTTTTCACTCATTTAATTGGCAAATACCCTAAAGTTTGATAACACTGTCTCAGCAGGGGAAAAAGTCACTTTCATACATAGTTAAGATTGTTAATGAATAATCCTGTGGAAGGACATATGGCAGTATCTACCAAAATGTAAAATACACTTTTCTGTTCAGCAATTCCACTTAGAAATTTATCCTGCGGATATATACAAAATAACGTGTCCATGGTATTCATCACAGACTAATAAACAGCAAAAATTGGTATCAACCTAAATGTCTTTAACAGAATTATGAGAAATATATTCCATGTAGTATGTTGCAGCTATTAGAATGAATGAGAATACATGTGTTTATAAGCTCAAAGACATTAACTGAAAAAGCACAGAATATTGTGCATAGTATCCTATCATTTGGATTTAAGTGGGAGGCTTATGTACTTGCATTTACATATACTTATATAAACATGTAATACATAACAGATATATGCACTGTTGTCCCTCCAGAACCCCAAAGAATATAAAATCTAAGTATGTTGAAATCCCTTATATATATAGTGTATTTGCTTATAACCCATACACATCCTCTATTATACTTTAAAATCATCTAGATTAATTTTAACACCTAAAACACCAATGTGTATAAATAGTGGTTACACTACCTTGTTTAGGAAATAATGACAACAGTCTGTGCATATTCAGTATAGATGCAATTATTTTCTTTCCACAGTTTGTTGTACTAGTAGGCACAAAACCTGCAGATCTAGAGAGCAGACTTAGTGAAGCTACTGGAAAAAGAAAATAACTGCCAGTGGAAAGCAAAACTGGGTGGCTGGAGGACAAAGTGAGGAGACTTTTCACTCCATTTTCATTGCTTTTGACCTATGTTAATGTATTGTTTTATTAATAAGATGATAAAGAATGGTGATATTGGCTAATACTCAGTAGTTATTGCCCTTGTGTTAGACATTGTTTTGGGTGTTATTTTATTTAATTCACATATTTTGCAGATGAGGACAGATGTCCAGACAAGCTAAAAACTGTTCAAGTACTCCCAGTAATCTGGGGTGGTCCAGGCCACATGCTCCACCACCTAGCAATGAGCAGTTATAATAGTGACATTTCTTTATGGGACAACTGATTATTTCCTGTTCAAAACAGTCAATTATCAATAGAAGCAATTTTTTTCAGTGGCAGTATCCTGAAAGACTTGAATTCACAGAGTCACTAGAAATGCATCAGACTGAAAATCAGGAGATGGGGATTCTTAACCCGGCTCTATACACCAATTTCTCCAGTCCATTTCTACACATAGGGCATGAACTAAGGAAATATCTATTTTTCCTTTCACAATCCAAACCCATTATGTGACCTAAATCATTTGGATCATTCCAAGTCTCCCAGCATCTTGGGGTCACCCTCTTCTGTAAAGTCATATCAAATGGTTGGTGTGTCTACCCCAAATCATAACCAGATCCAGTCTTCTCTTTTCCCTTCAGTAGGCTCGTTTGTTTTTTGGTACCATGGGTTGACCCAGGTGCTTAACCACTGAGCCATATTCCCACCACTTTTTATATTTTATTTAGAGATAGGTCTCACACATTTGCTTAGGGCCCCATCTATTGCGGAACCTAGTTTCGAACTCTCGATCCTCCTGCCTCAGCCTCCTGTGCTGGGATTATAGGTGTGTGCCACGCACCTGACTCAGAGGTCATATTTCTAACACCTTGAAGACAAGATGCTCTGCCTTAAATCTAGCACACAGACAGCCACTTCTGTCCGTTGCATATGCACCTAGATCCTGCGCTCCCAGCTCCCATCCTAGAGGGGAGCTCACTTCCCAGGGCTTGGGAACTCACCCCCTGGTCCTTTATCCCAATGAAGCACCACACCCATTTTGTCACATGTGTAGAACAGCTACAGTCACCTTAAATTGAGCAACAAATACACTTATAGGTGACTTAAGTGATAGTTGAATACTGTGTTCACAGAATTGAAAACTTGGGACTTCATGTGTTAATACAAACGTTTTCAGGTATTACCAGGAGTCTACAAAATAAGAAACAGCTTCAGTAATGAAGGAGTGCCCTTCTATACAGTGTGTGATTCTTGCTTTGCCACATTAGCAGGTACAGGCAATGCTTGACTAATAACATGAGAAGCTCTACGTGTTTCTTCTTTTCCAAGTCCACTGCTAATAATCAAACTCCCTTTATAAAAGACACAGAAGTTTAAGTTACAAAAAGAAGGTATGAAAGCACCCAGAAACCACTCCGGACATTGGAACTCACATAAGAGATTTTATTAAGCCAACAGGCAGAGTGTCTGCCTGCAGGGTGAGTGAGTGAGAGAGAAAATGAGAGACAGAGTGAGAGAGAGGGAGAGAGAGAGAGAGAACGGCAGTGGAGCTATTGTTAAGTAGTGGAATTTCACGGGCTAATAACGGACCAATGACTGCTGAGAACGTTCGCAGGTTGACAATCGGAACTATGGCTTGCTAGGATGTTCGCAGACTGATGATCTGGGTTGTAAAATGGTGACGGGGGGTGGGGGGTGGGATGGGACAGAATATTGGCCGCATCAAAATGGCAGATCTGATGCCAATAAGGTGTAAGCCAGGAAGTTTGATTTTAGTCTGAACAGGCCTTTCTCCATCGGTTCCAAACAGTTGTATGTCCAAGATGGTGAGTATCTGTGAGTGTTCAAATACTTGTTCAGTCACCAATGCTAAAAGTCAAACTCAATAAAGGAGAAAACACTGACAATGGCTTCCCCATTTCTACTTAAAACACTCTCTCTGTAATAGGTGAAAGCAAAGGCTTCAGATTTCCATGTGATTTAAAATCCCTTTATCAACATGTGACAGTAAGAAAATTTACACACCCTGAGGTGAAACAGTGAAAATATATTACAGTCCTATGTGTGTTGCTACAAATTGCTGCTGGTGAATTTTTTAGGTACAGATTTGGAAATGAATCTGAAATTGGCCAGATCAGTTACTAAGTATAAATAGGACACATTGGATACCTTTGCTAGAATTAAAACTCCCTCAATTCCTGTGTCAACAATGGTAGGAACAATTTTATTTCGCTAATGGCAAATCACAGTTCTTCTCTAATCTTGAAAGAGAACATGGAAAAGCTAAAGGGCAAAATATTTGCCTACCTGGCCTTTAAGGCTGTCAGTCTCAGGACCATTTTGCACTCATTCTCCAAAGAACTGTCTAAATAAAAGTCACCTGAATTTTAGGACTGTGCTGTTCACATTTCCACCCACAGTGTTCTTGGTGACTTGGTGCCCTTCTTGAATGAGAGCTGGCATTCTCCGTGACATTAACAGATGAAATATCTTATCTGTCAGGGAAAACAATGGCTTTTTTTCCTACTTTGGGGATTAAGTGCATATTTTCCTGGGCTCATTACCCCACCTACCCTTCCCCTGCAAGTAATTTCTGGTGGTATTTCTTCCCCTCTGAACTGAACTTTCCTGGTAACTTCCAAATGGTTCTGAGGGATGTGGTGGCACATATCTATAATCCCAGCAGGTCAGTAGGCTGAGGCAGGAGGATCTTGAGTTCAAAATCAGCCTCAGCAAAAGTGAGGTGCTAAGCAACTCAGTGAGACCCTGTCTCTAAATAAAATACAACAAAGGCTAGGGATGTGGCTCAGTGATCTAGTGCCCCTGAGGTCAATCCCCAGTACCATCCCCACCCTCAAAAAAAAAAAAAAAAAAAAAAAAAAAAAAGGTTCTACTCCTGCATCTAAGAAGATGCTGTATTATCCTATGCCAGGGAACACAAATAGGGACACAAAGCTCAGGGTCCTAGCAACAATTGTCAAGGGCAAGGAGACCTGGAATGAAGCCCAGGGTTAAGATAAAGTCATTGGAGTTTAGCTCTAGGCGTCACTGTCCTGCTTCTGAGCCCCAGGTTGCTCTGTTGTACAGGAGCTGAAGATCCCTAGGGAGAAGGACTGGCTCCTGAACACCTGGAAATGAAAATTGGCTGGGACTCGGAGCAACCACTGGGGCTCCGGCGGCTGCCCAGGGGAAGAGTGGCGAGGAGAGCTGTGTGGACTCAGGACACCGGGGCCTGCCCTGAGGACAAGGAGGAGGAAGAGGAGCACGGCCGCTTGGATTCGGGGTGACTACACCAGAGCTACAGGCGGTTGCCAGAGAAGGGGCTGCGTGGCGAGCTGTTTGGACTCAGACCACTTCTGAACCCCGGGGCCTGCCCAGAGGAGTAGGAGGAGGAGGAGGAGGAGCGCGGCGGGTCCTTTGGACTCGCAGTGACTGCATTAGCGCTCCAGGCGGCTGCTCAGAGGAGAAGGCGAGTGGTGAGTTGTTTGGACTTAAAGTGACAGCTCCTGAACACAGGGGGGCTGCCTGGAGTAGAAGCATGGTGGGTCACTTGGTCTTGAGTGGTCGCACCAGAGCTCCGGGCAGTTGCCCAGAGGACCCGTGCAGCGGGTCACGTGGATTCAGAGCCACTCAGAGCGACCGCTCCTGAACACCGGGAGGGTTATCTGGAGAAGGAGGAGGAACGGGGAGGGTCACTTCGACTCGGAGTGATTGATTGCCCAGGGCTACGGGTGGTTGGTGGAGGTGGAGGCACGCAGTGCGTGTGAGTTTCTTGGACTCTAGTGACCGCACCGGAATACTGGGCGGCTGTCATCAAAGGGAGGAATTATCCTAAAGGAATTGTCAAATAAAGGAGAAACCAAGTAGTGTCAAATAAATAAATAAATAAAATTTAAAAAATGAACCATATGACTGGGAAACCAAATCATATTAGGATATTAGGAAGGAAATTAAAAAATTCTTAGAGGTAAATGAGAACAAAGAAACATCATAACAAAATCTCTGGGACACTATGAAAGCAGTACTTAGAGGGAAATTTATTTCATGGAGTGCATTTAATAAAAGAAGTAAAACTCAACAAATAAACAACCTAACACTACAGCTCAAAGCCCTAGAAAAAGAAGAACAGAACAGCACCAAAAGTAGTAGAAGACAGGAAATAGTTAAACTCAGAGCTGAAATCAATGAAATTGAAACAAAAGAAACAATACAAAAAATTGACAAAATAAATAGTTGGTTCTTCGAAAAAATAAACAAAATTGATAAACCTTTAGCCACACTAACAAAGAGAAGATGAGAGAAAACCGAAATCACTAAAATTCGGAATGAAGAAGGAAATATCACAACAGACAGGATTGAAATACAAAACATAATTAGAAGCTATTTTGAAAATCTATACTCCAACAAAATAGAAAATTTCGAAGACATCAACAGGTTTCTAGAGACATATGAATTGCCTAAACTGAACGAGGAGGACATATACAATTTAAATAGACCAATTTCAAGTACTGAAATTGAAGAAGTCATCAAAAGCCTACCAACAAAGAAAAGTCCGGGACCAGATGGGTTCTCAGCCGAGTTCTACAAAACCTTTAAAGAAGAGCTCATTCCAATACTTCTCAAAGTATTCCATAAAATAGAAGAGGAGGGAACCCTCCCAAACTCATCTATGAAGCCAATATCACCCTGATACCTAAACCAGACAGAGACTCATCAAGGAAAGAAAATTTCAGACCAATATCCTTAATGAACATCGATGCAAAAATTCTCAACAAAATTTTAGCAAATCGCATACAAAAACATATTAAAAAGATAGTGCACCATGATCAAGTTGGTTTCATCCCAGGGATGCAAGGTTGGTTCAACATCAGGAAATCAATAAACGTAATTCACCATATTAATAGACTTAAAGTCAAGAATCACATGATTATTTCAATAGATGCAGAAAAAGCATTTGATAAAATACAGCACCCCTTCATGCTCAAAACACTAGAAAAAATAGGGATAGTGGGAACATTCCTTAACATTGTAAAGGCCATCTATGCTAAGCCCATGGCTAATATCATTCTAAATGGTGAAAAACTGAAAGCATTCCCCCTAAAAACTGGAACAAGGCAGGGATGCCCTCTTTCACCACTTCTATTCAACATCGTTCTTGAGACTCTGGCCAGAGCAATTAGACAAACCAAAGAAATTAAAGGGATACGAATTGGGAAAGAAGAACTCAAACTATCCCTGTTTGCTGATGACATGATTATATATTTAGAGGAACCTGGAAATTCCACCAGAAAACTCTTAGAACTCATAAGTGAATTCAGTAAAGTAGCAGGTTACAAGATCAATGCCCATAAATCCAACGCATTTTTATACATAAGTGATGAATCTTCAGAAAGAGAAATTAGGAAAACTACCCCATTCACAATAGCCTCGAAAAAAATAAAATACTTGGGAATCAATCTCACAAAAGAGGTGAAAGACCTCTACAATGAGAACTATACAACACTAAAGAAAGAAATTAAAGAACACCTTAGAAGATGGAAAGATCTTCCATGTTCTTGGATAGGAAGAATTAATATTGTCAAAATGGCCATACTACCTAAAGTGCTACACAAATTCAATGCAATTCCAATTAAAATCCCAATGATGTACCTTACAGAAATAGAGCAAGCAATTATGAAATTCATCTGGAAGAATAAGAAACCCAGAATCGCTAAAGCAATCCTTAGCAGGAAGAGTGAAACAGGGGGTATTGCAATACCAGATCTTCAACTCTACTACAAAGCAATAGTAACAAAAACAGCATGGTATTGGTACCAAAATAGAAAGGTAGATCAATGGTACAGAATAGAGGACACGGACACAAACCCAAATAAATACAATTTTCTCATACTAGACAAAGGGGCCAAAAATATGCAATGGAGAAAAGATAGCCTCTTCAACAAATGGTGCTGGGAGAATTGGAAATCCATATGCAACAGAATGAAACTAAACCCATATCTCTCACCATGCACGAAACTAAACTCAAAATGGATTAAGGACCTCGGAATCAGACCAGAGACCCTGCAGATTATAGAAGAAAAAGTAGGTCCAAATCTTCACCTGTTGGTCTAGGACCAGACTTCCTTAACAGGACTCCCATAGCACAAGAAAAAAAGCTAGAATCAACCACTGGGATAGATTCAAACTAAAAAGCTTTCTCTCAGCAAAGGAAACTATCAGCAATTCAAAGAAAGAGCCTACAGAGTGGGAGAATATCTTTGCCAATCATACTTCAGATAGAGCACTAATCTCCAGAATCTATAAAGAACTCAAAAAACTTTACTCCAAGAATTCAAATAATCCAGTCGACAAATGGGCTAAGGAAATGAATAGACACTTCACAGAAGAAGATCTACAAGCAATCAACAAACATATGGAAAAATGTTCAACATCTCTAGTAATAAGAGAAATGCAAATCAAAACCACCCTAAGATTCCATCTCAGCCCAATTAGAATGGGGATTATCAAGAATACGAGCAACAACACATGTTGGCGAGGATGTGGGGAGAAAGGTACACTCATACATTGCTGGTGGGGCTGCAAATGAGTGCAGCCATGGAAAGCAGTGTGGAGATTCCTTAGAAAACTTGGAATGGACCCGCCATTTGACCCAGCTATCCCACTCCTTGGCCTATACCCAAAGGACTTAAAATCAGCATACTACAGAGATACAGCCACATCAATGTTCATAGCTGCTCAATTCACAATAGCCAGACTGTGGAACCAACCTAGATGCCCTTCAATTGATGAGTGGATAAAGAAGCTGGGTATATATACAATGGAATATTACTCAGCCATAAAGAATGATAAAATTATGGCATTTGCAGGCAAATGGATGAAATTGGAGAATATCATGCTAAGTGAGATAAGCCAATCTCAAAAAGCCAAAGGACGAATGATATCGCTAATAAGTGGAGGATGACACATAATGGGGGGGGAGGGAAGGGTTAGTGTTAG
The DNA here is from genome assembly GCF_902686455.1 of Sciurus vulgaris. Lineage (NCBI taxonomy): Eukaryota > Metazoa > Chordata > Mammalia > Rodentia > Sciuridae > Sciurus > Sciurus vulgaris. The sequence continues at coordinate 56,536,641 of NC_136466.1, forward strand.
GGTTAGAGTTAGGGTTAGGGAGTGGGGCAAGTATGGAGGAAGGAAGTACTGTATAGAGGGTAAAGAGGGGGGGGAGGGGTGGGGGGAAGGGAAAAAATAACAGAATGAATCAAACAACATTACTCTATGTAAATTTATGATTACACAAATGGTATGCCTTTACGCCATGTACAAACAGAGAAACAACATGTATCCCATTTGTTTACAATTAAAAAAAATTTTAAAAAAAATTACAGAAAATTAAATCTTTATTTAAGAAAATCCAAAAATACTGGATTGTTACTTTTGTATTTAAGTCCTGTCACTCAAGAGCAGTAATTAGGAATACCTTGTCAGAGGAATGCAAAGAAACTCATCTCTTAAAATTATTCTTAACAAGCCATTGTTACCTGGCATTACTAGTAGCAAAGTATATGGATTTGGTAATATTGGATGAATATCTGAAACTATGTTCCTTTTAGCTCCCAGATCTTCTTGCCCAAATTAGTATGCATCAGAGGGTTTTTAATTTTTTTTAATGAAAGATTGGGTTATTGCAGGGTGTTTGGCAAATACAACCAAATTCATTTTTTAAGAACTTGCCCACAAGAGATTTCAACCCTATTAATACTTCACTTTTAAGGATATTGTTTCTTCATGGGGTATTGCCACTTCCTTAAACAAAGTACTGTTTGAGAAAATATTTGTCATCCTTCTCAGGGTCCCTTTGACCAATATAGCCTTATTTGTTTATTTACTGTGACCTTGGATTGTACCCATGTATCCATATGCTCAGCACTTTAAATTCTTGTTTTTATTTTAAGTTAGGGTATCACTAAGTTGTTTAGTGCATATGGTGGTAATGAAATTGAAATCCTCTTGCCTCCTCCTCCCAAACAGCTGGGATTAGTGGTATATGCCACTGCACCTGACTCAATCATTTCATTAAAAAAAACTATCACAAATTGATTTTTGTTTTTAAAAATTGAATATTTTTTATTTTTCTTTACATGAACTTTTTTATATTGTGCACATAAACTGTAAATGTCATTTGTTCCAATTGAAAAAAAAAAAAAAAGATAAAGTCATTGCTTCATTATGGACAGGAGGCAACCAGTGGACTTTATCAGCTGGGATCCAAGATATTATGGAACAGTCTGGTGCTGGCCTCTCCAGCAGTAGAGCATGTAACTGAGGTTATTGGAATGCTTTTGGAAGAAAAGAAGTGTTGGGGTTAGGAGCCCTGGTACCACTGTTTTGGTCCACTGCCCACCAGCTGCATACTCTTGAAGGTAACCATTTCCGCACGGCCTCCTACACTCAACTAAAGTTAATACTAACAGTTCTTTTTGAGCACTAAATGAGTGTACACAATAAGTGCTTAGAACAGTGCCTGACAAACTACTCCATGAACGTATTAAGTCTAATTAGGTATCATTTACATTGATCTTAGTTCTTCAAAGGTCTAGGGGGCCACACCATGGGACAAGCACTCTGACTCACATTAACATTCTAAAGGGCCAAGGCTGTGAGAGATCTCTAGGATGAGATAGTATGATCTGTCTCGATTTTTTTTTTTAATTTGTCTTTAGCTATACATGACAGTATTTTGACACTATAAATACATGGAGTTTAACTTATTCTAATTAGAATCCCCTTCTTATGGTTGTACATTATGTGGAGTTTCACTGGTCATGAATTCATATATAGACATAAGAAAGTTATGTCTGATTCATTCTACTATCTTTTCTATTTCCTTCCCTTCATTACCCTTTGTCTAATCCAACAAACTTTTCTCTTCCCTCCCTGATCCCTTATTATGTGTTAATATCCACATGTCAGAGAACATTTGACCTTTGGTTTTGGGGGGATTAACTTATTTCACTTAGCATGATAGTCTCCAGTTCCATCCATTTACTGGCAAATGCCATAATTTCATTCTTCTTTATGGCTGAGTAATATTTCATAGTGTATATACCCCACATTATTTTATCCATTCATAAAGTTTATGAGACAATTCAAGAAGATTTAGAGGTGAAATAATTGCATTATGAGCCTTAACCTAATCAGCACATTAATTCTCTGATAGGGATTAATGGAGTGGTGAGTAGGCAGGTAAGGTGCGGCAGGGAGGAGGTGGGTCATTGAGGAGATGCCTTCAGATATGCGTTTTGTCAGCTGAACTTAGTCTCTGCTTCCTGGAGTCATGTACTGAGTTTCTGTTCTCTCCATATTCTTCTGCCATTTTCTGCCTCACCTAAGGCCCCAAAGAATGGAGTTGGCCATCTATAGACTAAGACCTCTGAAACCATGAACCCCAAAATAAGCCTCCTCATTGTTCTTGTCAGGTCTTTTTGTCACAACAGCAATAAAACCAACTAAATAACCACATTTGACATTTTAAGAATAGGGAAATTCATCCATTCTCTTAAAAGGCCATAGCTCTTAACTCACATTAGCCAGATGAGCAATTTGGTTGGATGAGGTAGGGAGGGAAATGCCACCCACTCCCCATTAAGTCAGTTTTGGAAAAAATAGATTCCTTCATTGAATTTTGACCTTCATTTCCAGAGTCTGGCTGAGTAGCAGAGTCAAAACCCCTAATGGTTATTGGATGGGTCGGGGGTCTATCTGTTCTCCTCCTTCTCTGTAGAACACAGGGGTACTCTGTGCCAACTGCCCTTACCTTTGGGTTTTAAGATCAAAGTTATGAACAAAGAGGAAGTACCCCATTTTACATTCTGGTACACTTTTGCCCATTTTGCCCTGATGATTTCTTTACCTCAGTTTTATGGTTTGGGTGTGAGGTTTCCTCATATAGCCTCCTGTGTTAATGCAGGAATACTCAGGTGAAATGATTGGACTGTGAAAGCTGTAACCTCATCTGTCCATCCTAGTTTAAATGGACTGACTGGGTGGGAACTATAGGCAGGTAGGTCACTGGGGCGTGCCCAGGAAGGGTGCATCTTCCCTGAAGCCCCTTCCCCATATTTTGGCCACCAAGACTGAGCAGCTTCCCTCCACCATGCTCTTCTGCCATGATGTTCTGCCTTACCTTGGGCCAGAGCAATGAAGTTGGCTAACCATGAACAAATCTGGCACCACAAACTAACTTTTCCTCCGCTAACTTGTTCTCTGTCAGGTATTTTGGTCCCAGTGATGCAAAGCTAACACTTGAAATGGTCACTAAAACTCTGCGTGACCTGCAAAATGTCAGTCAAGCTATGCATGAAAGAAAAAGAACCCTAACAAGTCCCTTTAGGAGTCAGACAGCTGAGGAAATAGCATAGTACTGAGTGTTAAGAGTAGTCACTGATCAAATTTAACCAAAAGCAAGTTATCTTTTTTCAGAACTTTTACAGAGAGTAAATAAAATTGTTGCAACTCATTTTGGCTGCAAAGAGACAGTCTTGAGTTTATTTTCTTCCTGCCCCATAGAATGGTATTTTCTAAAAGAAAAAAAATGAAAGGAATAGGACAAATCCCAGGTCAATTTTGAGATCATTTGTGCTTTGTCCAAAAGCAGTTCCAAGTTCATGTCAGGCTTAAGAAAACTAAACATTAGACAATCGAAAATATAATCAATTGATCAATTGTCAATACCCTTGAAGGTCACAGGTTACTGAGTAACAGCTGGCAGAGATTGGTGAATAGCCAGTCCCTCAACACAAATACATCACCTCTGATGGGTCAGACCAATGACAGGTGACAGGTTCATTCAGGCTGGGACAGTTTTTCTTCATCTGTCCCACACAAGTGACCAAAGTTACCTCCAGCCTTAAGATTTAAAATAGACCCAAGTCTAAGTGAGGGTTGGGATTTAGGGGAGGGAGTGCAGTTACTGATCAAAGAGTATAAGTTTCTGGCTGGACACAGTGGAGCACGCCTGTAATCCCAGCGGCTCAGGAGGCTGAGGCAGGAAGATTGTGAGTTCAAAGCCAGCCTCAGCAACTTAGCAAGGCCCTTAGCAACTCAATGAGAGTCTAAAATACCAAAATGGCCTAAGGATGCAACTCAGTGATTAAGCGCCCCTGGGTTCAATCCCAGGTACCAAAAGAAAAAGAATAAAAAAAAAAGATATAAAGTTCTGGATGGACAGGATTGAGTTTTAAATCTATTGTATAATAGGATGATATTCAATGTATTTATATTTCAAAAACAGTAAACTTCAAATGTCTCACCATGAAAATGATAGAGAATTGAGGTGATACGTTAATGATTCCACCTAGTCTACATAAATCACATGATACCTCATAATGCGTACACAATGATTTTGTTGATTACAATATTTTTAAATATCAAAAAATATGGGCGATCCAAGATGGTGGACTAGAGGGTGACTGCATCTTCAGTCGCTCCAGAACCCAGGATTCAAGAAGGGGAGGCATTGAGAGACTCGGACTAAAATAGAGCCTCGGGGTGAGTCTCCCCCACCCAGTGAAGCGCTGCCCGGGCGGCAGGCCCGAATTCGGGTGGCTTATTAGAGTAGGGAAGAGCAGCTAGAGTCCTCCCCAGGCAGCCCTGCGCACTCCGGCTGTGGGATCCTCCCACAGGGCCAGATTCTCCAGCATCTTGGAGCAGGCCCCCCAGTGAGAGCCTTCTTGCACAGAACCAAGCTCCAAGTCCCTGAACCAGGGCGGCGAGTTCCTGCCCGCAGGTTGCTTCAAGGACCAGGACAGGGCAGCCAGGGACTTCCCCAAGCAGCCCGCAGCCCGGCTCCCTCCAGCGGGAAGCGCCTTTCCAGGCTAGCTTCTCGGAGCAGACCCCCCAGTGAGAGCCATTCCACATAGAGCCAGCTCCAAGTCCTGGAACCAGTAGAGGGCTAGGGGCAGCTTTCCTTGGAAGTGCTGCATTATCAAGTTACTCTAAGTCTTCAGGCTACTGAAGGCAGGAAGGTGATACACTGGAAATTTACAGGGACAATATAAGCCAATAGAAGAATTCTGCAATATCACAAAGTCCCACTGACATCGGACCAATATAAGAAAACAAGGGAAGAAAATGTCCCAAACAAACCTAGATACTATATCAATAAAACCCAATGACAGCACAGCACAAGAAATGTCAGAAAGGGAGTTCAGAATGTACATAATTAAAACAATCAGGGAAGCAAATGAGGAGATGAAAGAACAAATGCAGGCATTGAAGGAGGAGATGAAAGAGCAAATGCAGGCATTAAATGATTGCACCAATCAACAATTAAAGGAGCAAATACAGGAAGCAAGAGATCATTTCATAAAGAGTTAGGGATTTTGGAAAAAAAAAAAAAAACAGAAATCCTTGAAATGAAGGAAACAATAAACCAAGTTAAAAACTCGATAGAAAGCATAACCAATAGGATAGAACACCTGGAAGACAGAACCTCAGATATTGAAGACAAAATATTTAATCTTGAAAACAAAGTTGACCAAAAAGAAAAGATGGTAAGAAATCATGAACAGAATCTACAAGAATTATGGGATATCATGAAAAGGCCAAATTTAAGAATTATTGGGATTGAGGAAGGCTTAGAGAAACAAACCAAAGGAATGAAAAATCTATTCCATGAAATAATATCAGAAAACTTCCCAAATCTGAAGAATGAAACAGAAAACCAATTACAAGAGGCTTGTAGGACTCCAAATATACAAAATTACAACAGACCCACACCAAGTCACATTATTATGAAAATACCTAACATACAAAATAAAGACAGAATTTTAAAGGTTGTGAGAGAAAAGAATCAAATTACACTCAGGGGGAAACCAATAAGAATACCAGCAGATTTTTCAATCCAGACCCTAAAAGCTAGAAGGGCCTGGAACAACATTTACAAAGCCCTGAAAGAAAATGGATGCCAACCAAGAATCTTATACCCAGCAAAAATTACTTTCAGATTTGACGATGAAATAAAATCCTTCCATGATAAACAAAAGCTAAAGGAATTTACAAAAAGAAAGCCAGCATTGCAGAACATTCTCAGCAAAATATTCCATGAGGAAGAGATGAAAAACAATGATGCAAATCACCAATGGAGGAACTAGCCTAAAGGAATAGCCAAATAAAGGGGAAACCAAATCATGTCAAAAAACAAAAATGAGTCAAATGACTGGGAATACAAATCATATCACAATAATAACCCCGAATGTTAATGGCCTGAACTCATCAATCAAAAGACATAGACTGGCAGAATGGATTAAAAAGAAAAATCCAACAATTTGCTGCCTGCAAGAGACTCATCTCATAGAAAGAGATACCCATAGACTAAAGGTGAAAGGAGGGAAAAAACATACCATGCACACGGACACAGCAAAAAAGCAGGAGTATCCATCCTCATTAAGATAATGTGGACTTCAAGCCAAAACTAGTCAGAAGGGATAAAGAAGGACATTACATACTACTTAAGGGAAGCATATATCAGCAAGACATAACAATCATAAATATCTATGCCCCCAACATCGGCTCATCCATGTACGTCAAACAAATCCTTCTCAATTCCAGAAATCAAATAGACCACAACACAATAATACTAGGCGATTTTAACACACCTCTCTCACCGCTGGATAGATCGTCCAAACAAAAATTGAATAAAGAAACCATAGATCTCAATAACAATCAACAATTTAGACTTAACCGACTTATATAGAATATACCATCCAAAAAGAACGAATACACTTTCTTCTCAGCAGCAAATGGATCCTTCTCTATAATAGACCATGTCTTATGCCACAAAGCTACTGTTAGCAGATACAAGTAGAGATAGTACCTTGTACTCTATCAGATCATAATGGATTGAAATTAGAAATAAATGACAGAATAAAAAACAAACTTCTCCAATACCTGGAGATTAAATAATACACTATTATATGATGAATGGATAACAGAAGGCATCAGGAGGGAAATTTAAAAATTCTTAGAAGTAAACGAGAACAAAGACATCATATCAAAATCTCTGGGACACTTTGAAAGCAGTACTTAGAGGAAGATTTATTTCATGGGGTGCATTCAACAAAAAAGTAGAAATCAACAAATAAACGACTTAACACTACAGCTCAAAGCCCTAGAAAAAGAAGAGCAGACCAACACCAAAAGTAGTAGAAGACAGGAAATAGATAAAATCAGAGCCGAAATCAACGAAATTGAAACAAAAGAAACAATAGGAAAAATTACCAAAATAAATAGTTGATTTTTTGAAAAAATAAACAAAATTGATAAACCCTTAGCCACACTAACAAAGAGAAAGAGGAGAAAACTCAAATTACTAAAATTCGGAAAAAACAAGGAAATATCACAACAGACACGAGTGAAATACAAAACATAATTAGAAGCTATTTTGAAAATCTATACTCCAACAAAACAGAAAACCTCGAAGACATCAACAAGTTTCTAGAGACATATGAATTACCTAAACTGAACGAGGAGGACATATACAACTTAAGAAATCAATTTCAAGCAATGAAATAGAAGAGGTCATCAAAAGCCTACCAACAAAGAAAAGTCCGGGACCAGATGGGTTCTCAGCCGAGTTCTACAAAACCTTTAAAGAAGAGCTCATTCCAATACTTCTCAAAGTATTCCATGAAACAGAAGAGGAGGGAACCCTCCCAAACTCATTCTATGAAGCCAATATCACCCTGTTACCTAAATCAAACAGAGATACATCAAGGAAAGAAAATTTCAGACCAATATCCTTAATGAACATCGATGCAAAAATTCTCAACAAAATTTGGGCAAATTGCATACAAAATATATTAAAAAGTGCACCACGATCAAGTGGACAAAATTTTAGCAAATCGCATACAAAAATATATTAAAAAGATAGTGTACCACGATCAAGTGGGTTTTATCCCAGGGATGCAAGGTTGGTTCAACATCCGAAATCAATAAATGTCATTCACCATATCAACAGACTAAAAATTAAGAATCACATGATTATTTCAATAGATGCAGAAAAAGCATTTGATAAAATACAGCATCCCTTCATGCTCAAAACACTAGAGAAAATTGGGGTAGTGGGAACATTCCTTAACATTGTAAAGGCCATCAACGCTAAGCCCATGGCCAATATCATTCTAAATGGTGAAAAACTGAAAGCATTCCCCCTAAAAACTGGAACAAGACAGGGATGCCCTCTTTTACCACTTCTATTCTACATTGTTCTTGAGACTCTAGCCAGAGCAATTAGACAAACCAAAGAAATTAAAGGGATATGAATTGGAAAAGAGGAACTCAAACTATCCCTGTTTGCTGATGACATGATTATATATTTAGAGGAACCTGGAAATTCCACCAGAAAACTCTTAGAACTCATAAGTGAATTCAGTAAAGTAGCAGGTTACAAGATCAATGCGCATAAATCCAATGCATTTTTATACATAAGTGATGAATCTTCAGAAAGAGAAATTAGGAAAACTACCCCATTCACAATAGCATTGAAAATAATAAAATACTTGGGAATCAATCTCACAAAAGAGGTGAAAGACCTCTACAATGAGAACTACAGAACACTAAAGAAAGAAATTAAAGAAAACCTTAGAAGATGGAAAGATCTCCCATGTTCTTGGATAGGCAGAATTAATACTGTCAAAATGGCCATACTACCAAAAGTGCTATACAGATTCAATGCTATTCCAATTAAAATTCCAATGGTGTACCTTACAGAAATAGAGCAAGCAATCATGAAATTCATCTGGAAGAATAAGAAACCCAGAATAGCTAAAGCAATCCTCAGCAGAAAGAGCGAAGCAGGGGGTATCGCAATACCAGATCTTCAACTATTACAAAGCAATAGTAACAAAAACGGCATAGTATTGGTACCAAAATAGACAGCTAGATCAAAGGTACAGAATAGAGGACATGGACACAAACCCAAATAAATACAATTTTCTCATACTAGACAAAGGTGCCAAATATGCAATGGAGAAAAGATAGCCTCTTCAACAAATGGTGCTGGGAGAATTGGAAATCCATATGCAACAGAATGAAACTAAACCCCTATCTCTCACCCTGCACAAAACTCAACTCAAATGGATCAAGGACCTCAGAATCAGACCAGAGACCCTGCATCTTATAGAAGAAAAAGTAGGTCCAATCCTTCAACTTGTTGGCTTAGGATCAGACTTCCTTAACAGGACTCCCATAGCACAAGAAATAAAAGCTAGAATCAACCACTGGGATAGATTCAAACTGAAAAGCTTTCTCTCAGCAAAGGAAACTATCAGTAATGTGAAGAGAGCCTACAGAGTGGGAGAATATCTTTGCCAATCATACTTCAGATAGAGCGCTAATTTCCAGAATCTATAAAGAACTCAAAAAACTCTATACCAAGAATACAAATAATCCAATCAACAAATGGGCTAAGGAAATGAACAGACACTTCACAGAAGAAGATGTACAAGCAATCAACAGATATATGAAAAAATGTTCAACATCTCTAGTAATAAGAGAAATGCGAATCAAAACTACCCTAATATTTCATCTCACCCCAATTAGAATGGCGATTATCAAGAACACAAGCAACAACAGGTGTTGGAGAGGATGTGGGGAAAAAAAACACTCATACAATGCTGGGGGACTGCAAATTAGTGCAGCTACTCTGGAAAGCAGTGTGGAGATTCCTTAGAAAACTTGGAATGGACCTACCATTTGACCCAGCTATCCCACTCCTTGGCCTATACCCAAAGGACTTAAAATCAGCATACTACAGAGATACAGCCACATCAATGTTCATAGCAGCTCAATTCACAATAGCCAGACTATGGAACCAACCTAGATGCCCTTCAATTGATGAATGGATAAAGAAACTGTGGTATATATATACAATGGAATATTACTCAGCTATAAAGAATAATAAAATTATGGCATTTGCAGGCAAATAGATGAAATTGGAGAATATCCTGTTAAGTGAGATAAGCCAATCTCAAAAATCCAAAAGAGGATTGATCTCACTGATAAACGGATGATGACACTTAATGGGGGGTGGGAGTGGGACTAGAATGGAGGAAGGAGGGACTGTATAGAGGGAAAAGAGAGGTGGGAGGGGTGGGGGGAAGGAAAAAAATAATGGAATGAATCAAACATCATTACTCTATGTAAATTTATGAATATGCAAATGGTATGCTGTTACTCCATGTACAAACAAAACATGTATCCCATTTGTTTACAATAAAAAAAATCATGAAGAAAAAAAAAGAACACAAGCAACAATAGGTTTTGGCAAGGATGTGGGGAAAAAGGTACACTCATACACTGCTGGTGGGGTTGCAAATTAGTGCAGCCACTCTGGAAACCAGTATGGAGATTCCTCAGAAAGCTTGGAATGGACCCACCATTTGACCCAGCTATCCCACTCCTTGGCCTCTACCCAAAGGACTTAAAATCAGCGTACTACAGAGATACAGCCACATCAATGTTCATAGCTACTCAATTCACTATAGCCAGATTGTGGAACCAACCTAGATGCCCTTCAGTTGATGAATGGATAAAGAAACTGTGGCATATATATACAATGGAATATTACTCCACCATGAAGAATGATAAAATTATGGCATTTGCAGGCAAATGGATGAAATTGGAGGATATCATGCTAAGTGAGATAAGCCAATCTCAAAAAACTAAACGACGAATGATCTCGCTGATAAGCGGATGAGGACATATAAGGGGGGGTATGAGGGGTTAACGTTCGGGTTAGGGTTAGGTTTAGGGTTAGGGATAAGGAGGGTGGTAAGAATGGAGGAAGGAAGGACTGTATAGAGGGAAAAGGGGGGGAGGGTGGGGGGAAGGGAAAAAAATAACAGAATGAATCAAACAACATTGCCCTATGTAAATTTATGATTTTTAATTAAAATTTTAAAAAATATGTATGTATAGTCAAGCTCAAATAATATATTAAGTAGCCAAAATTTTAGGAAATATGTCTCATGTTGGGGGTTTTGGTGTATGCATTTATTATCTCCTACATCAGACATGCTGACAACTCGGTTATAATAATTAAATATAAATGTCTTATATGTACAGCATAATTATTACTTTTACTTTACAAAATAAAATTTGCCTCCCACACATTAACATTTTATCTGGCCATTTAACTACTGATAATGATTCTTTATGAATCAAGCCCACAACCTGGAGATTTTCTACCTCATGTTCCTTTGGACCCTTGCAAAAACAATATAGAACTCCTGCAGTGTAAAATTAGACCTAAACTTAATTATCTTGCAGCCTATTTCCTGAGTTTAATTAACTTTTCTGAGTGGTTTCCACTGCAATGAGGACTAGACCCATTTTGTATTATTTAGTGTTATAATTTCTCTTCTCCCTTAGTTCCAAGGACACTATACGCTCCCTCCAGTCCTAATTGCCATGGCAAATGCAGAGATATGAGAACTGAAAAACAGCTACAACCAAAATTAAGAGTGTGCTGCTGTGCATACTAATACAGGGACAGAAATCTATAAGCATGCTATCTATAATCCCTGCTAGCCTCTAAATGAACTGACTTTAAATATTTCATTATCTTGTTAAGTAAATTCAGATTATGGATTCAAATCCTCATCACCACAGATCATCAGGCTGTTTCAGGAGTAAAAATTGAGCCGAGGCAACAGACTTTTATAAGCTACAATATGCCATACATTCATACCTCAAGGTGCCTTCTTTCCTCATACATACGTGTACAGCTATTCTGAACTCTAGGACTGGATGTAGCAAGGTATTCTGTCTCTTTAAAGTACCTAAATCTTTCTTCCATGGTGATGGAGCAAAGGTGGGCTTTGGAGTCCAGCAGAATGGAATCAAACCAGATTGTTCCATGAGCTCTGTAGTCACCAGCAAGTACCTGTCTGGGAGCCTACATTTGCCTACTACTGAAAGCAGGTGAAGGTAATTGCCCCACTGGTAACAAGGGTGATGGTCCAATGAGATGATCAACGATGATCCCTCACTTTTCCTTTCCCCATGCAGTATGTCAGAGAAAGCGGTTTCCTTCCAGGCAAGGTCAGCAGTTGACGTCTAACATGCCATTGTGCTGTGGGAATGGCCAAGCGGGTATGTGAACAGGAAAACAGACTTGGAAAGGGGAGCCCTTTGTCAAGACAGGTAAGAATGAAACCACCTGACGGAAAGGTTGCAAAGAACTAAATGTTACATACAATAGCAAAAAAAAAAAAAAAAAAAAAAAAAAAAAGAGGCAGGAAGGAGGGAGAAGGGAATGGAACATGAAGCATCCAGAATAATCTAATATAACATGCTTAAAAGAAGGCCATGACAAAAACCTAAGAGATCCAAAAAGCCAAGAGGAGACTTCCAAGTCATGCCTCCACCTCCACCTCCATCCCCAACTCTGCTGCAGCCTTTTGCAGAGCCTGTGTTTACACTGGGAGCCCCTGAAGTCTGGCACAGAGAGATGCAGAATACCTTTCTGATGCCACCAGGTACTTTGTGCCCGACAATCTTTTTCCCTCGTACTTGTTGCTGGTGCAGTTACATAACTGAGATTTTCCTTGTTTGAAACCATAGTTTGCATCCTCAGTTCTGTAACCAGGAAGGCTGTGGGTTGTCACACCACCATCCCTGATCACACCTTGACCTGGCTTCAGTCTTTTCTTGGACCCTCCTCAGCCACAAGCGTTCTCTCTTCCATCTCAACATCCACCCTTTAATTGTCCAGAACCCTGCTCCCCATCCACAAGTAAAGGGATACAGAATGAGGAGTGCGTTCAATTGTTTGGAGCCATGGCAGGAGGTAGCTGGCCCCAGCAGCTCTACCCACGCAGCCCCGTGAACTAGCCACAAGGCTCCACCCTCTCTCCCATGCCCGAGGGAAGCACCTGAGCAGCCTAATCCTAAGCTTCTTTGCCTTCAGAGACCCCCAAAGAGAGTTGAACAGCCCCACCCACAACCACTACCCACTCTTCAGGAAGTAATCTCTCAGTCACCGTTTGTCCCAGGAAGTAGACATGCACCTCTGTCCCCCCTTCCATTGCTCCAGAAACAGCCAGGTTGTCCTGTCCCCATAATCTTGACCCCAGAAAGCAGCTTAGTAACCAACTCCAATCTACCTGGCCCACAGAGGAAGCAGATAAACAGCCCTGCCCAATCACCTATGACTTTCAAGCAGTCGAGCAGCCTTTCCTAAGAAGCTTGGCCCATGGAGGCTCCTGGGAAGCAATCAGGAAGTTCTACCCATTCTCCTATGACCTTAAGAAGCTACCCCAGAAGCCTATTATTGGAAGCTTAACCTACTGAGGCCCTGAAAAGCAGATTTTCATTTCCTGAAAACAGCTAGACAGACCACCTTGAGAAGTTAAGCAGTAGAGGCCCCATGAAGTCTCTGGTGCAGCCCTCAGACACTGATAGGCACCCCACCCTGCTACTGGCCACACTGTACCACCAGCATCTGGGCCCCCCAGGATGGCCCCACCCTCAAACAACCCATAGGAATGGAGAGGCACCTCACACACACAACCAGGCACCCTGTGCCTAGAACTGACAGGGTAGCTACCCCACCTAATGGGGCTACATCCCACCTAGCAGTGTAATCCCACAATGCTCACAGCCCAGGCCACTAGGACTTTTCAAAAATAAATTACAGCTGAAGAAACTACAGACACTATAATGAAGTGCCCACCTGGAACCAAAGCCAAGGCAGCAGAACCAACCCAAGTGTCTACCACAGTTTGCCAGCAGAAAGTCTTCTAAGATAGCCACTCTATAAAACTGGCACAGGCAACTCACCCACCAAATGCACTAATACTAATGTAGGGACATGAGCATGAAAAAAGTGATGTGCTGCCTCCAAAGAAATACAAACTGTCTAGAAACAAATGCAAAAGAAAAAAAATACATGAGTTGACTGAAAAAGTTCAAAATAATGAATTTAAGGAAACAAAGAGGTACAAGAGAATAGATGATCCAATGGTATTATAAAGACAATGCATGATATTAATGAGAATTTTAGCAAAGAGATCATAAGAAGCAATTCGAAATCTTGGGGCTAAGGAACTCAAATAAAAGTTGTTTGAGAGTCTCAATAATCAAGACCAAAGAATTTGAGCTTAAACAGTTCTTTTGAAATAACACAATCAGAAACAGAGAAGGAAAGGGGGAAAGAAATGACTTTGAGACTTTGCGACACCATTATTTTAGCAAAGTTTTGTATCGTGACATTCCAGAAGACTAGAAACCCCTATTCAATGAAATAATTGCTTAAATCTGGCTACATCTTAGGAAATCCATGAACATCCAGGTCCAAGAAGAAAAAAGAACCCCCAATAGATTTAACCAAAAAGGATCTTTTCCAAACTGTATTATAGTCCAACTCTCTAAAGTATATGACAGTAGTTGGGTATAGTGGTGCACACTTGTGATCCCAGCAGCTTAGGAGGCTGAGACAGGAAGATCCCAAGTTCCAGGCCAGACTCGGCAACTTAGCAAGGCCCTCAGCAAATTATTAAGATCCTGTCTCAAAAACACGAAGGGCTTCAGAGGTACCTCAGTGGTGAATTACCACCCCTGGGTTAAATACCTAGTACCAAAAACAAAATTAACACAAATTAAAGAAAATATGGTATATACACACAATACCCTATTAGTCATAAAAAATGAAATTGTCATTTGCAACATGGGATGGATCTAGAGGATATTAAGCAAAATGTTGAAGCACAGAAAGAAAAAAATATGTATTCTCACTTACACATGAAAGTTAATCTCGAAAAAGTAATAACAATGTTTGCCAGAACCTAGAATGGCTTGGGGGAGGGAGGGATGGAGAGAGGATGGTTCACAGGTATGAGGGTACAGTTGGATAGGAAAATCTTCTCATTCCATAGCATAGTAGATAACTTTGACAATTAGTCAAGTATTTCAAAATATCTAGAGAGGATTTCAAATTTTCCTAAGACAAAGAAAAGATGTCTGGTGATATATGCCAATTACCCTGATCTGACCATTACATGTTGTATAAATTAATTTTTAAAAGATTGTTCCGAGTTGTGGAAAGAGGCACCTCCACCCCAGGAAGATCTAGAGCCACAGGTTAATGTCAGCATAATAGGCAGGTCGCTGTCCACTTGAGACCTTCACCCCAAAGTGAAGGCCAGCTGTGGCCTCTGGCTCAGGTGACCTGTGATACCACATCTCTGGCTCACACCAACATAACAGGGATAATTTCAATGTTCCTCCTTAACTTGACAAGAGTTGTTGTCCCAACTCAAACACAGAGCGCCCTGGAATTGTCCTGCTCCCCCGTGCCGCATGCCTCAGCCCGTCAAGGTTGAGCCACTGATCCTTGGTGTGGGGACATGCACCTTGGTCCTGGCACCTTTGTCGTTGCTATCCTTGTCCTCGTGACATCTCCTAGCCCAGGAAGGATTCCACTTCCCACGTTCATCACCTTGCTTTCATTCCAAATTCTCAAAGCTACCTTGATCAAGGAAATAATCCTCAAAGATGAGTCTGATATCTGATTGTGTTCTTCAAAAGTGAAAAACTCCCACACAATGGAAACCATCTATTCCTCATCTTTAGTCCATAATATGACCATCACAGACCCTTAAAATTTCTTTTTTTTTAAACTCGGGTTTGAAATCATTTCAAGCCATAGAGAACTTGGTGCCTGAACATCCTCCTGCCTGGTCTCTCCCCCATCTGCCCACACACTCCACTGCACCAACATTAAATCATCCTGCATACCCTGCGTGTACCTGCCAACATCATCCACTGTCTAACTGCAGCCAGCAGCTGTTTATTTACAATTAGATCTGCCAGCTGGAAAGCAAACATTCTACGTTACCAAATCAATCAATGTTGCAGGGAGGGGAAGAAAAAAAACAGGTACAGCGTGAAATGGAGGACAGGAACATTACATTATATTGCAGCTGTCCTTGTCCAATGCTATTAGATGTTCTCAGCACTAAGAATTAATATAACTGTGGTCTGTGATCAGCTGTCTTCCTGTTGCAGCTTCAACATCTAAGAAAGGCAGCCCAGTAGAGGTAAAGATTCGGCTTCAGAACCCCACAGCCTTCATCTAAAGACATGGGCAAGTCTATCCTAAAGAGCAGTTCTCTATCATGGAATTCATGTTTATCACATTTATTTTCTCTTTTGCTCAAGTAGTGAATTTAAGTAGCAGTTAGAGCTAAACCACACATTGATACTGGAACTTCAAAGTATCATACTATAATGTACGTAGTATGCAAGGGTGTTTGTATTTGGGGGCAGGCTCTCATTTAAGGACTCTTAAATGATTAATATCTCTTCATAAAGTGACCCTTGATAAGGTAGTCCTCCAGTTTTTATTGATTCACATATTTGCAGATGTTCATGACCTCGATTTGGCTGATAACACTTAGCTCACATTAAAACATGTGCCCAGTTTATTCCTCAAAATTGGAAAAACGAAAGAGTAACAATTTAGTAGAAATACAGCAGCAAAGGTTTACCAAGCCTAGGTGTGGCTTGGGCTCCATAGCTACTATTCAAGTTGGTGAAATTTAATTGATTTTTTTTTCTAAATTTTTTTTTGAGGGGGAGAATTAATGATTCATGAGAATCACAATGGGGAAGGACAGGCCACTAATTAAAAAATTGGAGGGTCACTAAACATGATGGCAGTATACAACTTAACATTTTTAACCCATAAAAACTTTGTATGAATGCATTCACACCTGTCAACACCCTCTAAAACTCACTGCAATTTGACTCCAAGGAAACCCTGTACCTGTGCTTCTTTGGGCCTGATGTACCATAAACTTGAAGGACTCTCCTCTCTGTGTGCTGGTTCCTAACAGGAAACCATTACTTGGCATAAACGCAGGAAGGTCTGCTGAAGCCTGACAGCTCCTTGACAATGTCTAGCCAGACCTGCTGCAGAACCCTCTGCCCTCATTAGTGAATACGCTGGCAGTGAACAGAAACACAAACTTGGACAGTTTAAGGAAGCAGGAAAAGATGGTGATGGGCTTTGGAAGAATGAATAAAACATTCTTGGCCAAATAGTGAGATTGGCCATTAGGGGTTCCAGAACCTCCATCAGGAGCTTCCCATTGCCTCTACCCAGATTTTGTTTTCAACCGAGGCTCCGATTCCACCACTTTCACTGAACTACCTCAACTCCAAGGGGAACAATCTACTTTGATACTACCTGGTTTGCCTAACAATTCCAAGCAGGATGGTAGAGTTTACTGGAGTGCATAGTTTTAAATTATAAGCAAACACTAGAAACAACTACACTGGCGATACAGATAGGTGTGCTGAGATAAGGGTCACGCTGAGGAAAGGCAATGGGACCACACAGGACCTCTTCAGACAAGTGAGGTTAATAGAAATTGGCAGTGTTTCCAGTAGTGGGGAGACTACACTGGAGACTGTGCAGTTATGTGTTTCCCTGATCCTGACCAGATAGGAGTAGGGTGGGATTGAGATGAAGCCTTTCCTAGAAACTGCTCACCAAGTGTAAACAGTCTGTATGACCTACTCAGTGTCATTGTGTTACGGTTTTCTCCCTATTTATGATTATTTTGCTCCTGGAAGAATCTCTTTTTACACTCACCTTATGTACTCATTCTCATCTCTCAGGAGATCCAAAAAAAAAATACCATCATACTCATTTTGTTTATTTGATTGAATGCAATAGAAATTAGTTTTGGGAAACTTTGGTCAAATAGAGCAAAATGAGCAGCCAAGTATAAGGTAGGATGGAAACCAGGCTAATGCTGGGAAATAATGGACAGCCTCTTCAGAGCACAAAAAGTCAAATCCAGCCGTTTCCAATCTGTCATTCCACTCATGATTCAAATTTCTGGGTTGACTTTTGTGCCTACCATTGGGAAGAAGAGGGCTGGACCCTCAGATCCCCATGGAAGCTGCATGGACTGGGGAAGGGAGGAACAATGTGAGGAGCAGAAGACAGGCTGGATGCTGGGCAGGCCTTCCAATCACCAGGCTCAGCTCTTGTCCCCCTCCTCCACCTGCATTGGGTACATTTTATTGCTTCTTTTAACAGATTTCTCACATTCACCAGGTTTAAATTCCCACTATGGTTCGAATCAGAGGTTGTTCAAAGTTTCCACGTTGAAACCCAGCCCTTAAGATCTAAGAGGAAGATCCTTCGGAAGGAACACTAGTGAATTATGAGGGCGGAACACTCAGAATTAGATTAACACTCTTGTAAAGGGGGCCCAAGGGATCTTGTTTGTCCCGTCCACCATGTGAGGACACAGCAAGAGGTCATCAGGCTGCAACCCTGAAGAGGACTTTTTAAGAACCTGACCATCCCAGCACTGAGCCTGGGATTCCCAGCCTCTGGAACTCCAAGAAAGTCCATAAGCTGTCCAACTTACAGTGCTTTGTGGCAGGAGCCTAAATGGCCTAAAACAATCAACTCTTGAACTTCAGTTCTATTAATCACAAAGAATGAATAAGAAAATCTATGGAAAATTCTTTAAAAATAAAAAGCATTTTTAATGACATCAATGACCAAGAGAACTTTCTGCGATGGTGGAAATGATTTAAATCTGGTTTAAATTGGGCTGTCCAACATGGTAGCCACCAGTCACTTAAGACTAGTGCAGCTGAAGAACTGAACTTCATTTCATTTAAATATAAAGTCAAACACAGGCAATTATTTACCATAATAAACAGTGAGGAAGCGATGTAACACTCAAGAAATGTTTTGCTCTATTTGGAATCTGTATGGCTTCCATTACTACTTCACTCACATGTTCTACCAGTTGAAAGTTAAAATATTTTTCTAAGGTCATCAGGAATTCCGTCCCAATTGCAAAAATGTGGCTAATAAAGTGTGCTGTCACTAAGGACTTGCTTGCATCAGGTCCCCTAAAATCTAACCCATTCCCAAGCAAATACACAAAGCCCCAGGAAGTCCTGGGCTTCAACTAGCGCACTCCATAGGTGTACAGCCTTGGGTAAATCCAGTTCTTTCATTTCTTGAAAGGAAGGGGCAAGGCTTGTTATCCTGAGGCCTCTTTCTAACTCTAACCAGTTTTTACTTCTTTCTCCCATTAAAATTTAGAAGCCTTAAGGCAAGATTCCAAACAAACAGCTACAGGTTCAGGCTAGCAGACAAGTGAAACTTGCCTTGTGGGGCCTGGAACAAGCTGGCAGAGACACACCCTGGCCCGTCACACCACCTGACAATGTGCACTTACCTCTGGACTCTGATTCAGAGACCTCAAGATAGTTTTTCTTAATTGGCATCCAAAGGCATTTGTAAGAAAATCTGTCAGCTAGGCACAACTCATGAGGGCAGTGGTGCAACAGATTGATTTGGATATCTTGTAGTTAAAACCTGGAGGCTGGGCACAGGGGTGCACACCTGTAATCCCATGCTGAGAGAAGTCTGAGGCCTGCTGGGTAATTCAGCAAGACCCGGTCTCAAAATAAGTAATAAAGACTGGGGATGTAGCTTAGTGGCAGAATGACCTTGTGTTCAATCCCTAGTACCAAAAATTTAGACCTGCAGCACTCAAATTGTCCCTTTAAGGACCTACTCCAACACCCAGAGTTTTCTGACCAGCCCCCGCAAAATCCTATACCGTTTTTCAGTTAAATTTGTGTTTCTAAGTTCCCTTTGGGGGTTCCAAACATGATTCACATTCAGATGTCAACTGTTAGATGGAGCTTACCACCACCATGATTGTGAAGGTGGCTTTGTTTCTAATAACCAGAACAAAGAGAAAAATAATGTACCAAACACAATTCATGGGTGCCCGTCTCTCATTGATCATTCATGATGCTACGAAACAAATTCAAGTATGAAGGGATTCACCACTTCTGTTTTTCATTAAAATTTGTGTTTTATGGAAAACTGATTCAACTTAGTCTCAGATAAAACAGATTACTGCTTAGAAAATTCTAACCTTTCCCTACACAAGCATAACTTGTGACCACAAATCTTACTGCAGTAAGAGATTATAACCACCGGGTGGCAGCATTGTATCATTAAAGCTCATACCTTGGGATGCGCTCAAAAAAAATTTGTCTTGACCCAAAGTCAAGTCAATCTATGCTTCTTAGGTTCCTTCTTAGCTTAATAATTATTCATATTATTTGAATTTTATAGTTGTGGCTTAACCCATTCACTCTTAAATGTTTAAAACGTTGAGTTACAAACAATTTCGGAATTGGAGTTAAATGGAATAAAATTGAATAAGTATTTTTTAACAAACCTGTTTAAAGTAGTGTCCTTGATTATTAAACTGTATAATAGGAATGACAAACTCTGCATTTTTTAAGAGAAATTCTGAATGTCAAGATTTGTGTTCTGGAAAAGCTGAAGAGAGACTAGATATGCAAAGAATCTTTTAAAATACAGGGATTGGGCTGGGAGTATATAGTTCAATAGTATAACACTTGCATTCTGTATGCGAGGCTCTGGGTTCAAGCCAACCCTAAAATACAGGAATTGTACCCCTGTGTACCATATTTAACTGCATAATTGCAGATTATAATTTTTTGCAAAAAAAGTGGGGCAAGACCATTATGAGAAGTGATTTTACACACACACACACATACACACAAAGTATTATTTAAAAATTACTAAGCCATCTTTGGTGCACAATTAGGATGCAAGGAATACTTGAGTATACATTAATGTGGTTGCAACAATCATGCCATCAAAGACATATAGAAATACCACCTAAATTCAGATCTCAACCATAATGCTTAACAAACTGGCCCCAGCCTAATAGGAATCAGTCTCTTCTCCTATCCCTTCTTTTACTCACTCATACAAATTTGAATCAGTAAACCATGGGAAACTGCCATCTCCTCACAATTTGAGCCAAAAACAAAACATTCTACCACTAAAAATACATTTATGTACAAATATCCATAATGCCATTTTCTATTTAAAAAGTAACATTTTATTATGAAATATCCAGGAAAGGTTATAATTTTCAATGGTCTCGTCAATGTTGCCTTAGCCCATTCCTACAGTTACGTTGAAATGCCTTAGACTGGGTGATTTATAAATATCAGGACTTGGCTTATCATTGTCCTAGAGGCTGACAAATCCAAGATGAAGAAGCCAGCAGGTCATGTGGCCGGTGAGGTCTCTGCTTTCAAGATGGGCTGCTTAGCCAGGTACATGTCTGTACGGAGGCCAAGGCTGGAGGATCTCAGATTCAAAGTCTGCCTCAGCAACTTAGTGAGTCCCTAAGTAACTTAGGGAGACCCTGTCTCTAAAAACTAGAATGGGCTGGGGATGTGGCTCAGTGGTTAAGCAACCCTGGGTTCCCAGTACAAAAAAAAAAAAAGAAGGTTCTGCTTGCTGTGTCCTCACACAACAGGACCAGACAACACCCTCATACCTCTTCTGTAAGAGGGCCACCTGCAATGACCTCAACCTCATGATTAATCACCTCCTCAAGGCCCCACCTCTTAATACTTAATGTGGCAATAAAATTTCAGGGTATGAATTGAGGGGCACATTCCAATCATAACATTCTGCCTAGACCCCTCAAAATTCATGTTCTTACACACACACACACACACACACACACACACACAACATTCATTTTATCCTAATAGTCCCAAAAGTCTTACCTCATTCAAGCATCAACTTGAAGTCTCATCTAAACTTCTATATCAGATGGCTGAGACTCAGTCCCTCACAGCTACAAGTCTATAAAATCCAACAAGTCATTTCCAAAATGCAATAGGATGACCACAGAATACACATTCCTGTGCCTAAAGAAGAAATAAGGGGGGGAGGGGGAGAGTAATAGATCCCAGATAAGTCTAAAACTCAACCGAGCAATCAACATTGGTTATTGAAGCTTAAAAATTATCAACTTTGACTCCACATCCCACCTCCTGGACTCACTGGGATAAAAATTGAGACCTGTGTCCCTAGGCAGCCCCATCCCCATGGCACTAATATAGGTGAATAGGGAAAAACATTGCATTGCCTTTAAAATCTGGAACAAGATAAGAATGTCCACTCCCAGCTCCTAATATAGTGCTAGAAATTCTAGTCAGGCCAGAGAAGGAAATAAAAGGGATAAAAATAGGAAAAGGAAGGAGTCAAATTACCATTGTTGCATATATGATTCTATACTTAGAAGATCCAAAATATTCCACCAAAAATGCTAGAGCTAACAAATTCAGCAAAGTAGGTTTAAAAATTAACATACAAAATTCAGCTTTCCTATATATCCAAGTACTCTAATACAAGTTTATTTATATTTTAATTATAGAGAAAGACTTTGTTTTTGCTTCTTTATTTAATGAAATATATTGAATCATCTGGCTCCTCCTTCTTCCCTATGAGGTCCTTAGGATACCTGAAATTATGAACACTTTTAAAAATACCTACATATATATATATATATATACATATATACACACACACACACACACACACACACACACGTTTCGCCTGCACTAAAACAAGGTACAACTTTCGAGAATTTGGGCACTGGGAAGCCATGCTTTGTCCCCAACACAAAGAATCTTTGACCCTTTCAGCTCCTGTTGCTGTGAGACCTGTGCTTTGCACTCAAGACAGCACGAGAACACCTTAAACCAAGCAGAAGGGGACCTTAATCCCTCCTTTACCTAAAGGTCCACTTAGCCCATTTAATGATTCATTTTCCATTTTGTTTTGTCTTGTACCCTCCAGAAAAGACCTCTGGGGACTCTATAGAACATTTAAAAGCCAAAATGTCATGTACACCAAAGCCAAGGCCCTAAGTATGAGATGACAGCGGTCCACCTTGGTAGAAGGGGAGGAAGTGCAGTCAGCCCCATCCTGGAGAACAGGCAAACCTGGCCTGATGGAGCCTGAGGGCAGCAGCATTCACAGAGATCCTCTGGGACTCCACCCTCACACTGAACAAGCAGCCTCAGCATCTGACCTCTGGCTGACTTTGTAACTTTTATGGTAACCAAAACAACTGCAAAGCTCAAACCCAGCTCCCTTGACTCTTAAGTTAGCCCAACCCAGCAATGCATGGTCTGATGTAAAGTGCTTTTTCCAGAAAATAAACACTGTTTACCTCACTCCCTCTTCTCATTATACTACAAAAGAAAATGGTGACCCATCCTCAGAGATAAAATAATCAATTGAACTAGAGATAGGATGGCAGATGTCAGAATTCTGTGTTCAAGTCTGACTCATTTATAATAATGGAAGGTAGAACTTGTTTCTACTTTTAAAAAATCAGTCTTACTTAAGAAACAAAGTAATGAAATACTATATGATATTAACTCATTACCCATAATGAAGAACAGATAAGATACTACTGGATGAGAAAGTCATACTGTGAACACTAAGCTTTTTAGAAAAGCTAAGCTGACAGTACAATCTGATGTCAAGACAAAGGTAGTACTGACTGTCTAGAGTACTAAAATTATAAATTTTGATGGTTCTTTGTTGAGCAATAAATTATGCTAATGGCCCTATGGAATACTGCTAACAAAAATCCTTAAAATTATTCCTATAAACTTTAAAATTACATTGCTTATTTTAACCCTATTCATTTATTTTTATCTCCATACAAACAAAACTTGTCTCATAACCTGTTTGATTCCTTTAAACCTTACACTAGATTTTAATACAGCAAACCTTAGTCCTTCTCAATTTCACTCCAATCCAGTATGTAAACTCCATTGAAAAGAGAACACCATTAAAATCTCAAGAAATTGAAATATTGCCAATCCCTTAGGAAATTCAGAATTCAAATTTGAAACCATGTAGCTTTGACTACATTGTTTATTTACCCTCTTGCTTTTTGGGGATAACTTTCAATATCTTCTCATTTGTAGGTACTATTTTCATCTACTGAAAATTGCTAAAAATCTGAAGTTTTGGTTTAATGCTTTGCTCAAAGGTATTTGATTGATTGTGAATAATATTCAACCAAGATCTAAAGTATTTGTTTACAAAACATTTAATGCAATTGTCAGACACTTAGGCTGATTTCAAATTTCAAGAGCTCAAACATGTCCACAATTTGACGGGCAGTTAAAGAGAAAGGACTTATTCAGTTATTTCGTGTGTACCAACCTTCTCATAAAAATTTGACATTTCTTACTCTGTTAACTACAGATTTTTTAATTAATTGTTTTATTTTGGAAATTACTTTGGCCATGATATTCAATATCAAGTTCCTGGCAGTTAAAAAAAAAAAAAAAAGATTGTTAAACACCATAAAGCACAAAGAATAAAGATTGCCTTCATCTTGAAGAGAGTATATCTTTAAATGGGAGGTTGATCTCTTCATACCACTGCTCATGAAGAGCTTTTCCTTAGTGATATTTCTTTGCAGACTCTCAGTTAACGTTTTGTCGAAATATAGCATTCACATATTAAGCTACACATCTCAAATGTATATCTTGATGAATTTTCACAAACTAAACACTTCAACAAACACCAAGTCTAAACAGTTATTACCCATGCCTAGAAGCCATGCCATGTTCCTTTCTAGTAATTATACCCTTCTCTCTCACCTCTGCAACCAAGGTTACCACTACCCTAACTTCTGACACCTTGGACTAGATTTCCCTGTTGAGAAACTTTCTGTAAGAGGAATCAAACCAGAAATACTCTTGTTCCTCAGCAGCACGCTCAAAGATTCCTCACACTGCTTGATACAGTACTTGCTTCTCCTCACTGTTGCTTGGTACTCCACTGGATGAATGTACTGAAATCGTCCCATTCTACTTGTGGTTATTTGGGTAGTTCCCAGTCGTGGGGTATAAAAAGTGTTGTATAAATAAGAATGCACATACCTATTGGTGCACGTATCTATTTTTCTGTGTTCCTCCCCCCCACCCCTCCCACCCCTCTTTTCCCTCTATACAGTCCCTCCTTCCTCATTCTTGCCCCACTCCCACCCCCATCATGTGTCATCATCCGCTTATCAGCGAGATCATTCGTCCTTTGGTTTTTTGAGATTGGCTTATCTCACTGAGCATGATATTCTCCAATTTCATCCATTTGCCTGCAAATGCCATAATTTTATTATTCTTTATAGCTGAGTAATATTCCATTGTGATATTATATATATATATATATATATATATATATATATATATCAGTTTCTTTATCCATTCAATTGAAGGACATCTAGGTTGGTTCCACAATCTGGCTATTGTGAATTAAGCAGCTATGAACATTGATGTGGCTGTATCTCTGTAGTATGCTGATTTTAAGTCCTTTGGGTATAGGCCAAGGAGTGGGATAGCTGGGTCAAATGGTGGGTCCATTCCAAGTTTTCTAAGGAATCTCCACACTGCTTTCCAGAGTGGCTGCACTCATTTGCAGCCCCACCAGCAATGTATGAGTGTACCTTTTCCCTCACATCCTCTCCAACACCTATTGTTGCTTGTATTCTTGATAATTGCCATTCTAATTAGGGTGAGATGGAATCTTAGTGTAGTTTTGATTTGCATTTTTCTTATTACTAAAGATGTTGAACATTTTTTCATATGTTTGTTGATTGCTGGTAAATCTTCTTCTGTGAAGCGTCTGTTCATATCCTTAGCCCATTTGTTGATTGGGCTATTTGTATTCTTGGTGTAGAGTTTTTTGAGTTCTTTATAGATTCTGGAAATTAGTGCTCTATCTGAAGTATGAGTGGCAAATATTTTCTCCCACTCTGTAGGCTCTCTCTTCGCATTGCTGATAGTTTCCTTTGCTGATAGAAAGCTAGTTAGTTTGAATCTGTCCCAGTTATTGATTCTTGCTTTTATTTCTTGTGCTATGGGTAGTCCTGTTAAGGAAGTCTGATCCAAGCCAACAAGTTGAAGAGTTTGGACCTACGTTTTCTTCTATAAGATGTAGGGTCTCTGGTCTGATTTCAAGGTCCTTGGATCCATTTTGAGTTGAGTTTTTGTGCAGGGGTGAGAGATGGGGGTTTAGTTTCATTCTGTTGCATATGGATTATCAGTTTTCCCCCAGCACCATTTGTTGAAGAAGAGGCTATCTTTTCTCCATTGCATATCTTTGGGACCTTTGTCTAGTATGAGAAAATTGTGTTTATTTGGGTTTGTGACCATGTCCTCTATTCTGTACCATTGATCTACCTGTCTATTTTGGTACCAACACCAGGCTGTTTTAGTTACTATTGCTTTGTAGTATAGTTGAAGTTCTGGTATTGCGATACCCCCTGCTTCCCTCTTCCTGCTAAGGATTGCTTTAGCTAGTGTCATAGATTTCTAATTTAGTATATTTGCTTCAACTCTATATGCCATTAACATTTACATCCAGACTATGAATATTATTTCTTCAAAGTTGAACCTTCTAACTAAATCTTACAGAATAATCCCCAATTTTGTTTTTAAAACTATTTATGAAGGTCCAGTAACTTCACTTTAATCCCATGGAATGAAAAAAAAAAAAACTGAATCACGATCGGAATTAACCAATTTCTTTGCAGCATCTGATGACACTTAGAAAATATCAACATAACTACAAAATTCTTCTGCTAATGGAGCCAGCACTGCAAGAGCTGTTGCTACACTTTTGCATATGCACCCAACTTGGAATTGAAAGTGAGAAAGATAAATTTAGAAGATGATTCATTTGATCTGAACCAAAATCATTTCATAGAGTAATGCCTCTTTTAGCTGCATGTGGAAAATTGTTGCCTTGGGCTACCATCTTCTAAAACTATTAACACTTAAAGTTGTTGCTCATGATCTTTCAGCAAATCAGTGTGTTTCTGGTTTTCATGTGGTCAGTGATGCCACTTACAGCCCTTATAGTGGGTTCATTATCAAATTGCTTTAAAATTTAGTATTTTATTATGGCCTGTTCTTCCATTACTTTGAGCTCCCTGCTAACTAAAATGTTTCCCAAAATTTCTTACAATACTATCAAATTAACATTTATAAACTTACAGCCACAATAAATGAATAAAGAGTCACTCTTTCCAGAGCGGTTCAGACTATTCCCTGCATGCATTCCTTCTATTTGCACCCACCAGTTTCACAGGCACCTAGCAATTCCCTACTGATTGGCCACCAGGACCTCATGTGCTCCAGGCTGACACAATGGTCACTGCGCAGCTAGCATACTAATGACCTGAAGGGACAACAGCAAATAATTCCCCCACTCGATACCCAAGAACTGTTCCTAGTCACTAGTGACCAAGAACATGTCATTTTTGTAGTTGAGCACCCGTGCAACCTAGTCGTGAAAGGGAGACAACAGTTACATTGCTAACTCACTGCCTGTAGACTTTGTACGCTACTAGATAAGACCATGGATGAATCTAGAAACATGGAGTTTCTACAAAAACTACTCATTAAGGCAACTAAAAAATTAAAGTGGAAAAAATAAAAAACATCTCAAGTTGCTAAATTAGATGGAATGCCAGGATACTGTGTACAAACCAGTTCTATCTCACAAATGAGTCTGTGTTCTCTCCAACTGAGTAAGATTGAAAGATCTCTAGGGCAAATATTGAGTGCCGATTACACCAAGGCCACTGACTGCTCCCTGCTCCCTTCGACTTTACAGGAGGAAGGGTCAGAACACCTTTCTCCCTTCAACTAATGTGGCCACATGGGCTGGGAGCCAATGATCTGTAAGAGATGCAACTGGATAGGACTTTCGAACCAAGCTTTTTAAGAGGCAAGTGGCACATCCCCTTCAGGACTTGGCCCTTTAGTCTCGCCCATTCTTTCTGGTAACCTCTGATAGCTGGGCTGTAATAGCCACCTTCACCATGAAGAACAAGGAAGCATGGTTAGAAAGATACCTGCAATCCTGGATGGTATGGTCATCACAGAGCAGTTGCACCAGTCTTGGCCTGCTTCTCTCTGGACCACTGATTATGTACACTCAAAGTCCTTCTCTAACAGGTGGTAGCAAGGCTTGTTCCTGTTTACAGTAAAACATTTTCCTAAATGAAATGCATCCATATCCCTGCAATAAAAATACCTAATATTCGTTATTCCTATAGAAGTGCTTCTTTATCAAATTAAATACCTCAGTTGAAACTTGGTGTTAAATCCACATTTTGTGGACAACAAACACATGAAAAAAAATGTTAAACATTATTCGCAATTAGGGAAATGCAAATCAAAACTAATCTGCAATTTCATCTCACACCAGTCAGAATGGGAAAGTCATCAAGAATACAAACAAATGCTGAAGAGGATGTGAAGAAAAAGGAACATTGTTACACTGTTGGTGGGACTATAAATTAGTACAACTACTATGGAAATCCATATGGAGATTCCTCAAAAGACTAGGCATGGAACCACCATATGACCCAGCTATACCACTTCTCAGTATTTATCCTGAAGAGTTGAAGTCAGTGTGCTACAGGGATACATGCATACCCATGTTTTATGGTGGCACAATTCACAATAAAACTATGGAACCAGCCTAGCTGTCCATCAACAGAATGGATAAAGAAAATGTGGTATAAATACACAATGGATTTTATTCATTCAAAAAAAATGAAATTATGTCATTTTCAGGAAAACAGATGTAAAATAAGGACATTATGTTAAGCAAAATAAGTCAAACTCCAAATGTCAAGGGTCATTGTTGTCTGACATGTGGAAGTTAGAGAGGAAAAAGGAAAAGTGGAGGTGGATTTCCTAAAAATCAAAGGTAGATTAGTAGAGGAGAGGGACTGAGAGGTGGGAGGGAGGGGAAGTGCTGGAGAGTGATATTGGCTAAATCATATTGTTGTATTGTGTGCATGTACAATTACGTAACAAAATTGCCAGGCATTGTGTGTAATCCCAGAGGCTTGGGAGGCTGAGGCAAAAGGATCTTGAGTTCAAAGTCAGCCTTAGCAACTTAGAGAGGCCCTAAGTAACTCAATGAGACCTTATCTCTTATGAAATATAAAAAACAGGCTGGGGATGTGGCTCAGTGGTTGAACACCCCCTGGGTTTAATCCCCAGTGCCAAAACAAAAGGTAACAAATCTCATTATATATTAATATAATACAGTAAAAGAAGTCTAAAGTTAAAAAGCCTCAGCTTGCAATATTCAATAGCATGATTATGTCTGTCTTTGCCTCACTTCATAGCACGTCTTCTTGAAGTTTATTGAGATATAACTGACAAAAAATTTATATATTTAAAAATATAAAGTGGGCATTTTGAATCCAATTGTGAAAATACCAACTTTGGTGGGGGAGTGCCCAGTACTAAGAATTGAACCCAGAGCTTCATGCATGCTAAACCAGCACTTTACCACTTTTTAAATACTTTTATTTTGAGACAGCATCTAAGTTGCTAAGGCTGACCTCAAACCCCCAAGTAACTGGGATTACAAGCATGTGACACTGTGTTCACCATAATGCACAGTCTTAGTACACATTATTTCTATTTATTGACCACTTTTCTGTAGGCTGCCTGAGATTTTTATCCATATAAATCACAGCATTATTTAAAAGTCCTTGAGAACCAAGATGGGATCGTATACTTTCACTGACTTTATAAAATTTTTCAGTACCTGATTAGAAGCATTGTGCAGTTTACTTTCCTAATATCAGAAACTGCTAAAAGTGTTTATAAAAGTTCTCCCGTGTTTTAAATATTTTTAAAAGTTCTGAAAACTGATTAAGTTATTCCAACAATTAAATTGAAAAGATTTTCCTCATTTGTTTTAAAAATTTTTTAAATAGGATATAAAATTTAGTAAAGTGTATTAGCAAAAAGCCAGCTTTCAAAACTGTATAGAGTAACCACCTGAGTTAGTTACACACACACACACACACACACACACTAAAGCAAATAACATTTCAATCTTCTAAAAAAAAAAGCATTTTGGCTTTCCTTGGAGTAGATCTGCTTTTAAATGAGAAGATGATTGTAAATCACTCTGAATTACTCCTATACTGTGTTCTATTGTTCCCCAGGATGAACTTGAAGAGGCATCTTGTGATTTATGTATTTGTGATCAAAGTAAAGACAGCCTGATGCATTTGCTGTGGGAGCAATTTGCATTTCATTTTATGTGCTTAGTCAAATGTTAGGTGAACAGCTGAGGCAGAGTAGTAAAAAAAAAAAAAAAAACAGTAATGTCAGGTCTTAGAACTGGAATTTACCTGGTTTTCTAAGATCTAAAAATGAATCATTTAATTGACCACATACTAATCTGTTAAGATCCACTTAATTTCTACATGTGTATCATTCTTTCTTCCCCAACTAGATTGGATTACTTGAGGACAGGAAATGTGCCTTTTATACATCATTTTCTATCTTTAATTCATGATATACTCCTGGACACATAGTTGGAATAGGATGAATACTCTTTGAATGATTGACACCTCCTCAGTTGATAGCTATTTTAAGAGAAGAAGCCCTTCCAGTGATTGCTAAAGAGAAGGATAAAGTGCCCTTGATTCCCAGTATTTGTAAGCACACATTTAATAAGACTGCTTCTCAAGGACATTTCTTTCCACTTTGAAAATCACTTGGAAAATATTTGGCACCTGTTCTTGAAATCAGTATTTCACTTGAAGGAAAAATGCTAAATTCAGACTTGCTCCGTGGTTTTTCTTTTCCTCTATTATCTCACTGCTTAAAAAAAAAAAAAAAACACTCTTCCACAATTTGCAACTGTGTACTAAATTAGCCAATCTCTCACCTTGACTTTCAAGCCTCACAGTTTACCCTTCTCACTTTATCTACTGCTGCAATTATTTGTTCCAGTCAAATCTCCCTAGTTCTGCAGTCGCTGGCACAATTCACATTCCCTCCCTCTACCTGTCTGGGTTTTTTCTACTCGTCTTTTTGCTAGGACATCTAGCAAATGTTTCATCAGCCATGATCTGCCCAAAGGGATACGAGCTCTTCCACTGTTAAACCTCCCTAAGGTTTTTAGGGTTCTTATTTGACTTTTCTATATAAGATGCTGGCTGAGGTACAGTTTCAGTGATCTGTTACATGGAAAAAGAAAACATTGTATCGCGAATGTGACCCAAACTGCTAACTCTTCTATTGCTAGTTATGTGATTTAAAATAACATTACTACTTCCTATGACTACCACCTCCTTTTTTAAAAATTTATTCTTTTCAGTTATACTTGGCAGTAGAATATATTTGGACATATCAAATATTTGGACAGCTGAAGTCATGGCTCAGTGGCACAGCATTTGCCTAGCATGTGTGAGGCTTTGGGTTTGATTCTTAGAACCACATATAAATAAATAAATAAATAAATATCCATCGACAACTCATGTTTAAAAAAAATATATGGAGTATAACTTCCCATTTTTGTGATTGTACATGATGTGGAGTTACACTGGTTGTGTATTCATATAAGAACATAACAAAGTTATGTTTGATTCATTCTACTATCTTTCATATTCCCATCTCTCTCCCTTCCTTTTTATTCACCTTTGTTTAATCCAGTTAACTTCTATTCTTCCCTCCCCCATTCCACTTATTGTCAGTTAGCATCCACATATCAGAACATTCGGCCTTCTGTTTTTGGAGATTGGTTTGTTTCACTTAGCATGAGTCTCCAGTTCTACCCATTTACCAGCAAATGCCATAATTTCATTCTTCTTTATGGTTAATATTCCATTGTGGATATGTACCACATTTTCTTTATCCATTCATCTGTTATAGGGCACCTAGATTGGTTCCATAGTTTAGCTATTGTGAATTGAGCTGCTATAAAGATTGAAATGGCTATGTCACTATAGTATGCTGATTTTAAGTCATTTGGGTATATGCTGAGGAGCAGGATAACTGGGTCAAATGGTGGTTCCATTCCAGATTTTCTGAGGAATATCTATACTGCTTTCCAGAGTGGTTGCACCAATTTGCAGTCCCACCAGCATGTAGGAGTATACCTTTTTCTTTTAACAAAGAAGTGCTAAGTACAGGATGACCCGATTTGGTAGGGGTTTCCAGAGAAGCAGGACTTACAATGCTAAAATTTGGACAGTCCCAGGAAAACCAAGAGTTTGTTCCTCTGATTAAAGAACTGTGCTGCAGGGTGCCCCAGTTCTATGCCCTGACTAAAACTCACAATGTCCCTTGAAGTTTCTGACCTAGCCAGCTGCAGGTTTTTCTTAGAAGACTTGAGCCCAAGCCAGGGCCTTGAACATTCCCAGCACTATAAAGAATTTAAGTGGTTGCCCAAACACTGAAAGAAATGGACTCTAACCCTCAGCCAAAATTCCACAGAACCTCCTATAAACTCCATACTCTTAACTTCCTCACTATAGACAGGCCTCAGGAACATTTTACCTCTCCTTCTGCTCCACGGATAAAATGCAGCACTCCAAGTTCCCCTAATAAATGCTTTGGATTGACCACCCAGCATTTAGTGCTTCTTCCTTTGGAATGGCAACTGGTCCCATTTCAAGGTAATTTGGGGCACTCCCTTATAGGAAGTCCAGTCACCACTTTTGGGGCAACTCTAAGAATGGGTTCAGTGAAATGAGACATGTTTCCCCATGAATACTCAGTCCATTCCTTACAACCAAAGACTCAGGACCACAAGAGTTTGGCAGCTGCAGTACAGCAATCTTGAGCTTCCCCACCCCTATGCCCAAACCTGAACCGCCCAGGCATAGCTGTGTCCTTGAGCTGGAGACAAAGTACAGATGGGGTATAAGCTAAAGAAGTCTCCGCTAAAGAAGTCTCCGCTAAAGAAGTCTCCCCAGTGTGGGCCCTATAATTCCCAACCTGACTGGGGAGTATCTTCCACAGACCTTAAATTGGCATCTCTCAGAAGCCTAACAGTCAAGTTTAGAAAATTTTGGTGAGAAACTGGATACCAGCTATGCATTTCTACTCTTACTTCCAACAGGTAAAGCAGATAAAATTCAAGTCTTTGAAGAGTTGCAAGAAGAGGCTGGAGATGTGTAAACATTTTGTCCGACCTCTGAGTAACCGTCACCCAGCCCCTTCATGCACACCAAAAGAGGCCTAAGCTCCCTGGGAGCCCCTAAAAGCCCAAACACTGACAGACCAATGCCAATTCTGTACACCCACATAATTTCTAATATCAACCACTCAATAAAAAACTGTCCGTCCAAAATTATCTATGGTATTCCGTAAAAACAGACCACCCCCCAGAAGCATTACAGAGCCAACACATGCAGAAGTGGTTAGGTTATCTGGAGCCTCTAGTCCAGTGTTTCTCAAGTTCAGTTGGGTGTAATATGATGTGATTACTCAGGTTCAGTCATTCCAGCCCAGTTGTGTGACTAGAATCACCTGAGGAGATTTAAAACCTGATGACCTGCTCCTACCCCATTCCTGTTTAATCAAAATTTCCAAAGCATAATGGTTAATTTGGAACTGACTGAATTAAAGAATACCCAGATAGCTAAGAGAGCATTACTTATTGTCAATGCTTTGGCACCCACTGAGCTGCTGAAAGGGAAGCATAGGTGATTTTGCTTCTGATTATAATGATTGGGTTGCCCCTGGTATGTCTTAAAGGTGTTTCCAGAGGAAATAAGGAGTTGGTGGACCAAGTGGGAGAGATTCCCTCAATGTAGGTAGGCACCATCTAATCATTTGGGGGCCTGGAAGGAACAAAAATGCAGAGGAAGGGCAAATTCTGACTCTTTCCTGAAGGCAGAGTGCCCTTCTCCTGCCCTTGGACAGGAGGAATCCTGATTCTCCAGGCTTTGAACCAGCAGCCTCCTGGACTCTCCGGCCTTCAGCCAAAGACTAAGAATTACACCACTGGCTTTCTCAATCGCAAGGTTTTCTGACTTGGGCTGAGCCACACTCTCAGTCTTCCTGGCTCTCCAGCTTGTAGATGGCCTTTTATGAGATTTCTCAGCTTCCAGAATCAAACAAGCCCATTCCCCCTAATAAATGTTTTCTCATATCTCTGTCTGCCTCAGTCTCTCTCTGATAGGAGATATATAGTCTATCAATTCTGTCTCTCTGGAAACACTGATTAAAACTCTCTGCAAGACCTAGGTGAATCTAAAGTATAAGCAGGGTAAAAAGCCATTGGACCCAGGGACCCTCAAAAGCCAGCCCTGAGCCAGCAACACTGGCAGTTTACTTTTAAGACAACCAATACAAGTATAGTAGGAGATAAAATTAATCCCGTTTCCCTTGACATCATCCATGGAAAACAACTCAAAAGTTGAGATTCTGGCAAGAAACATTTTATATGGGGACTCTA
Organism: Sciurus vulgaris; assembly: GCF_902686455.1. Lineage (NCBI taxonomy): Eukaryota > Metazoa > Chordata > Mammalia > Rodentia > Sciuridae > Sciurus > Sciurus vulgaris. The sequence goes on from NC_136466.1 coordinate 56,570,704, forward strand.
TGGGAAATACCTAATTAAGATAGAAATATGACTTTGCGATGCTTCAGCTACAAGATTTCCTCCCTATCTCCATTTACCTCACTCTTCCTTGCTAGTATTTTGCCTAAATTTGGGAGTCTTTTGAATGAACACTCCCCAGATCTCAAACTTAGTTCCCACTTTCGTTTGGAGTTGCCTCTGAAGAGCTGTACTGCTTTAACACCCTGTTCTCCTGTTTTTATCTCGCAATCGAGGTGCTAGTTTGCAGATCAGACTTGTCAGCTGCCTATACCAGAGCCCTCAGAATCAGTCAAGCATCAGCCTTCTGCTCATGTAACTTGGACCCAGAATGTTAGTGTAAATTTCAATGTATTACTTAGCTAACTTCAAATAATTTATAGAAAAAAATTTTATTGGAACCAGAGGGACTGAAAATGTTGTGGTCTGAAATCGCTAACATTTAGTTTTTTAAATTATCTCAATCATAGTAATTATTTTTCTAAACATTGCATTAAAAGTGACAGTTTAAAATGTTGGACAGGAAGAAGATGTATTTAATGAAGGGCATCTTTCTCTACATTGACATGGATGTTAAATCTTTTTTTTTTAAGATTCTAATGTGATCTAATTACTTTAATTTTAAATTCTAGGCATGCATGTTTTATTCATGAATTTCTACATGATTGAGAAAGTTTGTGCAGCACCTTTGAAGCTCCAACTTTGGAAACATAACAAATGAAGCCATCATATTTTCAAAATGCTCAGAGAGTCTTTTGAAAGACAGTATAATTGTGAATCAAAGCTTAATTGGCTGCTGCAAAATGAGTTTTTAATTGTAGTATTGCCCCTGATAATGCTAGAGTTCACCAAGGTTAACAGAGTGACCTCACACACATTTCTATTGGAGGGGTAGAATTTTTTTCCTTTGTACCATGTCACCTTGAATATTCAAACTAAATTGTTCTGTTTCCCATGAAAATACTTCTCAGGAACCAATTTTCATACTAACTCTTAATCTCACACAAGAAATGTAAAGTATCACTTTTTTTCTACAACCAAAATGAATTATTTATTGTAGTAAGAATGGCTTCTGAATCACAATACTCATCAATACCCACTGAAAAATTAACATCTTCCAAGGTAATTTACAAACTTAAAGAAAATATCACAAAGGATGCTTCAAAACATCAGCCTTGAGATTACATAATTCTAAATCAAAATAACTGGCCAAAGACAAATCCAGATTTCCCAAAGTGGGGAAGAGCGTGTTTGTACAGGGGGGTTGTGAACCATCAGTGCCTGAAGCCACTTGTTCAATCTAAACAAATTTCCCTTCAGAAAGAACAAAGGAGACATGGTACAAATAACTGCTCGAACCATGTGCCTCAAATGCAGACACACATGTATACTCTATTTTCTGATGGCAAAATAAGATTGAGAGAAATATGACATTACCACACATCCAAATCAAAATCCAAGTATTTTCAATTTCAATGCTATCACCCATCTCTTTAACAAAAGATTTCAAATGAAAATGTGGCCTCTGCTTGGAAACTAACACCACTGTCTTTACCTCATCTAAAGCTCTTCCTGCAAATGAGTTTCAACTGTGATCCCAGTGCAATGTTTAAGGAAGAGTGTTTAATTCAATTATTTGAAGTTCAAATTCCTTCGGTTCCTTTACATGTGCGTGTATTTCATATGCAGTCAAATCATAGAAACAGATGTAGGTATACAAAACATGACTCAGTTCCTATGACAGTTTCCCTTTGGGGGGAATGCAAAAAACCTTGGCTTGTTTAACAAGAATGAGCTGGATCCTGAAATAAACGTTACTTGTAGGAGAGTTGTCATTAAAATTCTACTCCAGAGGTTTGATTTGCATGAGACCAGACTACATTTATTAACTGTTCGTGTATCTGTGCTGAATCAATGTCACTTCATCAGCAGTTTATCTTTCCTGCTCACACTAAAATGGGCTCAACTTCTAATTGAGAAATAAGGGTATTGCTCACTCAACATGTCCCCCTGCCACCTGCTTTGTTTGCTCCAGTTCTTGGTTGAAGAGGGAAATCAGTCAAGTCTTGCACAGCATTTCTAAGGTTGAACAAACCCTTTGTAATCTCTCTCTTGAAAATGCTATCTATGAAAGTATCTGACATTTCTTCCATTGGAGATAAATGACGGAAGAGTCAGTAGACTTACTAGAGATAAAAGTAATAACAACAGCTGGCACTTGAGCAATTATGAACTTCCAGATTGTAAACTAAGTGCTGCCCAAGCACTTAAAAATATCTTTTAACCTTCAAGCAGTACGATGAAGCAGCTACTGTTACTAACCCCGCATTCACAGGTGAGGAAATCAAAGCTTAACAGGGTCATTTATCTTGCCCAGTATTAGAAACTCCATGCTGGTCAAGTCAAGATTTTATTTCTGAAGTCCATACTCTTAGTCACACAATTCTCAGGAGCTGAATAATCAGTTTTCTACAATTATGCAGACAACCAAAATACAATCAGAATTCCTCCCTTAGTGACACTGTTGAAATGGAAACCTCCAAAGCAACATTGCCTCATTGGGACAAAAATCATTCAGAGGTGACATCAAAATGTATTGATCTCAGTCACTTGCTGCCACAGGCCCATGCTCGGTTGGTGTACTCCCTGCCGCTCTGACATGTGACTTGCCCCCATCAAAATGGAAGAGGAAATCACCAGGCTCCTTATTGACAATAGCTCTGCCATGTGCAGAGCTGGCTTTGCTGGTGATGATTCCCCCTGAGTCTGTGTTCCCCTCCATCTCAGGCACCCCTGCCACCAGGATGTGATGGTGGACATGGGCCAAAAGGACTCCTACGTGGGTGACTAGGTCCAGAGGAAGCACAGCATCCTGACCCTGAAGCACCCCAGCAAGCACAGCATTGTCACTAACTGGGACAACATGGAGAAGATTTGGCACCATACCTTCTATAATGAACTGTACATAACCTGAAGGAGCACCCATTGCTGCTGATGGAGGCCCCTCTGAACAGGGCCAACAGAAAGAAGATGACTCAGCTCATGGTTGAGACCTTCAACACACCAACCATATATGTGACCTTCCAGATCATGCTGTCCCTGTACACCTCTGGGTGCACCGATGGCATTGTCATGGACTCTGGTCATGGGGTCACCCACACTGTGCCCATATATAAGGGCTACATCCTTCCCCACACCATCCTGCGTCTGGACCTGCAGGTTGGGACCTGACACATTACCTCATGAAGATCCTGACAGAGTGCAGCTACAACTTCACCACCATCACCGCCTAGCCGGAGACTGTGCATGACATCAAGAGGCGGTGCTATGTTGCCCTGGACTTTGAGCAGGAGATGGCCACTGCTGCATCCTCTTCCTACCTGGAGAAGAGTGAGGCACTGCCTGATAGACAGGTGATCACCACTGGCAAAGAGCAGTTCCGGTGTTGAAAGGCACTCTTCCAACCCTCTTTCCTGGGCATGGGATCCTCTGGCATCCATGAGACCACCTTCAACTCCATCATGAAGTGTGATGCTAATACCTGCAAGGACTTCTATGACAACACTGTGCTATCCAGGGGTACCACCATGTTACAAGGCATTGCTGAGCAGATGCAGAAGTAGATCACAGTCCTGGCCCCCACACCATGAAGATCAAGATTACTGCTCACCCCGAGGAAAAGTACTCAGTGGAGATTGGCGGCTCCATCCTGGCCTCACTGTCTGCCTTCCAGTAGATGTGGATCAACAAGCAGGAGTCCGACGAGTTGGGTCCCTCCATCATCAACCACAAATGCTTCTAGATGGACTGAGCAGGTGCCAGGCATCTGCTGCATAAGCTGATTCTGAAGGACAAATTTGCCCTGGCAAATGTATACACCTCATTCTAGCCTCATGAAACTAGAATAAGCCTTTGAAAAGAAATTTGCCCTTGAAGCTTGTATCTGATGTCAGCACTGGATCCAAGAGCTTGTTGCTGATTTTGACCTTGTACTCAAGCTAGCTGTTCCCTTGGTATATGTTTGATGCCCTGTGCATATCTTTGATTTAAGCCCTTAATCCATGTGGCTCAGTCACCTGTGAGAGCATACATACAGGAGAGAAGTCTGTGGTTTAGCGAATCTGAGACCACAGCAGTGATCTGTGCAGGTATTCATGTGTCCACTGACAGGACTGTTCCAGGATTGCTCCAGCTGGCAAGAGTTCCTGGACCAGTTGTCACTTCTTGCTGGTCTAACAGGATAGGACAGTCCGAGACTTAGGACCCAGTTTAAGTTCTTACCAATGTTTTCCCACCTGACCACCCCTGGTTATTACTTGCCTTGAGTTGGAAACAGTTTGTGTTTATACTGTAAATTTGTTCATTTTAATTTATGTAAGGTTTTTTGTACTCAATTGTTTACAAGTGACAATTTTTTAGTTTTCTACTGTTATGTGAAAACATTAAGCCCTAGCAACACTTCACTGAGTAAGGAAAAATAAAGTGCTACAGTACAAAATAAATAAATAACACAGTTTATCTCACAAGAGCCCATGAAAGGAACTGAGTACCCCACACCCACGCCAATAACATCCTAGGCATTTATGTCACAGGCACTACCTGCTCAGGACCTTGACCTCTAACCACAAAGGAGGCAAATTTAGAGAAAACCAGAGAGATGTATTCTACATCTCCATTTGTGTACAGAATTTTTACTGTGGACACTAGAAACATAGTTAGGATTTGGTGATAATACTGTAAGCCAGCAATAACAATGGAAATGAAGTATTCCCAAAATTATTGTTAAGCATATTGACCACCTGTGCAATTTTACAAATAGTGCTAAACACACACATCTTACCATACACACAGATATACCTATGTACATTAACACCAAGCTAAGGGAGAGCATCATCATTACAGACCAACCAACATGCAAATGGAGGGCATCTGTTGTATGTGGCTAAGGTCCCAGTTCCACCCACGCTCTGTTGGAATACAAGCAAGGCATTTGTGTACCTTATACTTCTCTAAGAAGGATTTTAAGATTCAAACACTGTTAGCTCTGTCCTTTGTCAGAATGTTGAGGATTCCTTTTTACAAATACAGAATATGGCAGTCATTTAAATTGCTAAAAGCTGTGTCCTGCTAAAGCATACCTGTTAAAACAAAAATCCAGATTAAGAGAACCTTTATGTAATTAAGAGATAATTGGGTGCCTCAATCAGAAACAGTCTACAAATAATATATTGTACAATGAAGACTATTGCTTCCTGATGTATTGTCCAAGCCTCGCCAATTCAATCAAATATTTACTGAGTGCCTACTATGAGCAAGGCACAAGAATAGATTCTAGGGGATGCAAGATGACTATGACATGTCCCCTATTCTGAAGGCAATTACTAACCAGGAGAAAGCCCATCTAGGAAATACTACTGGACTTGCTCTTCAAACTGAGCTGAATTATTCACTAATCCATCCAAATTTGAGAAATAAGATTTCCAAATTATTTCATCTCATTTGCTGTTCACTGAACTGTCAGAGAAGGTATGTTTTGAAAGTGTTTTTTTTTTAATTATTATTATTTTGACCTGAAATCTCTGAACTCTAAATTAGTTTCCAAGATATTCTAAATAAGCCTTTTGTATTCCATGCAGTTGTGTTTCACTTCTGCCTACAGATAAGTCACTAATACATTTCCCTCTTTCTCTTGGGACTAATATTTGAGCTACTTTGGACTGGAAAAAGGACTTATTTGAATATTTGGATCCGTTTTAGGCACTGATTAAAGAGTATTTTCATGTGCAGCCAAAACAAGAGCCTAATGAGTGTTCAACTAGCTGTGGTTGGAGGAAGACCTTCCATCTGCCCTATGCCTGCTGTGTGTTAAGTTTCTCCTTTATCCCAGTGCCACACTCCTCCTCCTCTTTCGTGCCCCAAAATATGGAACACATGCCTTTTTTCTTTTCCCTTACAAATGCTATGTTTTAATCCATTTTCTGTTTTTATAGCAGAATCTCACAGATGAGGCAATATATAACGAACAGAAATCTATTTGACTCATGGTACTGGAGGGTAGTTAAGTCCAAGATTGAGGGATCACATCTGGTCAGGGTCTTTCTACTGTGTCATAACATGGTGACAGGGATCACAAAAAAGTGTGTAAGATGAAGAGAGAGCCAAGTTCCTTTTATGACTAACCCACTCCAGTAGTATCTAATTCACTCCCAAAGTAAGAGCCTTCATCCACTTGGGGGCAGTACTCCCATGACCCATTTGCGTCTCAAAATTCCCACCTCTCTGCGCTGTTTTACAATGGCAATTAAATTTCAGTATGAGTTTTGGAGGAGACCTTCAAATCATAACATGCTATGAGGTGGATTTAAAGAAAAGGTAGCCTACCATCCTTCTCCTTTCCCAAATTCTAAATAACTCTTCATTCCAGCCTGTGTCAGTTATTGTAAACACCTTTTACCTGCTGCCTTGCCTCTGGCTTTTGCCTCTGAAAGTCACCATATATCACCACCTGATTTATGTTTTACCAACAATAAATTCAGCCTCCAGTTACTCATCATTGCTGACAGAATAAAATACCAAACTTATGGCCTGCAAGGCCCTCCACTTCAAGGACCCTGGGGAACCAAGTGTCAGTAGTAACCCCCATCTGGGTCACTGTGACAACTGTAAACATGCCCACACATTTCCAAACATACCTACAGAGACAGCATCTCCCCAGGGAGGCACAGCCAAAGCTCCATATCATTCTGTAACGATGCACATGAACAAGTCTGTTGTGGGCAAAGGCTGTCTGTTTCTAATCTTGTCTATCCTTTTCTGGGATGTATCTCACTAATGAAAGTGATGAGACTTAATCCAAGTTAAATACAAAATTTTTCGCAAGGCATATAAAACAAGACATATAAGCCTGGAAGAGTTTAAAAATTCAGGATGACACAGGTTTTCCCAACTTGCTAAATGTCATGTGGAGGAAGATTTTCACATGAAATATGCATTACTGGTCCCATTTCACTGAAACCAACCTAGGAGTCATCATTCTATAAATAGAAGTAGAGTAATCTCTGGTTCTTCCTTCCCCAAACTTTCCAAATCTGTTTGATATTCTTTCCTATTCTGCTTATATCTTAAGATATTGCTAAAGCTTGAAGACACTTTAGGTTAGGTGTGTTAAAATTAATATTTCCTAGAAAGCAATGCACTACGAAGCTCCTCAAGTGTAAGCGCTATTTTGATTATATTTATAGCTTTGTTTTCTAACCTATTGTCTCACAATTATTATAATAAGATCAGGATGGGGAAAGCAAGATATAGAAGGCAGGGTTTTAGCTTTAATCTGTCACACAGAGATTAGTTGGTTAAGGTCTTACCTCCAGATCATAGGTAAGAATGAATTTTCTCAACTGATGAGGAGAGAATACCACTTACTTCACAGGATATCATTGTGAGAATCATTATGTTATTTATAAATGATTAGACACTAAAATTAGTTATTGCTCCTATGTATGAGCTTATCAGAAAGCTGAACCACAGAACAAACACCTTGTTAATTGCAAAAAGACATTGTCAAAACCTAAAAATCATATTATCCAACTGAAATAATTCCTGTAGTCTACATCCTTATAACAGAAGGGTAAAGCAGGACATGCTAAATTAAATTTGGTTTATATTCTACCCATTGAATTTCTTAAATTCAATAACAAATTGAACCTGAAACTCTGCCTTTAAAACTATGGTTTATATATCAAAGTAATTTGTGTGAGACTAACCACTCCCCAATTGAGAATAACCATAAAAGGTGGAAAAATACATAACAGATTATTTAACATCCACAGAGATCAAATAAGACAGGATCTGAAGGTCTGAATCCCAGCAAACAAGGGTGCACACTGGGAATAAACTTGAGTTTAGCCCTCACGTGTTCCCTTACAAGCATTTTCTGATTCCCTGCATAAGAGTCAAGCCAAACTTAAGGGAGTAGCCTAGAAGTTGTAGCAGTCTCAGTGAAAATTATTACTGAATTTGAGATTCCATTAATGAAATTAATGTCAGGTTAAAGATAGAAAATAAGACAACAGATAGGCTGGATAAGTCTGAAGAAATGTTCAGATTGAACCAAACAGAAAATGAATTGAAAATACAGAAAATACATAAGAGACACAAAATTAGATGTTCTAATACACATATGATTGGAATCACAGGGGAAGACAATGAAACAAGCAATAGTTGAAGGCACAAATTACCAATACAAGCAATTAAATGGGAGGTACTACTACAGATCTCACAGATGTTTGAAGAGAGTGGTTATGAACAATGTTTTATGCATTAAAGACCCATGTGGTCAATATGTAATTTTTCCTCAAATTGATCTGAAGATTCAATTCAATCTCAATCAAAATCCCAGGAAGCATGTGGTGGAAATTTAATAAGATGTTCTAAAATGTGTAGAAACAAAGGTCCAAGAATATCAAAGACAACTTTGAAGAACAATGTTGGGAGGACTTTTACTGTGAAATATAAAAGCTAAAATTGCAGTAACTCAAATAGTGTACTGATATAAGGATAAACAACATATCAACAGCTAGTCCAGAAACATATGCATATGTGTATGGTCACAAAGCATCATTGTGTTAAAATCAAGTTTGAATGGTATTTTAAATAAAACATGTTGTATCATTAGATACCTATAGGGCAAAAAGTTACTGTTGATCTTTACCTTATATCATACAAAGAAAAAACTCCAGTTAGACCATGAATATGAATACAGAAATAAATAAAGCCTCTAAAAGATAACACAGGAAAGTACATTTGAGATCTTAGCAAAACAGACTTCCTATATTGGACACAAAGTTAACCATAAAGAACAACGTTGAAAAATTGGACTTTATTGCAATTTTAAAAGTCTGTATGTCAAAAAATACAATTATGGCCAGGCATGGTGGTGTATGCCAGTAATCCCAGCAACTCAGGAGGCTAAGACAAGATCTCAAGTCCAAAGTCAGCCTCAGCAACTTAGCGATACCCTATCTCAAAAGTGGAGAGAGAGAAAAAAAGGGACTGGGGATGTGGCTCAGTGGTTAAGCATCCCCGAGTTCAATCTCCAGTACCAAAAGACAAAAAGATGCAATTATGTGAGTAAAAAGAACCTAGAGTGGGGAAAAATTGTGATATTTCTAAAGAACTCACTTCCAGTATAAACTTTGCACATTAATAAAAATATTAATACTGAAAAATTGAACAAAAAAATCCTGAACAGATATTTTACCAAAAAGCATAACCAGATTGCTTAATAAGTACATGGAAATGATGTCCAGCATCATTCATCATGAAGATAATGAGATACCACTCAATAATAATTAGAAAGTTCAAAAATTAAGGGGCTTTGAGAGAGGGATGGTTTCCAATGACCAGTGTTAGTTCTTAACATTCAGTGTTTGTAAAAATTTAAAATTTGTTGTAACACTATTGGTAGAAGTTGGTACAACCACTTTAGAATACATTGTCAGTTTCTGCCAAAACTCATCACATACATCTCTAAGCTAGCAATTCTACCCTTGCTATAAATATAAACGCATATAAATATGTGCACAAAAAGCATATGAGTTTTCATGCAGATTATGTATAATTTCCCCCAAACCAAAGAAAGGATGAACTATCGTAGAGTTTTTCCAACAGAAACTATCTGGAGTCAGCAAACAGATCTGTGGATCAAAGTCAATTATGCTTCTTCACATATAATCTACAGCTGCATTTTGGCTGCAATGGTTAATTTTAATAAACCATTGAATTGAATTGAATTTCAATGGTTAATTTCAATAAAGACCAAATAGCCTACAAGGCTGAAAATGTTTACTATCTGAATACTTACTGAAAAAGTTTTGTCTACTATACCACACTAAAAAAGGGCACAACTGGATGAATTCTCCATACATAATATATAACAGAGGAAAGAAAGACACAAACACATGTTAATGATTCATCTTAAAGTTTAACCACAGGCAAAATCACTTCATAGTGATAGAAGTTAGAATACCCATTACACTTGCGTGAACCAACCTATAGATAGCAATGTATACCTGTTTATTCACTATACCCTTGACCATACCATTTAAAATAGGGATGAACCTCAGGTACATTTTAAAACATCTCTGGATTATTTATACCTAATGCAATGTAAATGTTATGTGAATAGTTATTAATACTATATTGTTCAGGAAATGATAAAAATCCATACATATTCAGTTCAAAAAATAAATAAGGATGAAGTAGAAGCACAGAGAAGTGCCCATGCCTTACTTTACCTGACTTCCACCACACCAAGTCATGGCTAATCTGAAAGTATCAGATCATCAGATCCAGGGTTGAAAAGAAAAAAGGAAAATTTATCACTCCATAGCTGTGGTGTGATTTTGATGAAAATCACAAATCTCCTATAGGTTTCAGCTTTCTTGATATTTAAACAGGAAAAATGAACAATGTAACCTAATTATGTTTTTATGTCAACTAAAAGAATATGTCCACCCAAAATCCACCTCCTCATTCAGATGAGTGAATGGAATTGCCTGAAGCACAGAAGAGTATTGATTTTGGAACAATAATTAAAATCTAATGGAGTTAATCAGTTTCCCATAGAACTATAAATTTCATCCAAAGACATGATAAATGGTTGAATAAGAATATCTGGCTGCTCATCCACTCAATTTTTAAAAAATTCAGATTTCATTTTTTGACAGTGTTATTTAACTGAGAAATATTCACACTATCTGAAGTGCTGGACATTTTAATCTAAGAAGGGGAGGGAGAAGAGAAGCATTTTGCTTCTTTATGGGGGTCAAATTATACATCAAAGTATGAAGTTCCTTTGCCAGATACATTCATAAAGTTAAACGGTTCTTTGAAGATTATGCTGACAATAGAGTCTTCAGACTGGTATAATATAGTCTACGACCTCACTAATAAGGATAATAATGTATCATCAAAAATGCTGTTAATTGAAAACTGTAAGTCTAATTAACCAGGGATGTGACCATGCATAACATATTATTAATAGAATGAAAAGATTGCATTATACCAACTGCTACCCAGGAAAAAAAAAAAAAAAGAAAGAAAAAAAAAAAACTACAAGGACAGTCTAGCAGTTCAAAGACTCTTCACATCCATTTTGGCAAAAGTTACTGATGATATTTTCTTTCATTAAACTATAGACTTCAGAGCAAAATAACTTAAAACCAAAAGAAGAAAGTAAAGCCAGATTTAAAAGACAGGGTCACAGGGCAGCTGCTAGCTATCCAGTCTATAAAGTGCCCTTAAACACGGTTGGAAGATATCGGAAATATGGTGCCAATTAACTCATGTTTCCACATGAAACTTTTTACATAATGGACGAAATGTAAATCGGTTCCACTCCCAATGAATTAGACAGTTCTCTCTAATGAAAAATATAAATACCCTGTCCTAGTGCCCTTTCCATTGAATATTTTGTGATGTGTACAAACAGAGTCAGAACTGGGGTCACTACAGTTCCTCACACCAAATCTGGAAACAGCCAGCTGATCATCAGCTGAAGTCAGCAGTTATAACTGAGTAAAGTATCAACATTGGAAGAACAGATGGTATGAGACAGTCTACAGGGGGAAACGGGTTTATTTTATCATCTGAATGTTAAATTCCATGCTTTCTAAGTTGACTGTATAGCAAAGACTAAAAATCTAAGTGCACTGTAAGAAAATGGAATGTATTTTTACCAACATTAAAAGTATCAAGATAGCATATTGAAAGCATATTACTCACCTCCGCCTTCCAGCAACTAGCACTTAAAATTATAAGCTAAATATAATGGATATAAATGTATGTAAAAACTTATAATTGAAGACAAGAAAACATTCTCCATGAATTAGGAACAGAAAGGAACTCAGGGGGAGTTCCTTTAAGTCTCATGGCTCAAAGCAATTTGGGTCTGCTTATGGGATATCAAGCCTAGGGCCTTGGTGGTCTGATGGGTTTGTCGCTGAACCTACTCCACACAAGTGAGATGGCTTAAAAGCCAGGTTCTCAATTAAAGCTATGATCCAGGTATGAGCTACTTGCCCAGAAACATTTCTGCCCATATATCCACCGCTGTGGCTGGGAATAAAGCTGAAACTCCTCCACGGCACAGGACTCAGGCCTGTCCCATGGAGAAAATTGAACCCACATTCACACAAGCTGCCACAAAGCAGTTTCTTATGCATGTGGCCGGGATGGAAGGGTCTGGACACTTACTGTTCACTGACATAAAATGAATTTTGATTCTATTACAATAAGTGAAATTTTAAAAAGGATGGGCAAAAGTTTTAAGAGACAAACCAAAACACTAATCCAAAGGTAATTCTGTTTCCTTTATTCTCTATCATTTGGTAATATAACCATCTGAGAGGTGGTGTTTTTCTTTTTTTTTTTTTTTTTTATTGTTTTTGGGTTTTTTTGCTTCAGATAAGGTAAAAATGGACCCACATACCCACATTTATTGAGAATAGACAAAGAAGGTCTGGCTCACAATCAAGAGACACCTTCAAAGGGCAACATTCTAACCCACTTTTCACTCGAACCCAGGGCAGAAGGAAAGGGTAGGGACAAGCTGTGATAAACATGGCCTCAAGTGAGGCATGTTTGTACCAGAGCTTTCTGTCCTATAGTATCAAAATTAAATCAAAAGCTGGGAACATTTTTGGAAAAAGAAATTTCTATGGAAACTCTGAAGTCATTACCTATTTAAATCCCAGTATGGGTATACATAAGTCTTACAAGGTTATCATCAGCCCCAAGAAACTGTTACGTCCACTTGCTTCCCACAAGGAAAATGTATGGGACCAGTTAGGGAACTTCAATTCTTTCAACAGAGATCTGACCAAAAATCTGAATCCAGTTGTTTAATCTATTTTGTTCAGCTAATGACAGTTTACTTCAGGCAAAAGAAAACGCTTGCCTATTAAGGTTAAATAGATCACTTAATGAGATGAAAGTTTAAATAAGTGTGTTTAAAAATGTAAATGTGGAATTATGGTTTATAAAATAAAGAATAAAGAACAGACTTCTATTAGAGACCATTTTATTCATTGAAATTTAAGCATTTAATAAATGATATTGTGGGCACAACCAAGGAGAAAGTCCCTGAAGTGAAAGGTGGAATTGAGGAAATTTTCCAAGGCATATCATGAGGAGATAAAGAGATAAACAAATGCAAGATATATAAAGACACATCTATCATTTGGTAACCTAAACACAACAAGAGGAGGGGGGGAAAATATTCAGGGAGATAATTACAGAGAATTACATATAGCTAAGACATGAGACCTCTGGTTGAAAATCCTACTGAGTGCCAGGAATGATAAAGTTTTAGAAATCCATACCCAGGCAAATTGTTAATAAAACAAAACTAAATAAACCAAGTGAAATTTCAAAAAGCTTCCAAAAAGAAAGGCGTCATCACCCAGGGAATGACAAGCAGATCCACAGTAGACATCTTACAATGTCAACATCAGAAGAAACTATCAATAGCAGAAGTTGACAAAGTTATTTAAAAACTATTTAAAAATCATATAGGAAAACTATGAGCCAAATGTATTATTAAAGTGATGATAAAAATAACATCTTCAAATCAGCACTCAAAAAATATATCATCTGTACACCTTCTTGGAAGTTGCTACTCTCAGCAAAAAGATTTACAAGTAGAAACAGGAAGTGACTAAGAAATTAATAAAATATTGGCAAACTTTAGTGTGTTGATTTTTTTTTAATTAACAGCAACATTATATAATTTTTTATGTTGTAACTTAAGTTTCATACATGGTTGTATAATGTAGGCATCCTGTGGAATGCATCTATAGCTCTTCATTTTTTTTCAGCAGGGGCTAGATGTATTTAATAATTTTAGAGTTTAAGGAGAAAAATAGTAATATTTGACTAATTAGAATTTTAAAATAAATGATGTAAAGAGAAAAATTCATACTGATATTTTTTTCATACTGGAAAAAAAGTATATTCTGACATGAAATCTGGGGAGGAGGAAAGCCACACACACACACACACATACTTGGTTGATGCACGTGGGTGTCTCCTACTTGTATCAAGTGTGCCTTCTGGTTATGAGCAATTTCACAGGCATGATTGAAAAGCAATTCTGAATAATTTAAATGTCAGACTTAACCTTTTATTTTGAATATATGGAAAAATTTTATGCAATTTTAATCAAGTATAATTTGCTAATATTCATAGTAAAAAGTATCAGGTACTCTTGATTTATCCCTGGCTAGTAGTACGTTCCTCCTGGTTTCATTTGATTCCTTTGATACACCTAAATACCAAAAGTACATGAAAAAAACAATTCTCTTTTACTTGACAGTTGAGTTTTCTCATTTAGTGTGGTAAGCCAAGACTGGTTTTTGGTAAAGCCCCCTTTAAAAGTTATGTATAACTAATTTGTATATTATATTGCAGTCATAGAAAAGAAAAATCTTGAACTTGGAGGAGGCTCAAGATGGCAGAAGTGAGCTAGGCAGCTATCCCGGATCTCCTTCCAGCACAGAGAGGAGACACTGAAGGAAAAGCAAAATTGAGAGGTGAGTGATGAAATAAATACACAAAGACTCAATATTACAAGGTCTGAGACCTGAAGAGACTGGAAGATAGGATACCAGAGTAGAAAACAGTGCCCTAAACTCCCTCCCACCCAAAAATGTGAATAAGGGGGAAGGGGCATCAGAGAGTGGAGGAGTTGACAATCTATCAACCTCACCAACTTAAAAACAGAAAGACAGACAAAACTTTAAGTGCAACAGTAACAGAAAGCTCCTTTAAAAACAGCTAAAACCACATCATGAAAAGAAAGCTGAGGGAGGAGCCACAGCCATCCTGGGGAGCCATCAGCTGACCAGTCACCTTCTTAAATCAGCACAGGCATCTTTCCACTCCCAGACAGCTGCAAACTCAACCAGATGGAAGTCTCCTATAACGGAGCCTCTTAAAAATCTACCCAGATAGAACTTCTAGAAGAATAACTACTAGTCCTAAATTGTCCTCCCTCTCTCCTCTCACAGCAAACTAGGGGGACAAAGCAGGCTGGAGAGGACTGGTACCAGGGACGTGCAGCAAGCCCCACACAGCGTCTGTAGCATGGGCAGGGGTGAAAGCCCTGTGCAGCCTCTGCTCGCCTCACTTGACAGAGGCAACAAAGCAGCAGCCTTGGCACTGAACAAAGGAAGAGAGATTCACCAGGTCCCCAACCACTGACTCTGTGGGGGGACACCATCGGAAAACTAGGGTCAGTCCTCGGGATCCGGATTACAGGGCTAGGATCCAAGGGCCTACCAGAAGGAAGCTGCCTGAATATGCAGGGGCATAGAGACCAAGCAAGAAATTCTCTGAGGCTACACAGCAGACAGGGACTGAAACCAGCATGATCATAACTGGCAAGTGACATAGCAGTGTTTAAAATACTTGCAGGTTCTTGCATCAGTAATCAATACACACCATTCACAACCTGGGGGAGTGAAAACTAGGGTCCAGATGAACCACTGTAGTTCACTACCATATCTCAGAGAGCTGTCAGCTGGAGGAGTACTTCTGCACCACAGATCAACTGCAAAAAAACCCACTACCACTATTCACATGCCCATAGTCAGTCACCAGGACCTTTACTACTGTGAAAAGGAACCAACAGCAGGGAACAGATACACAGAAATCACAGGAACACTCCAGAGCCTATAACCTGAACTACTACACAAAATAGAAACACTGCACCAACCAAGCTTTCAGCCGCGGGCCCTAGAACTGACAAACCATGGTTGCTGGTAGGATGATCATAAGTAGGAAACTGGCCCCTATCCCTCAGCAACTCAGGAAAGATACACAACCTAAGCCTGATGGAATATCTGCTAAAAGTCCAAACCCAAATTAAATCCAAAACAAGAGTCAACAAACATTATCTTCACCCAGACACAGGCTCCTAAGAAAAGAAACTCATATAGTAGTCCTTCACTTAAAAGAAGTAGTCAACCATACTGATAGATAGGTAGACATACAAACAATACGTAAAAGGGGAAAACCATCCCAAATAACCCAAAATGCCTCAACAGTCTTCATTGACACCACAGTTGAGGAAATGTCAGAAGGATTTTAGAAAGTTAATAAACTGTTCTATGAACTAAAAGATGGTGTAAGGAATGAAATCAGAAAATACAAGAAGTGAAAAATCATCTCAATAAAGAGATTCTGAAAAAGAATCAAATGGAAATCCTCAAAATGAAGGAATAAATCAAATTTAAAAGTCAATGGAAAACATCACCAATAGACCAGACCACTTAGAAGATAGATTTTCAGGCCTTGAAGACAAAGTATAAAATATTGAAAATATTTGCAGGAAAATGGATGAAATTGGAGAATATCATGCTATGTGAGATAAGCCAATCTCAAAAACCAAAGGACGAATGATCTCGCTGATAAGCAGATGATGACACATAATGGAGGGTGGGAGGGGGGCAAGAATGGAGGAAGGAGGGACTGTATAGAGGGGAAAGAGGGGTGGGAGGGGTGGGGGGAGGAAAAAATAACAGAATGAATCAAAAACTATTACCCTCTGTAAATGTATGATTACACAAATGGTATGCTTCTACTTCATGTACAAACAGTGAAACAAGATGTATCCCATTTGCTTACAGTAAAAATAAATTGAAAAAATAAAAATAAACTCATTTGAGTTTGAAAGCATGTTCTCTGTCATATTAAAATTATAGTGCCTGGGTCTTGGTTCCTATGGCCATTCCCTAATGAAAGGGGCCAGCTCTTGGGAGAACTGGCTCATTCTTGCAGGGCTGGGCAGAAGGCCATAGCTGCCTCTCTGCTTATGAAGGGCCAGATCCTGATTCAACCCACAGCAAGGTGAAAAGATCAGGGGTCAAAATGGGTTTCATACACTTAACTTGTGACATTTTGTAGCACAGCCTTGCTCACCATGAATGGCTTAGCACTCTACCATCTGCCACAGCAGGCAAAAGCATCTAATGCAAGTGTGCTGTGCTCTGAGGTGTTGGAGAACCTCACGTAATGGATTGAAGCCTCTGGAAAGTGAAAAGCAGAGTGGTCTACTGGGACCACGTCATTGGTTCTGCAGGATGCGGATCTCTTCTGCACCATTATTGTCAAAAAATTATAACTTGAGTCACTGTAGTCAGGGACTGTCTGTAAGCAAGATGAGCCAGAGCATCTTTCTGTAATGCACTGGCACACCCCCCACCCACACACACACACAATGATGGGATCCATCAAAGGGAGACTGGTCAGAGCTGGAGCAATTGGAGCACCAGAATGAACAAGTATCAGGTCATAACCTGGAGTAGGAAATAAAGATCCGTGCATCTGTATTATTGTGCACTAATGATTGATAGGTAAACTCAGATGAAAAAGAGATGAATCCAGGTGAACATACACACCATGCCCTCAAGCAGGTGGGGCTTACGCCCCCTCCTGGCAGGTGAGCTGTCCATCTGGGTTTCCTTCTGCAGAGCATGGCTAGAGAACTGAGAAACCCTAACCTGTCAGAGATGTAACAAACGACACCCCACAGGTGACTGGGGTCAACACTGGCAGCCTAAGTCAGTTAATAATAATATATCAGAATTGGTTCATTAACTGTAACAAGGTTGCCATGCCAATATGTTAATAATAGGGGAGACTGATGTGGGCTACATGGTACTTCTCCTTACTATCTTCTGATTTTTTTCTCTTAATATAAAATTGAATCTGACATTATTGCCTTATGTATATATGTGATGGTGTGATTCTACATCATGTACAACCAGAAAAATGAGAAATTATGCTCCATTTAAGTATGATGTGTCAAAATGCAATTTACTGTCTTGAAAAATAATTAGAACAAATTTAAAAGTTTATTTTACTGCTTGCCTAACATGCCTGAGGTACTGGGTTCAATCCTCAGTACTGTGAACAAATGAAAAAAATTAAGTTTTTGATAAAAATAAATTAAATAAATAAAGTTGACCATAGAGAAAAGATGTTAAAAGACCATGAATAGAATGTTCAAGAAATATGGGATAATTTCAAATGGCCAAATTTAAGATTATTGAAATAGATGAAGGCTCTAAAATGCAAATTAAAGGAATATACCATCTTTTCAATGCAATATCAGAAATTTTACAAACCTTAAGAATGAAATGGAAATTCAAATACAGAGGCATATAGGACTCCAAATATACAAAATCACAACAGATCCACTTCAAAATATTTTTATGAAAATGCCTAACATACAGAGTAATAATAAAATTTTAAAATCTGCCAGAGAAAAATGGCTGGTCACATTTAGAAATAAACCAATCTGGATCTCAACTGATTTCTCAACCCAGACCCTAAAAGGGAGGAGGGCTTGGAATAATATATACCAAGCTCTAAGGGCGGGGGGGGGGGGGAATGATGCTAACCAAGAATACTATACCCAGCAAAATTAAGTTTCAGAATTGAAATAACAGTCTTCCATGATAAACAAAAACTAGAATAATTCATAACTAGAATGCCTGTACTACAAAATAAACTCAATATTTCATAATAATGAAAAATAAAAACCAGATGAGGGAGGAGCTACACTAGAAAAATAGTCAAAGGAGAAATTAATACAAATTAAAAACCAGAACTAAATCCAAATGACAGGGAATAAAATCAACTCTCAATAACACTGAATGTCAATGTTCTACACGTTTCATCCTAGGTTGGCAGATTGTATTATAAAACAAGACTCAACAATATACTGTCTCCAAGAACTCATCTTATAAGCAAAGACATCCACAGACTGAAGGTGAAAGGATGGGAAAAAACACAATTCATTTTGGATCTTGTAAACAAGTAGGAGTTACTATTCTCATATCAGATAAAGTGGACTTCAAGCCAAAATTAATCAGGAAAGACAAAGAAGTTCATTTCATACTGCTTAAGGGAATCATCCAATAAGAAATAACAATCATAAATATTTATGCCTCAAACAATGGAGCATCTAGGTACAAACAAACCCTTCTCAATATCAAGAATCAAATAGACCACAATACAATACTGGGTGACTTTAACATGTCTCTCTAAACACTAGATAGACCATCCCAACAAAAACTAAAGATGCTACAACTGAAAAATACAATTAATAATTTGTTCTTGATATATAGAATATTTTATCCATCAGGGACTGCATATACTTTCTTCTCAGCAGTACATAAAACATTTTCTAAAACAGACCATATTTTAAGACACAAAGAAACTCTTAGCAAATATTTTAAAAAGAGAGATAATACCTTATATTTATCAGTTCATAATGGATTGAAATTAGCAATCAATGATAAGATTAAAAAAATAGAAGCTACTTTAACCCCTAGAAGCTAAATAATACACTTTTGAATGATGAGCAGATAGCAAAAGAAATCAGGAGAGAAATAAAAAAATACTTAGAGGTAAACAACAATAGTGATACAACATGTCAAAATCTCTGAGATACTACAAAGGCAGTTCTAAGAGGAAAGTTCATAGCACTGAGCACATACACTAGAAGACTAGAAAGTTGCCAAATAATCTAACATTACCCCTCAAGACCCTAGAAAAATAACAAACCAACAAAATCAGAAGATAAAAAATAATTAAAAACAGAGCTAAAATCCATGAAACTGAGGTTAAAACTTTCAAATGATAAGTGAAATGAAGTTAGTTTTTTGAAAAAATAAACAAAATTGATAAACCCTTAACTAAGCTAACCAAAAGAGGGGGGAAAAACTCAAGTTATTTAAATCCATGATGAAAAAGGAAATATCCAGACACTACTGAAATCCAAAAGATTATCAAACTTTTTGAAAATTTATACTCCAATAAGCTAAAAAATCTTGAAGTCAGAAATTCCTAGAGACATATGACCTATCCAAATTGAACCAGGAGGATATAAAAAACTTAAAACAGATCAATTTTAAGTAATGAAACTGAAGAAGCCATCAAAAGCCTACCAGCAAAGAAAACCCAGGATTGAATGTATACTCAACTGAGATCTACCAGACATTTAAAGAGCTAATACCAATCCTCCTCAAATCATTCCATGAAATAGAAAAGGAGAGAACTCTTTCAAACTTATTCTATGAGGCTAGTATCAGCCTGATAACAAAACCAGACAAAGACACATCAGGAAAGAAAACTTCAAATATCCTTGATGAAAACAGATTCAAAAATTCTTAATACTGGCAAATCAAAACAAACACGCGTTAAAAAGATAATGCAAGATGATCAGTGAGTTTCATCCCAGGGATGCAAGATTGGTTCAACATATGGAAACAATAAATGTAATTCATCACATAGATTTCAATACATGAATCATGATTATCTCAATACAGAAAAAGCATTTGACAAAATACAGCATCCATTCACATGAATGGATAAAAAATATCCTAGGGATAGTAGGAATATACCTCAACATTATAAAGGCTAAAATAACAAACCCAAGGCCAATGTTAATTTGAACAGAGAAAAACTGAAAGCATTCCCTCTAAATACAGGAACAAGAGAGGGATGCCCACTTCTACCACTTCTGTTCAACATAGTCCTTGAAACTTTAGCCATTAGGCAAAAGGAGGAAATTAAAGGGACACAACAGGAAAAGAGCTCACACTATCTTTTTGCCGACAACATGATCCTATATTTGAAAGACCCAGAAAACTCCACCAAAAAACTTCCTGAATTCATAGTTGAATTAAGTAGGATACAAAATCAACACTCATAAATCAATCGTGTTCCTGGAGCTGGGAAGATAGCTCAGTCGGTAGAGTGCTTGCCTTATAAGCACAAGGCCATGGGTTCGATCCCCAGCACCAAAAAATAAAATAAAATAAAATAAAATAAAATAAATCAATCGTGTTCCTATACTCCAATCATGAATCTGCTGAAAAACAAATTAGAAAAACTATCCCATTCACAATACCCCTCCCAGAAAAAAAAAAACATAAATACTTGGGAATCAATCTAAAAAAAGAGGTGAAGGACCTCTACAATGAAACTAAAAAAAGAAAAAAGAAAAAAGTTGAACACCTTAGAAAATGGAAAGACTTCCCATATTTTGGATAAGCAAAATTAATATTGTCAAAATGGCCATACTACAAAAAGTGCTATTGAGATTCAATACAATTCCCATCAAAATTCCAATGACATTCTTCATAGAAATAGAAAAGGCAGGACTGGAACGTAATTCAGTGGCAAAGTGTTTGCCTCGCATTTGCAAAGCCCCGGGTTCGATCCCCAGTTCCCAAAAAAAAAAAAAAAAAATAGGAAAGACAGTCATGAAATTCATTAGGAAAAACAAGAGACCCAGAAGATTCAGAAAAATCAAAGTAATCCTTAGTAAGAAAAGCGAAGAAGGACTCACAATACCAGACAAATTATACTACAAAGCTATAGCAACAAAAATAGCATGGTATTGCCACCAAAACAGACATGTAGACCAATGGAATAGAAGACAGAGACAAACCCATATGAACACCATTATCTCATACCTGACAAAGGTGCCAGAAACATACATTGGAGAAAAGATAGGCTTTTGAAAAAAATGATGCTGAGGAAACTGGAAATCTATATATAAAATTAAATTTAATCCCTCTCTCTCACCTTGCACAAAAGTCAACTCAAAGTGGATCAAAGACCTAGGCATTAGGCCAGAAACCCTGCACCTACTAGAAGAAAATGTAGGCCCAATGCTTCAAAGTATTGACTCAGGAACTGACTTCCTTAACAAGACTCCTAAAGTGCAAGAAGTAAAATCAAAAATCAATAAATGGGGCAGGCACAGTGGTGTATGCTTATAATCCCAGTGGCTCAGGAGGTTGAGGTAGGAGGATGGAGAGTTCAAAACCAGCCTCAGCAAAAGTGAGGTGTTAAGCAACTTAGTGAGATGCTGCCTCTAAAAAATACAAAATAGGACTGAGGCTCAGTGGTTGAGTGCCCCTCAGTACAAAAAAAAAAAAAATCAATCAATGGGATGGTATCAAACTAAAACGTTTCTTCATGGGGAAGGAAACAATCAAGAGCATGAAGAGAGAGCCTATACAATGGGGGAAAAAATCTTTGTCTCCTGCAACTCAGAATATTAATCTCCAGGATATGTAAGAAACTCAAAAAGCTTAACACCAAAACAACAATAAACCAATCAATAAATGAGCAAAGGAACTAAACAGACCCTTCTCAAAATAAATGCAAATGATCAACAAATATATTAAAAATGTTCAACATTTCCAGAAATTAAAGAAATACAAATTAAAATGACAGATTTCATCTCACTCCAGTTAGAATGGCAATTATCAAGGATAAATGTTGGTGAGGATGTGAGGGGAAAGGTACACTCATGTTGCTGGTAGGACTGTAAATTGATGCAACCACTCTGGAAAGCAGTATGGAAATTCCTCAGAAAACTTGGAACCACCATTTGACCCACTATCCCACTCCTTGGTATGTACATACAAAGGATTTAAAATCAGCATACTACAGTGATGCAGCTACATCAATGTTTATAGCACCACAATTCACAATAGCTAAGCTAGGTGCACTTCAACAAATGAATGAATAAAGTAAATGTGATATATATACACAATAGAGAATTGCTCAACCATAAGGAAAGACTTTATGACATTTGTTGGTAAATGAATGGAACTGGAGAATATCATGCTAAGTGAAATAAGCCAGTCCCACCACTCCCCCCAAAAAAGGTCAAATGTTTTCTGATATGAGGCAGCTAACCCACAATAAGGTGGAGTGGGATTTAAAAAAAATGTTCAGTGAATTAGACAAAGGGGAAAAAAAGGGGAGAAAATCTTTGCTGATAAAGTCCAAGTTTTCCCAAATAGCAATACCAGGATTCTGTCAAGATCATTATTGTCCTACTACTTAAAATATGTAGCTGCCCTTGTTTAACTACCTTTACCACTGCAATCATGTCCTATCCATTTTAAGTTACTAAAGCTCTTAATTTCAAGGCTAGAGCATCTAAAGATAAAATTCTATTCCTATGTGTGCAATGTCATACAGAAGAATTTGAATTTCTTTCAAGATGTGAATACTACCATGATTTGTGATGAATTCCTCCCTGTGATGAATTTTTCTGTTCCAGAAAACAGATTTGAATGTAGGAGAATAAAATGAATTTCCGATATTGCACAAGAAACAAGGAGAAAAAGAAAACTTAAGCCTTTTGCTGTTAACGGTTTTGACGTGTTGGACAGCATCATATTACTGAGATTTCAAAATCCTATCATATAGAGAATATTTTAACTTAAACTAAGCCAGAAAAAAAAAAAAAGATCCTCCAATTTCTTATGTAAAGTAACATCAATGGAAGAACTCAACAGAATTTTCCATACCTTGATGAGAAAGGTTACAGCTATATTTTTACTTCAGGATAAGCATTTCTAACTGTATTGTGTTTGTGCTTCAGTCTAATTGAAAATGAAAAATCTTCAACTTGGAGAAATACAGTGACATTCAGAGCCTAAGGCTTGACTCACAAAGTAATTCTAGTAGTAATATTTTTATGGTTGCAGAAAGTGGAAAAACATATTTTAGCTTGTAGTATTAAATTTAATTCATAAAGTTTAGTTGCAATACTTCTGAAAACAGAAAAGTTAGTTTTTAATATAACTAGTCCAGACCCCACACACATAGCCATCACAGTAACTGCCTACTAAAAATTTCAAAGTATAGCCTTTAGGGCTCTGAAACCAAGGAAGATATGTATGGTTTGTTATATACAGATTTTTTAAAAAATCAAAAAGGCTTCCAAGGGTCAATATAGCTACACACAAAAAAAAGAACAAAACAGAACAAAGTACAAAAAGGTACTTTCTCTTTTGTCTTCTCCCATTTTATAATAAAAAAGGATTTCAATTTTACTAGATGTCTCAATAGATAGTATGAGAATCATAAAAAACAGCTTATGAAGCAACTTTTTTTTCCACAGAAATGACACATAAGAAAATCAAGAGAAGGCAAAGCCTCAGTTCATGAGCATATGCCCATATGCTCTTGGTGCACACCAGGTGTAACAAAGACCAAGCCACACCTTCCCATTGGTATATGTTCTTGCACCAGTAATACTGACCCATTTGAGACTGTTATACTCATTCAGTATAGGAAAAAAAAATTTTCCCAAATTAAAAAAAAAAAACTCTCCTTGTTCTTTATTTTAGCATTTTACCTGTGGGAGTTGTGGGGAAAAGCATTAGAAACAACTCTGATACCCAAGTGAGGCTTCAGAGTTTGCAGACTTTGCACTATAAAATATAATACCCGTAATAAAATAGCATATATAAACTATCAAGAGGAAATAATTACATTTACAATTAAAATGAAGTCCTACAATTCTTCCTTCTTCGGGTATATAATTTCACCATGATCTATCCGATTCCAAGTCCTATTTCACCCTGGTTATGAGGGGTAGCCCTTTTCTTTTTATTCAGCGTATACACTTTTATCTTTTCAGGAGCAGAGCCATCATTTCCCTTTTCTACTGGTCTCCAGTTTTCACCTGCCTTAAGGCACTTCCTCACTGGGACCACCCCTAAATTCTTGGTCAGGTGCCTTCATTGAATGCAAGAGTTGATGAGCACCACTTATTAGTATTTCAGTTCTCTTAGATTATCAACGTTAAAATGATGTTTCATCGTATAAGTTTGTAACGGGACATTAAAGCAGGACCTTCCATCAGATTGCAGTTTAGAATAGCATCTGGGGCTGCATCCACCAGAAAGCATCGCTGGAGCTAAAGGATCTGCTTCCAGGAGGGCTACTCACATGGTAAGCATATTGGTGTTGGCCTTACTGTTATGTTTTCCTTCCCCGCCCCCTTTTCCTTTTATTCCCCTCCTCTTCTACAGTACTGGGAATTGAACCCAGGGGCTCACTAACTCTGAGCTATAGTCCCAGTATTTTCTTATTTCTACTTTGAGACAGGGTCTCATTAATTTGCCCAAGGTTGTCCTTGAACTGCAATCCTCCTGCCTCAGCCTCCCAAGGGGCTGGGATTACAGGGATGAGCTACTTCACCCAGCTGGTCCTGGCTTTTGGTAAGAACTTCTGTTCCTCTCCACAGGGCTAACAGCATCTTGCAACCTGGCAGTTGGTTTCCTCCATCGAAAGTAGTCCAATAGATCAACTCAGAAGCCACAATATCATGTCTTCATTGTATTGTTTTTTTTTTTTTTTTTCTCAAAAATCACCAAGTGCTATTTCTACCACATTATATTCTTTAGAAGCAAGTTATGAAAGGTAAATACTCAAGGGAAATTAGGCTCCACCTTTTCAAAAGACAAATGTTAAAGAACTTGTGGATGTATTTTACAAACCACTGCAGAACAAGCTTGTGTTACACAGCTTTATATTGCTGTGACCAAAATACCTGACAAGAGCAACTTAGAGGAAAGGTTTCTTTGCACTCATTGTTTCAGAGGATTCAGTGTATGGATCAGCCTGCTCCAGGGCAGAAATATGGAAGAAGGGCATGGCAGAGGAAACACAGCAGCCAGGAAATGGCTGTGAGAGGAGCAGGGAAAAGATAGAGTCCCCAAGGGAACGCCTCCAGCGTCCTACTTCCTCAAGCCACACCCACCTGCCTACAACTGCCACTCAAAAGTCCTTCGAAATTATTGGTCAGATTAATTTGCTGATAATATCATAGTTCTCATGATTATTTTGCCTCTGAACATTGCCGCATTGCCTAATACACATGAACTTTTGGGGAAACATTCCAGAACCAAACTATAATAAAGCTTAAATAATTATTAATGAAGGGCTTGTTAAATGAAGTATGGCAATTGTCAAACTTGCTTGTAGCATACCCATCAGCTGAAAAAGGAAAAAAATACACTTGTAATGTAAATAATGTTAATTATATGCATATTTACTTGATTAATAAAATGAAAGTTATAGGACATACAGGTTTTTTTTTTATTTTAAATGGGACTTTAAAGTTAATGTAAGTGCAAGATTATATTTTCTTTTTGTACCCTAGTAAATTATCTCAAGACCCTTTAAGGTGAATATACATATTTAAAAGATCACTGAAATATATGCAGTCATTAAAAAAATGTGGTTCTGAGACAAGGATGTCCATTTTCACCACTTCCATTCAATATAGTTATTGAAATATTATCCAGAGGAATTACCAAGGGAAAGAAATAAAATAGGAAAGGAAGAAATCCAATCCTCTCTTCTTGCCTGTATGATCCTATACTTGGAATACCCTGAAGACTCCACCAGAAGACTTTTAGATCTAACAACAAAATAGGATCCAAAATCAACATAAAAACATCAAAACTTTTCTATACACCAATTCCAAACCTGCTGAGAAACAAATCAAGAAAAAACCCCTAATAACTTCAAAAAAAAAATCTAGGAATAAACCTAACCAAGGTGACAGATCTCTACTATGAAAATTATAGGACACTGAAGAAGGAAATTCAAGATATTAGAAGATGAAAAGATTTCCCATGTTCATGAATAGGCAGAGTAACAGAAGTGATCTACTGATTCAATGCAATTGAAATATAAATTACCCACTGAAATATCAAGAACAATCTTCACAGAACTGGAAAAATATCCTAAAATTTATGTTGAAGTTTCAATTACACAAATGGTATGCCTCTACTTCATGTACAGAGAAACAAGAAGTATCCCATTTGTTTACAATAAAAATAAGTTTAAAAAAATAAATAATTTTTATCTAAAAAAAAAAAAATAGCCCTCAAAGAAATGAGCAAATAAGCTCAATAGATACTTCTTTTGAGAAGTACAAATGGCCAAACATCGTATGAAAAATACCTTCAACATTGTTAGTCACCAGGGAAATGCAAATCAAAACTACACTGAGATTCCGTCTCACCCTAGTCAAAATGGCTGTCATCAAGAATACAAACAACAAATGCTGACAAGGATATGAGGGGGAAAGAACCCTTATACCCTGTTGGCAGAAATGTAAATTATTAAAACCACTATGAAAATCAGTATGGAGGTACATCAAAATCAAAAGAGCAACCATTGACACTCATACCTTGCAAATGATTCAACCACTCTGGAAGGCAGTATGCAGATTCCTTAGAAAACTTGGAATGGAATCCCACTCCTTGGTTTATACCCAAAGGACTTAAAATCAGCATACTATAGTGATGCAGTCACATCAATGTTTACAGCTGCTCAATTCACAATAGCTAGATTGTGGAACCAACCTAGATGTCCTTCAACAGATGAATGTATAAAGAAACTGTGGTGTGTGTGTGTGTGTGTATGTATGCATATGCATACACACACACACACACACACACACACTAGAATATTACTTGGCCTTAAAGAAGAATAAAATTATGGCATTTGCATATAAATGGATGGGGTTGGAGAACATCATGATAGGCCAGATAAGCCAATTCCAAAAAACCAAAGGCCAAATGTTTTCTCTGATAAGTAGATGCTGATACATAATGGGAGAGGGGAGGGGGGCAAAGGAAGATTAGAGGAACTTTGAATTGAACAGAGAGGAATGAGGGGAGGAGGCAGGGGGTGGGAAAGACAGTGGAATGAGATGAACATCATTACATGTATGATCAGTACTTGTATGATTGCACGAATGGTGCAACTCCACATCCCATACAATCAGGGAAACGAAAAGCTGCACTCCATTTGTGTATAATGAATCGAAATGCATTCTGCTGTCATGTATAACTAAATAGAATAAATTTAAAATTTTAAAGAAAAAAAACTATGATCCAGCTATACACCTCCTTAGCACGTACCTGATGCCGTTAAAGTCAGCATACTGTAGACGAACCTGCAAACCCGTGTTTATGGCTGCATAGCTAACAAGAGCCACAGGATGGCATCTCTCTTCGTGGCTGTCATTTTCAGGAAGATGATGGCACCGGAGATCATGACCTCAAACAAAGTAAGCCAGACTCAGATGAGGATCACGTTTCCCTCGTATGTGGAAAAAAACATCAAAGTCCAAGGGAGACAGAAGAAGGGGATCAGAGGGACATGGGAGGTTGGGCTCTCATGGTTAGATATGATCAAAGTGTGGTATCTGCCTGCAGGAATATGCCACTGTGAGATCTGTTAGTTCATTTTGATTACGGAATTGTAAAACTGAAGTGATTTTACATGGACTGATAGGAGGTGTCTCCTAAATGAGGAAAATGCTGAACAGTGTTTTTTTTAATTTGTTTTAATGAGTTATTCGTGACAGTAGAATGCACTTTGTAACATCCTATATCATGGAGTATAATTTCTCGTTCTTCTGGTTACACATGGTGTAGAATACCACATATAAGTAAATGGGGTAATAAAGTTCGGATTCATTCTACTATCCTTCCTACCCCAGATTCCCTCCCCTCCCTTCACTTCCCTCTATCTAAAGTAATACTGAAAATTACTGAAAGGTATTTTTAAGGAGCATATAAACATTGCTTGTACACAAATAAATATATAATACTGTAAAAAAAAAAAACTCTTAGTAATTGTTTTATTGGAAAATAGTCAGTCTGGTAATGAGAAAAAAACAATTTTATCTTTTCTTTCCCTTCTATAACTTCAGAATTTCATAATCATGTTTTTGTAGTTATTTTAAATGAAAAGAAATCTAACCAAAAAATGAGCAGAGGATATGGAAAAAGTTTTCAAGAGTAAAAAATTCAACTCTTTTAAAATGTTCACCCTCACTTAAAATAAGAGATGCCAATCAAAATGATAGAGACCACTTTTCACTCATTTAATTGGCAAATACCCTAAAGTTTGATAACACTGTCTCAGCAGGGGAAAAAGTCACTTTCATACATAGTTAAGATTGTTAATGAATAATCCTGTGGAAGGACATATGGCAGTATCTACCAAAATGTAAAATACACTTTTCTGTTCAGCAATTCCACTTAGAAATTTATCCTGCGGATATATACAAAATAACGTGTCCATGGTTATTCATCACAGACTAATAAACAGCAAAAATTGGTATCAACCTAAATGTCTTTTAACAGAATTATGAGAAATATATTCCATGTAGTATGTTGCAGCTATTAGAATGAATGAGAATACATGTGTTTATAAGCTCAAAGACATTAACTGAAAAAGCACAGAATATTGTGCATAGTATCCTATCATTTGGATTTAAGTGGGAGGCTTATGTACTTGCATTTACATATACTTATATAAACATGTATATACATAACAGATATATGCACTGTTGTCCCTCCAGAACCCCAAAGAATATAAAATCTAAGTATGTTGAAATCCCTTATATAATATAGTGTATTTGCTTATAACCCATACACATCCTCTATTATACTTTAAAATCATCTAGATTAATTTTAACACCTAAAACACCAATGTGTATAAATAGTGGTTACACTACCTTGTTTAGGAAATAATGACAACAGTCTGTGCATATTCAGTATAGATGCAATTATTTTCTTTCCACAGTTTGTTGTACTAGTAGGCACAAAACCTGCAGATCTAGAGAGCAGACTTAGTGAAGCTACTGGAAAAAGAAAATAACTGCCAGTGGAAAGCAAAACTGGGTGGCTGGAGGACAAAGTGAGGAGACTTTTCACTCCATTTTCATTGCTTTTGACCTATGTTAATGTATTGTTTTATTAATAAGATGATAAAGAATGGTGATATTGGCTAATACTCAGTAGTTATTGCCCTTGTGTTAGACATTGTTTTGGGTGTTATTTTATTTAATTCACATATTTTGCAGATGAGGACAGATGTCCAGACAAGCTAAAAACTGTTCAAGTACTCCCAGTAATCTGGGGTGGTCCAGGCCACATGCTCCACCACCTAGCAATGAGCAGTTATAATAGTGACATTTCTTTTATGGGACAACTGATTATTTCCTGTTCAAAACAGTCAATTATCAATAGAAGCAATTTTTTTCAGTGGCAGTATCCTGAAAGACTTGAATTCACAGAGTCACTAGAAATGCATCAGACTGAAAATCAGGAGATGGGGATTCTTAACCCGGCTCTATACACCAATTTCTCCAGTCCATTTCTACACATAGGGCATGAACTAAGGAAATATCTATTTTTCCTTTCACAATCCAAACCCATTATGTGACCTAAATCATTTGGATCATTCCAAGTCTCCCAGCATCTTGGGGTCACCCTCTTCTGTAAAGTCATATCAAATGGTTGGTGTGTCTACCCCAAATCATAACCAGATCCAGTCTTCTCTTTTTCCCTTCAGTAGGCTCGTTTGTTTTTTGGTACCATGGGTTGACCCAGGTGCTTAACCACTGAGCCATATTCCCACCACTTTTTTATATTTTATTTAGAGATAGGGTCTCACACATTTGCTTTAGGGCCTCACTAATTTGCTGAACCTAGTTTCGAACTCTCGATCCTCCTGCCTCAGCCTCCTGAGTTGCTGGGATTATAGGTGTGTGCCACTGCACCTGACTCAGAGGTCATATTTCTAACACCTTGAAGACAAGATGCTCTGCCTTAAATCTAGCACACAGACAGCCACTTCTGTCCGTTGCATATGCACCTAGATCCTGCGCTCCCAGCTCCCATCCTAGAGGGGAGCTCACTTCCCAGGGCTTGGGAACTCACCCCCTGGTCCTTTATCCCAATGAAGCACCACACCCATTTTTGTCACATGTGTAGAACAGCTACAGTCACCTTAAATTGAGCAACAAATACACTACTTATAGGTGACTTAAGTGATAGTTGAATACTGTGTTCACAGAATTGAAAACTTGGGACTTCATGTGTTAATACAAACGTTTTCAGGTATTACCAGGAGTCTACAAAATAAGAAACAGCTTCAGTAATGAAGGAGTGCCCTTCTATACAGTGTGTGATTCTTGCTTTGCCACATTAGCAGGTACAGGCAATGCTTGACTAATAACATGAGAAGCTCTACGTGTTTCTTCTTTTCCAAGTCCACTGCTAATAATCAAACTCCCTTTATAAAAGACACAGAAGTTTAAGTTACAAAAAGAAGGTATGAAAGCACCCAGAAACCACTCCGGACATTGGAACTCACATAAGAGATTTTATTAAGCCAACAGGCAGAGTGTCTGCCTGCAGGGTGAGTGAGTGAGAGAGAAAATGAGAGACAGAGTGAGAGAGAGGGAGAGAGAGAGAGAGAACGGCAGTGGAGCTATTGTTAAGTAGTGGAATTTCACGGGCTAATAACGGACCAATGACTGCTGAGAACGTTCGCAGGTTGACAATCGGAACTATGGCTTGCTAGGATGTTCGCAGACTGATGATCTGGGTTGTAAAATGGTGACGGGGGGTGGGGGGTGGGATGGGACAGAATATTGGCCGCATCAAAATGGCAGATCTGATGCCAATAAGGTGTAAGCCAGGAAGTTTGATTTTAGTCTGAACAGGCCTTTCTCCATCGGTTCCAAACAGTTGTATGTCCAAGATGGTGAGTATCTGTGAGTGTTCAAATACTTGTTCAGTCACCAATGCTAAAAGTCAAACTCAATAAAGGAGAAAACACTGACAATGGCTTCCCCATTTCTACTTAAAACACTCTCTCTGTAATAGGTGAAAGCAAAGGCTTCAGATTTCCATGTGATTTAAAATCCCTTTATCAACAATGTGACAGTAAGAAAATTTACACACCCCTGAGGTGAAACAGTGAAAATATATTACAGTCCTATGTGTGTTGCTACAAATTGCTGCTGGTGAATTTTTTAGGTACAGATTTGGAAATGAATCTGAAATTGGCCAGATCAGTTACTAAGTATAAATAGGACACATTGGATACCTTTGCTAGAATTAAAACTCCCTCAATTCCTGTGTCAACAATGGTAGGAACAATTTTATTTCGCTAATGGCAAATCACAGTTCTTCTCTAATCTTGAAAGAGAACATGGAAAAGCTAAAGGGCAAAATATTTGCCTACCTGGCCTTTAAGGCTGTCAGTCTCAGGACCATTTTGCACTCATTCTCCAAAGAACTGTCTAAATAAAAGTCACCTGAATTTTAGGACTGTGCTGTTCACATTTCCACCCACAGCTGTTCTTGGTGACTTGGTGCCCTTCTTGAATGAGAGCTGGCATTCTCCGTGACATTAACAGATGAAATATCTTATCTGTCAGGGAAAACAATGGCTTTTTTTCCTACTTTGGGGATTAAGTGCATATTTTCCTGGGCTCATTACCCCACCTACCCTTCCCCTGCAAGTAATTTCTGGTGGTATTTCTTCCCCTCTGAACTGAACTTTCCTGGTAACTTCCAAATGGTTCTGAGGGATGTGGTGGCACATATCTATAATCCCAGCAGGTCAGTAGGCTGAGGCAGGAGGATCTTGAGTTCAAAATCAGCCTCAGCAAAAGTGAGGTGCTAAGCAACTCAGTGAGACCCTGTCTCTAAATAAAATACAACAAAGGCTAGGGATGTGGCTCAGTGATCTAGTGCCCCTGAGGTCAATCCCCAGTACCATCCCCACCCTCAAAAAAAAAAAAAAAAAAAAAAAAAAAAAAAAAAAGGTTCTACTCCTGCATCTAAGAAGATGCTGTATTATCCTATGCCAGGGAACACAAATAGGGACACAAAGCTCAGGGTCCTAGCAACAATTGTCAAGGGCAAGGAGACCTGGAATGAAGCCCAGGGTTAAGATAAAGTCATTGGAGTTTAGCTCTAGGCGTCACTGTCCTGCTTCTGAGCCCCAGGTTGCTCTGTTGTACAGGAGCTGAAGATCCCTAGGGAGAAGGACTGGCTCCTGAACACCTGGAAATGAAAATTGGCTGGGACTCGGAGCAACCACTGGGGCTCCGGCGGCTGCCCAGGGGAAGAGTGGCGAGGAGAGCTGTGTGGACTCAGGACACCGGGGCCTGCCCTGAGGACAAGGAGGAGGAAGAGGAGCACGGCCGCTTGGATTCGGGGTGACTACACCAGAGCTACAGGCGGTTGCCAGAGAAGGGGCTGCGTGGCGAGCTGTTTGGACTCAGACCACTTCTGAACCCCGGGGCCTGCCCAGAGGAGTAGGAGGAGGAGGAGGAGGAGCGCGGCGGGTCCTTTGGACTCGCAGTGACTGCATTAGCGCTCCAGGCGGCTGCTCAGAGGAGAAGGCGAGTGGTGAGTTGTTTGGACTTAAAGTGACAGCTCCTGAACACAGGGGGGCTGCCTGGAGTAGAAGCATGGTGGGTCACTTGGTCTTGAGTGGTCGCACCAGAGCTCCGGGCAGTTGCCCAGAGGACCCGTGCAGCGGGTCACGTGGATTCAGAGCCACTCAGAGCGACCGCTCCTGAACACCGGGAGGGTTATCTGGAGAAGGAGGAGGAACGGGGAGGGTCACTTCGACTCGGAGTGATTGATTGCCCAGGGCTACGGGTGGTTGGTGGAGGTGGAGGCACGCAGTGAGTTTCTTGGACTCCTAGTGACCGCACCGGAATACTGGGCGGCTGTCATCAAAGGGAGGAATTATCCTAAAGGAATTGTCAAATAAAGGAGAAACCAAGTAGTGTCAAATAAATAAATAAATAAAATTTAAAAAATGAACCATATGACTGGGAAACCAAATCATATTAGGATATTAGGAAGGAAATTAAAAAATTCTTAGAGGTAAATGAGAACAAAGAAACATCATAACAAAATCTCTGGGACACTATGAAAGCAGTACTTAGAGGGAAATTTATTTCATGGAGTGCATTTAATAAAAGAAGTAAAACTCAACAAATAAACAACCTAACACTACAGCTCAAAGCCCTAGAAAAAGAAGAACAGAACAGCACCAAAAGTAGTAGAAGACAGGAAATAGTTAAACTCAGAGCTGAAATCAATGAAATTGAAACAAAAGAAACAATACAAAAAATTGACAAAATAAATAGTTGGTTCTTCGAAAAAATAAACAAAATTGATAAACCTTTAGCCACACTAACAAAGAGAAGATGAGAGAAAACCCAAATCACTAAAATTCGGAATGAAGAAGGAAATATCACAACAGACAGGATTGAAATACAAAACATAATTAGAAGCTATTTTGAAAATCTATACTCCAACAAAATAGAAAATTTCGAAGACATCAACAGGTTTCTAGAGACATATGAATTGCCTAAACTGAACGAGGAGGACATATACAATTTAAATAGACCAATTTCAAGTACTGAAATTGAAGAAGTCATCAAAAGCCTACCAACAAAGAAAAGTCCGGGACCAGATGGGTTCTCAGCCGAGTTCTACAAAACCTTTAAAGAAGAGCTCATTCCAATACTTCTCAAAGTATTCCATAAAATAGAAGAGGAGGGAACCCTCCCAAACTCATTCTATGAAGCCAATATCACCCTGATACCTAAACCAGACAGAGACTCATCAAGGAAAGAAAATTTCAGACCAATATCCTTAATGAACATCGATGCAAAAATTCTCAACAAAATTTTAGCAAATCGCATACAAAAACATATTAAAAAGATAGTGCACCATGATCAAGTTGGTTTCATCCCAGGGATGCAAGGTTGGTTCAACATCAGGAAATCAATAAACGTAATTCACCATATTAATAGACTTAAAGTCAAGAATCACATGATTATTTCAATAGATGCAGAAAAAGCATTTGATAAAATACAGCACCCCTTCATGCTCAAAACACTAGAAAAAATAGGGATAGTGGGAACATTCCTTAACATTGTAAAGGCCATCTATGCTAAGCCCATGGCTAATATCATTCTAAATGGTGAAAAACTGAAAGCATTCCCCCTAAAAACTGGAACAAGGCAGGGATGCCCTCTTTCACCACTTCTATTCAACATCGTTCTTGAGACTCTGGCCAGAGCAATTAGACAAACCAAAGAAATTAAAGGGATATGAATTAGGAAAGAAGAACTCAAACTATCCCTGTTTGCTGATGACATGATTATATATTTAGAGGAACCTGGAAATTCCACCAGAAAACTCTTAGAACTCATAAGTGAATTCAGTAAAGTAGCAGGTTACAAGATCAATGCCCATAAATCCAACGCATTTTTATACATAAGTGATGAATCTTCAGAAAGAGAAATTAGGAAAACTACCCCATTCACAATAGCCTCGAAAAAAATAAAATACTTGGGAATCAATCTCACAAAAGAGGTGAAAGACCTCTACAATGAGAACTATACAACACTAAAGAAAGAAATTAAAGAACACCTTAGAAGATGGAAAGATCTTCCATGTTCTTGGATAGGAAGAATTAATATTGTCAAAATGGCCATACTACCTAAAGTGCTACACAAATTCAATGCAATTCCAATTAAAATCCCAATGATGTACCTTACAGAAATAGAGCAAGCAATTATGAAATTCATCTGGAAGAATAAGAAACCCAGAATCGCTAAAGCAATCCTTAGCAGGAAGAGTGAAACAGGGGGTATTGCAATACCAGATCTTCAACTCTACTACAAAGCAATAGTAACAAAAACAGCATGGTATTGGTACCAAAATAGAAAGGTAGATCAATGGTACAGAATAGAGGACACGGACACAAACCCAAATAAATACAATTTTCTCATACTAGACAAAGGGGCCAAAAATATGCAATGGAGAAAAGATAGCCTCTTCAACAAATGGTCCTGGGAGAATTGGAAATCCATATGCAACAGAATGAAACTAAACCCATATCTCTCACCATGCACGAAACTAAACTCAAAATGGATTAAGGACCTCGGAATCAGACCAGAGACCCTGCAGATTATAGAAGAAAAAGTAGGTCCAAATCTTCACCTTGTTGGTCTAGGATCAGACTTCCTTAACAGGACTCCCATAGCACAAGAAATAAAAGCTAGAATCAACCACTGGGATAGATTCAAACTAAAAAGCTTTCTCTCAGCAAAGGAAACTATCAGCAATTCAAAGAAAGAGCCTACAGAGTGGGAGAATATCTTTGCCAATCATACTTCAGATAGAGCACTAATCTCCAGAATCTATAAAGAACTCAAAAAACTTTACTCCAAGAATTCAAATAATCCAGTCGACAAATGGGCTAAGGAAATGAATAGACACTTCACAGAAGAAGATCTACAAGCAATCAACAAACATATGGAAAAATGTTCAACATCTCTAGTAATAAGAGAAATGCAAATCAAAACCACCCTAAGATTCCATCTCACCCCAATTAGAATGGCGATTATCAAGAATACGAGCAACAACACGTGTTGGCGAGGATGTGGGGAGAAAGGTACACTCATACATTGCTGGTGGGGCTGCAAATGAGTGCAGCCACTCTGGAAAGCAGTGTGGAGATTCCTTAGAAAACTTGGAATGGACCCGCCATTTGACCCAGCTATCCCACTCCTTGGCCTATACCCAAAGGACTTAAAATCAGCATACTACAGAGATACAGCCACATCAATGTTCATAGCTGCTCAATTCACAATAGCCAGACTGTGGAACCAACCTAGATGCCCTTCAATTGATGAGTGGATAAAGAAGCTGTGGTATATATATACAATGGAATATTACTCAGCCATAAAGAATGATAAAATTATGGCATTTGCAGGCAAATGGATGAAATTGGAGAATATCATGCTAAGTGAGATAAGCCAATCTCAAAAAGCCAAAGGACGAATGATATCGCTAATAAGTGGAGGATGACACATAATGGGGGGGGAGGGAAGGGTTAGTGTTAGGGTTAGAGTTAGGGTTAGGGAGTGGGGCAAGTATGGAGGAAGGAAGTACTGTATAGAGGGTAAAGAGGGGTGGGAGGGGTGGGGGGAAGGGAAAAAATAACAGAATGAATCAAACAACATTACTCTATGTAAATTTATGATTACACAAATGGTATGCCTTTACGCCATGTACAAACAGAGAAACAACATGTATCCCATTTGTTTACAATTAAAAAAAATTTTAAAAAAAAATTACAGAAAATTAAATCTTTATTTAAGAAAATCCAAAAATACTGGATTGTTACTTTTGTATTTAAGTCCTGTCACTCAAGAGCAGTAATTAGGAATACCTTGTCAGAGGAATGCAAAGAAACTCATCTCTTAAAATTATTCTTAACAAGCCATTGTTACCTGGCATTACTAGTAGCAAAGTATATGGATTTGGTAATATTGGATGAATATCTGAAACTATGTTCCTTTTAGCTCCCAGATCTTCTTGCCCAAATTAGTATGCATCAGAGGGTTTTTAATTTTTTTTAATGAAAGATTGGGTTATTGCAGGGTGTTTGGCAAATACAACCAAATTCATTTTTTAAGAACTTGCCCACAAGAGATTTCAACCCTATTAATACTTCACTTTTAAGGATATATTGTTTCTTCATGGGGTATTGCCACTTCCTTAAACAAAGTACTGTTTGAGAAAATATTTGTCATCCTTCTCAGGGTCCCTTTGACCAATATAGCCTTATTTGTTTATTTACTGTGACCTTGGATTGTACCCATGTATCCATATGCTCAGCACTTTAAATTCTTGTTTTTATTTTAAGTTAGGGTATCACTAAGTTGTTTAGTGCATATGGTGGTAATGAAATTGAAATCCTCTTGCCTCCTCCTCCCAAACAGCTGGGATTAGTGGTATATGCCACTGCACCTGACTCAATCATTTCATTAAAAAAAACTATCACAAATTGATTTTTGTTTTTAAAAATTGAATATTTTTTATTTTTCTTTACATGAACTTTTTTATATTTGTGCACATAAACTGTAAATGTCATTTGTTCCAATTGAAAAAAAAAAAAAAAGATAAAGTCATTGCTTCATTATGGACAGGAGGCAACCAGTGGACTTTATCAGCTGGGATCCAAGATATTATGGAACAGTCTGGTGCTGGCCTCTCCAGCAGTAGAGCATGTAACTGAGGTTATTGGAATGCTTTTGGAAGAAAAGAAGTGTTGGGGTTAGGAGCCCTGGTACCACTGTTTTGGTCCACTGCCCACCAGCTGCATACTCTTGAAGGTAACCATTTCCGCACGGCCTCCTACACTCAACTAAAGTTAATACTAACAGTTCTTTTTGAGCACTAAATGAGTGTACACAATAAGTGCTTAGAACAGTGCCTGACAAACTACTCCATGAACGTATTAAGTCTAATTAGGTATCATTTACATTGATCTTAGTTCTTCAAAGGTCTAGGGGGCCACACCATGGGACAAGCACTCTGACTCACATTAACATTCTAAAGGGCCAAGGCTGTGAGAGATCTCTAGGATGAGATAGTATGATCTGTCTCGATGTTATTTTTTTTTTTAATTTGTCTTTAGCTATACATGACAGTATTTTGACACTATAAATACATGGAGTTTAACTTATTCTAATTAGAATCCCCTTCTTATGGTTGTACATTATGTGGAGTTTCACTGGTCATGAATTCATATATAGACATAAGAAAGTTATGTCTGATTCATTCTACTATCTTTTCTATTTCCTTCCCTTCATTACCCTTTGTCTAATCCAACAAACTTTTCTATTCTTCCCTCCCTGATCCCTTATTATGTGTTAATATCCACATGTCAGAGAACATTTGACCTTTGGTTTTGGGGGGATTAACTTATTTCACTTAGCATGATAGTCTCCAGTTCCATCCATTTACTGGCAAATGCCATAATTTCATTCTTCTTTATGGCTGAGTAATATTTCATAGTGTATATACCCCACATTTATTTTATCCATTCATAAAGTTTATGAGACAATTCAAGAAGATTTAGAGGTGAAATAATTGCATTATGAGCCTTAACCTAATCAGCACATTAATTCTCTGATAGGGATTAATGGAGTGGTGAGTAGGCAGGTAAGGTGCGGCAGGGAGGAGGTGGGTCATTGAGGAGATGCCTTCAGATATGCGTTTTGTCAGCTGAACTTAGTCTCTGCTTCCTGGAGTCATGTACTGAGTTTCTGTTCTCTCCCATATTCTTCTGCCATTTTCTGCCTCACCTAAGGCCCCAAAGAATGGAGTTGGCCATCTATAGACTAAGACCTCTGAAACCATGAACCCCAAAATAAGCCTCCTCATTGTTCTTGTCAGGTCTTTTTGTCACAACAGCAATAAAACCAACTAAAATAACCACATTTGACATTTTAAGAATAGGGAAATTCATCCATTCTCTTAAAAGGCCATAGCTCTTAACTCACATTAGCCAGATGAGCAATTTGGTTGGATGAGGTAGGGAGGGAAATGCCACCCACTCCCCATTAAGTCAGTTTTGGAAAAAATAGATTCCTTCATTGAATTTTGATCTTCATTTCCAGAGTCTGGCTGAGTAGCAGAGTCAAAACCCCTAATGGTTATTGGATGGGTCGGGGGTCTATCTGTTCTCTTCCTTCTCTGTAGAACACAGGGGTACTCTGTGCCAACTGCCCTTACCTTTGGGTTTTAAGATCAAAGTTATGAACAAAGAGGAAGTACCCCATTTTACATTCTGGTACACTTTTGCCCATTTTGCCCTGATGATTTCTTTACCTCAGTTTTATGGTTTGGGTGTGAGGTTTCCTCATATAGCCTCCTGTGTTAATGCAGGAATACTCAGGTGAAATGATTGGACTGTGAAAGCTGTAACCTCATCTGTCCATCCTAGTTTAAATGGACTGACTGGGTGGGAACTATAGGCAGGTAGGTCACTGGGGCGTGCCCAGGAAGGGTGCATCTTCCCTGAAGCCCCTTCCCCATATTTTGGCCACCAAGACTGAGCAGCTTCCCTCCACCATGCTCTTCTGCCATGATGTTCTGCCTTACCTTGGGCCAGAGCAATGAAGTTGGCTAACCATGAACAAATCTGGCACCACAAACTAACTTTTCCTCCGCTAACTTGTTCTCTGTCAGGTATTTTGGTCCCAGTGATGCAAAGCTAA
The DNA here is from genome assembly GCF_902686455.1 of Sciurus vulgaris. Lineage (NCBI taxonomy): Eukaryota > Metazoa > Chordata > Mammalia > Rodentia > Sciuridae > Sciurus > Sciurus vulgaris. Next base: position 56,610,515 of record NC_136466.1, read on the forward strand.
CACTTGAAATGGTCACTAAAACTCTGCGTGACCTGCAAAATGTCAGTCAAGCTATGCATGAAAGAAAGAACCCTAACAAGTCCCTTTAGGAGTCAGACAGCTGAGGAAATAGCATAGTACTGAGTGTTAAGAGTAGTCACTGATCAAATTTAACCAAAAGCAAGTTATCTTTTTTCAGAACTTTTACAGAGAGTAAATAAAATTGTTGCAACTCATTTTGGCTGCAAAGAGACAGTCTTGAGTTTATTTTCTTCCTGCCCCATAGAATGGTATTTTCTAAAAGAAAAAAAATGAAAGGAATAGGACAAATCCCAGGTCAATTTTGAGATCATTTGTGCTTTGTCCAAAAGCAGTTCCAAGTTCATGTCAGGCTTAAGAAAACTAAACATTAGACAATCGAAAATATAATCAATTGATCAATTGTCAATACCCTTGAAGGTCACAGGTTACTGAGTAACAGCTGGCAGAGATTGGTGAATAGCCAGTCCCTCAACACAAATACATCACCTCTGATGGGTCAGACCAATGACAGGTGACAGGTTCATTCAGGCTGGGACAGTTTTTCTTCATCTGTCCCACACAAGTGACCAAAGTTACCTCCAGCCTTAAGATTTAAAATAGACCCAAGTCTAAGTGAGGGTTGGGATTTAGGGGAGGGAGTGCAGTTACTGATCAAAGAGTATAAGTTTCTGGCTGGACACAGTGGAGCACGCCTGTAATCCCAGCGGCTCAGGAGGCTGAGGCAGGAAGATTGTGAGTTCAAAGCCAGCCTCAGCAACTTAGCAAGGCCCTTAGCAACTCAATGAGAGTCTAAAATACCAAAATGGCCTAAGGATGCAACTCAGTGATTAAGCGCCCCTGGGTTCAATCCCAGGTACCAAAAGAAAAAGAATAAAAAAAAAAGAGTATAAAGTTCTGGATGGACAGGATTGAGTTTTAAATCTATTGTATAATAGGATGATTATATTCAATGTATTATATATTTCAAAAACAGTAAACTTCAAATGTCTCACCATGAAAATGATAGAGAATTGAGGTGATACGTTAATGATTCCACCTAGTCTACATAAATCACATGATACCTCATAATGCGTACACAATGATTTTGTTGATTACAATATTTTTAAATATCAAAAAATATGGGCGATCCAAGATGGTGGACTAGAGGGTGACTGCATCTTCAGTCGCTCCAGAACCCAGGATTCAAGAAGGGGAGGCATTGAGAGACTCGGACTAAAATAGAGCCTCGGGGTGAGTCTCCCCCACCCAGTGAAGCGCTGCCCGGGCGGCAGGCCCGAATTCGGGTGGCTTATTAGAGTAGGGAAGAGCAGCTAGAGTCCTCCCCAGGCAGCCCTGCGCACTCCGGCTGTGGGATCCTCCCACAGGGCCAGATTCTCCAGCATCTTGGAGCAGGCCCCCCAGTGAGAGCCTTCTTGCACAGAACCAAGCTCCAAGTCCCTGAACCAGGGCGGCGAGTTCCTGCCCGCAGGTTGCTTCAAGGACCAGGACAGGGCAGCCAGGGACTTCCCCAAGCAGCCCGCAGCCCGGCTCCCTCCAGCGGGAAGCGCCTTTCCAGGCTAGCTTCTCGGAGCAGACCCCCCAGTGAGAGCCATTCCACATAGAGCCAGCTCCAAGTCCTGGAACCAGTAGAGGGCTAGGGGCAGCTTTCCTTGGAAGTGCTGCATTATCAAGTTACTCTAAGTCTTCAGGCTACTGAAGGCAGGAAGGTGATACACTGGAAATTTACAGGGACAATATAAGCCAATAGAAGAATTCTGCAATATCACAAAGTCCCACTGACATCGGACCAATATAAGAAAACAAGGGAAGAAAATGTCCCAAACAAACCTAGATACTATATCAATAAAACCCAATGACAGCACAGCACAAGAAATGTCAGAAAGGGAGTTCAGAATGTACATAATTAAAACAATCAGGGAAGCAAATGAGGAGATGAAAGAACAAATGCAGGCATTGAAGGAGGAGATGAAAGAGCAAATGCAGGCATTAAATGATTGCACCAATCAACAATTAAAGGAGCAAATACAGGAAGCAAGAGATCATTTCAATAAAGAGTTAGGGATTTTGGAAAAAAAAAAAAAAACAGAAATCCTTGAAATGAAGGAAACAATAAACCAAGTTAAAAACTCCATAGAAAGCATAACCAATAGGATAGAACACCTGGAAGACAGAACCTCAGATATTGAAGACAAAATATTTAATCTTGAAAACAAAGTTGACCAAAAAGAAAAGATGGTAAGAAATCATGAACAGAATCTACAAGAATTATGGGATATCATGAAAAGGCCAAATTTAAGAATTATTGGGATTGAGGAAGGCTTAGAGAAACAAACCAAAGGAATGAAAAATCTATTCCATGAAATAATATCAGAAAACTTCCCAAATCTGAAGAATGAAACAGAAAAACCAATTACAAGAGGCTTGTAGGACTCCAAATATACAAAATTACAACAGACCCACACCAAGTCACATTATTATGAAAATACCTAACATACAAAATAAAGACAGAATTTTAAAGGTTGTGAGAGAAAAGAATCAAATTACACTCAGGGGGAAACCAATAAGAATACCAGCAGATTTTTCAATCCAGACCCTAAAAGCTAGAAGGGCCTGGAACAACATTTACAAAGCCCTGAAAGAAAATGGATGCCAACCAAGAATCTTATACCCAGCAAAAATTACTTTCAGATTTGACGATGAAATAAAATCCTTCCATGATAAACAAAAGCTAAAGGAATTTACAAAAAGAAAGCCAGCATTGCAGAACATTCTCAGCAAAATATTCCATGAGGAAGAGATGAAAAACAATGATGCAAATCACCAATGGGAGGAACTAGCCTAAAGGAATAGCCAAATAAAGGGGAAACCAAATCATGTCAAAAAACAAAAATGAGTCAAATGACTGGGAATACAAATCATATCACAATAATAACCCCGAATGTTAATGGCCTGAACTCATCAATCAAAAGACATAGACTGGCAGAATGGATTAAAAAGAAAAATCCAACAATTTGCTGCCTGCAAGAGACTCATCTCATAGAAAGAGATACCCATAGACTAAAGGTGAAAGGAGGGAAAAAACATACCATGCACACGGACACAGCAAAAAAGCAGGAGTATCCATCCTCATTAAGATAATGTGGACTTCAAGCCAAAACTAGTCAGAAGGGATAAAGAAGGACATTACATACTACTTAAGGGAAGCATATATCAGCAAGACATAACAATCATAAATATCTATGCCCCCAACATCGGCTCATCCATGTACGTCAAACAAATCCTTCTCAATTCCAGAAATCAAATAGACCACAACACAATAATACTAGGCGATTTTAACACACCTCTCTCACCGCTGGATAGATCGTCCAAACAAAAATTGAATAAAGAAACCATAGATCTCAATAACAATCAACAATTTAGACTTAACCGACTTATATAGAATATACCATCCAACAAAGAACGAATACACTTTCTTCTCAGCAGCAAATGGATCCTTCTCTAAAATAGACCATGTCTTATGCCACAAAGCTACTGTTAGCAGATACAAGTAGAGATAGTACCTTGTACTCTATCAGATCATAATGGATTGAAATTAGAAATAAATGACAGAATAAAAAACAAACTTCTCCAATACCTGGAGATTAAATAATACACTATTATATGATGAATGGATAACAGAAGGCATCAGGAGGGAAATTTAAAAATTCTTAGAAGTAAACGAGAACAAAGACATCATATCAAAATCTCTGGGACACTTTGAAAGCAGTACTTAGAGGAAGATTTATTTCATGGGGTGCATTCAACAAAAAAAGTAGAAATCAACAAATAAACGACTTAACACTACAGCTCAAAGCCCTAGAAAAAGAAGAGCAGACCAACACCAAAAGTAGTAGAAGACAGGAAATAGATAAAATCAGAGCCGAAATCAACGAAATTGAAACAAAAGAAACAATAGGAAAAATTACCAAAATAAATAGTTGATTTTTTGAAAAAATAAACAAAATTGATAAACCCTTAGCCACACTAACAAAGAGAAAGAGGGAGAAAACTCAAATTACTAAAATTCGGAAAAAACAAGGAAATATCACAACAGACACGAGTGAAATACAAAACATAATTAGAAGCTATTTTGAAAATCTATACTCCAACAAAACAGAAAACCTCGAAGACATCAACAAGTTTCTAGAGACATATGAATTACCTAAACTGAACGAGGAGGACATACACAACTTAAAGAAATCAATTTCAAGCAATGAAATAGAAGAGGTCATCAAAAGCCTACCAACAAAGAAAAGTCCGGGACCAGATGGGTTCTCAGCCGAGTTCTACAAAACCTTTAAAGAAGAGCTCATTCCAATACTTCTCAAAGTATTCCATGAAACAGAAGAGGAGGGAACCCTCCCAAACTCATTCTATGAAGCCAATATCACCCTGTTACCTAAATCAAACAGAGATACATCAAGGAAAGAAAATTTCAGACCAATATCCTTAATGAACATCGATGCAAAAATTCTCAACAAAATTTGGGCAAATTGCATACAAAAATATATTAAAAAGTGCACCACGATCAAGTGGACAAAATTTTAGCAAATCGCATACAAAAATATATTAAAAAGATAGTGTACCACGATCAAGTGGGTTTTATCCCAGGGATGCAAGGTTGGTTCAACATCCGGAAATCAATAAATGTCATTCACCATATCAACAGACTAAAAATTAAGAATCACATGATTATTTCAATAGATGCAGAAAAAGCATTTGATAAAATACAGCATCCCTTCATGCTCAAAACACTAGAGAAAATTGGGGTAGTGGGAACATTCCTTAACATTGTAAAGGCCATCAACGCTAAGCCCATGGCCAATATCATTCTAAATGGTGAAAAACTGAAAGCATTCCCCCTAAAAACTGGAACAAGACAGGGATGCCCTCTTTTACCACTTCTATTCTACATTGTTCTTGAGACTCTAGCCAGAGCAATTAGACAAACCAAAGAAATTAAAGGGATATGAATTGGAAAAGAGGAACTCAAACTATCCCTGTTTGCTGATGACATGATTATATATTTAGAGGAACCTGGAAATTCCACCAGAAAACTCTTAGAACTCATAAGTGAATTCAGTAAAGTAGCAGGTTACAAGATCAATGCGCATAAATCCAATGCATTTTTATACATAAGTGATGAATCTTCAGAAAGAGAAATTAGGAAAACTACCCCATTCACAATAGCATTGAAAATAATAAAATACTTGGGAATCAATCTCACAAAAGAGGTGAAAGACCTCTACAATGAGAACTACAGAACACTAAAGAAAGAAATTAAAGAAAACCTTAGAAGATGGAAAGATCTCCCATGTTCTTGGATAGGCAGAATTAATACTGTCAAAATGGCCATACTACCAAAAGTGCTATACAGATTCAATGCAATTCCAATTAAAATTCCAATGGTGTACCTTACAGAAATAGAGCAAGCAATCATGAAATTCATCTGGAAGAATAAGAAACCCAGAATAGCTAAAGCAATCCTCAGCAGAAAGAGCGAAGCAGGGGGTATCGCAATACCAGATCTTCAACTCTATTACAAAGCAATAGTAACAAAAACGGCATAGTATTGGTACCAAAATAGACAGCTAGATCAATGGTACAGAATAGAGGACATGGACACAAACCCAAATAAATACAATTTTCTCATACTAGACAAAGGTGCCAAAATATGCAATGGAGAAAAGATAGCCTCTTCAACAAATGGTGCTGGGAGAATTGGAAATCCATATGCAACAGAATGAAACTAAACCCCTATCTCTCACCCTGCACAAAACTCAACTCAAATGGATCAAGGACCTCAGAATCAGACCAGAGACCCTGCATCTTATAGAAGAAAAAGTAGGTCCAATCCTTCAACTTGTTGGCTTAGGATCAGACTTCCTTAACAGGACTCCCATAGCACAAGAAATAAAAGCTAGAATCAACCACTGGGATAGATTCAAACTGAAAAGCTTTCTCTCAGCAAAGGAAACTATCAGTAATGTGAAGAGAGAGCCTACAGAGTGGGAGAATATCTTTGCCAATCATACTTCAGATAGAGCGCTAATTTCCAGAATCTATAAAGAACTCAAAAAACTCTATACCAAGAATACAAATAATCCAATCAACAAATGGGCTAAGGAAATGAACAGACACTTCACAGAAGGAGATGTACAAGCAATCAACAGATATATGAAAAAATGTTCAACATCTCTAGTAATAAGAGAAATGCAAATCAAAACTACCCTAATATTTCATCTCACCCCAATTAGAATGGCGATTATCAAGAACACAAGCAACAACAGGTGTTGGAGAGGATGTGGGGAAAAAAAAACACTCATACAATGCTGGTGGGACTGCAAATTAGTGCAGCTACTCTGGAAAGCAGTGTGGAGATTCCTTAGAAAACTTGGAATGGACCTACCATTTGACCCAGCTATCCCACTCCTTGGCCTATACCCAAAGGACTTAAAATCAGCATACTACAGAGATACAGCCACATCAATGTTCATAGCAGCTCAATTCACAATAGCCAGACTATGGAACCAACCTAGATGCCCTTCAATTGATGAATGGATAAAGAAACTGTGGTATATATATACAATGGAATATTACTCAGCTATAAAGAATAATAAAATTATGGCATTTGCAGGCAAATAGATGAAATTGGAGAATATCCTGTTAAGTGAGATAAGCCAATCTCAAAAATCCAAAAGAGGATTGATCTCACTGATAAACGGATGATGACACTTAATGGGGGGTGGGAGTGGGACTAGAATGGAGGAAGGAGGGACTGTATAGAGGGAAAAGAGAGGTGGGAGGGGTGGGGGGAAGGAAAAAAATAATGGAATGAATCAAACATCATTACTCTATGTAAATTTATGAATATGCAAATGGTATGCTGTTACTCCATGTACAAACAAACAACATGTATCCCATTTGTTTACAATAAAAATAAATTAAAAAAAAAAAGAACACAAGCAACAATAGGTGTTGGCGAGGATGTGGGGAAAAAGGTACACTCATCCATTGCTGGTGGGGTTGCAAATTAGTGCAGCCACTCTGGAAACAGTATGGAGATTCCCCAGAAAGCTTGGAATGGGACCACCATTTGACCCAGCTATTCCACTCCTTGGCCTCTACCCAAAGGACTTAAAATCAGCGTACTACAGAGATACAGCCACATCAATGTTCATAGCTACTCAATTCACTATAGCCAGATTGTGGAACCAACCTAGATGCCCTTCAGTTGATGAATGGATAAAGAAACTGTGGCATATATATACAATGGAATATTACTCCACCATGAAGAATGATAAAATTATGGCATTTGCAGGCAAATGGATGAAATTGGAGGATATCATGCTAAGTGAGATAAGCCAATCTCAAAAAACTAAACGACGAATGATCTCGCTGATAAGCGGATGAGGACATATAAGGGGGGGTATGAGGGGTTAACGTTCGGGTTAGGGTTAGGTTTAGGGTTAGGGATAAGGAGGGTGGTAAGAATGGAGGAAGGAAGGACTGTATAGAGGGAAAAGGGGGGGAGGGTGGGGGGAAGGGAAAAAAATAACAGAATGAATCAAACAACATTGCCCTATGTAAATTTATGATTTTTAATTAAAATTTTAAAAAAATATGTATGTATAGTCAAGCTCAAATAATATATTAAGTAGCCAAAATTTTAGGAAATATGTCTCATGTTGGGGGTTTTGGTGTATGCATTTATTATCTCCTACATCAGACATGCTGACAACTCGGTTATAATAATTAAATTATAAATGTCTTATATGTACAGCATAATTATTACTTTTACTTTACAAAATAAAATTTGCCTCCCACACATTAACATTTTATCTGGCCATTTAACTACTGATAATGATTCTTTATGAATCAAGCCCACAACCTGGAGATTTTCTACCTCATGTTCCTTTGGACCCTTGCAAAAACAATATAGAACTCCTGCAGTGTAAAATTAGACCTAAACTTAATTATCTTGCAGCCTATTTCCTGAGTTTAATTAACTTTTCTGAGTGGTTTCCACTGCAATGAGGACTAGACCCATTTTGTATTATTTAGTGTTATAATTTCTCTTCTCCCTTAGTTCCAAGGACACTATACGCTCCCTCCAGTCCTAATTGCCATGGCAAATGCAGAGATATGAGAACTGAAAAACAGCTACAACCAAAATTAAGAGTGTGCTGCTGTGCATACTAATACAGGGACAGAAATCTATAAGCATGCTATCTATAATCCCTGCTAGCCTCTAAATGAACTGACTTTAAATATTTCATTATCTTGTTAAGTAAATTCAGATTATGGATTCAAATCCTCATCACCACAGATCATCAGGCTGTTTCAGGAGTAAAAATTGAGCCGAGGCAACAGACTTTTATAAGCTACAATATGCCATACATTCATACCTCAAGGTGCCTTCTTTCCTCATACATACGTGTACAGCTATTCTGAACTCTAGGACTGGATGTAGCAAGGTATTCTGTCTCTTTAAAGTACCTAAATCTTTCTTCCATGGTGATGGAGCAAAGGTGGGCTTTGGAGTCCAGCAGAATGGAATCAAACCAGATTGTTCCATGAGCTCTGTAGTCACCAGCAAGTACCTGTCTGGGAGCCTACATTTGCCTACTACTGAAAGCAGGTGAAGGTAATTGCCCCACTGGTAACAAGGGTGATGGTCCAATGAGATGATCAACGATGATCCCTCACTTTTCCTTTCCCCATGCAGTATGTCAGAGAAAGCGGTTTCCTTCCAGGCAAGGTCAGCAGTTGACGTCTAACATGCCATTGTGCTGTGGGAATGGCCAAGCGGGTATGTGAACAGGAAAACAGACTTGGAAAGGGGAGCCCTTTGTCAAGACAGGTAAGAATGAAACCACCTGACGGAAAGGTTGCAAAGAACTAAATGTTACATACAATAGCAAAAAAAAAAAAAAAAAAAAAAAAAAAAAAGAGGCAGTGAAGGAAGGGAGAAGGGAATGGAACATGAAGCATCCAGAATAATCTAATATAACATGCTTAAAAGAAGGCCATGACAAAAACCTAAGAGATCCAAAAAGCCAAGAGGAGACTTCCAAGTCATGCCTCCACCTCCACCTCCATCCCCAACTCTGCTGCAGCCTTTTGCAGAGCCTGTGTTTACACTGGGAGCCCCTGAAGTCTGGCACAGAGAGATGCAGAATACCTTTCTGATGCCACCAGGTACTTTGTGCCCGACAATCTTTTTCCCTCGTACTTGTTGCTGGTGCAGTTACATAACTGAGATTTTCCTTGTTTGAAACCATAGTTTGCATCCTCAGTTCTGTAACCAGGAAGGCTGTGGGTTGTCACACCACCATCCCTGATCACACCTTGACCTGGCTTCAGTCTTTTCTTGGACCCTCCTCAGCCACAAGCGTTCTCTCTTCCATCTCAACATCCACCCTTTAATTGTCCAGAACCCTGCTCCCCATCCACAAGTAAAGGGATACAGAATGAGGAGTGCGTTCAATTGTTTGGAGCCATGGCAGGAGGTAGCTGGCCCCAGCAGCTCTACCCACGCAGCCCCGTGAACTAGCCACAAGGCTCCACCCTCTCTCCCATGCCCGAGGGAAGCACCTGAGCAGCCTAATCCTAAGCTTCTTTGCCTTCAGAGACCCCCAAAGAGAGTTGAACAGCCCCACCCACAACCACTACCCACTCTTCAGGAAGTAATCTCTCAGTCACCGTTTGTCCCAGGAAGTAGACATGCACCTCTGTCCCCCCTTCCATTGCTCCAGAAACAGCCAGGTTGTCCTGTCCCCATAATCTTGACCCCAGAAAGCAGCTTAGTAACCAACTCCAATCTACCTGGCCCACAGAGGAAGCAGATAAACAGCCCTGCCCAATCACCTATGACTTTCAAGCAGTCGAGCAGCCTTTCCTAAGAAGCTTGGCCCATGGAGGCTCCTGGGAAGCAATCAGGAAGTTCTACCCATTCTCCTATGACCTTAAGAAGCTACCCCAGAAGCCTATTATTGGAAGCTTAACCTACTGAGGCCCTGAAAAGCAGATTTTCATTTCCTGAAAACAGCTAGACAGACCACCTTGAGAAGTTAAGCAGTAGAGGCCCCATGAAGTCTCTGGTGCAGCCCTCAGACACTGATAGGCACCCCACCCTGCTACTGGCCACACTGTACCACCAGCATCTGGGCCCCCCAGGATGGCCCCACCCTCAAACAACCCATAGGAATGGAGAGGCACCTCACACACACAACCAGGCACCCTGTGCCTAGAACTGACAGGGTAGCTACCCCACCTAATGGGGCTACATCCCACCTAGCAGTGTAATCCCACAATGCTCACAGCCCAGGCCACTAGGACTTTTCAAAAATAAATTACAGCTGAAGAAACTACAGACACTATAATGAAGTGCCCACCTGGAACCAAAGCCAAGGCAGCAGAACCAACCCAAGTGTCTACCACAGTTTGCCAGCAGAAAGTCTTCTAAGATAGCCACTCTATAAAACTGGCACAGGCAACTCACCCACCAAATGCACTAATACTAATGTAGGGACATGAGCATGAAAAAAGTGATGTGCTGCCTCCAAAGAAATACAAACTGTCTAGAAACAAATGCAAAAGAAAAAAATACATGAGTTGACTGAAAAAGTTCAAAATAATGAATTTAAGGAAACAAAGAGGTACAAGAGAATAGATGATCCAATGGTATTATAAAGACAATGCATGATATTAATGAGAATTTTAGCAAAGAGATCATAAGAAGCAATTCGAAATCTTGGGGCTAAGGAACTCAAATAAAAGTTGTTTGAGAGTCTCAATAATCAAGACCAAAGAATTTGAGCTTAAACAGTTCTTTTGAAATAACACAATCAGAAAACAGAGAAGGAAAGGGGGAAAGAAAATGACTTTGAGACTTTGCGACACCATTATTTTAGCAAAGTTTTGTATCGTGACATTCCAGAAGACTAGAAACCCCTATTCAATGAAATAATTGCTTAAATCTGGCTACATCTTAGGAAATCCATGAACATCCAGGTCCAAGAAGAAAAAAGAACCCCCAATAGATTTAACCAAAAAGGATCTTTTCCAAACTGTATTATAGTCCAACTCTCTAAAGTATATGACAGTAGTTGGGTATAGTGGTGCACACTTGTGATCCCAGCAGCTTAGGAGGCTGAGACAGGAAGATCCCAAGTTCCAGGCCAGACTCGGCAACTTAGCAAGGCCCTCAGCAAATTATTAAGATCCTGTCTCAAAAACACGAAGGGCTTCAGAGGTACCTCAGTGGTGAATTACCCCTGGGTTAAATACCTAGTACCAAAAACAAAATTAACACAAATTAAAGAAAATATGGTATATACACACAATACCCTATTAGTCATAAAAAATGAAATTGTCATTTGCAACATGGGATGGATCTAGAGGATATTAAGCAAAATAAGTTGAAGCACAGAAAGAAAAAAAATATGTATTCTCACTTACACATGAAAGTTAATCTCGAAAAAGTAATAACAATGTTTGCCAGAACCTAGAATGGCTTGGGGGAGGGAGGGATGGAGAGAGGATGGTTCACAGGTATGAGGGTACAGTTGGATAGGAAAATCTTCTCATTCCATAGCATAGTAGATAACTTTGACAATTAGTCAAGTATTTCAAAATATCTAGAGAGGATTTCAAATTTTCCTAAGACAAAGAAAAGATGTCTGGTGATATATGCCAATTACCCTGATCTGACCATTACATGTTGTATAAATTAATTTTTAAAAGATTGTTCCGAGTTGTGGAAAGAGGCACCTCCACCCCAGGAAGATCTAGAGCCACAGGTTAATGTCAGCATAATAGGCAGGTCGCTGTCCACTTGAGACCTTCACCCCAAAGTGAAGGCCAGCTGTGGCCTCTGGCTCAGGTGACCTGTGATACCACATCTCTGGCTCACACCAACATAACAGGGATAATTTCAATGTTCCTCCTTAACTTGACAAGAGTTGTTGTCCCAACTCAAACACAGAGCGCCCTGGAATTGTCCTGCTCCCCCGTGCCGCATGCCTCAGCCCGTCAAGGTTGAGCCACTGATCCTTGGTGTGGGGACATGCACCTTGGTCCTGGCACCTTTGTCGTTGCTATCCTTGTCCTCGTGACATCTCCTAGCCCAGGAAGGATTCCACTTCCCACGTTCATCACCTTGCTTTCATTCCAAATTCTCAAAGCTACCTTGATCAAGGAAATAATCCTCAAAGATGAGTCTGATATCTGATTGTGTTCTTCAAAAGTGAAAAACTCCCACACAATGGAAACCATCTATTCCTCATCTTTAGTCCATAATATTGACCATCACAGACCCTTAAAATTTCTTTTTTTTTAAACTCGGGTTTGAAATCATTTCAAGCCATAGAGAACTTGGTGCCTGAACATCCTCCTGCCTGGTCTCTCCCCCATCTGCCCACACACTCCACTGCACCAACATTAAATCATCCTGCATACCCTGCGTGTACCTGCCAACATCATCCACTGTCTAACTGCAGCCAGCAGCTGTTTATTTACAATTAGATCTGCCAGCTGGAAAGCAAACATTCTACGTTACCAAATCAATCAATGTTGCAGGGAGGGGAAGAAAAAAAACAGGTACAGCGTGAAATGGAGGACAGGAACATTACATTATATTGCAGCTGTCCTTGTCCAATGCTATTAGATGTTCTCAGCACTAAGAATTAATATAACTGTGGTCTGTGATCAGCTGTCTTCCTGTTGCAGCTTCAACATCTAAGAAAGGCAGCCCAGTAGAGGTAAAGATTCGGCTTCAGAACCCCACAGCCTTCATCTAAAGACATGGGCAAGTCTATCCTAAAGAGCAGTTCTCTATCATGGAATTCATGTTTATCACATTTATTTTCTCTTTTGCTCAAGTAGTGAATTTAAGTAGCAGTTAGAGCTAAACCACACATTGATACTGGAACTTCAAAGTATCATACTATAATGTACGTAGTATGCAAGGGTGTTTGTATTTGGGGGCAGGCTCTCATTTAAGGACTCTTAAATGATTAATATCTCTTCATAAAGTGACCCTTGATAAGGTAGTCCTCCAGTTTTTATTGATTCACATATTTGCAGATGTTCATGACCTCGATTTGGCTGATAACACTTAGCTCACATTAAAACATGTGCCCAGTTTATTCCTCAAAATTGGAAAAACGAAAGAGTAACAATTTAGTAGAAATACAGCAGCAAAGGTTTACCAAGCCTAGGTGTGGCTTGGGCTCCATAGCTACTATTCAAGTTGGTGAAATTTAATTGATTTTTTTTTCTAAATTTTTTTTTGAGGGGGAGAATTAATGATTCATGAGAATCACAATGGGGAAGGACAGGCCACTAATTAAAAAATTGGAGGGTCACTAAACATGATGGCAGTATACAACTTAACATTTTTAACCCATAAAAACTTTGTATGAATGCATTCACACCTGTCAACACCCTCTAAAACTCACTGCAATTTGACTCCAAGGAAACCCTGTACCTGTGCTTCTTTGGGCCTGATGTACCATAAACTTGAAGGACTCTCCTCTCTGTGTGCTGGTTCCTAACAGGAAACCATTACTTGGCATAAACGCAGGAAGGTCTGCTGAAGCCTGACAGCTCCTTGACAATGTCTAGCCAGACCTGCTGCAGAACCCTCTGCCCTCATTAGTGAATACGCTGGCAGTGAACAGAAACACAAACTTGGACAGTTTAAGGAAGCAGGAAAAGATGGTGATGGGCTTTGGAAGAATGAATAAAACATTCTTGGCCAAATAGTGAGATTGGCCATTAGGGGTTCCAGAACCTCCATCAGGAGCTTCCCATTGCCTCTACCCAGATTTTGTTTTCAACCGAGGCTCCGATTCCACCACTTTCACTGAACTACCTCAACTCCAAGGGGAACAATCTACTTTGATACTACCTGGTTTGCCTAACAATTCCAAGCAGGATGGTAGAGTTTACTGGAGTGCATAGTTTTAAATTATAAGCAAACACTAGAAACAACTACACTGGCGATACAGATAGGTGTGCTGAGATAAGGGTCACGCTGAGGAAAGGCAATGGGACCACACAGGACCTCTTCAGACAAGTGAGGTTAATAGAAATTGGCAGTGTTTCCAGTAGTGGGGAGACTACACTGGAGACTGTGCAGTTATGTGTTTCCCTGATCCTGACCAGATAGGAGTAGGGTGGGATTGAGATGAAGCCTTTCCTAGAAACTGCTCACCAAGTGTAAATACAGTCTGTATGACCTACTCAGTGTCATTGTGTTACGGTTTTCTCCCTATTTATGATTATTTTGCTCCTGGAAGAATCTCTTTTTACACTCACCTTATGTACTCATTCTCATCTCTCAGGAGATCCAAAAAAAAAATACCATCATACTCATTTTGTTTATTTGATTGAATGCAATAGAAATTAGTTTTGGGAAACTTTGGTCAAATAGAGCAAAATGAGCAGCCAAGTATAAGGTAGGATGGAAACCAGGCTAATGCTGGGAAATAATGGACAGCCTCTTCAGAGCACAAAAAGTCAAATCCAGCCGTTTCCAATCTGTCATTCCACTCATGATTCAAATTTCTGGGTTGACTTTTGTGCCTACCATTGGGAAGAAGAGGGCTGGACCCTCAGATTCCCATGGAAGCTGCATGGACTGGGGAAGGGAGGAACAATGTGAGGAGCAGAAGACAGGCTGGATGCTGGGCAGGCCTTCCAATCACCAGGCTCAGCTCTTGTCCCCCTCCTCCACCTGCATTGGGTACATTTTATTGCTTCTTTTAACAGATTTCTCACATTCACCAGGTTTAAATTCCCACTATGGTTCGAATCAGAGGTTGTTCAAAGTTTCCACGTTGAAACCCAGCCCTTAAGATCTAAGAGGAAGATCCTTCGGAAGGAACACTAGTGAATTATGAGGGCGGAACACTCAGAATTAGATTAACACTCTTGTAAAGGGGGCCCAAGGGATCTTGTTTGTCCCGTCCACCATGTGAGGACACAGCAAGAGGTCATCAGGCTGCAACCCTGAAGAGGACTTTTTAAGAACCTGACCATCCCAGCACTGAGCCTGGGATTCCCAGCCTCTGGAACTCCAAGAAAGTCCATAAGCTGTCCAACTTACAGTGCTTTGTGGCAGGAGCCTAAATGGCCTAAAACAATCAACTCTTGAACTTCAGTTCTATTAATCACAAAGAATGAATAAGAAAATCTATGGAAAATTCTTTAAAAATAAAAAGCATTTTTAATGACATCAATGACCAAGAGAACTTTCTGCGATGGTGGAAATGATTTAAATCTGGTTTAAATTGGGCTGTCCAACATGGTAGCCACTAGTCACTTAAGACTAGTGCAGCTGAAGAACTGAACTTCATTTCATTTAAATATAAAGTCAAACACAGGCAATTATTTACCATAATAAACAGTGAGGAAGCGATGTAACACTCAAGAAATGTTTTGCTCTATTTGGAATCTGTATGGCTTCCATTACTACTGCACTCACATGTTCTACCAGTTGAAAGTTAAAATATTTTTCTAAGGTCATCAGGAATTCCGTCCCAATTGCAAAAATGTGGCTAATAAAGTGTGCTGTCACTAAGGACTTGCTTGCATCAGGTCCCCTAAAATCTAACCCATTCCCAAGCAAATACACAAAGCCCCAGGAAGTCCTGGGCTTCAACTAGCGCACTCCATAGGTGTACAGCCTTGGGTAAATCCAGTTCTTTCATTTCTTGAAAGGAAGGGGCAAGGCTTGTTATCCTGAGGCCTCTTTCTAACTCTAACCAGTTTTTACTTTTCTCCCATTAAAATTTAGAAGCCTTAAGGCAAGATTCCAAACAAACAGCTACAGGTTCAGGCTAGCAGACAAGTGAAACTTGCCTTGTGGGGCCTGGAGCAAGCTGGCAGAGACACACCCTGGCCCGTCACACCACTGACAATGTGCACTTACCTCTGGACTCTGATTCAGAGACCTCAAGATAGTTTTTCTTAATTGGCATCCAAAGGCATTTGTAAGAAAATCTGTCAGCTAGGCACAACTCATGAGGGCAGGGTGCAACAGATTGATTTGGATATCTTGTAGTTAAGAACCTGGAGGCTGGGCACAGGGGTGCACACCTGTAATCCCATGCTGAGAGAAGTCTGAGGCCTGCTGGGTAATTCAGCAAGACCCGGTCTCAAAATAAGTAATAAAGACTGGGGATGTAGCTTAGTGGCAGAATGACCTTGTGTTCAATCCCTAGTACCAAAAATTTAGACCTGCAGCACTCAAATTGTCCCTTTAAGGACCTACTCCAACACCCAGAGTTTTCTGACCAGCCCCCGCAAAATCCTATACCGTTTTTCAGTTAAATTTGTGTTTCTAAGTTCCCTTTGGGGGTTCCAAACATGATTCACATTCAGATGTCAACTGTTAGATGGAGCTTACCACCACCATGATTGTGAAGGTGGCTTTGTTTCTAATAACCAGAACAAAGAGAAAAATAATGTACCAAACACAATTCATGGGTGCCCGTCTCTCATTGATCATTCATGATGCTACGAAACAAATTCAAGTATGAAGGGATTCACCACTTCTGTTTTTCATTAAAATTTGTGTTTTATGGAAAACTGATTCAACTTAGTCTCAGATAAAACAGATTACTGCTTAGAAAATTCTAACCTTTCCCTACACAAGCATAACTTGTGACCACAAATCTTACTGCAGTAAGAGATTATAACCACCGGGTGGCAGCATTGTATCATTAAAGCTCATACCTTGAGATGCGCTCAAAAAAAATTTGTCTTGACCCAAAGTCAAGTCAATCTATGCTTCTTAGGTTCCTTCTTAGCTTAATAATTATTCATATTATTTGAATTTTATAGTTGTGGCTTAACCCATTCACTCTTAAATGTTTAAAACGTCGAGTTACAAACAATTTTGGAATTGGAGTTAAATGGAATAAAATTGAATAAGTATTTTTTAACAAACCTGTTTAAAGTAGTGTCCTTGATTATTAAACTCTGCATTTTTTAAGAGAAATTCTGAATGTCAAGATTTGTGTTCTGGAAAAGCTGAAGAGAGACTAGATATGCAAAGAATCTTTTAAAATACAGGGATTGGGCTGGGAGTATATAGTTCAACAGTATAACACTTGCCTTCTGTATGCGAGGCTCTGGGTTCAAGCCAACCCTAAAATACAGGAATTGTACCCCTGTGTACCATATTTAACTGCATAATTGCAGATAATTTTTTGCAAAAAAAGTGGGGCAAGACCATTATGAGAAGTGATTTTACACACACACACACACACATACACACAAAGTATTATTTAAAAATTACTAAGCCATCTTTGGTGCACAATTAGGATGCAAGGAATACTTTTGAGTATACATTAATGTGGTTGCAACAATCATGCCATCAAAGACATATAGAAATACCACCTAAATTCAGATCTCAACCATAATGCTTAACAAACTGGCCCCAGCCTAATAGGAATCAGTCTCTTCTCCTATCCCTTCTTTTACTCACTCATACAAATTTGAATCAGTAAACCATGGGAAACTGCCATCTCCTCACAATTTGAGCCAAAAACAAAACATTCTACCACTAAAAATACATTTATGTACAAATATCCATAATGCCATTTTCTATTTAAAAAGTAACATTTTATTATGAAATATCCAGGAAAGGTTATAATTTTCAATGGTCTCGTCAATGTTGCCTTAGCCCATTCCTACAGTTACGTTGAAATGCCTTAGACTGGGTGATTAATAAATATCAGGACTTGGCTTATCATTGTCCTAGAGGCTGACAAATCCAAGATGAAGAAGCCAGCAGGTCATGTGGCCGGTGAGGTCTCTGCTTTCAAGATGGGCTGCTTAGCCAGGTACATGTCTGTACGGAGGCCAAGGCTGGAGGATCTCAGATTCAAAGTCTGCCTCAGCAACTTAGTGAGTCCCTAAGTAACTTAGGGAGACCCTGTCTCTAAAAACTAGAATGGGCTGGGGATGTGGCTCAGTGGTTAAGCAACCCTGGGTTCCCAGTACAAAAAAAAAAAAAAAAAAAAGAAGGTTCTGCTTGCTGTGTCCTCACACAACAGGACCAGACAACACCCTCATACCTCTTCTGTAAGAGGGCCACCTGCAATGACCTGAACCTCATGATTAATCACCTCCTCAAGGCCCCACCTCTTAATACTTAATGTTGGCAATTAAAATTTCAGGGTATGAATTGAGGGGCACATTCCAATCATAACATTCTGCCTAGACCCCTCAAAATTCATGTTCTTACACACACACACACACACACACACACACACACACAACATTCATTTTATCCTAATAGTCCCAAAAGTCTTACCTCATTCAAGCATCAACTTGAAGTCTCATCTAAACTTCTATATCAGATGGCTGAGACTCAGTCCCTCACAGCTACAAGTCTATAAAATCCAACAAGTCATTTCCAAAATGCAATAGGATGACCACAGAATACACATTCCTGTGCCTAAAGAAGAAATAGGGGGGGGGAGGGGGAGAGTAATAGGTCCCACATAAGTCTAAAACTCAACCGAGCAATCAACATTGGTTATTGAAGCTTAAAAATTATCAACTTTGACTCCACATCCCACCTCCTGGACTCACTGGGATAAAAATTGAGACCTGTGTCCCTAGGCAGCCCCATCCCCATGGCACTAATATAGGTGAATAGGGAAAAACATTGCATTGCCTTTAAAATCTGGAACAAGATAAGAATGTCCACTCCCAGCTCCTAATATAGTGCTAGAAATTCTAGTCAGGCCAGAGAAGGAAATAAAAGGGATAAAAATAGGAAAAGGAAGGAGTCAAATTACCATTGTTTGCATATATGATTCTATACTTAGAAGATCCAAAATATTCCACCAAAATATTGCTAGAGCTAACAAATTCAGCAAAGTAGGTTTAAAAATTAACATACAAAATTCAGCTTTCCTATATATCCAAGTACTCTAATACAAGTTTATTTATATTTTAATTATAGAGAAAGACTTTGTTTTTGCTTCTTTATTTAATGAAATATATTGAATCATCTGGCTCCTCCTTCTTCCCTATGAGGTCCTTAGGATACCTGAAATTATGAACACTTTTAAAAATACCTACATATATATATATATATATATATATGTGTGTGTGTATATATATACACACACACACACACACACACACACACACACGTTTCGCCTGCACTAAAACAAGGTACAACTTTCCGAGAATTTGGGCACTGGGAAGCCATGCTTTGTCCCCAACACAAAGAATCTTTGACCCTTTCAGCTCCTGTTGCTGTGAGACCTGTGCTTTGCACTCAAGACAGCACGAGAACACCTTAAACCAAGCAGAAGGGGACCTTAATCCCTCCTTTACCTAAAGGTCCACTTAGCCCATTTAATTATTCATTTTCCATTTTGTTTTGTCTTGTACCCTCCAGAAAAGACCTCTGGGGACTCTATAGAACATTTAAAAGCCAAAATGTCATGTACACCAAAGCCAAGGCAGATACCATTCAGATTTTATTGGTGAGTGAATAAGTCAGAGCAAACATTCTGTAGAGCAACTTGGTCATCTTCCTACTGGTACAAAAAAACCCTACTGCCAGAAATCTAACCTGAGGAAATAATTATGACTCTAACCAGTGATGTAGCCAAAAAGTTGATGTTTACAGTTCTGAATTAAAATAACACTGCCGATATTGATAGTTTAAGTATATATGTCCATTAGACAATGTGACATGTAGCTTTTTTATTGGCTTGTTAAGGGTTAATGATAATGAAACATGTTTGATGTATTAAGTAGAAAAAAATTCTAATAGTTGGCACATTTTATAATACATCCTGGAATGACATACTCAATAGTTAATTGTGATGCTTCTGGGTTATTAAATTATGGCTGATTTTATTTTACCCCTTCTCTTCCTTTTATTAGAATTTTTGTTACCTATAATTTCATATAACATGCATATATTTCTGTGTAAGAATAGTTATCAGTTTTAGACACTGTACACTGAGGATCCAGTGTACTTTTGGCCAATGGCCAAGAGAGAGAAGAAATTTGGGAAGCCAGGGAGTTACAAACTCTGTAAATGAGCATCAACAATAAAACTGAAACCAAGGCAACATCTATCTCAGCCAAGGAAGTTTCCAGGTAGAGACCAATTTCAAGAAGGAGAAATCAGGCCCCATATTGAAGCAATAAGCCACATCAGAGACCAGAAATGCTGCAGTTGAACAGATGAGGGGGGTGACAGCAGATGCCCCTTATTCCCCCTCCTACAATAGTGATTCTTAATATATAAACCTCTTTCTATAAGGCTAATAACAAAATCAGCTCAAATCTCTAACTTTATAAATAGTGGCTCCCTAAGTCTATACAGCCTGTGGGAAAGGACATTTTATTTTCAAATGCACATCCCTGTCTTGAGAATTGGCCATGTGTATGGAAGAGAAAATTCAGTCCTTTGCTAGATAAGGAAGATTAATAGCAGACTCCAGCTTTCCTGTCAATTGTACTTTTGACAGAGAAACTATTTTTATGTAAGAGCATTTGAATTCGTCCCTTTGTAAGTCAGAGCGCATTTAACTTAGACACACATTAAAATCCCAGAATAGATTGCTTGGATTTGCAACCCTCAATTGATTTTTTTCTGTAATCTGTTTCCAGCCTTGCCTGCTTCTCCACCAGGAGTTAAAGTGATCCAAGGCTCCATCTCCAGAGCCCAGCTCTGCAGGGATGATCCACAATCCCATCAATGAAGTTCCTCCTGAAATTTTTTAAATTCATCACTTGCATGCCTTAAAGTCAGTCCCTTGTAACAATATTAGCTATGACCACAACCTCAGTGTCAAAGACATGGTTACAGAAAGTTGATCTATATTTTGAACTCCTATGTTGCTAAATTGGTAGACCCTCAATTTTAGTCAATTTGGAATTCCTTCCTTTGCATTGGTCAAATCCAAGTTTTGAGGGTTTATAAAAAGCCTAGGCCTCAAGAGGTAGGCCCTACATCAACGTCTGCCCCAGTCCATACCAAGCTGCCCCAAGAGGTTCTACACCTGAGTGTCAATACCCCTCTGGGAAACAATGAGTGACTTACCCAAATAGGAACTCAATGGGATAGGCTCTGCCCTAAAAAGGGAATTTTAAAATCACTCCAGATTCTACAACTAGTTTCTATCATTTTCCTCATCTAATATTTTTCTAAATCTTTTTGTAAGATGGTGATTATTTATGGCTCATCTTTATTCAACTCAGTTTAACTTTTCAATAATTCCAAATTACCCCGAAGTGTTATTTATGGTAGAGTATACATGTCAGTCTAAGTCACCCTCAGATACATGCTACCTACTCAAAGGGATGGCTACCCCAACCAAAGCTAACGCCGTGCTCCTTGGAGGACACCTGTACATCTGTCCTCTTGTCGGCTACAATGCAGACGGTGCAAATAAGTATGGGCCCTCCTACATTTTCCTTGTGGTGGCAGTAGAGTTGCCATCAAGAACATGAGCTCTGGACTCAGTGCGACATCAAATGCCAGCTCTGCCACTCTCTATCAGAGTGACCTGGAGCTAATGACTTGTGCTCTGTGCCTCAGTTTCCTCACCTGTAGGATGAGGTAATAACACCTGTCACACAGGAATTTTAAATGACTAAATAATATGACATTAAACTGAAAGGCGTGTGGCACAAATAAAACATTTTTAAGATATCCATTAAGTCAGGTCATAAACCAACCATTCTGAAGTGAACCAGGGGTTCCCACATTGCTCTACAAGACTACTACATGCTTTTTTTCCCCTCATTTGTTTGACTAAATGCTGGTATCAAATGACTCATGACTAGACCAGCAAAATGCTATAGAAATGATAGAGCAGATGTCAACTTTTTAATTAATCGAAATATTAATATGACTCAAATTCCTTTTTACACTAACAGAACCTCTATTTCTATAGGTAATTAAGACTTCATTTATGACATCTTACACTGATTCACACCCTCACTAGATGGTATTGCCCATGTATGCTTCCCCCAAATGTCTAAATATAAGATCCAGAGAGCAAAAGTCAAATAATTGTGTACACCCTCACTGAATGGCATACTTTCCAAGAAAATTCCTTATATTTTATCAAGGCTTATGAAAGTTTATTCTTTTGATGAAGATGCAGAGTAATTTTAATTTGCAAGACACATTCCACACACTAACGCGTTCAGGTTTGGGAGATACAATCTTGGGTTTCTCTGTGTGCAGGAGAGTGCACGTATGTACATGTAACCTCCCATTGTAGGGCGGAGAGATGCAAATCAGAGCTGAGTGCTCCTTAGCCAGGTAACTATATGTGCACTGATTTAAAATTCTGCAGATAACCCTTCCTGCTGTGAAGAGGCATTCTTAGCCCTGGGCATTTCATTCATCATCTTTAGCTCTTGTTGGGGGAGGAAAAAAACCAAGCTAGCTGTTCACCTCTCTAAAGATCAAATCCACTGTGTCAAGACAAATTGCTTCCTTCTTAGAAGTTTAAAAAAAAAAAAAATTATTTACTTCTGAGTCCTAATGAAGATATATTACTTCAAAAACCACAGAACAGAGGTCCCAGATACATCTTTTGAATGAATCTCAAAAAAGGTCAGCAAGGTTGTAGCTTAAGAGGTTTCTGCAGCCTTGAATCAATCCCGTGGAGCATTCCCAACTCATTCTGCAGTCTGTGCTAACCAGCAGCCTTGGCAAGTCAAGGTGGCTCATCCATTGGAAGCGATGGGCATCTGACACAGCAGAATTATCAGATTTTTCCCCCTCAAAGGATAATTCACACTCCTTTCATACAATGTGTCCAGAGAGGAAGACCAAAATGGCAGCAGGAAATGCTTTTGACAAAAGATGCAGCAATTCTTCTCTCCAGTCCTTGGAAGGAGAGTGGGTAAGAGTATTCTACTCGACAGGGAGATGCTCAGGGGGAGGCATCAAGTCCCAAAGAACTCAAACCTCCACTCAATCAAGTACAAATGAAGACAACACCTTGAAGGACAGACCAGAGCTAACACCTTTCCTCCCAGAATCTCAGTGATACGCATCTCTGTCAGAGGTCTTCACAGCATCTTTATGGAAGAGTGAAGAGAAAAATGAGGTGTGGGCTCTGACAGATTTTCAGAAGACCCCTCAGCCAGCCACAGGCAGACAGGAAATGTTCCAATTCTGATGGCACAACTTCATTCTCTCCAACAAAGCGCTGATACTGGATGCCTGACAAGATAGCCACAAACTTCCTTTTAAGGAAATCTGCTTACATGTGGAAAAGCAAAGTAACATCTTCACAAGGGTCTTTACTGTCCTTCAGATCCACCTGGCCATGCTAATCTGACTCTAGGAAACAGGTTCAGTGACAGTTTGCAACCCTAGCTCTATGGAACCCCTCTTGGGAGCACTGGGGAAGTGAGAAGAGACGGACCCTGACGTTCCAGAATTCTTCTAAGTCTACCTGCTTAAAGGGGCCCATGGTTTATACATGTGCACACACACCCTAAACTAACCCTATACCTTTAAAAACAAAGGAATGTCAAAGAGAAGTAACCAAAGCAAAGCATAGGTAAAACAACAAGTGGTGCAAAGCAAGATGTAAAGCGGGCAGCTGGCACTGGGGCCTTACAGAGGTGAACTTCAACTGTCCAAGCATCTAGAACGCACTTACAAGAGGTGATCCCTCACAAGTCTGAACAATCCCCAGATGGACTTTGTTGACTGGATCATTGGTGGCAGTATGACTATTGAAGTTTTTCAACACAAATACAACCATTCCACAAATTAACCTGAGAGATGCTTCACCTTTTCTTCTTGATTATAACCTCTTCAACCTTTCCTTGGCCATCTCCTCAAACTCCAACCTATCTTGGTGTTTTATCCTGAATTAGTAAACCAGTTTGGTCCTACACAATTCCATGTAAATTTTAATATCCCACATTATCAATTCATTCTTGCATCTATAGCCAATTTTATGAACTTGGAAAGACATACAATATTTAAATATATATTCTTTTAAGGAAACATTGAATTATGTATTTAAGAAAATAATTTCTGAAATACAAAAGTTCCCTTCCTACACTGGTTCAGTGGAACCAGACAATGCAAGGAACTGCATGATTTTAAGGGTCCTGAAGAGCATTTGACCCACACCACCTTTAGGGAACAGTAGCTCAGACTGACAGTAGGGATCATTTTTTAAAAGCATCCAGAGATAAGCTTTAAACAGATTATTTCCCTGTCTTCTCTTCTCAGTTCAATAATCTCTTTTTTTTTTTTTTTTTTTTTTTTTTTTTTTTTTACGTTCTATTCTCACATTTTCTGTTTGCTACCTTTCAACCCTTCTCTATACTCCTTGTGGTCCTGAGTATTCTCCTCTTACCTTCAAATGCCAGAATATCCACTAGGTTTCAATAAGGGTCTAAATATGGAAAAGAACATTTTTTTTCAGTGTTCCTGTATACTATTTTCTTCATTGCACACCTGAATTGCTTTTCACCAAAATTACCCAAAAGCCTATGAGCAAGTATTACTGATAATCTATTAGTATATTACATATTTTTTATGTTGGTGGATTGATATGGAATATTAGCACTCATGTTTTTGTAGTTAAAAAAGAAAAGAAAAAAAAAAAGTGCTGGGGCTTGAACCCAGGGACTCCCACATGCTAGATGAAAACACTACCACTCAGCTATGACCCTTTTTAAGCCTTTATCCTGTGATACCTTTTGGATGTCCTTCTGAATCTATAAAAATGGGTGAATACTGTTTTTATGTGATTCTGCCATATGCATGCTATTTAAACCCAGGAAGAACTCTGCACTCCAAAAGTTGCCAAGCCTTAGTCGAGCTCAGCATGTTAACAACTCCAGTAGTTCCCCAACTGGTCTCCTTGCTGGTTTTCTCTATGACCCACCATCCACATGGTTGCTGACCTTACCTTTCTATGACACAAGGAAGATCACGCTACTCCTTTTTCTAATCCTTCTACTGCTTTTCGGGTTAAAATCCAAACTCCTTCCCACAGCATTCAAGACCCTGCTATACCCTAGGTTTCTCAATCCAATCCCAGCCTCCCCATCTCTAACCCCTACCACTCAGATTTCTCACTACTGTCATCTCCACCGAAATCCAAGTCTCTGTGCCTCTAATATTGTTCTTCGCATCCTAATTTTCCCTGCCTTGTCTACCTGAAAGAATTCCCACTCAGTTTTTCAGATCCTTTTTCCCTGTAGCCTTCCCTGACACCAGTCCAGTTAGTCACCCTTTTCTAAGTTTAATGCTATCTCTGTATTTTTATACCTTGGCATGTACTATATTATCATTTTATGTGCATATTCCTCTCCCACAATTCTGAGACCTCTCCTTTGTTCATCTTTTCATCACTGCGTTTTGCATGGTAAACACCACCCAGTGTTCATTGAGGTGTGATAATCCTTCAGTTTGTGGGCCAGGCTTACAACGTGATAGGCTAAAGCATCTAATTCCACACCTCAAGCATGAGCTCCACTTCCACCCACCCAGTAGTGTCCCTGCAGCTTCCATTTCTGCTAATCTATCAGTCTATCTTTCCTTGCGTAACTTCCAAAATGAAGGCAACATCCTAGACATGCGGGGGACAGAGTCTAAAGAGCATCACTGTCACCATTTCAGCCTTCTTGCTGGTGGGAGGGAATGAGGACTTTGGGAATTATGTCCAATGTTCTATAGTCTCCAAACCTGTCAGACACCAACTGTGAGAGCAGTCAGTTCTGTTATGGAACTAAAAGCCTGCCCATGTAGACAGTCCAGCAAAGAAATCCGTTGACTATTTCAAACCCATCAATATATAGCATTTAAGTTGTATTGGTAAGTGTGAAATAGTTCATGAATTTTATCACTATGATTTCCACTTTCCTTTCCCTTTCAAGAAATAAACAACTTATCTGCCCAAAATTTTCCACTAAAGTACCAAATGACCTAGTCTTAGATGGTGTTTGGGGTAAGGATGGTTTAGGTCACACTGGCTTCATGGTTTCATTGTTCAACAATTCAATTCTTAGTTTCCTCTTAAGATTTCTTTGGAATAGCAATTTTTACTGTAACTCCTTCTTGCTTAGTATAACACAATGTCCCTTTTCAATAAAATGCAGTCCTATAGCATCACTGTACTGTTGGTGTTTTGTGTTTTCTGTTGACTGCACAGATGCATGGGACACTTGATTCCCTAAATGTGTTTTATAAAAGACAAACCCAAGAAAATAATCACTACTGTATTCAAATGGGTCCAGAAAAATACTGCTGCCAGTTTATATTTTTCCACTAGAGAAGACAAAGTCAGATCTCCCTTGAGTCAGCTAGAAGCCTTTATCCTTGTTTCTCTTCTTAATGAGCTGTGATCTGAAAAGCACAATTTTTAAGAGCACACCTCAATAACTTCAAAAGCAAAACCAAGTGACCAGCAGTTAATCGTAATCAGTGCTCCAAATGCCCTTGTCAGCCTGTAATACCTACCCCATTCTCACTAGACTAGTTTCACCTGCTTTTCATCTTCCATAAGTGGAATGTGTACTCTTGTCCCATTCCTTTTGCTCCAAGTTACTTTTGTGAGATCCATATCTCTCTCTCTTCTCTCTCTCTCTCTCTCTCTCTCTCTCTCTCTCTCTCTCTCTCTCTTTTGCTGGGGAGAGGTGGGGTACTAGGGATTGAACTCAGGGGCACGTTATCACTGAGCCACATCCCCAGTTCTATTTTTGTATTTTTTTAGAGACAGGGTCTTAGTTTCTTTGCATCTCGCTTTTGCTAAGGCTGGTCTGGAACTCACAATCCTCCTGCCATAGCCTCCCGAGCTGCTGGAATTACAGGCATGCACCACCAGCCCTGCCATCTTTGTTTTTGCATGGGCCACATTCTGTTCATTATCATGGCTTTATAGAATTCCTTTTGTTTCAGGATCATCTAAGCAAACAAGTGTTCCAAGAAAAACACTTCCAGATACATGAACCCAGCATGAGAATGTGTTTTAATCTGACGAGCCAACAGTGAAAAGACCACTTCTTGAAACAGCCTAAGGTCAATGCCAAGCAGCCGCTGTGTCAGGAAAGAGAAGGGGCAGGGTAAGAAGAGCTCTGTGGACATGGTCATTAGTTTGACTTGGTCATTCCACAACGTGGGCATGTGTTGAAACACTGCATTGCCCCCCATGAATACATATAAGTATGTGTCAAAAACTTCAAGCTGGACAAGATAAATCAGAAAAGCCATCTTATAAAAGAATGCCCAGAACCAACTCTGCCATCTTGCTTTAAAGACAGTAAGAAGTAGCCTTCTGGGAAGGTTCTGGTTCAGACCACAGGCTCCCGCCTGCAGCACCTCTTCTGCCCTCCAGCTGCAGTAGCTCTAAAGGCAGTGTCCCCTGCCCGGTATCAGGTTTGGACACAGCTTTCTGTACATCATAAGCTTCACCAAGCAGCCCTGTGCATAAAACCAGAGGCATTGTTCTGCCCATTTTAAAAACAACCTTCTATAAGAGTTCTCTTCACTGAGAATTTCTAAGTTACTATTGTTATCAGCCAATTTTAATGTTTAACATACTAAAATTTGCTAGTGCTCTATAAAACAGCCAGCATTTAAAACATGTTAAGATGTTTATTAGAATTATCAAAATGGTCCCATACTGTTATTCTAAGAGTAGGTATAAATATCCTTTTCTTCCTCAAAGAGTTCACAAAACCCTTTAGTTTCATAAAACTCATTTAGAGTATAATTTGTCTTTTAAAGATGCAAATTTCAGCAGATTTGGAAGATTTTGAGAACCTGTGCTTTCCCCTGCATTCCACCTTCGGGAGATGAAACCTATCACAGTTTCCACTGCCCTGCTTTAAGACATTAGTCAGGAAGAGGAACAAAGGTTTTAGAATATTTGCCAGGGAGTTAGTAATCCATGGTAGGAGTGGGCCATCAGCAAATGATCAGTCTGAATTCTAACTGTAAAACCAAACTCGGACAAAAAAGGACATCCTAAGTCCATTCACTGGCTACCAAAACATTTTGCAGTAAATCAGAGGTGGTCAGCTCCTCCCCAAAGACATGGGGTCTCCTCCCCACCAAGCTGGACTTGTGCCCGACTGCTTTGACCAAAAGAATGAGGTTGAAATGACATTGTGACTTCCGAGTTCAGGCTTTAAAAGGGCTCATACCTTTTTTCTTTCTTTAACCAGTTGCCTCCATGCAAGGAGGCTAGAGTGAGGCTGGAGCAGGTCATGTGCATCTGCTCTCTAATTAACCAGCCCCTAGACAACAACTACTTGAACACAACACAAGTAAGGACAGCTGCAGGACCAACTCACTGAGCCAGACGGACTTTATATTCATTTAAGCCTCTAAACCTGGGTGAGGTTTGTTAACTCACGAAAAGATTAGCAACAGGTACAACCTATTTCATTGGCTATCAAACATATTGACTCAATATGGAAAATGGGTTAGAACAGTTGGGGTTTTGCTCTGAAGTCTCCAGTTTTAAATTTCTGCAGCACTGCTCTTTCTAGTTCAAGCCAATTTATTTCTAATCAGAACAATTAGAGTTGGTTTCTGGTGCCTGTCCTTGCTTCCATTTACTCCTCATAGCCATCTAACCTCCACATCAAAGCAGCTAGAATCCTAATTAAAATTCTCCCTGCCACCACTCTTCCCCTCAAGCTCAGTTCCATCTACCAAATAAAACCCCATATAGAGCCCAGTATTCACAAACCTTTGTAATAAGGCCCCTGCCGGATGCAGGAGGCAGGAGAACTTTACCCATTGGCCCCAGGCCCACTGATCAAGGGTTGTTCCCAGGCATGCTACCCCCCCCACCCCACCCACCCCCCCCACCCCCCACCCCCCGTGCCTCCATGCTGGGCATCTGCCTAGAAAGTTTCTGACAGCATCCAGGACACCAGGGGAATCCCTGAGTCATAAGTGAAGCACCTGAATGGAGCCAGTGTCAACTGGAAATGAGTTGAAGCCTGCCAGAGTTATCCAGGACAAGCACCACTGAAATTAGAGGGCAGGCCAAACATTTACGAATCAGCGAACCTGCTGCTGCTTGTCTGAGGTTGTATCTGAACTTCCATCTCATTAGGAATCCTCATGAAAGGTCTCCTGGGATGTGCCAGGTATCTCACAGCCCGAGGTGGTTACGCAAGCCTTCTATCTCCATGAATTACTAGACAGCATTATCCCAATTAAGTTTACCTGTGGCCTGAGTGCTCCTTCCAGGACACACCACAAAACCATTAAAAACATCTCTAGACACCCAATTGTTTTTACAAAAAAATAATAATAAGAGGAGCCTCCATAGCACCGAGTGATCAAAATAATCACTGGGACAAATTGACTCCACATGCCTCTTGATCTGAGGCAGAGAACACAATCGCTTCCATGGTGCTCTTACCAAAATCAACCTGAAGGAAGTACTTGGGAATTTCCTCCAAATTAGGCTAAATACATGTAGGACTATGCCATAATGAATCCTGTGTGTATAAAATGCACTAATTAAAATAGAAGTAACATTAGTAGAGCAAGCAGATTAGGGGAGGGAGGGAAAAGGAATTAGATTGATCAAATTATGCTAAGTGCTTATATGCATATGGCATAAGGAATCCATTATGTATAACTATGATGCGCCAATAAAAAAGACCTGAATTTAATCAAGAGTAAGCATTAGAAAACCCAAATTGAGATTCTAAAAGATAACTTTATAGCATGCTTCAAAAGAGTCATGTTTATTGACAAAGACAGAGCAATAATGACAGATTGGAGGAGATGTTTATTAAATACAAAACCCTGAATTAGATAGCACACCAGAAAAAACACAGTGGTACAAAACATTTGAATAAGATCTATAAATTATATAACAGTATTGTATCAATGTTGGTTTTCCGATTTTGATAGTGGTACTCTATGTAACGTGGATAAAAGACAAAAATTACACATTTGCAACTTCCTGTAAGTTGGAAATAAATTAGAAGTATTTGAAATGAAACCTTTAAAAATTGTTAAATAGAATGGAAGATGAATTAGAAGAGGACCCTTGAAATTAAACAAGTAGCATCTGCCAAGTTTAATTTGGCTGTTGGCTGATTAGAAGCAGTGATTTGTAACAGTAGGGCACCCACTGCACCCCTCAGTTAACACATGTCGTTGATTTGGTTATGTTATAAAGTTCTTAGAAAATTTTAAAGTAGTGCTAACCACAACTCACTTTGATTTTTACAATGTAAAATATCCTGTTTTACAAGGAGAAAAGGAAAGGAGGGAGGATCATACAAACAAGGGGCTAACATCCACAGAGATAGTTCTTAGTTTTTAAAATCAGTTAAGGCAAAATCACTCAGAAAACTAAAATCTGCTGATGCTCAAGGCCCACACCAAACCTTTAAAATCAAAATCTGCAGGAATGGGTTAAGTGCACAAGCTCACTGAGCCATTCCCAAGAAAACTAAGAAAATCTGGAAACTACCCTTTAAGAAATTGACTGGGTGGCGGAATAGAAAACAGTTGACCACAGATGTTAAAAAACCATGAACAGAACTTTCAAGAATTATGGGATGCTGTGAAAAGACCAAATTTAAGGTTTATCAGGACAGATGAAGACATGGAGATACAAACCAAAGAAATGCAATCTTTTCAATGAATATCAGAAATTTTCCCAAATCTAAAGAATTAAATGGAAAAATCAAACACAAAAGGCTTACAGGACACCAAATATCCAACATTACAGCAGATTCACACCAGAGCACATTAAAATGAAAATGCCTAACATACAGAATAAAGATAAAATTTTAAAGGTCGTGAGAGAAAAGTATCAGAATATGTATAGGGGAAAATCAATTCAGATCTCAGCTGATTTCTGAACACAGACCCTCAAAGCTAGGAGGTTATGAAATAACATATCATGCTCTGAAAGAAAATGGATGCTAACCAAAAATCCTGTATCCAGCAAAATTAAGATTCAGATTTGAAGATAAATAAAAACTTTCCATGATAAACAAAAATTAGAAGAATTTGCAACCAGAAAGCCTGCACTTCAGAATATTCTCAACAAAATATTCCATGAAGATTAAATGAAAAAAGAAAAAGTGAAAACCAGAGGCAGGAGGAACTAAAGAAATAGTCAAAGGAGAAACTAAATCTAATTAAAAATTAGAAATAAACCAAAATGACTGGGAACATATTTCATGTGTCAATAATATGGCCTAAACTCATCAAAAGACAGACCGGCAGAGAACAAATATAATTCAAAAATTAAAAAAAAAAAAAAAGACCCAACAATATGCTCTAAGAGACTCACCTCATAGGCAAAGACATCCACAGACTGAAGGTGAAAGGATGGGAATATATCACCTCACATGGATTGCATAAATAAGCACGTTTCTATCCTCTAAAAAAGACCAAGTTATGTAAGCTATATAATTATACAATTGTAATATTATCTTAATATATTTTCATTATCTGTAGGGTTGGTGTTTATTTATTTATTTTTCTTTTCTTTTCTAGTGCTGGGGATTAGAACCCAGGGCCTTGTGCATAGAGGCAAGTACTCTACGAACTGAGTTATATCCCCAACTGTAGGGTTGTTTTGATAGTTCCCTTTCCATTGATATTTTTTCTTGCTTTTCTTAGTTAGACTTGTTAGATTTTTATTGACTTTTAGCTGTGTCTTTTCTATTTCACATATTTCTGCTCCTCTTATTTTTCCCTTCCTACTAATTTGAAAATAATTTGTTAATCTAGCTTCTTTGTGCCACAATTACTCTAAGCTATAAATGCACATCTTAGTACTATTTCGTCCCAGAGATTCAGATGGTTTAAGCTTTAATTATCACTTAGTTCAAAGCACTTTTTATTTTTCTTGTGCTTTCTTCTTTGATCGTGAGATATTTATAAGTATACGGTCTAATTTTGAAGTAGTTGAGACATGGGGGTTGTGATGGGTTGACATATTTGACTCCATGAAAATGTTATATGCCAGGCTGTATGGGCAATGACTAAACAGACTCAATTTTACCTTGAGACTCCATGTCATGCAGGAAATGCTTCTCCCATGAGAACACCTGCCCCTGTACCCATCAACAGTTGCTTAGCATAGCATGTTTGACAACACAAAATGGCAATTCTTATATAATGTAAAATCGTTCTTTTTCCTATTTTTCTTAAGCAATGTACCATGTCAACAGTGATTATCTAGATATTAGTAACCACTCTTTAATTTGTACCTAAGTAAGGTCATTTTGACCCACTTCCCCCTTCTGCTAATGATTTTAGATCTCACGTTAGTTTGTAGTTTTGAATCATAGAACAGATACTTAAGGTGGTCTGTTCTTAAGTTGTGCCCCGCAACAGGGGTGGGATTCTATATGTCTCAAGGTAATTGATTTCAAATGTAATCATGCAGGAAACAGTCTTCATTATTTCAAATTCTTAAATTTTCTCAAAGCTTGTTTTATGAGAATATAGTTAATCCTTAGTAATTTTCTACTTGTTATTTTTGTGTATAGTTGTCTATAAATAACAAATAGGTCAAGGTGACTGATAATGTTGTTAAGCCTTCTAAAACATTACTCCTTCCAGCAAAGTGAGGGAGCTTAAAACCTCCAACTATGATTGGGGGTTTGTCTTTCTAGTTTTATTAATTTTCACTTCATATATTTGAAATTTTGTTATTAGGGACATACACATTCAGGGTTGTTATACTTTCTTGATTAAGTTACCCTATTATGGTTATGAAATGTTTCCCTTTATCTCTGAAAAAACTTTTTCTTGAAATTTTATATTAATGGCTCTACTTCAGATTTCCCATGCTTATTTTCCCCTTCTTTTAACCTTTTGGTGTATTGATATTTAAAGTGTGACATATGTATAGAACATATATCTATGTTATTGTTTGCTTTTACACATGTTGAACATTTGTACCTTCTAATTACAATATCTAGATCATTTATATTTAAATTATTGATATTTTTTGGGAATAAAAAACACCTGACACGAAGGGAGTGGAAAATTGGGTAAATGATAGGTTAAATAGTTCTGCTGTCGGGCTCAGAGAAGATTGTTGGAATGCTTTTTTATTGCAATTGTTAATTCTCTCATTTATCATATGGTACACAGCAACAAATTTTGTTAGCACTTTTTATTTTGCAAATAAAAACTAGACATATTTGTATGTGTGTGTGTATATATATATATATATATATATATAGAGAGAGAGAGAGAGAGAGAGAGAGAGAGAGAGAGAGAATCTTTGGTATCCATTATGGTTTTTTAATGTGAAATTCTCCAATGACAATGCTGGGTATTTTTTCATATGCTTATTTGCCATTTGATTATCCTCTTCAATGAAATACTTGTTTATGTGTTTTGTTAATTTTCAATTGCATTATTTGCTGAATTGAATTTTCCAGTTTCTGTATATTTTGTAAACAAATATATGTATTGCAAAAAAATGTATAAACTTTGTCCTTTATGATTAAAAAACATGAAACAATCAAAAAAAGAAAGAAAGAAAACAAGAAACAAATTGCTCTCAGGGCTAGGGATGTGGTTCAGTGGTAGAGCGCTTGCCTAGCATGTATAAGGCACTAGATTCAATTCTCAGCACCACATATAAATAAAGGTTTATCCACAACTAAAAATAAAATTTAAAAAAAAAAAAAAAAAAAAAGGAAATTGACTGGTCTCTAAATAAGGATTCCTTAACCACTAGATGGTGCCAGGAATTCAAAGATGTAATTTTCTTGGTACAATATACATTTCCTATTGAGAATACAATGTACTCATTACCCCATCCCACCCCCATCTCTACAACATGTAGAAAAGTGCTGCATCACACTAAAATAGCATTTCACCGTCTGACAGTTTTGCTTTATCTTGGTTATGAGAGGCAGGCTTGTTTCAAGGAGGCTTCAACCCTCTCCTTTCCCTTAACCTGAGTGATAAAGCTGTGGAGGAAATCCCAGGACGGGTGGTGATTTACTCATTTATTAGCAATGAGGATAAGAACCATGACAGTTCCATATTTAACCATGTGCGTTTTTAATTCGTGCCCTTCCCCAGAAACCATGACTTCAAAAGTGTACCCAAAGGAGCCTTATTCTTTCCTAACCCCCATTGCCCCAGTGCAAATGTATTTGACCTCATTTTATTATTTTTTGTACATCAAAATACTTATGAGTACATGATAATCTCATTTCAAATTTTTTCCTAAGAGTTCATGTGTTTGAAATCTACTTGAGGACATGGGACTTACGTGTTTATTTTTCAATGTGCATTGAACAGAAATGGCTAGAAAACTAATCAAAACAAATTTTGTTTGTTTCTATTATTAATCCTAGCCTTTGTCTATTTGTACTGCTGTAACAAAATACCCGAGAATAGGTATTTTATAAAGAATAGGAAAAAAACACTTTCTCACCATTCTGGCTGGCTGGAGCCGAAGACCAAGGCGAACACTCCATGTCTGGCGAGAGCCATTTTGCTGTAGCCTCTTGTGGAAGACAGAAGAAACAACCAACCAAACGCGCCTGTGCAAAGCCTCTTTTACAAGGATCTTAAACAAGAGAGGACTTCCTGGCCTAATCACCTCTTACAGGCCTCACCTGGTAAGAGTATTGCATTGGCTTGCATTGGCCAGCACTAGGTTTGGGAGCAGATGCAGTCAAACCTTAGGAATTCTATAAATACCAATGAGCAACTACCTGTACCAGGAGTCATGACTTCCACTGATACAGGGATACAAGGTTCAACAAAACAAGAAAAAAAAGAAAACAAAAATTAACAAGATAATAATAGAGATGACTTAATAAAATAATTAACCATAGAGCTAGGATAGTTTCTGCACAATGCGAGCTTATTTTTTATAGTGAGATCAGGGACGTCATCCCTGAGGAGGAGACAGTGGAAGAGAGATTGAGAACAGAAAGAGCTGAAGGTGAAGCTACCCAGGCAGAAGGGAGAGCAGGTGCAAAGACCAGGGGTAGGGACTAGCTTGGTGCATTGCAGATCAGAAAGAAAGGAAGTGTGAGTCAAGAGAGATTGGTGAGGAGGGAATAAACCTGATCAGGACCATAGGGTGTCGTTTACATTTTATTTTTAGTGAAATGTGAAATCACCAAATCATCCCATTTTAAGACTGGGAGTAAAGCCAGACACAGTGGTTACACCTGTAGCCCCAGCTACCTGAGAGGCTGAGACAGAAAGATCCCCCAAGCTTAGGAGTTTGAGGCCAGCCTGGGCAACATAGCAAGACCCCACCTCTAAAAAAACAAATGAATAAATGAAGGGGAGGGCGGGGGTGTGTAGCTCAGTGGTAAAGCACTTGTGTAGCATGCATGAAGCCCTGGGTTTGATTCCCAATTTTAAAAGTACGTAGGGAATGGGGGCATAACATGGTTTGATTTTTTTCTTAAGATCATCTGGGCTGCTGATTCTAGCATAGACAAAGGTAGGAGAGATAACAACTAGAATACTGATAGTCTAGATAAGAGATGATACTGAAGGCAGAATTGGGAACAGGTAGTTAGTGTAGAAATAGGGGATCGGGTTAAATCGAGGAAGTGGAGGCCATAAAGTCATCTGCCTCTGGAAGTTGGAGACTGCCCCTGGAAGGATGGAATGTCAAGGATCTCCGGAGGCCATTGATTACCAAATTTACCTGCCTTTATCAAGAACTGCAAGCATGGAGCTGCTAATTAATGCCCCCTGGGCCCTTATCTGCCTGAATCACCCTGGCCCTCCCCCTGCCCATGGTTTCTCACTTAATGCAAAACCAGGCCTAGTCACATAGGCAGGCAGGAGCGATAAGGGGAGGAGAGAACTGGAGAACAAAAGAGAATTTAACCTATAAAAGATGTAGGGTGCGCTCACTTCTTGGGACTTTAGGACATCAGCCATGGCCCCCTTTTTCCTGCCGGGAGAAGTCTGTATTATTACCTTTAAATAAAACCTGCTTAATATGCTTGCCTTGCGTGCTTCTCTAGTGTTCAATCTTCAACATTAGAAGAAGCAGAACTTGTCACCGGTAAACGGCGGTATCAATACCATTTTGGACTAGTGATAAAAGCTCAGTGGAGGGCAGGGTGAAATTCGGGATGTGTTCTGAAGGCTCAGCAGGTAAGGTTCGTTAAAGAGCTGCACCAGGAGAGCAAGGAGAACCAGGGGATGAGATGAATCAACACACCTAAATTTTTGCGTGATTAACCAGGTAGATTAGGGTAAAATGAGAAAAGTTTTAAAGGAGAGCTGTGAAGGAAACAGTCTACTTTGGTCACATGAAATTTGAGATGTTTATTTAATAGTGAGCAGTCATGGGGGATGATAAGATTTGAGAGTCATTCGCCTACAGATAGTATTTGATATCACTTAGAGAACACATGTGGATAGAAAGAGTGTTGATCCCAGCAACCTGAGGTACTGCCACTTGCTCTGGCAGGCTTCAGTGGCTATCCAAACGATGGTATGCTTGCAACCAACACTGGAAAGGTGGGAATAGTAATGCTCTATATGGTTATTACAAGGAGCAAACAAGGAACCTAGGAAATATCTAAGATGGTGTCTGGCAGAGTAGGCAATCAATAAAACATGATTTTACTCCCCTATTGAAACAGAGAGCTCCTGAACTTCCTCATGCGCCAGTCAGGTGACATTGAGCTGTTCCCTGGCCACCACAACCTAGCTAAATTTCCATATGTATATCACCTGGATTTTGTTTCTATACATTGTAACTCCTGTGGGACTAGTAGAGAACAAATTTAGCTGCTTCCCCCAGTTTGATCAAACTGCATAACATTCATTTGTCCTTTTCACCTCTTTTTTTTTTTTTTTTTTTTTCTTTAATGTGGAAGGCAGTTGATTTTGGCCAGCCAGGATTCAGGTAGGGTCACTTGGCTTGGCTGCCAGTAGCACCATTTCCTTCTTTGGTAAAAGTGGACTCTACAGTGAACTGCAATGGAACTGGAAACTCTGCTCACTCTTATGCGTTTACAGCAAGAGGAAGTCTTAGGAATTACCTGTCTCTGCATTTTTCAAATGAGATTCTTGCTACAGAGGTTAACTGGTTTCCATGATTGTTATTTGGTTAAGTCTGAGTTGAGAAAGGTGAATCGATGTCTTGAATGTCAACAACCTTCATGAAGCTCTCTAAGGAACAAAATCTAAGTTACAGTGTTTCCCAGCTTTCACATAGGCTAGAGAAACTGCCCACAGACCACAATTCAGGGAAGCACTATCCCAAGCCCACTTTACATATAAGGAAACCGAGGGCAAGAAAATAAAATGGCTTGAGCCAAGTCCCACAGAAGTAGAGTCCTGACACCTAGCCTGAACCTCTTTGTTCTAGTACCATCATGGTAATGAGCTTATTGTTACAAAGTTACCACTTTCCACCAGCTTTCCCCTCTCAAAACGCTGTTTTTGTTCTTTTCCAAAAAACTTGAGTTTATGAGGTATATGGAGTAGACTTTCAGTTTGATGAAATGCCTATAAAAAGTCTTCAAATTTCTTTGTCTAAAATAGCACCTTTTCCATTTATGAAAGGTTGCCTAAGTAAGAGTGACCTTGTTACAGATTCCTAACATGGTGTGGGAGGTAGGTTTTTATTTTTTATTTTTTCCTACTCTGAATAATACGAATTAGACAACCAAACCATTATTCTATTTATGGTCTCACCTCCAGGCATGTGTGACTTTGGATTTATCCACATCATATTAAATCTGTGAACTTTCGTTTCTCTGGCCATTAATAACAATGGTAGTAAACTGGGGTTAATATTTACTAAAGCTGTGACCCATATCCTAAAGTTTCTAAACCGGCAGAAAGTATCTTTGCCAGTGATCAAAAGAACCTTGGACTAACCATCTTGAAAGCAACAGCTTCTGGTGTTTCTTATTTCCTTCTTAACAGTAAGGTTAAGCAGTGGGCAGGAAGAACAGCCTTGCCAGAGTCTCAGCTCCATTTTGCAGGAAAGGAAACTGAAATGCAAGGATGTAAACCCCTAGCATTGAGAGCATGCTTAACAAGTCAGGCATGAGGCAGGATGAGAAGCCAGGTTTGCCTCACACTAAAGGTGTGCTACCCTTTAGTAAGAGCAACTTCAGTGTCTGCACTAGTGACACAGTAGAACAATTTTCAAAAAGGAAGAACAGAGAAGATAAACTTCCCATGAATTCACCTTCTGGCATTATTGTCAGTAAATATGTTTTGAATCTCTACAGTGAAAAAAGAACCATGATGAATATGGCAGAAAACATTTAAAAAAAAAAAGGATATTCTGATTACAGAAAGCACAGATGATGTGTGAATGATGAGACATTGGTAATAGCATTTAATAGTAAATATCAAAGTTGTGGTAGGGACATTTTATTTATATATTGTGCATCATAACTTCATAAGAGTAAACTGAGGGCCCTTCAGGGGGCATTAGGGTACCACCTTCGATGTAGCCTGCACTCACTAACCTCTAGTGAGAACAGACATCAGGGTTAGAGAAAGACACAGTGGACATGAATAAGGGGTAGAGGAAAGCAAAGCTAAGTCAACATCAAGACAAGATGACGCACTGGAGGTGAGGCAGCAACATGATCTGAGCAATCACATCAAATGTTTCTGTGGTCACTGCTGACCCACAGATGAGGCTTTCTGGTGTGGCTGATCCCATCTGTCTACATTAATTCTGAAAGAGAAACCTTGATCTAGCACTAGTGAAGGAAGAACAGGTCATTTGACTGACAAGGCTGTCATTGGCCTGCTCAGGGATAAACTCAAAGTTCCTTCCTGATACTCTTTGGAGCTTCTGGAAGATCAGCTGGCCTCTTCAAGATGAACGGAACACAGCAGGCCCTAGCAGCAAAGGGGAGCCTCCCGCAGACACTTCAAGCACAACTCAAGCTCTTGAAGAATGTGCTCAGGGGAAGGGAAGTGAAGTCAGTGGATCCAGACCTGGAATTGTGAGTGACAGTTTTCAGATCTGGAAAAAACAGTTGCAAGTGAGTGCTGCCTCTTTACTGTGTAAGGGATCTTTTATGGGATCTCAAGGACACCATATCTCCACATGGAAAGGGGCTTTGTTGCCCACGGGGGGGGGGGGGGGGGGGGGCCTTTTCCTTGTTTACTCTTAGAGGCTTAGCAAAAGGATGATCCCACAGGCTTCATGTACTCAGCCACCTCTGAGACAGATTCATTTTACTTGTATGTTTGTATGCTTGCTTGTTTTGCTTGTATGTTTGTTACACTCAAGAACCGGGAGAGCTTATGGTTTCCATGCCACTCAGGTTGAAGAGTTCAAGCAAAGGGATAGTGAGCAAAGCCAGGAAAGACTTGGAAGCCATCATTGCTATCTAAGACTCGATTTGTTCAGGAGAGTTCTCTATTTCCATTTCAATTAAGAGGAATGGGAGTGTAACACACTGGCACTAAGTCACACTTGCTGTGTGAGGTTTGGATTTAAGTTCCTTTTAATCCAGAAATATCTGTTTGGTTTTAGTTGAGTTTCTTGGAGTTCCTTGTAAGCAGTCACCATAGCTAGGCTTTGGATTTGCGGTTTTTGCTTTGTTTTCTAGTTTAAGTTTTGTGGAACTACTAGCAAAGTACCAAGTATATATAGAGAGAGGTTTTTAAACTCCTCCATTATTCTAGCTACAATTTCTTTAAAATTCCTCAAAAAAACCCTATCTTCCAAAAATAAAGAATTTTGAAAGGTTATTAAATTCAGCTGAGATCTGAGAAAATAAAGAAGAGAATGTGTCCAGAAAAAACTTTGAAGGCATCACCATACAGACACACAGACTCTGTAAAGGTAGACAGTGTCTATGAGGCATGATGGGAACAGAAAACATGATATAAAATGTAATTGGACTGAGGAGATCGGGAGCTTTGTTTTCCTTTTGAAGAAGTTGGGCGTAACAGAGCAAAGAGGCAGGACTTCGGATTCTACTGACCAACTTTTGAATCTCGCTTCATTGCTTCTTAACCGAATATGTCGTCTGGGAAAAGAGATGATTTCTCTTGAGTTTCAGGGTTCTTATCTCCAAAATGGTGAAAAATATACCTGCTCCCTAGCAATCTCAGATTCTTAAATATGTAAATAATAAAAAATATAAAGTGCCAGGTATATAGAAATTACATGATAAATGAATTCCTGCCTCTCCTCTTTCTCCCTCTCTAAGAAACTGAACCATGGTATCAGAGAAACTGCCTCTGGCTCTGCAGCCTGCATGGTGGCGAGCGGATCACCAAACCTAACCTCACCCTGCGGCATTTTCACAGGGTAAAGGACTGATGTCAAATTCAAACTCTGGCTTACCAGAAATCTCAACATGACATTCGACCTGCCAGGGTAACTGCTCTCCATAGCTGTGGCAGAGTTGGTGAGCATATATATCTGTGTTTGAGTCTCAGCTTTGCTGCTTACAAGCTATGGGACATAATATCAGCTCATTAGAATATCTGGGTCTCAACTTTCTCCTCTGCAAAATGAATGCATCATCTCATTTCCAGCACTGCACAGCAGCATGCCATCTTCACCAAAAATGTGGTGACCTTTAAAAACTCCTTGCCAACTTGGGACCCAAATGGGTGTTCACATTTTTATCGCTAGGAGAGAATATTTTTCATGTTTATTAGCCATGTTTATTTCCTCTGCTATAAATTACATGCTTATGACCTGAATCACATTTTAAAAGATCCCATGAGCTCAGTTCTCAAGATTAAAATATCACAGAAGTGTCGTCTCAGTCACCTCTTCTGAATTTGACCCAGCCCCAATGTTCTTCATTACTTTGAAGAATTGCAAGATGAAGAGACCCTGCAATTTGCTAACCTGAAGAGATACAATCATCAGCAACATAGATGAGTATTTGAACATGAGTTGCTTTCATTTTACCTGTCATTATTTAAGAGATGATAGCTTATACTCTCCTAAATACCTGACAAATCTGTAGAAAATCATGATTATTAATGTTGCTTCTTATTATCACAGTTGTAGACAGGTGAAATAAATAACCACCTAGAAAAACATAATTTCAAAATTATTGAGACAGACATCTTTACCCTATGTACATGTATGATTACACAAACGGTATGTGAATCAACATCGTGTACAACCATAGAAATAAAATGATGTGCCCCATTTGTGTACAATGAATCAAAATGCAGTCTGTAAAAAATTTAAAAATAATTTAAAAAAAAGAATTAAAGGAAAAATACCTAGAGTCATGGCCTTAGACTTTGGTGGATCCACATTTAAATAGAATGAGAACACAATAGCTCCAAAAAGAATAGAGATGATCAAGTTCACCAATTCTGAATAAATGTCTACTTGTATTCATCAGAGTAATTATTTTCCCAGAAATAAACCCTAACACAAATGATTCATTTCAATGAAGTGGTCAAGGCAATCTAATGGGAAAAGGATAGTCTTTTCAACAATAGTGCCGGTACAACAGGCAAAAGAAGGAAAATGGATCCCTACCTCATGACATACACAAAAATTAACTCAGTGGATCATAGACCTTACTCTTTCATAACAGCTAAAACTATGAATCTCTTAGAGGAAACACAGGAGAAACTCTTCATGACCTTGGGTTAGACCATGATTTCTTAGGTACCACACAAAAATCACAAGCGATAAAAAATTGACAAGTCAAACTTTGTCAAAACAAAAGGCTTTTGTGCTTCAAAGGACAACATAGAGAAAATGATGAGACTATGAAATGGTTTAAAAAAAAAACCTGCAAATCATGTATCTTAAGAAACTTCCATCTGAAATATTTAAAGACACAACTCAATAATAAAAGACAAAATAACCCATTAAAAATAGGCAAAGGAAATCCTCAGTAGAAAGAGCGAAGCAGGGGGTATCGCAATACCAGATCTTCAACTCTATTACAAAGCAATAGTAACAAAAACGGCATGGCATTGGTACCAAAATAGACAGGTAGATCAATGGTACAGAATAGAGGACACGGACACAAACCCAAATAAATACAATTTTCTCATACTAGACAAAGGTGCCAAAAATATGCAATGGAGAAAAGATAGCCTCTTCAACAAATGGTGCTGGGAAAACTGGAAATCCATATGCAACAGAATGAAATTAAGCCCCTATCTCTCACCCTGCACAAAACTCAACTCAAATGGATCAAGGACCTCGGAATCAGACCAGAGACCCTGCATCTTATAGAAGAAAAAGTAGGTCCAAACCTTCAACTTGTTGGCTTAGGATCAGACTTCCTTAACAGGACTCCCATAGCACAAGAAATAAAAGCAAGAATCAACAACGGGTATAGATTCAAACTAAAAAGCTTTCTCTCAGCTAAGGAAACTATCAGTAATGTGAAGAGAGAGCCTACAGAGTGGGAGAATATCTTTGCCACTCATACTTCAGATAGAGCACTAATTTCCAGAATCTATAAAGAACTCAAAAACCTCTACGCCAAGAATACAAATAATCCAATCAACAAATGGGCTAAGGAAATGAACAGACACTTCACAGAAGAAGATGTACAAGCAATCAACAGATATATGAAAAAATGTTCAACATCTCTAGTAATAAGAGAAATGCAAATCAAAACTACCCTAAGATTCCATCTCACCCCAATTAGAATGGCGATTATCAAGAACACAAGCAACAATAGGTGTTGGCGAGGATGTGGGGAAAAAGGTACACTCATCCATTGCTGGTGGGGTTGCAAATTAGTGCAGCCACTCTGGAAAGCAGTATGGAGATTCCTCAGAAAGCTTGGAATGGAACCACCATTTGACCCAGCTATCCCACTCCTTGGCCTATACCCAAAGGACTTAAAATCAGCATACTACAGAGATACAGCCACATCAATGTTCATAGCCTCTCAATTCACTATAGCCAGATTGTGGAACCAACCTAGATGCCCTTCAGTTGATGAATGGATAAAGAAACTGTGGCATATATATATACAACGCAATATTACTCCGCCTTGAAGAATGATAAAATTATGGCATTTGCAAGCAAATGGATGAAATTGGAGAATATCATGCTAAGTGAGATAAGCCAATCTCAAAAAACTAAAGGACGAATGATATCGCTGATAAGCGGATGAGGACATATAATGGGGGGTAGGAGGGGTTAGCATTAGGGTTAGGGTTAGGTTTAGGGTTAGGGATAAGGAGGGTGGTAAGAATGGAGGAAGGAAGGACTGTATAGAGGGAAAAGAGGGGTGGGAGGGGTGGGAGGAGGGAAAAAATAACAGAATGAATCAAACAACATTGCCCTATATAAATTTATGATTTTTAATAAAAAAAATGGAAAAAAATCAATACACATATTCAAAGTCAAAAAAAAGAAAAAAATAGGCAAAGGATTTATTTAAATAGATTATTCTCTCAGAGGACATATGAATGGCCAATAAGCATATGAAAAGATGTCCAATATCATCAGTCATCAGGAAAATATAAATCAAAACCATAAGACACAACTTCACATCCACTAGAATGGCTATAATCAAAAACAAAACAAAATAATCCCAAGTGTCAGTAGGCATGTGCAGAGATTGGAACTCTCATCTATTGCTGGTCAGAATGTAAAATGTTCCCACTATTTGGAAAACAGTTCAGCAGTTCCTCAAAAAAGTTAAATATGACAGCCCCTGAGTATC
The DNA here is from genome assembly GCF_902686455.1 of Sciurus vulgaris. Classification (NCBI taxonomy): domain Eukaryota; kingdom Metazoa; phylum Chordata; class Mammalia; order Rodentia; family Sciuridae; genus Sciurus; species Sciurus vulgaris. The sequence continues at coordinate 56,654,228 of NC_136466.1, forward strand.
TAACCAAGAGAACTGAAAACACAGACACCCAAAACCTTGTACACAAATATCAACTGCAGCATTATTCTTAATAGCCAAACCACAGAAACAACGCTAACACCCATCAACTAAAGAATAGATACCATAAAGTGTGATACATCCATGCAATGGAATATTATTTTGTCATTAAATGGAATGAAATACTGATACATGCTACATGGATGATCTTTGAAAACCTTACCCTAAGTGGACAAAGTCTGTCACAGAAGATCCCATGTAGTGTGATCCACTCACATGAAATGCCCAGAATGAATATTTTCTCTCTCTGCTGATGACATAAGCTATACCTCATCTACAGAAAGAAAAAAATAAAGTCATAGATTAGAGGATGCCTCAGCGAAAGTGGAGAAGGGAGGGAAGAAGGACAGGGAGTTACTGCTCTTGGGTACAAGGTTTCTTTTGGGAATGATGAAAATGATCTAAAATTAGATGATGGGGATGGTTGCACAACTCTGTAAATACACCGAAAGCCACTAAATTATACACTTTAAACAGGTGAACTTTGTATCATATTAATTATATCTTAGAGCTATATTTTTTCAAAATTCTAAAGACAGTCACTTTAAATAGGGTCTATGGTTTTATTATATTGATAAAATGACTATAAATAGTGATCAAAATAAATGTTAAAAAAATTGCTAAACATTTATTATGTGCCAAGCCATCCTCAGAGTCTTTACAGACATTAACTAATTGCTTTCCCAACAAATCTATTCAATAGATATTATTATTCCCATTTTACAGATTAGGAAATTAAAGCACAGAGGTTTTCAAGCCCCCTGTTACTAAGTGGCCTAGGAAAAATTCACAGAGAGTCTGCATTTTTAAGACCAAATATGTATCAACCCTGGCATCTTGGTGAGAAAAATGGCTGAAATTGAGAGAATTGGGGGCTTTTTAAGTGCTATAATTAATAACAGAGCCGAATAAAGCTAATGTCTTTCTTCAGAGAGGGAAAGAGAGAGGATTGTTACCTCAGAGGACAGCAGTGGAAGATGAAAGACTATGGGTGGGGCCATCCCATCCCTCCCTTGCCCTGTATACAGACTGTGTTACCCACACATGGCTGTTGCTGGTTCTTGTTCTCCTCTGAGTCACGATGAGGAGGAGTTCTGCACAGCACTGTGGTGTGGGAAGGACCCAGACCACCAGGTGGGAGTAAAAGGTGAATCCAGGGTGGCCCTGGCTCTGCCACTGACCATTCTCATGAGCCCATGGGTGGGTCTATTCCCTCTGGACACAAATGAGAGTTCTGAAACATGAAGTATCTTAAGTAGATTCTTCCTAAGGTTAAAAATCTCACAGAGTTTCTAGACTAATCTCACAAACATCTTGGCCAGTGGTGTGTTTACTCCCAAGCAAATCTTTCTCAAGTCTGTTTCCTGGAATCTCTAAACAGGCCCTTGATTCAATTGCAACTGCTCTGGCCCCTGGTGCTCCAGCTGGGAGGGAGGAAAGACGTGTCTTTTGTTGCTCAAAAGTGGTGACCTCTTGAAAACAATAAAGATAAATTTAGCAAACCTTGAACATATTTTCAGGATTACCAAACTGTTTTGACAAACCTTCAGAGAAAAACATAATTTTGATGACACTAAAATGTTAATTGTGATTTTATCTCTGGGGGCTAAGGAGCACAGGTTATGGTGGTGTGTGGTGTGTGTGTGTGTGTGTGTGTGTGTGTGTTTTCAAAATGTTTACAATACATATACATTTGTTTTGTAAACAAAAAAGTACATTTAAAAACCTTAAGAGTACAACATTGTGAATGTAGTTAATGCCATTAAACTTTAAACTTTAAAATGATTAAAATGATAAATTTTATGTTATATATATTTTACCCCAATAAAAATAATATGAAAGGGCTGGGGTTGTAGCTCAGTGGTTAGAGCATTTGCCTAGCAGGTGTGAGGCACTGAGTTTGATTCTCAGCACTGCATATAAATAAATCAAATGAAGATTCATTGACAATTAAAAAATATTTTTTAAAAATAATAATAATACCAAAAAAACTCTTATGGGGACACTAATGATCATCCCATCCCCAGAACTATTTCTCTGAGAACTGTTGGAAATAATTACCAATTTATTTAAAATCAAACAAAGGCAGAATATACAATAAATAGTATGCAATTTGACAGACAACAGTGTAATTTAAACAAAAGAACAAGATTTCATAAATCTGCTAACTGTATGGACAAATGCAAATGTTTTACCCAACACCCAGATTTGAGTATTTGAGCATTTATGATGGGGCAAGGAAGTCAACATGTCCTGGCTCACAAGAGCTGGTGGTCTGCATCTCTTCCCAAAGCCACATTCAGGGCATGTTTGTAGCTTGAGAACATCCATAGTGGGACTATTTACACTGTGGAAATTGGTCAACGCTACGAATCAGAGCTCCCTCCCTCCCCACTTTCTGGAAAACCAGTTTATCAGCCCATCACTGTTAACTAATAAATATATCGCTCAATCAACAGAAATGTACAGTGACAGAATGTTTAAAATCGACTATTGCAACACATTTTATAAACTTAATTAAACATAATTAAAAACAGCAAAGAGATTTTTCCCAAGTTGGTGGAAGAACTAGAAGAGGAACTTGGGTTTTTAATTTTCTTTCCCTTGTATCACAAAAACCAAATGCAGAAAAAGTAAAGTTATCTTAAGTCTGGTCTCACCATGTTTCCTGGAGCTGCAGGATCAATTTTCTAATATTTTGGGGAAAAAAACTCCCTCTAAAGTCATGACCCCACTACAGACAGTCATAATTTTCCATCAAGGGCAACATACAATTTCTCTCTGTATCCTTTCAACAAAGTGTTCAGAACTTTAAGGAAAAATTAAACTCCTCTCCAATCTTTATCACAGAAACCATAGAATAAAGGAGTTTGAGGAGACAGGAAGGATCTTTAGATATAATCTAGCCTGTGAGTCAGACTGGAATATTCCAGGCGGCTTGGCAAGGCCATTACCACCAATGTCGAACCTTCATGTGCCAGGATTGTTAACACTCACTCTCCCTACGGGATTAGGTCTTCCACAGACCACAAGCAGACACACAGCTGAGGCCACATTGAGAAAAGTAATTATATCTTTCCACTCAGCATTTATGAAAATACGACCAGTTCAAAACTCATCATATTCTTCTTTTTCATCCCTTTGTCCTTTTCTTCCTCCTCCTCCTTCTCCATCACCATGAGCATCTTCTGAATGCTTACAATGTAGACTTCAGGCTCCACTTCCCATGCCCAACTGAGTAGTGATTAGAGTTTACAAACTAATGTTAATTATTTTTAGATGTTGATAGACTTTGATTTTATTAATGTATTTATATGTGGTGCTGAGAATTGAACCCAGTGCCTCATACATGCTAGGCAAGTGCTCTACCACTCCAGCCCCACAAACTAATGTTATCAATAGTAGCCTGAATAAAGCATAATCCACCAGATATCTTAAAGCACTCAATACTTCTAACTTTGCTTAATTCTAGACAAAGTCTCATTTTTTTTTTTTTTTTATAAATGAAAATTTATATTTCATGCTTCTGGAAATCTCAGTTTTGAAACCATGTATCTGGTGTTTTCAGTTTGATCTTGTGCCTTGAAATACAAGTCCCACACTTCTAGGAGGAGGAGGAAGAAGAAGACACACAAGAGTGAGGTCCCTGCCTCCCACCTAGCTTAGCACCAATAGGTACATTAGTTCCTTATTCATGGACTCAGAACACTTGGAAAGAAGGGAAGCTTTCTTCTTGTGTATTTGGTCTTTGTTGTATAAGACTATCAAAGCCAACCATTATTGCACAATACTAACCTGTTGGAACTATGGGCCATTTCATTGAAAAAAGAAAAAAAAAATCTTACAATCAAACTTTAATTCATGGGGTTTAAGCAAAGAAGATTAGAGTTTGAGAAGACCTTCAACAATGTCTAGGCTGGAAATTTTAAACTTAGTTGCAGAGTATGAGAATAGGTGAAGCAGAGAGATAAAAGGAAGGCTGCAGATGAGGCCAACTGCAGAGGGCAGCCCTGTCACACACAGGCTCTGCGAACTACTTAGCATCAACCAGTTACTGCCACACTGTCATCAGGTCTGATTTTCCAGGCAAGGCCAGATAAGCATGCTTTATATGAATGTGTAAGAAATTTCTATTCATAAATATTGGAAAGGCCAAGCAGAACAATTCTCACCTAAAACCTCCGGATTTGGCAGAAGAGCAAAACAAAGTCCAAAGATGTTGACAGACTAACTTAACAACTCGAAGAACCCAAATTCATTTCTCTGTTTTCTGAGTGGAACTCTTTTACAAACTCAATTTAGAAAGATGCAACATTCTGACTTATTGGAGAATATCCAAAATATGATATATTTAGATCTTTGGTGGTCTTAAAACTTCCTGCTAGTTGTCATTTTTTTTGTGTTTGGTTTTATTTTAAACAGATATAAAAGGGTCTTGGCTGCCTTTGTTTTAGTTATATTCTAATTGTTATCATATATTATTCATTTTGATCAGTGTTAATCTCCTTTTATGGATATATTTACATGAATGTCATATTTACATAAATTCATACATACAGAAATGTTCCAGTTGTTTGTCTTTGATTTCCTGGTCTTTCTTTTACATTTCACATGCAAAAATAAAAGCTGTAGCACAGGCCAGAAGTTCCTTGGGCAATAGTGATATTTAAATGGTAAAGGGGTCCAGTGGAGAGAACACTGTGTTCCTGATGTGGACCGAAGTCGATTGCAATTAATCTTAAAAACAGAGCAGTCAGAATTCACATTTTCTGGGCTGGGGTTGTAGCTCAGGAGTACAGTGCTTGCCTAGCACTCAGAAGGCCCTGGGCTGAATTCCCAGTACTGGAGGAAAAAAAATTAGAATTTAGTTTTCTTTTAGTGGTCATGTGCAACAGAACCTTATTCCCATTTGAACATCAAGCCCAAACATACTACTTGGAAATTTTGTCAGATTTATCATAGGCAGCTTCTATCAAGAAGTGAAATTCTGGGGCAAGCTCTTGCTGAACCTCACTCCCTGAACAGGTGTAAGTTGCCTTCCCCACCAGCATCTGCTTTGTCTGAAATTTGAATGTCCCTGGGGATGGGACAAGCATTTCAGTTTTCGACCTCCTTCCACAGGCTTCTACGTCCACCATTTCAGCTCCCAAAGACATTTATGAGTTTATGACCTCTACTCTAGACTTTCAGCAAAGCATATCTTTGGCACAATTTCTCATGATAAGGAATTAACTTGACATCTTACTTGAGAGTTCTGTCAAGACTATTCTAACTATTTCAAGACTATTCTAACTATTTCCTATGGGCTGCTAAGTTGCTGCCTGACAGAAATAACCACATCGCCACAATGACTGCAGAAAGGGTGCATCATCTCCTTCTTCTTCCAAACATTGAGCACATGGCCATCAAACTAATCTTTCATCAATTTATTCACTTCACCTACAAAATAAATTTTAAATTAGCCACCCTGGCATTCAGAGATCTTCAACCTCCATGGGAACCTTCGAACTCACCAACACACTCTGTACTCATGCACATCTGGTTCATGTTCACGTATGTGCTCATGCACTCTGACCCTTTACTTTCTGCCTTTCTAATGTGCCGGCATTGAAACTCAGCTCATATCCTACCTTTTCCGTGAGATTTTCCTAATAATTACAATCTCAATGATCTCACCTACTTTTAAATATAAAAGTTCAATAAATATTTGTGGAATGAATGAACTCCATCATGACCACATTCCTACTATTTAATTATGGCAAGTTTTTAAGATGTAGTTTCTTCATTTCTAAAAATGTAATTTGGGCAAGGATCAAATGACATAGTATATATGAGATTATGTAGCAGAGATATCAAATAGACTCAGAAAAAAATTAGCTAGTACAGACTCAAGAAACATTACTGCTTCCCTCTTTTATTTTTAGTTAGCTTTTCAATTATGCACATTGTCTCTCCCTAGGTACAAGGTTGGTACAAGGACTCATCTTTTAAAATTTTCTTATCATTCAAATATATAACTAGTATAGAGCTTTGCCAATAGACATATTGAGTGAATACTAGAAAAACTTAATCTATTGAAAAACATGCTCAAAGACTAGTCACTGACACTTGGATTCCCTACTCTACATTTTGTTCTAAGTTGTCCCTGGTTAAAATCTGAAATCACTCAAGAGAGACAGTATCATACTACATTTTATTGATTATTAACAACTGCACCAATTAAACTATGTTTGGAAGGAACAGAAACTACCATGTAGGTTGTGGCTATGATATGAGAAATGGTGATTGGTTTGATTCAACATGTTAGCAATAACTTATTTAGTGTCTTTCCAACATGATTTCCAACACAATGGCAGTATAGATAGAAGGGGAAAAAAGAGATATAGGTCATGCTCTGTGAAGGACAGGAGGGAAGCAGTGCACCGTCAGAGAGTGACCACCCATCACAATTGCCCAACACTGAGAGTATCCTAGGATTTGGGGTACTCAGCCCTAAAGAGAAAAATCCTAGGCAAACCAGAAGGACATATTTTGTCTAATTTCTAAATTAGCGTCAATACGGCACACTGAGCAGCACAAACTTCTCCCTGCCAGGTTATCAGTGGGTCAGAGCAAAGTGCAAATGAGGCCAAGGCTAAAGGTTTGATTTCCCAGGAAACTTTGTTCTCTTCCACAATCAGAATCCATGTACTTCTCTTAAGCCAGCCTTCTCCAATGTCACTCACTAGTCCAAGGCAATAAGAAGAGAGACCATAGTTATTTTGGAACACTGCTGCTAGAAAAGTTGGAGGAAGGACTTTCATGTTTTCATGATAAACATTAAGTGACTGAAGATGATCACATAAAGAAACTCATCCTCTGAACTTTCTGTTTTTAATACAACGTATATCCAGATAAGTAGTAATACATTACCATGGCCTATTCTCCTGTGTAATTGCATTCTAATCCTAAGAGCAAGCACAGTGGAGTTGGGACCATCTGGGTTGGTCCAGCCCCAGCAAGCAACAGAGATGGGACTCAAACTCTTAGTGCTTGTTTATTTGTCTTTGGTACAGGTCACAATCTCCTGTGACCCAGCAAAATATATAGCCTGCAAGTCAAGACTCCCTTGACTTTGTACATATCATGTCCATAAGAATTCCAGAAACTTTAGGTCCCCAGGACCAAAGAACACAGCTTTGACCCTCCAGTGCGAGAAAATCTCGCCAAGCGTTGGGTGCAACTCACACAGTGGGCTGGTTACTTCCTGCATGTGTAGTCATGAAGCACAGCCACATTCCTCACCCTGCTAGTCAAGCTCGCTGATCAGCAAAAGCATCCTGCTTTTAATATTTAGATGCTGCCATTCTCTGTTCCTTCTTATTTGATTTTTCTTTCTTTCTTTAAGTGGTTTTTTTCTTTTCTGTAGACTCGCCTGCGTAAATCCACCAATTTAGTGGTGTTCATATTAGTAAACTGAAAGCAAATTTCCCAAACATATTTACTTCTGTTGCAGAACAAATGTCAGTAGGAAGAAAACCACCCATGTCATGCTGATATGTTACTCATTAACTTAAACAAAAAAAAAAAAAAAAAAAACTCAGATGAGAAGTCAGGCGATGCAGGAATTGTGCAGGGCTGAAACACAAAGATTTTCTCTCTATTTGGGAGATCTGAAAATGAGTCTTTGAGCTAATTTCTTGACTTGCTGGTGGACAAGCTTACAATGGTGAAGAAAAGGTTGTCTTCCAGTGACACTGTGTTCCGGTTTGAGACTCCCGGCAGTCCAAAGAAGGTCAGTGCAGGGACCCCGCACAGCTCCATGGACAGCCCTGGATCGGTGTTTCTCAGGTGGGTAGAACCTGTCCCTGACCCTGTGAGTAGCCCCGGCGGCCTCAGTCACCCAAGAGGTGGCTGTTGGAGGGCTGTTTCCTCATCCCTGAGGTAGCAGCCAGTAAGGGGAAAGAGAAGGCACAGCTAGGAATCCCAGCCAGTGGATTCGATGGGGAACAAAAAGGGAAATGAGTTGAGCAAACAGAACTGTCACCTCTGCTAAGGAAAATCATATTTAGTGCCTTCTTGTGTATTTTGTTGGTACTAGATAACTGGCTACTGGGCAGTTCCTCAATTCTTGACTTAGGCTCACAGGAAGTGAAGCCAGATAGTTAAATCAAAAAATCTACTTTGGTGTCAGAATTACCTGAATTATTATTAAAATATATTAAGTAGTAATTATTAAAATAGAAGGCATTGCCCTCTTTTTGCCTTTCTAAATTAAACAGTAAAATAGTACTGGTTGTACTGTAGTTCAACTATTTACTTTACAGTGATTTACAGCAACCTTGGCCAGATTCAGACAAACCCTTTTGAGCCACAAATATTAATATTCATATCAATATCACTCTGACACTTTACAAATAAATATTTTAATAAAAATTTCAATTAATCATTAACTCTATTCAGTCTGTCTCAATAATTATCTAGCAACTTACAAAATGTAAAATCAAGTAGAGGGGGAAGTCAAATATAAGAAGTTTCTGATTGACCTTTCATGTGAATTTCTCAAGTGAAAACAAAGAAAGAATCTCCACACCCAAACTTTACTTTTAGATAATATCGTGTCCAGGAGGTCAGAGATTAAGCATAATCATTTATTTTCTTCTTTAATCATCAAAATCACTTATACAGCATTGCTCTAGATTATAGCTTTTAAGGGCTGAAGATGTAGAGTGCTTGTCTTACACCCAGGACACCCTGGGTTCAATCCCTAGTAATACAATAAATGAATAAATCATAGCTTTCAAAAATAAAATTAAAAACAAAGAAATCCCATCGTATTTCATGGCATTTACAAATCAGAATGTCAAATTATGAAAACAAATTCAATAATTTTAAAAAGAAGTTTCAGAGACCAAGAATTTATGCAACTTTTGATTAATGTATCTATTTTCAAGTTAGCTTAATTTTTCTATCATTAAAAGACTATTTCACTTGGTTGTTTGGACAAGAGTGCAATTCTCATGACTGAAAACGTAAATATATTTTGCTGAACTCTAGGTGTCTCATGTTTTGACTGCTTAACATGTCTCTGAAATAGACTGTCATGCAGACTTCTCTTTGGGTACAAACTGTAACTAGGAAAAATAAATCAAATAAACTATGTCAGGAAATAAATACATATAAAATATAATTAAATATAATTTTTATAATTATCAATAAATAAATAGAATAAAAATTAAAAATCTGTATTGACCTAAGTGCAAACTTCTTTCAGGAAGATCCAGGCCCATGTCACCTGCATATTCAAGCACTCAACATCAGATCTCCATTTTTAGCATTTATAAGTGCTATTTTAAAATGTATTGGAACCAACCTAAAAATTTCTCCAAATACTTTAGACATTAGAGAACTTTTAGTCTAATTGACAAATCTATTTAGTATTTTGTATGTAAAATCACTGAAAATAACTTGCAATTGGTCAAATTTTTAAGATCAAAATAAGACCAAGTAAACACTTACCTTCAGCTTCAAAATAAATGTCAAGAATTTATGTGGCTGTTTTAGTATCCCATTATTCTTTCCATGAACTAGAGTTCAGATCAACAAACTAAATGGGCACAGGTGGAATTTGTGCAGCATTTTTATTCAATCATTCAATTCAACAAAGGTTTATTGAGACTAACTATCATATGCCCAGCTATGTGGGAGACCCAGGTGATTCCATCACGTGTGAGACAAACACCTACCTTCGAGGTGTTTACTAGTTTAAAGTCAGAGACAAGCAGAAAAGATATGAATGAGTACATACGCAACATCAATACAGAATTTAAAACTTAGCATGTGCTATAGGAAACAAATCAAAGCTGAGATAGAGATTAAGATAGGAGAATTAATTTAAATGAAAAGATGATAGAGAACTTTCCAGAGAAGTGATATCTAGGACAACTTAGAGAATGAAAAAAGCTAGCCATGAAAGACTGGGAAAGGGCATGTTGTTCTGAGGTGAGTGTGATCTTGCATCTGGGGAGAGTGCCGCCTGATGGGTTAGCATTCTGCTCTAGTTATGATGGGAAGCCTCCAAGGGTTAGAAGAGGAGGTGATGTGATGTTCACGTTAGCAGGACACTTAGTTCTCCCTATGGGTTGTTTCCAGTTTTTTGCTCATTCAAGCAATGCTACATCTTGCCGGTGTCTCCTGGCATGCTTTTCTCTAAGGTACACACCCAGGAGAGGAATTTGCTAATCATAGATTATGGTCATGATTAGCCCTCCCTATTAACATCAAATCATGCTCCAAATTCAGTCGTTGACATGACCTCCAGCAGTCATTCTGCTGCCTCAACAGCATTTGAATTGTCCACCTTTTTAATTTTTTCCCATCTGGAAGTTGTGAAATGAGACTTTAATGTGAATTTCTCTTATTAATAACAGGAGAGTCATCATTTCAACATGTTTACTCATCATTGTGGTTCCTTCCTCAACCTCCTTTTGGAAAGGAAGAGTCACTAACTTTTCTTCTTTTTAACAGTTTTTAAAATACTCCACAGTGACTTTTTTTAGTTATATGTGTTATAAAACACTTTTCCAATATATGAATTTGTCTTTTCATGCTCTATTATGTCCCAAACCTTATTTTTAATTTAGTAATCATTTTTCTTATGGTTAGCACTTTGTGTGACTCATTTAAGAAACCCTTCCCTGCTCTGATGTCATAAGAATTTTCTTATATATCTTCTTCTAATAGTATGTTTTCTTTTCAAAAGAGGTCTTATTCACATTTGGGATTTATTTTTGCTTCTGTGTGAGTTAGAGCATAGTTTAATTTTTTATACAGATAATGAATTGTTTGACATTACTTATTGAATAGGCTCCTTTTCCCATGAATCTGCATTGTCAGCTCTGTCATACATCACATTCTTAATTATTGTCACTTTATAATTTTAAAAAATCTGGCAATACAAGACCCCATACTTGGTTTAGAAGTATTTGGATTCTCTTGACCCTTTGCTCTTCAACTTGAATTTTAGGATCTGCTTGTCAAGTAAAAACTTTACTTGAAATTGCATTGAATCAATTGTTCAATTTGAGGAAGCTGCACCTTTACAGTAGAAATATATCTACTCATAAACATGGTATATATCTCCATTTATTTAGGTCTTCTTTAATGTCCTTTAATAAAGTTTTCAAATATTTTACACAAAGCTCTTTCCATCATTCATTAGATTTATTCCTAGGTACTTTATACCTTTGTTGCTATTATAAATATATTTTCTTTTATTTCGTTGATGTTGTACAGAAATATAAATTTATTTCTAAATTGATCTTATATTCAACAACCCCTTGCTAAGTATTTTTATTAATTTTAATAATCTATAGACTCTAAGATGCTTCCTGTTTTGGGGGGGTACTGGGGATTGAACTCAGGGGCACTCGATACAAATATTTTGTATTTTATTTAGAGTCAGGGTCTCACTGAGTTGCTTAGTGCCTCGATTTTGCTGAGACTGGTTTTGAAATCTCAATCCTTCTGTCTCCCGAGCCACAGGGATTACAGATGTGCTCTACTACACCCTGCAAGATGCCCTCTTCTTCATAGATAATAATATCATTTGAATTAATAAAAATGTTGTTTATGCCCTGATCTTAGTCCTTTTAAATCATTTTTGCTTTATTACACAAGCAAGAAGCCCTATTAGAATGTTGAATATAAGTAGCAATTCCAGGCATTCTTGTTTTGTTTCTGATTTTAAAGGGGGTGCTTTTAATATTTCAGGATTTATTAGCCTATTTCCAGATTTTAAAAAGTTCCCTTCTGATGGGGGTTTTCTAAAGGCTTATTTCAATGCATGGGCAAGGTTGGGGTGGCAGGACCTGGGGACACTGCAGAGCCTCAGATAGGGCAGGCTGACTCAGAGGCAACCAGGGTGCAGTGACCAGGACACGGTGAAACAGGCTGTGCAAGTTAAAATGAGGAGGTTGGCTGCAGAGGTCTAGGCCTTGCATTAGAAATTTCCAGTAGAACTCCTCAGAAGCTGTTGTTACCAGGAGAAAAGGAACCCACAGTCTTCTCGGACTTCCCAGACACTTCCACTTATACAAAGCACGTAAGCGGCTCTCAGTACGCATGCTCCGTGCTATTGCCAGACTTTTGAACACGACGGAATCCCACTCTTCCCCACGACTGCTTCAAAAGCTCTTACTCATCTTTCCAGATGCACCTCCTGAAAGGTCTAGTACAGCCTCCTGCCGCTCTGAGCTAGCAGGCTTTTCTTATTGTTTGGCACCATGTCCTATATCAGCCACTCATCAAAATGTCCTGTAGCAGGGTGCATTTTTCACAAAACCAATGCAGCTTTACCTGCACCCTCACTAGGCCTTCCAAGGCCAGGGGAGGGTCCCTAGCAACATGCTCACGTAGTCGTCTGTTTTTGTAAAATTTGCAGATACTATTTTAGCTGCAGTTATGATTACTACCTCTCTGCACTCCAGTCCCTCCCTCCACCCCACCCCCGGCCCTGGACATTTTTGGCATTCTAATCTAAGGGAAGTATTTTGGAGCTGGGGATTAGTGAAATATATTTATGCCATTTGCCTTCATGTCTAGGTACACATAAGTAACTGCTCGTGCAAGAATGGCTTACCTGAGTATCCCCACCTCCTACTAAGCTACCCAGCTTAGTGACACAGAGGTTCAGAGCCAGAGATGTCATCAGGTACATCACTCCACAGGTGATGTACATTGAAACATGAAGGTAGTGGAATAGAACCAAGGTTTGAAATGTATGGAGCCAGAGGCTAGGCTCTGGAAATTTCTTCCAATCTTTAGATGTATAAATTCTAAGAGGTGGGCTCTGTTGTCATTAGTGGCCTAATCACAGTAGCCATTAGGACTATATATTCAATAATGCAAATGATATAAGTAACCAGTCTTACACTTTTACTTTCTTTTTCAATGGCACTTGTACACAATAGAACTTATCAGAATTCCATAAAGTCATACTAAAAACAGCCATTGCATCTATGTGTGTCACATAGATTAATATGACACTGAAGAATGGGTTGAAATTGAAAAAAAAAAAAAAAAGGCTAACCTATCAATGAAAAAGTAAGTATTTTTCCTAGGGAAAAGAATGCATTATCTTCTATTCTCTTGATTGAAAACAGTACAAAATTGTTGCCATACAAAAAGATCATGAATGTCAGCTAAAAAGTGTAAGGAAATATTATAGAACCCATCAGATAGTTTTTGCAATGTTTTTCTGGATTTGGAAATGTTTGTGAAGTTGGTCAGTTTTTTCAGATCAATGATTTGATTTTCTTTCCTCATTCTAAGTGAAATAGTCACTTTCATACCTACTCTTTATTCATAATTTTTTTTTTTTTACGGAAGACCTTAAATTTGTATAAGTTCAGGCCCACAAACCTGCACCTGTCCCTAATAATAAGTGTTCCTGGGACTCACTCTTCCACAGATCTGAGATTTTTGTATGTGCAGAACCTGATGCAGGTTATGTACTGATATGGGGCTGAGAGAGGAATGGACAGCCAAGGATGAACTCCCAGGTGGAATATATGCTGGCTTAAAAATGACTGCCTGTGCCCAGTCTTTCATTTTTGGCAGTTTGAAGCTATTTATGAGGAAATCACTTTTATAAATTGTTTTGAGCAGTTTCAACCACACTAAAATTTTCAGACCATCTAAAATTGTTTTTAAAAGAAACATAATTTAATAATTTATGCTCTAATTTTTTACTCATTTTCGAATGAAATTTTAAGACCACAAAGAAATCTATTTTAGATTAATTCAATCTAAAGTCTCCACTTTCATTAAAAGCTTTTTTGTTTCTTAGAAGATTTTTTTTAAAAATCAATCTAGTGAATATACATGCCTTCATCTTTATTTATCTATTATTTAGTTAGGCTTTGGTTTTGTTAAACACAAAGCCAGGCAAGTATAATTGAATGGAAATTCTAGAAGTTTCCTCCAATGTGATCACATTGGAGACCTAGCATAGAGCTACACGAGGGCAAATTGGGAGCCTTTCCAGGAAGAACAAAAGTGACAAATGAGTGTATATATAATACAGCAATAATATTAATCATTTCTTCTATTTGCACGGTGGCTTATCTATGGAAATTTTATGCAAACATGACCTTACAAACCTTGGTGGTTTTTCACTATGGTAGATGCTTAGATGAGGAGCAAGTAACAGAAAAAGAAAATTTTTATGTCATTGATGTATGACAAAATTAAACCAACAAAATAAGTTCAAGGGTGAATGCAGAACCAGACACATGACCAAAGTGGCCTGTTTCAACTTCATTGACCAATACATTTACATGGCTTGGCTTCAAATTATTTGGACTATTTCCAAAAGTCAAATCTGTCTTCAAAGTTCATTTCATTTAGTTTCTTTCATCTCACTTAAAGTGATTCTTAGAGTCTAAGAGGGGACACTGGTTTAAGGAGGTTCAGTACTGTTGGAAAGAAGAAGGTTAAGAAGAGGTAACTGGGATTCCTATCCTATACTAACTCATCCTGTGATTCTGGTTGTTTCCAAATGAAGTGTACAGGTGTTCTCAACTTAGGAAGGGTCACTTTCCAAAAAAACCCAATCTAGGTTTAAAGATCCTAAGTTGAAAATGCGTTTAATACATCTCACTTACCAAACATCATAGCTTGACAGTACAATATACTGTAGCATGCCACTGGTTTCTGCCTTGATTATGTGATTGATTGGAGCTACAGCGCTATGCCACCACCTAGCATTAAGAGATAATATTATACCACATACCATTGTGGTGGAAAAAATGAAAATTTGAAGTACAGTCTGTGCCGCACTTTACACCATCATAAAGTAGAAATATCGTAAGTCAAATATCATGTGTCAGGGACCATATGTATTTATAAAAAGCAATGGTATTTGCTGTAAGGAATTTTGAAGAGTGGGTGATTCCATTGAATAGCATAGAATGCTTTTTACTATCTGTGTAGGGATGCTCCCTGTAAGGAGCACGACCTGGTCTACAGCTGGTTTTTGTCACCTACAAGCTCTGCTTTCTTTCTGTTGCTTCACTTTCTTCAGCTGTGAAATGTGGATAGTCCTAGGATTATGAAGAGTATTAAATGAGAAAATATATGAAGTGCTTGGCACAGCAGTTGTTCTAATGTCAACTATTGTTATTAAAAGATAGTGGGGGGGCGCAGAGGAATAATAGTATATTCATTTATCACCCGGAGCTCCTAGGGACTAAGAATATATCCATTCCTCTATATCCCAGCACCCAGCACGTAGAAGAAACTATGTTAAGAAGAGACTGTTGTGAGTAACTAGTTGAAGACTCAGCTTCTGTTTATCCAGAGGCTTCAATCTCTGTTGGTAACTGACAAATACCAACAAGAAGGCAAAGTGCACACACTTTGAAAATTAAATTATTATCATAAATCTCCAAACTGCCATTTTCCACAGCATGCTTCCCATTCATCCCCATGTTCCAACACTTCGATCTAGAAATTAACTGCACATTTCAAATTCTTAGTACCAAAAAATAAATCTTGCCTAATGTAAAAAACTGCCAGCTGCCAGGGTGACCCTGGAGAAGGGGAAATCTTTTTTATTCCTTCCAATAGTCCCATAGGGTCAGAACCATGTGCTGTGTCCAGGCCTCATGCCCAACATGCGCCCATGCAGAGGAAAGAACCTGGAAGTAGGAATGGTGAAGCACTATGGGTGTGTTCACTTATCTCACAGAGTGGTCCTCTGGTCTCTGAGGAGGACACTCTGTGCCTTGGTCAGCTTCCCGGTCACATCTCTTGCCCTTCCCCCACCCCGGAAATCCACCGTCAGCCACGGAAGGACTTTAGACTTTCTTCTTTGCCTACAATACTCTGACAGAGTAAATTCTGAGCTGTTATCCCTCCTTCATAAAGCCAACCCTGACATCGATCTCCCTCTCCCTGTGTTCAGAGTGTACCTTTTGTTTAATTCCAGTCTAGCATTTATCACACCTTGAATTATACTTTTTATAACATTTGCTGTTTTTTCTCACCACGCTACCTTAGGTTTCTAACCAATCGCTCAGCACAGTTCCTGGAACAAAGTAGACAACCATAAATGTGAGATAGGTGAGATAAGGAAGAGTTTCCAGGAGTTGCCCCTCGCCAGGGTCGCTACTGACCTCACCCCAGAGAGGCAGGTGCTCAGAGGAACACACAAGGCATATAAGTCATTCATTTGCCCAGTCCAAGGAGAACAGCAAGTGGCAAAGTCAAATGACCCCTCAGACCCCCTGACTTACAATCCAGGCCTGTCAGGGCCCCACAGGGACTTATCATTAGATCTGAATTGGTATTTGACTTTCTGTGGTCTCAAAAGTTTTATCCTTGAAATTGTGGGGGAAAGAAGTGAAAATTACACAACAAAAAAGATGACCAGGAGCAATATAGGCTTACATTTCTATTTCCATAAACATAAGTGCAAATTTAATCATAACTTAATTTCATATCAACTTAATTAAAGTTTTAAAAATTTACTGTAAAATTGAACTAAATTATATATGAAAGAAATAGGCATTTACTTCAATAAAACATCAGTTTTTAATTTAACAAATAATCACTCACACATGCCACATACTTTCCTAGCTTCATGCCTCTGTTCTTATTTTCTCTGACTGGAATAACATTTTCCTCAAACAAAAGTTAATCAACAAGTTTCTATTGTGTAATAAGGCACTAGAAATCCAGCAGTGAATAAAACAAGTGTGGTCCAGGCTCTTACGTTGCTGTAGTCAGAAGAAGATGGTATTAAAGGATCCTGAGCGTCTTGCATCTTGGGAATACAGAACACAGGGCCCATGAAACAAGCGGGGGGCAGCCAGTCCCTGAAGGCATGAAGGAGTCCTGAGAAATGAAATGAAAGAGATCTGAACCTCAGGCAAAGGGAGTGACTGGAAGAGAGGAAGAATGAGAGATAGAATTCTGTGCTGAAAGAATAGCATTTGCTATCCCTGTGGAAAAGAAACTGCACTTCAAGTTGCTGAAAGAAACATTGGGTCGGGAGCAGAGGGACCTGGGAGGCTGGAGAAAATGAGGTAGGATCCAAACACACTTTCCTCAAAGAGGAAACAAATGCAAAAGACTAATTTTGTCCTGAGTTATAAACATAACACCCTCCAGGAGTAATATTATCCTATTTGCCTCCCTTTTAGAAACCATGTCCAGTTAATGTAGAAGCTAAGTTGGCAGCTACTCTTTGTACAGGCCAGCCTTGAGGACAAAAGACATTCATTCCATCACCATCACTACCGCAGTTCTACCCACTGATCCTTGCATGACTCCATCCTATCCAACATGCAAAGTCAAATCCAAGTTCCAAATCCATTCCTGACATGAACATGAACTCACCACGGAAGCACGTTCCAAACGGAGTAGGAACAGCTGACAAAGGCTGTGTGAAACTGTCAATTGTTTCACAGGACTTTATGCCAAAACTCAGCCTCTTAAACAGTAAGCATTTATTATCTCACACAACAGTATCTGTGGATATTGGGAGCAATTTGGCTAGGTACTATGTGGCTCGGGCCCTCTCATGTGGTTACCGTCAGCTATTGGCTGAGGTTACAATCCTCCAAAGGCTTGGCTAGGGCTGGAGCATGTGTTTACAAGGTGACTCATTCACACACCCAGTGAGTTTGTGCTGGTTGTCTGCAGGAGGGCTTAGTTTTTCTTCCATGTGAATAGAGAGCTGCTTTGGGCTCCTTACAACATGGCAATTGGCATCTCCCCGAGCAAATGATACATGAGACAACCATATGAAAAACCTGGTGTCTGATATGACCCCATCTCAAAGTCACAGACCATCATTCTTCCTTAACTATCCTATTGATTATGCAGGTCAGCTCTGTGCATTCCGTGCGGAAAGGGACTATTCAAAGGGTGAGAGTAGCCAGAGGGGAGATTATAGAGCCATCTTGTTGGCTGACCACCACAATAGCTATGGGATGACACAGAAACTACCAAGTATTTTTAATCTAAAAGATGACACATGGTGAAAGGGAATTATCCTTGAAGTTACTCAGATCTGTATTTGAATTTAACTCTGCCTCTAGTGTGTCACCTTAATTCAGTTATCTAATCTTTCAAACCTCAGTTTTCTCATTTGTGACACAGGGCTAATAATGATACCGCCGTTTACCGGTGACGAGTTCTGCTCCTTCTAATGTTGAAGATTGAACACTAGAGAAGCAGCCAAGGCAAGCATATTAAGCAGGTTTTATTTAAAGCTAATAATACAGACTTCTCCCGGCAGGAAGAAGGGGCCATGGCTGATGTTCAAAAGTCCCAAGAAGTGAGCGCACCCTACATCTTTTATAGGTTAAATTCTCTTTTGTTCTCCAGTTCTCTCCTCCCCTTATCTCTCTTTCCTGCCTACGTGACTAGGCTTGGTTTTGCATTAAGTGAGAAGCCATGGGCAGGGGGAGGGCCAGGGTGATTCAGGCAGGCAAGGGCCCAGGGGGCATTAATTAGCAGCTTCTTGCTTGCAGTTCTTGATAAAGGCAGGTAAATTTGGTAATCAATGGGCTCCGGAGATCCTTGACATTCCATTCTTCCAGGGGCAGTTTCCAACTTCCAGAGGCAGATGATTTTATGGCCTCCATTTCCTCGATTTGACCCGATCCCCTATTTCTACACTAACTACCTGTTCCCAATTCTGGCTTCATTCCCCCCTCTAATCTTAGGAACTCACATGCTGCTGGGGAAGGAGGTCGATGACCGCTCTGACTTCTTCGAGCTGGAAGTGGGTGGCGTGGGGCAAGCAGCTTGGAGTTCCTTTTCTAAAAATCGGGTCAATCGAGGGGTCCCAGGAAGAAGCCTGGTAGGGGAAGAGCAGGTTGTAAAGTCATCTGGGGGTGGGTGCTTCTATGATAGAAGAACAAAAAGACATGAGTACTGAAATGAGATTAGTACAAAGTAAATGTTGCAGCATCTGAAACATGCCACTGAGTATCATGAAAATGACAGAAGTCAATCTCTCACCAGGAGGTGGAAGAACTGAGAAATTGTTCCCATAACTAGGCCTAGCAAAGGCTGGAGAGGACAAGGCCTTTATTTGGGGACTTTAACATTGTCCAGGTTATCAGGAATGTAAACACAACATTTAACTCTTAATGTCATTGATGTCCCCAGAAAATATAGTTAAGCTACTTAATGTCACCTGATTTTGTAAAATATCCCTTTGTTGGTATAATCTGTGTTTAGTAGAGATCTCTATACTTCTGTTACTTAGGGCTAGATAATCATACCTGTGTAGCTTAGGAAGGTCTTAAACTGACTAAAACTTCTGACTCTGGCGGTTTCTCTTGATAGTTATCAGGCACATTTGCTGAAGAATCTTTCATTTGTAGCTTCCTGTCTTTATTCTAGTGGGCTAGTACAAGTGTACATCTTAAGTTACATTTAACTATTATTTCCTTAAATGCCCAAGAATGGCTATATTTTGGTTTTAACTGTTTTGCTGGGTATCTAAGATCAAGCTGGTCAAATTGACCTGGTTCCTGTCTTGTTGAAGAGTCAGCTGAGTTCCCACAGGGGTCACTCATACAGAACTAAGAGTGGCTTCCTGGTTCCACCAGTGACTTTGGTTAGGCAGGGTCTCTTGATGGAGGTGACTTCCTTAGAAGCATCAAGGGATGTTTCCCCTTTTCCATGACCCTCCCTCTGCAGCAGATGCCACTGGGTGATTTTTCATCCTCTAGTCTCAAACAATCTCCTGATCAGGAGGTGTGTGACCCAGAGTTGCAATGCTCCTTAGAGAAGTTCTCTTATTCCCTGGGTTCAGGCTAACGTTGAGGGCAAGACCCAAATATGGACTTTTCTTGACCTCTATTTAACTCCAATCTCTAAGTTGATCTTAATTATCCAGCAAGCCAGTCTCACCAGTCATAAGTAGAGTAATGGCTTTAACTTCAATGTCTATAACTTACAGTTATTTACCCTTTTATCTAACTGGAGTCTGTATTAGTACTGGAAGTTACCACTATCTGTTCTATAGGTGATGGCTTATTATCAAAGTTACCTAGGCTGTGTGTTCTTGAAGCAGCTACTTCTGCAAAACATTAACAGGTAACAGTTTTACTAAATGAAATTAGCAAGAGTAAAAATATATTTTGTTTGTATAATAGCTATCTTGAATTTTGACTGAGAACCACATTATATCCCCTATTTGAGATCACAGTACTTTACAACAAGAACCAATCTTTTGACTATAACTTTAAATAAGCTGAAGTCTGGCTTATTTTGGAGCCATTCTACAACACAGTGAGGTGGGAGGCAGAGCCTTATCTCAGGTTAAGGCGTGGCTCTTTACAGATCTTAAGTGTTCTAATTCTGATGTTGATCTTTGCTTCTTTCTTAAATGTCATTTTAAGAAGTTTCCATATATTGTTTCCTGAGTCTATATGAACACTAGTTAAAACAATTAACATTATATCTAAAACATGAATTAAAGAAAACCTGAGAGAGCTTTTAACTTTCCTTTTGTGTGATTAAGTGGCAAAAATGTTTTCATGTTTCACATATTAACCTTTAAACAAGTCAGACTCTATGTTTAGAAATACATTTACTTTTGAAATTCTTTATCTCAGTGTAAAAAGTAACAAATTTTACACATACCCTATTGATATCAGGTCCTATATAGAACATTAAATGATAGAAAATTAATTCCAATAAAATTTACTCTTATAAGTTTAAAATTACCATTACAGACAAGTTTAATCTGGAGAATAGCAGCTTATAAAATTCCCTGCTTAAAAAACTTGTGTACCTGAAAATATGAACACATTTAATATACACTAGTGACCATTTCACAATTACCTGACATTTTTATCTCTGAATTTTGTTAAGTCCTTAGCTAAGGTTTGTCCGGAACAGGTGAGGGCCATCCAAATCCTGAGGCAATACTGTCTAGGTTAGTTGAGATACAGTATCTGGTTCCTCAAAGGCAAACAGAAATTGCCATTCAGAGTCCTAGCATAAACAGGAAAAGTCATCTTTTAAATCTAACTTAGTAACCAAGCAGCAGTTGGAATACAGATAAAAGTATATGGATTAAGACTACAGGGTGGGGGAAATTACTGCTTTCATTATTCTAAGGTTTTGGACTAGGCAGTTTGCTTTTTAACTCCTAAAATGGGCAAATTGCATGGACTATTGCAAGGCATTAAAGTTCTATCAGTTTGAATGATCTTAATAAGTCCTTTCCTTGCCTATATGTTCCCTTTTTTCCTTTTGATGTCTATTAAAAAAACAGAAGATGCAAGCTGGAGAAGATCATCTGAGGATTGATCAGGGCCACGTGCCAATTATTGTAATTTCCTCTAAATATTGGGGCTGACTAAATGATACATTTATACTTTAAAAGTATGTGGCCCTTATGGATTCAGGATTCAGAGTGGTGTGTT
Source organism: Sciurus vulgaris (assembly GCF_902686455.1). Lineage (NCBI taxonomy): Eukaryota > Metazoa > Chordata > Mammalia > Rodentia > Sciuridae > Sciurus > Sciurus vulgaris. The sequence continues at coordinate 56,675,722 of NC_136466.1, forward strand.
TTCTATTGCTTTCCTAAGTCTCTCTATGAAAATAGGCAGGACTTTCCTGAAGGCTGCATAATAGTTTTTTTAGGCATCCTACCTCATTATTCGAATCCCAGTTAGGATGGTTTCTGGGAACTGCCTGTGCTCTAGATGGTTAATAACATAATTTTCCAGGTGAAGTCATACCTGGCATAAGTTTTGAAAACATCTCATATTTATTAGGATCCTCCAAAAGCCCCTTAAATTTATTTTTGTCTGTCTTAAGTTGGGAGGGTCCCCTCCATTTTCCTCCCTTAGTAGGTGATTCCTGAAGTCTTTCACTTTTCATGGTAGAGATCATTGATGTCAAGCATGGTAACATATGAAAGGCACTTTTCTTGATCATTTGCAATTAGCAGTATGCAGGCTAGTGGTGAACCTGGCAATACTGTTGAGAGAGAAGCTCCCCGAGTTAGAAGTATTAGGGACGTCTCCCTAACTTTGAGCTTCCTTACGGTCCAGAAAACCCGTCTCTCACTACCTGGCTTTGCCAAAGTTATTTCTGGCCTCCTTCGGCAAAGTGCTAGGGTCCTAGTTTGCCCTGTGCTAGAGACCCTGGGAGGATTCAGACTTAAGGGCATTACTCTTTCCTCCTGCCACTATAAACTCCTAATTGTGAAAAACGATGACAAAAGTAAAAAGTGTGCCTTTTGCCTATCTTTTTGCCCTGTAGACTAAAGGAATCTCCGGAGGGTGAGGGGACATCTATTGGTTGTTAGGCGTATAACGCCCTTTGCTTGGAGGGTCTCACAGGAGGGGTTTTTAAATGCCTCCCTCTTGCAGCTTAAAGAGAATACTGAGTGAGCACATTTAAGCACAGGAACAGTAATGGGGAGACTCTAGTGTCTACACTAGTGAAGGCTAACTATGCGAACAAAGGGAACCTGGGCATTTTCACACTAATCATCCCAGGCCTTAATCCTACAGCTTGAATTCCTAATATCTGACCGGCAAGGGAAGGGGAGCATCCAGGAGGGAGTGGATGTGCGGGAGTGTTGTGCACTGTGTGGCCCATACGGAGGCAAAGGTAATTGGCGCTTTCCCTCAGTGCCATTCATCTACCGATCACTCTGGATACCCCTCAGGGCTGTCGGGAGGTGGAGTCCGGAGAAGGAACCTTTGGGGTCCACCCGAGAGTAGCCCGGGCCGAGAACCCCGCAGTTGTTCCAACCCTTCCTCCACCTCCACGCATCCTGGGCAGATCGGGACTAGGGACACTGTGTACTGGCGGCAATTGCGCTCCGGGCCTGGACAGAAAAGTAGGAAACGGCTTCAGCACAGTCCAACATGCCTGCAGAGCAGGTGATTGGAAACTTGCCTGGGCCGGGAAACCTTTCACCCGAGTCTTAAGAATGGCGGCTGCACTAACTGCATTTAAGTAGCCGACGGGTGCCCATTTTGCCCTCAAAAATAAAGAGACAGAAAGATGCACCTCAAACAGATGTGGGGTGCGTGGAGAGAGAAGCTTACTTACCTTGGCGTAAATCTCGGTGGGACCTCCAAATCTGATACCGCCGTTTACCGGTGACGAGTTCTGCTCCTTCTAATGTTGAAGATTGGACACCAGAGAAGCACGCCAAGGCAAGCATATTAAGCAGGTTTTATTTAAAGCTAATAATACAGACTTCTCCCGGCAGGAAGAAGGGGGCCATGGCTGATGTTCTAAAGTCCCAAGAAGTGAGCGCACCCTACATCTTTTATAGGTTAAATTCTCTTTTGTTCTCCAGTTCTCTCCTCCCCTTATCTCTCCTTCCTGCCTACGTGACTAGGCTTGGTTTTGCATTAAGTGAGAAGCCATGGGCAGGGGGAGGGCCAGGGTGATTCAGGCAGGCAAGGGCCCAGGGGGCATTAATTAGCAGCTTCTTGCTTGCAGTTCTTGATAAAGGCAGGTAAATTTGGTAATCAATGGGCTCCGGAGATCCTTGACATTCCATTCTTCCAGGGGCAGTTTCCAACTTCCAGAGGCAGATAATTTTATGGCCTCCATTTCCTCGATTTGACCCGATCCCCTAATTCTACACTAACTACCTGTTCCCAATTCTGGCTTCAATAACACCTAACTTGTTGGACTATTTTGAAGATTAGGTGTGGATGATTATGGTATCTGGCAAGTAGGAGACACTCAAGAATTGCTGACTATTATTATGACTACAAGGTAGGTGAATTATTACTATAGACACACAGGTGGAAATCATTATCCATACAACCCTAGATCAAATTCTAAAGTTTTTCTTAAGGTTTCTTATCTCCATACATTCTTTTATAACTTAGTAAGAGCCAAACACAGGTAAGAAAAATTACATGAAGCTGAAAGAATTATATAATATATTTTGTATATTCAAATACTAGTCGAAACCATGAGGACTATTAAGAGTCAAACCTTAAGCTTCAAACAGCTGTTAAGTTACTCTATTCCTCCCATATGGCCGAAGTTCATATTGTAATGTCTTTAAACAAACATGGAAATAAAAGGGGAAAAAATTTAAACTATCCTGAGCTAAGTGGGTTTCTCGAAATTACAGCTTTTCTAAAAAACAAAAATGGGTTATTTCTAGAAGAAAACACAAGTTCAAATGGTCAAGTCTATCTCATGTCAAAATGATACATTTTTCCAACATTGCCACTGGTTGATGAGGTTAAATGATGCTTTATATTCAGGAATTTGAGCATTTGGGCTTTGGCTTGGTTTTAAATGTCTCTAAGCTTAAGTTTCTCCCCTAGCAAAATAACAATAAAGACACTGGAAAACAAGGGTACTTCATGTGTGTACACGAAATAATCTTGTTTCAAATTTGCCCACTGAGAGCATAAGTGGAAAGAGAGCCCCACCCTGATAGGCTTCAGCTTCCTGGGGCAAATCAGTAACTCTCTCTTCTCTTCATCTCACAGATGGAGAGATCCATTGTGAACAGGATTTTTCCAGACAATTGAGAAAGAAAAGAGAGGGGATGAAGAGAATCAAACTAAAGAAATTTTCTTCAAGAGGGGAAAAAAGTGAGATTTTTTTCCCAGGGATTATTTTATTCTTACAGTATTTTTAGAAATTGCATTTAGTTGCTATCTAAAGTGGCAGATTTACCATAAAACTAATGAAGTTGAAACTTCAGCAGCTATCATTTGAAAATGCCTCTACTAATCCAATATCACTATTTACACCTAATTTTGTATTTTTTTTTCTTAAAGAAATCCCCCATACTGTAATGTATAAGCTCAAGACCCGATTGCAACTGTTAACTTAGAGTTGCATTTTTACACAAGACCAATTTCTAAATATTATAATCAGAATTTCATTCTAGTAAATAGATGCTATTCACTAACAAGTTGTTTAACAAACCTCTAAAGGAGGTTATTATGCTATGAAAGGTTATTTCCAAAATGATTGCTTTCTGGAAAATATGGAAACAACATTATTCCCCTACAAATATATAACTTATTTGGGAGAACATCCATCTTATTATAACATATCATATAAACCGAGTAATTCATCACACTAGATTATATATTTTCAATGTAAAATTTTATTTTACAGTAAACCATAGACAAAAATGGCATTATCTTTGTTAAAAAAGAAAAAGAAAATTATTGAATCTTTTATTTATCTACATTATTGTATCCCTCATTTGGGGAGTTTTGAAGAACTAGAGCTTCTAGGAATCCAAAAGCCACTCCACAGATGATTCCTATGTGAGTTGTCAAGTAACTCAGAACGGTAGTTACAGCTCGGGTTCCTCGGCCAGGCTGCCTGGTGCCGCCATATTTGAGCCACTCGGTCTGTATTTCAGGTTGTACTGATATTGAAAGGGGAGAAAAAGCTCTGACCTCACAGGGCTGCTGTAAGGACAATGAGTTTCCAGACCTGTGAAGGGCTTAGAAAGTTACCTAGTGACTTAAGCACTATCCAAGTACTGCTAAAAATGCCTGTGGCTGATTTCTCAAATCATTTCACAAATTGCTTCAACAACCTGAATCATGGGTTGGGGTTGTAGCTCAGTGGGAGAGTGCTTGCTTGGCATGTGTGACTCACTGGGTTCGATTCTCAGCACTAATACATAAATAAGTAAAATAAAGGTTCATTGACAACTAAAAAATACTAAAAAAAAAAAAAAAACCTGGATCATGACTGAAGATTGTTCTCACTCTCAGTCTGCTAGTGATGACATGCTCCTAGATCACCTTCTAAAACACCACATTTTAGATGGAAGAGACAGTGTTACTCATCTTTGTATTCACTAACGTGCCCTTTAGTCTTCTCTTCTTAGTAAGAGTCTCTAAATGATTTCTTTGGATAGGAATGACTAAAATAGGAAACTGTGACTTAAGGTAAATGTTTTATGGCATCAGATTATTATGTGTTTTTAAAGATGTTTTTCATATTTGCTAGATAATCCAAATTGGGAAATATCTATTATTTCAATTCCTGACCAAGGTTTACTTTTGATGGTGAATAAAGTGGCAAAATGGTAGATGGAGTTATTTGAACAAAAATTGCAGAAAGGTCTCTTTTATAGATTAATGAGCATATCTTTACTGGAAGATGCCTCCTTGCTTATTAGTCTATCTGACACATAAAAACAGGTTAAACTGAGAAGATGATTTAACTTTGAACTTTCACCAATATCTAGGTTTCCAATAATAAAACAATTTGTTCCACTTACTTTACCTGTGACAGACCAACTCCAACTGAAGGATTGTATAATAATCTAGAAAGCCATTTAAAATCCTGATCATTACAGTAAAAAACATTATCTTAGACAGACCTGTAGGTGCCCTTTCTTTAACTCACTTTACCTGACAGACCAACTCTAATTGTAAGATGGTACAAAAAACAAACACAGAGGGAAACAGTCAGAGAGGAGGCCCCAAACTGTGGATAATAGATAGGAACCTTTAAATTGACCAGCCAAGATCTTTCTCAAGAGACTTCCTATAGAATCAACACAGTCCTGGCCATATCTTAAAAGGGACAGTAGCAGATACAAACAAAACAGACTACTGAAGGGAATTCCCAAACCCAAGGCCAACACAGAGATGAGAACCGAGAGTAGATCAGAAGGAGGTACATTTCCTTGGGTTCTTGATCCCACTTAACTGTGACTCCTACACCACTGGTGCCACAGATGCCCCCAGAAAGAGGGACCTGATGTTCCCACAAAGAGGAACTAGCTGTATGGAATCAAGGGTCTTGTCGTGCACACTGGGGCACTTACCAAATGGTCAAGGGTGTCTCGACTTTTCTGAGTTCAGTTTCCTTTTTCTCAAAGTAGAGCAAAAGATGGAGCAACTTGTGCATGCAGGGAGAGAAGATGGGGGTTCCCTGAAGCAAAAAGAGCTTCAGCAGCTGCTGGGATGGTCCCTAGTCCCTCCCTTTACTCACAGGAACAGCTCCTCTGAGGCAAACTCACACCATCTCCCAATTTCTCCAGTGGTTGGCTCTCAACAATCTCACCAGCCACCATGCATACTCAGCATGGAAGTGGGGTTCCTCAGAGTGCCAGACCTGCCCAAGGAAGCTGGGGGGCCGAGGGGCTGCTCTTGGGTCCTTTCTGGGCTGCCAAATTTGTTGCCCAAAGTTCAGTCCTTGTCTCCAATGCCAATCCAAATGGAGGACATGGTTTACTGCTTTGCTAGCAAAGGAGAAACACAGGAGACTCCTGTCCCAAAGACTGTGATTCTTTTTTCTTTTGGGATGCTGGCAATTGAACCCAGGGCCTTGTGCTTACGGCAAGCACTCTACCAACTGAGCTATCTCCCCAGCCCAATGTTCACTTATTTTTATGTGGGCTGAGAATCAAACCCAGTGCCTCACACATGATAGGCAAGCACTGTACCACTGAGCTACAACCCCAGCCCCAAATGGGAGGTTTTTAAGAGGTGATTCAGAGAAAATGAGGTTAGGGAGGAGAGATCAGGAAGGAGATGATCAGGGAGAAGTTCAGGGTAAAGTTTGGGAAAAAGAAAAAAAATGTAAGTTTCTCAAAGTGACAAGGGAGGGCTGGGGATATAGCTCAGTTGGTAAAGCACAAAGCCCTGGGTTCACCCTGGGTTCAATCCCCAGCAGGGGTGGGAGGGGGGGAGGGGAGGGGGGCGGCTCAGGGACAAGGGGCGCGACAAGGGTTATAGTCAAAGCATCAAGGGAATGCTGTTACAGTTTCAAAGTTTTCAGTCTGTGGGCCACCTTGCTTTGGCCCTGTGGTAGCACAGTATATCATAGGAGAAGGTCTTCCACCTCAGGATGGCCAGGAAGTGAAAGAGAAAAGAAGGGGTGGACCCTAATTTTCCCTTCAAGGGCAGGCTCCCAATGGCCTTTCTTCCACTAGGTTCTACCTCTTGACGGCTCCTCTACCTTCCATTATGCCGCGTCTATTTCCTACCACTCCAACACTTGACACGGTTCTGTTGGAGTAGAGGATTCAATACTTGACACCATTCTGTTGAAAGATCATCCTCCCTCTTGGGGACCATAGGCGTGGCATGTCTCCATGTGCAGTTGCTTTTTTTTTTTTTTTTAATTGTAAACCAATAGGATACTATGTTGTTTCTGTTTGTACATGGAGTACAGCATAACAATTTGCGTAATCATACATTTACCTAGGGTAATGATGTTTGATTCATTCTGTTATTTTTTCCTTCCCCCCGCCCTCCCACCCCTCTTTAGCTCTATACAGTCCCTCTTCCTCCTCCATCTTGCCCCCCTCCCACCCACCCATTAGGTGTCATCATCCCCTTATCAGTGAGATCATTCATCTTTTGGATTCTTGAGATGGGCTTATCTCACTTAACAGGATATTCTCCAATTTCATCCATTTGCCTGCAAATGCCATAATTTTATTATTCTTTATAGCTGAGTAATATTCCATTGTATATATATATACCACAGTTTCTTTATCCACTTATCAATTGAAGGATATCTAGGTTGGTTCCACAATCTGGCTATTGTAAATTGAGCAGCTATGAACATTGATGGGCTGTATCTCTGTAGCATGCTGATATTTAAGTCCTTTGGGTATAGGCCAAGGAGTGGGATAGCTGGGTCAAATGTGGTCCATTCCAAGTTTTCTAAGTAATCTCCACACTGCTTTCCAGAGTGGCTGCACTAATTTGCAAAACCCCACCAGCAATGTATGAGTGTACCTTTTTCCCCACATCCTCTCTAACACCTATTGTTGCTTGTGTTCTTGATACATTTGCCATTCTAATTGGGGTGAGATGGAATCTTAGGGTAGTTTTGATTTGCATTTCTCTTATTACTAAAGATGATGAACATTTTTTCATATATCTGTTGATTGATTTGTACATCTTCTGTGAGCATCTGTTCATATCCTTAGCCCATTTGTTGATTGGGTTATTTGTATTCTTGGTGTAGAGTTTTTTGAGTTCTTTATAGATTCTGGAAATTAGCGCTCTATCTGAAGTATGAGTGGCCAAGATTTTCTCCCACTCTGTAGGCTCTCTCTTCGCATTGCTGATAGTTTCCTTTGCTGAGAGAAAGCTATTTAGTTTGAATCTATACCAGTTTATGATCTTGCTTTTATTTCTTGTGCTATGGGGAGTCCTGTTAAGGAAGTCTGATCCTAAGTCGACATGTTGAAAGATTTGGACCTACTTTTTCTTCTATAAAATGCAGGGTTCTCTGGTCTGATTTCAAGGTCCTAGATCCATGGTGAGTTGATTTTTGTGCAAGGTGAGAGATAGGGGTTTAGTCTCATTCTGTTGCATATGGTTTTCCAGTTTTCCCAGCACCATTTGTTGAAGAAGCTGTCTTTTCTCCATTGCATATTTTTTGGCACCTTTGTCTAGTATGAGAAAATTGTATTTATTGGGTTTGTGTCTGTATCCTCTATTCTGTACCATTGATCTAACCTGTCTATTTTGGTACCAATACCATGCCAATTTTGTTACTATGACTTTGTAGAATAGTTGAAGATCTGGTATTGTGATCCCCCTGTTTCATTCTTCCTGCTAGGATTGCTTTAGCTATTCTGGGTTTCTTATTCTTCCAGAGGAATTTCATGATTGCTTGCTCTATTTCTGTAAGGTATGTCATTGGGATTTTAATTGGGATTGCATTGAATTTGTATAGCACTTTTGGTAGTATGGCCATTTTGACAATATTAATTCTGCCTATCCAAGAACATTTGTACTTATAGGTCTGTCTGTTTTAAAGGTTCCTGTCTGTCGGACCTGGTTTTGGTGATCCTCTCTTGTCCTATTACTGGCCCTTTAAGAAATGGGCCATGCTGCATTGATCTTACTGGTAATCTCTGGAGCAGAGAGATTTTGGCTTCATTGGCCACCTATAGGGATAAGCCTGTCTAAGACAAAGAGGGTTTGCTGTAACACAATCTGGTCTTTAGATGGTTTTTCTGGATTATTATACAATCTTGATGTTGAAGGTGGTCTGTCAGGGGTAAAACATATGAAAGAGATTCTGTATGTACAGGGATTTATGCATTTGCAGGAGAAGGGGTCTGAACTATCAGGAAATAAGTTGAAGGTGCCAAAAGGCATTGCCTCTGGTGTACAAAGATAGCAGGACACCAGAAGAAAAATTTAAAAAAAAAAAAAAAAAAAAAAAAAAAAGATTTCAATCATTTAAACCCAGAGCTGGCACTCCCAGCACTGTTTCTCAGCCTGGTCCCTGGCAGCCACAGATCATCTCACTGTGGGCAAAGGACACCAGCCCTAAACTGAAAAAAAAAAAAAAAAGAAAGAAAGAAAGAGAGAAAGAGAGAGAGAGAGAGAAAGAAAGAAAGAGAGAGAGAGAGAGAGAGAGAGAAAGGAAACAAACGTGCCTGGGCTGTAGAAAAGTGGTCAAAAGCCCCTTTTGCCCCTGGGGGGTCAGGTGAAGGCTACTGGCTATAAAGGATGTGGCAGTAGGTTCCAACACGGTCAGTTTATGACCTAGGGATAGGAATAGACTCCCCTTTTAGGATCTGATAGGAGACCCCATTTGGCCATGTGATACTCATCACTAGGCAAATCAATTCTTGCTATAACTGTATCCCATCCAACCCAATGCCTGGGGAGACTGGCAGAATAAACAACTGCACCCAGAAAAGAAAAAGGCAGAAACTAAGACCAACTTGTGTTTTGTAGGCAGCCTCTGTAAAGAGATCACGAGGAAACCTAAAGAAAAGGATGCTCATAGGCATAAGGCCCTAGGTTCAATCCCCAGGACCACACACACACACACACACACACACCACACACACACACACACAAACACACACACACACACACACACACACACCACACAAAGAAAAAAAAAAGAAAGAAAGGAAAGAAAAGGATGGAAAGGGCCTCCTTCATTGCTTGTCAATATACCCAGTATAAGAAAAAGACCCAAAAGGAACCTCTGAGGAACTCACTTAAAGTTGATGGCATTATTATAATGATAACAGAGACAGGTCAGGCTCAAAAATATCCTGTGCTCCAAACCCTTGAATGCAAACTGGGAGAAAAAAGATTAAGGCACAGTTTTGTTTATGCTGGATTGTCCAATCCCTCCTGGGATAAAATTTGTTGTGTAAATTAAATGCACAGATAACATTCATAGGATTGTTTTAGAATGTAAATTTAAGAAAGGGTCTAGGGGTTGGAGATATAGCTCAGTCGGTTAAAATGCTTACTTGTGCATGCCACAAGGCCCTGGGTTCAATTCCAGCACCACCAAAAAAAAAAAAAAAAAAAAAGGTGGGGGGGGTCTGAAATTAGAAAAGATAAAAGAAAGATACAGGTATGGAAATATACTTTAGTATGGAAAATTTAGAAGGTAAAAAGAAATGTTTCTGGATGAGAAAGTATTTTGTCTGGCAAAAGTAATATTCTTGGGCTAAAGTCCAAGATGAGAGAGGACAAACTAAGGATGTAAAGGAGTTGTGGATGTTTAAGCATGTTGCAGAAGATTTGTGGAAGGTGACTCTCAAAACCTTTGTGTTTGTGATTAAATTGCCTATAGATAGCACAGTCAATTAAGTTATTTGAACTTTAATGTACTGATATGAAGCAAAGTCTGAAACGTTGATCTGCTCTTATCTATTGAGATAATTTTCTTATATTTTTTCAGTTTTATTACTCGGAGGAACTAAGTCTTAAAGGAATTAGAGTGTGTACCTGTCTTAAAGTCATAAATGATTACTGTGTAACTGGTTAAGTGATCAACTGTTACTTAGGTTAACAATGTATTTGATACCTGAAGTATACGTGATGAGATATATGTATGCATTGGAGAATTCTCTCTAAGCCTTGTCTAAGTGTTCTGTAAAAGTTTATAAAACAAACGTTTATGTAATTTTACTGGCAAGATAACCAATAAGCGCTCTCTCTTTTATAAATTGTATCTGACATAGAAGGGCCACACTGTCATTTGAAGACCTGTCTTATATCTGTTTGCTTTAATTAAGTCAATTTCTGATCACTAACAATTTCCTAAAAGCATAAGAGATTTTTTTTTTTTTTTTTTTTTTTTTTATTGTAACAAATGGGATACATGTTGTTTCTCTGTTTGTACATGGCGTAAAGGCATACCATTGTGTAATCATAAATTTACATAGAGGGTATAAGAGATTTAAGGCTATCCTTTGACTTTTGTTAACCCATGCAGACCTGTGATTATTGTTACTGTACACTCTGGATTCCAAATTGTACTTTAAAAGTTAAACTTAGTTAAATGTAAAGCTTTGGAGAGCACTTTGCCAAGTTGGTGTTCTCCAACCTAAAATTAGGTGTGGCAAAAGTCTCGGGTTTGTATGGAAATAACAAATTTGGTTGATATTTATTTGTGTATTTGATATCTTCTAGATGGATAAAGTAACCTGTTGTCAATAAGTTACATATACAATTTTGTGTTACTCTTCACACTGAAATTGGGATTTAAATGTATTTTTGGAAGATATTAAGGAGAGCCTAATCTGCTTAAAGGTGATATTATAAAACATGGAAGCATTCTGCCACCTTTTCCACAAAAAAGAAAGTGAAAAGCTCTCTTAGCCTGTCTTTGATTCATATTTCAGGTGTAATGTATGGTGTTAGTTGTGAAAAGCCCCACCTCACCTGAGATAAGGCTCTGCCTCCCACCTTATTCCATGTTAGAATGGCTCCAGAATATTTCATTTAAAGTTGTATTCAGAAGACTGATTTTATTGTAAAGATTTCTGTGATATCAAACAGGGAATATAATATATAACTAAGTAAAGGTTTAAGTTCTAAAAAAAAAAAAAACACAGTTTGTCTTATTGTGGCTCTAACCTGCTTCTATACCTGTGGATACCAAATGACTGGGACATTTGGATGGAAGTACTGATGCATTGCTATAAAGAATGGTAAATATTTAACTGAAATACCAAGTGACCTTTCTTAAAGTCCTATACCTAGTTGACAGGGAAAGAGTTTTGTTTGCTATTTTCTATGTAGTTAAATAAATGGCCATTAATTTACAATAGATAAATAAGAACACAGCGTGATGAAATGTTAGTTATGCTAACTCCACAGACTTTTTTAGAGTCTTCTTTAGTCCCTAAAGACCATTAGCATTATTTATTGATGAAATCAAAAGAAATAAAATCATTTTTCTGTGTGCCTGTCAGTTTTTTTGATGGTGCCAGAAGACTATATAACCATAAGTAATGCTACAGTTTTAAGTAACTTCAGCAGCCTTTCAGAAATGTACTATTAGAAATGGAATGATAACTTTATCTGTTGGGCAATTCTTGATTAGGTCCAGCCCAGTTACACAATCTCTTAATAAAAATGACAACAACCAAATATTCATTAGATGTCTCCTATGTGCCAGATGTCTCCTCCTGAGCACTTTCAAAAGGGCTAATTCAAAACTTTCATAATAACCTTATAAAGTGGGAACAGTTATTCCCTCATTTTCTAGATAGAAAACTGGGGCTTAGAAAGATTAAGTTCCCGATTCCATTAACAGAAGAACTGGACTCAACATTAAACTAAATCCCACGGCCTTTCAACTTTATTGAATTCCAGTTCCTCTCACCTTCAACTTCCTTCCATCATGGATCAACAGAATTGGGCTAAAAGTCATAGACCTTCTAAAGTAAGTGGGGTGATTAAAATCTGATATGACACTTAGATATGACACAAAAGATTAATGACAAAAGAAATAACAAAGAAATTGGACTTCATCAAAATTAAATACAAGATACTATCAAAAAAGTGAAAGACAATGCACAAAATGGAAGAAAATATTCACAAATCATACATCTGATAAAGGTCTAGTATGCAACATATATAAAGAATTCTTACAACTCAGTAACAAACATGTTCAAAAATGGGATTTGAATAGCTTTTTCATCAGAGAGAATGTATAAATGGCAATAAGATGTAATATTGTACTAAATATCTTTAGTCATTAAGATGAGATATTATTTCATGCCTACTAGAATGGCTATACGTGAAAAGACAAAAATACTGTGTTTGTGAGCATGTGGAGAAATTGGAACCCTCACTGCAGAAATTAGAGGCAAGATTTTTTAATCACATAGGTGACCTCTGCCTAACACATACCCCAAATTCAAATTCCCTGAAGGAAAGCAGGAGTTCAGCTAAATCACATTATTTGCACAGTTCTAGGCACAATAAGCCACCTTTCTCATTACTGGGTTCTTCCAGGCTCTACCTGTGTCTTTTCCCCCCTTAGAATCCTGCATACTGTGTCCCTGTTGTAAATCACAGCCTTGAGAACAACCCTGTGCTGAGTTCCTTGAGTCCTTCTAGTGAATCTCTGAGTGGGGGCTGGTCTTGAGGACACCTGACACAATCCTTTTCTTATAGTTCTCATCCCAATGCATCCCTGTTTTCACCTTGCACAATTTCAGGGAAAAGATAAAAGGAAAGTAGTTTTGAAAAGTTCAGTGTCAAAATCTTGGTCTATATTACCTAATTTAAGAAAAAATGCCAATTCTTTGGAAAATCAGAAGTTGATTTATTAGTCATGGAAAATTTATTTACATTTTATACAACTATCACATTAGGCCCTGACCACCTTGACGTGGTCCCAGGAGTTTCTAGCCAGAAATGTATCTATCCACTATCATGGCCTTCCTAGTGCAAATAAACCCTTGGTGCGTTCCTGGAGTCAGGATGTCATTTAAAGAACAGATGAAATGCAGAGGTTCTTTGACTCTTGCCTTTTGCCCTGGGCATTCAAGAAGGAATCCTCCCAGACATACAGATGCTGAATTAATCAAGAATGAAATTCATAACATATCCCTGAAATACTAAGTAGCCTAGCTGTGATTATTAGCCTGGATCAGAATCATCTTCTATCTCATGGAAGCATGAAAGGATCTATTTGCTGTCCCATTCTTTTTGGAACAGGTACCTACAACAAATCAACTAGAATACACTTGAAAAATGAAGTAGAAATTTCTCTTTCTTCCCAAAACAATGAATTTCTGTTACATAAGAATTGTCTAACTTTTGATCAGTTAATTACAAAATATATAACTATAGTACAGGTCTAGGAGTGCATTAAAGAAAGTAGTTAAAGACCCAGTAGCTTCTTGGAATTTTTTAGACACTATCTTCTTTGCTCTTTTCCTTTTTTCTTCCCTTCCTCCTTTTCCCTTCCCTATGGTCATCCTCCATTCCCTTCCTCCCGCTTCCCATCAAGATCACCTCCCCAATTATCAACTGATTCTACTTTCCAAAAAATAAGTAACTGAAAAAAATGCTCATTTACAAATTTATTTATCTGTTTCTCAAGTATAAGCTATTATCTCACCAGTAGATGATTTCTACAAAAACTCCTACATGTTTGCATGTACAGGTACCTGCAACTTCCAAATTAATGGTTGGCTTTTAAAATTACCTTAGAAACTATCAAAGATCATGAAAGACAATAAATCCTTTTTTCTAAATTGTACCTTCAGACCTATGGAAAAACTATATAGTAAATTCTTGTTTAGCAGCAAGATGGAAACATTTCACAGCCTTTTGAAATCTTCAAAGGTCTTCATTGTCAGGTTTCTCCACCTGGGAAAACACCGTGTCCCAGAATCAGACTTAGGAGTCTGGATGGTTGGCTGGGTTGCCATGGAAAAAGCATTCTGGGTATCGATCGAGGGAGGGACTCTCAGGCTATCTCTGCAGGCTTTATCTTCATGAAGAGTTGAATTATCTTGACTCTCCAAACAAGTCCAACTGGAAAGAAAATGCAACCAATGAATAATTCACAGGCTAAGCCAGCATATGATAATAATTATCTCCTACTACAATTGCCTTTTACTGAGACAGGGTTTTAAGACTAAATTAAGAGTTCTCTCTGGAAAGCTAGAAAAAAATGTAATCTCAAAAAAATGAAAAATTTAATTTGATAGCAAAGAGTAAAATAGTCTCTGGTAATTACTTGCTAGAAGGGACTTCCCTAAACCTTCCTGGGTTCAGGGAAAGGTGGCAAACTGGTGGATGCTCAGAGGAGAGTATCTGAGAGCGTGGGGAACTGTTCATGTCTGCATCAGTTGCTAAAGAACTAGGGATACTAGTCTGCAGGAAAAATCTCAGAGATTAGGTAGAGAGAAAAGCCCATAATGTGAGCTCAGATATTTAAAGATTTGTCATTTGGTAGAGCAAGTCTATGCAGGCAGAATGGCTAAATCTAGATTAAATACTCAAGCAAAATGACAGTTCAGTCTTTATAAAGGAGAACTTTGAATGACCAGAGTTGCCCTAGAGAGGACTGGAATGCCTTGAGCAGGAATAAGTTCCCTGTAGCCAGAGGCGTTTAAGTCCTTGGTAGGTCCATGTGACATTCTGCATTCCTTAATCAAATGCTTATTCTGGAGGCTCAACATTGTCTATACACAGGTGAATGAAATAGTTATGGTCCTTCTGTCATCCAACTTACATTCTGGTAGAAAGATTTCATATGTATAGAGGAGACTCAAATATAAATACCATAGGATCTTTGAAGGTTTCCTAATCCCCAGAAACTAGCATTCTATGAAATGAAATCCTTGTTTCTTTTCCCCGTTTGAAATAACCTTTACATGGCTTTTTTCTTGCCAAGTGGGAGCCACCCTGATTGACAAAACTTGGCTATGAAACTGCCCAAGGATAGCTTAGAGAATATTTAGGATGCTATTAGGATGAAGTCATTAAAATTATAACTAGAGGTCTCCAAAATAGATTAATGAACAAGACTAAACCATTTTCCAAAAGTAATCTATATATAATTGTCCTTTTGCTTTGCTCATAGTTCTTATAACTCAATTATATCTATTTTATGATTAGAAGATACTTCTTCAGAAAAAATGGAATAAAGATGTTTTGTAATTAGGAAAGAAAATTACAGCTGATTAAGAAAACTACTGAAGGGCCGGGCACAGTGGTGCATGCCTGTAATCCCAGCAGCTCCAGAGGCTAAGGCAGGAGGATAGAGAGTTCAAAACCAGCCTCAGCAAAAGCAACGCCCTAAATAAATCAGTAAGACCCTATCTCTAAATAAAATACAAAATAGGGCTGGGATGTGGCTCAGTGGTTGAGTGCCCCTGAGTTCAATTCCCGATACCACCCCAAAAAGAAACCTACTGAAAAGAATTTTAAAATATGTTTAACCATTTAGTCACAGAGTTAAAATCTTTAATGCACAAAACTGGTTAAATACAATCTATTCTTGCCTATTAATTATAATCAGTGAAGTTCATTTTCTAATTACTTTCCCAATCAGCACATTTCAGGATTTCAAGATCTGATCACTTTATCTTAATCTGAGTTTAACAACCATGATCTCAGACATTTGGAATAGTGACTTCTTGGAGCTAAAAGGCTTCTCAGAGTTTGCCTGGCTTGATACAAGGTTTAGGATGAAAGCAGAGGGGAAAATTCCAGAGGATGGTATCCCTGATCCTCCCTGTACCGCTCCAGGTAGCACATAACCCCTTAGCAAGTCTTCATGGAAAATTAACTTGCATGCACAAATGCTCATTTTATTCCTTCCTGTTTTAAGCTTTTCTTATTGCTAGGACTAATAAGATAAATCTATTGGAAAACCAAGTATTCATCAGTGCTATAAGTTGAAAAGAGAAAAAGAATAATATTAGCGACTAAAAAGTCAAAAGCAGCAGTAGAGAGTCTGCTACTCAATTTCTAGAACTAGAAGGAAGAATTTCCAACTTTATTGAGATATAATTGACAAATAAAGATTGTATATATTTAGGACACACAATGTGCTCTTTTGATATATGTACAGGTTGTGAAATTATTACCGTAATCAATAAGCATATCCATCACCTCCCATGATTACCTTCAATTTTGTAGTTTTTGTGTGTGTCCTGAGAACACCTGAGTTCACACTCTCGACAAATCTAGACTATACAACATGCCAACAGTATACAGAGTTCCCCGTTCTCCATCTTCTTGCCAAAACTTGTTATCTTTTGTCTTTTTAATAATAGCTATCCTAACAGGTCTAAGGTGATATTTCATCATGGCTTTGATTTGCACTTCTTTGATGACTAGTGATACTGAACAGCTTTTCATTTATCTTTTGGGGGTTTTGTTTGTTTGTTTGTTTGTTTGTTTGTTTGTTTGCTATGGACTTACAACATTTTATAATTTTCATGAGTTCCTTGTGTATTTTGAATATTAACTCCTTATCAGATATTTAGTTTGAGTATATTTTGTCCCATTTCTTAGGGTGTCTCTTCACTCTGTTGCTCATTCTCATTGATATATAGAAGTTTTTAGTTTGATGAAATCTAATTTATCTATTTTTGCTTTTGTTTCCTGTGCTTTGAAGTCATATTAAAAAAAAAAATCATTGCCCAGATCGATGTCAGGAAGTTTTCCCCTATTTTATTATTCTAATAGTTTTACAGTTTCAAGTTTTATATTTAAATCTTTAATCCATTTTAAGTTGATTTTTGTATATAAGGCTCTGATTTCATTCTTCTGCACATATATGCCCCCTTTTCCCAGTGTCAATTATTGAAAAAACTATCATTTTTCCATTTTGTATTCTTGTCACTCTTGCCAAACATCAGTTGACCATAGAGTCATGGGTAAACTGAATCTAGAAATAGGTTCTATAGATTCATGGACTCTAGATTCTGTTTCATATTTATGTTTTTATGCAGGACCATACTGTTTTGATTACTGTAGCTTTGTCCTTTATTTTGAAGTCAGGTAGCATGATGCCTCCCACATTGTTCTTCTTTTCTCTGGCTATTCTGGGTCTTTCGTGATTCCATACTGATTTGAGAATTGTTTGTCCATTTCTGTAAAAAAAAAAAAAAATGTCTTTGGGATTTTGATAGGACTTGTATTGAATCTATAGATTACTTTGGATAGTGTGGCCATTAAACAATATTAATTCTTCTAATCTATGAACACAAAATGTCATTCCATTTTTCTGTGTCTTCAGTTTCCTTCATCAATGTTCTATAATTTCCAGTGTACAAATCTTTCACTTCATTGATTAAGTTTATTCCTAAGTATATTTTTCATTCTATGGATATTGTGAATGAGATTGTTTTCTTGATTTCTTTTTTAGATAGTTCATTGTATATAAAAGCACAATTGATTTTATGTGGATTTTGTTTCCTGCAACTTTACTGAATTCATTTATGAGTTTTTTGATGGAGTTTTTTGGGTTTTCTACCTATATGTATCAACTGAAAATAAAGATAATTTTACTTCTTTCTTCCCTATTTGGGTGTTTTTCTTTCTTTTTCTTGTCTAATTACTCTAGCTAGGACTTCCAGCACTATGTTGAAAAGGAGTGGGAGTGGAGCATCTTTGCCTTATACTAGATCTAAGAGGGAAAGTTTTCATATTTTCCCCAGAGATGATGATGGACTTTTCATATATGGTCTTTATTGTATTGAGGTAAGTTCCTTTTTACAGGAACAATTTTAATCATGAAAGGATATGGAAATTTGTCAAATGCTTTTTCTGTGCCTGTTGTGATGATCATGTTATTTTTCTTTAGTTTAATGAACCCATTAAGTCTCATGTTTTCCATTCCATAAATATTTCAATGAAATTTACACAGATGCATTAAAATAGGTTGAAAATGAAAAAATTATCATCTATACTATATAATCTATACCTTATATATCACCATATTAATTAATGCTATTACATTATTTACTATATTTAAGTTTTTGTGTGTCCCACCCCTGGAGCAATGAGACCACATGAGTTAATATGTTGGTTTGCTAGTATTTCATTAAGGATTTTTGCATCTGTTCATCAGGAATATTTCCTGTAGTTTCACTTTATTATAGTGTCTTTGAGTATCAGGGTGATGCTGGCCTGGTGGAATGAATTTGGAAGTGTTCCCTCTTCTGTGATTTGGGGAGTTACGAAGAACTGATATTAATTCTTTGAATGATTGGGAGAACTCCCCTGTGAGGCCATCTGGTCCTAAACTTTCCTTTGATGGGAGATTTTTGAATACTGATTCAATCTCCTTATTTGGTAGGGGCTTATTCAGGTTTCTATTTATTTTTTTATTCACTCTTAGCAAGTTGTATGTGCCTAGGAATTTGTCCCTTTCTTCTGTGTTACCAGTTTGTTTGCATATATTTTTTTTTTTTTTTTTTTTTTTTTTAATGCTTCAGGTCAAAAATACCATTTAATAGAGTTTTTCTTTGCTTTTAATTAATTGCATGATTTTCCCATTTTTGCTTCCATATATATAAGGGAAGCCTAACTATATGCTTAGAATTATAGTTCAGGCTAGACTCCATTACTTTATTTATTTATTTATTTATTTTTTATTTTATTGTAAACAAATGGGATACATGTTGCCTCTCTGTACATGGCGCAAAGGCATACCATTTGTGTAATCATAAATCCACATACAGTAATGTTGTTTGATTCATTCTGTTATTTTTTCCCTTCCTCCCACCCCTCCCACCCCTCTTTACCCTCTATACAGTACTTCCTTCCTCCATACTTGCCCCCCTCCCTAACCCTAACTCTAACCCTAACATTAACCCTTCCCTCCCCCCCTTTATGTGTCATCCTCCACTTATTAGCGATATCATTCGTCCCTTGGCTTTTTGAGATTGGCTTATCTCACTTAGCATGATATTCTCCAATTTCATCCATTTGCCTGCAAATGCCATAATTTTATCATTCTTTATGGCTGAGTAATATTCCATTGTGTATATATACCACAGTTTCTTTATCCACTCATCAATTGAAGGGCATCTAGGTTGGTTCCATAGTCTGGCTATTGTGAATTGAGCAGCTATGAACATTGATGTGGCTGTATCTCTGTAGTATGCTGATTTTAAGTCCTTTGGGTATAGGCCAAGGAGTGGGATAGCTGGGTCAAATGGAGGGTCCATTCCAAGTTTTCTAAGGAATCTCCACACTGCTTTCCAGAGTGGCTGCACTAATTTGCAACCCCACCAGCAATGTATGAGTGTACCTTTCTCCCCACATCCTCGCCAACACCTGTTGCTTGTATTTTTGATAATCGCCATTCTAATTGGGGTGAGATGGAATCTTAGGGTGGTTTTGATTTGCATTTCTCTAATTACTAGAGATGTTGAACATTTTTTCATATGTTTATTGATTGCTTGTACATCTTCTTCTGTGAAGTGTCTGTTCATTTCCTTAGCCCATTTGTCGATTGGATTATTTGTATTGTTGGTATAGTTTTTTGAGTTCTTTATAGATTCTGGAGATTAGTGCTCTATCTGAAGTATGATTGGCAAAGATATTCTCCCACTCTGTAGGCTCTTTCTTCACATTACTGATAGTTTCCTTTGCTGAGAGAAAGCTTTTTAGTTTGAATCTATCCCAGTTATTGATTCTTGCTTTTATTTCTTGTGCTATGGGAGTCCTGTTGAGGAAGTCTGGTCCTAGGCCGACATGTTGAAGATCGGGACCTACTTTTTCTTCTATAATCTGCAGGGTCTCTGGTCTGATTCCAAGGTCCTTAATCCATTTTGAGTTGAGTTTTGTGCAGGGTGAGAGATATGGGTTTAGTTTCATTCTGTTGCATATGGATTTCCAATTCTCCCAGCACCATTTGTTGAAGAGGCTATCTTTTCTCCATTGCATAGTTTTGGCGCCTTTGTCTAGTATTAGAAAGTTGTATTTATTTGGGTTTGTGTCCGTGTCCTCTATTCTGTACCATTGATCTACCTGTCTATTTTGGTACCAGTACCATGTCGTCTTTGTTACTATTGCTTTGTAATAAAGTTGAAGTTCGGGTATTGCGATACCCCCTGCTTCATTTTTCCTGCGAAGGATTGCTTTAGCTATTCTGGGTTTCTTATTCTTCCAGATGAATTTCATGATTGCTTGCTCTATTTCTGTAAGGTACGTCATTGGGATTTTAATTGGGATTGCATTGAATCTGTATAGCACTTTTGGTAGTATGGCCATTTTGACAATATTAATTCGGCCTATCCAAGAACATGGGAGATCTTTCCATCTTCTAAGGTTTTCTTCGATTTCTTTCTTTAGTGTTCTCTAGTTCTCATTGTAGAGGTCTTTTACCTCTTTTGTGAGATTGATTCCCAAGTATTTTATTTTTTTCGATGCTATGGTGAATGGGGTAGTTTTCATAATTTCTCTTTCTGAGGATTCCTCACTTATGTATAAAAATGCATTGGATTTATGAGCATTGATCTTGTAACCTGCCACTTTACTGAATTCACTTATGAGTTCTAACAGTTTTCTGGTGGAATTTCCTGGTTCCTCTAAGTATATAATCATATCATCCGCAAATAGGGATAGTTTGAGTTCTTCTTTTTGCATATATTTGTTTGTAATGTCCTTTATAATCCTTATTTCTGAGGCTTCTATTGGAATGTCTCCTTTTACAGTTGCTATTTTATTTATTTAAGTCTTTCTTTTTTTTTTAGTCTACCTAGGTGATTATCAATTTTGTTTAGCTTTTCAAAAACAACTTTTGGTTACATCAGTTTTTATTTTTGTTTTTGTTTTGTGGTACTGGGGATTGAACCCAGGGCCTCACACATAACAGGCAAGCCCTCTACTGCTGAATCACAAAATCAGCCCCCGTTGGTTTTTTTGTTTTGTTTTGTTTTTTTTCTATTTTTATTCTCTATTCAACTTATATCCTCACTAATCTTTGTTATTTCCTTCCTTCTGCTAACTTTGGGCTTAGATTTTGCTATTCTTATATTTCCTTGAGGTATAAAATCAGGTTGTTTACTTAAAAGCTTTTTAAAAAAATGTTTAACATGAACATTTATCACTATAAACTTTCTTAGAACTGCTTTTGCTGAATCCAATAAGTTTTGGTTTGTTGTGTTTTCATTTTCATTTGTCTAGAGATACTTTTAAAATTCTCTTTTAATTTCTTTCTTAATTCAAGAGTATATTTTCACATACTCATGAATTGTCCAGTTTTTGCAATTTTATTAATCTCCAGTTTCATGCATCATGACTGGAAAGGATACTTGGACTGGTTTTTCCTTAGATTTTTTTAAGACCTGCTATGTGCCCTATGTGTTGCGTATGCTGAATAATGCTACATATGCATTTGAGATGAATGAGCATTCTGCTACTCTTGGTGGGAAGTGCATACATACAAACTTTCCATTTGGTTTATACTGTTTTTCAAGTAAGACATTTCTTTATTGGTTTTCTGTCTGGATATTCTATTAATTATTAGAAGCTGTGTATTGAAATTCCCTATTATTATTGTATCGATGTCAACTTTTATCTTCAGATGGATCAATATTTGTTTTATATATTTAGTTGCTCTCATGTTGAATGTATATACATTTATAATTGTTATTTCTTCCTATTGAAATGACCATTTTATCATTATAAGTGACCTTTGTCTCTAAAAGCAGTTTTAAATTAAATTAACTTTCTTTATATACCTACTCCAGTTTTGTCTTGGTTATCTTTTGCATAAAATACCGTCTCTATTCTTTCACTTTCATCTATACTTTTAAATCGGAAGTCTCTTATAAACAGATCATGCCTGGATTCTGTTTTTCTTTTCAATTCATTTAACCACTCAATGCCTTTTGATTGGTAAGTTTAACTCATTTACATATGGGGTAAATATTGATCAGTATCCATTGCCATTTTGTTATTTTTTCCTAATTTTATAGTACTTCCTTTCTTCCTTTCTTATTGTCTTCTTTTGTGATTTGATAATTTTTTACAATAGTATGTTTTGATTCCTGTATCTTTCATGTCTCAACTAGTTGTTTTCTTTGTGGTTTCGAGGTTTACATAAATCATCTTACAGTTATAATAGTCTATTTTAAGCTAAGAACTTCAAGTACACATATTTTTATTTCTCATAGTTTATATTAATGATGTCACAGTTTATATATAAATATTTTATACCCATGAACAAATTATTGTGGTGATATTATTTTAAATGCTTTCATCTTTTGCCCTATAGTTAAAAATTATGTACACACCAGTTATAGGATTAGCATATTCTGAATTTGACTATATATTCACCTTTATCAATTAGTTTTATGCTTTCACATGTTTTCATATTATGAATTATTGTCTTTTCATTTCAACTTGAACAACTCCCTTTAGCATTTCTTGTAAGGCAAGTCTAATGGTAACAACCTTCTCTTATTTGTCTGGGAAAGTGTCCCTCCATTTCTGAACAGCTTTGTCAGGTATGATATTCTTGGAAGTTTTGTTTTTTTGTTTTTTTCCCCAGTTTTCTGTATGTACCGTCACACTTTCTTCTGGCTTATAAGTTTTCTGCTGAGAAATACACTGCCATTTTGGAGGTTCCCTTGCATGTGACAAATCACTTTTTTCTTCTCTGCTTTTAAACTCTCTGTCATTGATTTTTTTTATTATAATGCGTCTCCATATAATCTTCTTTGGGTTGATCCTATTTGGGAATCTTTGAGCTTCATGAAGTTGAATGTCCCTATCCTTTCCAAGATTTGGGATGCTTCCTGTCATTATTCCTTTAAATAAGCTTTCTTCCCATTTCTCTCTTTCCTCTCCAAGGCTCTCATAATACATATATAGGTTTGCTTGATAATGCTCCACAAATTAACCGAATTTCTTTGGTTCTTTTCATTCATTTTTTTCTTCTGACTGGAAAATATTAAATTACTTATCTTTGAGTTTACAGAGTCTTTCTTCTGTTTGATAGGCTGTTATTTTTGAAGTTCTCTGTTGAAATTTTCAGTTCAGTTATTGTGTTCTAGAGCTTCAGAATTCATATTTGGTTCTGTTTTTATTTTTTCTATCTCTTTGTTGAACTTCTTGATCTGTCAATGTATTGCTTTCCTGATTGATTGAACTTCCCATCTGTGTTGTCTTTTAGCTCGCTGAGTTTCCTTTGAATAATTATTTTTAATTCTTTGTCAGGCAGTTCATAGATCTTCATTTCTTTGGCACTGGTTACCAGAAAATCATTGTGTTACTTTGATGGTATTGCGTTTTCTTGATTCTTCACGTTCTCTGAAGTCTCTTGCTGCTGTCTTCACATTTAAGGAAACAGTTCCTCCAATCTTTACTGACTGACTTTAGAAAGAAAGATGTTGTCCCAGCCAGAGATTTTTGGAGGCCCCTCAGACCTTTTCAATAAATGCACCTGCTCCATTTCTCTTGTTCCAACAAGGAGAGTTTTATAGAACCTTCTGAACACAGATCTGCTTTACCTAGTACTTAGGAAAGTTTACTATCAAAAAAACCTGTGATAGCCTAAATTAATACACAGTTTTCTAACCACTTTTTCTTGAGTAGACCAGATTCATTCAGCATAATCAAGGTATCACTGCTGCTAATTCAGCTCAGACAATTCAATACTGAGGTCATCCTGTGACCCCAGGTCAAATGCAGGGTCAGACACTAATCCCAGCAGGTGACACAAATGTGGAAATCACAGAAGAAAATAGAGACTGGAAACTAAAGAAAATTAGAAACTTCTTAGTTCACTATTTTGCTTTCAAATTTTAACAAAACTCACTTGTTGCTCATATTTAGCTGAGAATCACTATTTTGTAGCTGCTGAACTAGCCACAGGGAAAATCAAACGCCTAGGTGGTATTCCCAGATGTATAGGGTGCTAGGCCCCGCTCTTCTGATATCAGCCCCCTCCTCCAGTGCCTTCTACAGCACCCTCCCTGCCCACTTTTCATGTATCTCCAGGGCTTCTGCCAACATCTCCATGGTGGCTCCAGCCTCTCTTTGTGACTTCTTGTCATCTCACCCACCATAGATAGAAAAAGGAAAAGCAGAAGAGTTTTCTAAGTGTGACAGTACTTTCAACCTACTCAAAAAGCCTAGTTTCATAAACAATAGGCACTCTAATAATAGCCACACTGATGGCTAATGAAACCATAGGTTGACTGAGCCAGGAGACTTTGGTGAATACCACCTTGAGTCACGTGCTTAGCCTTCATCCCAAGAAGGTAATTCCCTTCTTCTCAGAGTTGGGTCCCTGTGACTTAAGGCCCTAATCCAGGACTGCAACAAGTTCCATCATTTTATTTTTTTAAAAAAACATAACCTCTTTGGTATCAGAGATCCACAACCTCCTATTCACAATTCTGGGATAGAAAGTCTTCTAAAAGTCAAATTACTTTTATGATTTTCCTGGCAGAACCTGAACTGAAGTGATATAAGGCTATAAGTAGTATCTATTTATCTCACTTAATAGGAATATTCGCATATTTAACTAAAGAGATATAATCGTGTTGAATTACCCGCCAGGGACATTGTTATGGTTTGGATCTGAAATGCATCCCTAAGGCTCATGTTAAAAGCTTGGTCCCTAATGCAGCAGGGTTCAGAGGTGAGGGCCTTTGGGAATCGAATGGATCATGAGGACTCTGACCTCATCAACAGATTAACCCATTTGTGGATTAATAGATTTATGGATTAATAACTTAAGGGGTTATTGGAAAGGGAGGGAAACTTTAAGAGATGGAAAATAGTTGAGGGAAGTAGGTCACTGGGGGCAGACTGTTGAAGGGTATATTTTATCCTCAGCCCCTTCTCTTGCTCGCTCTGCCCCCCAGTTGTCATGATGTGAACAGCTTTACTCCATCACACACTCCCTACCATGATGTTGTGCCTCACCAGAGGCCCAGAAACAACAGAGCCTGAAGCCCTGAGCCAAAATAAACCTCTCCTCCTTCAAGTTGGTTATATTAGGAATTTTGTCACAGCAACAAAAAACTAACACAGATATTATGTAATGTTCAGTGTATGTGTCATATCACCATTCTAAAATCCAAAAATAACACTAAATTCAAAAATATATCTAGTCCTCTGGGTTTTGGATAATGGCCTAAGGATCTATAGCAACCTCAAATTAATTCTAGAATTTTCCTTCACTATTTTCTCAGAGGCTAAGGCAATTATGCAGTGTGTCTGACTTAAAGGAGAAGGTTGTACATAAAAATTAGAAGTCCTCATAATTTAGTGGGGCATTAAATGGGAGGAGAATATTTTTATAGAACCAGGAATTAGGATACAGTCTCTCCAAAGCCACACGAAGACAAGATTTCCCTCTTAGCAGTCAGTTACTCATCTGTCTGGAAACTAGTGGACTAATAATATTCACTTGGGAAGGAACTCTTTGAGGGAAATCCATTCCTGAATTCAGTGGAGAGGTCATCTTGAGATAAGATGTAACTTCTCCATATAAATCAGTTTTTAAAGTGATGATTTTTAAAATATTTTTTATTTGTTCTAATTAGTTATATAAGACAGTAGAATGCAGTTTGACATATCATACATAAATGAAGTATAACTTCTCATTTGTCTGTACATGATGAGGAGTTACACAGTCATGTAATCATATATGCACATAAGGTCATAATATTCAATTCATTCTACTATCATTCCTGCTCCCACACCTCTTTCCCTCCCTTCACTCCCCTCTGTCTAGTCCAAAATACCTCTATTCTCCACACCCTGTCCCTTATTGTGAATTAGCATGCACATATCAGAAAAAAATTTGGTCTCTGGTTTTATGGGTTTGACTTATTACACTTAGCATGATATTCTCCAGCACCATCCATATACCTGCAAATTCCATAATTTCATTCTTCTTTAAGGCTGAGTAATATTCCATTGTGTATATATGCCACAGTTTCTTTATCCATTCATCTGTTGAAGAGCACCTAGGTTGGTTCCATAATTTAGCTATTGTGAACTGAGCTGCTATAAACATTGATGTGGTTGTGTCACTGTGGTAGGTCGATTTTAAGTCCTGTGGGTATAAACCTAGGAGTAAACTGACTGGGTCAAATGGTGGTTCCATTCCAAGTTTTCTTAGGAATCTCCATACTGCTTTCCATAGTAGTTGTACCAATTTTCAGTCCCACCAGCAAAGAGTGTACCTTTTTCTCCACATCCTCACCAGCATTTATTGTTGCTTGTATTCTTGATGATTGCCTTAAATGATGATTTGATTCCAAAGGTAACCCAACAAAGTTTGACCTTGGAGTAGCTAAAAATAGTAGAATTTATAATAAGGCATAAACCCATTTTATGAGTGAACCCAAGAATTCAAGTTCTTTTCACATTATTCTTTGTTTGGGGAAACATGTCCTATGAGTCCAATAATGAATTACAGTGCATTTAAAACACAGTGCATTTCTAAGTTGGATGTTGCCTGCAATATATAGTGTTTTTCTAATTAATTAAGGCATTATTTATTATTCAAGAAACATTTACCGAGCACTTATCTAGATACTATGAATGAAGGATTCAACAAAAAGTCATAAACTAATCCTTCAAAGTTTAGAGTCAAGGTGGAGAGGCTCCAAGGGAAAAAAAATCTTAATATAGTTTAAAGTCAACTCAAGGTAAAATTAAGTATTCAATAAAGTTATCTTTTTGTTATAATTTCATGTATCAAAACTTTTCCAGATCTTTTGCTTATTTAAAGGCAACCTTATATTTCCTGAAATATAGTTTAACACATTAAAAGATTTACATTTAGTAACATAAAATTATCTAAATTTTCACAAAGGTCCAAGAAGCTGTCTAAATACATATATTTCCCAGTACTGCAAAAGCAAAGTAAAATATCTAAGTACATGTATTTATCCCCCACATTATATGAACAAGCATGAGGCCATCTAGAAAAGAACAACTTACAAAGTTCACAGTTGGATAACTGCATCATTTTTCAAACATGAGAGGTTGAACAATATTTTGAATCTTAAAATATTAGAGAAGAAATTTGTTTGAAAAAAAAAAAAAAATCCCACAACTTTTTCAAACAAGGATAGAATGCCAAAGTCTAATCTGTAGTCTACCCTTAGTGAAAGCTTATCAAAATTCTACATACCATACTTTTAAAAATAGCCTAGTGCTAATGAAATGCTAAGGCTAAAGTCTCATTACAACCCATGGAAAAATGCTTGGAGTTAAACTAGTGCTGTTTGTGATAATAGTATTTGATAGAGGGGGAAATGCCCAGAAAGCAGCTAGTAGGTCAACTAGTAGGGAGAGTTGGGTACCAGTGTCCATGGAAACTGAAGTGGCTGATAGAAAGTAGGCATGAGGTTTACTTTCCTGTAACACTGACCAGTGTGCATTGACTCCATAATGCCAAGAATAGAAAGTCAGTCCATTCTCTTGTTAATACTCTAATAATGAACAACAAAGAGATAACAGATTCCTAAATGGAATCATAGATGTATGCAATTACCCCAATACTTTAAGATTCCTAAAAGCAATGAGAAACCTAAGAGCAAAATGCCACCCTAGAAATCAATAACCAGGATCCTCAAGAGCAGCAGATGAAGGTCTGGGAAGCCTGAGTTCTGTATCTGGTGGGGTTATTAATCAGGGAGATTTGAAAAGTGTAGAAAATTTGGAAAGTCATTAACTGACAAAACTAACCAATCCAACAGTCCTTTATTCCATACCTAGAATTGTTAAGACTGACCTTGGTACTAGGGGATGAGGGGAAGAGGAGAGCTTAACAGAGGTGGATGAGATACCATCTTCCGGTCAGGGGGAGACGTACCTATGCACTTGTAGCCATACATCAAGAGAGGGGGTTGTGCAGCAAAATAACCAAACTCCTCCTGGCACTCAAAAAACACTTTCTACAGGCCACATTCTAAAGGCTTTCCGTATTTTCACTCCTTCAGTTGCCACAACCACGATTACTTTCTTCCTGTTTACACTGAGGAAACTGAAGCTTCAAGAGGTAAAAAGTGGCAGATTAGGAATTTAAATCCAGGTTCCAGAAACCACTCACTCTTGCCACCTATAACGTGGAATCCAAAAGCTTGAATTCTGACTATGCTATGGGGGCAGGATGAGATGAGAGTTAGGAAAAGAAGTAGAGGAAGCTTGCAGGAGAAACCAGTAGTCAAACTGTACACTGTCCATAACACACACAAATTCTTGGACACAATATGACCCTCTGGACTCTTTATCTCCTTATTTCTGAACAAGGGTGGGTGGATGAGATTATCTCAAAAATCACTTTGAATCATTGAATTGCTTTGGAATTCACTTCTCCTGACTTCACTGGAAGTAGAAAATTGTGGAAAGAGCAAGCTTCAGAAAACAACACAACTAAACTACCCATTGTGTGATAAAGGTGAATTGTTTGCCTTTTCCAAATCTCAGTTTCTTCTTCCGGGTGATGAGATAATCCTCCTAGGGTGGTCATGAGGATTTAATAATGTGTGCTAGACACAGTGCCTGGCAGGTAGGAAGCACTCAATGACTTCTACTCCACCTACCCCGCTTCTTTTTCTTCTTTTAATTGCATATAATCTCAGTTGTTAAATTGGCCTAAGTCTCGTGAACCAGATGGTTGTATGGTTGGCTACAAACTCTGCAAACACCCTCTAAAGGTGGCTATATTGCAAAATATAGGATCTTTGAAAGTATTGAATTCTTTATTTTAATCTGGAGGTTTTTAATTTTCCATGTTTTACATTATTAATACTGTTGCTTCTCTTGATCCTTTTGCTTAAACTCTTTTTTTCTTTTGGTACCAAAGATTGAAACCAGAGGGGTTTAACCACTGAGTCACATCCCCAGCCCTTTTTTAGATTTTTATTTAGAGACAGGGCCTTGCTAAGTTAGCTTTGAAATCTGGATCCTCCTGCCTCAGCCTCCCAAGTCACTGACATTACTGGCATGTGCCACCACACTCAGCTTAAACTAACTTTTTAAGCAGTCATATGATAAACTTATATGGATATATATTAAACTAGAACAAAAAAAGAAGATACATAATATTCATAAATCATAACTGATATGACCTAGAAATTTTCAACAGATATTTGACAAGGTTATAAAAAGAAAACAACAACAAAACATAGTTAAGAGTTTAACACTTTACAATGTTACATGCTGAAACAAATAACTGAATGAGAATAGGCAGGAAAAGTTCTATCCAAAAACTCGTTTGTCCATAATTTGGAGTTTGATTAGCAACTATTAAGTGAAGGAGAGTTAATGAGTCATTTATTCATGGAAAACAATAAGGAGACAGATCATATTGGTATTCAAGAGAAAAAAAGAGATAAAAACTTCATGTATGTTGTTTTGTTTCTTCTTTCTGTTATTTTATTAATTCAAAATACATTTTTTTAACCAGGTCTGGCTACAGAGATTTAAGGCTTTTCTTTTTAATAGTTAAAATTAGGTTTAATTTACATCTTAAATTATTGCTTAATGAATTTTTACATTTTACCCAGGTAACTAACCAAACTCAAATCAACATATAGAACATTTGCAGTACCCTTAAAAGCCTCCTGTGGACTTCTCTTGATACCCACAAGGTAACCATGCCCCCCCACCCCCCACCCCACCCCCGCTTTAAATAGAACAAATAACAAAAATAGCAAAGTGAAGCAATCCTGAAGCTGATTTTATTATGTGTTCTGGGGTGTGCTGGGGTTTTTTTGGTATTTCCCCCCCCCTCCCCTTTTTTTTTCATTACAGAGCTTACTCATTGGAAGTTTAATAATCATTAGATACCCAAAGCTCTAAGGAATTAGTTCACTCAATGATTAAACTGAAAGCCATGGTCTGGGGCTTAGCCTTTGAATTCTTACTGTAAAAGAGGGGGATTACTCATGATTTCTTTCATCTTGAGCAAATAGTTAAGGAAAGCATCTGGCGAATTAAGCCAGGTTCTTTACATTCTCCCTGTCAGCATAAGTGTGATTCACAAAAAACTGTGCCTTGTGGTTAAAGATAGGTAATAATTTGTCAGTCAGACTTAAACTCTTGATTGGGTCAGGAAGCCGTCAGTTCTGTACATAGAGAGATGCTCTGGATTGATATTGTTATAGTTTGGATCTAAAAATGTCCCCCAAAGAGCTCATGTGTTAGGCAATGTAATAATGTTCAGAGGTGAAAAGATTGAATTCTGAGTAGTGTAACCTCATCAGTGGATTAATTCATTGGATGGATTCATTACTTGAATGGATTACTGGGTGTAACCATAGGCAGGTGGGGTACTGCTGAAGGAAGTAGGTTACTGGGGCATGGTCTTGAACTATATGTGTCCCTGGCCCCTTCCTCTCACTATCACTGCTTCCTGGCTGCCAAGAGTTGAGGAGATTTCCTGTACCAGGTCTTTCACCATGATGATCTTCTTCACCTCAGGCCCCAACCAGGAGTTGGCTGACTAGATAGAAACCTCTGAAACCATGAGACAAAATAAACTTTTCCTCCTCTAGGTTGTTCTGATCAGGTATTTTGGTCGCAGAAATGAAAAGCTAACTACAGATTAATGAATGGGACGTGAACTTGAACTGTTTTTGCAAGTAATTGTGATAATTTGACATTCTTGCATTGATTTGTTTTCATCCTACCCCTCTGATAACTTCCAAGTCACTTAATAGAAGTGGAAGTACAATGAGTGATAGAGAGTAGCCCCTGGGCAGCAAGGCAATCAGATTCAAGATGTGGGTTCATTAGATGCCTACTCTAAAAAACTGAACAAATGTATTTTAGTGTGGTCAATACTATAGATTGACTATTGAAATTTTACAACAGGGATAACTTTGGAGAATGAAAGGGGATTCTAATGTAATTATGTCAAAACAGCAGGACTTAATCAGGACTGTCCCAAGCAAACCACGATTACAATCACTCTAGACATTGTAGGCTTCCTCTCCATAGGAGTTCATCTTGATTAGATGAATTCCAATGATTCTTACTAGTTGTTAAAGATAAGAGAAAGAGAGAGCGAGAGAGAGAAGGAGGCATGATAAATTATGGTTGAGAACTAGCAAGTTAAATGTATGAATGCCTATGATCTAAGGAATCAGTCTTAACTTCTGACATGGAGAAATCATCTGAATAGGATTGTGGTAAGAGGACAAAGATCACATCTTACATATCTTTAGTAACTCCCTCTAGCATGTGACATGAATACATACTGTGGGTTGCCATTAAGTACTGAGGGCTGAGGAACTAAGGGAAAGCAATATCCTCAATCTATTAAAATTCTACTCTGGTCAGTAATAATGCAATGATGATAATCAATAGTTATATAAGTGCTTACTATGTGTCTGCCATACTCTGCTATGCTCATAATATATATTATCTTTTTAAATTCTATAATGATTCTGTAAAATAAATGCTTCTGCTCTACCCATTTTTCCCCTTATAGATGAGTAAAAGAGGTTTAGAAGAAGGTAAGTCATTTGTCCAAGATAGTAAGGTGCATTTAAAAATTCTCAGATCAATTTAACTCTTAACCATTTCTTTATTCTACCTCCCAGTCAGGGCTCTTATTGCCAGGACAACTCCCTCAACTAGCTCAAACAAGAAGAGTTATTGACTGAAAGGCTACCACAAACGATCCCTTGGATATCCAAGGGCAGAAAAATAAATACTGTGATACCAGCTGAGGAACACAGCTGAGAAGCCAGAACCCAAGACTATTCCCAACAGATCACATCAGCTGCTTCTTTGTAGTGTCTCCTTCAAATCTGTACAATATTCTCTTAAAATCTGGGGGCTGAGGATTCTATAATACAAAGCATTTCCAATGCCCAACTCTCTGATACATGTCTTAACAGAGAGTTTATTATATATTTGTTGATATGGAATAAAAGTAAATTTTCAGTTTGATTTCTTTGATTACTTCTAAAAATAAATTTAAATACTGGTTTTAACTAGTCTATGACCTTTAACACACAAGAAAACATTCAGTTTCCATTTGGTATGCTTTTAAAAGTAGAAACCAATGCAAACCAAAGTCCTATAGGAAACCAGTAAATGCATTTGTCTTCTCAGATGAATAGATTTCAATATTTACTCTTTCCTCATGAAAAAATTGAAAAACTTTTTAAATTGGTTTATACACCACTTCTGTGTAAAAGGTTTTTCTCCCCTCATCCCTGGACTTTGCCAATGTAAAGGCAGAAAAAAGTGATAATGCTGTAACTATGAGGTCTAGGGTCTTTTCCTTGGAGCCAGCAGCTCTGTTACTTTCATGCTGTTTTCCATTAATAGATTCACATTCCAGCACCAGCACAGAGGTTGGACTAGAGCCCAGTTCTCCTGATTTTCAGCCCAAGGCCTTTTCTAAAATTGTGTGGAAATGTGTCCGGAGTGGCTTACACGTGGCCCAAAACAGAAGAACAGGAAGCATCAAATGACCTGCCCCTTCTCACCATTTGACACCATGAAGTTACTTAGCACCAAGTGTCTGGTTATAAAATAAAAGCACAATAGTTTTTGACTGAGGTTTTGTGTACATATGTTCGGTAAATATCTGTTTGTTGGTATGTCTCCCCAGTAGGATTGCAGACTCACTTACAGCAAACGAGGTGCTTATTCATTTTTATATTTCCATCACCCAGAATATGGCCTACTACATAAAAATCAACAATAATAATGTTTGTTGGAAGAAAGGAAAGAAGGAAGGGAGGTAGGGAGGGCAAAAATTTCCTCAAAATGAAGAATCTATTTGTAAGATTCAACCAAAAGGTAAAGTAAATCAGTAGGTAATTGAGAGAAGAACTTTCCTATCTGCCTGAGGAGTCCCCTGTGTACTCTTTTCTCTTGCTCCTTCTTGGATCACTTATTTCTTTGGAATAATTTTTTTAAAATGAACAGTGCTACCTTGAAGGAAAAAAAAATAGAAGAAAAGATAAAGATGCAAATGGGAATTTTCCAAAAATGAAAATAGAAAAAAGAATGACAAAGGTCAGAATAAGCAACAGAAAGTGTTTAATATGAGTGAGAAATAAATATTATCATATGCTAAACTAGCTAGTTAAATGTCAGCTGCTTCAAAACAGTAAGACAACTGCTTCCCATGTACAGCACTGTCGGTATGTTTCACAGGGAGAAAAACAGGCATGAGGAAAGAGAAAGTCCCTCCTCACACTGATGGAGTAATCCTTAGTTCCCAAAACAAGGAAAGGACAAGGCTGAATGAATGTTTCTCTAAGAAAAAATGAGAGATTCCATAACTCTAAGTTGTTGCCTGTGGATTATAAACAGTGCCTCTGGGACTTGCTCCAGAGCTAGGCCAGCTGGGAGTCCTGGGGCCTCTCTGATCTGTTTGGGGGTACTTGCACTCAACTAGCAGGCAAGAGACAAGTAGCAAAGGCCAACAGCTTTCTTTTTCAGTTATGAGAGGAAATTTGCCACTACATTTCTTTTTCATTCACTCCTTTTTTCTCCCTGTAAATCAGAACATGTCAATCAGTTTGAGTTCCTAGAGTATGGTTGAGTATCAGTGGCCAGAAGCAATCACTTGATGATTCATTCACTCGAACATTCTCTAAGCATCCAACATGAAGCGGGCACTGTGGATAGAATGGTGGACATGACAGATAGGGCCCTTGACTTTGAGAAGATGCTGCTCAGAAGGAAAAGAGCAGATACAAACAAATAGAAAGCTGTGTACATCTGAGACACCAACTTTCTTCCACCAACTTTCTCCTCCCTCCTTATACTGCAGGCACAATAGAGAACAGTGGCCTTCTTGCTGTCCCCAGAATATGGCAGACTCAGTCCTGCCTCAGGGTCTTTACTTAGGCTCTTCCTTCTAGCTAGCAAGCTTTGCCTTCAGACACTCAAAGGGTCTCCTACACCTCACTCACGGTTCAGTTGAGATGTGAACTCTCAAAGAGGTTTGGTCATTCCATGTAAAATAGACCTCCCTCACTCTTTAGCCTTTTCTATTTTCTTCATGTCCTAGCCATTAAAACTGTGCTGTAGTCCCTCAGTGTCCTCTAGGGACTGTTTCAAGACCCTCTCCCATACCAAAGTCTGAGGATGCTCAAGTCCTTTATATTAAATTGTATTTGCATATAACCTACATGCATTATCTTGTATACTTTAAATCATCTCTAGATTACTTATAATACCCAATGCTATGTAAATGCTATGTAAATAGTTGTTACACTGTATTATTTAAGGAATAATGACAAGAAGAAAAAAAAAAGTCCATACATATTCACTGCAGACACAACCATTGTAGGCCTAACTACATATTTGATCTACACTTGGTTGAATCTGAGGATGCAGAACCTGCCAATAAGGGGGTTAATTATACTTTCCAAATTTTTTATTTCTCCCACTAAGATGTAGAAGCCACAACAATATGAATTTTTCCCTTTTTGTTTGCCCCTATATCTCATGCATTTAGAACTGTGCTGTTAGAAATGTCCACTTACCCACAAGCCCAATGACAAAGTCTATAGTCAGATGCCTACTCTATTATAAATCAGTTATTATAAACCAGTTCCATTGCAGCAACTGGTTTCCAAAGATGGCTGCCAGTGAAGTACACCTCCTGGTATCCACCTCCTATGCAGTTCTGGCACCTTGGATCTGGGCTGGCCCTTTGGCTCACATTTGACCAATACAATGCAGTACAGGTGAAGCTGCATGACCACCAGTGCTACCTCACACAAGGCCTTGTAGATTCCACCTCCACATATGGTCTGAAGGAGGCCTCCCACAAGTACAAATATCCAACCACACAGAGGCCACCAGACAAAAGGAAGTCAGAGTCAGTCGTGTGGAATGCCATGTGGAGAAACTGAAGTGCTCAGCCAGCTTTCAGCACTCAGTCATCCCACCTAAAACACCAGACAGAGGAGTGAAAACGCCCTCTTATACATTGCTCAGCTGTTTTCAAATGACTCCTACCCTGGCCTCTTTCTGACTGCATCTGTAGGAAAGACCACAAGTGACAACCATCTGGCTGAGTTCAGTCAACTCACAGAACCATAAAAAGTAATAAGAAGTTATTGTTGTAAGCCACCAAATCTTCAGGTGTTTAGTTATGCAGTAACAGAAAACTGCAAAATACAACCACCAGAAATGGCTCTAGATTCAAACATTTCTTTTTCTGAGAACATTGTATTCATGCCTGAAAACCTGCTATTAGGGTTTCCGCCCAACACACTCTCCCACAAAGCATGTGTCTCTGCCATTTTTTAAAAATGCGACTTGCTCTTTCATTCTGAGAATGCTCAAGTCCTTTATATTAAATTGTATTTGCATATAACCTACATGCATTATCTTGTATACTTTAAATCATCTCTAGATTACTTATAATACCCAATGCTATGTAAATGCTATGTAAATAGTTGTTACACTGTATTATTTAAGGAATTCACAGGTTTTTACCTGTGCCCTCCACTGAAAGTCAGGAAAACCGGGTCTCCATTCAGTTGGGACGACTGTAATTTTGGCAAAATCCCTAGACTCCCTGAAGCTTGGGTTCTTCTCTAAAAAGTGACGGAGATTTGACCTTTAAATTTTACTTAGTGTGTCCTGGTCAACACTTACTTCTTTCCCAAGTAGAAATTAAGACAGGGCACAAATACATGAAAGAGTTCAAACTGAAGTGAGAGAGACTATATTGGAGTGGTGGTGGCAAGAGGGCACTGGAACCAGAAGACCTAAGTGCCAACTCCTTCTCTGGTCCTAAGAGCTTGGATTCCCTAGGAACCAGACACCTTTCACTTGGCAGGTTGTGATCTGTAGCATTCACCACACAGAACATAGACATGTATTCTAAGATTTTGAGGTAAATTGTAATACATTATTTTTATGGTATCATTTATTTTAATTTTTAAAGAGTGTTGAACAGGAAGAGTCTTTGTATGACTTTGCTCTCTCAATGAATCAGATTTATTCTAGTGTTTCCCAAATGTCCTCTGACTCCTAGAGCTGTGAACACTTACCACGTACCCGTTCCTCTTAACACAGGCGCTAAACTTTGTTTTTGCTTCATCTCTAGGGAGAGAAATAGTACTTCAAATTTCCATATATATATATATATATGTATATATATATATATATATATATATATAAAACTTGGCTTGGGAGGTACTAGGTTAAAATCACTCTTTTGATTTTTTTTTTTTTTTTTTTTGTACTGGGGTTTGAACCCAGGGGTGCTTAACCACTGAGTCACATCCCTAGCCCTTTTACATGTTTAGAGACAGAGTCTTGCTAAGTTACTCAGGGCCTCACTAAGTCGCTGAGGCTGACTTCAAACTTGCAATTCTCCTGCCTTGGTCTCCCAAACTGCTGGGATTATAGTTGCGGGCCACCATGTCTGGCACTCATTCAATTTTTTAAAAGTCTTATTGTCAAAGACTTCATTGTAGGAGATGCCATAGCCTGCTATGGATTCCCACTCTAATGTTCAATGCTGGTATTCATTAGGAAACTTTTCTTTGTATTTGATATAAAACATTCAATAAAGGTATCCTTTCAGGTAATGCTTCTCAACTTTCATTCTTATAATTTTTTTAAAAAAGGCTTTGAATTAAATTCTTCAATGTCACTATATAGCTCTCTTCTTAATTCTCACCTTTTCCCCATTATCTCATTTGGATAATTGACTTTAATTGGAAATAGGAATGATCTGATAAATGTTTCTGAAATTCTTTATGAAAGAATATTATGATTATGAAATATTACGCATAGTTAAATTATTACAGAGCTTCCAGGTTTCATCTTAATAAAGTCATCAACATCTTCCAAAACATGCCACCAGACAATCTGCATAAAATCACAAGCATGTGAAGATAATTTACACATACTTATATTGGCTAATAAATACACACTCTGCCATGTATTATAAATTAGGTAATTATTTGTCCAGACATCACAACCAAATCTCCACTCAAATTTCCAAACTCATTATTTGAACTCTGTCCCTGAGACTCCAAATGGATGCGTAGTGTATTTGATCTGTTTTTTAAAAAGACCAATGTTTTCCTAATATTCTAAGCTTATTGAACAGAAGTTTCTACCTTCATAAACCTGACAGGTTAGGTATCTTCTACCAAACCTGTTTCAACAACTGGAAAAAGTATCAGCTAGAACTTTTCAATATTATAAACAAGAATTTAGATTCCCAGAGACTTGTAGGAAGAAAAGTAAAATAAAGAGCTTCCTAAAATTTATTTTAGGCAAGATCTTCTATCTCTATTTTGTTATGTCACATTGAAATTTCCCATATTGTTTGATTACTGCTGCCTTTTAAAAACTGTACTTCATTTTATGGTTTAATAGCCCCAAGAATAAACAAAGAAGGCAGCTGTTTGGCAATGTCTTTTAAACTTCAGCAAATGTCAATAAATGTAATAATGTAACTTACTTGTTTCTTTTTCAATTTCCTCCACAGACCCAACTTCCTTAACCTTAACCTTCCTTCCTTTCTTAACCTCTCAACTTCCTTAACCTCTCCTGTTCTTTCTCACTTAAGACTACACTGTTGGAAGTCCTCATTCCATATACCGAAGAATGAATTTCAAAGTATCTGTGTGCTTTTTAATTGAGCTGTAAGCCTATGCTAGGTCCACTCTGAACACTTGCACTTATTCATGCAAAAAAAGGCCTGATTGAAGTTTTTCAAAAGGTGAAGTATAGAATATCACATGACTCAGGAAGTCTACTCCTAGATATGTATCCAGAAGAACAGAAAGCAGGGACTTGGACAGATATTTGTGCAACAATGTTCATAGCAGCATTGTTCACAATAGGCAAAAGATGGAAATAACCCAAATGCCCATCAACAGATGAATGAATAAAGAAAATAAGATACATGGGATATGCATGTCATAATGAAATATTATTCTGCTGACCAACACAATGAAATTTTGACATATGCTACAACATGGAGGGACACTGAAAATATGCTGAGTGAAATAAATTAGGCACAGAAGGGAAATTCTTGTATGATTCCACTTAATATGAGGCACTTAGATAGAGACAGAAAGTAGAATAGAAATGAACAGGGGTTGGGAGGAGGGGGCTGGAGAGGTATTTATTTCTTAATGAATTTAATGGAAATTACCATTTAATGGGAGATTATGTTGGGAATGAATTTTTTTTTGATAGAGGTAGTGGTGATGATTACAAACATTGTGACGGTATTTAATGCTACTGAATCATATACTTACCAATGATTAAATGATAAATATTATATTAGGTATATTTTACCACAATTAAAAAAAAAAATTAGTTTGAGGGGAAAAAGTCAGAGTCAAATCTGAGGTCGATAGTGCTTGAAAGGTACCTGAGATTTGAAGACCACTACCCAGAGTTTGGGAGTTTGACAACCTCTTCAACATTTCCAGCCCACTCTCACCCTGAATAGGGTGGGGAACTAGAGAAGGAATGTAGAGGCCAAGACATCAAGAATGTCCTCAGGAAGATAAAGTAATGGACACCAAAGAGGCAGCCTTCAGGTTCCAGGTCACCCATAGCATTCCCCACCAGCATTGCTCCCCAGCAAGGGGTCCTTGTAGGAAGGAAAAGAAGAGACCTGAGTAGGCCAACTCTTAAGGAAT
This sequence comes from Sciurus vulgaris, assembly GCF_902686455.1. Lineage (NCBI taxonomy): Eukaryota > Metazoa > Chordata > Mammalia > Rodentia > Sciuridae > Sciurus > Sciurus vulgaris. The sequence continues at coordinate 56,714,484 of NC_136466.1, forward strand.
TTATGCATACGATATCTTTCATTTGTTTTTCAAGTGTAACAAGAACCAATTTGGGAGCAAGTAGTTTACAAAAAGATGCTTCTGTTCTCCCAGCCTAACAATGTAAGCTACTAGATGGAAAGAATGTAACAAAACCTTGGAAAGAACTTGCATCTCCAAAATGTTTGAGGTTATTTGGGTCGTGTAAGTGTTTTATACAGGTACAGACATCACATACATACGTGAATACTAGAGTTGCTATTCTTTTAATAAAGTTAATTTTAAAAGAAGGATGAAGGACGTGCAACCTCTGAACATAGCGTTCTTAATTTCTTCCCGGGCAATGTGTTCAACTATTGCCACTTGTCATTGTTGTGAAGTTAGATTTCCAACAATACGGCTTTATATTACTAATTCTTATTATCAACTACTCTCTAGCAAATGGAAAGCCACCCACCAAAATGTTATTTGCTATAATGTCAATGTTTAGAAGTATGCTTGCAATACCAAGCCTCACAAATTTGTTGAATGGATGGATGTTTCAAATGCAAAACCTCAGATAAGACCAGTAAGTCAAAAACCCACCAAAGGTAGGAAGATGATGCATTTATTGTATTGGCTGGGTGCATGGTAATAAGGTGCTAATGAGATTTTGATGATTGATTCCAGCCCCAGAACCAGCCTGCCATAGAACTAGGGAAGGGTTAACCAGGCAACCATTTAAGACAAACTACTTCTTATCACCTTAGTTATTCCCACATAAAAAATTGAGGGGACCTATTGTTTAAGCAGAAGAGGCAGTCTCAATGAGGCAACATCCTGTCTGAATAATTGAGGCCGGGCATAGGCCAGCCCACACAGTGCATTTGGGTGAGCGAGCCCCACTCCGTCGTATCCATTTCCTGTATCTAGAGCCCGCTGCCGTCTTAAAAATTCCCCTGTTACGTCGAGGTAGGAAAAAAGCCCAATTTACCAGGAGGCTAAATATATTGTGCCTTCTTAGGCAAATGTATCACCTGCTTGGCCAATTAGCTTCCTCCCCCAGAAAGACTAGTTCAACAGGTTTCCTTTTTCTCTTCTTCGGCCTCCTGGGTTGGGGAAAGAGGCTGTCACTTGACTTGGACCCTCCCCTTCCCTCCCTCCGGCTCTCCCACAGTGGGTCTGACCAATCGCGCCGGCTAGAACGTGGCCAGGTTGGCGGCCCCCGGAGTTCTGGGGGCTTGGATGCGCTGCGCGGCGCGGCGGAGGGCGCGGGGAGGGCGCGGGAGGGCGCGGCGCGGCTCGCTGGCCTGCGCCCCGGAGCCTGCGGGAGGGAACCGCGCCGAGACCCGGCGCCGAGTCTGAAGGTGCCCTCCGGACACGGCCCTGATGACTGAACTACAGCAAGATGTGGAAGACACAAAGCCTGCGAAAGTGCTCGCCAAGAGAGAGAGCAAAGTTGGCTCAACCCAGTAAGTAGTCTCCGCTGGGACCCATCCGAGGCGGTAGACTGCGCGCTTCCCAAAACTCTCTGCCCAGGGACGAGTGCGAATGGAAAAGATTTTCTGGAACTTTTATATGGACAGTCTTGCGTCCTGAACTCTTTCCGTGGCGCCCGATCTCTCTGTCTCTTTCCCCCTCTCTCTTTTAGCTATGAATTGTAGCTTTTAGTCGGTGGGGATGTGAAATATTTGATCCGAAATCGTAATTGGCGATTTTTATACTTCTCCAGGAATGTCTGGGAAAACTTTGAAATCATCAAGTCAAGAAAGTTCGCTAACATTCACTTCAGTTTTCCTACTTCTTAATGACGTCTGGGGAGATCCAGTTGTCTCTGGTTATTAGATATCTTATGACTATTACCTTCACAATGATGTGTGGTTTATGTGATTCAGAGCTTGTGTCTTTGTCCCATCTCCTTCGCCGTTTCCCTCAAGAATCAGGAAAGGTTGTGGAAAACGTGAGATATGCTTTATCTTTCCCCTCAAAGACTGCCGGCTTTTGATTGATTACTTAATCCAAACTTAAACTTTTTTGGTAGAGAGAGAGTAAGGGTGAAGTGGGGAAGCTCAATCAATATGCAGTAAAAGCACTTGGAGGATTTGCACATTATTTCAACTACAAACTCTGGTTTAAGAAACTAAAACTTCAAATATTGTGATCACAAGGATTAACTTCCTGTAATGAAACTCATTTTTCTTCCCCTGTACTCCCTTGAATAGCTTTTTAAATTCAGAAGTGTGGTTTTTTTAAAAGAATGTTATTCCATTCATGTTTTTAAAAGGAAAATGGTCTTTCAGCATTTGCTTGTTTGTTGTATCACCAGTAACATCAATAACATCATTTATATGTTATATCATCAGTAACATCAGTAACATCATAGTAAAATCAATATCAAATCAATATCACCCAATTTTATTTTATGGTGTCAAGTTGTTGGGGTAGTAAAATGTTTTATTGATGCTAGAATGACAAGATGAAAAGTCTGTTAATAATGAAGACTCGATCCCCGATCATTCACCATTGAGCCTTTTTTTTTTTTTTTTTCAGAAAATCTTAGCCTTATTCCACATAAGGACTTGTTTATAAATGCAGATTCTAGATGCGCATTGACTGAAGTTGAGCTGATGTTTCAGAAGTGTCATTGACAGCTTTGCTGTGTCATTTCAGGCTTTGGTCGTATTTGTCTCTGGGGTCTCTGCTTCCTTTGGCTGTCCTCTCCTTTGCCCTCCCAGCATTGTCATTGTAAGCTGACATTCCTACTCTGATTGATGGAGAGAAAATTACTATAAGTAAAACCCCCTGAAGTCATTATTGTTTTCTCACTCAATATAAAATTCTAACTTTATAATAATTACAATACAAGGAAAAAATGAACTGTCAAGTAGCATCTATTTACTTTGCACTCAGTCATTCTTATGTGTATTTTATTTCTCTGAAGAAGAGGCAAAGTGGCAAAGTGGGTAGTCTTTTCATCGTGATGTAGACGTTGGAGATGACAGGAGCTTTTTATTGATGCTAGAATGAAGACATGCGGACGGAAAAGATTTTCTGGAACTTTTATATGGACAGTCTTGTATCCTAAACTCTTTCTCTTTCTGTGATGCCTGATTCTCCCCCGGCCCCCTTTTAGATCCAGACTTTCCAGAGAAAAGGCCCGAACCCAGCTCTTGAAACTCCTAGTCTAGGGTATGCCCAAGTCAGTCTTTAACTCTAGTTATAAGAGGCAGAATGATTTAAGTGGGCCCAAGGGTTCCCAAGCATTGAAATCTTCATGTTCCCAGTTGTCACATACTCAGTGAATGAGATGGTTTTGGATTGGTTAAAAAGTCCACTGTAGCCTGTAGACAATTTTTCTTATTTTAAAACTCAGATAATAGGAAAATAATTTTGTAGAAAATAAGCCTAAACCACATTGAAGCTCAAGATCCTCGCACGGCCCCTCATTTAGAACTGCCAGTTTCATAAATTGATCTCAGTTTAATACACAGTATCTGCTTGTTGAACAGTGGTGGACAATACAAGGATAATGTGATTTGAGATCTACCCTTCTGTAACTCCAAGAGCAGGGTAGGAGAGAAGGAGGCTCAAATTCATGGTACTGTACTTCAAGGGACATCAGTGGCCATTGCCACATTAAACACAGACAAGGCCTGTAACCAAATCTTCTCTATAAAGATTTTTACCTATTTGGCAGTCCTTGGTAAAAATCTATTGCTTTTTGAAGTTTGTTTTTTCCTACAAAGTGGTATTTCCTATGCCTATTAAAGTCATTAATGATTTAAGCTAAGATTTAGATACTGTCCTCTTTTCTTAAACTCTTGCTCTGGTATCAGAATAAGAGTAATTTTAAGAGGGAGTATCATTATCATAATGATAAAATAGTATAGTAATTCTGTACTGAGATCATTTTAGGTTGCCAAATATTTATGCTTAGAAATCCCATCTAACTTTTCTGTTTTAGACTTTATACTTAGATTAATTATTACTAATCTCAAAGTTTTTTTGAAGTCCAGGAGTCCTCATGGACATCTCTTCTAAGAGCATTTAGTGACTCACTCTTCCCTATTCCTTTGCATCTGTCACTTGCACCCACCTAGGCCTCATTACCTAGAACTTAGCCTTGTAGGTAGGTAATGATTGCCAACACTTACTGAGAATGCTTGCTATGTACAGGGAGTATGCTCAACACTTTACATGCATTTGCACATGGAATGAGGTAGGTACTATTCTTGTCTTCATTTTGCAGATAAGAACACTAAAGCTCATTCAAGAGCAAACTTGTAAGCACTGCACAGTAATTTATCCCCATTCCTTAGCTCCAGAATCTAGAATCTAGAATCACTCTCTATGGCCTACTCTGAAACCCAGGCTCCTCTGCCAAGATTTTAAGATCTATAATGATCTTAAAATCACAGACTCTTTTCCACCTCATTGCCTGATACTGGTCAGCATGTAATCAAAGGCACAAAGGGTATAATGGAAGAAATAAGTTTTGAGGTCTGTTGCACAGTAGGGTGACTATATGTAGTCAGTAACAATGTGCACAATGTGTATTTTTAAGTAATTTAAGAGCAAATTTCAAATCTTATAAAAATGATAGGTGAGGTGCCAGATATTAGCTTGAGTTAATCCTTTCATGTTGTATACATATGTCAAATCATTACATTTTTCCCATAAATGTACACAATTGTGACTAATGAATAAACATATCAATTAAAAATAAATTAAATAAAGTATAGATTTCTTATAAAACAAAAAAGAGACAATAAGCAAATTGAATGCAAGATATGCCTACTGTAGGACTGAATGAATCCCCATCTGCCTTCCTTCTCCCCACCTCTATTTCTTTGCTCAAGCAATTCCCTCTTTCTCTTGCAATTCTAGAAATCAGTTCCCCCTCACTTGAAGCCTTCCCTTATCACTAGCCACAAACATCTCTTCCTTATCAGTGCTCACCTTGTACCAATGTGCATGGCCAGTCCCGTGGAACTTAGCTGCTGCTATTTAACAATGAATGCTCATTGAAGGGTTTGTGTATACAAAGCACTGTTGTAAGTTGTTAACATATATTAACTCACATGTTAACCACTGGATTATATTGAGTGTCTTTCCCTAAATAGATCACAAACTGATTGCATTTTCTCCTTATTGAATTTCTCAGAAAGCAAACAAGTAGTCACTTTCAAAATCCATCTGTTGGTGAGCTACGGCGGCAGAGACCCCCTGACACGGTCTTTAAAGTGTATAATATACTTACAGCTGCCATTCAGCTGGACTATGTCAGGGCAAATTTACAGTTTAACATTTTCTTAAAATTTCTATCAGTTATTTTTAGATACATTTACTTTCCAGAGACCTGTGAGTAGATGAAACTGTTGATTCACTTATCACCAACCTGCATATTTGCTTTGAAAATACAGTATACTCCTTTTCTCCTTTTCTGATAAAAAAAATAGGTAATGTAGCTGTATATTTCCTTTTGAGATCCAATTTCGCCCACTTATATTACCTTTTTTATTCTGAATTATATTTACCATTGCATAGACAGTTGTATAGCCTAACTTTTTTTGACACACATTTTATGAAACATAGTTTTATTTCTTAGTTTCTTATGAGTTTGATTTAGTAATGGCCAGGTTACTTTTAATGAATTTCAACAGCTAAACCTAATGTTGATGTATTTCTTGGCAAAACTTAACCTTGATTCATATTCCAAATAATAAATTATATTGTATATAATATATATTTTAAATATAATCTGAATATTTAATATTTAAATTTTAATAATTTAGGGCAAAAGAGTTCTAGAAATTTTTTCAATTCCATATATAAGAAGAGGATAGATATATGCAACGTTTATCTCATTTGGGTATGGTGCTACACATCTGTAATCGTAGCTACAGGGGAGGCTGAGGCAGGAAGCTTAGAACGTAGCAGAGTGGTAAAGCACTTGCCTAGCATTGGTGGCCCTGGGTTTTGTTGCCAGCACAGAGGTGGGGGCAGGGATTCCCTTGGTGTTATCAATAAATGACAGCTCTCTGGTATTAGAAATATAAAAAAATAAAAAAAAAAATATATATATATAGGTATATATTTTTACTTTAAATATTGGATTTAAATAAAAACAAATTGCCTGCAGTGAAAGGAAGAATTATCTAAGCTATACTGTTTGTGCATGGCATGTTGGGGATACTTGACAATCACAACAAAGAGTTAGGAATTGACCTTCAATTGCAAGCAAGAGAAGCAAAGGCAAATATTTATTGAGTATAACTTGATTTCTCTAGTGCTTGCTCAACTCTGAACTTTGAGAGTTCCTGTTTAGCAAAAGAATCTGTTATATTTTATCTTTCTATGCATATGTATATGTATGTATAAATACTAAATATATATATATAGTGTATATATATTTTTTAATTCCAGTTCATCAAATCAGATAGATCCAGTTCAATTTCTAATACAAATTTTGAGGTAGGAAGAAAAATTTATATATGTCATATTAGAAAATATAAAATTATATTAAAGTACAATTAATGAAAGTGTTTAAAAAAGATAGGAAAAAATAGTGTATGTTCTGGTTTGAAAGTTTTTGAAAAGAGATGTAATGAACTAGATCAGCTCTATGGCCAGAGTAATGTCACAGAAAATTGCTGATTTATCAAGGCTACACATAACATGGTTTTAGGAAACAAAAGTTTGAATCTGACTTTTCTGTCTGCTAGAGACATGACCATGGCAAATGACTGAGCACCTCCAAGTGTCAGTTTCATCATCTGCTTTATATAGGCTCAATTCAAGTTTATTTATTTATTTATTTATTTATTTATGTGGGTACTGGGGATTTAGTCCAGGGGCACTTTACCAGTGAGCTACCTTCCCAGCCTATTCATTTATTTCTTTGTTTATTTGTTCATTTGTTTATTTAATTTTATTTTGAGACAGGGTCTTGCTAAGTTGCTGAGTCTGGCTTCTATTGTGATTCTCCTGTCTTGGTCTCCCAAGTCTCCTGGGGATTACAGGAGTGTATCACCATGCCCAGTTCAATTTGAAATTTGAATGAGAAATATAATAAATCCTTTTTGTCCAAACTGAAGCCATGTTAGTCTTTAATTGTTCAGGGTCTGGGACATGCTATGGGTTGGGGGTAGAAAAATGACATAAAATGTAATTAAGCTAAATAGTCAAAATTCAGAAGACTTAACTCTTATAGAAGCCTGCAAGAGTGCCTGCTGTGTGACTTTGAGTCTTAATAGTACCAAAATGTTTCCAAAAGTTTGATGTGGCATTTTCTACTTTATGCAAAAAGTTCTCATGCCATAACTTGTTTTGTGGCCTTCTGACTTATTTAGGTATTATTCACTTATTTGGGATTATCACATCTGTTGTCCAATACTTTTGCCCATGATTCATTCATTTTTCACATCCTGCTTTCTGGCACTGAGCTTTATTCTCATGGATTCTCAGCTTTAAACTGCTGAGTTTTTTCCATTTGCTAAATTCCAACAGAACTGTCTTCAACACCTTCCTATTTCCTTAAATGCTCAGCTTTAGGCACTTCAGTATATTCAAATACAAGGAGACAAAAGTCCTGGGGAAAGACACCTCCTCAGCCACAAGAACAAGCCCTTTTTTCTCCTCAAGGAACATAGGTTTGATTATTTGCCCTTGGAAGAGAAGGTGGACCAACTTTAACTGCACTTCCCAAAGTAGATTGCTTTACATGCTGTCATTGACACATGTCATTCCACATATCTCAGAGGTCCCTGTAGGTGTAATGGTGCATGATGTCCCAAGATGCATGTTATTTTTAACAACTTTATTGAGGTATATTTTATATGTCATAAAACTTACCCATGTGTTAGTTGGCTTTGTATTGCTGTGACAAAATACACAAGAAACATAATGTAAAGGAGGAAAGAATTTTTTGGCTCACAATTTTATAAATTTCAATCCATGGTCACTTGGCCACATCAATATGGACCTTTGATAAGGCAGCACACCATAGCAGAGAGCATGAGGCTGAGCAGAGTGCTCACCTCATGGTGGTCAGGAAGCAGAGAAGAAGCTATGGGGATGAACAAATTCTTTAAAGGTGCACCTCCACTGTCTTGCTTCCTTCAACTAGTCCCACATCCTAAAGTCTCCACACCCTCCCAGTAGTATCACCAGCTGGGCATCAAGTCTTCAACATGTGGCCACTGGGAGATATCTCAGATCCAAGCCATGTCAACCCATTTCCGGTGTTCAATTCAGTGACATTTATGCACCAACACCATCACCTCATTTTAGAGCATTTTCATCCTTCCACTGAATTCCTCAGAAACATTCATACCTAATCCCCATTCCTGACCCCAACCTCAGCCTCCAGGCACTCTTCTTTCTGTCCATTAAATCTGCCTTTCTTAGCATTTCATGTACAGATGCCTCTTGACTGATAATGGGGTTCTGTCCTAATACAGTCAATCTAAGTTGAAAATATGGTAAGTCAAAAATGCATTTAATACACCTAACCTACAAACTATCACAGCTTAGCAACATGGTATGCAATAGAATTCTGGTCCTACCCACATGGCTGAGAGCTGTCGCTCACTGCTGCTCTCTAGCATCAGGAGAGGGCATCATACCACAAATCGCTAGCCTGGGAAAAGATCAAAGTTCAAGAAAGTAAAGTGTGATTTCTAATGAATTTATATTGCTTTTGCACCATCATAAAGTAGAAAGATCAAAAGTGGATCATAAGTTGACAACCACCTGTAAATGGAATCACACAGTATGTAGTCGCTCATCTCTGCTCTCTTGCACTTCACATCATTCATTGAGGTTTATCTATAAATTACATGTCCCAGTAGTTCATTCCTTTTTATTGCTGAATAAAATTCAATCATATGGGCATATTACATCTTATTTGCTCACCTGCGGAGCATTTAGGTTATTTTCACTTTCTGGTTGTTAGGAATAATGCTGTTGTGAACCTGTGCATGTAAATTTTGGTGCACACATATACTATCATTTCTCTTGAAGATATATCTAGAAGTGAAGTTGCTGTGTCATATGGTATCCTGTATTTAACTTTTTTAGGAACTACAAGCTGCTTTCTCGAGTAATTGCCGCATTTTATATTTCCATTGGCAATGCATGTATAGTGTTGTAAGTTTAAGAGAAAGGGCATTCACATTAGCAGAGAAACAAGATTGTAAGCACCTTAAGGGCAGGCTAGTGCCTGATACTTTATTATATAATGAATATCTGTTGAATGTTGGCTAAATGACATTTATACTTAAGATTTTAAATTTGCCTGGTGAGGTAACATGCCTGTAATCCCAGTGACTTGGGAGGCTGAGGCAGATCACAAGTTCAAGGCCTGTCTCAAAAATAAATGGAATGTTGCTCAGTGGTAGAGGGCCCCTGGGATCAATCCCTAGAACCACACATACACAAAAGATATAAAACACTCTTCAAGTCACAATGGCAAAGGGAACTCAGGCCATGATATCTGGGTAATTTTCTTTTTTTAACAACCTTTTAATATTTTGCATATAAATTTATTACTTTTTTAATGACAGATTGTAACCTTCATTTTGGTGTTGACATTTCTTAAAGCCATAAGTGTGTAAGTTTAGAAATCTAAAACAATATAGATTCTTACAAAATGAAAAATGAAGGCCTTCCTCCTGCCTCCCACCTTACAGCTTCTTGTGTCTATATCCCAAAGCTGGGAGATAGGTAACTGTCTCCCAAGGTTCTGTTTTTCTTCTTAATGCTATTGTCATTTAAAACCAAAATTAAAGTTTTTTAAGTTTGTTTTGTTTTTTAAAAGAGCCCTGTTCCAATGAACATACCTTCATACATGGCTTAATGACAGGAATATGTTCTAAGAAAGGTGTCATGAGGTGATTTTGTCATGATTGGAATGTGATCGAGTCCCTTCACAAACCTAGATGGTGTAGTGGACTGCACACCTAGCCTGTCTGGTACATGTGCAGTGGTGTTGCCCGTTACTGTGTGAACAAAACAGTAAGAGATGAAACCGAGCACAAGAGAAAGTGACAAGAGACTCTGTCCCTGAGGTATATGAGGGAGGGGGCTGCTGGCATAACATGGCTTTCTCTTTTACAATATGCATACGTACATGTGGGAGTGCATTCAAAAATAACAGTAGAAGCCATAGTGTAGTAAATGCAGAAACCAGGTTATGTCACTGTCAAGTATTAGAAAGAATAGAAGAGAATTAGAAAAAGATAGCAATAAAAAATGCTGAGTTATATTGAAAAGAGAAATTTTTAAAATACTGACTTGCAATAGCCATCTTCTTCCATCCTGGAAGACACTCCTCCTCTCTCTACCTCATTCCATGTCTTACCAATGACATCTCAGACAATAAGCTGGGTGGCGATATGCCTCTTTCTCCAACTGGAGATATTTATCTGCTATTGATTTGTGTGTGCGTGCTGGTGTTTTCTTGAAGTCCATAAAGATCAGGTGTATGATCATACCCATACTTATAATCTTCTAAATTTTTCAAATTATATCTTCCATCTTCTGCAGTGAGTTAAAAACTGGGAAGAACCTCAGAGAGATGCCAGTTTTTGTGTCCTTTACTCTTAAAGATTATTATCTGAAAAACTTATTTCATGACCCTATTATTTTATTGTGAAACCCCTAGTCTGTGGTGCTATATGTCACACAAAGAAGCACACTTTCTGAAATTCTAAAATTAAAAAACAGCAGACCTTTCATCAGAACTTATGAGATGAGAGAATTATAAATGGCATAAGAACTAAGAGAAAGGTAGGCAGTATTTGACAATAGCTAATGACTGGAGAGATTTGATCTTATGCTCAACTGACATTTACTAAGTAGTTCTGTGCATTGGGAGTCAGGCAGAGCATCATGGACATCACAGGATGAAGTACATAAAGCCTTTGCACATAAGGAGAGTGGAAGAGAGGAAAGGAATGTATTATTTTGAGATTTAATATTCTTTCAAAATATATCAGAGTTTAAAGAAGATGAGGTCATATCACTGCTCTGTTCTAGATGCTGTTTAGCATGCTTTACATCTGTACATATACTGAGGTATATACTGTTTTCAGCACATTGTACGTACAACAGAGACACAGCGACTTGCCCAAGGTCACTGTGGTGAAAGTGTTGAAGGCAAAATTCAAAAGCAGGCAACATAATCTGAACCAGCCTGCTAAAATCATTAATAATACAAGCTCCCTAAATTTAGGAAAAGCAAAGATGCAGAAGGCAAAGTAACTCCCATTAAATGTCTGTGCATCACTCTTACTTTTTATAGGTCTGTTTTCCCAACTGTACTAAGACTCATTTCCATTCTATGGGTCTAACACTGGAAAGATTTCTACTGCTCTGTAGAAGACAAATTAGCTGTAATTGAGCAGTGGTACTCTGCTGTATTTTCAAACACCTGTACCTTTTTGGGTACTTGTGTTGTGCTTACACACCTGACTGTAGAGAGTGAAACTTTACAGTTGCAGCTTGGTTTTGTGATTTCCACAGTGGTCATTCATAAATTCCAACTTTTAAAAAGCCATAGTTTTGGGATTTTTGTTGCACAAGCACAGTGTGTCTCTATGAAGTAATACGACTAATTTAAGAAGCACGTGAATGTTGTCTAAGAATAGTCACCTAAGGAACCCAAGCACTTTTTCAACAATGCTGCAGTTGCACAAAATCTTTTTGAAATTCTTCTTGCAGAGTTGCTTTCAAAGCCTGGATCTGGCTCCTTGACTAGTCATAAGGTTGGCAAATGTTCTTCCTTTCAGGGTGAATTCAGGTTTTAGAAACAGCCTGAAGTTGTTTGAAGTCAAATTTGGTGAATGAAGTGGGTAAGAATAGTTTAAATACTTTTAAACCACTCTAGATGAGTTCATGTTTGATCAAAAACAAGATGTGACTATAAAATATTAAGACAGCTTCTGGCCCTACTTGCAGGCCAGTTTCACACTTTCAAATCTAGATTTATTACTTTGTAACCACATTATGAAAACAGTAAATGCTTATAGTTACTATTCTGTTCCCAAATCATTTTTCAGTGTTTATAATATACCCAGATAGGCATTGGCATATCATAAGCATTAAGAAAAACATTTCGAAGATGCAACTGTAATGTATAAATCTTTGCCTTGAAAAGTATACCCTATCTATTCTGGAAAACAATTTTTGAAAAGCTTCTATGAATTTCTACAGTGGAGGTTCAGTTGTCACCGGTTTCTTGTGCCATCTTCTACTTCGTTACACATAGTGGGAATTTGTGTGGGAATTACATTTTTTCAGTTTCCCTTCCCATGTTATAGATTTACACCAGGTGGGCCTTTTCCACTGTATGCAAGGCACTACTCTTGACTTTCCCACATGGTAATTACCAATTATTAGCATTAAGCTTTCCATTTGTGTCTAAGTACCACTAATAGTTAACATCTGGTAGTCGATTGGTCTACTCCCTCGTAAATCCCTGAGCATATTTAAGGCAAGCATAATTTCCTGTTCTTGACTTCTGGTCATGATAGACTCATTAGCACAGTCATTTTATCTGAAATCTGATTTTTGACACTATTTCAGTAACTGTTATATGCACTCCTCTAACCCACTGCAATTGAACAAGCATTTACCTGGGAATCTGTGTTGGGACTCTGAGGCCAAGTGCCATGTGTGATATCCTTTAGGCATTCCCAGTTTGTGGATGGGGAGTGAGACACATATATTACTAATTCGGTGTGATAGGAATTCCACTCGGTATCAAACACTGTGGGAACAGAAATGTAAGCCATCCGTTTTTCTTGGAGTATGCAGAGATAAGAGGTGATGTTTGAAGTGAGGTTGAAGGCTAAGAAAGAATTTAGCCACAAATGAATGGAAAAAAAATTATTCCAAGCAGAGGGAAGAACAAGGATAGTACACTTGTAAGTTGGAATTCTTGTTTTGGTTGCGTGCTGAGGGGTGGCTCATGGCTGGAGTGGTGGGCTGCAAGGCTGAGCAGGGAGACTGAAGGGGAAGGCTTGGGGTCCCCTGGGCTTTCCCCCTCCTTGCTTTGCTCTCTGCCTCTCTTCCAGCTTTGGCACTTCCGACTCTTTGACACTTGGGGAAATATTTCTCCTCTCTGGTCTTCAGTTTCCTCCTCTGCAAAGAGAGGACTGAATGGCCTGAGTTGTTAGATCCCTTCCAATCTGAGGAGGACCAGTCTTTGAAAAATTGCCCTACTTCTCGGTGCTTCGTGGTAGCCTTTGTGTAAAGAATTCTATTAGACTGAACAAACTGAGAAAAGCTTTTTAAACAGGAATAGAATCCTTGCTTTCTTACATGTTTTTGGCCCCCTTATTAATTTTTTCTTTTAAGTCTTTCCTGAGGTAAATTTATACTAGTTTCAGGCAGGACTGCCACTGGAACAAACCTATATTTTATCCTCTTTCACATTATAGATGTAGATCAGCATTCATGTCGCATCCAGACACCCTGCCTGGCCACTGGGCTTCGTGGACTGGCCATAGTAGAAATGTCTAGTTACTTCATTTAAGCCTGTAACACAAATGTCAGTAGAGCTTCAGACTTCTTTGGTATACTTCATATCTGAAAATAATCATTTATTGCACTTGAATGCAGAATACAATTTAAGGTTAAAAAGTCCTTTGTCTCAGAAATGAAATTGGGGAAATAAAAAGGGATACTAACTGCCCAGTTCAACTTAATGATTATACTAGCACTTTTAATATACTTTATATTATTTATTATTTAAAGTACTTTTCTCACATCAGTAATTGAATTTAATGCACATTTTTGAGAACCTACAATTGTTAGGCCCTATGCTTTGTTATCATGTATTAGAATGTAGTAGGCACAGACCCTGCCCTCAAAAACATTAAGGTAGATTTACTATGATTTTTAACTGAAGTTATTTTTAAGTTGATACATAAAAAGCTAAAACCTGTACATGTTAACAGGGTACCGTTGATATTTCAATACATGTACACATTGTATAATGCTTAAATCTGATCATATCTCTCTCTTCAAACATTAATGGAGAAAACATACAAAATTCTTTCTTCTAATTTTTTGAAATATACAGTACATTATTGTTCTCTATAGTCACCCAACTATGCAAGGGCACACCATAACTTATTACTCCTGGCTAACTATGACTTACTACCATTTGATCAACCTTTCCTTGACCTTCCCAACCCCCTGCTTGCCCCAGCCTCTGCTGTCCTCCAATCTACTTCAACTTCTATGAGACCAACTTTTTTCAATTCTGTGTATAAGGTCCTGTGGTATTTGTCTTTCTGTGTCTGACTTATTTCTCTTAATATAATGATCTCCACTGTATCCATGTTGCCAAAAATGGCAGGATTTCATTCTTTCTGTGACTGAATAGTATTCCATGATGTACATTTGCTTTATCCATTCATCAGTTTATGGACACTTAGGTTCTTTCTAGTTCATGCCTACTGTGAAATAGTGCTACAAACACATGCATACAGATGCCTCTTCAACAGACTGATTTCTTTCCTTTGGACATATACCTGGTGATGGGACTGCTGGATCATATAGTATCTCCAATTTTTAATTTTTTGAGAAAACTCCATGTTTTTTTTTTTTTTGTTTTGTTTTGTTTTTTGTTTTTTGTTTTTTGATAATGGCAATTCACATTAGTGTGCAAGGGTTTGCTTTTCTCTGCTCTCTCACTAGTACTTATTATCATTAGTCTTTAGATAATAGCTATTCTTACCGGGGTGAGGTGATTTCTCATTGTGGCTTTAATTTGCATTTCCCTCATTATTAGTGATATTGAACATTTTTTATATACTTGTTTGCCCACTTGTTTGTATTCTTTTGAGAAACATGTATTTAGATCTATTAGCATCCACCCCCCTTTTTCCTTGTTCCCTTTTCTGTGTCACTGTGCCCAGGGCCTTGCAATTCTAGGGAAATGCTATACCACTGAGCAATATTCCTAGCCCCAATTGCCCATTTATTCAATTAGGTTTTTTATTTTTTGCTGTTGAGTTTCTTGTTATACAGTCCAGATCATTTCACTATAATTTGGTAAATATCTTAATATGACATTAAATATGAATTTTAATCTGCTGTGATAAATAAGAATGTGTACAAACATTTTTAAGAGAACAATGAGGAAGAAACTAGCCCAAAATAGGGATAAAGTGAAGGCTTCTTAGGGGAAATGATGAATCCGGGTAAGTTTTTAGGAGGAAAAGGAATAAGCCCCCTCAGGGGGGAAAAAAAAATATATCATTCAAAACATAAAAAAAGAACCTAAATGAAGACACAGTGATGAAGTTATGGCCTGGTGATTATGGAAAATTCATATGACTTGAACATAAAATTGCATAAAATTGAATGGCAGTACATGAGGCTGGAGCAATAGTTTGGTGGAAATTCACCAAAAGAACATTTTATGCAATGAGAAAGAACTGGGGTTTTTTATAAGGGATAGGGAGCCCTTGAAAGGATTAATGAGGAATGGATGTGATACAGTTAAGTTTTAGTTTTTTAGAGAAGATCTGGGAAGCAGCAGGGTTTAAGATAGATTTGTTGGCCGACAAAACAGGAAGCAGGGTTTAGCTGACTGGGAAGCAATCCAAGTGAGATTATTTGGTAGGGGAACAGAGAGAATATGTTTGAGAAATATTGAGATGGAAAATAGAAAGAACCAGTAATGGATTTGATTGGTAGAGGGAGGAAGCTAGGATGACTCTTATTTCTCCCTCCAGGAGGGCAGTGTGGGTTGTGATGCCATTATATTAATCCATAAAAACATAGGTGGTAAAGACTATGTGGAGTATTGAAATGAATTCTCTTATACAAAATTGACATTAGAGTGGAGGTCAAAGCTAGATGATAGATTTGGGAACTGTTGGCCTATAGGTTATAGTAGAGAGTGGATGGGATTTTCCAATGGAGAGAAGAAGAAGAATCCAAAGAGAATCTGGGAATGAGCCTATGTTTTGATGAAAATCAATAGAAGAGGCAATAAAAATGCAGGGGAATAAACAGCGCAAAAGTCAATCAGAAGAGAAAAGAATCATGAAAAATATAACAAGGAAAGGAGACTCTTAAGAGAGTGAACACACCTCCAACCTTCTTCCATTCACGCCATCCCATCCCTGCCTTGGGTCTATGCCTGACCCCCTACTCATCGTATGAAACTCTGAGCCAGGAGTTAGTGAGCCAGGCTGGGCAATGACCAGGCATACAGGTAACCACTGGAGCTCAGAGCTCTACTCTGCCCCTTAACCATCTCTGAGACTTCACAATAGTAAGTCACATGGCCTCTCTGAGCCTCAGTTTCCTGCCTGGGTAAAGGGGAGTATGTAGTGGAAATTAATCGAGCTTACATACATGGAGCTCTGATCCTGTGCCTGGAAGATATGAGTTAGTTGACGGGAATTCTGGTGCTTTTTTTTCTTTTTAAATGTCATCAAACCTAGCCTCTCACAGGGAGGAGAATTATTCCTGGGAGCGCTGAACTTGAGGAAACCGGAATGCCAGTCAAGTTCTGTGAGCTCAACACTGCTTGATAGAATATAAGAAATAATAATAATAATAAGGATGAAAGATGAAAGAATACAACCCTCTGAATTGAATTTAAAATAATGTAGGAGATGGGGAGATAGCTCAATTGGTAGAGTGCTTACCTTGTAAGCATAAGGCCCTGGGTTCGATCCCCAGCACCCCCAAAAAAAATAATAATAATAATAATAATGTAAGAAAAACAGCTTTTGAATTTAATGTAAATGGAATTGAAATAACTTTTATTGGATTAGAAAGTCAGATAAAATCAACAGTGACTACAGGAAAAAGAGAGAGAGAGAGAGAGAATCAACAGTCTTGGTGCAACTAAGACCAGCATTAAGAGAACTGCTATAATTCCTTTAGCACTTACTGATGTAGAAGTCACCAGTGAACTTTGCCAGGGAAATTTTAGTGGCACGATGGGCCTAGAGGTTAAACTGCTGTAGACTGGCTAAGTGGGAAATGAGGAAGCAGACACTGCATTTATAGACCAGGACATCAAGAGACTCCACTGAGAAAAGAAGAAGTGAGAGGAAGGACACTAGAACAGTGAGGTCGATGGAAGGTTTTGTGTTTTAGATGACTGTGTGTGTGAGCCCATACACGAACCAGGAGAAGGAGTCAGCAGAGAGGGAGAAGATGATGTGACACATCTGATAACTGATGGAACAAGCCCAGAGGCGTCAGCACATGGGCTCCAACGTGAACAGAAGAGAGACCTAACGTCTTACAACTGGAGGAACAAATAGACTCAGTCAGGGCAGGTACAGGTAATTGTAGCTCAAGAGAAGATATGTGGCTGCTCTCATCTGTGTGCTTTAAATTTCAGCTTGCTTAGTGAAATCATGGCATGGCCCCGTTCAACTAGTGGGTTAGGGGCTTGAGAAGTCTGGAGATTGTTTGGAATAGGAGTCGAAGGAATAGGAGTGGAGAGCATCCAAGAACACTTGGGGCCCAGCAGACAACAAAGGCGCCACTGCACAATGCGGACTGAATGTTCTCCTTTTCAACCTCAGGATTAAAAAACTAGTACATAAAAATTTGGCTAATTTGGGGAGGAAGGTAAGATGCTGAGTAGATGTGGCAGAAGAACTGGCATAAATAGAAAATGAGAAGGATCATTCACCCGAGTGGCCTGAGCTACCTCAGGAAGTAAGTTAAGTCCAGAGGGATGACAAACTAGATGACCATGGAAACATCAAGGACTGCTGTTGGTCACTGAGGCTGAAAAGCACAGGAGGTGAGGGTGGCAGCTGCATGAGATTTGGAAGAGTAGGCGATCACAGGCAGACAGTGGGGACATTCGAGAGGTCATGGTGATGGAGGATTGCCATAGGAAACTTTATGAGCCACAATGAAACCAGGCTTTGACGCAAGTGGTTTCTGTGATATGGCAGTAAAGGTCATGAGTTGTCAGATGCCATCCAGATAAACATTGAAGGGTCTAGGTGTCAGAGTTCTCAAGAAAGGGAACATACGGCTAGACATGGTGGCACATACTTATAATCCCAGCCACTCAGGAGGCTGAGGAATGAGGATCTCAAGTTTGAAGCCATCCTAGACAACTTAGCATGAACTTCAGCAACTCAGTGAGACCCTATCTCAAAAGAAAAAAATTACAAAATTTTTAAAAGGACTGGGGATGTCACTCAGTGTTAAAGCACCCCTGGGTTCAGTTATTAGTACCAAAAAATAAAAAAAAAGAATATACATCAGAGAATGAAAGCAATAAGGAAAATTAAAGACAAGTAGGTCAAGAGTAACCTGTAGGAGGTTGAACTTTCTCAATATACAAGTTTGAACAGAGGTGAAATTTTATTATACAGTATTTTTTAAATTCAAGTGAACTAACAACAGAAGCAATTAGAAACAAGAGAATTCAGTAAGTTGGTGACTTATTATATGTAAAAACCAAATACCTTTCTTACCAACAATACCATATTTAAAAAAAAGAGGAAATTGGAGAAAGAAGTACAGTAAGGACCCAAAAATATAAAATGACTAGAGGTAAATTTAACAGGACCTAAAGTAAAACAGTATACCTACTAAAAAACAAAACTTGAATAAATCAAGTTTACTGTCTTCAAAAGGAGCCCTTAACATTACAAAGTGTTCCTTAAATTTATAAGTCTAATGCAACTCCAAACAAGAGCTCAGACTCATGAAAACATTATGGAATGATCCTAAATTTTTTTCTGAAAGAACAAGCATATCCAGGGAAAGTCTGAATGATGAAAAAATAGAGCTATAGGTTATCATGGTGAAACTACCCTAATGAAGGCTCAGAAAGAAATTCAAATATATCTGGAGGTAATTTCAAACCTGTGAGAAAAAGGTGAGACAACTGGTCAACTACTTGGGGGAAATTAGTATTGGAAACATATTTACTCTATAACTAAAATTAGTTCCTAATCGATCAGGTGTTTAAACATCAAAACATAAGAACCGTAGAGGAAAACAGGAACCACTATATAATCTTTTTTTTTTTTTTTTTTTTTTTGCGGTACTGGGGATCGAACCCAGGGCATTGTGCATGCAAGGCAAGCACTCTACCAACTGAGCTATCTCCCCAGCCCCTATTATATAATCTTGAAGTAGGAAAAGTCTTGCTGTGCATGGAAGTAAGTTCAGAAATTAAAAGGAAAGATTGATAAATTTAACCAAAATAAATAGTATGATAATAAATAAAGCACCATAAAGATCATCAATTTTGGATTTACTTAATGAAATACACAGAAATGTAATGAGATATTTCACAGCATTTATGAAAGATGGCATTTATCTCTATTCATTTGAGCAAAATAATCTCAGGAATATCGCTGATCTTTTTTTTTTTTTTTTAACAGACTGCATTTTGATTCATTGTGCACAAATGGGGTAATCATTTTGTTTCCATGGTTGTACACAATGTAGATTCATACCACTTATGTAATCATACATGTACATAGGGTAATGATGTTTGTCTCATTTCACCGTTTTTCATACCCTCCCCTCATTTCCTTCTACATAATCCAAAGTTCCTCCATTCTTCTCTCACTCTCCACACCCCTTGCCCCCATTATATATCATTCTCCACTTATCAGGGAAAACATTCAGCCTTTGGTTTTTTGGGATTGGCTTATCTCATTAGCATGATATTCTCCAGTTCCATCCATTTATTTGCAAATGCCATAATGTTATTCTTCTTTATGGCTGAATAATATTCCTCTGTGTATATATACCACAGTTTCTTTATCCATTCATCTGTTGAAGGGCATCTAGGTCGGTTCCACAATCTAGCTATTGTGAACTGAGCTGCTATAAACATTGATGTGGCTGTGTTACTGTAGTATGCTGATTTTAAGTCCTTTGGGTATAAACCGAGGAGTGGGATAACTGGGTCAAAAGGTGGATCCAGCCCAAGTTTTCTGAGGATTCTCCACACTGCTTTCCAGAGTGGCTGCATCAATTTACAACTCCACCAGCAATGTAAAAGTGTGCCTTTTTCCCCACATCCACACCAACATCTATTATTGTTTGTATTCTTGATAATAGCCATTCTAATTGGAGTAAGATGAAATCTTAGAATTGTTTTAATTTGCATTTCTCTAATTACTAGAGATGTTGAACACTTTTTCATGTATTTATTAATTGCCTGTATGTCTTCTGTAAAGTGTCCAGTTCTTTGACCCATTTATTGATTGGGTTCTGAACTTTTTTTTATCATAAAAAATAAAAAAAAAATCTATATAACATGATTCAATTATGTAAAATTCCACATAAGTATTTCTGAAATCAGTGGGATTTCCCAGCCTTTATACTCTTCTTCGTTCTTCCTCCTCATATTTAAGTCATTTGATCATCCTTACAAGAGAGAACCACAGCTACTAATACTAATATACAGCAGCATTTCACAATTATCATTGCAATGGCTAATCCTTACATAAAATTTTTTGTAGAAAGAAAATATGTTTTAATTCTAATGAGAAGAGCTCTCCAATGAGAGTTTTCTTACAAGTGTGTAGACCAGCTTATTGGAAGTTCTTAATGAAATATACTTCTGAATTCCAAGCATTTCACTGCTAAACAGGAAAGAACTCACGTGATAATCATGACAGAGGGTAACAGGAATATAACTATTCGTGTTTTTGTTTCCTAGCATTGAAAAATTTTCACATCAATTCAGACACTTTTTGCCTGGCAAAATCAAATTTTTTTAGGAAAAAAACTTTTCTTAGTGTATTTGTGTGTTTTTCAAATATATATATAGAGAGAGACTGGAACAGTTATTAAAAACAGAACCAAGAGTATAATGTAGACTACAGAACTTTCCTCTTCTCTACTATGGGTCATTTCAGGTGTGCTTAGGCTCTATGGTAAACTGTACATGAACTCCACAAACTAATGGTTCTCAAAGCGTGGCCTGAGGACCTTCTGTGTCAGAACCACCAGGGGCTGGGGAGAGAACAGCTTGTAAAAATGCACTTGTTAGCCCTACTTCAGACCTTTTGAAGTCTTTACCCATAAACATCCTAGAATCACTGAACTGAATATCAACCAAGCTGAGATTATTGGGCCAGGTGGGAAGAAAATTTCTTTTTTTTCTTTCACCCAGCAACAATCTTATAAGGGAGTCTGGGAAAGAGTGGTAAATTTATCAGCACAAATCAGGGCTATGGAAAAATGATCTCTAATAATGATGGACAGTGGTTCATTGACCCAGCCAGGTGCAAACTTCACGGATTAGCTCAGCCTTTATTCAGCAATGAAATCATGCATCTGGTAGACCTACTTTCCTGGTGGAAAATGAACCACTGTCCAAAGGTGGGGGGTTCTGTGCTTATGTAGGTTAACTGAGAGGTGACTTAATTATTGACAGAGCATGTCAGTTTGGGCATTCAGGAAATAGGTTTGTGAGAATTTGAAATTGTTTTCTATGGACAGTAGTTTTACTTGGCAAAGAATGGAGGGTCTGAGGTCAGCGTTCAGTGCTTATCTCTTTCCCTTCAGGGTTCCATTGCACAGTCACTGGGCAAGGATTAATTTGGGAAGGATCAATACTTTGGCTTCCTCCCAGAGACTGCCATTTTAGGCTTGTTTGATATCTCCTTCCCAGGAATTATCTTGTCAGTGGATGATATTTGCTTCCTTTTCAGGGATTGTCCTGTCACTAGGAAAGGATCAATGTTATCAATGTGTTGCCTTATTCCTCACTTCCTCTTCCCAGGCCACTACTCTGGGGTTGTCATTTTCCATATCTTACAGTAAGAGGGTTCAGGAACACCATAGAGAAGGTTCCTTCCCATTATCTCTCACAGTTGAGCAAATTATACTATGCAGACATCTGCCTTAAAAACAAGCTGTCTTTCCAGCTTAGAAGAGATTTCCTCAGTGCCCTTTCTAAAGTAACCTGCCCATTTGGTATCTGGAAACATTCAAGGAGAGGATTGAAATTATTGTTGCATAGGAGCTGTTTTTCATGAACAGAATTCTATAGGTCCCCCCCTCAGCCCCCCACAGAACTGGCAAGAACTTCTTGCAAGGATAAGGGTCAGGTATCATTTGAGGCATATATTTATGATTGATAATTCTAAGAATCCAATACTCTGAGAGAATTGACCTTTCCATCTAGAACTCCATATTTTGTTTCAAACCCACATACCGCTCGTTTTTTCAAAGGGCTGCAGGACTGCATTCAGAGACCTGGCCTAATCCTGCAAATCTCAAAGATCAGATGAGCATGCCTGCAGGAAAGCCCAGTCTTGTACCAGCACAACCCTGGGCCTCGCTGACACATGGTATTGATGGACTGTCACGTCACCCATGTCTGCCATTACTTAGGTTTCTCTCAACACTGTCCGTTGGCTGTGGGGCAAGAGTTACAGGAGAGGAGCAGCTGCAGCATGAGGCACAGACAGGATGCAGGTGTGGTTCCATCTTTCAACCAAGTCGTGGTAGCTCATCCTCTTTGCTGGATTCTGTTCACAATTATAACTGCTTTATGTTGTTCTGTGTAATCAGGAATCTCTCTTACTTCATCCTCAAGGAAGTCAGATAACTGGCCCAGATGCTGAGATTAGGGATGTCATTTCTGTTTTTTCCTTTCCCCCTTATAGCCAGAGCAGGTAGCCCCCAAGAGAAAAGGGCGTGGTCCCTGGTGATGTCAAAGAGGATGCCTCCTACTGATATGCTGACCCCAGCCCTCTGGACTTGGGCAGGGAATGTGACCTTCCTGACTCCCTTTCCAGGTACCCCAAATACAGCTGCCTTAGTCCACTCCAGACCTGAATCCTATCACATAGAGCTAATACCTACCATGCTGAGTGACAAGATTTCATTCATTTTAAAAAATCAATTACAATTTCTAATCTTTTTTGGGGTTCAATATTGGTTTGTTTGGTTTTTGTTTTTTAAAGAAACAGTCTTCTAGAACTACATACTGCAGTAGTTAACAGATAAAAAGAAATAATGTTCTGGGGGATTTGCTTCAAAATAAATAGGAAGTGGAAGTAGTAGGCCTGGATATAGGTTAAACAAGATGAACTTGCTGGTTTATACCTGTCAACCATAAGTGACTACCCTTAATTACTCTATATAAATGCTGTAAATTTATTAATCCCCAAAAAGTAGAGCAGTCTGGGTTTTTCTAATGAAACCCAATAATAACCATGACTGATTTTCAAACATTGCCACTATTCCTTTTATCAATGATGTGTAGCTTCTTTGATCAGATAGAAAATGCATACATTCCCCAAGTCTTCTTTCCTCAAAGGTTTTTTTTAAATAGAGGAGGGAAAAAGTCTGAGTTTTCTACATTTGAGGAAGATCTGACAGAGAGCAGCTCTGTGCTGTGCATTTCTGCGACACTGGCAATACGAGGGAGGACCTGGTGTGGAGGCAGGAAAATCCAGGCTCTTATTAAGACACCAAAATATGATAAACATCCCTTTCAAAGCTGCTACTCCCAGAAACTGCCTTTGGCTACACTTAGGAAGCCACAGATCATGGGATAGAAATTCTTCCTCTAGAGCCTTCTCCATTTCTGAGATGGAGTAAAGTGAAGAAAAACAACCCCATTTTTTCCTAGTTTCTTGTAGTCTACAATATCTAGACATCATCCTTTAAATTCTAACAAAACAAAGCAGGCTGAGACATTCAGGTCCCTCCCAGCAGGGACGATGAGGTCATCTGCCTCTGCAACTAGGCCAGCTCTACTACCTTTCACCCAGTTCCGTGGGAAGGAGTGGTGAAGCTTCCTCAATGGAAACGTTTCTTCCTAACCCGCCACCTTGGCAGGATCCTTCTGTCTCATCTTTGTGTGGAAGAATTAGATGGGCAACTGTTGCCTCACCCAAATCACCCTCATGTGTTTAGTCTAATTTTCCTGAACAGGATTCAGCCCCCAGCAGAAGAGTTCTCTGGCCTTTCCCATGCCAGTCTTCCCAAGCCCAGGAATTTCAAGTGAAATACAGCACTTCCTATTTCTATTTATTATTGTCTGACATAATCAAAAAGGACTCTGGGCTAGAAATCTGGTCTTCAGGGCTGAGTTCAAGAATAGGAAGTACTTAAGGTAGATGAATTGAGACATTTTGTAGAGATACAGAGATGCAATAAGACCATGACTCTACCTTTCAGAGGCTTATGGTCTAAGCAGAGGAAAGACAAGCAAACAGTAGCCCATTCATAATTTTTAGGTAAACCTAGTATTAAAGTTATAAAATTGCCATAACAGTCATATCTCATAGGGTACTGGAGGGAACAGGAAAAGGGGAGAGGTCATTCCTCAGGACCCCAAGGAGCTTGAGGCAGGCTTCATCTAGGAGGTCACCCAGTTTTGAAAGATGCACAGTGCTCTGGGGAGACCTCAAGAGAGGGTGTAGCAGCCTAAGAGCAGTGTGTTTGGGGGAAGCATGACAACAGGTTAAGTGTCAGAAAGGGAGGCATCAGAATGTAGAGGACCTGTTTACTGAACTCATCTTCATCATCCTGTAGGTAACGGAGAACCATAAGGATTTTTAAAGGGGGTGAAGGAAGGATGGGATCATACTGGAGCTTTTCAAAGATCGTAGGACAAAATGATCTTCCACATGGATGAAAGGAGAAGGTGTCATATACAACTCAATGAAGAAGGGAGGGACAGTGTCCCAGGCAGGAGACATTAAAGACCTTACTAGCGAAGCCAACCAAACCAGAGAAAGGAAAGGAGGAGACTTAAGTAAAAAATATGAAGGAGGTAAAATCCACAGATCTTGGATCTGGCTGGGCTTGCTGAGGGAAAGACAGACCAGTTTGAGAGTAACAGAGGCTCCATCCCTGAGGCTGCAGACATGTGGTTCCTGGGTGCCCTCAGCTGTGTTCCTTTCTCTCTGAAGTGTGGGTAGCACCTGTGTCACATGCCTACCCCAAAAGATGGGCAGGAGGGTTAGTTGTGGAGCACGATGTCATGGGGACAGATATCCTTTGAGAACAGCAGGGTTCAATGCAAGCGTCATCATCTGGAAAAGCCAGTAGGAAGGAGTGGTGAGGAAGAAGGAAGAAACAAAGAAGGTGTGTCTTCCAAAGCAACAGGTTCTTAGTGCAGATAGAGGAAATACATGTTTGTGGTGAGAGAAATTAAGGATGGGAAATAAGGATATCAGCTGGAAGACTGAAATCTGTTCAGTCTCAGTAGTTACTTCCTTCAAAGAGGTACTGTCATGTATAAATCACACTGAATCTAATTTTTCTACCCTGTACAAATTAGTATTTAAAATGTTGGGATAAACATCTCTTTTCAATATTAGTAAGGAGTTATCACTATTCTGCAATTATTTCAAAACTTTTTATAAATTTTTAATTGGTTTTAGTTTTATATGACAGTAGAACATATTTTGACATACTATATATACATGGAGCATAACTTCCTGTTCTTCTGGTTATATGTGATGTGGAATTACATTGGTCATATATTCATATATGAGCATAGGAAAGTAATATCCTATTCATTCAACTATCTTTTTATCCCCTTTCCCCATCCCTTCCCTTCATTCCCCTTTATCTAAAGTACTTCTATTCTTCCCTACCCACCCTCCCTATGTGAGTTAGCATCTGCATATCGAGAGAGAACTTTCGGCCTTTGGGTTTTGGCGACTGGCTTATTTCACTTAGCATGATATTCTCCAGTTCCATCCATTTACCAACAAATGCCATAATTTTGTTTCTCTTTATGGCTGAGTAATATTCCATTATGTATATATACCTTATTTTCTTTATCCATTCATCTGTTGAAGGACATTTAGGCTGGTTCCATAATTTGGCTATGGTGAATTGAGCTGCTATAAACAGTGATATGGGAGCATCTCTATGCTATGCTGATTTTAAGTCCTTTGGGTATAAACCTAGGAGTGGGATAACTGGGTCAAATGGTGGTTCCATTCCAAGTTTCTGAGGAATCTCCATACTGCTTTCCAGAGTAGTTACATCAATTTATAGTCCCACCAGCAATGTATGAGTGTACCTTTTTCCCCACATCCTCGCCAACATTTATTGTTACTTGTATTCTTGATAATTACCATTCTGACTAGAGTGAGATGAAATCTCTGTGTAGTTTTAATTTGCATTTCTCCAAATGCTAGAGATCATTTCATATCTTGATACATGTAATAACTATATTTTTACATTTGCTCTATTAATAATGTGGAATAATTCTATATTATTGACACTAATATGTATAAAACACAGGGGTAAATTCTGGGAAAATCCAAATACAATTAATAGACACTTGCTTTCTTAGGTATGTTACATTAACATTTGCTAAAACCTCATTCACAACTGAAAATAAAAACTATACTCTTACTTTTTGTCAGGGAGTAGTATGTGTCTAGTTTTGGAGTTGGTTAAAGCAAAGCTTTTTATAGAAATGGTTTTCTTTATATATAATTATCCTATTCTTAGGAAATGACAGTGCCTTTTCTAGAAGTTGAATTCTATTTTTTTATTTATTTTGTTTCATTTATAATTATATTTTTAATGTTGGGTATTGTTATGTTCCCCAGGTTAGCCTCAAACTTCTGGACTCAGGTGATCTCCCAGCCTCAGCCTCCCACAAGTAGCTAGGATTATAGGAAAGCATCACTGTATCCAGCTGATTTTTTTGGAAAAGAGTCCTGAGTTTTAATAATGCATAGCATTTTAACAATGAGCTTTTGCACATGGTGCTAATAACATCTGTGCCATCCGTGCTGTGTTGGTTGCTTGGGATGACTTGCGAGTTCCAGCCCTATGGATGTCCTACGCTGCCCTCAGACGCATCCAGTCTGAACCCTGAGATCAGAATACAGGAAGCAGAGGGAGTAGAAATGGTGAGTTTGAGAGGGGCAGAAACGGCAGTGCCAGGTCCCTGGAGCGCTCGGTGCTGTTTTGGACTCTCAGTGCCTTGAACTCTGCTGCAGTGCCCACACATCTTGATCTTTCAATGCACTCTGACTTTTGATCTATTTTTTACTGTCCCACATGGAACAGAAAGACAGAGTTACAGGAAATAAAGGGTATAAGAGGAAGGGAAAGGCTTTAGTCATCATGGCTGCCAGCCAGGGTGGCAGGAGGCAGATCTTCCCGCCTGGGCTTCAGGTCCAATGCCTGCTCCCACTGGTGAGGGCCAGAGTAGCTCAGCTCAGCTCCATGGGGACAGGGACAGTTCTCAAAACAAAAGCAAACATTTGTCTTTTCCAAATTTGCTTCTAATGGCCCTGGTTTTTGTTTGTCTGTTTTAACCTTAAATGTTAGTGCATTATTAATAGGTGTGATATTCCTTTCTGGCCAAACACATGTATTTCTGATATGATATATTCTGCTTCCTCTTCCCCTGAATAAAATTTGTTATTGTGGCTATAATTTCACTAAGGTCACAAGAAGAGAATTGAAAATTAAGAGGATTTATATGAAGGAATGTCCTGCCGGTGAAGTATATTAGCAATGCCTCTCTGGGGTGCCTCTTTCCTTCTTTTACTTTCCACCTGATCCTCATTCATTCTTTTCCTGGGAGTGAAAACCCTCATATCTTCATCTGTTCAGGTTGCTATAACAAAACACCATAAACTGGGTAGCTTATAAACAACAGAACTTCTCATAGTTCTAGATGCCAAAAAATTCCATTTGGTGAGGGCCCTGTTTCCTGGTTCATGGACACCTGTCATTTTACTGTGTCCTTACAGTGGCCAGGGTCATGAGCACCCTCAGTCTTCTATTATTATCTATTTATTTATTTACATGGTGATGTATGCACTTTTTAAATTAGTGCATATTAAGTATACAGAAGAGTGAATTTCATAGTGTCATATTCGTACCTACGTCCCACTTAAGAGAGTTCCACTCTTGTGACCCAGTCACCTCCCAAAGGCCCCAAACCTTAGTACCCTCTCCTTGGGCATTTAGAGGGCAAGGTAAAAATTTTGTGGAGACACAGAAATTCACATCATAGCACTATCGACATTATTTTCTTGCAATACCCATCTATCAGAAGATTCACAATATTTTTTGTCAGCAGTATCATTTGCATAAACAATCTCATCTCAGGAAATCATGGCAAGACCTGTTATTCCCCTGACTTCAGAAGTTCTTTGCTCAACTGTACCCTCTCCTCCATCAGTAAGTGCAGTACCTCAGCCTTAGAATTCTGTCACCTCCCAGTCCTCCTTCTACAAATGCTTCCTCCTTGGGGCATTCCTGAGGCCCCAGCTACCTATTCTTTCTTCTTGGATGCTGTAACTTTTTGTGACTTTAGCTGAAATCCTCAACCTCCCAATTTTGTGCTATCCTTGGTCTTTTGTTCCTTTAAACCCAGGGTTCCAAATTCATCTCCTCTATGTTGGACCCCACTTAATTCTGAAAATCCCAAGGAACATTGTTAACATTATTTTGGGTTTTGATGGAATTGGTAGCACAATAGGTTTTGGTTTTATATATGTGTGTGTATATCTATTAATATATGTATGTATGTGTTTTAGTTGTCAGTAGACACAATACCTTTATTTTATTTATTTATTTTTATGTGGTGCTGAGGATCGAACCCAGTGCCTCAAACGTGTAGTGGTAGAACAAGCATTCTACCACTGAATCACAACTCCAGCCCTGGGTTTTGGTTTTTATCCATGTTTTTAATCTCTTCGTTTCAACTCTAAATGTATTGGGAACAGGACCCACCCCTATCTTTGTTCTTCCCTACTACATGCAGGATGCGGTAGGTTCAAAAACTGTGTGTGTGGATGTTTATCAAGCATATAGGATTGCTTTTGGTGTAGACCAGATTTTCATATGAAAATTTTAGATGGCCTTACCCAAAGCCAGGTGAAAGTACTTAGTTATTCTTAAACTCTATATTCCTACTTTTAGAGATAGACCCACTTATAAATTTGACCTGTGGCAAGTCTGGTTTATATGAACAGCTTTGCTTCATTTTGTCATTCAGAATTATTTTTAATTCCAAATGGCTCTTTTGATTTCTTACATGGTATATTTTTTTCTATATCACCTCCCAAAAAAATATTTCCAAGCCTCCCTAAACCATAGTTATTTCCAAAGAACCTGAACTACTTTTTAATTTTATTTGATATGTATGATATTTTAAATATTTGCCCTTCTAGCTAAAGATTTGTTAATTGTACTTTATCTACAATGTTTTTCCTGGACTTTGTGTCCTGTTCTTGTGCATTTCTGTCTTTCTGTTTGGGTAAGGTTTTCATTCTATTTAAAAATCTGTTCTCTCTGCAATAGATGCCTCAGGCCAAAAACCTTAATCCAATAGATGCCCTCTAAAATCTCTTAAGTGTACAAAAAGTAGCTTATTTTGGTATTCAGCAATTACTAGCAGAAGAACGGCTTCAAAAGGGAATGGAGATAGAAATATGAAAAATATTTAAATTCTCAGCCCCTGAGAAGGTTATATTCTGATTTGATAACTGAGATGTATTCAGTATATATTTTCAGAAATTCTGTTAGCACTAAGCAATGCAAAATGATATTTACTTACGTGCTGAGGTTGTGAATAACAAAAGAGAACTATCAGCAGCATCAGTCTACCTTGACTGGAAATTGGAGAAGTCAATTCTGCCTCCTTCGTGCATTTTCTTGTCATTTTTCCTTTATTGTTTTCCAACGGTGCTTGGCCTCAAAATGCCACTGCTGAGAAGTTATTTAGCTCGATTGTGGTTTTGCTTACTATTGTTGTTTCTTCCAATAATAAAGACAGTATTTTCCTATTTTCATATAGTTTCAAAGTATTGCTCTCCTAACTAATAATCAGTTTGAAGAATAAGTTTGCACATAATGCTAATTCAGCAGAGGGAAAGTAAAAATACTGGACTTTTCCTCCTCCGACCCCAGCTATCAGCAAGGTCCTATTCCTATAGGACTTGTTACCACGTTTGGAAAGGATATTACCAGGTGAATTCTGAGATAAAATTTAAGCCCAAGCCTTTTTTAAAAATGTGGATTGTTGTATTGTAAATATGTTCAGTTGTCCAATCAATAAGAATTAATTGCACAGTTTCTTACATCCAGACATTGGAAATTAAAAGGGAGAGAGGGAGGGTATAACTGGACTGTCCTAAGGCTAGAAAGATGGCAGGCAGTTGTTGGGGGAGCAGGAAGGACATTGCAGGCCAGAGGAACCAAGAGCCATACACAGAGGGAGGATGGAATATGACATCATCGAGGCCATGGTTCGAGGACCCACAGTCAGGGCTGGAATGGAGAATTTCTTTTGAAAAGTAGAGGGGGACTGGGGAACTCTGGAGGGTCATGGCTCTGTCAGAGGCTTCATCTGATGCTCAATAGAAAGCCATTGTTGGCTCAGGAGCAGTGGCATGACATAATGGAGGCGATGTCTCAGGGGTATGAATCAGGCATTGATGTCCCAGAAGACTTGGAGAGGGACACCCTGGAGATCGTTGCTGCATGTTCCAGGGGCGGAAGGGGAACTTCAGCAGCTGCAGCTGTTCATTTCATCTTAAGGCACCAATAAAGCTCTTGGGGGCTGTTTTTTACTTGTTTATTTGTTTGTTTTTAACAAAAGCTAGTTTTCTATCCCTTCAGAATCAGAATCCTGTCGAACACTTTGTGAAATACTGTGAGTTGTCTGGAGCTTTGAGAAAAAGTAATGATTTAGAAAAACAGACTTGGGAGTAGATTTAAAGGAGGAAATGGGACAGGGACTTGCCCATTTTAATGGGGACAGAGAGAGTTCCATGAGACCAGATTAAAGAGGTGTTGGAGCCAGATGGGAGCCTCAGCCACACCATCCTCCAGCCCTGCTGTTGAGTGAGACTTAGGTGTTATTCTGCTCAGGACTCAACAGAATTAGTTCTCAAACTGGCAGAGATCTTCCTCTGCAAAGTCATATACTCCTTTTAAAATTGTTGATTTATTTTGACTCTTTCAGTTTTTTAGGCAGTTATTAACACTGTTCTTTCTATTGTATCTAAAACAGACTTTCAAATTCCTTCCCACCAAGCTACGGCTCCTCTTGTGTTCCTGTAACTGTTCATGGTCGCAGAGCCATCTGCACCACCCCACAGGTATTGCTCTTTCTCTGCATTCATCTGGGTGGTATCTCTGCAGTACTTCTTCAGCACGGGCTGCTTCTTGCCTTCCAATTCATCCCCCATCTGCCTTTCCATTTTCTGTCTCCAGTCTCCCCAGTTCCTGTACACCAACATGAGAATAATCCTACAGAAGTGCATGTCTCATCAGACTCCTCATGAGACGCATGGGTCAGGGTGGGTGATGAATTTCTCATCATTTCCTTCCTCTTTTTTACAAATCTTCAGTTAATCCCGACTGCCAATCAGTCTAAAAACAGCCCGTTCTCGTCAGGAATCAAGCTTCATGGCCACCTAACTACTGCTGCTTCCTGCTGCCTATACTTCAGAAAACACCAAGCTGCTAGATTTCCTTGTGAGCATGTGACCCCTCCTTGGCATGATTTAACTTCTGCCTTTCCTTGTGTTTCTTACTCCCTTTTGGTATTTCTGCACATCCAAATCATATGTACCCAGCTCAAATGTCAATCCTTCTATAATCAGTTCTGCACAATTACGGTTTTCTGTGAGCAGAGGTGGCACCCAAGTAGTAACGGAAGGTTTCAGTTTTTCCAATCTAAGGAACTGTTTTGTTTTTACTGGTTTATAGGACAAATAGAGATGTTATTGACATTTCTGCTTTCTTGTACTGAAATATGTTCCTGGCACTTACTGTGTGTGTGTGTGTGTGTTTGCTAAATTTAAAAAGACACATTGCTTCAGGCATCCTTCATTCTTTACAATTAGAAGACATTCTGAATTCCTGATTTCTTTATGCTATCCCTTATCATCTGTGTTGTTCTTTATGTGCTCAACTAAAATTCCCAGTAAAGGCTGAATACCTTGAAAACACAGAAGCTGACATTGAGTTTTACACAGAGTAAGAACTCCTCTGAAGATAGCAGATCTATTTTTATTATTCACTCTGCATTTTATATTTTGTCTATGGATTTATTAATAAAGATTTTTTTAAATTTTAGAGTGTTTACCAAAATAATGTAATTTTATAATGAAGTCAATACCAGCTCACCCATCCCCTATATGACTAAAAGTGGTTGCCACTTTTAATGGTATGGATTTTAATTGTATTACTTACTTCACTGTCTGTAAAAATATATGTGTCCTGCTCTTTCTTGCTTTATGAATTTTAAACCTGATCTCTCAACTTCCTGTTTTGATGGAAAAGACTCAGCTTACCTTTTTCTCTTCCAACTCCAATTTTTTTTCTTCTTTTTTGGTGCTGGGAATTCAGCTCAGGGCCTCCTCATGCTGAGCACATTCTACCACTGAAGTTAATCCCCCAGCCCCCCACTCCCAGTTTTAAGTGGCACAACACCCTTCCTATTCTCATTCTCATGCATTGTTCTCTTAATACATCAGCCTAATCTCTTCTTAAATCAATCTGACCTCCCATTTTTTAGGATAAGAAAGGAGTAGCCTCTGCCCTTCACACTCTCATTTTCTTCTTTAGTAATGCTTTTTCCCTCCCTCCCTTCCTCCCTCCCCTCCTCTCCTCTCTTTATTCTGTTCAGACCACCTGTTCATTTAATAAAGATGTGCCTGCCTTACAGGCGGCTTATTTTTCCCTCTTGCCTCTTTATCTTTTTGAATGTCTTCCAGCCCTTGGTTAATATATAGAAATCGTGAATAAGGTAACATTCTAGTGACGACCTGAAGGAGATGAGGAGATTGCGTGATTCTCTGAGGCGATCAGGCCAGCAGAGATCTCTCCCCAGAGGTCGGGGTGTGGCTGGGTGGAGTGAGCGAGGGTCAAAGAGATCAGGAGGTTGGACGGGGCAGATCTTGGCGTCTGTGTTAGGCTATGACGAGGATTTGGACTCTGGGAGGACTGGGAAAGAAATGGTTCTTCCTGCTTCATGAATCCCAGGTTATTTTTTATGGGTGCTGTCTGCTCTCTGAAGATAGTAAGTGGGTTTGGGGTTTTGTGTATTTTCCTTTTTGCTTGTTTGTTTCAATTTTCTTCTGTTCTCTGCAGTGAGTTTCCTTGGGATTTTACTTTCTTATTGGTTTATCTTGGTCTTTTCTTTCAGACTTTCACAAGTTTTCTTTAAGATCCAACAACCTTTGCCTATTGTTTCATATTTAAGAACAAGGGACTGGTGGGGGGAAAGAAGTACTAGAGTATCTGTCCTGGACCTTTGTTGTCCATGGACAGGGAGATGGCCTCGACTGAGGACCACCTTATTCAAAATGGAAGGTCAGGGTGAACCCTGGGATTCCATCCCTCATGCTAGGTACCCTTGTTTCCTGCACCTCAGGTTTTAAGATTCTTTAGAAATGACCCTTCTGATATTTTTCCCTCTTGGGCTGAACTCTTGACTGCTTGCCATTTGGGTCTGAGCATGGGAACTGGGAGAGGGCTGTCAAGGGTTTCTCACAGGCACTTTCAAATCTAATGTTTTGGCAGCTTCTCACCAACCCCTCCCATAGCACCTCTCTAAATTGCTAACAAACAGGTCTCTGTTCTAGTAGGTCACACCGATGCTCATGCTCTAGGCTACTTTGC
This sequence comes from Sciurus vulgaris, assembly GCF_902686455.1. NCBI lineage: Eukaryota > Metazoa > Chordata > Mammalia > Rodentia > Sciuridae > Sciurus > Sciurus vulgaris. The sequence goes on from NC_136466.1 coordinate 56,748,060, forward strand.
TGCATGCATGAAGATTGCACTTTACTATGTCCCATTTTTCAGAAATTTGGGGAAATCCCTCTTCTACTCATGGTTTCCCATCATTCTTGTATCAGAATTATTGCAACTTGTAGAAATTCTCATTTGATATGCCTTAAAGAGGGGAGGCAAACATTTTCCCATTCTCCATCAGATTTGATTGAATGTTTGGAGAAGGTAAGGGGAAAAAAATACTAGTTTTGGCATTTCTTTTATCTATCTGCCTTTTATCTGTCTATAAATCTATCAAGAAAAAAATAAAATTTGTCATTAGTGGCTTATTTTAATGTCACACTGACCCCTAATATCTACTAAATATTTAAGATTTTTTATTTAAAAAGCCACAAGTGGAGGCGCATGCCCAAAGTCCCAACTACTGGGAGGCTGAGGCAGGAGGATTTCTTGAGCACAGGAGTTCAAGGCCAGCCTGGGCAACATAGTAAGGCCCCCAACTCTTAAAAACAAAGGCAGTTCTAGGGTATTGCCAAGAATCCAGGAGGCAGTAAGAAGAAGAATTATTCTTCCTAAATGTTTTGATCAAAAAGTAATTAGAAAGCCAGGCACAGTGGTACACACCTGTAATCCAGAAACTCCGAAAGCTGAAGCAGGAAGATCACAAGTTTGAGGCCAGCCTCAGCAAACTTATTGAGAACCTGTCTCAAAATTTAAAATAAAATAAAATAAAAAATTAAAGGTCTGGGGATGTAGCTCAGTGGTAGACTTCCCCTGAGTTCAATCTCCAGTACCAGGGGGTAAAAATTAGAAAAATTGGCAAAATATTCATACAAACAGAAAATTTACAAAATGGGAAACTTGAATAAGCTCTTAGCTATATGAAAATATGCTCAACCTTGCCCATAAGAAATGCAACTTAAAATTGTAATGGACTTTTTTTTTTACATCTCATGTAAAGATCAAAAAGTTTAACACTGATTGTTATTAAAATGATTATTATTATTCTGTGTACCAGATACTTTTTTTTAATGTGTCTGTATTTTAAGTTTAACACTTCATTAGCAGGAATGTGTAAATACAGCTACATATTGCGGTGTGAGTCACAGAAGCCCTACCAAGGGCAGTTTGGCAATAACTATAAAATTTTTTAAATCACATGCCTTTTAACATAACAGCTGCATATACAGGAAATTAACCCATGGGTATATTCACATACGTAATAAAAATATAAAGACACTTGTTGCAATGTCCTTTGCATTTGCAGAAGACTAAAATTCACCTAAATGCCCATCAATAAGGAACTGGTTGAATATAGTTCTTTCATTATAGTGGAACTCTGATGCAATCATTAAAAAAAAGAATGAGGAAGATCTATTGTATATGATAAGGAAGAACACTGAAATACAGTAAGTAAAACAAAACAAGGTGTGGATTATTATGCTGTCATTTATCTTTAAAAGGCACGTATGTGCACACACATGCGCGTGCGCGCGCGCACACACACACACACACACACACACACACACACACACACACACACATATGCACGGATCTCCCAGGAAGAACACACAAGTTTCTGGGAACAGTAGGTGCTTACGTGGAAAGAAACTATGCCACCATCAAACAGGGGTAGAAGGGAAATTTGTTTTCCTTGTTTGTAATTTTCAGATTTTGTACTGGTGCTTATAATACCTATTCAGAAACAAATATGTAAATAGATAAATAAATGTAAAGTGTCTAGACAAAGATACACTATATTAGAGTTACAAATGGAAGGCCATTCTGGACATAAAAATCTACCTTGGGAGATTCTGAATTGACCAAATTGGAGTTTACAAGTCACCCAGCTGTCCTCGGCTCCACTGCCGACTACGCACTTCTACACACTTCTACACGCCCCCTCTACTTCCTTCTTTTGGTTCCTAGATGTCTGTCTGCCCAGCAGCTCCCAGGAACCTCCTCTGTCCCTGTAGGTTAACTGTTTGATTCCCAAGTATTGCAGTCTTTGCTGGCCAGCCAACGGACTACAGGCAGGCACACACCAGAAACAAGGAAGGAGTCCTGAGTCCCCAGATCTTGGTGAGTCAGTCTCCACTGAGCTTACAGCATGTCAGCAACACTCTGCTTTCCCTGGCCCAGCCTTGACCCTCGCAATCTCATTTCCAGAAATGTATCCTGTGGAGATCTTTGTTGGTCACAACTGTCATTTGAAAAATGATGATCAGAGGGTTATTGTTTTGTTTTTTAAGGATAGTGGGTGTAAAACTGCCCCACTTGTATTAGCATAAGGAATTCAGTGGGATTTTTTTTTTTATGCCTTTGCTTAGACTAATTTAACATGAAGTAGACTCAAACAAAGGGAATTACTGCTGTAATTAAGAAGGAGCACAGCCTCCTGGACTAAACCACAGTGTGACACTTGTTTTCATTCACCTGAGTTGCAACTTAATCATAGCTTCTGCCAGGTGGCTACTTATTTACCAGGCCTTGCATGTGAGGATATCTGAATGCAATACATTCTCAGCAGGAGGGGCAAAGGGTCGGGAGACTGAGGTGACAGAGAAAAGAGGGTCGAGTTTACCTTAAACTCATAGAGACTATCACCAAGAGGAATGATAGTTAACTCTATGTAAGAATTCTAGTTATGAAAAATTGTGACATCTGAATTTATGTCATCATCAGACCACTGAGGTCTGGGCAGTGACCAATAATGGGTCATTGATAAGGATAGTCCAGCCTGTTTTTTATTTATAGATTGTGTAACCATATGTAATCATTTTATTGAATCCAGCTTGTAGTTAGTAATAAAAATGCTTTCCCCTAGTAGGTGAAGTCCCGCTTGGTGGGTGTAATCATGACCGTCTCACTGCTCTGAACTTCCTACTGAAGAGCTTTCAGGACCCATAGCTGATGCTTAAATTGAGTTGGGAGAAGAAATAACCTTTCACGGCCAAGTGAAGGTCGATCCTGTGTTTCCAGCGTCATCTGCTGCTTCTATGGGTACTTAGAACTGTCAGCTCACTTATCTCTCATGAAGCTCCAAGCATCTTACTACTGTTACCAGCAGGGACCATTCCAATAAGTATTTGTTGAAAGAAGAAAATTGGGTTTTTTGTTTATTTGTTTTCTAGTTGAGTATCTTAGTCAATCTCCCTGAAAAGGCTTGGGGTTTTGCATCAGTGGTAGAACAATTGTCCAGCATATGTGAGGCACTGGGTTCAAGTCTCGGCACCACATAAAAAAATAAATGAAGTTATTGTGTCCATCTACTACTAAAAATATTTTTCTAAACCCTGATTTTCTTATTTTCATGATTTAAATAAAAATGTTCAGCTTCATGGACAGTAACTTTAAAGCTACAGAGAGTCCTTGAGGAAGCATTCCACGCCCCTCCCACACTCTGCTCACTCAGACACACACAACCCTACCTACTGTTTGGATTCTACATAGTTTCAGTCTGGGTTTGACAAAGCCTCTAAGGTAAGGAATGGGGGGAAAAAATTCACCTGTTAGGAATTAGCTTGTTTGAGCCTAAAGCATCTTAAAAAAAAAAACAAGACTCTCTCTTTCCCTCGCTCTCGCTCTTGCACGTGCTCTCTCTCTCTCTCTCACTCTCTTTCTCTCTCATTTTCTTTCTCTCTCTCTCACCCTGTGGGCAGACGCTCTGCCTATCTGCTTAATAAAATCTCTTGCATGAAAAAAAAGAAACAAAATAAAAACTAACATGGAATTGACCCATAGATGGAATTCACTTTCTCTGAGACAATACATAACAAATCCCACATCAGTCAACATGTGATGACCACAGTGAGCAAAATGCAGAACTGAGCGCTGTGGAAAAACACAAAGTTCCCTGCCTTTAAGGAACTTGTTGTAGTCACTGGATAACTAGAACCTTTGGGTGAAAAGTTAACAACTCAAGGCATTAATTGTTTAGGGGCCTGGTGAGTTACATGGAAGCTTTAGAAGGATGTCTCCTGGTAGGGCCCTCAAGGACAGAACCTGCACTGGAGACAAGCACAAGTTTAAGGAAGAGCCAGGTGGAGGATATCTGGAAATTGCCTCTTTTAACTTAAGCACGCCTGGGTGTTTTGCTTTGCAAGACGTTGTTTGGATAGGATGCACAGATGTTGTAATCTTTTCAGTGCCAAGCTAGAATCCCTGAATCCAAACCACCATGTGACATTCAGCACTGAAGTGCCTGACCAGGGAGGGCAAGGTCAAGAAGGGGCTCAAAGCCAGATGGACTGGACTTCCTTTACACCCTGGTGCTGGACTCTTTGTGACCAGAGCAAGAAGCGCCTTCTCCCTGCCAATCCATTATCAGGGGCATGGCCTCGAGACATGGCACCTTTTTCTGAGTGGCTCTTAGCAGGAATGACTCTTTCTACACAAAAATGCTATACAGAACAGCAATGGCTCTGCTTTCAAATCTTATTCTGCTCCCACATAAAACTTAGTAAATATTTAAGTGAATGCTGAGAGTGGATTGTTGAAGTTCCACAGGCAATTAGTCTCCCTACCTAAGGAGGGCTTCTCAAGTCCACTTCTGCCCAATGCTTTTAAAGAATAGGAGTAATATGTATGTCTTAGGGAATAAAGAGAAAAGGCAGGGCTGGGGTTGTAGCTCAGTGGTAGAGCGCTTGCCTAGCTTGTGTGAGACACTGGGTTCGATCCTCAGCATCACATAAATATAAATAAATAAAATAAAGGTATTGTGTCCATCGACAACTAAAAATTTTAAAAAAGAAAAGGCAAAGGTATGTGCCAAGGCAACTTCACAATTTGAAAACTCTAAGTTCATAAGTTACATTAATACTAAAATAAAGTTCAATTATTTTATTTTAAACTAAATCAGTGTTTTCTAATAATAGTTCAAGGTCTCTCATGTAACCTTTGTCACATAATGCAGTGCAGATAAGAACTAAGCCTTCTTAATATACTCGAGTGCTTTAAGTCCTGGAAGAACCAAAGAAGTAGAAGGTTGAATCTCTGTCCTCCAATATGTCTACTTAGGAAAAAAAGAAATGCTAACTAGAGAATATCAGCCATTCCTAGGGATTATTATCTGGTTGGTTATCATTGTCAGATACACTCGGTCTTGACTTTGACTCTAGGATAGGACTCCTAGTGTGACTACAATGTTTCTGTGCTGTGGCAAAGGCTAAGCAAGCAACAGCAAAGCTTAAATGGACCAATAACATTTCCTGCCTGCTTGGTCATATGCAGGTGGAAATATCTAAAAAGTTGTAAATTAGGACTGAAATGAGGTCACCTGTCACAGCAATGCCATTTTACTGTGTCTTGCTTTATGTTCAACTACTAAGGGATTCTTATATCCTCAAAAATGTATCTTACGTGTTCATTGCTGTGCAGGCTGGCATCCAAGAAGTTCCAATATATTAATAACATCTTCTCTTCTCCCCTCAATATTCCTTCTCCTGCTTCCCACATTGGAAATTGTCTCCAAATGGTCTTCAGTCACCATCTGAGGTAGCTTAATTCTGTGTGCGCCATGATGGTTGTTATCCACTTGTTAGTGGTTCAATGTGCAAATTCTCTTGACTCTCACCTTTCCATCTATTCCCTTCCACTCTGTCTTTTACCAGGGTCAGATCTAGCTTTTCCAAAACCACTTGATCATGACCACATACTGTCACTGTCCTTGACCCTTTGGTTAGTGTAAAGATGAATAAGATTTCCAATATGGGGCTCTCACATTGAAGAGCTAATAAGGAGGATAAATGGACGAGTAAGTGGTTGGGGATGGATGGATGGGTGGGGAGAGAGAGTGAGAAAAAGAATGTGCACACAAATACCTTACAGGTGGACAGAACTGAGTTTGAATTGCAACCAAGGTAGAGGCTAGCTTTGTAAACTTAGGCAAGATATTTGATGACAGCTTCAGATATCTCATCTATAAGGTAATCATTCCTATCCAGCCTGGGTGGTTGTAAAGATTGAAGACTGTAAATTGCTTAGGGAAGTGGTTGGCTAAAACAACAACAACCCAAAGTGGAACCTTCATAACTACAAAAGGTGATAAGTGACATAAGAGAAGTACAAACAGAGGGGGTGGGAGTTCCCAGCACCTGCAGGCAGCCACCCCTTGTGGGTGCCAGCGCGCTTGCGCACAGGGGCCCTCCCAACCTCCAGGTGATCTGCTGCCCAGCACACGCCTAGGCTGGTCAAAGCTAAGCAGCGCAGGGCCCACAGGCACAGACCTGGGAGCTAAGGCGTCCTTGCACAGCCTTTACAAGTGAAGTAGGTGTGACCTGCAGCTATTGCCCTCAGGGCTCCAGCCAAGAGGAGTCAGATGGAGATTGGAAAAGTGCACAGCTGTCCAATTTGACGGGCCTGTCGGTGGAGATTGAAGATCATTGGCTCTCCAGAGCTCCAAGTTACTTCATCGTTTTTTCCTTCCACTTCCCTCTGAATGTCTAAGGTGAAGCGTTTCTCTCTCTTCTCCAGCTCAGAGGCTGAGAATGGTGTGGAGGACAAAAAGAAAGTCTGCAGGTCTCCAACAGCCCAGTCCCCTACCCCCTCTGTGGAGGCCGAGTCCCCAGATCAGAAGAAAAGCATTTGCCTGCGGTGAGTCTTCACTTAACTCTTTGTTCTCAGGGTTGTGGGAAGCCCTGGGGTTTCTGGTTCTATGGTTGGTGTTAGGAGCATGGACCAACTGTAGGTAAATAAGGCCTCTGAGAAAGATCAGCGTGTTCTTCCTTGACAGTCAATCACTGGCACTTGGCTTCCTCTCTTTACTTTCTAGCAGCATCTTTTTCTCCTCCTGCCCCAGCCTTCTGAAGAGCAGGTACCCTTTTCTAAAAGCACTGATTTTGCAGACTGATGAAGCCAGGAAAACCACTCCCAAGTACAGATTTATGAAGCACCTGCAAAGGCTGACCAGTTGGAGATCGGCTCAGCCTCTGGGCCTAGCCTCTCACTTTCCTGGGAACCATGGAAAAGAGCAGAGGCGACCCCACCCCAATGATCTGCCAGGCCACTTCTGCCTGTGACTAGGCCGTCAGGGAGGCTGGGAGGGAAGGAGTACTTTGAGGGGTGTAGCTGTAGTCCCCATCCCTCTCCGAGGCACCAGCTACAAAGAGGGCACCTAAAGTTGCTTTTTAGCTCTTTAAAGAGAATAGCTAGACCAGTGGTCCATGATAAGTAAATGTGCAATTTTTTTGTTTGGGTTTTTTTTTGTGGTGGTGGTGGTGGTTTGCTTAATTTTTTGTTTTGTTTTGGTTTGGTTTTTGAAATACAGCAATTGAGCCCACGCCCTTGCACATGCTAGGCAAGTGTACTACCACTGAATTACATCTCCGGCCCCAAATGTGGGTTTGTTTGTTTGTTTTTTAATATTTTAGTTGGGGGCTGGGGTTGTGGCTCAGCGGTAGAGCACTTGCCAAGCATGTGGGAGGCACTGGGTTCGATCCTCAGCACCATATAAAATATACACAAATAAAATAAAGCTATAAAAAATGTATTTTTTAGTTGTAAATGGACACATGCCTTTATTTTATTTATTTATTTTTATGTGGTGCTGAGGCTCGAACCCAGTGCCTCACACATGGCAAGTGCTCTACCACTGAGCTACAGCCCCAGCCCCCACCAAGTGGTTTTTTATCTCAACTGAGGAGCAATTGCTCCGTCGGCATTATTAAAACTGCAGCTTTCTCCCTGAAGCCTCTGCTAACAGACAATTAACTAATTCCTGCCTTTCACTTCTTTCCTGGCTCCCAGCCCATATCTTCTCTCCAAATCTGTTCTTCCTTCAGGACCATGTGTAAGTTTTAACTCTCTAGATTTGTCTTTTCAGACTCCAGTTTCCAATTATTTCTCCATCTCTTCTGCATGCCTGTCTTGTGGCATTTCAGTTTTCATCCTCCCTTCCACAGTAGTTTCTTGTCAGAGCATCCTAAGTGAGTCTCTCCACAAGGACAAGAAATATGTTATTGTTTCATGTATTTTTCAGGAGCGTCGACTGGTTCCAACAGTCACCTTGCAAACACTGTTGGTTTTACTCGACTTCCGCAGGCTTCAGCTGAGAACAGCACTTTGCATCAGAGAGGACGCATGGCTCTGTGGCCTGTGCTATTGCACGGGGGTCAATGCTCTGCTTGCTGGGAAATCCTTAATCATTTTGTGCAAGGGCTGCACACTTTCATTTTGCATGGGGCTTTGCTCATAGACACCTTTGAGAAGTGTGAGACAGGACAGTTGATAAAACCCGAGTAAAGACACTCCCACCCCCAGAAGTCAGCACTACACAGACAGCCCCCTGCGGCTGTGCCTTTTGAAATTACCCAAGGTAGAGCCACCTGCTCCTTGTCTATGTGCCTACATGCAGCCTGTGGGTCTTCAGAAGACCTGGCCATGTCCTTGGCAATGCTGTTGGTACTCACTTGAATCAGTAGTGGCGATGATGCTGAAATCAGCAAGGAGTAAAATAACTGGTAATTTGACATTGGTAAGAATAATTTTATTGTTGAGTACAGACATTTACTCACAGTTTCCAAAAATGTGATCTCTAGAATTCCCCAGAAATTTATGTATAAATAGGTTCAAAGGCCTGCAGCTGAAATCAAATCCTATTACCTTAGGTTGCTAAGCGGCACTTTACCTGGCTGTGAACATCATGGGATCTTGGACTGTTGGGGCTAGAAGGGGCCCAGGACATCTGTGGCCCGTGTTTTCACAGCTAAGCAAATCAGAGCCTAGTGTCATTTCTAATGTCAGTCATCTCTGCCCCTCTGTGGCACCCAAATTACTTCAGATTCTTCTTAAATCTACTTTGAACCAATTATGAACAGAGCCTCATTTTAAGGAATAATAATGTAAAATCATGAACTTCTTTTATGCCATTTCCCCCCAATAAATTAGAAGACAATTATGCAATTGTAAGACTTGTTCATATGTTACCTCTAGAAATCATATGTGCATTTCACTTGGACATGACTGCTTTTAGCTATAGGATTGAAGATGTATGCAAATTCACACATTCGCTAACATGGAGAGCCAGAACTAGAGTCACCTCAGAAAGAAATTCTGGAGCTCTGACCTCTGCGCTTAATAAGACGGGACCTCAGAGGACTTGACTCAAATCTAAACATTGTTTTTGGGTTTTTTTGTTTTTTTGTAACTGTTTCACTTTTACTGTTTTCTCTGAGATGTTTTGTTTGTCTTTTCCTCATGCCCAATTCCTGCTCATCCTGTTAGGCCCCACTCATTAAACCCACATGTTCTGTTGGCCTCCCGTCACTTGCCTCTTTTTAGACTCACTGTCTCTGTACTTTCTCCTAACTCCTCTGATAGTATTGCTAAATGAAGTATTGCCTTTTTAAAAATACCTTTTATAAACATTTTTACATGTATTTATTTATTTATTTATATGCGGTGCTGAGAATTGAACCCAGTGCCTCACACATGCTATGCAAGCGCTCTACCACAAACCCAGCCCTAACAACTGCCTTTTTAAAAACATGTCTGATGCGTGTCCACACAGGCTCCCTAAATATAAAGACTGTCTTGTGAGCCCAAGGCATTTAGCACAGTGCCTCCCTCAATTAATACTTGTTAAATGTTAATGGGTTCTGAGACAAAAATATTCTTTGATTGAATTATGACTATAATTTTATTTAGTCATTTGCTTCAAGCACTCCTCTTTATACTAAAATACTTTTGAAATGATGTGGTTACTTTCACATCTCAATTGTCATTTCTCCCTTTATGAATGATAACTGCAGAAGTTATCATTTTTGCAGTTTGTGCTGAGATCCTGCTCTAATCTCCCATTCGCCTGAGATGCATACTATGTAAATGCCTGAGAGTATCAGGAATGATTACTGATATCTTGAAGAGAAAAATAAACATCAGGTTTTCTCGTGACATTGTATAATAATCAAGATTTATTATAATAAATAATGAATGACTAAAACAATTCATCTTATAATCCCCCTGGATTTTATTTCCCCAGGTCAAAATCCAGTTGTGATGGTGCCTCTTTAGTAGGTGATAAGAATGACTGTAAAACAGAAAGCAAAAATGACCCTAAGAGTGAAAGGAAAAAGTCTTCATCTTCCAGCCAGGTAATTGGGGAACAGAGTAAGTGCTGTCTCTCAGAGGGTGATAGACCCATCAGTGCCAAAGGAGGGAAAGAACCTGAGCAGGGTAGCAGCTTAATTCACAACAGCCAAGCTATAGAACCAACCTAGGTGTCCTTCAACAGGGGAATGGATAAAGAAAATGTGGTGTATATACACAAGGGAATATTACTCAACCATAAAGAAGAATGAAAATATGGCATTTGCCAGTAAATGGATGGAACTGGAGAAGATCATGAAATAAGCCAGTTCCAAAAACCCAAAAGCTGAATGTTCTTTCTGGTATGTAGATGCTAGCCCATACAAGGGAGGGTAGGGAGAGGAAGAATAGAAGTCTATTGGATTAGATAAAGGAGAATGAAGGGAAGGGAGGGGGAAAGGGGAATAGAAGGAGAGTAGAATTAATCAGACATAACTATCCTAACCTTGTATTTGAATACATGACCAGGGTAACTCTGTGTCATGTACAACCACAAGAATAGGATTCTAATTAGAATATTTTATACTCCATGTATGTACAATATGCCAAAATGCATTCTACGCTCATGTATTTCTAAAAAGAACAAATAAAATAACCTGAGCATGCAGCTTCCTGCATGGCTGACCCAGGCACAGAAGTTCAAAGAGTTTGGAAGGACAGACAAATGACTCTTCCTCTGGTCAATTTCTTTTTTTTTTTTTTTTTTTTTTTTTGCGGTACTGGGGATCAAACTCAGGGCCTTGTGCTTGCAAGGCAAGCACTCTACCAGCTGAGCTAACTCCCCAGCCCTTCCTCTGGTCAATTTCTGATCAACATTAGATTCCACGACTGACCTTTCAATACATCCTGAGAGGTAGTGGGTGCTGTGCTATGTCCCCTAACTCTGACAAGGACCCAGAGAGCAGGTACCAACGTAGTGCTTGTATAATAATTAGTAGGACAAGGGAAAATGTGACAACCACAAGTTAAAATTACAGACTAGGCACCAGAGGAGGAAGGCCTGCATGCAGGATCATGACTCTGCAGAAGTAATTGCAGTTCTGCTCTCAAATAAACTCTGATAGGTAACAAAGCCCAGTTCTGTGTCATTGAGTGTGACACATTTACAGGTGCTAAGAGTTTGGGGTTGTTTTGTTTTGTTTTGGGTGTGGGGGATTGATCTCAGGACCTCCCACATACTAAGAAAATGCTCCACCCCTGAGCTCCACCTCTAGCCCAGTCTTCCTGTCATTTGGGGGCTTGGGAGGAGGTTTTTGACACATCACCCCAAATGCTTAAATATGTGTTTCCTAAGAACTAAAACAAAGAAATCCACATCCACGAAATTTAACAAAGTATCAAAATTCAGTTTGAATTTCCATAATTGCCTTACTAAGGGATGTCCTTTACAAAGTAAAAGTGTTTGGGGGTTTTTATCCCCTACCAGGATCCAGTCATGAGTCAGATACTGCATTTGTTGTCTACAGTCCCACTACCTTTATTTATTTATTTATTTTTGGCTCTTCATTGCACTGACATTTTTTTTGGGGGGGGGGGGGCGCCTGTGGGAGGGATGACCAGGGATTGAACCCAGGGTCACTTAACCACTGAGCCACATTCCCAACCTGTTTTTGTATTTTATTTAGAGATAAGGTCTCACCGAGTTGCTTAGGGCCTCACTAGATTGCTGAGGCTGGTTTTGAACTTGAGATCCTCCTGCCTCTGCAGACATTTTTGAAGACTCCATAGACTAGGATTTTTTAAATCAAGTGTGCAAACAATGCTTCCTGTACCTATTTAAAAACAAAATCCTAGTGAAGCGCCCAGCCAATACCTAGCTCTCATCAGGATGGCTTTCTAGGTGCAAAGTGTCCTCTTAAGAAGTGGTCTGAGGAAATGTACTTTAAGTAAGGTGTCTATTTATAAAATAGCTGGCTTGCAGAGACCACCTGTCATAGTGACAACCTGGTCTGCAGTTTTTCTTTATAGCAACAAGAGACAGTCTTGCCATTGAGCTCTCCTGGTTTGGGGAACACATCATCAGGGGCAAATTGGGGAACACATCATCAGGGGCCTGCTTGCCCATCTCCCTCTGTTCTCCTGATCAGATTTTTTCTTCAGAAGTGTCCTATGCATCGGAGTGATCCTGCAGAGGGAGGATCCAGCTCTGCTTTACAGTGGTGGTATGGTGTGGCTTAAAGCTCCCTGAGGAACAGGTCCTAAGCCCTGGAATGGGGACACCATGTTCCCAGGGTAATTGTGAGAATGAGGTTTGTGAACCCAGTTTGCAAGCTGCACGTGGTGAAAATGAAGAAATGTGCAGCTTTTCTGACTCTCGGTCCTTCTACTGCCCTGGAGAGTTAATTCTTTTGTGTGAAATCCCACTGGTCATCTGGGCATGGTGGCACAGGCCTATAATCCCAGCAGCTCAAGAGGCTGAGGCAAGAGGATCTCAAGTTCAAAGCCAGCCTCAGCAGCTTAGCAAGGTCCTAAGCAACTCAGTGAGACCCGGTCTCTAAATAAAAGATTTTAGAAGGGCTGGGAATGTGGGAATGTGACTTAGTGGTTAAGTGGTTAAGTGCCCTGGTTTTAATATCTGGTACCAAAGAAAGAGGGAGAGAGAAAAGAAAGAAAAAGAAAGGGAGGGAGGGAAGGGGGGGAGGGAGGGAGGGAGGGAGGGAAGGAGGGAGAGAAGGAGGGAAAAGAAACAAAGAATTATACTTGTCTGCCTCTGTCCTCCTGTCACTGGCTAAGGAGATACCTTCACATCAACATAGTAACAGACGCACATGTCACTCCAGGCAGTGTGTTACCCTTGTAAGCCTGGTGGCATCCTTCTGAGGCAGGTGGTGTTTTTGCCCTCCGGCCCAAAAGTGAAAACTGAGGCCCAGGGAAGTGAAGTGACTAGACCATGATCACACATCAAGGACTTTAGGACAGGTTTATTTGAGTACAAAGCTCTACCCTTTTTGGTCTTCTGAAGTACTCACCTTGTATCTTTAGTGCCCTGGAATCCAGTACCCTCTCTAGTGAGATTCCTTAGAGTTCATCTCATTTCTTATCAGGAACATCCTTGTCCTGCCTGATACCTCAGCTGACCACCCGCTGCATGTGGTGTCCACCCAGCAAGACATTAATCCTGTTAGAGAGCGAATTTTTGTGCCCCAACTGAGGGGCTGTGTGGAACACTTACAAAATCAGAGAGGGTAAATTCCTAAAGATAGCATGAAGGGAGGGAAAATGTGTTATTTATTCTAAATTGGAGTCAAAATGTGTACAGCGAGGCCTGTATTTTATTCTCCCTGCAGTACAAGGCGAACATGCACTTTCACAAGTTGTTTCTTGATGTCCCAACTGAGGAACCACTGAGGCAAAGTAAGTTCTGACCTGTTTGACTTTCTAAGCTACGATGTGAAAAGTTACTGATTAGTGGGGGGACTGGGTCAGGGAGGAGAATAGGTTTCTGAAGACAGCGGGTCATAGTGGAGTGGCAATGCCAGCCACAGTCACCTTTCCCCAAGCACCTTACGAGATAAGAGAGTAGAATGAGAAGCTGAATTTCCCCATGAGTTATGGACTCATCCACATGGTTCCAGAATGATCTCTCCTGCCTTTTGTTTTTTTTGCTGAAATGCAGCTGATTGAATCATCCTGAGATGTAGGATAACAAGCCTGGGGCAAGAGAGGCTACTAAAAGGTTAAAAGGACACATGGGTCCAAGTGGACAGAGGTGCTAATACCTGTGCTATGCAGGGTGTGGTGGTCACACCTAAGCACCTTCCTGGCATGCTGGTTACGTGTGTGGCTCACGCAGGGCTCAAGGTTCAGTCCTAGTCTCTTGTACACGGGACAAGATCTCCAGGCAGACAGGGGAGTCATGTGCTCTTCCCTGAGTGGCTGGCTATTGCTTTAGTGGGTCATTAGTGAGGATGCCTGGGAAGGGAGGGCCAGGCGTGCCACAATTGGCACAGGGGTGACACACCTTCCTAAACAGAGGAGACCTCTGAAACATCATTCTTGGTTTCTCATGTGTGATGGTTGACTTGCCTTCTCATTTGGATTCTAGAGTCTGTAAGACCTTGAATTAAAAAATAAAATCTAGTCACTGCAACTTTATTCCACTAAAGATGTCTGAGAAAGAAGTGACAGAGCTTTGGAGTATGAGTGTGTTATCTCTGCCCATCCTTGAATAGATACACAATTTTTATTTTAAATTGAAATAATGGAAATAATATTTTAGTGGAATGCTAAATGGTGCTATTATACCTGTCTGTATTCTCCCAGGCTTTACCTGTGCTCTTCAGAAAGAAATACTATACCAAGGAAAGCTCTTTGTATCAGAAAACTGGATTTGTTTTCATTCCAAGGTCTTTGGAAAAGACACTAAGGTTGGTATAATATTTAGAAAAGAAAGCTAACCCTACCTTTTCGTATGTTACAAATATAAATTATTTTTAGCTGAACTCTGTTTGTAAATATATCATGATTATGCCTTTATACTGAGTTTCTTTTGCCATGGTTTCAAATACTATGCATTCTAAATGCCTCCAGATGACACTAACTTCCCTCTTTGCCTAAATACCATTGTCAGCTGTAATGCTGGCCCCCAGGGGAATCCCAGCAGACCAGGCCCACTCCCAGCCACCCAAAAAAACAACAATAGCAAAAGTGATTTGGGGATTTACTCTCTGTGGTTGTGCTATCTTCAGGGCCGCAACAGTAGTGCTGTGGTTCTACAGGGAATGATCAGAGGCGCGAGGCTGGGGGGTTGCCGTGGCTGTGATCTTGCTCAGGGCCTGGTCTAGTTGATTGTTGTCCGGGGCTGGTCATGCAGTCTTGTAGATACCAATGAAATCATGCCTGGGACCAGGAAGGGTGGTTCCGATATCTGTCATAGGATGTTATCGCTCAGACCTGTGATCCTGGAATTTAAGATAACTGAGGGGAAGAATAACCCAGAAAACAGGTCAGAGAGAGACCTGTTTTATGAACTTAGCTGGGTCAAGGACTGAGTGCTCCTTCACCACGCTCACTTGTATCCTTATACAAGCACATTATCCCTCTCCCACACCGCACCCCAGATCCCCTTTGCCCAGGTGTCACCAGAAACACTCAGTCATATGGGGAGTATGCTACAATTTGTTTGAAAGGCATTCATTAAAATCAAAACACTTTGTGTAAGAAATGTTAATCTTTACACCAGATTCACACCAGATGCCAACAAAGAGGTCTAGAATCACAGACCAGCAGATAAGCCACTTGCCCTCCTCAGCATAGTGAGCAGCCAGGGCAGCACTTCTCTGGGGGAGTCCCTTACCCATTTCCCCAAGTACACGCTGTTACTGAGCCTTTCCATTCTCAATAAACACAGAATCAGGGAGCAGAGGCGCGTGACACCTGAGCATAAATGAGAATAGCTGGAGGAAACTGGCAGTTTACCCACGCACTACCTTCTGAACCTGTAGTGTAGGAAGAGAAAAGATAACCCCCTCCTGATGACATCCTTGCCTTCGAGCATGGTGTTACATCACAGTTCACTCAGGCCACCAGCATAAGACGTCAAGAAAAACACCTGCTCAGGTTGCATGAGAGTGAGTTTTCAGTCACTCGGATTCATGATGATGAATAAGCAGTGTTTATACTCTTGAAGTAGGCTGATTATAAACTTTATGTTTTGAGTTGATTTGCTTTTTTAAAAATATTCTCCTCAAAGCTTCTGACAATTATATAGAGACCACTCAACAAATGTAATGGAAACTTTCTCTTTTTTTTGGTGCCAGTGATTGAACCCAGGGGCACTTAACCACCGAGCCACATCTCCAGCCCTTTTTTTATATATTTTATTAGAGACAAGGTCTCCCTGAGTTGCTTAGAACCTCGCTAAGTCGCTGAGGCTGGCTCTAAACTCACCATCCTCCTGAGCCACTGGGTTTACAGGTGTGCACCACTGCACCCAGCTGGAAACTTGCTTTTTTTTGGCATTAGGTATAGATGAGCATACTATTGTCAACAGAATTCCAGCATGTTCCAATATGAACTGAAGGCACCCAAATAATTTTCTCTAGGAAGGGGAACTTTCTAACTACCCTGCTATGGAAAAATGTTAATAAAGTACAGCCTTAATTTAATCAGGACCTTATAGTCAACCAGTCTCCATTTCAGATGCTAGTAAAATTAGCATGCATGTATCAAGTTCCATCTAGTTTCACTGAAAAGTAATTTCAGTTTCATTTCACAAGTGCTATCAAGTTGTAATTTTGCACTCATGATTGAAAACTCCCTAAGGGTGTTCAGTGCCTTAGAAAAACCTAAATTTATAGTCCCTTGTCACTGTGTGTTTGCACTGCTGCTCAAAAACCAAATTGGACTCATTTTGATATCATCATTAATCTTCACAGGTCTTTAAATTCTTTTTTCTCAAAGTTATCCCAACTTACAACTTTAGAATTACCTCCCATTCTTGAAAATTTTTGTGGGTAGAGTTCTTGGGAAAATAGGTAGAGAAAATACCTAATTTGGATTAGTTCCTCATTCCTCCTTGGTCTTCCTGCCTGGAACTTGGCAGGGCAGTAAGTCAGCTCATCTCATAAACCCAAATGTGAATGCAGAGATTCAAAATGAAAAGCTCGTTTTCCCTCCTAGAGCTGGCAGTGCTTACAGAAGGCTTTCTCTTCCCTGTCAACCTTGTTGATCTCTTATGGAATAAATGGAGCATTTTAATGAAATAGACGTTCAAGTGAGGACACAGACCTATGGAGGGAGTGACATTTTCTTTTAACCATGCCTGTGTGATTCTGTTCTCAGAGATCAAAGTGATGTGATCTGTTTTTCTTTGAAATCAAACATGGTTGGAAGGATATAACAAGATATCAGGAATGCCTAGTTTTCTTTGCACCTTCTAATGCATTCTTACAGTATTGCAAAGAACCCATGTTTGGGGTCAGTTCAGTTCAGATTCCACCTTTGTAGCCTCTTTTATGTAGAACCTCAAGCAAGTCATGTACCTCTCTTAAGATATCAACTTATAGGCTTATCATAATTAAATGACATTCCCATCTGGTAAACGGGTATTCGTAAGGGCAGCTTCTACAGTTTTGTTATTATTATTAGAACCAGAAATAAACTTATATTTCACCAATATATGTTTATTTCTGGTTCTAATAAAAAGTCCTGATTTCATGAGACAAATGAGGAAATGAATGGAAATTTTTTTCTGGCACTGAACATTTCCATATATTATCTCTTTTAATCCACAGAAAATTCTATAAAGTAAACAAAGACTGTCTCCTATGTATGGATCAGGAAAACAGGCCAGAGTGGAAAGTTTGTAAGGTTAAGCAGGTCATGCAGATACGAACAGAACTGAATGCATGTCCCAGACTCTGCAGTGATGTCTCTCCTGCACCAGTACTCTTGAATGTTGTCCCCACCCACACACGCACAGCACAGAGGGGAGTGGGGCATGTGGAAGTTAACCCAAATCATTGGCCACAATCTTGAAACTTCTGTAGAATAAATGAAAATAATTGTAGCTTTTATATTCTATTCCCCACGTCTAAAGATGAAAGTTTCCCAGTAAGACCTTCAGTAGAATCGATGATCCAGATTTATCCTCTGGCTTTGTAAACACCAGTTTGAAGAGCTGAGGTGGCACCATTCATACCACTCTTTAAGATTCACATTTTTTTTTTTCCTTTTGGTACAGGGGGATTGACCCAGGGGTGCTTTACCAGTGAACTATGTCCCCATTCTTTTTTATTTTTTATTTTGAGACAAGGTCTCACTAAGTTGCTGAGGGTCTCACTAAATTGCTGAGAAGACTCACTTTTCTTCATGAAGTCTAGAAAGCTTGATGCTGGTGTTGATTTCCGTGTTTATCTTTTCTCCCTTTTTCCTTTAATGTGTAGATTTGAAGGACTGTTCTGTGACGTCTAAACCAGTGTTAACTTCGTGATTCTGTTTCAGATCTCTATTCCGGCTTTCTCAGTAACCTTAATAAAGAAAACCAAAACTGCTCTTCTGGTGCCAAATGCTCTGATTATAGCGACAGTCACAGACAAGGTGAGTACTCTGCAGTGTATGAACACTTTTGCTTTAACCTCCTGCTCCGGGATCTGTTGCTTTCCCGGCTTCTTTCTAAGGACAAAGTCCTAGAACCATAAATATCATCATCTCCTATGGTGAAACTGAGAATTTTCTATAAGACTAATTTTAAAAATTATAGCCTAGAGACATTGTTATATTTCCCCTTGCAAAATGATTTATTCTAATGTAATTGTTCCCAATTTTGAATTTCCTGCTGACTTAATTATACTTGCTTGACCAAGTTCAAAAAAATTAAATTCTTTCCCAACTTCCCTTTCCTTAACAATTGTTCAGTCAGACAAAACTGATATGTTCAATTCCTTTAATATTACTATAAAAAGTAAGAACAACAGCCTTGCTGATGGGGAAGACTGGTAACACTGAAGAGTCCCTGGAATTGGGTGGCCAGCCTCCTCATAACTCCAGTTAGGTACCTCCTCAGAGTCATCCCAAATGCATGAAACCTATACCTGCTCTGCAATTAAGCTTTGGGATCAGTTCCCACCCCTTTTGCTACCAGGTGTTTGAACAACCTCTCTTCTATCAAGAAATTCTAGAGCTATTGGTGATTGCTCAGCTACCCCAGACATGGGCAACCAGAAATATTTCCATTCAAAGTGGTAATAATTCATGGGCTAGGGATTAACTCAGTGGTAGAGTGCTTGCCTAGCATGCCTGAGGCCCTGGGTTCAATCCTAGTACCTCAGAAAAAAAGGGAAAGAGAGAAAATGGTATTTATTTCAGCTTGACAGGAGAGAGGGTGTGGAGAAGTTTGGTTACTTGTTTTTTTACTTGAAATTCTTTTTTAATCTCTTACTTGTTATATTTATGAAAACATATACCTACATTCCATTTCTAATCATACTAGATAACTTATGGAAAGATAAAAAGAGATAATTTTGATAAGCTAGAAAATTAATATTTCTATTTTGAGATTTTTAAAAATACCAATAGCAAATTGGCATGAGGTATATCTCATATATCAAGTGCTCTCTTTGTATTTTCTCATTTATTCCATGCTATCAGCCTATGAGGGAAGAATGTTTGAGCAATTTTCCCAATATTACCCACTTGGTAAATATCAGAACCAAAATTTGCAACTAGACCTAATGCCAGAACCCACAATGTTAACAACTTTGAAATATAATAAAAACTTACTTGGAAATTTCTCCAAGTTTTCTTGATGAAAGAGAGGGATCATCACAAACTCATGCAAAGGGGACCTGAAAAGATTCAGTGGCTCACATAGATGGAGAAAAAGTGAGTTCTTATAGTTTCTGAATGTACCATTTATGGTAAAAATTTTCCTTATGTCATTTGTCTGGCTCTGATTTTACTCTTTTCCCATAACTCACTTATAAGCAACCACTAGAAAATCTCCATATTTGTACAGGGAAGAATCTGGAAATGGTGTGAAAAAGAACTGGCCTATTAGAGTCGCTGGGAAGTTTTCAGAGGAAATCTAGGTCAGGGCAGAGAAAGTGGACCTGTGGGAATTGCTAAATACCTTTAAACACAAAAACAAAACTGGAACAGGAGAAACTTTAAAGAGGAGCCAGCAGAAGCCACTGTCCTTCTCTTAATGACTAGGCCCTTTGCTCTCTGAGCTTTCGGGGGACACCCATGTCAGACTTTTGGAGCCCTATATTTCTTTATTACTCTTAAATTGAGTCTAGAAGTTTTGTTCTATCTGGGGTAGGGGACAGTAGTACTTGCTTTATTCCAGAAATGAAATAAAATTTGAACATCTGGGTAAAGGGGACGGTCCGTGTCATTTGAAAAAAAAAACGAATACATACGGCTACTTTTTTGAACTCTGAACTCATACTTCTCATCATGGAGTATCTGTTAATAATTATTCTTTTTTGTTTTTCAGTATATATTTGTCTCCTTACTCTCCAGAGATTCAACTTACAAACTACTAAAATCTGTGTGTGGGCACTTGGAAGTGAGTATGACATCCTGAGTGTCTCTAATTGCTTTTCTTCTCCCTTGCCTATGGTTTAATAGTTGATCTGGTTTTTCATTTGGTTCCAATAATTTCAGAATGTAAGTGTTGGTAGCAGCCCCATTCAGTCTTCTGGTGAAAATTTTTTCCAAGCAGACCGCCCTTCATCTCTGCCTCTGGTAAGTAGCCAACATTAACTATCTTTGTGCAGAAGAGAGAGTATGTTCCATAATTACACTGTGCAAACACCATGGCCAGAGTGTGGGAGGAGCTTAAGACCTCAGAATTTGAGGCATGGCTGAAGCAGCAAGGCACATTTCTCTATCTCTCTGGAAAAGGAGGGATTCATTGGAAATCATAACTTATTTCTAGTAATTGAAGAGTTCTACAAAACAAAAGAAACATGATGTTAAACTATCTTAGTGAGTTTCTTCTGTTCACCACAGAAATTCATAAAGACTGGCTTTGTTTGTTTGTTTGTTTTTGTTAGTTTGGGATTTGCAGGGATAGGTTGGACAGGTTGTGGGTTGGGGGGGTTGTTTTTTGAGGTTTTTTTTTTTTGTTGTTTTTTTTTTTTTTTGCAGTGCTGGGGATGGAACCTAGGCCTTGTGATGCTAAGCAAATAACTCTACCACTGAGTTGTATACCACTAGAATGGTTTTAAAGGGATTCACAAATCTATTTGAGGCAGAGCATGAGTCAACCCACAAATGACTTATATGTTCAAGGTACCATACTAGTGTATACAATAAGAAAACAGGAAAAATCAAAACTAATTCAGGGCTTCTCTCCCATTGGGAGGTGAGAATGGGAGTCCCTTTTCTCCTCAGCCAGGGCTGGAGGCTGGGTAGCCTTGTTTTTCTGCTTCAAACATGGCAAGGAGTGATGGGGTGGATAATTCTTGCCTTCATAGGCTTGACAGCTTAGAAAAGAAAGTGAGGCAAACTCAGAAGCAATTGTAAAAAAAAGAAAACTGTAATGCCCAAGTAACAGGTAGACATTATTTGTTTCTCTTAGAATTTGTTGACTGTAGGGTACATCTCTTATGAGAAGTAACTCCCTTTTGTACAATATTTGTACCTCTAATGGAATATAATGTTTTCCCCTAAAGAGTGTGGTATCATTCAAGTAATTATTCCCAAATCATTTATTATTGTATATTTGCATTTAGTGAAGCTGTATGAATCCATAGTTGGAATACCTCCTACAAATCTTTTAGAGAATTTTTTTAAACAATAGTAGAATCAAAAACATGTTCAGGGCTGGGGAGATAGCTCAGTCGGTAGAATGCTTGCCTTGCAAGCACAAAGCCCTGGGTTTGATCCCCAGCACCGCAAAAAAAAAAAAAAAAAAAAAAAAAAAAACTATCAAAAGAGTGTTCATAGCAGTATTATTCATGATAGACAAAAAGTAGGGGGAACCTAATGTGTTTCAGCTAATGAGTGGATTTTTTAAAATGTGGTGTATACATACAGTAGAATATTATTCAGCCATAGCAAGGAAATGAAATGCTGATATGTGCTTCCAAATGGATGGCAAGTGAAAATACAATGCTAAATCAAAGAGGTCAGACACACAAGGTCACGTGATGTGTGATTACCGTTAGAGATATTCCTCAACTTATGATGGGGTTCCATCCCTAGAAACCCATCATAAATTGAAAATATCATAAGTCAAAAATTCATTCCTTATGCCTAGCCCACTGAACCTCAGGGCTTAGCAGTGGAATGAACTATCGAATATCAGTGGTTTTCCCTCATGATCCTGTGGCTGACCTGGAGCTGCTGCTCTCTGTAACTACCCAGCTTCACAAGAGACTATTGTAAGGCACATCGCCAGTCCAGAGAAAGATCAAAATTCAAAATTTGACATACAGTTCCTACTGAATGTGAATTGTTTTCACACTGTCACAAGTCAAAAAATTATGAGTCAGGGACCATCTGCTTCTGAAATGTGTCAAACAGGCGGACCTACAGGCACAGAAATTAAATCAGTGGTTAACAGGGAATGGGATAAGGGAGAAACTGGGAATGATTGCTGGTAGAAACGGGGTTTCTTTGGTGAGTGATAGGACTATTCTGGAATAAGATAGTGGTGATGATTGCACAACCTCGTGAATATTCTAAGAACCACCGAATTGCACATTTTAAAATGCTGGATTTTATGTTGTATGAATTTTATCTCGATTTTTTAAGGCTCTATCTTTTACCAAAAAGTAATGGGAAGCAGTGCAAAACACAATTAGAGGGGATTCGAAATCCAGCAAGCCTGGCTTCAAATCTGGGCTCCACCCAGCTTGTGATGTCATCAGGCCAGCTCCATCACTGCTCTGTCTTCTCATCCACTAAATTGCCCATGACCCCAGTGGTTATGAGCAGTAAATGTAATCATGCATGTGAGGGGCTTTGCATGCAGCTGGATCCATGATAAGCATCCAATAGATCATGATTAACTTAAAGAGATTTAATTTTTTCAGTGTCCATTCCCCTGTAAATTCTTGCGTAAAATAGAAATGAATGTTGAGATGACCAAAAGAGACAAGTTCAAGGCAAAATGTTGGGGATTCATTTGCAAGAGGAGTCTCTTCTTCATTTGGCAGCTAACTACATTGTTAAAAGCTCAACCTAATTATATCTTTGCGGGGATATTTTAATGACCCCACTTATCTCTGTAGCTCTAAGTACTTTGGAGGAGCCCATGGAATGCAAACTAAAACATTTCTGCCTTTTCCCTTACTCCTTTATCATCTCCCTATAATTTAAATTTTATATTACTGACCCTATTTTGATCTAGTTGAAGGAAGAAAAAAAAAGGAAACTTTCTTTTCATGGTCTAATTTCTAAAGTCATTTTCCCCTCTGTTTCTAATACCTTTTTAAAAACTATAATTAGTAATACCTCTCTTTCTATGTATTCAAACTTGGATTTAGAGCTTTCTATCTACTCTTTTCTGTATGTCTATAGCAGTCAGTTTTTCTCTTTATAAAGTGCTAATGAGACTTCTTCAGTTTTACACTGGAAGTTTTCCAAATCATTAGCATTCCAGCTTTTTTTTTTCCCCCTCTGGACATTTGTTGTCTCAAACAAGTTGGCCACTGTTGTGGACAGAATGCTAACCACCCAGAAGAATCTCAGTTTCAGTAACCAGATACTCTGATCTGTTAGGAAAATCCCAGTTGTGTGGGGTAATCCTTCCTCCTTTTCCGTATTTTATGGGTCAGGCCTAATGGAGATGGCCACAAGTTACAAAGGCCTGACTGTTTAATGAGGAAAAATTGGCCTCTCTTCCTTTCATTATCTCCCTCAGGATTTCAATGATGAATTCTCAGATCTGGATGGAGTCGTTCGACAGAGAAGTCAAGACATGGAAGGATACAGCAGTTCTGGTTCTCAAACTCCAGAGTCTGAGAACTCTCGAGGTCTGGCAGATCTTTGTGTCTTAATTAAAATTTAATTCCCCACTAAACTCCCTCATCCCTGCTCCCCCCCCCCCAATAAAAACAAAGGCAAAAAAAAACACCTTGTCTTCCTGGTTAGCAAGTTGCAAACAGAATTTGAAAGGGGGCATCTTGAAAGTTCAAGAGGAAGGAATGGCCTGAGTGGTCAAAGTCAATTTCCTTTTATGCATTTAACAAATGTCTCTTATATGGACATAATATTAGGGTGGTCAAGGAAGATCAGCATGTAGTATTTTCTTAATTCTTATTTCAGTGATAGCATTAATTGCTATAGCCAAATTGCCTTTGCAAATTGGTGGGGTTACCACAGACCATCCTTATATCATTTTATCACTTGTTTGCTTGAGCCTTGGATTTCCATCCCCAGCCACCTCACCCAGCTGTGAGATGATCCATTTATGTACTTGACCATTATACTGATTAAGAGTGCTTTGCTTTGTAGTTGATCCTATGTTTTTAAATGTATTGTGGAGAAAACTGACCCAGTTCCATTTTGACTTGGTAGATTTCCATGTGACAGAATCCCAGACAGTTCTGAACGTCTCCAAGGGAGAAGCAAAACCAACTCGGGCAGATGCCCATGTAAACAGAGCTCCTGAAGGAAAAGTCAAAAGTCTCCCTCCACATGGTAAGGAGCAGAGTCTGAGGGGAGGAAGGGTTGTTTGTCTATTTTCTTTATTTGTTTGAGGGGGAAGAGATTTCTGTTTGTAAACTTTAAAATAGCCAAATGTTTTACTTTGTGACTTCATTTCCCTCCCTTCCCACTGTAGGTCTCTGCATTTTAATTCTTTCTTGTTCATTATGCAACCAGAACCCAGTTCTGCGTTTTACTCTGTGGGATACAAAGGTGAATTAGTCTTCTTAAAGATAACTTCATTCTTTTGAATACTTTGAGATTATGATCCAAATATTGGTGGTAAATGCAAATCATTGAATTAGTTCCTGTTTACTAATTATTATAATAACTGGTCACCGGTGATGCTGGTGTAAGAGTAAGGAAGGTGTTATCTTGTTCTCCACTGACCCCAACTCAATACTTGACACAAGAAGGCTCTCAATAAGCCTGTGTTGGATGAAACAGTTGGAAAGAATTGAAACTACTGGTTAAGGTGACAACTAAAAGACTTCAGCTAACATTTTCTCTAATTTTTTTTCCCTGGGATTGATCAACTGTCTCCAGGATCTTTTCCCCATTGGGATATTACTAGATGAAAGAAGTATGTCATGGTGTTAAATTGTTGCTTTTTTGGTTTCCACCTAACAGGACTGTCAGAAAATGTTGGAATTTTGCATAAAGTCAAGTCCCAGAAATGTCCAGCTCTCCACCACATTCTTATATTTTATGCAATTGTGTAAGTAAATGTCTTTATTCTGAGTGACTTAAGCAAGTGATTCAGTTCTGTAAAGGAAAAATCTCTTCACATTGCCAAGAACCATTGTAAATCTTTGTTGTATTTGTCTCTACTGTGACACAAATATTTTCTCTGACAATTTGTGTCCCCTACTTTGACATTGTTTTGTTTTCTAAATGTAGGTCACATTTTCATAATGATTGTGCCAAAATCAGCAGAGAACTAAGTTCTGAATGGATCCCATTCCTTGGAACATTGTCCTATAAATTACAAAGTATCTTTTTCTTGTTGTTTTTCCATCTGTTCCCTGTCCTCTGAAGAAAGAGCAAGATATCTTCAAAATGTCTTCTCCCTTTCCTGGAAATTCAGGCATTAACTTTTTAATCAACTTCCAGTCGGTAACCAGTTGTTCTGAAAATAGCAATGGTCCAATTCTAGGCTGTTCCTCACAATAAGGAGGACATGCCCAGTCTGATTCCCAGATAAAGCAGGGGATTTGTGAGTCACTGGGGAGCTGCCTGGGCACTCTTTGCCCAGGCTCCTCCAGCAGAGGAAAAAGGAACACTGGCTTGATGATCCAGCTTGGGTCTGACCTTGAACAGTCCTATTAGAATAGCCATAACTTGCAATTTGAGAGACTGGGGTTATAGTCTTTTTAAGTCTCCTTCTGACCAGAGAGTTTCATGACAAGCATCAACCTATTTTTAAAAAAGACCTTTTAAACACCTAAATAGCCAGTTGTTTTAGAAAATTCCTTGCTCCAGCATACAAACTGGCCCTGAGTTTATTGTGTTTTGAATATCAGATCCTGGCCATTAACCTGTTGGAAATTGCTCTTTATCCCTCTCCAGTGCCTGTGCCCTCATCATCTCAACCTTCTACATGAGATACAGAATTAACACTCTGGAGGAGCGACTGGGGTCACTCACCTCCTTCGTGGATACCCATAGTACTGAGTAAGACGCTTCCCTCTAGTGCTATTGTCTGCTGGCTGTTCAGATTAGCGTAATAATTGACCCAAGCTTGGTATCCTCCTTAGCAAACATTAACTGAGAATGCATTCTGTATGAAATGTTTAAGGATATAAAAATAAAGAGGTAGGAGGATCTGGGAATAAATGTTAACCCTGCACTGTTCTCAAGTTACTATAGTGTTGCCACTAATATGGCAAGAAACACACCTAATTTTACATTGTCTTGCTCTATGATCCCAAAAAGCAATTGTGACATTGGCCTATTTATTAAACTATAAAAGTTTATTTTCATAAAATGGCAGAGTCAGGACATTCATAGAAAAGGAACAATGCAAGTACGTCAGCACATTTCATCATGTCTAAATCTAACTAATTAGTTTACAAAACTCCTGACAACTATAGAGTCATGTGACTAGTAATTCATTGACTCTGTCTGTAAAGATTTTTCATTCATTCCTTTTCGACATGCCTGACTAAATAAATCTATTCAGACATGGCACTCTTTCCTCAAGTAAAATAAAATCATTATTTCAGGTTTAGAAGGCATACTTTTAGCTAAAGTTTTAAAAGTAGAGATATGCCTTAACTACCTGTTGTGTGCAAGAGTCTATCAGAATGGATATATACATATACAGATACAAACAGATTTTTCTCATGATATTTTCATCATAATCTTATGAGATTTGTTATCCCTATTTTACAGATGAGAAAACTGAGGCTCTGAAATAATTAGCTTAATGTCTTATGGTTTATAGTAAAACTAGGATTCAAATGCAGATCTATATAACTACAAAGATAGGCTTTCCAGTCTATTGGTGGCTCTCAAACCTTAATATGCCTCGGATTCATCTTCAGGGTTTGTTAAAACAGATTTTAGGATCTATCCCAGAGGTTGTTTTTTTTGTTTGTTTGTTTTGTTTTGTTGTTTTGTTTTTGTTTTTGTGGGGTTTTTTTTGTTTGTTTGTTTGTTTTCAGTGCTGGGGATTTAAACCCAGTGCCTTGTGCTTGCAAGGCAAACACTATCGACCAAGCCATACCCCAGCCCTATCCCAGAGTTTTTGATGCAGTAGGTCTGGGATGGGGCTTCCCAAGTGATGCTGACAGTGCTGGTCTGAAATCTACGCTTTAAGAATTACTGTGTATACCATTCTAAGACCTTCTTTACTTTCCAAGTTACCTAAAGACCTTCTTCTGTGGCTTACATGTATGCTGGCATACAGGTTATTTTTGAATCATAAGTATACATTTGAACCAATATGTTATAGAAGCCTATTAAATAGTTTGAAATGGATTCATACCCTGCCCTTACTCGCCCACCTGTTCAATTGTTAACAGAAGTAGAGGCTGGTGACTCCAGATTATTACAGGCTATTAGTTCACTACCACATAAGGAGTTGGCTTTGCTTAGAACACTAGATTTCATGTCCTATTATCATTTAATTAACTTGACTGTAATAAGTGGGAAATTCCACTAACAAATTAAATATTCATTCTTTTGAAACAATCAATCCAGGAGGAAATAGTAATCTGAAAAATATCCTTCAAAGGAAAAAAAAAAAATCACAAAGATCGCTTGTGACATGGGGTCAGGGAACAGCATGGTGGGAAGGTCTGTTGACACAACCCTATTCTGGGACCCAAGGTGCTCCAGGTCCTTTGTCAAGAGGGATCCATCTGTGCTGACTGGCAGCTGAATCCACATGTGAATTTGCCTCTTCCATTGCTGAAGAGCCATCCTTTTGAATCCATGCATATCGCCAGCTTTGTTAGCATATTAGCAGCCTGTGGTGCTAGGACTGCTCGTCCCCAAATCCCCAGCCCAGTGATAAGAACAGCTGCTCCTCAGAGTTGCACATTGATAAGTCGCTTTTCTAGGCCTCAGATCCCTCACCTAAAAAGTCAAGGATTGGGATTATGTTTCCAAGGGTAAGAATGAAAAATTTGTCCCAATACTAGAAAATGGACATCTTTCTTAAGATTTAGATCATTGTCAATAACTTACCAAGTACCTCTATCTTAAAAATAGACCCTATATAAAATAAATTGGACCAGTCACTGCTGTTCAAAAACTGAACAGCTCCAATTAAGTCACAATCAGGAAATGTAGAGTGGATACAGATTATGGTTCTTAACCTTATTATGAAAATCTCATAAATGGCTTTAGATCACCTCTCTAGGAAAATATATTTACTGTGCTTCTCCAAATTTCCTATGGTGTTAACTGGCACAGGACCCTAAAGTAAGGCCAGGCCCAAAATAGTCAAATGGTAAATATTGAACACCCAGCAGATCGTAAGACAAGTGCACTTATGATGGTATGACGAGTCTCAAGGAAGGAACCAAAGAGTCTCAGACTTCAATGGAACTTTGATTATCAGGATAGACATTTCTAAACTTTCTGAAAGTTCTACTATACATGACCCCCTTTTCCCATTTAAAAAACAAACAAACAAAAAAAAAAACTGTGTATTTCTGAGGGGCAATAAGCCTTACAAATGTAAGCTGTGATGGGGAAGGAAAAGATGTTAGGAGTTGAAAAGAGGAGTCTAAGAAACCACATGCTTGAATTCGAATAATGGTCTGATTTTTGTTAGGAAGCCAAGACATAACTCATTCCCTTGAACAAAAATAGCTTAAAAGATTTCCAGCTTAGCTTTTGAGAATCAGTCCCCTAAATACCTAGTCTGGAGTTGTAGATTACTGCAGGACCTTTCTGATGTTAACAAGTGAAATGCTCTCTCTCTCCTATTATAGCCTAGTTTGCCCCTCGAATTTAAAATGTGTTCATTCCACTTCTTTCTTTGCCCTACCTGCCAATAATTTTTCTCTTTGTTTTTACAGACAGATAGCACCATCCAGCCTGGGATCACAAGTACAATTAAATGTGGAGGTCCTCTGCCAAGAACTTTCAGCTAACATAGTGAAATTAGAAAAGGTAACCCATTTCCTTCATGCTAGTTTCCATCAATTGCCATGGACTGGGGTTTACACACTCATACAACTCACTTTGCAGAAAACCTAAATGATCAAACGTGGCCAAGGGGGTTACATAGTAAATGTGGAAGAATATTTTTTATTTCCATAAAGAAGCAGATTTTAATCTCATTTTCCCTTATATAAATATGGTCTCCCTTGGTCTTTTGTGTTTCCTCCTTGATTGCACATACCACAGGGCCAGATGGAAAGTCACCACTGACACTGGGCACAGTAGGGAGTCAACTGAGACCAATGGTTAGCCCAGTACCACCTAGACTGATTCTTACTATACATAAAATATTGCATTTGATCACTATCTATTAGGGAAAGAGCAAGCTTCATTACCTTGCTCGAGGTGAAACACTAGAAAGTTGACTGATTTTGAACCTGGCCTGATTGCAAAGTTGTACTTAGAAACTTTCTCTACTGGGGGCTGGGATTGGGGCTTAGTGGTACAGCATGTCTTCAGCATGTGAGAGGCCCTGGATTCAATCCCTTGTGCAAGATAGATTGACAGATTGATAGATCGATAGATGATGCATACATCAGTTAATTGACAGACAGATCGGTCAAGCAAGCAGCTCTAGGCTTTCCTTCTTCTCAGAATCTAGCCCTTGGCCTTGTAGATAAGGCCACTGTACCTCTACCTCTAAAAGTATCTTTTAGGGCAAATCTGTCCTTAGATTATGACATTCTTAGAAGGTGAACGAGGTGAAAAAGGAGAAAAACAATGCTAGAAAAATCCCCAGAATTAAACCTAATAAACAGATTTTTCAGCATTTCTGTCCCTTCCCATCTGTTAATTCTTTTTTTTTTTTTTTTTTTTTTATCTTAATCCTTAAGGAAAGACATAGAGCAAAAAATCAAGTGTTTGATTAGAACTGCTATCATGAGTTCCCAGAATTTGGTGGCTTTACATAATAGTGCAGTTATGGGAAGAAATATGAAATATAAATGAGAAAAGTTATCTTTGCTGTCCTACACTGAATATTATCTAGCATTTATGAACCAAGTGTTGAGAGCAAAGGAGTTTCCAAACCCCTGTTTCAAACAAACTATGACAGATAATTCATATTGAGTCATTGTATCTATGGGCAAACTAGGAAACATTTTCTTTTAAATCCAAAATCAACTAGACAGGATATAGATTAGCTACTAAATTTATTTTTTCCTTTCTGAAACATTAGGTTCTGATAATTGAATATAATTTTGGTTTTTTTTGTTCTGTTGTTTTGGTTTTGTTTGTAAAGAAATGCTTACTAATGTTGACTTTCATGCTGACCTAGAAAACAGAGTGATATTAGTTTTTAGTTTTGTTTCATTCTGACATACAAATGTTACTCTTTGGATGGGAAGCACACAGAATCCTGCTGCCATCTCCTGCTTTTCTTCCCTCTCTCCTGCCAGGCCTGGCCAGGATGCCACATTTGGTAATAAGGGGACAAAATACAAAAGGACTTGTTCTCAGCAGGTCTGTAGCTTGCTGCGTCTCTGGTGGGGCTTCAGACCCAGCTCAGCTGGTCAGCTAGCGAGACCTCCAGTAGTACCAGTGGAGACCACTCTGTCCCAAAGCAGAATCAGTGAAAGGGGATTTGGGTCAAAATGTACATATTGACGTTTTGAAAAACTTTAAGTTAGACACATTGCTCAAAGGAATCTAAGTTTAAAAAAGAGATACCAGGCCACTCCCCTGTTTTTGGATAGGTGTGCCCCCTTCCTCAGAAGCAATTACAATTACACAGCACAGTCTGGGGGTGAAATTCCACTATGTGCCGTGGAAAAGTGTGAGCGGTGGCTGGGCTTTTTACATAGTCCCGGTGATTCCCTCCTGCACCTTCAGGGATGGGTCCTGTCTAAGCCTCATGATCTTTCTGGGGCTAATACCTCCCTATTTCTGCTCATGGGATCACAGCTCTTTCCTTCTTCCTCATTAGGAATCTAAGAATAATGTCTATCTCCTTCCTCTTTTCACTTGCCTTGATTGACTAATGTGTTGGCAAATCCTATGAACTTGACCCTCCAATGTCTCCTCAAAGTCTCTCCCTTGGCCCTATCCTGGCCCAGCCAGGCCCCAGATTACCTGTCTGATACTAGGAATCTCAGTGTGGATTTTCTTTGTTTTCCTAATTATTGCTGAGGTTGACCCTCTCTTATATTTATCAGACATTTGGGTTTTCTTCTACAAATTGTTTGTTTGCTTCTTTTGGTTTACATTTGTGAATTTGTTTTTTGTTTGTTTTTATTTGGGGATTTTTTGTTGTTTGCACTTAGCAGGTGTGTTTTAAATATTTTGGATATCCATCTTTTGTTTCCCTGTTTTTCCACTTATCCTTGCT
This sequence comes from Sciurus vulgaris, assembly GCF_902686455.1. Taxonomy (NCBI): domain Eukaryota; kingdom Metazoa; phylum Chordata; class Mammalia; order Rodentia; family Sciuridae; genus Sciurus; species Sciurus vulgaris. The sequence continues at coordinate 56,779,222 of NC_136466.1, forward strand.
CCTGAAGGAGGCAAGGAAGTTAAGAAGCAGGAATATGAGACAAGGAAATGTTTTTTATGAGCAAAGAAATACATTATTTTCTTGGTACTAGAAGTGCCATTAATGGTGATAAAGTGGGTTGGTAGGAAGAGTATAAATTTTGGAGTCAGACCTTTGCTTTTATCCCTACTCTGCCACTTATGCTGGTGGAACTGGTCATGTTACTTAACTGCTCTGACCCTCAATTTCAGGTATAAAACCTGCCTCTGTGTGGCATGGCATGGTTAAGGTGAGCACTCATCCAGTTCCTACACATACAAGTTAGAGCCCCTTTCTCTTTTCTTACTTTAAGTATGTCTGTAGGACATCACACACTTCCTTCAAATGATGTCTTAGTCCATTTTCTTTTGCTATAATAGAAGTCACAGACCAGGTAGCTTATAAAGAATAAAGGTTAATTCAGCTTATGGTTCTGCTGGTTGGGAGGTCTAAGGTCAAGGGGCCACATCTAGTGAAAGCCTTCTTGCTGATAGGGACTCTGTAAAGTCCTGAGGTGGCACAAGGCATATGACATGGTCAATCCCTTGGTCAATCCCTATCCTGGTGAAATTTACAGTCTTCTTGGCAAGGTTTTACATAAATTATATCTAATGGGATTATTAACAGTTATGATGTGGCATTTGTCTAATTCAAACCATCAAATGGGTTCTGTAAAAGCCAATTTCCCTTTGTCCCTAAATGAATTTGGGCTACACTAGGTGTTGTCAGTTTTTTGTTCTTTTTCTTCTATCTCATTTCTCTCAGTCTCTACTGACATTTTCACCTTTGTACATCTCTCTTTTTTTTTTTTCTTTAGCTATTTTTTTCATTTTTAGATTAGGTTGTCAAACAGAATTCTAATCCTTGAAGAAGCATTTGTTTGCCTTATTTCAATTTAACCTATGTGTACCTTTTTATTCAAGGTAGAATTGATTAAATCTCAAGCAGGCCATAGCAAATACACCTTTAAGTTACACCATTCCGTTTACTAACAGGAAGCTTCTTTTTTATTTCAAGATACAAAACAACTTGCAAAAGCTACTTGAGAATAGTGACTGACCCACCAGATTGCTGGGGCCAACACAATACCTCATGTTTCCTGCCAAGAAGGTGCTCCCCAGGCATGCTTGTTGAGCGCCCCCTGCTGGCCAGAGGTGCAAGCCGGTGAGAATCCAGACATGTTTGCACTGGGAGGTCTCCAGCTCAGGAAACGGGAGAAGATTGATTCTGCTTCTTGTGCAATAAAAGTTGACCTTGTCTCCGAAGAAGTTTTGCTGCTGCTGCCTGAAGAAAACAGACCCATCTCTGGAGGTCTCAGGAAAGGCCTGGCGGACACTCTCTGAGATGATTGGGGTTCCGCAATTGCCGCGATTGTGTCAGTAAACACTCCATCCCATGCCTGTTTAGTCCTTCCCGCCCTCCTATTGCTTGTACACCCCTCCTAGCCAACCTTCAAACCTAGGGATATAGCATACATCAATGGACTCAATATGGTCCTTTAAAGAATCACCCAAGTCTCCAAAAAGGCAATAAATGTCTCTAAATAGGCTTACTTCAAATAACACCAGCTTCCCCCACCCCACCTTCCTGCCCCTTTCTGTTGTGTTCTGGTTTAAATCACCTATGTATCTTAACTTCTTGATTCAGTTTTGGCAAATGTCAAGCAAAGTGGATTAAACGATCCCATTTATGATTTTCTTTGTTCCTGTAACTAATACTTAATTGGAATGATTCTCACCCACCACAGATCATGAATCTATGAGACATGAGACAGAAATACTAAATTAAACTTATTCTGAAACCAAAACTAATCTTTAAACCAAAAGTTGTAACAATTTATTTAATACAGAATAAGAAATGAATTTTTCAGATTGTAGATCCAAGTACATTAGCAGCTTTGAAACAGGATGGCTGTAATGAATGCGGAAACCCATTTCAACCTGACAGTTGTATGTCTTTCTCTGTTGACTAAAATAAAGAAATAACTCGTGGTTGCTAACTATATTTACCATATGGATTGGCTGGTTTTTAACTAATAATTATTTAGGGTATAAGATCTATAAGTATAAAATATATTCTGTTTCTATCAGCAATGCATTTTGTAATCATTTCTATGAAATGTATTTTGTTTAATCCGATAAGCTAAGTGAATTGGTGGCATCATTTGTATTTGTCAGCCTACTGGACAACAACTGAGCCTGGTGCACCACTGGCTTTTAATAAAACACTCATTAGTTAAAACATCCTGTTTACCCTGTGTTTTGTCCGCTTGTCAACAAGGGTAACAATGATGTGCTGCGTATTTTAACGCTTTCTCCACCTCCACTCTACAACTTCCAACTCCATGCTTCTTTCCTTCCAGGTATTTATTTCAAAACTCAAAAATGATTTAGATTCTTGGGTTCCAGTGGTATTAGAGGGAAAAGTGAACTTTGAAATCAGAAAGCCAATGCTTTTCCAGGTTTGTTTCTAACTTTTATGAGTTGTGAAACTCAGGCAGGAAGTTTGCCCACTTCCCTTTATTTTATTTTATTTTATTTTTTTTGATGAGGCTGAACAGTACCAATGCCTAGTGTTAGTGTGAGGATTCAACATGGTAATGCCTCTAAAGCCCAGAGCTTTGTTGAGCAAGTAGGGTACTCATAGAAGGTATCACATTCATTATTTTAAAAAATATTTTCATGTCTGACATTCCAATTTTATAAAAGTTCATTGCCAGTGCTTTATATTCAAAACCCACCAGGGAATCAAGAGTGGGTCAGCCACCTCTGGAGAACAATTTTACAAATGGGTGAAGAGCTTTAAAAGGTTCATATTTTACTGTTAATGATCTGCCATCTAGGAGTTTACCCTAAAGCAATCATTAGAGACGTAGTCATAGTTCTACATACAAGAATGTTCTCTGAAGTCCTCTGACAGCAGAATATTAAATCTAAATATTCAACAGCAGGACAGTTAAATGATGTTGTTATTTAGAATTGTCCTATCAAAGAAAGGCATGGAAAATAAAATTTTAAAATCACATTATAAGAAGAAAATATGGTATGATCCCAATTTTATAAACCCTTCATATGTGTATACACATGCATACACATGAAAACATACATTGTCCTTTTCTGTATTCTACAGATTTCCTATAATGAGGAGTCATCGCCTTTTTAAATTACATAAGATGCTTTAAAAGATTGGATGGTTCTCAGAAAGGAACCAGACCTCACAACTGCCACCACCACAGCATGGCTGCTAGTTCTGCACCTAGAACTTAACTTTCTAACAGGTACCGCAGTTGACATGTCCAACGTGAAAGGATGCTCCATCACTTCTAAGTTGGATATTATTTTTGCATTAGAAATGCCACTTGCTATTGCTACTGGGTGGTTTTCATTACTAGCTTACAAGTCAAAATCTAGTACAGGTGGATCTAATAGTGGAAGGCAGGTCATACACCAGCACATTAATTATACAGCATGGGAAACCAAGCACTGGTCTTGTTCAGCCACTACTACCTGGATGCAAATATAGTGGATTCTCAAAACCTGGGGTGAAGGGGTTTCAAATGCCAGTGACCAAATAACAGCAAGAGTCCACAATATACCTTGCCCTTAAAAATTTGTATACTATCTTTCTAGAAAGAAAACAACTTATGAAGAGATTATCAATTGTAATGCTATTTCTATGCATTCTGGTATCTTAATCTACAATTAAGCATATACTATTTTAGTTAATATCAATTGCCAATCTTCCATAAGCTAGAAGTGCTATTATTATTGTTCACCTCCCAAGTTTTGTGAATATTTAAGGTACCTTCCTACATATACTCTACAATGCTCTAAAACATCTTCTAGGTATTCATTTATGCAATTCTTTGAAATCATCCCAGATTCATTTTTAAGAATGCATTTTCCTTGCCTTCCACAACTGATCCTACTTTATAAATTCATGGAATCAGACTGAAATTTTTTCTGACTTTAATGTGAATTGTCTGCTGTTTTGGTTTATGTATGTTAGTGATAGTGAAATTCAGACAATGCTCTTCTTGTTCAGTGGTCATGGTGATCTAAAGGACATGGACACTAGCATAGTCCATTTGATTTTTCCCTCTTCAGCATTTTTTAAGTCAAAAATTATACACATCATCAAAGAACCAATAAAAAAATGTACACATCAATGCTGGGTGGGCACAGTGGTGCTCACCTGCAATCCCAGCAACTCAGGAGTCTGGGGCAGGAGGATCTCAAATTTGAGGCTAATCTGGTCAACTTACCAAGACCCTGTTTCAAAAGGGAAAACAAGTGGGGGGAATTGGAGTTGCAACTCAGTGGTAAAGTGCCCCAGGTTCAATCTCGAGTACACACCAAAAAATGTATACGCATCAGTAATAATTATGCCATCATCTGGGGTCATAATGTGATAGAATATTCTTTTTATGTGCTTTTTCTAAGCCTATCCCTGCTGCTGCTACTGCTGCTGCTGCTGCTAATATCACCAGATTCTTGCCTTTAAAAAATTAAAAATTATAAAAAGAGCCATTCATTGCAGCATCTTTGACTCCTGAATCTTCAGTACATCCTTTTTGTGTCCCTATACTAAGCTCTCTGTAATATGGGGAAAAAAAATGACAGCCTATTTACCTCTCACACTTTATCTTATCTCTGTTTCTAATCACCCTTCTCTCTCTCTCTCTCTCTCTCTCTCTCTCTCTCTCTCTCTCTCTCTCTCTCCACATGTATGCACACACACAGCATCCCCCATGCCAACAATAATCACTGATTATGGTAACAAAATGTGGGAGAGGAGAGGAAAATGAACCTTGCTTCCCACAAAGTCACTGTTTCAATGGGTCTTGATGAAGGGTGCGATTCATCCATCTTCAGGGTTTTAAGAATCCCTCCAGAGAGTCTCATTTTGACTGTTTTTTCTGAAAATGTCCTTAAGTATAAAAAGTCTTATGAACATAGAAGTGGGAGATCAAGTCATATAAAGAAGCATGCATCCCTTTGTCCTAAGTGTTTTGTAGATAGAAGCATGCCTCTTTCTCTCCAGAAAGCTACAGTTAAGCATTGAGAATGTTGCTTGCACATTTTCTGATTATCACTAGGCTACCTGTGCTTAAATAATTGAGCCATATATTTTTCCTTGTTTCCATCTCCATCATTCTTGGGCCCCAGTCATGCATTGATCCTATTACTCCTTGGTACCTTTATTCAAGGATTATGAGGGTGAAACCTGTTCCTATCTACACATATGTGGGTCACAGTAGGAAGTAAAAATATTGTCCTCCAAACTCAGTTGGGCTTGCTCACCCCAACATGAAGCCTCTGTAGTGAGAGTGCAGTGCACAGCCAGAGTCGGGAGAGAAGTGGGTTTGTCAGGTGCTATAAGGAAGGTTGTGCAGTTTTGTCTAACTACTACCATCCTAACAGCATTCTTTTAAACTTTACTGATTGTTAGGGTTTGGACTTTTAGTGTCCCCTGAAAAACTCATGTTTTGAAATCATGATCCCCAATACTGCAAGGTTCAGAGGTGGGATTTCTAGGCAATGAGTAGATTGTGGACACTCTGATCAGTGGATTTTTTTTTTTTTTTTTTTTTGGGGGGGGGGTGGTGGTACTAGGGATTTAAACCGGGGGTGCTGCTCTATCACACAGGTATACCACCACCTCTGAAATGGCTGGGATTATAAGAATGATATACACCCAACTCATCAGTGGATTAATCCATTTGATGGATTCATAATTTGAACACAGTACTGGGCAGTAACTGTAGGCAAGTAGTGATGGCTAAAAGAAGTGTAGGTATGCCGTTGGACTATATGTTTTACCTGTTATGGTTTGGATGTGAGGGGTCCCCCAAAAGCTCACATGTGAGACAATGCAGGAAGGTTCAGAGGAGAAATGATGGGGTTGTAAGAGTCTTAACCTAATCCATGAATTAATCCCTAATGGGATTAATTGAAGTGGTAGGGTGTAGCTGGAGGAGGTAGGAATTGGAGCGTGGCTATGGGGTATATATTTTTGTATCTGGAGAGTGGCATCTTTCTCTCTGTCTGCTTCCTGATAATGTGAGCTGCTTCCCTCTGCCATGCTCTTCTGCCATGATGTTCTGCCTCACCTCCAGCCCCAAGGAATGGACCTGGCTTTCTATGGATTAAGACCTCTGAAATCGTGAGTCCTCAAATAAACCTTCCCTCCTGTACAGTTGTGCTGGTCAGGTCATTGAGTCACAGCAGCCAAAAAGCTGACTAAAACAGCCTGGCTTCTCTATATCTATCTCTGATTGTAGGACAGATGAGGCTGGACCCCTGAGGAATTTTCAGGAAGCGGGTTTATTTAAGCTGCAGTGGTCCAGAGGGGCTAATGCTGGACCTCGAGTCTGGACATTCTTTGAACTTTATACTCAGTGGATGGGAACTTAACAGTTACTCTTTGCCCCATATTCTTAGGCTAGGCAGAGGTTTTACAAGTTTTTACCAAAAAACAGAGTATTTTTTGCACAGCAACAAGCTCACTTTGAGACAGACTCTATCACTCCTTTTGTGTGCAAACCTGGCATTTACAAGAAAGAGGAAGCTTCAAAAAATCTCTCTGCAGAACTCCTGAGCTCTCTGCGGAGCTCCTGTGAAATCCCGTTGACACTCTGTAAAATCTTGATGACAAGAAGCATATTTATGGCAAGGGTCTTTGGAGAAGCTTAATTATGGTAAGGGTCTTTGGGTGGGGGTACCTGGTCTGCTTCCTCTCTCTCTCTCCCTCTCTCCCCCTCCATCCTCTCCACCTCCATCTCCTCTTTCTGGCTGCTAAGAGCTAAGCGGCTTTCCTCCTCCACGCCCTTTAGCCATGATATTCCGCTTCTCCTCGGCAATAGCAATGGAGCTGGCCAACCATGGACTGAAACTCTGAAACAATGAGCCCAAAGTAAACTTCTCCTCTAGGTTATTCTTGTCAGTTATTTTGGTCACAGTGATAAAAAACCACACACCAATGTACAATGTACATACAGCAAACTATACATGTTTAAAGTGTACAATTTGATAAATTTTGACATAATTATGTATTCATGAAACCATCATCACTATTAAGATAATAAACATGTCCATCACCTCCCATCCCTTTGCAATACATCTCTCATGCCCCTCTCTGAACTCCCATCCCAAGTAACCACTGATCTGCTTTCTGTCTTTGTAGATTATAGTAGTTTGCATTTTCTAGAATGTTATATAAGTGGAACCATATAATACATATGGTTTTTGCCTGATTTCTTTCAGCATAATTATGTTAATACTTATCTTTTTTGTACATCTCAGTAGCTCATTCCTTTTAATTGCTCAATGGTATTTCATTATGTATATATACATATACATATGTACATATGTGTATATACATATATAAGTATACACACACAAACACACAAATTACAAATATTTATTTACATGTGGATGGACTTTGGAGTTGTTTTTAGTTCAGTTTATTAAAAATAAAGCTACTACGGTTGTTCTGGTTCAAGTCTTTGTGTAGATATGTACTTTCATTTCCCTTGGGTAAACAGGAATGGAAAGTCTGGTTCACATAGTAGGTATATGTTTAACTTTTTAAGAAACTATGAAAGTATTATTCCAAAGTACACCATTTTGTATTCCCACCAGCATTTTATGAAAGTATCAGTTCCTCCGCATCCTTACCAACACATATGATCAGTTTTTTAAATCTCAGACATTCCTATGTAGTTGTGTTATGGAATCTCATTGTAGTTTAATTTGCATTTCCTTAATGACTACTGATGCTGAGCATCTCTTCATGTGTTTATGTTCTTTGTGAAAGGTCAAGATTTTTGGCCTTATTTTTTTTTTTTTACACAGGACTGTTTTCTTAATATTGAGTTTGAAAGTTCTTTACATATTCTTGATTAAAGTCCCTTATCAGATATTTTATTTGCAAATATTTTCTCCCAGACTGCAGTTTGTCTTTTTGTTCTGATTATATCTTTCAAAGAAGCTCTATTCTGTGCTCTGCTCTGCAAGCTCTGGCCACCTGACTTACTCCTACCTGCATTTGTTCAAGAAGACCCCACACTACCTGCGTTCCCTTCCCTGCACCGCAGCCTAAAAACTTATAAAGCAGTAGGTGGGGCAATCACAGGGCTCCTCTTTATTAACTGTCTTTCAGGCATCCCCATCCTTATTAGCTAATTCCCAGTATCTGGAATACCATTGTCTGATATATTTTTTCTGGATTCTTCAATTATTTCAGCTCCCATTAGTTCATGTTGGGTATAAATGGAAGTCCCTTGGCAGAGAAAATTTAACATCCAGAACTGTGAAGCAAAAGGAAAGAATTATTCATCTGGTAACAGAAAATGGAAACAGTACTAAGAGACCGTGGAGGTGGAAGACCTAGGTTTGGGGAAACAAGAGGGAAGTGGTTGAAACTATTAAAACTTAGAAGCCCAGAGGAGGGACTTCATAGAGCCAAAACTCAGACCTCCAAAGAAGGGGCACAACCAGGAGGTCTCAAAGCGGGCAAAGTGGATTCTGCCAATGTGGATTCAGCATGTCGACATTAAGTCACCATTGTCAGGGTGAAGTGAGAGTAGGTGACACTCGCTGGAACAGAAATAAGTCAAGACGTTCTCAGGAAGCAAACAGGAAGAGGAAGCCCCTGGCCTTCACCTTTACAGGATCTCTGTCTCCTGCCCCTGGTTGGCAGAGTCTAGCAAGGAGCAACTGGCAAAGGGAAAGAGTCTGGGCATTAGCATCACAAAATGGAGCACTGAAGGGCTTAGAGCAGAGAGTGAGAGCTTGATAATAGCCGTGACCCACCCTTTTGCTGCTCCATTCATGCACATCTTTGACACATACTTGATGTCTTCCACAGGAAACACAACTCCATGTTTCAGTCTAACAAGTACAACTCGCCTTCAAACAAAGCAAGATTTTTCTCACACTTTCCTCAAAATGATGACAGACCAAGTCTCAACATTCATCATATCCATCTCTAGAAGGTAGTCATACTATCCACGTCTAAGTAACATTAATTTTTCCTCACATTTGACACTGTATTAGTTAGCTTTTTCTTACTGTGACCAAAATACCTGACTAGAACAAACTGAAAGCAGGGGTGGGGTATTTTGAGTTCACAGTTTCAGAGATGTAGTCCATAGTTGGTCAATTCCAACTATGGACCCAAGGTGAGGCAGATCATCATGCCCAAAGGGTGAGGCAAAGGAAAGTTGTTCTCTGCCAGGAAGCAGAGGGGTGGGGGCAAGGGAGAGAGGGAAGGGGCCACAGGGCGGATACACCCTTCTAGGGCAGGCCCCCAATACCTCCTCCAGCCATGTCCCACCTGCCTACATCTACCGCCTAAGCAGTCCATTAAAACTAAGCAGACCGATTAGGTTGCAGGTTTCGTGGTCTAATCAGTCTTTGAACACTTCTGCATTAACACAGGAGCTTTGTGGGACACTTCATGCCCATACTGTAATGGATACAAAACACAGCAGAGTGGTGCATGACTTTAACCCCAGCTACACAGGAGACTGAGGCAGGAGAAGTGCAACTTCAAGGTCAGCCTGGGCAACATAGCAAGACACTACGTGAGAAAAGAAAGAGACAAAGGAATAAAAAGAAAGAAGGAAAGAGAGGAAGGAAAGAAGGTTTGTCAGATTATCAGGTGTGGTGTACAGCAACACACCTGTAGTCCCAGCTACTTGGAAGGCTGGGGTGGGTGAATCATTTGAGCCCCTGAATTTGAGACCTGCCAGGGCAACATAATAAGACCCTGTTAAAATACAAAACAAAACAAATTGGGTACAGTGCCATATGAACATTCTGTTCCCAAATTACTAAATGATAGTTAGTCTCCAACAAAACTTGTATAAAATATTAAAAGGAAGAAAAAGAGAAAAGAAGAAAACAGTTAATATGGCTACATCTGTAATATACATACCATGCATACGTACACTGTGCTCATGCACACATATACATATAAACCAAGAAAAATATGCATCACTGCTATAGTAGTGCTCATTTTTGGAATAGTCACGAAGTTATACGTTCCTTCTTCTTTGTTTTTGTTTTGTTTTGCTTTGTTTTTTTTCTGAACACCGGATCTCACTAAGTTGCTCTAACTTATGACCCTCCTGCCTAAGGCTCTCAAGTAGCTGGGATTACAGGCCATGCACCACCTCACTCTATCTTCTTTCTTCCACTACTCATTTCATCTTCTCTTTGCCCTCAAACAGAACCTCAGCTGGTCACAATTCTTTACTTAATGGGGGTAACCCAAATCTTTATTCCTAAAGGGTCTCAATTTTCATTAGTCCTGTCTTTTTTTCCTCTTTCCTTTTTCCTTCCTTCATTCCTTTCTCATCTCCACTTCTTCCTCTTCCCCCACCCCTCCTTTTCCTTCCTTGGTGTCACTGTAGTTTTGGGTTGCCCGTTGACTCAATGACATTAGTAGACCAACATGGACATTGGGCAGTCTTAGCTTTCAACTCAATGAAAACATTTTTGCATCTCCTCATGATTCATTCCCCCTTTAGGACTCAAAAACTCCTAACAAGCAAAGCTCAAAATTGCAGGGACGGAAAGCAAGAAATCTGCAATTGCGTTATTAGTTGCAATAATGAGAGAAGCCACTTCTTCCCACCTTGATTCCTGGGCCATGTTTTATGGCTGTACCGTAGCACTTACCATGCCCTGTAAGGGAGAACCCCATGCTTTCAGGATGTGTCAACATGGCTTTCAGGAGGCCACGCCAGTGTTCTGGTAGACAAGCAGACTCTGCGTGGATTCCATGGGCACAAGCCCACAGCTACACTTCTTTAACCGTGGAATGAGTCTCTTGATCAGAAGCAACATGTTGCATGCAGAGTGTGAAATGAAGTCACCACAATGGACAAGGCGTTATAGGCGAAAAGGCAGATCTATATTGAGAATACATGTGCATTCCAAAGATAATAATCTCTTTTCCCTCTGTGCTGGAAGAGGTCCATTATGATCACCAAGCAGCTAGCAGGTTTGCAGGAAATGGCACCATACCTAGAGTCCAGTGGCTGTACCTACTGTTAAGTGCTCAGCTGGCTCAGCCTTAGTGAAGGGAGGGCTGGGGACTGAATCAAAGCTTCATGATAATATATTCAAAGATGAATAGTTGAACGGGTTTTTAAGATTAAACAGAAAGTGGGAACTCTATCACACTTTCACTTCCTGAAAAAGCCATAATATTCAGTTTTCAGTCTGCCTCCTCACTGGACTTGTTGAAAAGCTATTTATTTAGTGAACGCTCAGTTAGGAAGTCAGCCAGAGTCAGAGAGCAGTCTGGCAGAGGTTGGGGGGAGTCATAAAAATATTTCCTGGATTGCTTGGTGATAAATGGTTATTCTGACTACTTCAGGAGAGAATAGCGCTGAATGAGCAATCTGCACATTCCTTCATTTTTAAGGCTGTGGCAAATTTCCATTCAAGGGTTAAACTCACCCGTGGGAAATTAAGCCATTTCTTGCTAAACTAAGAAATAAGAACAACAGTCACATGGCAATGCCGGGGCTCTGACACAGCTGATCTGGGTAACGTTGCATGGAGGATGTGACAGGCTGTCGGCTTTACAGACAAGCATATTGTGACCCAATTTGTTTGCCAGGCAGTTGTTCCAGAGAGGTAGTTTACTGACAGAAGAAAATTGAAGGCAGTGTGCTGATTGTACCATCAGAGCCGAGTGGCTGCTGAACTGAATAAAATGCTGTGTAAATCCTGAAGTCACCCTGGAGAAAAGAAAATTAAATAACAGGGAGGAGAAGGGGACTCACTCAGCAATGAAACACAAGGTGATTCCTACCTGCCTGTCCACGTCTAAATTGACCTAGTGCAGTAAGCCCGGTAAATTAGTCTCCATTTGGCTCCAGTGGTTCCCCATGACCAGAATCCTATTACCAATCTTAATAAAAAGAAGTGAGTAAGCTTTGGGTCGACATGCACATCCTTTTGCTGTGGTTGTTCTTTAACTCTGAAGAGAGCCTATCTATTGCATTTTATACCCTTTCGTTTGATCCATGGGCCATCCAGGGTCCTGATGCTTTCCTCTAACACTATTTTCTTGAGCACTGCAACATGAAGTTAAGCTCAAGGCCGGGCTCTCTAGCAGGCCTTTGACTGTATTGATCCTACTGCCCAAATGTATTTTCTAATGAAGTTTTATAAGAAACTGGCTATCTATGGACTCCTTGAGGGGCTTTGGCCCCCTCGAAGCTATTGATCTTCCTTGTACTTTCAATCTCAGCAATAATCATTAATTACCCCCTCCACAAAAAAAAAAAAAAAAAAAAAAAAAGATAAGAACTCGGTTTTCCGAGAGTGAGATGAATTGGGTGTTCATTTGGAACAACCACAAGACCTGGAGTGATTCTCCCTGTAAGACCTTCTGAAGGGTGACGTAGTAGACTGGGAGAGAAGCTGAACGGCCTCAACTCCTGGTCTCAAGAGGATGGATTTTGGAAATAATCCCTCCCCTGATTCAACCAGGAAAGGAAAGAACGTGAAAGAACATGAATGGGTTCCATTAGAACCAGAATCCTCCATTTTTACAAAAAACCTAAATCAAACGTTTGCTAAATTCTGTCTGTGGGAGAAGTGGCAAATGCGAAATAAGGAGAGCTGTGAAGCCCTTAAAGCTACAAAACGGCATAAAGCTAGGATGTGACAAGGACACAAAGAAAGCAGGAGCTGCATTTTCCTAAGACAGCAACCATGTGAGTGGATAGGTTTGTGTGCCGGGCTGCCCACTTTCTGCTTGGTTCTCCTCAAGGTAAATATTTTGACAGCCACACCTGCTACTGAAGTGGATGCACAGAACCGAGTTCATGGTCTTGCTAAGAAAATAAGGATTCCTATTTCTAAGTCAATGTTTTTATAATCTTTTGTTTTGGTACCTTCGGTCTTTTTACGTATGGAAAACTTCCTGACATTTGGGTGAATTTTAATGAAGCGGCTCATGACATTTAGAAAGGACAAAACATGCCACGCCCATCCTCTGCTTCCAACTTCATAAACAGGGCCGGAGACAGTGAGGTTAACTCCTTCCTGGAGACCAAGCAGCCACTCTGCTCCTTTAATCTAGAAATCCGTCATGGAGACATTCGCTCTTGCCCATACCTACTCTATACAGAGCCTGGTTTGAGGAAATGAAAAAGCACGGGCTTAGGTTTTCCTCTCATGATCTTGGTTTTCATTAAATATTGAGGATCCCAGAAACACTCTTTTATTGAGTATTTAATATTTTTTATTTATTTTATGTTATTTTTTCTTGGTACTCACACTAACAAGAAACACAGTATCCTCTACTATAGAGCAATAGTAACAAAAACAGCATGGTATTGGCACCAAAATAGACAGGTAGACCAATGGTACAGGATAGAAGACACGGAGATATACCCACATAAGTACAGTTATCTCATACTAGACAAGGATGCCAAAAACTTACAACAGAGAAAAGATAGCCTCTTCAACAAATGGTGCTGGCAAAACTGGAAATCCATATGCAGTAAAATGAAATTAAACCCCTATCTCTCACCCTATACAAAACTCAACTCAAAATGGATCTAGGAATTAGACCTGAAACCCTTCACCAAAGAGAAGAAAAATTAGGCCTGAATCTCCATCACATTGGCTTAGGACAGACTTCCTCAACATGACTCCCAAGAGCACAAGAAATAAAAGCAAGAGTCAATAAATTGGATGGATTCATACTAAAGAGTTTTTTCTCAGCACAGGAAACAATCAATAATGTGAAAAGAAAGCCTACAGAGTGGGAGAAAATCTTTTCCACACACACTTCAGACAGAACACTAATCTCCAAAGTTTCTAAAGAACTTAAAAACTTTACATCCAAAATACAAAGAACCCAATCAATAAATGGGCTAAGGAAATGGGCAGACACTTCACGGAAGAAGATATACAAGTGATCAACAAATATGTGAAAAAGTGCTCATCATCCCTAGCAATTGGGAGAAATGCAAATTAAAACCACCCTAAGATTTCATCTAACTCCAATTAGAATGACTATTATCAAGAACACAAGCAATAATAAGTGTTGGCGTGGATGTGGGGAAAAAGGCACACTCATACATTTCTGGTGGAGTTGCAAACTGATACAGCCACTCTGGAAAGCAGTATGGAGATTCCTCAGAAAACGTGGAATGGACCCACCATTTGACCCAGCTATCCCACTCCTGGGTTTATACCCAAAGGACTTAAATCAGCAAACTACAGTGATGCAGCCACAACAATGTTCATACCAGCTCAATTCACAATAGCTAGATTGTGGAACCAATCAAGATGCCCTTCAATTGACAAATGGATAAAGAAACTGTGGTATATATACACAATGGAATATTACTCAGCCATACAGAAGAATAAAATTATGGCATTTGCTGGTAAATGGATGAAGTTGGAAAATATCATGCTAAGTGAAATAGGCCAATCCCAAAAAACCAAAGGCTGAATGTTTTCTCTGATAAGTGGATGTCGATATATAACAAGGGGGGTTGCAGGGGGAAGAGAAGAATGAAGGAACTTTGGATGGTGTAGAGGAAAATGGGTTGGAAAGGGGTGGGGGGCAGAAAGATAGTAGAATGAAACAGACAGTATTACCCTATGTACATGGGGATTACATGAATGTTATGAATCTACATCATGTTCAACCATAAAAATGAAAAGTTGTACCCCATTTGTGTACAATGAATCAAAATGCAGTCTGTAAAATTAAAAAAAAAAAAGATTTCAATAAAAAAAAAGAAAAAAACACAGCACCAAACAATAACTAGACACTGATTCCCTGATGAGATGCTCATTTAATCAACTAGGATGATGACTATTTTAGTCAGCTTTTTTACTGCTATCACTAAAGGACCCAACCATAATGACTGTAGAGGAGGAAAGGTTTATTTGAGGGCTCACAGCTTCAGAGGTCTTAGTCCACAGAAAGCCGGCTCCATTCCTTGGGGCTTAAGGTGAGGCTGAACATCATGGCAGAGTGTGTGGCAGAAGGAAGCAGCTCACATGAGATCAGGAAGCAGAGAGAGCATCGATTTGCCAATACAAATACATATTCAAAGCCATGCCCCAATTCCCTCCTCCTCCAGCCACACCCTACCACCTCAGTTACCTCTCAGTCAATCCCTATCAGGGGATTAAATCACTGATTGGGTTAAGACTCTTACAACCCAGTCGTTTCTCCTCTGAACCTTCTTGCACTGTCTCACAAGTACACTTTTGGGGACCCCTCACATCCAAACCATAACAACAACTTTCCACAAGGTTGAAATATATGAAGCTATAACTGCTCATTTTCTAGATACCAAAGTCTCACGTTTCAAGCTGTTGCCGGGGCGTGGTCCTCAACAGGCCCACCTCAACAAATTTGCTACTGTCAGTTCCTCATTCTGAATCTGATGAATCCAGGACCGTGGGTTCAGCCTGAAGAGGAATTTCTTGATTAGGATCTTTCATGCAGTGCCTGTGTGATTCCCCAGCTGTTTCAAAAGACAGCCCTCATGACAAACCACTGTGGTCCAAGAAACACTGACCACAGAATCCTAGGGAGACAGACGTGTTTGGAAACAGATCCTTAGATCCCCATCAGCTTTCCTGGATTCAAACCTCTGATAGTGGGTTTGGGAATCTAGCACCACTCACTTTAGGGAGTGTACATCAGAAGAAAATAAAATGTTTAAATTTAAATTGGTTCACTGGACTCTGATTATAAATTAGGAAGCTCTTTTTTTTTTTTTTTTTTTTTTTGCAGATGCATTTTTTTTTTAGAGCAACCTTCATTTCTCTGGTTGTACATGATATAGATTCACATTATTCATGTAATCATGCATGTATGTAGGGTAATAATGTGTGTCTCATTCCACCATCTTTCCTTCCCCCCGCCCCCTGCCCTCCCCTATTTCCCTCTACACAATCCAAAGTTCCTCCATTCTTCCTTACTCCCCACCCCGGTTATGTATCAGCATTCATTTATCAGAGAAAGCATTCAGACTTTGGTTTTTTGGGATTGGCTTATCTCACTTAGCATGATATTCTCCAACTGTATCCATTCACTCACGAATGACATAATTTTATTATTCTTTATAGCTGAGTAATATTCCATTGTGTATATACCACAGTTTCTTTATCCATTCATCAATTGAAGGGCATCTAGGTTGGTTCCACAATTTAGCTATTGTGAATTGAGCTGCTATGAACATTGATGTGGCAGCATCTTTGTAGTATGCTGATTTTAAGACTTTTGGGTATAAATGGAGGAGTGGGATAGCTGAGTAAATGGGGGGTTCATTCCCAGTTTTCTGAGGAATCTCCATACTGCTTTCCAGAGTGGCTGTACCAGTTTGCAATCCCACCAGCAATATATGCGTATACCTTTTTGTTGTTTTTTTTGTTTGTTTGTTTGTTTGTTTTGTTGTTGTTGTTTTTTGCGGTGCTGGGGATTGAACTCAGGGCCTTAGTGCTTGCGAGGGGAAAACACTCTACCAACTGAGCTATCTCCCCAGCCCATGCGTATACCTTTTTGCAAAGTTCTTTAAAAGTGTAAGGAAACACGTATTATGAGCAAAATTCAAGCTCAGTGATGTGAGAATCTATCCTAGAAAGAGACTTGGTAGGTTTGTTGTTGTTGTTTTCTTTTTAAAAATATACATGATAGTAGAATGTATTTTGACATATCATACATACATGGAGTATAACTTCCCACTCTTGTAGTTGTACATGATATAGAGTTTCACTGGTTATATGTTCATATATGAACATAGGAAAGTTATGTCTGATTCATTCTACTGT
Organism: Sciurus vulgaris; assembly: GCF_902686455.1. NCBI lineage: Eukaryota > Metazoa > Chordata > Mammalia > Rodentia > Sciuridae > Sciurus > Sciurus vulgaris. The sequence continues at coordinate 56,796,072 of NC_136466.1, forward strand.
CTCTCCTGTGTCCATCCCCCTTCCCTTCATTTGGTGGATTTTTAGTATTAGGCTTCCTGGCACTGATTTCCAGAGTTCAAAATCTTATCTAGTAACTTCCTGTTTCTAGTCATGTCTCTAAATATCTCAGACTGTTGTATCTACCTCTAGAAAAGTAGGGAGTACCTACATGCCCATCCTGAAACATTAAACGTATCCCATGCATCCTGATCATAGATGGCCTTTCCCCCTAAGGAACCTCAAAAAGCAAAGAGCTATACAATAGACACACTGCGAGTTTTGTGAGAACCAAACAGAAAAGGAAATAAGAAAGAGCAGCTAACATCATATCATGCTCATGTTTTTCATTCCTTTAGGCCATCCAGATTTCTTTTTAGCCCTGAGGATGTGACCTAGGACAGTCTTTATGGTCACACAATATGCTAGTTATTCCAGATTTATTAATGGTAAGAACGCTCTACACCATCATTGCAACACAGTGTGAATAAACATGTCAGTGAGAGATGCCAGAGCACATTGCAAGCTAGAAACATCCTTTGATGTAAACTCAGTAGTGTACGTCTAAGGGAGACTGTGAACTGAGAGCTTCTCTGGAGAGAAGAAAATGTTCATGTTCCCACACTGAAGGCATCGCCTCTCATGGGCTCAGTGATGCACTAGTTCAGTTTGTTCTGGTTGGTATTCCTTGCTGTTCTTCCAGATCTGATAAAATTTAAATTGACTGCATTTACATCAAAGAACATGTATTTCTTTGTAGAATTTTAATGTTACGCATACAGAGGTGTTCTCTTCTGGATCAGAACTGACAATGCACTGAAATAGGAAGTCAGTATCACAATAGGAAGTAGATGTCAAAGACGTAACTCACCAACTGACTCTCCATTTAGAGAGACAAAGTTCCCCCCAACACACACATAGCTTGACTATCTCATACATTCCAACTTTCCTATGGTGGGGTGTAGGGGGAGGGAGCTTAATAGCAAAGGTTTAGAGAAGAGAAACTATTCTTTCAAAATGGTAATAATGCAGCAATTATACAACAAAACACCTACCAGAGAAAACTGTAATAATGCCAGGCTCCAGTGATTCAGGAAAGACAAGAGGATTTCAAATTTGAGGCCAGCCTCAGCAACTTAGCAAGGCCCTGTCACAAAATGAAAAATAAAAAGGGCTAGGATATAGTTCCATGGTAAGTGCCCCTGGATTCAATACTCAGTTCCAGAAAAAAAGAGAAAGAAAAGAAAACTGTAAAAATAATACAAAGACATTATTCAATACAAAAATATCAGCACTTCAAGATCATGAGCAACTTAACTGACTTTTAAGGGGATGGCATAATTTATCCATACCATCACACTTATAAAAGTGAGAGACCATGTCTATTAATAACAGGACAGTAGACATGAACCAGAACCATCCCAGGCAATCTGTGACATATGGTCAAGCAAGTGATAATTCAAAAACAACATATCCTTCAAGAGAAATGTGGGAATGCCATGCATGTGGATGTGCACATGCTCAGTAGGACTTACCATCACCATTGGTAGTAAATACTAAAAGCAAGGCCTGGGTATTCTCTGGTGACATGATGTTCCAGTGCCCAAACAGCCGTATTTCAGAGATTTAGATAGACCTGACCCCAGTCCACGGGGTCCAGATCTCACCACTCACGTCACTCAGTTTCATATACTTCTAAATTTCTTTTATGAACTCCTTTTGATTTCAAGATCTCTTTAGTAATGTTACTTGGTTTCTAACACATTAAGATGTTTAAGGTAGTTTTCTGTTACTGGTCATTCTTCTAATAAAAGAAAATTGTATACATTTATGATGTGAAACAAGGTGTTTGATATATGTATACATTGTGGAAAGGCTCAATCAAGCTAATTAACCTGTGCCCCCTCCCTTTTATTTATTTTTTTTTAGCAATTTTTAGATTGAATTAGTCAGTTTTTCACTACTGTGACAAAAAAACTGAGAAAATCAACATAGAGGAGGAAAGATTTATTTACTTATTTATTTATTTCGGTACTGGGGGTTGAACCCAGGCACTTTACCACTGAGCTACATCCCCAGAGCTTGTCAATTTTTTATGTTGAGACTGAATCTTACCAAGTTGCCTAGGGTGGCCTCAAACTTGCAATCCTCCTGCTTGAACCTCTTGAGTTGCTGGGATTATAAGCATGTCCCATCACACCCAGCCAGGAGGAAAATGTTATCATGGCTAAGTTTCAGAGGTTTTAGTCCATGGTCAGCTTGCTCCATTGCTATGGGCTCACGGTGAGACAGAACATGATCATGGCAGAGAGGTGTGATAGAGCTCAGCTGCTCACATTACCATGGCTAGGAAACAGACAGAGAAAGGGGAAAAGGGACTGAGGACAAGATATACCCTTCTAGGGCATTTTCCCAGTGGACTACTTCCTCCATTTAGGCCTCACGTCCTACTGTTTCCATCACCTCCCAATGATGCCATCGAATCATGAATCCATCAATGGATTAATCCATTTATGAAGTCAGATCCCTCATGATCCATTTACTTCCCAAAAGCCCCACCTTTGAACACTGCTGCATTGGAGACCAAGCCTTTAACACATGAGTCTTTGGGAGACATTCCATTTCCAAACCACAACACAGGTACAATATATCAGTACAGTCACCATGGGGGCAATGGATCCCTTGAACTAATTCCTCCTGTGTAACTGAAATGTGTCTCTCACCTTTTCCTCAATACCCCCAATCTCCAGCCTCTGATCTGTCTGCTTCTATGAAACCAAATTTTTAAAAAAATTTGTTCTATTTAATTATACATGACAGTAGAGTGCATTTTGACACATTGTACACATATGGAGCACAATTTCTCATTCCTCTGGCTCTACATGGTGCAGAGTCACATTAGTAGTGTAATCATACATGTATATAGGGTAATAATGTCTGTTTCATTCCACTGCGCTTCCCATCCCCACACCCCCTTCCCTCCCCTCACTCCCCTCTGCCCAGTCCAAAATCCCTTCATTCTTCCCTCCACCCCCATTATGGATAGGCACATCACATCCTACACTACTTCTATTCCCTCTTTATCCATCATTTGAAATGGTAAACCCTTTTGGCAAACTTATTGTTTATATTGTAGACAATAATTGAACATATCATTTCTGTTTATTGCAACAAAACTGTCAATGCCTTAATAGGAGCTATTTGGCTTAAGGATGTATATTATTTACATTGGGTGCTATTAATGTTGGTCTCCCCTCTCGCTTCACACCCCACGTGGGCGAGGGAAAAGGTTCCTGTCAGAGGGATGGGCCAGCTGTAAATTAATCACTAAGAAATTTATTTAATAGAAAAAGCCACAGGAGACAATTATCTCTTGAATCAGGGGGCATGACAGATTGAGCCATGCTAAAGGATTTGACTCTAACAATGGAGGAGTCCACACTCTCTTTATTTATAGCAGTACACATCAAAGAGGGACCAGTAGGAGCCTCCCCCATGGGAAAAAGGATGGGGTGGAGCCAAAGGAGCCATTCTGCTCCAGCAGATCATCCCAGCAGGGCCTGCAAATTCTGGTGGTAAGCCACTGCACAGAAACCACATACCCAGGCAATCTGAAACAGTGTCTCATGGCTGCCAGTTCCTGAGAGTCAGACTTCCATGTCTGGTAACTTGACCAAGCCTGGTTTTATTTGCAAGCCATGGATGGCACCCTGCACTCCCCCTTAAAGGTGAGGTACTGGAAGCCTTTAGGGACACTATAAGACCACAGGGTAGAAACTGTACTGCCTCAGATCCATATCACTAGATAGGAAGACACACAAACAAAATGAAAAAACAAGGGAACAGAGCACCTCAAACCAAGATACTTCAACAATAGAATCCATAGACAATACAGTAGGAAAAAAAGTCAGAGAAGGAGTTTAGAAGGTACATAGTTAGACCAATCTTCAAAACAAAAAATGGTATCAGAGAAAAAATACAGGAGTGAAAGATCACTTCAATAAAGAGGCAGATATTTTTTAAAAGTATCAAGCAGAAATCCTCAAAATGAAGGAAACAATAAACCAAATTAAAAATTGAATGCAAAGTATGACCAACAGATTAGAATAACTTTTTTAGATTCAACATATGAGTGCGATCATGCATTGTCTTTCTGTGCCTGGCATTTCAATTAAGATACTGTCCTCCAAGTTCATCCATGTTGTCACAATGCAAGATTTCCTTCATATGCACCAAATTTTCTCTATCCATTCATCTGTTTGTTAATGGGCACTTAAGTTGATTCCACATCTTGCCTATTGTGAATAGTGTTGCAATAAACATGGAATAAACATGGAATGCAACTATCTCATCGATATATTGGTTTCATTTCCTTTGTATATACATGCAAAAGTGGGACTGTTGGATTACATATCACTTCTATTTTTAATTTTTTGAGGAACCTATATACTATTTTCTATAATGGCTTCTGTCATTGATTTCTGATTTTATTGACAATTATGGTCAGAGAACATAGAATAATATTATTCATTTTAAAATAATATGAAGCATCCTATGTGGCCTCATGCATGATTTTTTTTTCAATATTTAGTTTTTGCTCAAAATGTATTTACAGTCTCTACTCTTTTACTTCCTCATGGTACCTGGGTTGCCACTTCCATGTCTGTCATTCCTGGTGCCTGGAAGGGTACTAGGAAGAATTCTCGTCATGCGCTTCCCAGCCTGGGGCTGTGTGGTGCACTTCCTACCTTTACCCCCACATCTCTCAGAGTCTGCCCCTTGCCAAAATCCTCACTCACCAACTGTGACCTTTCCTAAGTTTGCATCATAGGCAGTAGCCCCTCCAACTACCCAGCCTCCCCAGCCTGGAAACCCACCTTCTGTCCCCAGGGGTCTTCTCAAGGCAACTCTCCCTACATGGGATTTGCTTATCATCTGTGAAGGGAAAGTGCTTGTCTTCATATATTGCATCAAATGAAAATAACGCTAAGTTTCAAACTTATTGGGCAACTTATAAACCATTTTAAATCAAACACACTAAAGGGAATCCGAATATGGTCTATCCTAAAATACACCACTTTTGCAAAGAATTCTTTGGAGCTGAAGACAACTGAGAAACAGGAGTCTGCTGAAATAGTTCTCTACCCTCCCCACCAATCTGCCTAAATGTGAAGCATAAATTTCTCTTTTTAAAGGCACACCTCTCTTCACTCCCTTATCAGGAGGAAAAGACAATTCTTATCTCTGGAGATGCACTGGCTTGAATCTGCATAAACAAATCTTAATGAAAGAACCTTATCTTCCACTAGTTCTCCATATATTTAACTTCCCACAGTTTACTGCTTCTAGAAACTCAAAGCCTTTTTCTTTTGCCTTGTCACTTCACCACAAATGTGTCATTCTTTGATAAAATAGTTCATCAACCTTCAGATGTGACAGCCTTTTGGGAGATTTCCTTTCAGTTCTCCAAAGCCTCCATATGCATATTAAATATATCTTTTTCTCTTGTTAATCTGTGTTGTGTCAATTCAACTTGCGGGGCTCCAGACCTGAACTTAAGAAGGCAGAGAAAAGGAATTTTTTTTCCCTCACCCAGAGGAGAAAAACTGACCCAAGGAAAATGAATTCTGTACTGATTGTGTAATAGGGACTTAGTGACTGATTTTGCTGCTGACTCTTCACTTGGGCCTGCAGATGCTCAATGGATACTGCAGGTTAGGTACAAGCAAGGTAAGTCTTGGCATCTCTGCCTTCATTTTGCATCTGTCTTCTTTGCCACCTTAAACTCTGGGTCTGGTTCCTGTCCAACTCTGTGCTAAGCCATGTTAATCATTGAAGGAATGTTCGTCTAAAGTTGGTAATCCTCCCCCTTCAGAGCTGAAGACACCAAGATAAGAGTAACTAAGAGACTTTTGAGATTCGCAAGGACATCCTAATTAACAGATTGTCAGCTGTCAGCTTTTACCACGGTCTGTTCCAGACCACTGGAGCAGCACCTAGAAGCCTCAGTCATTGCTCTGACCTGAAGGAACTAATGCTACCTTGCCTTTCTGACTTCTCCTTTTGCCTCATGGCACAGGCTCCATGGCTGTTTCTAGTCAACTGTGTCACTACTACTAAAGGAAACCTGATCCCAGGCCGCCTCCTTCGCCTGCCTCCTTGGCTTGTGTGGCTTGCCTGATTCAGACTTCATGATATTTCTACCCAACCTGTCTGCCCTAACTCCTCACTGGGTCAGTCTGAGGGATTCCCCAGCCTGGTCCTGATGCCGCCTATTTTCCCTCACACAGGCATTTCTCCTAATATGAGGTTATCAGATTCAGCAACAAACAAACAGAATATCCAGTTAAATTTGAATTTCAGGCAAAGAATAACTTTTTATTGTAAATATACTTGAAGGATATGGAAAATGACAATTCTCAAGACAGTGTGACCTGGGAGGAGTGAAAGAAGAAGAAGCCAAACATTAATCTTTTCCCAGTGATGGTAAAATGACCCCTGGAAGAAAAGATAAACTCTGTACCCTCCATCCTTGCCTAATAAAACAAATCTCAAATTTTTACAACCTCTTTTATGAATTCCCAATCTGACACATTCTGTTGAAGAGATTAAGTCATCTTTCAGTGTAACATATAAAACCCAGACCCCTTCTATAACTAGGGGCCATTTTCTACCCAGAAAGTGAGCCCCACCCCCATGCCTGACTCCACTGTTGAATAAAAGGCACAGCTGACCCATGAAGTCTGCTTCCATACTGGTTATTTGTGCTTTCATTATTGTGCTGAAACCATTTTGGTTATTTTTGCTTACAATAATTACATTGCCGAAAGCTTGGTTCTTGTTCCCAGTGCCAATCTGATAACGAGGACATGGTTTTGAGAAAAAGGAAAAAGATTTATTGCTATGCTAACAAAGGAGAAATTCAGTGGACTCCTGTCTCAGAGTCTGGGATTCTTCCCATCAGTAGCAACAGGGGGCTCTTAAAGAGGTAACTCAAAGGCTACATTCCTCTTGTTCTCTGTTAGAATTGTAATTCACATGTTAATTTGGGAGATAGTCATTCTTGAGATCTTCTTGTACCATCCCTATCCCAGGGATGCAAGGTTGGTTCAACATCCGGAAATCAATAAATGTAATTCACCATATCAACAGACTTAAAGTTAAGAATCACATGATTATTTCAATAGAAGCAGAAAAAGCCTTTAATAAAATACAGCACCCTTTCATGCTCAAAACTCTAGAAAAAATAGGGATAGTAGGAATATTCCTCAACATTGTAAAGGCTATCTATTATCTATGCTAAGCCTACAGCCAATATCATTCTAAATGGAGAAAAACTGAAAGCCTTCCCCCTAAAAACTGGAACTAGGCAGGGATGCCCTCTTTCACCACTTCTATTCAGCATTGTCCTTGAAACTCTAGCCAGAGCAATTAGACAGACAAAAGGAATTAAAGGAATACAAATAGGAAAAGAAGAACTCAAACTATCCTTATTTGCCAATGACATGATTCTGTATTAGAGGAGCCAAAAAATTCCCCCAGAAAACTTCTAGAACTCATAAATGAATTCAGTAAAGTAGTAAGATATAAAATCAATGCTCATGAATCTAATGTATTTTCATTCACAAGTGATGAATCCTCTGAAAGAGAATTTAGGAAAACTACCCCATTCACAATAGCCTAAAAAAAAAAAAAAAAAAACCTTGGGAATTAATCTAACAAAAGAGGTAAAAGACCTCTACAATGAGAACTACAGAACACTAAAGAAATAAATTAAGGAAAACCTTAGAAGATGGAAAGATCTCCCATGTTCTTGGATAGGCAGAATTAATATTGTCAAAATGGCCATACTACCAAAAGTGCTATACAGATTCAATGCAATTCCAATTAAAATCCCAATGATGTATGTCATAGATAAAGAGCAAGCAATCATGAAATTCATTGGGAAAAATAAGAGACACAGAATAGCTAAAGCAATCTTAGCAGGAGGAGCGAAGCAGGGGGTATCGCAATACCAGAACTCCAACTATACTACAAAGCAATAGTAACAAAAACGGCATGGTATTGGCACCAAAACAGACGGGTAGATCAATGGTACAGAATAGAGGACACGGACACAAACCCAAATAAATACAATTTTCTCATACTAGACAAAGGTGTCAAAAACATACAATGGAGAAAAGATAGCCTCTTCAACAAAAGGTGCTGGGGGAAACTGGAAATCCATATGCAAGAGAATGAAACTAAACCCCTCTCTCTCACCCTGCACAAAAATCAACTAAAATGGATCAAGGACCTTGGAATCAGACCAGAGTCCCTGCATCTTACAGAAGAAAAAGTAGGTCCAAATCTTCATCATGTTGACTTAGGATCAGACTTCCTCAACATGACTCGCAAAGCACAAGAAATAAAAGCAGGAATCAATAACTGGGATAGATTCAAACTAAAAAGCTTTTTCTCAGCAAAGGATACTATCAGCAATGTGAAGAGAGAGCCTACAGAGTGGGAGAAAATCTTTGCCACATTCACTTCAGATAGAGCACTAATCTCCAGAATCTATAAAGAACTCAAAAAACTTTATACTTAGAATACAAAGAACCCAATCAACAAATGGGCTAAGGAAATGAACAGACACTTCACAGAAGATCGACAAGCAATCAACAGATAAATGAAAAACTGTTCAACATCTCTAGTAATAAGAGAAATGCAAATCAAAACTACCCCAAGATTTCATCTCACCCCAATTAGAATGGCGATTATCAAGAATACTAGCAACAATAAGTGTTGGCGAGGATGTGGGGAAAAAGGTACACTCATACATTGCTGTGGAAAGGCAAATTAGTGCAGCCACTCTGGAAAGTAGTGTGGAGATTCCTTAGAAAACTTGGAATGGACCTACCATTTGACCCAGCTATCCCACTCCTTGGCCTATACCCGAAGGACTTAAAATCAGCATACTACAGTGATGCAGTCACATCAATGTTCATAGCTGCTCAATTCACAATAGCTGGATTGTAGAACCAACCTAGATGCCCTCCAATTGAATGGATAAAGAAACTGTGGTATATATATACAATGGAATATTACTCAGCCATAAAGAAAGATAAAATTATGGCATTTGCAGGCAAATGGATGAAATTGGAGAATATCATGCTAAGTGAGATAAGCCAATCCCAAAAAAAACAAAGGTTGAATGATCTCTCTGATAAGTGGACGATGATACATAATGGGGGGTGGGAGGGAGGCAAGAATGAAGGAAGGATGGATTGTATAGAGGAAAAAGGGGTGGAAGGGGTGAGGGGAAGGAAAAAATAACAGATTGAGACAAACATCATTACCCTACATACATGTATGATTACACAAATGGTATGACTCTACTTCATGTACAACCATAGAAATGTTTTACCCCATTTGTTTATAATGAATCAAAATAAATAAATTTTAAAAAAAGAAATGGAAATCTGTAATTATTTAGATAGATCTTCAATAAACACAGTTGATATGTTTACAAACTACCAAAATGAGTAGATCAGTTCCCAAGCCAAGGTAACCCCAGAGCACTGTGGAAATATTACACTTCCAGAATAGTCATAATGTGAGATAATTGAAACTATTACTATTTATTTCCAATGGCACAACAAATGAGCTCTAATATTTCATTAGACCCCTCAAATCTTAGAATACCTGAAATATATTTCCACTATCTGGGACAAAATGAGGCCAAATTGAAATGAGAAACCAGATAAATAATCCTGTATCACTGGGTGAAGCATTCCTTATTAGGCTGGTAAATATGTCCCAACATCATAAATTTACTTCCTAAAAATAAACATTCCCAGGAAAAGTATCCTTTTCAGAGAGGTGTTACTAGGGAAAATCTAAATAAATCGTCTAGCTTCACTTGCTCTTAGTTGACTTAAAAATCACTTAAAACTATTGAAGGTCACACAGCTGGGCATACAACATTAGTCTCTCACCATCTTTGCTGTAGGCAGCACCTCTGACACGTGGGTTATGAAGATCACAGTTACTGGGCACAGTGCTGCATACCTGCAATCCCAGCAACTCGGCAGGCTGCGGCAGGATTCCAGGCTGGGAAGTTTGAGGGCAGGCTGGGAAACACAGCGAGACCCTATCCCAAAATAAAAATTAAAAACGGCTGGGAGATATACTCAGTTGTCGAGTGCCCCGGGGTTCAACCCCCAGTACACCCACCCACACCAAGAAACGATGATAATGGTTGCCTAAATTACTCTGTAGGAACTTGACGTCCATTTTTGCTGAAAACATGGGCTCTTCCCTTTGACCTGCTGATGTGGCAGGGGAAAGCTTGGTGCCTCCACCTCCATATTGCATCTGTCTCTTTTGCTTCCTTAACCTTTTGGTCAGATTCTACTCAGCTCTACAGGTAGACATGTTGAACTCGGTGACATGATTTGCTGAGAACTAAATACAGGGCTAACCTGACCGAGACTTACCTAGCATCTCTCCTCCTACTTCAAGGTAAAGACACCTACCAGCCACATCACCAGGAACACCAGACCACGGAAGCAGTGAGGTACGTCTGAGCTCCTGGAAGATCTCCACTACTCCCAGAAAAGACAAGAGCATCCCTCCCTTGGGACTGGGATTGTGGCTCAGTGACAGAGCGATTGCCTACCTGTGTGAGCCACTGGGTTCAATCCTCAGCGATTGCCTAGCTGTGTGAGCCACTGGGTTCAATCCTCAGCGATTGCCTAGCTGTGTGAGCCACTGGGTTCAATCCTCAGCGATTGCCTAGCTGTGTGAGCCACTGGGTTCAATCCTCAGCACTGCACACAAATAAATAAATAAAGTTGCAGCAACTAAAATAATTAAAAATAAATAAATAAAAAGACTATACCTCCACTGTGTTAGCCTCTCTCCCCCTCATTATTCCTTTCCTATATTTGCAATCCCCTAACTCTTTGGAGTTGAGAAGTTGATTGGCAAATCTGGGATCCCCCTTCTCCACTGCTTGGCCACTGACCAAAGCTTTTCTTTTCCCCCAACACTTTTCTCTCAGACATTGGTTTTTCCATGGGACGGGCCTGTGGACCTGAGTCCAGTAACAGATTGACTAGATAAACAAAACCCCTGGGAAACAGACTCCACAAAAGACTGCCCAGGACCTTCCAGCAGACCTCAGATTCCCCAAGCCCATCTACCACTTGCTTTCTGGCCCTAGCTCTCAAGGTCAGTGCCAGGTGACCCTCGTCTAATTCCCTGAGAAGACTGGAGTTGTACAACTAGCTCCTGTTGCCTGAAACCAAAGATCAGAGACCAAAATCACTTCTATTTTTTGGGTAGGAGAGAGGGGGCTGGGGATTGAACCCAGGAGCACTCTGTCAATGAGCTATATCCCCACTTCTTCCCCACTTCTTTTTATTTTTTAGTTTGAGACAGGGTCTTGCTAAATTGCCCAGGCTAGCCTCAAACTTATAATCCTCCTGCCTCAGCCTCCCAAGTTGCTGGTATTGTAAGCATGTGCCACCATGCCCTGCTTCTCAAAATCACTTCTCATCTGAACTGTGCACAGAGAAGTTCCAGGAGGTTCCTACTTCATTTTTCATTTATTTCCTTTGTTTATGAGACAGGGTCTAGCTTTGTTGGTCAGGCTAGTCACAAACTCCTTGGACTTAGTGATCCTCCCACTTTGGCCTCCTGAGTGCTGGGATTGCAAATGCACACCACCACTCCAGGTTGGATCAGTACCTCCAATTCCTTAATAACCTCTTAGGAGTAAATCCAATTCAATTGTTTTAAGATTCCTGAGGCCAGTTTTTTTTTTTTTTAAACCCCATTTATTCAGTCCCAAGGGAACTACTTTCAAAGATGCATATAAAGGGAAGTGACTGTTTTCCTAATTTATAATGTATTGGTAGACATAAAAAGTCTAGTGTTCTCTGATACACTGGCAGCGAAACACTAGTAAGAAATAGGCAGGGTTACGAAGAAACAGTGGCGTGAGAACAGTAGTGCTGTGGTTTAGTCATGAGGTGTCCCATTTAAAAAAAAAAAAAGAGACAATGCAGGAGTGTTCAGAGGTGACATGATTACATTATGAGAGCTGTAATCAGGGTATGAATCCATGTGATGCATTAACAGTCTGAAAGGTCTATTGTACTGGGTGGTAACTATAGGCAGGTAGGGTGTGGCTGGAGGAAGTAGGTCACTGGGGGCATGACTTTGGGGTTTATATTTTATCCCTGGTGTCTTGATCTCTCTCTGCTTCTTGGCTGCCATGAGCTGAATAACTTTCCTCCTCCATTCCCTTCTGCCTCCATGTTCTGCCTCACCTCAGACCCAGAGCAATGGAGTCAGCTGACCATGGACTGAGACCTCTGAAACCATGAATCAGAATAAACTTTCCCTCCTCTAAGTTGTTCTTGTCAGGTGATTTCATTACAGTGATAAAATGCTGACTAACACCTAGTTCCATCAAGAAGACAATGGACCCAATATGCCCGTATTGGTAATTAAGAAAAATATGTAACTTGGCTAATGATGCGCCTCAGTAGTAGAGTGCCTGCTTATTTTGCATGAAGTTCTAGGTTCCATCTCAACACCACAAAAACAATTTTTTTAAAAGAAAAATGTTACAATTTATCCTATACATAGAATTTTTCACTTTTGTTTTTAAAATTATATATGAAATTAATGTTCCCATGAGACAGAATTCCAACTCTTCCAAGTCTTGGCCACATCCCCAGCCTCACTCCAGACCAGCCAGGCTAGCCTCCCGCTTCCTCCTCCTAGAAAGACTGTCAAATTTGCTCCCCTCCTTCCTGCCTTAGAAGAATGACTTTTTCTTTATCCTGTTATGGTCTGTGGCTCTACAAATTGAACTGAAATAAATTAATACAATTAAAAGACAAATTAAAGATGGGTGTGGTGGCACACACCTATAATCCCAGCTTCTCCGAAGGTTAAGACAGGAGGATTGCGAGTTCAAAGTCAGTCTCAGCAATTTAGTGAGGCCCTAAGCAACTTAATGAGACCCTGTCTCTAAATAAAATACAAAAAAGAGTTGGGGATGTGGCTCAGTGGTTAGATGTTCCTGGGTTCAATCCCTGGTATAGAAAAAAACAAAAGACTAAACCGGACCCAATGGCACACACCAGTAATCCCAGGTATGCTGAAGGCTGAGGCAGGAGGATTGCAAGTTCAAGGCTAGCCTGGGCAATTTAACGAGGCCCTGTTTCAAAGTGAAAACTAAAAAGGGTTGGGGGTGAAGCTCAGTGGTAAAGCACTCCCAGGTATAGTCCCCAGTACTGGGGAGGGGGGTGTGAAAAAGCATTCACATTTTATTAGATCTTGACATATTTATGTGGCACGAAAGCTTCATAGAAAGAAATGAAAACCCAAAGAACCAGGGCCAGGGGCTCGTATACCATTTTAAGAAAGAGAGATGAACCGTGGAGAAGTGGCAAGGCAAAGGAAAAGGGGTCAGGGTTAAGTGACTAGGAAATAAAAGGGAGACACTAATGGAAGATGAAGATTAGTTCAGTAAGATTTATTTGTACAGATTCATTTCAGCATTAATTCTCCATCTCCAGGGAGAAGACTGCCCTCTTCCTGGCACAGGGAGGGCATTTTCCCACAGGAATTAATGCCCTGATATCAGGTAGAAAGAGGGAGGGCAGAGGGAGAGCCCTTCCTGCATCTGCTGTTTCTCAAGTGCCTTCAGCTCAAAATAATCACCATGCCAAAGCGGCATGTTTTGGGGTGGCGTGTTCTGAGCCCCTTGCTGGCCTCACTGTTCCTTGCCGGGACACTCAGGTCTTGGCACCACTAACCACTTCCATCCCCACCTAGCTGAAAAGTCATCTCAGCAAGGCCTTTCTTGCCTGCCTGTCTAAGTGAAGGTATTCTGCACTCCTCTCTTGCCCCTTCATTCTGTATCCCAGCCTTTCCTTCTAATAACAACTTTGTTTCAAATACCTCGACGTGGGTTGGTATTGGCCCATCTCTCCCATGGACCAAGAGCACAGACTGTGCCTGCTTGTTCTCCAAAGCAGCCCAGCACTCTGCTCAGTGTCTGGCACAGAGGAGGCTCCCTAAACCTGTGGAAATAGGTAGGGACACATAAGGATAAGAATATGCAGCGTCAACCAGGGCTGACTCCGACTAGTGAGACCGTGGTCTGATACATTTGCTTTCTTTTGCCTGCCTGTACTTTTGTTAACAGTGGCTTTGACTATCACCCTTGCTACTCTGCCACTGCAACTGATTTTTAAAATGGACATGTTTCTTTCTCCGCCTCTCTCCCTGTTCCTCCCTAATCTCTCCCCCTCCCTAATCTCAAGCAAAACATGATTACCTTTCTTCCTCATCCTAGGCAGTTTTCTGTCCTTAAGCACATACCCGCCATAGGAATGAAGAAATCCAGACTTTGGAGATGGCACCAGAAGATCTCAGGAATGACTCTCTCCCAAATGAACAAGTGAATTACAACTCCAACAGTGGAATGTAACCTTTGAGTCACCTCTTTAAAAGCCCTCCTCCTCGATCCTACTGATGGGCAGAATCACAGCCTTTGGGACAGGAGTTCCCTGTGTTTCTCCTTTGCTAGCAAAGCTATAAACCTTCTTTTTTCTTTTTCTCAAAATGTTATGGGGCACAACTTAAGAACAGGACTGATCACCACTGAAAAGTCCAAACTTGAGAGTTTTTATTAAGCCGACGGGCTGACCGTCTCACACAATGCCCCAAAAAATGGCTTTTGGGAGAACAGCCCAACCATAGGGTTGTAGGGGTTCTTATACCAAAAATCACATCGATCCCTAAGTGTCTGTTGCTATAATTTGAAATTTCAAACTAACATCATGAGATCATCAACAGAGGGGGAAGTGGGTCAAAACGACCTTTATCTAGGTACAAATTAAAGAGTGATTACTAACATCCACACAATCACTGTTCATATGGCACATTGTTTAGGAGCAATAGGAATCAAAAGAGTAATTTTTCATTACATAAGAAATGTCATTTTTGTATTGCTAAACATGTCACGCTAAGTAACTGATGATGGGTACAGAGGCGGGGTGTTCCCATGGGAGAAGTTTATTTCCTATATAACATGGAGTCTCAGAGCAAAATGGAGTCTGTATAGTCATTACCCTTAGAGTCTGGCCTGTAACATTCTCGTGGAGCCAGATCTGTCAGCCCATCACAAAAACCATGTCCTTGTTAATGGATTGGCATTAGGGACAAGTAACACTTGTTGCTTTCTCCTTGTTTCGTTTTGTTTTAATTTCCTATTTCACAATAAAAAGATTAAGGTATTTGTACATTTTTAAAAGGAATTGTTAATATTAAAAACCTGATGAAACGCTTCTTTAATTTCAAGTAGTCACATAATTGGGGAAGCTCAAGACTCTATCATAAGTCCCAAACCAAAGAAGGTTCATTGCTGCAATGATCACCCCTTTCTAAACTTGATCAAGGAGTTCACTACATTGCACACTAGGAGAAAGGGAAGTGGACCTTGATCATGGATTTCAGGTTCGACCAGAGGCAAGGTCCCAAGCTTCATTTCCCAGCTGTGTTCATGAAAGCAAATAACCAAAACTCTCTGAGCTTTGGTTTCCTTTTACCTATAAACTATTATTTTTAAAATGTCAATTTTCATCTGTCCTTTTATACATAATATTTTGTTACTGGTGTTAAATAAAAATCACAGGATGGGGGCTGGGGATATAGTTCAGTTGGTAGAATGCTTGACTTGTAACTCGTAAGCACAAGGCCCTGGGTTCAATCCCCAGCACCAAAAAAAAAAAAAAAAAAAAAAAATCACAGAATGCCATTAGTTTTGTTTTGGACTAATCTCTTGCACAGATGAGGATAAAAATCAAAATGCAGTCACTCATGCTAAAGTTCTACATCACCATGCTAAAAATTAAGATGTTTAGCCTTCCAAGAAAAGATTAGACAGATAGCAACCAAACTTGATTGGCATGATAATGAAGTTTTCTCTGCCTTTAATTCTTACATCTTTTAATCCTTTAATTCTTACAAGAAGTAACTTGAAGTAAACTGATATCAACCAATCAGTTTATTTTTCTATTTTTCTATCCCCACCTTACAAGGAAAGTAACTTGGAAATGACCCATCACTTCTTGTTCTTTGATTCTGCTTTCTTCGGCCTGTCTTATAATACAAACATTCTTTGCTCTGCCCATTAGAACACTTTCTCTATTATATAGAATGAAGTACTGCCGATTTCTCGAGTTGAAATAAAGTCAATTAAAATCATTGAACTAAATTATTGTCATGGTGTCCTTTCAGACTGGTGACATTCATGCTTGCCATTTTAAGAAGTCAATGCTTCAAAAAAGCATGAAAACTGAAACCTCTTTGGTAGGTAGAACTGAATAAAACTGCCAATATTTGACCTTTTTTAAATTTAAAACAAAGTGGCGATTTGATTGGCAAGGTATAATCGGTGTTTTTTGACCTGGGGGTTCAGAGGAAAGCACAGCAATTAGACTTTGCTGACAGCCAAGGTGCTGTCCAAACCAATAACGTTGCCAAATGGTGCAACCTAACAGGAACCTTGATATTTTGGTCTCTACCGGATCAGGGTCTAGAGGCATTCAAGAGAAAATATTCTAATGTTAATGTCCCACTACTCCAATGAGATTGATAAAGCTCTCAGTTTCATTGTTGTCTCTGCTAAATGGAAAATTCTATAGGGGAAAAAAAAAAGTATTATTCACTTAAAAAATGAGGAAAAAGAATTTTCCCATAAAGCATGGCTAAGCCTTCATCTTGAGGTACAGCTCACAGATCATCTCCTCCCCATAGTCTGCATCACCCACAGCCACCACTCCATTAAAAAGGAATTTCTTTGTTTTTTCATGGTTAAGAGGGTGAGCAAAACACAGTCTAGGCAATCAGCATTTACAGAAAAACTCCAGTTTAAGAAATAAGGGAACATTCCACTGTCAAAGACACTTTTATTTATATGAGTTAAGTTAATGTAAACAATTAAAAATTTAAATCTCTTAAAGGAAACCGGGAAAAGATTCTGAACACCTCTAACATGGTTTTCTGTGGTCATCTTAACTACATTTAGTTGTTTTTTTTTTTTTTTTTTTTTTTTTGTACCAGAGATTGATTGAATCCAGATGCACTTAACCACTGAGCCACATCCCCAGCCCTTTATATTTTGAGACAGGATCTTCCTAAATTGCTTAGGGCCTCACTAAATTGCTGAGGCTGGCTTTGAACTCTCGATCTTCCTGCGTTAGGCTCTGAGCTAACTGGGATTACAAACCTGTGCCACTGAGCCCAGCTACATTTAGATTTTTAATCCCAGTCTCTTCTTGATCTTCATAAACACAAATGTCAAACCAACACACTTGTTAAAATTAGGTTTGGCTACAAGTGATAAACAAAGCACCAAAATTAGAGTAGCATGAACAAAATGTCAGAGGGCAGAGTGGGCAGTGTGTGGTCACCCGCCTGTGCCTGGGAGTCCGCTTTCTCACATGGTCACCCTTCCAGCAAGAAGCCAGGAGGACGCTGACTTTTCAGCCTCCAGACAGTCTTAAGAGGGAGACATCACTGTTGAGTAGAGATGAGCAGTCCAAATTCTACCAAACATCCCAAAAAAAGCCCCAAGCTCCACAACATTTCCATCTCCTTCCTTATTCATCAAATGTTAATTGGTTCTTCATAAATGCAAATATGTCAGGCATTTGCTAGAAACAGGAGAGAACAAGTTTGAACCCGCTAGACAAGGTACAGGAGCTTTCATTTAGTGAATGGAACAATAAAAAATAAATAAATAAGGGTATATGCATATGCAGAGCAAGAAATTTGAAGTTCAGGCAAATGTGCAGTTCAGGTGGAGATGGTCATGAAAAGCTTCCGTAATTTTCCTTACTGTTGTTAGGCAACATGCAGGAGAAAAGAGAAATAATAACAAATGCACCTTGAAGTAGACCATGTATCTGCAATAACAACCCTGAAGCGAGTTTCCTGAGTAATTATTTAACTATACTCCATAGTGCAGCTAGCATGAGGCTGCTTAAAATGGTAAACAAAGGTTAGCCAGGGGTACTTTGCTGGAGGAGACAGCTCATTCAGTTAGAAAAGCTCCTTTTGTTACCAGAAGCTACTAAAAAAAAAAAAATCTAAGCCCTTGAAGTCATTTAAGCAACTCTGAGGGAATGATGCTTTCAGTCTTTGAAGAAAGCATTTTACAGAGAAAAATCCTATTAAACAACACATGCCTAGGTTATTATAAAGATTCAGGAATGAATGAATATGGTAACTCCAGCCATGTAGTGGGAGAGACACCTAGATTGTAAAATCTCAGTGGTGTGGTGAAGCCTATAATCTCTGACACTGGGGACGCTGAGGCAGGAGGATCACAAGTTCAATGCCAACCAGGGCAGATTTGCCAATTAGTCTCAAAATAAAATAAAAAGGGTAGGGGTTGTGGCTCAGTGGTAGATGGTATCTGGCTTCAAACTCCAGAACCACCCCCACTTAAAAAAAAAAAAAAAAAAAAACCTCTATAGCAAACTTCAGAAGTTCAGGGCGGCCACAGAGCAGAGTCCTGGCTAAACCAGATGTGGGCAGCGTGGCTATGTGTTTTCTGTGAGCAAGAATAAAATGAAATTCCTCAAGGAAGAAAGAAGGCAAGGTGTCCACAAGGAAGCCACCATTAAATGTTGTAGAGGTCCAAAAATATAAAATGTAGCCAGACCTAATTTTAATATTTGTGTTCATGAAGACCAGGGAGAGAGTGTAGTTGAGATAACTACAGAATGAGGCCAGGGAGTGCTAACCTAACCCACATGGACAGGGACTGCTAGAATAATTCCCATTCTACCTGCCAGAGGCGGATGGCAGAGGAGGGCAGAGGTAAGCAAAGACCTTGTCTTGGTCTGACTCTTCGCACAAAGCAAACACAAAAATAAAAAAATCATGGAGTCATTGCTGTGACTTCTATGCCCAGAAGCTATAGGGAATTTCTTTAGAAGTTCATTTTCATTTCAAGAGGTTAAAATCGGTTGAACACCATTTTTAGCATCTGGAGTCTGAATTTAATTGTAGTGATAATTCATGATCATTTAAGTAGGAACAGATCCTTCAAGGAAGGAAAGAAAATCTTCGATGAATCAGGTCCTCTTATAAAAATTTGCTAATAGTTTTTAAATTGAAGCTTGCTATTGTTGGGATCTGGAATGTTCCCCAAAATCTCACATGTTGAAGTTTCCGTCCCCAGTTTGGCAATGTTGAGAGGTGAAGCTTTTGGAAGTGATTGGATCATGAGAGCTTTATCTTATCAATGACTGAATCCATTGATGGGTTCATAATTGAATGGACTGTTGGGAGTTGGTGGAAACTGTAGGAGGGGCTGCCTGGAAGAAGCAGGTCATCAGGGGTGTATCCTGAAAGTATGTCCCTGGCCCTTTCCTCTCTTCTCTGCTTCCCGCCACCATGAAGCAAGCAGCTCTGCTCTACCACATGCTCCCTGCTGTGATGTTCTGCCTCACCTCAGGCCCAGAAAAAATGAAACCAAGTGACCATGGACTGAAACTATAAGCCAATCCCTAAATTGATTTATCTCAGGTATTTTATTACAGCAACTGAAATCTGATTGGCATAAAGTTGCTTATACTGAGACATGTAGTATAAAGCTAACATTTGATTTTCCAAGTTTGCAGTACAAAATAAGAATGAGCATGTCCTGAGACATTGCCCTCTCATGCTATCCCCAGAAAAGACAAGGCCATATGTCATCTGGCCCCAAGAAAGCCCTGGGCTCTGAGCACTGAGCTTCTCTCAGGTCCTGTTTGACAGTGGCAAAGCTCACCTTCCTAGCTCATAGACAGATGCCCTGGACATGAGGGCATGCAAGCCCCAATGGCCCACTAAATGGGAACAAATATCTCTTTATTCTACTCAGGCTTTTCACAATGAAAACCAAACAATCTGAATACTCAGTGTACATTTGAGTTCCAGGCAAAATGGGGTTCAAAGACGATCAGAGGAGAGTATGCCATGCAGCTGTTCATTCACTGCAACCTGACATCATTTCAATCCCAGGTTCTTGGGTTTGTAGGGAGACAGAATCTGCTATCCCATAGTATGCCACTTTGTCATGAGGGTTATTTTGAACTGAAAGCAACTGAAAAGAAATAAATATAAGAAAAGTTATCTGCCCTCCCCATCTTTACTAAAAGCAGGACAGAAATTTGCAAACATTTTCTTCATCTTCTCTCCACCAGGAAGGACAAAAGTTGATCACTGGGGACAGCTTTAGACCTTTACCAGCCAGGAGATGGCACCAGAGGAAGCCATATAACACCTTTTACTAACCAGTCTTTATCTACCAGTAGTTTCCCACAGTTTGAGTCCAAGTCTCCTGGCAGCTCTGATGCCATAGAGTAGAATCCGCTGAGCCAGGGAACAGAAAACAGCACAAGACCCCACAAAATGAGCCCGCATGGTGGTCATGCACCTCTCCTCCTGGTTTCCCACTTGTTTTTCACCAGCACCCCCTTTCCAGGTAGCCACCCTTCCCATGCAGCCCATTGGCCCTCATGGGTTTCCGGTCTCTGCAAGCCCTATGTCCAGCTGTCCCCTTTGTCCCTTCCACCTCCTACTCTTTCCTACCTAACCAACTTAGCAATTTTCCTTGATTGGCTGCTTTTAGATGAAGCTGGTTTCTTGTATTTTTTTTACTAAGGGACGAATGAGGGATAGATTTGGGGAATGACAGCAGATTGAATGAAGTCTTAATAGGCACATGATCAGATGGCATGAGGAGGATATTCCAGCCAGCAGGTGGAAAGTATTTCTAATAAATACTGTGGAGGAGGCTGCTAGTTTTCGTTCCACAAATACCTGTCCCATCCTCTAAATAGTAGAACACCAACTCCTGACTAAGTGCGTGGCTTCCTACAACAAAGGCTTATTTCTCCACCTTTCATTTGGCTGAGCGAGCTGTGTTTAAGTTCTGCCAATGCAAAGTGAGTGGACGTGCTGTGTCTGGTCACCTGCCCCTTCTGACCACACCCTGACACAGGAGAGGCATGCCCTCTGTAACCACCAGCCCAAATACAGACACTGAAGGGCCATCCCGGACTGTGCACAACAGCCTGGGTGTCGCTGGAGATGGGGACACACACCAGTTTACACTGGAGCTCTTCAGTCAGAAGTTATTTTGTCTACACTTTATTATTAGAACAGCTTAAATATATCCTACTTAGGATGTATTTTATTATATATCATATTATTTAGTGCATATTATTTAATAATTAAATGTCATGTTATTTAATACGAGAACCCTGCCTGGAAGTCGATTGCCTATTTCACTCTTCTAGGCAGAAGGACTGTCCTTAGCTAGGAAGGGGAACTAGGGGCACACCTCATTCATCAGGGCCTAAAGGGCAAAGCTGTTGAATCCTGGGCTGGAAGAGACTTGAAATGTCACTTAGCCTGGATGAAAGAAATATGAAGCTGGGAAAGATCACTTGATCCATGTTCCAGCTATAGCTTAATGAAGTCACAGCCTCCACTGAAAGAAACTTTAATTTTAACTTGATACAGTGGGGCACTCCTGTAACCTCAGTGACTCAGGAGGCTGAGAAGGAGGATGGAAAGTTCCAGGCCAACCTGGGCAACTTGGCAAGACCCCATCTCCAGATAAAATAAAGGGCTTGCCAGCCTGGTGGCACAGGCCTGTAACCCCAGGGGTTGGGAGACCAAGGCAGAAGGAGCAGGAGTTCAAAGCCAGCCTCAGCAATTTGTTTATTTCTTTTTCTTTCTTTTTTTTATTTGTTCTATTTAATTACACATGACAGCAGAATGCATTTCGATTCATTGTAGACAAACGGAATACAACTTTTCATTTCTCTGATTGTGCAAGATGTAGAGTCACACCATTTGTGCAATCATACATGTACATAGGGTAATGATGTCTGTCTCATTTCACCATCTTTCCCACCCCCATCCCTTCCCTCTCCTCATTCCCCTCTGCCCAATCCGAAGTTCCTCCATTCTTCCCTTACCCCTTGCCCCCCATTATGTATCAGCATCCATTTATCAGAGAAAACATTTGGCCTTTGTTTTTTGGGGATTCGGCCTCAGCAATTTAGCAAGGCCCTAAGCAACTTAGCGAGACCCTGTCTCAAAAAAAGCCAAAAAGTCTGGGATGTGGCTCAGTGGTTAAGCACCCCGGGTCGAATCCCCAGTACCAAAATTAATTTAATTAAATTAAAATAAAGGATTTGGTGGTCAAGCACTTATTTAACATGTGTGAGGCCCCGGGTTCAATTCCAGTATTGAAAAAAAAAAAATTGTTTATTTGAAAGCTGACTCCTAAACAAAGCACCTAGGCTGATTTTGTCCTAGGGAGCACCAGTCATTGACTTCATATTTGGTGCAGTCCATTCGTTTTACAGATGAGAAAGCTGGGGCACAGAGAGATGGGTTTATTTCTCTAAAGTCGTTCAGCCCTGAGGAGAGAGCAGAGCTTAGAAAACAGGTCCCCCTCTGAGACCTGTGGCTGCTCAATCCATGCCACTCTGCAGCTAAAGCCACAGGCATCTTGCTCCTGAAAGAATGGACATTTTTTTAAGCTGTCTGTTTTATCTCAACTCCCTAGGGTTTCCCTCCCAGTAATGGGAACAAAGCCCTTAAAGCTGTTCCAGGAAACAGCCCCAAACAGAGAGTAAAAGAGTAATTGGAGCAAGATAGTATTCAGGCAGTTAAGACACCAGAATCTACACCCTATTGTAAAACATTGTGAAACATGTTGTATGTTATCAGCAAACCCAGACCCCCTTTGAATTTTCCCGGCAGCTTTGTTCCCCATTTTTCCTTTTTTTTCCCCTTTTCCCTTTCATGTGCGACCCCTCCCAATGTGTGGTTTCTGCCTTTATAAACCTACAAGATTTTCTGCTAGGGACTCGACTCCTGGACTCCTGCGTGAGTCATGAGTTGGGTCCCAGAGCGCTGGAATAAACACCTCTTGCGGTTTGCATCAAGTGACACCTCCTGCGGTTGATTGGGGTTGCCGTCGATCCATGGGACAGAGTTGGGGTTTCCTTTTTGGGGGTCTTACACTCCCTACTGCCAGGCACGCAGGCAAGCAGGGACAATCAAGTACTACTTTGATTCTGACTCAAAAGTCTGTACTTACAGACATATCATTCCTTCCTCCTCTACCCCTTCTCTTCCTGAAAACTTCAGGCCTGCAGCCATTAAGTCATTACATGGTTGAGCAGGTGCCCTGTGTATTTCCTGACTTTACTAGTTGTTTTGTAGTTACACAAGAGAATATCATTGTTTGTGGGAAATATGTGCTAAGGTATTTAGGAATCGGGGGCATTGGATTGACAACAATTCTCAAATAGTTTAGGGAAAACAATTCTCAATTAGTTTAGTTCTGTGGACTACTTTAAATCTTTGATGTCAAAATAAAATATAACCATGATAAAAGTAAAAAGGGAGGGTTGTCAATTAAAGGGAGTCAGGAAAAAAAGTAGCTAAGAGCTCAACAATTTCACATACGCTATTCACATTCATAAAGGTACAAACTCTGGGGCCAGGCTGCCTGGATTCAGATCTCAGCCCTGTCATGTGTGTGACTTGGCGAAAATCACTTAACCTCTCTGAACCTCAGCTTCCTCTTTAATTAAATGAAGATCATTAGGCTGGGTGCAGTGGTCCATGCCTATAATCCCAGATTCTCAGGAAGCTGAGGCAGGAGGATTGCAAATTGGAGGCCAGCCTCAGCAACCTAGTGAGACCCTGTCTCAGAATAAAATATGATGGGCTTGGGGTATGACTCAGTGCCAAGATTCAATCATCAGTGCCAAAAAAACAAACAAAACCAAAAAGTCAAATATTGAGTATCATTATAGTATCTACTTCCTAGGAAAGTTATGAAAATTAGATGGGTTCATATTTGTTAAGTGCTTTGAAAAGTGTCTGGAACTTAGGGTCAGATAAACAGACCTAAAACAAGTAGAATGTCCCTGGAGTTATCCATAATGGAGTAACCTCACACATGTTCACTGTGGGGAAGAGGGAGTGGAAGGAAAAGAAAACCACTTAACTACATTTCTTAATTGAAAAGAAAAGTTAGAAGCCATTATGAGCAAACATTGCTACTTTTCTGACATTTGGGGGCTTAGGTTTTACTTGAGAAGAGCAAGTAACAGAAGCTGGGGTGACCTGTGCAGCTGACAGATGAGTGGCAGGGCAGAGGTTAGCCATGGTGCCCAAGAGCAGAGAAGCTCCTAAAATGGGGCACTCAGCTCAATGTATCTGCCTGCCGACTGTAAAAACTTTTCCCTGGCGACCTCTGGACTCCAGAGTCAGCTCAACTCCCCTTCCTGCCCGACAGAGGCGTTTGCTCCGACCAACAGCGACATCTACAGGCCAGCCCCGTAAAGAAATTTGCTAATATCCAAGTCAGCCGGATTCCTGAAATCCTGGAATTGCCAGGCTTCTAGGCCCAGCAACAAAGAGCAAACTGTGAGCAGTCGTTAGATCCGTGTTTCTATTTTCAAATGCAGTTTACTTTGGATAGTAAACGGCCTATGCATAAGGCAGGTGGGACCCCACTTACAATAACTAAAATCATAGTACATATAAGAATAATCTTTTTTTTTTTTTTTTTTGGTACCAGCCCTATTTATTCTTTATTTTTGAGACAGGCTTTTGCTTGATTGCTTACAGCCTGGCTAAGTTGATGAGACTGGCTTTGAAACTGCAATCCTCCTGCCTCAGCCTCCCAAGCCCCTGGAATTACAGGCATGTGCCACTCCTCCCAGCCAGGAATAATCTTAAGAGCTTTTAGGACACTACATGAAATAAAATTTTGCAAGAAATCTTAAAAATATAAAGAAATCAAGATATATATCATATACATGGATTTTTTAAAAACCTGAGCATTGTAAGTTATCATCTGAAATGTTTCTAAACCTTATGAAATAACCAAAATATGTAAAACTGCAAAACTAATGTGAAAAACACCCTAATGACAGTAGAATGTATTAATGGAGCCCTTACCTTGTGTCAGGCATAATGCCCCAGGCACATTATCTTGATAATTTTTCTTTTTTATCTTTATAGTCTTGTGGGACAGATATTACCGTTCCCATTTAGTGGAAATGTATTATTTATCTAAGTTAACAGCATCACCGTGTCTTAACCTATGAAAACATCACTCCACTTTCCTTTGGGGAAATGATCTGACCTTGATTTCAGCATTAGGGCTATTAATCTAGGTGTTCTGCTCTCCCCTAACCAAGGGACAGGTAAATTACTTCAAGGGCAATGATTCATGCTATTGCTTGTTTCTTCTCAGAAATTTTGAGTAGAGAAACAAACAAGAAAAAAAAGGTTGAAATTCAGTCCTGCTAAGAAGGTTGATTATTACCTGCTAGCTAGCCTAAGGGTAAGAAGGCAAACCCAGGTAGCATCAGTAGAGCACCATTTCAGCTTACAAACAGAAGCCTAAGGAAAGGGAGTGGTGTTGGCAGAGTCTTTTGCAGCCACAGCAGAGGGGACACCTGTTAGGATGTGGTTAACCACTGGCAATCGCTACCAAGGGCTAGTAGAGAGGAAGTGGGGAAATGAATATCCTGACCTCCTCTCCCGTCTACTCTGATTTTCTACCACTGGCCAAACAGGATCAAAATCCATAGGACAAGCCCTGGGGGTGAGCTCTGTGGTAGAGTCCTCACCTAGCATGTGTGAGGCCACATTCCATTCACACACACACACACACACCAGAGAGAGAGATAAACCAGAGGACAAAAACAGCCCAAATGAAGTAATGCATAGAGGTCAGCTCCAAAAACACCCTGCAGGAAAGAGAATATTGAAGGGGCAAACTGAGTCTGGCCAGCACACTTTCCAAATAGTCTATTTGTGCTAAAGACAGAATTTTTTTTTAATCTTATAAGAAGCCAAACTAATATGCCCCATATTATAGTCCCATATAATAAGCTCAAAGAGGTAAAGTTACTTTATGAAGATCACATAGAAATATGTGTAGAATTCTAAAATAAATTTAATGGAAATGTAAAAGCCTGCAAGAATTTAATACATCCAGTACATGTGTGTATATATACAAATTGCTGAATCAATACACAACCTAAAAGTACATCCTGGTGTGCATAAGAATGCAGTGTGTTATATGAG
The DNA here is from genome assembly GCF_902686455.1 of Sciurus vulgaris. Classification (NCBI taxonomy): domain Eukaryota; kingdom Metazoa; phylum Chordata; class Mammalia; order Rodentia; family Sciuridae; genus Sciurus; species Sciurus vulgaris. The sequence continues at coordinate 56,822,265 of NC_136466.1, forward strand.
TCATCACTGGGGAAGGAAAAGCTCTTTTGTTAAACTGAGGGAATTACTCCGATATTTGGGAAGTAATTTAGATAAATCACAACATAAACCTAAATCCCAAATTGATTAAAGGCTAAAGTATCACAAAATATTTATGGACATTTCTGATAGAAAATAAACTTTCTTAACACCTTAAATCCAGAATCCTATACATAATCAATGTGGAGATAAATTCCTTTCCTTTAGATGGGAGGTTTGTTTTGTTTTGTTTTCAATTACCCCCAAAACAATCATTGGTTAGGAAACTTCTGCAGGGCATGCTTCAACAGAAAAAGAATATAAAGCAATAGAGAAGAAAACAGGATCCAGAGAAATATCTGCACTCATGTTCATTGCAGCAAAAGCAGCAGCTAAGAAATGGAAATAATCTAAATGTGCATCAGCTGATGAAAGGATAAAGAAAATAGTATATACTAATCATGAAATACTATTTAGTCATAAATGAATGACATTCTTTCAGTTGTGATAATGTGGATGGAACGGTAGGTCACTAAGTGAAATAAGTAGGCCCAGAAAGACAAGAACCACATGATCTCACTCATATGTAGAATCTAAAAAAGTTGATTTCATCGAAGTTGAGAGTAAAGTGTTGGTTGCCAGAGATGAAGAGAATGGGGCAGGGGAGCAGCAGGGAGAGGGTGATCCCTGGGTTATACACAGTTAGACAGGAATAAGAAGTTCTGGTGTGCAGTTGCACAGCAAGGTGCTACCTATAACATATTTCAAAAAGCTATAGGAAAGGATTTGGAATATTTTTGACACATTTGTTAGGTACATTTAACCTGATGTAAATCAATGTGTACATGAATCAAATCACATGGTACCCATTTGTATATAGCTTTTGTCTTCAGTTAAAATTTTAAATTAAAAAAAAATATGGAGGTAAAACAGAAATGGTGGGTTGACTGGTCCAGAGAACTGCTTTTTATTACAAAGATCCTAGCCCATTTGAACGTCTAACAGCACATAAGTATTGCTTTGACTTTTAAAAAGATATAAAGAACATAGTACACCTCCAGTGATGTGCACCTATAGTACCAGCAACACATGAGGCCGAGGCAGGATTGCTTAAGCCCAGGAATTAAAGCCAACCTGGGCAACATAGCAAGACCCCATTTCAGAAAACAAAAACAAAAAACAAAAAAAAGCAGAGGAAAATATTTGTTACCTAAGTTTCTAAACTGAAGTTGGAAAAACTACAAAAGTTTAAGATTTGACTGAATGAAAAATTCAAGACTTCAGTATATCAAAATGTAACAGCTTTCTGGAACTGAAGAATAAAGGCAGCCCCATGAACCCTAATCTCTTCGTGATCTTCTTAAACCTTAAATTGAACAAATACTACAAATTAAACCAAACTCCAGTAGTTATGTGGAAGGGGTGGGTAAGTGTACAGAGGCTACAAAATGCAAAAATGGTCACTATTGCAAACATCTCCTGAGACCAGAAAAAATATGAGAACAAGTGAATCAATGGGTAAAAGACATGAACGTGTTGGGGACCACAGGAGGAGAAGAATGTATCTCAGCCTCTTCAGCATTCCCAGGAGAAAATACCACAATGTTCTGTGATTGTAGAGCAAGGGAGAAGAGGCTGAAGGGACTTCCTGAAGTAGAGAGGGGAGTGCAGAACATAATGGCATTGCAATTTCCTTTGTGGCAAGTGCCTCATCTCCATTGTGTGAGGTCTTCATGATGAGTGGCAGGAGCCAGGTCCTTCCATACTTCCTATGGAACCATAGTCACTTCCTATGGGGCCACAGAGCCTGCTTTCGGATGGATGGGTGCTCTCTCATGGGACTGCAGTACAGCAAGACCCTAAGAATGTTATGGTTTACAGCAGTGGCAGATCCAAGCATGCTAACCACAGTCCACAACTGCACAATGGGGGCTGGGAACTGCCAGCAGTAGTGGCCAGATGCAGGATTTAGGAGGGAGGAGCAACAGTCATGAAATGTTCAGTATAACCAGTAATTAGCAATTCAAGGCTCCTAGCACCTTCAAATACCATAGCAAGCAATGACATATACAGATGTACATTTTTATTTTTGTGGTTAAAAATATTACTAAGCAACTTTTATTTAAGTCAGTAAAAAAGAACAAAGAGGAGCAATTTAAAGGCAAAAATTTTGAGAGAACATTATGACAAAAAAATGACTCTTTATTGTGCTTAGAAATATGAGTAGAAAAATTATGTAGTAGTTTCAAAGAAAGCGTTCAGGAATTCAACAGCCAAGATTACAAATCCCAGTCACCCCCTCTAACCAACATACAAGAGATATCATTACAAAGTGGCCACCATGTCATAACACCAGCAGGCACACAGGAGGATGGAGAGCTTCTTTAAATACCTCACTAGAGGAAAAGTATAAACATAAAATATTTGAAATCAAAGAGAACACTGACATAGCTTTTATTCTGGAACACTTGTTTTAAAATATGATGCTGGGAAAATAGGATATAAAAACGTATTTCAATCAAAAATAATTCTGCATAATTTCACAAAATGAACATGGTCTATCATGATGTGATTACTAAAAATGTTAAGAATGTTTAACTTTCTTCAGATATAAATGAAATAGGGCTAGAATACTTAAACATGTGACACAAAAAACAAAAAACATAACAAGATTTTTATAATGACCAAATTGCATGATTTTCTTAAACTAGTGCTTACTCTTAGAAGCATCTCTCTCTCAAGTCCATTTTGAACCTGATAATATGGAGGGAAATCTGGCTTTCAGTAGGACCATTTAAAGGTAGTCCTTAGTTCAATAATGGGGAGCAAACAATGGGAGAGGCATGGGAGGAGGTCTAGAAATGCAGGATTCCAGGACGGACTGCACATCATGCATTTATGTTACTTATTATTAGTTAAACATTCTCTTGATTTAAAGAATCACACAGTTCTACAAGGCTTATAAAAAAAAAGCAACTTCTGTCTCCATGCCCCAAGCTCCTAGCAATGACTCTTTCCAAACTTACCTTCTTCTCTTAATAAGCCCATGTTGCTACTGATTGTTTTAATAATTTTAGGAACAGAAAATGAAGAACTATTATAGAAAATGAAGAACTGCTTTCCATCTGCCTTCATCTGATTTCTTCTTGCCAACAGCCTCTCACTAGATTTATCATCCATACTTGGCTTGATCCATATTCGATGGTGACATTAGAATACCTAGGTAAACAGTATTCTCAGCTGGTCATGGAACACACCATGAATACCTTTCCTTCTCTGGTACATTGATAGTTGTTTAGTTTTGTATTTGATTGCTTCTCTGTGTCATAATCCAACCACAAACTCTCCACCAGTTGTAAACTCTCTATACATCCTGACACAACAGGTTGTCTACAAAGATCTTCTTCTTCAAGGACTTCTGCTCTGGTCCAGTCTGACAGGAATAGAGGAAGTAGGGGTTGCCAAGCAGAAGGGGAGCATGGTGTGCCAGGACAGAAGCCTCTGGCCTGAACCAGTACAAAGGCTACTGTGCAACTTCCCAATGAGGAGTCTCTCAACAAAAACAAAGCAAACATCTGGGTATGGTGGCACATTCCTACAACACCAGCCACACTAGCAACTTGGGAGGCTGAGACAGGAGTACCAAAAGCCAGCCTCAGCAACTTAGGGAGGCCCGAATCAACTTAATAAGACCCTGTCTCCTGATAAAAAAATTTAAAAGGGCTAGGGATGTAGCTCAGTGGTAAAATGCCCCTGGGTTCAATCCCCAGTATGAAAAAATGGGGAGGTCATAGGGAAGGAAGCAACCTGCCCAGAGTTCTGAGTACATGATGCCACATGTGGAGGTTCAGGGACTAAGAACAGTTCAAGAGCAACTGTAAAAGCCTAACAGCTGAAGAAAACAGTCAGGTTGTATGAGACATCTAGACATGCTTTCACTAGCATGCTGCACAGGCATCTTTGGCCTCAGAGCCCTAGGCAGGTGACAGGTTCCAGGGCAAGAGCACAATCTATATCCACCCTGCAGATCTCTCCCAAGTTGACATAGCCATCATAGCAAGAGCTATTACTGGTGGTAAACACCCTGTCATTTTAAATAGCAAGTGATCCCCCACGTGCTAGGGTCCTCAGCATATACATAAGCACACATTCCCTTTCAATCACACCTTTTCCAAAACATGCCAGAGGAGGGTATGCCCCACATAAGAATTCCTTCCTTACTTAGGAGACATCCTGCATCTACTGTAAAGGCTTCTATTTTGTTCTCTATTTTGTCCCATATATTCCCAATTTCCTACCAAGATGTGTGCTTTCTCTAATTATAAAATGATCATGTACAACTAGTGACATAAAAATTCATCCAACCCATTTTTTACTAAATATGGTTATATTGTGAACATTATGAGCTTTTTTAAAAAATGAGTCTCTTAATTTAGACAGAGTTGTGGGGGTGATAGGATATTAGCCAACGTCATATTCAGGGTAATGCATTTAATCAGAGTAAATCTTTATTTTCTTGGTCTTCTTTAGAGCAGCTACAGGAATGTCTAAAAGACCTTAAATAAGGCCAATCTAAAGCACCTTTACTGAAACTTGATTCCTTGGGCCAGTGGAAGGTCTTTACTGTAGTTGATGGTACTAGGGGGAGAAAAATGAACAAATTAAATGAATGATAGTATATAATATAAAATACTTTTATGCCATTAAAAAATACAATCCATTTAGGTCAGGGACAATGGTGCATGCCTATAAATTCAGCTACTCAGGAGGCTGTGGCATAAGGATCACAAGTTTGAGGCCAGTCTTAGCAACTTACCAAGAACCTATCTCAAATTTTAAAAAAGAAAAAAAAAATCTAAATTAGAAAATAAAAAGGGCTGGGGATGCAGCTCAGTGGTTGAGCACCCCTGGGTTCAATCCCCAATACTACAAAACGAACAAACAATATATATATATACACACAAACATACAAGTTAGAAATTAATGAAGAAAAATTTCAGGATACAAAACGACGTTAGTATGGATCCAGTTTTATAAAAGAAAAAGAAACACAAAGTCTGAAAGACACATATCATACATATTACTCAGTCTTTCTTCTGAATAGGACTCAAGAATATGGAGACTGTATCTTTCTGTATCTCTCCATAATTGTATTGAACTAGGCATGGTGGTGCATGCCTGTAATCCCAGCAACCTGGGAGGCTGAGGCAGGAGAATTATTCAAGGCCAACATCAGCAACTTAGTGAGGCCCTAAATTACTCAGTGAAACCTTGTCTCAAAAAATAAATAAAAAGGACTGGAAATGTAGCTCAGTGGTGAAATGCTCCTGGGTTCTATCCCCAGGACCACAAAAATAAAAACAACTTAAATAACTTGTATTGAATTATAAACACACACACACACACACACACACACACACACACACACACACATAAACACATATTCCCATTTCAATAGAAATAAAATTTAAGAAAATAAAATAATTTAAAAACTAGAAGCTTCCCAATTAACTACTTACCTGAGAGCCACCAGGTTTCTCTCCTAAGAGGAAAGTATCCCCACTAAATGGATTCAGAAAAGCCATAGCTAAGTGTTTGCCTATCTAGCTCTTGAGTACACAAGAAAAGCAAACAGGACAAGAATGACTTCAAAGAATGAAAAACCAACAAAGACAGTGCATGTTTGAGATGCAACAAGCCAAATCTAAAGTTCTTCAGAAGTCCCAGATAGGAAAGCAGTCACTGAGGCTGTAAGGAGCCAACCCTAAGGAACCCAGTCCAGGTTACAGAGCTGGTGAGAAGCAGAAAGAGACTAGAAGGGTGCCTCTGGGTTACTCACCCAGGGCTCTTCAACATAGCACCACACGCCATGTACATGAGACATCCTGGGGATGGGACACAAATCTCAACATACAGTTCACTTAGGTTTCATATGTATTACATACACACAGCCTGAAGGTAACTTTATGCATTTTTAGTGCACAGTAGAATTTTCCACATGTGGCATCCTGTCATCACTCAAACTATTTCAGACTTTGGAGCATTTTGGATTAAAGATGATCAACTTGTTACGAGGAGATAGCTATAGAACAATAGAAAAATCAAACCAAATGAAACTGCACAAAGACAAAATAGAAAGAAGAATTTGACAGCACATGCCCAACATTGCCCCAAATCCTCTCTTACCAAGTAGATCTTCTCATGTACTGTTTCCAGGCATCACTGCCAGACTCCCTGCCACCGCCAGTATGTTTTTCTCCTCCTACAGAAATACAAAATAAATACACATTTTGGATCAGTTTGGTATCACTGAGATGAAGATAAAGAGACCAAGCTACCTGATCAGCTATTTTACATTTAGCCCAGAGTATATCCTCTACAAATAAAAGAGACCAAAATAAACACAAAAAGGAAGTACAAGAGAAAATAAAGCCTAAGGAATTAAGAGGCAATGAAAATACGTCAGGAGGCTAAAAAAAAAAAAAAACTCTTGCAAATATATATACCATTAATCTAAGGTATTAGGAATAAAAAGCTCTAGATATTGAAAATCTGATTTTATTTTCTTGTTTATATTTATCCAAATATTTGAACTTACATATTAATTATACAGAATGATGGTTCATTTGGAGGAAAATGGATAGAAAAAGAGATCAAAATTTTGTGAGAAATAAGTCAGACTCAGAGAAAATTATCATGTTTTCTCTTACATGTAGAAACTAGAGGGAGAAAGCAGGCCAAAAAAATAAGGAAGCCATAAAAGTAGAAGGGAGACCATGGGGTAGAGGAAGGGAACCAGGGGGAGGGAGGCAAGAATGATAGGGAAGGTACAGGGGAGTGAAATTTTTCAAATTACATTTTTTATGTATATGTGCATATGCCACATGAAAATCACCATTCTGAATAATTAATAGTATACCAGTTTTAAAAAATTAACTGAAAGCTTAAAGAATCAATTGGAGACAATGAGGCATGAGCTAGAGATTGAGATTAAATGCCCACAGAAGAGCAGACAGACAGTCCTGCCTCCAGCAACCAGAGTGGAAGGCAGAGGTGAGGGGCCAAACTGAAAACTGGAACCTTTGTCAAAGTACACTCAACACTACTGTAGTGTTAGGTCTAAAAATTTAAAAGAATGCCACTGCTTACATAAACTCTCAGGTATTACTGCACGTTTGTTTTGCTTCTATACTGAAAAACAAGGCAATCTGATTTTACCATACTTTGGATCATTTTTAATAAGTAAAATTTATTAAAGGGAAGGGTTTTTTAAAAACCATTACTAAATTTAAGTATCAAGGCATTCTACGTTGGGCACACTTCAAGATGGCAGTCGCCATACTGAGCACGCCAGTGAGGCTATTTCCTAGACTTTCCACCTCCAGAAATGCCAGTGGAGTTCAGGTTCCCCTCCAGACTCTTTGCACCAGCGTCCCCCCTGAAAAAGAATCATTGCCCCCAATTCCCATTTCCCCTATGAGAGTGAACCCTGAAATATGTGGACTCAGAAGAATACCAGAACCGCTATGGTACTCCCCCCGTCTGGGCTGACTACTGCCGCAACCACAAAGGTGGTATCCCCCCACAGCGGACTCGAAAGACCTGTATTCATAAGAATAAAGTTGCTGGGAATCCTTGTCTCATCTGGGGGGATCACAACTTGCATGTCAACTTTATGACTGTGAAGCTCTTAGAACAGTTTGTCTGTGCCCACACAGGTATCATCTTCCATGCTCCACATACAGGAGTCTGTATGAAGCAGCAAAGTTAACCCAGGCTATCCAGAAAGCCAGAGATCACAGTCTCCTCAATTACCACATTCCTCAGGTTGAACCCGAGGACCTTGACTTCAGTACACCTCATGGAGCTGTGAGCCCCTACCCTAGTTTCAGGTGACTCTTGGTACCCATGGTACAGCTGGAAGCAGCCACCAGAAAGAGAACTGTTGGGCCTTCGCTGGCTCTATCAGGACAATCTCCTAGAAGAAAGTGGCCCCCCACTGGAGTCAATGCCTGAGGTGCCCCTGGCACCACCAACTGAAGCCTCCTCCACTGAGCAGACCAGCCCCCAGAACACTCCATAAGATTTACAAACTGAGGAGGGAATCTGAGGGATTAGGAGGTAGTGCCTAGGATTACGTGATGGTATGTGACCTGTTTTGTGACCATTGGCAGACCCAGAAGTTGTTGAAAGGGATAAACCCATCTGAGAGTGAGGAAGGGCAGTACAGACTGAATGGGAAACCCCAGCTCCTACACATTATAGAAGGGCTTAACTGTTGTTTCAAACTTCTGTGAACTCAGCTTTTCCACAATAAAGCTATATATCTGTCTCAAATAAATAATTTAAGTATCAATAAACCATGGCTTATTAACAGAAAAGAGGATTAGGGCCCAGTAAAGAGAAACAACCTAGTATTTCATCTAGCAAAAGAAAATATAATTAACATTATGCCAACTTTGCAAATAAACACCAGAATATTTTATGTGAAATTTTCTAACTTTGAAGCAGGGGTTCTTAATATTTTTGGGTCTTGAGTCTTTTCCCTAGAAAACAGACGCTGCATTTCCAGGGTTCACATATCCTGGGTTAAGGGACACTGCTCTTACCCAATGCTGCATCTGAGCAGAAGATGCCAGACTCTGGGTTATAACTTCAAAAATGATAATAAACTCTTTCAAGCATATGAGATCACAGATTATGTCAGAATGCAAGTCATACTTTAGTTTCTGGATCAAATTTTCTAAAAGCTACTACTGCTTTTCTTTGCCACCCAACCTGGAAAAGGAGAAATGACTCTACATACCAAATGCACCTCCGATCTCTGCCCCACTGGTTGGTATATTGACATTTACAATGCCACAGTCTGAACCTTTAGGTCTGTGTGTAAAAGGAGAGGCATAGTGAGAGCAACGTTTACAAAATTAAAATCAACACAAACAAAACCCCAAATACTCAAAAAACTCTAATGCTAAGTAATATATTCATTTTTTAAAATCCATTTCACTATAGAAATGAGATGTGTAAGTGTTAAAAATAGACAAAAGTAATACCCAAGCCAGCGGAAGATTCTGCCCAAATCTTTGGTAAAAATGCTACTTGAAAGTCCCTGTTTCACTTCATTGTTCCATGCAAAGACTTCTTCTTCAGTCTAAAACAAGGAGTGTTGGAAGCTGTTAGTACAATGCTCAGGTCAAAGTTCACTAATGTTTAACTCATTTCATGAGATATACTAATGTCACTTTAGTGTGCAAATAGAAACCAGTCAACATGTTACTAATTCTATTTTCTCTCATAATTTGGTTTTTTGTTTTTTGTTTTTTGTTTTTTTGGTTCTGAGGATTGAACCCAGGAACTTGTGCATGCTAGGCAAGAACTCTAGCAACTGAGCAACATCCCCAGCCGCTAAGATAATTTTTAATACTAATACTTTGGGGGGTTTCCTCAATGATACTTTAAGAAACAAAGATTAGTATGTTCCTCCATTCAAGTTACTAAATATAATAGTTAATATATAGTGAACTCTTATCATGCACAACACACTGATTTATACACTTAACATACATTTAGTTACTTAATCCCCACTCTATGACACAAGTTTTATACTATCACCAGTTTACAGATTCACCAACAGAAGTCCAGAGAAACTAAATAATTTGCTCAAAAACTCACACACACTCTCATTATCAAACATGAAATTATACTCTCTAAGCACCATATCCAAAACAATAGATCATTTAAAAGATAAAAATGCAATCTTATTATTGCAACAAGTTGCAAGTCTCACTATATTTTGATAATAATGGCACACTCAAATCTTGATTCAATCTCTTCAAAAACTAATCCTAAATATTTGCTGGCAAAGCCAGAGCCTGTCTCAGGCCAGGGAATTATCTTTACATGTTAAAACTGCCATCGCCTGACCCCTGATAGGGTTGACAAGTACATGTCTTCAGATTGCCCCCACATTTTCTCATCTTGTCTGCTGACAAGTAGAGTGCTCAGGCTATGGAACACTCTAGTCCCTGTGTCAGGAGCAGATGTCTCTGGGGCCCACACAGCTAAGAAAGGTGACAGAGGAATTGAAGGTCACATACCCCACAAACTCCACTATTCATCTCAACTTCCCTGGCACCTAGCTTGGCATGCTTTATAGTTTTAAAGTGTTTGACTCATAGTTTGTCCTGAACATTTGAAATTCTACTACTTCAAAAGGTAACTGATTGAAATTTAATACATCTTCATTTTCCCCTACTTTCATCATTTATTTGAACATTAGACTAGAGATATAGAATCTGTTTTTACCTTGAATTTAAAGACATAAAGAATAGGAGCAAAAGTCTCTGTGTGTGCAATGGAGGCATCATGGGCAAGACCTGTCACGATTGTAGGTTCCACATAATTTCCAGGGCGATCCATAACCTTGAGTAGAGAGATGAAATAAAAGGACTGAAACATGTCAGTTTCTAGTACTTGGGAGTTAGAGGATGCTTACGTGTATGAGAAAAAAAAAAAACTATAGGAGAATTGTTTCTCCAAAACAACATTCTATCCCAGTGAATACTATCTCTTCCTCCTATTGATTCTAACTTAGATGGTCAGGAAAAAAGAAAGGGAGAAAAAAAAAAAAAAAAAAAAAGGAAAGAAAAAGAAGAAAAAGGGAGGAGTTTGGGGAGAAAGCCACGTCATATGTCACAAACAAATTATGTCAACAAAACTTTGTTGCAAATAGTTATTTTATAATTAATTGTAAAATGGGTAATGTATCACCATTCTGTTATAGACTGAATTAGGACTCATATGTTGAGGTCCTAACACTCAATGTGACTACATTTGGAGACAGGACCTTTAAGGAAGTTGTTAAAGTAACTGATAATAAATGAGATCAGCAGAGTCAGGCCCTAAACCAATAGGACTAGTGTCCTACTGCTTTTTAGTTTTACAGTGTTCATCTCATAGAATAGGAGGAGACACTGGAAATCTCTTTGCCCTCCATCGGGAAAAATCAAGTGAAGACACTGCAAGAAAGGGTCATTTACACACCAACGGCCATTTACACTAGCAACCAACCCACCAACCCCACCAGCATGTTGATCTTGAAATTCAATCCTCCTACTGTGAGAAAAGACATTGCTGTTGTTTTGAGCCACCCAATGTGTGGTATTTTGTTATGGCAGCCCTAGCAGATTAAACATACCATACAAAATTGAAGCCTCCAAAAGAGTATAACCTTATAACCAACCTCCATACAACCAAACCCCTACTCCACCTCCACCTAACTAGCAATTATCTTTCCTTCTGTGAAATGTTCTGAGGCCCACAGCAAGCTGCTCTGGTTGGGGATTCAATCCTCCTCCAAGTTTCTGAAATTCTTCTTTTACCTCTGAGCTGTATGTTTACCAAGAATCAACTCTTTTTTTTTTTTTTTTTTTTTAATTAGTTCTTTTAGGTCCAGTTGGATATAATTATACAAGCATGGAATATATCTTATTCTAGTTAGGACTCTATTCTTATGGATGTACATGATGGTGAGTTTCACTGTGGTGTATTCGTGTACACCAGAGTCAACTCTTAATTGGGTGCATTGCAGCTGTGTTTGTTATTATTATGCCATACTACATATGTAACTTAAGTAAATTTTACTTAAAGAATAAAAGCTATTCCTGTATAGAATGGGTTACATGCTTTAGAGAAAGCCCAAAATAAGAAATAATGAACATACTTACACATCCTAGCCCAATGAGATGTGGGTGTGTTGATGGTAAGACTAGAGAGGAGGATTCTGCTGTCAGACTGCTCTACAAGACTCAAGTTTCCATGAATATTAAATAAGTGAGACTCAATTGTATAGATAAAAGATTACAGGTGCAGCTTTTACAGAGATGAAGACAACAAATTCCCATATTCCATGAATAAAACACCTTGGCTATATATCAAAAAAATCACAAATAAATGTAGTTCTATGTGGTTAAGTTAAAATAAAATACTTATGGTTGTATTTTTATGATTCCCTACCTTAACTGAACATCTCAAACAACCACTAAATATGAATTCTAATTGTGTTGAACACAAAGTCTTCTACTGTGCCATAACAGGAAGGTCTCCTTTCCATATAAGCTCCTTGGGACCCAACCCAAGGCAACCATGACTCAGCTTCTTATGTGTCCTCCCTAAAACATTCCACACTTTTTATGTTATCATTTTTTAAATATTTTTTTTAGTTGTATGTGGACACAATGCCTTTATTTTTTTTAATGTGGTGCTGAGGATCAAACCCAGTGCCTCACACATGCTAGGCAAGCACTCTACCACTGAGCTACAACTACAGTCCTGTTGTCGTTTTTTTTTTAAACCTATTTCCCCATGTAATAGGGATAGGGGGAAGGATGTTCAACTGTGACCTTTCACCAGTTGTCTCAGACCTGCTTGTGCCCAAGGGAAAGGGAATTAAAAAAGTGTCACTCCTGACCCCAGAGCTCTCATTACCTTGCCCCCACAGACCACTGTGCCTCCTTCTTTCTTTGCTTCTTCCACGGCTCCAAGAAACATGCTCACTGCCTGTTTGGTGTGGAGTGGCCCATATAGGACATTAGCTGGAGAGAAAAAAAGGAATGATCTTCATTTTGCCAGAAACAGCATAGTTTTATTATACCAGCTTTTCAAAATAAACGGGCTAATAATAATCCCTTCCTGTAGTCTCTCAGTTAAGAGGACAAGTTAGTAACCTTTTTCTATAAAGGGCCACATGATAAACACCTTCCACTTTGAAAACCATATGTGGTCTTCAAAACTACTTGACCTTGCCTTTTAATGTGAAAATTGCTGTAAACAACATAGAAATGAGTGGGGTGGCTGTGCAGCAGATACAAACAGGCAGTGGGCCAAATCTGCTCACCAACCTGGCTTTAGAGAAATGGCTATCAATCAGAGCACTGTATTAAAAATACAGGATCAAGGGGCTGGTGTTGTAGCTAAGTGGTAAGAGTAGGCACTGGGTTCAATAGTCAGCACCACATAAAAATAAATAAAGGTACTGTGTTCACTTACAACTAAAAAATATTTTAAAAATAAATAAGGGACTGGGGATTTAGCTCAGTTGGTAGAGTGCTTGCCTCTCATGCACAAAACCCTGGGTTCAACCCCCAGCAGCACCCCCCCCCCCCAAAAAAAAAGCAAATGATCAGAAGCTTAAGAGTGTAGCTCAGTGGTAGAGCATACATGAGGACCCAGGGTTGATCCTCCACAGTGAAGTGAAATGAAATAAAGTAATATAGGATTTGTTTATTCATTACAGGTGAGCACTGTCTAAGAACATCACAATCTCCATAGCTGTCATGCAATTCAAAGGGGAGAGACTGATGCTGCCATATGTTATGGCTGCTGAAAACAAGAGCATTAAAGATAACCACAGGACAGAGGAAGAAGGAAGATTTAGGTAGGCCCCTGTGAGAAGGAAGCATTTTATGCAGAGCCAGTTAAGGAAAGAGCTGGATGAAGGCCAGAAAAGAGCCAGGAATGCTTGGAGAACTCAAAGAAGGTTGAAGAATTGGAACTCAGGGGGGAAACTGGACATAGGTCTGGTGGGGAGGTGGGCAGCTATGAGATTATCAAGCCTGGGAACCCTCAAAGGAGGGAATCAAAAGAAATCTGGTTTTAGTCTAAGCACAATAAGAAGTCACTGGAGTACTTTAAGCAGAAAAGTGAATCTGAATACATTTTAAATGATCACTCAGGTTTGTCTGGAGGGCAGTACTGAAAGTAGTAAAGTCAGTTAGGGGACTCTTACAGCCTTCCACGAGAGAACATGGCAGTGGTAAGAGTATAAATGCAGAAAAGCTCATCAACCATCAACTCAGTTCAACAGCACCTCCGAGTCTCAACCTCCAGCACACATCAAACACTCAGATCCTAACCCTGGAGCACATGTGTCACCCCAAATGTCAAATACCCTCCTTCATGTGCCCCTAGGCCTCTCAGGAAAGAGTAAAAAAAAAAACTCAAAAGATCAGAAACACTTTTGACACCAGCTGTCAAAATCTTTGAAAACAGAACCAGATACTCACGGTCCCATGGGTTCCCAATGCGGATCTGGGCATAGGCCTTTTTAAGTCTATTTACAACATCATCATGGATGTTTTCATGTAAAAACTAAGAGAAAAAAGAAATATTCATGGAGCAAAATAAATGTACAAGTTTTTTAAGCAATGAACACTTTTCTCAATAGTATTAATAGCTCTTAGTTATTGAAATATGGTAATCTCTGAAAACATAAACAAGCAAAAACATGCTTTTTAAGTTACATCATTTCTAATTGTAATATTAACTATATGAAGATAATAATTTCCTCCAATAGATGCTAGAATAAAATCATAAGCCAGGTCTTTATCAATTGTCTAAGGACTTATTCAGCAAAGCTTTCATAAATCCATTATTCCTATATTTGTTCTAAAGCATTTAGAACTTTTTTTTTTTTTTTTTTTTTTGCAGTGCTGGAGATTGAACCCAGGGCCTTGCACATGCTAGGCAAGGCCTCTCCCACTGAGCTGCATTCCCACTCTTAACTTCTTAATCAGAATCAAGTATACCTCTCATACAATGCAACCAAGAGTCTCAGTAAACACAGCACAATGGTTGGGTTAGGCTGATCTCTGCTGGGTCACCACATGCACTCAGTCTCAAATGACATAGATCTCCAGCATGAGGTCTTAAATCACACAAGGACACCCATGCACTCATTCTGAGCAGGATGTGAGCTCTTGCTACATTCCTAGTGGCAGAGGTGAATTTGCCATTATTAACTGCCACTATGAGAAGCACTCACAAAGTGGTCCATTGTACTATAAAGGTTTTTCTCCTACCCATCACTAACTTTTGCTATGGAATAGTTTGGGCAATTATTAATAGCATTCTTTAACACTAAATATAAAGCATGGCTATGTATATTTCCTCCAAACCACAAAGGAAAAAAAAAGTGGGTTAAAGAGAGAAATGAGTGACTTTCAAGTCACTCCATATCTCATGGTTTATTTTAGGGTATAATTATTTGCAGGATGCTTCTTTCTTGGCTTTAATGTAATGTTCAATGCAATTTAATGTTTATGATGAACAAATTAATAAATTGTAAATGCTATGAATATCTTAGAGTTTTTTGAGAACTTCAACTGAATAATGTAATTTTCATTTGCAAAATGCAAGAAAAAGTAAATATGAAAAGTGTGAGAAAGATAAAGATCGAATTTTCATATATCTTTTATCTTGTTCTAATTTAGAATTTGCCCATTTTCTACAGAATTTGTTCATATTCATTGTGAATGAGAGCAAAATCAAACACAATTCCTTCAGGATTTGATTGTTGTTATTTTAAATTACAAATGGAAAACTCAACAATGGAAAAAAAAGCAAATGTGGTCAAATTTTATACCTAACCAAACCGAATACTTGTACTATATAGGATTTCAGTATCATAAGGAGTCATGAACATCAAGGTTGTACTTCACATTAAACTGAAATCCAACTCAATCTAAGTATATATAGTTTAAGGTTTAGAAATCTCACACACCAAAAGTAAACCACATCTTACATACTCTTATTATTATCTGTCCTATGCATATATGTGTGTGTATAGTATATATAGATCATATTTTTAGAGAAAACACAAAAATAGTCATTTGCTTTTCAAAAAAATCATGTCACATCAAGTCAAATTGAAACCTTGAGGCTAAAAATCAAAATCTTTTAAAATGTTTTTATAAAAAAGCAAGTCTAGGGCTGGGGATATAGCTCCATGGTAGAGCCTTGTCTGGCTGCCTACAGCCCTAGGGTCAATCCTTAGTACCACAAAAGATAAAAAATAAATAAGTTACAAAAAAAAAAAAAAGTGAGGCTACCTTTCAGTTGAGTTTTAGAATGTTTCAAATTTCTAGCTTGTTTTATTTTTCTGTGTGACACTGGATTTTGTCCATATTTTCCCAGAAGTATGAATAAAAATAGGTCACCTTCCAGTGCAATACCAATCGATTGGTTTTGACATCACTGCTAGTCTTGAGGTGGGGGAAAACGCGGAGTACCTGATTGATCAACATTTGCCTCAAGCACTGGAGAGAAGCAAGGCCACACATTTGCAACCCATTTCTACAGAACATATTTTTCTGGCAATACTTCTATGAGACCTATTCAGCAGAATACATTAAAATGTGGTGTATAAAGGAGGACGATCTCATGCACTACACAACACACTCACCAGTCGCCTTGCAGTGGTACACCTCTGGCCAGCTGTCCCCACGGCGGCAAAGAGAGCTGATGGAACAACTAAGCTGAGGTCTGCATCCTCAAAAGCTTAGAAAAGCAAAACACATGCCTATCAGTGCGGGGAAATAGGCAGAGAAGGCATTTGCTAACTGGCATAAAAGGATGACTTTAAAAAGTAAGAGAATAAAAAAACTATCATAAAGTAAGCAGGATCACGTTGCAGATACATACACATGTGCTCATTAGGGGTGAAGACACACTTTTCTTCTAGGGAAGATTATAGAAGAACAGAGCAATTAGCTCTTTACCCAAACATACAGGAAAGTGAGGCTCTCATTCTGACCCCGTCATCTTTGGCATCCCTCAGTTTCTGACACTATCTAAATCTCCTCTATATGCTTATTGTGCTCTCTTCTCTAAGACTACCATGCTCTTCATCAGCTTTATTTGCCTCCAGTCTCAATTCCATGGTCTCTTGATGCCAGTGTCCCTGGTTCATAGACAATTAAAAGACTATCGCCTCCATAAAAAACGATGCTTCCAGGGCTGGAGTTGTGGCTCAGTGGCACAGCACTTGTCTGGCATGTGGGAAGCCCTGGGTTCGATACTTAGCACCACATATAAATAAATAAATAAATAAATAAATAAATAAATAAATAAATAGGAAAAAAAAAGACAACTATGCTCTCTGGAAACATCCAAGCATTCACTTGCATAAGTCAATTTCCTGCTGCCATCCTGCAAAAGCTTTTCCAAATCATTTTCAAACCACTGAAAAACCTCTGCTTTCTGCTCTACTACATGGAATGATCTCATCTTTTACTTTCTGGAAAAATCCATATGGAAAAAGCCCCTTTTGAGATTCCTCTATTCCTCTAAAGAGGTCAATGCAAAGTCACTTATAAATTCTTCTATATTTTTATCTATTTTTCTTCTGCTTTTAGAAGAAAAAAGATAGTATAATCTTTATAAGATCAATTGTTCCATTTATATTATTTGTAATTCTTCCCTTCTTATACCTTCTAGAAACTTAGTCAATTCCTCCTTCTATCTTCAATTATATCCTTCCTATCAAACAGTATTGTCAGACTAGCGTGATAGTTAAGAAAGTGGTTTGTGCAAACAGACCAAAATTCTCATTCATCACCATTTCTTAGTTGTATTATTTCAACTCTTTTTTTCTAGTACTAGGGATTGAACCCAGGAGCACTAAGCTACATCCTCTAGCCCTTTTTACTTTTTATTTTGAGACAGTCTAAGTTACCTAGCTGACCTTGAACTTGTGATCCTTCTGCCTCCAAAGCTGAGCACACTACCTGGCAGGCATCTAGTGCTCACTAACTGCTAACTACATTTCTTAATAGTCTCTCCTCAACTAGATTAGAAGTTCATCTAAAACAAACTCTTGGCCATCTATTTTTAAATCTCTGATGTCTACCACAAATATACAGGCACAGAAACATGAAGATATAGCAATATAGAAATTAGCAAGTTTTGCTTTTTATCACAAAAGCTATGCTTCTATTAAGTCTCAACATACTTATTTTCATTACATTATCCAGAAGTTAGGAGATAGAAGTTAGGTGATCTTTTTTTTTTTTTTTTTTTTTTTTTTTTTTTTTTTTTTTTTTTTTTTTGTGGTGCTGGGGATCGAACCCAGGGTTTTGTGCATGTGAATTAGGTGATCTTCTAATACCCTTTTGTGCCAAATTCAAACAATGGAAAGAGAGATGTAAATCATCTCCACATCTACAGGTTAGTGATTAGCAAAAAACGCCTCAAGGAAGCATTCCTTCCTAACAGGAAAGCTCCCACACTCCACTCAAGATTGGTTAACATTTCTGAAATTGAAAGGAATCAGCACATCATGCAAAGTGAGTTATTCTGGAGAAACATGCAGCCAGTTTTCACAAAACAAGGAAAAACAAGAAGCAATAATGCCACACCACAGACAACAGAAGTCTTACAGCAAGCTCTAGAACCCGGGTAACATTCTCCAAACATGAATACTTCCTATTTGGTTATCTCTCTCTCTAACCCCAGATTGTGTCCTGTCTCATAAGTAAAATTCCTACGTGGAAATAAGGCCCAGCTCACATAACAGAAAAAGGATTACTTCCTAAACAATTTCTGTATGTTTAAATGGCTACGTTAAACAGAAAATAAAACAATAAAAAAAGGGACAGTCTTACCAATAATGGCATTGTTTCCTCCAAGTTCTAACAAACTTCTCCCTTTAAAAACACAAACACAAATTAATTACTATTTACTGCACACTGCTATATAGCTTCAAGTTACAGTCTATCTCAGTATTTTTAAAAAATTCTATAATTAGGATAAATATTAATGTCAAATTTCCTTATTTTGAAAATTGTACCATGCTTACATAAGAGAATGCCTATATTTTAATATGCTGAAATATTTCATGATAAAGGGACACAATGTCTTTGACTTACTCCACTAAGAGTTCAACAATAATATATACACACTGTGTGTGTGAACACACACAGTGTGCATATATGTTGTGGGAGAGAGAAAATGATAAAACAAACTAGGGCAAAATGTAAGCAATTAGTGAATCTGGTTAAAGGGTATAAGAATTCCTTATGCTAATCTTATAACTTTTAAGTTTGGAATTAAGTAAGGAAAAAAAATAGTGCAAAATGGGCCAGTCACTATGGAAAACAGTAGGGCAATTTCCCAAATAATTAAACACAGAATTTTTATATGATATTAACAATTCTATTTCAGGGTATACACCAAAAGAAGAGAAAGCAGGGATTCAAACAGTTACCTATACACCCATGTTCTTAATAGCTTTATTCACAAACACGAAAAGATGGAAGAAACCCAAACATCCATCAACTGCTGAGTGAAAAAAATGTGCACATACACAGAAGAATATTACGCAGACTTAAAAAAGAGAATCCTGTCCCATGCTACAACATGGATGAATCAATGGCACTACATCAAGTGAAATGGGCCAGTCACAAAAGGACAAATATCATTTTACTCAGAAGACATATCTAAAGTAATCAAAATCGCAGATATAAAAAGTTGCCAGGGGTAGGGGAAATTACTGTTTCATGAGTATAGATTTTCAGTTTTGCAAGATTAAAAAGTTCAGAACTGAGAGTATAGCTAAGTAGCAGAGTGCTTGCACCACACGCAAACAACTCTTGAGTTTGATTCCCAGCATGGGGGGTAGGGGTGGATGGGATCACTTTATAGTATTCTATTCTGATGAAATTTATTTGGTTACTTTTCCAGTGTTGAGTATATTTATTGTTGGTTATCTACCTATTCGATCATCTACTTAGGTCAGGGCCAAGGGGCATGTATATCAGGGATCCTGACACGCAATACCAACTCACATTCCAGAGAAGACACACAGCAGTCTATGAATGCCATTGTCACTTCACTCTCCCCGGCACACAGATGTGAGAGATTTGTTCGCCTTGATTTTAAAAGTATATGTTTCCTATTGTTCTTCTGAACATAAGTTTCCTCAAATGCACTTTAAAATAACATTTACTTATTTGTAGTCTCAGGAGTATATGTGACAGTGGGAGAATATGTTGCCACTTTCATCACTCTCGAACTGTTAAGCATCCAGTGGATATTAACCAGGAAGGGATGGGGTTGTTATTACCAAAAGCCTCTGGGCACTACCACAGTTCTAGCCTCTGCTGCAATAGTTGATTTAATGATAGCTTACTGGCTACAGGACAGCACTGTGCTAGATGTTAAGAAGAGAAGGAAGGAAATTGACCATTCTATTATAAGATAGTAGCTTCTCCTGCCTGGCTGCAAGTGGTATTTGGCACAAAAGGGGAACCTATATGTTCTGCATCCATTCAGTCCTCTGTGAACTGCTCTTTAATCACACACCTAACCACCAATCCTTTCCCTAAAAAGCACCTGTACCTTAAGGTAGCCAGACATATTTAACAAGTTGTAATCCTACAGTACTACATGCACGTGGATAACAAACGTATGCTTTAGAGGACAGGGAGAAACAGAAGATGAAAACCATCAGTGGGAGCAGTGACATTAATGACGGGCAGCATCTTCTCATGAGTTTATTGGCCATTTGTCTATTCAAATCCACTGCCCAGTGTTAAACCGTATTACTTGCCTTTTATGTTGTTGAGTTTCAAGAGTACTTTATATTTTATAGATACAAGTTGTTCATCAAACATGTGATTCATAAATATTTCCTGCCATGGGCTGCTTTTTTCACCTTTTTCCTGGTATCCTTTGAAGCACACAAGTTTTTATTTTGATGAAATCTAATTTTTCTGTTTTTGTTATTGCTGCTTGTGCTTTAGGTGTCATATCTAAGTAAGCACTGCCTGACCCTAGGTCACAAAGTCTTACTCCTATTTTCTTCTAAGAGTTTACAGTCTTGGCTCTTATGTTTAGGTCTTTATACATTTTTAGTTTGTTTCTGTATGAGGTGAGATAAAGGCTCAACTTCAAACTAATGTATATAGATACTTAGTTGTCCCAGCACTACTTGTTCTTTCACCCACTGAAATGTCTTGGCATTCTTATTAAATAAAAGTCAATCAATGATAATTGCAAAGGCTTATTTCTGGACTCTGAATTTTATTCCATTGACCTTTGATCTTTATGTGTATCCTTATGCTGCTACTAGTATCGATTACTATTGTTTGTAGTCAATTTTGAAATCAAGAAGTATGAGTTCTCCAATTGTGTTCTTTTTTTTTCAAGATCATTTTGGCTGCACCCTTTTCTTTTACTGAATATTCAAACAAACATAACCAGCTTTTCCTTGACCGTTGAATGGACTAAACAAAAGCCAACTTTTATATTCCACATCTATACTTCTCATCAGAAGTCAACACTTACCAAACCTCTCCTGCACCATAAGCGCCACCTGTTTTCCCACTTGAGTGCTTCCAGTGAAGGACAGCAGGTTTACCCGCTCATCTTTGGCCATTGCTGTGCTGAAGGGAAATAGGCATGGTTACCCAAGCAGAGAAACCCAGTGATGGCAGCACCTACTGGTGCCACAAGAAAACACTGACATGGGCCCCTGGCAAGGCAGTCAGCCAAGGTTATAAGCAAGTCCATGCCAGGGAAGGCCTTCATGAAAATGAAATGCATTTTCACAAGTACAGAAAAACAGGATAACCTGCTCTGTGAGTTCTCTGTAAACAGAAATCACTTACAGGAAGTTGTTAGTCAAGGAAGAAAATCTTTCCTATACTGAGTGGGTGACTGGATATCACCCTACTATTCCCTTCATGAGCATTCAAGTTGCTTTTTTAACTTATAATCTACTATATAATTCCTTAAGAATTAAAAACAGTGCCAGGCACAATAGTACACGCCTGTAGTCCCAGCTGCCTGAAAAGCTGAGACAGGAGGATCACAAGTTCAAGACCAGTCTCAACAATTTAGCAAGACCCTGTCTCAAAATTTAAAAAGGGCTGGAGATGTAGCTCAATAGTAAAGCACCTCTAGATTCAATCCTCAGTATCAAAAAAAAAGGATTAAAATCATAGATGCTATACGGAAACGTCCTACAGGATCCCTCAAACAAGCTGCCTTAGAAAGTTTGTGCTAGGATTTCCAGTTGCTTCTAAGGAATGGCAATCAGCACTATTGATTGAATCTCTGTTCACAGATCAGTCCTTCAAAGAGTTCTACTGAACTAAGTAGGTAAGTTAAGCGCATCAGTCTAGAGCAGGGCTAGACAGCTTGATTCATTTACTCAGATTTCCTCAGGTTCAGCCCACAAATATGAGCACTGATACTCAAAGTGGTTCTGCTTAACACATTCATTCCAAGGTCAACAAAAGGACTGGATACTAAAGACTGCAAAAACAGAGTAAATCAAAGAACACAATACTCATTTGGATAATACTTCATTATTTACTGTATATGTGGGAGCTGTTTTGCTAATACATTCTCAACTCTATGAACAAAGGAGAAACTTATTGCTCCTTTTTAAAATTACCTAGTAGGTAGAGTAGTATGATAAAAGTGTCAGAGAGAAATTAGCCTTCCAGCCATAACAGCATGGGTTATAAGACTTGACTCCTAGGAGATCTCACCTAGTCAAAATCTAAGATGGAAATAACAACCTCAGCTTTCATCATGGGTCAGAGCAAATATGGTCAATTCTAGCTTAAACAAACTGATATTATGCTATATAATAGAAGCCAGATACAAAAGGCCATATAGTATATGTTTCCATTTGTATGAAATATCCCAAATAGGCAAATCCAGAGATAGAAAGCCCAATAGTGTTGTCAAGGGATGATGAATGAGGGGATGGGAACTGGGTTAGGGGTATGGAGTTTCAGTTTCTGGGCAGATCATCATTCTGGAATAAGATAATGATGATGGTTGCATAACACTGAATATCCTGAAATATTCTTTTAAAAAAACAATAAATCAGGGCTGGGGATATAACTCAGTGGTAGAGCACTTGTCTAATATGCACAAGGTCCTGGGTTCAACCGCCAGCACCACACAAACAATACAAAACAAAACAAAACAAAAAATCCCACTAAATTATAGTTTAAAAAGGAGAATTTTATGGTATTGAATTATATGGCAGCTTTTTAAAACATTTATTTAAAACGAGGTTATGTTCCCAAGGCTCCCCTTCCTGGTCAGCTGAAGAACTCCAACAACAGGCTAGGTTTTCAGGAGGAGTACAGCGCCACACTATAATTCCACAGTTGTGCTTTGTAAACACCTTTATAAATCAAAGGTCAGGGAAGGCAGAAACTGCCCATCATTACAGCAATTTGTTATGTCAGGATATAAAACTATTATTAACAAGTAGTTCTGGGTAACTAAAAAGACAAGTATTACTGTCCTCCAAGAGAGGTTATGCACTTATAAAGTAAGAGCCTAGCAAAGTCCAGAACAGTGACAATTCTAAAAGATCCTTTCTATCTCCTTAGCAGCACTGGGTTTTGTTATTCCAGTAAAGAGGATTCTCATTGATCACCCTGGGAATCTTCAACAGAAGGATGCTCTCCATCTAATTCACCCACCCGATATCTGCTCCACCGCAAGTCAAGGAACAAATTGCACCAGGCAGCTTGTTGTCCTCCAGAACCTTGGCTATTATCCTAGAAAGGAAGAGCTATTATTAAGATAGATAATAATTTAAGACATTTTTTAAAAACTAGGAATGTATTCCAACCATTTCACTCTCCTTTTTCAAGTTTCTCTCCCACCTTTTAAACATTCAGACCTGAATTTCTCTTCACATATTAGAAATAAGGTTTCCAAATACTTACAGGCAGAACACCTTTTTTCTCTATTTCTAATATAATCTTAAGAAGGAAAAAAAAACATCAAACATAAAGAGAAGACATAAAGCACTGCTCAAGTATTTCAAATAATCATTAAGTATTTTCTGCCAAAGGGCACATCACAGCCCTACACAGGAAAATATCCAATCTATTATATTCCAGATTGATAAATTTATAGAACCATTTTATGACCTCATCAGAGCTGACAAGCTCTCAATAATGAATAAAATGCTAATAATTTTTTAACTAAAATACGAGTTTCCTTTTAAACAGTGTTGGGTAAATCAGTGGATTAATATAATCAGTTCTTTTTTTTAGCAGTCTATTAAGAAAAAGAAAATTATCTGAGTAGAAACCTATACACAGAATTATTAATTTGTTGAACAGTTATCAAATATAGCTCTTAAATTACCAAGCTATTTCTCCTCCACTGAAGATGTTTTTAATTTTTTAAGTGATTAAAAAAAATGTCCAGAAGAGTTCAACACCTATATCAATATCTGGCATGTTTCCAAAGATATAAACGACATGATTCTGAAAGAGCTGTGTAAACTACAAAATAATACAAAAATGTTATTGCAACCAAAGGAGAAAAAGGTTATCTAAATTCCATGCTTAATATGACATTTTGACATCAGATTAAAAACTCAGGATCTTTTAATCATCCTTTCTAGATTATGCCATACCCAGGAAAAAGGCCACATTCACTTACTTTGTGACAGCAACACTAATGAGGGAAGTTGTTGGAGCCCCCTTCCTTGACATGGTAATAAAAAAAAAGAAGAGAAAGAAATTTAATTTTAAGGAAACCATAAATACCTTTCATTATCAAGCAGAAGCAAAAGTCTTTGAAAAAGCACTGTCCAATTCTACAAAAATGAGTCTAGTAAGTGAAATAAAAACCGATTCTTCAAGTGGCATCTCTGGGACCTAAGGATCCACAAAACTTGTATGAACATAGCAATGGCACCACTTGACTCTGAGCCTGCCTGATTAGTCTCTGTTGCACTAACCTCTGCCAATTATGGGAACCAAATGAAATGGAAATGGATCACCTACACAACTAGCTATTTGGACTTAAAGTGTGGGTTTCTTTGGTGACATGGTGCCAAATCATTATTCCTTCCAACTATGGTTTGTTTTATAGATAGATCTGAGCATATTCAATTGAGGGTGGCATTTGAGGTCACATCTGAAGCACTGGCAATTCTGCTGAGGACTGAATTCTTAACCTGTAGAGACTAACACTAACTCTGGGTAGTTAGCATCAGAATTGAATTACGGTACACGCACTTGGGGTAGAAATGAAGGTGGGAAAAAAAGGGGGACCATGCTGTATCAAAAAACTAAGTCGCATCACTAATGGCAAAATATGGAATAATTAAAGATCAGCGCTTCCTGACTAGCACACATAACAACAGTAAGTATAGAAAACACTTCAATGTATTTAAAATGGTTTTAATAGTTCATAAAAATGACTACTTTTATCACTTTCTTACTGCTGGGGAGGGAAGTGAGCAGGTCTTACCAAAGGCAGACATTCCCAGCGATCATTGCGATGGCATTATTCCAGCCATACACTGCCACAGGGAAATTAAATGCAGTGATGATTCCAACCAAGCCTACAGGATTCCACTGTTCAATGAGTGCATGGCCAGGTCCTGAGATGGGGGAAGGCACAGAACATGCTCAAGGCACATTAATTTAACACATATGAATTAATAAGAATAATGTCTGAAGTCTTTCATTTTCAGAACAAAAGTACATATGCCAGACCAGGGGAAATTCCAGATGTCTTGCAGTGGATCACTTTACACAGTGTGGGATACAGATACACTCTTAATATAAAACAGAAGTGTTTATCACTAAACTATCCCTTACAAACCATAAGGCTGCTCACTGTGCCTCTGAATCTCACAGGAAGTGCATACATCATGGCAGTTATCGATCCTACCTGGAGACAAGGAAATTTCAGAGAGGTGGTAGGAGGTACCCTAAGAGATGTGATCACGAAAGACAGAACATGACCAGAATATAGGATCTGTGCCTTTTTAGGCTTTTTTATGTTGCCAATTGAAGTGGGCATCAATCTTCTTCATATTTACAACAGGTAGATCATTTATAGACTAATATTGAAAGACTAAGTTACAAAAGACTTAAATTCACTACAGGATAATTAAAACTACAAATAGAAATACTTATATATTAAATACAATTTTTAGGCTGGGGCACAAAGGTACACACCTCTGACCCCAGCTACTCAGGGGGCTGCAGCAGGAGGGTAAGAAGTTTGAGGGCAGCCTGGGTAACTCAGCAAGATTCTGTCACAAAATTTAAAAAGTCAGGGGGATGACTGGAAATGTAGCTTTGTGGTAGAGACCCTGGGTTCAATCCGTAGTACCACCACCAACAAAAAAAATTATATGTGACTGAAAAAGATCATAATTGGTGAGGCAGACACCATAGCAATCACAGATCAAAGAAGTTACTTGCTTACACATGTATACTTCCCCAAATTGACAGTGTACTAACTTTTATAACTGGAGGAACTTCTTGTAAGTGTTCAATGACATAAACTTAATCTTTGATAATAAGAATTGCTTTTGTATATTTAATTAAGGTCATGAACAAGTCACTTAAAAAAAGGCTTTTCTAGGGGCTGGGGAGATAGCTCAGTTGGTAGAGTGCTTGCCTTGTAAGCACAAGGCCCTGGGTTCAATCCCCAGCACCCAAAAAAAAAAAAGGCTTTTCTAGCCAGGAATGATGGCCCACATCTGTAATCCTGTAATCCTGGCAACCAAGTACAAGGCCAGCATCAGCAACTTAGAAAGACCCTATCTCAAAATAAAAAGTGAAATGGGTTGGGGATATAGCTCAGTGGTGCCCCTGGGTTCAATCTCCAGTACCAAAAAATAATAATAAAATAAAAATGGCTTAAACTTCTGCAAGTAGGGAATTTGTCCAACATTAAAAAAATAAATCTTACTGTAAAAAAAAATAAATAAATCTTATTGTAAAAAAAAAAAAAAAACTTTTTCTTGATTATAAATGTAGTATAATACCCATCATGAAAATTTTAGAAAATACAGAAAAACAGAAGATAATAACACCCCAATAATTCCACCACACAGATATCACTACTAAGTACCCTTTGAGCATATCTCAATCCCATGTACTGTCAAAGCAAATGCACAGTTACCTGTTTTGGTTCATCAGCCCTGCAAACATTACCAATGTAGCCCTCATCCTCATCAGTTCAACACTGTAGAAGTACAAGGTTGCCCCATAGTTTGTAATAGAAAAGATTAAATTCTACCCTAAATATCCACCATTTGAGAACTGGCTAAATTATAGTAACCTTAAAACAAAATAGTCACCAAAAAATGAAGGAAGCTTCTTACCATATACATGAAATAATTTCCAAGATGTATGAGATAGGAAAAAAATAGAGAACAGAATGAATAATTTGCTGTTTTTAAAAACAACAACAATATGTATTTACCTATATGTGAACAAAAGCTCTAAAAAAGATACACAAGAAATCAGAAATGTTCACTTTTCTGTGGGTTGTTATAGAATAGCCTGAAAGGGATAGAGGGAAACTTTTCATCCTTTACCCTTTTCTAATTTTCTGCTCTTCATATCACATCTTGAAAAAAATTAAATTGAAAATTATAAGTATATACAACTACCATTTGATCCAGCTATTCCACTACTCAACATATACCCAAAGGACTTCAAATCAGCATACTAGAGTGACACAGTTACATCAATGTTCATAGCAGCTCAATTCACAATAACCAAGCTATGAAACTGGCGTAGGTGCCCTTCAACAGATAAATGGATAAAGAAAATGTGGTATGTATACACAATGGAATATTGATCAGCCATAAAGAGAATTTGCTGTTAAATGGATGGAACTGTAGAATATCATGCTAAGTGAAATAAATCAATCCCCAAAAAAACCAAAGTCTTTGATATGCAGATGCTAACATGCAATAAGTGGGGAGGGGAGGAGAGAACAGAATTACTTTGGATTAGACAAAGGGAATGAAGGGAAAGGAGAGGGGAACAGAAAAGACAGTAGAATGAATCGGACACAACTCTCCTATGTTTACATATGAATTCATGACAAGTGTAACTCCATATCATGTACAACCACAAGAATGGGAAGTTATACTCCATATATGTATAATATGTGAAAATACATTCTACTGTCATGTATAAAAAGAACAAATTAAAAAAATTAAATATTATAAATAAGTAAATGCAATCTTTCAATAAAAGTGTTCAATAAATGCATTTCAATAAAAGACACTCTTCATAAACATTTTGAGGACATGCTAATAGTTCACCAAAATTAATTCAATGTTTTCCTTGGGATTAGGAATTTAAGTCATTTATAATGTATTTTATTGAGATCTATAATGAACACTTTATTTTTTTTGGTACTGGGGATTGAACCTAGAGTCACTTTACCAGTAACCTACATTCCAAGTCCTTTTTATTATTTATTATTTTTTGTACCAGGGATTGAACCCAAGGGTGCTTACCCACTGAGCTACATTCCCAGTTCTTTTTTATTTTTTCTTTTGAGACAGGATCTTGCTAAGTTTCTTAGAGCCTTGCCAAGTTGCCAAGGCTGGCTTTGAACTTGAAATCCTCCTGCCTCAGCCTTCCAAGTCATTAGGTTATTACAAGCACACACCACAGTGACCTGCTGAACACCTTTATACATAAATCTTTGTCACGTTTTACATTTAGTTATTGTTACGGTTTGTATGTGAGGTACCCAAAAGATCACATGTGAGACAGGAAGGTTCAGAGGAGAAATAATGGGGTTGTAAGAGTCTTAACCCAATCCGTGAATTAATCTCTAATGGGAGTTGCTAAAATAGTAGGGTGTGGCTGGAGATGGTGTGAATTGGGGATTGGCTATGGGTTATATATTTTGTATCTGGAGAGTGGAGTCTGTCTCTCTCCCTCTCTGCTTCCTGATGAAGCAAGCTGTTTCACTCTGCCATGCTTTTCCACCACGATGTTCTTCCTCACCTCGAGCCCCAAGGAATGGAGTCAGCCTTCAATGGACTAAGATCTCTGAAACCATGAGCCCTCAAATAAATCCTTCCTCCTCCATAATTGTGCTGGTCAGATCATTTTATCAGCCATTTTGCTGCTGTGACTAAACAGTTACACTCTTAAAAACTGACTTTAAGACTCTGGGTATATTTACAAATTGTTTTCTAGACGTGTTAAGAGTATCCCATTCATGTACTCCACCACACTGGGTTTTAGCTTTAAAACAAAACAAAATGGGATGGGGATGTAGCTCAATGGTAGACACCTGCCTAGCACCCACCTTGTGTGAGGCCCAGGTTCAATTCCCCGCATGAGGCAGATCAGGTTGGGGTGTTCTGGATCTCATGTTTTCACCTGCTTTAATGTACATTGCTTAGAAAGATTGAAGACATATTCACATATTTACATTCCACTTGCAATTCCTTTGGTGCAAATAATTCCCATCCAGAGCACTTTCTAGAGCTCTCTCTATCAGAGTACAGAACTCAGTTTAACTGATGTCATGGCTTACTTTCAGAAGGCAAGATGGGTCCCCCGATCATGCGTGACAAGCCAACAGCATAATCACAAATATCCACGTACTCTTGAACTTCTCCCACACCTTCCACTAGGATTTTCCCCATCTCCAAAGACACCTAAAAATTAAAAAGCCAAGTAGAATTTTTCCAACAGAATTCAAGCTTTAAACATTAAATTGTAGTAGGCATTTAGTGTCTATTTTGTGATAGTAACAAACTGAGGAAAGTCTGTTCCTTTTTCCTGTAGAATTTTAAAACTAGAGAATTTTCTTTAATTTTCCTGTCCATCTCATTAATCTTTCCTCTATAGAAAGGATTTTTGAAACGTATAAACTCAAAAATCACAATTTTATATCAAAAATGCATGACAGCCGGGCACAGTGGCACACTCCTGTAATCCTAGAGCTCGGGAGACTGAGATAAGAGGATCTCGAGTTCAAAGCCAGTCTCAGCAACAGTGAGGCACTAAGCAACTCAGTGAGACCTGTCATTAAATAAAATACAAAAAAGGGCTGAGGATGTGGCTCAGTGGCTGAGTGCCCCGAGTTCAAACCCAAGTACTCCCCCCCCAAAAAAAAACATGCATAACAGCTTTATTCTACATTCCAAGGATTATGAATATACTGCAAAAAAATTACCAGGTTCCCCAGTACTTGGATCTTCTCCCGCAAGGCATCACCAATCTGTCTTACTATTTCTCCTCGCTTTGGAGCAGGAATCTAAGAAAACAATAGAATTTTAGTGTGTGACCCAAAAGGTAAATTCATGTCTATAACAGTGCTAGTTGTACATTGTAGAACAAAGTCAATCACACCAAAGACTTTTTTGATTACATCAATACTGTGATATGGCTAAACATGGTGGCTAAAATAAATACAAAGCATTCATGGGGCTAATATCTACCGGGAGGTACAGAAGGGAAAAGATTACAAATTGTCGCAGGGCATGGTGACACATGCCTGTAATCCAAGGAGGTTGAGGCAGAAGGATCATGAATTCAAAGTCAGCCTCAGCAACTTAGTGAGGCACTAAGCAGCTTAATGAGTTAATGAGACCCTGTCTCAAAATAAAAAATTAAAAAGGTCAGGGATGTGGATCCATGGTTAGTGCCCCTCAGTTCAATCCCTCGTACTACCCTGCCTCACAAAAAAAAAAAAAAAAAGAGAGAGAGAGAGAAATTACAAATTGTCATCAGGGCTATAAAGACAAAGGTGGGGGTATACTGAAACAGAGTAGACACTAAAATTGGAGGGTAAGTGGGCAAGCTGGTCTACCTAAAAGGTTGGCAGGGAACATATCTAAGGAGGTAAAACTGAAGCTGAAACAAGAAGAATGGGAAACATTTAGCCACAGGAAGATTCTTCCAGAAAAAGGAAAAAAACGTATAAGAGGAATCATGGAAAACAAAAGGGGCTTGTTGGAAAACCAGAGCATCTAAAACTTGCAAAGGCTTTTAAGGAGTTGGAATCTTACTCCTGGTGCAATTAAAAAATCTTTAATGGTTTTTAAGGCACAGAATAAGATGATTTCCTTTATCTTTCAATATCACTATCTGACAAGTAGAACATAAATTGAAGGGGAAAGAACAGAAGCAGAGATACCAGTTGAGACAGTATTATAGCTGGGAACAGGAGTGCACATATTATAGCTGTAATCACAGTGACTTGGAAGGCTGAAGCAGGAAGATCTTAAATTGAAGGTCAGCATGGGCAAATTAGCAATACCCTGTGTCAAAATTTTAAAAAGGGCTGAGCACATAATTCAGCATGAAGACCTGGGTTCCATACTCAGTAACACACACACAAATTATAGTAGCCAGAGCAAAAGATTACAGTGACTTGGTCTTAACACTGCAGTGATACCAAGGGAGACTAAGTGGACTCTAGATTATTTTAGAAGTAGAACTGACAGGACACACTAAAGGAATGGATCCAAGACAAGTTCAAGAAATAGGAAAAATAGAAGAACTAAGGATGACTCTCAGGTCTCTGACTTGAAAATCCAAGAAGATGGAAGTGCAACTATTAGACAAGGATGATTTGGGGGAAGGAGCCAGTGTTTTGCAGGGTGAAGAGGATGAGTCGGCACATACTAAACCTGAGATATGTTTTGTGGAACTGTGGAAAAGGACCATTACTCCCTTCTCCTCCAGCTTTTCCTCTACCTCTGCTTCCAAAGGAACTAAAAGGAACCTTCTTTTCCATGGAATTCACCCCCAGGGTTGGAGCCAATCACTCCCCATCTGTCCTCATCATTGTACCAGTTCACAAAGCCTGTAAGCTCCAGGCTCTTCTTTGCTCTGTCTTCTTCTCTCCTGCATCACTGTGTCTTACTACAGGTTTTCTGGAAGGTAACTTGATAATCTATAAATATTTTTTAAAAGTTCCAGGCTGGGCGTGGGTGGGATTACACACCTGTAATCCTAGCAGCTTCAGAGGCTGAGACAAGAGGATTGCAAGTTTGAAGTCACCCTCAGCATCTTAGCAAGGCCCTAAGCAACTTAGCAAGACTCCATCTCTAAATATATATATATATATATATATAAATAAATATATATATATAAAATATATAGAATCTGTGCTAATTTAACATTACAAGTTTTTGTTTCCTATTTACAAAAGAGTGTGTGTATTATAAAAATGGCAAACTTTGCTGACATAAAATGGGGAAAATAAATGTCTGTTATAGGGCTTGGGAGATAGCTCAGCTGGTAGAGTGCTTGCCTCGCAAGCACAAGGCCCTGAGTTTGATCCCCAGTACCGCAAAAAAAAAAGTCTGTTATAATTTCCCTGCCTAGAAATTATCAGATAACAGCTTGGTGTATAGTCCTCCAAATTGAAGTAGAAGTAGAATATATATATATATATGCACATACACACACACACACACACACATGTGTGTGTGTGTATGTGTATGTATGTATGTGTGTGTGTGTGTGTGTGTGTGTGTGTGTGTGTATATATATATATATATATATATGGGCCAGGGATGTGGATCAGTGGTTGAGTGCTCCTGAGTTCAATCCCCAGTACCAAAAAAAAAAAAAAAAATGTTCCTACACTTAACTATGTAGTTCCACTTCTGGAAACTGAGTGGAAACTGAGCTTGTATGTAAGTGTGCAAAAGCATAAACACAATATTCACTGTGTGTAGTTTCTAGTAGAGAAAAGCAGAAGCCATCTAAATGTCCATCAGTCTATCAGCACTTGATGAGTTAATTATAGAACGGCCATAAAATGGAACTCTCTCTTAAAAGAATGAGGCTGATTTATAAGAAAAACATTTAAGAGCCATAACGAGATAATAAAAAAGTACAAAATGATGCACATGGTAAGTAAACTTCTACTTCAAGTTGGAGGACTACACACTAAGCTGTTATCTGATAATTTCTAGGCAGGGAAATTACAACAGACTTTTATTGTCCCCATTTTATGTCAGCAAAGTTTGCCATTTTTATAACACACACACTCTTTTGTAAATAGGAAACAAAAACGTGTAATGTTAAATAAATTACCACAGATTCTATATATTTCCTAGCACATGACCTGCATTTCATAATGCTTCCACTGGTCCGAAGTGGTGGCATATGACTCCCAAGTAATCCCAGCTATTCTGGAGGCTGAGGCAGGTGGATCGCAAGTTCAAGACCAGTCAGAGGGCTGCGGATATGGCTCAGTTGGTAGAGTGCCTGCCTCGCAAGCACAAGGCACTGGGTTCAATCCCCAGCACCCCTGAGAGAGGGGGAAAAAAAAAAAAAAGGCCAGTCATTCAGAGCAACTTAGCGAGACTCCCAAATAGGCAACAACAGTCCTCATCCCTTCACACATCACCACATAAAGTGCAGTGTAGAATGGACATCAAATATGGCCATATGTAGGGAACTAAAAGCATTGAGGAAATGACTAGGCAAGACTTTGAGAAAGCCAGAAGTAGTGGTGCATACTTATAATCTCAGCACTCAGGAGGCTGAAGTGGGACAGTCACTTGAGCCCACAGTTTCAGAGTAACCTAGGACATGGTGAGACCCTGCCTCAAAAAAGAAAGACCTGCAATCCCAGCAGCTCAGGAGGCTGAGGCAGGAGGATCACAAGTTTAAATCCAGCCTTAGCAATTTAGTGAGGCCCTAAGTAATTCGGCTAGACCCTGTCTCTATATAAAATATTAAAAAGGTTAGGGATGTGGCTCAGTGGTTAAATGACCCTGGGTTCAATCTCTGGTATGAACAAACAAACAAATAAACAGAAAATTAAATGAAACAGTGATTTATCCTAACATAGGCAAGGCCAGCCAAAAGGAGGAGACATCATTACCCTATGTACATGTATGATTACAGGAATGGTGTGACTCTACATCGTGAAAAGTTGTACTCCATTTGTGTACAATGAATCAAAATGCATTCTGCTGTCATATATAACTAAATAGAACAAACAATTTAAATTTTTTTTATTTCAAAAAGGAGGAGGGCCAAGCACAAGCAGCCCCTAGAGAGAAGCTTGCAGACAGGAGGGTAGCAAGCTCTGGTCTGTTCTTGTTTGAGGCATCCATTACCTCTCTAAGCCACTGCCCTGTCGGCAGGAACCCCAAAGGCAGTCAGGAAATGCTCAGTTTCTACCTTAAACTTTGAACTCAGTTGCTTAACTGTAACAAGCAGGATCATCAACTGGCTCTATTCACTATCACCTAGGAAAGTGACCTGTTGTCACCGAGCACCCCCACTCTACTGGAAAGTCTAAAAACCATCAGCAGCATAAGAAGAGACATTAGGCACAGAGTGGACTACCAAATGAGATCCTGAATTTGAAAATAGCAATGACAAAAAAGTACAGCACAATATTCAAGAAAGATCACCAAAATATCAGATACCAACCACCCCCCACACCCTAGGGGCAAAGTAAAAAGCCTTGAAAGCCAGTTCAGGAAAAGATTACACAAACTTCTTTTTTTCTCCTCCCAAATCTGCTTGTATTTACCCTGGGTAATACACACAATAGAGGCTTCTAGTGGGAAGACATGTAAAGTTACACATAGGGCTACCCAGCTATTCAGGAAGCTAAGGCAAAAAGATCTCAGATTTGAGGCCAGCCTGAGCAACTTCGTGAAACCATACACACACACACACACACACACACACACACACACACAAAATGAAGTTGCAGTAGCACTCAAAACAATGTATACAGAATGAACCCTAAGTTATATACTTTAGTTAATAATAATATAGCAATATTGGCTCATCAATAATGTAAGATATTAATAATGGGGAAAACCTGTGAGGAGAGATGAAGGGATAAACAGGAAATCTATACTTTCTGTAAACCTAAAACTGCTCTAAAAATGAAGCATTAATTTTTTTAAAGTATACATATTAACTTGAAGAATTGTACAGTAACTTTAGACTGATATATGATGATACACAAGTCACAAGATTTTCCAACATGTATGTATATTTGTATGTATAATAATCACAACTGTGGAGTAAATATGCAAAATGGGAAGAAAATGCACCAAAACACAATTCAAATGGCCACTCTGTATTGAGGAGACTGAGTTTAAGGGAACTAAATTTGATTATCTTATTACACGTTGGATCTGAAATGTCCTCCAAAGGATCCTCAGCTGGAGGTGGTAGAAATTTTAGGACTAGGGCCTAGTTAGAAGTAGATTACTGGAGTCATGCCCTTGAAGGGTAACCTGGGCCCAACCT
This sequence comes from Sciurus vulgaris, assembly GCF_902686455.1. Classification (NCBI taxonomy): domain Eukaryota; kingdom Metazoa; phylum Chordata; class Mammalia; order Rodentia; family Sciuridae; genus Sciurus; species Sciurus vulgaris. The sequence continues at coordinate 56,857,115 of NC_136466.1, forward strand.
CTTTCTCTAATTCTTGACCACAAGGTGAGTAGCTTTGCTCCATCATGTGTTCCCCACCATTATGTTCTGACACTCACCACATAAAGCAATGGTGCCAGCAGACTATGGAACAAAATCTCTGAAACTGTAGCCAAAACAAAATTTTCCTTTTTTAAGTTGATTTTTCTCTGGTATTTTGTTACAGCAAAAGAATGCTAATAATGCAGGGCCTCTTGCATGCTAAGCAAGTGCTCTACTGCTGAACTCCATCTTCAGCCCTTTTTAAATTTTGAGATAGGGTCCTGCCAAATTGCCCATGCTGGCCTCAAACCTGGAATCTTCCTCCCTCAGGCTCCCAAGTAGCTGGGTGTGTACCATACTCAGCTCTTTTTTTTTCAACAAGAAGTATGTATTGCTTCTACATTGAGAAAGAAAATGTAATCTTTTTTTTTTTTTTTTTTTTTTTTTTTTTGCGGTGCTGGGGATTAGAACTCAGGGCCTTGTGCTTGCGAGGCAAGCACTCTACCGACTGAGCTATCTCCCCAGCCCTAGAAAATGTAATCTTTAAAACAATAAATGATACTGTTTGGGACATTACCCAGGTTGGCTAACTTTACTTAGGACACCATTAACTTGTATAAGTGGCATTTTTCTACTCATTCTTTTTTGCATAAAGTAGAACCCTCAACCCACTTATATCCAGAATTAAAGTAGAGGAAAGATGTTCTCCACGTTTTGCATAAAGATGGTCTTGGCTGAGGACAACTGTGTGTACCACCCAGGCTCTCTTGGAGAGTCTGTCCCCTCCTACCTGCCATGGCCCCAACTCCAATTACTAACTCAGAGAAAACACCAAGCCCTGGCAGTCCCATTCAGCAGCACATGGTTTTATAACACTGGAGTTTGCTAAATACCAGGCTCTCCTATAAGCACTTTAAGTATTCAACTCTCAGGACAACCTCAGAAGATGGGCACTATGACAAAGCACTCTAAGGATGGAGGGAGGAGGGCAATGGATAAACCCAAGCTTTCCCTGCTCTCCTTTACTCTCCCCTCCTCAGGAGCCAGCCCAGTGGTTCAGTGTGGCCCAGCCCAGCACCAGTCACGGTTCTCACATTTGCTCATTTAACCCCTGATGGAGACTCAGATCAGGGAGGTGGACTCTGCCTACAGTCCCTTGACCTGAGAAAGAGACACTGTGATTGCTCTTGGGCTCTTGGCCTACTGCATCCTTCCCAGGTCAATCTGGCAAGAGGGACAAAGAAAAGCAAATAAGCATTTTTAACAAAGACCTTTCATTCTTTTTCTACTTGCTTACTTAATAACTTCAGAGGAGAATATTTATAGCCCAAGTTCATACTGCATCAGTAGAAAATTTTAATCCACTTAAAATTACTCATTCAGGGGCTGGGGTTGTGGCTCAGTGGTAGAGTGCTTGACTAGCACATGTGAGGCACTGGGTTTGATCCTCAGTACCACATTAAAAAAATAAATAAAGGTATTGTGTTCATCTACAACTAAAACAAATTTTTTTAAAAACAAAAACTTTTTAAAAATAAAATTATTCAATGAATGCCAAATACAAAAAAGGCACTATCCCAGGAGTTGAGTGGAAACAAATCACTGCCCCACTTTCAGCATCACAGTCTCAAGGAGCCCATGTTTCAGTGAGAGGCACTGACCTGTTGATCACATATTTATCTCATCATGATTAAGAGGTGATCTCTTCTGTGCTTTAAATCACAAAAAGCATACTTACATCCGCCCAGACTTTCCAAGCTTCTCTTGCTTTCTTTACAGTTTCTTCATAGTCTGCCACACTGGCCTACATTAAGAATTAGAGGGAAAGAGAAATGAAACAGTAAAAGGAGGTGATGACCTCCTTCAAAAACACACAGATGACAGGCACAGTGGCACACACCTATAATCCCAGCAGCTCCGGACGCTAAGGCAGAAGGATCAAGAATTCAAAGCCAGCCTCAGCAAAAGTGAAGCACTAAGCAACTCAGTGAGACCCTGTCTCTAAATAAAATATAAAATAAGGCAGGGATGTGGCTCAGTGGCCGAGTGCCCCTGAGTTCAATCCCTGTCTCTCCCCTCTCAAAAAAAAAAAAAAGACATTTTTGGATATAAGCTGGAAGTCTCTGGGTCTCCCTAAGTTATATGATTGAGTCTAAGCTTCCAAAATCTGGCCAGAACCCAGGAAGACAGGATGGAATCCAGCTGTGCTTTAAAACCTTGCTTTTCAAAGCAAGGTCCATTGGCCTTATCTGGGCATACCACATGACCTGTGTTAGAAATGAATACCTTGGGCTCCAACTCAGACTTAAGGAACCAGAAACCTCATTCTAACAAAACCCCTCAGGAGATTCAGAAGCACAGTGTTAAATGGAACTCCTTAGTCCTCTCTAAGGTTCACCTCCTCTAGGACACGCCACACCCACCAAAAGAGTAGTCTCTCCCAGACATTCTTTAATGTCAAATGAAACAGAAACACATTGTTCTTTGCATTTGTATGTTCGTATTGCTCTTGAACTGCCTAATAGGCTTCTATCTCTAAAGAAAGTTTGCAAAAACTCCCTATGAGCAGTTTGAATTTTAAAAACTTACCTGCCGGACTCTTGCTATTGGTTCATTGTTAGCAGGACAATAGGTTGTAATAACCTAAAAACAAAACCAAAAAATGACCAGTATTTACAGAAATCGTAACTCCTTCCAAATTAAGAGAACAGACCAAAGAAGGAACATATGGGGGCGGTACAAATACAATGTCCAAAACAGAACCCTTTACACTGTTAGAATTAAAATGAGATGGGGACTCAGGATAAAGACAGATAGATAACTGAGTCTTAAACATCCATGAGCCATTGAGATGCAGAAAGCACAGCTATAAATGTTGACCAACAGGCCTTTGGCCTATGCCCTTGTAAATGAAAGAAATATGGCTTAAAATTGTGCAGCTCTACCCTGGTTCCACCTTCAGTTCAGCCCCTTCTATAATTGTTAGACCCCCAGTCCAAGGCAGGACTTCTCACTCTCAAGACAGCCTACATTCTCCCTTGAAGGTGTATCTTCTTCCTAAATAAACCTCTATGCCTTTTCTGTCACATATGCCAAGAATCCTGCTGGTCCTAAGTTGAATTCCCCCTCCTCCGACCCTTATCCAGAAACTTATTGTCCTGTGACAAAACCACTCTTAGAGCTAGGCATGGTGGCACATACTTGTAATCCCAGCTACTTGGGAAGTTGAGACAAGAGGATCACAAGTTAGAGGTCAGCCTGGGTAACTGAACAAGATTCTCAACAATCAAAAGGGCTGGGGATGTAGTTCAGTGGCAGAGCAATTGCTTAGTGTATGTGAGACCCTGGGCTTGTCCCAGGACCAAAAGAGGGGCGGGGGATGCTTTACAATGATCAGGCCTTTCATTAGGAACCACCTTTTCCTAAAACCCACCCTTGCCATCTGAATAATAGATATACAAACAAAAGTCTTCATCTAACCAGTTATTTCAACTCTTTTTCAATTAGCGAACCAAACTGACCAAGTTTTACTTATTCTTTCTCTCCCTTATTCTACCCACCCTCTTTTCTGAAGATGAAATGATAAAGTCTAGACAACTATGGCAAAGGCCTAAGTCCACACAAATTGGAGAGGTCTCAGGTCAATTGGGAAAACAAAAACCAAGGTGCAATTAAAAGGCCTTCAGGAGAGAATATTTAATGGAAGAGCCTAATGATTAGATATCACAAGAAAAACAGAATGAAATGACCAACTGAATGGAATTTAGAGAACAATTAAATCTGCTACAACCACAGATAAATGAAAAAGATGTTTCTTCTATCAAAGCAAGTTATTTATTAAACAGTCAACTGAATTGAGTGTTACATAATGTTTTCCTATAAAAGCTTCCTTTTGTAGGCCACTTCTTTCAAAAGTGGGGGCATAATAACCTTACCTTTTCATTGCATTCTATAAAACATTCTCAGGCACGGTGTTAAACTGCGCAATAGAGAAATACTGAAAATCCCATCTTCAAGGAAGTTTACACGATTTTAGTGAGTAAAACCTTGTTCATCATTGTTCAGAAAAGAGAACATAAACTTGGTGCGGTGGTGTACGCCTATAATTCCAAGTCACTTGGGAGGCTAAGGCAGGAGGACCCCAATTCCATGTCAGCCTCAGCAACTTAGTGAGACCCTGTCTCAAAAATAAAAAGGAACTGGGGGTATAGCTCTGGGGTAAAAGTAACCCCGGGTTCAATTCCCAGTACCAAAAGGAAAAAAAGAAAAAAACAACACAAAACTACACCGTAGAATGTTACCTGCGGGGCAGGTTACTTTTTAAGAGCTACAATCAAGCTCATAATTAAGATCAATTGCTCAGCAAAGTGTGTGGCGTCTTCTCACTACCAAACCCAAGCAAGACTCTGCCATAAGGCTTTAAGTATGAGTGCATCTAGCCCCCTAACAGCTCCATAATGGCTTCGATTCTTCATGGCACACAGAGACCTAAAATCTAAGGATTGTTTCATTTTTGTTTTCGGTTTTACTTGTAAAGGCACTCTGTAGCTTCAACCGTCCCATCCCGTACACCCGCGGCCAAGGCCAAGCGGAGTCGGGTAAGGCAGAGCCCGCCCAGCCTCCCAGAGCAAACCCCGGCGGCAGAGATTTCGCTGGCGGCCGCATACCTCTCCCTGGCCGCCCCAGCTTCCATTATACACGCCCTCGTTTTCCTCGCGGAGCCCCAGCTCCTTCAGCCAAGTATACTGGGGCTGATTGATCAGCAGAGTGGACATGAAGGCAGCAGGCCTGTTCCAAAGCCCTAGAAGCTTGCGGTTCTTTGTAGCGTTCACACAGAGCTCGCGAGCAAAATACCACATACTGAGACCCAGACGCGTGACGCGCGGGCAGCCTGGGGAGCGGCTGAAATAGAGTCCCGCCCCGCGTCGGGGAGAGGCCATTGGGCAGGCCCGAGCCCTCCCACACCGCACGCCCCCCACAGTCGCCCGCCGCCTCTGAGGCTTCTTCTTCGGGCGGAGCCTGGAGTTTAACCCCAGTTTGGAACCACCCGGCTGCGAGGAGGGAGGTGGTGGGGGAGGGTCGCCACCCGGTGAAAGACACCGCGAACCGCGGCACGTGTTAGGAATTCCGTACAGCAAAATGCTGCCTCTGAAGTACGCTAGGTTAGAGCGGAGCTTCGCCAACTGCAATATGCATTTAGTCACCCTGGCCATGGTGTTGAGTACACATTCTGAATCTAGGTCTCGGCTGAGGCCTGAGAATTGGCATCTCTAACCATTTCTCAAGTCATGGTGACGTCCCTGGTCCCTGGAGTAGCCTGGGTGGGGAGAAGGTAAATTACAAATTAAGTTTCATAATAAATGAAAATACCAAATTATTGCATTTCCTTCTAGATATCCTGCCTCGATATTCTCTTACTGTTGAAAAACACAGATAGGTTTTGATCAACTACCTTTAGTTGTATGTCTTTTTTTCTTTTTCTTTTACAGTATTGGGGATTGAACCCATGACCTCGCCAGCATGCAAAGAAAGGGACTCTTATCACTGAGCCACATCACCACCAGCCCTGTACATCTTCTGCCTTCTAAATGTACTGACTGAACCGGGCACACTTTTAACCTAATTTTAATTTTAATAATTTTAATACTTTTTACTAATTTTAATAATTCTATTAAAAGTGGGGAAATTTGCACATGACCAATTCTACTTTTCAAAACAACTTGTCAAATGTGTCATAGAGTTGTAATTAAGCATAGGTACAAATGACTTCTACTTAAGATGTCCTCAGTGAATGCTGTCTTTGTTTTTCAAAGATAGCTGGCCAGGAGACAGAGGAGACCTGAAAAAATCTGCTGGTTCCCTAATAGCATTAAATTGGTGAATTTACCATCACTCAGGGTACCATATGGATTTCAAAAACCCAGAACCTGATTTGTTGATGCATTGATAAGTACAAGTTAAACTCATATGAATTAAGTTCTCCAAAAAAAAAAAACTGCTACAACCAGAATGCTGTTATCATTTTACAGAGAAAATATCTTCCGAAAAGACTGGGTACTCACATCCTCAAATTGTTTCATTCTCTCCAGGCAACAAACTATCTACTTGGTGGTGGTGTTGCTGCTGCTGCTGTTGCTTTTTCCTTTTTTATCTTTACAATACAGGGAACTGAATCCAGAGCCTGACAAATGCTAGGTAAGCACTCTTCCACCCAACTACATTCCCAGCCCTTTTCATTTATTTTGAGTCAGGATCTAAGTTGCCAAGGCAGGCCTGGAATTTTCAGCCCTCATGCTTTAGACTCTCAAGAAGCTGAGATTACAGAGTGTCAACACTCTATTCAGTTTTTTAATGAGCCCAGAACCAAAAGAAGAGTTGTTGCCTAACAGTATACGATTCTAACTTTTAATGACATTAGGCTAAGATAGCCACCCCCAGTGCCTGGATTCATCTATAGACTCAATGCAATCTCAATCAAAGTAATAGTCAACTCCAAAGTTTAAATGGAATTGCAAAAGGATCTAGAATAGCCAAAACAATGTACTTTTTTTAAATTTTTTGCCAAATTTTAAACATTTTATAACAACTTTACAATTATTATAAAACTATAGTAAACAAAACTGTCATATTAGTATAGTGGTAGACAAAAGATCACTGGACAGTGGGGCTGGGGGCATAGCTCAGTGAGAGAGTATGTGCTTAGAACGTGTGAGGGCTTGGATTTGATCCTCTAGCACTGAAGGGAAAAAACAGTGGAACAGAATAAAGGACCCTCAAAATAGACCCTCATACATATGGTTGGTCAATTTTCAATAAAAATGTCAAGGAAATTCAATGAGGAAAGTGTAGTTCTTTCAACAATTGGTGACACGTTAATTGGATATTCATGTGCAGAAAAAGAAAAAAATCTTACTTCATACTGTACACAATAATTAAAACAGACTATAGATCTAGAGGTAGGCCCACACGAAGGGTCAGTGGTTTTAGAAGAAAGCCTCTAAGCCCTTGTTAGCATCGCCAAGTTGTGATGATTTTTTTTTTTTTTTTTTTTTTTTAATTTGTGGTGCTGAGGATTGAACTTGGTCCTCATAAACGCTAGTAGGCAAGTGTTCTACCACTGAGCCACATTCCCATTCCCCAAGTTGTAACAATTAAAAAACATCTCCAGGGCTGGGGTTGTGGCTCAGTGGTAGAGTGCTCACTTGTTCATGTGTGAGGCACTGGGTTCCATCCTCAGCACCAGATAAAAAATAAGTGAAAAAAAAAAAAAAAAAAAAAAAAAAAAATCTCCAGACATTGCCTGTTGGGTGAAACACTAAACAGTGCCTTAAATAGCTTGCAGTGAGATAAGAAGGTCTCTAAAAGAATGTGATAACAAGAGAAAAGGAGAGGGGGAGCTGGACAGCATCTGAAGAGAGTGACCTTGGTTATAAATAAAGGAATATACTCATAAAACATCTGAAGAAAGTCACCTGTATAGTGGGTATGCAATCTATCATACATATATACCCCCTGCTTGTAGGTGTGGTGCGGACCTCCATCACATCTTGACCTGCCGCCACCAAAGAGTAAGTAATAAAATGTCCATAACTTCTCTATTGAGTCCTCCATGTTCTTTCTTTGGGATTGAAAAACAGTATTCTAGGGCCTTTATAGTTCTGGGGTTGAACATTACCCAATTTTACCTTCACAGGGGAGAAAAGAGCCCTTAGGTGAGAACAGCTAAGTTAATCAAAGAGCTCTTAGGACCAAAAAATTAGTTAATTGGACTTTATTAACATTAAACCCTTCTACTTTTCAAAGGATACTGTTAAAAGATGAAAAGATGACCCATGGTGAGAAAATATCATATAATAACAATAATATGTATGGTAAAGGGCTTGTCTCCAGAATAATAAGAAATGCTTACAATTCAATAAAAAGAAAAGGACCTGACGTTTCAAAAATGGACAAAAATTTGACTCTTCATCTAAGGAGATACACGGGGGTTGGGATATAACTCAGTGTCAGAGTATTTGCCTAGCATTGTAAGGTCCTGGGCTCAATATCTATCTCTCTCTCTCTCTCTCTCTCTCTCTCTCTCTCTCTCACACACACACACACACACACACACACACACACACACACACAAGAAAGAAAAAACAAAATTGATATATAAATGTCACATAAGCTCTTGAAAGTGAAATTGACTAAGGCCTGGATACACTCAGATATAAATTCCTTAAATAACAAAGTTTTCAAGTGGTTTTCCAGGAAAAGCCTCCAGGCCTTTCACTAATGAGTCCTTGCAATATGGAACCAGTTTTTTAATAATGAACATGAGCTGATGGTGTGGCCTATGCCTATAATCCCAACTACCTGGGAGTCTGAGGCAGGAGGATCACAAGGTCAAGGCCAGCCTGAGAAATTTAGTGAGATTCTATCTTCAACAAATTGAAAGGTCTGGGGATGTAGCTTAGTGGTAGAATGTTTGCCTGGTATATGTGAAGCCCTGGATTCAATCTCCAGTAACACATGCACACACACACAAATTAATGTTCATCTAATCAGTGATGTCGCGAGCTCAAAATCCCCTGGGCAGAATGTAACTCCCCACTAAAAAGATACATGCCTTTTATGAAGAGGCATGCCATCCAATCAACTAGCAACTTCTCCCCTCTTCCTTCCACTGAATTTATACCAAATGATGAAGGAAACAAATCTGAGTTTTTAGTTCCTGGCTTACCTACCAGTTGGCCATGCAATAAAGCCTTTACTCTTTGCAAAAATGGGGTGCCTTAATATAGGCTTCTATGTGCTTGAAGCAATAAGTCCTTGCTCCATAACAAAAGGATGCTCATCATTACTCATTAGGGAAAAATGCAAATTAAAACCTCAGTGAGATGCTACTACACATGCACTAAAATGCTGTAATGGCTAATTTTATGTGTCAACTTCAGTAGATCACAGCATACCCAGATGTGTGGTTAAACATTTTTTCTGGATGTGTCTGAGACTATTTCTGGGAGAGACTAACATTTGAATTAATAGAATAAGTAAAGTAGGTTGTCCTCCACCACATGGTGGATACCATCCAATTTATCCATGATTGAACACAAAAAAAGATAAAGGGAGAATTCTTTCTCTCTGCCTGCTTGAGCTGACATTGGTCTTCTCCAGCACTCAGACTGGAACTCACACCATCAGCACCCCAAGTTCTCAGTATTTGAATTTTTCTATTGGTTTGTTTTCTGTTACCATAATAAAAAAAAAACCCTGGTGTTTTATAAAGAGGAGATCTGGCTGGACACAGTGGCACATGCCTATAATTCCAGCGGCTGAAGAGGCTACGGCAGGAGGATCATGAGTTCAAAGCCAGCCTCAGCAATTTATCAAGGCCCTAAGCAACTCAGCAAGACCTTGTTTCTAAATAAAATATAAAAAAGGGCTGGGATGAGGCTTGGTGGTAAAGCGACCACGGGTTCAATCCCAGATATCATTAAAAAAGAGAGACAGATATTTATTTAGCTCAAGTTCTAGAGGTTCAAGGGCATGGCACCAGCATCGTCTAGCTCTGGTGAGAACCCCCTGGTTGTCTCACAAGGTAAATGGTGTTATGGTGGAGGGTGTGAGAGAGGGAGCGATCCCATAGCAAGACAAGAAGCCAAGAGATATTCAGGGGTTAAACTGGAACTATACTACTAAACTTCCTGAGTCTTCAGGTTGCAGAAGGCAGATTGTGGGAATTCTCAGTCTACATAATCAGGTGAGCCAATTCTCACAATAAATCTCTATATAATAAATCTCTTTCTAAATATATCCTATTGGTTCTGTTTCTCTGGAGATATCTGACTGATACAAATGACTATAATTAAAAAGATTGACAAAACCAAATGCTGGACAGGATGAGAATCAACTAAAACTCTCACTTATTGCTGATTAAATACAAAAGGGTACAAGCACTTTGAAAAATCTTTTGTCATTTCTCATAAAGTCACAGATTAATCTCAAAAGCATTATACTAAGTGAAAGAAACCAAATCCAAAAGATGACATACTGAATAACTCTACATATATGCTAGAAAAAGCAAACCTATGATGACAAAAAGCAGACCAGTGGTAGCCAGGAGTCAGGGGATTGGGAGAGATGACTGGTGGCAAAGAAACAGGAGGGAAATTTTGGGTATAGTGTAAGTGTTCTTTATTGTAACTGCCATGGTATTTACGTGCTTTATTCATTTATCATAGTTCAGTTGAATTGGACATATAAAGCTTATAAATTTGTAAATTATACTTCAGTAAGAGGGGTCTGTTTTAGTCAGCTTTTTTACCACTGTGACCAAAAGACCTGATAAGGGTCTCATGGTTTCAGAGGTCTCAGTCCATAGTCGCTTGACTCCATTCCTTGGGCCCTGAGGTAAGGCAGAACACCATGGCAAGAAGACTGTGGTGGAGGAAAGTACCAGGAAACAGAGACGGAACTCTCACCATGGAGATATATATCTCCCCAAGGTAAACACCCCGTGACCCACCTCCTCTACCCAGGTAAACACCCCGTGACCCACCTCCTCTACCCATACCGTTCCTCCCTACAGTTACCACCCACTTAATCCCTATAGGGGAATTAATACACTGATTAAGTTAAGGCTCTCAATCATTTTACCTCTAAACTTTATTGCTTCATACATATGCTTTTGGGGGCACCTTATATCTAAACCATAACAGGTTCTAATTTAAAGATGATTTTAAAAATAAAATACTTAGGAATAACTAGAACGAAAGACATGCAATGATATTGAAACTATAACACGTTGCTGAGAGATAAAATCTAAATAAATAGAGAGCTATATCATGAACATGAACTGGAGACCCAATATTGCTAAGGTATCTGTTCTCTCCAAATTGATCTGTAGATAGAATAAAATCTCAAACATAATGCCACTAGATGTTTCTTTTGTAAAAATATACTGTGTGTGTGTTACTGGGGATTTAAACCAGGGATGCTTTATCACTGGGCTATATCCCCATACCTCCATTCTTTTTTGATTTTGAGACAGGATCGTACTAAGTTGCTGAGGCTGGCCTTGAACTTGTGATCCTCCTGCCTCAGCCTCCCATGCTGCTGGGATTATGGGTATGCATCACTGGGCCTGACAAGAAAGACTAATTCTAAAATTTATATATAAATGCAAAGGACCGGGAAGGAAGAAGAGAGGAGACTAGAAAGGATAATAGAATTAATCAGACATAACTTTCTTATCCTTGTGTTTGAATACATGACCAGAGTAATTCCATATCATGTACAACCACAAGAATAGAATCCTAATTAGAATAAGTTATACTCCAAGTATGTATAAGGTGCCAAAATACATTCTGTCATGTATATCTGAAAAGAACAAAAAAAATTATTAAATGCAAAGAACCTAGAATAGCCAAAGCAAATTTATTTTTATTTACTGGTACTGAGGATTTAACTCAGGGGTGCTTTACTACTTTTTATTTTTTATTTTGAGAAAAAGTTTCACAAAGTTACTGAGTGTATCATGAAGCTGCTGAGGCTGGCCTTGAAATTGCAATCCTTCTGCTTTGGTCTTCTGAGTGGTTGAGATTACCGGTGTGCCCCACTATACCTCATTAGGAAAAGCAAATTAAGAGGACTTACAACACCTCAATCCAAGTTTACTCTAAGCTACAGTAATTAAAATAGTGATATTAGCCCTAAGATAGAAAAATAGCAGAACAGAATAGGAAGTTCAAAAATATACTCATGTTCAAATGACTTTTGTTGGTTTGGTTGATTGGCTGATTTTTTTGGTGTTTGGGATTGAACCCAGGGTCTCATTCATGATAAGTACATCTCTACCACTGAGGTATATACCTAGCCATCAAATATATTTTTTTTCCAACAAATAGCTATTCAATGGGAAAAGGAAAGTATTTTTAATAAATGATGCTGGGATAACAGATATATATGGAGAGAAAAAAGAACAACAATCTCTGTATGTTCCAGAAAACCTGGTTTCAGTGTACAAGAACCAGTGATAAGGTGCTATAAAGCCAAAAGGGCTGACATCCAGGACTGCATAGAATAAGGTTTATTGGGAACTTTCTTACAGAAGCATGATCTTAGGTGGCAGCAAGACTAGTGGATTCTGACAATTGGATCAAAAAGATGGGGTTTATTTAATCCTCAGGACAAAAGAGAATTCATTCAAGTCAGAATGTACTGAGTTTATCACAAGCTTTTATCAAGGTCAGGCACATTCCCGGCACTAATGGTACCAACATCTAGTCATAAAGCCCCACATGTTCTTATGGTTTTATTCATGTTGGGAAACTGAAGGTTACTCAGGGGCAAACCATGGCAGTAAAATCTCAAGATGACTTGGGTCTGGTTTAGCTGAATCCAGGTATTAAATCACAGCACAGACATATATTAATTTGAGATGGATCAGAATCTTTCTCTTGCAGTGTAGAATGGAACCCAAGGCCTTGTGTATGTTAGGCAAACACTCTACCACTGAGCTATGCTGAGTTATGCTCCTAGCCACAATAAATTTCTTTTCTTTTTCCCCCCTCATTTTTGGGGAATGAACCCAGTGGGTTCTACCACTGAGCTCCACTTCCTGCCCTATTTATTTATTTATTTATTTATTTATTTAATCTACACTGGAGATTGAACCCCAGCGGCACTTTACCACTGAGTTACATCCCCAGCCCTTTTTCTTTTTCTTTCTTTTCTTTCCTTTCTTTTCCCTCCCTCCCTCCCTCTCTCTTTCTTTCTTTTCTTTGAGACACGGTCTTGCTAAATTGCTGAGGCTGGTCGAACTTGCAATCCTCCTGCTTCAGTTCCCAGAGAAACTGGGATTACAGGTGTGTGCCAACCGTGCCAAATTCCTAATAACTTTTTTTGTTTTGTTGTGGTGGTGATTGATACCGGGGATTGAACCCACGGGCACTTTAACAATGAGTTACATGGCCAGTATTTTATATTTTGAGACAAGGTCTCAATATGCTGCTTAGGGCCTGCTAAATTGCTAGACTTGCAATCCTCCTGCCTCAGCCTCCCAAATCCCTGGGACTACAGGCGGGAGCCACCCTAATATTTCTCCATCACCTATCATGTGCACAAAGTAACTGGGAGGGGCATTAGAGAGGGGCGGGGAAACAGTGAATAAAACAAACTCAGGGAAAAACTCAAAAATAAATTTAAAAATACAACTCTCAGTGCCACGAAGGAAAACATACGGAATTCAAGAACGACATTACCCTGTTTTACTTAGGGTGGTTGAAGTAGGCTAAGAACTCTTTGCGGTGGCATTTGATCAGAAACCTGAATCCCGTGAGAAAACAATCTTTGTAAGGCTGGGGTGGCCCAGAAGAGGGGGTGATTCCAGACAGGAAAACAGCAACAGCAAAGGCTTTCATTCTGGAAAGTAAAGGGTGTCCCGAGCAGGGCCAAAGGCTGGGGAAAGGGACGGATCCCGGGCCACTGGCCATGTGCCCAGACCGCTGGGGTTTGTCTGCGGTGCTGAGAATTAAGGCCGTATTATAAGATCCCTCAGAGGTCCGGAAGGACAGTGACCTCAGGCACCGTCTGGACGGTCCTCACCCCCGGCCACCCCACCCCCACACCCCCCAAGCCACACGCGGAATGGATTGTGGAGGAGCAGAATGGAAGCGGGGAGGCCGCTCAGAGCACCCAGGCCAGGGGTGAGAGGGCGAGGGAGGAGCCCCAGACGACCGTTAACCGGGCACATATCTGTGCTCCCACCAAGACAAAGTGGGAGAAATCTGCTGGGGGCACAGGGAGGGTTCCTTTACCCAGAGCGGCAAGGCTCGTTACCACCGAACGCGCGCCCGTCTCCACCCGACGCCTTCTGGCGCGCGGGGGCGCCCGAGCCGCGCCGCGGGGCCTTCGCGCCGCCGCCGGAAGTGCTTTCCTGACCCGCCGCGCGGTGCCGGTCCGCGCCGTGCCGCTGGAAGATGGCGCTGGAAGCCAGCGACATGGAAGACGGGCAGCTCTCGGACTCGGATTCCGACATGACGGTCGCAGCCAGCGACAGGCCGCTCCAAGTGCCGGTGAGTGTAAGGCCGGGCTGCCGTAAAGGCCAGGCGCGCGGAGCCCCAGCTGCAAGCGAGGTGCGGGCGGCGGGGAGGGGAGGGAGTGCGGCGGCCTCCCGGCGGGCGCGCAGAACCAGGCTTCGAAGTGGGCGCCGGGCGGCGTGGGGCTGTGGGGTGGGCTGGGGGCGCTGGGCGGCGACCGCGGGGCTTGCGAACCCGGCCGGCAGCGCGCGGCGAAGCGGGGTCCGTGAGCTCCGTGGCCTCCGGGAGGCGGGCATGCTTAGGTCTCGGCGTATGTTCTCTGCTCTCCGAGCCCTGCGCTGCTTTTTCTAAACTTAACCGGCTTCCCCACTCCAGAGCTGTTAGGTTGGCTTGGAAGAGCAGAATTTGCCCAAAACGTGGAACCTGGGGAACAAAGACCCAGCCCTACGTATGGTGTTTATTTTCGTTCACGGCAGATTGGGAGACCGAACCCCAAGAATGATGCTCATTGCACACCCAAGGGCCTGGTCTTTGGTTTTCTCACCGAACCCCAGCTTTGTCCTACGGTACCGTGGCACTAGGTTTTGTTTTAGCCTCCCAGTTTTCTAAATGGGAATTTGTTGTGAATTCCCCCGTGCTAGGTAGCAGCCTCTCTGAGAGGTCTTTGGTGTTGAGCTGCCAGCATTCAAATCCTGGCGGCGCCACTGTCTGACCGGCAGGTTATTTAGCCTCACTATTTTGGTGCCCCTATCAGTAGAGTTTTAAGGATTCAATGAAGCATAGTGCACACGGTAATGCTCCATGAGTGTTAGCTGCTGTTATTATTGGAAGGTAGAGCGGCTATCCTCTTACTCACTTAATCACCTCCACCCCTATTTCTAGCATATAGCAGGAGTTGAACAAATACGTGATTTAGTGTTTAGTACAAAAAGCAAAAGTCAAACACAAAGTTAGGAGAAATAAGTTCAAATGTTGTGTAGCACAGTAGCGTGACTGTAGTTAATATATATTTCAAAAAAGCTACAAGCAGCCAAGTGCAGTACTGTTGAATGCCTTAATCCCAGCTACTCAGGAGGCTGAAAGAAGGATCAAATTTCAAGGCCAGCCATCTCAAAATTTAAAAAGGGTGGGATGTAGCTTAGTGGTAGAGCCCTTGCCTAGCATTTGCAAGGTCCTAGGCTCAATCCACAGTAAGGGGTGGGGGAGAGTAGCTAAGAGAGAATTTTGAATACTTGACCACAAAGAAATGATCAATGTTTGAATTGGTGAATATGCTAATTACTCTGATTTGAGTATACACAGGGTAGATGTGTGTCAAATAACATATTAAACCCCGTAAGATTATACAATTATTATATTTTTAAAAATGTAAAAGTGATTTCTTTTGCATATAAATGCCTTACAAAATTAAAACCAGGATATTTTGTTTTTCAATCTCTTTCAAGTTGTTTTACATAAATTGACTTCAGACTTGGTTAACTTAATGCCATGAACTCTCAGTTTTAGAAGTATTATAGTGGGAATTTTTCCTCTTAGAAGTTCACCGTGTACTCTAAAAGAAGTGTGGTCACAGAACTATCCATATTAGGGAATTTGTGTCCACATTCAAGACAGGTATCTTTGGAAATAAAGATAACAAGTCCTCTCTTAACTGCCAGTAACAATTATTTGTGTATATCATTATCATACATTCTGATTGAAATCTTTTAAAGGTGAGAATTGAAAGCTTTGGTAAATTTTTAGGAGACCTTTTACAACTAAGTGATGTCTTTAGCTTGGAAATTAAGTTTGTGGCTTTAAAATGAACAAATTTCATGTAGAACTTTGGAAAAGTGGAGCCTGGATTGGTTTCAGAAATGTCTTTGGAGATGAGTTTTGTTTGAGAATACTCCAGATGAATCTAAATAAATTTTTAAAAATAACTCATGATGGGTAGGCTTGCTGTGTTTTATGGAATTGACTATATTTTCTCTCACCTGCAGAAAATACTAGATGGGGACAGTGCTGTGAGGTCCTTCCAAAGTACTGCAACAGCGTATGTACCAGTGTCACATTATCGGACTGTTAAAAGTGTGGATTCAAGTGAAGAGAGTTTTTCTGATTCAGATGAAGATAGCTCTATTTGGAAACGCAAGCGGCAGAAGTGTCTTAACCCTCCTTCCAAACCAGAGCCATTTCAGTTTGACCAGAACAGTGAGAAACCACCTGTTGCTGGGGGAAAGAAGGTTAACAATATATGGGGTGCCGTGCTACAGGAACAGAATCAAGATGCAGTGGCCACTGAACTTGGTATCTTGGGAATGGAGGGCACTATTGACAAAAGCAGACAATCTGAAACCTATAATTACTTGCTTGCTAAGAAACTTAAGAGGGAATCTCAAGAATGTACAAAAGAACTAGACAAAGAACTAGATGAATATATGCATAGCAGCAAAAAAATGGGGTCAAGGGAAGAGGAAAATGGGCAAGGTCATCTGAAACGGAAACGACCTGTCAAAGACAGAGTAGGATGCAGACTAGAAATGAACTATAAAGGCCGATATGAGATCACAGAAGAAGATTCTCAAGAGAAAGTAGCTGATGAAATTTCTTTCAGGTAAGCATTTAAATTTGAACCTACAAATGAACATTTGACCAAATACCTTCTATTTATAGGAAATAAATGCCAAATACATTAATAATGATGTTCCTTTTTGAGACTTTTTTTACTTAAGGAATTAACTGGGCTTATTTGGTTACCAAAAATGTTTGTGTTTTCTTAAATTTGGACAGGACTGGTAGGATAATTTTATATGCTTTCATGAACTTTTAAGGAACTCTTATTTAGTGCTGTACAGCTCTTTAAATAAAACATTTTGATGATGTAGCTAAGTGGTAGAGTACTTGTCTAGCATGCGTGAAGCCCTGGGTTAGATTCTCAGAACCACCACAAAACATTTTTAAATACATTTTTAAATTCATGTATTGAGTGCTCATTTGTGACTCTTTATTGAGATGTATTTTACACTTGATAATATTCACTCATTTTCAAGTGTTGGTGTCTCAGTATATTTCATTATTGTTATTGTTTGGCAGTATTTGGGATTGAACCCAGGAGTGATCTACAACTGAGCTACATCCCCAACCCTTTTTAATTTTGAGACAAGGTCCTGCTAAGTTTTTAAGGTTTGTCTCAGCAATACAATCCTCCTGCCTCAGCCTCCCCAAGTTGCTGGGATTACAGGTGTGCACCACTATACCTGGCTCAACCATCACTTTTAAAACCTTTCCATAACCCAATAAGATCCTTCATGTTTGTCCATCCATTTACAGTTACTCATTGCTCTCATTCCCAGACAACTACTAATATATTTTCTGTTTGTACAAATGTGCCTTTTCTGGACAGTGGAATCATATATGTATTCTTATGATTGGTTTCTTTCACTTAGTGTTTTTGAGAATGATATGTTATAGCAGGAATCAATACTTAATTCCCTTTAGATATGTATATATCTATGTCAGATGGATATGAATATTCCTCTATCATGAATATATATTTTCATTTCTTTTAGGTAAATACTTAGGAGTAGAATTGCTTATAATGGATGGTAAATTTATAATTCATGTGTTTTTCACAAGCTTTATGTTTTGTTTTTAGTTTATGGTGCTGGGAATTGAATTCAGGGCCTTATAGGTGCTAGGCAATCACTCTACAATTGAACTACATCCCCAGCCCATTTTTTAATTTTTATTTTGAGACAGAGTTTCACTAAGTTGCCCAGGCTGACCTAAGCTTTGTAATCTTTATGTCTCAACCTCCTGAGTAACTGAGGTTATAGGTGTGTGCCATCATGTCTGACTTGATTCTTTCCATTTTAAAGGTTGCAGATATCTCTGGAATTAGGAAAACTAACTTTTAGGTTTATCTTTTCTGCATGCAAGCTTATATTCACCTTGCTTATATGCACATATATTTTGAAATCTGCCATAATCCAGTAAAGCAAATGAAGATGTCAACTATGAGACTTGATATAGAACCCTGAAATTACTATTGCTTTGCGTGACCCCAAATTAAATGTTTCCATGTCAGTGACCCTTAGGTTAATTATTGAATATTTAGAAAAGCAAATGTTAATAGAATAGGGTTTGGGTTCTAGTTAAGGGCTACACTGGTGATTAAAGTAATTTATCAACAACAAATAAAAGGTTAATTTTACTTTGTTTCTTATCAGGTTACAGGAACCAAAGAAAGATCTGATAGCCCGAGTAGTGAGAATAATTGGGAATAAAAAGGCAATTGAACTTCTGATGGAAACTGCAGAAGTCGAACAAAATGGCGGCCTTTTTATAATGGTAAGTCTGTTTCACAGTTTGTTTTAGAATTGTTTATCATGGTTTTTTTCACCCCAGAAAATGAACCCACCTCTTTTGAACCTCTTACTTACCATACATTATTGCAATGTGTTTCAGACTCCATTAACAGTGAGAACTGAATGTAAAAGTTTGGTACCTTCTTATTTTCAATTAATACTTTCCCTACAAAAAAACATAAATTGTAGCCTTTAGTGTATAGTCAACAGTGTATCCCTCATATGATTCATTAAAGGTAACCCCTAAAATTTTAAGACAGTAGTCTGGTAGAAGTTTAGAAGAATACGAAGAATTTTGAGAATATGGATCTTGAACTACAACTTTCTGACTGCAATTTGGTTTAATTATATAACTCCTTAAAGAGTTTCAGTTCCCTTAGGTATGAAATGAAGATTAACCTTATGTCAAGATATCATAAGAAAAGAGATATCTCTAGAGAAGGATCCGAGGAGTTCCCAGAGGAGAGGGAACTCAACTTAAGACCAGCAGGGTTCTTGGCATATGTGACAGAAAAGAATTTCAGCACAGGCTAGACAAAGGCATAGACAGAGGTTTATTTAGGAAGTAGATACACATTCAAGGGAGAATATGGGCTGTCTCCAATGAGCAGCAGCCCTGACTTATCTGGACTGTTATCAGGGGCCAGACTGGAGATGGATCCAGGGTGGGGGTGCACAATTTTGTTACAGTTTTCCCTGCACTTGCATTGTTCCCTCTTTTACAAGAGCATATGCTCAAGATTTACCACCATACTTTCTACACCTCAATGACTTATGGGTGTTTCCTTTAAGATTCAGTATAACTCTCTCTCTCTATCCTAATCCCTCTCTCAGTAAGGATTAGATGAAATTATAACACACGTACTTAGCACAGTGCCCAGCCCTCAGTTATGGTCAGTAGAACAGAAGTGTTACTTTGGGTTCATTTAATTCAGACTTTTTTCCTTTTTGTTTTTCTTTCTTTTTTTTTTTTTTTGACAGTACTGGGGAGTAAATCCATGTTAAGTTCTCGTCTACAGAGCTACATCCCCATCCCTGATTCATGCATTAAAAATAAAGAAAAAAGAAAAAAAGAGTCAAGCAAAACAGATTCACTCTTGTTATGTTATAAAGCCCGGACAGATTTATAATGATCCATTTATATTAAAATTTCATGGGTGTGGGGACCAAAAGGAAAAAATCTGAAAAAACTCCTGGAGTAGGAGAATAACAATGGAAAAGAAAGTGGAGAAACCGCATCTGGCCAGGACCTGACCATGGGCAGAGGCAGTGTAGAATGGTTTTGCAGATCTCATTCAGTTCAGCTTCTACCACAGGGTGAGGATCCAAGTATGAATGACTTCTCTTTTGTTACTCCTATTTTGTGATTTATTTTTTATCCAGTCCTCACCTCACAGCACAAGAGAGTAGATCAATATTATGTTGTGGAAACAAAGAGAAAAGAAATGAATTAGAGTTGGCAGCATTGGCTAAATAAGGAAACAGCTTGTCAGCATAAACAACAAATATAATAATAACTTCAAATGAACTCGAAAGTGGTATGTTCATGGAAAAAGAAATAGATCAAATGAAGATATAGGTAGTATCTATTAAACACTAAAATTATCAAGTGGAAGTATAGAAAGTCACTATTAAACAGGAGTGGTTAGGGTAGAAATTTGGAAAAAGACTTGAAGAAAGTGAAACAGCGAGTACTACAGGAAGAACAGGACAAGTAGAAGTAACAGCCATATTAGAAGTAAAAGGCTGTATAGAGGGAAAAGAGAGGTGGGGGGGGGAGGAAAAAATAACGGAATGAATCAAACATCATTACTCTGTAAATGTATGAATATTCAAATGGTATGCTGTTACTCCATGTGCAAACAGAAACAATATGTATCCCATTTGTTTGCGATTAAAAAAAAAGAAGTAAAAGGTACTTGGCAGGTCTAGAACTAGGGTAAAGTAAGTGATTACTTGTTTTAGGTACAAAATTTGATGGAGTGCCAAAAAAACTCAGTAATCAAGACAAATAGTATTTTAATGTAATATTATCAAAATTTAAAATTAATACATAGATTTTTAAAAAATATATTTTTAGTTGTAGATGGACACAATACCTTTATTTATTTTTATATGGTGCTGAAGATCCAACCCAGTGCCTCACATGTGCTAGGCAAGCACTCTACCACTGAGCCACAACCCTAATCCCAATACACAAAATTTTAAGTGAGGCCAGTCTTCAATTCTGTCTTTGGAAGATTCAGCTCTCTCTCTTCACCCTAATCTCTGGTGCCTAGTTTGAACAAGGATCATTGCAACTAGAGCAGAGTGCTTTAGAGAAAGTAGGATATAAGGTCAGAGAGGTCATGTGCAGGAAGATCTAGTGGGGCATTGTTTGTACCTTAAAGAAGTTGGCTTTTAATGAAATACCTAATTGTTTATTTTTTATTGGGGGGGGGGAGGCAGTTACTAGGGATTTAACCCAGGAGCACTTTACCACTGAGTTACATCCACTAGCCCTTCTTAAGATTTTTTTATTTTGAGACAGGGTTTCACTGAGTAGCTTAGGGCCTTGCTAAGTTACTGAAGCTGGCCTTAAGCTTGAGATCCTCCCATTTCATTCTCCCAAGTTGGTGGGATTACAGGTGTGGGTCACAACAACTGGCTATGAAATAGCTCTTAAAGAGTTTTGAATAGGGGGCAGGGGCTAGGGCTCAGTGGCACGTGCGAGGCACTGGGTTCAATCCTCAGCACCACATAAAAATAAATAAATAAATAACAAAGGTATTGTGTCCATCTACAAAAATTTTTTTTAAAATTTTGAATAGAGAAGATAAGCATATCATTCTAGCAGCTATGTTGAGAATGAACTGAAGAGGGTGGTGGATAATGTAGAAGCAGCAAAGACATTTTAAGTGGCTGATGCAGTAATGGAGGTGAAAGATAATGTGGGTTGGATCACGGTAATAACTCTGGTATGGAGAAAAGTGGTCAGATTCTAGGTTTCACCAACAGGATTTCCCAATAAATTAGATGAAAATGTAAGAAAAGAGAACCTCTTCCGCCCACCCCCTTGGTACCAGGGATTAAACCCAGGGTTGCTTAACCACCGAGCCACATCCCCAGCCCCTTTTATTTTTTATTTTGAGACAGGGTCTCACTAAAGTTGCTTAGGGTGTCAGTAAGTTTCTGAGGCTGGCTTTGAACTTGGGTTCCTCCTGCCTTAGCCTCCTGAGCCCTTGGGATTACAGGGCTCTTCATTCTTTTTTAAAAAGTGCACCACTGCACCTGGCTCTTCATTCTTTTTTAAAAAGTTGCCAGTGACTGGTGGTATTATAGTTTTTTCTTTCTTTCATATTTACATATGTATACACACACTCACACGTGTTGGTACTCATTATGTTTATTTTATATTTGCATATTTGCCTACTTGCTAAAAGTTATTTATAAATTCAAAATCAATACTAGTGGTATTTTTACAGTTATTCACAGATTTGCCTAGTGACCAAAAAAAAAAAAAAAAAAAATTGAATTTGTGAAGTGCATACATTCCCAGCCGAAGGTGAACAAGGCAATACTCTGCATCTTTCATCTCTCATTCTGTAAGCAAGTGTCCTTTTCAGTGTCTTTTTATTTAGTGTCATGCTTTCCACACTATTGTGCTTTATATTTCTGGTAATTTAGCTGTTTAAAATGTGCCCACCCACCCCAAGCCAGTCATATGATACACACCAGTAATCCTAGCTATTCAAGAGACTGAAGCAGGAAAATTGCAAGTTCAAGGCCAGCCTTGGTAACTTAGTGAGACCCTGTCTGAAAATTTAAAAAAAAAAGGAGTGAGGATTGTGGTTCAGCAGTTAAGCACCCTTGGGATCAATCCCCAGTACCAAAAAAAAAAAAAAAAAAAAAAAAAAAAAAAACAAAACTCCCATCCCCCCCAGGGGTAATGCTGAGAGCTTCTGAATGGAAGAATACTGTGACTTGCCTTACAGAGAAAATATGTATTAGATAAGCTTCATTTAGGCATGATTTATAGTGTCGTTAGCCATGAGTGCAATGTTGTAATGAATATTTGTGTGTCTGTCTTTGTGTGCAGTGCTGAGGGCTAAACCCAGGGCATTATGCTAAACATGCTCTCTACCACTGAGCTATACTTTCAACACCAAGGGTATATTTTAAATAAGATATCCTTATAAATAATACTCACATATGACAAAGTTACATGTTGACCTATTGACAAACTGGTGGTGACAGTGGCTTACACAAACCATTTATTTCCTCTGTATTTCATTATTTGCTAATTCAGTGTTTGGGGCAACTTTAAAAACCATAACTACCATGAATAGTGACAAGCTTGTGGTGGCACACTCCTGTAATTCCAGTGACTCAGGAGGCTGAGTCAGGAGAATCACAAGTTCAAGATGAGCCTCAGCAACTTAGTGAGGCCCTTAGCAACTTAGTAAGACCCTTTCTCAAGACAGAAAAATTAAAAGGGCTAAGGATGTGACTCAGTGATAAAGTGCTCCTGGGTTTAGTCCCCAGTACTTTAAAAAAAAAAAAAAAAAAAAAAAAAGAAGCGACTGTATCTCTCTCTATGCTGTCATTATGCTTAAATCTTTCATTAATTTGTAATATATCATAGTATAAGGCATGAGGTATTGATATTTCCCTACGTGACTGTGGTTGGAGATACTGTTATACATTAAATTATCATATATGCAGCTTTACTTCTAGATTTTCTATTCTATTACATAAGTCATTTTAGTTTTATTGCCATTGTTATTGAAGTTTTATGACATATTTTAATATCTAGGAGAATATTTACTGATTTGTCCAGATGGTAGATAAAAGCAGAAAATCCACTCATTTTGAGAGTCAGAGTTAGGACTGGGTTTGAAATCTGGTATTCCTTTTATCTCTTTACACTTATTTCTTAAAAGATACCTTGGCTATTCCTGGGACAAGTCTAGTTTGGGGACTGGGCATGGAAGCTCACTGGTAGAGCACTTGCTGGCACACTCAAGGCCATGGGTTCAGTTCCCAACACTGGGGGGAAAAAAAAAAAAGTTATGTAGTTCATGATTTCTGTTCCTTTTTGTAGAATGGTAGCCGAAGAAGAACACCAGGTGGAGTTTTTCTGAATCTCCTAAAAAACACCCCTAGTATCAGTGAAGAACAAATTAAGGTAATGATCATGTTCTTGACACTAGATTGGACTTGAATTATAGCTTCAATCTTTACTTGTAATCAGTACTTATTTAAGACACTGTACTGAGTCTATTAATATTTGCTTGTTTTTTATGAAAAATGGAGATAATGATTGACTACCTTTTAAAAAATGGTAATTTTGTTTTACTAAATTTTTTCTTTTTTATTATAGGATATTTTCTACATTGAAAATCAAAAGGAATATGAAAATAAAAAAGCTGCTAGGAAGAGGAGGACACAAGTGTTGGGTAAAAAGATGAAACAAGCTATTAAAAGTCTGAATTTTCAAGAAGACGATGATACATCACGAGAAACTTTTGCAAGTGACACAAATGAGGCCCTGGCCTCTCTTGATGAGCCACAGGAAGGACACAGTGAAACCAAGTTGGATGCAGAGGAGGCCATTGAGGTTGATCATTCTCAGGATTTGGACATCTTTTAAGAACATTTTGGACATTTTGAGGAATAGACCTTTCTAAAATAACATTGTAATAAACCATTTTTACTGAGATTGCTTTGTTTTACTTTGCACTGATAAACATGAGAATCAGGAGAAGAGAGAACAGTTTCTTGTTTTAAATAAAAATTAATATATGTGGGGAGATACAATACAATTGATAGAAACATTTAAAGATTGCTTATGTCTGACACCATGCTTAACAGTATATAACATAGGATTTAATTTTCTCTGTTGCATGTGCTAATTATTATGAGTATTTTACTAGTTAATAATTGGTTTTGTCCAGGTTATTGTAACACACCACTCAAAAATCTAATTTCTTTTTCTGACTTATCTTTGTGGTGAATTATGCTTTGGTTTCAAAACATTCCATTAAGAGATCCATATGGGACACATAATTAAGCTGTTACAAATGCATTCAAATTTGTTTTCTCTATGTTGTAAGAACTCCCAGGATATTTTAAGGATAGAGACTTCAAAAAGATTTATATTGAAGGTTCTTCCCTCTTGTTTATGCAGAAGCAAATAAATGTCAAACTTTTCGAAGAAGTATCGATTGTGAATTTTGGTGTGTTTTTTTGGTTGTTGTTGGTTTTTTTTTATTTCTTACATTTGTTTTAGGGATTCGGTACTAGGGAAGGATCCCAGGGATGCTCTATAACTGAGCTACACCCCAACCCTTAATTTTTTTATTTTGATACAGGATCTTGCTAAGTTGCCAAGGCTAGCTTGGAACTTGTGATCCTCTTGCCTCAGCCTCCCCAGTAGCTGGGACGACAGGCATGTACCACCACATCCAATATTAAATTTGTTTGTGACTTTTTATTAATTTACTTGGTCATATACCAGATACCGAATGTGATCCATACCTGTGTGATATCATGGACATTTTTAAAATTCCCAGAAGTGGCCCACCTAAGCCTGTTTTACCTTATGTTATAGAAATTAGGTATTTAAAATGTCATATCTGCATGAAGTTTCAAATTGCTCATTTTTATTAAAGAGAAAAATAAAATGTTCCAAAAGTTAAATAGAAAGATATCTTGAGCAAAAATGTGCTTAATAAGATTTTAACTATTTATAACTATTTATAAACTATTCCTTTTAAAGTACTTGAAATCTTTCAGTACCTAAAAAATAGTTATTGAAGTTGGATCTCAGAGGGAAGGGTTATCAGATGTTTTTTATTTATAAATAATGCAAAAGTAAAATTGGATTTTTGGCAATCCTTAGTGAACTTCAGGTGACTATTATTTCATGCCAGGGTTTGAACCCAAGGCTTGCATGTGGCAAGCATGAGCTGTCATCACTGAACTCCTTCCCCAGCTCTGACATTTTTAAATCTCAAATATTCTTTCATAAAAGTGATATAACCAAGGGAAGAAAAATATTTTAAATAGGTAACTGGATATTGTACCTGAAATCATTTATGAGAGGTGATCTACCACCACCACCCGCCTCCACACACACTCACACTGGACCTCACACATGGCAAGTGCTCCACCCCTGGGCTACATCCCCAGTACTAGGAGAGGTGATTAAAGATGTATTTTTTGCCACATACTCGAGTAAATATTGCTTTTTTTTTTTCCTACTGAAAACTATGGTTTCTAAAGGACACTGATGCCTGAGGCTATTTCATTAAAATTGCCCCTTTTATCCCCTATACCAGTTCATTTTTATCAGCATTTACTTCTTTACCATTTGAAACCACACAGAGATTTCTGACTTGTGTTGCATCCTACTGTCGTACAAACAAATGCTTCCATTTTTAACGTTCTTTACATTTTTTTAATCTATTAAGATTACTCTTCTCTGAACTTTTCTGAAAGAAAGTTGTTCAAACTTCCCATGTATATATTCAGTATATATTCCCCATAACAATCATATCTCACTATAATTCTTCCTGCTTAGCCTAATATTTTTTCTTACTGGCTTATAGGATTTACACTAATAACACCACCTCTGTCATAGTAATTTAAATGCTTATCTTGTGTCTTTATTGAGTTTTATAGTCTGAAATATTCTGCAATATAACAAGATAAAATAGGTGTAGATTTAAGCAAATTTGATTTACACTAAAAATGTGTCTTAAGTAATAGGTGATAAAACAAAAGGAACATGTATCTACCATCATGTTCAGTATGTGAGGAGGAAAATTAGCCAAGGGCAAATATAAAATGTATACTTTTAGCAAGAGTATTTCTAATACGTTTGTGTCAACTTTGCAATATGTCTGTAAGCATTCCCAGTTTTAAATGTTAATTATAAATGTCTTTCCCAAGAAGGGGAATTAAAAAAATACCACTGAAGGTAGCTCTGAGCTTGACCCTCTCAGCTGCTTATGTAATTTCTAAAGTTTTCTATTAAATTATTAAGACATTGTTACATCAGAGGCAGTAGTTCCATCAGAATTAGACCAGTGAATTAGGTTCTGGATGAGAATTCCGTCACTGCTGGCAGGGATGGCTTCAGGAAAAGACACTGATCCAACCTTACCTAAACTAGCCGATGTCTGCTCTGATGAGAATTCATATGATCCTGCTAATAAGTGAGGACTTAAGGGGCCCGGGTGGGGGTGCCAGTTTGACTACCGATTTGTTCTACAGTGTGGGAGCTATATAAATGACAATAATTTTGTTTCTTCTTCACATTTATACAGATAGCTTTATGTTCCAGAGGGAAACATCATATATGGCAGTGAAAGTCTGATCTGAGTGTAAAGCACATATAAATTTAGAAGCCAAGTTAGTTTCCGTTTTGTTTGTTTGTTTGTTTGTTTTTTGGTGGGAGGGGGTTGTTTTTGTCACTGGCCAAAGATTTTCTTTAGACAATGAGTAAGCCTGAGGCAAATCATGGTATACTGCCTGCTCCCTTAAAATCAGGTTATGTGGGGGCTGGGGATGTAGCTTAGTGATAGAGCATTTACTTAGCATGTGCAAAGTCCTGGGTTCCAGCCCCAGCATTGCACCAAAAGAAAAAAGGGGAAAAAAACAAACAAACAAACAAAAAACTACCCAGTTACATGGACATTGTGGGCAGACTATAAAGGACTGCATTCAGTTGGAGGTACAAATACCCAACCTTAACTTATCTTGGTGATAACGGGGATTTAAAGAATGGCCTATTAGGTAAGCCTGAAGAGCTGAGCTCTCTGTCTTGCAGCTTCAGGGGTCCAAACTTCATGGACACACAATTACCTCAATTTCTTAGAATAATGCTGAAACAACAGTCACAAAATACACCTTTTTCTACCTTTTTCTTGCTTTCCTAATCTTCAGGTATGATACTCATTTGCCACGGTTTTCATTAAAGCAAGGGATGATCCCAGCACGTTATGTCATGCCTTGGAAAGAAAATATGGAATTCAGAAAAGTGAATCTGAAGGTATTTTCTCACAAGTATTCATAATTTACAAGCCGGTAACCGTTGAATATAATCTTTAAGACATACGTGACTATACAAAAATGATTTTGAAACAAATCATACCGCATTTGTTTACAATGAATCAAATTATTTTTAAAAATGATTTCGATGTACTTTTGCATAAACTTGAAAGTAAAAGTTTATGCAATACAATCATACAAATACAAACAAATTAGATCTACCAAGGAATCTCAGAACCTCCACATGATACTAACTGGCAGTGTTAAGCCCATCAGAAGCAGGTGCCATTAGTATTAAAACTACATCATACATGTATATAGCACATATATTTTAAGTTGTGCTGAATGTTCAAGTTGAGAGTAATGGGAAGAGCTGGGCTAGACTTACATATTGCCCACTCAGTGTTCCTAATCAGTACTTCTAAAACCTTTTCTAAATTTGGATTGAGCATATTTACTTATGAAATTGTAAGGTTTTCTTTTTTTTAAGGAGAATGGAATATAATAATCAGACTGAGAGGAAATTTCAAATAAGAATGCAAAGAAGAAAATATATACATAATTTACAAATTCTCCTTGGCTAAATGGTTAATGTTGAGTAAGAATACATTTGCCAAGACAGAGATTTTATAAGCTAAAAATATTGATGTTAAATATAAGATATGGTTCAATTGTTTTCTTATAAAATGCACATGACCAATTTTATAAATGGGGCTGCATTTGCCCTGGGGTGATGATTTTATATGTATTTCTATCTGATAGTTTAAAAACAAAACCTGAGGAAACCAAGACTCAAGTATTAGACTAACAGACCAAATTTATATATGTTTATAATTAAGACTTGCTACAGTCTTAATATTTGGCTATATTTAATGTGATTAGTGACTTGTTAAGTAATTTTCAATGTCCTATATAACTTTAGCCTGGTGACAGTATGATCTTTTCATTTAACAGAACTACAAGGTGTAAACTTTATGTAATGAAATCATTAAGAAAAACTTTGTTTTGATGCATCAAAAGCATTTTTCCCTTGTTTTGTTCTTTGGTGCTAGGAATTAAACCCAGGGCCTTGTGTCTGCTAAGGATGTGACATGCTCTATCACTGAGCTATACCCCTAGTTTGATCTTAGTCTTTAGAGCTATAGTTCCATTAATTTTTCAGAACTATTTTACTTTTGCAATTTAAAGTACTCCCAACAATTTTTAAAATATTATTAGCGACTGGGGACTGGTACATTATACCTTATAGAATTACCATGAAATTTAAATAAAGAATTAAATGAAGTGAATTCGTTCACACTGAGTAAATTCTAATACATTCTAGTTTATTGTTTTCTTTTTCTATTTACCCTCACCATTTTTCCTTAGAGGATAACACACATATAGACTCACAAACACACACACACCTAACAACATAGAAGTGATAACACAGTGTACCAGAAAGAGGGCTGCACCCCAAAGCCAGGCCAGAATGCTATTCTGCAATATTGAGGCATCAAAAGTCGATATATACTTCAGCAACAGTTATAACTACAGCATCAAACTTTGTCAGTTTAATACCTTGCAACGAACAAAAAGCATTTTCATTCACATAAGTTGTTTTAATTTTTCCTTTTTTTTTTTTTTTTTTTTTTTTTTTTTTCTTTTTTCTTGTTTTCTTGCTGGGGGTTGAACCTAGGGTTTCAAGCAGATGAGGCAATTGCTCTACTGCTGAGCTGCTCAGCCCTCATTCATATGTGTTTTGTTCAGTGCTCAAAGAATCCTTTGATATTTCCTTATTATACTTGAGAAAACGAAGTCTAGGGCAAGTGGCAAGTGACTTGTACAAGGTCACATAAGTGGTGAATCTGAAGCTCGATGATCTGACTCCAGGTTTACCTATCACTTTTATAATCTTCAGTCCTGCTGGCTTTTCCTGGTAGTGAGGTAATACCAAGTCACAGAGCTCTGCTTTTAGTGAAGATATTCCTCTGTCCATCAGATAGTTAGAAAAACTATCAGGAAACTTCCATCTTAACATAACAAGAAAATGATGTTTGATGTGATATTAAGCAGAGGTTTGTTTTGTTTTGTTTTGTTTTGTTTTCCCCCTTAGCAAGCAGAAGCATGTGGGATCTATACAGGACCACTAGAAGACTCTCTCTTTTTGGATCACAGTGAAAGGCTTTGCCATGGGGAAGATCGCAAAGTTGTCTTGAAGAAAGGCCCACCAGAAGTAAAAATTGCAGACATGCCTTTGCATTCGCCCCTCTCCAAATACCAAAGCACTGTGATCTCCCATGGCTTCAGGAGGCGACTAGTCTGATCAGAGGAATTAGGTGATAAAACTGACTGGGATTGCAGCTGTTTTAGAGCGCATGCCTTGATTGAACGAAGCTCTGGGTTAGATCCCCAGCACCACCAAAAAATAAAAATAAAGTGATAAAGTGTTTCAATCCCTTATTCCCCACCCTCTTCTGATAAGCGTTTAAGGCCATTGTACATTTGTATTTCATCTACAAGTTCAATTTTTTTTAAAGATCATAAATCAATATGTGATTTATAAATTACAGTGGGATAGGAAGGAGAACTGCATACTAGTTTAATATGAAGCAGATAAAGAACAGCAGACTGGTCTAGTACTGCTGTCTGACCTCATCATGTTCCTCTACCTTTATCTTCTCCTCTATTATTCATCCCCTCTAATCTAATATGTAGTGTCAGATGAGCTGAGCTGAAATAGAGTTGCAGGATGTGGAATTACTTTTGCTACTCTGCTGACTGCCCCCACCACCCTTCTTCACAACCCACCCCCCTCCAATACACACTCCTAAGGCTCTGGACCATGATAATTAATCACCATGATAATTAGAAGTGTTTGGCAGATAACTCTATTATACATCATATAATCTTAGCTGGGAGAGATTATTTTCAGCCAGAAAGGGTGGTGTATACCTATGATTCCAGGTATGTGGGCTGAGGCAGGAAGATTGCAAGTTGAAGGCCAGCCTAGGCAACATAGATCCTATCTCAAATCAAATAAGGACAGGAAAACAAAGAGAGGTACTTTCTGTATTGGTTCAGTGTACAGAAGTGTCAATTTCCTACAGTAAAGAATTGATTCACATAATTTAACATAAAAGTAAACCCATAGCAGACATGGTGGTACCAACTACTTGAGAGGCTATGCAAGAAGATCACAAGTTCAAGGACAGCCTGAACAACTTAGACCCTGTCTCAAAATAAAAAGGACTGGAAATGTAGCTCAGAAGTAGAACAACCCAGGGTTCAATCCCCAGTACCATAAAAATAAATAAAAATTAAATAACTAAAGCAATCATATATAAAATGGTGCAGTCATTTTACCTATACAGAGAAGTTCATATAGTGGTTTCTCAAAAAAATGAAACAAAATTACCACATGACTCAGCAATTTCACTCTTGGGTATATCCTCAAAAAAATTGAAAGCAGGGACACAAACAGATATTTGTATAATGATGCTCTTAGCATTATTCACAATAGTAAAAAGGTAGAATGGTCCAAATGTCATCAACATAAAAATTGGTGTATACATCTGATGGAATATTATTCAACCATAAAAAGAATACGCTTCTGATACATGCTACTGCATGGAGGAACCTGAAAAATATCACACTAAATAAAATAATCCTCACATCCACTTCTGTCTGTGTCACTGAGGTAGAAAAGGCTAGGCAGTGGAGAGAAGGGAAGGGACAATAAAGGCCAACAAGAGGCCAAGCACAAGGACAGCCATTTTACCATGCCCCAACATGTTATAAGATAGTTCCTGTTGCTCAGAAAGGGCCTAAGTCTCCATATTGCTAAAAGCAACTGCATAATCCACAATCTGGCCCACGCCAGATGCAGGACAATTGAAATATTGAAAGCCAATCAAGAGGAGCCTATTAACTTCTGCCTTTAAAAGAGGAGTGCTGCAAGACCTCCCAGGTGCACTGGGCCAGGAGTTCTGAATGTTTCTCTCACTTTCCTTTTTTTTTTTTTTTTTTTTTGCGGTGCTGGGGATGCTGGGGATTGAACGCAGGGCCTTGTGCTTGTGAAGCAGGCACTCTACCAACTGAGCTGTATCCCCAACCTTCACTTTCCTTTTTAATAAAATTCCTGCTGGCTTGCTTACCTAAGTGGTGTTCATGGTGTTCATTCATCTACTCCATGGTACATGAACCTCATCCCAATTCCACCGATAATATCACCATGTCAAAGACACAGCAGTGGTTGCAAGCCAGAAAGAGGAACTTCACCAGGAATATACTGCTGGCACCTCTGCTTGGGCTTCTCACCCCCGTCCCCAAACTATGAAAAGGGAATGTTTGAGCCACTTGTATGATATTTTGTTATAGCAGCTCGAACTGGCTAAGACACCAGTGCTTCTTGTGTGGATTCAGATAACCTTTTGGAGTCAATTTCTTTCAGCATGAAGAACTGCCTTACTGTTTTTTAGGGCATGACTGCTAGCCACAAATTCAGTCTTTGCTTATCTAGAAAATCTTTATTTCACCATTATTTTTGAAAGAAGCTCTAGTAGATGTAGAATTTCTTTTTTTTGTTTGTTTGTTGTTGAACACTTTGGATCTGTTATCTCACTATCTTCTGGCTGCCATTTTTCTGCCTAGTCAGCTGTTAATACTAACTGGTGTTCCCTTGTAACATATCGTTTTCTCAGCGCTCTTTGTTTCTGACTTCACCCAGTTTTATTATGAAACTGTTTGTGTGTTGTGTTCATCCTATTTGTAGTTCATTGTGCCTCCTGTTTTTTCAATAAATCTGGCAAGGTTTCAACCATGATGTGATCAACTTTTTCTTCTCCTTTCTCTCTCTCCTGTCTTTTTGGTACTCTCCTCACATGTATGTTGATGAACTTAGATTGTTCCACATTTCTCTGAAGCTCTGTTCATTTTTCTTTTTTCTTTCTGTTCTTCATATTGCATACATAATATAAATTTATCTTCAAATTCACTGCTTTTTCCTTCTGCTGGCTTAAATACACTGTTGAAACCCCCTAGTGAATTTTTCAATTATTGTATTTTTTTCAATTCCAGAATTTTCATTTTTTAGAATTTCTATCTCTCTATCCATATTCTCTATTTGATGCAACATTGTCATCATACATTACCTTTTTTTCACCTACTATATTACCAGTTTATTATTAAAAGAATCTATCACTCAGGAGCAGCCGAATGGAAGATGTGCAGGGGAGGTATGGAAAAAGGGACATGAACTTCCGTGCCTTCTCCAGGTAGGTCACCTGCTCAGCACTTCCTTTTGCTCTGCAACCTGGAGCTTCTTTCTTCCTCTCCCTCCTGCACTGTGGATTGAACCCAGTCACACACTGAGCTATATCCCAACTCCTTTTTATTTTATTTTCAAACAAGAAAGGTCTAAATTGCCTCGGCTCTCTCAGTCTCCTGAGTAGCTAGAATTACAGGCATGTGCCACCACACCTAGCTGGAACTACTTCTCTAATGATATTTTTCTTTCGTTTTTAAACATATTTGTAAGTGCTCCTTTGAAGGCTTTGTCCGTTAAAACTGACATCTGGCAGATTGTGTTGCTTTCTTGTTTTGTTTTTTTCTTCGATGTAGAAATTTTACTTTCTTATTCTTTGCATATCTCATAATTTTTTGTTGGCAACTGGATATTTTAGAAAATATATTGTAGCAACTCTAGCTACTGGTTCCTTCTACTTCTACCCTACTCTTGGGTATTTTATTGTTATTTGCTTGTTGATTTATTTAGTGACAGACTGGATTGTTTTAGTTAAACCTAATCTGTCTGCGCCCCATTCCCATCCCCACTCCCACACCCAGTGTGCAGCCTCCCAGGCTGATCCTCAGGGCCTCAGCCTTGGGTATGCCCACATTCACTCCCTGAGGTATGCTTTGGCAGGATTCTCTTTGCTGTCTTGTTCCCTGACCACACCCAGCTATTAGACTCTACTAATTGCAGGCTGACTGCTCTATTGTTTTCAACTTTGCTCTAGGAAATAAAATTGCTCCAGAAACCACTGGCATCAGAACTGAATTCTTGAAAAGACAGTTCCCAAAGTCAGTGAGGTCTTTTCTGACCTCTGGAGGGCTCCTTCTAGCTGCCTCTTTCCCTGGTTCTTTCAGGTAAACTAGACAGCTTATGGTTTAGCTTATATCTCTGATGATTCTACCAGTCTCCCAATTGTCTTCCACCACAACCTCCCTTACTAGTCTTTGCTTTTGTTGGTTTTGTTTTTTTGAGAGATGGGTATCTCACTGTGTTGCCCAGGGTGATCTCCAACTCATGAGGTCAAATCATCCTCCCACCTCGGCCTCTAAATAGTCCCTTGTTTTTTGTTTGTTTGTTTGGGGTACTGGGAAGTGAACCCAGGGACTTGTTCATGCTAGCCAAGTGCTGTACCTCCCCAGTCCTTAGTTCCTTGTTTTTTGAGAGTATCCTCAAGCTTAGATTTCCCCTCAAACACCATTGCAGAAGAGTTAGTTCTTATGGGAAAAAACTAGGAAGTATCTGTTTTATGACCTACTTCTCTCAGAAAAAATCTTTAAGCCCTAGGTTTGAAGCTTGGAGTGAGCACAATGGCACACTTCTTTCCAAGAGACATCCCCCACTTGGAACTGAGCACTCAGTGGATGTGAGGATAATATTCTGACCTCAGTGTACCTCTCCCAGCATGGAGCCACCACCCTTGGCAAGGGAAGTCGGGGTCACAGTACCTTCAGTGGCACTATGCCCAAGGTAGAGCGTCCATTCCATGGGTTGGATGTGAGTAAAAGAAGGGAGCCTCCATTTATCCACAGTTGGTTGGAATTTAGAATTAAGGACTGGGGAAGAGGGTACCCTATATTCTTGGCCACATGCATTTGAAATGAAACTCCATCTCAAGCTGGGAGGAAAGAAGAAAAGAGTGTATCCTGATTCACACATTTCAGGTTCTTCTGAACTTTTGTAAATATTAAAAAAAAAAAAAAAAAAAAAAAAAACATGTTTCCCCCAAGACTGTTCATAGAGATTTTACATAGTTTCCCTTTTAAATTGTCACTAGTTGTGCTGGGGAGTAGTTTCACATTATCATGCTGTGTTTTAGTCAACTTTGTGTTGCTGTACCAAAAAAGCTTGACAGGAACGACTTAGAGTCAGGCACAGTGGCACACGCCTGTAATCCTAGCAGCTCAGGAGACTGAGGCAGGAGGTATTGCAAGTTCAAAGCCAGCCTCAGCAACTTAGCAAGGCTTTGTCTCTAAATAAGTAAATTTTTTAAAAAGGGTGGGACATGGCTCAGTGATTAAGTGCCCCTGGGTTCAATCCCCAGTGTAAGCTCATGGCCCACAAATGACGGAGACAGGAGACGGGAAGCAAACCTCAGATCGGCAAGCTTTCCTTTATTCTGCAGCGAGATCCGTTAATCAGGCCCATTTTCTGGGTATGGAGATGGCCCCTGAGTTACAGAAGGAGTCTGGGTTTTATAGTCTCAGTGGAGACTGTGGAGGTGCAGTTTGGACAGTCAGGGGTTAGTTGTACAGGTTACAACTTTAACTTAGGGAAGGTAGTTATAAAAAGGTTGAAACCCATTGTTATCTGGGGAAAGAGGAGTCTAGATCCCGAGGGATGAATACTCAAATTCTACTGTGCCTCCATATAGGACTAATTTGCCATGGGGGAAGGTCAAAGTTTAGGGCCCAGCATTTAGTTTTTGCCCCTTTCCTTTAGGGCCCATTGTTATTAGGAAAGGGTGCACTGGAAGAGGTTTAATGTTTGGCCAATTTCCTCTCCCTCCTCCAGAGCCACACTGTTCCTCTGTTTTTCTTGGGGAGCTGTCTGTAGGAATATTATTTTCCATAACCCTTCACCCAGTACCAAAAAAAAAAAAAAAAAAAAAAAAAAAAAAAAAAAAAAAGACAGCTTAGAGGAGGAAAAGTATATTTTGACTCATGGTTTCAGGGATCAGTCCATGGTCAAACAACTCCATGGCTCTGGGCCCAAGATGAGGCAGAACACCACGGCAGAAGGGTGTGGTAGAGGAAAGCTGCCAGGAGAGAGAGATTGGGGAGGGGAGGACACTCATGAGAGGAGCCAGGGACCAGATATAGTACCCAAATGCATCTTCCCCAACCCCGCCCGAGTGGCCTACTTCCATCAGCCAAACCCCACCGGCCTACAGTCACCATCTAGTAACCCATTCGAATTATTAATCCATCAAATGGATTAATCAAATGGATTCATCCACTGATGAGATTCAAGTTGTTATGATTTAGATAGTAGGTATTAAAAGTTTCTGTGTTAATGTAGGAATGTTCAAAGGTTAAATGATTGGATTATGAGAACTACAACCTAAGCAGTTAATCTTTGTTTGAAAGGACTAACTGGGTGGCAACTGTAGGCAGGTGCGTGCGGCTGCAGGAGATGGGTCACTGGGGGCATGCCCTGGAAGGGTGCGTCTTCCCTGATGAACTCCTTTCCCTTTCTCTTACTGCTTCCTGGCTGCCCTGAGATGAGCAGCCCTCCTCCACATCTTGGGCCCAGAGCAATGGTTTCAGCTGACCATGGACCAAAACTCCGAAACCATGAGTCAAAATAAACTTTTCCTACTCTAAGCTATTCTTGTCAGGTGTTTTGAAGACAGTGATGAAAAACTAGCACAAGCTGTCAAAACCCAGTCGATTTACCTCTGAACATTGCTGCATTGCCTGACACATGAGCTCTTTGGGGGCCATTTTAAAATCCAAACCATAATACCCAGCACCTGAAGTTCCAGGCTTATGCTTTTAAAAGCAGTTCTAAAGAATCTTATTGTCCTTTAGAGTCAGCCTCTCTAGAGAACACAAAGCTCAGTCAGAAGAATTAGGAAAAACACCATAAAAATTTTGTCTCCTCCTCTGACATGTACTAGAACCTGAATAAGGGTACATGAGAAAGAAAAACAGTGAAATATGATTTACATAATTATGTAACTCTATCCACTGATTCAGTCCAAGGATTGAGAAATAACTGGAGTTCCCAATAGAATAGTTATTTTACACATCTAATTTAAGAAATGAAAAGCTGGTCATCCTGAGTTCCTAAAAGCTATTTAGGATAAGTAGAAGATTTTTACTTCTTATAATCTCTTAATACTACCTTCCCTCTAAAATAGACCTGAGCCAATTAACCCATTTTTTCTGAGAGTAAACATTCCCAGGACTCTGCTCCTGCTAAGAATCGCTCCACTATTTTATCTTCCTTTGAAAACAAGCAAATTTGACTGGTAATGAGATAATTTCTAGCAAGACCTTCAACTTAAATTTTGAGATAGTTTTTACGTGTATACCATTCAACTAGAGTTTAAAATCCAACATGACGATTGAGGTCCAACTTCTCAGGAATAAGGAATGGGAATGTTATACGACATCTTAAAAAAGAGCCTAAGCTTTATGCTGGGAAATGAAATTAACCAAATTATGCTGTTTATATTGTGATCATGTATAAAAATATAACAATGATTTCCAATATTATATAATTATAATGCAGCAATTACCAAAAAAAAAAAAAAAAAAGCCCAAGACTTCTAAAAAGGTATAACTTGAGCTCCAAGAGCTGATCTGATTTGAATCTTTGTTCATTTCTGGAAATAAATGAGAAATGAGTACTGAAGAGTTGCATTAGACATTGTATGGTGCTTGGTTCCCGCCACATGAGAACCTTCTATGGTTCAGATACAATTGTCCCTCAAGGGTTCATGTGATAGGCAATGGTCCCCAATTTGGCAATGTTAAGCTCTGGAGCCTAATGAAAAGTCTTTAGATCATTGGGGACATGCCCTCAGAAGACATTAAGGTAGTTCTCATTTGACCCAGAGATCAACTTTTAAGAGCAACTTATTATAAAGTCTGAGTCTGACCCCTGAGATGCTCTTTAGTTTCTCATCATTTGATGTGATCTCAACCCCACACATGCTCCTACCATGATGCCATTTGCCGTTAGACCCTTGCCAGAGGCTGAATCAATGGGGTTGCCTGATCTTGGACTTTCAGCCTTCAAACCTCTGAATTAAATAAACTTGCTTCACATATGTTAGGCAAGTGTTCTATCACTGAGCCACCTCCCCCATCCAAATTCTTTTCTTTATAGAGCCACCTAGCTTCAGGTATATTGTTATAACAACAAAAAACAGACAACCCATTCACCTTTCTGTAAGGTCCTCTCAGAGGCAGCTTTATTATCCTATAATATCAATATTTCATTCTCAATTTTCCCACTTTCTATGATGCTCAAGTTATTTCCTAGTGAGTGATTCTCTTTCGGATTGCTCTTTGCTTAATTTCACTCTCCTGAATATAAGCACTAATGAATTTGTACCATTGGTCTACTCCCTTCAGGGTTCCCCTTCTTCATCATCAGTTAGTTTTGTTTGTTTGAAACAGGGCATCTCTAAATGGCCAAGTTTGGCCTTGAACTTACAATCATCCTGACTTAGCTCCTAAGTTACTAAGATTACAGGCAGATGCCACTGTACCCAGTCTGTGAGCTAGGTTGAGGTTTTAAATCCTCCCAAGAGAACGGAATAGTATCCTACATTTTAGGCTAAATGGGTTGGTCTCAGTGATTGTGAGTTCTCAGGATTCCCAAAGTAAAAAATGCTGATGGATATAGTTTTCATATACTGGGAATATTGGTAAATACTGGAAATTTGCTTCCAGGCAGGCTGAGGGGTCACCTGGAGCAGCTGCACAGGTAGTTTCACTTGGGGCAACTAGTAGAGAAGGTGAGCAGAGGCTGGAATCTAAATGGCACTATGTGCATGGGGCCCTGGCAAACTGGGATTAGTATAATGCAGTGACCTAGTGTCGTGGTGCACACCTATAATCCCAGCTACTCAGGAGGCTGAGTCAAGAGGATTGCAAGTTCCAGGATGGCCTCAGCAACTTACTGAGGGCCTAAGCAACTTAGTGAGACCCTGTCTCAAAATGAAAAATAAAAAAGGGTTGGGAATGTGACTCAGGGGTAAAGTATACCTGGGTTCAACTCCCAATACCAAAAAAAAAGACATTGGTTAGAACACAGTTTTGTGC
This sequence comes from Sciurus vulgaris, assembly GCF_902686455.1. Lineage (NCBI taxonomy): Eukaryota > Metazoa > Chordata > Mammalia > Rodentia > Sciuridae > Sciurus > Sciurus vulgaris. The sequence continues at coordinate 56,895,576 of NC_136466.1, forward strand.
ATAACAATAATGGATACAACCAGAAGACAATGCTGAAAGTCAGCACACCAAGATGTTTCTAGCATTATTTCTGGGTGGTGGAATTATGGATGATTCATATTTACATCCCTGTACCTGTATAAATCACCTACAACAAACAGGCATTTTATCAAAGGAAAGAAGGGATGCCTGTCCCTCCCACAGAAGCTGCTCCTCATGTATGAAGCACGCTCCTCCCTCTATCCTTCTCTCTCAATTCCAAATCCAACAGAAAGGCCAACTCCAGTGAGACCTGTTCCACTCTCTTAACTTTTCCAAGTTCGTTACTTGCCTAATAATTTCTCTTCTTGACCAGAAGAGGTCTCTGTTGCATTGCTTAAGATTTTTTTCTTTTTTTAAATAAATGTGGTTTTTTTGGGCTCTTTTTAATAAGAGAAATCTGTTTCTTTGGAGATATTATAATATTATACAAGTTAGAGATAAAAATTCATCAGTGCCTCTGTAACTAACAAGTTTTCAGGTCGAGTATTTCATCAATAAATGGGAACTTACATCCTTTGGACTGCTCTCCTTAGTACATAGCTCTATGTTGAGTAAGAGGAATTTTAACCAATATGTAAAAGATTGAAGGTAGAAAAAGAGAAAAGACGGGAGAATAAATTTAGACAGGAAAACATAATTTATCCAAGAACAAATTAAGAACCACCAGTACAGTACTTCAACTTCACAAAAACATGGACTTCAGAGTTAAACTGACCTAGGTTTGAATTTTGACTCTGTTACATACTGTGCAACCTCAAGCAAGCTCCAAACATCACATGCCTCTCTCTCAATTTCTCATCTGGAAAATGGAGGTAAAAAAAAAATGATAATTCCTAGGGTTGTGGTAAATAGTATGTAGATTACAGATATAAAGTACTTAGCATGATATATGGCAGTATTAAACCAGTGTACTTACTCTCGTTATTAGGCCTGTGGACAGGCATATGGATTGAGTTCCTAATTTAATTAAAAAGTAACTTTTTCCATAAGGAAGAATATAGTGAATGCAAGAAATAGAAATTTGGCCAATAGCGATATTGGTCAAATTATATTGTTACATTGTGTGCACGTATGAATATGTAAGAACAAATCCCAACATTATATCTATAATGCACCAATAAAAACGTGGAAAAAATAGAAAGTGCCAAAAGATAGGAAAAGGGAATGTCTGTAATCTACAATGGTGCTTTCAAATGCCACCTCTAAAAGAAAACCACAAACTTACAGGTCTGATCTCTTTTTCAATCTGGGCTGGAATTTCTGACTATAAATCGCTTGTCTGACATAACTGTCTCCCCAGAGCCTCCAGTTCATCAGATGCACCTCATCTTCCCACTCTTCTTTTCACACTTCCTCTTCTCTCTAGACTTGTATTTCTGAAAGTTCTTTAGTATTGATAATCGCCATCAACTCATGATATCCTCATGTTCTCAGTTTTCTGGGTCTTAGAAATAGCTCTGGATTCCATATTCCCTCCACCCCACTCAAAGCCACTTAGTGGCCTCTGGTCCTTGTAGGTGGATGGTGGAGCTTTCTATAGCTACCTGCTCTCCCCATCCCTACTCTCCTCCTTGCATCACATTTCTTAGGATAACCTCCTGCTTTGTTCCCTGTCTTCTTTCTCTTTTCCCTTAAGTAATGTGTCAGCTCAGTCCTTCAGTTCCGCAACCTGTTACTAAAGAGATCTTAATAAAGTTCATTGTAGCCCTTCATCCTTCTGCTCAAAACCATTCATGGAGCCAGGTGAGGTGGTGTAAACCTGTTATCCCAGTGGCTCAGGAGGCTGAGACAGGAGGCTTGAGAATTCAAAGTCAGCCTCAGCAACTTATTGAGGCCCTAAAGCAACTCAGTGAGACCCTGTCTCAAAATAAAATATTAAAAGGACTGGAGATGTGGCTCAGTGGTTAAACACCCCTGGCTTCAATCCCCAGTACCAATAAAATAAAATAAAATAAAATAAAATAAAATAAAATAAAATAAAATAAAACAAAACATAATAAATAAATAAAACCACTCATGTAGAGTTAAAGTGAATGCATAAAGATGGTTGTATAGTAATGTGGATGGTATACTTAATGACACTGACTATATGCCTAAAAATGGTTAAAAAGATAAATACTATGTTTAATATATGTATCTTTTTTTTTTTTTTCTTTTTTTGCCTTGCTGGGGAATCAAACCCAGGGCCTTGTGCTTACAAGGCAAGCGCTCTACCGACTGAGCTACCTCCCCAGCCCTATTTATGTATCTTAGTACAAAAAAATAATAGTTCAAATACTCACCGCAAAATGTTCTATTAGGACCATCAACATCTAACCCTGACCCTAACCAATCTTCATTTGTATAGTGTTTGACCGATGGATAAGAAAGGATGTGCAAATGGTAGTCTTTTTCCACAGGGCCCTCATATGTCTCCTCCCCACCCCACACAAGCACACAAGGAGCATGAACTCCTTTCCTTGCAAACACTTTCCTTTCGACCTTCTCATTTTCCCATCCTGCCTCATATTTTGGCCTTCTAGTCATTCAAAGCCAGTTCAACTGTATTTTGTCCACTAAGCCATCCCTCTGTATCTCTTGTGAAACAATCCCCGCTTTCTTTTTTTCTTTAGTTGTAGATGGACACAGTGCCTTTATTTTGTTTATTACATGGTGCTGAGGATCGATCCCAGTGCCTCATTCACGCTAGGCAAGTGCTCTACCACTGGGCCACAATCCCTTCCCGACAATCCCCGCTTTCTCAGGGCTCCGATGGCACTTTACTCACTACTCTGCCCATACTGCTCTTCCTGAGGCCATCCCCTAATCCTCCTGGTATTTCCCCTTGCTTTCACCACAGTGCTTTGCACAGAACAATTCTACAGCAGATGTTCACGGAGTGACTGAAGTGAAAAACAAAAGAGGAGCCCAGGAGCTTAAGCCTGGAGCCCATGGAGCTTTGCACCACACCTGAATCTGAATATCCAGCCTCATACTGCCCATCCTGCCCATGCAGCTGTATAATGGGCTTTATGTGACCTGTTATAACATTTTATTTTGCTGGGGCTTGGAAATGTTAGCTTTCCTATTTTCTTCATTTCATTAGCCACTAAATTCCAAATTGTGAACTTTTATGTTAATTGTACTACTGATATATAATAGATTTGCAGCTAATTTCCCTTAGAGTCCTATAACAACCTATAGAAAAGGAATATCCTGTGTCTTTTTTTTTTCTTTTTTTTTTTTATTGTAAACAAATGGGATACATGTTGTTTCTCTGTTTGTACAAGGCGTAAAGGCATACCATTTGTGTAATCATAAATTTACATACAGTAATGTTGTTTGATTCATTCTGTTATTTTTTCCCTTCCCCCCACCCCTCCCACCCCTCTTTACCCTCTATACAGTACTTCCTTCCTCCATACTTGCCCCCCTCCCTAACCCTAACTCTAACCCTAACACTAACCCTTCCCTCCCCCCCATTATGTGTCATCCTCCACTTATTAGCGATATCATTCGTCCTTTGGCCTTTTGAGATTGGCTTATCTCACTTAGCATGATATTCTCCAATTTCATCCATTTGCCTGCAAATGCCATAATTATATCATTCGTTATGGCTGAGTAATATTCCATTGTATATATATACCACAGTTTCTTTATCCATTCATCAATTGAAGGGCATCTAGGTTGGTTCCACAGTCTGGCTATTGTGAATTGAGCAGCTATGAACATTGATGTGGCTGTATCTCTGTAGTATGCTGATTTTAAGTCCTTTGGGTATAGGCCAAGGAGTGGGATAGCTGGGTCAAATGGCGGGTCCATTCCAAGTTTTCTAAGGAATCTCCACACTGCTTTCCAGAGTGGCTGCACTAATTTGCAGCCCCACCAGCAATGTATGAGTGTACCTTTCTCCCACATCCTCGCCAACACCTGTTGTTGCTCGTATTCTTGATAATCGCCATTCTAATTGGGGTGAGATGGAATCTTAGGGTGGTTTTGATTTGCATTTCTCTTATTACTAGAGATGTTGAACATTTTTCCATATGTTTGTTGATTGCTTGTAGATCTTCTTCTGTGAAGTGTCTATTCATTTCCTTAGCCCATTTGTCGACTGGATTATTTGAATTCTTGGAGTAGAGTTTTTTGAGTTCTTTATAGATTCTGGAGATTAGTGCTCTATCTGAAGTATGATTGGCAAAGATATTCTCCCATTCTGTAGGCGCTTTCTTCGCATTGCTGATAGTTTCCTTTGCTGAGAGAAAGCTTTTTAGTTTGAATCTATCCCAGTGGTTGATTCTAGCTTTTATTTCTTGTGCTATGGGAGTCCTGTTAAGGAAGTCTGGTCCTAGACCAACAAGGTGAAGATTTGGACCTACTTTTTCTTCTATAATCTGCAGGGTCTCTGGTCTGATTCCGAGGTCCTTAATCCATTTTCAGTTTAGTTTCGTGCAATGTGAGAGATATGGGTTTAGTTTCATTCTGTTGCATATGGATTTCCAATTCTCCCAGCACCATTTGTTGAAGAGGCTATCTTTTCTCCATTGCATATTTTTGGCACCTTTGTCTAGTATGAGAAAATTGTATTTATTTGGGTTTGTGTCCGTGTCCTCTATTCTATACCATTGATCTACCTTTCTATTTTGGTACCAATACCATGCCGTTTTTGTTACTATTGCTTTGTAGTAGAGTTGAAGATCTGGTATTGCAATATCCCCTGTTTCACTCTTCCTGCTAAGGATTGCTTTAGCTATTCTGGGTTTCTTATTCTTCCAGATGAATTTCATAATTGCTTGCTCTATTTCTGTAAGGTGCATCATTGGGATTTTAATTGGAATTGCATTGAATTTGTATAGCACTTTAGGTAGTATGGCCATTTTGACAATATTAATTCTTCCTATCCAAGAACATGGAAGATCTTTCCATCTTCTAAGGTATTCTTTAATTTCTTTCTTTAGTGTTGTATAGTTCTCATTGTAGAGGTCTTTCACCTCTTTTGTGAGATTGATTCCCAAGTATTTTATTTTTTTCGAAGCTATTGTGAATGGGGTAGTTTTCCTAATTTCTCTTTCTGAAGATTCATCACTTATGTATAAAAATGCGTTGGATTTATGGGCATTGATCTTGTAACCTGCTACTTTACTGAATTCACTTATGAGTTCTAAGAGTTTTCTGGTGGAATTTCCAGGTTCCTCTAAATATATAATCATGTCATCAGCGAACAGGGATAGTTTGAGTTCTTCTTTCCCAATTCGTATCCCTTTAATCTCTTTGGTTTGTCTAATTGCTCTGGCCAGAGTCTCAAGAACGATGTTGAATAGAAGTGGTGAAAGAGGGCATCCCTGCCTTGTTCCAGTTTTTAGGGGGAATGCTTTCAGTTTTTTCACCATTTAGAATGATATTAGCCATGGGCTTAGCATAAATGGCCTTTACAATGTTAAGGAATGTTCCCACTATCCCTATTTTTTCTAGTGTTTTGAGCATGAAGGGGTGCTGTATTTTATCAAATGCTTTTTCTGCATCTATTGAAATAATCATGTGATTCTTGACTTTAAGTCTATTGATATGGTGAATTACATTTATGATTTCCTGATGTTGAACCAACCTTGCATCCCTGGGATGAAACCAACTTGATCATGGTGCACTATCTTTTTAATATGTTTTTGTATGCGATTTGCTAAAATTTTGTTGAGAATTTTTGCATCGATGTTCATTAAGGATATTGGTCTGAAATTTTCTTTCCTTGATGAGTCTCTGTCTGGTTTAGGTATCAGGGTGATATTGGCTTCATAGAATGAGTTTGGGAGGGTTCCCTCCTCTTCTATTTTATGGAATACTTTGAGAAGTATTGGAATGAGCTCTTCTTTAAAGGTTTTGTAGAACTCGGCTGAGAACCCATCTGGTCCCGGAGTTTTCTTTGTTGGTAGGCTTTTGATGACTTCTTCTATTTCAGTACTTGAAATTGGTCTATTTAAATTGTTTATGTCCTCCTCGTTCAGTTTAGGCAATTCATATGTCTCTAGAAACCTGTGTGATGCCTTCAAAATTTTCTATTTTGTTGGAGTATAGATTTTCAAAATAGCTTCTAATTATGTTTTGTATTTCATCCTGTCTGTTGTGATATTTCCTTGTTCATTCTGAATTTTAGTGATTTGGGTTTTCTCTCGTCTTCTCTTTGTTAGTGTGGCTAAAGGTTTATCAATTTTGTTTATTTTTTCGAAGAACCAACTATTTATTTGTCAATTTTTTGTATTGTTTCTTTTGTTTCAATTTCATTGATTTCAGCTCTGAGTTTAACTATTTCCTGTCTTCTACTACTTTTGGTGCTGTTCTGTTCTTCTTTTTCTAGGGCTTTGAGCTGTAGTGTTAGGTCGTTTATTTGTTGAGTTTTACTTCTTTTATTAAATGCGCTCCAGGAAATAAATTTCCCTCTAAGTACTGCTTTCATAGTGTCCCAGAGATTTTGATATGATGTTTCTTTGTTCTCATTTACCTCTAAGAATTTTTTAATTTCCTTCCTAATATCTTCTGTTATCCATTCATCATATAATAGCATATTGTTTAATCTCCAGATGTTGGAATAGTTTCTGTGTTTTACTCTTTCATTTATTTCTAACTTCAATCCATTATGATCTGATAGAATACATGCTAGTGTCTCTATCTTCTTGTATTTGCTAACATTAGCTTTGTGGCATAATATATGGTCTATTTTAGAGAAGGATCCATGTGCTGCTGAGAAGAAAGTGTATTCGCTCTTGGTTGGATGGTATATTCTATAAATGTCCGTTAAGTCTAAATTATTGATTGTGTTATTGAGATCTATGGTTTCTTTGTTCAATTTTTGTCTGGAAGATCTGTCCAGTGGTGAGAGAGGCGTGTTAAAATCACCTAGTATTACTGTGTTATGGTCTATTTGGTTTCTGAAATTGAGAAGAATTTGTTTGACATACATGGATGAGCCACTGTTTGGGGCATAGATGTTTATGATTGTTATATCTTGCTGATTTATGCTTCCCTTAAGCAGTATGAAATGACCTTCTTTATCCCTTCTGACTAACTTGGCTTGAAGTCCACATTATCGGAAATGAGGATGGATACTCCAGCTTTTTTTGCTGAGTCCATGTGCATGGTATGTTTTTCCCCATCCTTTCACCTTTAGTCTATGGGTATCTTTTTCTATGAGGTGAGGTCTCTTGCAGGCACATATTGTTGGATCTTTCTTTTTAATCCAATCTGCCAGTCTATGTCTTTTGATTGATGAATTCAGGCCATTAACATTCAGGGTTATTATAGAGATATGATTTGGTTTCCCGGTCGTTTGGTTCATTTTAAAATTTTATTTATTTATTTGTTTGACACAACTTGGTTCCTCCTTTATTTGACAATTCCTTAGGATAATTCCTCCCTTTGCTGATTTGCTTCTTTGTTTTTCATCTCTTCCTCATAGAATATTTTGCTGAGAATGTTCTGTAATGCTGGCTTTCTTTTTGTAAATTCTTTTAGCTTTTGTTTATCATGGAAGGATTTTATTTCATCGTCAAATTTGAAGGTAAGTTTTGCTGGGTTTAAGATTCTTGGTTGGCATCCATTTTCTTTCAGGGCTTGAAAAATGTTGTTCCAGGCCCTTCTAGCTTTTACAGTCTGGATTGAAAAATCTGCTGATATCCGTATTGGTTTCCCCCTGAATGTAATTTGGTTCTTTTCTCTCACAGCCTTTAAAATTCTGTCTTTATTTTGTATGTTCGGTATTTTCATTATAATGTGCCTTGGGTGGGTCTGTTGTAATTTTGTGTATTTGGAGTCCTATAAGCCTCTTGAACTTGATTTTCCATTTCATTCTTCAGATTGGGAAATTTTCTGATATTATTTCATTGAATAGATTGTTCATTCCTTTGGTTTGTTTCTCTAGGCCTTCCTCAATCCCAATAATTCTTAAATTTGGCCTTTTCATGATATCCCATAGTTCTTGTAGATTCTGTTCATGATTTCTTACCATCTTCTCTGTTTGTTCAACTTCGTTTTCAAGGTTAAATATTTTGTCTTCAATGTCTGAGGTTCTGTCTTCCAGGTGTTCTATCCTATTGGATATGCTTTCTATGGAGTTCTTAATTTGGTTTATTGTTTCCTTCATGTCAAGGATTTCTGTTTGGTTTTTTTTCAATATCTCTAACTCTTTATTGAAATGATCGTTTGCTTCCTGTATTTGCTCTTTTAACTGTCGATTGGTGCGATCAATCAATGCTTGCATTTGCTCTTTCATCTCATCATTCAGTGCGTGCATTTGCTCTTTCATCTCATCGTTTGCTTCTCTGATCATTTTAATTATGTACATTCTGAACTCCTTTTCTGTCATTTCTTCTGCCATGCTGTCACTGGGTTTTATTGATTGTAACATCTAGATTTGTTTGCAGCATTTTCTTTCCTTGTTTTCTCATATTGTTCAGGTATCAGAGGACCGCTGAGATATTGCAGATTTCCTCTATTGACTTACAATGTCCCTGAAGATTTCTATATATATCCTCCCTTAGCCTTCAGTAGGCTGAAGTCTTGGAGGAAGTTGATTATGCGGTGCTCCACAAGGAAGCTGCCTCTCTAGGAGTGGTGGCCTTCAGGTGGGGTATAATCCCTGCTAGTGGGCAGAGGTGCTTCCACTTGTTGACCAATGGTCATCCAAATGGGACCTAGGCTGTGGGCTGAGGCAAGGCCTGTTTGGGCCTGAGTCTCTGGTTTTACAGTCCTTGTGGGGAAACCTCACCCAGCAGGGAAGACTCACCCGGTGGGGAGGTCTCGCTGGTCAGTTCCCTCCTAGAGGTTCCCCTCAATTTACAGCTACCGCCTGGGCTGGGCTGCCTTCCTCTGCAAAGTTCCCAGGGGCCCGGCCGTACCTCCTGGGCCTGGGAGCCTCACCCTTTGCAGATGACTCTCCTTAGGCTGCCCTTCCTCAGAGAATCTGCCCGCAGGCCTGGAACCTTCGCTCTGCCTTAAGCCTGTCTCTGTGCGACTCTTCCACCAAGAAGCCTCCTATATCCTGGGACCCTGCTCTGCACCTAATCGCCTGGCTATGCGGCCCCTCCTCTGAGCAGCCACCTGGGGCCCTGTACAATCGCTCTGAATCCCAGAGACCCGCCACACGCCTCTTCCTCCAGACAGCCGCCCAGTATTCCGGTGGGGTCACTAGGAGTCCAAGAAACTCACTGCGTGCCTCCACCTCCACCAACCACCCGTAGCCCTGGGCAATCAATCACTCTGAGTCGAAGTGACCCTCCCCGTTCCTCCTCCTTCTCCAGATAACCCCCGGGGTGTTCAGGAGCGGTCGCTCTGGGTGGCTCTGAGTCCACGTGACCCGCAGCACGGGTCCTCTGGGCAACCGCCCGGAGCTCTGGTGCGGCCACTCAAGACCAAGCGTCCCACCACGCTTCTCCTCCAGGCAGCCCCCCTGTGTTCAGGAGCTGTCACTTTAAGTCCAAACAACTCACCACTCGCCTTCTCCTCTGAGCAGCCGCCTGGAGCGCTAATGCAGTCACTGCGAGTCCAAAGGACCCGCCGCGCTCCTCCTCCTCCTCCTCCTACTCCTCCGGGCAGGCCCCGGGGTTCAGAAGTGGTCTGAGTCCAAACAGCTCGCCACGCAGCCCCTTCTCTGGCAACCGCCTGTAGCTCTGGTGTAGTCACCCCGAATCCAAGCGGCCGCGCTCCTCTTCCTCCTCCTCGTCCTCAGGGCAGGCCCCGGTGTTCAGAAGCGTCCTTCTGAGTCCAAACAGCTCGCCGCACGGCTTCTCCTCTGGCAACTGCCTGTAGCTCTGGTGCAGTCACTCCAAATCCAAGTGGCCACGTTCCTCCTCCTCCTCCTCAGGGCAGGCCCCGGTGTCCTGAGTCCACACAGCTCTCCTCACCACTCTTCCCCTGGGCAGCCGCTGGAGCCCCAGTGGTTGCTCCGAGTCCCAGCACTGTGCCGAGCGGCCTCCTTTACGGCGCTCCCAGCTGTCCGAGTTCACTGCTCCAGCGGGGGGGAGGGGCGTCTCACCGGCAGTTCTACTTCACAAAGTTTCCTACGTTCCGGGACCACCGTCCCATCCGGGATGCCTCCCCAGGGGGTGAGAGTCACCCGGCTGCTTTGAGTTGGTCCCAAGCGTCTCAATATCTCCTCTTTTGAATCCTGAGTCCTGGAGCAACATGAAATGCAGCCACCCTCTAGGCCGCCATCTTGAAAAAATCCTGTGTCTTTTAATTCTACTTATTTTGGGGGTGCACCAGCAGCATTGGATGCTGTTAGATGGTCTAAGGACATAATTTCAAAAAATTATTAGAAAAGTGTACAAGTTTATGTTTTATTTTTTTCCCTAGTGCTGGGCATCAAACCCAAGACCTTATGCAAGCTAGGTAAGCACTCTACCACTGAGCCACACCCCCAGTGCTCTATTACCTTATGAATGAACTCTCCTTGAGCAATATTTCACCTTGCAAGAAATTACATAATCCCAGAAGAATGCGTGGTTGTCCATGATATAACTTTGCCTCCAGTATTGCAAAAAGTTAACAGATCAGTGTTGCCATTATAAAAACAAGAAGAAGAAAAAAAAAGTGAATCTTCACCATAAATTATTTTCCTGAGCTAAAAATGGATTCCAACTTCTCAGCCAGAGGGGAAAGGAAGCCATTTTTATATTAGAGAAAAAGTTTGACTCTTAAATAACAAGAAAATGAAACTACAAAACAAAGAATTTGAACACTCCTAAGGACTGGGTCTATGGTAAATATAAAGAAAATAATAGATTGGGGATGTAACTCAGACTAGAGCCCTTGCCTAGCAAGCACAAGTCCTAGGATTGATGCACTGCACTGCAAATGGAAAGAAGGAGGGAGGGAAGGAGGGAGGGAAGGAAGGAAGGAAGGATAGAAGGAAGGAAGGAAGGAAGGAAGGATAGAAGGAAGGAAGGAAGGAAGGAAGAGTTCTCACAAAGACCTTGAAATATACCAACCAATCATCATATTTCCTTTAATCCTGTGTCTTTTTTTTTTTTTAATGGATCAAATACAAGTAAACTTTTTTTTTCCCCCATAGGCCTACCTTAAAGTGGTTTTTTGTTGTTGCTGTTTTTGTTTTGTTTTATTTTGTTTTCTTTTTGGTACTAGGGATTGAACTCAGGGACTTTTTACTACTGAGCTATATCCCCAGCCCTTTTGATTTTTTAATTTTGAGACAGGGTCTTGTTAGTTGTTGAGGGTCTCTCTAAGTTGCTGCCTCTGACTTCGAATTTACGATCCTGCTGCCTCAGCCTCCTGAGTTGCTGGGATTATAGGCATGCACTGTGCGTGGCTAATTTTAAATGACTGGAAGATATGCGGCATGTGTTGGCAACTGAATACATATGAACAGCAGTAAGACTAAGTGTAGTTCGTGGTTTTAATCATTGTTTCCACATTCATTCATGCAATCAAATTCTTGTTCATCAAACATTTACTGAGCATGTGTTAGGTGTCAGGTGCTTAATTTGGGGACAAATCTTAAGTTTTCTGTTTATTTTGGTAGATATTTTGTTCTGCAGAGGTTCTCATAATTTAGTGTACATAAAAATCACCAGGAAAAAATATTAAAACACAGCTTTACGGACCTCAACTCCAGAGATTCTGATTCAGTCAGTGTAGGATGGGACCAAATAATTCACATTTTTAGCCAACTTCCAGTGAGGATCCTTGAATGCAAGCAGTGCTGCTGTACAAGAAGCCTCCTACATCAAGTATTTCCACAAAGATCATGTTCATCCGAAGGTAACCAAAGCCACAATCCACACTGCTGACAGATTTAGAGAAAGTGGATCACAGGTAAACTGTCTTCATTCCCTGTCAGCAGGGTTGGTGATGTTGCCATTTTGCTAGCACAGGCTGAGAGCAAGCAGCACCCATTCTGATGAATGGAAACTAGCACTAGACAGAACACCAATTATTTTGATTATCCCCGCTTCCTAAGAGCTTCATACCTGTAGCTCAGTGATAGAGTGCTTGCCTAGCACCTCTTAGGCACTGGATTCCATCCTCAGCACCACATAAAAATAAATAAATAAAATAAAGGTATTGTGTCCATCTACAACTGAAAAATGTTTTTTAAAATTTTTTTAAAAAGCTTCATACTTCTTGTGCTATGGGAGTCCTGTTAAGGAAGTCTGGTCCTAAGCCGACATGTTGAAGATCTGGACCTACTTTTTCTTCTATAATCTGCAGGGTCTCTGGTCTGATTCCGAGGTCCTTAATCCATTTTGAGTTTAGTTTCGTGCATAGTGAGAAATATGGGTTTGGTTTCATTCTGTTGCATATGGATTTCCAGTTTTCCCAGCACCATTTGTTGAAGAGGCTATCTTTTCTCCATTGCATATTTTTGACACCTTTGTCTAGTATGAGAAAATTGTATTTATTTGGGTTTGTGTCCGTGTCCTCTATTCTGTACCATTGATCTACCTTTCTATTTTTGGTACCAATACCATGCCGTTTTTGTTACTATTGCTTTGTAGTAGAGTTGAAGATCTGGTATTGCATTACCCCCTGTTTCACTCTTCCTGCTAAGGATTGCTTTAGCTATTTTGGGTTTCTTATTCTTCCAGATGAATTTCATGATTCTTGCCTATTTCTGTAAGGTACATCATTGGGATTTTAATTGGAATTGCATTGAATCAGTATAGCACTTTTGGTAGTATGGCCATTTTGACAATATTAGTTCTGCCTATTCAAGAACATGGGAGATCTTTCCATCTTCTAAGGTTTTCTTAATTTCTTTCTTTAGAGTTCTGTAGTTCTCATTGTAGAGGTCTTTCACCTCTTTTGTGAGATTGATTCCCAAGTATTTTATTTTATTTTTTTTGAGGCTATTGTGAATGGGGTAGTTTTTCTAACTTCTTTTTCTGAAGATTCATCACTTATGCATAAAAATGCATTGGATTTATGGGCATTGATCTTGTAACCTGCTACTTTACTGAATTCATGTATGAGTTCTAAAAGTTTTCTGGTAGAATTTTCTGGTTCCTCTAAATATATAATCATGTCATCAGCAAATAGGGATAGTTTGAGTTCTTCTTTTCCAATTCGTATCCCTTTAATTTCTTTGGTTTGTCTAATTGCTCTGGCTAGAGTCTCAACAATGATGTTAAATAGAAGTGGTGAAAGAGGGCATCCCTGCCTTGTTCCAGTTTTTAGGGGGAATGCTTTCAGTTTCACCATTACGACTGATATTAGCCATGGGCTTAGCATAAATGGCCTTCACGATGTTAAGGAATGTTCCCACTATCCCTATTTTTTCTAGTGTTTTGAGCATGAAGGGGTGCTGTATTTTATCAAATGCTTTTTCTGCATCTATTGAAATAATCATGTGATTCTTGACTTTAAGTCTATTGATATGGTGAATTACATTTATTGATTTCCTGATGTTGAACCAACCTTGCATCCCTGGGATGAAACCCACTTGATCATGGTGCACTATCTTTTTAATATGTTTTTGTATGCGATTTGCTAAAATTTTGTTGAGAATTTTTGCGTCGATGTTCATTAAGGATATTGGTCTGAAATTTTCTTTCCGTCACGTGTCTCTGTCTGGTTTAGGTATCAGTGTGATATTGGCTTCATAGAATGAGTTTGGAAGGGTTCCCTCCTCTTCTATTTTATGGAATACTTTGAGAAGTATTGGAATGAGCTCTTCTTTAAAGGTTTTGTACAAGAAATAAAAGCTAGAATCAACCACTGGGATAGATTCAAACTAAAAAGCTTTCTCTCAGCAAAGGAAACTATCAGCAATGCGAAGAAAGAACCTACAGAGTGGGAGAATATCTTTGCCAATCATACTTCAGATAGAGCACTAATCTCCAGAATCTATAAAGAACTCTAAAAACTCTACTCCAAGAATTCAAATAATCCAGTTGACAAATGGGCTAAGGAAATGAATAGACACTTCACAGAAGAAGATCTACAAGCAATCAACAAACATATGGAAAAATGTTCAACATCTCTGGTAATAAGAGAAATGCAAATCAAAACCACCCTAAGATTCCATCTCACCCCAATTAGAATGGCGATTATCAAGAATACGAGCAACAACAGGTGTTGGCGAGGATGTGGGGAGAAAGGTACACTCATACATTGCTGGTGGGGCTGCAAATTAGTGCAGCCACTCTGGAAAGCAGTGTGGAGATTCCTTAGAAAATTTGGAATGGACCCTCCATTTGACCCAGCTATCCCACTCCTTGGCCTATACACAAAGGACTTAAAATCAGCATACTACAGAGATACAGCCACATCAATGTTCATAGCTGCTCAATTCACAATAGCCAGACTGTGGAACCAACCTAGATGCCCTTCAATTGATGAATGGATAAAGAAACTGATATATACAATGGAATATTACTCAGCCATAAAGAATGATAAAATTATGGCATTTGCAGGCAAATGGATGAAATTGAAGAATATCATGCTAAGTGAGATAAGCCAATCTCAAAAAGCCAAAGGAAGAATGATATCGCTAATAAGTGGAGGATGACACATAATGGGGGGAGGGAAGGGTTAGTGTTAGGGTTAGAGTTAGGGTTATGGAGGGGCGCAAGTATGGAGGAAGGAAGTACTGTATAGAGGGTAAAGAGGGGTGGGAGGGGTAGGGGGAAGGGAAAAAATAACAGAATGAATCAAACAACATTACTCTATGTAAATTTATGATTACACAAATGGTATGCCTTTACGCCATGTACAAACAGAGAAACAACATGTATCCCATTTGTTTACAATAAAATAAAAAAAAATAAATTGGTGCTTTATAGATACACAAAAAAAAATAAAAATAAAAAAATAAATAAATAAATAAAAAGCTTCATACCTCATTTGAAAATAGAAATAGCTGGGCACAGTGGTATACACCTATAATGCCAGTGACTGAGGAGACTGGGGAGGGAGAATTACAAGTTGAAGGCCAGTCTCAGCAATTAGTGAGGCCCTAAGCAACGTGCAAAATCTTGTCTCAAAAAAAAATAAAAAGAGCTGGGGATGAAACTCAGTGGTAAAGCACTCCTGGATTCAATCTCCAGTATGAAAAATAAAGAAAAGAAAATGGTCTAGAAACAGTAGAACTATTCCTCACCACCAAAGACAGAATACTGAGTTCTCGGCATTGGATCAAAAGCCTGATTGGTCATACAGAATACATCTTGGGGGTGCCGATCACATAGAACCTTCTGCCTGGCAAATTCCAGAGTTCCAGAAGGAAAGTGGATATTCAGGATAAACCATTAGTTTGTATAAACAATTTAGGAACAGTAAGCCACTCTCATCAGTTAAAGGTAAGAACCTTCCAGAAACCTAAATTCCCAGATGCCAGCCAAAGACTGACCTTGCAAACAGACTCATTCCAAAGATAGCCATTCCAGAATGCTGTAGGGCCAAGTGCAATGGTTCACACCTGTAATTCTAGCAGCTCAGGAGGCAGGAGAATTGTGAGTTCAAAAGACAGCCTCAGCAAAAGCAAGGTGCTAAGCAACTCAGTGAGACTGTCTCTAAATAAAATACAAAATAGGCTGGGGATATGACTCAGTGGTCTAGTGCCTCTGAGTTCAATTCCTAGTACCCACCTCCCCTGCCTAAAAAAGAGAATGCTCTAGGAACTTTTTTCTGTACTACTTGTTTCCAGATTTGGCAATTACGAATAAAGCTGTGTTGGACCTCCTAATACAGCACATTTTCTTTTGGACATAAGTGATATCATACCAAAGATGATTCTTCAATTGGCTGACATTTATTGAGAGCTACATGCCAAGATGCTGTGCATCTCATATATATAACTGAATGCTCACAATAACACCATTATAATCCTAGTTCTCAAATGAGCAAAATGGGACATATAAGTTAATGAAGTTAACATGTACAGATTCAAATTTTAAGTATCTGGCCCAGTAGTTGAGCCCATGTAATGTGATTCTGGATCCCTTACACTCAAACACTAGAATCTTTTTCCTTTCTTTAAGATGCTTTCTTTAAGATCTTGATCACTGGTTGGTTGCAGTTGCACAGCTAGTGGGCGGGTGTGTCAGGCCGCCTACATCGCGGAGGTAGGCAGTGGACCAAGCAGCCAGCAGGCCAAGGACAGACGTCATAACTGAGCGACCCCGCCTGACCCCTGCACCTAGGTTGGTGCCTTCACTGGTTGGTCCCAGTCACGGAGTGAGTGGGCGGGCAAGTCAGGCCGCTTCCATCACAGAGGTAGTTGGCGGGCACCCAACCTGCCTGCCTTGCAGAGCTGGGTGGCAGGTAGCCAACCAGCCCAACCACCAGGCCAAAGACAGACGCCATCATTGAACAACCCCGCCCGACCACCATGCTGAGGTCTGTCGCCATCATGGAGTTAGCCAGAGGCTTCTTTATAGGCTGGTGCAGGCATTTTGAATTACTCCGAGGGCGTGGCCATCATCACTGGAAGGGCAACTCCCTTCCTGAGACACCTACAGGAGGCTAGAGGACCTTTGACAAGACCCAGGGGCCAAGAAGAGGAGGTATTGAGAGACTCAGGACCAACTCAGAACCACCGGGTAATATACCCCACCTGAAGGCCACCACCCCTAGAAGGCCAGCTTCCTAGTGGAGCACTGCATTATTAAGTTCCTCCAAGACTTCAGGCTACTGAAGGCTAAGAGGTGAGTTACTGGAAATCTACAGAGACAATATCAGTCAAAGAGGAAATCTGCAATATCCCAGAGTTTCACTACTAGAGGGGTAGATACCTGAAAAACATGAGAAAACAAGGGAAGAAAATGTCCCAAACAAACCTAGATGGTATAGCAATAAAATCCAATGACAGCATGGCAGAAGAAATGTCAGAAAGGGAGTTCAGAATGTACATAATCAAAACGATCAGGGAAGCAAACGAGGAGATGAAAGAGCAAATGCAGGCATTGAAGGAGGAGATGAAAGGGCAAATTCAGGCATTGAATGATCGCACTAATCGACAGTTAAAAGAGCAAATACAGGAAGCAAACGATCATTTCAATAAAGAGTTAGAGATATTGAAAAAAAAAAACAAACGGAAATCCTTGACATGAAGGAAACAATAAACCAACTTAAAAACTCCATAGAAAGCATAATCAATAGGATAGAACACCTGGAAGACAGAACCTCAGACATTGAAGACAAAATATTTAATCTTGAAAACAAAGTTGACCAAACAGAAAAGACGGTAAGAAATCATAAACAGAGTCTACAAGAACTATGGGATATCATGAAAAGGCCAAATTTAAGAATTATTGGGATTGAGGAAGGCTTAGAGAAACAAGCCAAAGGAATGAACAATCTAGTCAATGAAATAATATCAGACAATTTCCCAAACCTGAAGAATGAAATGGAAAATCAAGTACAAGAGGCTTATAGGACTCCAAATACAAAATTACAATAGACCCACACCAAGGCACATTATAATGAAATATCTAACATACAAAATAAGACAGAATTTAAAGGCTGTGAGAGAAAAGAATCAAATTACATTCAGGGGGAAACCAAATATGGATATCAGCAGATTTTTCAATCCAGACTGTAAAAGCTAGAAGGCCTGGAACAACATTTTTCAAGCTCTGAAAGAAAATGGATGCCAACCAAGAATCTTATACCCAGCAAAACTTACCTCCATATTTGACAACGAAATAAAAACCTTCCATGATAAACAAAAGCTAAAAGAATTTACAAAAAGAAAGCTGGCATTACAGAACATTCTCAGCAAAATATTCCATGAAGAAGAGATGAAAAACAATGATGTAAATCATCAAAGGGAGGAACTACCTAAAGGAACAGCCAAATAAAGGAGAAATCAAGTCGTGTCAAAAAAAAAAAAATGAGCCAAATGACCGGGGAATACAAATCATATCTCAATAATAACCCTGAATGTTAATGGCCTGAACTCATCAATCAAAAGACATAGACTGATAGATTGGATTAAAAAGAAAGATCGAGGGCTGGGGAGATAGCTCAGTCGGTAGAGTGCTTGCCTCGCATGCGCAAGACCCTGAGTTCGATCCCCAGTACCGCAAAAAAAAAAAAAAAAAAGAAAGATCCAACAATTTGCTGCCTGCAAGAGACTCATCTCATAGAAAGAGATGCCCACAGACTAAAGGTGAAAGGATGGGGAAAAACATACCATGCACATGGACACAGCAAACAAGCAGGAGTATCCATCCTCATATCAGATAATGTGGACTTCAAGCCAAAGTTAGTCAGAAGGGGTAAAGAAGGACATTTCATACTGCTTAAGGGAAGCATAAATCAGCAAGATATAACAATCATAAATATCTATGCCTCAAACAGTGGCTCATCCATATACATCAAACAAATCCTTCTGAATGCCAGAAATCAAATAGACCACAACACAATAATAGTAGGTGATTTTAACACACCTCTCTCACCACTGGACCAGATCCTCTGAACAAAATTGAACAAAGAAACCATAGATCTCAATAACACAATCAATAATTTAAATTTAACGGACATTCACAGAATATACCATTCAACAAAGAGTGAATACACTTTCTTCTCAGCAGCACATGGATCCTTCGCTGAAATAGACCATATATTATGCCACAAAGCTACTGTTAGCAAATACAAGAGGATAGAGATAATACCTTATATTCTATCAGATCATAATGGATTGAAATTAGAAATGAATGGCAGAGTAAAAAACAGAAACTACTCCAACACCTGGAGATTAAATAATACGTTATTGTATGATGAATGGATAACAGAAGATATCAGGAAGGAAATTTAAAAATTCTTAGAGGTAAATGAGAACAAAGAAACAACATATCAAAATCTCTGGGACACTATGAAAGCAGTTCTTAGAGGAAAATTTATTTCATTGAGTGCATTCAATAAAAGAAGAAAAAATCAACAAATAAATGACCTAACACTACAACTCAAAGCCCTAGAAAAAGAAGATCAGAGCAACATCAAAAGTAGTAGAAGACAGAAAATACTTAAAATCAGAGCTGAAATCAACAAAATTGAAACAAAAGAAACAATCAAAAAATTGACAAAATAAATAGTTGGTTCTTTGAAAAAATAAACAAATTTGATAAACCCTTAGCCACACTAACAAAGAGAAAAAGAGAGAAAACCCAAATTATTAAAATTCACAATGAACAAGGAAATATCACAACAGACACAACTGAAATACAAAAAATAATTAGAAGCTATTTTGAAAATCTATACTCCAACAAAATAGAAAACCTCGAAGACATCAACAAGTTTCTAGAGACATATGAATTACCTAAACTGAAGCAGGAGGACATACACAATTTAAATAGATCAATTTCAAGTAATGAAATAGAAGAGGTCATCAAAAGCCTACCAACAAAGAAAAGTCCGGGACCAGATGGATTCTCAGCCGAGTTCTACAAAACCTTTAAAGAAGAGCTCATTGCAATACTCCTCAAAGTATTTCATAAAATAAAAGAGGAGGGAACCCTCCCAAACTTATTCTATGAAGGCAATATTACCCTAATACCTAAACCAGACAGAGACACATGGCGGAAAGAAAATTTCAGACCAATATCCTTAATGAACATCGACGCAAAAATTCTCAACAAAATTTTAGCAAATCGCATACAAAAACATATTAAAAAGATAGTGCACCATGATCAAGTGGGTTTCATCCCAGGGATGCAAGGTTGGTTCAACATCAGGAAATCAATAAATGTAATTCACCATATCAATAGACTTAAAGTCAAGAATCACATGATTATTTCAATAGATGCAGAAAAAGCATTTGATAAAATACAGCACCCCTTCATGCTCAAAACACTAGAAAAAATAGGGATAGTGGGAACATTCCTTAACATCGTGAAGGCCATTTATGCTAAGCCCATGGCTAATATCATTCTAAATGGTGAAAAACTGAAAGCATTCCCCCTAAAAACTGGAACAAGGCAGGGATGCCCTCTTTCACCACTTCTATTTAACATCATTGTTGAGACTCTAGCCAGAGCAATTAGACAAACCAAAGAAATTAAAGGGATACGAATTGGAAAAGAAGAACTCAAACTATCCCTATTTGCTGATGACATGATTATATATTTAGAGGAACCAGAAAATTCTACCAGAAAACTTTTAGAACTCATACATGAATTCAGTAAAGTAGCAGGTTACAAGATCAATGCCCATAAATCCAATGCATTTTTATGCATAAGTGATGAATCTTCAGAAAAAGAAGTTAGAAAAACTACCCCATTCACAATAGCCTCAAAAAAATAAAATAAAATACTTGGGAATCAATCTCACAAAAGAGGTGAAAGACCTCTACAATGAGAACTACAGAACTCTAAAGAAAGAAATTAAGAAAAACCTTAGAAGATGGAAAGATCTCCCCATGTTCTTGAATAGGCAGAACTAATATTGTCAAAATGGCCATACTACCAAAAGTGCTATACTGATTCAATGCAATTCCAATTAAAATCCCAATGATGTACCTTACAGAAATAGGCAAGAATCATGAAATTCATCTGGAAGAATAAGAAACCCAAAATAGCTAAAGCAATCCTTAGCAGGAAGAGTGAAGCAGGGCATATCACAATACCAGATCTTCACTATACTACAAAGCAATAGTAACAAAAATGGCATGGTGCTGGCGCCAAAATAGATAGGTAGATCAATGGTACAGAATAGAGGACACGGACACAAACCCAAATAAATACAATTTTCTCATACTAGACAAAGGTGTCAAAAATATGCAATGGAGAAAAGATAGCCTCTTCAACAAATGGTGCTGGGAAAACTGGAAATCCATATGCAACAGAATGAAACTAAACCCCTATCTCTCACCTTGCACAAAAATCAACTCACAATGGATCAAGGACCTTGGAATCAGACCAGAGACCCTACATTTTAAAGAAGAAAAAGTAGGTCCAAATCTTCAACTTGTTGGCTTAGGATCAGACTTCCTTAACAGGACTCCCATAGCACAAGAAATAAAAGCAAGAATCAATAACTGGGATAGATTCAAACTAAATAGCTTTCTCTCAGCAAAGGAAACTATCAGCAATGCGAAGAGAGAGCCTACAGAGTGGGAGAAAATCTTTGCTACTCATACTTCAGATAGAGCACTAATTTCTGGAATATATAAAGAACTCAAAAAACTCTACACCAAGAAAACAAATAACCCAGTCAACAAATGGGCTAAGGATATGAACAGACACTTCACAGAAGAAGATCTACAAGCAATCAACAAACATATGAAAAAAAAATTCAACATCTTTAGTAATAGGAGAAATGCAAATCAAAACCACCCTAAGATTCCATCTCACCCCAATTAGAATGGCAATTATTAAGAATACAAGCAACAATAGGTGTTAGAGAGGATGTGGGGAGAAAGGTACACTCATACATTGCTGGTGGGGCTGCAAATTAGTGCAGCCACTCTGGAAAGCAGTGTGGAGATTCCTTAGAGAACTTGGAATGAACCCACCATTTGACCCAGCTATCCCACTCCTCTGCCTATACCCAAAGGACTTAAAATCAGCATACTACAGAGATACAGCCACAACAATGTTCATGGCTGCTCAATTCACAATAGGCAGATTGTGGAACCAAACTAGATGTCCCTCAATTGATGAATGGATAAAGAAACTGTGGTATATATACCATGGAATATTACTCAGCCATAAAGAATAATAAAATTATGGCATTTGCAGGCAAATGGATGCAGTTGGAGAATATTATGCTAAGTGAGATAAGCCAATCTCAAAAAACCAAAGTACGAATGATCTCACTGATAAGCGGATGATGACACATATAGGGGGTTGGAAGGGGGCAAGAATGGAGGAAGGAGGGATTCTATAGAGGGATAAAAGGGGTGGGAGAGGTGGGGGGGAGGGAAAAAAATAACAGAATGAATCAAAAACTATTACCCTAGGTAAATGTATGATTATACAAATGGTATGCCTCTACTTCATGTACAGAGAAACAAGATGTATCCCATTTGCTTACAATAAAAATGAATTTTAAAAATGCTAACATCTTAAGATGCTAACATAGGCACTGTTAAGTACCCTATAATCATTATGTCTTTTATTACAATAACCCCTATAAGAAAGGTACTCTTTAGATTTATTAATCATTCTTTCTTAGGATCAGTCCACAAGATTGTAACCTTTTTGAGTTTGTTTTCAATGCGTACAGTTTCTCTTTTCTGAATTCATGAACCATTTTCTTTTCTTCTCTTTCTTTCTTTTCTTTTTTTAGAATTGAATACAGGGGCATTTTCTCACTGGGCTACATCCCCCACCCTTTTTTTAAAAAAATTGTGAGACAGGGTCTATCTAATTTGCTGAGGGTCTCACTAAATTACTGAGGCTAGTCTAGAACTTGGAATCCTCCTGCCTCAGCCTCTTGAATGGTTGGGATTACAGGCATGCACCACCACACCTGGCTCATGAATCACTTTTCTAAAGTTTGGAACCTCATATCTTCAAAATGATCTCTTTTTTTTTTTTTTTTTTAATTTTGTTTGTTTGTTTTTTGTTTTGGTTTGGTTTTGTGGTCAGGATAACGAACTGTTCATCCTTTGGTCTTTCTAGGGAATTGAAAGAACTCTGCATGTACAGGAATGGGTTCATTGTCACTCTGGTCTTGGAAGACAAGGAATGGTGGTTGCATCCTAGTTTTCTCAAGCATCGCACCTACGTTTATTCCAAGTGTGTACTAGGTGAGCAGTCCTTGACTGGCACTATCTTTCAGAGAAAAGAAATCCTAAGAGCCAAAGGAGTCAGAGCAGAATCCAGGAGGACACAGGATTCCAACAATGGGCAAGCTCTGCGGAGATGAGAACCAGAGTGGGCTTTCTACTTGTGGGAAAAGCACAAATAGAAGCCACAAGGAGGCGGAAAGGTGCCATGTCTATGGGAAGGTGAGAAGAGCATCCTGGACAGAGAAGAAGGCTTCTGTTGGAGAACAAAAAAAGATGCTTCTAGACAGGAGAAGGGACCTGGCTCACAAAGAACTTTAAATCCTCAATCAAGTAATTGAACCAGATTATTATGGATTAGAGGGTGATATTAATGATCAGAACTGGTTTTGACAAAAATTAATCTGGCAGTAGTTTAAAGAATGAATTGGAGACTAAGAGACAGGAACACTTGTCTGGAAACAAATTCAGACAGGAAGTACTGGATTGTGATCAAAGCTATATGAGTGGAGAATAATTTTACATTGGTGTGAATGAAGTATGCCAAAGAGGCTTGAGCACTTGAAGACCGACTTGACCCACACTGAAACTGTTGAACTGCACTTGGTACTTTCTTAAATGAGGTCAGTAATGCACTATTAAAGAGAGTAAATTAACATCCAAGAAAAGTAACAAAATACTTCTACTAGAAAGACAGATGGTGATGTAGTGGAGGGAAATCAATGTGTAATGTCAGAAGTAGTAAGAGGTGCGGGGCATTCTTTTATGTTGAAGTATTTTAAGAAAGCCATTTAGTATGACTAATGTGTTTTCCCCTTCACAGATGGTTCATTTAAGTTCAGCCTAATTAAGGAGGGAATAGATAAGACAACCCAAGGTCAACATCGGACTAGCTTTGTTACCTTATAAAAATTCATGAAAGTGGCAATATCTAAGATCTGATACATTTGGAATGAGCTATGAGCCAATATGTGGGTGTGTGTTTTTAATGAAAATAGGGATGGCATATCTAATCTTGTCACTAACTCAAATTTCTCTGTGCCGTGGTGCAAATCAAATTTAACACTATGACTCTTGTTTCTGTGATTATAAAAAAAAAAAGTCTACAATTATTTATTTAGAAAATAATCACTTTCTCAACCTGCCTTGAGGATATATAAAGTGCCCTGAGGAAGCTGTAGTCAGAGGAAAAGGAGGCCTCTGCATGACCTCATGCTCTGTTAGATGCACAAGCACAGGCTCCCCGTCTCCCCGCCTTTACCACATTTTACTCAGAAATGAGTGACCTAATTTCTGGACTTCAAACCCAGTTCTGGTCATGCTAAATTTGTCCCCATCTCAGAACTACTCAAATGCCCTTCCTGAGATATTCGCATGGCGACTCCTTTTTATCATTCCATTTTTATGTCTCCTCTGAGAGGCAGAGTGAATGCTGGTGGCCGCCCTGCCCTTTAGCAGACTCTACTCATCCTCCAGTTGTGGGTGCTGGCTGCCAGTGGTTCAGGACTTCGTCTCTTTATGGAGGATGGTCCTGCTTGCAGGGGCATGGTCCTGGAAATAATGGTTAAAAGACTGGCAACTAGGGGAGGGCCATGGCCAAAGACTAACTGATAAGGGGCTATACTGGACTAGCCCCTGAGCAGGACAACCTGTATGGAGCAATTCACTATCGGGACTTGCCTTGTGGATCTGTCTGTGACTGCTCTTAAAGTCAGATCTTTGCCTAACTTCTTATCCTGCTGTCTTCTACCTTTTCACTGAAGCAAGAATTCCTACCTCTGGTTTTGAGGGAACATGGGCTAACAGAGTTGGCAATGGAGGTAGTCTTAGGAAATGTTGAATCACTCATCCACTAGATGGCAACGAGAATTCCATCATCAATGGGGGGCGAAATATCATTAGTTTTGTTTGTTTGTTTGTTTGTTTTTGGTAGCGGGAATTGAACCAACTTAATCACTGAACCACATCCCCTGCCTTTTTTTCTGAGACAGGATAAGTTACTGAGGCTGGCTTTGAACTTGGAATCCTCCTTCCTCAGCCTCCTGAGCTGCTGGGATTACATTACCAAAGTGATGCAATTGTTAAGAATGTTCACCTGTATGTAGTTTACTTAAACAAATTATATTTTTTAAAAAACTGCATTAAGTGGCTGGGAGCATTACAAGTTTGAGGCCAGTCTCAGAGTGCCCCTGGGTTCCATCCTCTTGACCACAAAAAAAAAAAAAAAAAAAAAAAAAAAAAAATTTAAATAAATAAATATTAAAAATTAAATAGAAGAGACTTCATTAAATAGTGGGGCTCCAGCATTTGAGATGTGGAGAAAACAGAGAAACCTCACCCAAAGTGCTTCTGTTTTGAAACTTCTTGTGAATCTGCAATTATTAAAAATGAAAACAAATAAACAGCAACAACATGAAAACAATATTGTATCGTAGGTAGAATGGTAGGCATTAATACCACCCTCAAAGACTTAGGGGTGCAGAGACAATAGCTTGATTTCTGCAAAAATAAAATGAATTAGGGAACACAACATAGACTACTAGAAACAAAACAGTTGTCCCAACTGGAGCTGTTGGACTGGACAGGGCATCATTACTAGACCAGATTAATGTGGAATTTGGTATGTGACATGCAGATAGTTGCCCACTAAATTCTTCATATCCTTTAGGAAGGTGAATGTGAACCAGTCTGCATTCACAAGGAATGGATAATTGTACACTTTTATGACTTCGTCCCAGAATTATGTTAACTCTCCTACTCTTAGTCATAATGCAGTCCAAAGGGACCTGGATCATGTGCCATTCCATAGAATTTCACATTGGTCAATTACGCTGATGCCTTGATGTTAAGTGAACCTGATAAGAAGGAATTTGCAGGTGCTCTGGGATGCTGTTAAAACACATCGGTGTATGTTGTGGAAGACAACCCCTAAAAAGATGAAGGAGCCTGCCATATTTGTGAAGTGTTTAAGGGTTCAGAGCTCTGGGGCATGCCAGGACATCTTCCCTCTGGGAGAGAACAAGATAGTGTACTTTGTGTCTCTTACCACTAAGAAAATACCACAGGGCTGGGGATGGAGCTCAGTGAACATTTGCCTTGCATGTGCCTGGCCTTGGGTTTGATACACAATGCTGCAAGAAAAAAATGAAAAAGAAGGGTTGATGAGGTAGCTCAATGGCAGTGCACTTGCCTAGCACGTGCAGGGTTCTGGCTTCAATCCCTGGTAAAAGGAGGGAAGGAAGGAAGGAAGGAAGGAAGGAAGGAAGGGAGGGAGAGAGGGAGGGAGGGAGGGAGGGAAGGGAGGGAGGGGAGAAAGAAAGAAGAAAGCACAGAGCATGGTTGGCTACTTTGCAGTTTGAAGACAGTATACATCACATTGGGGGAATACCACTCTGACCCACTTATTAGGTGATGAGGAAGTGTACCATATCAGGTGAGACACAGAGCAGAAAAGAGCTCAGTAAGTATATCTGAGTTCCAGTATAAGAAACATTTGCCACTCGGTTCATATGACACAGGAAATTCTAGAGTGCTAAATGTATCCATAGATACCATGTGAAACATTTGGAAAGCTCGAATATGAGAGTTACTGCCTGGTGCAGTGTCACATGCCTGTAATCCCAGCTACTACAGAGGCTTAAGGGGGAGGAATGAGTTCTAGGCCAAACTGAACAACTTATGGAGAACCTGTCTCAAAATAAAATAAGAAGGAGCTGAAGATATAGCTCAATGGTAGAGCATTTGCCTAGCCTGCATGTGACCCTGGGTACGATCCTCAGTAGAACACACACACACACACACACACACACACACACACACATGAGAGTTGCCAGGCAGACTAGAAGGGTTCTAGGGTACACTATTGGGACCTAGAAAAGACTATGTGAAGTCAGGTGTGGTGGCACATGCCTGTAAGCCCAGTGGCTTGGGAGGCTGAGACAGGAGGATGGCGAGTTCAAAGCCAGCCTCGGCAACGGTGAGGTGCTAAGCAACTCAGTGAGACACTGTCTCTAAATAAAATGCAAAATAGGGCTGCGGATGTGGCTCAGTGGTTGAGTGCCCCTGAGTTCATCCTCAATACTCCCCCCAAAAAAGACTATGTGATTAAGAGACTTCAAGTGATCACGAAATTAGAGCGGCCTGTCCTCATAAGTTGGGCTCCCCACACCCTGTACCTTTGGTACTGGGAAAGAATGCATGCTATGGGCCAGGCTGTATGGGCAATGACCAAACAGACTCCATTTTACCCTGAGACTCTATGTCATGAAAGAAATGCTTCTTCCATGGGAAAACCTAGCCTCTGTACCCATCAAGAGTTGCTTAGCATAGCATATTTGGCAATGCAATGTACCCTGATCCCATAGAATGTCAACTCAACTAGGGTTATTTTGATACTTTCCTTTCTGATTATTATTTTAGATCTCGTGATTTTTGTTTGTGGTTTTGAATCACAGCTATAGCCACTTATGATTAATGTACTGACATGCCTTCTTTGTGGTTTTGATCTATAAAAGGTGTGCTCTAAACCCTGAAGGGGTCAAGGAGTGCAGACTTGCTGTCTGCCTCAGCCCACCAGCTGGTGAATAAATTCCATCTCCTGCTCCAAGCTTGACTCAGTGATTTATTGCAATCTCACCGTAACACCTGGGGAACTATATGCTCATCCTTTCCTTCCTTCCTTCCTTCCTTCCTTCCTTCCTTCCTTCCTTCCTTCCTTCCTTCCTTCCTTCCTTCCTCTTCCTTCCTTCCTTCCTTCCTTCC
The DNA here is from genome assembly GCF_902686455.1 of Sciurus vulgaris. Taxonomy (NCBI): domain Eukaryota; kingdom Metazoa; phylum Chordata; class Mammalia; order Rodentia; family Sciuridae; genus Sciurus; species Sciurus vulgaris. The sequence goes on from NC_136466.1 coordinate 56,923,012, forward strand.
TTCCTTCCTTCCTTCCTTCCTTCCTTCCTTCCTTCCTTCCTTCCCTCCTTCCTTCCTTCCTTCTTTCTTTCTTTCTTTCTTTCGAGACAGGTTCTCCCTAAGTTACGTAGTTTTGGCATCACATCTGCCATTTTGCTGTGGCCAGTATTCTGCCACTCCACACCATTTTACAACCCAGATCGTCAGTCTGTGAACATACTAGTCAGCCATTGGTCCACTCCTCAGCCTGCAAATATTCTTGTCAGTCATTGATCCAGATTGTTAGCCCATGAAAACCTCCTTGCCAGCCATTGATCCGTTCTTATTAGCCCTCAAAATTCCACTGCTTAATAGCTCCCCCGCCACTTTCACTCTCTCCTCCGCACTCTCTCTCTCTGTCTCCTCACTCTTGCTCACTCTCTCACTCACGCTCGCTCTCTCTCTCACCCTGCGAGCAGACACTCTGCCTGTCTATTTAATAAAATCTCTTGTGTGAATTCCCGCATCTGGAGTGGTTTCTGGGTGCTTTCACTTAGAACCTTACTAAGTGGCTGATGTTGGCCTCGAACTTGTGATCCTCCTACCTCAACCTGCTGCTGTGATTACAGATATTATCACAGCACCTGGCTATGAGATGGGTTTTGTTAGACCTACCAAGTTATAATATTGAATATACAGCAGCATTCAATCATAAAACAGAAATGATATATCTGGAACTGGCTCAAACAAGTCCAAAAAGCACATAGGTTGTACAAACAAGTAGTCCAGGATGACACATCACCTTCTACTCTTACACAGACATTTTTCCTTTGGTTCATATAAATAGGTTCATGAAGCATGCTTAAGGGACTAGTTGGTGTAAGAAGAAAAGTTCCACTTGGACTGAAGGACAATGGTGGAGACAGATTTCCTCAGTAACCAGAACTTCAGATGGGTTTCCTGGTTATCTACTTTGTGTAGAGAGAAAAACGGCCCAACAAAAGTGTATACACAGATCACAGGCAGTGGCAAAGGGTCTGTTGGGTTAGTGAGGGGCCTAGAAAGAATGAGACTAGGGAAATCATAAAGGAGGTCTAGAAAAAGAAACATGAGTACGGATCAGTGAGTGAGCAAGAAGTGTGCCCAATAGTATGCACCAGAGCATCCACTGCAGATGAAGCACTAAGCAACCAAGGACAGGAAGTCAACCAGAAGAGGCCAGCTAGCCTCTATCACCAGCCACACCAGCCCTTGCACAACCCACTTGAGAACCGGGGCTATGCACGATTAACAGCATGGGCTCCATCATCAAGCTGACATAGTTACTGCTGCTGCCATGTGGACAGCCAGCAGGAATAGAGCAAAGCTGAGCCCTCTGTACAGAACAAGCCCTGGAGAAAACCAATCAGCTGCTTGGTGGCAAAATTATTATATTCAGCCCCTTTCATCCTGGAAGGAGCAGGAATTCATTTGGGCTTGATTGTATTTACCATGGGCTGAAGACCAGCTGCAGCAGTCAGTGTTGGTCCACTAACCCTCTCCTTATAAGCACCCCAAAATCCTATCAGCCAGAATCCTAGAGGACCAGCAGCCAGATGGGATGACATTACCATGAGAAGCAATTGAAGCTGAGTGACACAAATGTTAGACTGTACCAGATGCTCTTGGTGTGCTCCTATATCCACTTCCCAGGCTGGCACACCAATGTTGGCTCCTAGTAGCTTATGTTTGCACTTCTCCCAAGGGGTTTGCTTTTGGCTAAAGGTGCTGCCCAAGCCAGATGTGACTGAGAGGTTAATGCAGTTCCCAGCTCATGAATATATGAGGGCCACTGAATGACAGATGCAGGGATGTAGGTGTAGACCCTTTGCTTTTGAGTGGGCTCAAACATTTGTGCTTCCCCTTCCACAGCACAAGAGGCAGTGTCAGTCACTAACTGCATTTTCAGCCAGATGGGGACACATGAATAGTTTTCACCCACAAAATGTGAGAGAAGAGTTGTATTCTCTCAAGATCAAAAGGAGCAAGAAGGCTTCTCTGATTAGTCTTTCCCTATCCTCCTCCTACATGGGGAGGATATGGAAATCCTAAATATGGAAACCTTAAAATGGGAAGCTTGAGTATCCAAATCATCATGTGAAAGACTTCCACCAGTAAGGAACACCCATGCTGTTAAACGAGTGAGAAATAAACTGTGTTTAGCCACTAAAGTCTGGGAGTTATTTTGTTACAGCAACTGGCATCACTCCAACTAATATACTGCACCTGTGAACTCTAATGGGCTTCCTCATGCAGTAGGAAGTTAAATGGAGGCTTCCAAAGGTCCCTTATGATACAAATCTCTGGTACATTTCCTCTGAAACATGACTAAATTGTTTATCTGCTAATTCTACTCAAAGTTTATATTGCCAAATAGTGTACCTAATTACCCAATAGTAAACATGGTAAAGTTAAAGGCCACTGAGTCAGAGGACCTGGATTCCAGTTCTGGTTCCTCTACTAGACTGTTTTAGGGGCTGTAACAAATAATTACCTTGCAGAGCTTATTTCCTTTCACTTTCTTACATTTCATTGCAAAATGTGAAATGGAAGAGAGGACAGTGTGACCTCAAAAGGAACTTTCTACCTTACACTTGACAGTTCCCTATATTGTATTAAAATTTCTTCAAGAAATGTACAGCAAGGGTTCTTTATAACTTGGAAGAATAGGAGCACAGAACTTGACTATGCTAAATATTATGACAAGCTTACCCTATAATAAATAAACCCTTTGGTCACTGAATATCTTTTATTGTTGGACTTTAAAATTTGGAGATGAGTCAAATACATTAGGTTCTTTGCTTTTTGAGCTTGACACAGTATTTGAGACTGCTCAAATACTCCATTCAAGTAAAGCAGTGATTGGGGATGATTCATGTTTCAGAGTAGTAGGAATTGGGGCCAAGAAAACCCAGAGGGAAATGGTTGTGTTTGGCAAGGCCAAGGAACGCTCCAGGGCACCTGGCCATGACCCTGTCAGTGACACATGGCCCAAGCTGAGAATGAATACAACATTAAGCTACAAGCTGATTAAAGTTTCATTTCCTTTGTAAATAGGCATGGCTATGTTTCAATAAAATTTTATTTACAGATTTCAGTAATCACTTTTTTAAAAAAATTAACAAGCCTAAGGAAATTAATTTAGAAGAAGCAAAATGAATAAAGAAAAGATTTGTAGATGAATCTGTTTTCTTGGTAGAAAGTCAGTCTTTGGATGACCTGTCCCTCTGAATCCCATAGACTTTCTTTTTTGTATGGAGCACAGCATTTAATCACTTGGTGCTTATGTAAGAAAGTTAGGCCAAATGTAGATAATGGAGGGACTGGGAAGTATCTGGGACTTTCTCTGACCTTTTTCTGGGATATCTAAGTCTTACCTGTTATATAACTATAACACTCATGTCTTCAGTGGGGAAACTTTAACACAAGTGAAGATTCTAAGCAATCCTGGGAGACTGGAGGAGCTACCGGATTTCAGTTTTGACTGTTGGATCTTGCCTCACTGGACAGCCAGGAAAGTCCTTGTCAAATTCTGCATGATCAATAACATCCCATGAAGCATTTAAAGAGACAGAGAAACAGAAAATGTAGATGACTGTAGCTGTATATGTGTGTTGGTAGGGGAGGGCGAGTTCTGGGGATTGAACCCAGGGACTCAGGCAAGCTAGGCAAGTGTGCAACCACCAAGCAACAGCCCCAGAAGTTCTTCAGCCTCTTTACCAAGCATTTTGCTCTATTTGACTTGTGCAAACCTGGCTCCCCAATATTGAAGTGTTCTATTCCAGGTTTTCCTACTTAAGTATAAAGGGAACAACTATTTTCTCAATTAGGTGATTTTCTCCTTATAGGCAAATACATCAAACCCCTGGAGGAACTATCGAGGAATCAGAGTCCTGGTTCCATAAGGAACCAATAGCATTTAGGACATGCTGTTAAGGAACGACTATTGTATCATCCAGACTTTAAATCTCAGCACTCTCTGTCTTCCTTGTTTATCTTCTATAATCCAGTGAAGTCAAGCACTTGTCCCAGAGTGATGGAGTGGTGACCAGGGCAGGCTCAAGTACACAGAGGTCCAGCCACATCTCAACTACCTGCTGCTACCCCTAGCCAAGGGCAAGCCAGTATCTTGGGCTCTGTGCATCTACATGAGCCACCATGCTGGTTTGGGCCTGAGGTGCAATAAACCAGCATTGAAGCAAGCCAGGGCACATGAAACTGTCGTGAACGTCAGCCCAGCCCAACCTGGAAGAGACACCTGCTCCATACAATGCCACAGCCTAGAACCCCCACGCAGCCTAGAACCTCTTCCTCCTGGGGACGTAGGAGGACAACAGAAGTGGAACAGACATTGGTACTTTCCAAACCCTGATTATCATAATTTGGACTAATATAATTGAACAAAGTGCTATATGAACCCTAGGCTAACATATTCAGGAGGCAACCCCCATGGGAGGTTCCTTCTTGTCCCTGCAAGTTGTTCTCTGTCTTCCACACTTGAATAAGTCCTACTCCTTTCACTCTACCTTCTCTTTTCCTAGATTTGTGAACAAGAAGTTGGAAAGATAGTTGGCAGTGAGCTGCTGGAGTCTATTGCAACACCAGAGGGCAATAGCCCCCCATTTAGAACTGCTAGTACCAACAGCTGTCAAATGCCATTCAGTGGTAGTGGAAAAGAATTGGGCTTTGCCGCTGCAACCCTCTGCCGAACTGACATCTAGGAGCTGACACCAGCAGGTGTCCCCTTGCTGGTGATGAGCTGCTAACACTAAAAATGGGCTTTTTTGGCTGCAGAGATCAGCAACTTACATGGACTCCACTGAACCAGCACAAGCAGAAATAGAGTTTCATCTTCAAACTCCATTTTTCACCACCACTTGCCAACTTATATCTATGCAGACATACAGGGGTTTCCGTAGAATCCCTTTCTGAAACTATCATTTCACTATTATTTCAGCCTTGCTCATGGATGGCAGTGCTCTCTGACATGTGCAATCCCCACACATCTGCCATGCTAGCAGACTAAGCACTTTAGACCCATTTCCCCGTATATTATTTTCTGTTCATTTCTCCTCAGTGTTTCCCAACTCCATATGTAATTAAGTATATATAACCTTACCCCGAGATCTCTTAAAAGCAAGCTAAACTTGCATTTTCCAGCATTAATATTTTAGTACCAATTTAACACATCTACCTGGAAAAGTTTAAGTTTTCTTAACATCTATGCCTTTCTTCATGTTATGCCTTCTACCCTTAAAGATTATTCTACTTTTACCTGGGCTTTTAGGAGAATCTTAAGTGTCCTTAGAATTTTTTTCCCATATGGTTAAGGTCTGGCTTTGTTTTTCTTCATAACCTCCACTATTACAAGGACAGAACCATTTACATTGTTAGTGTTTAGTATGTTATGGAAGGGAATTAGATAAGTAAATCCCTTGGATGCAATTCAGGATCCATTCAATCACAGTTATGTGACAGGCACTGTTTGAGGGCTAAGGACACAGAAGTGAATGCAATGGGACACAGGATACTTTCATGGGGAAAACTGGGGGCAGGAGTAAGGAAGGAAGATGTTAAGCAAGTAGACATGAAACATATCTAAAATACCAAGTGAAATGTGATCTATGGAGAAAGGTAGGGTAGGAAGAGGGTAGGAGTAGTACCAGATGTGGTGGGGTGAGAAGTGAAATTTGAATTAGAGTAATTCAAAAGGGTCCCAATAAAAGGGTGACATTTGAGCAAAATCCTGAAAGGAGTAAAGAAATGAGTTTGTGATTTCTAAGGAAAGAGGCAAAGATATGCAAAGTCCTGGAGGCATGAGTTTTGCAATGTTCGAGTAATAGATAACAAGGAGAGCAGAGCAGGCTGGGCAACGTGCAGTGGAAGACACAGTTGCGGGTCAACGTGGACCAGAAGACATTGTGTGGAGTTCAGATATTTACTCCAAGCTAGATTGAGGACCCTTTGCGGGATCTGAGCACAGGAGTGCTTAAAACAGATCCAAATTTTATTTAAGAAGAGTTTCTTTGAGCTGGGTGGGGTGGCCACATGCCTGTTATTGCAGTGGGTGCGGAGACTGAGGCAGGAGGATCGAAATTCAAAGTCAGTCTCGGCACAAAAGTGAGGACCTAAGCAACTCAGTAAGATCCTGTCTCTAATAAAATTCAACGTAGGGTCTGGGGATGTGTCTCAGTGTCAAGTGCCCCTGAGTTCAATCCCCAGTACCCAAAAAAAGAAAGAAAGAAAGAAAAAAAAAGTTCTGTGCCTGCTTGAGAGTGAACTGTGGAAAGGCCAGAGCAGAAGCAGGAAAAATCACATAGGAGCCTCTACAATAACCAGTGATGGTGGCTTGGACTACTTGAGGGGGAAGCTATGAAAAGAAGACAAATTCCAGAGATATTTTGAAGGTAGAGCTGGGCTGTGAGCATCGCTCAGTGGTACAGGGTATACTTAGTGTTCACAAGGTCCTAGGTTCAATCTCCAACACCAGAAAAAGAAAAAGTAAAGTTGACAAGATGAACCAATAGGTTAAATAAAGGATGTGAGATAAAAGGAGTTGATTCCAAGGCTATCCTTTAGCAAATAGAAAGATCAAATTCTCATTTATGGAGATGTGTTAGATGAGGAGAGAAGCAAGTTTTAGAGGGTGGGATGGAGGGAAGATAGAGAGGTTATCAGGGATAAAATAGTTCTGATCTTATCCAAAGTTTTAATTGAGTTCTTACTAGTTCTTCTTGAATTTTACCTTAAAGTCTTTTTCTCCAGTACTATTATAACACAAATCTCAGAAGCCACAGTAGATTAATAAACTACATCTTAAAAATTAGCAAAGCAAGCTGGGTTTGGTGGTGAACACCTCTTGAGTAGTCCCAGCTGCTCAAGGAGGCTGAGGCAGGAAGATCATAGTTCAAGGTCAGCTTGGGTAACTTACCGAGACCCTGTCTGAAAATTAATTAATTAACTGTTAATTAAAAATGAGCGTGGCAAAACTGCCCACAAAGTTTAAATGCAGATGAAAAACTGAAAAAAAAAAATGTTTTTGTTTATATTATAGAACTAGGTTTCCTAACATATAAAGAGTTCCTACAAATAGATAAAAACAAGAGCAACAACTCAGTGGGAAAGTGGACGATGGGATTTGAACAAACAGTTCACATGTGCATATACAGACAAAAAACAACTATGATGACTTTTAAATACAAGACATTCAATATGTCTCAAAACAGCAAATTAAAGCTATGATTAAGCAATTTCTTCACTATTACATTGATAAAGATCCAAAAAGGTAGTAATTCAGGGCATTGGCTAAAGCACAGGGGAATAGCATTCTCATTTATCAGCTTCCATGGAGAACACGCTGGCAACATCTATCATTGTCATCATTATTATTTTTAGTGCCAAGGATTGAACCTGCAGCCTTGTGCATGCCAAGCATGCACTCCCACTGAGCTACACCCCCATCCCTTCTATTATTATTTTAAAGGCATGAACTTTTTGACCAGATAATTCTACTAATAGCTAGTAAACAAGAGATATAATCACATATTTCTGAAAAGACACATACATACAGAAGTTATATATCATAGCATGATATGTAATAACAAGAGACTGGAAACAGTGTATACACACAATGAGTGCTATGCACAATAATAATAGAGTGACGGTTAGATAAATTGTGGTGCATTTACTATAAACATCCATTAAAAATAATAAGGCAACTTTGTAAGATATAGTATTAGGAGGTGGTTTGTGTAGTAAGTTATCATTTGTGTAAAAAAAAATGAGAGAATATATGCATCTATTTTTATAAATTCATGGCAAACATATACAGCAGACTGATAAATATGATTGACTCCAAAGAAATTGTGTGGCTGGAGAATAAGGGTGGGAGAAGACTTTTTGCCAATTGTTTTAAATCGAATTTTCCGGAAAAGACTCAAACAAAAATGAGTGCAGATTAATCTGGTATGGAGAATGGCTGCTTTGGGCTGGGAGAAGCTGGCTCACAGTGCAGTTGCAACAGAGTCCTGAGCCTGTTCTGCAGTCCCACGGAGAGCTCTGGAGTGGGATTGTCCTTCTGCATTGTCCCACATCGAAGCAAGGAAACCAGAGCTTTGTACCCACCAGCCCTGCAGGTAGTCATTTGCTTAGGGCTGCCTCTGAGAAAGGCTGGAAAGGGCAGCTCCAACATCTCTGGGCAATTCCCACTGACACTTCCTGCAGCAGCGGAATGAGTTCCTGAGCCCTGAACAAAATCTGGGCAGAGTACCTTCAAAGTTGTTCCAAAATTCCTAAATAGAATAATTTGGATGTGGTGGGCAAGGAGCCAGTACTCTGCCCTGAAGTTATAGGAGGCGGGCACTGAAGTTCTTTGGAATGGATTTTGGCGGCCGGCAGCATTCTCTCTTAATAGATTGCTTTAATCACCAACCAATCGAGGGTTCTTTTGCTTTATTTGAGATAGAAATCACAAACAGGTAAGTAATATCATCCTAACAAGGCTTTATTGGGGCTTATGCTCGAGCGTAAGGGAGACAGCTCACCAGGCAGGTTCCCAGTCCGGCTCTTTGAGAAAGCGAGTAGTTTGTAGTCTGGGGCTGGCGCAAGCCTTCTGCCTGCTATTATTGCTCACGTCTTGGGAGGTGCGCACTATTATCACCCAGATGGTCAGAGCCAGGCGTTCTGTACGTGCGGTGGCTGCAGGAAAGCCCCTGCAAAAGCTTTAAGGAAGCCGGCCCGGCGGTGCATGCCTGTAATCCCAGCGACTCTGGAGGCGGAGGTCAACCTGGAGAATTTAGCAAGACCCAATCTGAAAATAAATAAATAAAAACACTGGATATGTAGCTCAGCGGTAAAGCATCCCTGGGTTAAATGCCAAGTACTAAGAAAAAGAAAAGAGAAAAAAAAAGTTTTTAAGAAAAGCAGGTGACCTAAATAGGGCTAAACTAGTTTTTCATCAAAAGTGAACAACATGGTTGGGAAATCAGCCTTTTTAATTCTCACTCTGACATTAGTTTGACCTCCCAGTCCTCCTGTTTCCTCCAAAGGGTCCTAACAATCCTTTAATACCCTATGTTCCCTCAGGAGATAGAGAGGGAAGAAAAGGAAGCAAAGTAACTACACCTTGAGAAAAAGTCATTTACCACTCCTTTTTAAATGACACATTTATTCTTTCAGGCTAATTTTAGATAGATTCTTAGCTACATCTCATTTGAATCCATTATGTTTTAAAAATAAGTTTGATATCCCTATCTTTTCATGTGTTTGTTTCTTTCTTTCTTAATTATAACATTTAATAATTCATCTATTATCTAGATTCTTGGGAGTGGGTGAGTTTAAAAAAGACTTAAGAGGCCTAATATGGCAGTGCAGACCTGATAGTCCAGTGGCTAGAGCGACTGTAGCAGGAGGATCACAAGTTCAAAGCTAGCCTCAGCAATTTATTGAGGCTCTAAGCAATTTAGTAAGACCCTGTCTTTAAAAAAATAAAGAAAAGAAACAGACTGTGAACATGGCTCAGTGTTTGAATGCCCAGGGTTCAATCCCTGGTATCAAAATAAATAAATAAATAAAAATTAAAAAAAAAAAAAAAGAATTAAGAAGCCAGGGCATAGTGGTGTGTGCCTTTAGTCCCAGCTACTCAGGAGTCTAAAGCAAATTAAAAAAAAACAAAAAATCACTTCAGTTCAACGGCAGCCTGGGCAACTCAGTGAGACCCTGTCTTTAAATAAAATGCAAAATAGAACTGGGCAAGTGGCTCAGTGGTTGAGTGCCCCTGAGTTCAATCCCCAGTGCCAAAAAATAAATAAAGAAAAAGAAAATGGTGGTGACTTACTGAGTTCAGAGACAAAACAACAACAAAGACAAACAAAATAACACGATTGCAAATCAATATTTTTGGAACAATCAAGAGACTCAAGGGAAATTTGGACATGGACTCACTACTGCTATAGTCTGGATCTGGAATGTGTTCCAAAGGCTCGATCCTCAGTTGGGTGTTAGTAGAAAGTGGTAGAAGCTTTAAGAGGTGGAACTCAAGGAGGTTTTAGGTTATTGGGAGTGTGCCCTTAAAGGTGTTAGGTAGAATGTAGTCATGAGCAGTGGAAAAAAAAGGGAGGTGATCGGGATTCACAGAACAGTCAAGCCTTAAGACAGTGGTTGTGTGCAGAGACTCAGGGAGCTGACCCCTGCTACAGTTAACTATTAAACTAATGAATTGAACAAAATAGGACACCATAACACTGGTGGGGTCATGGGACTAAGCCATGGGGTTTGACCAAATCAGAAGTACAAAATAAGGTTTGACCCCAACCTGGCCTTAGTACCACATGCTAACCAGCCATAACCTTAGTTTTATATAATCTCACTGTAACTGTGGTTTTTGACACACCGCTTCCCATGGATTTCAGTTTGGAGATCGCGTGGGTTGCAGTCTCTAAGACCTCTAATGTAATCAACCTGTCCATCAGCAGCATGGTTGGAGGCAATCAGGGCAAGGAGGAACAAGGGAAAACAATTGATCAATTCGTTCTGTCTTTAGAAAACTCAGTGGCAGGTGTGGACAGACCAGTCTCTTCCAAGTGAAGTTTGCTCTCCTTCACTTTGCTTATTATGGCAGTGTACTATCACTTTGCTTCAAAAGCCTTCCTTTGCTAAATGTCTGCATCTTGCTTGAATTTTCTTTCATAAAGAACTGAGAATTCTCATCCACGTCTCTGGTAATAAAAGGATGTGGAACCCCAGTTGCTTTCTTTCTTTCACTTCTGGCCACCTTGATGGTAAGCAGCTTGCTCCAGCTCTGTACTCCTCCCTTGTATACTGCCTCATCGTGGGCCCCAAAAGCATTAGGGCCAACTACCATAGATGAAATAAACCTTTTATCTTTATAAATCTTATTTATCTAAGATATTTGTTATAGTAGTAGAAAAACTGACTAACATGGTACCAAGAACTACTGTTCATTTATTACATTACAATTTAAATTAATCTATTGACAATTCATGTCAAGGTATACATGTAGTAAAATAATATAGTCTGAAATTTGTTTAAAAAACTCCAGCTAAGCTCAGCATGGTGATTTGTATATATTGTTCTAGATACTCAGAAGGTTGAAGCATCAGACTCACTTGAGCCCAGGAGTTTGAGACCTGCTTAGGAAATATAACAAGACCCTGTCTCAAAACACACACACACATGCACACACAGACACACTCACACACATACAACCAAAATGACAACAGTGAAAACAAAAAACAAACAAAAATCCATCTAAAAGAGGGACAGTAGATGGATAAAACAATATGGTAAAACCAGGTGCAGTAGCACATGCCTGTCATCCCAGCTACTCAGAAGGCTGAAACAGGAGTGACTGCAAGGTTGTGGTGAGCCTGTGCAAATTATTTAGACCATGTTTTAAAAAAACAAAAATGAAACAACAATCAATATTGATAAAATGTTAGTGATTGCTGAAGCTGTTGATGGATGCATCAAGTTTAATATTTTACATGCTCTATTTTTTAATATAGACTTTTGAAAATTTCCATAGTGAAAGTATTAAAAACTCACAGGTCTAAGTGTACACATTCACTGTGTCATCTCCCTAAACTGTATTATTAAAAATAAAGAAAACCAAAATCTATCCAAATTTTAATTCTCCTCTATATTGATACAATTGGTGGGAACATCAAGCCTTAATATTTGCACTCCAGTGGTTATATTAGTCTGTAACTTCATATTGGCACATTGCAATTTTCTGTACATAGCATTTCATACATGAGACACTAAGCCAATTTCAATTGTAGCCATGAAATACATGACAAAAGAAAGTTAGTGCTTCTCAGTATGGGTCAGAGTAAAACCTCATCATATTCTTTTTATTTCTGGTGACACAATTCCATTTACTGGCATTATAAACTTGCCCCCCACTAAATAACTTATTAATTAATTGAGCACCTGGACAGATTGGAAATGCTGGAATCTATCCTGGTCTATTTCTTCCTTTGTTTTTGTTTTTTTGCAGTACTGGGGATTGAACCCATGGCCTTGTGCTTGCGAGGCAAGCACTCTACCAACTGAGCTATCTCCCCAGCCCCCTGATCTGTTTCTTCCATGATCAAAACAAAGCATTGCTTGAAGCTCATTTCTAAATCACTTTCAACAATAATTATGTTGATATATTAAGCCTTCTGTGCTGAGTTTGGATAGATTATATTAATAAATGGAACTTTCAAACATTTTTGGTCATTGAAGTCCTTTACATTCTTAAAAATTATTGAAGACATCAAAGGAATTTTTGTTGATCTACATTGTATCTATTCATATCTACTATATTATTAAAAAATTAAAAACAAAATAGAAATGTTATTAATTTTAAGATAATAATATATGCATTATATATTCATGTAACATTTTAAAGAAAAATACCTGTATTTCCCAAAACAAAACAACAGTTTCATGAGAAGAGTGGCTGAATTTGCAAAAGTTCTTTAAAATCTAGTTTATTTGAAGGCAGCTAGTCTCATATCTGTTTCCCATTCATTCTGTTGCTATATCACTTATTGTATAACCTTATTAAACTTTTTTTTCCTGCTTATAAATGTAGGACCTACTCATTGAAAAAAGAACTAGAGGGTTAGGGTTATAACTCAGTGGTAGAGCCTCACCTAGCATGCGTGAGGCACTGGGTTCAATTCTCAGCACCATATAAAATAAATAAATAAAAGTTATTTTAAAAAGTTTAATTGCCTTTAAAACATTAGAAAAAAAAAAATCCCAGTTTCTAGAGGCATCCATTGTTAATATTTTCTGGTCTAGTTTTCCAGATTTTATTCTACATATCACAGTGTGCAGACAGATGTCTTAAAATTAGAAGGAATGAACAGTTAAAATATGACTTATTTACTTTAATGCTTGGAGGAAAATGAAGCACGATTGTGACAGTCATTACAAAAATATATAGCGTTAGCTTATATTAAAAGAATATTTTGACTGGGATGTAACTCAGTGGTAGAATGCATCCTTACCATGGATAAGGTCTTGTGTTCAAACCCCAGCACCAGGAGGGGGAAAAAAAGTATCTCATGAACCTAGAAAATTAGTGTTAGAATTTTTTTTTTCATAATTTAGAAAAATGATGAACAGTTAATTTTCGATATTATTAATCCTTTTAGATTTTTATCTCAAGGTCAAATTTATTGCCATTGACAATAAACTAGAGTTCACCAATTTGTTGGCAATACTACAGCTTGGCAAATTACAGGGACGGATACAACAAACATCACATAATTTTATACAGATGCTGTGGTGAAAGAAGTATCTGAAGTGACCTTCAAATTAACCAAATATGCTGTGTCTCATTGTTGTTTTGTTTACCACATGAATTAACCTTTTCATATATTTTCTCTGAAGAGTTCATCCAGTTATTCTCTGAACAGATGGTCCTCCAAAGTTACCTCACTCAGAATAGAGTAATTAAGTAAGAACATTATGACACAAAATGCTGTTCTGTCTTCTGAATGAAATGCTACAAAATTCTGCAGAAGGGTTGAGGATGTAGCTCAGTGGTAGAGCACTTGCCTAGCATGTGTGAGGTCCTGCGTTGAATCCCTAACACTACCAAAAAAAAATCCTGCAGATGAGGTGGACTTAAACAAAGTGTCTTTAAGTAGGTTGTGCTTAGAATAGAGAGGAAAAGAGGCCTGGTCTTGGGTAGAGCATAGTGTAAGAATTGAAGTTAGTTTCTGTATTTCCAGTTAGTAAAGGAGGAACTTTCAGAGTTCACTGGCTATCCAACTACCTGAAGTTTTTAGTGATAAGTCTCAAGTGAATATGTGAGGGTTTTCCAGAGCCTGATATTTCTGCACGAAACTTTTGGATGACAAGAACAGCTGTGAAGCATTTACTGCTTTGGTATATTAAATGTCTGGTTTCAAGTTAGACATTTGGAAATTGCATTATATCTTTACGATCCACAGTTTAGTCTAGTCTAGTTGATCATCTGTACAGTGCTGGTCAGCAGGGATATGCCCCATCCTGAAGTGTGTTTTGGAAATTTGCATCTGCACATGTCTCTTGGATGCTCTTGTCTCTGTGCTGCCCAATCTGCAAGAATCTAGTTCACTGTGTAGTCTTGAATCTTATCCAAAATTCATAAGAAACTCTAAGACTAATAAACATTCCCTGTCTTGCTTGAGACTGAAGGCACACAGCCCAGGCCCTCTCTCCATTTGGCAGTTCTCCAATGTGACACCTCTCTTGTATTTTATTTTCCTAGCAAAGGAGAAGAGCAGATAGTTCACTGTCTAAGCTGGCATCCAACTGATGAATGAAATGCCATTCTGCAGTGTTTTGCAATCATCCTCAGTATTTAAGGATTCTCTTGCTATCTCCTTCGGTTTGCTTATACTCTCTATGGTGTCTTTGTTTTCTAGTTCATTAATTTGTATTATTATCTTATTTCATGCATTTGACTTTTTCTTATTATAACTTCTTGTATGGATATTTAATTTCATTTGTTTGTTAGTATTTCTTGGCTTTTAATATATACATACTAAGACTATTGGTTCTAGAATCTTGTCTCAATTGCAGCTGACAAGTTTTTGGACTCTCATTGTGAAGTTCAAATAAAGACAAATTTACATTTTATTCTTTTATTCATTATTTAATTAAAAAGGCATCTTAATATTCCGAAGGTAAATGAGAATTGGCTACCCAATTTATTATTTTCTAATTTTGTTATATTGTGCTTGAAATACATATTTTTTTCTTTTTCCTATTTTGGTACTAGGGATTGAACCCAGGGACTCTGTACCACTGAGCTAAATCCCCACCCCTTATTATTTTTTGTTTGAGGCCGGGTCTCCCCAAGTTGCCTGAGGGCTGGCCTCAAACTTGGAGATCTTCCAGCCTCAGACTCCTGAGTAGCTGGGATTAGAGATGTATTCCGTGGCATCCAACTTGAAATGGATTCCTTGAACTTTGTTGAGATGTGCTAGTGGGTCAATTTTGCAAATGTTCCTTGTGCTTCAAAAGAACGTTAGGTCTCTGAATGGTGCAGGGTTTTACACATGTCCATTTAACCTCACTTGTTAATGACATGGTTTAAACCTTAATAATTTGTGTCTGCTTCATCTATCAATCATTGAATAACCTATGTAAAAATTCCCCCAAATGTTCATAAATTTATTAATTTCTCTTTGTCATTCTGTCAAATTTCACTCATAAATGTGAGACCAAATTGTTAGAAGTAGGCAGTTTGGAATTTTTATATCTTCTTGATGAATGAATGCTTTTATCATTCATGACTCTCTTCATTCCTGCTAATGATTTTCCCTTAAAATCTAATTTGTGTGATATTAATGTACCAGCACCCAATTCATTCTGCATTTAGAATTCAGATTAGGTGTTTCTGTCATTTTATTTTCAAATTCTATAATTAGGTTTTAAATGTGTCTCTTGTAAATAGCAGTTATAGATATTAAAATTTCAATCTGAAAACTCTTTTTTCTACAGTTTCTATACCTTATTTCATTCTTTTCTTTTTCTTTCTTTTCTTTTTTTTTTTTTTTTTTTTTTTTTGATTTTGTTCTTGTTTTTGAGTCACACCCCAGCCCTTTTAATTTAATTTTAATTTTATTTTATTCCCTAGTTGCTGGGATTACAAGCATGCACCACAGGGCCCAGCTTTACCCTGATAATTTTTTACGGCTCCTTTGCTTTCTATGTTTTAGAAATTACACGTGTTACTTATTTTTCTCATTGTTAATCCCTAAAATTAAAATATTCATTGCTGGGCCTAGTGGTGCATGCCTATGATCCCAGCTACTTTGGTGGTTAAGGTAGGAGGATCACAAGTTTAGGCCAGCTTGTGCAACTTAGCAATACCCTGTTCCAAAATTAAATATATTCATGTATTATTTGACAAAGCAAAAAAAAAAAAAAAAAAATTAACAATTCTGTTCTCCTGAAAAATTTAAGAATCTCAGTGATTAAATTAAAATTTTAATATCTCTATAAATTCTGTGTGCACTGCGGTCATATTATACATTATGGTTGCCTAGTATTTGAGTATACCTCCCTTGAGACAAGGGTTATACAGGAAAATTTGTTCTCTTTGCAGGTTTGAGTAAAAGGGCCTTTTTATTTTGTGATATTGCTAGTAAGCCTAGTTTTACTGCATTGTATTAGAAAATATGCCTGATGGTATTTCTACTGCTTGAAATTTGTTCAGGATTTTTGTGGTCTTAATATATGGTCAGCTTCCCAAGGGTACTTGAAATGAAGGTTCATTTTAATGGAACACAATATACTATGTTTCAAAGATTCTAAGTCACAATTTCCTTCTTTTGCATTTTAAAATCCCTGATGGAGATTCATCTTTCTATTTTGGCATCTTACAATTACTTTTGACCAGATGGCAATCATGATGTGGGTTTTATTGCTGGCTCATGGACAAACTTTTTGACCATCCATGTTAGGTTTAATTGCCATTTTAAATGTGATTGAAAAAAATTACAGTATGTCTGACATTGAAACTGAAAGTTATTGAGTGTGCAGAAAGGCTTGGAAACAAAACCAAAAAAAAGCGATATTTGTAAAGTAAATATTGTTGCTAGCAGAATTACTATATTCCACGTTTTTTTGTGAAGAACAACCAAAGACTTGACAGAGCCCTAAAAGATTAAGGTTTTGTTAAAAAAATTTTTTAAAAAAGAACAATAACAAGTAGAGAAAAAAGAACAATAACAAGAATAGCTAAGTGAAATTTAGCTCCTGAGATATGTGCAAGAGAATACTTGAACACCTGTCAAAGGAACTGAATTTAGGAGAATCAAAAAGTCCCTCAGAGTGCTCAATTCAGCAGCACATATACTAAAATTGCAACAATACAGAAAAGATTAGCATGGTCCCTGTGCAAGGATGACACACAAATTTGTGAAGCGTTCCATATTTTTAAAATCAGCATACTTATAGTGATGCAGCCACATCAATGTTCATAGCTGCTCAATTCACAGTAGCTAGATTGTGGAACCAACCTAGATGCCCTTTAATTGATGAAAGGATAAACAAACTGATTTATATACACAATGGGGAATATTACCCAGCCATAAAGAAGAATAAATTATGGCATTTGCAGGTAAATGGATGCAGTTGGAGAATATCATGCTAAGTGAGATAAGCCAATCCTCAAAATCCAGAGGCCAAATGATCTCTCTGATAAGCGGATAATGATACATAACGGGGGGTTGGAAGGGAAGCAAGAATGGAGGAAGGATGGATTGTATAGAGGAAACAGAGGAGTGGGGAGGGGGTGGGGGGGAAAGGAAAAATAACAGAATGAGATAAACATCATTACCCTATGTACATGTATGATTACACAAATGGTGCAACTCTGTGTACAACAAGAGAAACAACAGTTGTACCCCATTTGTGTACAATGAATCTAAATAAATAAATTAATTAAAATTAAAAAAAGAAAAACAAAGTCCCTCAGAAATAGATGGAATTTACTTTATAACAAGCAGAGCATAGGGACACTGCTTTATATATTTTACAGGGCTAAAATTTAAGCATTTTGTCAGCTTCATTGGTATTTTCTCAGTGCCACATTTAAAACTGTATATTTTACAATTGGCAGCATCTTACATTCAGCAAAATGTGATCTATCAACCAGCTCTTATTGTTATTTATGCTGTACATATCCTTATACCCGTTTCTTTTCTTTTTTTCTTTTTTTTCTTTTTCCTTCTTGTTTTGTTTACTTGATCTATCTTGGACCCAGAGATGCAAAGTAAAATCTCCTAATAAAATCTCCTTGTATCTCCTGTTTTTTCTATTCTTTGAATATTGCTACTGTGTATATCTCATGTATGCATATCCACAGCTGTTTTATTTTTTAATATTATTAGTAGCCCTACTTGGTCTCATTTCATGTTAATTTGATATGAATTCCTTTTGCCTGATGCTAAGATTGCAAATCCTGCTTTCTTTTTACCTGCACTTGCTTATTTTGTCCATCCCTTTATTTTTCAGCCTTTATAAATCACATTGTTAAAGCTGCATTTCTTTGACACACCATAGCTTGTGGATTGTTGTGTTTGGATCTGGAATGTCCTCCAAAGGCTCATGTGTTGAAGGATTTGTTCCAAAGGCAGCAGTGCTTAGACATGGGGCTTTTGGAAAGAGGTCAAATCATGAGGGCTCTGACCTCATCAATGGTTAACTGACTGATGCACATAGCAGAGTGAACTATTGGGAGTAGGGCCCAGTTGAAGGGAGTGGGTAAAAGTGGGTGTGCCCTTGGGAACTCTATCTTGTCCCTTGTTGCTTTCTCCCCACCGGCCTCCAACCCCAGGCATCGTGCTTCTAAATACCATAAGGTGAGCAACCTTCCTCTACCATGCCTTTCTTCCATGATGTTTCTGCTTCTACACAAGCTTAAAAGGAATGGAGCCAGCGGATCATGGACTAAAACCTCTGAAACGACAACCAAAAAAATCTTTACTACTACAAGTTGATTTTCTCAGGTATTTTAGTACAGTGATGAAAAACTGGCGGATTCATGTGCCACGGGCAGTGTGTGTGTGCATGTGTGTGTGTGTGTACAGGTACCCACACGCACATGTGCCCATGGTGCAGCGGGAATCCATGTTATTCCTCATCTCCCATAATGAGAAACCAACTGATGACACCTAAAAGGGAAAATTTAAAAAGTGGTACGATAAGCGTATTGTTTAGAGACATGGAGGTGAGTATCAGAAGAATGCAACAAGGGGGCTGGGGAGATAGCTCAGTTGGTAGAGTACTTGCCTGGCATGCACAAGGCCCTGGGTTCAAGCCCCAGCACCACCAAAAATAAAAAACAAGACAAAACAGTTTAAAACATTGATCTAGGAAACGGGAAATAGACAAGGGGAGGGTCATCAGCTTGGGGGAGAAGTGGGGAGCAGCTGGGATTTTTTCATTTGTTTATTATAGAATTATTTGACTTTTAAAACTACATGTATGTGGGGCACAGTGGTGCACACCTGTAATCCCAGTGGTTCAGGAGGCTGAGGCAGGAGGATTATAAATTCAAAGCCAGATTCAGCAACTTAGTAAGAGAAAGTATAAAAAAGGGGCTGAGGCAACTGGAGTTGTGGCTCACTGGTAGAGCACTTGCCTAGCACATGCAAAGACACTGGGTTTGATCCTCAGCACCACATA
Organism: Sciurus vulgaris; assembly: GCF_902686455.1. NCBI lineage: Eukaryota > Metazoa > Chordata > Mammalia > Rodentia > Sciuridae > Sciurus > Sciurus vulgaris. Next base: position 56,942,212 of record NC_136466.1, read on the forward strand.
AAAATAAATAAATAAAATAAAGGTATTGTGTCCATTTATAACTGAGGAAAAAAACATTAAAAGCAGGGGCAGGGCTGGGGATGTGAGTCTGTGGTTCAATCCCTGGTACCAACAAAACAAAACAAACTGTGTATATATAAATTTTGATTAAAAAAAAAAAAAAAAGGATGATCATCTTCTTGAATACTGTCAAGAAAAACAGGCATGGTCCTGCATGCCTATAATCCCAGTCACTTGGGAGACTGAGGCAGGAGGATCGCAGGTTTGAGGTCAACCTCAGCAATTTAGTGAGGCCCTAAGCGACTTAGCAAGATCCCATCTCAAAATAAAAAAATAAAAAGGGCTAGCAAGGTCAGTTCTTGTCCCCATGCTCAATCCCTAGTACCAAAAGAAAAAGAAAAACAGGAGAGAGATCATCATGGATTCAATGATAATTTTTTTCCACTCAAAATAGGTAGTGGTAACCATTAACAACACTGAGTCAATATTATTTTTCCCAATTGTTGAACGTATTTCAATTAAGCAAGTTAGCCCTATTTTATGTGGTTTCCCTCACCTATAGATCTACAGAAACAACTCATAGCTGGGCGCTTGTAATCCCAGCAGTGTGGGAGGCTGAGGCAGTAGGATCAAGAGTTCAAAGCCAGCCTCAGCAACAGCAAGGCATTTAACAACTCTGTGAGACCCTGTCTCTAAATAAAATACAATAGGGCTGGAGATGTGACTCAAGGGTCCAGAGCCCCCGAATTCAATCCCCAGCAGCAGGAAAAAAAAAAAAAAAAAAAAACAGAAACAACTCATATAAATATTTTTAGTTTGTTATTAATTACAGGGTATCCGTGGTCATTCTTTCTAAAGTCGTTAGGTTGTAGAACACTTCAAAGGATAAACAATGTGTGATCTCCACTCCTTCCCACCCACCTTGTGCTTACTGAAATTCTTCACTTGCACTTCAAGGGCTTCTCCCAGTGAGCTGGATCTGAATCATTCTTTGTGTTAGGGGAAGGGTTCAGTTATTGACACACTGAAGTTATAAAGTCACTGGTCCAAGAGAAGACAAAAATGCAGATACATGGTTAGATCCCCAGACCAAATTAAGAATCCACCAGCGGAAAGAAGAGAAATGGAAGAGACCATACCGGAAGAAGTAAGCAGAGAAAAGATCCTCCATGTGAGTAGGAACCAGGAAGTTGGCTTCAGCCACAGAACAGCTCCCAGCGGCCGTTCAGTCTCCATCCATGTGAGGCAGTCCAGAGCTCTGCTGAGTTGCCTTGCTAATTGCCCTTGTCTGGTGACTCTCCTTCCCCCATGGAACATCCAGAGCAGTCAGCATAACACACATTGCTTATCTATCAGGAATGACGATCCCCTTTCTCAGCAGAAGTTTTTCCACCTCCCAAAGCACTAGCTCCATGTGCTCAGCTGCCTTTCCTGGTTTGATAGCTCTCACCTGATCAAGTCTGGACCAGACAGAGTGGGGTGTGATCTCTCAAGTGAGGTGGAGGGAGAAGGCACCTTGTTGCTTTCACAACATCCTCATCCTCAGGCTGGGCCTGAGGAGAAGGCAGAACAAGAACAGGAAAAGACGGAGGGGAATGGCATTTACCTCTCAGCTCACATTTCACAAACATGGCCTATCTTTGCCAACTCCGTCTCCAGCAATTCTCCCCAGGAATGGGCCTCCAGTTAAGGTGGAAAGCAAGGACCAGTCCTAGATGGAGCCCCATCCATCTGCACCCTGGTGAGTGAAACAGTGGTGGTTTTGTTGTTGTTGTTGTTTTACAAGGTGACTGATATCAATTTTATTCCGTTATGCAGCATTTTTTTTCAAAATTCATTCCTTTAGTCTGAGAAAAATGAAATATTTCAAATATATAAACACCAAACTTGGTTAAAAGTATTCCTTACTCTTCCCTTTATAGCATTACATGTTGGATAAGGTAATGATCAACTCAAGCCTAAAGGTTATTTACTTTTTCCTTTCCATACTGGGAATTGAATGCAGGGCCTTACACATGCTAGAGAGTTACTGTACCACTGAGCTACATCCCAGCTCTTTTTATTTTTTATTTTGAGACAGGGTCTAGCTAAGTTGTCCAGGCTGGCCTCGAACTTGGAATCCTCCTACCTCAGTCCTCTGAGTAGCAGGGATTACAGGCGTGCAACACCCATGCCTGGCTCCAAATGTGATATAAAATACTTTCAATTCCAAAGAATGATGAAGTATGAAGTAATTTGTTTTGGGCTAAGAAACTAGTTTCAGTTATTTGTAAGATTTTAAAATGACCCCAATGTGTTTTTGAAAACCTAGAATCTCACATATTTGTGCGAATTTGACAAATTCTTCATCCTATGCCAAATATCCAAACACTGGCAGTTCCAAGCACTATAATCTTAGATCTGACACTTTTCTTGTGTAATATTGATTTCTGAGGTTTTAAGTACTTGTCTGAGATAAACTTAGGCAAAAAGGTAACCCTTTGCTGCTTTGAAAAAAAATCCTATAATACTTCCTAAACATCACTAACACTTTAATTGTAATCTTTTCCAAAACTGTAAAGACTAGAAAGTAAATTATACTTTAAATTTTAAGACCTAGGCTTTGTGATGTAGTCATTTCCCTAACGGTCTTCCAAATTTGGTCTTTAAACTTAATATAAATATTCTACTCGTGGGGGTATAGTTCAGAGTAGGGCACGCTCCGCAAGTGGGAGGCCCTGGGTTCAATCCCCAGCAAACACAGGCACAAAAATACTAAATTTTCCCTAAGACTTTGCAATATTAAGGCTTCAAAAGTGGAATGGTAAAGATTACAAAATTGAATCTAAATTTTTTGTGAAAACCAAAAAGTGCCTATAATAGTTGTGTTGCCTTTACATTTGCGTAGTAACACATATTTCCTAAATCTAGTACACTTGCTGACATTTTTAAAGATACCTAAACATTCCTTTATGAAAAGATACAACTTGTGGTTGAAAACATTATATTGTCTTGAATCTGGAAACATGGGTTTAATAATATTGGACAGACTATCCCTTCTGTTGCTAGAACATGCCCCAAAGGGCATTTGAGTCTCTTGATAGCCCAGCAGCTGCCTTGAGCAAAGCAAGAACAGGGTTTAGCAATACCTCATGTGAAAGTGATTTGGGGAACATAGCCAACAATTCTATCAGTACACACCCATCGTGAAGTTTAAAAAAAAAAAAAAGCCAGTATGATCTTGTTCTACATTAATAGAAAGACATAAAGGATATGCACTCTCTCTCTCTCTCTTTCTCTCTGTCTGAAAGCAGAACATTCAATTCTGATTGCCGCATCTTAAAAGAAAAAAAGAATTGCAAAGGGTTTGTGGAGAGAAATCAGGACACAAACTAACTTGAATACACTGAGCTTTGAAAGAATGTCTCATTTTAGGTTGGCCACCTTTAAATTTTTGAAGGATGCTTTGTGAAAGATAGATTAGGCTTGGCCTATGTTGTTTTGGTGTATAGAACCTAGTCCAAAGGATGAACTTTATAGGAAGAACAATTTTAGGCTAATTTTCAATATACCATGTTAATGGTTTCTAAACAAAGAATGAGTTACTTCAAAAAAATACCAAATCCTTGTCTCCAGATCTGTTGAAACAGGCTGGATGACTTTTCAAGGAGATTTAAAGACCAGGTACATCTCTAATGAGATGATCTTTTAAGTCATCCCCAATGTCCAATGTGAAGACCAGAATTTCAGAGCAACAGTATAAATTCTCTTCAGAAGATAACTGAGGTATTCCGCCTCCCAATTGAACACCCTCATCAGCTAGCTCAGTGTCTATCCCCTGAGACCCCTCTTGATATGTTAGACATCCTCCAAAGAGCTTCTTCATTCCAAGGGGACGTCCTGCTTGCTCATGTCTCACTGCCAGAGCCACAGCTCAGAGGCCTATGCCCCGCACCCCTCATTCCCACCTTGGAGACATCCACATCTAGAAGGGAAGGAGCTGTCATGGTGTCCAAGCCAAAATTGGGATAATAAAGAAATTCTCTGCTTATATCTTTTGTCATCATGCCATTGCTTGTCCTGTCCAAAACAACATGGACCCTCTCACACTCTTGACAATTATGAAAGTGTATCACCAAGTAAGAGAGAACAATGTCCATTCTGGTATGGCCAGTTGGACAGCCTTTTAGACTTGTTAAAACAAAAACTAAGCCAGGCATGGTGGCACATATCTGTAACCCCAGGTTTTGGGAGGCTGAGGCAGGAGATCACAGGTTCAAGGCCAATCTAGGCAATTTAGTGCAACCCCATCTAAAAATAAAAACTAAAAAGAGCTGGGGATCAGCTCAGTGATAAAGCACTCACCTACCATGCATGAGGCCTTGGTTCCATCCCCAGTGGCCCCCCCCCCACACACACACACAAAAGAAAAAGAAAAAATTTAAACAAATTGAATTTAACAGAATTTATTTGATCAAAGAAAGATTCATGAATCAGGCAGCTCAAAACCAGAAGAGGGCCAGGCATGGTGGGACATGCCTATAATCCTAGCAACTTAGGAGGCTGAGGCAGGAGAATCACAAATTCAAAGCTAGCCTCAGCAACCTAGTAAGACCTGTCTCAAAATAAAACTTAAAAAAAACGGGGGTGCTGGCAATTGGCTTAATGGTTAAGTGCCTCTGGGTTCAATCTCTGCTACCCTGCCTCCCCCAACCACACACACACACACAACAGAAGCGGTTCAGAAAGTTCTGCTCTAGCAGCTGAGCAACAAATACCAAAGCAAGGTGAAGAAATGAGCCCATGGCTACAGCTAGGCAGTTGCCTTACGTGGGCATGGTTTGATTAGAGATCCCAAGTTGTAGCGCTAATCAGCTGTTTGGCTGTTCGTGATTGAGACTTGTTTTTGCTTTTGTTGTTATCGTTATTTTTTGTTTTGTTTTGTTTTGGTTTTGTTTTTGGTAGCAGAGATTGAGCCCAGGGGTGCTTAACCACTGAACTGAGTCACATCCCAAACTCTTTTTTATTTTAACCCTTTTTGAGACTGGGTCTCGCTAAGTTGCTTAGGCCTTGCCAAGTCGCTGAGTCTGACTTTGAACTTGTGATTCTCCTGTCTCAGCCTCCAGAGCTTCAGGCCTGCTATTGTTTTTTTATCAGTGACAAGAAATGTTTCTAAGTTGCGTTCCAGCTTGCTTATATGAGAGTTCCCCGTTCAGAGACACTGAAGGCTGATGGCCTCCTTCTTACTTGCTTTAACAGACTCAATCACACAGCCAGACTCCCCGGTGCAAGTTAAATTTTAGCTTCTCTCTCCCCTAAAGTTTATTCTCTTTATACCACACTGGCTTGCTAGGTGAGAGATACAACTAAGAACGTGGAAAGACTTGACGCATGCACATGAAGTTTGCCAGTGGATCTACAACAACAATAACATATATATATATATATATGTATATAAAGAACACGGATTCCCACATCATATTACCAAAGCAATTTAGGAAAGTGGGAGCCACTTTTACCCAAATACTGGTTTTTAAGGTTATTTTTAATGGATTTTCTAGCCAACTGGGAAATTGCTATTTAGTGGTTAGGAATGAGGTTCTGGTATGGGTCTGACTGGGCTCACATCCCAGTTATATTACTTCTTGAAGCCTCTGCTTCCTCTTTAGGGGTCATGATAGCACCTACCTCAATAGGCAGTTATGAGAATTAAGTGAAACAATCTGTTTAAGAACAAGGCTTAGAGAATAGGGAGCATACAATAAATTCTAGCTTTTAACCAGCTGCATCCCAAGAAGATCTATGGTAATTCTCACCTGCAACCTGAGAAGGCCTGAACAGAAGGCTTTATGCTAAAACACATATTAGTACTTTGGGAGAAAGGGGGTACTCTTATATACTACCTAGTTGTCTCCTTTTAAAAATTTGATGATGATGATGATGATGACGATGACAACTGTGTAACTGGGGATCAAATCCAGGGCCTTGCACATGCTAGGCAAGCACTCTACCACTGAACTAACATACTCATCCCTCCTTTTTCTTGATATCTGCAGAATTGCTTTTTTTTTTCTCCTCAGACTTATCTTCAGTATACATGTCCTCAAACATCCTTATATCCTAACAAGATTTCTGAAATCACAAGGAAAATAAGGCTAGTGTCACCTTCAAAAAATTCTTTTGGACTTGATTCAGTACTTGAACCAGACCTCTGCCCCTAGACCACATCCTATCCCAAAGGTAGAGCGTCTCTGAGGGCTTACAGTCCAATTCTCCCTTCAAGTGTGCTCTAGTACCTTGACGTTCCCTGCCCAAATCTCCTGGACCTTCATGGACCCTTTCCCTAGTCCCTTCTCCCAAGAATGGTCCATAGCCTGGGATGTTTGATCCAGGCTCAAAGGGTGAACAAGAATGTAGATGGAACTTGGACACAAGGATAAGAAGTTTCCATGGCCCTCTCATGGCCAGGACTGAGGTTGGAGCTGGAGAAAGTGGATGGGCCAGAAGCATTCCGAGCTGGGACTGGACCAGCTCTCTCTGCCTCTCCAACCTGGAGCAAACAATGACTTTGTGAATTCTAAATTGGTGGAGCTGGTTGTAGTGGCACAAACCTACAGTCCCAGCTTCTTGGGAGGCTGAGTCAGAAGGATCATCTGAGCTGATAAATTCAAGACTGGTCTGGCAACATAATGAGACACCATCTATAAAAAGGTAGAATTCTGAATTGGTTTCTGGAGTTTTAGATTGTTCTGAGGGTAGATATATCTAAGTATTAATAATGTTCCCCCAATTATCCTTGCACATATGTAATCAGAATGCCTCCAAATTCCCTTGCCTTCTGGACTAGGCTTTTTTTGGGGGAGGGCAGTACTGGGGAATTGAACCCAGGGTCCTGCACATGCTAAGCAGACACTCTACCACTGAGGTACATCCCCCAATTATTAAATTTTATTTTGAGACAGGGTTTCACTAAGTTGCTGAGACTGGCCTTGAGCTTCCAATCCTCCTGCCTCAGCCTCCCCAGTAGCTGGGATCACAAGGTGTGCTTCACCATGTCCAGTTACTCTTCTTCTAATATGAGGAAGATACTGTGTTTTGAAGTCCAGCACTCTCCCAGTGATTGTGACAACTCTTGGAAGCTGTGGTATTTAAATTCTTCTGGAAGCTTCCCACCCTGTCAGCCCCAACACATCCCTGTCACATGTGGTCCCTGTGTGCTCCTGTTTGTCCCCTCACCTTTTTACCACTAATATGAATGCAGACTCAAGACACCACCATTTTTAAGCTTTTATGTGTTATAGATTTTCACAGAAATTCTTAGGAAACTAGAGGCTAATCACTTGCAGAAAAATAAGCAAAGTTAAAGATGACCAGACATTGCAGGCCCTCCAGTTTACTAACTTTCCAAAAGAGGAAACTTCCTGTTGTTCATCCCTTGCCCAGAGCTCCCAGTTTTGCCTCTATGATACTAGGATCCATCTCCCCATCCACAGAGTTTTTCTCTAGCACATCATCTCCTGATTCTGAGTCTGAGGACTTCCACCATGTGGTGCTTCAAAGCCCAACCTAAAAATTTCCATTCATTATTCAGAAACACTTCCTTTACTTTGTTCTAAACTATGCCATTTACACTAGCCCAGGAGCTGAAGAGGTTTGATAAAATAAGGGGAGGGGAGGGAGAAGATGAGGGAAAAAGAGAAGGTGGTTGAAAAAGGAAAAGAAAGCAGTTTCCCTCTTAAAAGCGAGACTGCTTATCAGACTGCTTGTCATCTGCCCAGATCAGGTGCAAATGTTCCTCCTGTATGTAGGAGTGTTTGTTCTCAGCCCTGATTGTTTTCTTAGGCTGAATCCCCAGAAATGAACTCCTAAGGCAAGTGCAGAAACATTTGAAAAGCCTTTTCAGACACATTGACTGTAAATAAAGCCAGACCTGCTGTGGCCCCTTTGGCTGTGTAGAAATTTCCTCTTGTTACTATTGCTCTGTAGTATAGTTTAAGGTCCTGTATTGTGATGCCTCCTGCTTCACTCTTCCTATTCTGGATTGCTTTGGCTATTCTGGGTCTCTTATTTTTTCCAAATGAATTTCATGATTGCTTTTTCTATTTCTATGAAGAATGTCATTGAGATTTTAATGGGAATTGCATTGAATCTGTATAACACTTTTGGTAGAATGATCATTTTGACAATATTAATTCTGCCTATTCAAGAGCATGGGAGATCTTTCCATCTGCTAAGGTTTCCTTCAATTTATTTCTTTAGCATTCTGTAGTTTTCATTGCAGAGGTCTTTCACCTCTTTCGTTAGATTGATTGCCAAGTATTTCATTTTTATTGAGGCTATTGTGAATGGGGTAGTTTTCCTAATTTCTCTTGCAGTGGATTTGTTGCTTATATATAGAAATGAATTTGATGTATGGGTATTGATTTTATATCCTGCTACTTTGCTGAATTCACTTATGAGTTCTAGAAGTTTTCTGGTGGAATTTTTTCGATCTTCTAAATGTAGAATCATGTTGTTGGTAAATAGTGTTAGTTTGAGCTCTTCTTTTCCTATTCATATTCCTTTAATTTCTTTCTTTCTGCTCTGGCTAGAGTTTCAAGGATGATGTTGAATAGAAGCGGTGAAAGAGGGCATCCAGTTTTTAGAGGGAATGCTTTCAATTTTTCTCCATTTAGAATGATGTTGACCACGAGCTTAGCATCAATAGCTTTTGCAATGTTGAGGTGTGTTCCTACTATCCCTAGTTTTTCTAGTGTTTTGAACATGAAGAGGTGCCGTATTTTGTCAAATACTTTTCCTGTGTCTATTGAGATAATCATATTATTCTTGTCTTTAAGTCTATTGATGTGATGTATTATATTTATTGATTTCTATTTATGTTGAAGCAACCTTGCATTCCTGGAATGAACCCCACTTGATCATGGTATAATATATTTTTAATATGTTTCTGTGTGAAATTTGCCAGAATTTTATTGAGAATTTTTGGGTCTATGTTCATGAAGGATATTGGTCTGAAGTTTTCTTTCCTTAATGCGACTTCATTTGGTTTTGGTATTAGAGTGACATTAGCCTCGTAGAATGAGTATGGAAGGGTTCCCTCCTTTTCTATTTCATGGAATAATTTGAGGAGTATTGATGTTAATTTTTCTTTGAAGGTCTTGTAGAACTCAGCTATAAGGCATGGTATTGGCACCAAAATAGACATGTAGACCAATGGCACAAAATAGAAGACACAGAGACAAACCCACATAAATACAGACATACTAGACAAGGTGCCAAAAATATTCACTGGAGAAAAGATAGCTTCTTCAACAAATGGTGCTGGGAAAACTGGAAATCCATATGTAACAAAATGAAATTAAACCTCTATCTCTCATCCTGCACAAAAATCAACTAGAACAGACACCATGCACCTAATAGAAGAAAAAGTAGGCCCAGATCTTCATCATGTCAGCTTATGACCTGACTTCCTTAACAAGACTCCTAAAATGCAGGAAGTAAAATCAAGAATCAATAAGTGGGGGCAGAGGCCCCATCAGCGCCATGTTGGGACAGAGCATTTGGAGGTTCACCACTTTGGTGGTCTGTCAGAGCCACTATGAGAAGGGCCCTGGGAAGAATTTGCCATTTTCAGTGGAAAACAAGTGGCGCTTACTGGTTATGATGACCTTATACTTTGGATCAGGTTTTGCTGCACCTTTCTTTATAGTAAGACACCAACTGCTTAAGAAATAGGGTCGTTCTAATCCATCCATTTAACAGAAGAATATTTTAAGAGGTGCAATCTCTGAAAAATGGATCAAACTCTTGGATTCATAGCATACTGGATATGTTTGTAAATAAACTAATGATGTGAAAAAACATCAATAAGTGGGGTGGATCCAAACTAAAAAACTTTTTCTCAGCAAAGGAAACAACCAATAACATGAAGAAAGAGCCTATAGAATGGGAAAAAATCTTTATCACACACACCTCAGAAAGAGCACTAATCTCCAAAATATATAATGTTAAGAAAACTTAGCACCAAAAAAAAAACCAAATAACTCTATCAAAAAATGGGCTAAGGAACTGAACAGACACTTCACAGAAGAAGAAATACAGTTAATCAACAAACATATGAAAAAATGTTCATTGTCTCTTACAATTAGATAAATGCAAATCAAAACTAAGATTTCATCTCATTCCAGTAAGAATGACAATTATCAAGAATGCAAGCAACAATAAATGTTGATGAGGATGTGGGAAAAAGGCATACTCATTCATTGTTGGTGTGAATGCAGACTGGTGCAACCACTTTGGAAAACAGTATGGAGATTCCTAAGAAAACTTGAAATGGACCCACTATTGACCAAGCTATCCCACTCCTTGGTTTATACCCAAAGAACTTAAAATGAGCATACTACGGTGACATAGCCACATCAATGTTTATAGCAGCTCAATTCATAATAGCTAAACTATGGAATCAACCCAGATGCACTTCAACAGATGAATGGATAAAGAAAAGGTGGTACATATACACAAAGGAATAATAGTCTTAAAGAAGAATTAAACCATGGCATTTGCAGGAAAAGGGATGGAACTGGAGAATATCATGCTGAGTGAACTAAGCCAATCTCAAAAACCAAAGGTGGAACGTTTTCTCTGATAAGCAGATGCCAATCCATAGTGGGGGGTGGGTAGGGAAGAATAAAGGACCTTTGTATTGTACAGAGGAGAGTGAGGGGAGTGGTTGGGTTGGTGGGGTTGGGAAGGATGGTAGATTGAGACAGACATTATTATCCTAAATACATGTATGAAAAAAATTTTTTTAAATTAAGAAAAAGACAAAAAATACACACTAACGAAATAAGAAAACTATAACTAGACCAAGTGGCATAGAAAATCTCCAAATGATGCTTTTTTGTTTTGTTTTGTTTGTTTTTTGCAGTGCTGAGGATCGAACCCAGGGCCTTGTGCTTGCAAGGCGAGCACTCTACCAACTGAGCTATCTCCCCAGCCCCCAAATGATGCTTAAAGATCTCCCACTGGAAAAGATCCTAGGACCGTAGGGTTCACAACTGGGTGTAGATGGATGGACCTTTAACAAATTCTGATTTTATGGAAATAGGCAAGATCTAGGAAAAGAAAAAAAGAAAGGTGATTTTTCAGTTCATTTTATAGTGTAATGAATATCCAAGTTTGATACAGTTAAGGTATTTCATCTAATGCAAGATAACGATGTTCACACATCAGATATTACATTGTGTACCCTTACAAATAAACTATCAATGAAACTAACATTATCAACAAAAGAAAAGGTTTTATTAATGAGTTTACCTCCATGAAAGCACAAAGTAAGTTTGCAACAAATTCCTGCTTTGGTATAAATAATATATTTAAACTTATAAAAAGAAAGAGAGAAAGAAATTTCCCCTTGACTTGATTGGCTATTTTACTGATCACTCAACTCACCTTACCCACACTTGTGTTCACAGGGTTTGGTGACATAAAAGTTTTTCCCCTGCCACCTTCTCCAAAAAACAAAAAACAAAATTGCAGACTTTGGTGGTAAATGATTATAGAGATCACCCATGTCATACTGCTGACATTAATAAGAATGTTTCTGGTATTTCATCATAACAATAAATGTAACGTTGGCTTTTGGTCAAGCTGGGTATGATAGTGCACCCCTATAACCCCAGCTACTTGAGAGGCTGAGGCAGGAGGATCATAAGTTCAAGGCCAGCCTGTGCAATTTAGTGAGACTGTAACGTGGTCCACTTTACCTTTGGAACATAACTCTGAGTCTTATTTTTAAAAGGGACATGTTTTCCTTTCCCTCTTCGCTCTTTTCCCCTGCCTAACCTGGGGGAGGGGAACAAGATAGCCTTGAGTTATCTGTGCTCCACAGGAAGATGTCTGTCAGAGGATCTAGGACGTGAATATCTCCCAAATTAACAAGTGAATGATAACAGACCATCAGGGCTCCCTGGCAACCCCTGTCAGGGCACACCTGGAATGTGGCCCTTGAAGAGCTCTTTTAAAGGCCCCTTTCTCCTCCTGATAGACAGAATCACAGCCTCTGGGACAGGAGTCTCCAGTGTTTCTCCTTTGCTAGCAAAGCAATAAAACTTCTTTTTCCTTTTTCTCAAAACCATGTCCTTGTTATTGGAACTGGCATCAGGGACAAGGACCGAACTTTCTGTTACAAGATTATCTCACAACAAAATAAGAAGAGCTTTGGGATGTAGCTCGGTGGTACAGTGCCCTTGGGTTCAATCCCTGGTACTGCAAAAAAAAAAAAAAAAAAAAAAGATGGTATTCATCTTGTACTAGTCAAAAGTCTGTTTCAAACATCAGAGGCAGAATCATAACATAAGGGAAGAAAATGTTGGAGGGCTATTTGGTGGCCCATCGACTCCATGGTAAGGCTGAGGATCCAAGCTTAGTCTGTTGGACTGGGAACTATGAAATTATGTGTTCCCCCAAGACTGGGAGTTTTACATATTTCCTTGATTCCTTGACTGGTCACCCAGTAAGAAATCTCAGATTTGCAATATGAATTCTTCTGGTCCAAGTACCGTACTGATAACTGAGTCTTTGCTGCCACATTCCTACCAAGTAGCAACACTTCCAACCTCTTTCATTGGTGGTGCTGCCTTTTTATTTTATTTTTAATTTTTTTTCCTTCTTGTAGCATCTGCCCATTGTTTCTAGATTTATCTGTTTGGTCATCACAACAAACCTAATGCGTTCTGTTTCCTCTTCCTAGAATGCTTTTTCCCCCTACCTTTACAAGACTTGATCATACTCTTTTTTGTTTGTTTGTTTGTACTGGAGATTGAACCCAGGGATGCTTAACCACTGAGCCATCCCCAGTCCTATTTATTTTTGGTTGTTGATGAACCTTTTTTATTTATTTGTTTTATTTATATGTGGTGCTGAGTATTTTTGAGACAGTCTCACGCTGTTTCTTAGGACCTTGCTAAGTTGCTGAGGCTGGCTTTGAACTTGAGATCCTCCTGCCTTAGCCTCCAAGTCACTGAGATTATAAGTGTGTGTCGCTGTGCCCAGTTCATACTGATTTTTAAACAAATACAATAAAATTTTATCTCTTCCCCAAAAAATAATAAAATAAAGCCAGACTATAGCCAAAATTATGCTCCAGGAGGAATCGGGTTGAGATGCATTGCTGCCCTGCATACCCTAAGCATTGTATGGCTGTCATGCTGACTGGATTCTGACATGCCCAGCTCTGTGTGTTCCTACTCCTCCTTCAGTCCCAAGACAAGCCCTGTAGACCAAGTTCAGCTTGGTGCCTACACTGTGGCTTCTAGAGTCAGCAAGTGCCTAGTTTTCTAGTGGGAGATGGTGTTCGGCCAAGATTCACATGAATTCCATGCCCTAGAACAGGACACTCATGCTGATAGCCAACCAAAGAATGACAAATGTCTACTATCTATCCTGACTTTACTAAAATATTTTACTAGGAAGCAATGTCAATCACCTTTCAGAGTCTGCACAGGCCATGTGATTTTTTTGCTTCAGATCTCCTATTGTAGTAACTATGTTTCTAAATATGTTAGCATTGAACCATCCCCCCATTTCTTGAAATGAAACTCATCTGTGTAGCTACACAACTTAATGTACAGCTGGATTCCATTTGCTAATATTTAGGATTTGTCAGGGATAATTCATAAGTGAGGTTGGTGTGCATAATCCTTTTCAGGATTTAGTATGCATTTTTTATTCCATTATTAATACTTTGGGTGATTTCTTTCTCTTTGTTCTCTGGAGCAGCTTAAATACTTTCAAATATTGGTATATCATATACTATGTACCAGGAACTCTTCTGTGTTTGTTATATCCATTAATTTATTTAGTCTCTGCAACAACCCTATGAAGAACAATTATTCCCATTTTTCATAAGAAAAAAATTGGCACAATGGTTAAGTAACTTCCCTAAAGCCATAAAGCTAATCAGCATGAGAGTTCTGTGTGTTCTTCAAAGATGTGAAAGCCTTTACTTGCTAAATGTATCTGGAACTCATTCATTTGAGTAAGAAGTTCTCAGCCGTGGACCAGAAACTTCTACATCACCTGGAAACAGGCTGTTGAATCAGAGCCCCTAGGATGGATTCCAGCAATCTGCACTTTGACAACAAAGATGATTCTGATGTATGTTAAAGTTTTACAACCACTGAGCTAGAAATATAATCATTACTCAAAAATTCAAGGGAACATCACTGAACCAAGAGGGAAGGGAAGATATAAAGTGTGGGGCTAAAATCTTTGGTAATGTCTTTTGCCATTTGTTTGCAAATCTCTTCTTTCTTCCTTTGGAGAATGGAGAATTCCTCAAAGACCTCCACAACAAAGCAGTAGTGTGATTTTGGTGAGACTGTTCAACCAGGACCCTGCTCTGTAGTGGGCACATGATTTACCAGACATTCCTAATATTCTATTTGCTTGACTTAGCAACTATTCCAGGCAGGGGTCTGAAATCCAAGTCAGGGCAACTGGAGTCCCTCCAGGGACCTACATTTAGGAGTGGGGAGAAAATGCTTTGTTGTTTTGCGTTTTGAAGATGGAGCAGATGTTAACTGGGGATATTGTCTACCAATTTTCTGTCTGTGGAGAGAATAGATTCAAAATAATGAAAGAAAAAAAAAAAAAAAAAACCTTTTGAAAGACCTGAGAAGCTTGACTGAGACCTTGGATCTGTCATCCCGAAACCAGCCCCACCTTGAATTTACCAATTACACAAGCCAATAAACTCTTCATGCTCAGACTATTTAGCGTTGGGTTTCTGTCACTTGCAACAGAAAGTATGGGGGTTACCGCACTAGAGGTAGGGAGTGTGTGGAGGGTGTTAATCTCTTTCATAATCATAATATCTTCATTCTCTAATCTGTTAGTATTTTGGCAATATGAAGGGGCTTCATCTAAATTACACTTTTATATGATTTCATAGCTTAAACATTGTATAATTAAAGAAATTTGATTTTTTTTTGGTTGGTCCATAAATTGCAATTTTTTTTTAACCCAAGCAGTTACTTCCATCTGTCACTGTGAGCCATGACACTTTTGTTCCCCTGCAGCTGGCAGCTGCCACAGAAAACATCAACTCTAACTGCAGGCTCCTTGGGGATTGTGTTTTCTTGGAGGGAAACTGAACAGGGCCAATGTTGGCAGCTCTCTTTCCTCTGTTTGGTTCAACCATAAGGAAAACCTTGACACATAGGAGGCACTAAATAAATATTTATTAAATAAATGTAACGAAAACCCAGGAGAAACTGAAAGCTGCAATCTTTTTTGAAAAAAAAAAAAATTGAGGATTTTATTTCAGCATCCATACATGGATTTAGGAAATGCGTTTGCTTTGGCGACTGTTAAGTATCGGGTGAGTGTAGTTATCGTCTGACAGGTTGGATCACAGCATCTTTAGGGCTTAGGCAGACACAAGCAGCACACTTATGCCCCTCAGCCCCATGCCTGGGCTTGTCAGGCGGTGGGTGAGCAGTGAACATTCAGCCTCTGCTTATCTCTGACCCAACTTCACCCTCCCAGCTGTCCGAGTAAATTACTGTATCATCCTGACTCCTGCTGGAGCTGGCTTAGGTGTGTCTTTCTGAAATGTTTATGGCTGGAGAGATTCCCACCAGAGTAGCACTAAGCACATCCCTCAGCTGAAGTACCATCTGTAATGGGATATAAATTCCAGTGAAAAGTAAGCTCTGAGAGACCTATTCATTCTGGCTGGAGTTCCAGAAAGATTCCCTTGACACATCATTGTGGTTTTCTCTGTGTTTCTAACATTTTTGAAAACTGGCCTTGCTATGAAAAAAAAACAATTAGGTTTCCTGGCAGATTCTTCTTCTTTTTCTCCCAAGGTAAATTCATTTAACCTCCAAATATAAGTATCTTTCAGCTACCTGAGCACAAAAAAGTACATTCTTTAAAACATGAACTCTTTGAAAAAACTGCATAAAACTGCAGCTTTTATATGGTCCAGATGTGGTTTGCTCATCCTTTCTGAACATTCTTGACATTCCTAGAACAGAAAAGAATATGCCTTTGGTGTTTTGAATAATCTATTTGTGAAGGATTTTGATGAACTGATATTGCCACTGAGTCAACACCTTAAATAGTTTATTTGTGTTTGCCATTCTGTTTACTTTGAACAATTCTTTTACATAGCCTAAGAATCTGATGCGAAGTGGATCTGACCAAATAACTAAAAGGATTCCAAATACTTAGAAATGTGAAACCTATCCAATATTCTAGTTTTCACTGAATACCACAAATGTAATCCATGTGATAGGCCCTTGGACATTTTCAGAGTTGGTCCTACTCCCTCACTCAAGCAGATTGTCAGCAGGCATGGCTGCACACTCCCAACAATTCCTGATACGCTGGAGGCTGAGGAAGGAGAACTGTTTGAGTCCAGTAATTCAGGGCCAACCTGGCAACATAGTGAAACCCTGTTTCCTTTAAAAAAAAAAAAAAAAAAAAAAAAAAAAGCAAGCTTTACAAGTGACTATTTGAGGGCTTTTTCTGTTAAATGCTACATCAATACAATCAAATGGAAATCACTCTCTGACGGTGTATTTGTTTCTGAACAAAACTAATCCTATAGATCTGTTCCCGTGGATGGGATTTTTGTCTGAGTTTTGGAGATCATTTCACCTCTCCGTGTGGCTGAGAAATAATCAGAATAATATTGTTAATTATGGAAACATACAAGTTCCAATTTGCCAAAATACAGTGTCAAAGCAATCTGTGCTGACACACCTGGGAGGTTTTGGCATGCCCTTAAGAGGTTGTTTGCCTTGTGCATCTACCAAATGATCTTAGGAGCCTTTGAATAGTGTGGCAGGCACTCCCATTTGGGCAAGGAAAGCTTTGGGAATGTAAACTAAGACAACAAAAGACAACTCTTCCTGAAGGGTATTTTACATAGAGATTTACTATTATAAAAGAGAAAAAAGTTCCTTTCCAAACTTCAGCAAAGTCACATAATATCAAGGATGATGACAAAGAAAAGTTATTTTTAAGGAGAAAAATATTAGTTATCTTTAAATGTAAATATGTAACACGTCACTGCTTTGATCCTGCAAAGGAATTGAGTTCAAGAGCTTTAAACTATATAAATGCCTATCTTTAAAATCTTTTAGAAGTTTTAAAACTTTGAATTCAATCAGTTCTTTCAAATCATTTAATCTTATTTTATTCTTGGTTTATCAGAGCCAGGCGTTTATGCTTAGGTCTACCCCATACCCCATATTTTGTGATAGTCCTCAACCTTCTTTCAAACTTTGTTATTCCCTCCCAGGTGTTCCATTCTGAGACATTTCCAGGCATCCCTCTGGTAAACATTCTCTTAATAGAATGTAAGGTTCAGCTTTAGTCAATTCCTAAAGTCTCTAAAATTGATCCAGAAACTTGTTTTCCTGTGCCCTCCTGGGACATTCCATATTATTCTCTCTCTCTCTCCTCTCTCCTCTCTCCTCTCTCTCTCTCTCTCTCTCTCTCTCTCTCTCTCTCTCTCTCTCTCTCTCTTTGGTGCTAGGAATGGAACCTTGCTGAGCTTACACTCTACCACTAAGCCCCGCCCCCCAGGACATTCCTTATTTTTATCTTCCCTGGCAGTCCAACTCCTTTGGCTCTGCGTTATCTCTTAATTACCTGCTGCAGGCCACTTACTCATCTAACCATTCTGGACTGGAGAGTGATCACTTAGAAGATTTGGGTAGACACACAGATAGCTGGGTGAAAAAATTTCTGGTCCCCAACCTGACTGAAAGGACCAGCCACGCCCCATCCCCCCAGGGGTGATCGAGGGTGCCGTACTTCTGCTCCCCTACCGGGAGGTAGATGAAGTCATTGCCTGCCTCCAGCTTTCTTAATTAACCCTTTCCAGCTTAATTACACCAGAATGACTCATGCCTTAGTTTATAAAAGGTGAGAAAAAAATCCTAACAATATTTTCTTTCTTCTTGTTCCTCCTTTTCTTTCTCCTCCTCTTGCCCCCTCCCCCTGCTTCCTTTTTCTCCTCCTCCTTCTCCTTTCCCCCCTAATACTGGGGATTAAAACCAGGGATGCTCTACCACTGATCTACATTCCTTAGCACTATGTTTTTTTATTTTGAGATAAGGTCTTGCAAAGATACCCAGGTGGCCTCAAACTTGTGATTCTCCTGCTCAGCCCCCACCCCGCAAGTAGCCAGGATGAGAAGCAATGCACCACTTCACTCAGTCAACAATATATATTTCTTTAAAATACCTTTTAATTTGTCGAGAAGAGATAAATAATATTCCAAAAGACTTTTAACAAATGTAGATGAAACTAACTTAAAAGTTGGTAACCTCTGTATTTCAATTTTTTTATTCTCCAAGTTCTTATGCAGTATCAATGGCATCATGGTCCTAAAAAGAAGTTTTTAAGCTTTATTAACTAAATGGGAAGAGATTTTCTGTCTTGTGACCCCCACATCTTATCTTCTACCCCAGTTCTTTTCACATGAGGCCCTTGAAGTCCAACCATCAAAGGTAAACAATTTTAGCAAGAGAAAGGTTTGCTTTCTGCTTTTGGATGCTGAAGGTGAATTTGAATGTCCAGGTCTGACTGAAGAATCAGTTGTTTTTCTAAGGATGGAACTAGGAACCACGTGTCAAGGGCCCTCCTAGTGGGCTGTGTTGGAGTCTAGTGTTTGGAAGGGAAACCAAGAGACAGAAACCAGGAAGGGAAAGAGACCAGGATGAGTGTTCTCTTGAAGAATCACTCATAGCCAACTGCAGGAACTGAAGGCAACCCAATGTGAAAGAAAACAAGTGTTTGACATAGTGTGAAGGGTTATGGAAAATGTAATGT
This sequence comes from Sciurus vulgaris, assembly GCF_902686455.1. Classification (NCBI taxonomy): domain Eukaryota; kingdom Metazoa; phylum Chordata; class Mammalia; order Rodentia; family Sciuridae; genus Sciurus; species Sciurus vulgaris. The sequence continues at coordinate 56,961,043 of NC_136466.1, forward strand.
ATAAAGCTGCTCCCCCGCCCTTTCCATTGCAGCCATTTTCCCGGCCTCCTAATCACTTGTCAATCTGTGAACATCTTAGCTAGCTATTGGTTCATTAGTCAGCTTGGAAGTATCCTTCTCCATATTGGTCCCCTGTTAGCCGGGTAGAATTCAATGGCTTTACTCTAGCTACCCCGCCATCTTTCCTCATCTTTCTCTTTCCTACTCACTTGCTTTCTCTATCCTCCTGGCTTTCACACTTTCTTGCGCACGCCCTTTCTCGTTCCCTTTCTTTTCCTCTCATTTTCTCTCTTACCCTGCAGGGAGACACTCTGTTTGCTTAATAAACTCCCTTATGTGATTTCCCGTGTCCGGCGTGGTTTCCGTGGGATTTCTTACAGAAAATAATATTCCTGTAAGGTAGCCCCCAAAGAAAAATGGAGAGAGGTGTAGCTTAGGAGGAGGAAGGGTAAACTAGTCAAGGATTAACCTCCCAGCAGATCCTTTCCTGATAACAATGGACTCTGGGGTAAAGGGGTGGATACTGGATGCTGAGCCCTAAACTTTCACCTTCCCCCATGGCAAATTAGTTCTACTCTACAAAATCAAAATCCCCTCTGTAACTGACAGCCATTTTTGCATCTGGAAAATGAGTCCCAACTATTCCTGAGCCCAGGAATTAATAAAGCCTTCTCTGAATTCTTTGAGGTTTCATCCCATCCTTTTGCGCTTACATAATGCAAATGTATCCAGGTTGCCCAGCGAGAAGGTGAGAAGGTGGGCTACTCTCCAGTAGAGAACTGTTGTTATTCTGTCTTTCACAGGTTGGGTAGCACCCACCCTTAACAACATGGCCTCAGGGCAGAAGGGTAAATGGAAGAATAGATGGAAGTCTACATACATATGCCCAAATACTTAAAACCAATGAACTGTTAAATAAAATATATCTTCCCATTTGCTATAGTTTCAGTCCTGAATGTTCCCCAAAGGCCCACGTGCTGGTGTGGTGCTGCTTAGAGGTGGTGGAACCCTGAGGAAGTGGGGACTAATAGAAGGAAGTTAGTTCACTGGGGGAGTGCGTTTGAAGGAGCTATTGGTACCTCTGCCTCTATTTTCTCTCTTTGCTTCCTGACTCCCATGACGTAAGCAGTTTCTTCCACTACATGTTCCCGTCCTAATGTACTGCCTTGTCACTGGCCCATCGTCACAGGGCCATTGACGATGGGACTGCAACCTCCAAAATAGCAAGTCAAAATAAACCTTTCCTTTTTAAAGTTAGTCATCTCAGTTTTTTGTTATAGTAACAGAAAGCTTAACAGATATATCTCATAAGTACTTAAAAAGTCAGAGCTCTGCATTTAATTGTGGCTGTGCTAGAGAGCTAGACCCTGGACCCAATCATTAGTCCTTTGCTGGTCCTCTATTCTTCCTACCATGGGATTTTCAGGCCCTATAAAGGGTCTTACAGGCACCTAGGTCCAAACAGCCCACAGTCTAATCCTTACTGTACCGGGAAATCCCAGTGGCCCTTAGGCCACATTTTGGACCTGGGGTGTGCACACCTGTGCAGTTTGCTCTGGAAGGAAGGACCCAGAGGAGGGGGCATAAAAGTTGTAGAAATGGGATCCATGCTGGTGCATTTTCTAAAATATGATCTTTTGTGATGATAGAAATATTCTATACCTGCGCTATCCACGATGGTAGACATCAGCCATGTACATCTAAGAAATTTAAATGTGGCTAGTGTTGTTGAGCAACTAAAATTTAATTTTAACTAATTAAAATTAGAATTTAAACAGCCACATCTAACTAGTGTTTATAGTAATAGAGAGCATAGACTCTCAGTAGCCCTGTCTCCTTGACCTGATAAGCTACTCTCCCCATGGGGATGAGCTAAATAGAAGGAGGTCTAGTTGGGCCAGGCTCAGGGATCCTCTTGCCTAAGTCTATAAGTGGTATTGTAGTGATGCAGAATGGCTAAAAGAAATTCTGTTTCCCAAACTCATTAAGAAAACATTGATCACATGCTTAGCATGGGCAAGATACGTTGCCACATGTTGTAAAAATAAATAAGATTTAACAGCTCACAGTCCAGACTAGTAGATATACAGAAGACATTATAATATAAGACAAACTGTGATAAATATGCTAGTTGCAAATATCATGGGAGAACAGAGGAGGAAAACGTTTCCCACTGTGGCATTTGGGAACGGGCTGGAGAAAGAGGAAGGATTTGAGCTGGGTGGCAGAAAGGAAGAAGGAAATGCCAGGAAGGAAACTCAACAGGCATATGGAAAGGGTAGAATGCACCAGGGCTCAGGGGGTCTGAGGCAGGAAGGTCTGGAAGAAGGAGCATGCTGTGAAGAAGCCAAGAACCAACCAAGTTATAGCAGCTGATCTAAGGAGATCAGCAAGACAAGAATGTATGGGCAGAAGTGGGGGAGCCTGAGCCAATAGGACTGGGGCAAACTGGATGTGAGAAACAAGAGAAAGAGCTTAAGGTGGTTGAGAGTGGAGTTTCTGAAATTTAAATGCAGTCTGAAAGAAAATACCTAAACTCCAATTTGTCACAAATAAATCCATTCCCCAGGTAAGGGGCTGAGTAAATAATTATAGCTTGAAAATATGATCAACCTCAGTTATTTCTTTAAATTACACGTAATGGGGGCTGGAGATGGAGTACTTGTCTAGCATGGTTGAGGCCCTGGATTCGATTCCCTGCACTGCGCAAATAAATAAAAATAAATATATTACATGTCAGGTCAACTCTACGAAACAGTGCATCAGCTGCCCTTACAGATTTCACATGAAGCCTGTTCTTTTCTGGGGGCAGGGTACCAGGGATTGAACTCTGGGGCACTCGACCACTGAGCCACATCCGCAGCCCTATTTTGTATTTTATTTAGAGACAGGGTCTCAATGAGTTGGTTAGCACCTCACTTTTGCTGAGGCTGGCTTTGAACTCTTGATCCTCCTACCTCAGCCTCCAGAGCCACTGGGATTACAGGTGTGCGCCATCATGCTGGACTGAAGACTGTGCTTATTTTGGAAAATATTTAGAACATAGCATATCCTCCATCCTTTGTTCTCTCTGCAGACTTATTTCTCCCATGCTACTTATTCCATTACAGACCTCTGCTCCTAAATTTTTATGTTCATTAACATCCATCCAGTCTTTACCAAGCACATGTTGATCCATTCAATTCAAGGAGAAAGGTCGAGTGCAAACATCATTTCAAGGCTTTTGTCCCATGGTCTGGAGAGAATCCCCTGCTTAAGGGATTTGAGATGCATCACTAGAGCAATCCTATATGTACTTCCAGTTGTTGTGTCTACCTCATTTCCAATTAAGAAACGCAGGAGCTCGAAAACAAAACAAAGTCCCTACTGGATGTGTTTATTTTAAAAAGTGCCCCCTGAAACTCCTCAGTAATTCACACTTTCTGATTTAGTATCTCTGTTCACAGTCCACTCTCAAACTATTACCCCAATCTGTTACCTTCTGACCTCTGTCCCCAAGGCTTTGCTAAAACTGTTCTTACCAAAGTCACCAATGGGTTTCCAAATTTCCAGATCAGGTGTCTTTTTCACTGAGCCCCATGTTATGGAATTTGCCATAGTGGACCTTCACATTCCAGATGTGCACTTTCTCTGGTTCTCCTACCTCCCTGGCCCATACATTTCACTTCCAGTTGTACCCCTTACCTCCCACATGGTCTTTTTGTCTACCTCTGTACTTTCATGAGCCACCTGTGCAGACATGCCTACCACATGCTGAGGGTTCCAGATCTCTTCCTCAGACCCTCAGAGGCAAGCCCTGACCTCTCTTTCACAATGCAAACTCTGAGGCCAGCATTAGCCTGATACCAAAGCTAGACAAAGACATAAGAAAATCGCAGACCATTATCCCCTATAAATATAGATGTAAAACTCAACAAAATATTAGCAGACCAAATCCAACAACATGTAAAAGGGATTATGCATCATGATGAATTTCTGGATTTAGCCCAGGAATGCAAAGTTAGTTTAACATGTGAAAAGTAATCAATGTAATATACCACATTTCTAGCTGCTACTAAATATACAGAGCTGAGGGTCCCTTAGGCAAACTAAATATACTCAAAACTGCATTTACTATATATTTTTTAAAATGCAACATCACTGTGTGATATGGTATTTGTTTTTTGATTTTCATCTATCACTCTTGGCTCAAAACTCCCTCCCCAAGATAGGCCATAAAAACTAGAATTTCTTCTTTTCAGGTGAGTCACAGAAACTCTAATCTTCCCCTGCCTTTGGCAGGCCATAAAAAAACATAACCACAAAAGCAGGAAGTTACTATTGTGACAATATTATCGAATCCACAGATCTTATTCAGATCCTTCCATCTATTAGAATAATGTCTTTTATAGCAAAAGAACATCCTAGATCTTACATTGTAATCACTGGTTATGTTTTTTTAGTTGCTTTTTATCAGGAACAATTTCTCTCTTTTTTTTCTTGTGGGGGGTTCTTTCATGACATTAAAATTTTTGAAAAGTGCAGGTCGTTTATTTTGCAGACAGTGCTCAGTTTGAGTTTGCCTGGTGTTTTCTTCTGATTGAATTCAGATGACAGAAATGCCACAGAATTCTCAGTGCATTGTATCAAGAAGCACATGATATCAATTTGTTTCTAGCTGGGAATTTCAACTTTGATCGCTGGGTAAGGATGTGTCTTCCAGTTTTCTCCACCATAAGGTAATTGTTTTTCTCATTATCATTAAGAAGAATCGTGTGTGTGTGTGTGTGTGTGTGTGTGTGTGTGTGTGTGTGTGTGTTGGGGGGGGACTCAGTGTTTCCTCTGTCAAACCGAATTCCTCACCTGTAAGGTCAGAATAACAATAATGCTTATGAGTCTTGGAATATGTTAAATTGTTGCAATCTTCCAATGAGTGAGTACCTACATAAGGAGAGACCCAGTGAAAATGATTTGCTTGGGTTTCCTTGCTTATGTCCCATTACTGGGTCCCTAGACTTAATAAATAATGAAATGTAAAAGAAGCCCTACTGAGCCAGGCACGAGTGGTACATGCCTGTAATCCCAGTGACTCAGGAGGCAGAAGGATTGCAAGTTTGAGGGCAGCCTCAACAACTTGATGAGACCTTCAGCAATTTAGCAAGACCCTGTCCCAAAATGAAATAAATAAATAAATAAATAAATAAATAAATAAATAAAAGAACTGGGATGTAGCTCAGTGATAAAGAGTGCTCCTGGATTCAGTCCCCAGTTCCAAAAAGCAAATAAGATAAAATAAAATAAGACCCATTGAAAAATAACAAGGATGTAAATGTATTTTGCTTGCAAATCAAACAATTTACATCTGCAACAGATCATGGTGATGAGGTATTTCAATTCCCCTATTTTATAAAGAAAAGGAGGTAGGGGTGGACTAAGAGTATAGCAAAGTGTGCACAAGGCCATGGGTTCAATCCTGAGCATGGCAAGGAAGGGAAGCACAGAGAGGCTAACCTCTCCCCAAGAGGAAGTAGAGCAGAGCCTAAAATTCAGACTTTATGTTCAGGGATTCCTTATGGTGCTAAATTCTTTCTAGTCTTTGTCCAGCCCTTTATATACACAAAAGAATTTCATGACTTTGGAAAGATTTCCAGAGATAGTTCCTTCCTTTATTTCTTTTTCTTGATGTAGAATTCACATAAACTAAAATTAAACTATCAGACATTTTTAAATATAAATTTCAGTGACATTTGCTATTCTAGTGTTTTTGTTCTATATTTAAAAATAATTAAAATTCCATATGTAAAATTCCACTGGATCCTGTCCCACTTAAGGTCCAGATAGAATCATTTTCAGAGCAGAATGGGTAAAAGCTTGTGGAGAGAAAGAATGTGAGTGTCCTCCCCTCTCCTTCCAGACAGACTCCTAGGAAGGAGGCTTCTGAGTTAACCCTGCAGTGGTCCCTCACCAAAGACAGTCAAGTCACTCCTTCAATCACACTATTTTATTGCAAAAGTTTTTTGTTGGTGTTGTTTATTTATTTATTTATTTATTTTTGTTTTGTTTTTGTTTTTTCTTTTTCCTTTCCCTGTGAGGCTATACAGGAGAAAAAAAACAAAAAACAAAAAACAAAAAAAACTTCCTCTTAGGTTTTCTGGGGCCTCCAAGTTCATAGATTGACATGAATGGGGATAGATCAGTGGTAGAGTGCTTAGGTACTGTGTGTGAAGATCTGGAGTTGATCCCAAGCACTTGGGAGTGGAGGGGGGGTTAGATTAACAGGAGAAAAGGCATGTTTATTGATGTTTACCATGGTTTAAGTGTCCCCCCAAGGTTTGTATGTCAGAACCTTAATTGCTCAATGCAGCAGTGTTGGGAGGTGGGGCCCAGTGGGAAGTGTTTGGGTCACCAGGGGCAGAGCCTTCAAGAATGGATTAATACCATTCTTGCAGAAATGGCTTCCACATGCACTTGCTTGCTCTTCCACTTTCTGCCATGAGTTGAAGTAGCACGAAACCCTCACCAGAAGCTGATAAGATGCTGGTACCATTTCTTGGACTTCCCAGATTCCAGATCCATGAACCCAGCTCACCTTCTTTCCTTTATAAATATCAATCTCAGGAATTTTGTTGCAGCAACAGAAAATGGACTAAGATAATATTAACATTTTTATGTCAGAGAGGCTTCACAGAAAAGAAGTAGAAACCCAAAGAGGTGGTTAGAAAGAGGGATTTATATATATCATTTTAACAAAGGGCAATAAATTGTAGCGAAATAACCAGGCCAGGGGTTTGGGCTCCTCAGGGCTGTCAATTGTGAGAAGGTGACAAGGAAATGTATAGCAGATAAGGGTTATTTAGTAAGGTGTGTTATGCAAATAAGAGAGTCATCCTCTTCCTAGTAAGGGCAAGGGAAACACCTTTACAAAGCAAAATTTTGCAGTGTTTTAGGCAGAAGAAGGTGGGGTACAGAGTTCTTCCCCTGTGTACTGTTTCTTAGTTGCCTTCAGTTCAAAATAATCCCTGCCAAAGGTGGCATACTTTAGGGTAGTATATTTTGATCCCATTTGCCGTGAAAAGACAAGGGGAGAACAGCCTAGTAAGTTAATGGTAGTTTTGGTTTGACTCATTATCCAACTGACAAGAGTGGGGTGGTGTGTGCTGGAGTGGTGGCTTTGGGTGTGTCTGACCCCCACCCAGTCACAATGGAGTCCCTTCTCACTTGAGGACTTCACTGAAATCCCCAGCCTACGGGGATTTCTCTCCTCTAGAGCTGGCTTTTAGGACTACTCATTTCCTTCTAAGCACAAAGCCCCCGGGGTTTTTAGAGTTGTGTTTTTTTTTTGTTGTTGTTGTTTTATTTTAGTTTTTTTGGTATCAGGAATTGAATCCAGGGGTATTTAGCCACTGAGCCACAACCCCCGCTGTTTTTTATAAGTAAGTCACTGAGTTACTTAGGGCCTCACTAAATTACTGAGACTGGTTTTGAACTTTCGATCTTCCTGCCTTAACCTTCCAAGCTACTGGGATTACAGGCAGGTACCACTGCACCCGGCCTACAATATTTTGAGAATTTTGTTTTGTTGTTTAATTCCTCCTTCAGTCTCCACAATTTGACTGAAGACTCTTTATATTTGAAATTTTATATTTGCAGAGAGTACTAACATGCTACTTTTTATTTAATTTGACAAATATATGTTGTTAGTATGTTTTAAGCCCAACTTGGTAGTGCACACCTGCAACCCCAGCTTTGGGGAGGCCGAAGCAGGAGTATGACAAGTTTGAGACCAGCCTGGGCAACTTAATGAGACCCTGTCTCAAAAAAAAAAAAAAAAAAAAGAAAAAAGGTTGAGAGTTTTGCTGAGTGGTACAATGCTTCTGGGTTTAATCCCCAGACTGGGAGGCGGGGAGCTTTTAGTCTCTGAGAACAAAAATTAATTAGGAAAGATCAATAAGATATTCTGATCTGAAAAATATTTATTGAACTTCCTAACAGCAGGCATGATGCTAATTGCTAGGGATGCAGAGATGAGGTGGGCAAGGTTCTGGTACTCAAAGACTCATTCATCTTTTGGTGGGAATTTCCAGTTGGCAGTAGACTAATTCACTGATCTGAACAGAGAGACCTCCATGGGATGTTTGAAATTTTCATTTACACTAGGGAAGGTGTAATCTTATCAGACATCCTCACAAAAATGGAGGCCTAGGAGTTCGGTTAAATCTTCTCTTGTAAACAATTTATTTAAGTGATAAAGAATACTTAATAATTGGTGGGAGGGGATAAAAGTCAATGAAAGGATGTGCTGGTTACCTACAGGTTGGATGCTGTTCCAGACCCCGCCCCCCGTTTGTCCTCTTACTCAACATGCCCTCAGTCTTAGGCCATTTCTTCTGGAGCAAAAAAGAGATAAGACAATTTCAAGATGCTCACCTATGGCCTAAATGGAGGCTCTTAGGGACAGCGAGTGCACGTATTGCTATTTCCAGAAGAAGTGGCTTGGGAAGGGAGAGCAGAACCATACAATTAATTTTCATGATAGAGATCCTGAAGAGGAAAGTAGAGGTGCTTACTGGGATTTCAGTTTAATTAGCAACACACCCTGAATGTTAGAACAAACCAAAATTGTTGGTTGCATCTGAACTTCAGAAGAGTTAGAGACTATGGACTTAATTATGCTGCCCGCCCCCACACGGAACAATAAGCACCTATTAGCTTCTTCCTGAGTTAAGTGAGTCAATGAGACAATAGAATCCGGCCCAATGACTGGCACAACAGGACGCTATACATTTTGTGGCTGCTACTTCAGCCTATGTGTTGATAACAGTTCTGCTTTATTTTCTGCTGTTTCAAAATTTATAAAAAAAAAAAAAATCGCTGCCATATAATGACTTCGGACTTTTACTTCCTGAGTTGGTCAGCAAGAACACTCATGTTTGGTGCTTAACTGAAGAAGGTGACTCAAGGACAATGTTGGGTAGAGATGACTATATGTTCTGTGTTTTACTGGAAATTGGAAATTTTGTGCTAACACTGAAATAATACCTTTTAAATGTGTGTTATGTTAAGTATTCTCTGATTACAAGTGACAAGAAACAAAGAAAGCGTAAGCAAAAAAACCAAGGAAGTGGAGAATGTTGGAGCAGGGAAGAGAGGGGCACCAGGCCTGGAGAGGGCGGAGCCCAGGGCATCCCCAGGGGCCTTGGGGAGCATGCACACATTCCGAGACTTTCTCCTTAGAGAGCTGACTCACTTGGTCAAATGTCTCCTTTTGGTATGAGAGAAACTGTTGGTTCCCTCTTTGCCCAGGTGTCACCTCTAGACCAGTGACAAGACAATAAAGTGGAACCACACAGTAGAAATAAGGCTGAGAAGCAATGTTCCTAGGGCACAGTGGGAAATTGCAGGGGGCGGCCAGTGCATTGCCCATCCCACACCCACGTTAATAGTTTACCATGTATCTACTGAACTGCAAGCTGTGCTTATTTACCATAATAGAATGACTTGCACATTAAGTAATGGGTTCTTTTCTAACATTCTACTTTGAAGACGTGTGTGTGTGTGTGTGTGTGTGTGTGTGTGTGTGTGTGTGTTGTTGGGGATCAAACCCAGGGCCTCATGCATACCACTGAGCCATGTATGTAATTTATTTTATATGTAATATAAAATAGGCAAGAGGAGAACACATTGCAATTACCGTGCCTTTCTAAATATGTAGGTGGAAAAACCATAATTATCAATGCCTATATTATGAACATGTAAATATAGCTTTTAAAGTCACTATTTTAATAGCATGTCCTTGTTTAAAGTGCCACTGTCTTACACAAATGTCTATTTCTAATAGCTACAATATATTGCACATGACTTATCTAATGCAAGACCTGTGGTGGAAAAATTATGGAAATGCTCTTCCAAAAATCCAGAACAACTCAGCATGCCTGCAGTGAACCAGAGTAGGCCAGGTGTGCACAGCTTAGCTTCCTGGCTACTTAATGAATTATCTTCATTTCTAGAGAGAATACAATTAAACATTTCTCCCTCTTCCAGAACTTGATATATATGAAAATCCTGGAAATCCTCACTCCAGACTACAACAAACATTTAACATTTCATATGAATAAATAAAAATGCCACCTCTTGAATTACTTATCTCCTTATCATCTGATCAACTGGGATTAAAAAAAAAAAAACTCTAAAGTGGGAATATTTGGGGGAATATTTTTCTTCTTTCTATTATTTAGAAATGGAATAGGTGCCTATTTGATTCCCTCTGTCAACCTCAGCTCACAGACTGAATACACATTAGTCATTCAATTAACACTTCTGAAGGGAAACAAAACATCAAACAAGAAAGAAACCAATAAAACAAACTCAATCTTTGCATCATCAGATTTGTCCAAATAAAGTTTAAGAGTTTGTATTTCAACCACCATACTGAAATCCCAGAAACCTGGGGAAACAAAAAAAGGGCCCTGTGCTTCTGTTAGAATTTGTAGAATTCATGGGCCAGCCCAGGAAAGAAGCCTTCATCTCTGCATGAATATTCCCAGGTTCCCCAAGGAAGCAAGAGTAATTTCTTCTGCAGGCTTTATTTCTGCTGATTGTGCTTCCAAGATATTGCAGGAAGGCATACAAAGAATTTGTGGCTTACAGTCAAGCAGGCCTGGGGTTCAAAGTCCCCTCAGACCCTTGGCTGAGAGGTTTGACTGAATTGGGCCCTACTGTGTTTCTTCCATATGGAAATAGCAGGATCTGGTTCTAAGACTGGGGCGGGGTGGTAAGCAATGACTGCAGCACTGAGAATAGTGCAAAGCAGTGATAAGTCGTTCTGTAAGGAATGGTGACTGCTGGCGTTGACCCTGTATTTTGCTTCTAACAGATGCCTTCAAGCCCCTGGGAATTCTGTTGAACTGGAGATTACAATGAGTGCCCCTTGAGAAACTTAAACAGCAGTCTGCCTCATCTCACATAAAATCCTGAGACTTGACATTTTAAATTTATTGTGGTACTGGGAATAGAACCCAGGGCCTCAGAGGTGCTAGCCAAGAAATCTATTACTCAGCTCTATTACCCAGCCCTTCAATTCTTTTTAAAAAGATAGCAGAAGGCAGGGAGAGTGACCTACTCTGGCACTTGACTGTCTGTGTTATGGTCCAGAGAAATGCCATGAAATGGCTTCTTGCTTGGAAGTATTGATACTTTTGCACTTGGTGATGCTCAGGAGGAGCCCTAGGCTTCAAGGGTTCAGAACTTGCTTTCTTCTAAGGAGTAGCCTAATCTTTTCACCTGTGTGCTATACAAATACTCTCCTCCTTGTGCCAGATGTTGGGGGAATTGTAAACTTTTAGAGAACCTTATGCATAGCTTTATAGACTGGTGTGGGCAGCTAGACAGCAGACAGGACAAGGTCATCTTGAGGGTCTACAATACTCTATAGCCCAACAGTTCTCCCCCAAACTCACAAGAGACATGTACAAGGGTGCTTATTACAGGAAGGTTTGCAGAGGCAGGGGATGGCTGTGATCCAGGTATCCATCACTGGGGATGGGTAAGCTAGACATGGAGATGCCCCTGTAAAGTCCTAAACTAAATGTACACACAGCAATATGATAGATCTCAAAACCATGCTGAGGGAATAGAACAGAATAAGATTCATAACACAATATGACTTACACGAATTAAAAATGCAGTAATACATAAAAGAATATGCATTAAGGGTAGTCACTTGCCTAGCATTTGCAAGGCCCTGGTTCAATCCCCAGTACCACCAAAAAAACCCAAAAACAAACAAACAAACAAAATATATATATATATATATATATATATATATATATATATATATATATATATATTAAACACATGAAAATGGTTGCCTATGGCCAGGCATGATGGCGCATGCCTGTAATCCTAGTGATTTGGGAAGCTGAGGCAGGAGAATCATGAGTTCAAATCCAGCCTCAGCAACTTAGTGAGCCTCTGCCTCAAAATAAAAAATAAAAAGACTGGGGATGTTTCTCAGTGGTTTACCTCAGGCTTAATTCCTGGCACCAAAACAACAACAACGAAAATGGTTGCCTATGGGTTTAGAATTGGGAACACAGAATGGAGATAGAAGGGAATGAACATATAAAAGAATGACTAACAATAGGAACTGGGACCCTCTGTAGAGGACTTGGGGTTGTGATTGACTCAGCCCTTGCTTTTGTATTCCAAAACAACAAAAACAATAAAAATTATCCTCATCTATTTGCATGACTTCTAGAAAATTGGGAAGCACAGTCCTAGGCACTGCAAATAGTTTATTGGAAACGATAAAAAATAGCATTTAATAGGAATTCAGCAAAAGTTAAACAAACTAGGAGAGAAAAATATATGTAAGATATTATTTCCATAATAATTATAGAAAAGCAATTTATACAGAGGTTATTATTCTGATGTTAAAATCAGAAACTACTAATTTTACAATTTGGTTTCATTCACAATACTTTTTTTTTTCCCCTTTTTTTGCGGTACTGGGGATCAAACCCACAGCCTTGTGCTTACAAGGCAAGCACTCTACCAACTGAGCTATCTCCCCAGCCCCACAATACTTTTGACACCAAATTCATGAACTTTGTTCCCCAACCAATTCTCTAGCTTCTCAGATATGAACTGGGTGTCCACAATTCAACTCAATTCTTACACTCACAAACCCCACCTGAAAGGCCCAGCCCCATAAGACACCCCTACTTCAGATGCTAATTGAAGACTAGGCCACCCATATTTCTGACTGACCAGCTATAAATCAGGGAGGGCTTTCCATGACCCTTCCTGGGATCTGGTAATTTGCTAGACACACAGAACTCAGGGAAACAGCTTTCTTACTACTATAAATTAAATGTCCCCACCCCGCATTGAAATTCTAAGCCCCAAGGTGATGGTATTAGGCTGTGGGTCCTTTGAGAGGTAATTATCTTATGAGGAAGAAGGTTTCATGAATGGGATTAGTGTGTCCTTATAATGAGACCCCAGATGCTCCCCTATCCCTTCCACGATGTAAGGACACGACAAAAAGCCATCTGTGAGCTACAAAATAAGCCCTTACCACTTATCAGAGTCTTGATCTTGGACCTCCCTGCCTCCAGAACTGTGGGGAATGAATTTCTGTTGTTTACAAGCCACCTGGTCTGTGACATTTTTGTTACAGCAACCTAAATGAAATAAGACCCTTACTAGTACTTGTTTATTACAAAATATATTATGAAGAATGAAAATGAACATCAAGAAAAGGAGATATGTAGGGTGAGGTCAGGAAAGGACCCAAGCATGGGAGATTTCCCCATGGAGTTGGAGGTATCACTGTTTCAGCACATGAATGCTTCCACCAACCTGGAAGTTCTGTAAACCCCATTCTGGTGGGTTTTTAATGGAGACTCCATTACATAGGCATGATTGATGAAATCATCGACCACTAGTGATTAACTCAATTTCTAGTCCCTCTCCCCTGCCCAGAGGTTAGGAGGATGGGATTGAAATTTCCAACCTTTTCATCACAAGGTTTGTTCCTCTTGTGACCAGCCTCATCCAAAGCTATCCAGGGACCTACCAAGTCACCTTATTAGCATAAACTCAGATTTGGTTGAAAGGGTTTTGTTATGAATAACAAAAGACACTTCTCTGACTCCTATTACTTTGGAAATTACAAGATGTTTAGAAACTCTGTACCAGGAATGGAGGATGAAGATCAAATATAGTTGGCCCTCTATCTGTGGGCTCCACATCCAAGGAGTCAATTATTTGCTGATAGAAAATATCTCAAAAAGAAAAATTTGCTGGGCTCAGTGGCCCATCTGTAATCCCAGCGACTCGGGAGGCTGAGGCAGGGGGATCTGGAGTTTAAACCTAGCCTCAGCAACAAGGCCCTAACAAGACCCTAAGCAACTCATTAAGATCCCCATCTCTAACAAAATATAAAAGATGTGGGCTAGAATGTGGCTCAGTGACTATTTGGGTAGCATTTACATTACATTAGGTATATAATTAATCTAGAGATGATTTAAAGTACATAGGCTAAATGCAAGTACTTTTATCTATATGAGCAACTTGAGCATCCTGAGATTTTGGTATCCTCTGGATGGGAGTGAGGGACTCCTGGAACCCAGTCCCCCAAACGGATACTGACAGTTGACTATATACAGTTCTCATAGGATAGTATCATAAGTAGGTATATGATATCAATAATTAGAAAGAAATACTTTGATGTTAAATGAAGAATCCATTATGTCATCAATGAAGTAAATATATGGCATGAGAATGGTAGAAAGTAGCAGGAAATGTATTTTCCTTAATACTGTTTTACTTGACTCTCCCTGCCAGCAATGAGGGCCATGTTAGCACTTTCCATCTCCTCCTTCCCCAACCCCTACATCTGAGAATTGTGTCTACAGTCATCACTTTGAAATCAATTTGATTTGTGTGGAAGGTGACTCTCCAACTGGGGGCTAGGAGAGAGGAAGGTGTTCTGACTGAACCTTGGGAGATCAGTAGGATCTGGACATATGTTGATATGGACATTCCAGGTGTATAGCATGATTACTAACCTGGAAATAGGAATGTCCAGGCCAATATGGGCCTATCTAGAAACGAAGGAAGAGCACACAGGGGAGCTATGAAGTTTGGCTAAAGTTGAACCAGTGCTGGGAGCTTTTAAGCATGCTGTCTTATTACTGGGACTGAAGCCAACAGCTTCTCATTTGAACTTCATAGATTAAAATAAAAAGTCAATTATAGCCAAGTGTGGTTTTCATTTTCCCTTGACAATTCTTAACTTCCTTTTGACTGGACTGCCAAGTTCTAGGTAAGGGTGTCCATCTCCCCCACATCCTTATTCTCCTTCCTTCTTTTTCTGGAATGATAAGTCTCTGCTGATGCTTTCCAGACTTTGGGACATTTATGTTTCTGTTGTCCCTGATACATGCTTAATGTGCTGGGAAAGGGAAGTGACTAGTTGTCCGTTAGACAAGAGGAACAATTTCTCAGTTCCAAAAATGTAGCAATGTTTAATACCGCATACCAAATATTTGGAAGAGAAAAGCCTAAACACTTAAAATATTTTTAACAACTTTGTTGAGATATAATTTACATACTATCCAATTTACCTACCTAAAGTGTACCGTTCAATGGTTTTTGCAGTTTGACATTTTTTTTTTTTTTTTTTTTTTTTTTTTTTGTGGTGCTGGGGATTGAACCCAGGGCCTTATGCTTGTGAGGCAAGCACTCTACCAACTGAGCTATCTCCCCAGCCTGACATTATTAACTTTAAAAAATTCTGGCAAAACACACATATAACAAAATGTACCATCTTCATCATTTTAAAGTCTACAATTCAGTGACATTAATTATATTCATGATATTGTACAACCATCACCACTGTTTATGTCCCAAGAAAATGTTTAAAATTTTCTATGCTATATAATAAGGCTTAGACTCAAAGAGTTTTGTTTGTAATATTATCATCCTCCACATATGACTCTGGACCTCAGGTATTCTTACAACTCCTACTACCTGTTGACACCTGGGCTGGGAGACACAGTCTTGTGATGAATCTGGCCTCTTCTGCAGTTTCTGTTCTGCAGAAACTCCTGTCCAAGCCCAAAGTATGGGCAGTTGGAGTTTCTATTCTGTAGTCTCAGGGGCAGAGGAAGTGTCATCAGGCACATGGACCAGATACAAGTCCTGCATTTTGCCCAAGTTTTGGGACCTGGACCTCAGTAAAGGGATAAGGTGTCCCATCACTGTTTCCCAACTATCAGTGAAAGCTTCCTTTCCCTCCCTAGTAAGTAAAAGTAGACACACAGCTTTTCATTAATCACCTTATCTTTCTGAGTATCATATAACTTATAAGGGACATGATTGTTGGGAGAAATCCTAGTTCTTGGCTCGCAGCAGTTAATGTCTCAAGTGTGTAAACTTGCAGAGAGGAGCATTCCGCTCTGACCACCTAGAAATGTAGACAACTGCCCCAAGTTGACCTAGTGTTACCAAGGGAACCCGTATAGGGGTCCAGTGGTCTGATCCCCCATGGCACATTGTGACTGGGCAAAAAGTTTATAAAATGTGTGGTTTTTCCTGCAATAAACAAGTTTGCAGGTTGCTCGCCACAAGCCTGCTTTTACCCAACTCCCGGGGCCCTGGGTTCTGACTCCACCGGCTCTTACCTGCGTCTGAGCTAGCCTGACACCCCCCTACACATGATAATCTCTGGATCCTCTCTTTTTAATTCTAAGTCACTATTTCAGGGGTTCTGTATCCCACACAGTTCTTCATTTCAGACAACAGAAGGTGATTCTGGCTTACACAGTAAAGGTAAGTACTAAAAACATACTGAGTAGCTCACAGAATCCTAGAAAAACTAGAGGTCATAGGTGACCACATACTGGAGTCTCAGAACTTGTCTGAGTGGGTGGTTACTGCTGTCAATGAAAGTAGACTCTACAGCTGCCCTCAACACCGCCCTTGGGATGGTGTGCTGCTGCCCCCCATGTAAGGCCCCACTACCTTTTGAAATTGAGTGTTGCTACTGGAATGGATTCACCACTCTTTCCTTTGCTTTTGGTCACTGGCTTCTGAGTCAAAATCTGAAGCTGGTGCATCTGATTGACCTACCAAAGCAATGGGCAGATGGATTTTGAGCTTCTAGAGTGGGACTTAGACCTTGTCACTTGGTAAGGCTCACATGAGGAGGAATTCCCCAAGCCTGGGAAGATGGTCCTAAGGGTAAAGCAGCCTCAAGACACAAAGGTCCCTTGCAGTAGGAGGCAGCTGGTGTCCTGTATAGATCTGGGTCACAGCTTCATTCCATCCATATTAGAAAAATATTCTGAACTAAAGTTTGTCAGCCTCCCTTTCCTTCTGTTATTAAAATTAAAAGGGCCATTTCTTTTAGCAAGTTCTTCTGGTAAGGTAAGAATCCTGACATCAAAACACCCCTAGTTCTTTTCTTTTCCAAGTTTACATTGTTGTGTTTGAAATATGAGGATGAAGCAAGTCTTTTCAGAGTGAGCTTAACTATAGCTTAGCTCCAAGATTCTAATCGGATTCTCATTCTGAGCCAATATTTATGGTTTTGTAATTTTCAGTTTGTGCCCTACTGCCTTCCAATTTTTAAAGTGGCATTGTTAAGTTTTTTTAAAAGTGTGTATCTTGTATTACTGCAAGGTAGAAAAAGAAAAAAAAAAAGGCAGAACAAAAAAGAAGTACTGAAAAAATTACTGTAGTTTTAAACAAATTCTTAAGGTAACAGGATTTTTATTAGTGAAACAAACGGTTTATCCAGATCACATTATTTGTCAAACAGGAGAGTCATATTTCTCGTGTAATTAGTCTTTATTCGTTTGCTTGTTAGAAGATTCACTGTTTATTCTGTGAAAGCTCAAAATTTTGGTCTGCTTGGCTGCTGTCCTTTTTAATAAGTAATGGCATGTGAGCTGTCACTGCTGTTTCATGTTAAATGTACCCTCTCACCATTTCCTGTGGCTTCGTGGCGAAATACACTATACTTACTAAATGATTTGATATTTCATTTCTGCCTCTAACACTCAGTGAAACTGTTTAGAGAGCCCACTGTAGGAATTAGGTACTTGGCTACCATTAGATAACCATCAAT
This sequence comes from Sciurus vulgaris, assembly GCF_902686455.1. Classification (NCBI taxonomy): domain Eukaryota; kingdom Metazoa; phylum Chordata; class Mammalia; order Rodentia; family Sciuridae; genus Sciurus; species Sciurus vulgaris. Next base: position 56,978,660 of record NC_136466.1, read on the forward strand.
TTACAAAGTACATTGGACTCCAGACCTACCAATTTTCCTGGATAGAGAAGAAAAGATGTTTCAGGTAAGATAACAGGGATCGGTGAGAGAGAGAGAGAGAGAGAGAGCAGTGTTAGGGGAGGGTGGAGGAAATCTTGAAGTTTCCATTCAAGTTTTAGAAATTTGAAAATTGTTCAAATTTCTAAAACTGCTGCTAAAGCCTGTTCTTGACTCTTTCCAGGAGGGCTAACATCTTTGACCTTTTCAAGCCAGAGGATGCAGGAAGAAGCTATGGTGGGCGGGAAGGGGAGGCCAGCCAGATGGTGGAGACATGGAGAGGAGGGTAGGGTGAAGAGGAGGGTGCTTTTCTAGCCTCATCAGGAGCCAGTGGCAAGCCAAGGATGTTACCCTTTATTTTTTTGCCCAGCGGGCAGCTGTGGTTGATCTTGTGGCCATGCAGACTGCACACATTTTTTTTTCCTCTTCAAAATGTGGAAGTGGTAGACATACAAAGGGAAGCAATAGATTTAAATATTGTGTGTATCTAAGAAAAATAAATTTTATCTCCCTCCACCTCTTGCAATAAATTGTGTCCTTTTCATATTTTGATGCCAAAAATGGAAAGTGATTTATTGTTTGTATTAAAAAAATCAAACTGGCATCGGGTGGGATGGTGTATGCCTGTAATCCTAGCTGTTTAGGCTAAGCTCAGAGGATCCCAAGTTCAATGCCAGCCTGGACAACTTATTGAGACTGAATCAAAAATTAGTGGATATATAGCTTAGTGGTAGATATAGCTTAGTGGTAGAAATACCCCTGGATTCAATCCCCAGTATGAGGAAAAAAATAAAAGTTAATCTGAACTAATCAAACAGTGCATGGATATATAAAAACCATCACTAAAACGATACGACTGGCTAGAAAGTCCACATTGAACAGTCAGGGAAGCTTGTGTGGAGAGTGGCTCCAGGTGGTTGTAAGAAGACTCAGCAGTGTGCTTGTCTGAGGTACGAACACAAACCTTTCCTCGCACATTGTCTTTTCTGTGGAATGGGACTGACTGTGTCTTGATCATTTCATAATTTCTCTGGTGCTAGCTATAGTGGCATTCACTGAAAGTTTGTTAAATGAAATCGACTTACAGTTAAGTCAATCACTGCACACACTATTCAATATTTGTGTAAATACTAACTCTATGCCAAGGTAAACATTAGTAAACGTGACAAATAAAAGAGTTAATGTTTTGAAAATACAATGTTGTAACAAGCACTGATGTTTATCAGTACTGGTATAATGCCTTATGTGCTAGTCAGCTTCAAAATTGGGAAGTAAAGATCCTAATATCTATTTTTGTAGAGGAAAGGAAAGGAATAAATATCTACTAAGCACCAACTATTGTATTTAGTTCTTTCAACATTCCTATAGATAGTTCTTTCTCTGTTTCTTTTCTTTTTTCTTTTTGGTACTGGGGATTGAACCCAGAAGCACTTAACCATGGAGTCACAACCCTACCCCTTCTTATTTTTAATTTTGAGATAGGGTCTTGCTAAGTTGCTTAGGGCCTCGCTAAGTTGCTAAGGCTGGCCTCAAACTTGCAATCCTCCTGTCTCAGCCTCCTGAGCCATTGGGATTACAGGCATGGGCCACCACACCCAGCTTCTTTCTCTGCTTTTTACTGATAAGGGTACAATGGTTCCTGGAAGTTAAGTAACTTGCTAGAGGTCACATAGTGAGTGAGCAGGACTCATACTTGAGCATGCCTGAGTTTGAAGCCTGTGCAGTCTTGCTGTTTATTTACTTGATCCCCAGTACCTCCATTGTTCTTCCAAGTACTCTCAGTTTTATCTGCCCAGCAATTGGTTTAATCAGTCCATTCTACCTCTAAAGCATCCCCCACACTCTCTCTTGCTCCCAACCCAGGAGAAAGAAAGATGGCACCTAAACTTACAATTGCTTTCCTCGCTTATATTCAAATCATTTTGGGACCTTTAAAAACAAAAGGAAGCCTGGTATGGTGGTAAATGCCTATAACCCCAGTAATTGGGAGGCTGACACAGGAGGATCACAAATTCCAGGCCAGCCTCATCGATTTAAAGAGATCCTCAGCAACTTAGCAAGACCCTCTCTCAAAAAAAAAAAAATGTATATGTATATATAAATGGGTATATATATATATATATGAATATATATGTACATATATAAATGTGTATGTATATATATATAAAGGAATATATATATATATGTATATGTTTATAAAACACATAAAGGAGAACTTGGTAAAGTGCTCCTGGGTTTAATCCCCAGTTGGGGAAAAAAAAAAAAAAAAAGACAACAAGGAGAAATGAAGTACTGTGCTGCTCATGATCATGATCAGCATAGAGCATTACTTCTATTCCTAACATACTATTCTATAACCTCTTTCTAGCAAATTTCCAAACCTTTATTTTCACCTTGTGCCAGCTAATACATAATGAAGGTATCTTATCTGTTGATCATCTTTTAGATCTTAATGTGTTCACTTTTAACCAGATTCCATATGGGGGCAGGTGATATATCTGATTCTCTTTCTCATTATTTAGCACACCACACACAATATTTAAAATATACATTTTAAATAAGAGATTGGTTTCCTCCAATTTTTTTTATCAATAATCATGACTAATTCTGCAGGAAGCATGTAATATGACATAGTGAAACTGAAATAGGGTGGTGACATTTAGAGAGAATAACTCTTACCTTATCTGTTATGAATTATATTTGGTACTGTATTAATAATAATAATAGTTCTATGGTCACTAAAATAAACATTAGAGATCAGATTCTTGTTTTCAGATGAGGATAATGGGAAATAAAGAATAAGAGTCTTTCATATGTAATTCTTACAAAGAATTATTTATGAAGAGTTTCAAAAGTTAAGTATCTCTTGATTCATGCCTACTAGAGTGCTTTGCTTAAAGGAAGTGTACACAGTTTCACTTTGATAAAGTAAACTTATTATGAGAAAAGAGAGACTGGGCTTTTGGATCATCTTTGTTCTGCATGGTTCTACTTGCATATGGGTGACAACTGACAGAAAGGTAATAGCAATTCATCATTGCGGTGGCCCCCAGGAATATTCTACTGCCTGCAAGAGTCATGATTTGGTTGAAAAGACACATCAAAAAATAATAACTGGGTTCCAAATGATTGTATAGATGTTCAGAGGAAGAATGGCATGCTAATTATTTTATGGTGAAGGAGCTAATTTTTATTCACTTTTAAAAATAAAATGCTGGGGCTGGGAATGTAACTCAGTGCTAGAGTGCTTGCCTAACAAGTGTGAGGCCCTGGGTTTCTCTCAGCGCTGTAAAATTTTTAAAAATGTATGTTTATGTGTATTTGTGTGTGTGTCACTCCTGTGACTTTATGACTTCCCTTTTCCCTGTGACAACTGAGAACTTATTTCTCCATCCCTTTGAGGTCAACATAACTGAAATCCTTTAAAGGAAGTGTAGTAAATGAAAGAAACTAGAAATTGAGATTAGAGAAATGAAACCAGTTTCTTATAAATGACAACACATTTCTTTTTTAGACTGCATTTGTACAGTTGTACACAAATGGGGTACAACTTTTCATTTCTATGGTTGTGCATGATGTAGACTCATACCATTCATGTAATCATACATGTACGTAGGGTAATGATGTCTGTCTCATTCTACCATCTTTCATACCAGACAACACATTTCTGAAGACCCCAAGGAGCTAAGTTACCACAGGGTGAGTAGCTCTGTCTGTCATGGTTCATTGTCTGATCTGGTTACTTTTTGGTGTGGTTGGTATGGTTCCAGATGCAAATGAGGCATCTCACTGAGAATAAGGGCAACAGCTATATCTTGTATGTCCTCTGTTCTTACTAGGAACTTTTTTATTTTTTTGGTGGTGCTGGGGATAGAACCTAGCACTCTACCAACTGAGCTATATCCCCAGCCCAATATCCTCTGTTCTACACAGCAATATCTTGTAACTTTATCATCCTATGATCTTTTGGTAAACACAAAATTCTCATCTGTCCCCAAAATCTGAGAAACCCCTTGGAGATGGGGAACTGTCTGTTCTTCATACACCCAATTGAGAATTATAGCTTTTATCAAATCTCTCTGACCAAGGTTTAGTCAAACTTCACTTTCTGAAGTATACATTGTTAAATAATAAGTAAATGTTTTGCTTTCCAGATATAAGATTTTATTAATTAGTTTATTTATTCTGTAGTACTGGGAATTGAACCCAGGGCCTCACACATACTAGGCAAATATCCTACCATCGATCTGTATCCCCAACCCTTAAAATTATATCTTAATATTAAATTTCATTTTATTTATTTGTTTGTTTGTTTACTTATTTATTTATCAGCACTAGGAATTGAACCCAGGAGTGCTTTATAACTGAGCTACATCCCCAACCTTTTCTTCTTTTTTAAAATTTTGGGACAGAGTCTCACCAAGTTGCTGAGGTTAGCCTGGAACGTGTGACCTTCCTGCCTTGGCCTCCCTAAATTGCTGGAATTATAGGAGTGTGCCATGGTACCCACCCAGCTTAAATATGCTTTCCAAACTACAGTGCTCCCCAGATTCTGATGACTACCCTCTCCTCCTTTTTTTTCAGTACGAGGGATTGAACTTAGGGCCTCTCTACCAGTGAGCTCCAGCTATAGCCCTTTTTTTTTTTTTTAATTTTGAAACAGGGTCTCCCTAATTGCTGAGGCTGACCTCAAACTTGGAATCCTCTGCCTCAGCCTTCCAATAGCTGGGATTTCAGGCATGAGCTATGTGCCCTTCATCCTTCTTCCTTATGTCCATGTTCTTTGGAAATTGCCTGTATTGAATTAAATTCGTGGCATGCTTTCAGTTTGTTTTAGTCAAGTTTTTTTGTCACTGTGACCAAAAGACCTGACAAGAAAAATTTTAGAGGAGGAAAATATTATTCAGTGCTTGCAATTTCAATGGTCTCAGTCCATAGATGGATGCCTCCATTGCCCAGGGCCTGAGGTGAGGCAGAACACTATGGTGGAAGTGTGTGACGAAGCAAAGCAGCTCAGGCCATGGAAATCAGGAAGCAGAGAGTGTTCTACTCTCTCTCCAGCAACAAAATATATACCCCAAATGTACACCCCCAGTGACCTATCGTCTCCAACCACACCCTAACTTCCTATGATTAGCACCAAATTAATCTATATTAATGAATTAAGTCATTAATTAGTCATTAATTAAGTCATTAATTAGTCTCATAATCTAACTATTTTACCTCTGAACCTTCTGACATTGTCTCACACATGAGTTTTTATTAAAAGGATTTAGGCCACCAGATTACTAAAAATCAGTATTGTATCTAATTGATGGAAGAATTCAGTGCCCAAATTTGTAATATCATAAAATAAAACCAATATATTAACAGAATGTTATAGGTAAAACTATTATTTTATGTTCCCTTCCTTTTTCTTGAAGTTGCAGAGTATTCATATTCATATTCCAATCTTTCCAAAACAAAATGGCAATAGCCCTCCTCAAGCCATGTTCACCCATAAGCCATATTTCATTACTCAAAAACGTCTTTTAAATCTGATCACAAATTTACAGAAAATCTGTAAATTTCTGATTCTTGAAGAAATTATAGTTTTCATAACATTTGGTATACAAAATGAAAAGTCCACAGAAAAATTAGAATTCAAGCAATAAATAAGATGGAAACATTTTCTACTTCAAAAAAGTTTCAAAATGTACCTTATGAGTTTTAAAATTGAATATATGAGACCAAATATGTTTCCATTTTTAAAATGAAATGCATAGTTTTTTGTTGTTTTTGTTTCTTATTTTTTTGAGAAAAAGGAAGAAGAAGGTTTATTGTTTTGTTAACAAAGGAGAAACACAGAGGACTCCTGTCCTAAAGGCTGTGATTGTGCCCATCAGCAGGAAGAGAGGGCTTTTAAAGAGGTGATTCAAAGGCAACATTCCACGTGTTCTCTGTTGGAGTTATAATTCCCTTGTTAATTTGGGAGATAGTCATTTCTGAGATCTTCTGGGGCCATCCCCAAAGTCTGGATTACTTTGTTGGTATGGTGGGTGTGTGCTCAAGGACAGGTAAATCTGCTTAGGAGAAGAAAGGAAATTCTGTTTCCCCTGAGATTGGGGAGAGGGAGAGATTAAGGAGGAACAGGGAGAGAAGAAGAGAAAGAAACATGTCCATTTAAAAAATCAATTGCAGCTCCCGCCTCAGTGGAGTGACTGGGCGGTGCCGTTTCCAGTTACAACGCAGGAATCACAATAAACACAGCCGCCACAGAAGCACTATGGCATTACTTCTCCTATCAGCTTAGCAGCCCCCAAGGAGACTGACTGCATTCTTACACAGAAACTAATTGAGACTCTGAAGCCCTTTGGGTTTTTTGAAGAGGAAGAGGAGCTGCAGCGCAGGATTTTAATTCTGGGAAAATTAAATAACTTGGTGAAAGAGTGGATACGAGAAATCAGTGAAAGTAAGAATCTTCCACAATCTGTAATTGAAAATGTTGGAGGAAAAAATTTTACATTTGGATCTTACAGATTAGGAGTACATACAAAAGGTGCTGATATTGATGCATTGTGTGTTGCATCGAGACATGTTGATCGAAGTGACTTTTTCACCTCATTCTATGATAAATTGAAATTACAAGAAGAAGTTAAAGATTTAAGAGCTGTTGAGGAGGCATTTGTACCAGTTATCAAACTCTGTTTTGATGGAATAGAGATTGATATTTTGTTTGCAAGATTAGCACTGCAGACTATTCCAGAAGATTTGGACCTACGAGATGACAGTCTGCTTAAAAATTTAGATATAAGATGCATAAGAAGTCTTAATGGTTGCAGGGTAACCGATGAAATTTTACATCTAGTACCAAACATTGACAACTTCAGGTTAACACTGAGAGCTATCAAACTGTGGGCCAAACGCCACAACATCTATTCCAATATATTAGGTTTCCTCGGTGGTGTTTCCTGGGCTATGCTAGTAGCAAGAACTTGCCAGCTTTATCCAAATGCAATAGCATCAACTCTTGTACATAAATTTTTCTTGGTATTTTCTAAATGGTATGTGTTTAGATTATATTAAAATAAAATTGATTGTAAAAAAAAAAATCAATTGCAGTGACAAAGTAGCAAGGGCTATATTCAAAGCATGAAGTGAATCACTGTTACATTTCCCCACTGTCAATTTCTACATTCCACTTCTATGGGAAAATGGGCAATGACATCTCCAAGCTGCTTCTTGCTGAAAGTGGGTGAACTTGAGGGAAGTAACCCAAAGTCCTTGTTCTCCATCAGGTGAGGCATGGGCAGCTAAGTGTATTCAGCATCAGAGCTGTCCAGAGATCCACAGTGACAAATGGCAGGTGACTAGATGAGGCATACATAGGGCAGGGATCATGCTAAGACAACAATAAACAAGACAGCAAAGCATTTCTTTCTTGTAAACAGTTAGCACAAAAGCAATTAGCATTTCAGCCATTCTCTGAAAACCATGAAGACAGTAACACATAATCATATCAATGGAAAACAGATCAAGTTTATCAATGTAGGAGGTTAGGAAGATTTGTCAGTCTATGAGATCAGGCTCAAATTAACTCAAAACAAACTTACATCTCTACAGTCCTTTATGATCATTATTATTAGGTACTCCCACACAAGAAAACTTTCTCTTTAGTCTCCAGCTTTACTTACTTTTGGCAGGGCTGACACAAGTGTATATCTTAAGTTACATTAAAAAAATGTTTTTCCTTTTAAATGTCCATGTAGGTCTGCACTCAGGCTATACTCTCCTGCCAGATATTTAAGACCAAGTTGGTCAAAACTGACCTTATTCCTATTTACTCTTAGAGTCAGCTGAGATTCCTCAGAGATCACTCTTGGGGACATGTGCAAAGTCTCTTGGCTCCTTTAACTTTCCTCTATGGGTGATGCCATCTGCCAGGATGAGTCAGAGTCCCGTTGGCTTCTTTTGGAAGCATCTGGGACTTTTCTGTCTCCAGTGACCCTCCTCTTTGCAGAATGTGCACTGGTTGATTTCCTGTTCTCTAGGGTCCTCTCAATCTCCTTGATCAGCAGATGAGATGACTCACCAGAGTTGCAGGTCCAGAGAGGGGTCCCTTCATTCTCTGGGTCCTCACTGATCTTAGAGGGCAAGGATCAAAATGTTTGCTGCTTTTTCTTTGGCCCTTTACTTGCTTGACTTTTGTCTCCAACTTTTTAGTTTTAAACACCCAGCAAGCCAGTTTCACCAGTCTTAAAGAGGGACTTCAATATCTATAATTTTAGTTATCCCTTTCATTTAATTGGGGTTAGTATTAGTATTGGAAGTCAGCATTATATACTATCTATCCTGTAGATCATGGCTTACTATCTCAAATTAACCCAGGTTGGTTTTTTTTTTGTTTGTTTGTTTGTTTGTTTTAGAAGCAGTGCCTCTACAAAACACTAACAGGCCATAGTTATAAAGTTTATAAGGAAAACACAAAATGAAATTAACAGAGCAAGACCACATTCAGTTTATGTAATAGCTTTGAACCTAGAAAAATAACTTTCATAATCTTGGACCTTTACTTAGTTATACATTATATCCCCTGTTTGAGATCACAGTAATTCTCACAACAAAGATCACTCTTTTGAATACAACTTTAAGTGAGTTGAAGTTTAGCCTGTTTTGGAGCCAATATGGAGTAAAGTGGGAGGCAGAGCCTTGTCCCTTCGTGAATAATACTACATTACATCTGAAACATGGATCAAAGTAAGGCTAAGAGAACTTTTAACTTTCCTTTTGTGAAAAAAGTGGCAGAATGCTTCCATGTTTTACAATGTCACCTTTATACATATCAGGCTCCCCTTAGTATCTTTCAAAAATGCATTTAAATTCCAGTGCAAAGAGTAACACAAAATTGTATATCTAACTTATTGACAATAGGTTAATTTATCCAGCTATAAAAAATCAAATAACATGAATAAATACCAACACAAATTTGTTAATTTTATACAAATTTGAGACTTTTGCTACACAAAAGTTTAGTTTGGAGAACATCAACTTGGCAAAGTGCTCTCCTGAATTTTACACTTAACTGAGTGTAACTTTTAAAGCATAATTAAGAATCCAGAGTTTACGGTAACAATTATCACAGGTCTGCATGGGTTAACAAAAATCAAAGGCTAGCCTTAAATTTTTATAATTTTTAAAGCACAACTTAGAATCCAGCGTGTATGGTAACAGTTATCACAGGTCTGCATAGCTAGAAAATCAAAGGATAGCCTTAAATCTCTTATGCACTTAGGAAACTGATAATGATCAGAAATTGACTTAATCAAAGCAAACAGATTTAAGACAGGTCTTCAAATGACAGTGTGGCCCTTCTATGTCAGGTACAACATATAAAAGAGAACACTGAAGGGTTAACATGCCAGTAAATTTACACAAACTTTCATTTTATAAACGTTACATAACACTTAGACAAGGCTTAGACAGATATAGCTCTCAGATGCATACATATACTGAGAGTATATTTAGGGTGTCAGCTATATTGTTATAACCTAAATGATAGTTGTTTGCTTAAGTAATTACAAAGGGATCATTTAAGACTTTAAAACAGGTACAAACCCTAATTCCTTTAAAAGTTAGTTTCCCCATGTAATAAAACCTAACAGAAGAAAATTATCTTGATAGATAAGAGCAGATCAATGTTTCAGACTTTGTTTCATACCAGTACATTAAAGTTCAAATAGCTTTGTGCTAATTATAGCCAGTTTAATTACAAACACAAACTTTTTGAGATTTACCTTCCACTAACCTTCTGCGACTTGCTTAGACATTCACAACTTCTTTACATCCTTAGTTTTGCCCTCTTTCATCTTGGACTTTAGCAGGAAAATATTACTTTATCACACAAAATACTTTTTCATCCAGAAACATTTCTTTTACCTTCTAATTTCCTATACTAAAATATTTCCATATCTATAACTTTATCTTTTCTAGTTTTGGACCCTTTCTTAAATTCATTTTCTGAAACAGTCCTTATGAATGTTTCTGTGCATTTTATTTACACAACAAATTTCATCCCAGGAGAGGGTTAGACAATCCAGTATATACAAAAACTGTGCCTTAATCTTTTTTTTTCCCAGGTTGCATTCAAGGAGTTGGAACACGGTATATTTTTGAGCCTGACCTGTATCCATTGTCATTATCACAATGCCATCCACCTTAAGTGAGTTCCCCACTGATGCGATCCTGTTATAGCAAGCACTGCTTTGCCCCAGTGATGGATATTCCCTGCAAAATACGGTGTCCTGTCAGATCTTAAAAGGGGAGACTAATCCTGTCTCCAGATCATAAACTAACAGTGCTGAACCCTACTGCCACAGTCTTTGTGGTCAGTAGCCTCCACCCTCCAGGGGCAAAAGGACCTGGAAGGCAAGGCAGAAGCCAAGTTCTCTTTGGCCATGTTTTCTACAGCCCAGGCAGCTTTTCTGGGATGTTTTTTGATTTTTTTCCCCCCAGTTTAGGGCTGGTGTCCTTGACCATAGTGAGATGATGTGCAGCTGCCTGGAGCCAGGCTGGGAAACAGTGCTGGGAGTGCCAGCACTGGGTTTAAAATATTTAAATCTTTTAAACCCTTTCTTCTGGTGTCCTGTTATCCTTGCACTCCAGAGGCAGTTCCTTTTGTCACCTTCCACTTAGTTCCTGTCAGTTCAGTCCCCTTATCATGCAACTGCATAAATACTTGTACATACAGAAATTTTTCATATAGTTTACCCCAACAGACCAACTTCAACATCAAAATTGTATAATAATCCAGAAAAACCATTCAAAGGCCAGATTTTGTTACAATAAACCCTCTTTCTCTTAAACAGGCTTATCCCTATAAGTGGCCCATTCAGCCAAGACCTCTCTGCTTGAGACTACTGGTAAGATCAATGCAGCATGACCATGTCTTAAAGGGCCAGTGACAGACAAAAAACAGAAAAGAGAGGATCATTGGAACCAGGGCTGAAGATGGGAACCTTTAAAACAGACAGACCTGCATATACAAAAATTTCTTCCACTTACTTTACCTTTGACAGACCAACTCCAACTGCAAGATTGTACAACAATCCAGAAAGCTATTTAAAAGCCAGATCATCACATCAAAACATTATCTTAGGCCTGTACCTACAGGTGGCCCTTCAACTTACTTCACCTCTGACACACCAACTTCAACTGCAAAATTGCACAAAAAAGAAACACAGAGAGAGACAACTAGAGAGGAGCCCTGAAACCATGACCCTCAAATAGGAACCTTTAAATTGACTAGCCAAGATCTTTCCCAAGAGACCACCTATGGGATCAATGCAGCATTTGTCATGTCTTAAAAGGGATAGTAACATATTCAAAAAACAAAACAAAAACAGACAACCAGAGGGAATTCTCAAACCCAAGGCCCACAAACAGATGAGACCCTAGATCAGAAATATCCCTAGGTTCTCAAGTCCCACTCAACCATGACTCCTACACCAGTAGTGCCACAGATGTCCCCACAAAGGACCAGATGTTCTCATAAAGAGGAATCAGATGCATGGAATCAAGAGTCTCGGCGTGTACACAGGGGGACTTACCAGATGTCCAAGGATAAGTGATTTTACTGAGCTCAGTTTCCTTTTCCTCACAGTGGACCACATGGAGAAACCAGTAGTGTTCAGGAAGAGAAGGTGGGAATTCCATGAAGCAAAAGGAACTTTGGTAGCTGCTGGGAAGGTCGCTCAGTTCCTCCCTTTACTGACAGGAATAGCTCTAGTTCAACCCTAGGCAAACTGACTCCTAACTCTCCTGCAGTTGGCTGTCAACAATTTTACCAGCCACCCTGCATCCTTAGCATGGAAGTGGGGTTCCTGGGAGGCCAGGCCTACCCAAGAAAGCTGGAGCAGGGGCTGCTCTCAGGTCCCACCTGGGGTGCCAGATTTGTTCCTGAAAGCTTGGTCTTTGTCCCCAATGCCAATTGAATAATGAGGACACAGATTTGAGAAAAAGGATAAAGGTTTATTGCTTCACTACCAAAGGAGAAACACAGGGGACTCCTGTCCTAGAGGCTGTGATTCTCAAACATGCAGATCTGAAGTGTATAATTTAAAGTTGATAACTGCATATATTCATGTACCCATGACCTCAAACAAGGTATAAAACATTCCCGTCACTCCCAAAGTTATTTAGTGGAAACTTTCAATCAATTCTTACCTCTACAAGCAACAATTTTTCTGATTTCATTCACCATTGGTTAGATTTACATGTTCTTGAACTTCATATAAATGAACCAAAGTGTACTTAGTTTTTTGCATACCAATTATTCAATATAATATTTGTGAGATTTAGCTGTATTGTTGCATTAATGTGTAACTTTATTTAATTGCTGGATAGTACATGTACCACAATTTGTTCATTCTCTTGCTGAGAGGTATTTGGATTGTTTCTAGTTTTTGCCATTTAGGGAAGGAAAAACTTTATTCTTTTAGATTCTGTGTTTGAGTCTGGGAATTAAATTGACATGAAACCCATCCACAGGGAAAAAAAAACCACATGCACAGGAGCCTTCCTGGGAAAAATAAAGATCTGGAAGAAGTGGTTAAGACTGAGAACTAATATTCCTTTGTGTGTGTGTGTGTGTGTGTGTGTGTGTGTGTGTGTGTGTTACCACTGAGCTACATCCCCAATCTTTTTTTTTTTTTTTTTTTTTTGCTTTTTTGAGACAGAATCTCCCCAAGCTAGCCTTGAACTTGTGATCCTCCTTCACCAGTCCCTTGAGTAGCTGGGATTATGGGTGTATGCCACTGTGCCTGCAGTTTGTGTGTCTTTTTTTGTTTGTTTGTTTGTTTTAGTTGTAGATGAACAGCATGCCTTTATTTTGTTTGCTTATTTTTTTTTATGTGGTACTAAGGATACAACCCAGTGCCTCACACATGCTAGGCAAGTGCTCTGCCACTGAGCTACAACCCAAGCCCTTTTATATGCCTTTTTAACAAAAGAACAATAAGTTAGTGAAGCAACAAGACAAAGAAAAAGGAGTTTAAACTTCTGGGGGCAGTAATTGTGGGAAAATGTCTAGGTATCATAAGAGGAAAACTCATGCTGAAAAGGATAATTTTAGTAGGTTGATTTGTGCAGATCCATTTTAGGATTAACTCAGTTTCGGGTGAAAAGACTGCTCACTTCCTGGTACAGGAAGGGCACCTTCTTAAAGGAATTAATGCCCTGCTTTCAGATAGACAGAGGGAGGACAGAGACCTTTTCCCACATCTGCCATTTCTTAAGTGCCTTGCTCAAAGTAATCATCTTGCCAAAGCGGCATGTTTTGGGGTAGCGTGTTCTAAGTCCCTTTACCTATTATGAATAAAGTTACTATAGTCTTCTCATACATACAAATCTTTGGGTTAACTTATGCTTCCATGTGTCTTTGGAGTGGAGTTGCTGAACCACAGCATGAGTGCATTTTTAACTTCATAAGAAACTATCCATTTCCTGAATTGGTTTTTCTGTTTTATACTCCCATCAACAATATATGGACATTTCCATTGCTCCTGTTCTCAATATAAATGCAAATCAGAGAGGTCCATATCGACTTTTCAGGTTTATCTCTTTTCAGAGACATTAATAGAATATTTTTGGTAACATTAAATCCCAGGTATGTGAGTGACCACATTCTGGATAATTCTTGCCCAGTGTCCAATATTTTCAATATATACAGATGCAAATAAATCATATAAAATACATTCATCTTGGTTGGGTACAGTGGCTATACACCACCTGTAATCCCAGCAACAGAGCAGGCTGAGGCTAGCCTGGGCAATTGAGCGAGGTCCTATCTCAAAATAAAAAGTAAAAAGTGCTGGGAGCTCAATGGTGGAGAATTTGTCTAGCATGTGCAAGGTCCTGGGCTCTCTCCCCAGTGCCACACACACACACACACACACACACATACACACATACACACACACAAAGAATATATGCAATACCCATCTCACTGTATATGATAGTTCTTTTCCTGAAAAACTTGTGTGTAAAGCTGAGTTTTGTAGTTCAAATCATTTACTGAAATAATCTTCTCCAGCTTTGGTGTCCAGTTTACATTCTCCTCTTTCTAGGACGGTCTCTCAAGTTGTCCTGACTGAAGCAATTTTTTTCATTCTCTAAGTTTTAGCAGTTCCCATGAATTGACACCTGTCATCAATAACACTCTTTTGGACCTTCATAATTTATAGCTTGATTGCTTAGCCTATTTATTCCCATGTATATATATCTACATTACACTTATGTAATGTATATAATGTGTACATTACATTTATACACACACACACACACACACACAAATACCTTCATTAAAGGAAGGAATTGTATCTTAATGTTTAAAAAATTCTTTCCTGGTATCCAGTACAATGCCTTGCGCAAAGCCAGTCCTCCATAACATTTCCTACTTAATCTTTTTCTTTTGTTTTAGGTGAGGAATAACTGTCATTTTATGAGTTAAGTAATTTACTTATTTCAATTACACAGTAATGTTTTCAATTTTCTATTTCTCTTGACTAGTGTAGGGTAGTCCTCATGTTAAGATTGTTGACTAAAATGCACTTCCATTAATACTTTACTAATTCCTAGTTTGAAGCACCCCCTATGTGGCACAGTTTAAAATTAAAAGCACAACATAAGGAGATTAGGGATTCCATCTGAGATTTCCTTCTAACTCTCCCTGGGGACTCTGGGTTGTCATTTACAGTCCTCCACAAGGTACAGAATCCATTTGCCATTCCCTGCAGGCTGAGGAGGCTGCTGTTCTTAGAAGACCACACAGAGGTTATCTTTTCCTCCCTCCTCCCTGACATAGAGACTTGTCCAGCCCTTGGTTTTCTACACTACTTTGCTCATGCCTTTTCAGTGGCCGGCACTTTGAGACATAATTTATTTATATGGGACTATTGAGTTCCTCAAAGCAGGATCATCATATAACTCAATCTCCCTTGCTTGGTATGTAGTAAATGTTCAACAAATGTTTGTGGAATAAATACATGGGTTAATGAGTGAACAAATGAATATGACTTTCTAAATATCCTAATCCTTTAAAGAATTTCCACATTTAAAAAATTCAAATCTCTGGATTATTTTAGGCCAGAAAGGACTATTCAGCTTAATTCTCTCACCTAACTTCCATGAAGTTGGTTGGATGTGTATTATATAGTTTTGTAATGATTGCAAATGCTTACATATTTTGCTATATGAATGATATTATTTTTATTTTTTGACATGTGAGATTGAATCCATGGGTGCTATACCATTGAGTTACATCCCCAGTCCTTTTTTTTTTTTTTTTTGAGACAGAATCTCACCAAATTGTTCAGGCTGGCCTTGAATTTGGAATTCTTCTGCCTCAGCCTCCCAAATCACTAGGATTACAGGTGTGCGCCAACCACAATACCAGTCTGATATTCTTTTGTTATGTATCCCCTCCTCTTGGGAGTGGGACCTCATATCAGATCCTTATGTAAGAACTTGACCTCCCTTTCCCTTGGGAATGTTACATCACACCTTGTCAGACTCCTCATTGAAAGTCACTGACTTCAACTCTTGGTCTTCAAAATACTTGTAAATGGGTTACTAATCAGAATAAGACATTTTCTATGCTGGTATATTATATCAAAATAAATTCTACCATCATGTATAACTAAAAAATGCATGTAGATGCAGGAGTTTGACAGATACTTTATGGACTTATGCCCAATCTGTGGGCCATTTCTCCACAGAGTGCTCAGGCATGCCAGAGTGATTCCCTGTTAGCTTTGTAGTTATTCTCTGAAAACTTGACCCCCAACACTGGCATGGTTCTCTAGCACTGAAGGGCCTCATGTTTTGCTGTCGATCTCTGCTGTGGTGGTCAAACTTCTGAGAATCGTTTGAATAAAAGTACACCTCAAACTTTAATTAGACTGTACTTTCTAGAAAGGCTTGCTTCTAACCTAGTTGAGCAACTGGATTTTAATGTTTTTGGAACTCACTATGTAGACACTCAGTATGCAAGGTACTATTGTACCTTGTCTATATCAAGTATTCCCTGTAAGGTTTGTTCACATTATTTTCTTGAAGGATTGTGAACCTAAAATTTTTTTCTTTGTATGATCATAAACTTGTAATTCATTAAATCATATTTTCATATCTCTTTATTGTAACCTTGCTATAATGATTTGTGTTTTGTTTTGTTTTTTAGAATGAATTCCTCATTCTTATGGGAATCGCCTGTTGTGTGTGGAGACCAGCCTTAACTCTTGACTCTCTTCTGCCTCTGCCAATCAATGGGGTGGAGTTTAGCATATGTTTGACCAATCAAGGTTCATCCTAGCTCTGGATGCAGTATTAGTTCAGGGTTGAACATATGACCCAAATGGGCAAACCAGGTCTCCTGAGGTTTGTTATATTGTAAGCTACTTGGGAAACTTAAGCTTGTGGTGCCCAGGAGCCATCTTTCCTATTTTTAAGAGACAGCTGTGTTGAAATGATATATCTACAAGAAGTGGAAGGAGATCATTCTGATGACAGGATTGAACCTCTAGATTAGATGCAAAATATTTTAATCCAAACCACCTTGCAATCTCTCAGTGGCATGGACAAGTTTAATTTGTATTTCAATCACATTCAAGTTCAATATTCCTCAGTTTTTACTCTTTCTGCCTTGCCTGGTTAGATTGAATCTAAGTGTAATAATATTTTTATCATTTGTAGGGAGTCATGTGTTTCTGTCTTGATCTCTCTTTACTTTGTGTTGGCCCGTGAACTTACTGTGGTTCTCAAGTATGTTGGCCGCTGTCATATCTATCCCAAGTGCTTCTGCTGAGTTGTCTATAGTTCTGTCATGCCTCAGGTGACCAGCACACTCAGGTCATTCTGCACCTTCCCTATCCCAATCATTTTCAATATGCTGACCTTCCTTCGTATCCTTCATATGGACTTAGGGAAGGTATTAGTCAGGGTTCTCTAAAGAAACAGAACCAACAGGATGAATGACTATTTACATAGGAATGATTTATTTTAAGGAATTGGCTCATGTAATTATGGAAGTTGGCAAATCCAAAATCTGCAGTGTAGGCTGGCAGTCTAAAAAGCCTGGAGGAACTGATGTTGCAGATCAAGTCTGAAGACTTCTGTATGCTGTTCCTCTTATCCTTTGCTATTATCTGAGCACCATAGTTATAGTGAAGGCTGATCTTGTCCTTTGCTTTACTAGCCCAAGATAAGGGAAACAGAGTACTTTTCTGTGAGGTACAAATCATTTCTACTCTTGGAGCCTCAACCCTCACCTTCTCCTCCATCCAGAAGTGTGACAAAGGAGTGAGAATCCTCCACTGCATCTAACTTCGAACTGCCATTCCTTCTGTAGCTACGGTTTCTTTTTTTTAATTAGGGCTGGGATGGAGGGGACAAGTTCAGCCAGATTGTCCTTGTTTTCAAATATGTGAAATCTTTTCTTATAACTGATTTTTTTTTTTTTTTTTTTTTATAGTGCTAGGGTTAAACCCTAGATATGAGCTTATTGTGGTCTCTCCCATGCTAGGCAATGTAATAGATCTTAAAAGTTGTTATTGATGTCTTTAGCCTGGTCTGACAATTCTGTCTGGGAAGAATGGCACCCTCAATTTGTGGTAAAAAGGAAGAACACACTGAAATCTGGTTGAAACTTCATTCTTTTTTTTATTTTACTATATCAACTACAGAAATACTGTATTTCCCTTCCTCCTCTGCTTTCTTGAACTCAGTTGCACAATATGGAAGAAACAGTGTGTTAACATTTTCAGACTGACCCAAAGACTAAGTCTTAAGGGGAAATTTCAGGCAATATGAGAGAGGAAGGCTAATGGGGAAACAGTTTATTAAGAATCTCATTTCTATAGCTGAATAATTAAGCTAATAACTTAAAATGTTATTGGGTGGAAATAACCTATACATTAAGATAAATAAAGTGAACTACTGAAGAATCATGCAAAAGGAAAGTCTTTAACCCTCTGTACTGGATCAGAGCCCATCAGATTAAATTACCTGTGTATGTTATACTTGACACCAGTCTTTATTGTTTTTACTTCAAGTACATTTTTATTAAGGTAGAGATGCAGATTGTAGTCTGAAGAGGCATACCTTTGTATTATTAAACAACAACAACTTAAAAATCAGAAGCTAAGTGCTAATTTTAGAAATGCTTTAAAGATGGGGTTAGGGTTGTAGCTCAGGTGTAGAGCACTTGCTTAGCACAAGTGAGAGACTGGGCTCCATCCTCAACACCACATAAAAGTTAATAAATAAATAATTAAATAAAATAAATAAAATTGTGTCCATCTGCAACTAAACATATATATGTAAAAAATAAATGCTTTAAAGATATACTTAAAATACCTTAAAGTGTTGTTAATGTTATGACCATATTTTGGCATAAAATAAGACTAAAATGCAAGAAGGCAAATTGCTTTTCTTTTTGACTAAACTATAGGTGATCAGTAAGATGGAACTACTGACTTAAAGGAAATAACTCTATCAATCCTACAATTGCCAAATGTCCAGAGCTTAACAAGCATACGTAGAAAAGAATTTTAAGCAGTAATATAAACTTGCAAAGGATGTACTATGAGAACGATCCTATTAAAGATAATAAATGTACCATACTTAAAAATTCCTAAGCTCTTTTTAAAACAAAAATAAAAGCAGAGTTGTAAGAGATTCTGGACAGTCCTTAGACTTCTGCAACATGATTTATTCTTCTATTTTTTTATAACTGGGAGAAAGTATCAGTTTTGCAAAGCATATTAAATGGTAAAAACTGGATTAGTAAAAGACTATGTTCTCAATTGTCTTCATCATTCACTCTGCAAATATATATTGAGGAACTACCATTTAGCAATTTTTTTCATTTTGTGTTTCAATTCTAGCTATCCCATTTGTTTACACTGTATGCTCAACTATCTGCCAGCTGTCATTCTCTTCTCCTGGAACAAAAGTGGATTACTTCTAGCCTTCAGTCTTACCTTTCCCTTCCCCAGCTTTTCCATCTCTATCCTAGTCTGGGCCTCTTCCTCCCAGATCTCTTGGGTATGCTATATATTTCTGTCACAGATCCAAAAGACATACAGGAAGTAGAGCAAATGTCAAAAAAGTTCTCTATGTGTAGTGAGGTTTGTATATTATAGGAAGAAAATGAATGAGGGAAACAATGGTATGCAAGTTGAAGCTTGGTGGGTCTTTATATGACCTAACCAATAATCAGCATATATGCCCTGACAAGTCAGTAAAGGTGAATAGGAAAAACAAGGCATCGTACTTGATATTGTGGCTATTCTTGTAAATGAAGTATTTTCACCAAATTTAGATAACACTTGGTTCACTGCAGAAAACTTTGGAGGTAGTGGAATTCCAAGAATTATTTGAATAAAAAAGGCTAGGTAAACTTAGCATGAAGAGTAGGGAAGAAGGGCATACTCCAGGTACAGAGTTAGGTATGAGAAAAACAGAATAGGGCAAGTATACATTTAGTAAAGTACCTGACCAAAAATGTGTGTAGTTGCCTGTATCCAAGCTGAAAATCTTTCATTCTTTTTCATTGTTATTGATTTGAGACACAGATTACTACTAGTAAGAGTTAATGTTAATACTCTATGATGCATTTATTATTATTTATAGTCAATACTCTATGACATATAGAATAGTAGTTCTCAGGCTATGCCTGAGAGTAACACTTGAGTTACTCCATTTTGTAAAGCAGTAGTTTGTGAGCTGGGGTTGTGGCTCAGTGGTAGAGTGCTTGCCTAGCACATGTGAAGCACTGGGTTCAATCCTCAGTGCCACATAAAAATAAATAAATAAAATAAAGGTATTATGTCCCTCTACAACTAAAAAAAATTTTTTTTAAAAAGGAGTAGTTTAATTTTGAGGTGGAATAACTCTATACTTTATACAAGTAAATGACTATCATCTGGCACAACCATAAAGCACAAACTGACAAATTAATTGTGACAATAAAAATGACTACCTGTAAACTTATCATATTAATCAGAAGCTCATGAATACATGAACTTATCAAATTCATATTGGAAAAATGAGGCCCCTGAGTTTATTGAACACACCAGAATACTGAATGAAGCAACCCCCTCATTCAAGGCCTATAAAAAGCAACTGGACACTGGACATGGCAGGACCCTGATCCCATCACCTGGTCACTTATCAAGAGTCTTGCTCAAGAAAATTGTCACAGCAATGAAACTCTGAATCTCTGTCCTTGGGCTTTAGCAGAGCCTGGTTTTTCTTCTGCTGGTGATGACCTCACAAGTTCCATTCCAAGTTGACACTGTGAAACTGCCATATCTGGACCTTGTCCTAGAATAAGTGCCTGCGCGTTTGGACAGTTCTTTGGTTCCTAATCTTATCTGACCACCTACAGTGACTCTTTGCATTCACATGTGCTCGTTACCTTTGCTGTCACTGTCAGCTCAGTCTTCTGAACCCCTGTGGTTGCCTTAACCTTTTCTTAGCCTTTCAGTAACATATATATATATATCAGTAACATATGTTCCTGTGACTTGAGTTTATATATATTAGAAATTAAGATTGAAATAAAAGAATCTGGGATTACCTGGTTTTATGACCACCAGGTGACCCACAAGTATTTAGTGAAACTGCCACTGATGTGTTATAGTCTGAATTTGTTAATAAATTCTGACATCATAGAAAGACGCAAACATACTTGGTCTATGTTAATGACAGCACAGTCATGACAGTTACTATTAAGCCATGACATATTATATGTATAACCCATTGCATGTAACGTTTAATTTAATGTTTACACTTTCTATACAAGGTAGAAATCATTTGCATTTTTCTGTGACAATACCATGAAATAATTTCCTCAAACTTACAGTTGCCAATAGCAAATCCTCAACTCTTTGACTCAAATACATGTTTGTTTCAGGTAATAGAATATATCTCCTAAAAGAATCTGAGATTGAGGGACTCCATTCAGAGATAACTATAAGGTATTGTGAGCAGGACAGATAGTATCCAAAAATCATTTCACATACAGCCTTAAAACTTCAAAATGAACAGAATATAATTTTTAAAGAAAAATTCAAATTTCAAAATCAAAATAAAGGGGAGTAAGGACTGTAAAATATATGACCAATGACTGCCAAACCATCAGAGACCTAGGGCCTCAATCCAGTGAGCGTGGATATATTCTAATCCTGAATCCACAACTTTGGACCTTGCCCTTACTTTCTTTAGGCCTCCTTTCTTAATCAGTAATTGATTTTTTTTTTTTTTTTTTTTGATATGGGGATTGAACCCAGGGACACTTAAACACTGAGTCACAACCCCAGCCCTTTTTATTTTTTATTTTGAGCCAGGTCTTGTTAAATTGCTTAGGGCCTTGCTAAATTGCTGAGCCTGGCCTTGAACTTGTGATCATTTTTGCCTCAGCCTTCCAGTTCCATGTGTACCACTATACCTGAGTTGTAATTTAGATTTTTAAGATCACTTTTTAAAATTTATCTGATTACTGAAATACTTACAAAAGGTCTTAACACCAGTTGGACACATTGGCACTCATTAGTAATCCTAGCTACTGGGAAGGCCAAGGGCAGGGCCAATTCCAAGTTAAAGGTCAGCCTGGGCAATTTAATAAGCCTTATCTCAAGGCAAAAAAAAAAGCTGGGGATGTAAGTCAATGGTACAGCACTGGCCTAGCTGGCCTAGCTGGCCTAGCATATGCAAAGTTCTGGGTTCAATCTCCAGTCCTGGTGTTGGGGGGGGAGTCTTACACCAACGTTAAAATCATATCTTTCCAACTGTACCTTTCAAGGAGGTAAAGAAATGAGATATTTTAGGTAACAGTGCTAACACTACTAATAAAAAAGAATATCATTCAGAGTTGAGAAATTACCAAGGATGGAATATGCAGTCTGATAACCTTCACTAATTCTATATACATGATAATAAAGAACTCCCTGGTGTGTAGTTCTGCCATTATTAAGGTAACTGACTTGTACTTACTCTATAGATATATTCCTAATAGGCTGTGATATGGTCATCTAAGTTACAGCCAGACTTTTTTGTTGTTGTTGTTGTTAATGAAAACCCTGAGTTCAAATGAAGTCCTGTTTGTTGCCTGCTGGACAGCTGTAACGAAATTCATCTATAAATGTATGGATTTTTCAAACAGAAATAATGCAATTCCCATACCATAGGACGGGTTGTGAGGATGGATGTTCCACAAAAACCAGGGTGTACAGTCCCAATAAATGCCAAATTCATAGTTTAAAAATATTTCAAAGAGATTAATGGACTTTCTGCTGGAACTGGCTGCCGATTATATATCATGGTTCCTTTAAAGCAAATTTACTTCGATTTTTCCAACTTCAGATTTTTAGGTATTCTATTTCAATGGATCATGACTTTTGTTTACTAAAGTCATGGTAGTAATCTGATCACCTGTGAGCTTTTTTTTTTTTTTTATTTTACAAACCCTTGTTACAAGTGGATCAGTAACAAAATGATTGAAAATCAGGGTTGCTGTTTTTTTTCTGTGATAAATAATCTGTCGGCTTCGACACACACACACCCTCAGTTTCACAGGAGAGGTATTCCGATGTTTTCCATCCGAGAGAAAAATAAAGGCTTGCTCTCGGAACCCGCAAGCGGCCGAGAACCTCGGGAGGAAGCGCCCTTTACGTAACTCCACGGCAGCGGGGCTCCGGACATTTCCCTCCCGCGGGGCGCGGGTTAGGTTACAATGCCCGCGGTCGTCCCCGCCTCACCCGTGGTTGTTCAGGACGTTTACGTTTGAATTTCCCTGAACCGCTGGGTGTGGGCGGCAGCACGAACCCGCCCCGGAAATCTCCAGCTCTTTCCCGCCATTCGCAAGCTCGGCCCCTCCAGGGGTCCCCAGGGGGTGGCGGGAGGCCCGGCGGGCGCTGGGCCCCGGGGCAGACAGATCCAGGCTCCCCACTCCGCCTCCCTCCGTACGGTCCCGGCCACGCCCAACCCCGCGCGCTAGGTTGTCGGTTGCCCCAGGGCCCGATTTTGAATTCACAGGCCCGGCCCCCGAGCCGCAGGAGCGCTCCTCCCGCTCCCCATTGGCCGGCGGAGGTCACGTGCTCAAGCCGCCATGTTGGGGAGTACGGCGTCCCGGCCCGCGCCACCTCCGCCCCCCGCGGCTCGCCTCCTGCCCGCCCCTCACTGCCCTCCTCCCTCGCCCGCCACTCCGTGCAGCCTGAGAGGAAACAAAGTGCTGCGGGCGGGAGACTCGGCGGTGGCTGCGCGGACCTGCTCGGCTTCCCGGTCACCCTCCCATCTCTTCTTCCCGCGTGTGCGTGTGCGTGTTTTCTTACAAAGGACATTTTATGATCGATTGATTCGTAGCGCTCCCCCTTTGCCCTTTGTGCTGTAACCCGCTGCCGCCATCCCAGGTGCTTCTCCCTCCCCACGCCGGCCTCTGTACGCGAGCGCTGGTCGCCGGTTTGTGCTTTCAGTCTCGGCTTTGCCTCTGCAGCCTCTTCTCGTGCCGGTGCTGCCCGCTGCCTCATCGCTGCGCTCTCCCTGCTGATTGCCCCGCCGCCCGCCATGGCGACCGCGACCCCCGTGCCGCCGCGGACTGGCAGCCGCGCTGGCGCCCCCACCACGCCGTTGAGCCCCACGCGGCTGTCGCGGCTGCAAGAGAAGGAGGAGCTCCGGGAGCTCAATGACCGACTGGCCGTGTACATCGACAAGGTGCGCAGTCTGGAGACAGAGAACAGCGCGCTGCAGCTGCAGGTGACTGAGCGCGAGGAGGTGCGCGGCCGCGAGCTCACCGGACTCAAGGCGCTATACGAAACCGAGCTGGCAGACGCGCGACGCGCGCTAGACGACACGGCTCGAGAGCGCGCCAAGCTGCAGATCGAGCTGGGCAAGTGCAAGGCCGAGCACGACCAGCTGCTCCTCAAGTGAGTGCCTGCTTGCTGGCGGCCGCGTTGGCCAAGCGGGGAGGGGCGATTGTACCTCCCGGGTCTACCCCGGGGAGGTATGGTAGAGGCCAGGTGCCCACGCCCTTGGGAAGGGGCTGGGTCTCTGCCTCGGGAATGGGAACTATTCTTGTTTTATAGCGGGGCAGGGTCTTGGAGGAGGCTCGAGTTAGTGATGGTGGGGAAGTGATGCTTCCTTCCAGGACCTGGGTACCCAGGAGAGTTGGGTGAAGTCAAATGCCTGGGGCTCCCGAGGAGTAGCACGCGTCCTCGAACCCCGGATCTCGGGTCCCGGGGTCCAGACTGCTTTCCGGGCCAAGAGGCTGCACGGTGGCCCGGTAGGCCCCAGGTGCGGGGAGCTGGCGCCTGGGCGCGCGCTCGAGTGCGCGCCCCGGTTTCCGGCCGGCCCGAGACAAAGCGTCTGGTGGGTTTGCAGGGCTGGGATGGCCAGGCAGGGAGGACACGTTACCCCCTTCAAGAATGAATGAGCTCTGCGCGGGAGGAGGAAGGGGAGGGACCCGCCCGGAGCGTCCGCGTCTCCCGGGGGTGGGTCCATCTTTGGCGCGCTCTGTCTTGGCCCTGTGACATTTTGCGAGTACCATGCCTGCTTTGGACATTGAGGGCGGGGTCTGATTGGTCCGCCTACTACTAGTCTGGGACAAGTTGGGTTTCCTCCCTCCTTAGCTTTCTCCGGGGAAAGGTGTCCTGCCATTCAGCGGGACAGTTGTGAGCTCTTGGGCGCTTGTGAACACTAGATTCTTTGTATTTCACGGCCACCGTTTTGCGAGTGGCAGATCGCCCACAGCCCAGGTAGCGGTTCTCACCTCCCAGATTTTGTCTCCCCACGAGATAGTTTTTTTTCTGGTAGAGACTGTGCAAAGATTGCCTACCCTACCCACTGTCATTTTGCTGTCAGTAGGCCAGGGCAGATGAAAGGGAGCTGTGTAAAAATGTTGAGTTTTATTGAGGGAGCGCTCGTAATTATTTCACCTAAGGTGGTACACTAAACACCTTTGCTGACTTTTTTGTGGGGGGGTACCACGAATTGAACTCCGGGGCACTCGACAACCGTGACACGTCCTCAGTCCAATATATATATATATTTTTTTTTTCAACGGGGTCTCACTGAGTTGTTTAGCGCCTTGCTTTTGCTGAGGCAGTCTTTGAACTCGCGATCCTCCTGCCTCAGCCTCCCAAGGCGCTGGGATTGCAGCATGCCCCACAACCCCTGGCTTTCTTTGATTTTTCTGATAAGCAAAATGGCATAATTGTCATCAGTAGGCAACAAGTGCTGATAACACATTTTAAAGGTTTGCTAAATTTGAATCTACAGTTCATGGTCTCTAACCTCATTGTCAGTCGAAATTTCCTTTTGACTCTTTTTCCTTGAATGTCTTTATGTGTTTCTGTGACTTTTCCTGTTTCAGAAATACGGATTTCTGTGTCTCTCATTAAATATTTTTAAAAAGTTCATAAAAAAGTATGTGTATGTGGTAAAAAATAAAGTACTATAGACAGACATAGTGAACCCCCTTCCCCTGTTTATGGTGTTACTGTGTTGCCAAGGTTGGGCACTTGAACTCCTGGTGTCTGATACTCAGGCCTCAGCCTTTTGAGTAGCTGGGACTGCTGGTGTGTGTGGGCTTAAAACCCCCTTTTGAAGAGGCAGTTCTTCATCTCTTTGTTTTTATTTCTTTGGGTGTTCCTAACTCAAAAATAATTCTTAGCTCTGTTTATGTTTCTTTGATTTACTTACTGTTGGGATCATCTTTTGAAATGAAGGATCAAATTCACTCTTCATCTTCAATTTTGTTGTTGTTGTTGTTGTTATTCAGTTTCTTCAAATTTTACATGTGATTGTTGTAAGACTTGCCATTATTAATATATACCACTCAAAAGGAAAAAAAAATCAGGGCCAGCTGTGTGGGATCCATTTTGTAAGATCCATCCCAGTATCAGAGATGTTCAGTTGTGACACAGATCAGGTATCTCTAGTCACTGTTTTGTGTGTGGAGGATAGACATTTTTTTTTAAATTAGCAAATATCTTTCATTGTTGAGAGTGTAGTGGTAGTGATACCCACTAAGCAAAATTGTCTTGTCTGATCTGAGGCATTTTGATGCTGGTTCTTTTACAGTCTTTTTTGTGAAATATCCGTTGAAGATTTTTCACACAGTGACAAGGCTGCCACCTGGCTGACAATAGTTGTAAATGTTGGGGATTGGAAAATACATGCTGATTTCAGTAGGATTAAGAAGTGAGAAGAATCTGTGCATTAGAATCAATGTGATAGGGTTTGGAAATGAGGTGTGCCCCAGAAGCTGTCTTATTGTAGGAGGTGAGATAATCAGATCATGCTAGCTGTGATATAATCCATTTGATGAATTAATAACTCAATAGATTATTGAGTGGTAACTGTAGACAGGTGGGTTCTGGTGAAAGGAAGTAGGTCATTGGGGGTATTCCTTGGGGATTAATGTTTTGTCCTTGACTCTTTCCACTTTGCTTCCTTGCTGCCATGAGGTTAGCAGCTTCAGCATGCCCTTCTGCCATGTTGCTCTGCCTCATTTTTGGCCCAGAGCAATGGGGTTGCTGAACCATAGATTGAACTCTGAAACCTAAAATAAGCATCCACCTGTGAATTGTTTATGTCTGGTATGCTGTTCACAGTATGGGAAAAGTTGACTAACACAATGATAAAATGTATGTAATGCTAAGGTAATAACAGATGCTAGGGAAATAAAAATAAAGCAAGTTACAGGAATAGTGAGATGAAGGAAGACCTGTGAAAGGTTGACAATTGAAAATACTCTCTGAGGAGGCTGGATATGGTGGCACTAGCCTGTAATCCCAGCAACTCAGGAGGCTGAGGCAAGAGTATCACAAGTTTGAGGCCGGCCTCAGCAATTTAGTGAGACCTTATCTCAAAAAATAAATAAATAAATAAAGGACTGATATGTAGTCCAGTGGTAAAGTGCCCTTGGGTTTAGTGCCTTATATCATATCATCTCCATATCATCATTATCATCATAATCATCATCTCTGAGTTATCAAGAAGTATTCTAGAACTCTTTTCTTAGCTATGCTACTGTGTGTATTTTCCTAGTGTCAGGATCAGGTGTATTCTCTTTTAAAACACAAATTACTCTCAGTATGCCACATTTTAGATAGCTATTTGGACCATGCCCTTTCTTGTGGAAATTTTTTTCTTCAGCATATCTGCAGACTTTTTGAAGATATCTAATCACATGAATCTACTTTCCTTGCACATTCTGCTCTGAGGTATCTTGTGCATTGACGTTCTGGAATTTATGTGATTTTAAGTCAGTGTCTTCCTGGCTCACATACTTTCCTTTTATTGGATTTCTTCCTTTTGTTGGACAACATCCTGAAGTAACTTAGTCAGAAGGAGTGGCAGGAAATAAACTTTGAGTCCTGTGTGTCTAAAAGAGACTTGGTTCACCTGCCACAGTGGTGCACACTTGTAATCAGAGCAGCTTGGTAGACTGAGGCAGGAGGACTGCGAGTTCAAAGCCAGCCTCAGCAGAAGTGAGGCGCTAAGCAACTCAGTGAGACCCTGGGGCTGGGGATGTAGCTCAGTGATTGAATGTCCCTGAGTTCAGTCCCTTGTACTACCCCCGCCCACAAATAATAATTTGGTTCATGTTTGATTGATAGTTGGACTGGGTATAAAATGCTGTTTTAACATTTCGCCTTAGTAGTTGCAAAGTATAATTTTTGATCCTTTTTGTTTCATTGTCTTCTAGCATCCAGTGTTGTATATGTATAATGTCAGTTAGTAGTTTTGTTTGTGGTTGCTTTTTCCCCACTTCCTGAAAGCTTTTAGGAATTTTTATTTATCTTAGTTTATTTTTGCATGCTAAATAGAATATCTAGGCTTAGATATTCTGTCATGAATCCTGGCTATTAAAAATGGGTTCTTTCAGTTTGAAGGCGCGCACGTGTGTGTGTGTGTGTGTGTGTGTGTGTGTGTTTTGTGTTTTCTTTAAAATTTAGCTGTGCTTTGTTCCATACCTTTTCTGTGCTCTATTTTCTCTCATTATTTGGAATGATGAACCCATTAGTCTCTTGTTTTTTTTTTTTTATTTCTTTTGTACTTAACCACTTGCCAGCTTGGTAGGGAAATCTTAAATGAAGAAATCATACTTTTAGTTCCACAAGATAATAATAATTGTTATTAATAACATATTAATTATATATAATATTATTATTACAGATATTTTCCTTTTTATTCATCTTGCTTATGTTTTAAGTGTCCAGTGTCTTCTTTAAGCTGAAGATAATATAACGTATGGAGTTTTCTCTTTAAACTTGATTTTTTTTTTTTTTTTTTTTTTTTTGCTGGGTGCAGGGGCACATACCTTTGCAATCCCAGAAACTCGGGAGGTTGAGGCAGGAGGATCAAAAGTTCAAGACCAGCTTGGATAATTTAGCGAGATCCTCAAAATAAAACAACAACAACAAAAAAGCATTACGTCACTATATGCAGTTGTAGTGCTGTGAAATACATTCTGAAGAGGAATGATACTAAGCTACCTATAGTGATTCTGAACATTTAGAATAGCTGATCTGCTAAAAATTTGAGAAGAAATCCTAAAATGTTCTGTTAATCCAGGGTATTTGTTTTTAATGTATATATGCCCATATAACCAACAAAAATAAATAAAGCCAGGGCTGGGGATATAGCTCAGTTTGGTAGAGTGCATGCCTCGCATGCATAAGGCTCTCAATTCAATCCCCAGTACCACCAATAAATAAATAAATGAATAGCACCATAAATCAATCAATCAATCAATCAAAACAAAACAAAAAAGTGCTGGGAATATAGCCTAGTGATAGAATGTCCCTGGTTCAATACCCAGTACTAACAAGCAAATAAAAATAACAAACTTCTGTTAATTGGACTCTGTTTTTCTTTCCTGGTCATTTGTGCTGTTTTGTTTGGTTTTTCTTTCTACTGATCTTTATTGTATGATCCTTTGCTAGGTAATGGTTATGTATTACTATTTCTGTTATTCAGGTATCCCCCTATCTTCTAAGTGGGAGAAAAAAATGAGGATCTCTTTATATTTGGGGTGTGCTGTTAGCCAACTTGTTAGAAAGCACATGAAAAAGGGTGGTGAGGAAGGCCAAGTGCAGAACTGTTAAGTGAATTTCCATCTCAGTTTTGGGCCTGCCTCAGTTTCCCTGCTGCACAGTGTGCATCTGTGATGTGTACTTTTTTGGGGATGGGTACCGGGGATTGAACTCAGGGGCACTCGACCACTGAGTCAAATCCCCAGTCCTACTTTATATTTTATTTAGAGACAGGGTCTCACTGAGTTGCTTAGTGCCTTGCTTTTGCTGAGACTGGCTTTGAACCCACGGTCCTCCTGCCTCAACCTCCAGAGCCACTGGAATTACAGGCCTGCACCACTGTGCCTGGCTTGTGATATGTACATTTTTTAAAAAATCGAAATAAATTATTTTTAACTGATAACATAAAAACAAAAATAAAGAAATGGAGGACCATGTGATATTTCAATACATGTATAAACTGCATAATGTTTAATATTAAACATCTCTATTTTCTCAAATGTTTATAATTTCTTGATGCCAGAAATACTTGAAATTCTAGCCTTTTGAAGTATATGGTATGTCCTTATCTCTGGTCACCATACCAGACTGGTGTGCATTAGCACACAAGAACTTAGTACTTAGTATCTAATGTAATTCAGTGCCCAGTGATCAACCTTTTCCTATCCCTCCTACCCCTACTCTTCCTAGTATCTGGTAGCCGCTATTCTACTCAGTCTTTTTATATGTGAATGGGATTGTGATATGAACTTTTGTCTGCATTTCATCTTCTAGAAATTTTGTTAACGTCTGCTAATAATCCCTTTCCCATTCAGTTTGTTGCTATGGGTTTATTCCATATGGTATATTTTACTTTGTTTTTATTTGGGTCTGGAGGGAAGACTAATGCCAGTGTAGCAACCCATCATCTCGGGAATCAGTTACTTTTGCTCAGTGAGGAAAGTGTAATTGGCAAGATGAAAGGGAAAACTCATTTTATTGTTGGTTTGGGTTCTTTCAGCACTTGAATTTGCTTAAAAATAATTTTCTATATGTAATTTTTAATTTGGACCCAATATTTATAATTAAATGTAATTACCATTTAGTGTGTGGCTTTTTTTTTTTTTTTTGGTGGTACTGGGGTATGAACCCAGGGACGGTCTACCACTGAGCTATATCCCAAACCCTTTTTAGTTTTTACTTGGAGACAGGGTCTTGCTGAGTTGCCTAGGCCAGCCTTGAACTTGTAGTCTTCCTGCCTTAGTATCCCAAATCACTGGGATTTATAGGCATGCACCACTATGCTGTCTGTCAGTCTGTCTCTCTTTCTTTTTCTTTTTCTCACTTTCTCAGTAGCAGGAACTTCCAAGTGCACATTACTGATCTGGCTTGCTTTTAAGTCTTTGAACCTTCATTTCCTCATCTGTATAATTGGGATAAGGACTAAGTAATAGTTTTCTAGATCTCAGTAACTGTTAAGAAGCCTTTTTTCTAACTTGTCATATACTTCTCTCACAGTAATGGAATTTTTATCCAAATTAGCTATTTGAGGAAATTATGAAGCATTTAGGCAGGTAATATAAATTTATCTTTTATTCTTTTTTTTTTTTTTTTTTTTTTTTTTTTTTTTTTTTTGCGGTGCTGGGGATTGAACCCAGGGCCTTGTGCTTGTGAGGCAGGCACTCTACCAACTGAGCTGTATCCCCAGCCCTTTATTTTTTATTCTTTAGTGGAGAAACGGGGTGGTGTCTTACAATGTATTGGGACTTATATTTACTCTGTTGGCTTTCTACACATTTTGGTCATGGTTGAATGAAATTTAGGAAATGTCTGCAGGCTAAATAATAACTAGGATTGTTTTAACATTCATATTCTTTGGTATTCAGAACTAAAATAATAAAACATGTTAATGATTTTGAGATTTTTTTGTACATAGGATGATTAAACAAAAAATAAAAATATTCATTCATTCCATATATTACTTTGTTTTTCTTTTTTGTTGTTGACATTTCTAGAAATTGAACCTGTTTTTTTGATGTACTGATTTTGCTCTGGTTGAAAAAGCTGATAATAGCATGTCTTGCATTAATATAAAAGGCCATAAAACTTCATATTAAATAATACTTTAATTTTCAGGAGAACCGAACAGACTATGTTAGCTTTATGTTGCTGTAACAGAATATCCAAGTTAGTTAGCTTATAAAGAGAAGTTTTATTTTGGCACACAGTTTTGAAGGTTGCATTCCGGGAATGATTGGCCCCATTGTTTTGAGCTGGTGGCACACATCAAAATGGAAGTATGTGGCAGAGTAAAAACCACTCACTTCATGCTCAGGTAGTGAAGAGAAAGAATAGGAAGAGGTGAGGACTCCTGTCCCCCCCAATGACCTAAGGATCTCTCACTAGGCCCTACCTCCTAAAAGTTCTATCACCTCCAATAATTCTCCCCTGGGGACCAAACATTTAACACACAGGTTTTCAAAGAACATTGATGATCCAAACCATAGCAGGGCCAAACATTTAGAATTGGTGTTAGAGTCTTGGTAACAGGTCTTGTAATTAAGTTGTCATGACACTTCCTTCCCATGCTTTCAAAGGATGTTTGGTTCATCAAGATAGCTTTTGAAATTGTTTATTTAACTTGAGTGGTTAAGACTGGGTAATCTTTTAGTGTACCCAGTTTTGAGGAAGTAAACACAGAATGAAAGATAAAGCACTGTAAAACTACGCTGCTAAGTCTTTTTCTTACACATAGTACTGCTTATGTTTATTCTTTATTTGCATAGATTATGTTACCTCTGATAGGTCTGAGTCAGAGATCTTTGGACTTTTATACCATCAGTATTGGTCATTTCATGTACACATAGTGAGAGTGACCTTCAGGTGTCAACTGGTTGAGGGAATAATGTCTGAGTTCCCTAGTTATTTCTACAATTGGATAATGTCTCCTAAACAGAGTTTTGATCTCCCTTTCCAGGTGGACATCTGTGATAAGGAGGTTGTACTTTGGTAGTCCTATTTTGGGAATTTCAAAAAATAATTTTTATCGATACAAAAATAGAAAAGGAGAAAACACAGATAAACACCAAGAAGAAAATAAAAATTACTTAATTCCCTCTCCTAAAAATATGAGTTCTGAAGGTTTCTATCCATGTTACTAACAAAAATGGATTAATATTTATAGACATTGTTTTCTCATGCAACATTATTTTATGGATATTTGTCAGTACATGTGTAAAATATCATTTAACTAATTTTAAAGATATTAATTTACTATGATAAAGGAAATAAGCTTCACAGTGACTCAATCTAGTCAATTTTTCTGAGCCTACTTGGTTTTTTAGGAGCCTTCTTACTGACAATATCAAGTTTTTGTCCCCTGATTACCTGTTAAGTGTTACTTAATTTGTTAGTTAAATATTATACACTGGATAAAGGCAATGCACTTTTACCTTTTGTTTTGTGTTTTGGTACCTGGAATTTAACCCAGGGGTGCTTAACCACTGAGCCACATCCCCAGCCTGTTATTTATTTTTTATTTTGAGACAGGGCCTTGCTAAGTTGCTGAGGCTGACTTTGAACTTGGAATTCCCCTGCCTCAGCATCTGAACCACAGGGATTATAGGCATGTGCCACTATGCCTGGCTACTTTTACCAGTTTTTGATGCCACCAGGAATGAATGAATATCCATGTCTTGTTTGGAAGAGTTTAATATTTTTTCATAGCTTCTTTTTAATTGCTCATTTAAATTGTTCATGTTGCTGATATAAAGGAGTAAAAATTCTGTACTTGGATCATAATCTTAGGTTTCTGCTGATAATTTTGGTCTAGACCTAGGTAATAAATGAGGTTTTCCTTAAATAATATGCTTAGTTTTTTTTTTTTTTTTTAAATCTGCACTTATTTTGTTTGGATTTATTGATCATAGAATTGTCATATTTTTACTCCTAGAAGGGGTCTTAGATCATCTGATCTAACGAAATCATTTTGTTGAAAGAGTGGCCTATACAGATTAAAAGACTTGTGCAAAATGCAGGAGGGAAAGAGCTGATAATTGGGGTTTGAGGAGTGCTCAGTGATACTCACCTAACCATGTGAGAGGCCCTGGGTTTAGCCCCAGCCTTCCTACTCACACACCCCCCAGAAAAGAGCCGACATTTATTTCTTGCCTGTTCTGTTTGCTGCACTATACTAGAGGCTTTACAGATAATATCTATTAAGCCTTGAGATAACTTTACTCATGAATGAGGATATGAAGCCCAGAGAGGTTATTTTGTTTGAGATTACTTAGCAGACGAATGGTGTAGAACTATCTGAATCCTAGGTCTCTCTCTAACATTGCGATAGAGTTTTTACATATATGGACTCATTTAATCCTTATAGTAGTGTGGTTCTTCAGGCATTATTCTGGTTTACTGACGTGAATCAGGCTCACAGCACCATCCTCTGTGTTTGGGACTTGGACGGAGGTCTCACATAGGACAGTTAGTTTTCAGGTCCCTTTGGGTGCTATTTTTGACAATGGTATTAGATGTTTATTTTTCACATTGTCAGTCTATACCCTTCAGAGAGGTAATTTTGGATTTGTCAGGAGGGTACAGTAATTGAAATGGTGTTTGAAATCCTGAGGAAGGCATTTGCTAGTAAGGAACAAGTGAAATGAATAACTGAAATAGACTTCTTTTATCTCTTCTTAAAAAGCTGCTTTCCCATTTTACTCCAAGTCTTAATAATTCAAAAGAAATTAAAACCTCTCTATAAATTTTTAATACTCATGACAGAACTTTTCTTTCGTTTTTTATTCAACACACATTTGCCAGACCTTGTACCAGATGCTGGGAGTACAGAGATGGGACTCAGGCCCCCTTATCAGGTTGTATATAGTCTAGCGGAGAATAGAGAAATCTGACCCTGTGGTGTTGTGGTACTATAATGCAGTACCTGGGTAGGCGTGTTACCCCAGGTTTGGAAGAGTCTACGCAGGTTAGTCAGTTAATGGTGTTTGTTGGATTTTGAGAAGGAGGTGTCAGCTGGCAATTTGGAGTACTCACAGGCATGGAAAACATCTACATATAAGGGCTAGGTAGAAGAAGGAAAACCCACAAGGGTTTAGATGGGATCATGATAAGTGATAGAGGAGGAGGAAGAGTTGAGTTTGAGAACAAGGAGTTTTTTTTGGTTTTTTTTGTTTTTTTTTTAATTTGATATGACCTAAAAAAAATATCCATTTTCTTTTCCTGGGTGATGGTTATTGACTGAGGAGAGCCTTGTGTTAGTAAAAGACAGTGGAGTAAAGCCACTGCCATAATTGAGGGGGAATGAGAGGAAGGAGCTCTTGTTCAAGGATGTTGGCAGAGAAGGAAAGGAGACTTTTCAATCTCCTGTGCTGGGGATTTGAACCAAGGGTTTTGTACATGGTAGGCAAGTGCCCTACCGCTGAGCTACACACCCCTAGCCAGGAGATATTCGTTTTTTTTGGGGGGGGGGTACCCAGGGGCACTTAACTACTGAGCTACATCCCTGGCCCTTTTTATTTTTGTTTCTTTTTAATTGTTTTTTTAGTTGTCAATGAACCTTTTATTTTATTTATATGTGGTGCTGAGTATTGAACCCAGGGTCTTACACATGCCAGGCAAGTGCTCTACCACTGAGCCACAACTTTAGCCCCTTATTTGTTAATTTAAGACAGGGTCTTGCTAAGTTGCTTAGGGCCTGACTAATTTGCTGATCCTGGTCTCAAACATGGAATCCTCCTGCCATCGCCTCCTGAGTTGCTGGCATTAAAGGCATGTGCCAGCGTGCCCAGCTGGCAAGAGACAGTCTTAAAGGTCAATGTAAATTCTCACTCATTATTTAGATAACAAAATACACTTACCCATCTTAAGATTTAGTACTAAAAATGCCATCACTTCACACGTTCTAGGTTAAATACTAAAGTCCTCAATATCACCTGCTGATAATGTGGGTATAGTTTAATATCCAAACTGGGATACTTTTATGTGAGAAAGGCAGCTGTGAATAATTATGCAGGGACAAATGGCATACACGAAAATTGTCCTGGACCAGTTGGAACAGGCTGGTCCCAATCTGACTCTCCATCTTTATCTCCTTCCACACTTGGACTTGTTCTCTTTAACCATGAAATCTTTAATTCAGCCTTTTTTGTTTATTTGTTTTTAAACTGTACTCCTTATAACATAGGCCCTTGCATGGGAAGTTTCCTTTTTTCTGAACTTATCATTGGATTAACACCTACTCATCTCTCAGGCTTCCACTCAGTATTAGTTTCTTTAGGAAAGCCTTCCCTGACTTTGACAGTTCAGATTTTACTAATATGTATGTTGGAAAAACAGCCTATGAGTTTCTAGCAGTGTGTGTGTGTGTGTGTGTGTGTGCACACGCATAATTTAAGAACTCAAAAATTTTGAGTTCTCTAAGACTTCTCATGAAAAAGATCATTGTCAACTGTTTTTACTCCACCTTTGTTATCTACATATTTTGGTAACAATGGGACATTGTTGACTTGGTTATGGACAATAGGAATTGAGCTCTTTCACTCTATTCTCTTCGTGACACATATTTTTCTTTGCCTTCTCAATGGTCATATGTTACATTTTAGTGTCGATCCCTCTACATCAATTTCTGGTATTTAAAATATTA
Organism: Sciurus vulgaris; assembly: GCF_902686455.1. Lineage (NCBI taxonomy): Eukaryota > Metazoa > Chordata > Mammalia > Rodentia > Sciuridae > Sciurus > Sciurus vulgaris. The sequence goes on from NC_136466.1 coordinate 57,014,408, forward strand.
ACTTGCTTTGCTCTGCTGCAGATGCTGGTGTAATTAGCTAATGTGTGACTGGTAAGAGAGTAATAATATTATTATATAGTTGGTTTTGCATGTTCATGGGTTCAACCAACCTTGGATTAAAAATGTTGAAAAAAAATTGCATCTGCTGGGCATGGAACATACCTGTAATCCCAGAGACTGGAGAAGCTGAGGCAGGAGGCCAGTCGAATTTAGCAAATAGCAACATCCTATCTTAAAAAAAAAATTAGCATCCATATTGGACAACTGGGATTATGTAGCATTTGCATTGTGTTAGATATAAGTAATCTAAAGATGATTAAAGTTTTAAGAGGAGATGTGCGTAGGTTTATGTGTAAGTACAACAACATTTTATATAAAGGACTTGAGCATCTGTGATTTGGTGTGGGAGTGGAGATCTTAGAACCAACCCTCCATTAGATGACTAATTGGAAGTTATATTAATTTATGTGTGTCTTTTATCCATAAATCCAAGTAAAGGGGAAACAGAATAGCAGGAGTAGAATATAATCTTCAGAAGAAAAGAAAGTTTCAGTTTAGCTTTTAGTTCTATCTTAAAACTAAAAGTGAGTACTTGTGCCCATAGATCCTTCACCCTGAGAAATGCACCACCATCTTTGGTCTTGTGTCCAGTATTATTTTGTGTGCAGATCTCTGCTTCTATTCTCTGTTGTCTCAATTCCTGCAATCCAGCATTTCTACTCTTTTGGTTTTGTGCATTTTAAAAACATCTCAAGACATCTCTAGCCATACTGAACCCTCTGCCTGGGCTGTCAAAGTCATCTCCTGAGGTGTATTTATTGTTCTTGTTATTTCTGGTGCTCTAGTTACAAACTGTGTAGGTTTTGAGTGATCTGCTTCAATATTATTATTCTTATTTGCTCTGTTGTCATTATTATTTAAATTTTTTTTTTGGTACAGGAGATTGAAACCAGGGGCATTTAGTCACTGAGCCACACCTCCAGCCCCTTTTTTAACACTTTGAGACAGTTTCTCACTAAGTTGTCGAAGTTGGCTTTGAACTTGGAATCCTCCTGCCTCAGTCTCCTGAGCCAGTGGGATTACAGGTGTGTCCCACTGACTGTGCCCGGAAGCTCTGTTGTTTTTAAATATGTGCAGAATACAAGCATTTTCAGAAACATGGCAGAAATATACAATATTAACATAATCCCTAGCAGAATTCAGCAATATGACTAGTTTTTCTTCTTAGTTTTCCATCACCTATTAAAGCATTTTTTAATTCCACTTAGTTTTTTATAATATGGAGAGTCCTTTTTATGCCATTTGTTAAAACATTGGTTTTAACAAGTATCCTATTAGTTTTATTGGTTTTATCAAGTATCCTATTCGTTTTATTTTATTAACAAAATAATCTTTGGGACCTTGTCCTCTTCTCCAGTCCAATTGCCTTGCAAAAGTATTGATAATTTGAGTGTAAATTTTAGGTTGTATATGATATTCAGGGTTTTGGAGGCATATTCAATAGTTTTCTAGCTTCTGTTACTGTAGAGGTGGTAATAAGTGAAAAATTTTTAAAGCTTACAGGATCTTTTAGTCTAGTGTGAAATTTCACAGGAGTATTGTTGTGGATCTTTTTCATCCATTGTTTTGGTCATTTGACTGAATTTTTTTTGATCTGGAAATTCTTGTCCTTTAGTGCCTAGGACACTAGGCACTTGAATTACTCTATTGACACTTTCTTCTCTTTTTATTATGTTCTGAGTTGCTTATCATTCAAGTGGTGGGCCTCATTGATCTTTTGGTCTCCTTACCTTTTAATTTTTTTTGCTCCTTCTAGAAGATGTTCTAAATTTTCCTTTCCAAGTTTTACTATCATTTTAAAAATAGCTTCTTATTACACTTTCAGTATCTCTTTTTATCATCCTGTTCTTATTTAAATTTTATGGATATAGTAGTTTCTCTTATCTCTTCAGAAATTTTTCTTTCTTAGCCCCTGGGTACTGCTAAGTTAATTTTATTTCTTTTTCTCCGTTTCTCCCTTCCTCTCATGGTTCCAGAGGCTTGGAAGTTCCCGAGCATGGCACTAGCAGCTCTTAGGCATATGGTGAAGGATTTTTTTTTTTTTTTTTTTTGCTTCTTGTTGCATCATAACATGGCAGAGGGCAGCATCACATAGAGAGACAGAGATCTAAGTTAATTTCTTTTTCTGTTTGTTAAGGTCTTTGTATCAGTTAGTGCAGAGAACAAATGGTAAACAATATGGGGTGTAGGTGCTTAGAAAAAAATTTTAGAAGGGCTGGAACGTGAAACATGTCTAGAACATTGTAGCCTGACTTTTGGGAACTTTTATGTTCAAGTACACCATTGGATTGATTGAATTTCAAAAAACAGTGTATAGCTATGATTCAGGACCAGGAAGCCACTATTGCTGTTGATATTGGACAATGGACATTGGACCCTGTTGCAGAAAAATTTCACAGACCAATATTCCTTATGAATATAGGTTCAGAAATGCAGAAGTTTCTAGCAAAATACAAGTTGAACATCCTTAGAATCAGGAGGTTCAAAATCTGAAATGTTCTACAATCTGAAAGTTTTTGAACTTAATGGTGCCCAAGAAATTTCAAATTTTAGAGCATTTCAGATTTTTGAATTTAGGGATTCTCAACCTATAAAGTCTATTGCAAATATTCCAAAATAGGAAAAAATTCAAATCTGATATACTACTAGTTCAGAGTACTTCAGATAAGGGGAATACTCTGTGTTAGCAAACCAAATCCACTAACACATTAAAAATAATCATATGGTTATTAAGTGGAGTTTATCCTGGGAATATAAGGTTGCATCAGTTGTAAAAGTCAATGTAATACACTATATTAATAGAATTAAGAACAGAAATTGTATGTTCAAGATGTGGGAAAAAAACATTTGATCAAGCACATTATGTTTTCATGATAAAAATATCCAAAGTAGGGATAAAAGGGAACTTTTGCTAAAGAGTATCAATGAAAAAGACAAATGATACTTTGTGGTAAATATTGAAGGCTTTATCCCTAAGATCAGGAATAAAACAAGAATATGCACACTCATTGCTTCTATTCAACATTGTCCTGGAAGTTTTAACTAGAAATGAAGCAAGAAAAAGAAAGAAAATCCATTCAGACTGAAAAGGAAGTAAAACTACCTTTATTTGCAGATACTCACATATATAGAAAAATTTAAGGAATCCTTCAAAAGAAAAAACTGAGAGCTAATAAATTCAGCAATTTCATGATATCAGATATATACATATATATAGAAACTTAACATTGATGAAAAAATAAGATTTAGATAAATGGAAAGACAACGCAGTTCATGAATTGAAATATAATATTGTTAAAGAGGCAGCTTTCCTTAAATTTTTCTGTAGACTCAGTGCTATATCTTACTAAAGCATAGCTGCCTTTATTTACGTATTTATTCATTTTTACAGAAATTGACAAGGTGGCTCTAAAATTCTTGTGGCAGTGCATGGGACCTGGAATAACCAAAACACTGTTGACAAAAAACAAAGTTGGAGGACTTACGTTTTCTGATTTCAAAACCTAACTGTAGTTCTATGGTAATATACTACATAAGGATAGAAAAACAATGTGTTAATGACCTTGTTTGCAGAAAATTTGATGCACGGGCCAGGAATGTGATCTCATGCATTTCTATATTTCTTCTATATTGTTTATGTTTGCATTTCTTATTGGCATTGCAGAATCATAGCTGCAAGAGATTCGGGGAATTTAGGGAGTTGACTTTCTTTTTTAAAGAATTTAACCTTTATTTTTTATGTGGTGCTGAGGATCGAACCCAGTGCCTCACCCGTGCTAGGCAAGAGCTTTACCACTGAGCTACAAACCCAGCCCCAGAGTGACTTTCTATTGTATGAAAGTACAACCAGTAGGTTGGAATTGATATTTGGTTGAACTGACCCACAGTGTCTAAATCTTGAAAGGTTCTTATGAATGAGCATACTTCATTGAGGCGAACTATGGCTTTACCCAGTGTCTGGCTTAGGATTCAGTACCCTTGGATTTGCTAAGTTGTTTTCACTCGTCCGTCTGCTTTTTGGCTTCCAAAATATTGTCAGTTCATTTTCATTTTTTTCTCCTCATGAATTTGTGCTTTAGCTGCTTTAGTTGGGTTTCTGAATGGATAACAGTAGAGTCATGTGTTTAATTTGCCATTTTTACCCCAGAAAACTCAGGCATTATCGAAGCACCATGTACTTTCTTCTGTTTCTTAGAACTTATCAAGCTAGTTCCTGACAAGTTTGTTTTGTTGATTAGACAATTTTGTGTGATTGATTGATAGAGTGGAGTCTCTGTGGACAGGGCTAGTGTCCGATTTTGCTTTCTGTTATAGCCACACATTCCCCGACACTCCCCTAAGAATTATTAACTTAGTGATTTGTAGTAGGCTGTTTTCCCACAAGATTGGATTACACAAAATCCATCAAAGAGCAGTAAAATTACAATTGATAGTAGTATTTATGTTGCTTAATAAAATATAGGCTTGAAAAATGTAAAAATGACTTGTTAATTACAGGCATAGAATTAAATTAGTCTCTGTGACCACCCTATAAAATTATTATCTTCACCTTCTACACTTAATTCTTATTTTTCTTCCTAATATTGGTTATCCTTGACATATATCATTTTTGTGACCTTTCTCCCAAGAATATATTTTTGTTCACTGCTGGTTTCTAAGCTTTTAGGTCAGTGCCTGGACACATAGTAGGAAGGACAGATACTGGTGGTGGTTGTTTTTAAGTGTATTAGGACTTACAGTGTCCACTCCCCAGCTCCTGTGCCTGTTTATATCAGAGTGAATTTCTGTTGTTCAAAGAAAATGTTCTGTGGTCTAGTTTCAGTTTCCTTTAATAATTTTCCTAATTTTAATCTGGTTTCAGTTAGAGTTTTCCTGATTATGATAGGTTATTGATTAATTTTGTTGACTGATCAACAAAATTTTGTTGACTGATCAATCACTGGCAGCAATTTTGGAGTTTGTGCAAAAGCCTCTTAGTTTTTTTGTATGTGACAGCAGGCAGCCTTTGTTAATAAGAATTGTGATCACAAGACTTTCTCGAATTTTTGTGTATTACATTTGTTTTAATAACAGGGAAGTTCATTAACTTTCCTTCATGAGAAATTTTGTAGATCAAATCCCTTTTTTGGAAGGGATGTAATTTGGATACTAGTGAAACTGGTCAGTGAATGTTGGAACAAATGCATATTTAATAGGCAGTTTGAGCCTATTATGAAATAAGATTATTTAGCTTTAGGACAGAAGATTTTTCTGTAGGCATATTAATAACCTTTATTTTAAACTTAAAGTTTATTTTTCTTCTCTCTGGACCATCATGGCTAGATAATAAAGGCCATGTAGATTCTGAGCTATGGGTATGAAGAGATACCCAGAAACAGATTTATTTGATAGTCACTTGAATAAATGCACTTTTGTGTTGAGTGGTGTTCAGCTGCCACCAGACAGCTGTTCAGGAGAACTTTATGGTAAAATAAAACATGAACAGAGCTCAGACAGCTGTGTCTAATTGGCCTGGCTCTATGTAGAGCTTGTCTGTTTGAGGGAATTCTTGTTTATGGAGATTTGAATAATTTTGTATAGAATGATATCTATTATGTTAGTGTCTGCAAATGAAAAACTGAAATATATTTTTTCTAAACAAGAATGGTCCTAAAGCAAAAAGGGATGAATGCTGAGTTAAGAAAGGTACCTGGACACCAAGAAAGCACAGCATTGGCTTGGCATTCTTTGTTTCTCTTTCATCTGCTCTGGTAACCTCATTTCCATCCAGGAGATTACAGGATGTGCCTCAGAAAATTCTCAGTCTGTGTGTTGATTCTCTTATATAAGATGATAGTCTATAATAGCTTCTTAAAGGAAGATATTATAAGCTAGGAAGTGATCTAAGTAGAGAGAATTTAGTGGAATTTGAAACTAACTTGAAAGTTGTCTATTTTCTGTTTTTTAGTACTATTGGTTTGTCTGACATATTAAGGCAGGAGTAAAAATCCCAAGTAATTATATTTCTATTTTTTATATTTGGAAACATGAACAGCTCTTGTCCAGTTTCTTTTTTTCAACTGTGTAGCTTTTGAAAGTTTATATTCGTAGATCTATCAATAATTATATCTTGAATGAATTTTTTTCATGAGAACATGTATATTCAGCAGGTTTTTTTCACTTAGCAAGCATTTAATGAACACAATCTTGACCTTGTCCACTCCCATGCATATGTAGTACCATAAGAATCTCTGGCAAATTTCATCAACATTTAATAATCCAGAAGTTAACTTTATACTTTTTTCTAGGTATGTAATCTGCCAAATAAGAGACCATTTATAATTTAGGTCTTTAATTGTTTAACATGATTTTTTGCACATTTGGTATATGGAAATCAAAGAACAAAGACAAAAGTACATATGGAAAAATAAAATTTATGACTTATAAAATAAGGAAACTAAACCCAAGAATGTCTATAGGTCCTGTCCTAAAAGTGAATACAGATTCTTTGCCCACAGCTACATTGCGAGTTACTAAGAGAAACCTTCATTCTTCTGTGGTTGTGCTACTGACCAAACTAAGAATTTCATTCAGCTAAGCATTTGTATCAGATATGACACAAAATGACCAAGAAAATGTTAATAGGAGGGTGAAAATTTGCCAATACCTAATTTAAACTATTTTGTGTTGAGCTTCTAATTGTTCTATGTATTAGTTCCTGGAAGATTCCAGATTGAGTTCTCTTTCACACTTTCTTTGTTTTCTGTTTAACTGATCTTATTTTTTTAAGTTTATGATAACGATATGTTTATTAATTTATTTTCAAGTAGTTAATTGTCATATACTTAGTAGTTCTTAAATGGTTTTCAGCACATTATTATGTATGTGGTATGACTTGAAAAACTATGCTCTACAGTTACTTTATATAGTAATTATGTATTTCCTGAAGAGGTCCATTGAACATTTCTAGCAGATATGTAACTGGGTGCATTTTCAGACCTCTTCTTTTTTGAGGTCAGACTGGTCTGGAATGAGGTTCACCTAAACAAATGATGGACACATAAAAGGAAGTAAGACTAGCCATCACAACAGAAAGTGCAAAGGGCAAAGTTTAGACACTGAGTTCCACAGACAAGTAACTACTTCAGTACAGAAGCCAAGGTTTGGGCTGGGATATAGCTCAGTTGGTAAAGTGCTTGCCTTGCAAGCACAGACCCCTGGGTTCCATCCCTAGCACCGCAAAAAAAAAAAAAAATAAATAAATAAATAAATAAAAGAAGCCAAGGTTTAAACGTTCCTAAAACCAGTCAAGGTCAAACTGTAAGTTGAACAACCAACTTGGTCTGAGCAGTAAAGTACATGGTATTGCTGGTGGTAAGAGATGGCAGGAGGAATTCAGAAAGTGATGAGTAACTGTTGCATTTAAGTTAGTCTTACAGGACTCTGAAAAGGATAGGGCTGTGTCCCAGATAGTTAATAGTACTAGGTTTTATTGGGAAAGAACATCATAGTATATCACTAAAGCCATGTCTTATTCTTTAGTCACTGCTGGAGAATGTTAACAGGAATGTAAATGTATACTTTCTAGCTGATTATTTCTTTAATGGTCAAATATTTGATTAGTCCTGGTTGCTTAATGTGACTGAAATTCAAGCTTATTTGAAATGAAAGCTAACTTTGCTAAGGGAGGGAATTCTTAGGATAGAGTGCTAACTGCGTTTTATAAAGCTATTTGTTTTCCTGGCTGTGGTTGCCCCCCCCCCCCCAACCCCAGTGTAAAATATCTAAAGGAAATGGGAATGTTTTTTGACTTATTTTCAGGATTGTGCATATTTGTAGCATTAGATTCACATATTGAATTTAAATGAAAACAATAGAAGTTCTCTTTATCTGGAGGTGGAAATAGTTTAGTCGGGCAGGTCAATAATACTGAACAAAGCCAGTCAGGAAATACAGTCAAAGAAAAATGTATTCTAACACCTTCAGTGATAACTTCAAATACTTTGGATTCCTGTTTAAATTGTTCTTTGTTCCACCACACTGTCAGATACCTCTCTACACTTAATAGCTTCAGCAAATTAGTATGTCTGTGTTTTAGGATGTCAGTTCTGCAGGCTTCTGCACTTTCACCATATGCTGATAGCACATTTGGACTTTCCACACTGTATTTAGTGAATGAAAAAAATACAGTTAGAAAACTAAAAGATTATGTTCAAAATGTTCACTGCATGGCCTCCATGTGTCCTTAATCCTATGGTATTGGCAACTCATCGGACATAAAGCTCATTGATTCAAGGCTATTAATCTGATGGAAACTTGGGTGTAGTCTTGTGTGTGTGTGTGTTACATGGGAAAGTATCAGTTACTTTTTTCTTCTTGAAAAGGATGTTATTTCATGGAATGAAAAAAAGCAGGATGGGGCTTTCTAGGAAGGTGTGTGTGTAGGTTTCTTTTTTCCTTCTTTTTTTGGGGGGAAGTTGCTGAAAATCAAATGCAGGGTCTCAGACATGCATGTACTGTCACTGAGCTATCCCCCCCGCCCCACATTCTTTTAATAGTTAGCAAAATGGCAATAATCTACAGGCTTTCTGTATAGAAGATAGAGGGATAATAAGTATGGGTCTTGCCCTCAAAGAGTTCTGTCTCTTGAAGTAGTTAAGCACATCCACAAATATAGGAATTTGTATGATCAGTGTAATTAAAAGTGTGTGCAAGATACAGAAGTAGTGGCTTTCCTCCTTTTATTAGCTTTATGAAACATTAATTTTTTTCTCCCTGTGTTAATGTTATGGACTCGAGGAGGAAGAAGAGAAATGTTTGAATATAGAGCATTTTGTTTGTAGAGCTGAAGGGTGTTTGAGACTTAAGGACAATAGGAACTATCTGCCCTAAGCTCCTTTTGCAGTACTCTCCACTCTTTACCTTGTTTTGTTTTGTGAAAGAACTTACATTTTTTAGTCATCTAGGTTTCCTGCCTTCAATTAATTTTTGATTTCTTGTATTTTCTACACTGTACAAAAGGTTGCACTGTATCTTTCACTTGGTGAAATACAGAGTCTCAAGCTATATGCATGTATTACCCAGTAAATCAATGTGATTCAATATACACACAAAGAGGATACTTCATAAAATAAGTCCATTTTTACAGACCACTGCATGCAGTAGTATAAAATCATCGCAATATTTTGTTCAGCATCATTTTTGGTAGACTGTCGGTTCCTGGAAGGCATAGTTTACTCTCCATTTATGAAGCACTACATAATGGTCTGAGATTGAAACACTAGATAATGGTACAGCAGAGATTTTGTAGTTGTTAAATAATTAATTTTGAGCTAGTAGCTTTTGTTAAGTATTGTGCAGTACTCGACAATATACAGTTTTGCTTTAAATCATGTATTATATTATGCTGTGTATCCTATTCCAACTCTGGTCACTTTATAGTGGATTAAAATAGTGATTCCTTCACAAGATTCAATTCTATTCCTGCAAAGACCCAATGCTTGCGTGAAGTGGTGATAACCTTTCTGGTTATAGATTATGATTGTATGTGTGTGGTTTTCTTTAACCCCTTCTAGACTAGTTTTCAGTGAAAGCCTGCCATCTTGTGGCTTTTAAAAATATGGGCTTTAGGGGAAAATCTGCTGAGATTTTAGTTGTATTGATACCAAAATGTGTAAGAAGTCTTCTCTTTAAGTTGTATTTTCTTATCATTTGGTTTATTTATTGATTGATTCATTTTCTTTTAATATTACAAGACTGTTTTAACATTTCAATTAACTAAAAATTCCTTTTTCAAATGTCAGTTGTAGAAATAATTTCTACATTAGCAGTTTTACCTAAGAATAGTTACTGAAAATTTTGATATTAAGACTTCCTATGTAACCATGATAATTACTTTAATGAGGAAAAAACTGTCCTTTAAAATAAAATAATTAGACAAACTATAGCCAAAGAAACTTTAATTTTATAATTTAGAATCCAATTTAATAAAAAGTTAATATTTAAAGAAAAAGAAAGCTCAGTTAAAACTTCATTTTGCTGGGTGTGGTGGCACACGCCTGTAATCCCAGCAGCTCGGTAGGCTGAGGCAGGAGGATCATGAGTTCAAAGTCAGTCTTAGCAACCATGAGGTGAGACCCTCTCTAAATAACATACAAAATAGGACTGGGGATGTGGCTTAGTGGTTGAGTGTCCCTGAGTTCAATCCCTGGTACCAAATAAATAAATAAATAAATAAAACTTCATTTTTTAGTAGTTAATAGTATAAAATAGTTTTTCTACAAAATATTAGAAAGGCCCCTATTTGTAGTTAGGGAAACTTCAAATCACTTCATTTAAGAAGTGGAAGTTGCTTTCAAGCTTCTTGGGGTCACTTATTAACATTTTTATACACACACACACACACACACACACACACACACACACTGTATACATGTATCTTGATGTTATATCACCAAGTGAAAAATACAGAACAAAAGCCTTTATGACTGATAACATTATTAAGTTATAAAATTGCTTCTTAAAATAACTTAATACTGACTGGAGGTGTAGCTTAGTCATAGAGCACTTGCCTAGCTTGCTCAAGATTCTGGGTTTGATCCCCAGTAACACCACCACCATTATCAACAGAAACATAATAATACAAAAATAATTTCATTCTTCTGTATTTAATCTCATTTTATATCTTGCCTGTCTCATATACATATTGGTTTTTTTGTTGCATTATATTTAAAATAAATTTCTTCAAAAATATCTTTTCTTAATGTCTCTTTATAGAAAAGGAAGAAATGTGTTCTTATTCAGATAACCAAGAGTGGTACTCTAGTAATCATGTGACCTTGAAGGAGAATGTTATTATCCACCAAAAACTCTAGATCTAATGTCCCTAATGTTAATAGTTTGGGTAACCCTTATTTAAACTGCCTCTTCTTTTATTTCTCACTTAAGCAAGCAAGGAGAACAATTCAAAATCGGGTATAATTTGATATCTGTGCTTTTTGAAATGTATTACAGTTATGCTAAGAAAGAATCTGACCTTAGTGGAGCCCAGATCAAACTTCGAGAATATGAAGCAGCACTGAACTCTAAAGATGCAGCTCTGGCTACTGCACTTGGTGACAAAAAAAGTTTAGAGGGAGACTTAGAGGATCTGAAAGATCAGATAGCTCAGGTAAGGTAAACTTTGCTTTTGAGCCGTATTTGGCACGTTAATTGCCATGCGTCTTAATCCTTGGTTTGATTGGTTGATTTTTAAAGGCTATATGTTTATTTTGGAATTTTATTTTATTTTATTTTATTTTTTAATGACTTGCCTGAAGAAAATCTTAAGGTATCTAACGTGCAAACTTGATCACCTCTCAGTCATTTATGAGGGTTATATAGATCTTGCCAGTCTTTCTTTCTTGCTTAGGTGCTTTGTCCTTTGCTATCAGAACCTATTTCATAGTTGTACCAAAATGTGAGGTGGGGAAAGAAAATGTTGCATTACTATTCCTTGCACATAGGAAAATATGAAAGTGGTTCACTAAAAATCATTGGTTTAATTTTTAAAATAGGAGTATTAGGCCTTTGCTCTATATCCTGTTGGCCATTACCATTTTGACAGGTGATCTGGTATGGTACCCTGTGGGTGGGACCAGCAAATGAACACACTATGTTAAAGGTTAAAATGAGGTAATCATACCTTGATAAATGTATAGAAATTGTAACATTTGATTTGATTCATATGTATTTTAAATTCATTGTTAAATGATTGCTGTGTAATTTTTATCACAATTTTTTTTCTTGTAATAGTTGGAAGCCTCTTTAACTGCTGCCAAAAAACAGTTAGCAGATGAAACTTTACTTAAAGTGGATTTGGAGAATCGTTGCCAGAGCCTTACTGAGGACTTGGAGTTTCGTAAAAACATGTACGAAGAGGTAATTATATATAATTTTACTTTTATAAAGAAAAAAAAAGTAAGACAAATTATTTAAATATATTTTATGATTTCTTTCCCACAAGAAATATATTAGCTGAAGGGAAAAGATTTGGGGATAGAAATTTTACAGGTAAACTGTTCAAGTTAATGCTACTAAAAAGACTTCATCTGGTCTGGGAGTATAGCTCAGTAGTAGAGCATTTGCCTAGTGTGCAGGAGGTCCTGGTTTGAATCCCGAGTACCTCTGAAATAAAGAAAATAAAAGACTGCATCTAAGAGGTCAAGCTATTAAGATAAACATATGATATCACTTCATCTGACTTATAAAGGCTTGGTCACAGAAGCTAATTACTTTGAACATGTTTAAGCATTTGCATTAGTTATCTCTTGCTGCTTAATAGAGTACTCCAAAATTTTAATCTAAATTGGTGGTTCTATTGCAGGATCTCATGAGGTTGCAAACTTTCAATTGGTCTAGAGGAACTGCTTCCTAGGCAGGAGATATCAGTTCCTTGCCACCTGGTCTCCATAGGGCTACTCATGATGTTGCCTTTCCCCAAGAATGAACCATGGGGGAGAGAGTGAGTGAGCAGGAGACCAAGAGAGAAGCCTCATTTTTTCTATAACTTAATTGTAGCAGTGACATGTACCATTTCCATACTGATTCATTGTGAGGAAGGAGATAGGGTATTATACTAGGATGTGAATACCTGGAGGCTGCAATCGTGGGGACCCATTTGAAGTCCAGCTGCTTACAGCAATCATAAGTATATATGAAAAATTTTAAATAGCATTTATAATCCTTAACTGCAGTGTCAAAGGTAGGTAGATGCAAAACATGCTAAACAGAGGAAATAGTAAAATTGAAGAAAGGTTAATGTATATTTCCTAAAAATTGAAAAAGATTGGAATTAGTAGTATAATTTTGAAAATAGTGATTATCAAAGACTTAATAGGAATCCATTGTAGCAGTTTAAAATATCTTTTTTAATTGAGAAAATAATATAAATCCATTTTTCTTAATGGTGTTTAAATAATTTAAATATGCATCTTTGGTGCCAGTTGTATTGGACAAGCAGATCTTGGATGACTCTTGAGTCTGTTTATTCTTTAAAAGGAAATGCTTATACTATTTTTTCTCCAAGGCATGATAAGGATCAAAGTGAAAGGCTGTTTGGAAGTACTTTGTGACCTATAGTGCTATTATATAATTCTTGACTAGTGTTGCTTTATAAAAGCAGTCTTGTTTGTTTTTTGCAGTGTGGAGATTGAACCTAGGGTCTTATGGCTGCTAGGCAAGTGCTTTACCACAAAATTAGATATTATGTGAAGTTGATTTATTTTTTTGTTTTGTACTTTTAAAATTGTCCCTGATGTATCATTGCTTATTTTTTGGTTATTATGTGTGGATTATCAGGAATAGATTATTTTTTTCTTGGAATTAAGGTCTCTGATTCTACCTAAAATTTGAAAAATGGCATCAGTAAAATGTAATTTAATATTTTTAGAGTGGGTACCATCTTTAATTTTAAAATATTTTTCTTAACTTTTTTTTCCTCCACATTGAAGTCACTTCAATAAATTGAATTTCCTTATTATGAACAGGGAAAAGAGCAGGGAGAAAAATGAAAGAGTAAGTGAGGTAGACAAAAGGCATACCATTAGTAGGTGTTCAATATTTGTCGAACCTTTTATTTGCAAGTTTTTATGATATAAGTATCATTTGCTAAACAGATGTGACCTCTGGGAGGTTGGTAGCAGAACTGGGATATGAACCCTGATTTTCCGATTTTTCTGCTTCTGTCAAGTTAATTTTCCTCTGCAATGGCTAGAAGAAAGGATGAGGAAATGTACTGGAAAATATATGCACCAAGATACATAAACACCAACTTCAGTGGGTTATACTGCCCTCTTGTGGCTTTTTAAATTATTGCCATTAAACAAATCTTTTCTTTTTATAGTGAGAAGCTGGAATGGAAATTTCATTCTTGCCCTTGTGTTCTTAGACACAGATTTTTCATTGCAGTTGTGTTTGGTTATTTCCTTAAAAATAGTGAAGGATCATGACTACTATAACTTTTCTTTAATAGTGAATTGTTATATGTAGTTGAGTTAGTCAAGTAATATTTTTAATAAGACCCTATCCCCTGTGTCAATTGATTGTGATAATTTAACAATAGTTAAAAAAGAGGCCATGTAAATTCTTTGCTCTGCCTATTACTATGTCCTAGATAATAATTTTATTGCAGATCAATCTTGACTTGTAGTTATCTGGACTGATAGTTTAACTCTCTATATGTATCTTTTTCACAGGTGTTCTTAGGATCATTAATTAAAACAATTTAGAAAAATAGTTACTGTTCAGTGTGTAATGTAGTATACTGTCACTATGGATACAGAGGTCATAGACAGCTGTATAAATATACAGCATGATTTAGTGATTTGCTGCTTACTTTAATGACTTGGGATACTGTCTAGTTATCCATGATTACATGGCATTTTGAAAAACTTTGTAAATAATCCAGAAGGTCATTTCATGCTTTTAGAGATATAAAAGAACAATATTCCTGAAAAGACATAGAAAATTCCTACAACTTGAGGTAATACCATTTTATGTTATTAATTCCATCTCAAAAATTTTCTCACCAGAAAACTGAGTCAACAAAGTATATCCATATGCCTGTCCTAGGACAGACATGAGGAAATTAGTGTGTAAAACTTCAAACAGCTCTAATAGTCCTCAGATTGTACCATTGCAGCCATGGTAAGTGACTTGGTTTTGTGTCATTTTTCTTCCCCAGGAGATTAATGAGACAAGAAGAAAGCATGAAACGCGCTTGGTAGAGGTGGATTCTGGACGTCAGATCGAGTATGAGTACAAGCTGGCTCAAGCCCTTCATGAGATGAGAGAGCAACATGATGCCCAAGTGAGGCTGTACAAGGAAGAGCTTGAGCAGACTTACCACGCCAAGGTGAGCATTCTTCACAGGGTTTGTTTTAACACCCAAAGGCAGTACTTCACAGTCACCCTGAAGTGACTGTTTTGTTGTTTATCTTAAATGATTCATTCAGTCTCTATCAATATAGAAAATGGATATTTTTTAAAATGTATTTTTCTATAACCTGTTATTACTAGAACTTTGTAGAAGAAAGGATCGTTTCAATTTTATTAGAGATAAAAGTTGCTCTTTTTGTCCTATTTATTACTCATTTCGTGTTGTAGTAGTTAAACCCAAGTGTCTGAAATATTTTTCTTCTAGTAACAAAGTACCAATCACGCTGCCCTAACATCCATTTAGTAGTAAATGAGTGTTGTATATCTTCTACTTCTGACATCCATATCATCATTGTACATAGACATGACCACTACACCTGGGTTTTTTTTTTGTACAAAGGCCAAATAGATAGTCTCTGATATTTCATCCTCTGTTATTATTATTTATTTAAAAAGTATTACAGGAATATTGTACTTCTAATAGCAAAAAAAGAAAAAAAAAATCAGGCTTTGCTGGTAAATGATTTTACTTCATGTGTTAAATGTTACTTGATTTAATTAAAAATAATTATTAGGGGCAAACTTAGAAAATGAGAGTGATAGTTATTGAAAATAATTTCCATTGCATGACCTCCAACTGTTCATTTTGGGTTTTAGTCATTTTATGAAGAAGCATTTGGCTCATGAAAGAGAGAACTTATTTAAGAGTACCTTCAGTTGTCAAGCAGTTACTGAGTGCTGGGCACTGAGCTAGACAGAGGAGCCTAAAGTGAGGATTAATCATAGGCTGTGTGGCTTAAAGGGAGCCAGTGAGGCAATGTAAAAATGTTCCTCACACACACACACCATACACAGTAGAATGTTATGGGCATTTGGAGGAATGTGATAATTACCTGAGGGACCGTCTGTGCTTCTGAAAGGGTGTATTTCTGTCTGGTGTGGAATAATCTGTTCTGTATTGGATTTGGTGGGTTAGAGGTACATGGTGTTTTCCTAAAAACATCATCATGCTTTATTAGCAGTGTTATCTTGTCATTAAAGGTTTAGTGGATGAAATATTGAAGTACTAAAACTGAAGACCCAGATACATTAATATTGTTAAAGCTCATATTTTAGGAAGTGAGTTCAAAAGTTAGACAGACAGACTTAAGGTAGTTCAAACCATGTCAGCAAACTTACTGATGCTTTTCCTGTTTCATCAACCAGTTACCAGCAGGACTTAGGTTTGAAATGTCTTTAGGTAAATCATGCTTCCTCATTTGTTAGTTTTAATTCACTTCATAAGACTGACTGTGACTTGCTGTGTCTCTTAGCTTGAGAATGCCAGATTGTCCTCAGAGATGAATACTTCTACTGTTAACAGTGCCAGAGAAGAACTGATGGAAAGTCGAATGAGAATTGAAAGCCTTTCATCTCAACTTTCTAATCTACAGAAAGAGGTAAATACCTTCTCCTGAGTAGAACTAAAGTTAAAATGGAAGGCCATCTCTACCACAGTGGTCTACCTGCTTTACCTGCCTGATGACACTTCTCTCTGTTTGTCACACATGATGGTATTATTTTGCACTCAGGTTTTCATAATTCTTTCCTAGACATTTTTGTTTTGCTTTGCATAAGCATCCTCTGAGGCAGATACTGTTATCCTAATTAATAGATTACATGGAGCTAAGGGACATGATGGTTTCTTCACTGGACCCACCCTAGGACCTAGCTTTTCTGCCCCATCCAATAACTTCCTCTCTACAGGGTGCTGTTCCTGACACAGTCCTTTTTTTGCTATGACTGGAAATCAAAATGATGCAAACTATGCAAAAAGTGGGCGGTGAATGCTTTGTGTTTCTAGACAAACTATTTGTGCTTAAAATACTTAATAATTAGGGTCTTAGGAAGTAGCATTAATATCTGAATTGGTTAAAAACTCAGTGGCTTCATTCATTCATTCATTCATTCATTGGTACATATAAGTGGCAAATGACAGCATTGCTGGCTATGTTGACTGGCTACCTGCCAGTCCATGGTGGTGTGCTTCAGGTTTAGTTTGAGCGGGCATGGACACAGCTTCAAGTCACTTCAGGCTACGGTGATGTCAATATGGATACAGAGGACATAGACAGCAGTATGAATATACAGCATGAGTTAGTGATTTGTTGCTTACTTTAATGACTTGGGAAGTAACTTCTTCCATTTTCCTTAAGGAAGGACATCTTTTTTTTTTTTTTTTTTTTTTTTTTTTAAGAGAGTATATCTTTTTTATGTATATTTTTTAGTTGTAGATGGACACGATACCTTATTTTATTTTATTTTTTTATTTTTATGTGGTGCTGAGAATTGAACCTAGTGTCTCATGTGTGCTAGGCAAGTGCTTTACCACTGAGCTGCAACCCCAGCCCAAGGAAGGACATCTTGTTTTGAATTTTTTTACAGAGGAATAAACTTTTATTTTACTCTTGATGAAAGTTTTCTTTTTTTTTTTTTTTAGTAAAAATAAAATCTTCTGATTATAAAACTCAGCACTTTTATTGTGGGAATCCAGAAAACAGTAGAAAATAGGTCAGATAAAATAGGTGATGTAAAAAATCGGTTTACATTGTCATAGGTACTTTATTATTTGATATATAAAATTCTAAATTAATTTAGAACTTTTTTTTATTGTAAACAAATGGGATACATGTTGTTTCTCTGTACATGGAGTAAAGGTGTACCGTTTGTGTAATCAGAAATTTACATAAGATAATGTTGTTTGATTCATTCTGTTTTTTTCCCTTCCCCCCCTACCCCTCCCACCCTTAGAACTGTTTTGTCCCGATAACATTTAAAAGTTTTCATGTAACACTGGAGCTAGAAGGACCTTGAGTTCATTTTGGTCCAACCCAGACCTAGGCGAGTTCAGTGACATACCTAGAACCTGCAGGCCAATAATTTTTTTTTCTTCTAGTCCCAGTATTTCTCTTTATACCTCACTCTTCTTAAAAGATTTTAAGAATAGACAGTTGCCTTCCATAGTCTGACTTATTATTTTTGTGCTGCTTCTCACTAATTTATAAACAATAGAAATTAGTTTTTTACAGTTTAGAAGTCTGGGAGGTCCAAGGCACCGCAGAGTGGGTATTGGTCGAGTGGCTATTTGCTGATTCCTAAATGGTACCACCTTCTCACTGTATCTTGTCCTCCCATGATGGAAGGGCAGATGAGCTCCCTTGAGCTTATTTTGTGAGGGCATTCACCCAAAGGCTTCATTCTTAATACCATTGCATTGGAGTTTAAGGTTTTAATATGCAAGACAGAGGGATGCAAACATTCAGACTACGGCACTATCTTAACAGATAGAAATAGGCCTCCCTGTTCTTATGCCGAGTTGATACTGCTTTTTTCCGTATAATTAATTACATTCTAGTCCTTGCCTTTTCCTCTGTTTTACTTTTCCCTACCTTTTTCCTTCCTTGCTTGTTGTCTGGTTTAGCTGTTGCTTAATCCACTTGAAATCATTTGGTGTAATATAGTCAGAGTTTCTTCTCTTGAGGTGGATATTCATTTTATAGATGAAGAAACTGAGACTCGTCTGTGGTTAAATAGCAGTAACCATGTCTAAAACTTGGTAGCCAGTTTTAGACCCAGGCTCAGGGTCTTTTACCTGTTTACCTGTTAATTGTGTTCCTATTCTTGCAAGTTTTTTTGTTAAACAGTGTCATGGCAAACTGCCTGGTGGTTTCTAGGCGCTAACTCTCTAGCAAATAGAGGAAAAGGAAAAGCCACACCCCCAGCCCAGTCCTTTTTAATTTTGAGATAAGGTCTTCCTAAGTTGCTGAAGTTAGCTTTTTTTTTTTTGGTGGTACTGGGGATTGAACTCAGAGCTTTAGTGCTTTCGAGGCAAGCACTCTACCAGCTGAGCTATCTCCCCAGCCTTTTTTTTTTTTTTGAAGTTGGCTTTGAATTTGTGATCTTCCTGCATTAGCCTCCAGAGTTGCTGAGATCACAGGCATGTACCACGGCACCCACCTCAAAATAAAAAGCTTCTTGGGAGTCTTTTTTTTTTTTTCCTCTTTCATTACTAGTTACAGATTTTATGATAAAGAATATATTTTGATAAATGTTTTCATTAGTTGTTGGAAAGTTTTAGGTTTAGGAAAAAATCATCCAAAAGAAAAAAAAAATGATCTCTTAATATTTTCTTATTGTTTATCTTGATCATTTTTGTTGTTGAGTCATACCAGTTTCATCATGCTGTCAGTTGGGCCATAGAGTTTCCTTTTGGTTATATGACTCATGTTAGTGAAGTACTTCTTGAATTTTACTTAAAATAATGAGATAGCCCTTAAAATATTGGTTTTAGAATATATGGTTTAAATATGTAGATGGGTAGTAGTTATGTTTTAGAATTAGGAGTTTCACACATTACTTATAATATTTCTAGATTTTAGGTTTTAGCAAAATTAATTGGCTATTCAGTGTCTGCTTGCCTTGCAGAAGAGTCTATAGTGTCAAAGCACCTCTGGATTTTTTTTTTTTCTTTTTCTTGATACCCATATTCTACAGACTTTTACTGCAGCTAGACCAATATAAACCAGAACAATTATGTTACAAATTATTTTAAAAATCTAAGATCACTGTAAGTCAGTCATAAAATTTTTGTGGCAGACAAGATCTTAGAGGTATCTAATTTGATCCCTTCATTTTACAAATGTGGAAACTGATTTAGTGAGGTTATTTAGAGGTTGCCAAGGTCTCATAGGTAATGAATGGCTGATTGGGAAAGCGTCAGGGTCTAACTTCTCATACTCTTCCTACATTTACACAAAGCATATATGTATATTACACAACAAGTATAAGTATTCAGCACAGAGCTTAAATATTTCTATTTAAAATACAAAAAAATCAGCGTAACTTCAAACTTTGTTACACCTAGATTATGATTTTTACCTCTTAAGGTGAAAGGTGGTCAAGTATAGAGACATTTTTGGGTTTGCAAGTCTGGGCTCAGGTTACCCTGAATCTTGAATAGTTTGTTTCTAGTCATCTATCTTTGGATTTCACCTTGTGGCCCATTCTGTCCTTTGCCTCCTAAGTGTGAAGTAAAGCGAAGAGATTAAGTATAAGACCATGGGTGGAGGAATGGATTTCTTATTATATAGCATAGTTTATGCAAATGCAGTTAAATGCAAGTTCCCTGAGGCACAAGGACTCTGTTTTTAATGTGTACTATCAATCTTTTTTATGCTTTATTTAGTACATTATAGTTATACATAATAGTTGGGTTCATTTTGACATAATCATACATGCATGAAGTTTTATTTCTTCCATTTCAGTTCCTGGTGCCTCCTGTTTCTCTCTGCTTCTCCCTCTTCTATTTCCTTTCCTCTGCTTTACTGCACTTCCATTTATTTATGCATGTATGTTTTGTTTTTTAGTACCAGGGATTGAACTCAAGGGTGCTTTACCACTGAGCTAGATCCCCAGCCCTGTTGATTTTTTTTGAGACAGGGTCTTAGTTGCTTAGGGCTTCTATAAGTTGCTGAGGTTGGCCTTGGACTTGCTATCTTCCTACCTCAGCTTCCCGAGTTGCTGGGATAATAGATGTGTGCCACCATACCTGGCTTTATCTATTTATTTTTAATTGGTGCTTTATATGTATAGTATCAATCTTAAAGGAATGCCTGTTTCTAATACAGAATGTCAGATGATACTCTGGAATTTTGTTAATTGATTGATCAATTATTTTTCAAATAGTTTTATTATTTTGACCTAATTTTAGATCTATAGAAATGTTAGAATGGTAGTACAGATAGTTCTTGTATATCCCTCATCTAATTTCTCCCATTGTTAGCATTTTTCATTACCATGAAATGTTTATTAAAACTAAGAAACTGAGAGTAGTGTATTAATAGTAACTAGACTCCAGACTATTTCGATTTCACCAGTTTTTCTGTTATTATCCTCTTTGTGTTACAGGGTACCTCATGCCTCCCTAGTCTCCCCTGGTCTTGACAGTGGCTTTCCTTGTTTTTCATGATCTTGAATCTTGAGGAGGACTACCAGGTATCCCATAGACTATTCTTCAGTCTGGGTTTTTCTGGTGTTTTTCACATGATTAGAACCAGGTTTTGGGTTTTAAGTGCTTGCTGTCTTGTCACATCATATCAGGGACTACATGAAAATCACTGGTGATATGTGGTTACAGTAGTGTAACCTGTAGTACATGTTTCTCCACTGTCAAAAGATTTAGTATTATTTCCATTTCATACTCTTCGTGGGAAGCAAGTCACTAAGTTCAGCCCACCCTCAAGAGTAAAGGGCAGGAATTAAGCTGCACATCCTGGTGGAACTCTAAAGATTTATCTTCCCCCTTTTATTAAGTTTAATTTTATCAGCATAGACTTAACGGGCATTTAGTTTGTATTTTGGGTTTTAATTCAATGCTATTTTATTTCATTGGTTTAGATTGTTTCACATATGGAAATAACTGTCAGGTTCAATACCGTGTACCATCCTTTTTGAATACTTCTTCACTGTTGGGTACTATAAGATATTCTAGGGTCATTGTGTATTTGCTCTGCCCTAGAGTTAGTTATCCATCTCTCCAAAGAGCCGTGGCTCTTTTCATTGGGAATGTTATGTAGAAATTAAGATCTGGGCTGAGTATGCTCATTAGTACTGGAATGTTATTGCTTCTTGGTCCTCTCATAGACAGAACTGGGTAATACGTGTATGTCTGCTAACCCATGTATTCACACATATATCTGTAATTGTTTTTATTTGTCTAATATATGTATTAAGCTGAACATGTGTTCTTACAGATGTCTGATTTGAATCTAATACCACAGGGTTCATTTTTGGCTTCATTTTCCGCTTATCTGTAACTTTTCTCTCAGAGTGAAAAACCTGGTTTCTGCCATCTATTTGCTTATTTGTTGAGTTCCACTATGTGTCTAAAACAGTTACAAATTTTTCATCTGTACCTTCATAAGGAATGAATTTGCTACCAGGAGTACAGTATTTATTATAGTGTGTGGTTTCCTTTGTCTCTAGCTTTCCAGATATAATTTTTATATAGTAGGTGCCCTTTCTTTCCTCTGGTGCAACCAGTTGTGATTCTGAGGGCTTGAGCTTCCCATCAGTCTTTTCGAGTTGATTACCTTGTCATTTGCTGAGGCTACTAAGATGAATTCTGTCATGGAGAAATGCAGGAGGATAATTACCCAGTTGAGGTACAAGGTTTATAAGATGAACTTACTGGCATAGGATGTGTGGTTTTTTTGTTTGTTTGTTTTTTCATTTTTATGCCAAATGTAAAGCTTCTGTATTTACAGTAATATTTTGCAAATTACCCTTTATCATATGTTCTCTGTAATCAAGCATGAGAAACCATAGCAATTCTAAGGAGACAATATATAGTGCCTTCTATGTAATGATCCATACCCCTTTTCTTTGGTTTCTAAATATTCCTCAGCAATTATCCAAAACATACTTTCACTCATCTTTAGATTTCTTTCGTGAATGAATTTTTCTATCTTTTTAGTCTTTAAATAATTTATACTTTTGAAAAAGGGCCTTGTAGGGAAGCCAGACTTGATTTTTAACTATAATTACAGCTTAAATTTTGTTTGGTGAAATTCAGAGAAATTATATATACATTTACAAACTTTTATTTGAGAAATATTTCTTTTTTCATTCTTTAATTAGCCAAAACTCTCCTGAGATCTGTTTTATATTTTAGGAATTTTGGTTTTTAATTTCTAAAAATCAAAATCTTAAATTCTGATGAGTTTGAGATTCCATAGGGCTGTTTTCCAAGTCCAGGAAATGTTTTAAAATAACTGCCTTGTGCTAACATTGGAATGTTCCTAGAAAGTAAATGTGTTTCTTTGAATCTGAAGTCTAGAGCATGTTTGGAACGGATTCAAGAGTTGGAGGACTTGCTTGCTAAAGAAAGAGACAACTCTCGCCGCATGCTGTCTGACAAAGAGAGAGAGATGGCGGAAATAAGGGATCAGATGCAGCAACAGCTGAATGATTATGAACAACTTCTTGATGTTAAACTCGCCCTGGACATGGAAATCAGTGCTTACAGGAAACTCCTAGAAGGAGAAGAAGAACGGTAAGGAATTCAAAGGTCACCCTGCCTTACAGTCTGTTTTCTGCTCCCATTCTTTTTACTTAAGGAAAGTAAAATAAGGATTAAAAAGAAATAAGGCAGCATAGTTTTTTTCTTTTTTCTGTTTTTAACATCTAGATATAAAAGGTAGCAATAGATCATATTTCTGGTTTGACAATGGAACATGTTGGTCAAGCAGTCTTGGCTTATTATTGTTACTTTAAATGTTCGACGGTTTCAGAATGTATGCTTTCCTTTGAGATTTTAAATATTTTGATAATTTAATATGTTGTAGAATACTGTATTTGCTGAAAGAAAGTTTGTACTTACATTTCAGATCTGGTTAGTATGTAAATCCTTCTGATACCTGTTCTCAGAAGAGTTTCAAGGACAAAGTGGCCAATGTAGGTTAAAAAACTAGTCAATTTAATATTATGTAAATTACAACTACATAAGAATACAGGTATGAAAAGAAAAAAAGAACATTGAAATTACTACTCCTTTAAAAAAAAAAAAAATTGGGCATCCTAGCATAAATAAATGTTCTTTTAGTTAAGATATTTATATCAGCTTTGTCTCACAGATTGTCAGTAATATTTTACTTTAGAAATGCATTTACTAGATATTAATTGTCCTTTTAAAATTTTTAGGTAAGAAACCAGGGTGCTTATATTTCATAAAGAGAATATTATTTTTTCCTTTTAGATTGAAACTCTCTCCAAGCCCTTCTTCCCGTGTTACAGTGTCCCGCGCATCCTCAAGTCGCAGTGTGCGCACAACTAGAGGAAAGCGGAAGAGAGTTGATGTGGAAGAATCAGAGGCCAGCAGTAGTGTCAGCATCTCTCATTCCGCTTCAGCCACTGGGAATGTGTGCATTGAAGAGATAGATGTTGATGGGAAATTTATTCGGTTGAAGAATACTTCTGAACAGGTTAAAGAATAGACCCTCCTTTCTTGTTTTTTTTTTCTCCCTAGCAAATCTTTGCAGACTGGTGGGCTGTTGTGCAGTTGTAACAGCTCTTCATCTATTATTTGGATTCAGTAAATCTTCATGGAATAAGGGTTTCCCTCCTTTTTACTTAAGTTCATGAAATAAAGTAAAAATTAAAATGGGAGACTGAGAAATAGGTGGTTCCAGTTCCTTTTGTGGTTTCAAGCTTTTCTTCATTAACCCTTTATAGAGCCAGGACTTTTTTTCACACTTGACCATTTTGTCACAGTGGCCTTCCCAAGGATGAATTATTACTTTGCCCTAGCCAGATTTGTGAAAAAGTAGGAGGAATTGAGGTGAAAGTGGTAGATATCCTTTCACAGTATTAATGAAAACTTTTTGAAAGAAGGAAGTAGGAGCCCAGACTCAAAAAGGAGTATTTTTCTCTCTAAATAAATGAATGAATGTACATTGATTTAATTTATATCAAAAATAGTATGAAGCCCTAAAGTTTTGTTTAATGGTGAACATAAAATATTCATAGCAGGGACTTCTGAAGTTTAGAGCCAGGGCTTAAGGAATTCAGTAGTCCCTGGCTTGGGCTGTGAAGGTGAGAGCTTATGCTGGAGGAAGTTAAGGTCTGGGGATGCAGTGGGATGAATGCCACTACCTGAAGCATATGTTCGGGGTCTTCCAAAAGTCTTTGTGAAAATCACTTTTTCTCAGCAGAAATATTAAAACTGTTCTGCATGTACATGGACGAATAAATAATTTTAATAAGTACAAGAATGCTTGCAGTTCCAGTACTAAGGAGATAGGCTCTAAGGCTTCTTGATCACAACTTTAAAAGCTAAGAGCAGAGTTGCTTCTATTATTTTTTTTTTTTTGTGGGGGGGACCGGGGGTACTTGGGATTGAACTCAGGGGCACTCAACCACTGAGCCACATTCCCAGCCCTATTTTGTATTTTATTTAAGAGACAGAGTCTCACGGAGTCGCTTAGTGCCTCACTTTTGCTGAGGCTGGCTTTGAACTTGGGATCCTCCTACCTCAGCCTCCTTAGCCACTGGGATTATAGACGTCTTACCATGCCCAGATGTGCGTCTGTTGCTTTATAGAAGTCATACTACTGTTCTTCACAAGGCATAGTAGCCAGGTTTGGAGCTGTTTGGGAAGTGACCATCAAGCTGGTTTATTCTCACTGTTGAGTTGGAGGTGGATACACATGCTTCTGTACCTTTCCTAGTTTGTCAGGCAGCACTGGGCAGTGGGGAGCTTTATTATAGCTGTCACTTAGGTCAGGCTCATTTCATCATAGCCTGGTTTTGAGTTTTAAGGTAAAATAGCTAACTGAGTGGAAGTGGCATAGATGAAAAAGAAAAAAGATTTTCTTTCTTCTGTTTTTAAGCTGTCCTTATTTTTAAAAAAATGTAAAATCATCAAATATTAGATATTTATAATTGTGATTATTATGGTTAAATTAAATTTAAAAGACCTACCTGATCTAGCAGTGAATATGACCATTTAATTGGTTTGGTTCACACTCTTCCAGTTTGTCCTCTTTAAAACCTTAATAGTTAACTGTATCATCTTTGTAGTTATTATTTTGTTGAATGACAAAAATCATGTTTTCTTTTTGTAATAGGAAGATACGAATTGTGGGAAGACAGCCATAGAGCTGTCTTATTTTTAAAACCTGTGAATTTGTGTATTAGATTATTCTGTAACTTTCTGTACATTTGAAATAACCTTGTTATGTTTTCTACTGTGAATAGGATCAACCAATGGGAGGCTGGGAAATGATCAGAAAAATTGGAGACACATCAGTCAGTTACAAATATACCTCAAGATATGTGCTAAAGGCAGGCCAGACTGTTACAGTAAGTGAATTTAGTCATCATTTAGTTAACTTCATTGTCTTAAGTAATAGAAAAAGTAATTCAAAAAAATTTTGGCCTAAAGAGAAGTGTTTTAGAAATGAGTATTAAAACATCTTTGACATTATCAGGGCCTTATAAGTGCTATTAAAGATTTTTAAAATTCTATCTTACTGAGAGTTTGAATTCTTTTCTCTTGTCTCTTCCAGTAGACACAAAATAGCTGTCTCTCCACTGATACTTGTAGCCTTATGTAATTTAGGAGCTACTGTTTGGCACAAATGGTTAGGAAGTTAACATTGCTTAAAATGGTAATCACCTAAGCCACCTTGGGCAAGGTTCAGAGTCATTTGAGTAGTGTTTGGTGTCCATATTCCACCTCACCCTCAGCTATTCTTGGGGTTGAGGTATGGGCCTGTATTTTAAACCGAAGTCTTGTGTTACATACTCTTGTAAAGAATCACTTTTGTCATTTTGTTTTCCAACATTATATTTTAACATAGTATGGTTTTTGCATAGTATCAAAGTTTCTAGATTTAGAGAGATGGGCTAATTGGTATTCTGACTATTTTGACTTCTAAGCGACTGTGTACTGGTTTGTCCTAATACACTACATCTTTAATAGTTGCTTAAATACTATTCACTCACTTCTTAGAGAAGTGTGCATCTTTTGAATCAACGTAAGTGTCCTTTCCTTTGACTTAGTAAGTAGATTTAACAAACAATAAATACACTAACTTTGATATAGCAGCCAAAGAGGCACTATTTTCATCCCTAAAGAGTGTAGATAGAGGTAAGTGTCCTTTTTTTATGGAGTCCTCT
The DNA here is from genome assembly GCF_902686455.1 of Sciurus vulgaris. Classification (NCBI taxonomy): domain Eukaryota; kingdom Metazoa; phylum Chordata; class Mammalia; order Rodentia; family Sciuridae; genus Sciurus; species Sciurus vulgaris. The sequence goes on from NC_136466.1 coordinate 57,041,081, forward strand.
TATTTTAAACATTTTTTTAAACAACGTTTATAATTTTGATTGATGCAAACCTTAATGTTCTATCTAGGTCAAAGCTCAAAATACAGGTTAAAACTGCTCACAAGTATTTGGAAAGCTTGATGCCACTTTGTGAAAATATCAGGTGCTAATTTTGTAATAAAGAGTAAAATTGAGAACAAATATTCTAACTACATGATCTTCTCTTTAGTAATTATTATATTGAGAGAAATTTGCTCAGTTGTTTTATATATCTTAGGAAAGCTACATAATGTGAAAAGAATCCAACAGTTTAATTCAGATTTCGAATGTTCTCTTTCTCTCTAAAATAATATGAAGCCATTATGCCAGTCATCTGTTTTTCCACTGGATGTACTATCTGATGGACTAAAACTAGGTAGATCTTATAGGTCTAGTGGAGGGATCATTTATCATATTAAATAATGTATTACATTTTTTTTTCCAGTAGCTCCCATTAAATGGATAAGAAACTTTGGGGGTCACGGGGGTGATGTTTTTATAAAATTGTACAAGGCAAAAGCAAAGATCAGTTTAAAACTCTAGAACAGAAACCTGAGAAACCTATGTATAATTTTAAATTTTCTTATAGCCATATTTTTAAAAGTAAATTAATTTTAGAAATTTTATTTAACCCAGTATTTATAAAATACTCTAATTTCAGTGTGTAATGAATACATATAAAAATTACTGGTCAGGTATGTTCCATTCTTTTTTCTAGCTACATTTTTGAAATCTGGTACATATTTTATCCTTTCAGCACATCTCAATTTGTCTAGCCACCTTTCATGTACTTGGAAACCCATGTGTGGCTGCCATATTGTTCTAGGACATGTTAGTCTTAGGTTATTATTAGAAGGTCACTGAGGTTTTGACTATTATCAATCATTATTAACACTAAAGCAACTATGTAATTCCATATACATTAGTGAAAAGTATTGTAAGAAATTAGGAAAACACATCCGTGTAATCTGAAAATGACTCTAATCCAGTTTTTTCATCCCAGTAAATGCCCCTTTCTATTTGTAAAGCTGATGAATGCTCTGGATGTTTCAAATGAGCACTTAAAAGGTAAAGACTTTTTCCTAATAAGTAATTCACAGATTTTTCTCCCCATAATTAAATATTCCTCCCTCTGCCATCTCCAACTTCCCTTTTGTAATCATAAAGTCTTTTATATTATATGACAATTTATAGATTTCAGATTTTTTTCTATCCATTTTCATATGATGTTTATAAAAGACCAAGGCTGGTCATATCCCTGTGGCAGAGGACATTGGGACTGATTGAGATGTAGTGATTTGTCTGGTATCCAAGCCTAGGTTTTCTGACTGCCAAGTTTTCTCCACTCTACGTATTCTCTTCTGCCAACAAATACTTGGGGGAAAAAAAAAGAAGGAAGAATTTCCATGCTGATGAGAAGGGAAATATAATTATTTTCTTTCTTTGGTCTATTTCAATAACAATTGCTTTCCCATTTTTTTGCATTCTTTTTGGAGTTCAATCCTCAGATAATCTGGGGTATTATTATACTATCTCTGTTTGAATATATATCAGTCTTCATAAGAGTATTGTAGATAAGCTGTCTGCTCCAGAACGTCTTTTAATTCCTACTGTTGACAACTGGAGGACACTATAGGAGGGGGTCAGAAGACTTTCAGTGAAAGGATGGCCCATGAACTATGGAATAATAGAATGCTAAGGCTGTTGTTATTGAGTGAGCCAGCCCCTTTATATGGATAAATCACTTCCTCTTCACAGCAATCTCACCTGTTATAGGTACCAGTTATGCCCCATTTTATGGATTTTGTGGTGCGTATAGTAACTAGGATATGAATCTTGGCAGCTTCACTTCAGGAACCAGTGTATCAACAAGTTCATTTATCATGGGAGCTGCGGTCTTCAGAAGCTCTGCAGTTCTGGATACACGACTAGTTGACACAGCAACTTGGAAACTGGGCAGAGTTCTCAGACTTTTAGAAGTAGGAGTTTGTTGCTGTCATTGGCATGTGGGAGAGCTGGCTTCTGCATATACTAATGTATTTTCTTTTCCAGATTTGGGCTGCAAATGCTGGTGTCACGGCCAGTCCTCCCACTGACCTCATCTGGAAGAACCAGAATTCTTGGGGCACTGGTGAAGATGTGAAGGTTATATTGAAAAATTCTCAGGGAGAGGTATGGTTTATACTGCTGCAATGTTGATTTCACCTGCAAGTTCATCTTACTATGATTTCTTCTCAGAAGTCAAATTACAAAGTGAAGTTATTGTTGCTTAAATGAGACCAAGGCTGCTAAGTAAATCAAAATGAGTAAATCAGAACTACAAATTTTGGGAATAAAATGAGTGCATCATAGAGTATTAGTGATTAGCACAGGCTCTAATTGTTTGTGTCCCCTCTTTGTTGGTCTCCACTGCAAATTGGCTTTGGAGCCTGAGCAAGTTACCTTACTTCTGATTTTTTCCCACTTTTAAGTAGATAATTAACGTGACTGTGTAAATGAGATATTAATATAAATGAGATAATCCTTTGAAAATGCTTGAAATAGTATCTGGCAAGGTACGCTCATCTCATTAGTGCTTATGTTATTAACCTTTTTAGTAGCTCTCAGGGTGCTCATGAAATAGTTTGAAGATTGAGGAATGTACATGTCGTCATGCTTTCAGCATGTCAGTCCTAGAAAATTCTTGTTAAAGAACCTTACCTCCCCACACTGCCATGTGTGCACGCACACACATACACATGTATCTTTGTAATTAAGCAGCTAAAGCTGCTTTGGAGCTGGTAAAGAATGGCTTCATCCTTGTCTCTACCTAGCTGTCTTATTTGGGTGCTGTACAAAATGTCAGTGGGCCTTTGTTTAGAATTCAGGAGTCCTTCCTTTGTTGCACTTGCCATAAACATGTTCATGGGGCTTGTAGCATGAGTTCAGGTGGTTCGTGCCTCTCATTTTCCTCCTAGTTGCAGTGCTACTGCTTCATTGCTCTCTGTTTGCCTTCAGAGCCCTAAGCTGGCTTGTGAGGAAGTCCTAGCCTCAGTGCCTTGTTCTGACACTTAAATAGGTTCTGACTTTCATCCTGCCTTTAGGTTGACAGGCTCTGCTGGTTCCTGTTTTACAATGGGACCAGTACACTCTTCAGACTGAGTGATATTGAAAAGGGATTTATAGGAGAATATTACGTTGACCATATTTGTAAGCCCAAGCTTACTCATTTATTTGGAAAATCCCAAGCATCTGCTAGCTACCCTGTTCTAAGAATATAGCAAAAAAGAAGCCAGTCATGTTTTCTCCCATCATGGAGCTTCCATTCTAGAGTGAATGAGAGAAACCAGCAAATAAGATAAAGTGATGAATATTTCTAAAAAATGCAAGACTGTCTTAAAGAAGTAGATCTGCTTTACATAGTGTAAACCTGAAAGATGAGAAAGAGCCAGCCATTGTGCAAACAGAAAAAAATATTCCCAAGTAGAAGAGATAGCAGAAGAGTTTGAAGGAAAGATTGCCAGCGTGGCTGTCAGAGACTAATGGGGAAGGCAGTGCCAGTCAGCAGGGGCAGATTGTGTAGGTTCTGATGAGAAGTGTAGATCTTACTTTGAATGCAAGTGGAAGGCTGTTAGAGGGCTTTTAGAATGACATGGTAAGACGAGCAAGGTGAAGGAGGAAAATTTGCTGTTGTGCAAGTTGTTAGGGGAATAAAGGTAAGCAAAGGCAAAAACAACCAAGGAGAATACTTTAAGCTGAGATGGTTTTCTAGGTATAAGAGAAGTAAACCAGTTGAATGATATTTGGAAGTAGAGTTGATAGGATGCACTGATGAGGTTAAATTTGAGGAACACTCCCTTTTGCAAGTATCACTGGTACAGCAGCAGCTAAAATGAGGTTCAATCCGTTTGTGACTTCTCACCAAAGCAAGAATTGTAAAAAGCATTTCAGTGCACCCTCCCACATTTGCAGAAAGATTGTCTTCCCTTCTTCCCAGAGAGCTAAGACAGAAGTTCAGTCATGTCCCATCCAAAAGGAGGATGAAGTTCAGGTAGTGTGAGGACACTGCAGGTCAGCAGATTTGACAAAATGTTCCAGGTTTACAGCAAGAAATAAGTCATCCACATACACATGGGTGTAGCAGTGGGAAAAGGCAGATGGCATAATTGCCTATGTGGGCACCTGCCCCTATAAGGTGGTTATCACCAGACTAATGCTGGACCAAGACCAGATCTTGGAATGGAAAGCACCCATCTTATCAAGTAGGAAAGGCAAAGGGCAGGTATAAGGAAGAAACAATTGAAAGATGCAGTAATAAAATAATCTTATATCCAACTTATATTAAAAACTGCTGAAATGAAAAAAATATTTATATAGATGAGAGGGATGTGAAAGGACAGGAATTCAGTTGACCCCTAGTTTGTTTGGGTAGCCAGATAGTCCTAGTACCACTAGTAACTAGTACTGAGAATCAGTGGACTTGGTCGGGTGAAAGAACAAGAGGTGATTTCTGTGGTGTAATCCTACATCATGTACAGCCAGAAGAACGCGAAGTTACAGTCCATTTATATATGATGTGTCAAAATGCATTCTTTTGTCACGTATAACTAATTAGAAATAATTTAAAAAGAGAGCGAGACATCTTCTGGCCACATCAAGTTTGAGATGTTGTTGGATATGTGAGTGAAGCTGTCTAGAGGTGTGTGTGGGGGGGTCCTCATCACACAGATGCTATCTAAAGTTACCATTCTGGCTAACTACAAAAAGGTCAGTAAAGAAGAAAAGAGAATCCACAATAAGTCCCAGAGATTAGCAACATTTCTAGGAATAAGTTACAGCTAAAAAAAAGGTTGGAAGGCACAGCCAGTGAAGTAGAAGGAGAACAAGGAGTGTGGTATTGGGAGAACAGAGAGAAATACCTGTGAAGGAGGAGGAAGTGTTCAGCAGATCCAGTCACAGCAGAACTCCAGCTGCAGACCTCTCCCCACAGTGCTTTTCAAATTGTCCTTGCTCACTAGAGGAAGCATGTCGAAGGTGGGGCCTGTTCTGATCCATCTTGACGCTGTGTCTGGCTTGTAACAGGCATCCAGTTATCACTCCAGTTCAGAGAAACAAGGTAAATACAGCATTTGTTAAGGTAGTCTGAGGCGTTTACGTAAGAAGTCCTGTTCTGGCCATCTTCCCATCCATTCTACCTTCACTGTAAACTACTCTGCATAAGGAATTCTTGTCTGCTAGATGAGGAGTGCCCTTGATCTCAGACTGAAAATGAAATGGCATCTGATTTTTTTTTCACTGTAGAATTTAGTACAGTTCTTAGTACAGTGAGATTTTGGGGTATAACTGGGAAATTTACCTCCTAATACCTCATGGGTTCTCAGGGTACAGGGTAGTGTACCAATGCCTTCAGTAATTCACAGACTTGAGGGTGCTAGGTGTTCTATTCTCCATTGAAGCCCTTGCTCATTTCCTGCCTTACACTTGTGGGAATTCTGCCCAGCTGTGGTATGTGCCGCCACCCCACCGCTGGAATTAACTGCTGCTCCTATGCTGGTAGCTCCCCCTGAACATTGGAAATTGGCAAATAGGCGTCTCTCTCAAAACATAGATAAGAGTGATAATTTGCTCGGATCCAAAAGCACTGTTATGCGGTACCTGGAGATTGAATAGACTTTTGTGAACCGTGTAATCTAGTCACCATCTCTACCATTTTTTTCCCATGTGAAAGGTGTTCAAAGTTAGAAACAGACTTATGGTAGGATACTTGAAGTGTAGTAGCAGTTATCATGACATGGAGTGCGTCTTGAAGCAGTATTACTGATGACATTTCAATACAGCTAACCAAAGCTTAGGCTTCCTTTCCTAATGCAAACACTGAGTATTATATAGATTTTTAGAGATTGTTTAGCTCACTGATATTCCATATAGGCACTTTGCATTGGATTAATTGGTTTTTAAATGTTATAAAATGAAAAGTACTTAACAGCAGGCTTACATTAAAAGTAGTTGTGTTGAGATAATTCATAATTAATGATGTTGAGCAGGTTACTGTTTCCTAAGCTTCTTGTTGGGGTTAATAGTCTTAAGTTACATCAAGAGCCTTTTGAACCAGTGCTGTATGTAGGAGCTGAGCATGCAGGTCTGCAACAGCGGATTTTCTTACCTCTTTTTTTCTCAATGTCGGTGAGTTGAGGAAAGCTGGGTACTGTACAAGTTTTTTGAGAACCTTTTTTCTGTTTAACATGCTGCCATCTCTTAGTTGATATCTTCATCCAAAGAATAATGGCCAGGTGTGGTAGTGCACCTGTAATCCCAGCAGCTCAGGAGGCTGAGACAGGAGGGTCGAAGAGTTCGAAGCCAGCCTCAGCAATAGTGAGGCACTAAGCAACTCAGTGAGATCCTGTTTCTAAATAAAATACAAAATAGGGCTGATGATGTAGATCAGTGGTCAAGTGCCCCTGAGTTCAATTCTCAGTACCAAACAAAACAAAAAAATCATAGTGGATCTGAGGAGTCACATTTTTTATTAATTTGGTTAAGACAGACTGATTTCACAGAAGTTGAAGTTTCTGGTTTGAGAGCGTGGAAGTGACCCATCTTCCTCAGTCCTGCATCAATAATCAAAATCCTATCCTACTATCTTACTTGATTTATAAAATATATCCTTGGACATTTCAAATTGAAATCTCATAACACTAGCTTTTTAGTTTCTTCCTCTTTGATTTCAAACTAGATGGTCTGTTGAATTTCAGATTAGTTTTTGTGAAAGTAAATTTACTCTTTCTGCTGTGGCATTATCTTTCTTGAGTGACCTTAGGACAGGGTACAGAATAAAATTAGATGCTCTGAACACTCTCTAGGACACACTCATTTACTAGCTGTCAGATCATCAGGTTGTCCTTGTGCTTAAACAAAAACACTGCAGCATTTATCCAAGTCAGCATTCTTTACAGGAAAGTGATCTGTGTTTTGAGTGGAAGTAGTTGCTTTCTTCTGTCCCTCTAGTGAAGGGTAGGAGATCTATTCTTGTGCAGAATAAATTGGGACCTCACTAGTAGATTATTAGTAATTAGTGCTAATCCATCTTGATTCCATTTCCTTCATGAGGAATAAGTTGCCAAAGGAATGAAAGGAGCTTTCTTTTCATTCACTGCTCAGGTGGTCCTTTTGCCACCATGGTCCTTGAGATCACAACTGTTGACATCTAGCTTCATTTTACTCAGCATTTATTTAGCACCATCTCTTTGCTCTGAGCTAAGATCTTTAAGCTGAATTTTTGTCGAGTTTTATAAAGAATTGAGTGTGCCAAATCATTTACACAGAATTCTTAGTAACAGAGTGGAATCAAAAGCATTGGGAACTTCTCGGCAGGTATTTCAAATTGGACACCAGTAGGTTCCCTGCAGGGAAAATTGATATTCTAAGAACTGCTATTAATTGTGTGAAAAAATTCCAGTTCAGTAGCTAAGCTGCTGAGAGAATGGCTTTTTTTTTTTTTTTTTTTTTTAATAACCCTTTAACCCTTGATATGAGAAAGCTGTTTTTAAGAAATAAATAAATAAAAATAAAAATAAAAAAGGCCCCGCTCCCCTACATCTTTGTGATTAAACTCTCTTGTTTTTAGGAGGTTGCGCAAAGAAGTACAGTCTTTAAAACAACTATACCCGAAGAGGAAGAGGAGGAGGAAGAGCCAACCGGAGTGGTTGTGGAGGAAGAAATTTTCCACCAGCAGGTATTATTCTTTTACATTTAATTTTTATTAATAGAATTACATGAAAGTCTCTCATGTGGGTCCCCTCCCCCATTGATAAACCAGAGTAGTGGTCTAACAAGTGGGGGATTATACCTCCCAAACATATTCATGGTGGTGCTTTAGGCCACTAGTATATGTTAGCACACTTATTTTCTTCCTCATTCTATCAAATTTCAGTTTTGTTTTCTACATACATATGGTAGGGCATATATATTACTCATAAATAAGTATAAATAGATTGGTGTGCATGCCCTGAAACTTAGTTACTGTTGGGTTCTATGATTGAAAAGTTGAGGTCACTAAATTAGAGCAAGCATTTGCATATAAACTGGAAAAAAAAAAGGTGATATTCAGCTACAATGTGGAACAAAATTCCTGCAATAATAAGTTTCTAATTATTACCTAATTGCAAGATAGATTTTGGCTGGTGTTAGGGTTTTTGAGAGCCCTTGAAATAAAGAAACTCCAGATTTGGTTTTAATTTGTTAAATTGGAATTATTAATAATGAATGAGCCTTTAGTTTATATTCTCAGGCTGTTTGAGTCTGGTCATTAAACTGAGTCCTTATCCTTACCCTGATAAGACTTCATCTCTGTGTCTCCAGATTTATAATCTAGGTATGCATAGTTTCATGAGCCCAGTCCTACTGTAAACAAACATTCTCTTATTTGTTTAGTCCCTAGGGTTGGAAACCACTTCAAGTGGGTTATGAGAGATAGAATGATTTTTTTTTTTTTTTAACCTGGATGCCTTCTCCTATATTTGGAGAATATTTAAGAACAGATCTTTACAAATTGGCTTTATTAAGAAAACGAACAGAACATCATAATGACTAGAAGTAAAATAACATTGTGAAGTGTCAAAGATTCAGCTCAGTGATCTACATGAGTTTTAAATACTGGAAAAGGCTCTATAGGTCACTGCCACCAGTATAGTTAAGAACAACTCTGGAAAATGGTGCTTATTTGGTTTTTGAAGGATACATGGGAAATTGTTACAGAAGACAGATGATGGCATTCTGAGGGTGTTTTTGAACTATCTGCTGCTACTTAATAACAGACCACTCTAAACTTAGTGACTTAAAAATAGTGGTTTCTTATGTCCCATCATTCTGCTATTGTTTAACTGGACTCAGCTGGTAATTCTTCTTTATGTGATGGAAGATGAGTGTTAATCATCTAGTTGTAATCAGATGGAAGCTTGTTTGGGGCTAGACTATCATCTAGGACCCTTTCTGTATGGCTTCTCATGATGTAGTAGTTTGGCCCAAGCTGTTTGTCAGTATGGTAGCTGGTTAAGAGGGTGAAAGTGGAGAACACCAGGTCTCTGAAAAGCTAGGCCCTGAGCTGGTGCAGTTCCCTTCTACCATTCTCTCAAAGTAAACCATAAAGATTCATGGCATAGGTAAATAGCCTCCACCTCTTATGGGAGGAGCAGCAAAGGATTTATGGTGATCTTTAATTCATGCAGAGAATTTGTTAAAATGTGTGCACCAAGTGTTTCTGTTCATTCAGTTGTATTTTGGGGTTTGTGTGCGAGAGAAAGGAAGTTGAAAGATTGGTATAAAACTGACATTGTCTGGAACGTCCAGGCATGTAACTTCTGCATAGTTTGGAGCAAAGGAGAAATTAAAACCTACAGTTTAGAATATCACTGGGCAAACTGAATCAGGTACTGATTCTGCAAAGGAGATGGCAGAGACACTGAGGTAGTATGTAAATGGTGATACATTAAGGCTTATGACAAAACTTAAAGGTGAGAGAAAAAGTCAAAGACGTATAAGGTTTTTAGTTTGTGTGATCATGGAAATAATATCAAAATTCAAAACAGGGACAATAGAAGGGCAAAACAGCTATTTTGACTGCACATTGGAGGGTGAATTCAAAGCCTTTTGAATTGCCTAGAAGGTTTTTGGTGACCTTTTTAAGAAACCCATTTCAGTCTAATCAGTGGTGAGTCACAAGTTATATTGTGAGGTTGTGAGGAATTAGCATGTCATAAAGAAATGGATAGGGAAACCTTTTTGACTTCACATTTGAGTACAAATCCAATGTAAATGTTTTGAGATACGGAAGTTCAAGATCCTGCAAGGCATATTACATCTGATGTGGTTGTTCAAAATGGAGTCCACTGATCTCATTTGTTCATTTTTCAAAGTGATTTTCAACTTTCAGCTGAATATTAGAATTACTTTAAAGTTATATATAGCTACCCTTCCCCACTTAAATGAGAAATTCTCATTTAATTGTTCTGAGACTCAATCAGTTTTTTGTTTTGTTTTGTTGTTTTTTGAACGTCTGTGCAACCAGAGTTGAGAATTAGTGTTTTGGGGTTTGTTGGGAGTATTCTAGGAAAGTAGTTCTTAAGAGAAGGTTAAAAAGTGTAAGTGAGAAGTGATAAAGGGTTCATTTGAAATTAGGTAATATGGATTCCTGTAGTTTTAAGATTTTGTCTTATTTTAGAATACTGTGATCCATTTTCTTAGTACTACTTTTTCCTTCTGTTTTTCTCATTAGGGAGCCCCAAGAGCATCCAACAGAAGCTGTGCAATTATGTAAACTTCTCAAGTCAACTGTCTTCCTCAACATAAAGAAGTATGGTAATCCTTACCTATATACAGTGCAGAGCCTTCTCAGAAGCACAGAATATTTTTATATTTCCTTTATGTGAATTTTTAAGCTGCGAATCTGATGGCCTTAATTTCCTTTTTGACACTGAAAGTTTTGTAAAAGAAATCATATCCATACACTTTGTTGCAAGATGTGAATTATTGACACTGTACTAACTGTGTACTGTTTGGAAAGGGTCTCTCAAATTTTTTGGCTTTTTTTTTTTTTTTTTTTTTTTTTTTTTAACGTGTGTATGTGTTTTCTTTTTTTTTAAAGTTCTTATGAGAAGGGGAGGGAGGGTAAATAAACCACTGTGTGTCTGGGAATAATTTGAAGATTGCTCCATCTAGATTAGCAATCTGCTCTTGATTATTTTCTGCTATAAATAACGGTGCTGTTAAGGGAGGGGGAACACATTTTTCAATATATTGAACTTTTGTACTGAATTTTTTTGTAATAAGCAATCAAGGTTACCAATTTTTTTTTTTTTTTAATGGAAAAGAGAAATTTTGTAAGAAGGCAATATTAACCTAATCATCATGTAAGCACTCTGGATGAAGGATTCCACAAAACTTTGTTTTATGGTTACTTCTCTTAGATTCTTAATTCCTGAGGGGAATGGGGATGGGGCGGTGGGTTGTGGGGAGGGGCTTCTCTGTTGAAATGCATTAGTTGTGTTTTTTAAGATAGTGTAACATGCTTAAATTTCTTATGTGACATTAACAAATAAAAAAGCTGTTTTAATATTAATCTACTGTCCTTTTTAACCCTTTAAAAACAGATTTTGAGAACAGAAGGTTTCAGTTTTGCTTTAGTTAAAAAATAATTCCGTTTGTTTAAACTGAACTTCTCTTTAAGTCTTTGACAGGTGAGGAAAATACACACTAATAAGCTATTTTAAGGTCTTCCCCCTTTACAGTGCTCTAGTGTCAGTAATAAAAACAGTAATAACAATGATATCTAATGTTTCTGAGCCAGACATACTCAGTGCTTTATTACATTTTTTAGTTTATCAACAATAGGCTTTTCGAATTTTCTTTAAAAACCAAATAGAGACAGTGGGAGAAGACATTTCTATTAAAATCAAAATGAAAAGAATGCCTTAGAATCAATTTTTATTGTCTTTTAAAATAGGAAAGAAAAATATTTACAGCCACGTTTTAGAGAATTAACTACGAATGATAATGCAATACAAGCATGCTGTGTGGGGTGGCTTCATTTTGTATGGTGGTGATTAGGGTGTCATTAGTGTGGGTTTGGGGTTTTTGTCTTGTGATTGCTTTAGCAAATGAGTTCATCTTATGGGAAACAGAATGTCTGGAACCTCCCTAGAATGCACAGATGATATTTCAGAAGCTAACCCAGAGCCAGTGTTTGCTTTCCTCTTAAAATATTCCGCAGTAAGCTCTGCAAAGACTACCAGCTTTCACTTGAAAATAACTCACAAAGACCCAAATTACTGTGCTCCACAGATTTACTGCATACTTTGGTGCTGTCGCAGACACAAGATAAATGCTGGGTTAGGAATTCTGTCTGGTGAAGCAGATAAAATGATAACTTCTCAACACAGATTTATCTTCTGAATGAGAATTGCAACACCATACGTAGCTAAACTTGGTTGTGAAACATTTTGCCACAAGATGGGGTTCTTGTCATCAAAATACACCCTAGGTGTTTTAATGCTGGAGAGATTTGGTTTTAAAAATAAACACATTAGGCATTAAGAGGAATTGACAGTTGTATTCCAGTAGCATAGGATGTACTCTAATGAAATTTAAGGTAAAAACCCAGGACTCTGTTAACATAAGTGGTTTGGTGCTCCTGGATGTGTGGCAGTGGATTGTTGAGTCTATTTGGACTGACAAACTTTGAACTAAATTGAGGTTTTCTGGAATTGATCTGCACTAAAATCTATTCCCACAAAACATGGAGAGCTGGAGAGTCGGAGGACATGTGGCCTCTCTATCCTAAACCTGACTTCTACATCAGTGGTGGTCAGAAAGACAGTGGAGATATAAACATGGTTAGGTATTTGACTCTTTTTATAACAAGCATGAGTTCATTCTCTTTCCTTGATTTGTCTTCTATATTCCAGTTTCAGCACTGTTTAGAAAGAGACTTATTTTTATGCCTTGTATTCAGGTCTCATCTCTGTATTCTTCACCAATAAAATTCTGAATGTTCTTATTTTGTTGAAAGGTTATTCATTCTTATTCTCAATAGTTCTTCTCATCTTTTAGACTTACATTGAATCAACCCTCTTTCATTAGTTCTAGATTTCCTTGTGATATATTCTTAGTAACTCCTTTGTATTTATTTCTCTAATTTGTTCTCAACACTGTTCTAACCCATCCTTTGTCCAGGCCACTGAGTTTCTAATTTCATTGACTTTACTTTTCACTTCCGAAGTCGTCTGTGATTCATATTTTTTAAATACATGTTTTCCTTGTTATAAGTTCCTATCCTTTTTAAAAGCCATTTTAATCATATTTATTTTATAGTCTCTAATTATGTTTCCTTGAGTTTTTAGAGATGCTAATTTTTTCTGTTAGCTGCATCTGTCATCTCTCCCTGTTGGTGATTTTTAGGATTTTGAACATGCCTAAAGCAAGGGCTGTGTGTTTCATGATCGATCCATGTCCCCAGTTTTATGTGACCCGTGGTATTACCAAAGAGGAATTGGAGATTTTATTGTGCCAGAGTCCTGGTTGTGGACCTTATTTTTTGTTGTTTCCTCACTTTGTGTTAGTGTGAATCCACTTGGACACTTGTGTGTGAGTGTTATCTGCTTTTCACGGGTCACTTCTACATGTTGCCCCAAACTCCACCAGTGTTTGGCCTTTGCGCCAGGCTGGTTGGCATCGCTCTGGTGGTGTGTGTGAGGGTGAGGGGAGCTCAGTCAGGTGCTCTGTCTTGTGCAGCCGACCGACCCTGTTCTCTTGAAGGAGCCCAAGGCTCCCCATCCCTTAGTTCCTAAGGTTTACTTTTCAAATTTTGAGTTCTTTGTTCATGGCACCTGGATATTTCTAATTGTTTTTAAGCTTTGTTGGTTCTGTATCAAAGCAAATGTCTTAGTATGATTTTCTCAGTCCTACAGTAGAAGGAAAGGGTTGTCTATGTCAGTGTAGTCTCTCATATATCTGTATATCTAAACAGGAGTGTTTTGAAATTGTCTTAAATCATGTTCCTTTTGAGTTCAGACTCTTATCCACCACCTTTTTCATCACTTCTTAAATTACAAAGAAGTCATTCCTGGCTAAAATACATTTTAAAATGAGAGAAATGGAAGATTCTTTAATCCATATCTTCTGTATCACTGGCTTCTGTGACATAAGTATCAGTATGGTTATGAAATTTAGAAGGTGCCGCCAGAGGGGGATGTTTCCTGGGAGTCCAACTTTTGAGTCCTTGAAGCAAGGGTGATATTTACATGACAATATCCAGAATTCGGAAATTGGGACTCTCCCTGCTTACCAAAGCAAGGGTACTGAATGAGGTAGTATCTAGAATTGTTTTGTTTTGTTTTTTTAAATTTGGCTGCCTTCCTGAAGTGAGATTCAGAGCCTAATTGATGAGAATGAGAAAAATATTTAGGCAAATTACATGCAAAACTCACAAGTCATATTTCAAGTCAGGGACAGAAGCTTCACATTAATAAGTGTTGAATGGAAAGAATAGTTAATGAGTGGGGTGTGTTTCTGGGAGTGATGCTGCTTGGCTGCTTTGGAGGGTCAGAGTGAGGGCAGAGAACAGCCATAGACTGGACCAGCAGCCAGTTTGCCTGGGAGACGTGCACTGGACCCAGCGTGAAATCTCACTTCCTACCTCCTACTGATCACTTCCACAGGAATCTTTTTTCTTTCACTTTTAACAGCACAGTAAATCCTGTCCTGTGCTGACATTTCTCTGGAGACAAAATGCACCTCTCAATCTAAGGAGACAGCCTGTCCAGTAGTTTAATTAGTTTATAACAGTAAAACACGTATTCCCCCGGATTTATTATGTGAGTGCTTCCTCCAGCAGTCTGAATTGGAATTCTAGGTTTAAATGCCAGCCAAGTTTGCTCTTAGAGAAATGCAGCTCCTGTTCCATTTCGGTGGTTTTTATACCTACTCTCGCTCTGCATTATTTCAAATGAGCTGCAGGCAAGATCCTAAAGAATCTGCATTTTTTTGCCATTTTCTTAAATATTGGTGATGGCTTTTTTTTTTTTTTTCTTGGTTTAAAATAAACGCTCACTTATAAAATAAAATAAATCCTCACTTACTTTTTAAGCTTTATTTCACTAGCACTTGCTCTCAGTTGGTGGCCCTAATTCTCCTGCTGCTCCCTCCATGGGCCTATCTGTGGGGCCAGCCTTATGGGACAATTGCAGTAGGTGGAAGTCGTCTTCACGAGGGCTTGGTTTCCCTCAGTGTTTTGTGACTCACTTTGAATAACTGTTCTCATCCTGTCGGGTTTTGGTCTGTTGAATACCCTGGTACTTCCACAGCCCCCTTTTGGTCCTGAGTGCCATGACATACGTTTGGTCACAATTGCTGGCCAGTGTCTGCTGTGAACACATCAGGGGGACAGATGTCTCCCTCTGCAGACTGCATTTCACCTCAGACAGAGCTGGCTTTCTAGCCTGGCAAGTGAGTGTGGTCCCCAGATGGCTTGTTGCTTAGCCAGCTTCCCAGACTGAGAGCCAGGCCACTTGTTTTTTCCTTCTTATATTCTCTCCATTCTCCACATTTGAGTCAAGGCGTCTTCTGGCTCACACTGCCCTTCAACAAGCTCCACTTTTTGACTTAGACGCTGGCATGAGCTCTCTCCCAGAGCCTGGGGTTGTGACCCAGCCTTCCTCTTGGCCACCAGCTTCTTGCTCCTTTGTTTCAGCTCGGGCTGGAAATTTTCCTATGAACTGTTTTCCTAGCTTCCCAGGCAGACCAATTGTCTTTTAAAGTTTTTGTCCTGCTAAGAGATAAATTGTTGGGAAATCTTAACCCTGTAAACAAGAGCTAAAATCATTCTACATCATGAAAGAGGTAGTGGGCCTGGACTCCACCCCAAGAGAAGCCGCCATGGGTCACCAGGAAAAAATCATACTTATGAGTACCATCCTCCTGGGAGGCCAAGGTGAATGCTTTGTATGACTCAGAGTGACCTCATACCAAAAATCCTGAAGGAAGGCTACAGCAGGGCCCTCCATTGCATCGGGAAGCTAGGGGAGCACTGGGAACTCAACCCAGAAACAGCAGGGGTGGGTTCTGGAGAAGGATCGCCATCCTAACATCTGTGGGGTGCGCAGACTCACAAGGTGGTCTTCTTTACACATGGAGCACTTTGATTCTCACATAGGAGAGCAAGAAAACAGCCTAAGACCCATCAAGGGGAAGGAGGGGGAAGGAAAAGTCACACACATTTACTGAATGCTCACAAGGCCAGGTACTGTGTCAGGCTGTCACATCAGACGTTGCCTTACCTGAAGTTCACAAGACCCCCTTAGTTAAGTGATACTATCCTTGTTTTTTGCAGACAGGATAATGGGCCCAGAGATTGTCATTATTCATTCATTCCTTTATCAACCATTCACTGAAGGGTTTGGCTTTGTCAGGCATTGCCTAGCAAGGCTTCAGGAATACCTGAGGAGAGAGCAAGTTCTGATGAGGAAGCCCACCTGATCACACAGGGCCATGTTTGAGGATTTTTTTTTTTTTTTTTTTGGTACTGGGGATTGAACTCAGAAGCACTCACTGAGCCACATCCTCAGCCCTTTTTAGATTTTATTTAGAGACAGGGTCTCACTAAGTTGCTTAGTGCCTTGCTAAGTTGCTGAGGCTGGCTTTGAATTCACCATCCTCCTGCCTCAGCCTCCTGAGCCATTGGGATTACAGACGTGTATCACCACACCCTGATGCCATGTCTTTTGACATGTCTGCCTCTTCTGTCCCAGGTAGTGGTCAGAAAATAATTAACCTAGCCAGTTTACTAAAGCAAATGGTGCAACTCATTGTCAAAAATGGGTATGAACAATTCCAACTGTCAGATAATCCCCAAATCCCTATTTGAAATCCACTGTTTCTAATGTTCAAACTGAAAGCAAATGTAATAAATATTGTTTGCATGGTGCGGTATAGAAAATATTTTCATGTGTATTAGCTGATTGGAACCCATCAGCCCCTGCAGATAGACTTAGGAACTGCGAAGGGAGTCCATTTTCCACAGCCCAAGTTCTTGCTTAGCCTTTCTTTTGCTATTGCAGAAAACAGTGAGCTTTCAAATGAGACATAAAGCCACAGCCCTAGAGAACTGACCTTTCTCAAGTTGGCTGAGTTTCAGGATGCACTATCCTTGACATCAGGGAGGTAATTAAGCGTTCTGATTTAAGTCTCCTTTGGGAGACAGGCACTGTTGGGTAAGCTAAACAGAAGTGGTCGGGGTGCCCAATAAGTAGTTGAAAGCAATCTTGGGCCTCAGTGAAGCAATGTGTTAAAGGTCTATAAGGGAATTGTTGAAAATGACCCAGGGGGTGTGCAAGTACATCCAGTTATCCTCCTGGGTGATAGGGAAGGTTATGAATAACTGGAATTATTAGAACTGGTGATTCAGCTCTGATTAGAAAGGAACTAAAAAAATTTTTTTATTTTTAAATAGTAGAATTGACCATTTCAAAAAACATACCAACGATAGTCATGGGTTATGTTCCAAATTTGTACTTTTCCCAGATATGGCTTCTCCATAGACAGGTTTCAAATAGAAAGAATAAATCTCAGCATTGTTTTTTGTCTTTGAACTAGCTCAGAGAACAGAAAACCCCTAACAAGAACAGTAGTCAGTGACACTAGCTGTCATTTAGTGTCACACTTGCTGTCACTTAGTGGTGTGACCCAGAAAAAGCTAATGTTCCTGAATCTCAGTTTCCTTATCTGTAAAGTGGGATTATAAGTCTTATTCCACAGAGTTGATAGAATTAAATTAGAAAATGTAAAAAGCATACCTGTGTGGAAAGTTGTAAATAAGTTGGAATTTAAAACTGGTTACCTTCAAAATTTTTGTTAGGGGAATTAAGATGGGAAGGAAGGTCAGCCTTTTATAAAAGACAGTTGTTAATTATTGTTGGTTTGTATAAGTCTGCAAGGTCACAGTGTGGGTAATAGTTAACGGTTCTCCTTGAGTTGGTTGATTGTTAAATAATGGCTGCCATTGAGAATAGCAGAAGCACCACACTTTACTCATTTCATGAATAAATACTAATTCAACAAACATTTATTAATTATTAAGCACCATGCTGTGGATTAGCAGTACAATGTTGAGTAAAAGGAAGTCTTGCCCTGACCCTGGTGGAGCTTACAATTCATTGCAGAAACAGATGTTCATCAAATAGTGACACAAATATGGAAAACTCCAGCTGTGGGAAGTGCTGTTGTGAGAAGACACCTCACACATCAGGCTGCTAGGCACTGGTCTCGCAGGACAGGGCCATCAGGAAGGATTTGTCTAGCAGGATGCTGAAGTTTCAAAGATGACAGTTCTTGTGTTCAGTCAGGACTAGCCTGACCAATGTCCTGGAGCCCTGGGCTGTTTCCCTGATATACCATGGTGGCCCTGGCAGTGAAACTCACAGGTTCCAGAACTCTAGGGTCCAGGTCAGTCCAGAAGGCTTTTGTGGGGGTGGAGCCTGCTGGGGTCTGTCACACCTCACCCAGCCATCTGCGGGGTTCATTGTCCTGAGACTTTGCTCTTCCTGTTCTAACTGATGGGTTTGTGGCTGGAACATGGAAGTTTTGGAGTCTAGAGCTCCCAAAAGAGGTTTGGTGTGTTACCTCCAAAGAGAGGCCCTTACCTGAGCGGACTCAACCTTCCCCATACTTCCACCCTGCACCCAGATGGAAATATGTTAAGGCAGCAATAAATTTGAGTATGATCGGCATTTTTTTTTCATTTGGAAATTGAGTATACATAAGGGACAATGACTTTTCCAGTTAAATGCTTTCAAAGGTGCACCTGGATATTTTAATTTTAGATAAATGTCAGTTCACCCACAAAGTAGTCTCCATTGTATTTAATTATTCCAACTCATTTTTCAATGTTGCGATTTCACTTCCCTTTGCTTTAAACATTTAATCATGTGGTTTGTCTTACTGGGTAGAGGTCCTGTCTACTGAATCCCTCTGTATTTCTGGCAAGCAGCCATTTATGAACACTGTCGATAGTTGTGACAGGTCAGTCACATTGGCACCTTTGCCCCTGTTTAAAACTGAAGCTGACTGTGGAGGTGCCCCCATTTGCCCAGGGCTTAAATGGGAAATGGAGAGGATTTCAGGAATATGTTTGGCAGTCACTTCTTAGTTTCATAGTGAGACCCAAACACGAAGAAAATCTTTTGGCTCATGCCAGTTGGCCATCCTCCCCCTTTAAATCACTTTCCCAGCACACAGGGCCCGCGTGCTCTGCTGCTGGAAAATCACGCTGTGCTCCATGCAGATGCTGAAGACTAGCTCTCTGCTTGATCCGTACAACTGAGATGACAGGAGCTCACCTGTCCATGATGATAGCTTAGTTTTATTTCAGATTTTCATTTAAACAAATTATTTCAGCCTTTGCCTGGGACAGAAGATTGAAGTGTCAACTGGCAAAGCCTCTGGCATGCCAACACCACATGTGACCCTGCAGGGATCCACTTTGTTCTCTTCCTTACTCAGGCTGCTAAGAAGAAATGACTAAGGGCCTTTGGCAACTCTTTCCCAAAACGCATGATGGAGGGTTGGGAAACACTGAATTATGAAATAAAGCAAAGCAGCTCCTTTTCGTCATCCTTGGCACCGGAATTGCAAGCTACAGTAATGAGCCCAGCTCCTTAATGGGGTACCAGAGGGTGCCTAGATCTTCAGCAATTTGTCCATGTGTGTTCTTGAGCAGACCTGGAAGGAAATGGTCAGCCAGATGGGGATGACTGGTTTTTTTTTTTTTTTTTTTTGGGGGGGGGGGCAGGGCAGGTACTGGGGCTTGAACTCAGGGGCACTCAAGCACTGAGCTACATCCCTAGCCCAATTTTGTATTTTATTTAGAGACAGGGTCTCACTGAGTTGCTTAGCGCCTCGCTGTTGCTGATGAGGCTGGCTTTGAACTCACAATCCTCCTGCCTCAGCCTCCCGAGCCACTGGGATTATAGGCGTGCGCCCGTGACTTTGGATGGTCGTAACAGGGAAACAAGTTAATGCTCACTGATTCGAGGAAAGGGATAGGATTCCAGAAGTTGGTTGTCTGCAGGGGCTTTCTATTCCAGGAAGAGATGGGAGGGGCAGGAAACGAACATCTGCACTGCCCTTTCACGGACTTGTATCACTCAGCAAATTGTTCCGCCTGGGCTCCTGACCGCTGTAATGTTCAGAAGAGCTACCAGGAGGTGGTGGAGACAGCTCTACCCGCATGGAGGGCGCCCGGCTTTGCGGGCCCCCTGGGGCGACTTGCTTCCAACACCCATTGCCTTGTCCTTTTCCCTCCTCCAGCCTCTCTGTCCCAGGCACTGTCTTTGAGCCGCCTTGGCTGATGGTGCCACGTGGAGCTGTTGCTGGGAGGGCGGGAGGGGGACGAAAGTGAAGGGAGGGCTTCACGCTGAGTCTGCTGATACCCACAACTAACAGTGCTGATCCGCCCCAGGATTCTGTTAATGCCGCACAGGCGTTTTCGCTGTGCCGGGGTGGGGGTATCTACAGTCAGAACAGCTTCTTAAATTGGTAGGTTTTTCTCTAGGAGAGGAACTCACTTTTTGTCCTGTTAATGCCCTGTGACCCACAAGGCATACTCTCTTTGCCCCACGTCCACATGTATCCCAGAGCTTGTGCACTCCCCCTGACCCCTTTGCTGGCCAGTCGGCTGAGGTTGACCCTGGGACTGGGGAAGTTTGCTCGGGGCTGACCTGCCATGGGCACAGTGCCTGGCAATCTAAGCACCTTCTATACTTCCCGTATTAACCTGTGACACTCAAAGAGAATGCTGAGGCCATCTTGGAAGAGCACCACCCTCCAACCAGGCCATGCGTGTACAAGTGCACACATGTGCCTCATATAACTAGAGCTGGGGCTTCAGGGGACCTTGTGGACATGGCTCCTCTCTGGAGGGGTGCAGTGCCTTGTTTCACTGTAGCCAGCTGATGGTGGCAGCCTCATCAGCGTCCTCCAGTCTCAACAGGACATGGGTTTTGCTGCTGCTGCTGCTGCCTTCCCTCGGCCCCCCACCCTGTACTGGGGAGGACCCCAGGGCACTCTGCCACTGAGCTACATCCCTGCCTGATTTCATTTTTTAATTTTGGGACAGGGTCTGGCTACGTTGCTGAGGCTGGCCCTGAACTTGGGTTCTCCTGCCTCAGCTTCCTGAGAAGCTGTGATGACGGGTGTGCACCACCATGCCCAGCTGGAATTTGTTTTTAACCAGATGCCCCAAGGTGCATTGACCTCCTGTCCCCAACCAAAAGCATCATCCTTGACTTGGAACCTGAGTTCCTTTCTCTGATTCCACTTGCCTTCTCCTCTTGACAATTAATGCAGTTAGTCCTATAGTACTTACACTCCGTTGTGACCAATATTCAACATTGGTGCACAAAACATCTCAATGTAAAGTGACCAGCCTTGAATCCACAGCTTGTGATCCAAACCCATTCTTGATCTCTTGTGCTCATGAGGGACCTCCTGGTCCTCCTGCCTGAGCTGCAGCCCCTCCTCAGCTCCCTGCTCTCTGTAGCTCTCTCTTTCGGACAGAGCTTATGTCTATAAGCTGTTCCCAACCTTTTTTTTTTTTTTTTTTGTTTAATAACATTGCAGTGGAAAAGTTTAATCCCATATAAAAGTGGAGAGAATATAGTATAACGAGCACCAGGTACCTATCACCCACCTTGCTTTGACAATTATTCATACATTACCAATATTGTTTCATCCATACTCCCACCCTTTACCCCACCATCCACTGGATTATTTTAAAGTAATTCCCCAACATTTCACTGCTGTTTTTTAAGAGTTCACAATAATATAGTTTTGCTTTTCAGAACATACTAAAAATCATACATATGCAAGGTCTGCCACACAGCATACTTTTGTTCTTGGCCCCCAGCTTCACTGAGGTATATTTGATAAAAATTGTGTATATTTACAAAGTAAAACATGATGTTTTGATATGCATACATTGTAAAATGATTAAATCAAGCTAACATATCCACTGCATTGTGTGTGTGTGTGTGTGTGTGTGTGTGTGTGTGTGTGTGTGTGTGTGTGGTGCAGGCATAATACTGGGGATTGAACTTAGGCATGCTCTAAAACTGGGCTGCATTCCTGGCTCTTTTTTTTTTTTTTTTTTTTTTTTTTTAAACTTTGAAACAGTGTCTTGGTAATTCACTGAGGCTGGCCTTGAACTTCTAGTCCTCCTACTTCAGCCTCCCCAGTAGCTGAGTTTATAAGCCACTGTGCCTGATTCACATACCCATTTTCTCTGTGGTGAGAACCTTTAAGATCTATTGTCTTCATCTCAATACCTCATTTGAAATTATACTGCAGAACTGTAATAACAAAAACAGCATCAACAAACATGAAGACCAATGGAACAGAGTAGAAGACACAAACCAACCCACATGTTTAAAGCCATCTAATACTTGACACAGGTGCCCAAAATATTTGTTGGATGTTTTTAACATATTTGTTAAGCTTTTTAACAAATGATGCTGGGAAAACTGGATAGCTATATGTAGAAAAATGAAACGGAATTCCTATCTTTCACCCTGCACAAAAGCCAAATTGAGGGCTGGAGTTGTGGCTGTGGTAGAGCACTTGCCTAGCACGTGTGAGGCACTGGGTTCAATCCTTAGCACCACACAAAAATAAATAGATAAATAAATAAAATAAAGGTATTGTGTCCATCTACAACTAAAATTTTTTTAAAGTCAAATTAAAATGGATCAAAGACTTAGGAATTAGACCAGAAACCATGCAACTGTTAGAAAAAAATAAACATAGGGTCAATGCTCCATCATATTGGTACAGACACCAACTTCTTCAACAAGACCCCTAAAGCTCAAGAAATAAAACCAAGAATCAATAAGTGGGAAGGCTCCAAATTAAAAACCTTCTGCACAACAGAGGAAACAAGTAGGCAGAGAGAGCCTACAGAATGGGAGAAAATCTTTACCAGCTACTCTACTGATAGGAAATTAATATTCAGAACACATAAAGGACTCAAAAAACTTCTCACACACACACACACACACACACACACACACACACACACACACACACACAAAACCCCACCAAACTGCCCAGCCAATAAATGGGCAAAGGAACTAAACAAACTACTCAGAAGAAGGAACAGAAATGGCCAAATATGTGAAAAAAATATTCATCTCTAGCAATCAGGAAAATGCAAATCAAAACTACACTAAGTTTTCATCTTGCTCCAACAGAATGGCAATGATCAAGAATACAGAAAAAATAAATGCTCACAGGGTTGTGGGGGAAAAGGTATACTTGTGCACTGCTGGTGAGACTGAAGACCAGTAACCACTCTGGAAAGCAGTATGGAGATTCCTCAAAAAAATAGGGATGGATATGATCTAGCTATTCCACTCCTCAGTATTTTCCTAAAAGAACCAAAATCAGAATTCTATAGTGATACAGTCACCTCAATGTTTAAGCAGCACAATTCACAATAGCTAAACTAAGGAATCAATAGATGAATGGATTAAGGAATTATGGTACACAATGGAATTCTACTCAGCCATAAAGAGGAATGAATTTATTGCATTTGCTGGTAAGTGAATGGAAATGGAGAACATCATAGTAAATGAAATAAGCCAGACTCAAAAACTCAAAGGTCAAAGGTTTACTCTCATATGTGGAAGCTAGAATAAAATAAAGGAGAAGAGGAGGGAAGGACAGGATATCAAAAAGAGGGGAAATCAGTCATGTAGAAGGAGATGGAGAGGCAGTGGGGAGAGATGGAAAAAGGGAGGCAGTGCAGAATGAGTAAAATTCATGTTGTGTGCACATATAAATATACCATAGGGAATTTCACTTTTATGCATAAGTGACAAGAACCAATCAAATATAAATAGATGAGTGAAAGAAAATCTAGCAGAGTAGAGGAAGGAGAATGGTGGAGGGGAGGCAGGGCGGTAGGGCAAAGAGGAGATGGTGAATTGATGTTGAATTGCATGCACATGATTTTGTTGGGTTCAACCCAACAACTATATATAACTATAAAGCTCTAACAAGAAAAAGAGACAAAAACAACAACAAAAAACTATCCTCTGAGCAATTTTTGAGTATACAATACATTGTGATTAATTAGTCTCTGTGATGGTTTGGATGTGAGGCGTCCTCCAAAAGCTCACATGTGAGACAATGCAGGAAGGTTCAGAGGAGAAATGATTGGGTTGTAACCCAATCATTGAATTGATCCCTGATGAATTAAAGTGGTAGGTGATTGGAATTGGGGCGTGGCTTGGGGGTATATATTTTGTATCTGGAGAGTGGAGACTCTCTCTGCTTCCTGATGATGCAAGCTGCTTCCCTTTGCCATGCTTTTCCACCATAATGTTCTGCCTCACCGCAAGCTCCCAGGAATGGAGCCGGCCTTCTGTGGACTAAGACCTCTGAAACCATGAGCCCTCAAATAAACCTTTCCTCCTCTATAATTGTGCTGGTCAGATCATTTAGTCA
Organism: Sciurus vulgaris; assembly: GCF_902686455.1. NCBI lineage: Eukaryota > Metazoa > Chordata > Mammalia > Rodentia > Sciuridae > Sciurus > Sciurus vulgaris. The sequence continues at coordinate 57,065,126 of NC_136466.1, forward strand.
CAGCAGCAAAAAAGCTGACTAAAACAGTCGCCATGCTATACAGTAGATCTCTAGAACTTATTCCTCCCAATCAAGACTGTGTACCCTTTGACCAACATCTCCCCATCACCCCTCCAGAACTTCTTAATAAACACTTCAGAATTATAAGGAGAGAAGAACTTAAAAAAAAAAAAAAAGCCATTATTCTATTATACCTCAACTAATAGTAATTTCTTAATATTCTCAAATATCATGTTCAAATTTCCCTCATAGCTTCTTGGTGTGTTTTTAGACATTTATTTTGTTTGAATGAGGATCCAAATTCTATACTTTAAATTGGTCAATGCACTTTGAAGTCAAATTATCCAGCCTAAAATGTTGGTGATGCTACTGTTGAGAAATTCTACTATGGTATCATTAAATTTCTTTCTGTCTCTCTCTTTCTTTCTTCCTTCCTTCCTTCTCTCCCTCCCTCCCTCCCTCCCTTTCTTTCTTTTTTTCCCTTTCTCTCTCTCTCTCCTCTCCTCTCTCTCTCTTCTTTCTTTCTTCTTTTTCTTTCCTTCTTTCTTTTTTTGTAACAGGGATTGAACCCAGGGGCACTTAACCACTGAGCCACATCCCCAGCCCTTTTAAGTTTTTATTTAGAGACAGGGTCTCACTAAGTTGCTCACAGCCTCGCTAAGTTGCTGAGGCTGGGTTTGAACCCATGATCCTCCTGCCTCAGCCTCCTGAGTTGCTGGGATTACAGGCATGCACCACTGTGCCTGGCTATCCCTTTATTTTCTGCAAATGAGTAGTTAGCAGCTTGATCAGATGCAAATTCAATTTTTTGGCAGCACTATCCCATGGGTTTCCGAGCATTTCCTAGTGTATCACATCCATAGGCACATGATGTCACAGAAGACTTTCCTCATTTTTTTATGATATTAAGGATGGTCTGTGTGTTTAAGCATCAAGGGTCTGAGCCTCCCATTTTCAAATTCCCCATGAGTCACTGGTTTCAGCATTCATTAATTAATCTTAGGAAGGTCAATTATTTCATATAGATTCTATTATTACTTTGATAGTATTTGGGTGTACTTCTCTAAAGAAGAATTTGCTTTTTGATATGTCCCCAATGTACAGTGCAAGACACTTTATTTTTAAAACAGAATAATGATCTCATTTTTCAGTATGCTCCAAAGGTGACTGATAAGGTTTGTTTTTTACAGTGTCATTGTGAACTCATTTTTTTTTGAGATGGAGTCTAGCTGGGATTACAGGTGTGAGACCCCACAAGATTTAATGTAGATGGTGTGTACCAATTCGGTGCATTCATTGTTTTTTCTGAATCGATCCATCTTAGGCTCCTGGGAGGCCATTTAAGTTGCCTCCTATGCCTTTTGGACAGAACACCCTCAGCTGCAGAACTGAAGGCATCAAATACGGTCGGCCCTGATGACTAGGCAGGGGCAGCAAAAAGAAAGGTCAGCGATGGAGAAAGTCTAGTGACATTTGTGCATTGGCAAAGTTAATTGAGGACTGCCCAAACACCTGCCTGGACTTCCTGTTGAAAGGGCAGGCACAGAGTTCCAGTTTTATACTATAAAAGTAATGCAACTCACCCATCAATGGGGATGTCCTCCTGCGTGGCCTCCGTGGCACCAGCTGCTCTGTGGTGGGTGTCCTGCAGAGTCACCCTCCAGGGGAGTCCAGACGTGTTACCTCACAAGCCTCAAGACTGACTTTAAAAAAGTTCTAATGTCAGCAGCTTTTGAGCCCTATCAGGGAGTAAACACAGTTTTTATGTCTCCTAAGTGTTACTTATTTGCAGCTGGGTGAAAGACACAGCTGCCTCTTTCTGGCACTGTGTCACGGAGGAGAGCCAGGAAGAGCTGTGTGGCTGCTTTTTTGTTCCGGACCCATGCAGCGCAGGACTTTCCTACCAAGAACTTCATTACCCTCTGCAATGAGCATAGTCTCCAAGAGCCAGGGAGGCAGAGGAGGTTGCCCAGAATCTTAAAGGAGAAAGGACTTGGCAGATTTCAACACTATCATTTTCAGCAGCCCAGACTTTACTTGCCAATGAAATCTAGACCAGATGTCCCCTCTGTGAAGTAGAGGGAAAGCGGCCAGGGCAAAGTCAAGGTTATTGGTCTTCTTCCCATGACCTGTCCCCCAGAAGGAGTTTCTGAGGCATGGTGATGCAGAGTATAGTAACTCACCCCGTTCACTCCCTCTCCAGTCAGCCCTGGAAGAGCTGAATAAATGAGGGAATGGTTTGCAGATCTAAGAAAAATAAAGCCCAAAGAACGATGGGGCTGCCCGAGGTGTGGGGTGGAGAAGGGTGGGGAGAAGGCAGGCATGGCAGGAAGAGTCGTGTGTTTTCTCTTTACTGTGCAACGCTTCTTTCAAGAAAACAGAAAATAGAGTGTCAGTCCAGGGCCATCAGTGCCATCACTGGGATAATATTAAGGTTGCATTCAAGCAAGCTGGGGCGGGGCATGCAATGTGCATGGCAGAGATACAGCCACATGAATTTCCCGTCCCATCTACTCTTCAAAGGCAAGCTGATTGCAGTCCATGGAGGTGGGACCTAAAAAACAGAGTGACTGGGATAGAGGTAAGCAGAAGCTCCCTGGGGCAGGGTCACATGCTTAGGTGTGGCAGGAGGACAGTGGCTGAGTCTAAGGGGCAACACCAGAGAATCTCGTGACCTAAGTGTGTGCCCACCCTCTCTGCTGACCTACAGGGATTTAGCTCCTCACATAGTGAGACCACATCACTAGCCATGGTTGTCAAGATCTCCAGGAAAACATGAGATCATAGGGGGAGAAAAAACAGACATGAAATAAGATAGTAGATAGAAGATGTAACATAATAGCAAGATAAAATCACTAACTTAAAGCTCCTCAGATTAAATTTTAAAAAAAGAATATTGTTACCAGTATGTTATCTATAGGTTATGAAAATGTTTAATATTAACATGAGATAAAAGAGAATTTTAAAACATCAAAATGAGTCATGTGTGGTGGCATATGCTTGTCTGTAATCCCAGTTACAGAGAGGCTAAGGCTGATGCAGGAAGGTAGTCAATTGAACGCCAGACTGTCTGAAACTCAGGGAGACCTGTCTCAAAAGAACAAGAACAAGAACAAAAACACCCCACAAGGCTGGGGCCAAGGATGTAGCATAGTTTTAGAGCAGTTGCATAGCATGTTTTGGGCCCTGGGTTCAATCCCCAGGATCCAAGACAGACAACAATAAAATATATATACACCGCAAAAAACAAAACACCAAAATGGACCACAGAACACCAGAATATTATATTTTGGTAAGAGGGACACTATATTAAGAAGATACAGTGACAAAGATAAGCCTATCAATATAGCCTCAAATACATAAAGCAGCTACTAGCAGGACCAAAGGTAGAAATAAACAAATCAAAAGTTATTATCAGAAAACTGCGGACGCCCCTCCCCCCGCTGGAGCAGTGAACTCGGACAACTGGGAGCGTCAGAGAGGAGGCCGCTCAGCACAGCCCTGGGGACTTGGAGCAACCACTGGGGCTCCGGTGGCTGCCCAGGGGAGGAGCGGCGAGGAGAGCTGTGTGGACTCAGGACACTGGGGCCTGCCCTGAGGAGAAGGAGGAGGAGTGTGGCTGCTTGGATTCGGAGTGACTACACCAGAGCTACAGGCAGTTGCCAGAGGAGAAGCCGCGCGGCGAGCTGTTTGGACTTAGAGCGACGCTTCTGAACACCGGACCTGCCCTGAGGACGAGGAGGAGGAAGAGGAGCACGGCCGCTTGGATTTGGAGTGGCTATACCAGAGCTACAGGCAGTTGCCAGAGGAGGGGCTGCGTGGCGAGCTGTTTGGACTCAGACCACTTCTGAACACCGGGGCCTGCCCGGAGGAGTAGGAGGAGGAGGAGGAGGAGCGCGGCGGGTCGTTTGGGCTCGCAGTGACTGCATTAGCGCTCCAGGCCGCTGCTCAGAGGAGAAGGCGAGTGGTGAGTTGTTTGGACTTAAAGCGACCGCTCCTGAACACAGGGGGGCTGCCTGGAGGGGAAGAGCGGTGGGTCGCTTGGTCTTGAGTGGCCGCACCAGAGCTCCGGGCGGTTGCCCAGAGGAGCGTGCAGCGGGTCACGTGGATTCAGAGCCACTCAGAGTGACCGCTCCTGAAAACCCGGCGGATTACCTGGAGGAAGGAGGAACAGGGAGGGTCATTTCGACTCGGAGTGATTGATTGCCCAGGGCTACGGGTGGTTGGTGGGAGGAGGCACGCAGTGAGTTGCTTGGTCTCCTAGTGACCGCACCGGAATATTGGGCGGCTGTCTGGAGGAAGAGGCGTGTGGCGAGTCTCTGGGACTCAGAGCGATTGTACGGGGCCCCAGGTGGCTGCTCAGAGGAGGGGCCGCATAGCCAGGAGATTAGGTGCAGAGCAGGGTCCCAGGATCTAGGAGGCTTCTTGGTGGAAGAGCCGCACAGAGACAGGCTTAGGGGCGGAGCGAAGGTTCCAGGACTGCGGGCAGATTCTCTGAGGAGGGGCAGCCTAAGGAGATTCATCTGCGAAGGGTGAGGCTCCCAGGCCCAGGAGGTAGGGCCGGGTCCCTGGGAACCTTGCAGAGGAAGGCAGCCCAGCCCAGGCGGTAGCTGTAAACTGACCAGCGAGTCCTCCCCATTGGGTGAGTCTTCCCTGCCGGGTGAGGTTTCCCCACAAGGACGGTAAAACCAGAGACACAGGCCCAAACAGGCCTTGCCTCAGACTGCAGCCTAGTTCCCCTTTGGATGACCATTGGTCAACAAGTGGAGGCACCTCTGCCCACTAGCAGGGAATATACCCCACCTGAAGGCCACCACTCCTAGAGAGGCAGCTTCCTTGTGGAGCACCGCATTATCAACTTCCTCCAAGACTTCAGCCTACTGAAGGCTAAGAGGGGATATATATAGAAATCTTCAGGGATATTGTAAGTCAATAAAGGAAATCTGCAATATCTCAGCGGTCCACTGATACCTGAACAATATGAGAAAACAAGGAAAGAAAATGCTGCAAACAAATCTAGATGTTACATCAATAAAACCCAATGACAGCATGGCAGAAGAAATGACAGAAAAGGAGTTCAGATTTTACATAATTAAAATGATCAGGGAAGCAAACGATGAGATGAAAGAGCAAATGCAGGCATTGAATGATCGCACCAATAGACAGTTAAAAGAGCAAATACAGGAAGCAAAAGATCATTTCAATAAAGAGTTAGAGATATTGAAAAAATACCAAACAGAAATCCTTGACATGAAGGAAACAATAAACCAAATTAAGAACTCCATAGAAAGCATATCCAGTAGCACAGAACACCTGGAAGACAGAACTTCAGATATTGAAGACAAAATATTTAACCTTGAAAACAAAGTTGAACAAACAGAGAAGATGGTAAGAAATCATGAACAGAATCTACAAGAACTGTGGGATATCATGAAAAGGCCAAATTTAAGAATTATTGGGATTGAGGAAGGCTTAGAGAAACAAACCAAAGGAATGAACAATCTATTCAATGGAATAATATCAGAAAATTTCCCAAATCTGCAGAATGAAATGGAAAATCAAGTTCAAGAGGCTTATAGGACTCCAAATACACAAAATTACAATAGACCCACATCAAGGCACATTATAATGAAAATGCCTAACATACAAAATAAAGACAGAATTTTAAAGGCTGTGAGAGAAAAGAACCAAATTACATTCAGGGGGAAACCAATACGGATATCAGCAGATTTTTCAATCCAGACCCTAAAAGCTAGAAGGGCCTGGAACAACATTTTTCAAGCCCTGAAAGAAAATGGATGCCAACCAAGAATCTTATACCCAGCAAAACTTACCTTCAAATTTGACGATGAAATAAAATCCTTCCATGATAAACAAAAGCTAAAAGAATTTACAAAAAGAAAGCCAGCATTACAGAACATTCTCAGCAAAATATTCCATGAGGAAGAGATGAAAAACAAAGAAGCAAATCAGCAAAGGGAGGAACTATCCTAAAGGAATTGTCAAATAAAGGAGGAGCCAAGTTGTGTCAAACAAATAAACAAAATTTAAAAATGAACCAAATGACCGGGAAACCAAATCATATCTCAATAATAACCCTGAATGTTAATGGCCTGAATTCATCAATCAAAAGACATAGACTGGCAGATTCGATTGAAAAGAAAGATCCAACAATATGTTGCCTGCAAGAGACTCACCTCATAGAAAAAGATACCCATAGACTAAAGGTGAAAGGATGGGGAAAAACATACCATGCACATGGACTCAGCAAAAAAGCTGGAGTATCCATCCTCATTTTCGATAATGTGGACTTCAAGCCAAAGTTAGTCAGAAGGGATAAAGAAGGTCATTTCATACTGCTTAAGGGAAGCATAAATCAGCAAGATATAACAATCATAAACATCTATGCCCCAAACAGTGGCTCATCCATGTATGTCAAACAAATCCTTCTCAATTTCAGAAACCAAATAGACCATAACACAATAATACTAGGTGATCTTAACACGCCTCTCTCACCACTGGACAGATCTTCCAGACAAAAATTGAACTAAGAAACCATAGATCTCAATAACACAATCAATAATTTAGACTTAACGGACATTTATAGAATATACCATCCAACCAAGAGTGAATACACTTTCTTCTCAGCAGCACATGGATCCTTCTCTACAATAGACCATATATTATGCCACAAAGCTAATGTTAGCAAATACAAGAAGATAGAGACACTACCATGTATTCTATCAGATCATAATGGATTGAAGTTAGAAATAAATGAAAGAGTAAAACACAGAAACTATTCCAATATCTGGAGATTAAACAATATGCTATTATATGATGAATGGATAACAGAAGATATTAGGAAGGAAATTAAAAAATTCTTAGAGGTAAATGAGAACAAAGAAACATCATATCAAAATCTCTGGGACACTATGAAAGCAGTACTTAGAGGGAAATTTATTTCATGGAGCGCATTTAATAAAAGAAGTAAAACTCAACAAATAAACGACCTAACACTACAGCTCCAAGCCCTAGAAAAAGAAGAACAGAACAGCACCAAAAGTAGTAGAAGACAGGAAATAGTTAAACTCAGAGCTGAAATCAATGAAATTGAAACAAAAGAAACAATACAAAAAATTGACAAAATAAATAGTTGGTTCTTCGAAAAAATAAACAAAATTGATAAACCTTTAGCCACACTAACAAAGAGAAGACGAGAGAAAACCCAAATCACTAAAATTCGGAATGAACAAGGAAATATCACAACAGACAGGATTGAAATACAAAACATAATTAGAAGCTATTTTGAAAATCTATACTCCAACAAACCAGAAAACCTCGAAGACATCAACAGGTTTCTAGAGACATATGAATCGCCTAAACTGAACGAGGAGGACATACACAATTTAAATAGACCAATTTCAAGTACTGAAATAGAAGAAGTCATCAAAATCCTACCAAAAAAGAAAAATCCGGGACCAGATAGGTTCTCAGCCGAGTTCTACAAAACCTTTAAAGAAGAGCTCATTCCAATACTTCTCAAAGTATTCCATAAAATAGAAGAGGAGGGAACCCTCCCAAACTCATTCTATGAAGCCAATATCACACTGATACCTAAACCAGACAGACACTCATCAAGGAAAGAAAATTTCAGACCAATATCCTTAATGAACATCGACGCAAAAATTCTCAACAAAATTTTAGCAAATCGCATACAAAAACATATTAAAAAGATAGTGCACCATGATCAAGTGGGTTTCATCCCAGGGATGCAAGGTTGGTTCAACATCAGGAAATCAATAAAGGTCATTCACCATATCAATAGACTTAAAGTCAAGAATCACATGATTCTTTCAATAGATGCAGAAAAAGCATTTGATAAAATACAGCACCCCTTCATGCTCAAAACACTAGAAAAAATAGGGATAGTGGGAACATTCCTTAACATTGTAAAGGCCAGTTATGCTAAGCCCATGGCTAATATCATTCTAAATGGTGAAAAACTGAAAGCATTCCCCCTAAAAACTGGAACAAGGCAGGGATGCCCTCTTTCACCACTTCTATTTAACATCGTTCTTGAGACTCTAGCCAGAGCAATTAGACAAACCAAAGAAATTAAAGGGATATGAATTGGAAAAGAAGAACTCAAACTATCCTTGTTCGCTGATGACATGATTATATATTTAGAGGAACCTGGAAATTCCACCAGAAAACTCTTAGAACTCATAAGTGAATTCAGTAAAGTAGCAGGTTACAAGATCAATGCTCATAAATCCAATGCATTTTTATACATAAGTGATGAATCTTCAGAAAGAGAAATTAGGAAAACTACCCCATTCACAATAGCCTCGAAAAAAATAAAATACTTGGGAATCAATCTCACAAAAGAGGTGAAAGACCTCTACAATGAGAACTATACAACACTAAAGAAAGAAATTAAAGAACACCTTAGAAGATGGAAAGATCTTCCATGTTCTTGGATAGGAAGAATTAATATTGTCAAAATGGCCAGACTACCTAAAGTGCTATACAAATTCAATGCAATTCCAATTAAAATCCCAATGACGTACCTTACAGAAATAGAGCAAGCAATTATGAAATTCATCTGGAAGAATAAGAAACCCACAATAGCTAAAGCAATCCTTAGCAGGAAGAGTGAAACAGGGGGTATTGAAATACCAGATCTTCAACTCTACTACAAAGCAATAGTAACAAAAACGGCATGGTATTGGTACCAAAATAGAAAGGTAGATCAATGGTACAGAATAGAGGACACGGACACAAACCCAAATAAATACAATTTTCTCATCCTAGACAAAGGGGCCAAAAATATGCAATGGAGAAAAGATAGCCTCTTCAACAAATGGTGCTGGGAGAATTGGAAATCCATATGCAACAGAATGAAACTAAACCCATATCTCTCACCATGCACGAAACTAAACTCAAAATGGATTAAGGACCTCGGAATCAGACCAGAGACCCTGCAGATTATAGAAGAAAATGTAGGTCCAGATCTTCAACATGTTGGCTTAGGACCAGACTTCCTTAACAAGACTCCCATAGCACAAGAAATAAAAGCAAGAATCAATAACTGGGATAGATTCAAACTAAAAAGCTTTCTCTCAGCAAAGGAAACTATCAGCAATGCGAAGAAAGAGCCTACAGAGTGGGAGAATATCTTTGCCAATCATACTTCAGATACAGCACTAATCTCCAGAAACTATAAAGAACTCAAAAAACTCTACTCCAAGAATTCAAATAATCCAGTCAACAAATGGGCTAAGGAAATGAATAGACACTTCACAGAAGAAGATCTACAAGCAATCAACAAATATATGGAAAAATGCTCAACATCTCTAGTAATAAGAGAAATGCAAATCAAAACCACCCTAAGATTCCATCTCACTCCAATTAGAATGGCGATTATCAAGAATACGAGCAACAACAGGTGTTGGCGAGGATGTGGGGAGAAAGGTACACTCATACATTGCTGGTGGGGCTGCAAATTAGTGCAGCCACTCTGGAAAGCAGTGTGGAGATTCCTTAGAAAACTTGGAATGGACCCTCCATTTGACCCAGCTATCCCACTCCTTGGCCTATACCCAAAGGACTTAAAATCAGCATACTACAGAGATACAGCCACATCAATGTTCATAGCTGCTCAATTCACAATAGCCAGACTGTGGAACCAACCTAGATGCCCTTCAATTGATGAGTGGATAAAGAAGCTGTGGTGTATATATATACAATGGAATATTACTCAGCCATAAAGAATGATAAAATTATGGCTTTTGCAGGCAAATGGATGAAATTGGAGAATATCATGCTAAGTGAGATAAGCCAAACTCAAAAAGCCAAAGGAAGAATGATATCGCTAATAAGTGGATGATGACACCTAATGTGGGGAGGGAAGGGTTAGTGTTAGGGTTAGAGTTAGGGTTAGGGAGGGGGGCAAGTATGGAGGAAGGAAGCACTGTATAGAGGGAAAAGAGGGGTGGGAGGGGTGGGGGGAAGGGAAAAAATAACAGAATGAATCAAACAACATTGCTCTATGTAAATTTATGATTACACAAATGGTATGCCTTTACGCCATGTACAAACAGAGAAACAACATGTATCCCATTTGTTTACAATAAAATAAAAAAAAAAAAAAAGAAAACTGCATATTCCCCTCTCAGAAATTGGTAGATCAAGCATCAAAAAATGAAGATAAGAAGATGTAAACTACAGGATCAGCTGTTGTAGCTTATTTACTTATATATACCTATATGTAGCACGTATGTTTATATATTTTTGACAACCAACCATGTGCTAAGTCACCAAAATGACAATTTCAAAGAATATCATAGAGATCATAGTTCTTTGATCATAATATAATAATAATAATAATTGAAACACAAAACAAAAGAATAACCCTCCCTATTCCACTACCTCCCCATTTGGTAAAAACTAAAAACTCACTATTTAAGGACTCGAATTAAAATGAGTAAATGAGAAATTTTAAAATAGAACTAAAATTTAAAGAATGAAAATTTTCAAAAATTGTGGTAGATAAAATAGGACTTAGAAGAAAATTTATGCTTCTAAATCATTTATTCTAAAACAAAAAAGACTGAAACAGGGTAAGTGAAAACAAAAAGAGGAAGAAGGAAGAAAATAATCAAAATCAGGCTAAAATCAATAAAATAAAAGACAAAAGATGGGTAGAGAAAGAGAAGATTAGAAATGTTCTAAATTCATTCTTCCAAAGGTTTACCGAATACACCAATAATGCATACTGCCAGACAGAAGCTAAGAGAGGTTGGAGAGAAATAAACAGAAGCCCAAACGAAGAAGGGAAATGACTGCAGACTGAACAACGGGGAGGAAGATCCACTGGTGCGTCATCAGACTGGGACGGGGAGACTGTCCCCAGGCGTGGGAGTCAGAGTCATAGGGCGGCTTCCATGAGGGGAGAGGACCGTCACTGTGGAGGAGGGAGGATGCTTAAGGCAGAGGGAGTGAGTAAATAGGTAAATAAAGCCAGGACAATGAAAAGCAGGCTCCTCACTTTAGGAAAGGGAGATCCAGATATGGAAATGAAAAAGACAAGATTCGACTCTGTGCTATTGGATGGGAATTGGTGGTGTCAGTGTGAAGTCTTGGCTTCCATATAGACAAAGAAAAATCTCATTGAAGTTTATCTAGGAATGAAAGAATGGCTGCAACATCTTTGTGTCTTACTGCATTGGATTAAAAGAGAAAGTCACAGATTTTTCAATGTTAGTATTAATTACTTTTAATTATCATTATTTAAAGTGTTATTTTTAATAAGAATTTAAAGAACTCAATATTAGAAATAGGAAATAGAAAGAGTCAATGAAATTATATTTTATAAGTATAGCAAGTATCAACTATAATAGTGGAGAAACTTTGGACACACTATTTAAGCTTGGGAAATCAGCAAATACACCTGCTAACCTGACTGCAGTGGAAGAGTCCTGGAGGGCCTGGTCACTGCACTAAGATAGGAAAGAAGAGCCTCGAAGGGAATAAACTCGAGATCAACAAACGATGAGAACTAACAGTTCAGCAATGATACAGTATAACTAGTGCTCCCCTACACCAACACTAATCTAGTACAGAACATTACAGAAAATGTTATAATTGTAACACCAGCTATAAAATATTTAGGAGCTAAGTCAACAAGGACAAATATTTTATTGATTAAGATTAAAACTCAATTACAGGACAAAAAAAAACCACAACTGAATAAATGTGCTCTGATCATCATATGTAATCATTAGAAACTATGAAGATGGCACTTTTTGTGAATAGTAAATAAGCTCACTATTCACTATAAATTCAATAAAAGTTCCACCAAGACTTTCTGATGACTTACCAATTCTACATTTCTACACAAAAACAAAAAGCTGGATCACAACTAGGTCAGTTTTGAAAAAAAGGAGAGTGAAGTTGTCAGAGGGTGGTGGGGAGGAGCTGTTCATTCCTATGGATATTGAGACACACTGGAGCCACAGTAAGAAGGTGAGGGACGTAATGCAGGAACAGATATGCACTGAGTCCTCAGAAACAGACCGGATATGTAAGATACAGGTTGACACTACAATGAATGACCAAAGGGGACATTGATTAGTAGATGCTGATGGAAAAATCAGGAGGGAGATAGAGTTGGGTCCCTATCTTGTATTATAGAGGTGTACTCGCAGATAGATTAAAGTTAAAGAAAGAAGATAGGGGGAATTTTGGAATGAGAGGACATCTTAAATAAGATCACCCATAGTACAAAAACTAGATTTGACTATGCCAAAATTAAGGATTTCTGTTCAACAAACAGTGTAGATAGAGTTGAGCGAGATGAACAAATGAGAGAAGACATTTCAGCATATCAAACTGAAGAGACTAAAAAGGGAAAGACAGAGAAGCCAACAGGAACTATAAAGAAATGTAAATTTGAACAGGATATAAGGATTAAGACACAGATTCATACTATCAGATTGACTAAAATGAACCAAAAACAATGATAGTGTTGGAAATGATATGGAGAAAAAGGAAATTCGACCTCTACTGGAGAGCATCTAAAGAAGAGTTATCTTGGAAAATGATGCCAAAATAGTGACTTTAAGTATGCTGACACATCCATAACCCAGCATCCTTACTCATGGATAGTGACCCAGAGAACCTACCCCACAGGACCTATGTAATGTGTACCAGGATGTCCAGTCCAGTGTGTTGGCTGGGTCAGGAACTTCAAGGTAACATTAAGGGAATGGAAATGTAAAGTGGAATTCCAAAGTCATTAGAAGCAATGAGCTAGAGACACAAGCAGCAACATAGCTCAAGAAGCTGAGGCAGGAGGGTTGCAAATTCCAGGCCAACCTCAGCAACTTAGCGAGGCTCTAAGCAACTTAGTGAGACCCTGTCTCAAAATAAAAAGGGGTGGAGGTGTGGATCAATGGTAAAGCACCCCTCAGTTAAATCCCCAGTACAAATGAACAACCCCCCAGCAGAGTTATAATAGCTTTTATGCAAATTTAAGACATATGCTCAAAAACAATATATTTTACAGAGATATACAACTGAATATATTAGCTTGTGTGCTTCCTGGTGGAAGGAGATGAGAGTGGAGATTAGGGATGAAGGGGAAAATTTTTTAAAGCTAGTCACTCAGGAACCTGATAGCACAGTGGCTAAGAGCCTGGACTCCTAAAGTTGATCACTGGGGTACAGATCCCAACTTTGCCTCTTCCTAGGTCTGCTACGTGGGGCAAGTAACTTCTCTCCTTGAACATCTCCAGGCATAAATTGGTCCTGGTGGTCCTGATAGATTAGTAGGACCACCCCCAAACCCTTCTGCCCTCCGGGTCTGCATGAAGTTCCTCTCACAAGAGGCAAGGTCTGTGGTTGCTTTGACCAATAGAATGCATAGGAAGTGCGGCCCCAAAGTTTAAGCAGGACAGAAATATCTTACCTCTTCTAGCCTTGAACAGCAATGAGAAGACAGGACCCTTAAAACTGAGATGGCACATGGAGAGACAGGCCACACAGGAAAGCACCTGCATTATCTGACAGTATAAGACCCTCAGAAGAGGCCCTGCCCACAGATTGCCCAGTTGAGTCCAAGCCAACCCATGGAATAGCGAGATGCACTATAATTGTTTAGACCACTAAATTTTGTTATTATGGTCATGGGTAAAATTGTTATGAGGATTAAAATAGGAAATTTTCTAAGTGCTGAGAGGTACTTGGCTCATGGGAAATGCCTGGCACTGTATTTGTGGAATAAAAAAGAACAGAGATTTGTTCAGATGGATGGTGATAGAAATTGTGTCATGGAGCTTCTAGATACCTGAACACATGGGAGTTCCTGCAAGGAGGCCGTATGGAGGCTCCTTGCTCCTTCCCTCATACCTTGCCTTGTACATCTCTTCATTAGGTATTTATTGTTCTCCTTGGTAATATTCTTTATAATAAACCAGTTTTTTAAAAAAAGACTGTTCTTAGATTTCAGAGTACAAACTGATTGACGCCCCCAAACCAAACCAATACCCTGAAACAAGTCCAAGGCAAGAATGATTAACCTAGTACTCAGAAGCACAGGATATGGAAACATCGTTCCCTTCCCCCTGCCCCTCACCAGGGATTGAACCCCGCGTGCTCAACCACTGAGCCACATTCACAGCCTTTTTGTATTTTTTATTTTGAGACAGTGTCTTGCTAAGTTGCTGAGGCTGGCTTTGAATTTGCGATCCTCCTGGCTCAGCCTCCTAAGCTGCTGGGATTACAGAAGTTTGAGGTGGTGCCCAGTGGGAACATCATACTTGAGTGTGATAAAGCAGACTGAAGAAAAAGTTTATCCCTGTCCATCCCACCACCACCATAAATAAATACATACTCACATACAAAAACAATTTGTTTTGGACCAAAATGTATATGACTAACTTAATTCTTTGCCTATTCATTTCCTTCGTGAGGAAACTGTGACCCTGATAGGTGAAAAGTGTATTTTAAAAAGAAAGCAAGGCTCCCCAAACTGAATCTTCCCCTGTTTCTTTATGCACAGAATTAAAGCCTCCAAGAAGGCTCGGGATGTGCTTTCAGTGACTCATGATCCCTCATTTCTGGGAACACAGACAACTGATAGACATTTGTTTTTCTCTGTAGCACCAGACTCAGAACTAGCAATTAAAAAAAAAAATGTGTAATGATTTCTCAATTAATCATAGGCTCTAGTAACAGGAAATTCAAGGAAAACCAAAAACCTACACATCATTGAAAATCTCAAGTCAGTAATTTCAACCTTCAGAAGTGTCTTTAATAGTTCTTTTTGCTTTCATGAACAATGATCAATACATATCTGTTGATTATTTAAAATTAGCCCCTCTTCTTTTTGAAAAGGATATAAAAACAATTTGTTTATGGTCTTGAAATGGATTATCAAAATTGTTCTTCAAAAGCCATGCTAGAACAAAATAACCCAGATGTAGCAACAGTGAGGAAAAGGAGGGAGATGGGTTGGCCATTCATTTATAAACTATTGGGAGCTAAATCTCACAAATCTTATGAAAGGACTGTATGAGGTAGACAGTATCATCATTTTACAGAGGCAAAGGTGGGCTTAGATGGGTCACTTTTCCACAATTGGCAGCTGGGACACTAAAGAGGCAGGAGATGAATCCAAGTAGACTGATTCCACAGCTGCTTTTCTTCTACCCCATCACCTTGGAAGCAGAGCCAGAATCACCCGGAATGACTAAAAGCGGGAAAGGCAGGATGTCCTAAAGCCAGTTCCTAGACACGGAAACTGCTGTAAAGCCAAGAGGGTGGATGGAAGCCCATACTTCTGCAGAACAGACACATTTTGAGGGAGATAACAGTTGCCGAGGCATCGCTATCTGGGTGCCAATTTCTCATGACTCCAACCTCAGCGGCACCAGACTTCACGCAGTCAGTCTGCCAGTCAATAGATCCTCTGTGTGCTTGGCCAGGAAGAGTGGCGTCAAGCCAGGTCTGTCACAGTGCCAATCTTCTCTTTCTAAAATCATCCTGAACCCTTTCCCCACCTACTGGCCCAAGTCCCTTCCCACATCAGTCTTCAGATTCACAACTCTACATTTCTCATCTAGCTCTAAGGACTCTAAGCTGTGCGGGTGATCCTCAGGCAGTTTCCAGGAGCACTGGATTGAAGTGGAAAGGAAGCACTTACTGATTTCAATTCCTAGCTGTCTTTACTCCTTGGGTTCTTTTGGCCTTGCACATTTCCTAGTATGGGCAGTTCCATAAGGTCTGTGGAGTGTTAGGGAAGGCCAAGGGCATTCAAATATGAGGGAAAGACATGGTACAGGTGCAGACCCAGAGCTGGCGAGAGGACATAGACCAGTGTCAACGAAGAAGCCCCTGGAGGACATGGAACCTGTGGCTGCCCGCTTGCCCAAGTACGGGGTTGGCTGAGCTGTGGTTTCACTTTCATTTCCTCCAGGCCCCAGATGAGTATTTTCAATGAAAATGAAGACTATGGCTGTCGTTCTGATGAAAGGGACAATCTGTGGCAAAGGCCCAGCACTTGGGGCAGGAGAGACTAGGACAACAAAAGACAAACCAGAGTAACTTCCAAATTGTGCCATTTATCCTTAATTGGATTTTCAGCTCATCTGAGTGTCTGCTCAGTTCTCTGAGGAGCTGGAGCACTTGTGCAGATGCTCCTCCCCTGAGATGAGCACACCCAGAAACAGGCACAAACCTGGGTGGGCAAGAGCATGCCAGGCTTGTTTTAGTTGTTGACTGTCCTCTCTGGCTTTACTGTGATGCCGATTTGTCTTCACATGAAAGCCCCAAGAAGAAGAAAAGTAGGATGGTACCACAGCGAGGAGTGTGGAAGAAATGCAGTGAGCCACCAGGTCCTTACCTGCCCCCACCCCTTGTCCTTGCCTCTGTTTTATTTTATTTTATTGTTTGTTTTGTTTTTTTAGTGGTGCCTGGATTGAACCCAGGACCTCACACATGCTAGGCAGGTGTCCTACTACTGAGCTGCATTCCCCAGCTCTTACTATTTTATTTTGAGATAGCCTCTCACTAAGATGCCCAGGCTGGCCTCAAACTCTCAATCCTCTTGTCTTAGCCTTCCTAGTAGCTGGGACTGCAGGTGCACATCACCAAGCCTGTTTTTCTGCTTCATTCTTGATCTTTCAAAAAGAAAGAAGTGAAGGAAGATTATAAGTTAGCAAGGATGCTGATATTCCATATGGCAACTTTAGACAATTAGCAAACGGCATCCCTTTGCCAGGCACATGTAAGCCCTTCTGTGCAGCACGGTGTGAAGGCTGCCCCCTCCCATGCTATCTTGGCTGGGTGCGCTTGTGCCTATACGGAAGTTCCCTAGACTCTCCTACTTTGAACAACCTCAGGGTTAAAAGACCAAGAAGAGATGGAATGCCATCCAGGAGTCTTCAGAATTCCAGATGGGCCCTGGTGTTGATGGAGACCAGAGCCTCTCACTAGGAGGTCCAAGCTGGTGACCTGGGAAGAAAGGTACTGATGCTAATCTTGGCTGCCAGGGATGTCCTGCCCACCACCCAACACAGCAACCTATCCCTTCCCACTTGGACTCTGCTTTACTTCCCAGGATGGCGATGCACCTCTAGCAGAAAGAGGCATGGCCAAGCATAGTATTAATGTGCTACCCTTTTCAGCACAGGAGCTCCCCAAAACTGCCTGGGACCTGCCTACCTGTGATGGTAGTGACATTATGTCTCATTTCATGACCCAAGATAGCAGGGGTTCTCTGCAGCCAGCCTCAACAGATATGGATTCTGATAAGCCACGAATTGCTTAATTCTTGGAAGAAGCAGAGAAGACACAGGGTATGGTACTCTCAGGATAGTTGCCATTTGGTTGAGAGGTGTCACTAGTTCACCTGACAGCACACAAACTGCACCGAACGTCATTTATATATTACAGTGCTGCAATTCACAGGCTACCAAGTTGCACTCTTTGCTCTGGAAATTTAATGTGTGACAGCTGCGTGCAGCCAGTGGTGTCCAGCATTTTTAAAAGGTCAATTAAGAAACGGTTGATGGTGCTGCAGCTAATGACAGCCCAGAGGGGTGAGCAAGGCCGCGTAAACAGAAGGGCCGAGACGTATATTACTGGAATTGAAGTGTCGAAGTGAAGCGTAGTGGGGAGGAAATCTATTGTCACAAGCCATAAAGCACATCTGAGGTTTGCGGGGGCGAGCGGTACAGCTGTTTTCCCCGGGCAGCCCGGGGAGCAGCCTGTGAATGGAGGGCTCGGCCGACAAAGGGGACACCTGCATCAGCTCCATCAATCTGCAGGCAAAAATCATTATCCTCGCTGCTGCCTGTTCCTTTGCACTTTTGGCTCTCCCACTTGGGGAGTGTAAGGCGGAGGCTGCAGTGATACTCAGAATGTGGGTCATGTTCTAGAAATCCATATTTTAAGCGTACCCGGAAGCTGGGCCCGCCCTCTTCTGGCGGCATGCGTGGGTGGCGGACAGCCCTGCAAGAGCCACCGCAGCCGGTGTCCTCCTCCGAAGACGTGCCCGCTGCCTGGCTTCAGCGCACACACAAAGCAGGCTAAGCGTCAGACCCTCTGCGCTGCGAGGGATGAAAAGGTGACACGAAGCCCTTTGAAAAAGTCTGTTTTGGCCTATGACAGAATTGGCTTATGGTTAGGAAAGGCACTGTGTGGGACTTAAAAAAAAAAAAAAAATCAGACAAAGGGGTCTTAGACTCAGTGCACCGCAGCTAGGACAGGCTTTTTTGTTATATCTACCTGTCAAGCGAGAAATTCAACAGAGCACTGAGAATGCTAATTGATATGCAAAACAGGTCTAGGTTCCTAGAAATGTCTAATGATCCACCAATTCATTAGGAATACAGAATTAAGACATGCACTCAATGAGAGGGGAGGGAGAACACCGACCTTTTTGCTTTTCCTTTTTTTTTTTTTTTCTTTTCTAGTTAAAACCTACTTTGGGAAACTTAACAGTTTTTACGGTTTAAAAAAAAAAGAGAGTATTGCAATCAGTAGGGTTTGTCTTTCACACACTAGATATTTATTATTAGAAAATAGCTTCTATGAGCTGTCAGTACCAAACAGGTTGAAAGGAGGTGCTTCTCACCATAATTTTTTTCTTCTTAATGATATTTAAATAAACAGCTCACTGTGTGGAGAGCTGCCGCGCCTTTTTTCCCTTTAAAAACTGATTAAATGAGGTTTAGTACAAAACATCCTTTAAACATGACTTGTTCTGTAGTCATTATGCTGTCTCTCTGAGTAAGAGACATGAAAGAGATGAAAAAGACCACTCAAGCTATCAAATTACCCCAAAGAGTCCACAGTAGAAACCGGGAAACAAATAACCTAACCCAAATAAAACCCATCCAAACCAAGAAACCAGTTTTTACATTGGCTTTTCAATTTTGATTATCATCTAAGTTTAATATATATTTATATATATATTTTGAAATAGTAATAAAAAAGGAAGAATTGAATTGCATCCTTAGCAGGACAACCTTCCTCACATGTTAAAGAGGTGTTCAGAAAATTCCATAGAGTATCTGCTAAATAAACATGTTTGGCAGCTTAGCAAATATCATATGATTGCAGCATCCACGATTTGAAGAAAAACAGCATTTGCCTTCTTCTGGCAGAGTTCATTGCTCGGGTGATGTGCTAACACAGCTCTGGATGTTCTTAGACCCACACGGTTAAGGAAGGGCTTGGGGGTGGCTCAGTACATGGCCCCAGTGCAGAAACTTCCAAACCCCGAACAACAAATCAACCAACCAACACAAACATCAAACAATTGTCTCCTTTGAGTTCCTCTTGACCGAGTGGAGGCCCAGCAAGGACTGCTGGTTAGAAGGTACGTTGATAGACTTTGGGATGAGGAGAATCACCCTCTGATTGGTCCGACGCCATTCGTTGTACAATCGACAGTGGTACCTAAATGACACCTGGGGAGGGGAAAGGAAAAATAAGAGAAGGTGTACAGGTAGGCAGAAGTCGATAATCAATCCAAGAAGCAAATATGCCACTTAAAGCAGCTTCAGAGGCTGGCAGCACTGCAGAGCAGCAAGAACCCTGGGCACAACAGCTCTAGCGAGCAGTTGAATGCTGGGATATTATTGGCCATCGACCCAGATGCCCTATGTATGAACATGACAGGGCTTACATGATGGCTTCCTTTTTTCCTCCACATAGCTAATCAGGATATGAATAGGAAAATGAAGTTCTTTCCGAGTTTGGATTTAATTTTGGGCTAGTGGTGTTCTGGGCCCCCAAGTCGTAGTTGTAAAAAAGGTTTGCTGGAGGCAGCAGGACAGAGTAGATACACGACCAGCCCTTGTGCAGCTGTGTGAACTGGATGATGCACCTGTCTGGTCCCCCAACTTCCTCTGTTAAATGGGGACTGCAAGGGGTTAATGTAGTTTACTGCAGGTTAGACACGGCACAACTCAAAGGACCCCATTCACATTGTGATACACAGGACACCCTTGGTATTGTGCCTTGAACAATCTGTACAACTCTACTTGGTGACCCTGAATATGGCATGGAGCACTCTATGTGCTTGTTTTTCTCTCCTGGTATACCGGGAGCATCTTGATAGGAGGCTCTGCGTTGCATGCTCAGCACCTGTCACAGTGTTGGACATTGGTGTTGCTAAAGAGAGTTTGCTGAATGAATGAATAAATGAATAAAGATCCTAATATTTCTAATTGCAACACGGCTTCAAACTTAAGCCTCTCTTATATTATACCTGGTAGTATAAGCAGTGAGTCCGGGTCCATGGGGGTCAGAAAGTGGGCTGCACTAATGGTTTAAGCTCAGCATTTGCAGAAGTAGAGGACAGATTACAGACCTTGATCAGAAGGGCTTCTTTAGCCTTCATGGCTGAACTATGAAATCCAAGGCCACTTGCTCAGACCTCTGAGGCAAGGAAGGAGAAGCCATAGGCTGAGTGCCAGAGAGATTTGGGTATGAAATTATATGCTCTTAAACTTACACAGACATACTTTCTCCAAAAGGCCCTGAACATACAAAAGTGAATCGGTTTTTTTTTTTTTTTTTCCCCTTTTTGTTCGGCTTGATTGTCTCTACTGTCTTGCTGTTGTTCATTGAGTTTAAGAGGAGCAGCTTGGAAAGCCTGCTTTCAGGGCCAAGTGCAGGAAGGAGGTAGAATGAAGACAAGTGCTAATGAAAAACTTTGGCAATTTTTGAAATCTGGAATCTGGAAATATTACAGAAAATCTGGGTTTCAAATCAAGAGCCCTTCCTCACTGTGTTGAGGAGCTATGCGCACTGGGCATTAGTAATCTGAGAGGCTGTGGGTACACACAGGAAGCAGGCCTCAGATTCTGAGGCCAGGCCCACAGGGCTAGAATCCTCATCCTCCACCTAGTGGCTGCCTAACTTTGTGAAGTTATTTGTCATCAACAAGCTTTAGTGTTCTTTTTTGTAAAATGTGAATAATGACATCTGAGATGAAGCATGAAAGGCACTTGTACAGCCTTGCACAAATGTTCTAGGCCTGGAAAAGAAGGTGATAATTTTGTGACTCCTCTTCAGACACAGGGAAACTGAAAACAGAGAGATTGAGCTGTTTTCTCTCAGGCCTTGCTTTGAGTGTGGTCATGGGCCAGCAACAGGCTGCATATCCTGGGAGCTTGTTAGAATATCAGAATTTTGGGTCCCACCCAGACCAAAGACATCAGAGAGTACATTTTAACAAGATTCCCTGGTGACTGGCATGTAAGTTCAAGCCTAAGAAGTGCTGCTTCAACTATTACTGGGAGTCAAGGACTTAGCAGGTTTCCCTGTTCCTTGGCCAGGAAAAAAAGAAAGAAAACAAAACAATTAAAAGAAAGAAAAGGAAGGAAGGAAGGAAGGAAGGAAGGAAGGAAGGGAGGGAGGGAGGGAGGGAGGGAGGGAGGGAGGGAGGGAGGGAGGGAGGAAGAAAAGAAAGAAAGAAAAGAAAGAAAGAAAAAAAAAGAAATCAAGCCACTTGTGTAGACAAACAAATGAGATCTTAAGCTATTTAACTGCTGTTAACCACCATAGTCTGTAGGCAAATTCAATCACTGAAGAAAGCATCATATGAAGATTATTCTGTATCAGGGAAAATAAAGGAAGTTGAGCACAAGGCAAATGAGACCACAGGTCTGCACTGCCCTGGGTTGATGCCTGCCCCTGTCTCTAGATGCCCCAAAACACTCTCTTCCCTACAATGTAATCATAGGAAAAAATAGGAGGCTTAATATAGAGAAATAAAGAGGTAGTAAAGAAAAAAACAACATAAAATCAAAAAGACACTACAAACAATAATGTTAGATGCTTTTAAAGAAAGTTTTGAATTTTCTGAACTTTTTAAGAGAGAGGAGAAAGGGTATAAGGGCCATGATTTAAAAAATGTTACTCCTTATAGGATGGATTTTCTCAAGTTTATTCATGTTTGCATCTAAAGAACAGTCACCAACTTCCTACCATGGGCAAGTCTGTTTACAATAACTTGCAACTACATGAACGGCAGAAGGGGTGGAAGATGTTAGCATCCTTCTCTCCCCATTAGAGAGGTGACTAAGGCTGTGGCGAAGGTTTGCAGTGAAGCTACGACAGTCTTTGGGAAATCTAATTACACTTTTCAATTCTGCCCTTTCTCTTGGAAGTTATGGTGTGACTTAAGTATGTGGATAGGGCTGGAGTTTGGGTTAGTTGCCTTCCCTGCAGTGGGCCCAGCTTGCTTCTCTCCAACTATACTGTAGAAGAGAATAAGGCCAGTGGTAAATTTGCCATGGAGAAATACCATCAAACCCTTTCAGGCTGCCTGTAGGCTGTTGGGGGAAATGAGTTGAAACTACAGTGAGCCTTCTTGGGACAGTCATCTTACTTGAGGTGCCCCCTTCACAACAGGAACTTGAAGGATCAACCCCTGGGACCAGCAGTCTGCCTTTGAGGAACCAGGCCATTCAATCATTTTGGTCCATGTTGGGTACTGTCTGCCCAGTGATGTAGCGGAATCACTTCGGGCATCATGGCGTCTTGACTTGCACCCCTACCCTGGGGCCAACACCACATCCATTCAGTGTCTTCATGCTAACATGGACTCAGTTCCCAGAAAACTCCTTCCATGTCTGTCCATGGACTTTAGGTCATTTGTGACAGGAACAGTGATATTTCTGGGACAGCTTACCCTGAGCTTACAGGGTAGAAATGGGTGAGGGCAGGTCTCCTGGGTCCCAGGTATGCTTCGGGAACACAGCAGGTTGCAGAGAGCAGGACTCCCCAAGTTTGCATCAAGATGGGCCTTGATGGCTTCATGACAAAGTCCAAAGGCACTTGGAGGCAGGTGACGTGACCACTTGTCCCTCTTCACAGCACAGGGTGGCAAGGCCCTTCTAGGAATCACTCCTCTGAGGAGCCAGGCTTGGACTGACACTGTGTTTGTTTATCTAAGACATTTTCAGAGCATATTCTCCTTAAGCTTGACAGCTTGTTTACAATGGGTTTCTGCCGGAGGGCAGTTTCCAAGTGCTGTCAGCTTCTGAATTACGGCTCTTGCCAGGGCTGCTCAGTACAGCATTTATCTGGGAAGGAATTATTCTATATTCAGTAACCTATTGCTGAGCTGACTCCACAGCACGTTTTTCACACCAGTCAAAGGAGAGAAATGCCTTTCTTTCCCTCCTGCTACTTTGCATTTTATAGAGGGCTGGGGGAAGGTGGGATTAGGGGCGCAGGAGAGTCACAGGACAACAGCCCTGAGCCAGCACTGTGCTGGGTGCTTGGATATATGTTCTCAGGTGTTATCCCACTTAATCTTCACAATAACCACTGACCCAGGGGTTGTCAATTATTTCTTCCATTTTTTTGTGTGTGTAAGAGGAAGGATGAGAGGTTAAGTATCCTATTTGAAGTTACCCAGCTATGAGGATGCTAAATCTTAGGTTTAAACACGGGCCTTTGAATTCTAAATACATGCCCTTTTTAATATGCAGCATCGCCTCTCGGACACAGTTCTGAAATGAAATACGTTCTTCTCCTAAGGCAGCCTAGTCTAGGTACCTTTTCCACTCAAACCTTCCTTTCACCTGAAATGGGAGATGAAATGGGTTCACATCCATTGTTCCCTACCACTCCACTTTTCCTCCTTGTTAGGAAAGTGTGCACTTTACAAGGCAAGTTTTCAAAAAGACCTTAAATTGGTTTTGAAAGCCCAGCATCTAGGTCTCACCTTCATCCACCCATCATCATAGGAAATCTTCTAAGAAAAATTACAGAGCAGAAAATGTCTAAATATGGTAAAAACTTATACTTAATTTTTATTTTCCAAAGTATTTTCCTATGTATTCTTCCATTTCAATCTTACAACATGAGGGGAAGTATACCAGATGGCCATTACTGCCACCCCCACTTTATAGAAGGGGCCACTGAGGCTCAGAAAAGTGAAATGACTTTCCCAAGATGGTGCAGTCAATGGAAAGACAGATGTATTTAGACTTTTTTTTCTTATTCCTAACCCTTCTCTCATCACAATAGAAACTTCTGGATCAGCTTCATTGCTTGATTCACAATGAAGCAGGACACACTTTGGAAGCATGGGCTTTTAAGGGAGGCAATAACTGTTTCATTTGGGATTTTATTAACCTGGAAACAGGATATCTAAATTAACTGGAAGACTCAGATAAGTTCCGAGCATTAGAACACCCCCAGCTTTCCAAGGCTCAAGTCATATCCCTCTTCCTGAAACTAAAATATGTCCTCTTGCTGTCTGAACACTCTCCTGGGAGGGGCCAGACAGGGCTGGCAGAACCACATGATGAGTAAGAGGGAAATGAGCAGGGTCGTTGGAGTGGCAGCTGATGGAGACACAGGGAGGGAGGAAGTGAGCCTGAGAAGCAGCTTCTAATGCTGACACCGTGCTGCGGGATATGGCAAGGTACACTTTAGGCAGGAAACACTGATTGAATAACAATGGAACGTGCTCAGATTAGAAAGAAGCAGGCACAGGAGAGTAATGCCAGGAAGCAGGGTGCCCGGTTTCTGAAAATATTCAAGAGGAAAGTGACGTCCTTCCCGCAGCTCCCACAGGGAAGCATTAAGAGAGAGCAAATGTTGCACTTTGTGGGTGCTGCCAACTGTGCCCAAGCCATCAACTTACTGCATAAAGTTAAAAGAATGAAAAAAAAAGTTTAAAAATTCTTCCTCATAGACATCGGGAACACTTATTGGGAAATGGCTTTTCTTTGGTGGCAGCTTCTCAGCTAGATAAATTAGTGCTTTTATGGGCAGCAGAGTCAATATCCCAACACAGGGAATAATCATCAGGCAAAGTGCAGCTCCACGTCCAACAAAGACTTTAGGCTGTGTCGGGACATAAGAAGAAAATAACCAGCAGGGAGGATTCATGATCTGTGCAGGCGGCAGCAACAACAGAAGCCAAGTGCATCATTCACAATATACTACAGTCCCAGCAAGAGTGAGAAACATAAACAAGAGAAGGAAAGTGCCATTCCTCATAACAGGAGGAGTCCGAGACTACTGGAGGAGAGAAATGTCCTAGGTGTGTGTCTTTGATGGATGCTCAGAAGCTGGCCTTTTTGTTTGTTTGATCTGCTCTTCATTGCGGTGCAAACCCACACACACATGCACACACACTAACATGTAGTAAGATACCAAATCACACACCTCTGCCAGCATTGGAAGGTCTGTGCTCTACTGGGCAGGTGAGATGTGCTACAGATGAGCTTGTGCCAGCCCTGAGGCTGCCTGCTCCAGCTGGCCTGAACCCCCAGCCATGGGCCATACTTACTAGTGTCCAAAAGAGGTAAATAGTGAAGAGTGCGACAGTGAGTGCAATCAGTCCGACGGCCTCGAGCCGACTACTAAAGTGCAGGTGGTCCACGGCGCCCCGCAGGCATAGCCAGCCTGAGATGGTGGCCAGGGGGGTAATAAACAAGAAGCACACCATGTCTCCAAACAGAGTCCGCTTCTCATGCTGGGGGCCAGGGTTTCTGAGCCACTGCCAAAGAAAGGGAGACAGAGAAAAGCAAGGGAGAAGGTTAAATGCCAGTGTAGCATGGGGACACACTGTTCTGTAGTTGTTTTTGCCCTCAGAATATGGGAAAAGGCACTTCTGACCTGTTCTGAGATAAGAAGGAAGCATTATGTGCTCATTGTCATGCCTCTTCCCCCTGAATAATAATTATTATGGTAATAATAACAATGATAGTTTACAATGTCCTTGTTGTAGTTGACCTGTTTTTTTTTTTTTGTTTTTTTTTTTTTTTTTTTTTTTGTGCAAAGAAATTCAATGGCTGCTATTCTGAATCACTGTGATCCCATGTGAAAGGCAGACAGGATGTTACTCTTGGAAGGTGCTGGGGTTTAGAAGAGTGTCCCTAAAGGATCATATATAAAGGCTTGGTCCCCAGAGTGGAGGGATAGAATGGTGTTGCGAACCTTAAGAAGGTGGGACCTCGTGGGAGGTCACTAGGTCATTGGGGACATACCCTCAAAGGGAATCAAGGAATCCCAGTCTGATTCTGTCTGCTTTCTGGCTCGAGATGTGACCACTCATTCTGATGCAGGCTCCTGTCATTACATGCCACCCTCATCAGAAAACCGAACTGAGGGGTCACTGGACCTTGGACTTGAACCTGTAGAACCATAATCCAAAATAAAACTTTTTTCTTTGTAAGTTAATTGTCTCAGGTATTTCATTGTAGTAATGTAAAGCTAACTAATACAGAGAGGTTAAGAAGTTTGGTCATGGGGCCAAAGCCTTGACCCCGGAACTGTGTGCAGAGAAGGGTTAACTAGCCCCCAGGCCTGGGTTGTTCAAACTCTGCACATACCCAAGAAAGGCTTGGTTCTGGAATGGCTCCTAAGAACTTCAAGTCTTCGTAATTTCTGCCTGATGAGAGCATTCTGCCTGCTTGAGGCCTTGAGCCACCCAATACCAGTTTGATCAGAAAGTTTATATTGATAATGTAATTTAAATTGAATGCCTATTTTTCACTTGGGGGTCTTGGTAGCTGAAGTCAGTATAGGTATCATACGCCTATGTAACTAACCCAATAAAAAGCCTGGATCAGGGCTTGGGTGAGTTTCTTTGATGGACGATACTTTACCTGTATTATCACAAATTGTTGCTAGAAAAATTAGGCATATATATGTGACTTCTCTAGGAAAAGACACCTGGAAATTTGTGCTGGTTTCTCCCAGACTTTGCTCCAGGTACTTTCTTCTTCCTTTGCTGTTTTAATCTGTATCTTTCTGTTATAATAAACCATAATCATAAGTATAACAGCTCTTCTAAATCTCATGAGTTCTAGTGCATCCTGAGCCTTGGGGACCCTCATACAGAGTGACACTTACCTGACTCCATAAACTCAGTAATGCCCTTTTCTTGGTTTTTAGGACCCTGAGCCTTCTCAGTTAGAAACCCCTCTGACATCCTGGTAGTGCTACCATCTTGACTGAACCAGCCCCAAAGAAGATGAGAAAAATTTTGTGATTGTTGAAAGACCAGAGATGAGAATTTCTGTAGGAAGGGGAAAAGGGTTGTTTTCCTCCCACTTGGTAACTGCCAAATACCTGCTGAAATACTTCCCATGATCCATTTCTACGATGGATTACAATGTCATCCAAAGCTTATGTACTATTGTCAGCACAATCTAATTCTAGCCTTGTGGCTTTTCTTCAGATTAGTGTTAAAATACAACCTCAGATAACTGGCATTACTATCTTAGTGTCCCATACAGTAATGGCAGAGGCCAAAAAGTCCTGAGAAGGTGTGAGGTCAAACACAGATGATGGGACAGGGTGGATGACTCTGGTGGACTGTGTTCCATCCCATCCCTACCAACAAACAGGTCCCAGCTGAAACATTGTTGGTGCCCAATGGGAGCACTACAGGCTGCTCGAGGAGACACACCAAGTGGGAAGGGTGGCAACTTCCTGCAAAACCATTGGTGGGAGAGAAATGACCATGTTGGGGATGACAAAAGTGAATGGGCCAACTGGAGAGGGAAGGGACTGTCATTCTCAAGGATGTAAAGAGGAACAGAAGAGCTGAAAAGAGGGCAAGCAAGTTGAGGAAGGGTTGGTAGAAGCCTCAAGAAGTGAGCAGAAGAGAGAGGAGGTAAAAGGTACAGAAGAAAGTGGGCTGGACAGTATCCTTTCCTAGATGTTTGTCTGGATCACCAGCATACCAGCTTCCAGGGATAATCTACCAAAGATGGGCCAAAGAAGTCAATTTCAGCTCAAAACTGGACATGAATAAATATTAAGACACAGATAAGCAGCTGTTGACATGTTTGTGAATGTAAATACAGCATTATAAGCATTTAATATAAACACAAAAATTATCAAGTACAAATATATTAACCTTGCCCTGCATTGTCACACTGCCTCAGAGATTTCAGCAGCTTCAAAGAAATTCAAAGAGCTGTTATTAATTAACATTTTCTTGACTAAATACAGAGAATATCACCATGAAGTGGAGAGTAGAAATAGGGCATTATTATCCTAATTTTACAGAGACTCGGCAAGGTTAAATGATTGCTCCAGGTGATTCAGAGGCTGAACTGAGAAGAGGATCAGGATCTCCCTATTCTTATTCAGATGTGGTATTAGTGAAATATTTGAAAATTGGAATTACAAGACATTCAAATTCTTAAAAGGAAGGTGCCCAAATTGTAGCAATCCAGTTCCCTTAGAGTTTGAATTTTCCCTCAAAGCAGAAGGAAATTCAGGCTATTCACCACCATACCTCCATTTTCTCAAACATAGTAGGCTCTCAATAAATATGCTACATATGGGCACAGATACACTAACCTCCCAGGCTACAGCTTCCTTTCTTTTCCTCTTTCTCTTTCCTTCCGTCCTTCCCATCATTTTTAGTGTGGTGGTACTGGAGATTGAATCTAGGGGTGATTTATGACTAAGCTACATCCCCAGTTTCCCCTTTCCCCTTTTAAAATTATGAGACAGGGTTTCACTAAGTTGCCAAGACTGGTCTTAAAACTTGTCATCCTCCTACCTTAGCCTCTTGAGTCACTTGGATTACAGGCGTGTGTCACCAAGCTGGGCCCTTCTTTTCTTTTGCTTGGGAATTCGGGACACATTTTATTAAAACTAATGCAGTACTTTATTTATCTCTGTGGCCCTTGACAGTGTCCAATCCAATGATTCAGACATGGAAGGAGGTAATTATGAATCACTATTTACTTCCATGTAAAATCAATGTGCAGAGGCTGAGGGAGAAGCTCAATGTATGGTACATGCTTAGGTTCTGGGTTCAATACTCAGCACCCCCCAAAATAAATGTGCAAAAGACAAACTAGAAATTACATTACCTCATTCCAACTTTCTAATTGTCTTCCAATTTTTCTTTGAATTTCTGGATTTCTGATAAACTTCCAGGTTACTATATATCTAATTCAATCAATGCCTGGAATTTACACCTTATTAACATTATTGGGGGGCAGCTTATTTTTTGTGGTGTTTGCTGCTAGTCATATTTAGGTATGGTGTGCTTAGATACTATTGTATGAAATCTGTGTTTTCTTCAGAATTCTACGTGTTACTTATTTCTTGTACAAATGCAAGCCTGCGAACAAGAACAGAGGCAATAATCGATTGCTGGACTACTGATGGGACTGTAATTAGTACAACCCCTATGGAAATCAATATGAAGTTCCTCAAGAGATCAGGCATGGAACCACCATGTGACCCATTCTTCAGTATTTATCTTAAAGAATTAAAGTCATCATACCATAGTGATACATGCATACCCATGTTTGTGTTTGTAGCCATTTACAAAAGTCAAACTATCAAACCAGCCTACCTGTCCATCAATAGATAAATGGATAAAGAAAATGTGGTGTACATATATACACAATGGAGTTTTATTTAGTTATAAAGGAGAATGAAATTATGTCTTTTGCAGGAAAATGGATGGAACTTGAGAACATTATGTTAAGTGAAATAAGCCAAACTCAGAAAGTCAAGTGTTGCTTTCTTTCATATGAAGAAACTAGAAAGGAAAAAGGAAAAGAAAGGGGAAGGCAGGGATTTCAAGAAAATTGAAGGGAGATCAGTAGAGGAGAGGAAGAGACCAGAGGAGAGAGGAGGGGAGGGAAAAGGGAAAATACTGGGGAATGATACTGGCCAAATTATGTTGTTATATCATGTGCATGTATGAATATATAGTGATGAATCCTGTTATTATACACAATTACAATGCATCAATAAAAAATAAGGGGAAAAAAAATCTCTTGTTGAGAAAAAACATTGTCCTGAGTCACAGTAAGGGATACTGACAAAGTATCTAAATACCCTGATATAGGGTATTTATTAAAGTAGAGTAAATTTGATTATAGTTTCAATTTATAACAATATGAAATTATCTAAATAAATTATGAAATTTACTTAAGCTAGAATACCATATAGTAAATTCAAGCGATAATGTGCATTTAACATTTATTGACATGACATACTGCTGAGCAGAAAATAAATTCTTCTGGACAGAATGTGTACTTTGATCCTGTGTATGTAATGATATATTTACACAGACATAGAAATTCATATTTACATAGATGTAGTATATTTATATAGACAAAGACCAGGGAATACCTGGAAAAATAGTGGCTATTTTTGGTGGTGCTGAAATTTTGAGTACACTTTAACTTTTTGGGTACGTATCTCCTTATTTTTCTCAAATGAACATGAATCACTTATGTTAATATATGTGTATGTAGTGTGTGTGTGTGTGTGTGTGTGTGTACTTCATCTATGTAAATTGGTAGTTTTACAAAATTTTCTTCTGTTCTTTGTTAATTCCTTTACCAAACCACAATGAGGTCCAATTTCTGGGTGTTTAATCTCAGTTACGTTATCACACATTTTGGCCTAATTAATAATAAAAAAATTGATTTCTTCAATTACTATTTTATTACATTCCTGGTTCTTATGTATGTCTTCTGCCTCCCTTATTGGTTATACTTAATCATACACTGAGTATCCAAGCTATTCTATAGTAGTGACCCATTTCCTGAGTGTTCAGTAAGGGGCAAGCAGAGGTAGAAGGTTGCATCTATCTACAGTGGTGTCCAGTATAGATAGCACCTGCTGAATGGATGACAATGGCCTGTTTCCTTCCCTAGTATATGCCAAGAATTATCTTACATGCTACATGTAATAATTCATTTATTCCTCTTTGAAAGGGTTATTATTATTAGCACCATTTTATAGACAGGGAAAATGAAGCAGAGGGAAGTTAAATAATTTGTACAAGACTGACCTTGGCTTTAGTCTAGCTGGTTTAGCTCCAAAGACTTTGATCCTAACCACTGTACTATACATCATTTTCAGTAAAAAATGAGATGGTGGGGTAGGTGGAGGGAGAAGGGAATGATCACACCCTTCACTCTTCTTATCTCTAGGAGGAGAATCTCATTTATTGTGATTCTCCCAGTATGATACCAATTATTTCATCCTGCCCCTTATGCAGTCACTGCAACTAAAATGCGACTCTTAAAGAGTCTTTAGTTTAACCTCAGTCCTCAGCTTAAAGTTGGCTGTATTTTAAAAGCCAAGGTCAATGATTAAGCATACTAATTTGTATGGCATTGTTCACCCAGCAGGCCTACCCATGTGGCTGCCAGGGCTCTGTGGGCAGCCTGGGCCATCCTTCCTGCCTCTTATTCTCCGGTTAATCAAAATCATGAAGCAGACAGACATTATGCTGTTGAAAGCACTATCAGTGAGCTGCCTATTTTTCTGTAGAGATTTCATTCCAATCACTAACTTGCTCCTGAACCATGAGGTTGATCTATTCTTGGAAAAAAGTTCAACAACCAACCAAACCAAACAGAAACCCCAATGTAATTAACAGGGCCTGAACCAGTCGAGGGAATTAAAGCAGCATTCTACTACCAGTGACAAAGCATCATTCACTGGCTGTAAATGTGCATTCAAGGTGAACAGTCACCAGCCAGTGGCCGCTTTCAGGGTGGGTTGACTGTGGGATCCATCTAATTACAGTGTCAATATGTTAAATCCCTTATTGGAGGGTCAGGGGGTGTGGGGTGGTGGTGGTGGTGGTGGTGTGGTACTACAGGACATTGGATTCTGCCTTCCAGACTCTGAGTTAATCGGTTTAAATCCCTAAGGTATACAGGACATTGTGCAGGTCAGTTTGCACTAGAACCAGATTACACTCTGCTGGCTAATAGCTCTCATCGATTATAACCTTCCCCATGAATCTCCTTAATGAGAAACCATCATGAGAATGAAAGAAACTGATAAAAGGGAAACAATAACAAATTTATGGAGCTGGAATTAAAAAAAGGGGAGGCATGGTCTCACAGTGTTTACTCACTGGGTTTATCTGCCCAAGTGTCTCCTGTTAACCAGACACTTGGCAGAGTTATTAACAAGCGCTTGCTTTTCTTGAGATGGGTCTTATTCTGGAAGCCCAATGTGTTCTACGCTAAATTGCATTGCTTGTCTGTGGCACTGGAATGTGAAGGGGACAGTGTGATGATCAGTACGGAAGTGACTGGTCCTTGCATGTTTTGAAACCTTTGCATGCTTTTCAGTTAACTGAAACAGAGAGAACAAACCAAATTCCTCCCAGTGTTTAAGTCCCTGAACTCCACAGTCTGTCAGTGAGCTTTCAGGACAGCTGGAGTCACACAGAAAGAGATTCTGGCTCCGGGTGATCTAAGGAGATGCTTGCTCCAGATATCCATCAAACCAGGCTTGAAGTGTTGCACCTTACATGGAAACTTACCAGAGGAATCTGCTCATGCACTGGCCTTGCCCCAGAGGGCTAGAAGTACATATTCAACAGCCCATTCAACATCCCAGCTTAGATGACTAATGGACTACTCAAAATAAATCTGCCCAACACAGAGCTCTTGATATAGCATGTAACTCACAACACTTTATTTCCAAATCTTCTCCGTATCAGTGACAATGACAACTCCACCCTCCCATATGCCCAGGCATCCTGTTTCCTTTCTGTCTTACCCCACACCTCTAGCCCTTCAGCAAGTCCTATCAGCACAGCCTTCAACACACACCTATAGTCCGTGCGCTTCTCTCCCACTGCCACCACACCTATCTGGGTCACCATCATCCCCCACCTGGAGGCAACAGGTTCTCTGCTCCTACCCTGGTCACCCTTCAGGTCAGTCCTAAACCAAAAATCAGAGTGAACTTGTAGAAATAGAAGTCGCATGCTGTTTCTTCTTTGATCAAAACTCCTCAATGGTTAGAAGGAAGTCTAACTCTGGACTGGCCTGATCTCATCCCTTCCTCACTCTGACCATGCCTCCTACCAGCTTCCCCTTCATTTTGGACTGGTACCTGTGGCTGTTGCCGTACGGAAAACAGGCTTTGCCCATGTTCTTGTACAGCTGGCTCCTCATCATTTAGGTCTCAGCTCAAACAGCCTCTTTTCCCTGAAAGCACTCCTTACACTATGAACACCACCCAGCTATATTTTCTCCAAAGCACACACTATTCTCCAAGAGGATGCTCTTCATTCATTTGTCTGTTCACTTGCTCGTTTACTGCTACCCACTTGAGAGAAAGCACCACAACAGCAGGGACTTTGTTCTTGCTCATCTTTATGTGCTTGACTTAGGAACAGTGCTGGAACACAGTAGATGCTTAATGAAAATGAATGAATAAACAACTGAGTTGCTAGCAGCTTGACCAGAAATGATCTTACAGTATTAGTTAGATGAATTAAATTGATCGGAAAGGAGAGACTGCTGGTGTGGCAACACCAAGTTGTCAAGTTCATTGCTTTTAGCCTTCTAGACTAAAGAAAGCATTCCACATACATATTTGGTTTCCAAGAGAAACATCTATGCATTGTTTTGTTGCTACTAGGTGAAAAACCTGTAGTTTCTATTTTTTTCTCCTAGGCTGAAAATGACTGGCATACTATCTTTTCTTCCATAAGTCATGAAATTGCCTGAGAAATTTAGAAAATTTCTCAAGAAACTTTGTACTGTTTTAGTTGCTATTTTTTTCCCTAGAAGAAAATTACCCTGAAATATTTGATGAAAATACTGAATGTCCATTTTTTTCCATTTTTTTTATTAAAAATCATAAATTTACATAGGGCAATGTTGTTCGATTCATTCCTTCCCTTCCCCCCACCCCTCCCACCCCTCCTTTCCCTCCACACAGTCCTTCCTTCATCCATTCTTACCACTCTCCTTATCCCTAACCCTAAACCTAACCCTAACCCTAACGCTAACCCCTCCTACCCCCCATTATATGTCCTCATCCGCTTATCAGCGAGATCATTCGTCCTTTAGTTTTTTGAGATTGGCTTATCTCACTTAGCATGATATCCTCCAATTTCATCCATTTGCCTGCAAATGCCATAATTTTATCATTCTTCATGGCGGAGTAATATTCCATTGTATATATGCCACAGTTTCTTTATCCATTCATCAACTGAAGGGCATTTAGGTTGGTTCCACAATCTGGCTATGGTGAATTGAGCAGCTATGAACATCGATGTGGCTGTATCTCTGTAGTATGCTGATTTTAAGTCCTTTGGGTATAGGCCAAGGAGTGGGATAGCTGGGTCAAATGGTGGTTCCATTCCAAGCCTTCTGAAGAATCTCCATACTGTTTCCAGAGTGGCTGCACTACTTTGCAACCCCACCAGCAAAGTATGAGTGTACCTTTTTCCTCACATCCTCGCCAACATCTATTGTTGCTTGTGAGAATGTCCATTTAAAAAGCATGCAACTCTGGTTTTACCAAAAACCACATATTGAGTGCTTATCATGTGCTAGATAGTTTTACTGAATTTAAAAACCTCAGCTGGTGCTATTATTCCCATTGAATGGGGATATTAAAGCCCAGGGAGGTTAGCATACTTGTTCAAGGCTCCATGGTGGAGGAACCAGTATTGAAACCCCCACAGCCTAACCTCTTTGAGGGTTTTCCTTCCTCTTGCTTTTGTACTACCTAAACTTTATCAAAGTCTTAGATAAAGTTGGTGAAGTAGTGGGCTGGGGAGAGAGCTCAGCTGGTAAAGTGCTTGCCTTACAAGCACAAGGCTCTGGGTTCGATCCCCAGCACGACACACACACACACACACACACACACACACACACACACACACACAAAGTTGGCAAAGTAGCATTGTGCAGGGAATAAACATGGGATTGGAAGCAGGAGATGGGACACAGCTTCCAATTGCTGGTTCTCCCAAATGCTGTGTGACCTTTATCAAGTTCTTATATCTCTGTAGCGGGGTTTAACAAAAAAAGAGGGAGTCATCCTCATTGATGTGAAGAAGGTGCAGCTTTGAGGAGAGTGTGAAGGACCCTCTGTAATTGTCAGAGTGATGTCACAGGGCTCTTAAGTTTCCCTTTCAGCTCAAAACATCTTTTCAAACAAAGAGTACATGTATCACCCTTCAGCCAACACTCTTCAAGCCCCAGGCTTGCGCACCCAGTAGGGAACTTGATATCTCTCCATGTGCATAATACACAGCTCACACTTTATGAGGTTCACAATGGAACACTGGATCCACCACCAACCATCCCAAAAAACCTGTTCCTCTCCCAAGCACGGCCATACCTGCACATGGCTACAGGGGCACCTTGTGGCTCCTGTAAACAACTTTAGTACCATCCTTATTTCTCCCTTTTCTCATCTCCCTGCCCCCAGGATCCAAGCAATCAGCAAGTCCTGCCAGTTCTTCAGCATATCTTGAATATGTTCACATCTCTCTAACCCTATCACTCTTTTCCAAGACCCCCTCATCTTTCATCTGAACCACATAACACTCTCCTTACTTTCTCACTCTTCCATTCCTGTTCCCCTAAGGTCAGTTTTGATAAAGCAGAAAGATACACCATTTCTCTTGCTTGCAGTTCCACATTTCCCACAAAGCCCTGGATGATTCAGTCTTAGGTACCCTGCAGTCCACACAGCCCTAAGGGGTCCATGGTAGGAATCACAGGATTTGTAATTTTGAATGAGGAAAAAAAAAAATCCCATCTTTACTATCCCCTCCTCAAATTGAAATGTAGCATTCCTGGTGCAGGGGGAGGGAAGGATAGTTCAAGGATAGTTTGGATTAGACAAAGGGCAATGAAGGGAAGGGAGAGGGGACAGGAATAGGAAAGACAGTGAAATGAATTGACATACTTTCCTATGTTCATAAAACACATGACCAGGGTAACTCCACATCAAGTTCAACCACAAGAATGGGATCCAAATTAGAATGTTATACTCCATGTATGTATAATATGTCAAAATACATTCTACTGTTATTTATATCTAAAAAAAATTAAAAATGATCCAAGAAAAAAAAAGAAAGAAATTTAGCATTCCACTGAGTTATGAAGAAAATCTCAGTGGCATTAGCAGTACCTGTGACCCTGTCACCACTAATCACATATATTCTGTATTACTGTTACAGATATTTTGAAATCTTGCCACTTCAAAGTTGGGTATTACATTGGCCACAAAATGTGTTAATAAAGAAGCACTTATATTTTATACTCACACTTTGTCTTTGAAACATTTTGATAACTATTTTAATGTATTTGATTTCCTTTTGTGTTCCTATGTATTTTATCTTATGCAATTAAAAACATGATTCCAAGAGAGCCTCTAGAGGCTTCTTTCAACAGGCTGCCAAAGGGTCCATGACAGAAAAGTTTAACCACCTCAAATCCTGCTCCTTTGATCTCTCACACTCATCTGCAGTTTCCTCCTGTTTCAGAATACCAAAGTAGTTCCTGCCTTGGAGCCTTTGTGGAGGCTGCTCCCTCTGCCTGGAACTCATTCACCATGGCTGGTTCCTCCTCCTGGGCTGTACCTCTGCTTTCCATCACTTCTTCACAGGGGCCTTCACAAACCACCACTCATATACCCTCATCCCAGTCATTCTTTACCACAACAACTTGCTTCCGTTCCTTTATAATTCTGACCACAGTCGTCGACATGATCTTGCTTGTTTATTTTCTTGTTCCTTCTTTGCCTTCCTCCCAAGCAGGTAAACTCTGTTAGAACATGACATTCATCTGGCCTGCCTACAGCTACATCCCCATTTCTGAAAATACTGAATTTATGCTTGATAAAAATTGGCTGAAGAAATAAATCCTTTCAAATCAGAGAATCACTTTGGGTAGAATTCAGATAAGTATAAACTGAAAAACATACATATGTATGTAAGACTAGGCATGCAGATTCTTCCCAGAAAATATAATAAAGTACTTTTTGCTACCTGCACACACATCACAGTTGCTCTGGCATTCACAGTTGTGATTTGGCTGAAGCATAAGTTATATTCAAGAACACCCTGGAGACTTGCAACACTCCCTGGAGAATTCAGGCCAATAAGCCAATTAATGGGCTATAATGTGTCAGATGTACTGTATTTGTGTCTGGGAACATTATAATATGGCTCTAGCATTATTTAAACAAGCACTACATACATCTACACCAATGGCTTGAAAATTTTCAAAGATAAGATTAGTAGCACAGCAGGATTAGATGGCAAAATAATTTCACATATTCACTTGCAGTTTCAGATATAAGCAAAATGAGGATCATCTCTATTTTAGATCATCACTGTGTAGAAGTGATCACAGCCAAATGGAGGTTGCTTATCTGAAATATGAGAATATAGTGCAGAATTATGTGGCATATGTGATCAATGTAATGCCGGAAATATATCAAGAGGAGATAAACAGCCAAGAGAAGATGAACAAGAAAATACAAATTTCCAAATTGATAAGAAAATGTACATTGCCAAAGTAGAAATTATTTACTTTAGGAACAGTGGATTCATACTGTGTAGTCTTTTATAATCACAAGCAACAGCTTCCACTCCCAATTCTGCTTTACATTGACCCTTACTGGCCCCCTGATCATCCAAACTACATAATTACTATTATTTGGTGTCCACTCTGCTGGCCTGCTGTTGGAGTCCAGGCATCTGAATGTCTGATTACCACCAGCAGAAGCATGGATTGTGGGGTTAAGGTACCAGGGCAGTGTACCAAGTGAGAGCCATACATGGAACACTGGACAGAAGATGAGAGTGTAAGAAATAATACAAAAAGGATAACAAATTCCTATTTTGATAATTGGGGATGAATATAGGAATAGAGAGGAAGAAATAAAATTCAAAGCCAGGTCCTCAAAATGCAGGACCTGCATTAAAAATCTGTGTCCCTCAGGTATAGTGAGAATGTAAGAACACTATCCAAGCAAAATGAGGTACAGATTCAATGAAATACAATACATGTGTAAGCTAGAGGACAGATGAGGCTTTCTGGCCACATACTTCCAAAGTAAGTAAGAATGAGAACACTCTGGAAAGGGGGAATTTTCTGCTAGGTGGAGGAATTTTTAGTTTCATGATTTCTTTGGTTCTGCCAAAGAAATTTTTCTGCCAAAAAGAGACACAAATATTTAAGAGTCTTATGGACATTGGACACATCCTAGCAATGAGTGAATTCGGACTCTCCCAAGGCTCCACTTATGGCCATGGCTTCAGTTCATGAGCTGCTGCAGTGGGGGAACCTCCTCATTTTTGTTCAAAACTTTCTGTCCTCAAATTCAAAGGGAGCTCTCCCTCATACAAGCAATTTGGAACATGCTATGCTCACATTGTCTAAACTGCTCATGATTTTCAATATTTCAGATATCCCCCTCATTAGTCTCCTCAGATCTAGGTCAAAGAATCTCTTTCTTCCTGTCTAGCCATCCATTTTTACTGTTTCTCTGCAATATCTGAATATCTTTCATTGGGTATAGTACCCAGAGTAGCAGATGACCAGGTGAAGATAAATCCTTGTGACAACACTATTTCCATCATATTTCTTATCTTGATTTATGTTCAATGGCTGTAGAACCCTTTGTTAACAAAACTCATGGAGTGGTCCTCAGAGAAGACATTTGTGTTAGTCAGCTTTCTATCACTGTGACAAAATATCTGAGAAAAATCATTTAAAAAGAAGAAATGTCTATTTTGGCTCACAGTTCAGAGGCTTCAGTCCATGGTCAGCTGGCTCCAATGCTTCTAAACCTATGGTGAGTCAGAACTCCATGGTGTGAGCACATAGTGTAGCAAGGCTGCTGATCTCATGGTGCACAGGAAGGAAAGAAAGCGGGAGAGAGCAAGGGAGAAAGAGAGAAAGGGAGAGAGTGAGAAAGCGTGTGAGCATATGCATGCTCACTTTTATAACAAAGCTCCTCCTCCAAAACCTATTAGGCAATGAATCCATAAATGGATTAATCAATTCATGAGGTCACAGCCCTCATGATACAGTCACTTCGCAAAGCTCCCACCTCTGAACACTGCTGCATTGGTGACCTAGCCTTTAACATATGAACTTTTGGGAGATAGCTAAGATTCAAACCCTAACAACATGCTTAAGAAGTAAGGGGTAGCATCTCAAATGACATGAGTCATGACATGGGGAACTGCACTTTCAGAAGGACATGCAGGAGACTGGCTGGATGAACAGTTGTTGTCTGTGGGAAAGCTCTACTCCAGCTGGGAGAGACAGAGACATTTTGAGCTTGAGTGATTCTGAGACATGTGCCCTCCAGGTGTCTCCATGACAAAACCAAGCCAACCATGGAAGAACTTAAGTTAATAACTAGCTCAGTCTCTGTATATGTGCATAACTGAATCACCGAATATTCTTTTCAGACTAACAAATCACACACAGTTGTGGTGCACACCGAAGTATAATGTGGTCTTCTCATGGAAGAGGGGATTGGCAATGAAGTGCTAGAGCTACTCTTTTCAAGCTTCAGATATTTTAGAGCATAGAAAACACTAATCTCCATGTCCCTTTGTGGTTACATAACTTTTTCTAGACCGGGGTCCTTGACACGGGGGTAGGGCTTCACTCCTCCACCCCTCTGAACCTGTATTTGACCACTGTATGCCTGCATTTCAAGGATAGGGAGTTCAAGCTTTTAGCAGATTCTCAAGCATATCTGAGACCCAGGAAAGGGTAAGAGTCACTGGGAGCATTTCTGAAATAGCTAGGGATACTACTTGGTCCATTCCAACTGTGAGATTTGGTGAATTTGAGAATATGGGCAACAGGATTTGATTGCCTTTTGTGAATCATTATTTTCCCTTAGACCCTGTTTACCTCTCCACCTGAAGTAGAAAATCAAAGTTGGGAACAAAATGTGAGATTGAAAAAAATGCAATGTGTAGTTTTAGATGGTATAGGACAGAAGAATAAAAGTAATGGGCCTAATGGAAGAAAAGGGCCCTTGTTGAGAAGGATGGCAAAAATTTGGATAATATTAAAAAAGCAATGTACAAATGATTTATATAAAGTAAGAGTAAACAATGAATGGGGTTGCATTACATAAGCTGTGATAGGGAGAAAGTAAAACTTCAGGAGGGGAACCACTGTCAACCTTGTGCCGGTTCCCTCATTTCTTTAAAACGAAAATGTTTGTACGAAGATGAAAAGGAGAGCATTCCTTCAATTGACGAGTGGATAAAGAAACTGTGGTATATATACACAATGGAATATTACTCAGCCATAAAGAATGACAAAATTATGGCATTTGCAGGCAAATGGATGAAATTGGAGAATATCATGCTAAGTGAGATAAGCCAATCTCAAAAAGACAAGGGACGAATGATATCGCTAATAAGTGGAGGATGACACATAATGGGGGGGAGGGAAGGGTTAGTGTTAGGGTTAGAGTTAGGGTTAGGGAGGGGGGCAAGTATGGAGGAAGATAGTACTGTATAGAGGGTAAAGAGGGATGGGAGGGGTGGGGGGGAAGGGGAAAAAATAACAGAATGAATCAAACAACATTATTGTATGTGGATTTATGATTACACAAATGGTATGCCTTTGCGCCATGTACAAAGAGAGAGACAACATGTATCCCATTTGTTTACAATAAAATAAAAAAAAAAAAAAAAAAAAAAAAAAAAGAAAAGGAGAGCATTACTGTGCCCAGAACAGTGGCACAGGTGAAGACCTCAGGAGATGATAACTGGTAGGAAAAGGACTGTCAAAGTAAATATAAAGAATCATTATAAAAAGTACAATTACAGCAAGGAAGTTTAGGATGCATTTTCTATAAAATCTGAGACTGGACCTTGCAAACTCTGTTAAATGTAAGAAGCCAGCTGCAAAGACCAACATCCTGGAGGAGTCCATTTACAGGAAGTGTCCTGAAGAGGCAAATTCATAGAGATTGAAAGTAGATTAGCGGCTGCCCAGGGATGGGGGTAGGGAATGGGAGAATAAAAGTGGAGGTGTGTGAGGTTTCTTTTTGGGGTGACAAAAATGTTCTAAAACTGATTTTGGTATGGGTGTACAACTCTGAATACACCAAATGCCACTGAGTTGTACACCTAAAATAGGGAGTTGTGTGGTATGGTAATTATTATATCTTAATAAAGCTGTTAAAAAAAAATCTGACCCTGGAAAACCCCATGGTTCAAAAACTAAATTTGAAGTGTCCTGTCAATTTTCCTGAGGACCCCTCCCCCCACCCCCTGCCCATCTTGCACAAATTCCCTCATACAGGTATTTCCTTTTGCCTTGCCACATCTTCATCTAATCAGGTGATTTTTCGGATATGTACCACGTGCATCTTACAAGCAGCTGAAAATGTGTATATTCTGATAAATGAATGACTTCTGGGGTTCAACATTTAAGAGACAGATTTTAAGCAGATGAGTCAGTATTTAGAAAAATATTGGAGCCATTTATTACTTCCATCTCTTATGACTTTACTCCCATCACTGCTGGCTGTGTAACTTAAACAGCAACTAGGTGGATTGTGAGGAACAGAAGCATTATTTTCTAAGATGGTGGCTATTTTCCCTTCATCTCCCAATTTCTACTTTTACTGATTCTTCTAAGATTGAAGTTCTTAAATGTCTATAAATTCTGTTTTACAACTTTTCTGCTGCTCCTAACTTGCCCGGATTTCATATTAACTATATTAGGCATTTTCCCTCAGAGCCCTAAAAGATTTCGAACCTCACTACTTGTTCCAACTTTTCATTTCTAACAGTGTTGCTGGAGGTGAAGCAATGACAAAATAACAAGTATAAAATATTTGTTTTCTTCTCCTAATCTGACCTCAATTGTCACAAACCGATCCTTATACAGTTTCATAAGCAGCACATCTAAGGATTAAATTTACTTTTCAGAATCCCAAACTAAAAGCTTAAGTTTTCCCCCCTTTTTGCATTATAAAAGCACAACATACTTTCTTCTCACATATCCATCACAGTGTAAATCTCTCTAACTCAGTAATAATGGATTGCAAAGCAATAGTTTTATCCCAGACAATCTCACAGGGTCCCTATCTCTTCAACCGTGAAGGCGGGCAGTGTCCAGGCATGGCACCCAAATACATGATTTAGGGGAAAAATGGAAAGGAAGACAAAGCCGGAGGACTCAGAGACCTGATGGAGTCTCTTCTTATTTTTCCCCAAATCTGCTGCATTTGTCAAAGATAGCAAAGCAAAGAATAGAGGCAATTATACAAATAATTCAAAGAAAAATCAGTGTTGCCCTTCATGGGTTACAAAACAAGGATTACCAATCTAAATGATCTCAATGACAGTCTTTAAAAAAATTTACCTCACAAGTGTGTTCAGCCACATTATGAGTGATTAACCTTTACAACCGTTCATGAAGGAGGGACAAGGCTCTTAACAACTTTGAGTTCACTAGGCTTCCTAATAACATCTCTCCTTTGGGAGAAATCTCAGAAGAAATTGGTGACATAATGACCCAGTAAAATAAAAACTCAAATGCAGAGAAAGAGCAACTGGACAAGACAAAAAGAAAGGATGTATAAAGTCTCTTGGAAACAAAGAAAGATTTTTGGCTATTATAGGTTATTGTAGTTCAAAGTTTTGTTTCCAATTAGAATATAGTATTAAAGAGACACAGAGAAGAAATGCCACTCTACTATCCTAGCAGTCAATCTAGTCCAGCTTGGGACATGTTATTTTTTAGAGCACTTTTTATTTGTGGCAAAACTGAATGGAAAGCACAGAGTTTTCATCTGTTCCTTGCCTCTATCTTGAGTTTCTTCCACTCAAACCGTCTTCCACCAGAGTGGTACACATGATACTACTGATGAACCTACATGGATATCATACTGAATAGGGTCACTGCCCTAAAAACCCTCTGTGTTCCACCTATCCATTCTTTCCTCCTCCCTAATGGCTCTGGACTTAATAGACACAATCAATACCAAGAGGAAATCTGGGCTTTAGTCCTAACTTTTTCACTCTCCTCTTCCTGAAGTACATCTCACCCTGAGGAAAGGCTGGTTATTGGTGAAGAAGCCCTTGGCTCTGTGTGTGCACACACGTGTCAATGAGCAAAGGAAGGGAGAGAACCAAGAGGCAGGAAGGAAGAAACCAAGTGCTGTGTTCTGAATGTCTGTGTCTCCCAAATTCACGTTGAAATCCTAACAGTCAGTTGATAGCATCAGGAGGTAGAGTCTTTGGGAAGTGATTATGTCATTGGGTGGAGCCCTTATGATTGGGATTA
Organism: Sciurus vulgaris; assembly: GCF_902686455.1. Taxonomy (NCBI): domain Eukaryota; kingdom Metazoa; phylum Chordata; class Mammalia; order Rodentia; family Sciuridae; genus Sciurus; species Sciurus vulgaris. The sequence goes on from NC_136466.1 coordinate 57,108,223, forward strand.
GTGCCCTTATAAAAGAGACCCCAGAAAGCTAGCTTTTCATTTCAGCATGCGAGGACATAGCCAGATGTCAGCAGCCTGCAGCATGGAAGAGGCCGCAAGAGAACTGGACTGTTTCTGGCATCCCGATGTTGGACTTCCCAGCCTCCAGAACTGTGAGAAATAAGTTTCTACTGCTTGTAAGCTACTCAGTTTATGGTATTTTGTCACAGCAGCCCAACTGGACTAAGATGCAGATATAGTAGGAAGAATGTGGGCCCTGGAGTCACACAGATCTGGATTCTCTTTCTGCCTCATCCTTTACTAGTCCTGAGGTCAAAAGCATTCAAGATTTCTGAAGAGTGACTTAATGCCTCAGAGTTACAGTTCCCTAATCTACAAAATGGGACATGTTTGTTTTCACAGAGATACCTGAGACGTTGAAGTATGATAATTACACGAAGTGTATAGCACATAATATTTCTCCTGTGCTGATGAATTGGGTAAATATAATTCAAGAAAAAATTTAGGGTATGAACATCTTAAAACTAAAACTAAATGAATTCAAAGTGAATTAATGCCACCAGACTGGAGTCAAGATCCATGCCTAGTCTGGAAAATGAAGTTCTTAGTACAAAAGGGGATAGTACGGTGTCATTCATAAAAGACCACTGACCTTCCACTGCTTAACTGAAGATACTTCTGCACATCACTCATTTATACAGCAATACAAATGACCATATTTGTATTGGCAATATCTATTGCCTAATAATAATCATTAGGCAGAATTGAACTATAATGATGTACTGCTCACAATAACTCACAGTATTTTTTTAAAGACCATGTATTCTTTCTTCAGAGTTAAAAGTCACTGGTTGACAAAACTGGAAGAAACCCTTAACACAGAGTGCTATGTATATTCTATAACTCAGCTTTAGAAATGCACACAGAGCTCCTGCAATTTATGTTTCCCTTTGGTTCCACTAGGTGCCTATACCTTGCACAGGGCAATTTCTGAGGGTTAAATGTGCCTTGCTATTTTCACAGGATTCAGGAGAAAGAAGATTGCCAGTGGTAGTCATTCAGTGACATTTCACTGCCTTTTTTCAACTGTACTTTACAAAGCTCTTCTGCCATCAGCCCAGGGACACCATTACCTCCACCACCCAACTACCAAGTAATATCTTTTAATTGCCTTTCAAAGACATGAACCCACTGACAGTCAACATTTGCTGTACTATTTGTTCTTATGTTTGGCATTAGCTGAAAGGGTCCAGAACCTTTCAAGACTGCCTGTCTTATTTTACTGACTTCCTCTTATTCTTGACCAAGAAGAGAAGCTTAAAGAAGACCTGGGTAAATCTTATCTCCTATTTGATAATGTGTAAGGAATTAGTGAGTTCCACAGACATGTTTTCTCTGCCCCCAGGAAGCTGTCTTATGAAAGGTCTGAGGCTCACGAAATGCTCACATTTGCTAGTTCTGGGTAAGTGGATACACACCTATTTGTCCTCTTCTCTATTTTTTGAAACATAGAATAATTAAAATAGTGTCATGTGGAACAATTCTCAGTGCTTTGTTTCTTTGCATTGTGTGTTTGTATGTGTGTGTTTTGTCTTCGCAGGAGTTCTCACATGGGGCAACAAGGAGAGCAGCTACTGACTGAATCACATCCTCTTGAGAATGAATTCTAATTCATGTTTCAACCCAAGTTAACTACAAGTATCAGTACAATTGAAAATAAAAGAACCTGCTCTTGCAATTCTTTTTATGTAGGGAACTGGATTTTCTCTTCAAATTAATCCTTTACCAGCAGTGGATGGGCTGCAAACACAGGCACCGAGCAGTCAGCTCACTTCCATCTGGCACGGCCATGTGAACACTTCGGTTGGCTTGCTTTTTTAATGAAGTGATTTTTAATGAAGCAAGCTGTGAATTTAATAGATACCTTAAAACAGCTTCTTTGTAGCTAAGCTTTAAGTAACGAAGCAACTGCCAAATTAGCCACCAACACCAAGAGAAATATTCAAGGCTGAACAACTTCAGGATCAAGAATTGCTAGGGTTCAGTCATCACACGTGTCACCTCAACTGCTGACACAAAGGCTAGTGCCACAAGTCCACATGGAGGCAGCGTGGTCTGATGGAAGCCCACTCAGTGACCTTGTCAGAGGTCAAGGAAATGCTCAGCTAGCAAACCCGAGCGTACTCAAGTGCAAGGTAGGGTAATCATAGTTATTCTTACCACTGTCCACATGAGTACATTGTCTCTTACCTTGATTTTAAATCAGCCCTTTCAGCTACTGGTAATGTGGGGACAACAAGAAGGAGATCATTAAGTTCTGTCTATAATTCTGTGAAAGAAAGATTCTGTAGAAAGAAATGCACAGAGAACTCCCTTAAAGGTGGGAGAAATCATCCAATTCAGGAGTCTCACAGGTCAATAGTAGACAGGCAGCGGGAGCCAGAGAAGGGGGCTGGGGGTGGGGGAGCAGCAGGCAAAGCCTGGAGGGACTGGGGAGTGCACACCCCACCCAATGGCATTCGCCTTCTTCAGTTCAAAGAAGTATCTATCCAATAAAGCACATCTATCACAGGCTACCATCATGGTCTAGCCACCTTTTTTGCTGGGCTGCACTCACAGGTTGGAGTGGAAAAAAGAAGCCTGTCTACCTTCCTATGAGGAATGGAATAGTGGGCCTCTTGCCTGGGCATCTCCTTGAATCAGTTTATATCTCTTATGATATAATTCCCTAATCACCTCAATGCTGGGAGAGTTTGCTGATGAAAGCAAATATTCTGAAACAAAAAGCTCATGTTTTTTCTTGGATGAATATTAAAAATCAAAACAAAACACACTATAATAAGAGTTCCTCACCTAAATCCAGTATCTATCTATCTATCTATCTATCTATCTATCTATCTATCTATCTATCTATATTAGGAGTTAAGTGAAGTCTTGAATCTACTAAATAGCAAGTGTCAAGTGGTTTCTTTGTATGCAGTTCTCTCTGCTTTGTGTGCACTTTCTCTCTGTTGTGTAGCTGGAGATTATACTGAATCCAGGGCACACTTCAGAACTATTTTCTTCTAGTGACTTAAAAAAATTCATAAATAAAAAAGTTAGGGAAAAAATCCTTAATCCTCATCTCCCTAGCTTTACATCCCATTATTCTGGGTAACTGATATGTGTGAAAACACTTGGTTTCAATTTAGCTAAACCTCTGACTCACAGCGAACAGCTTTTAAATTGTTCATACAATTCTTATCAATCAGCTGGGTCTGTGTAAAGGAAATAGGAATACGGAAATCTAATCACCCTCTCCGTGAAAAATCACCACATCTCCCTCATCAGAGGAAGATCAGAGCCTAGAGGCCTGTTTTCCAGATTTCCACCGTTTCCTGGCTGTTTCATTTTAATCACAACGTTGTTGGGCTGATCTATAACTTCATTGGTTTTCTGGGCAATGCTGGGATGCATGCTATCTGCACATAGTAAGATGGGGTTCTTTGCAAACTGCAAACCAATCAGAAATGCAATCATGGCAATAGGCTGGAGTTGAGGCACACATTTTGGGGGATGAATCATTGTATTTTTATTGGCTTGTTGTATTTTACCCTTTGTTATAAAAGAATGGTATCAGAGTTCGCCTTACAGAGAGAAATGAGGAAAACTAAAAATGAGCAGGAAGGAGACCATAAAACCACCCCAGCCGGTCATTCAGTGAATCCTTTTATGGTTAGTGGATATCTATTTACTGTGTTCTAGTGGGTCATTATTCTTGGGGATAATCCATCTTACAAATTGCCACGGGTGCAATTTTCCATCATCAAGAAAACCCATGCAGACTTCATGGGAGAAGCTAGTTGTGGAGGTAAGAAATGCATGTCTGTTTGAACTGCTCTTCCTTTTCACTGTGAATGTTTTGAATGCTTCCAAGTTTTGCACAATTGGACACAGACCTTATGAGATTTGCATTAGCTGGACTATGGCAGAAATTCATCCACATCTGACTAAACTAGATGACTGCAACATAGCTCTCTTAGGTTGAAACTAGCTCTTGTTTTACTGGCTTACTTCGCAGCAAAAAACTATTTAGGGTATAAAATTTGTAATGCAACCCCCAAAAGAGACTAAAGACATCTTGGCCATATACAATGATAGGCAAGGTAGATAAGTAGGTAGAAAGGTTAAGTAGACAGACACAAAATCAACTTACTGATGTATAAATTACATATTATACAATGTACTTATTTTAAGTGTAGATTTTTTTGGGGGGGTATACTTGGGATTGAACCCAGGGATGCTTTACCACTGAGCTATATCCACAGCCCTTTTCATGTTTTTATTTTGAAACAGGGTCTCAAAAAGTTGCTGAAGCTGGCCTCAAACTTGCCATCCTCCTGCCTTAGCCTCCAAAGTCACTGGGATTACAGATATATGCCACTATGGTGCTTAAGTTTGTTTGCTTGCTTGTTTGTTTTAAAACAGAACTTCTAGCCTTATGGAGCCCAAAAGAAGTAATGGAGAGCTCCTTGCTCGCCCTCTTCCACAACGAAGCTCAGAGAAACTGACCAGAGGCACACAGATGGTCACACAGATGGTCAATGGCAAAGTGGGGAGGGAATACCCAGTTTGGAGATTCTAATAAAACCAGCCCATTGATTTGGCCATATGAGTAGACATTTACCCTTGTGGGGGAAAAACCTTTCCAAGGCAGCCTATGTATATGCAATAGCCCTGAGTTCCTCACTATTTAAAAATGAACATCCAACAGCTGGCTGCGGAGAGTACGAGAACGAGTGGAGAAGTAAGTGCCTTAAGAAAGGGAGTAAAGGGGATCCAAGGGTTGTGTGAATGGAGGGCTGAGAGGGTTTGCTGAAAAGTGCAAGTCGGAGGTGTTAAAGTAATTCCAACCAATGTTGGCATCTAGATGCTGACAAATAAAATTTATAAATGACTTTTAAAACTGCTTCCTCTAGCAACAAGAGCTGTTATTGTCCCATCGATTTTGAAATTAAATGTTATGGAATTTTCTCGCTTTAATGAGAAGGCAGATCCAGCTGGTAAACAAAGTAATGATTAAAGCAATTAAAAGAATAAAAATGAGAAATAAAGTAATGATACTCCTAATCCTTAACCCAAATAGTCAGGTTTGACTGATACACTTTAAAAAAAAAAAAAAAAAAAAAAGATGTATGTTTATCTCAGGGTAAAAATATTGAGAAGCAATGCTCACTACAAATAACCCTGCCCTTTGGTAAGAAGGGAAAAGTCAATTAGTCATGTCATTTGTTTAAAAATCTGCCCACACCTGGTTCTCATTTGTCCTACAGCTGAGAAACCAAAGACAACTTTTTATTGCTTGTGGTCAAACAGCAAGTTCATTTCGCCATGGGATGATCAAACAGCCAGCCTCCCACAGCCTGAGAAGTTTGCCTTTCACTTTCAACTTGTTCAATCATCATTAACTCTGAAAATTGTCACATTCCATTTGTGCAATGAAAATTTCACCACACTGACCGTTTGGGTGAAGTTTTTGTAGGCAAGGGCTCTAAATCTTGTAGAGCACCTCACACCTTCTCAAGGTCATTTGACTCATTTCCTTGTTTGATGACAGCTGTCTGCCATTCTGGAGTCAGTCTGGGACCCAACATCAGTAACTTTGAAGAAACCTCTATGTTTGGGTGTTACCCTCTCTGAGACTGAAAGAGCTCACTGGGTGATTTGACACACAAGTTATTAGAAAGACTGAGATGTGTACACACATGCACACATGGATACTCCCCCTTGTTTGTTACATATTATGCGTGCATACACTGGAATTTTTTTTTGTACTGGGGATTGAAGGGGCACTTAACCACTGAGCCACATCCCCGCCCTTTTTTTTTGTATTTTATTTAGAGACAGGATCTCAGTTATTTAGAGCCTCGCGAAGTTGCTGAGGCTGGCTTTGAACTTGTGATCCTCCTGCCTCAGCCTCTCAAGCCATTGGGATTACAGGCATGTGCTTTTATCAAGTGAAAATAAAAGTCTTCTCTGGGGAGGTACCAGTAAAGAAGACCTCTGGATGCAATCCATTTAGAAGCAGGATTTCCTCACTCTGGGAAGCCAGCTGCCCTAGAGAGGCTGCAATATCAAATTGGGAAGATTCCAAGAAGCTTCTGGAAAGGAGAAATAGACGTCTTTTTACTTTGCCATTGGGCTTGAGAAATCATCACCCCATTTGTTTATTATTCAATTATATTTCCCCTCTGCAGAGGGGTTCTGAAATGTTAACTCCCAGTGAATCTGGCACAGGGTCAAATTCCTGACAGACAATTTACAAACATGAATTTCTGAAAGTGGATGTCAAGTGGCAAGATGGCTAAATTAAGAGGTCATTTGATTCAGCATTTACTGGGGCAAGGCAAATAAATTTTGTGCCATTTGGCAAGTAATTCATAGCTAAAACAAGCCCCAGTTATGGGTCCCAATTAAAATTTCAAGGTCAAAACCAAGAGATGTACACACAGAGCTCTCCAGAGCTTTTCAGTGTCTTCACGCCAACACACTTATTTGGTGGTCTCCAAGAATGGCTTCTTCTTTTTTTTTTTGTGGTGCTGGGGATTGAACCCAGGGCCTTATGCTTGCAAGGCAAGCACTCTACCAACTGAGCTATCTCCCCAGCCCAAGAAAGGCTTCTTGATCTCTAGTTCTTGCTCTAATTTCAGGACTCCACTGGGTTAGCTGCTGAAATAATATTATGAGCAGGTCTGATCACAGACACAATGTCTTGGCCCCTTTCAGCTAGCTCTGCCTCACAATGCACTAAAATATTTATTATTGCTAATATCCAGCCTTTAATTTACTACCTGAATTTGGGTGTAGGAGGAAGGGCAGAAATGGTATATTTTTTTCCACTTTTCTGATTAATATCAGACCAGACCTTAGGTTTCAAGAACAGTCCTGTGCCTCTGAAAACACAGAAAAGAATGTACTGTCATTTTAATGGCTGCTGGGTTAATAGCATCATTTAAAATTTTTTTTTAATTTTTATTTTTGTAGACTGATAGCATCACTTTTAAGAAAAACAATTCCAATACTAGGTTATCAGTTGAAAAGAGCTTGTGCACGAAATCCCCGGAAAGATGTTTTTATTCAAACACTTGAATATGTGCCCTGAGTTATTAAGTGCTTTTTATGTATTAATTCCTTTCATTCTTATGATAAATACAAGGGAGTGAGGTAACTTACCCAAGGCCACAGAACCCAGGAAGTGTGGCTCTAACTCCATTGTACATGCAGCTATATTTTCTCCTGAAGACCTCTTAGGATATGCAACCCGAATGCCCATTTATCTATTGCTCTAAGTTGGTCAGAGGGTGTGCAGAGAGGTGTTCAATCTGTTTGTTCCACTTCAAGGGCATTGAAAAATGGAGACCATGTCTCTGAACTTTCCCTTTCTCCTTACACTAGTTTCTTCTTTTTTGGGGGGTCCACTTTTTTGGAAGGTCACCCTTCTGCTGGCTCCCAAGTGAGCTGACAAGTTGTCTCTCCCTGTCTGCTTCTCTCTCTCTCTCTCTCTCTCTCTCTCTCTCTCTCTCTCTCTCTCTCTCTCTCTCTCTCTCTCTCTCTCTCTCTCACACACACACACACACACACACACACACACTCACACAGAGCTATTACTGTGCTTCAGTGAAGCTGTACAGGGTTTGTGATCCAGGCATAAAAGCAGACATCATTTGCTCATTAGAGCTAAGTTTTCAGGACGTGCCCCACTTACTGACCTCCACTAACGGTCTGGGTTTGCGCTCGACTGCAAACCTGAAGTGGCAGAGTTCACAGTAGCTGGTGTTTGAGGACGACAGCCAGTGCTCCAGGCAGCTCCGATGGATTGTCCCCAAGGTCCCCGTACATTCACATGGAGAGAGCAAGTCCTCTTGGCTGCTGCCCTCATGGCAGATCCTGCACATTGGCCGGTCATTGAAGGGGCTGCAAGAGAAGGAGGGGCACCTGCTGGTCACTGGGCTGTGACCCATGGCATGTGGAAGGCCTCTAGCTCTGTGTCGTTTGGGTCCTTCCCAGTGGCAACTGCTCAAAACAGATACTGCTTTTTAAGACCCCTTGGATTTTTACACTTGATCTTGGCAGTGGGGCCAGTGGTCTTAGGCACTCCAGAGCACTCAGGCCATCTACTTTTGCCAATATAAAAATAGCCAGGTGTGGCCTAGGGCCAAAAGTGAGTGAAAATGAACAACATGTTATTTTTGTCTGGAACGTAGATGAAGTTCAGGCAAACTACCAATCAAAAAATAAAAATCATTCCTCACCATAAAGAACAGCAATGGTTTTGAAATGATATCAATTGTGGTTTCTAGACAAATTACATCTTTTGAACAAGGCCAGGACACTTTTATATACCCAGAGGTTCCTTTTGTTTCTCTTTTTTAATGGGGTGGGAGAATGGGAGGAGGGAAGTGAACAGCAACCAACCCTGAAGCTGCCACACAGAACTGTGGACAAAGCCGAGTGGTGGATGGCCCTTTGAACTTTTGGAAAATGATCTCTGGGAGGCCAAAGACACTGAACTGAAACTGAGTAAGGAGTATGCCCTACCAAGGAGGCCTCTGCATAGAGTTCTGCCTTTACTTTTGGAAAACCCACTCCTGCACAGTGTGTGAAGGCAGTGTAGTACAGTTAGTGGTCCTCAGTGCAGGCTCTGTAACCCAGCTGCCTTGGCCCAGTTCCTGCCCAGTTCAGGGGCTTACAGCCCTTTCTCTTTGGGCAGGAAACTTCATCTCTCTGTACTTCAGTCTTCTCATCTTTAAAATGAGCACAAAGAATGGTGCCTTCCCAATGTGGTGATTTTGAGGATGAGAAAAGATAGTGCAGCTTAGAAACTTAAAATAGGGACCAGCACATAGTAAAGACTTGGTTGATGTTAGCTAGTGTCACTTATGGAAAAACTCAAGCCCAGATTAAATAACATGGCCTCACTATGGAAGTCAGTGCCAGTGAAAGGATCAAAGTAAGACGGCTTCACTTCTCAGTGGGTATTGTGTCCTCTGAAAAGACTGAACCCTTCTCTAAGCCACATCTTCCTTTTCTCCCGTATTCTCTTTTTGCAGTTCTGCCTCACAAATGCTAGGCAAGTGCTATCAATGAGTCCAGATCTACATCTTCTTATGTTGCTTGTGCTATCCTGTGTTGGGCTTTAGACTTTAAAATGTTATCATATGTGACAACCCTATTACCAGCCTCCTTGCCTACTTCCCTGTCTCTCCCACATACTCCAAAATTAACAGTGACCAATGCCCATGCCCCATCATTCTTGTCAATATCATTTTTGATCCAATGAGAAACAGCCATGGAAAGAGGGCTGTTTCTCAAAGGCCTTTCTGGGAATGATTCTGAGAATGAGCGAAGAGAAAGATCTCCCTCCAACTTGCTTGGAAGACCCACTTGTGCAGGGGGTAGGGGGAAGAAATGTGACAGAGTTGACTTTTTCCTCCTGTCCTCCTTCATTTACTTTGTGCCATGAACACGCAAGCTCTGCAGCCCTCTTTTTTATGTAGCTCCATGGCTGGAGAGTAGGGATGCCTGACAGACAGAAACACTCCCTGGCTCACAGGTCTCAGTTATTTCATCTGCAGCCTGCTTCTCCTGATCAACCAAAGTGATTGATGGCTGTCAGGGTGACTGGTGCACACCTAGTCATCCAGTTTCACTTTACTTCATCCTGTTCTGAGTCTTAATCAATTAATTGTTGGAAATTCTCCAAGTAGTGGGAAAAATGTCTGTTCAATGTTTCTATTTCTTTGCTTTGTGACAACTGCATAGATTTTAAATAGATGGCACATGGACAATGTTTACATGCATGAGTGTGTTTCCATGTCTGAAGGCTACTATGTCCAGGCTGTGGTGCTACCAGTAGTCCTGCTGCAGGTACACATATGGACCTGTGGGCCTGTGCCTGCACCATAGGGGTAGGCCTATCACTCTGGTTGAGGTAAATGGTCAAGTGCGAATAACTGTTCTTAAGTTTCAGGGTTAGAAGTGTGAGCACTGGCACTAGAGGGTGAGTCTGGTGGTGACATACACTTTACACTCATAGGTCAAAAGCCTATGAATTTAACCATTCTGAAAAAAAGTTGGAGAAGCCAAGGCACACCAATCATCCTGGTAACCCATGGCTCCCAATCTGCCTTGGTCAACAGCAGCACAACAGAGCCCCAAAGACCAAGTGGCAGCCTGGATAAGCAGTCTCCAAGTTGTTCAGAACCTTCATTCACCCTTGCTTTGGGTTCATCACCAGGAAAACAGCCATGGAGGTTTTAACGATAGCACTTCACATAAGTGTGTATGTGAAGGGTTAGGGACCATAGAGGGCAAAGGAGGGGACAACAGAAGAGGCCCCCATGTAAAAGGAGACTCATCCGAAGAGTGGCCCTGCACAGTGTGTCCACCAGGCGGTGCTGATCAGCATGCACACTAGGAATGTCATTTCAAAAGTTGTACCCGCAAATCCAATGACTCTGGCTTAGTCACCTGAAATCAGGTGCCTTGTTCATTCTATTCTAACAAAGCGCTCCTGAAGACAATAAGAACATCATTACCACAGCAATGTCAAAATAATAAATGTAAAGCAAGCAACCCTGCATCTTGTGGGATGCTTCCCCGCATGGCTCTCTGCAAGTGTGACTTTAAGCAAAGCACCAGACAACGTGAATCTCTGCTTTATGCCCTATTGCTATAGAAACAGCGATGACAGAACTTGTATAGTCTTTTTTTCAACCTCCTCTCACCTGACACAAAGACCTGAGTACTAATTATATTCCCTTTAGCATTTTCCATCTGACAAACAGTTCTCCAGATCAATTACAGATTCATTTATTTTAATTGTGGTACTACCTCTGGGTGGCAAGAGTCCGCACTACTGTTGACAGCAGCTGCCCGTCCTTGGCTGAAACTTGCATGACATACTGTGGCTGCCCATTCACTAGGCTGCCACAATCCTCCACAGTCTTCACCACGGGTGCAGCCGAGCTGGTGCAGTCTGGCAGGACTTCGGGCAGGTGACTGCAGCGGCTGGTTGTCATGGCAACAGACAGCAATTACTCTGCTAATGGCTTCCACATTCATAGAGGATTTCCATCTAAGAGAGATCAGAAAACAGTTTACTTGGGCAGGGTGGTTAATAGAAAATGGAGAATTATGGGCCACCAACATCATCGTGTCATTATTTAATATAAATAACAGAACAGCCAGATGTGGAACTTATCTTGTTACCCTTTAATACAAGGGTGCACACGTGCATACACGCACATACACACATGGTCCACGAGAAACAGTGGATGTGGTTATGAACAAGACAACAAGCATGTTGGTGAATATAAACATTCAGCAACCCTGCTTTCCATGAGGTGACAGAATGATGGCTCTGAAGTCCCGATTTGAAGAGCAGATCGGCAATTTCCCCGCTCTACCAGAGAAGCAATAAGTCTTTGTCAACACTCTCTAAAAGTTACTAGAATCATTATTAAAACTGTTTGCAACTATTTTTTCTTGTAAGCAATTTACCTCTGTGCAGCTTCATTCTAAGATACTTGGATTAAAAATAGAGAAAGAAAAAAGGAAAAAATGAATTTGGCCAAGTAGCACATTCTAGGATACTATTTGTCAAACACAAATCATTCAATTATTGTGCCACCTTTCTAACTTTTGTCATATCCATGTCCCATAATTCAACATCCACTTAAAATTAAAACTTGAAAATTCACTTCATTTAAAACTTTAATCTTTTAAAGTTACTCATGATATGATTGGCTTGTTTTACCTTTTTTTAAATGGCTGATAAAATAAATGCACTAGCATTGTTTTTTTGTTTGTGTACTTTCTAAAATTGAGGGATACATGCATCATCATAAGGAAGTACACAGAACAACATAAGGTAATGAATGAGATCTTATCACCAATTATAAATAATCTATTGTTAATAAGGGCTTTACCTCCCTGACAGACTCTATCATATAAACTAGAAGGAATTCTGCTCCTGAACTGTGTGGTGCAGGCATGGGTCATGACCTCAAGTTCAAAGCATTAAGACCCACTGGAGTGAGGAATCCCACTGCATTCAAAAATAGGTCAGCATGTGATGCATAAGAAATGGAGGCTTCTGAAGAAACTTGTTGGAGGAATTGTGCCCAAAGGTGAGATGACACAGTGTCATGGCCATGCATGCCCTTTCTGCCAGACTCCTCACCTCAAGTTCCACAAGGCCTGGGCTCAGTAGACAGCGGCAGGATTGGTTGATAGACTGAGTGCTTGTCAATAACCAGTCTGTGAAGTCAAAGTCCTGAGTTTAGCTAAGTGAAAATCTTGTCTTCCCCCACTCCCTGACCCCAAGGGGATATTTGGAATTCCTCCATGGGTACTTTCCTCTCAGATATCCATCTCTACTTATTACATTTTATTTGATCCCTACAGATCCAGAAAACAGGATCTCTCCAACTTCCAGAATAATGTGCATCAACTGGACGTTCTCAGGGTGATGAACTTGAGTGGACAGTTTCCCTCCCAACGAGTACATGTCAGGCAGGCTGGGCTGCTGGAGATGCCTGGACATGAACATAACCCCCCTGCTGCTGCTGAGGTGTCTCACTGGCCTCACTCCAGCAGCTTCCCTGCTGCCAGAGTCCTTTCAGGGTGGGTGTTTGCCCTGCCCAGCAGCCTTTGGAACTGGCAGTGGGGCGAGGACTGTAGATATGAGTCTTGGTTGAGGCCTGTTTCAGGGGCACAGGCAGGACCACTCGGCCCATGCCATTTTTATGACCCCAATAATGAACATCCAGAGGAATACAATCAGTTAGCTGGGATAGGGTAGGGCTCTGCTTTCTAAACAGGATTTGTTGCTTTACAACAAATTCAATGCAAATTCAATGAGTATACATTATAGAAAATATGGAAAAGCACAAAGAAAGCAATAAGCACTCAGATAAACAGTACTTTTTAGGGGTGGGTCTTTTTTATATTTTTGGCAGAAATGGCATTGGTGAACTTTATTTGTAGTTGGGGTCAGAGTCCTTTTTTTTTTTTTTTTTTTTTAATGAGTTGTGGTAACTCTCAGACCAACAAACAAAAGGATGTTAAAAGATGGTACTCTTCTAAAACTGTGTATAACTCCCTTCCTCCAGCCTACCCTGACAAAACCCCATTGACATGATTTTAAATTCTCAAAATGCCTCACAGTCACAAGTGTAGCTTCCTGGCACAGCTCTCTTGCTGCACAAGGCAGCCATAGATTAAGAGCCAGGGTATGTTGGCAGGAAAAGCAGACACAGTGACCTTCTTGCCGAATGGAATCACTATGTCTGGGCTCACTCTGAGAGTCTATATTCAGGTTTTGCATATCTCTGGCTCAGAGGGCTCCCTCCCTTCTCTCGGTAGAACTGGAAGAAGGTAGAGGGGGTGCCCAGTGTGTCAGTGGGACTTAAGGCTGTCAGTAGTCAGGTTACCCTACTCATACACATTAATTCACCTGTAACCTAGATTAAGTCCTCATCAAAGAAAGTAGTTCTAAATGTGCAGCCAAAATTCACAATAAATTGCCCTTTAAAACAGTCCAGACGCAGAGTGTCTCTTAAGCTAATTTTATATCTGTAATGTCACTTCTGTATGCTACATTTCATTTCCCTTCTCAGAGAGGCAAAAGGGATATTATCAGCTACTAATCAGTTTATTTCATTCATGGCAGTGGGTATTGGGCAAGCAGTTCAGCATAAAGGGACACAGAACATACTATTTTGCTTTCTCTTCCAAGAAAACCCCAACTCTTTCTTGTGCCATTTCTGCAGAACACAACACACAAGACCCTCTAAGCTCACTCAACTTAGGGTTTAACTGAAGTGATATTCCAGTTCAGCACTCCCTGAAGAACTTGCCAGCATGTCTGCTATATACCACACACCAGAGTAACCTTGCCATACAAAGGCTAGCATGCCAGCAATGAGTCCCAATAGTCCTAAAACACCATGCTTCGAATTTAAAACGGGAGGGAGGAGTTACACAGAGCATGACATCCTTGGTCATGGCAAGGATGGACAAGTCGATTCGAATCCCTGAAGAAAAGCTTTAGTCACCTACTCAGGTGGAGGCAGAGGGAAGGGAGCACCTTGTGCAGTGATCTCAGTGAAAGGGAAGCCCAGAGACTGAGATGCAGGCATGGGACAGGCAGGAGTGGGCCTGCAGGCTGCATGCACCAATTGGCATGCATATGTTGCACCTGGGGCAGTGACAAATGGGCTACTGCATTTTCCTGTCTCATTCAGAGCCACCTGGGAAAACAGCAGGCTGCTGCCTTGGATGCTAAAAAGAGCTGAGCTGTCAGTTTGCAGTCTAGCACTGGTCTTCATTGAGTTTTCTGCAAAATTTCAAGCACCTTTCGATTGCTTTCTTATCAATATTAGTGCACTGCTCTTGTGGGAAAGCAGCTTCCTAGTCCACTCAAGAATCCTCTCTGGGATTTCTCAGGATAAAAACACAGTGCTAGGAGAAAGCAGTGCATGTACAAACTTAAAACCTCAAACTACACTGGCAGGACAGGTCCCTTGTCGGCCAAGTTGACACCTTGTACAATTTCTTTCTCAGACTGAGAATAAAACACGATTTAGCACTGGCCAAACTCAACTGAACAACAGTGGGATGTGTGGGAGTAGGTGGATGGGAGGGAGACAGTGAAAACAGAGGGAGCGGCTCAATAAATGGAAGCCTGATCAGAGGATTGTTAAAACAAAGACTTGCCTCTTAAACTGTGACCCCTCAAAAACTGAGTACAGGTTTCACAAAAGCAAGAGACCAACTAGGCTGCAAGTAATCATTGCCAAGTTTCTGGAACAAGCTGCCACTGGTAAGTGATTTCCATGGGAACGTGGCTGGCATCATGAGGACATGTTCTCAGGACATGGGGGGAAGGGAAAGAAGTCACTCAGGAAAGCATGCCCTGATCACCTCTGCAGCCCGTGGGCCTAAGCAACCTCGAATCTCCACGAGGATCATGAAATTAAGGAAAAAGCTCTGCTTTTAGAGGCATAATCCCCAAACCTTTGGCCTGGCTCACTACTCACCAGGGTAAGTCACTCGGTCTCTCAGACTTTCCTGAGCCACCCCATCTGGTTGTTTGTAAAGCCTAAAACAAAATGAATTAGTTTTCCATTGTGATATCGAAATACCTGGGGGGGGGGGGGTTACTTAGAAAGAAAAGTATTTGGCTCAATTTTGGAGGCTGAAAGTCCAAACAGCACGGCACCAGCTCTCACAAGAGCCTCCCTAGCTGCATTACATTATGGTGGACGGCATCAAAGTGGGAGTTCGTGAAAGAGGAAGTGTTCACATGGCAAGGCAGAGGCCCAGAGAACCTCTGGGGGTCAGGTTCACTCTTTTACAATAATTCAATCTTGTGGGAACTGAGATCCTATGAGAACTTGTCTGATTCCTTCTGAAGGCAGGCCCCCCAATGACCTAATTACCTCCAATGAGGCTCCTCTTCTTTTTTTCTTTGCAATACAAGGGACTGAACCCAGGATCTTGCACATGCTAGGCAAGTTCTCTACCACTGAGATATATCCCCAGCCCTTTTAAAATTTTGAGATAGGTTCTTGCTAAGTTGCATAGTATTTTAGTCAGCTTTTTTGTTGCTGTGACTCAAAAGACCTGACAAGAACAATTTTGAAGAGGAAAAGTTTATTTGGGGGCTCATGGTTTCAGGGGTCTTAGTCCATAGACAGCTGAGCCCATTCCTCAGAGCTCAAGGTGAGGCTGAACATCATGATGGAAAAGTGTGGTGGAGGGAAGCAGCTCACATGATGATGAAGAAGGGTGGGGGGGGGGGAGAGAGAGAGAGAGAGAGAGAGAGAGAGAGAGAGAGAGAGAGAGAGAGAGAGAGAGAGAGAGAGAGAGAGAGAAAGAGAGAGACACTCCATTCATCAGATACAAAATATATACCCCAAAGGCACACCACCCCCAATGCCTACCTTCTCTAGCTACACCCTACCTACCTTCAGTCACCACTCAGTTAATCCCATCAGGGGATTAATCCACTGATTGGGTTAAGGCTCTCAAAACTCAATCATCTCTCTCTATGCCTTCTTGTATTGTCTTACACATGAGCTTTTGAGGGACACCTCATATCCAAACCATAACACCCAGACTAGCCTTGGACTTTCCTTCTGCCTCAGCCTCCTGTAGGCTCTACTACCTCAACATCATTGCCATCCTGAGGACCAAGTTTCCAACACATGAACCTTTGGGGGACAAATCACATCCATAGCATAAAATAATATGTGTGAACATGTTTTGTAAGTTGAAATGTGTCATGCATGTATAAATTTGCATTTTATACTACACTAATTGAGATTCCTGTTCTTTTTCTAGCCTACATCTTGTTTCTGTCCTTTTTAAAAAAATTTTTAAAAATTTTTGGTGCTGGGGATTGAACCCAGAGCCTCATGCTTGCTAGGCACACACTCTACCACTGAGCTACATCCCCAGCCCTCATTTCTGTCTTTAAAAATCATCTCCCTGCATGGTCAACCTATCCCATGATTCACCTTTTGTACCACACATGAACTCCAACACTGTACCACTTCACCTTTTAACTAGGAAGCCTCATCCTTGTTTACTCAGTTCTCATTCTCTCCAGCCCCATTTCCTTTAGATCTGAAACAGGTTCAAGTCCAAAAAATTAATAAATATTAAAATGCTTAGTAAAAATATACGATGAAAAACTTGTATAATGTTGGAGATACTTGTTTGTTATAGCAGCTACCTTTATCTTAACTAACCTTGCATGTGATACCACTATTATCTTAACTAATCTTTCATGTGAAAAATACACTAGAAAATAAAGTGTAAGCCACTCTCAATTTCCTTTTCAGGTTTACTTGTTTTAGAACTGCATTTTTAGTGCCAAATGAACTTAAGCCCCTTTGATGCAGGTTGTGAAGGGGAAGTCTGCTATCCTGGCACCTACTTTTGGGTATAAGTTTACCCAAAAGGCTTACAGGTGCCAGCACAAGCATGTGTAAGTGCCGGCTGACACTAATCTGGTCACAGGAGACATCTGGGTGGTATTCTGAGCAGGCCCACATTTGAAGTGGTAGTACAGAGCAAGACTGGGACTCCAAGTTCAAATTTACTACCCAGTTCCAGAGGTTTTAAGAAGTGGTAATGAACTATTTAAATGACCCCTGAAAGTAACAAGGAGTTTCTAATCAATAGGCATAGAGTTTTGGTTTAGCAAGATAAAAAAGGCCTAGAGATCATTGTAACCATAGTTAAAAATAATTACTGTACACCTACAAATCTGTTGAGAGGATAGATCTCATGTTAAGTGTTCTTACACAATAAAATACAATTTTTTTAAAAAGGAGAAAGCGCCTCAGGTCCAAATCTGTCTTGGAAGGGTCCTCTGTTGCCTCTACAACCAGAGTTTGTCAATAAAGCAAATCAAAGAGGCAAATTCATTTATTCACTCTTCCATCTAAAAACATCTTCACAAAAATGGTTTTGGGAACTTACTAACATTTCTAGGAAGTTTCTAGAGGTACAAGGTCCAGCCATCTCAAATTCTACTTTCCATTTCACAGGGAAAAGTACAGGTCATCAATCTGGTGCTCCCCAGACCTCTTCTGTGGGTTCAGAGACATGAGGACCTGGTACATTTCCAGACAAAATCTGGATAAGTTGGGAAACCATGGGATGCTCCAAGTTTGGGGGGAATGACAGTGCCGAACTATGGATTGGCTGGGTGTCTTTCTGCTCCCACAGAGTTGAGTGTCACTGACACTGGTCCAGGATTCAGAGGCCTGGCCTTGGCTTCACGTGAGTGGATCTGCTTCAGAAAGGAGCCATGCAATGCCCCCTTGCTTTCTGAGAGGGGCTGCATACACAAGAAGCACAGCTTCCTCCAATGAGACCAATGAGTGGGTGACACAAGGCAGTTAGTGATGGAAATGGGAAAAAAATAGTGATAATGGCCTGCCCAGGAACATTCTCTTGCAAGTTAAGATTTGCAGACTTTGAATTTTAAGAATAATTTCTGAGAGTGGGAATGCTCTTTGATAGAACATTTCCCTGTCTTTTCAGGCATGTTAAAACCAGACAGTGCACTGCATGGCTGATGAACTAAGAGTATCCTGAATGTTCAGAGCAAATGAGGGGAGGCAGGAAATACACAGTGACCTTCCTTTCCAGTGAAAATGGAGCAAATGACTAATTTCAAAACCATTAACATGTAAAAGCAGCATATTTCTTCTGAGAACAGGACACAAAGGTTCTCCAAGGAGATTGCTGGGACATGATTATCAGCAACATTGAAGTTTTCAAAAACACACCAAGGAGGCTATTCACTGAGAGTGTGTAGCGGCAAAGTAGCTGCTTCATTAAACTTAAATAGCCACGGCAGGGCTGTGCTTACAGACCCACGCTTCCAAATTATACGTTTCTTTTCTGGATGCTTCACTGACCTCATTATGTAGAGCACAGAGTTTGTCATTCCAAATAAAGTGACCATCCAAGTCTTTATAAACATGTCCATCAGGCGCTTGATGAGTCTGCGGAGGGAAACACTGGCTGGGCCAATGAATTTTAAAAAAATACTTCTCTTTTTGTTGTCTCATTATTTTCTGCTCTGGGCTTCCTGCCACACTTACAGTGCACAGTGAGCAGGTGAAATGCCCACTTTGAACATGAAGGAGGTTTTGACTGGGGTAACAGCATTTTCTTGAGGAATGTACAAATACCAAAGATGAGCTACAGGGAGGAAACCAAAAAACCAAAAAACCAAATACCAAAATAACCAGACCAGGATAAGGCAACTTGGATGCAGAGGGAGTTACAAAAACACATATCCAGTGTACTATTTTAAAGTTATATTCAGAGTTTATTATCATTTCCCATTCTTATAATTAATTTTGATTCTCAGCCATAAGAACTTTCAGAAACATCAGATGAATCTTTTTCCCCCCCATTTAAAATTACTATATTTTTGCTTCATCCAGGTAAAATTCTCTCGTTCTGCTGAAGGCAAATCAAGTACCAATTATCATATTTATACAAATTTTTTTCCCCCTGAAGAAGTACTCATGAAATTAATTCAGATTTTGGAGGCTATCCATTTTTTTTCCATTTAATTTTAATTAGATAGATGAAAATGGCAATTAAAAAATCCCACAACAACCCTGTGTGTTCAAAGACATAGTGACAGCTGAATGACACTTGTAAATAACAACTGGCTCCTGCACAAGATGCCCTGCTGAGCTGGGGGAGGAGGGTGAGCAAGTGGGATGGCAAGAACAGTGCCGGGGCCCATCAGAAAGTTTAATCGGCCCGTTAAAAAATAGCGAGGAGAGCAGGAAAAGCAAAATGAGGTATTCGTGGGACATCACTCAGGAGAAAAATAAAGGTATACTCTTCAAATGATACTCCGAGAGCCCAGTGCCAATCACACAGTTTCCTGTCTAGTGTGCAGAAAGGTAGCCAAGATACAGGACTTTGGCCAGGATATGTGATCATACAAGAGAAACACACCTCAGCGACAATAAGACTAACATACTCCAAGAACTGCGAGTTTCTAATTTGTTGTTAGGCTCATGCATATGATCTATCAGCATGCAAATGAATGCCTACCACTGAGGAAGTTGATCTAGGACTCCTTGCCAAGTCGTACCTCACCTTCCTCTGCATAAGCAATCCAGTATTAGCTGCACAGTCGCTCTAACTCTGTACTCCAGGATAGAGCCAGATGCCAGCTGAATTTTAGCCAGAGTTCCTAGGAGCTTTCCTCGTCCCTGTTTTACCCAGACCATAGAGAGGTTGCAATCCCACTCTTTGACAGGGCAGTGTCCACTCCACTAGGGTTGAATGGCTAGGCCTCCCTGTGTGCTCCCTGAAGTGCTCTCAAAGTCTCTAGGATCCATGACACATTCGGCTGCAATCCTCTGCACTTACCCACGAGGTGACCATGGCTACACAGCTTGCCAAGGGCAGAGTGAAGAGCTCTCTGGATTTTGCTTTTTACTCTGCCCTTGGCATTACAGATTACAGATGGACTCCTTTCATATGCTTAATATTACCACAAGCCCTCAAATCCTCAGCTGTTTGTTCTCTCATGTGTGCTATGAGGATGGACCTCTCTGAGTCTCTGGGTACCCCTGCCTTGCCTTTTTATATATTTCTGTTTTGAGTCAGAAGTTCTCTGCCAATTCTGGGGAGAGACATCACTGAGCTCCAGTTTTGAATCAGGGAGTCCTGGCTTTGAACTGCCACCCAGCTGCTTATCAACAAGAGCAGTTATTTGATGCTCTGCCTATTTCCCCTGACACTGAGGACCTGAGGGAGGTGTGTGCCTGGCATACAGGGGGCTCTTTGTAATCAGCAGCACTTAAGACTACAGTGCAACAGGGCTGTCTCACAAAAGTGGGGGTCAGGGCAAGGACCTCCGGATTCCCCTCTAAGTTGCCTCACCTAGGCTCGCCTGTCTCTGCTATCCTCCTCACTCACTCTCACCCTCTCAAGCAAACATCTGGAGGAGGGAGATCCAGAACCACTAACATCTGCTGTGACAGTCTTGTGTGAACATAGGTTAAAAAAAAAATCACAGAAATGTCCCCTGGAACTTTTCTTGGTTTTAGACATTGCTCCCTACCACCACCCCCAAAAATCTTTTTTTCTGGGATCTCTAAAATGGGTCCAGTCTTTTTAAATAATCAAGATATCAGCAAGCTCAAGAATACAATAACACCTAGCCAAGCACCCAGCTGCCTGAGGTCACTTCATCATTTGATGACTTCACAATCTGCATCTTGGATTCCTGTGGACCATGAAATAGGCAAATAGGGTCTCTTTCTGGATTATGATACTTATTTCCTACTCACCTCAATGCAAAGCACTTACTAATCTCTTCAAAGGAAACTGAGGCATTCTTTTTTTAAATGGAGTGCCCACTGTCCTATGGCTGGACCTGTCTGCCTCTATCTGCACGCCATGTCTTGACCCTGGTGCCTGCATCAGCCCCCTGCACCATGGTCCAGAGTGGCCTCTCTTACACAGCCTCCACCTGTAGACCTGTGGAGGGTGGGCTCCATCTGGACTTCCTTCACGTGAGGATCGGCCAGCTCTCTCCCCATTCTCCAGGGAAGCCAAGCGTGTAAGCCTGTTAGAAAGGCTCCAGTGTGTCAGCTTATACATGGGCTGTCTTCCCATCAGAGGGTCCCCCAAAAGCCTCCTGGCCTTGCAGAGAAAGGCCCTGAATCAAATATCTGGTCTATTCCTTTCTCTATATATCCAGTCCTGCCAAAAATAATGGGTGAGCTTTCTAAAATTCAATTCAGCCTGTTTGACAGAAACAAAAATAACTTAATATTGACACTGAACTACATAATTATCCAAGACAAAACAACTAAATAATACACAGAGGTCTACACTTTTAAATTTTCATCTGATGATAGTTTGCCTTCAGAACAGACAAAAAAATTACACTATTAATGGCAATAGTGTGAGTATATTTTACTATTTTCATGGCACTATTCGTTTTCCTTTTTCTAAGCACTTAATAAATACAGTGGGTTTTTACTGCCTTCTAGGGTGAAAATAACAGTTATACCCCCATGGAACTCATTCATTTGCTTTATGGGCTAAAAAATCTCTAGCGTGTCACAAATTAACACAATGTTCCTGAGACCGTGTTTTATTCTTGAATCTCCAATTTCACTAATAAATGTGAAAAACACATGCAGTCCCTAGAGACCAGCCGCTGCAGATGCTGAAGAAAGCAAGTTATTCCAGCTAAGATCAGCACTAACTTTAACACTGGAGACGATTTGTTTCCCGCGTTCTTCTTCCATTGCTTGATATGAGGCAATGAATTCATTTCTAGTGACTTCCTCCTCACCCCTCAAAAAAGCCAACAGAGCTAGTTTTCTCTCTCTCTCTCTCTCTCTTTTTTTTTTTTTTTAAACCACAGGGATCTTCAGAACATTAAGAAAAAAAATTTAATAATCAGAAAATGACATTTTTTGATCACAGCTCCTATCTTGTCTAAAGGCAATGGGGCTCCTACTACGATCTCTGAGAAAGATTTGCTGTTCTTTTCCTTAATGTTTTTGCCAAACAGAATACTATAGAAAACCCACATATACCCATCATCCCTCCCTAAATATTTCTGTCATCATTGTTGTTACTGGGGATTGAACTCAGGGGAGTTTTTCCACTAAGCTACATCCCCAGTCCATTTTATTTTTTATTTGAGACAGCATCTTGCAAAGTTGTTGAGGCTGGACTTGAACCTGTGATACCTCCTGCCTCAGCCTCCTGAGTCGCTGGGATTATAGGCATATGCCATCGCACTTAGCTGCCATTTGTTTTATTTTTACTTCTTTCCTAAAACGAGTTTTATGCAAATCTCAGATATCATGTCATTTCACCTCTACATACTTCAATATGAATTTCTAAGAATGTGGACATTTCTTATGCACCATAAAGCCATTATACCTAACTTAATATATCTTGCTATTGTCTCTCTCTCTCTTTTTTGTATGTCTTGAAAGGTTTTTTTTCTGCCTTATATAACCTTTTTTAAATTTTTTATTTGGGGGAGGGGGTGGGGAGTGAGAGAAGAATAGAGGAACTTTAGATTACGAAGAGGGAAATAAGAGAGAGGGGGTATGAAAAATGGTGGAATGAGACAGACATCAATACCCTATGTACATGTATGATTACACAAATGGTATGAATTTTATCTTGCTATTTTCTAATACTCAGACTATTCAGATTTCCTCACTGCCTTGAAAAATCTTTTATGGGCAATTTCTTTAAATAACTCAAGTTGTATACATCACATTTGGATTTATATGTTTCAAGTCTTTCTTATGTATAGTCCTCTCCCTTGTTTTCCCTACCATTTTCTTTCTTTTTTTGGTTCGGGGGTACCAGGGATTAAGCCCAGGGGCACTTGACCACCGAATCACATCTGCAGCCCTGTTTTGTATTTTATTTAGAGAGAGGGTCTCATTGAGCTGCTTAGCTCACCTCGCTTTTGCTGAGGCTGGCTTTGAACTCTCCAACCTCCTGCCTCAGACTCCTGAGCTGTGGGGATTACAGGTGTTCACAACCAGGCCCGGCTTCTTGCCATTTTCTTGTTGAAGAAGTTCATATGTGGTTCTCCAGAACTCTCTCCCAATATCCACTTTTTCAATTTGCCTGCTTTCTTGTGGTACCATTTAACTAGTTCCTCTATTCCCTGATTTTCTGGAACCATGTGGATCATCTTGATTGATGTCAGGTTCAACCTCAAGGCAGTAATGTCTCATAGGTAGTGAACATCAGGAGGCAAGTAATGTATGGCCATCTAACTTTTAGTGGGTTCAGGAAAGTTCCCCATTTTAAAATTTCTAAAGATCTGCATCCATTGATGACAGTTGTCTGAATCAATAATTTCATTTGTGGGCTATACAAATATGCTTTTCCAACTATCATTTCCCTTCCACATTTGGTAGCTGGAATTCTTTTGTAAAGAAGAATCCTGTGCAATCTGGTTATCCTGAATTGCAAATTATACCCAGAAAGGCATGACCACTGCTTAATTCTTTCCTATGATTGCCAGTTTTCAGAGTGAAGAATCGGTGTCTTACTTACATCCTATGTTAACTGAATTGTTTTTACTATTGTTAAAGGTCCATCTGCTTCATTATTTCAATTTTCATTATTGAAAAATAATGAAACCACTACTCTATAATGAACCCCTCTTTTTGAGTATAGAGAACTGATCTGTGATTTTAAGAGATGCTTAATAAGTGGTGGGCATGGTCCCTACCATCTCACAGAAGGCTTGGTTGGCAGTGGGTGCCATTTCCCTTACCTGCCTATGGTATCTAAGACTCTTGTCCCCCTGATTGACACAGTCTTCCCTTAGAGGCCTTCTGTATTTAGTGATTCCTTAGGAATAATATAAACCATTCTAAAACATCCCTTCTTTTGCTTCTTGCACAGATCTTTGGGTCCCCTGCCCCCACAGATCTGCTTTCATATTATTTATTAGATATACTTGGGGATCTGGCCTGAGCCCATGCAAGGGGGGCAGCAGCACTACTGCCTCTGTAGACTGATGAACCAGGTGACCCTGTCTGCATTGCTTAGGCTTTGTCTGTGATCCACCAGGAAGCCATTTCTGTTCAATGAAGCCTGCAGGTGCCATCTGGCAGGGCCACACCCCATACCAACACCACGATGGTGACATATTAACACACCAGGCAAGAATCTGTACATATAAGAGTAATGTCTCACATTTCTTCTTCTCATTAATAAGGGTGTGACATTTAGGCCATTTATATGTGTTTTCCACAGAGGCATTCATAAGCCTTCTCTAAGGATGGCTGACAAGCATCTCCAAGACTAACAGGAAAGGAATCTAGGGTCTTTCTTTTCTGTTTTCTAAGAGTTGGTACTTTTTGTTTTTTGGGGGGCCATTATCACCTTGTTTTACTGACAGGCATCAGTCAGTTAGATGTTAAAATAGAATGATAATGGGAAGATAATGCTGGTTCTGTACACACACTTCAAGAGGGAAGCACTTGTGAAAATGTATATTTTGGGAAACCTAGATACTCATGTGCCCATCTGTATTTTTACTGAACTTGAAACTGAGTGGAGAATAGAAAAGCAGTGAAAGGAGGAAGAGCAGAGGAATGGAAGAAGAGATGTCTACAGGTCCAAGTCATGGACTGTAGACACCCTGTGGGATTCCTGATCTAAGGGGATGGGTTAGGAAGCATGTGCTAAGGAGGCTGGGAAGGAGGGAAGTCCTTTTTTCTGGCTTCACTGGCACTCATGGGGAGCTGCTTAAACACCTTCCAAGGCTCTGGAAGGCGAGGACTTGCACGCATTATGAAAAAGCACAAATACTTTCCTTTGAAATAGAAACAGAGGAGAAGGGCAAACTTCAAATAAACTACCCAAAGCAATTTGGGTTCCTACTGAGAATCTTTCTTGGTGACTGGTTCTGTGTTGAAATGTAATACTCTTCTTAGATATTTTGGATCTCCTGTCATATTTTCGGGTCAGGTCCTGACTTCTTGACTAATGGGAAAAAAAAAAGCATCCTCCAATCCCACCCCCTCATAGTCCCCTAGGTAAGGCCATCTTTATGCTAACAATTTATCATGTCATATCAATTCTAGACCTAACCACTGAACCTAGAGACTAACTGAAGTGTTACCCTTACTGCAATAATGAATATAATAGGTACCCACTGTATTGGATGAGACTCATCCACAAATCACTAGCTTCAGTAGCAAGAAGTGATACAGTTTCCCTTTTAAAAAACAAGGTGGGAGAAAGTTATTTGGCACAATGATTGGGCATGTGAACCTTGGAGTCAGACATCTTCGGTTTGAATCCCTCTGATTTTCCATCTATCAGTTTCCTCTAACTGGGGATAAAATGATGCCCATCTGAGGTTTGATGACCAAGTGAAATAATGCATATGAAGTTCCTAGCATTGAGGTTGGCACACAGCAAAACACTGCTAGCTGCAATTACTGTGCTAGGGCTACAGCAACTCTAATGTCTCCAGGGTACCCTGTTGCTTTCAGTATTTCTCTTCAAATCAACAAACATTTATCACAATACTGACAGTAATATGGGAGGCAACACAGTACTTTGGGAGGCAGAGTGGAGGAACAGAAAGAAACATGCTTAGGATCAGGCACCACCAGGCTCCAGCCACTAGTTATGAGGTTCAATCTTGGATAAGTTACTTCTCTGCATATCAACTGGCCTATCTGTAAATAAGGAGAAAGTGTCTTCTTTACAGTCCTTGTGCAATTATCCCACAGGGTATTTAAAGTGTCTTGGTGCTGGGTGAGTGGTAGCTCTCATTATTAGAATATTATAGAAGGATCAGAAGGACAGAGGTGGGCCTGATGAATCCTGCCACTAGATGGTGTGATCCTGGGCTGGAGAACACTGGAGTAATACTGAGCACACATACTCAGGCACACTGGGAGTCTAAAGAAATTAGGTGTTACTGAAAGGTGAAGCATGCGGAGAACATTATTTTGAAACACAGCATCTGTGCAATGCAGAAGAGAAAACGGTCTCCCCTTTGCTTTTGCCTTTGAGGGTAAACATAAGCCTCTGGGGAGCGCAGATACGCCACTGTAGCTCCTGGAGCTTTCTCTTTGTACCGAGTTTGACCAAAAGCCAGTTACCATTCTGGTCCCAGCTACTCTGAAGCACTTAGTACAGATACAGAGGAATAAATGATCCTGTTCTTTTTGGGGAAGGAGGTGTCTTGCATTTTCTAACAATGAAGCAGAGAATCAAACTGGATTTATACTTCCGCTTTCATCTGTTGATATCAACTTTCTAGAAAACTAAGTACTCCCTTCACCTTGTTTACACAGTGACAGAAAACGTGTGGCTTTTAAAAAACAAAACAGGATATGCTCAAGGGGAAATTTACAACTGCTGGATATCTGGGTCATAAGTACCTGGATGCTTGAAAGAGGCCAGAATATGCTGCATCCTGATTTTTATTAAGTTCTACTTTCAAGGTGACATGAAATATGCATCCTGTCTGCTGGGGGAAAGAATACAACCAAAGCTTAATCCATGGTGACAGTGCAGATGCATGCAAACAAGGTTTGCTGATTTCTCCAGCTTGGTCTGTTCACAAATTGGACTCATTTCTTAGATTTACAAATGATGATCACTATGGTAAATTCGATAACAGAATTTTCTGCTGTAAACATGGTATTCTCTGCAGTACCTTTTTAGAGTCCTTAAGTGGTTTTGATGTACATGAAACTAAAAGCTGGGAGAATTAAAAATTACACAAATAATGAAGATGGAGTTCCTAGGTGAATTACCATTACTGGGGAGGTTTCTGGATATTTTCATTAAAAAGAGTAAAAAGGCCATCTAAAGATACTTGTGTTATCTACAAATGATTGTAAAGTCATTCTCTTTATTTCTTTCTAACTCCCATAAGCCTCTTTTATTAGTTGCAAGGAATAAAGCTCCAATCTGTTTCAGTAAACTGCATTATTTTTTAAACTGCAGAAACATACGCGGTTTCTTTACATGAGCAATCTTCTCTAATTGGCAACACAGTCATCGAGAGACTGCATTAAAAGGCACATTTCCCAGAACTTCCCTCTACCTGATAGCCCCTCTCTACCTTCTTTTCTTATGATATGAGGACTCACCTTTTTTCATGAGTACCTGGCATATCATGGACACTTAAAATTTTTGCTGACTTACTGAATGAATAAATGAATTCACCATCTTGACATCAAATTTTGGACCCAGATTCAGTCAGAACAATAAAGCTAACACAGACTCCTTACTTAGAAATATTTTTCTATCTAACTTAACTTTTAAGCGGTTTAGCATCCCCTCTGATGTTTGATGGCTGCCTTTTTTTTTTTTTTTTTTTTCCTTTAACTTCTGGTGCCCTGATTCAAAACTCACCGATATATTTTCCCACTGTGGGTAAAATGGTTAGAGTTGGAATGGTACCATTATTTCCATATTCAGAAATACTATTAGTGACTGGGATTTTATGAACTGGTTTTAGAATCAAAACACCACATAACCCAGTTTCTATTTATGTAAAGAACTGCTTTCTTTTTCTGAATGTGCAGTGGTGACAAAATCACCAGAAATGGCTACAATTGTGAAGAAAAATATTTTTGTTGTCATTTCAAATGGTCACTTGTAGCTGCTGGTTGGGATAGACAGGCCAAGCAAAGCTGGCACAGTGGCGTAGGTATGATGAGCAATTTAATGTGTCATCTTGACTAGATCACAGGGTACCTAGATCTTTGGTCAAATATTATTCTGGGCGGTTCTGTGAGGGTATTTTGGGATGAGTTCAATGTTTAACACTTAAATTGACAGACTGAGTAAAGCAGATTGCTATTCCTAAGGTGGGGAGTCCTCCCCACCCAATCAGTTGAAGGCCTGAATAGAACAAAAAGGTTGAGCTTCTCCTGAAGAGGAAGCAACTTCTGCCTGCCTGCCTTACAGCTGGGACATTAGCTGTAACCTTCCTTCGAGCTCAAATGAAAGCATCAGCTCTTGTTGAGCCCTAAGCCAGCTGGTCTTCAGACCAGAACTACACCATTGACTTCCTGGGATTCAAGCTTCTGGCAGCAGATCTTGGGATATATCAGTCTCAATCACATGAGCCAATTCCTTGTTTTTTTTTTTTTTTTTTTTTTTTTTTTTTTATTAAATGTGTGTGTGTGTGTGTGTGTGTGTGTGTGTGTGTGTGTGTATCACTATTGGTTCTGTTTCTCTGGAGGAATAACAAAGAGCTAAGAATCTAAAAAGTATATATGTATATAGTGCATGTGAGGGTATGTTCATATATATATATACATATATATATATACATACACACAGTCATGTGTCACTTAATGGGACAATTTTGAGAAATGTGTTGTTAGGCAATTTTGTTAATGTTCATATGTGAACATCATAGAGTGTACTTACACAAACTAAGATGGTCATGACATCACTTGGGGATACAATCACATGGAACCACTGCTGTATATGTGGTTTGTTGTTGACTAAAATATTGTTAAATTGCATATGACTACACAGGCATATGTAGCTTTAAGATTCATAAATGTAAGTAAATCCCTAATTATCTTCTTGGTGATGCCTACATTATGTAAAAAGTCATCTTTTTACACACTAAGAGGTAGATGATTGGGGTATGCTGATCAGAGGTGACACATCTCTTCTGAGCATGGGTGACGAACCCTCATACATACATTTGGTGGTATGTATCAAAAACTTCAAAATAGTTGTTTATTTCCTTTCAGGAACTAACTTACCTTCCTCCCTCCCTCCCTTCCTTTCTTCCCTCCTTCCCTCCTCAGAACTGGGATTGAACCCAGGGATGCTTTACCCACTGAGCTATATTCCCCAGCCTTTTAATTTTGGACACAGGATGTTGTTATGTTGCTCAGGTTGGCCTGAAACCTACAATCCTCCTGCCTCAGCCTCCTGAGTCATTGGGATAACAGGCATGCCACCTTGCCTGGCATTAGCAATCTATTTTTAGAACATGACATTTGAGTCTTTTTTTTTTTTTTTAAGTAATCTATTTTATGAACATAATCAGAAATGCACACAGAACTTATGTGCTATTGGCAGTACTGTTTTACACTCTGCAGTGTTCCTTTCTTACAGCACAACATGACACAACATTCGGTTGGAGAAAGGCTAAATAAAAGAGTATATCATATTATGGATTATCAGTAGGTTAATAATATTACTTTTATAATAAATGTTTAATGGCTCTGGAAAATACCATATAAGGCCATGTGAAAGAAGGACATACAAAAAAAAAAAAAAAAAAAAAGGCATACAAGTACTAGTACTTATAATTTCAAGTATAATTTACCAAAGAGGGAAAGATGGTATATCTATATATGAGCAGTGGCTCTCCCTAGATATAAGTGAGAATTACCTCATTTTTATTGTTTATGCTTTTTGCATTTTCTAATTTTTCTGAAATAAAAAATATTTATACTATATTTAGAAAAAAAGGTTGAAGAAATAACATTTTATAACCCTTAAGAGAGGAAGCATGTTAAACCATCTCCAGAGAAAACAAACAATAAATACAGAAATCAAACCCAAACAAGCCCAACCCTACCTCAAAAAGCACACACCCTCATCATAAATAATCCAAAAGGCAATCAGAGGATTTCCTTTATTCTCTAGGCGCAGAAAGGACATTATAGATCTCCAGGGAAGGAAATTCAACAACCTCTCCTCACCACAGCCTGCTCCAGGAAACAGCTGGGTGAGTGGGGAGACCCCTGGGTCAGGCCCCAGAGGCCCCAGGCTGCTGACTGGCCGTGGGATCACCCAGGTGTCATTTACTCTCCCTCACCTTCAGGTCTTTCATCAGGAATACATGAGAACTGAATCGGTCTCTGAGCTACAGTGGGTGTTGTCAGAATAAAATGAAGTACAACTTCACAAGTACCCCCAAGTGCACAGCACTGCAGCAGTGTAACAACCGGTCACCGGTGTTCACCACAAGGTCATGGCTGAATCTTCCAGTGACTCCTCTTCCTCCCTTGGTGGCAGCCACAGATGTCAATAGTGGAGAGACAAAATTACCCAGACAAGATACTCCCTCTTTTCTCCCCTATACAATACAATGTGCCTAAATTAACATTTGGTTGTTTTTTTTTTTTTTTTTCTTTTTAACCAGAAATATGCCAACTTAAATTAAAAATCCATATATTTAACAGGAGTCATATTCTTGCTAGAGAAGACAAATCTATACACAGGAGCTAGCTGCAATAATCTGCCAAGCTTTTACAAAGCACCATTTATCATTCCTCTTTAGAATTTATACATTGAAATTGCCTGGCCAGCAACTGTGCACTGAAACACGTGGCCTCATGAAAACTGGTGCATAGTGTCACCTCGTTTGTTTCACAGAGAGGAAACCAAAGCAAAGGGATCTGATGATTTTCTCACCACCCTAAATTACTGGAAGAACCTGATGAATTCCACTTCTGACTCCAATTTCTGTGACTTGCTATCACTATTTTTTAAAATTTAATACTGATTAAATACCAGGGGACTTTTAGTCATTCTTTTTGGGGTAGGGTGAAAAGGAAGAGTGGGGCATGAGGAATAAAAAAAACAAAAACTTTTCCTCCACAGGTTAGAGTTAACAAAGTTGGTGATTTCTCCAGCAATGACAAACATATTCCACTAAAAAGCATCCTGAGTTTCCTAATCATACTGAGTACCACTGCAGCCTTAAGAGAAAATATACTTTTTTTTTTCTTTCTTTTTGGCAGTACTGGGGATTGAACCCAGAAGTGTTCTAATTCTGAGCTACATCTCCAGCCCTTTTTAATTTTATTTTGAGACAGGGTCTCTTGATAAGACTCCCAATTTTGAAATAGGAAGAAATCTTGGTATTTAATGCTTGGGGCCAAGACAGTGTGTAAAGGTGCAGGATTTCATGATTAAATTTTATAATATATCATTGTAGCAGCTACCATTGACATTGATGAGCACCTCAGCTTTTTTTCAATCCACATTTTACTAACTTAGAGGAGAATATAATTCTCAGCTCTGCTGGCCTGATTCTATATAATTTCATTTTTGTGTTTTAAAAGCTGAGAGTTAACAGGTAGGGCAAAGTAGTAGAAAATAATATGGAAACACCCCTTATAGACAATTCATTCTCCTTCGCATTTCCAAAGTCCCATGCTGTGTGTGCAACTTCTCTTCATATCTGTGAGTCATCACACATTTTCTAGGCATCAACAACTCACTCATTTCCCATCTTCTGCAATGATTTATTCCCCTCCCCACACCCCCCAGCACTTTAGAACTGTAGGCAAGAAAGTTCTGGGAGCTGTCTTACTGAATTACAGAAAATTAGAATCTGGTTCAAGGGAAATAACTTCACATGTGCATTACAATGAAGAAAATGTAATATTTCCTCAGTTTTGCAGAAGCCAAAATAAATAATTTTCCCTGCCTCTTACCCATAACAAGAAAATCTATACCATGATTTCCTTCAGCTACTAAAATCAGGTATTTTGGGAATGAAAAAGGGAGTCTAAGATTGTCTTCTCATTGAATGAAAGTGAGTCCTGTGGATATATGAACTGCTAAAGTTGCAAATGGTTATTTTTCTTAGAAAACCTTACAAAGGTTGTCAGAGGATACTGTGTAATAATAGCATGTGTACAAATTCCTGTCGGCATTGATTCTACAACAAGCATAACCTTATGCTAGGGTTGATTTAAACAGGTGACCCTCCAGTTAAACACTGTTATTATTATTTATTCATTGACAGTTCCCTCCCCTTGGGTATATCTTCCCTATGTGAAAAGGTTACCATCAGCATCTCACTCCCATGATACCTCTCTTCCTGCCCTTTCATTTGAAAGAAAGGATTCCCTAGGTGGCATAAACTTTGGCCAGGGCTGTTGAAAGGTCTAGGAGTGGATGGGATAAGAGAACACTTAGTACTCCCCTGGCTACTACCTATTCTTCATTTATTTCTCACCCCTTACCCTTCCTACATCATCTGTGCTAGGTGTTCAACTTTCACTATGATTCCTTTTGCTACATGGTAGGGTATTAACAAATAAAACCAAGAAATGTAATATCTTGGAAGAACTGGAATATCTTGGAAATTACTGTTAGCAACTCTGGGAAATAATTTGTTATAATTTTAACACCAAAGATTCTTTAGGATTTGTTATGGTTTAGATGTAGTGTCCCCCCAAAACTCACATGTGAGACAATGCAAGAAGGTTTGATTGAAGGAGAAATGATTGGGTCATGAGAGTCTTAACCCAATCAGTGAGTTAATCCCCTGATAGGGATTAATTGATAGGGGATTAACTGAGTGGTAACTGAAGTGGTAGGGTGTGGCTGGAGGAGGTGGGAATCAGGGTGTGGCTTTAGGGTACATATTTTATATCTGGAGAGTGGAGACTCTCTCTCTCTGCTTTCTGATGATATGAGCTGCTTCCCTCCGCCACACCCTTCTGCCATGATGTGCAGCCTCACCTTGAGCCCTGAGGAATGGAGCCTGTCTTCTATGAACGAGGACCTCTGAAAACGTGAACCCTCAAATAAACCTTTTCTCTTCTATAATTGTGCTGCTCAGACCCTTTTAGTCACAGCACTGAAAAAGCTGACTAAAACGGGATTAAAAATACTTAAGTCCCAAATTTAAGACTCGAGGAGAAAGGAATCCAAATACTGTAGATTCTTGTTATTCATGGTAGTATTCAATAAATTGCTACAAACACTGAATGAGTGAACACTGGGCATTGCTCCTAGAGGAAATACAGGGTTAGATTCCTATGAGTCACTGGACAGCGTTTTCATCCATTGATCAACACACAGCCTTGTTTTATGTGAGTCCCTGCTTGAAAACACTTTATTTAACACACGTGTTGATTCATTATCATTGCACTTCATTATCATTGCACTTACAGTCAACAGCACTGTACTTGTAGCTGAACAAGTTTATCTAACACACATATTCTCTCTGTAAGGGACTTCACAGCCTTCTTGCACTCACGAACACTAGATAGAGTTTTAGAACTGCCCTGGGAGATCACTAACCAAAGCACAAAAATGTGAAAACCGTGGCATTGAACAGACTACAGAAAGGATATTTTTTTTAACCTAACAGAGCTAAAACAAGAAGGCAGAGTGTTGTTAGAATGTGAATGTGGAATGGCTCAAAGTTTTCACTACTCTGTGCATGTCCATTGATGATTGTGAAATTGCTTTGAGTATTGACTTGGGGGTTATAAATACATCTTAGCAAGTAAGGGAATTTGCAAATATGGAATCCATGAATGAGGATTGATCATACAAATTCTACCTTTATCCAATAGCAGATCATGCTTTGTTTATTCCCCTTTTCTCCTAAATTCTCTCCTATTCTCCTTTTCTCTTTTTTTAAAATATTGTTTTTATTTGTAAATGGACGGAGTACCTTTATTTTCTTTCTTTATTATTTTTATGTGGTGCTGAGGATTGAACCCAGTGAGTGCCTCACATGTGCTAAGCAAGTGCTCTACCACTGAGGTACAACCCCAGCTCCTTCCTTTTCTCTTAATGGCCTCAATTAATCTTCCATGATGAGCAGTGAGAGATATTTTTATGGTATATGCTATCATAATTACAGTGAAACTATGTATTATTTTTTCAAGTAAATGGAAGTTAGAATCTTTGATTTTCATAAATTAATTAATGCAATGTGGGTGCAGAAATACATAACCATGAATTCACAAAATTTCCTCCATTTTCCTGTCTTAGAAAATGGGAAAAGTTTTGAGTCTGAGTTATCATTGAAAAAATTCAAAAATTAATTTTTATAATCCAGGTAAAACTACCATTAATGCATTGTAACTTACTCAGCTTCAGAAAAGGTCTATTCAGAATTTGGTACAGTGATGAACAATTACTAAAAACTCTAGAAAACGAGAGGTGCTTAATGGAACATATGCAAAACATATGCCTCTGTTCTTTTAAATGCTTTTGTGCTGAACTGTTTTTCAGGAGCTTTCCAACACTGCAGGTAAGAGCAGAAGTTCAAATCTAGTTTTTAAAAGTTGTTGATTTCTCTAAACTGTGGTGGAAAAATCTTGACACCATTCACCCAACAAGGAGATGTAATAAGTAGAAAAAAAACAAACCAGGTGGGAAGATTCACACTTGTAAGCAACGGTTTTCAGAATTGTGCTTAGGTTTTCAAAACTTAAGTCAAAGTATGTGTTATATATGTTAACAGTGCCCCATGGACTAGAATCTGAATAAGGCAGGGTTGACTTGCACCTATGTCTAAGACAAGATTAAAGTAAGATTCTGGAAGGATAACTGTTCACGTTTGGACATAACCCCTGAAAAGTAGACCCATTCATTCACATATTCACTCACTGATTTATTTGTCAGTTTGTAGGCCTGTGTGTGCCTGGGACCCTTCTGCTGTTAGAACTGCCATCATGTACCCTGATCCCATTGCCACTATTGCTTCCATCTAAAACAGACATCCCAGCATTCAGCCTGTGGAAGAAGCGTTGGAAGGAAATGAGAGCTGATTCTGTGAGGTATATGCACACAATGCAGGTATCTCATATCCACTAACACTAAACAGTTCATCTCAGTTACTTGAAGCAGCTCTGTGCAGTATATTATTATTAATGGAATATACAATTGTGGTGCTCTCTAGATTCAAGGAGCTGTCTTCCTGCTTAGTGATTCCTACCTAAAATTAACTCGTAACCCCACCACAGCTATCTTAGAGACTGAAAGGAAGCCCTCTTGAGCATTCTAGCTAATCACATTGTGGCTTTAAAAAATGGTATTGAAAAGTTTCCACCACTCCCCTCATGGTTTAAGAAGCAATAAAAACCTTGAAAGCCTCCACATAGCCACTGTAGCATTTACTGATTAAATCTTAACTCTTTAGGGGATATGTCTGTTAGTTAATCTAGGCAGAAGTCAGCAAACCTTTTCTGTAATGGAACAGACAGTAAATATTTTAGGTCTTGCGACTATATGGTCTCTGTCACAACCACTCAACTCTGCTATTGTAGCATGGAAACAGCTCCAGGCATTAAACAAACAAGCACAGCTGAATTTCAATAAACTTTTCATTTTGGACACTGAAATTCAAATTTCATGTTATTTTCATGTGTCATAAAATACTAGTCTTCCTTTTAGTTTTGTTTAAAAAAATTTAGGCATGTAAAAGCAATTACCTTGGCCTGAAACTGCAGATATAGTCCCTGCCCTATGGGAATTTACCATTTAAAGCAATGAACATTGATGCAAACATACAAATACAATCCAGAGAAATAACTACACCCGACATGGTAAGATGAAAGGTTAGGATAAACCACTGATGCTAGATTTTTAATGTCCTTGTAAGTTTTTATTGATGACTGTATTTTGCAAGGGATGTCTTAGGCCATTTAAAGTCACTGGTAAATTTACATAAAGAAGAAAAATCATCAGAGTTCTTGTCATCTCTCATTCTAACTCTGTACTTTCTTGGGGCAGTTTTCTGACAACTGTTTGGAAATTTCCTTAGAAACACAACTTACTAAGACATTCCCAAACTCAAATGTTAGATAGCATCGTATCTCCCTACTGTTGGCTAGGTTTTTGTTTCCTAGGGTTTACATCAAATAAGAATGCTAAAATACCTCAGTGTCTTATTGAGAAAAAAACAGTTATTAAAGGACATAAAAACAATACCAAGTGTTTGCTATATAGAAAGCTCTGCTCCCAGCATTTAGCCTGTATCATCTCATTTAATCATTACAATGGTCCCTTGAGACAGAGACTATTTTTTAATTGTTATTTCTGTATTAGTAGGAAATTACAACACAAAGGGATTTAGTTTCTTGCCTATGGTCACATACCAGAATTTCAACCTAAGCATCAAATTTGAATCTCTGGTCTTTACCACTTAACATGCAATATATCCATAAAGTGTAGTCACCCTTCCCTGCATCATTCCCCTCTGTCCTTCAGCCTCTTCATGTGTCCAACTATCCGCTTTCACACTCGGAGCAGGTACATAGATGTGGGGAGCTGTCCTGATGAGTAAAGGAAAGCGGGGCTGGAACTCAGGAGATTTTGGTCTTAGCTCAGGGGTGAGCTGTGTGACCCTGTATATATCACTTAACCTCTGGGAGACCCAGTTTCTTCATCTACAAAACAACACCTGTCTTCAGGGAAGTGACCAAATAACACAATGTATGTGGAAGTATAATAATCTCTAAGGAATGAGTAATTGTTGGTCATTATTTTAATTACATGATATTTTCCTTGCCTGACCCATTCTGTCCATACTTCTTATGAAAAAGCAATACATTTGACTTCATATTTTACACAAACCGTACCCTTCTCTTGCCTGACTCTTCTTTTCCTATTCCTCCTTTCTTTTAATTCACTGAGGAGATATACAATGTTCAGCAAGGCAAGATGGTGCTTCCCCTTCACTGCATCCCTAACAGAGATAACAAGATAGACATACAATGGTGCAGGAGTCAGATGGTACTGTCTCATCCATCTCTTCCCTACTCTGCATTCAGTGAAGCCATACTGATGGCTTGGAATTGACAACAGTGGGAGTATTTATGTTATGGAGTTGACAAATGTTACAAATTACTTCCCTTCTCCAACCAGAGAGCTGGTTGTTAAACATTTACCAGTACACCTCTGGATTTAGAAGTAAAATAGTAAAATATCACAAATGTTAAGAATGAGATAGTCCATAGTTGTCTGGAAGCATGAAGGATTACTTACCATAGTTATGGCACATGGGTAGTAGCATTCAGAAGTGTCCTGAAATGTCAGTGATGAAAGGAGCCAGGCAGGGAAAGAGGCGTGCAAAGACCCAGAGCGTTAGAGAAACTGCAGGCAATTTCTTCTGGTTGTGGTGCACAGTAGAAGGGAGGAGAGAAGAATGAAGCTGAAGAGGTAAGAGGTACCATTTGACCCCGAGGAGAGTGGGCAGCTACCAGTGGGTTTTGAGGCGGTTAGTGAAGAGCTCCTCACATGCCTGGCTCCTCAGTTGCCCCACAGGCATCCAAGCACAGAGTAACTAAGCAGGGAGCAGAAGCATGTGCTTCTGCAGGGGAGGGAACCTGTCAGCTGCCTTAAAACTCTGCTTATCTACTGGTCCAGGTCAGTTTCTCACGTTCTAGGTGCAGATCCATTAGTCAGTGTTGAAATCAGTTTAGGTGGTCCAGAGCAGCACTTCAAAAATGAA
The DNA here is from genome assembly GCF_902686455.1 of Sciurus vulgaris. Classification (NCBI taxonomy): domain Eukaryota; kingdom Metazoa; phylum Chordata; class Mammalia; order Rodentia; family Sciuridae; genus Sciurus; species Sciurus vulgaris. The sequence continues at coordinate 57,145,544 of NC_136466.1, forward strand.
ATAAAAATTGAATAAGAAACAAACACCAGAGTCCACCTAGGTTTGAAGGGTAAGTTTTGTGGAAGTATGAACGGGATTGCCTTGAGAAATGTATCCCTGAGGACCAGAGTTAAGAAGTGTGGAAACCCCTGCTTCAACAGGAAACCTCCTGTGAACTCTGGGGGGTTGGGGCTGGAAGAGGGACAAGAGAAGCAGAGTCAGCCTGCCCTTTCTCAGCCTCAGGAGCCAGAAATGTCTCGGTAAGGGATTCTTTCCTCTGGGTTTCTAGGGCTTTTCAGTTTCCAATTAAAAAAAAAAAAAAAAAAAAAATTGATGCTCCTTCAGCCAGGCAGAAGCCCAGGCTTTATCTGTTCCCTCTAAAACCAAGAAAGAGGAAAGTTCATGGAAGTGGCCCCAAAGGCCAGGGAGGGAGAGAGCTGCTTCTACATAGGGGTGTGTGTATGTTGGGGGATGGGAACTAAGGACTTTCAACTGCCCTATTTGGACTAATACCAGACTCCAGCTGTGAGTCAAACTCAGTAACTGGAACCTTGGAAGGCAAGTTGCTGCCCAACCACTTGGCACATAAAGGAACTAAGCATGTGAAATTGACTTTTAGTTTGGTGTATCCCAGAAAGATAATTCTATATGTGAACAGATTTTAGAATAATTCGTTTTCAACATATGTCAAAATATATCCAGTTTGCCCTTTGGAGTTGTAAAAACTGTTTGGCATTTCTTTTTTCCTTTTCAGTTAAAAAAAAAAAAGGAAAGTAACGGCAGAGGCCTGGTCAGTATTTGGCAGAAAAAAACAAGCCCCCCATGATGATTTAGTTTCCTCAGTCACCACAGGGCTCACTCCCCAGGCATATGCAATTGGCACTAGATTAGCTGCCGACATTTATTGACAAAGGAATTAATCTTCACCAATGATGTTTTTTAAAGTCCATTCTTTACAGGGAACTGTGACCGACATCAGGGTTCCTTTACTTTCCTCTTTTCCCTCCTGATAAAAGTGGCTAAAAATAACCTCTTAAACCCCTGATTCCACTGTGGAAGGTGCAGGAAAAAAGAACGAAAGAATGCGGTGGGTGGGGAGGTGGGAACGAGCAGAGCATAGAGAATTTTTAGGGCAGCGAAACTACTCTGAATGGTACTATATGATGGATACATTACACATTTGTCCAAACCCAGGGAGTGTGCAACACCAAGAGAAAGCCCTAATGTTAACTATGGGCTTTGGGTGATTATGATGTGTCAGAATGGGCCCATCAGTTGTATGCACATGCCCATCCATTGGGAGATGTTGATGATGCAGGTGACTGTGTGTATGTGTGTGGGGTTATGGTTACATGGGCAATCTCTGTATCTACCTCTTAATTTTTTGTGACCCCCAAGAGTGCTTTAAGAAACAAGTTTTTAGTTTTAAAAAATTAACCCAAATAAACAATGTATATATTCATGGAAAACAAAAAAATCTTTTCCCTGGTGAGGGATATGCCCAATTCAAGCAATCATTGAAATCACAGGCATTGAGACCACCCTCACACCAGGTGTGGGAGTGCAGAACAGATCTCCTAAACATGACAGCTGTGCATGTGGCCAGAGAGGACCTCTTATTAATGAGCTGCAGGTATCCAATTGCTGGCTTAACTGCTTTTTCCTTACCATACTTTTCCCTCATCAAAAACATCTTTTACTGGAGGGAAAATGCAATACATAGTTCCCAGTCAATGAAACAATGTCAAAGCAGGAACTGCCCACTCCCTTTTCCCAGATCTTACCAGGAGCCCCTCTCACCCCACCCCAGATGGGCCCCTGCCAGGCTCCACTGGGTACTTCAGTGGGACTACCCATTTTCCTAGTCTGTTAATAATTTCTATTTGAACATCCAGTGCCTGCAGCTGGATAGGACTTGTGACAAATCACACAAAGGGAAAAGAATGCTTTACCCCTGATAACTTCCGTGCTGCACTGAGAAACAATACATAGAATGAAAATTTATGAGAGAACCAAAATCTGAAAGCAGCCTCCTGTTGTGTCCCCGGGGTCTCTGTTACATGGAGTTCTGCGTGATGATCTTTCAGCTAGGTCCTAGGGGCATTTTTCTTAACTGCCCATGGATTCACCATCTCTGTGTCAAGGTCAACAGTGTAAAATTTGGTGATAACTATAGAAAGACTGGTGTACAAAGAAGACAGAAACAACAAGGAACTTAAAATTGTGGATGTACCCTCCATGGGTTGGTGCTGATGTGATGTTATAAAGTATGACTTAAATATCTCCATCTGGCAGGAGTGAGCTAAGAAAGGGGTGGTGAGAGCAGGCTTCTTGGACAGGTAGCAATTGTGTGCATTTTTCTAAGTATGCCTTTGTCAGCTGCAGCTGTGGAGTGGGGAAGGTGAACAATGAGGGCAGATAGAGAGGACAGAGGATTCTTGCCATCCTGAAGGGAAATCTTGGTAATCAACAAGGCTTATGATACAAGAATAAAAAATCTTTTGAACAGAATTTTAATTTTATTCAAAGGAAATCCCAGTGGAGGAAATACCTTAAAAGACATTACTTAGGAGGTAAACAGTTATAAATGCCTTCAAATCTAAATGCCAACTCCTACATGAACATATGTTAAAGAAAACAAGGCACTTGCAAGCTAATAAATGATGTGAAATCTCAACTTAATCCTCCCTAGAGGATTTAATTATCCTATGAAACTGATCTCCCATTAAAGATCATAATACACAAATCATTCAAACCAAGAAAAGTATGGGGATATTGCAATGGTTGATGTATTTACAAATAATGTTTATAGTGGTTCTGATGGAACAGAAAATACACAATGTCTTCCAGGACAGATTACATTTGACACCGTGAGTACCCTCCAAAGGTTGAGCTTTGTCCCAAAAAACCTAATCCCCTTTATCTTAAAGTCCTGGGCCAAAACTAGGACTTAAGCTGTAAAAGAAAAATTCTCTACCTCTCTCCCTTCCAGCCACCCTCATCCACGACCCAGTCACTGACACAGGTGAGTACCTCCCAGGAGGTCCTGAAGGTACAGACACATGGCAAGCAGGTGTGTTACCCCTCACTTCCCTTCTGGTTGCCAAAGGAATCATGGAAATCCCAGCATAATTCAAGGGCAGATGTTGCTAGGGAGTTGGGATCAGAGAAGCAAAGTAAATGCTTTTAAGGTACTTCCTTCCTTCTTTACGGAGAATAGTTAGGCCAGGGTTAGAGATCTGAGAAGGAAGGGATCAAACTTTGCAAAAAGAGAGAAATAGCTGTGGCCAAGAAATAGCTGTGGCAGAAGTAATGGAAATAGCTTTTGTGATCCTACAGTCATTTCTTAGAAAGGGGTCCTAACTGGTTAGACATAATCCATATACCCACATGATGAAACACTATGTTACGCATCCTATTCTTTGACCTCCACCCCTACCTTTCCAGCTCACTCCCTCAAGTATTCCAACGCCAACAATCTTTTTTTTTTTTTTTTTTTTTTGGTACCAGGGCTTGAATCCAGGAGCACTTAACCACTGAGCCACATCCCGAGTGCTTTTTAATTTTTCATTTTGAGACAGAGTCTCATTAAGTTGTTTAGGGCCTCACTAAGTTGCTGAGGCTGGTTTTGAATTTGTGATCCTCCTGCCTCAGCCTCCTGAGTTGCTGGGATTATAGGTGTGCACCACACACCCAGCTCCAACAATCTTTTGACTCCCATGGGACCTTTGGTTCATTGATCCATTGATTTTCACTTTCCCTCCACCCCCTTATGCCCTCTATTCCCTTCTGACTCACTTTAAACAAGTGGTCCATGACTGTAATCAATCTCTTACATGTACCGCAACTTCTGTCTAGTCTTGGTAAAACTATGATCCAACTCCACCACATCTATGTCTGTACACATGCTGCTGAACATGGCTAGAGAAAAACAGACTGTGTGGAACAGACTTGCTTTCAATGCATGACTTAGGGAGCTCTGATGCTGCCAGCAATCATTCCTCACTCCATGCATTTACAGGTTCTCACTTTCCTTGACAATTTTACAAGGACCTTTCTTCCCTCAAACCTCCAACCCCTTCTCCCCATCCTCATTGGAAGCTGATTACCTGGCTTCCCACTTCATGGAGAAAGTGAAACAATCCAAAAAGACCTTCCACAGACCCTTTCCCCTACCCCTCACCTACAGAGACTCTACACCTCCACTTGTGACCACATATGAACCACTGTGCTCCTCCATTTCTATGCTAGATTCCATCCCCTTACATGGCTTCTTTAGGACTCACTCTAGCAGCCTTCAATCTTTTCAACACCATCAAATTTCTCCCTTTTTGAACTATTCTCCATAGCATATAAATATGTGGCTATTTCTCCCATCTAAAAAGAAAAAGAAAAAGAAAAAAAAACAAAACAAAATCCTTTTTTGCCCTATGTATTCTGTAGCTAATCACCTCATTTCTTGCTCCCCTTGCAAAAAAATCTCCTTAAAAGAGAGAGTTTCTCCTTTTCTTTCCTCTCTTTTTCAGCTTTACTGAGGTACAACTGGAATACTCTAAAGTGCACAAATTGAAAATGTACGACATGATCAGTTTTGACATCTGTATATGCCATAAGACCACAACCACAATCAAGAAAATAAACCTTTCCATCACACTCCAGAGTTCCTTTCTCCATCTTTCCCTTCTCTCTTATACCCATTCCTATCAAGCTTCTGGCATTGATACTCCACTAAAACAGTTCATCAAGGTCATGGGTTATATTCACATTGCTAAGTTCAACAGCTTGTCCTTGGTTCTCATCTTATTTGACCTCTCCACAGCATGCCACCTAATTGTTTTCTCCTTCCACTGTGGAACACTTTCTTCACTTGACTTCCGGAACATTGCATTTGACTGGCTTCCCTCCAGCCTCTCTCCCAGGCTGCTCACTAGTTCCTCCCCTTCTTACTAATCATTTACACTAGAGAGCCCCATGATCCTCCTCTCCATCTACACTCACTCCTTTTATGATCCTCCACAAGTAGCAGGGTTAACCCCAAATTTCTATCTCCATCCCAGACCTCTCTCCTCTATTCTCTACTTGTATGCCCAACTGCTATTTAACATCTCCATATTGCTGAGTAGAGACCTCTCAAATTTAACACGACAAAAGCAGAACTCTTGAATCCACCATCCCCAACACAAAAATTGCTCTACTTGTAGTTGTCTTCATCTCAATTGACTGCATTTCCATCCTTCCAAAAGCACACGCCACTAAAGACTCAGTCATTCTTGATTAGTTTCTTTCATCCCTGCCATCAAATCCATCAGAAAAATCTAGGTGGTCCTATTTGTAAAACATATCTAAAATCTAATCACTTTTACTACCTCTACTGCTTCCACCCTGGTCTTAGCCACTGTTGTCTCTTGCTTGGATCATTATATAATGGTCCCTGAATCTTCTTTCCCCTATTGTCCATTTTTCACATGGAAGTCATATTGATTCTTCAAAAAATCATCCCTCTTTTCCAAATTTTCCAACGGATTCCCTTAAAATAAAAGGCAACATTGCTATAATGGCATAAAGGGACTTACGTATTTGAGCCCTTCCCCCATTATGCCTCTGACCCTATCTCTGACTCACTGGCTCCACTTCAGTTACCTACTTTCCCTGGTGTGCTTTTGCATTGGTTATTCCTTCTGCTTAAAGTGCTTTCTCTCTCGTGCAGTCACTTTGGAAAACCATCTGGTAAGAAGTTAAACACAGAATTACTACATGACCTAACCACTCCACTCCTAGTTATGTATGCAAGAGAAGTGAAAACATATGTTCCCATAAGAACTTGTATATGAATGTTCATAGCAACATTATTCATGACAGTCCCAAAGTGGAAACAACACAAATACCCATTGACTGATGAATAGATAATCAATATGTGGTCTATCCACATATCCACATACTTTATTTGGCCATAAAGGAATTGTACTGAACATGCTATGACACGAATGAACTTTGAAGGCATGATGCTAAGTGAAAGAAACCAAGCACACAAGGCCACACATTGAGTGATTCCATTTACATGAAATGTCCAGAACAGGCAAAGCCTTAGAGACAGAAAGTTGATCAGTGGTTGTCAGGGGCTGGGTGGAAGAGGCAATGAGGCATGACTGATAATAGGTGCAGGGTTTTTTTTTTTTGCGGGGGGGTGGGGGCATGCAGGAGAGGAGATGATATTTTAGAATTAGTGATAAAGGCTGCATTATTGAACATGCCAAAAACCATTGTATACTTTAGGAGAGTGAGTTCTATGGTATATGAATTACATCTCAATTTTACAAACTCTTTCTCTTCAGATATCTGCCTGGATTATTCCCTTAGCTCCCTCAAGGCTTTGCTTCACCCTACTACCATATCTCTTTATCTCTCTTATCTGGCTGCAACTTTTAAGCCACTTAGTACCAGCTTCCAATATAATATGTACTTCACTTAAAATGTTTATTGTTATTTCTTCTCACTGAAATAAAAGCTCCATGAATTCATGATTTTTGTCTGCTGGGCCATTTATGTAGTGTAAGTGTGTAGAATAGTGCACTGTACATCATTAAATATTGGTGCAATAAATAAATGATTACCAAACAGACATTAAAATTGATATTACAGAGAAATATTGAATCACATGGAATACATTATTTTATACTTAAATAAAAGAAGTAGTTTACTAAACAATATGTAATATATATATTACAATCTCCCAATTGGTAAGAATACAAGTACATTACACACAGAAAATACACTTGGAAGTTGAGAAATATCAAAATACATCAAGATCTCTGGACATTGGAATTACAGTTATTTACTATTTATTTCTTGAAAATGTGTTCAGGTTTTCTAAATTCACACGTTTTGGATTAAGGCAAATTTGGGATCTAATCTTCGCTCCATTTCTGACTGCTATGCAAGTCTGGGCAAATCTTTCAACCCTAGATGACTTCATTTCTTCTTCTTTTTCTTTCTTTCTTTTTTTTTTTTTTTTTTTGTATTTTTTTTTAAGTGGGTATCATAACAGTACTAATTCTTTGGACATCTTTGAAGATTAAATGAAATAATACATGTAAAGCATCTGGCACATATTAAGCACTCAGTAAAATGTTAGCTATTAGTATTATTCTTGTATAATAATCATGGAGTTAAAAATACCAAAATACATATAGTACTACTTTCAGAATTTTTTTCATGAAATATTTTGAGACATTCTTTGACAAAAGTAACTTCCTTCAAAAGAACAATGAACTTGAATGGATAACCTCATCTTGGTTATTATGCCACTCCCCCACCCCCAACCTTTCTGAGCCCACTTATTTCTCTGTTGTCTGTATTTACAAGACTCATCTCTTCTCTGTTGATTTTGGACCATGTTTGATGCATCTGGTCAAGAGTAGATTAGATGTACACAATAGCTCTGTCTGTAAGACATTGACCTTTAATGTTTCCATTTGAGTTTTTGGGATATTTTTCTCCATTGTTCAGTGTTTCCTCTAGGTTTTTCTGTTTTGGCACAACTGTGATCCGGAATCCCCACTCTAAGAAGGATACAAATGTTACTCAAAGCTTCCCAGCAAGTCTTAACATTTTTTCCAGTCAGACTTTTTCTTGGGGGTGGGGCAAGGTGGATAAATAAGATGGCAGGGGGACCCTAAATTTTTAAAAAAATCTCCCTATCAAAATTTATTATTAAAGTAGCATATACTCACGGTAGTGTAAATCCAATTATCGAAGGAGGCGAAAAATGAAGCTTGGCATCTCCAATTTATACACCATCTCTAGTGCCAGCAATCTTGAAACAATTCTTACTTTTAGATCTCTTGGTGTTTTTAACTCCTCTCTTAATTTGGTGACTTTAAGTAGTATCTATTAATGCATGTTTAAAAAAAAATTAGAAACGTAGCTTTTTACTTTTGTTCCCTCCTTACTCCTATTCTCATATTTTTTCTTTTAATTTCTTTGCTATATTGGTCAGATTTCTGTTGTTGTGACAAAATACCACAGATAATGAATTTAAGAAATAATACATGTAAAGCATCAGCACAGTATTAGGTCAGAGGCTCTACCACCTCCCAACAGCATCACTGGCTGGCATGCACACCTTAACAGTGAGCCTTTGGGGGACATTTGCAATCAAAACTATAATTTTATAGCTTTAAATAATATGCCTACATATTTATTTCTTAATTCATCAATTTAGAAAAATATCTCTTAACCATCTCCCAACTTTTGTGCAAACTGAGGAAACGGGCACTTCTTTCTATTGTTCCTTCTCCCAGCACCCAAATTCTCTCAGCCATATCATCCGTTTTACATTCTTAAAGTTTATAATTTGAGTTACAACTACAATCATAATTGTCTTCACAGATTCTTGAGAAAAAAATTCCAGGAAATGAAAGAACATTTCAATATTATGATTCTAAAGATTTTACTTCAGGACCAAGTAGAGTGGTTGAACCCCTAGGAGATGAAGATGCTGGGTCCCTTAGCTACACTTGAAGGGGAATGCTCCAATCCTTGAGGTCAAACCTTTTTAATTTTATTTCACCAATTGTTCAAAACCAAAATACAATTTCATTTTCTTCATAGTTGGACTGTGCATTTCTTAGGGAAGATTTTGTTTTCCTGACAGTTCTCATTGCCTTTGTTTTTCAGTTTGCCTGAATGCTAAGAGCACACAGCTAAAATCAAATCATTGTAGGAAATCCAGATTCTTCTTGAAGACATGTTTTCTGCTGCTTTCTGACTTGGTGTTGTAATTCAGACATGTTGCTTTCTAAACCTGCTATTACCCTACAATTTTTTTTTATTGTTCTTTGAGATTAGGTTCAATATTTTCTTGAATGATGTTTCCTCACTCTTTTAGGTTCCCTGTTTCTTTTGCTAAAGAACATTCTCAATTTTTCTTTTCAGAAATCATTATTTCAAAGTCATAAAAAATCTTTTTTTAAATATATTTTTTAGTTTTAGGTGGACATGATACCTTAATTTTATTTTTATGTGGTGCTGAGGATCGAACCCAGTGCCTCACACTGCTAGGTAAGTGCTCTACCACTAAGCCACAACCCCAGCCCCTCAAAAATCTTTATTTTGGCTTTATATTGACTAATAGCTTGATAGTATATAAATTATAGGTTCAAAATAATTTTCCCTCAGAACTTTGGAGTCATTCTTTTAATGTCATATTGCTGTAAAATTTGGAAGTAAAACACCAGTCTGATTTTTTTGGTTTTTAAAAATTTCATAAGGACTTGTCCTTTTAATCTGAAGGCTCTGGTCCCTCTTCAGTTCAGAGACATGTTCTATTATCTATTTAATTGCTATTCCTTTTCCTAGTCTTTGCTCACTTTTCCTGAAACTCTTAAAAACCAGATGTTAGACTTCAAGGACTGAATGTCTATGACCATTAAATTTAAATTTTCTCTTGTATATTCCATCTTCTTATCATTTTCCTATGGTCCAGGAGATTTTTTTTTACTTTATTTTGGATCCAATAAATGGATTTTAATTTCACCCATCATATTTTAATTTCTACTGTTTTTTGTTGCTTATTCCCATTTACATAGGCAATAAAAATAACTTTTTCTTATTTTATGGAAAAAACCTTTGTTTAAAAAATTTATTAAGTAGAGAAGATAATGTGTTTACAACTCTGAATGTTTAAAAAGTGCTTCAGATGAATTTTCTTATTCTTTTTTTTTTTTTTTTTGCGGTGCTGGGGATCAAACCGAGGGCCTTGTGCTTGCAAGGCAAGTATTCTACCGACTGAGCTATCTCCCCAACCCTCTTATTCTTTTTTAAAAGAAATAAAGCCATTATGTTAGTCAGTTTTCTGTCTCTGTGACAAAGTACCTAAGAAAATAAACTTAAAAGAGGGAAAGATTTATTTTGGTTAATGATTTTAGATATTTCAGTCCATGGTTGGCTGGCTCCACGGCTTTTGGGCCTGTGGTGAGGCAGAATATCATGGTGAGGCAGAACATCATGGCGAGGAGCAAGCAGTGAAGCAAAGCTACTGCCATCATGGAGGCCAGGAAGGGGAGAGAGAGAGAGAGAGAGAGAGAGAGAGCGCCAAGGTCCCTACCCTTTAAGGGTACACTATGAATGCCATGCCAAAACCTACCTCCTAAGGATTTTACCACCTCCCAACAGCACCATGAGCTGGGACCAAGCCTTCAACATACAAGATTTTGGAGACATTTAAGATCCAAACCATAACAGCCACAGTTGTAAAATGAGGTTTCCTTTTTTTTCTTAGTTTCCTCTTCCCTTCTCTTCCTTTAGCTTCCTTCTTTCCTCTTTCTCTTTCTTACCACTCTTCCTTCTCTTCCTAGAAGCAACCACCATTATAAATTTTGGTTTATTTCCAGTCCATGTTTTTAATAGTTCTACTACTTATACAAGTAGCTATGAATAGTATATAAGATTGTTTTGTGTGTATTAAAATTGTATCATAACATATATATTCCCAAACTACTTGATTCCACTGCTTCTGAAACTTATCCATGTTGATATATACAAATCTATTTCAGTGTTCCACTATATTCATTCATCCAACAAATATTTATGTGAATCAACAATGTTCCAGGAACTGTTCTGGTGGCAGAGGACACAGCAATGAAGAACACACACACAATGTGAACATACTATATTTTATCTTCCTTCCATTAAGAGTTAGGTTTTGACATGACCCAAAAAAAAAAAAAAAAAAAAAAAAAAATTCTTGGAGAATGTCCTTGTACAGGGCTTCTTTTTGCATAATTGCTCCTCTAGGGGCTATTTCTAGGGGTAAATCTGCTTGGTCATAGATAACATTTCAAATTTTACCAGGCTTTACCTATTAGCTATTTTTCTGAAGTGCTGTACCAGGCCACATGCCCAGCAAGCCCAGAAAATTCTCCATGCCACTCATCCTGCCCAACATTTGAATAGTCATGCCTCCTATTTTTGCCATTATGATGGGTGAGGAGGGGTACTTTTTTTGTTTTAGTAAGCATTTCTCTAACTGTTAGCAAGGTTCAGTATCATTTCTCATATTTACTGGTCCTTTAAATCTCCTCTGTGTATTACATGAAAGTATCTTTGCTATCCATTTTCATAGTCAATTGTTTCTTTTTCATAGTTATTTGTAAGGATTCCCCATCTATATAGTCTGAAAATGAACATATTTTCTGTTTTACGTGTTAAAAATATATTTTTCCAGTCCAAGGTTTGTCTCTTAGTTTTATTTATAGAAGCCTTTGCATAAAAGAGTTTTACTTCTTAATGTAATCTTTTTCTTTATGAACTATCCTTTTTGTGTACTGAATGAGAAATAATCTCTTCCCTGCAGTCATAAAGATATTCTCCTGCATTTCCTTCTAATAATTTTAAAGTTTTATTGTCCACATTCAGGTCCTTAATACATCTAAAATGTATCCATCTGTATGGCATGAGACCATTCTTTTTCATTATAAGAGATAAATCATTTATTAAAGAATCCTTTCTTTTTCCACCTATTTTTCCCACATTTTTTAAATTGGTGCATTACAGTTGTTCCCACCCATTTTTAATGCCTGTCTACCTATGCCATGTTCCTACATTTTTGATGGATTGTTTCTGGGGTTTCTACATCATTACAATGAGTAGATCTCAGATTTTTGTCAGAATCATTTTTAAAAAACAATTTTCTCTGTTCTCTAAATTGCCAATCTTTTCCCCAAATTTAGGACATGTCTTCATTTCCACTGACTGTATTTTTCAACCAAGCCTTTCTGTTCACAGATGAAGAAATGAAGGTACAGAGTCTTACACTTCCCATGTAGATTCACACAACAATGCAGCTGGAAAGCTTGGACTAGGGCCTTAACCTACATTCTAGTCCTCTCTCCACTGACACCCCACTCCCCGAATGTTTCCATTTGCTGTCAGATTTTTACTTCTACTTCTACTAGTAACTTAGTGAAACCGCCCATTTCACCAAATCTTTGCTAAGACTGGGTTTTAACATTTAAAACATCTCTACAAATTGGCCGGTTAAAGCTATTTTATTACTAGAGTTTCTGGACATAAAGAAATAAATATTAAACAACAAATATTTATTTAGAACTTCATTACATGTTTCTTGGCCATAGTTTTTAGTCTTTTGACTTGTCTATTCATATCTTTTCCCTAGTTTTCTATTTTCTTGCTCTTAGTAATGTTTAAGAATTCTGTGTATATAATAAGGATACTAACCCTTTTTCATGTATTTTTAGCTTTAAAAAATTCCTGTCGTTTGTTTTCTAATTTTGTTTATAGACACACAGGTTATAGAAGTTAAGCCTATCGATAACTTTCTCTGCATTCTGTTCTATTGTTCTTATGATTGCAGGTGCTGATAAATAGGTAACTTAGATTTTGTAACTTTTATGATTTCATAAATTCTTCAGTCTGTTTTTAATTTATTTTGGGATATTATGTGATGTTAAAAGCTAACTTCCTTTTTTCCAAATGGTTTATCAATTGCATCCATCTTATTTATTGATAACTTCATTTATATATCACTTTTACCTAAATTCTCAGCATACCAGAATCTGTTTCGAGTTTCTGCTTCATCTGTCTACTCTTATAAAATATCACATTTTAAAATTATTATAGCTTTATAATTCATTTTATTAACTGTCTCTCAAATGTTACTGATTGTTTCTGACTGCATTCTTCCTTATTTTTTAAATCACCATTTTAAAGTCAATACTGTTTTAAAAGGATTAACCTAAATAATAATATAGAAAAAATACATCTTAAAAATATTTAGTTTTCTCATCTAGGAACAAAGTATTTTTTCAAATTTTCTTTTGTTTGCTCAGAAAAGTATATTAGTTTTCCAAATATGGATTTATTACTGAATATCTTAGACTCATGTAAAGGGATATTTTCCATTATGTTTTGTAACTGCTCATTGCCCAAAGGTAGGAAAACTATTGACTACAGTTTATTTTGTATACAGATTTTTAATTTTATCAAATTTTTATTTATTACAGTACTATTAAATCTTTTAAGTTTCTAAGTAAATTGAAGTATAACATAAAAGTCATGATTATCTTTCTCCTCCTTTCCCCTAATTTTTTTTCTTAGATGGGCTGTAGCTCCAGGATAATACTGAATGGTCTTGATGAAAAGTGAGTTCTGTTTCCTTGTCTTGTTCATGACCTTAATGAGGTGCCTCTGGTTTGCTATCAAGACACTCTTATGTTGTTTCTCTGGCCAAGGCATTCATGATTTTATTAAGAAGTTAGTTTAATAGATGGTTCAATTAACCTACTTTTCTTGAATTATGTTATTTTAAAACAGATCTTTTAATTTTTTAATTTCCAAAGCCCACTGCTTTTATATTATCTAATTTTTGTTTTTCATCATCCAATTCTTCATATTCTAAGCTACATATGTAGTTAATTCTGAATGAATCTGCTCATCACTGACATTAAAATAATTAATCTTAATATTATAATTAATTATGTTATAATAGTAAAATTAATTATAATTGCTATTATAATAATTAATATAATTAATCTTAATCCAAAAAGTGTATCAGAACTTATATTGGAGAAGAAAAAGCAATGGTACTGAATAATATCTAAATAATCAAAAGCGACTCATATTTTTAAAATGCCACTTGTTCACTGGAATAGAAATGGAGAAAAGTTAACAACTACCTTTTTTTTTTTTTTTTTTGGTGCAATATACAATTAACTTACAGAAAATAATCCTTAAAATAAAACAAAACAAAAGCCCCACCCCACAATGATGGAACTATTTAAAGGGTCACAGGCTCCAAGTGAATGAGCACCCAATGGCCAAGGACAGAGTGATCAACAACAAAATAAAGTAGCATTATAGCCCAAAGTATAAAAAGACATTCATTAGTCCATACTGATTCAAATAAATGATTTTATAAATGAGGAGAAGAAGACAAATCTCTGGGTAGATCAAATCCAGATAATTTACGTATACACTCTGATCTCAAAGAGGTAGAGCACAACTCCCTGTTCCTTAAGTATGGGTTGGGCATAGTGATTTCCTTTAAAAGGGTGGACAGTGGGAAAAAGAATAACCTTACTCAAAGAGGAATGAAGGGAAGGGAGGGAAGATAGAAATAGTAAAGTACCTCAGCCAGGTGATCAAGGTCAACATCAACAATAAGTTATGTTGATATATTCTCTTGATATGATGTGATGAAAATGGCACTTTTACTTTTTCCTTCTCGAATTCCATAATCAAATTATGAGAAAAATATCAGAAAAGTTCTAATTTGGGGACCTTCTACAAAATGGTACTTTTCAAAACTGTCAACATCACAAAAATAAAGAAGGTGTGAGAAACTATCACAGCCAAGAGAAGGCTAAGGAAAAACTGTACCATAAGATCTTGGACGGGATCCTGGCCCAGAAAAAGGATGTTAGGTAAAAACTAAAGAAATCTGGTTTGAGGAAATGAATGTTTAGCTTGACTGAACATTATACAATGTATGTCTGTATTGAAATATCATGTGGTACTTCTAAAATATATATACTTTTTATGGTTTCATGTATGAGTTTAGAAATTTAATTTTAATTTTAAAAAATACCCTAAGGAAATCTGAATGAAGTATAGTCTTTAAAACAAATGATGGAAAAAAAAAAAAGGTATGGTCTTTAAAAATAATGCCTCAATCTTGGTTCATTAGTTGTAACATATGTATGATGCTAATATAACATGTTAATAATAGGGGAAACTAGTTGTTAATTCTGGCAACTCCCTGTACTGTCTTTGCAATTTATTTTTCTGTAAATACAAAACTATTCTAAAAAAGAGTTTATTTAAAAGTCACACCTTAAATGGTCATAGCCAATAATTCCTGTGCATCCTTACAGCTGTGATTACTATATCTCCATGGAAAATGACTCAGTGAACAGCCAGTCAGTCCTGTTTGGTATTTCAACCAGCGTCGCTTCCTGGACTAATTACCAGTGTACCTTTGTCTCCTAGGTTATTGCTTAGCTATGGTTCCACAGGGGACACTTGGTTGTACTTTAAGAGGTTCTCTGAGAAAACCTGCAAGAGCAAATGATAGAAATCTAAGCAGAGGGTTTGAGTCAGAGCTGTGCTTTGCTGTGCTATAAAGCCTAGTTATGTGATATTCCTCACTGACTACCTTTTAAAGTGTGAGTTGACCAAACAATGATTTGGTCCAGCCTGGCTTTAACCCCTCCTGGAGTAAATCTGGCAAGAAAGTGAATTTCTACAGTTTTCAGAAGGTCCTGAAAATTTTCATATTCCAGGTAGAAATTTTCCATAAACAAAAGTTCACATAAGTGGTACCATTCACCTAAAAACTCTTCATCCAATTATTCACATTCTTCATAATACTCTTCATTGACATATGATTTATTAATTTCGTTCTAGAGATTTGAGTTCAAGTTGTATAAATCATGAATAAAGATTAGTTTAATAGTCACGATGCCCCCTGGGACAATGTTTCAAGTGAAGAAAACTCAAATTGTCACAATGTGAAAATAATATGACAGTTGTATCAATATTTGCAAATTGAAATGTTATTCAATACCCTTACAGAGGCAGAGTATAAATCTTATTCCCACTTATTTTATGCAAGTCCTAAAACTTTTCTTTTTAATTTTTTATTAATGTTGATTAACATTTTCCCCTGTGAAAATATCTTGAAAAATAAATCTAAGACCTTCCTAATCTGCCTCCAGCTATTAAGCAACACTAGACACTGACCTCTTGTTGCTGTTTTAATGACTTAAATACTTTAGAAAAGCAATATATTACCAGGTTCCCAAGCCATTTATAGCAATGGTATTTTGCTATTTTTCATGCCTTACAAAAGAGAAGACTATTTGGCACTTTGGCAAATACCACAGTTTTAATACTCAAAATTTTATCACCTTGTTTCCCCTGGATTATTCTTCCTGACACCTTAACTCTTATGACTATAATTGTGCACATACTCAAATACAGAACTGTGATATAGAAAAATGACCAGAGAGTAAATACCTGGTGAAGAGCTAAGTACTCATTAGCATGAATTAAAAGTGGCTAAGATTAAGGAGAAACAGCTCATTATTCAGGTAACTTAATGTTTATGTTATTTATATTAACCTCATGTAGCTGATGGTGTGGTTAGTACAGATAAGATGATGTGTTAGTGGCAATTCCAGCTATGACTTCATATATTCAATGACACCCCTTGTAATATTTATTTCAAACATCTGAATCCTGGATGTGCTGGATGGAAAAAAGAGAAATACAGCAAGTAGAACCAAAGAAACCAAAATCCTTCACATTAAATTCCTTCCCACTTCACTAAGGATATTTTATTGGAAAGGTTTCAACATATTCTCTTTGTAATAAGGAACATTGCTCTACATGCAGGGTTTGCATAGTTATCAAAATAAAAGTTTAGAGAATTGTCAGAAGGCAGAATATGGTGCATTAAATTCAGAGAGGCCAAAACTCTGAGCCAGACATCTGTCTTTCAGGAGCGACCAAACACAAGGCTGATGAAGGAGGGTTCATGGAAAGGTCAGAAAAAAATGCCAACAGTTACGCTTACTATTATAAAGAATATTTATGATAAACAATATAATTTGTTCTTGTTTTTGGTCACATGTTGTCCTCTATTCACTTGTATAGCTACAGTACTGATTTATTTCATTAGCTAGTACTTGGGAATGAACGAAACTTGATTAAAATTCAAATTATAATTCCATCACAATGTAGTCTGCTCTAGTATTCTCTGGATCTAATAAGAAATTATGCCTCACCAAACATATATAATTTGGCTTGAAGTGGTAATAGTAGGAAGCCAAATTTATAGTCATAATGAAGTTGTTTAAGCTGAATATTTTCATTGCAGAGTGCAATCACATTGGGCAACCTGTCCCCAGGCAATCATTGAGTCATTTGTGCTTGCTCTGGGTGGAGCTTGTTTACATCTATGATCACACCATTAACAGTCATGGCTAAATATAAACACAAAAAAGAATATTATCTGGTTGTTTCACAACCACAATGACACCACTACAGAATTACATGATGTAATTGTCATTGTGAGTGACAATGCTGAAGTTACCATGTTGCCCATTCACAATTAAACCAACAGGTGTCTGCAAGACTTAACACAAATATTCAGTATATCTTCTTGACCTCCAGAGTTAGGGAGGCAGCATCATGTTAAGACACTAGTATGGGTCCATGACATTAACATGATAGTTTGCAACATGAGAACTCAGGGAAGGAAGTTTTGGCCAAATTGCCAAGGTTCAGGGAACTTGTGTTCACAGCAGGCACATGATATATATCTGCTGACTGATCCTGAAATCCAATTAACTGGTTGGGTCCCTGTGAGTGAATCATTTTACTTCTGCAGTCCTTAATTTCTTCATTTGGAAAATGAGGATATTAGATGTTCCACAGTGGTTCCCTTCCAGTCTAAGATTATGTAACAATAATCATGTATGTGTATGCATGTATTTATGTATATATAACTATATGCTTTCAATAATAGCAACAAAATAAAACTAATACGTATTTGTGATTCTGTAACTTGTTACTGAATCCATTTTATTATTTTTTTAAATAACAAAGTATTTTCTTTCCATGTAACTGTGGACAAAATGATGTTCTCTCAGTTTTGGTTTCCTTATATGTAAAATTAAAGTAATGTTGGCTCCTATCATTGTTTACAGCATGTCGTGAGCATTACCCAGATAACCTATGTATGTTTAGTCCAGTGTATGGCACACAGTGGGCTTTTTATATTATATTTATTATAACCCTCTTTATTTTTCTTATGAAACAAGTGAGCAAAGAATTACTAGTCTTTTGGTTGTCTTCTTGGAAGGGAAACTATTTTTATGAATTATTACAAAAATATTTTAGATAATATAGTTAGAAAAGAAACACCTGAATTTTAGAAATACATTTTTTCAACAACAACAAAAACAACAAAAACTCCTAAAATAATGCAATTCCTTTTTTAAAAGATAAAGTAATTATACATCATGGTTGTATTTTGCAGGAAAAACCCAGACAACATTAATTATAATACCCACATACACCAAAATAGAAGATTTGACCGATCTTAAATAACTTGTCTAAAGTTCCAAAGGAGAAAAAAAAATCTTTAGAAAGCTATTACTAAATAGGAAAAAAGTAAAAGGAAATGTTGTATGCAAAAAGAAAATTAAAAAGAAAACCAAACCAAGCATCCACATCTTCCTCTTTGCTATGTCTCATCTATCCTTGGCCTGAAGATGAGACTCACTGCCTAGATCAAAAAACATAACATACATCAGGTGAGAATGATAAGAATTGTGTTGATGGGGGTTCAGATGAAGAGTCTGACATCACGAGTGCTTCACAGAGTGTCCCTGGATGCTCTATTTGCTGGAGATTGATCTATCTGGTGATTCACTCGCTTCCTGATAGACTTCAATTTCTATAGATTCAGTAGCTGGCAGAAATGCAGTACTGGTCACTCTGTAAAGGTCCTAAGTGCAAGGACCAAGAGAAGCATTTACAAAATAGTCTTTAAATGGAAGTCTGAGACTGGGCAATTTTTCTTCCATATGGTACATATCTTTGGAAAATTAAAAACAATTTTCTGGAATTTTAGTTTTTGAGTCCAGTAAACTTTTCCCTATTTCCTATTATGGCTGTTTTTCAAGAGAAAGAGGTAAGAGAGATTCCATAGCTTCATCTGGGTCCACAAAGCAGATGCATCTTAATCCCTCAGCCCATTAGTTTTGTAAGTTTCCTGAGTATGTGGGACATCAAGGCCAACTTGTGAAAAGAAGCAGGATGTTTCAGTGTGATATGAACTGGAACAGGTGAGGCAGAGAGCAGCCATGTTTTGGGTCCAGGTCACAGAATGAGTGAACTAGACTGGAACGTGGTGAGAGAAAGACTGCACTTCCTTCTCACACTGGACAGCAGGCAGGAGTCGACGGTGGAGAGGGAATAATCTTGAAGAAGACAGGTCTTATTAGAAGCTGAGGGAATGGGAGTATCCTGACTTCCAAGGGGAGAGGGAACATACTCCAGATCAAAGCAGAAAGGAGAGGAAATTTAATCCTAGAGCACATCCTCCATGTCTCTTATGATGACCTTGCTTCAATCATATTGGAACACGTCTTTTTTTAAAGCATCCATTTGTTCAGCAATAAATATGACCAGGAACATTGCCAAAGGTTTTACATAAATGAGATCACTGTTTTCAAAACAATCATAAGAGATATGGATAATTATGGCCCCTACTCCCTAGATCACAGATGAGGAAACCAAGGTTGTATAAGTTACAGAATGGGCTCACGGAAAGAAGCCAAGGTTCTCACGCCTTGGCTTTGAAGAGACTTTGATTACCTCTTCAAGCTGTGCTCTTTATCCCTACACCGTGCTGATCCTCTTTCATGAACAGAGGCACTGATTTCCACAGAAAGTTGACATTCAAAGGGGTAGGCCACAAAAACTGCCAAGATATTGAATAGTCCAAGACTCACTCACATTCATTGCCTACTTAGTAGAAAGGAACAAAATTGTCCTTTTAGAAACAGTTTTCTAGCTATTGGTGTTTAGAAAAACTATTTTGTGCTTAAGATTTTAGATATTAATGCTTGATTGAAGCTTAAGAAGGGTTTAGAACCATATGAGTGAAGGTTTACATATATGGAAGGTAAAACTCAAAAAATAGTGAATGACAGAGGGAAAATAAAGAAGAGAAATTTTTCTGTCTGTTAATTTTTAGGTCAAGGTTATGGGCTTTAACTGGCATTCTTATGCATTGACTGTGGGAGTATAAAATGCTGAAACTACCTGGGAAAAGAGTTTGATGGTTTCTTAAAAAGTTAAACATATATTTAACATATGACCTAGCATTGGGTATTTACCCAAGAGAAATGAAAACATATGCCTGTAAAATACTTATGCATTGTTATTCATACAAACAGAAATAACAGGAGAATGGATAAATAATCTGAGGTGTATTCATATAGTGCTTGATGTACAACAATAAGATGGAACCGATAACATAAAACATGCAACCACATGGATGCAGCCCATAGGTATGTCAAAGCAAAGAAGCTGAACACTAGGATACACACAATCTGAATTTGTTTATATAAAATTCTTGAGGCAAAACTAATCATTGGTGACAGAAATCCCTTCAGTGGTTTCCTAGGGCAAAATGGGGTGCTGGGGGGAGGACTGACTGCAAAGGCCCACAGAATCAGAGGAGGTGGAAATGTTCAACATATTGACTTGGATGGTAGTTACAAAAGCATACACAGTTGTCAGAAGCATTCAATTGATATGCATAAAATATTTTATTACATGTAAATTATATCTCAATAAAGTTGATTTAAAGAAGATTGTGGTTTAGAGTATGCATTAAAAGCAAAATCAAAAACCCTTCCATCTCAGTTTTTCTTCCTCAAAATGTTTTCCATATTCAGGGCTTGTTTCAGAAAGGAAGTTTATATCCTGTTATTTTTCCTTAGTTGCAAGGTAGATTTTTGTTCATAAACGTCAAGTGGAAAAATTAGAAGACTTTGAAATAAAGCTATTAAGGATTTTAAAACTATCTTATCCGGCTAATCAGATGTCCTGAATGTTTGAGGTTTTAAGAATGCAGTTTTCTTAAAATGCTATTTTCTGAAATAAGCATTTACCTCCATATGGCTTAAACAACACTTACTGGACATAATTCAATCTTCTCTGACTGTCTCCAGGTCATCATTATGCAGATAAAAAGTCATGCTATTCTGTAAATAGTGATGATTTCAAACCTTGTTATGGCACATAGGTCTGTTTGCTTCTATGCTAAGTGGTTTCAGAATACTGAACATCTCAAGTTCTTATATTAATGATTTATTCTTTGCAGTTTCTCTCTTGAACTGTCAACATCCCCCTTTTTTTCCCCTTTCTATCACCTATTTGTCTCCCTATTGGAGTTGTTTTCCTCTCCTAAACTGCTAAGATAATCAAGTTAACAGAACTATAATAGAGAGTAGTGGTTTATATTGATTTTCAAACCAGCAATTTATTGATTTCAAAAGAACCAGAAACCTGTTAAAATGACAGATGTGCAGGCCTCATCCTTGGCAATTCTAATATCCACTCAGTAAGCATCACATATGATTTTATGTGTGTGCGTGTGTGTGTGTGTGTGTGTGTGTGTGTGTGTATGTGTGTGCGCGCACATGGACACAGAACTGAGGATTGAATCCAGGGCCTCGCACATTCTAGGCAAGTGTTCTACCACTGAGCTACATCGCTAGTCTGCTACTATAGGGTCTCTCTAAGTTGTTGAGGGTAGCCTCAAACCCAGGATCTCCTCCTGCCTCAGTTTTTTAAGCAGCTGGGATTACAGGTGTGCACCACCACACCCAGCCATACATGATTTGTAAATTATAGAAATATGTGTATAATCGGACATATACAAAAGTAGAGAAAATAGTATAGTGAATCCCACATCATCCAGCTTCAAGAATATTCAACATTTCATCAATCTTTTTCATCTGCCCTACTCTTTTTTTGCCCCAGAACTAGGGGTGGAAAACTACCACCCCACAAGGCAGATCCAACCTGATTTTTAAAATTGAGATATAGTCCACATACCATAAAATTCATTCTCTTAAAGTCTCCAACTAATTGGTTCTTTTTTTTTTTTTTGCATTTCACAATATTGTATGAAGAACACCATAATCTAATTCTAAGGCATTATCATCACTCCCAAAGAAACCCCACATCCATTACCACTCACTCATTCTCCACCTTTGCAGCCCTCAATAACCACTGACCAATGTTCTGCCCCTACAGCTTTGCCTGTGCTGGACATTTCATGTAAATGCAATCATGCAATATGTGGCTTTTTCTGTCCTGTTTCTTTCAAATACATTAATGTTATAACATGTATGAGTACTTTATTCCTTTTTACAGGTGAATAATATCACAGTGTAAAAATATATATTTTGTTATCCATTCATCAATTAGATAGTTGAGTTGTTTTCACTTTTTAGCTATTATGAACAATGCTGCTGTGAACATTCATGTATGAGTTTTGGTAGGAATGTATGTTTTTGTTTCACTGTGTATATATTCTTACTGAATTTTAGTTCAGTCAAATTGCTGAATCATATAACCACCATTGTTTAGATTTTTGAGGAAGTGCCAAATTCTTCTCCAAAGTAGTTATGCCATGTTATATTTTCACCAACAATGTATGAAGAATCCAGTTTCTCCAGCTTCTCATCAACACTTGTTATTGTTCATCTTTTTTATTCTAGCCATCCTAGTGGGTGTGAAGTGGCATCTCATTGTGGTTTGCATCCCACTAATGACTGATGATGTGGAACATCTTTTCATGTATACATTAATTATTTATATATTTTTGGAGAATATCTAGTCAAATATTTGGTCACTTTTTAATTGGGTTATCTTTTTTTTTTTTACTGTTGAATTGAAAGAGTTTTTAAAAATATGTTCTGGATACTAGACTCTTTTCAGATAAATGCTATGCAAAATTTCTTTCCAATCCATGGGTTATGTTTCTTTTGTTGTTGTTTTTTGCACCTTCTGTCTTGAGAGTGTCCTTTGAAGTGTAAAAGATTTTTGCACTGCTGGGTAAGGACTCTACTACATTCCCAGTTCACAAAACATTTTAATTTCAATTATTTTTTCTTTCATTGTTTGTGTTTGGTGATATAGCTAAGAAACTATTGCCTAATCTAATGTCATCCAATGTTTTAAGAGTTTTATAGCTTTATATCTTAAATTTAAGTCTTGTGCATTGAAACTTTAAAACTCATGTACTTTTAGGGCAAATCAGTTTAGGAAAGAAACAGCAAGTAGATTTTGACAGCCTTCAAGAGTTGAGAAAAAAAGTATCAACTTTGGTACAGTTTTGTGATACGTATGTTGAATGATCAGAGGTCTTTTTTGGGGCTGCTTTCTGTTTTGTTTTGTTTTCCTATTTTGCAGATGGTTGAGAGGTCCACAGATACATGCAGATGATTCTAGAAAACTGTGTATTATTGTTTACGTATAAAGTCAGTACATAGTACCAACAAAACAAATCAGTACAAACATGTTTAGGAAAAATTTACAGTTTAAAATTTTAAATACAAACTGCTATTATAAGATATTTTCAATATATGGTGCCCTATAGTTCTGATCCAGGTTTTGGAAGATGTTGTAGAGAAAAGGAAGCAAATATTAGCATCTGGGACCTGGTTTCCAATCAAGAAAGGATGGCATAGATAGGCACATTTCTTTCATCAGCAGAAAGAAAGATAGCCAGGCACAACCACCAACATCAACTGCTAGTTGATAGTTTGCTCCAGAAATAAATAGACAAGTGGCTCACAAATTTGAATCAGAATCAGTTTGAGACTGTGTAAAACCCCAGACTTCTGGGCCCCATCCCCAGAGATTCTGCTAAGGAAGGCTTGGGTGGGGCCATGAATTTGCCTCTTCAGTGGGTTTTCAGGTGATTCTGGTTCTGAGACCATACTTTCAGCAGATACATGGACTAACTCTCCCACCCTGGTGCTTACTGAACATGGAGCAAGCATTAAGCCAGGAGATTCATCTGGTGATCCTGCCTGGTGATAAATATACTAACAGTGTGCTAAAGAAGTTAAGAGGCTATAAGTATGGTCTCTGAATTTGGTTAAAAATTCTATCACGTTTCATGCTCCAGGATTATAGTCTTTCCCCAAATATCATTTAGTCACTTAGCAAAGTATCTTGATTTCAATAAAACCAATAGGGCTGATCTAAATGGTTTTTGTTTTTCTGAAATTTTTTGATATTTGATCTTGCTAAATGCATGTGGTCATTGGCTGTGGGTTAGGAATGCTATTCAGGAATATCCACTGTGTTCGCGATAATGTATTTGACCTATGGCCAAATGGTACTCTTGAGAGATGTGGCTGTGACTTTGACAGATTGAACCAAAGTTAAATGCTGATGAAGTGCAAAGGAATTTTATCAGTCTCAGGATAGTTGCCAGCTGAGATGGGCAAAAGGGTGACTTTCCAAAAATGTCCGGAGCAATCTACATTTATTCTGTCACTTCTACATCCAATTTTCTCAAAGCCTGGCTAAAAACTTCATTTTTCCACTTTCTGCCATTTCCAAGACCACAAGCTTACACATGAAAGCAAATGTTAAGCCATGTTCCTGCCTCTTACAAATCAGCAAAACCAGAGTTCGGCAAGCAGAAGGAGTTGACAGTTTTGCTCATGTCACATGAGGAAGAATGAGACCTTAGCTCGTTTGGCTCTTTGGTAAAGAAGATAAGTAGATAATTTGTTTTTGTAAATTGAGACATTTCAAGAAGAGAGAGAACTTTTAACAGGCTGGCCATAGTCATTTTTTGTATTTATACTCTTATAGCTATATGTTGTCAATTAGAAAAAAATAGAATATTTACTTCAAAAAGAAGATACTAGTTCTATGCCAACCCTGTCTCCAACCTCCTCATAGCATGACTACCTGTATGTGGCTTCAATTCTGCTCTTCCTGCATCTCTCCTCTGCCCTCTGCCTCCCAGATCACACAGGAGGGCTTTGGAGTCTATTACAGGTAAGCACTTGCAATGCTCCAAGGAAAAGGTATCTTTTTATTTTATTTTGTTTTGTTTCTGTATTTTTCCACATTTTTTATTGGTGCATTATAGTTGTACATATCGATGGGATTTATTGGCACATATTTGTACATGCTAACAGAAGTATCTTTTAAACAGACAGCAGCAAGACCCAAAGGAAAGCCAGTTATCTTAGTACACATATTTCTACCAGAGTAAAATGTGTGTAGTGTTTTTATCCCAGTGAGTGATAATAGTCAATGAGCTTCTAAGAAATTTGACACTGTTATTCCTCCCCCACTTTTCTAAATTACAATTGCATTTGTACTGAAATCGCCTTAACTGGCTAGCTACTTCATTAAATTACCGTATGATTCCTATTTTATGGGTACAAAATAGTTGATCTCAGTGAACTGGTAACTTTGAAACTTAGGAGGCAAATTAGAGCAATTACTAATAAATTATACATGTGGGAACTAACAATTTGTCTATCA
Source organism: Sciurus vulgaris (assembly GCF_902686455.1). Classification (NCBI taxonomy): domain Eukaryota; kingdom Metazoa; phylum Chordata; class Mammalia; order Rodentia; family Sciuridae; genus Sciurus; species Sciurus vulgaris. The sequence goes on from NC_136466.1 coordinate 57,170,645, forward strand.
CTGAGAAATATGAGGGAAAACTGCCAGACTCCCTGGCTCTGCAATTCTGAGTAGGTCTTTTCATTTCTTCCTTTCCCAGACCAAAAGCTTTCATTATCCACACTGGTTACGCCATTATTGTTGCTGCTTTCACAGAGTCCAGCGTTTATTATACAAAGTTAGAAATATAATGGATAGGATTTGCACTCCCTTTGGAACAGAGGGTTTGATTGCTTAAAATTAAAGAACTAAAAAAAAAAAAAAAATTTTTTAATTCCAAAAAATTGACACCCACTTCTGCCCCCACCCAAGAAGTCAGTACCATGTCAGCTTTCTATTAAGTATTATAGGGGAAATAATGGCCAGAAGTGGGGACAAAGCATCTCTTCATTCATTCTCATAATTCATAATCACTACTGTGTGTCCTCTCTGGGTGAGGCAATCTGATGAATTAAAGGAAGTTCTGAGTTACAAGTCATGTGTAGTTAGAGAGGAGGAGGTGAGATTAGGTCAATTAACAAGATAGGATCTCTCTTTTCCTGCTTGTCTCACCTAGGCACATGGTGTGCCATTCAACATGAAAGGGGTTGATGCCTTTCTTTAACTGAGGGTCAGATTCTTCCATCAGCATATTCCTCCCACCTGGGATTGCCTTACCACCATCCGCCATCCACTTACATGCCTGGTAGGTTTCGTTTTGTGCGGTTGCTGTCAAAAGCTAAGTGGAGGCAGAGAGAGGCTTTTACAACTGTATGTGTGAATTTATTCTCACTGGTCTCTTGCTCAAAGGAAAAAAAAATCTGGATCTTGGGGGAGGGGGCCCAATGCCTAGACTATGTAACACACACACACACACACACACACACACACACACACACACACACCCTTGTATATTAGAACTTTGATATCAGTCCCAAATATCCTCCATCAATGGAGAAAATTTTTTCTTCGTAATTTATGTACAGCATTTCCCCCATACCCAACAAAAATTATGTACCTATTTCTCTATATCAAATGATACCTTATCAGTTTAAAAATATTTTCTCTCTCCTTTCTTCTAGCCTTGAATACAAATGACCCCTTTGTTCATAATCTCATAGTCTCACATTTTACTTTCCTTACAATTTCAGTATTTTTCCCATTCTTTTTCATTATTTTTGCCATACACCTGGTTGCAGGACCTAGATCCCTGTCGGCCACCTTTCCCTGGAGAATCACATAGCAGATGTCTCCCTTGAGAAGCACTGAAGTTAGAATAAAAGTATAATCAACACTCATTGTTTTCTATTAGTGCCATGAGCATGGTTTAAAACAAAACCAATCTCTCCACAGATTCCAAACACCCTTCTAAATCATTCTGAGTGCTCTTTCAAAATCTGACCTGCATAGTTCCTTTGGGCTGCCGTGGGAGTTGTACTTACCCTGTGTCCACATGTTTGCATGCTGGGTCACACTAACCTAGTAAACACATTCTGCAGCAGCCCGTGGTTTCTGGATATCTGAGCACAGCACATGGGATTCCACCCTTCTGGGGCTCTCACTAGGTGGAAAAAACCTAGAGTAAAGGGGATACACCTGTGGGGGATGCACCTGCAACCCTGGCAGCCCTGAGATCACACCTCCTGATTCATGCCACATCTGAGTCTCTCACATACTTAGATGCTAAAGCACATGCAAGCGTATAGAAGGTGGCAAACAAAGTAGGTAGGGGACAGTGGGTAATTCTCAACTCTCACATCACTACCCTTTGCCTAAAATACATTGAAATGACTCCATCTAGTTCCATAGTACTAGAAAAGAATGTGTGTGGATTGTTGCTTCTAATTATAAAACAGTAAATTATCTGTGTTAGAACATACGTGATACATTTTTGTAGTTCATTGCTACACAAATTGCTTAAGGTGATGGCAGAAAAGGACATTATTTGAAAACATTAATTATAATTTGGGGGCTGAAGGATGTCTTAGGGAAATATATACTTCACATCCATAACACTAAGCAAAAGCTATTTTTCAAGCTGGGGAGCCCAGAATGAAAAAAAGATGGAAGGAAACCCTCTATTCCCCAGGAGAGTCTGGTTGCCAGGAACCATGGTCCAGGACCCTGGTTCTTACCTTCCCCTGTCAAAGCTGCACCTCATTAAGGGGAAACAATATTGGAGAAAATCACACTAGGAGGGACAAGCCTCTCCCAGTGGATTCTACTTCTGACTTCTGGTCTTTGGACCAAAAGAGTCCTCTGCTCACCTCTTCTGTATTTTGGCATTGTTCTCTGGGTAATCAGAGGTGGAGGGGAAAATAAATAACCTTTGCAGATACTCTTACCCTTGTGTTTTATTCAAAATTCTGTCACCAAGGAAATAATTAAGAACATCAATTGGAGATTTTTAAATTAAAATCATTACATTGATCGAAAGTAGGACCTCATAGCACTATTCATCTGATGAACTCGTTTTAAAACAGATTTCAAGTGCTGGCCAAGATTTTAGACCACCAGATTAAAGTTGTGGAGACTATGGTTATTTAGACAATAAGAAAATGGTCCTCTTTTTGTAAGTTAAAATGCATTTCTTAATAAGTTTGTACATATTCAATCATACTCTAATCACTACTTTATTCCAATAAGTTAATTTTCTCTCTGACTTAAAAGTCTAATGAAAAGCTATGTCAGCTATATGTGCCAGCTGAAGTCATCTCACTAACATTCCTTCTTAAATCTATTTTAAAGTAGAATATGGTATTCTAACATTGACATTTTACTATTACATTTTCATGTTTTCCCATAGTTAAGTTTAAATTATTTTTTAACTTTTACATATGCTGGTAAAACAGCCTATGTTGGGGTCTATGTCTGCAATGGTCACATTCTGCCAAAGCTGTGGGCCAGATGCCCAAGGAAGTCCCTCACTGCCATGTTGGGGGGATGCAGAAGATGAGGAGGAAGAGGAGTAAAAGTAGAATCTAATGGCCCTCAGAAAGGTAGTAGGAAGTGGATCAAGGTCTATGGAGGGGAGGCTAAAAGTCAGAACTATACTGGCTAAAACTCAGGATGACTCAAAACGTAAATCTTCCCGTGGATATACCCAGAAGAATCCAGGAAACTGAAAGCCCTTGAATACATCAATCTTCTATAACTAGAAAATGTACCTCATTTTCTTCCCTTAGCGTATCATTTCCCCAGTAGGCCTGTCTCTTTGGTTTCTTTTACTCTCCTTGTAGCTGCCTGCTGTTCTTTTGTCCCTGTCTCTTGTGGCTCACCAGGGTGATGCTCAAAAAAAGCTCCTTCGATCAGGTTTCCACTGTCTTTTTTCCCTTGGGATAACTTTCTCCTACTATCACCCAGGGAATGACAAAGGGGGATATTTCTCTTTCTATGTTCATGGGACTGAGGTACATATTTTTAATGCTTTTTTGACCCTGTTCATGATGTCATAATGTCACTTCCTTTCTAGGATATGTCTGGGTGCCCATACTACAGTAAGGAATATCTTGAGGGTAAAATTCTCTACAGCTCAGTGGTGTCTGGAGACAAATATCTCCCATGACTCAATCAATTTTGTCACCCCTCACCCTAGGAGTCACATACTTTTCTTATTAGTTTGCTCTGATTTCAAATTCAGATCCAAGTCTGCTCTCGCAGTTCCTTTGCTATTTGGTCTTCAGTTCCACTGCTTCTGCTTCAGGCCAACTGGCTTCCTTACAGTCATCTGACTTCTGCCAGAGCATTCAGACCCTTCACGAAGCTGAGCCCTGTGTCATTTTTATCCATCTAGACCTCCTTACATCCTTGACCTACACCCCGCCCACCCCACAATAGGACAGCTGATTAGCTCAGTCTCCCCACCCAACTCAGCTCATTCTGGCTTCCCCCTGACTCCTCTCTCTGAGGTCAGGAGCTAAAATGCCCCAAACTCCTTTGGGAGGCCACTCTATAGCATCTACAGTTGCATACGGTTGCTTCACTCCTTCTGGGGATCCTTGCCCCCAATTATGGACAGTAGGGAGGGCACACCCCTCTGGCACTCTGCCTGGTGACCCGGCAGGCAGCCCACATCCTGCCTGGTGTGGTCCTGACCTGGTTTCCATGTGTGCCTATCCCATATTTACCTCTGGTCCATACTACAAGGCAATTCCTAGAAGCTTTTAGCAGAAAGGAAGGTCTAAGTGTAGGAGTGAAAATGTGTCCTGCCATCTGGCCTCACTCGGGGGCAGGGCGTTGGCTTATCGGTCTGGGCCAGGATGTTCTCTATCCGACAGTGTTAGCATGTGTGCGTGACTGAAGACAGGCTCTGCTCTCTGGCAACAAGTTTTGGGTCAAAGACAAATGGGCAGATACAGAGGTGTGGAGATCATCACAGGTCACACTGCTTAGGATACCATCACACTGCATAATGTCCTTTTTATGAGGCGCCAAGACATGGCTTTGTTTTTAGTAGTAGATTGCAGAATTATCACTTTCTCTTCTTTACAATGGCTGCCAGAAAGCTTAGTACCAAACCTGAAAGTTGCCTAAGGCTTAGAATGAATTTGAATGAATTCTTAAAATAATCTTTAATCACTGATCCATTTTATGTCCTCACTTTTGTTTTCTACCTTTCCTTCCCATCTACCTCTAATTTATATTTCCTTGCCAGCCACCTTGAGCCCTTCCTGAATCAAGGCGGAACATAACAAACAAACATATAAAACAAGATAAGTTATGAAAAACCAAAACAGCATCTCTTTTATACAGTTGGTTGGAATATAAATTTCTGGAGAGCAATATCTAGTAAATGTTACAATGCACAATATTCATGACACTGAAATACCAATCCCCAAAATTTAATCTATAGTCATACTCACATGAGTGTGCACTGTTTGTTCATAGTAATTGTTTTTAACAAAAAAAGAAAATAAGATAAATGTCTAGGAATGGCTAAATACAGCATGTTGCATGTATTCAAGGGAACACTATGAAGCCATTCAGAAGTGACAGATGAACTTATATGTCTTAAACATCAAGGATGCCTCTAGTCTATTCAGTGCATAATAAGGAAACTGGTGATTGGGGCTGGGAGTGGATATATTTTTTATTTAAACCTCTTGCCAATCCCACCACAAATATTGTGAGTACTCAGGATAGCTTATGTGTGTTTTGGAATACTAATGAATTGTCATGATCAGCATAGTCTTTCCCCTAATTCAAGGCATTATTAGATGACAGGCATGAGAAAGCAAAAGTGAGGACGCTGAGGGGGCTACCTTCTCTGGATTCGAGAGCACAAGCTACAGGGCGCAGCTGTGGGAGGGTGGTGGTAAAGTAGAAAGGTGCGCGGGCTGGCCTTTGAAGAGAGAAGCCTTGGAGTTGAGGGTTGCACAATGGGGAGTTGGTGATGTTTTTTTCTGTCTATGGCAAGTATTTTCACTCTGCCTCCCAAACTCTCAGTAAAACCTACCTTATTTCCCAATATTTTGCAGTTGGGTTTGTTTTGAAGGGAATGTGATAAAGTGTTGCATATGACCTAAAGGTCAGAGGGGGTCAAGGATAGAGGCTGCCCAGAGGGCCCAGACCATTCGGGTCATCATAGATAATCAGGTTCCATGTGTAGTCAGTTCTGTTCATATTGGGAATTGAAAGCTCAAGACTAGAAAAAGATTGGAGTATAAGGGAAAAGAGCAATAAGCCAGATCAAAACCCACGTGCAAAAGCAATGGTCTGGATTAATAAATATTCAGATTTCTTTTCATACCCAGATGGCAGGTAGTGATTTAGGAAAAGGTTGATAGGGTCACAGGAGAGAAGATAATTCCAGAACTTAACATGAGTCAGAGTGGCCATAATTATGCACATGGCAGATATACGAAGTGCTAGCTCTGTCTACATTATTTGTTACGGGAATATCTGCTTTATCTGGAAAAAAAAAATGGAAACTGTTTCCCATTAAAAATCCCTCTCATAAGCCACTTTGCCTCTGTGCACCCCAGTCCCTCACCTGTACACAGAACCACTCTGTGTAACTTCTCTCTTTGTAACTGATCCCCTCTTCTGGAACTTGTTTCTGCATTCTGTGCATATACAGACACACACTATAGGCATATATATACACATCCCTAAAGGCCAGTGCTACACATGAAACTGTCCTTAATTTACTATAATGTTGCAACAGGTGGTGAGCTCCCCCACCTATTAATGTTTCAGTAATAGTGCAGTCATTCTGAGGAGCTTTTCTTTAGGTCACTGACTCCACTTGCTAGCCCAGATTTTTTTCTGCTAACTATACTGAAGCACTTTAAGACATCAAGCTCACGTCTTTGTGTTTTTGTATTTCCAAAGCCTAGCATAAAGCTTGGCAAACAGTTGGTACTTGATAAATAATGAAAGTGCACAATGACAGTCTTCAGAGTACACTAGACACTGAGATGTTTATTATCATGATTCTTACTTTACAGATGAGGAAAATGAAGTCTAAGTGCAGATCCACGTTTGGAAGACTCTGAATCCTCAATGTCAACAGCTCTCTATGAATTCTGTTGAATGAATGAATGTGGAATGAGATGAGAGGTGATGGTTATTAACCCTTCCCAACATGTAGCTAAAGAATCTAGGTAACAGTTTCAAAACTGCTGCATCAAATACTCTGGTTACCTGACTTTCACATAAAGTGTGCTCTTTTTTATTGTTCTAACTTTGTTTGAAATGGTCTTTATTCTCATTAGAAATGGAAGTGAAACCCTGTATACTAAATTGAACTTGTTTCAACTATCTCTGATTCCAGCATTCTAGCATGTGAGAATCTTGTTGACTAGCAGATCAAACTGCCACCATGGACATCTGGAAGGAAAGCAAAATCTTTCTTTTTCTGAGCTCCTTGTCTTGTTGAGGTTCCCCAAACTCTGATGTTACAGGGCTTAATGGGGAACAGAAGTGAAACGAAGGCTGGTTGGGAAACGGGACGGCCAGAAGGGGAGACTGCACCCATTCTGGAGGGAAGAGCTGCCTCTTGGCTTCACCATGTCATTGCCATTTGAGAGTGTGGGCCCAGGATGACTGGACTTTCAGAAGTGTAAGAAAAGTCAGAAATGAAGATTGTATAAGGAATTGCCTGAGTTTTAGATGCTGACAACTCACTCAAATACTTTTTTTAAAAATAGTAAAACACATCATCTATGGCCAGGTGAGCCTGTGGGTCACCAGTTTGCAAATATGGGAAATATCCAGAGCCATCTTCTGCCCAGTCTGGCAGATTAAGGGTATGATGGAAGGAGAAAACAATAATTTCAGTTTTGCTGCTTGTTAGCAACTTTACTGATAGGTTTCTTGGGGGAAATGGTTGAGAGAGGGACTAAAATTGTTTTCAGACTATCTGTGGTTTAAGATATGCTGTCCATGGCCCCAGACCAAGTGTCATGAGGGGGTGGCACTGTTGTATATGACTTTCCCCCATAAGCTACCAGTCAAGCTTTCTGCTGCACAACGAATTGGCCTGGTGTGCACTGACACATGACTTCAGCATTCTTCAAGCTGATTGTTAGTGCCCAGCACTCTGCTGAATCTGCAAAAAAATCCACAACCCGCTGCATGTCTTTTTACGTTGCATGTACTTGAGGAGCAGCAAATCAGCCTGAAGCAGTGAACAATGACTGCTTCCAGGGCATCTGTGGATAGTCACTGTCCAGTGAGGAAGAAAAGCTTCTCTGAAGAATTGAACCTCTCATAACAGGAGGACCCTACTTCCCCTTTTATTCAGGCAAGGCTGTGTAAAACACCAAATAAATCTGCATCCATTCAGGGACCTAATATTCTGGCATATGAGCACTCAGGCCCTCTGCCTACTTCTTGGACAGCATAATCTCTGAGGTTTTGATAGAGGAAGCCATGTAAGAGCACAATTTAGAAAGATGAGACTTCTGAAACCTTTAAGAATTAGTTCCTGCTGCAGATCTAAGAATGTATTCGGAGAAAACTTCCTTGAGCTTTATTTTCTTTAAATACATTAGTGAAATGGATGCAGAATATTAATGGACTTTGCAAGGTTTGGGGAAATAATACTAAACACACTTACTCTTCAAACTGGAAGTATTTAGTGGAAAGGATTTCTGTTGTGTGTACCAAATTTCCCTCCCACTATATAGTACCGTCAAACTGAGAGTAACCCAAACCTTTGTTTTCTTTAAACAACAAAAGAGAGTATTCCAAGCCAAAAGCAATAGAGTACTAAAGTATGAACAATATCAAATATGTCTGGAGTGAAACATGGCTTTTCATTTGCTGCTAGACATGTTCCTTTTAATTTTAGAAGAGAATACATTACTTGACTACTACAGCATTTAGAATCCCTATATTGGAGCAGTCACAAGGGTTTGGTGGTTGTGTGTGTGTGTGTGTGTGTGTGTGTGTGTGTGTGTGTGTAATATCTAAGACTGTTTCTGAATGGCACTTTCCACTTTTGTTAACAACTTCCTTTCTTAATATGTTAACCTGGTACATTGTGACTTTCTAATTTCAAGTTCCAATGTCCAGCTCCAGCTTGCTATGAGGACAACCCAGTGACCATGAAACCTGGTTCTACCGTCTAAATGTTTGTGCTTTTCAGGCTGAAAATTTGTAGACACAGATCAAATTCATATTTCAATACAAGTCTCTTAAAAGAACCTATACTCAATCTCTCCTTTTCTATCCTACTTTTTAAAATTCCTAGATATACAAGAACCTCTATGTTAAACAGAGGCCAAGCAAGGGGTTGTTCTTGCCAGGGGACAACTCCTTGTTAGGTCCTGTTGCATCTCAAGAATCAGGCAATACAACAAACAAGAGTTTTTTTCTTTCCCACAATAAATGTGATCTTAAAATGGAGAACCTAATTATTCCTTAAGCTGATTTCCCTCTTCCCAGTTGTTTCTTGTGCTGACAGTTAAGGTAATCTACCAAGGGTGGCTGAACAAAGAGATATATCTTCGCTGCATAAGGAGTGCAGGTACTCTCATATATTCAAGAACTAAAGGTTGGATATAATTTAGAAATTAGTTTGTTTGGATTTTATTTTCACTCAAGTAACTGATGACAATTTAAGCAAGATACACACACACACACACACACACACACATATACATATATACCTTATTTTATAATGAAGGACATTATTTACATACTGTACAATTCACTCAGAGTGAATTTAAGTACATTCGCAGAGTTGTACAACCATCACGAATGTAGATCTTAAACATTTTCACCACCCCAAAAGAAAAATGTTTCAGTCAGCTTTTTCACTGCTGTGACCAAAAGACCTGACAAGAATAATTTTAGAGCAGGAAAATTTTATTTGGGAGTCATAGTTTCAGAGGTGTCGGTGCACAAACAGCTCCATTCTTCAGGGCTCAAGGTGAGATAAAACATCATGGTGGAAAGGTGTAGCTCAGAACATGGCACCAAGTAGGAGAGAGAGAGAGCTCTCCTCACCACAGACGAAATATATGCCCCAAGGGCACACCCCATTGACCTACCTCCTCCAGTCACACTCTACCTGCCTATAGTTAACCATCTGGTTAATCCCGGTGGGAGGATTAATGCACTGAATAGGTTAAGACTCTCCTAACCCAATTGTCTCACCTCTGTGTTTTCTTGCATTGTCTCACACATGATCTTTTGGGGGGATACCTAATATCTCAACCATAACAAAACTGCATATCCCTCAGCAGTCACTCTTCACTCATTTGTCCCCCAGCCCCTGGTTCTAAGTAGATTAGAACCACTAATCTACTTTCTGTCTTCACGAATTTGCCTATTCTGGATATTTTGTATAAATGGTATCATACAATATGTGACCTTTTAGGTATGGTGTTTTTCACTCAGTATTGTGTTTTCAAGGTTCAACCGTGTTCATCTGTATTTAAATTAAGTGCCAAAGGAGATACACAAGGGCATTGTCTGAATGTGCCATAGGGCAGCGCCATTCTTCCTGTTTGCTTTCTCACCCACCCTCTTTGGACTATTTGCAGCATAGCTTGATGCATTTGGGCCAATGTCTCTTATCTCAAATTTTCACTTGCCAGGGGACAACTCCTTGTTAGGTCCTGTTGCATCTCAAGCTTCTGTGTACAAATTAACCTCACCATGTTCCCTCTCCAAACACAATATTCCTCTTCATTTACTCATTTTTGTTAACTGTAGAACCATCTGTCAACTAGAACTTTAAGGCATAGTCATTTTTACTTCATTCAAAACTAATTCATTCATCACTATGCTGGAATGATTGTGCTCTTCTGCCTCCAAAGAATGTCTTGCCTGCATTCTCAGAGATACTCCCTGACCCAGTCCCTCTTCATGTCTGCTCCTGTCTCTCCCTGTGTCAGTCCTCCTTCTACTATTGCTGACTCCTACACTGGATGAACTCCAGTGAAGGGCTCAGTCTTGAGGGCAAGTATGGGGAGGGAACCACAGGAGAGCCAGTAGTTTTGCTTGGATCCACATTAAGCCCCAATATGATGGGTGGAAAGTTAGGCTGTCCTATCAGGGCTGAAGAGTAAGCTGGCCTGCTCGCAGCTCTTTCCTAGGTGGCCTGGGTCCACTTGAAGAGGTTGTGTATTATTTTCAGACCACCCCTGACATGATTCTAAGGTAAAGCCCCAAGGTCTACCAGACTGCTAGAGCAGCATGGTGCAGTACGACAAGTGAGGGCTCTGAAGGGTCCAAGCTAGGTTTACCAAAGGCTAAATGTGATACCTGGTACACATTAACTCTACCTTCAATTTTCTCATCTGCAACATGGGATAAATACACTTTAACAGAAATGCTCTGGGTATTAATTCGGTCAGATATAAAATACAAAGTAGAGTGCTTGGCACATGAAAGGCACTTAGAGAGGGAGGGAAGGGTGAGAATTTTCTTTGTCACAGTTAATATGGCTGAATGACAACTGTTTTGTTTGTCTCTCACAAGGTCCCACATCAGGATGACTCCTTTGATGAAAGGGAAATGGCTCAGCTGGCTGAGCATACTTGGGACCTGACAACTAATCCTGGCACAGGTGCACAGACATCCTAACACCGTATGTTGTTTTAGTTTCTTCAAGGGTAAGAGGAGCTGAGGCGCAGGGAGGCAGTGTGGAGTCAGCTGTCTGCTCTTCGCTGTGCTCTGTCTTCCTGCTGCAGAAGAAGCTCTGGATTAAGAAGCATATGAAGGACTCACGTAGCTGCATGGCACATATACCACTCTGGCAGCTGCCATGGGCCCCAAAAAGGAGTTGGCTTTGGCTTCATAAAAAATCTGCTTACTTTTGAGTTATTGAAGGGACAAATAATCTCTTCTGAAAAGTTAGCTTCAGAAGGGAAAGGAAGTGAAGGGGTGGGAAAGCAAGGGATCTGATGGTACCCTCCATCCCTATCTGAGGATGGGAACAAGCTAGATCTCTGCCCTTGACCAGGCTCTGCTGTGAGTCAATAAGGCCACAGTCTGGTCACCTCCTTAGCATAGGATCCTGTATCAGACTCTGACTTAGAGAAGGGATCTAAATATGGCAAGGCTGGAATTCTCTCCCTTGGATATCAGCAAAGGCTATCGGAAGTGTCAGCAGGCTCAGAATGCAGACCTCGCTGGCAGCTAACTTTGGATTGGAACAGCAGTTTGGTGGGGGCCCCAAATCCACTCTTGCTGCCAACTTATGATTTATGATGCTGGGCTCAGTCCACTGAAGCTCATAGGGCCAAAGAGCCAGATTCCTCTGCTCACTTTCTCACTGCACCCTTCCTGCGCCCAGATGCAAATCAGAGGGAGCACAAGATTCTCTCAGAAAAGGACCCAAGCAGAGCAAAGACCCAAACCAAAAGAAACCACTGAAAGTCTGTACTCCTGTACCTTTTTTAAAAATCTTCAGTTTCCTTCATTTTTTCATATTTAATCAGTGTTGACTATTCCTCCCTCCCAACTGTAGCACTGAGAAATTAACTACAGAATGTAGAAACTACTATCAAAGGACTACTGGAGAGAGCAGTTGTTAGTTCAGGTTGGAGCAAGGCAAACTGTCTTATGGTCTCAGCTAGCTCTTGGCTGGGGTGGAGGGACAGTATCTAATGCTGAAGTGGGATCTTGCAATTGTAGGGAGCTGAGAGCAAAGATAATGCCAGGACTTCTCAGGGGATGGGAATGCTACTGGTTTTTTGAGACACACATTGCCTCAGAAGGTAATGGCTCTGAAAGGACAATGGCTCTGGAATGAGCCAGGTGTACTGATGAGGGGTTAGGAGTTGAAAAAAGCTTCTAGTGATACTCTATATCCAGAAAAGAAACTAGGGTAAACCAATATAGAGTGGGTGCTTAGGAAATAAGAAAGAAACACCTTCTACAACAGGTCAGCAGGATGTAGAAAGGAATAAGGGAAGACAGGCAGGTTAGGTCCAGTAGAGGGGACAGAATCCTGGAGAAAGACTAGAGGAGGCACAACCGTGCAGATCAGATGAGGTGAGGGGGACAGGGGAATCAGCAGGAAATAGGCTGCTGCTCTACAGCTTGGAATCACTGTCAGAGCCCAGCCCAGGACTCAAGAAGAGCTGGTCAGCAGGGGCTTCCAGAGTAGGGTCTCTGAGAGAAGCCATGCTTCTTCAACGTTCTTGGGTCATGGATCCCTTTTAGGATCTGAGGAAAACTACAGAGCCACTCAACAAGAAAATTCACCAATGATCACATAATTCCACCTTTTACTTCTGGGGATTTACAGGTTCCCAAAAGCCAGGGCACAAACCCAAGGTTATGAACCCAGGCCTGGAGGATGTGTCTATGCTCAAAAAGAAGAGGAGTGATAACAGGAAATACTTTAAGGATTGTTTAATCCTTTAAACCTCTGGCAAACTAAGTGGAATAATATGAAGCCTGGCCTGAAACCGGTGTGAATAATACATAATTTGCAGCAAGATTAGTTAGGCACTTAAGCTGACAGTGTGGGCCTGATTCCAGGGGAAAGGTGGGGGCTGGGAGGGCAGCAGGGAGGTCTCAGAGGCAGCCCTGGAAGAAAAGAGGAATACAGTAAAATTGAAACACCAAAGATGGGGAGCGACGGTAAGAAAACTGTGCCCCTGATCACGGCAGAAGAGCGACGGAGGGCCCTGATGATGGGACTCTGCTTTTGGGAACTACTCTTAGTTTTTGTAGCATGTATTTTGTAGTAGATTAAGGCATATGACATTTCTCAACGGAAAGGTGTATATACAAAAAATATATACTGAAATGATGCCTCTCTCTCTCTCTGTCTCTTTCTCAATGTAGGCGTTGTTACATTTCATCTAGTCATTTAATTAACCACAACTTGATTCTTGAAAAGATGCAACTTAGGAGGTAAGAGTGGGAGAGAGGAACAGCTATATGTGCTATTAGTGAATTATGCAATTGATTTTATTTGGTGTTTTTGTATTAATTTAGAGCATGTATGTCTTTCTTGGTATGGATTTTTTTTTTTTTTTTTTTTTTTTTTTCAGTACTGGGGAGTGAACCCAGGGCTCTGCACAGGCTAGGCAGGTACTCTGCGGATGAGTTACATCCCCAGTCCTGTACGGATGAGTTTTCAGGAGTGATGGGAAAGCTCTGGTTCTGAAAATACACAGTACATTTTGATTCTTAAACACACTTTTGCTGGGAGAAAAACTGACCTTGGGAGCATTTTTCATGCCTGACTTGATTTGGTTCCTGGGTATGCAACATGCAAGAGACAGAGTAGGGTAGAATGATTGTCCAAGGAAACTTAGATTCTCACAAAAGAGATAGTTTAAATCATTAGCAGAACATGCCCTGCATGAGTCCACTGTCAACCTAGCTAATGGTACTAGGATTTACAAAAATATGCTCCTTGTCAAATGTTCCCCAAGGATATATACAGCATACACTGTAACATATGCAAAATAAAGAGCACAGAATTAGGAGTCAGAAGACCTGGAGTACATAGCAGACTTGAAACTAAGGTGTATGACCTCAGGCAAATTATTGGACATTTCAGACACAGCCCAAGTCTCCTACCTACAAAATGGGATTAAATATGCCTGCCACCTCCCTTCTCACAAGCAGCCATCAAATGTGAGCAGCAGAGGATGTAGCTCAATGGTAGAGCACTTGTCTAGCATGTGCAAGACCCTGGGTTCAATCCTCAGCATCCCTGCAAATAAATAAATAAATAAATAAATAAATAAATAAATAAATAAACCCCAAAGAACAAAAAATGTGAGCAGTAAATGAAATAAACATTCAAAACTTCTAAAGTACCATATTAAATTATGCCATTATTATACAAAGCTAAAGAATTTTTAGAGAACTTAGATGTATTAACAAAACATTTGAGTGCCTAATTTGAACACAGTATTGCTCTAGAAAATAAGCCCCTTGAATATCTGTTTACTTTACAATCAAACTCATATTATGAAGATTTTTAAAAATATTTCAAATTGGGTAGACTTAGGTCCAAAAAAAAAAAAAGGAAAGAAACCAGTTCCACTTATTTAGGTTATAGCAAATAAAATGAATATGTAAAAAAATATCAAACAATTACAATGCAATAAATGTCTAAGAATCAACACTGTTGAGCTTTTCTGGAGTACATATAAAGCAAGTAAATTTTTAATCTCAAGAAGACTGTTGACCCATGCCTGTGTTTGGAAGGGGCACCTGATAAACAACTGGGTTCTCTTTAACAACTGAACTTGGTTTTATTAGAAGTAGAATGAGTACAAGCCTCAGTCTCCCTATACTCTTATACAATCATACTAAAGGGGAAGGATGTCACACTGAAGAAACTGGAAGAAGAACATCAGGAAAAGAAGAGAGAGTAAACAAAATTCTGCAGGTCAGGAAGAGGACAGCATTTAGAGTAGATGATGGTTAGTTTTACGTGTCACATGGGCTGGGCTATGGTGCCCAGGTGTTTTTAGTTAAGACACTAGCCTGAATGTTGAGTGAGGTATAGGTGGAGGAAGATTATCATCACTATCAGCTGTCTTCAAGTTGAGCCGACTACCCTCACCCAATCAGCTGAGGCCCAAAGGGCCAAAACTGAGGTTTCCTGGGGAAGGAATTCTGCCTGAAGCCTGCAGCATAGAAAACAAGAATTACTAATCAATGGGTTAAAAATTTCAGTCAAACAACATGAATATTTCCTAGAGATCTGCTGCGTAGTATTGTACCTATAACTACATAACAGTAATGTTTGGTGTACTGAAAAATTTGTCAAGAAGGTAGATCTCATGTTGTGTTTTTGCAATAATACTAATACTAATACTAATACTAATTTGAAATAGAAATCCTGCCTGCTGTCCAGTCTGCTTGCCTGCCCTAGGGCATCAGGACCCGAAACTGCAACATCAACTCTTATCTGAAATTGTGTCACATCTGCCCACCCAGTGGATCTTGAGCTACCCAGCACCCACTACCAGGTAAACTGGAAACAAATATTTTTCTCACTGTCTCTTTCTTTCTGTTTTTCTGCCTCTCCCATTTTGTCTCTCTGTGGAGAAAACTGACTGGCACTGAAGAGTATATAAAGACCTCAAATACTCAGGAAAAAACTGGGAAGGTGGGAGGGTGAGAGTAAGCTGCTTGGCCAAGTTCCCCTAAAATCCCAACACTGCCTGCAGCAATGGGGACTGGGATTTCAAAGAGAGAGGGGACTTGAAGGCTGTCTGAGGTTCACTGGCCTGGGGCGCCCCCCCTATCTCCTCCCCCAACTCTGGCCTTAGTTGCCTTAGGTCCCTGCACTATGATGGGAACCCATATGCACTTGTGGCAGAAATATCAGAGAACTCTTTATCTACAAAGAAATTTAAAAACTGCTTGGAAATTGTACTGTAGGTAAGACATTAATATCAGGGGAAGCTGGGTGAGGGATATACAAAAACTCTATTACTTTTGTAACTTGTCTCCATGTCTAAAATTAGATCAAAATAAAAAGTGAAAACTGGAGAGAATTAGGAGGGCAGAAAATGTGCCTACACTCTATAGTAAAGCACCCTCTCCTTGACATCTGCCCTGCCCCCCACACCACGTAAACCTCTGACTAAAATCCAGCCTACTCTCTGTTGATCCTAAAGCGAAACCACCAGGAGACAGCCCCCCACACCTATCAAGGTTCCACAAAGACTTCCTATTCATGGGCAGCAATAACAGGAAATCAGATCTACATATAGAACAGCAGGGGAAATCCACACCATCTATTAAGAAAAATAAGACTCAGCCCTTTGTTCTTAAATATGGATGGATAACAAAAGTTCACTACCCATATTTAAAAACAAAATGCAAGCCTCAAAGAGAAAAGTCAAGTAATTAAACATGACATCTGACTCTTAAAGAAACAGACAATTTGAGAAAACATGAAAAGTTTAAAGAGAACTCGGGCTCCACTTTCACAGGGATTATTAATATTTTCATCTAATAGACTGGAGAGTCGAGAGACATTACCTGAATCCACAGGACAAATAACTGAGGCTTAAAACTATTATTTTAAGATACCAAGATCATCAGTAGAATGATTAAGATAACAACTAGCAACTTAGGGACAAGGGTAATGTAAGTGATTGAAGAGCAAAAAGGCAACAGCATGTAAGATTACTATTAGTATTATCAACCCATCAAGCCAGTCACTACCTGAGCATCTGCTCCCAAAAGAAATTTTGTCCTGGGAAAGGGAACCGTGATTTTTCATTCTAAGCATTTGTGTGCTTATAATTTTATTTCTTAACCTATGCTTATGTTTTCACAAAAAATTAAAAGGAAGAGAAATTTCTTCAAAAAACATTCTAACAGGTATGAAAGAGGAGATTTTTAAATGTAGGTAACTCTCACAGATAATACCAACACTTGATGGAAGAAGGAAAACATCTATAATGATAGAATTAAAGGGGAATAATTTCAAATGCAGATTTAGGGGCTCTAGCAGCAGGAAAATTTGGAAATTTCTACACTGACCTCTTTGTCAGAAAGCAAAGAAATATTTTTTAAAGAGGAAAATTAATCAACAATTTAGTTGCGCTCCTCTTTCCTCTTGATGCCTCTTGATGCGGCAATCTCATCAGCGTTATGAGTGCCAGTTAACTGTAAATCTAAATGCAAAAATGGACCAATAACTTTACAAGCTGGGGCACAGATTCATCTTGATGTCTTCCTTTGGCTGAGTGAGATTTGTGGAGTGTTCAGTTCTGTGATCTAGCAAACCATAAATTGTAAGGCTTGTAGAAAAAGGGACTGTTTCACTGATAGTAGTAATATGAATAAATTAATTATATGCTTAATGCACATCAAGATAATTATGAACAGCTTCCTATTATATTACGCACTGATCCTCAGTGTCTTCTGCAATCATATCAACTTGCCTTTATTAAGAAGTGGCATGCAGGCTTCTTTCATTATTGCATTTCTCCTCCCTGCATCCATTATCACTGTATTCTTTTCCTTGGCAACTGTATTCCTGAACCTGATCAAATGTCTGGCTTTCTGAACTCTTCATATGCCTAGCAGGGATGCTCAAAGATACTTCGATTCACTTAAACCACCTTTCTGAATTGATCTACAGGGTCTGTCAACTGAGTCTTTGTCAGGCCATGTGGAATATACAAAGTTGAACAATTTACTTGGGCTGCACACACTAGTAGTCTGGGAAAATAATTTACTGGGCAATAAAAGGGAAAGACATCCTGTGGGCTTGGCTAATGCCGAGTGAACAGTTACAAAACTGCTGGGTGCTTGGGGGTATTTGGTACCTGTGATTGTTTTCCCCCAGCTTCTCTTTGCTCTCCCATTCTGACAACTCAGCTCTAAAAAGTTCACCTGCAGTCAAATCTGTAGCTGGAAACAAAACAAACTTCTTCATCTCAAGACCACAGGATATCAGACTTCTGAGTCTTTACCACCCTATCCAAAGTGACATTCATAAGAAGAATGTCAATCAGCCTGCAACACAAGCACTCCCTGATGATGCTGCAAACCCTTCCCAAGGCTCCTAGAAGGCAGCCCGGGGAAGGGGAGCAGGAGCACTGTGACCGATAGGCAGGCGCCTGAACGGACATTCCCCTGAAGCAAAGTCACACAGAAAATAATCATTTTCCGTTTGTTTTCTCATCTGCTTCCTATTTTGTTAAAGTGGAGTTCTGAGTGAAATACAAAAACTCCACTGGGTTTCTCGTGCCCTTGGCTGAATGTTTTCCTTAGTCAGGATCCTTTAGTTAATTCCTGCTTAAACGCTGTGAGTTACTGCTTCCTGGAGGTTACTGCCCAGATTTCCAGGCGGGGGTGCTGATACAGTTACTGTAGTACTCTGAAGGTTACCAAGGGACATCAGAGGTCCTCAAGTCACTGATTCTTTTTTCTTCCTGTTTTTGACAGCCATCCAATTGGATTCTAAAGCAGATCGCCATGACCCATAACAGGCCACAGGCAGATGAAGTCTTCACCACATAGCCTTTGCACTGCTTTCTCTGTTCAGTACAAAAGATGCTGACTGCAGCAATAGCCAGGCAGCACACAGACACATCCCTTCGGAATTAGGGCCAAAGTTCCAAGGCCAGGTGTAGAAGCCAAGTCTATAATCCCCTATTTCAACCACATGAAATCTAGATGATAAGAAGCCTTTCAAGCAAAGCATCTCCAATGGTCAGAATCTGAAAACAGATGAGAAGCCAAAGGAAGCAGCTACTGCGCAATTGAGAATTTGAACAAAACTTGGAAATACTAAGTAAAGATATGTCCATCTTCAGGTTTCCAATACACAACATTATCAGATGCCATCAACACTGGGTGTTGCCTGAAGGGCCTGGGAAATCACTATGTGGCCCAGTAGATTTTCTGAGCTTATCAGCAAAGCTGCTCTAATCTCCCCTGAATATCAGGGCAGACACTTGCCAAGCAGTCAAACACTCACTTTAATCATTTTCAGGCAAGAAAAGAAATATTTCTGTATATAAACAAAAAGCTTAACCCATTGAGATGGGGTCTACATCTCTATTACACACCTCTCCCTTCTTCTAAATCACCTGCAGTCGAGGCAGAACAACCCAATCAAAACCTTTAAGTGACTTTCAATCTACCTAAAGCATGTAATCCTATTGAAAGGATCTAAAATGGTGTAGATGTAACCTTAATTCTAGACCTTTAAGTTCTCATGAATATTGTAGGAATGCAAAATAGTTCAGCAATTTGGAAAATGATTCAACAGTTTCTTACAAGAGTTGAACATACATCTGTCATTCTACCCAGTAATCTCATGGTTTGGTACATAGGTATAAGAAATGAAAACATAAGTTCACACAAAAAATAGTGTATGAATATTTATAGTGGCTTTATTCATAATGATCCAAATAGAAAACAATTCAAATGGAAGCAACTGCTTGAAATCAAACAAAAATTAAACTGGTGATCAAATCAATCAAGATACACCAAGAAATACTACTCAGCATAAAAAAGCAACTAATTAGGGACATATACATCAATATGAACAGATCTCAAATGGCTATATATTTTTATTCCATTTATGTGACATACTGAAAAAGATAAAACTAGAGGTCCAGGAATCAGTTCAGTGGTAGGCAGAGGCTGAGGGTGGAGGAACAGCTGACTACAAAAGGACATGAGAGAATTTTGGGGGGTGAGGGCACTGTTCCATGACTGTGGTGGTAGTTACATGACTATATGTCTTTGTCAAAATGCATAGCACTGTACTCTACAAAATTTTACAATAGGTAAGTTGTATCTCAAAAACCCTAACTTAAAAGCAAAATCTCTGTGTAAAATATTCCATGTAAGAAACAGATTTGGGGCTGGTGTGATGGTACACACTTGTAATCCCAGCCACTGGGGAGGCTGAGGTAGGAGGAATGTAAGTTCGAGGTTGCTTGTTCAAGGCCACAGGCTCAAAGCCAGCCCTGACAACTTAGCAAGACCCTGTCTCAAAAAATTTAAATGGGTTGGTGTAGTTTATTGTCAGAGTGACCCTGGATTCAATCTCTAATACTTAAAACAAAAAGGGGAGGGGGGGAGGGAGGGAGGAAGGAAGGAAGGAAGGAAGGAAGGAAGGAAGGAAGGAAGGAAGGAAGGGTCTTTGAAGACCAGATTAACTTCCCAACTCTTTCAAGACCTGGAGGCTTTCTCCTGGGCTCGGTCTGGCAACACTCCATAAACACATGCCCTTTTACTTCTGGATACAATTAAAAAAAAAAAAAAAAACCCACTAATATGCAAATCAGTTGCACCAGTATATCAGTATGATATTTGAGGTTTTCAAGCCTGTTCTTCATGAGAGCTTCTAACATTCTGATATTAAGGAGCCACTGGGTTTGCAGGTGTTCCTGCCTAGAGTTCTAACTGCCTGGATACCACTGGTGTCATAATCATGGAGTCAAAAATTATTTCAGACTGAGTATCCAAGGCTGTCAAGTGTGTTTCCTATGATGAAGCAAATTAATCTTATTATTCTGACTGGACATAATACAAAGAAAGGGGCCTTCCTTAATACAGTGATATTTTCATAGATTATTTCTATAAAATTATTTTTTGGCAGAAAAAATATTCAGGTTTTAGACATTCAAAGTTTTTAGTTTAATATTCCATTGGATGCTGTTATGGTCTGAATCTAGAATATCTTTCAAAGGTGTATATGTCGAAGACTTGGTCCCCAACATTTAGTGTTTGGAGCTTTGTTTAGAAGTGAAGCTTTGGGGAAAGGTGACCAGATCACGAGGGCTCTGACCTCATCACTGATGGATTCATAATTGGAGGACATTATTGGAGGGTGGTGAAAAGTGTAGGAGGCAGAACTTAGTTGGAGGAAGTAGGTCACTGGGGGTGTGCCAGAAGAATATTTCCCCAGATCCTCCCCACCCCCTGCTTCCTGGCTGCCTTGCCCTTTCCTTCACCATGCACTTCTGTCATGATATTCTACCCCACCTCAGGTTCAAAGCAATGGAGCCAGCTGACCATGGACATGGTTTCCTCTGAAACCAAGAGCCAAAATAAATCTTTCCTTCTCTAAGTCATTTATCTCAGGTATTTTGTCACAGCAACAGAAATCTGACTAACACAGATGCCAAGACCACAATATACCACCTCCAGTTTGAATGACTGTGACATGAAACTAATACCTCTAGTGGAAGGCAGTGTGTGCTGTGTTATAAGCAGAGGCATAAATATACTGCTCAGTCAGCAAGGAGGGGAAATTGGAACAATCTGGGAAGATGGAATTTAAGCTGGGTCCTTGAAGGATGAATAAGATGTGAGACTCCAGATATTCCGGGTTGAGGGACTACTTTGCATACTTTGAGTTCAGATTTATTTACATCAGTCACTATTTGCTAGTATGGTAAAGCCTAAAAGTCACAGGCACTTAATTTTTTCATTTATTTACTTATTTTTTCAATTTGAATGTCTTCAGGCCTCAGGCCCCTCCAGTTTTCCATAAGTCCACTGTATCCTAAGAGAAGCACTAGGGAGGGAATGAAAATAGTTCTGAATGTTGTAGCATGGTCACAATGCCTGCAGAATAGAACCAATCATCTGACTTGGTAATTAAGAAATCACTAAGCAGCTCTGACAGGAAAAATTATTTTAGCAGATAGGGGGCAGGGGATCTGATGAGAGTGGGTTGGTGAGGTCCTCTTACTTGCTACAGCTTCACATATTTAAGTCACCACCTGGTCCATTAAGGCACTGATGTGGCCAAGTACCAGATTATAGAAGTTGAGTGTGAGAAAGAACAGGAAAGGAAGAAGAAGCCACACTAGATGCAGGCTTTAAGAGAGGCTGTAGCACTAGCTGTTCTCCAGCGGGGTATGTGTTCAGGATCTTAAATTCCCTCAGGGAGTGGTATTGACAAAAAGTACTAATAATGTATGCAGGAAAACTACTGCTGCAGTATTATCATTCCTAATGAAAAACTGGAAATCAGCTATATGTTCATCAACAGAGAATTGCTTAAATCAATAATTGATGATTTGTACAATGGCATATAACGAAGTCAGTAAGAAAAATAAATGTGAAGAGAAAGATCTCTATAATAAATTAAATTATTTAAAAATCAGTATAGAAGAGTATGTAAAATAGGCTCCTATACATATTTTCAACTGTACACAAACGTATGGAAGGACACATAAAAATTATTAATGATGGTAATATCTGGGGAGTGTAAAATGAGGGTAGGAAAAAGAAAACTCAACTGTTCAACTTATACCCTTTTGTAATTATTTACTTAATAAAAGCAATCCCACAGAATTTATTGTCATCTGTTATAACATAAGGGTAATCAAAACAATACGAACAAATTTTTGAAAACTACTCCCAACAAAGGGCACCTAAAAAAAAAAAAAAAACAAACAAACAAATCTGTGTTGTCTTCTTAACAATTTCTCACTTCATTGAACATTTCTAGTTGGAGACACTTTGTAGCAGAGTAATATCATTTCCTTTTAGCATGATCCGCCCCAGTTGTTTTCGGGACTTTGTTTTAGAATGAATCTCTCCTGCATCATCTAATATAAGTTCATGTACTCATTAAAAACAATAATTCAACCCTCTATCTGCATATTCACTTGTTCATAGAGCCCACCTGCATCCTGCATCTATTTTATAAATATCTGAAAATGAGGCCAATGGGTTATACCAACACCTTCTGTACTTTGGGCCCTGGCTATAAAATATACCATTGTGGAATCTCACAAAGATCATACTGATCAGAGCTTGTTTATTTTTAACCACTGCAGATGATGATGATGGTGATGATGATGATGATGATGACCACATTAAATATTAAAGAGTACTTCCTGGGGTTGGCCTAATATATAGTATAAAAACAGTGGCTACTGTTCTAAAAGGACCAATGAGCACTAGAAGTTAAATTTAGCAATTATTGAAAAAGTTTAACTTAATAGGCAGTTATGAAATATTATTGTCCAATCTTCTAGCAGTGGACAATAGAGCATAGCAACAAAATAAGACAAAGAGAAAGTCAGCAGATGTGATATGAATTCCTATTTCCAGGCATGGGAAAGTCAAGCAGTCAGAGAAAACTTCTTGGTGGAG
The DNA here is from genome assembly GCF_902686455.1 of Sciurus vulgaris. Taxonomy (NCBI): domain Eukaryota; kingdom Metazoa; phylum Chordata; class Mammalia; order Rodentia; family Sciuridae; genus Sciurus; species Sciurus vulgaris. The sequence continues at coordinate 57,193,631 of NC_136466.1, forward strand.
CTGAGGATTATGGTTTGGATTGATGAAGCAGAAGAAACAGAGTAAGCAACAAAATGAGAAGACAAGGGAAAAAAATAAAAACCAATATGGTGAGCTTTTCTCCTGACAAACAAGGCCAGTCAATGTGGTGAGAACTCATCTCGGAAGGGAGAGTGAAAGGCTGCCCCTTACTGTACTCCTGAACCATTCCAAGATACCCTCAGCACTGGCACTGATGTGACTGGGAGCCACTGACCCAGAATGGGGGCTAAGAAACTAGATATCTCAGTGTTAACCAGTGTGTACCAAGATCAGATTGGTGACAATGAGAGGCCTCTGAATGCATTAGCACTGCCCACAGCCAGGGAAATTTGTATAACTGAGATAGAAGAAAGAGACATCAACAAAAGCAAACTGAGTCAGCCCAGAAGATTAGGTACTTACAGTGTGATGTAAGCTTATTTTTTTTTCTCTTTTTAAGGATGGAATGCTTCTCATCCCCCTGAGTTTGGGGTCCAGTGGGTTGACCAAACTCAGTCTGCTTGACATATTCCTGGGAAGTTCTCTAAAGGTTCTGATTCTATCCAGCCTGGTATCTGAGGATGTGACTGTAAACATATAGGTGCTTGCCTTTTCTCAATTATGTTTCAGATCCAATTAGTACTGGAAGCAAGAAAGAACCCCAAAACCTGAATATATCAATCCCTCTCAACCAGAAAACAGGTACCTTTCCAAAGACTTTGAAGGCTAAACCTAAGCGAATCAAGACTCATGAACTTGACTTAATAATGGGTAAACACTAACTAAAGAATTCTCTTCCTTCCCCCATGCATGCCTGAATGTGTATAAATGTATTTTAAAACAAATCCTGATTTTTTTCTTTGCCAGAGATAGAAAGCTTTGCCATATATTTAAAATACTATTTGATGAGAGTTCAATCCTGAGAGTCTCCTTGAAAAACACTGCCCTCTTTTTACAAATGTTGAGAATGGAAGTAAGTCTTAAGATTAGAGAAAACCACTTCCCTAATCAATAGGCTTGCTGTCTCTCACCATCCCTGATACTGCAGAATAACCTATTCAGTTTATTTCTTTAAATTCCAAGTTTACCCAAGTTGACTGGATACTTTATCATTTTTTTAATAAGATTATCCTTTTTTTCAAATTTTTCCTCTCTTTTTCTCTTGAGAAATTATGTTAGGTCTGCAATAATTCTCTTTGTCCACTTGGTACATCTAGTCAACCCAGGCATGACTGCTACCACCCTTGGGGAATTAACTATTTGTGCTATAGTTTAAACAAAGGAAAGAAACACTGCCAGTTATTTTGGAAAAATGATCATAATAAATAATTCTGATTGTTTATCAGTAGAAAGAGAATATCGAAGCACTTTTATTATGAAAACCATTGGAGGCTATAGGCAGCCTAAGAACAACTGAGGAAATATTAGGAGAAAAAGAAAGGAATATTACCCTGTTTCTAAAATCTCTCCTAGCTGGAATCATAAAGCAACTTTTTCAACAGCAAGAAATAAAATATCTCACAACATGGGAAATCTTAGGTCTTAGTGGATTTTTTTCTTTTAATGTTTTGTGGGTCACAAAGTAAATTGGATAACTCCATGTGCAGGCGGAAGGAGGGGCTAAGGATGCACAAAGTAGCAGCTTCCAAGTGGTCTATGTGGCAGCCAGCAAGTTGCCTAACCTGGAATCAAAAGGGCCCGTCTGCTGATCAGAAAACAGAAAGCACTGACTTAGCGTGGACCAGAATTACGCTCTAGTAGCTAAGAATAAAGCACAAAGTTTCTGGTCCTGTTTTAAGCCACTCCTTGGCTTTCTCCAACTTTGAGAATGTGACCCAGCTTGGATCAAGAGTGAAACCAGAGAAGCTAGGCTAGATGGGCACTGGTCTCTCTCCAACACACTTGTTCCTAGATTCAGCTCCCAGCAAACCCATGCAAACATTCAGCATTCCACGGCTGAGGTCACACACACCAACCATCAGGTGAAGACACCACTAATGTACTTTCTCACACAGAGAAAATGGGCAGGGAAATAGGGAGGGAGAAGGTCAAGAAGAGGGTAAGGAGGAGGATGCCTCATGAATGCTTTAAAAACCATCCAAGAGAAAGACAACTCACGGATACTTCTGTGAATGTCAACCTGAGAAAAGCCATCTTAAGCAGCTCACTGGTTCCCCTGTTCCACTTCCTCCCTGTCAATCCCCAAAACCACATGCCCCAGCAAACTGAGAAGCTGTAAAGATTTGTGGATGAAAGAAAAAACTCCAAAATCTCTGCAAATGTTACCTAAAGAAGACCTAAAATGATGGATTGAACTAAAAATCTGTGACTTAGAACTGGAAGAAATATCAGCACATGCCACAAGACATCAGGAGGAAAGCATATGTGCCAAAAATTGAGAGAGGCTCCCAGAAAGTTCCTTCTCAGCAACCCCTCTCAAGGAGAACAAGCATATTGTACTTTTCAAATAATTGCTTTTCAGGTCTGCCTCCCAAATAATTCCTCAGTGAATACCTAAGTCAGCAAAACAACAGGAATTTTTATATTGATCCTATAGTACTGGCAGAACTGTGAGGTATAGGACTCAATCTCGAGTCAAACACATGAAATATTGCCAACCTGCAAAAGAAGTTTTTATTTAATGTAGATGATGCAGAAAATATGTCCATTTTCTTTCTTTTTCCAGATGGCAGACTTCTTTTTTCTTATACAATGCCCATTTGTAAGACAATTATGCCGAGACTGGCGTTCGATGAGTCCATTAGAACCAGGCAGGTCAGCACAACTTCCTGGGCAGTCTGACCCCTGGGGCACTGGGAGTCTGTTTACAGGACAAGGTTCTGGATGGGCTGACTTCTGTACGTCCAAGCTCCAGACTTCATCCTTCTTCTCCCAGGATCCTCTCTTCCTGACTTTCAGATTTGACCCCACTGTTCTAGTCCTAGGCATGAATTTACCTAATCTCCATTAGTTTCACCAGCCCATCAGCCACCTTATAGTAATGTTTCCCAGCTAACTTGGTCCCTGGTACTCTGGCACTTGACCACTTCAGAGGGGAGTATTACTCCTTACAGAGTGATATATTTTCAAAACACACTATTTGTTTCCAGATTATAAAATTCTCCATAAATCAAATATATGGTATAACTTGTTCAATAAACATACTAACAATCTCTTATTGTAAGACTGTTAGTGCTGAAGGTACAATAAATAAGGCACTCTCCTGGTCCTCAGAGCACTTACCCATTATTAATATATACTACACTGGATAGTAATAAGCCTACCCAATCAAAGTCATATTATGAAACCAAAGCAAAATAATACCACTACTTCAGATGCATTCTAAACTTTATAGTTTTCACAGGGATTATATATATATATATATATATATATATATATATATTTATATATATACACACACACACACACACACATATATACATATATGCTTATATATATACATGTATATAATTTATATATAAATTATAGTTATATAATTTATATATAAATATACATATACAAATAAATATACAAATTAATAATCTCAGGTAAAATTCTCACTAGTGAATTGAAAGAGGCCCATCCTTAACATCATTTAACTAGCCTTATTTGTGCTATCTCTATTCCGATTCATTTTTAGCATATCTCTCTCATTAATCTCCCTCTCTCTGTAGCCTCAAGGTATTTTAGAAACATGGTTCCTAATCCTTGGTTATTTATTTAATGCTTGTTCTCGCACTCTGCCTCTCAATGCTGGAAGAAACAAAATTTTGGGAGCCCAAAGTGACATGACAGATCAGATCTAGGTTGAAGAGCTCAACAGGCCCACAGTTGCTATTCGGCAGCAGAGCCTAAGGATCTTGGGTCTAGGGAATCCCTACAGCTCCAAATAACCTAATTGTACCACCTGAAAGGAGTAATAGGCGGGACCAAGCAGACATAAATACTGCTTGAACGATTCTCTGTCCACACACTCATAACAGCAAAGAACACTTGATAGTTCATTTGGCTCAATTTCACCAACAGGGCAGAAAAAAGGGAATTTGAACAAAGAGGATGATTTGTGACTCTTGAGTTTGCACTTTTTAGAAGTTCTGCTGGTAGAATTATAGAAGCTTTTTAATATTGTTGACAAAAAATGTAGAAATTTGGACTTCAGTTTTGCTCTAGTCATCTTACAATAATAGGTCAAAAAGATTCTTTTTTTTTTTTTTTCCACATATCATAGCCTGAGTCTTCTGATTTAATTCTATATAGAACTGAACCTCACCATCGTCTATAAAATGTCACTTAACATAGCCAATAACTCGATTCATTCCACCTATGAAAACCTACTTCTCTCCTATGATGCCACCATCTACCCAGGTGCTCAGCCCCTAAACTTGAGAGACATCTTGGCTTTCTTACAACTGCTCATTCTACATATCCAATTCATTATCAAGTCTTGTTTGTTCTGTCACTTGAAATCACACACTTCTCTCCAACTTCACTGCTATCACTTTACCCAAATCATTACCTGGTCTCTTCTGAAATACTGTGGAAACCTCCTAATTTGTTGCCTTGCTTCCACTTTGGTCCCTATACAATCTATTCTCCACACAGTAGCTAATGATCAGGGTGCTCATAGCTTGCAAGTAAGTCTGGGTGAATCTGGTCCCAACAAATATGACATTGTGTGCTAGACAGTGGTATAACATACAGGAGGATGAGTGATAACTTGACTCTGTCAGAACTAGTGATCTCACGGCATCACTTTACACTTGGAAAAGGCAAGAATGAATTATTTCATGTAGGACTGCAGGAAGACAGCTGTAATCAATTGGATGCATGCCACTTAGAACACTGCAGAATGGATACTACACATAGTGACACATTCCAGAGGGTATGGAATGAGAAACAGGGAAAGACAGAGGATGAATTGAACAGACTTAGTGAAGAATGACATGGCACAAAAGGATTTAAAGAATGAAGCTGAGAAACCAATGATACCCAGCCACCAGGAAGATGTTAACTCTATCACTAGTGATCAAACCAGTTAAGAATTCCAGCCAAAGAGCAAGGCCTTTAAGGGAAAAGATCTTGCATTATCTCAGCCTTGATATCATTTGTCTGGTGATTACCAGAAGACTGAGCACTGGAGATGAGGGTTATATTTAAATGTTTGTTAGCTTTCAAGTTCCTTCCCCACCACTTAAGTCTGGCCTATATACAACTGGCATAGTTTTGTGACTGTGAAAGATGTATCTATCTGCCTGTCTCTATTCTTGGTAGCTCTTTCACTGAAAAAAGAAACATACACATACACACACACACAAAAAACCTGATGCCTGTTGTATTTGAATGGCTAGAGAAACTTAAACACATAAAAACCTAAAGGGAAGAAATGGGCATCAAGATGAAAAGCAATTTCACTAGCCACAAACTGGAATAAACAGTTACTATGGTTAGTGAGGGTTGGTTTGTTTTCTGCACTGATTTAAAAATGCTTAGCTATTTCAGTGCTGCACTGGCACTAAGATGACCATGTCAGAGGGCAAACTGTCAAAAAGCCATTTGCTGTCGACAGGACACTTTGCTCTCAGGTGAAACAGCATCACTGCAGGTTTCAGAAGGTAGCCAGGCTTTTGGCATCCCTTGTGCCTCTTTAACCAACAGAGAATCTGATGCATTCGCATACCATTTTTCTTGGTGGGTGAGCCCCTTTCTAAAACTCAGATCCTTCCATAAATCAGACATTACAAGGGGTTTAAGATGGAATTAATTTCCACCAGGCTAATGCTTAGCTGTTGTTACAATGGAGTGTGCTGGCAGAAACTCTGCCTGGAGGGAGCAATCAATAAGCAGAGTAGAGAAAAGAGCAGAAAAATGACCGCAGGTCCCACTGGACTGAGCAACTTGGGGACAAAGATTCTGTCTTATTTATCTCTTTAGCCCCAGAACGTACCAGGTGTCCAGCATTCACAAAATGCTTGTTGAACTGAACTGACAACTATAAGAAAAGAGAAAAAAATAAAAAGAAAGGGCTAAGAGGTAGAAGCTTGGTGAGTGGGGTAAGAAACTGAAGGAAAATAAGGGTTTGAGGGTACTGGAGGAGTAAATAACTTCGGGACCAGAGGAATAGAGAAATTACAAAATTTACCCCCCCAAAATGGATGGAGAATTAAATTTAAAAAGAGCATCCCACAAAAACATGACAATTATACACAGGTATGCAAAGTATACACACATGTACCACACATGCACACAAACAGGATAAATAACAATGGGCAGGATGAAGGACTCACTAGAAGGATGAAGGGCAGAGGGCTCTGGGAGGTGCCCTGGGTTGGTTTTAGCTCCCAGGACAGGGTAGCAAGGTGGCTGAGGGAGGCTGAGACAGCCACTGAGGACAAACACCAACTGGAGGTGGCATTCAGCAGGGAAGCACATCCACCAGCAAGGCAGCTCCAGGTACTTAACTCTAGGCTCTTTCCTTTGATCCACAGAAACCCCATGGATGAGCCCCCTTCACTCATTCCAAAGGAGATCCCTTCTAGTCCTGTTTCCTGATATAAACCAAAATTTACCTGACAATCCACCTTGTTTTTATCATCTATATATAGCAAAGAATGATCTTCTCTCTATAAATAGGTTGTGAAACTGGGCTGTGCCTTTTGCAAACATTAAAGTAGAAACAGCCCTCACAGAGATCAATAATGCCTGCCCATTTCCCCATGCTGCTCTGTTGATTTTTAGTCCCTTACACAGAGTCCAATATTTGTAGGAAAAACTCCATATCACCTTCAGGAATATCACCAACTAAAGACCAAGGCAGAAAAATTTTAACTTACTTTATTCCTGTCATTCTTTTTTTTTTTTTTTTAAGAAATAAATTCAGACTCAGCAGGCATTTATTCTACTACCTCATTACATAGATTCAGGCCTTTGGGGAAGGAGAGCATGAAGCTTATAAAATTCCACACCTCCTTTATTACTCCCTGTTTTCTTCCATTTGCAATTTATCTAAGAGTTCAGTTCTTTATCCTACAGGCAAAAAAACATACATGTCAATGCACATAAACTCAAAGATAGAACTTTGGGTTGCTTAGAAATAGGAAGGAGTCTGACTTTCTGCCTCACCTTCTTTTACATGTACATCATTACTTCATACATGGAAAAAACAGCTGTAAGATATCAGTGAGGACTGCCATGAGGGTCCCCAAGACACAAGGTCTGTTAGAAAAAGCTACACTGCAACATATTCTGCCAAATAAAGTAATCGGGACCTGACTCTCTACAGGGGTTGCCTTACCCATCTCTGCAATTCCCAGGAGTTTAGCAAAATACCTTCACACAGTTGGTGTCAGCTGATGCCCAAGTGAAAAACAAGTTTCTTATAAACACAAATCTATTGTGAATATTTGTTGAATTGGGGGTCCCCATGGGACTTGGGAACTTTGGGAGGGTTCTGAAAGTTCCATCTTTGTGTTTGCATCCTCAGTAACCAGACACCTGGGATGACACACATGCTCAGGAAGTCTTGATCAAAAGATTGAATTATGTCACTATATGACCCTGGGTATGTTGCACAAGTATTCCTGTCCTCTTGCAGGGGTTTAACTAGTGATCATGACAATAACCATCAGTGGGCATGTGATCACCCTGAAATTCTGGGCAAAATTTTATTTGGCAGAATATATATAATTTTTTTTGAGGGTACATGTCTTTTATTGTTTCAGAGGGGTCTGTATAATTGTTCTCTAGGCCCACAAGTTTAAGAATCTTTAGCCTCAAGATAAAAAAAAAAAAGTATTGGATTTTAAACCTTTTTTGGGGGGGGGTTGCTGGGGATTGAACTCAGGAGCACAAAAATTATTGGATTATAAATCCAAATACCAATAAACTTTTGGCTATGCACATCTGTCAGTGTACTAGATATGCACACATGTGCCATTCTAGGTACACTGTAAAACAAACATCAAAATTATAAAACATGAGATAAATATTAAATAAACTATACTTTAAAATATTTTCTTTAAATATCTCTAACAGTACAAATCCTTTTTTATCTTACTAACTAAACATTTTAATCAAGAGGAATTTGAGTAGAACATGCTTCATTGTATTTGAAACTCTAGGTCTAATTATTTGTGATATGTTAATTTGAAAGTGTTGTTCTAAGTTCAATTTATTTTATAATAGCTGGATTTCAGTGGCTGTCATAGTTTAAAGCAATAAAATCACACATAATATAAACATTCCTAAGCACTGTTTTTCATAATTTTCTCTCAACACAGTTGAGAAACTCGGTTTCTTTATAGTTCAGTTATTTTCTTACTTATTCTTAAAAATGACACATTTATCTTGAAAGGACAGATTCATTACATTTAGTTCTTTTACTGTTAGGCAGTATACTATTGAAGTTGCTATTATCACAGAAATAGTCAACAAAATATGGGACAATTTCCTTTTATAATAATAAAAATGAATATAACTTATCTGAAAGGTTTACAACTCTTTGTCAATCAAAATAACCAGCAAACCTTTGTGAGGTAAAAAGATTTTCATGGATCCTCTTAACTCACAGGGGGCATTGTAGCCTCTACTACACAGTACATTAAAGATTTGTTTTTATAAAATTAATCTCATTAGTAACATCCTATAACATTTCCTGCACTTTTGGTATCAACATCTTGGCTACACTAGCTTGCTTATTAATGATGTAGTGAATAAACTTATCTCTTGTAACTTTACCCTGGAATCTTTCTTTAAGAAACAGCTGCTTCTTAAGAGGAAACATTATGCAGGTTTTTTCCCATAAAACATGTTCATAAACATTGTAAGCTAATCTCTAGTGGTGATTCATCAAAAAGCAGCTCTTGGTATATTTCATCAGTGAAACAGCAACTAACAAGCTCAATAGGTTAGATCTAACATCCTCCAAATGCAGAGCAAGCCTTTGGCCCTCTGTGATCTGTTCTCAAACGGTACTTTTGTTTCTTCAAGATTTTGGCAACTTTATCATCAATTCCTTCAACAGCATATTTTGACAAAGAAACTCATCTTAGGTGGTGTTTTTTCAATATATTATCTTGTTTTAGGACCAGAACAAGAAGGAAGGACAAGAATTAGGGGTAGAACCTGTGTTTCCAAACAATAGGCAGCTTTTATACTTTTGTGCATGAGTATAAAACTTCGAGAGGATTCAAAACACTTGCCATTTAGTTTAGTGAATTTTTATTCAGATAATTAGTTAAGGGGCTTGGGATGTCGCTCAGTGGGAGAATGCAAGCTTAACGAGTGAGGGCCTGGATTCAGTATCCAGCGTTCCCCACCCAACACACACACACACACACATAGATTATCAGGTGAATTAAACATTAAGGAAAATTGTAGAGGTTGTTCTCTATGTTTTTCTAACCATGACACTTTCATGTTATCATTAAGAAGTTATTCAGGGCAAAGTATACCCTTCCTTTCAACATGTTCATTATTAATGATAGTACATATAAATCTGTATTTTAATTAGTCATCTCAATTTTAAGATCAGAGGGCCAACTTAATAAGACCTGATTGGATTGTTATTGTTTTTAACTTATAACTTGGCTAATAACTTGTCTTTGAGTGAAGTGTCAACTCATCCATTTTCTATTGTTCGTTTGTGCTTGCTGGCACAGGTAGTGAGCACTTCAATCACACTTGGTGTTTGCTTTCATTATTGCCCTATAATTCTTGTTCTATTGTTGTTGTTGTTGTTGAGCTCGAGTGTAACTGGTGTTGAGATCTGAATATTGACTAACCTGGGCACATATAAATACAAGGCAACATGCTGCCCACACGTGAAGGAACAACTGAGGAGGTCTCCAAGTAAGGGAAATACACTTCCTTCTCATGGCACCGCCTCTATCCTATTTAACTCACCGCCTTCTGACCCAAAGAACATGAGTGGTTGCATATGTTGATTCATGTATTGTAGATCAGTAAAATTTAACCTTTTTTATTTTGTGAGTATAAAAAAATTAAAGTTCTAGTATTTTCTCCCATACTCCTGGTGGTTAATCTTGCAAACTCCACTCTGGAAACCTGAGTGTAGATAATCCCTCACACCACTTTCAACTCATAAGTGAAGTCAATGGATGTTATGCTAGAAGAAGACAGGCTCTCACTGACTGCGCGAAGAACTCCTGTGTAATCCCGGAATTCACATTTCCACCTTGGTGGTTCCACAGAAACCCTCCATCCAGAAGCCCTTCCAGTAAAGAATTAAGGAAGATTACCTGGTGAATTTTCTCCTGCAGTTACTGAGCCCTGAGTGAATCCATTCAGAGTAGAAAGAAGAACTGAGTAATGTCAACAAGTCTCTCTCGAAGCAAAATTATTCAGTGCACACAAATTACATTTGGAAGCCTTAATAGCTGCAAGTGGTGGGAGGGATGTGAGGGGGTCATGTGTTTTTATGGCTGTTCTTCTGGACAGTTCTATTTTGTGCAGGAAGAATAAACAAACCCTATTTTGTTCTGTAAAAAGTAAAAGTTTTCTAAATTTATAGTCTTTACCACTTGGATTGTTTGCTTTAAACAAAATTTTCTGTATGTGGTAACCCAAGGGGCAGGAGCTCAGGAAGTCCAATGTGTACCATTGCAGGCAGGGGTAATGAAGCCACACACCAGTCAGCAGGCTGCAACCCGGTCCAGTGGCCAAAGCCAATCTCAAGAGTCTGAAAGGACAGTTATAAACATTGAGGAGAAATTATTTCTATAGCAGCAGGAACTGGTCACCCATAAGTAAAGTCTCTTAAGGTACTAATTTATAATAACAAAGGTAAGTTTTAAAAGAAAGAAAGGAGCAAATAATGACCTTCAAAATCTGTCTGGTCAAATCTTCTCTATGAAAATGAACTTCTCTCTTGTTCTTAGTCACTCTTCATTTCTTTCCAGGGGTTAACCACTCTCCTAAACCACAGTCCTTCATAAAAGATAAGGATAATTTGTCCTTAGGAAACTGGTTAACTGACTATGTCTGTGTTTGAGCACAGGGAGGTAGATACTATGTAGATGCCATTCAGTACTTCTTTAAATAAGTCTGGTTAACAAAACAACAAGAAAAAGAAACAGATCTAGGTTGTTTTCTGCTATTTAAGAGATTCAACCAACATTATCTATCATCAGAGAGACTAAGGAAAAGAAAGGGTTGTTTGTATTTTATTTAAAGTTATAATACCCGTTCTATTAAGCCTTTTAGAAAGTGACAAGACACTTGTCTTGTAAATGACACTTTTATTTGTGCTTCTTCTTTGCACACAGGTTTATAAGCAGTGGTATTGCATTTCCTCCATGAAGGGACAGAGGTTATTAAATATGTGCATCCTCACTGGGTTCCTCTTACATGTTTGCATATTGGATTCCCCCTCTTTATTTTACCATGAAACTAGACCCTCCATGCCCAGCCAACTCCAACCAACCCACTCTGCCCCAGGGTCTTGCTTCTCTTTGCATCAAAGTATGAAGCCTACCAGTTTCTCTTGCTTATAATTTGTAATCAAACACCTTTATTTGAGCTCTTCCATACAACACAGGCTAAAGAAACAGTCACTGCAGCAGACAGTAATCTGTTGAGTATTGCCTTTACCATAAAAGTCACTAGTTAGATACCAAGTTTACATCTTTCTACTAATAAGAAGAAAAAATAGCTGGTTATGGTGGTGCACGTCTGTAATACCGAAAGCTCAGGCGGCTGAGGCAGGAGGATCACAAGTTCAAAGCTAGCTTTGGACACTTAGCAAGGCCCTAAGAGACTTAGCAAGACCCTGTCTCAAAATAAAAAGTAAAAAAATGGGCTTGGGATGTGGCCCAGTGGTGGTAAAGTGTCACTGAGTTCAATCCCTAGTACTATAAAATAAACATCAACAGGTTTGAAAGATGAATGGAACTTCCTTAACAGGACTCCCATAGCGCAAGAAATAAAAGCAAGAATCAATAACTGGGATAGATTCAAACTAAAAAGCTTTCTCTCAGCAAAGGAAACTATCAGCAATGCGAAGAAAGAGCCTACAGAGTGGGAGAATATCTTTGCCAATCATACTTCAGATACAGCACTAATCTCCAGAATCTATAAAGAACTCAAAAAACTCTACTCCAAGAATTCAAATAATCCAGTTGACAAATGGGCTAAGGAAATGAATAGACACCTCACAGAAGAAGATCTATAAGCAATCAACAAATATATGGAAAAATGCTCAACATCTCTAGTAATAAGAGAAATGCAAATCAAAACCACCCTGAGATTCCATCTCACCCCAATTAGAATGGCGATTATCAAGAATACGAGCAACAACAGGTGTTGGCGAGGATGTGGGGAGAAAGGTACACTCATACATTGCTGGTGAGACTGCAAATTAGTGCAGCCACTCTGGAAAGCAGTGTGGAGATTCCTTAGAAAACTTGAAGTGGACCCTCCATTTGACCCAGCTATCCCACTCCTTGGCCTATACCCAAAGGACTTAAAATCAGCATACTACAGAGATACAGCCACATCAATGTTCATAGCTGCTCAATTCACAATAGCCAGACTGTGGAACCAACCTAGATGCCCTTCAATTGATGAGTGGATAAAGAAGCTGTGGTATATATATACAATGGAATATTACTCAGCCATAAAGAATGATAAAATTATGGCTTTTGCAGGCAAATGGATGAAACTGGAGAATATCATGCTAAGTGAGATAAGCCAATCTCAAAAAGTCAAAGGAAGAATGATATCGCTAATAAGTGGATGATGACACATAAAGGGGGGAGGGAAGGGTTAGTGTTAGGATTAGAGTTAGGGTTAGGGAGGGGGGCAAGTATGGAGGAAGGAAGCTCTGTATAGAGGGAAAGGAGGGGTGGGAGGGGTGGGGGGAAGGGAAAAAATAACAGAATGAATCAAACATTACTCTATGTAAATTTATGATTACACAAATGGTATGCCTTTATGCCATGTACAAACAGAGAAACAACATGTATCCCATTTGTTTACAATAAAATAAGATTAAAAAAAAAAAAAAAAAAAAAAGAAGCCACTGGGAACATGGGGAACAGCGAGAGGTGGTGGTGGGGCAGGGGGCCAGGGCAAGGTAATGACATTAGGAAGCCTAGCAACAGCAGGCAAGTGTACATGCCCACGGGCTCCAGGTAGTCCTGGTTTACTTAGTTCTACCCCACACTACCTAGCCTAGGCAAGAAACCCAGAGAATTCACTTTAATAAAGGGTCCTGCCTTTCTCCATTGCTCCTCCCATGCCTCCCAAAGACATAAACATAAAAGAGCTTAGTCAGCGCAGAAAGATCATAGAGGTAGAACCAGAAGTAGCGCTAGCCTGACTTTATCACTTCCTGCTTCCTGTATGATCATTACTTCTCATCTCTGAGACTCAGACTCAGTTTTTACATCTGTAAAGTGGAGATGACGTTACCTGCCGTATGTAATTTACAGGATTGTGATTCAAGTGCAATAAAGTATACAAAAACCTTAAAAAAAAAAAAAGAAAAGAAAGATGAATGGAAGCATATAGTGTTGAACACCAGAACAAATCTATAGAAATGATCCAGTTTTCTTTCCTTTCCTAGAAGAACGTAAGGCCCAGAAGGAGCCTGGCGACTCTCTATATCCACCTCCAGTCAGAAGCACAACCAGGGCTGGGATTCAGGGCTCCAACTGGGAAGGAAGCAGAAAGGGGGATGTTGCCATCTGATCATTTACACTGACTTTAGAGAGAGAGATCTCATAGCAGCAACCAAAAAATAGGTAACCCATTTCATAAAGTGGTAAGGGGTTCCAACAGGCACATCAAAATTCAAATATTTATTAGTTACTCATACATTCTTGAAACTAGAAAGGGGAACCAAAATCTAAACCTTCTTTTTCAAAGCAAAAATGTATTTCAGACACTCTTGGATATTTTATAGCATGGTCCCATCAAACTGTCAGCCCACATTTCCCTGACAGAGGCCTAGGCAATGAGCTAACTCCACAGCTTCCAACCAGCTCACTCCATCGTGGCTGATAACCAGGCACACAACATGAACCAGGCCCAGCTGTCACATCAACTGTCACACCTCTTGTGGTTTCTCCAATTAGAGGCCAAAAGACCTCTTAATGCCACTCAGAAAACACTCCCAGAATTTTCATTCTGAAGGGACATCTGAGAGGGTTGTGCTTTGAACCCCTTTCCCAATATATTATCCCTGAATCAGGCATGAAAATCTAGGCTCAATGTTTAATATGGAGAAGGAATAAACACTAAAAACACTGAGGTAATTCTTTTTCCACCTGAGGAATATGATTCAGCCTCATAAGGAAGGAAATTCTGATATGTGCTATAACATGCCATTATGCAAAGTGAAATAAGTCAGTCACAAAAAGACAAATACTATATAATTCCACTTACTTGAGATGGAGTAGTCAAAATCATAAAAAAAAGGATCTCAATGGTTGCCAGAGTTCAGGAACACAGAGAATAGAAGTTACTGTTTAAAGAGTTTTAGTTTCACAAAGGATAAAAAGAATTTTGGAGATGGTTGCACATCATCATGAAGGTATTGATATCACTGAACTGTCTGCTTTAAAATGGTTAAGATGGCAAATTTTATGTTATATTTGTATTTTACTACCATAAAAATAATAAAATTTTAAAAGTACTTTTTTCAGTGAGACTTCACACTACTCACCTCCCCGCTTAAAAGTTATAACCTACACGAAATAATCCTAGTTCAAAATAGAGTGTTTCAATCTGCATTAATAACCTTTGAAAAAATGAACCTAGGAAGGCCTCTGAGATTCAAGTAATAAAACTAGCCACTCAAAGTTCACTGAATCCATAAGCCAGGGTACTTCTGTGAAGGACTCTGTGCTGGAAGTGAATGAATAAGGCTCTAACGACAGATCCAAATTCAATCAACACAGCATGCCTCAATCTACTCATCCAAATAACCGTGGGCTCTTTGGGCATGTGTTCAACTGCTTAATCTAGCATAAGGGATGGCTATGCTCAGAATCCAAGGCTCCATCTTGATTTGAGCCCAAGAAATGTAGTATTAACTCTCATCAGAGCAGAGGCAGGAGAGCGCTGCTTTTTTTCATAGCCTTTGGCTTAAAAATCAGTACATGCAAGTATGCTTACAAAAATCAAATACCTTCTCTGGTGAAAATTTCAACACATAAATAATAATTCTTCCTTCTATTGCCCAAAAAGTAAAGGAAAAGTTCACTGCATTTCCTAAAAGTGTATCCCCCAACTTATTCACCTATACTATCATACCTTCAAATATGAAGATAAATGAGATTTTTAAGATAATTCACATTTAACTGGTTAGTTATTCCTTAAAAACAGTCTCAAATACCAGGTAAATCAACAGATGTAATTGTACATAACTGATTATTGCTTTCCATGTGTACTTTTAGAATGTCAAGGCTGCCATTCTAATTGGCATCAGAGATCTGTCAATGTGCAAACCCAGGCAGCTCAATTATTTTGCCCAACTGGAGAAGTGAGTTATCTAGAAACAAATGGGAATGACAGATTAAAAGGCAACCCTTGCTAATACTTTCAAATTGGGCTAAAGTTAGTTATACCCTGTCGAGTCCTTCTACTTCTTTGGACGACCAATGCAGCAAGCATGGCGAGACATATTGCTTGGGCCTCTAATCTTAGCTCTGACATTTCCTGTCTCATGTTCTACCATCAATAGTGACCTACTTGCTACACCATGTGGTTTTCCAACTGGGGCTTTTTGATGTTCACACATGGGCAACACAATTATTTTTATATTTAGCACAAAATGTAGCCATGAAACATTTCAGATGATTTCTAGCTCAAGATATCCACACTCATCTTGTTTTGTGGCAATATTCTTTTAGCTTTGTCATTTAGAAACACAATACCTAACATCCATTAAAAACAAAGACTTCATGTTTGTTTTAAAGGAAATGGTGAAAATGCTAAATTATGCCAGTGTTTAATAAATTGAAAACCAACTAGCAAAAAGCAAATCATATCCTAGTTATTTATTTTCTCATTTGAAGAACTGGTCACAAATGACCTTCATTGAAAGTGACTGATAGGAAACAATACTGCTAGTATCATTTAGGTCTAAAATCCTTAGAAAAATGAAAATAACTTCATAATGACAAAAAGAGTAGACAAAAACTAACATTTAGAGATGGAACAGAAATATAGAAGGATTCAGTTTTCCTAAGGTAAAACTGTGCACCAAACTAAAAACTCACTGAAAAATAATGCCCCAAGGATATAAATATATAACAAGAAAGATTTTCAACACAACAAAATATGTCTGAGGGTAATTCAATAATGTTTTACTAGACAAAGTAAAACTGCTATTCATAGTTTTTAAAATTAAGAAGGCCATCCTTGCAAATGTAAGTAACACAGCAAATGACTCTTTAAAATTTTTGTCTTTTCTTGTTACTTTGATCCACAAACCCTAAAGAAACAAGCAAAGGGTTAATGCTCTAATGAAGAATACTTGTTCTGTGTCACTTGTGAATAAGCAAGTTCCTAAAAACCCAACCAAATCTCCAGAACAGATGTCGGGAGTCTGCAATACACCTATTTAAATGAATTTCCCAAACTCCATAACTACACCAACTCAAAAGCAGCTGCTTTTGTGAATCATAAAGGACCTTTCAAATCATGGTGCTCACACATGGAAAAGCACATGTTCCACTTTGCCTCAGCCAAAGAAACCTACTGCCATCCCACAAAGTACTTGGGAAATACTCCAGCAATGTGTGCACCCATTATGGATTCTTTCTCATAGCTACTGCTTTTGCTATATATTTTCTATAGCCTCATGCTGTTTCTCACCCACACAGCCTTAAAAGAAAAAAGAAAAAAAAAAGGTGGGGGGAACTTCAGTTGATCCATAAAAAGAGCCAATCTATTGTATATGAAAACTGCCCTGTCAAAGGCAGGCTGTCAAGAGCTTACATAGACCAAACACCTGTTGAACCTAAATAATAATGGTTCATCGACTCAGTCCTTTAATTACTGATCTCATTTTCACCTGGCTCCTTATAAATTCACACAATTATACATCCAACTATATTCAGGTTATAAAATGAGAATAAAGGGAGGAAGAAAGGGGTTCCCAACTAGCATACATAGTACCAGGCAAACAGCATAATATCCTCTTCCCTTTCTTTCCCGTCCATTTTTTATGACTTGTTTCTGAGGCATAACCTAAAAACAATCTGCAAGAACTGGATTAAAAATGACTCTAAATACAGATGTGTTTTTACTCACCATAAAATTTAGATTTGTTTTTGGAAATCCAATATGGGGAGTTTAACTCAGAAGTATATATCATTGTAAGTGACTCTAACAGGTTTTTCTGAGAGTGAGAACATCAGGAGACAGAAAATAATGACAAGAGGATTTAGACTGATATGATGTGCAGAACCACCAGATCTTGTGTGGGCACCTGGGGAGAGCCTCGGGAAGATGAACAGGGAGGAGGGGAATGTGAAGTTCTTATCAAAGTCAAATGAGCCTCAGACACTCACACTACAAGTTTCAAAAATAAGGCCTCACAACATAGTTAGCAAATGACACCACAACCCAAAGAAAAACAGTTAAAGAAGAAGAACAATAACAAATACCACAAAACAACTTTAGTGAGGAAGGTGAAAGCTAGAGAAAAGGGACTTTGCAGAGAAGCACTGTTTCACTTCTGTCAACGCCTTAGAAATTAATATGTAAGGTAAAGCTAGTTTTCAATTTGCACCTTCATAATTACTTCAAAATAATTAAGAACACAGTTCTGAGAAGAAATCATTTTAGCAGATACATGAGTTCAAATGAAAAATTATGTGTACGCCAAGAAAACAATTTTATTTTGTTTAAGTGAATCTGCCATTGCAAATGATCATGCAATTATAATTTCTCCCAGTTTATAACTCAGCCTTAGAAGTAACTTAATTTTTTAAGGGCTTATGCCAAAATAAAAGTATTGGTGGTATCCTTAATAAATTATTAAACACCTAGAAAGTATGACTCAAGTTCCCTCTTATTTTAGGCTCTCTTAAAACTCCGACATAATCCTACCATAGTAAGTGTATCTTCTCTAAAGCATTTTGTCATCCATATCTATTTTTGCCCTCAAACAGAATACAATGTAGGTTTTATTAGTCCTCAACTTTTTTAAAAAATATTTTTTAGGTGTCAATAGACATTTATTTATTTATTTATTTATTTATTTATATGCAGTGGTGAGAATCAAACCCAGTGCCTCACACACTCTAGGCAAGTATGCTACCACTGAGCCACAACCCCAGCCCCGTCCTCAAATTTTATAGGAAAAAATATGAGATGGATGTATTTAAGTTTAAATGACAATTGATATCTCACCTTCTTCTTGGGGAAGGCAATAAAGACAGATAAACACTGATTATGGATTATTAGAGATCAAAACTTATAAATATTCATTCATTCATTAACTTATTCACTTGTTTGTTCATTCATTTTACTACAAGTTTCAGCACTCATGAAATTTATGTTCTAGTGGAAGAGACAGATAAAAACAAGAGAGATCTGTTAGAGGAGACATTTAAAGACCTGAAGGGGAGGATGTAGCTGTAAGACCCACAGATGTGTGATTTAAGCAGAGGGAAGAGCAAATGCAAAGGTTCACAAGTAGGAATGGGACTGCCTTATTAGACTAACGAGGAAGACATACAGTTGGAAAACTGAGTGAGGGCAACAGGGTGAGTAATAAGGTCACACAGTTTGGAGTTTTGATCAGGACCTTATCACCCAATGCCCTGCAGCCCCTGGTAGACCTGGGACTGTTTTCCAAGTGAAGGGAAGTCATGGAGAGTAGGAAGGGATAGGCAGAGGAATCTAAGTCCAAATCCTAGCACAGCAATTTATACATTGTGTGGCATGAGCAAATTACTAGCTCTTCTTGGATGCTAAAGTTCTAATTTATGAAAGGGCCCTCAACAATAGTGAGTTGTAATCATCAGTAACTATGAGTCTTGTTAATATAATATATAATATAAATATATAATATATAATATATAAATGAAGTTAACAAAAAAGTTTACATTTAAATAGGACTATAATGCAAAATAACATACCGGAAATTTAGAATTATTTACAAACAAGTAAGTTATTTTAAACTCTTTTTTATTCAGTAAAGATCATATACTTATTGAGGATTAAATGACATAAATTAGTACATTCAAATTCATTAGGGTTTATTGTGATTCTAATCAGGACAATTATTGATTTGGCTCGTTTCTTTGTCCTTTAATTTGGTCTGTATTGTGGCTTTTTTTTTCTGTCTACCTAGGCCTTGCCCTTTTGTGTCCAGAAATGTGTAGTCATTCAATAGTATCTACCAATCACACAGCAATCAAGAAGCGAATTTCACAGTTATTTTCCAAGTCACAAGGCACTTATAGAGATGCCTGAGAACATCTACCTTTCCCACCTCACCTCCTCCAACACACACACACACACACACACACACACACACACACACACACACCCCATACATCTTTCTAGCTAAGAGAATCCTGAGTTTGTTCACATTCATCTTATCTCTCAGGTAATGATCCCCTGCTAGTGACTGAGAGATAGGGATGTGAACCAGTCTGGTCAGTGAGTGAGGGCCCCCCTGGGAGTTTTCTTAGTAATTTTTTCATAGTCTTCAAAAGAAGACCCTGGAATGCAGGGGATGGTTCCATTTTCTGTGCTCTAGATAGTGTCATGGCTACAAGAGACATTTGAACTACTACAACCATCTTATGAGTATGAAAAGGACTAGTCCTAGAGTTAACTAGTCCCCAAGGACAACAGAGGCAGAGAGGAGAAAGGGACCTGCCTCCTTGATGATGAAGGTCAGTGGATCAACCAATCCTGCCACCTGCTCTGTTTCTCATATAGGATAATACATTGCCTTACTATGCATGCCAATTTGAGTTGGAGTCTTTTGTTTTATATGCAGCAGATCTCTTAGTAAGTGTACTCTATTACCTCCATGTGGACAGTTCAATTCTGGAAAAAAAAAAATCACTCATTTCTCTGACCCTGAAAAGGTCTAGGATTGGAACAAGGACTCAGATTCTAGTTCAATGAATTCCAAGAACCCTGAGATAAGGATAAGAACATTTTAATTTGCAACACTGGAAGAGTTGACCAGAAAATCCCAAGGGGAAACACTTTAGAAATCAAAACAAGATGATATTTTGGACCAAATACATCCAGGACCAAATAGTCTATGGCTTTCCCTATTTGTTTAAAGAACTTTGGGGGCTGGAGAGATAGCTCAGTTGGTAGAGTGCTTGCCTTGCAAGCTCAAGGCCCTGGGTTCAATCCCCCAGTACCGCCCAAAAAAAAGAATTTTACTTTTGCCTCCCACCCATTTGGGATATCTGTTCTTCTCCCAAGAAGCATACTTCTCATGAATCTTTTATTCCTTAAGGTTGCCAACTCCATCTTTATCTAATTAATTACAAGTTTCAAAAGAGATCACATGGACTATCACAGACCCAGGCACAGGCCAGATGTTAGGGAATCAAAAGAAGTGTCATACTTCGCTGGACAAGAGAACTAGGGAAGAAGCACTCCAGAGAAGGAGTCAGGAGGTAGATTATCTGAAAAGGAAAGACAAAAACATTCTAACCATCTACTATGGTATGAATGTTTGTCCCCCCCCACCCCCAAATTCATACATTGAAAGGTAATCCCTAAATGTGACAGTATTAGAAAGTGGGACTTTTGGGAAGTGATTAGTTCATGAGGGCTCTGCCTTCATGGTTCCCTTATAAAAGGGACTCCAGACAGCTAGCTAGTCCCCTCTCTTCCATGTGAGCTGACAATGAAGAGGTGCCATTTATGAGGAAGAGGGACCTTGGAAGATACTGAATCCACCAGCACCTTAATATTGGACTTCCCAGCTTACGAAACAGAGAACAATAAATCTCGGTTATCTATAAATTAAATAATCTAAGGTATTTTGTCATGGTTAGCCCAAACAAAGACACCATCAAGGGATATCATTTACTTTTTTCTGCTATGTAGAATTTTTTAAAAATGAAAATATCAGGGATCAGCAAAATTCATTTTGTGAAAAACACAGATTAAGTAGGTGAAAGGAAGAGCTGGCGTAGGATTACTTCTTGTGGAGCTGATGGTGGGGATTGAGAATGTGAACAATAACAGATTACATAAATGTCTAATGGTTCACAATAAGTGAAAAACAGTATGGCTGGATATCAAATTAACCATTCCAGTCTAATAAGCATTTTTCCTATAAGAAAATTATAGAATTTTAAATTTAGCACATAATGGAGAGCAGAAAGTGTAATGCATACAGATTTTATAATTTCACATAGTATTTGAGAAACATTACTCAGAAAATGGAGTGAATATTATAACTGGTGAAAATTCGCTAAGACACCATAATTAAAGCAGAATAGTAAATGATGTCTTTGTTCTTGAAAGGGTCACCATCAGGATTCCATTTAATGTATTCATTACTAATCTGCAGCAAAAGTGGAAATTCATTCAATGTGATGATGGTATCTAACTGTGAGATATTATCAGGGGTAGGAAAGTGGTAGAAAAATACATGAAGAGGTTAGAAACAACACTACTTAATTAGATAAGTCAGGAAAAACAAACTGAAACACCAAAACCAAAAATTAATGAAGAAAAGAAAACTGAAGCTCACTGGCAATAATTCTGAAGGGAAAGAAAAAGTGACAAGTGTTGACATTGGTTACAAAGCAATTAACAACCCAGCCTCAAAGAGAAACATGCTATGGTTAGTGAACAAGAAGTTAAGAATTGGACAAGAGACACATCAGTCTACACACCCTGTTTTTAAAGAAATCAGGGTAGGCTTACCTTCATTCTCCCTATTCTGTGTGTACCTCTTTGGGATTTGAGGAAAGTTTCATTTCCTTGGTTGTAATGAACATGTCTGTTGCCAATGGAGTCTTGTGATGTGCACCTTAATGGCAGGAAGTGAGCAGGAGTTGGTAAGAGTGATTAGGCAGGTAGGGAGGGTATCACTGGTAAGTATGGTAAGGTAAAAAACATAGGTTTTGTGGGCTAATCACTTTTGCACCTCATAAGGCTGTCGTGGTATGCAATATCCCATCAGAAAAACACATTCGAGTGCTCCAAGAAAATCCTCTGATAATGGTCAAGAATGCAGTTATTCTTGCAGGGAAACGATTAATGATGGCACTGATTGTAGTAGGGTTTTTAGAAAGTGAAGTTCTTACCTGAAGAGAAGAGAAAGGGACTATCAAAGAAAGGAAAACATTATTGGAGGGTGGGGACTGAATTAAGAAGAGAAATGGAATTAGGGACAATTAAAGATTAAGGGATAATAACTTTCTGATTGAGAACCTCTGTTTGTGCTGCATTTATGAAAAGTGTAAAAGGAAGATTTGATATCTAGGATAAGAAAAGCAGATCTGAGAAAATGCAAAGCAAAACACCAGAGGGAAAATATTCACTCATTGCAGAGAAGGGAATGAGCTGATTGTTCCACAGATGTTGGCCTCTACACCCTTACTTGAAGCCTCCCTGAGGTCTTGCCAGGACCCCACATTAAAAGATAAAAGGAAAGTCCTGGATATGCAGGGGACAGGTGCTACTGACTTATAAGATCCAGATGAAACCAGTGTTTGAGCCCAGAACCTAATCCAGGATTGCTCCTCTTCTCTATGGCCTTGAACATCTAGATACCTGTAGATGTAATCACTCAATTTTCTAATATTTTCTTGGCAGATATGAGAAAAAAATCTATATTAAGTGAGGTTCAATCTCCGAGGTGAGACAGAAAATAGGGGTCCTTGATCTCCAGCATCCTCTAAAGACCCATACAATCTAATATAAAAGGGATATCTTAAAGGTCTTTATTTCACGCAGTTATGCTTAATTCAGTTGAACCATAAATTCCACCTGGAACACGGTCTGTACACAACCTCAGAAACAGTCCCTAGGAGTAGTGTTCACATAAGCCATAGATTGTGTCATAAAAATGATCATGTTGAGGATGTATCCTGAACAAAGGAAGATTTATAAATGAAAACTATTAAAAAGAAAAAGCTTCCCTATCACATTGAGCTTTGGACACCAGCAGCCTCTAGGCACAGAACCATCTGGCTCCTCAAAGGTCTCCCAAACCCATGGCCAAAGCTACCTAGTCACACCTGCATCTGATGGCCCAAGGAACTAAAGACATCTGAAACTTCAGAGGACAGGAAAGGCTATTCCAAATCTCAAAGCATGACCCACAAATTGACAGCCTTTCAAGATATAACAAGGGACATGCAAACAAAAGAGGAGCCAGGGGAGGAGAGGGCCCAGACAGGAAGGAATTGGTGACATCCTTGAAGACACACGGGAAGATAGTGGATGAAGCAGCAAGGCAGGAATGAAGTAAAGGGACTTTGAAGATGGGTGAGGCAGGGATAGGTGATCTTGTATGAAGTGCTGAGATCGGTACTAAAGCTGATAGTGGAGCCCTACAATTCAGTTATTGCTAATATTCAGACTTTTGGTAGACACTTTTGTACATTTTTTGAAGGCCTTAGATGTTCACTTATAATTCTTTGTAGCCTTTAGTGCACCTAACAACTACTTTTTTTTTTTTTTTTTGAGTAAACTTTCTTGAGAAACTATAAGATGAAAAGTGTGGTCCCTGTCCTCAAGAGGCTCCCAGTCTGGAGGGCAGAATACAAAAGATAAAGGCTCTGTTCAAAGAGGGTATTGACCAAAGGGGAACAAGGAAAATCTTCCCTTGAACTGAATTTTGAGTTAGCTAAGCAAAGAAAAGGTACTCCCATGATGGGTACTCAAATAATATTTGTTAATTAATTTCAGCTCATTTTTATATGTGCTGATTATCTGGAATATCACTTAAGGACTAGGATCGGTTCTATTGACTTTATTTTTATTATTGTCCATTTAAAAAAACAAATTTATCAATTTTAGTGGTCAGGGGTAGAATCTGAAAATAATACTGCATCTTTACTTTGGCTGGGGTGGGGACATACACTCATAATTTTTCCAATTACAAGGCATCTTCTTGTTGTATTTATTTCATAGCAAAAAGTTTTTAAAATCTTCAAAAAGAGCACATTTTGCTCACTTGAAATATGTGTGTATATTTTAGCATAAAATACACTTGGCAGAGCCTAACATAATTGGATGGCTACACCTTGCAAAAACTTGATTTCTTTTTAATCAAATTTTTAGAACCATGCTGGATTTCTTGCCAGTGCTGCAATAGTAAGCAATAAATACATCATTAGATCAATGGTGGTCTGATGATGGATTACTCAAAAGATAGTTCCAGCCAAGAAGAGTAAGACCAGAAATCTCATTGTGCAAAGATTAATAAAATATTGTTTAAAACATAGATACCAAGTTAATATAACAGGAAAGAAAACACTACAAAATAGAACAGAACGGCCATGGGTTTATGATGTAGTGATATTGATCATGGATTTTCCTAAGTACTCAAGAGCAGCCACACTATTATATATGCCTCTGATTAGACCCGGAGATGAGAAGGAAAACGTTACATAAAAAAGGAACTAACCAGGGGAAGGCCTGCTGCTATAATAAATTATTTAAAGCAAGCAGGGTGAGTGAGTTGTGAAGACAATATAAAACAGAATCAATGCCCCCAAGAAACCCCAAACCATTCGCACCTCTATAAATTTCTTACCGCCCTGCCTAGCGTTTTACTAGAGGTATTTCTTTCCCACATGTTCCCCATCCCACTTCCATTCCTGACCCTTCACTTTTGGCCCAATTCTCTTCTCAGAGCTTAACATTTGTTTTTCTTGTGAAACCCAGGATCTGCTGTCTTCGGTTACGTTTTTCAGCTTGTATTAGGAGTGTCTGTGAGGCCACAGATGAGAGCATCTGTCACTTCATTCATCTGGATCTTAAATTTCCCACTGACACTATAAGCTGGGATATCTAATATGATACACATATCAACATGACTTCAATATCAACCTTCACCTTTTTCTTTTCTTTTTTTTAAACCGCTATTTCATTAAATCCACAAAGCTAAAGCTAGAGTAAAACTTCTCTAGCTCAAATGACTGCTTTCTATTAGGAGATATTAGTAGACCCAAAAATTTACAGCGAAGGAAGGAACTTGAAGGAATATTTTGAAGGCAGGATTGTTAAAATGGATAATATTTAAGTATTAGGAGAAGTCAAAACAGATTGACTTGAAAAGTGGATTTTTTATAAGTTGACTTCACCATGGGAATAAGGATAAGGAAAGAAGGGTCAAAAACTTGAAAAGAATTTGTCAAATCAAAGTTAGATACCAGAAGTATGCCATGGCCAAAAAAAAAAAAAAAGTTAAAATTGTTGCATAGAAGCAATGACCTATGGCCCAGTTTCAAGAAAAGCAGCAATTCACTGAAGTTTTTTTTTTTTTTTTTTTTTTTAAACTAGGCTCAAATCAGGGCCATTGTGTGGTCAGAGACTGTGGTATACCTCAGGCTTTTCAACTTTTCTAAGCCTATCAGATCATGCAGAAGCTGGGCAAATAAAATATAAGTAATTCTATTTTGCCAGTGTGAAAACATTCTAGGCAGCATGACAATAGACAAACCAGTACAAGGTTAAAATACAATTCCAAAAAATTCACACAAGGTTTTGCTCCTATTGGACTCTGGGACCTTTAGCAAATTATTTGCCTCTCTAGGTCAAGGTTGGCTGATTAAGGTCAGGGTCATTGAACCAATTATCATATATGGTGGTTAACTTTAACAGTTTTTAAGAAAACTGTGACAAGGTCATATCGATATGAAAAAACTGAAAGAAAAGAGTAAAAAAACATAGATGATATGGTATAAATGACTAAGCATAACCCTATCTTATCACCGCAATGCTAAATAAAAAACAGTTCAAAACATAAAGCCAACTTCTCAGCTACTGGTGTCATATTTGAATATGAAAGACAGGATCTAAATATTATCCTTTTGTGGCTGCTGTTTG
Organism: Sciurus vulgaris; assembly: GCF_902686455.1. NCBI lineage: Eukaryota > Metazoa > Chordata > Mammalia > Rodentia > Sciuridae > Sciurus > Sciurus vulgaris. The sequence goes on from NC_136466.1 coordinate 57,219,656, forward strand.
CTCATCTGGAACAAAGTGGAAAAAAATCAGTGTCCTCAAAGGATTGTTAAGATAAGTGACCTATCAACACGCTTGCCAAGAGCTTCTTTAAACAGAAATTGCTCCATGAAAGTCCCAGTGATGATCCAATGGTCTGGAACAATTCAAGTTCAATGCTCTGGCCCACATCCTTTTGTCATCAGGGAAGTAAATATTCTGAGCACCTTTGACCTCTGAGAAGTCATTTAGTATTTTAGGTACTAGAATGGTAAGAAAGAGGGAAGGGCGGCTTTAACAGATCCATTCTCTTTCATATCTTATTTAGGAGTCTTTTATGGAGAATTGTACATATCATTCTGAAATGGGAAAATAGGATCCAGATGTCAATATCAAATGATAAATAAAAAACTGACAATAATTAATAAATGAAAATTCACACTGATTTCACTGAAAAGAGAAGTAACAACAAATTCTCAACCCATCTCTCTCTGATAATAAGAAATCCCACCCAATTAATTAGACAAATACTTCAAAATACTTCTAAGTGACTTTCAGAAGATGAGTATGCCTAGTCATTTGCAGTGGTGCACACCTGTAATCCCAGCAGCTTGGGAGGATGAGACAGGAGAAACCCAAGTTCAAAATCAGCCTCAGCAACTTAGCAAGGCCCTAAGCAACTCAATGAGACCCTGTCTCTAAAAAAAAAAAAAAAAAAAAAAAAAAAAGAAGCTGGGGATGTGGTTCAATGTTAAGTTCCTCTGAGTTCAATCCCTGGTAACGGAAAAAGAAAAAGATGAGTATCCTTGGGCTCTTAGGTGGGTGGCCTGGGACAATCTGCTGGCTAACAACAGAGCAGCGGTAGCTTCCCAAGGAGACCCCTGATATGTAAGTCTGCATTAGCTCAGCTGAAGTGTGCAGTTTGGTTCTTGCCTCCAGCCTGCAATGACTCTTTTAAAAAAGAAAGGTGCATTGTCTCCTACCTTCCAAGGAGAAATGTCTGACAAGGTGTACTACGGCTGGCCAAATCATTCCACAACTTCCCAGAAACCAGGAGTGGGAGTTGGTGGTAGAGGGGACAAGATTAGGAAGGGATCTTAAACTACCTTGCTTCCTAAGACAAACTTCCTTAAAATTGGAAAGGAATAGCTGAGGTTTCCAAAACTACTCTAAACACTGGACAAAAGGGGCCCATTGTTGAGGAAAGAGAGTTAATGTATTACCTATAAATTTCACAAGGCCAGTAAACACCACCTGGAAATTTCTGAACAATTATTTGTTAAATCAATTCACAACCTATGTTCTTTAACATCACAGAACACCACTCCAGTGTTTCTTGAGTCCCCTGAGGGAATCCCTGGTGTCAGAATCATATGGAGGTAACTATTGAAAATGCAGATTCCCAAGCACCATCCTAGACCCAGAATTGAATCCCAAAGACTAGAGTCCAGTCTAAGAACTAAATTTCTAAGGAGCAACCCAGTTGATTTGGATGATTCATATCAAGGCAGGAGAATTACAGTGTCTATATAGCTCATCAGAAATTTAGATATGCATATATTAGACATTTGTGTATTTGCCCCCAAATAAGTATATACACCAAAGAAGTGAAGACAATACTTCTTGTGATGAGTTCCTAAAACCATTCCAGTTTATTCTGCCCACACATAATGATAACCATTATTAAAATGTAATTATGAGCATAAAATTATTGTGAAAAATATTAACTATGCTTTTTAAAAATGCTGCCTTTATTGTCACCCAAAGTAATTGTGCTATTAAAGGAATTTATAGTTTTTTAAAATATCAGTCACTTGGCTGCAGGAACTTATTAAGCTGTTATATTCCTCCCATACCCTTTTAGTCACCAGAATTTTTGTGATAAAACCTTTTTATTATTTTTAAACTATAAATTATGAAACATTGCTACTAGTGATTAGGCTGAATATGAATTTATGTCCAAGATATAAATTCCTTAAAAGCATGTTTCATTAGAATTACTAAGACAGTCTTAACTCCAGTCTCTGCAATAAAGCTCTATTTACTTCTATTAAAGTTTTTTGTTTTTTGTTTTTTTTTTTGGTGCAAAACAATTCAGTTTTAATGCATTCTCTTAAGAAGAAAAAGAAAACAGTTTCTGATATACACACTACTGCAAAGCAGTAAACCAGTGTTGCATGGTGATGTGACAAGCACCACATTTCTTTTTCTAGAGGGATTATTTTTTCTCCAATAAGCTCCCCCTCCCTGAAATCATGGCTACAATTATTTCACAAAACAGTTTGTCATTTCTAGAGATAATATTCCCTTCTTCCTTTCTCCCTCACTAAAACTGCAAGTTCAGGAAAAATAATGAGTGAAAATAGAATTTGAGAGGCAGGCTTTGTTTGTAGCATGTTGATTCTGCTAAAGGGTTGCCCCCCACTCACCCTCCACCCCAGTACTCTGACTCAAGTATACACATTATGTTTTAACAGATGGGAAGGCTGGCGGCTGCTGGGCTGTAAAACAGGAAGGCGAATCTGCACCTAGTGGTATTGAACTGAATGCTCGTAAAGTTCACGGACATAACACTGACCCAGACAGACTAGGCAGATGGAGACATGCTTACACATATACACCCACCATACACTCCACAGCTCCTAGGGCTCATCTCTGTGACCCTGGGAAAGTTCAAGGCTGCTTCCCCTTTACATATTTTTGCCACATCCACCTATTAATTGTACACATACACATATATATACAAGTATATATATATATATGAATGAATACATATATACGTATATCCACATACGCTTACACACATATAACTACATATGTCAACGTTTTGTGTATTTTTCAAAGATCTAAATAGTCCCAAGTTCTGGACCCCATTCTCTTTCTAGTGCTCTCAGTAAACTCTCATGTCAAATAAGAATGACAAGAAAATATTGTACTGGATTCTATTTAGTCAACAATAATATAAACTTCGTGTATGTAATTGCCCTCAGATAAACAAGCTGCTTATACCATTAAAAGTGAAAAAGAAAAATCTAATCCAGACCGAGTCACAAAGTGTCAGGTTTAACCTTGACTCCTCTGTTGTCAGTTCTTGCCACAACTTCATCACTTAAACACACAGGTGCTCAAACAAACGCCACCGGACCAGTTGGCGGACCCTTCCGCAGTATTGCCTTGGTCTCTCCTGAGCAGGGGCAGCATTAGACAGAGCGGCTCTTCCCCCGACACACACCCGGGTCCTAATTAAGTCCCTCAGACATATCTCGCGGGTGAATGTCTCCGGAGGTTCGAGCCCCTCAGGAGTGGCGCGGATTCAAGTGCTGATAGGAAGTAATTACTTTACAAAGTTTAACGTCCAGCAGCGCTGTCAATTCCTTTCCATCTGCAAAACACTGAAGCCCCTGCTTCAGTACCCGGCTGGTCACTCCATTTCTGGCGGCTGAAGACCCACCCCGAACACGAACGCTCGCTCAGCCTACGGATTCAGATACCGACGCCCGGCTACCCCGCCGCACCGGCTGGGGCGCCGGTTAATGTTGAGGCTCCAGTCCACACGCCATCTAGGAACTGCTGTCCGCACACCAGAGGGCACGGAAGCCGCCCCCCGCGCGGTGTCGCCGCCGCAGAGGGACAGGGGCGCGTCCGGACCTAATAATGGCAATTACGCCAAGTTGATGCGTACCCAGAATCGCGTTCGGGGCCGAGTTGGGATGCTTTGAAAACAAGAAGTTCGGGAGTGGGCATATTGGCACGGAGTAAATCCCGCACAGCCCTGATCTCCCACAGCTGCCACGCTCGGACTGACCGACCGACGAGCGCCAGGACGCGTCCGGTCTCCCGGTTCGCCGGCCGCCGAACGGCGCCGAGAGAAGCCGCTCGCCTGCGCGCGGGCACTCACCCTCCTTGCTGAGTCCTGATCGCAGACCGACGCCCCTTCTGCAGGTCCTCAGTTCCAAGTTGCCCCGAACCGGCTGTTTCCCACGTCCCAGCGGGCCGGGGCACATTGGATGTGGCCGGCGCCGCCAAGGGAGCACCGCAAGCCCGGCGGCCGCCCGGACTCAGCAGTCTCCGGAGCGCGCTGACAATTCGCGGACCTGATCAGCGAATGAGGCGGAACGCCGGGCAGAGCAGACCAGGCTCCGGAGGGAGGCGGGGCCGGGCCGTGAGAGGGGCGGAGCCAGACCCGGACCGGCCTCGCGGGGCGGAGCGTCAATCAACCCGTGACTGATGAAGCAGACAGCCAATCGTGATGGCGCTAGGACCTTGGACTACCGCGGGCTGTGCCTAGCACCAGTTCCCGCCCCGCAGCCACTATCCAATCGCCTGCGGCCGAAGGCTGTCTTGGGGTACGCACTGGCGGCGGCGAAGTTGGTTACTGCAAAGTGCGGTGTCTACTGGCCGGTTCTGCGTGGCTTGCTGCAGTGGGACTTGGACGCTTTAGGAGGGAGGCGACGGCCCCTGAAGCCCCCTAGCCGAGAGAGGTCGGGAGGCCCGGAAGACATCACGTGTCTGTGTGCTGTGGAGCGAGAAGCCCTACCGCAGCGAAGGCAGAGACCCGGTTGACAACGCTCGTACCTAGATCCTGCAAGAAGAGCGGAACTTGTCTGCTCTAAAGGAGCTCCTGCCGTGGGAGGGAACTAAGGACCCAAAGAAAGTGAGGCCCAGGACTGGCCACCCAGCCACTGATGGAAGACTGACCCGGAGACCGAGAGCTCCGGGCTCCCTGGAAAACGTTCTGATCTCGAGAGATCTGAAACACTCAAGCTTCAGAAATCTCACGGAAAGTTCAGTATAGGCCCTCCTCCTCCTCACCCTTGCTCTCACACCACTGTCGCAGGTAACCTTACCAGGTGCCTCCGTCCCTTCTTGCCTGCGCATGGTGTCCAGGGTACTAGCGCAGAGCGGGACACCAATAGTAGGCACCAGCGCTAGAAGGCGCCAGAATCTGCTAGACCCTCCCTCTCCCAGGATGACTGACCTTCAGAGTAGCATCCCCAGCGGTGACTTCTGTGACTGTCTTCTGGGTCCACCAGGATTCTGGAGGGACCGGAAACATCCATCTTTGTGGACAGGAAGCCGCAGAGGAGCCATACCTGTCCCACTGTGTGCTTCCACCCACTTCCATATCCCTGGCTGGGATGGAGACATGGAGTCATCTCAGAAAACAAATAAGAGGGCATTGGGATCCTGAGCTGTCTGGGTCACTTGTGGCAGAACAGCCCTGGAATATGGATTTTTTGGCTTTGCCCACCTAGCTATCCAGGTCTTTGCTGCTGCTCATTTTAAGCCCTCATTCTGGGTACAACACACATGTACACCTGCAAATGTAGAATCAAAAGTGGAGGGTTGGGTGCTCTTACTTTCCATTTGAGGCCTAAAATGTAAGCAAGCCCTGGACTAGAACTGCATTTGCCATAGATAGGCACCCAACCCATGTTAGTAGGCATGCAGGAATACAAGACAAGAAAGAGGCTAAGCTTCCTGGTGCCCTGACACCTGCAGATCCTGCTTCCCCATCCTTTTGCTTCCAGCTGAAGCCCTTCAGAGCATCCTCTCTTAGATCCCAGAAGTCCTGTAGAATTTAGTCTCTCAGTATAAGCAACTGTTAATCTGTGAGGGGTATTATTCAATGGCCATCCATAAGGTCCTGCATCACAGCTGACCTCTCACAGGAAGGTTCTAATAAGGTTCTAATAAGGTCACCAGGGAGAAGGAAGGCAAAGGACTGATCTGTGACTGGGAAGCAGATGGCCCTGTGGTAAGGGAAGGCTACAGCTCTTTGATGAACTCTGGCCTGGGTTGAGTTTCAACCCTGTTTCCTCTAATCCCCTTCTCAGTGGGAGAAGGTCCATAGGTAGTCTATCAGAAGGGCAAGAATAGGGCCTGGTTTACCTAGTGAACCAAAGGTCTGGTACAGATGAGGAAGACCATCCTTATTAATTTCTAAGGATTATTCAGTATGCTCCTGTATAGCTGAGGAGAAAGACCCTTGCCCACAAAGACTCAGATATAGACCACATGAATGAAATATACATTGGGCAAGGTTGGGATGAGTTGGGATGTGGTAACAGGGCTGGAAGTTCCAGACAGGAGAGAAGGCTTAGGAGAAGACATTACTCCTTATCCTGGTTCTAGCAGTATGTTAGCTGTCCATAATTGTGACAAAATACCTGAGAAAATCAACTTAAAGGAAGAAAAGTTTATTTTGGCTTCCACCTTCAGAGGTTTCAGTCCATCATCACTTGGCCTCTTTTGGTCAGTGGCAGCACAATACTTCATGGTGGGAGCATGGGACAGAAAAAGGTTGCTTGCATCATGGTACCCAGGAGGCAAAGAAAGAGGAAGAGATCGGCTTCCCAATATCTCCTTCAAGGGCAACCCCCAATGGAATAAACCCTTAAAGTAGGCCTCACCTGCTTAAGGTTCTATTACCTGCCAATAGTGCCTGCCAGAGGCTGGGGAACAACCCTTTAACACATAGGCCTTTAGGGGACATTCAAGAAAAACCTCACTTTGATTTGTTTTTAAAATTGTGCTTTTCTGTTTTTTTTTTTTTGTTGTTGTTGTTGTTGTTGTTGTTTTCATAAACCCCTATAACTCTCCACATGAAGCATCATCCTTGATTGGAATTCTCAGGAAATTCTCATGGGAAAAAATATATTTCTTTGGATTTTCCTCTCTATACTCCTGGACTCCTGGATGAACTAGAGAAGAAGTTTGCCAGAAGTGCTTATCATTTTCACATCCTGTGAAGGTTTTTCACAGATACTAATGATTATTTTACAAATCACCTTGTTAATTGGAGTCAAAAACTGGCTGATGACTGAACTTACCGAAGTATTTACATTAGATGATGGGAAAAGGAAATTTCCTTTGTGAAATAAGTTAGAATTTAACAAGTGATTTTCATGTCCCAATTTCTAAGGTTTTCCACTTGTTTCATACAGACAGGTCCATCCATGGTTCTTTGCCAAGTAGCAGGTTTCATTTTCTCCTGTAGAGTACATGACAGAAAATACAGCACATTTGGGCTACATTCATATTTCTACACCTTTTGTTGTAATTGGTTTTCGACGAAAGCTCATCACTAGGACACAAGGCTTACATTCCTTTGATTGCAATCTTTTTATTTTTTCAGGGCCCAGGACCGAACCCAGCACTTTATGCATGCTAGGCAAGTACTCTCCCACTGAGCTAAATCCCTAACCCCAGTTGTAATCTTTTGAGTTTGGGTCATCTTTATATTCTACAGGGGAAAATGAGATCTGCTCCTGAGATCTCACACTAATACCATCTGTATGAAACAAACAGAAAACCATGAAAAAATGAATGTGAAAGTTACTTTCTTACTTCCAACCTTGCATGAAAGGAAATTTCTTTCACTCAAATGGATGAGGAAGTTTGTGGAATGCCTTAAGGATGAAAAGACTCAGGTGGAACCATGGAAACAGGGCTGGTTCCTTTGTGGATGATAAACAAAGTTACCTTCAGGTGCTGTCACCCCTCTCCAACAATAAAACAATTACTTTAGAACCTTCTCAATTTGATGTGTTCTAATCTGAGCAGCTATAGTGGTAAGCACTTCTCAAAGTGATCTAGTTTCCTTTTGCCCTTGTTTCCTTGGCCAACACTAGTGGCAGAATTGGCCTACTTCATTTAGTTGCTCAAGGGGACCCCATGACAAGTTACAAAGCACCGTAAGTGCATTGTGCTTATAATAAAACTGCTGAAAAGGAGGAGAAAGTGAGGTTGAGATGGGAACATAGTGTGCTCTGAACAGTTCTTCATATGTTCAATTTCCACCTATTTCAATCATTGAATTCTTGACTTCCATAAACAGAAATGAGGAAAAAGGGCCCTTCACTATCCTTCTTCAATTACCAAGTGGAAGCTGTTAATGGGAATGGGTCACCAAAATAAGAGTTACAAAAGCAAACAACACAGAGTTGAGGAAAATTTTACCTAAGTGAATAGTATTTTTTTCCCTCTACCAATTCTACCACCTCTCTAAACGTAGATTTGCTTTTTAAATTTTTTACGACTTGAACAGATTGCGCTAAAGATCTTAGCAAAGAAATGCAGAAATTTATAATTTCCTGAGTATGGTGGCATACATCTGTAATTCCAGCAACTCAGGAGGCTGAGGCAGGAGGATCACAAATTTGAGGCCAGTCTCGGCAAATTGGCAAGACCTTGTCTCAATAAAATGGACTGGGTCGTGGCTCGATGGTAGAGGACCTCTGGGTTCAGTCACCAGTACAAAGAAAGAAAGAAAGAAAGGGGAGAGGGGAAGAGAGGGAGGGAGGAAAGAAAGAAAAAATAAAAAGAAGAAAAAAGGGAAATTTATTTCTAAATTGCTGTCAGAAGCTACAGGTTCTAATACCAGCTTTGCTATGAATTCATTCTGAGACCCTGTGCAAGTCATTAATCTTTCATATCATAGTTTCTCATCTATGACACTGCAGTGATACTTCTGACCAGTTTTGGAGATGGGAGAGATAACTAATGAAAAGGCACTTTGAAATCTTAATTGATGCATAGACTACAAAATATCATGTAGGTGTTTTTTGGCAAACTGAAGTATGGTGTTAGTTTGTATACAGCAACTAGGAGATATTTTTATAGCAGAGAAATTTTTCTGGCACAATATCTGTAGCCAGTATGACACCATCCACAAAACAATGCTATTTCATTACCTTCGAATGCCAAAGCAACTTCCCCATTGAGAGTTACACTGCCACAGGTCCAGCTAAGTTAAAATGTGCTAACAGAAATGGGTAGGGAAGGGCAATTTTTCCGCAAAAATTTTGGATTTCATCATACATACCCTGGAAGAAAAACTACATTGAATTTCTTAAGAATTGATGCCACTGAAGACAATCTTGATAGAAGACTACAGTGACCTTGGTAAATGATAGCTGGACATAAAACTAGACAAACTGTCTAGAAATCCACCACAAGGGACTTCAAAAAATACTCTAGTTTTATAAAATTTCATAATAAAATGAATAGTCCTGATGGACTAGACAGCCCTTTGGAAAGGGAGGATCATGTGCTGGGTGGGGCGGGCCGGGGGAGGCCACAGGGGTGGTAGGAATAGACTGTTTTGTGGGTTCTCCAGAACAACAGAAGCAATAGGATATACATATGTATATTCTACATATGGATATGAGGAGGAATTGGCTCACTTGATTCTAGAGACTGAGAATCCCCACAATTTGCCATCTCCAACCTGGAAACTCTTCAGTGATTTAACACCTGTCCAAGAGTGAAGCCCTAAGAACCAGGTGAGCAGATAGGATGGTGTAAATCCCAGAAAATTACTAATGTTTCAGTTAAGCAGGCAGAGAGGAAGCCAAGGGCTGAATTCCTACTTCCTCTGCCTTTTTGTTCTATTCAAGGCCTCAACAAATTGAATGAAGCCCACCCAAATTGGGGAAGGCAATCTGCTTTACTGACTCCTCCTGTTTAAATGCTAATCTCATTCAGAAACACCCACACATCCAGAAATAATATTTAATCTGGGCATGCCATTGCATAGTCAAGTTGACACTAAAAATTAACCATCACAAATACAATAAAAACAGGAGGAAGTTCTCAATGTGTAAAGAGTATGGGCTTTGGACAAGTGAGACCTTGGACAAGTAGTTTAGCTTCTCTAAATCAAATGGAGTGGGTGTGGAGGTGATTAGGTTTGTCTCATGAGATTATGAAGCTCAAATGAGAGCCTAGCATAGGATCTGGCTTATAGAAGACTACTACTAATAATCCCTCATATTTATTGAGCACTTACTATGTGCCATGCTCTGTTTTAACCTTTTACATTTAATGATTTAATTGATCCTTATGATAAGCTTATTATATTGCTGCCATCTCTTCCTTAGAGTTCCTATCTAAGTTGAAGGACTATTCAGGAAATAATATCTTTCTATGTACTACAAGTCAAAAGTCTCTTTTTATATAGGAACTAGAGATATCCTAGGGAAATTATTTTTCTATGGGCATCCTCTTTCTTGAACACATTAAGAATGAAAAGGCCATCTTCACTATCATTGCTGTGCTTTTGTGTGGGAAGAGCTAATTCACCCCTTTCTCGATACCTCAGGAGCCAGATGCATTAGGTGCTTAGTAGCACATATATCACAATAAAGCCAAGTAGGGACTTAGAATTTGGGACAAAGAGGGCAATAAAAAATAAGTGGTGCTTTAAAACCTCAAATCATCTTCCAAGTCTCATTGTAAGCTCCTAAAATATTTGGGCTTTTAAACCGTGTACTCATCAACTGGATTTTAGACTTTGTGGGAATTAGTTCCCTTGAGGAAGCAGTATTGGAATAACTGGCCAGCCAAAAAGTGAAAAAAAAAAAAAAGTGGATTATCCCTTTGAAATGAATCGTATCATTAGTTATTATGAATACCCCAATTATGACAGATTCACATGTAAGTATGCCAGGGAAAAGTAGCTATGAGCTATAATACACAAAATTGTTTATTACCCAAGAGAATCTAGGTGCTAATGTGGATGGTATTGCATCTGTGAAATTCTGAAACCCACAAAGGATTTGAAGATATAAAGCCAAATAAAACATAATACAGAGGAAAATGATTTTGATTATGTAACATTTATATATAGCATTTCATTTTACATTTTCAAATTGCTTTCCAGTCATTGGTTTATTCTTCATGCACACCTGGGGAGTACATCCATGCAGTTATCCTTTGTTCATAGCTGAAGGAACTGAGACCAAAAGAGGCAAGGTGTTTAGTCCAAGAGCACCAAAGGGGCAGGGTAAGAAATCATTCATTCATTCAATCATGCACCTATTCAGCACTACTCTTGGCAGAACGCCAGCGTCTGGGTGGTGGCAGTGCACACGGATGGGTACTCTCTACTGACCTCTGCCTTACAAAACTTGTTATCTGCTGGGGCAATAAGTGGTTTATCATTTAGGAATGTTCCAGACCCCAGGGACCAAGATTCAGAGAAGGTGAGAGTTTGCTAAGCTTCCTGTAGGCAGTGGGATTCAAGACCCTTTGAGGGTGAGTTAGACTTTTGACAAATGGAGGCCATGGGTGGGAGGTGGGAATGACACAGAGACATGAAGGTAGCCAAATTCAAGGCATCCTGGAGAATGTCTGACTATAGCACAGCAGTTATAAGGAAAGGGCTGGAGAGGAGGAGGAGGAGCAGGTTTTCCAGGTCACTGAATGCCCAGCTGGTACTGGAGGTTGGACTCATCTCTGACTTCTCACATTCACTCATTATTCTACATGTGTCATATGAAGTGCTTAGTCTACAGTATTTTCCCACTCATGGGCTTTTCTAAAGTTTACATCACTCTAAAAAGATACATGTTATTACTCATCCTTTAGTGGATAAACAAAGCTGGTACACTTGGAGGTTGAGACTTGTGCACTAGATTATATAGCTTATAACCGGCAGATGTAGTATTCATAAACAGGACCCCTTCCTTCTGCCTGAAGACAATGGAAAGAACAGATGCAGATTCTGGATAGTGTACTCTGGATATCTATCCAATAATGTGCCCCTCACTGTAGCTAACTATCTTCCCAGAAATAGTGAGGCACATAGAGGGAAATAAAATTAACTCCTTAGCATATAGGTTATTTTTGTCTAAAGGCAGTTCTGGGTTAAAAAGAAAGACAAAGGGTATTTTCCATTATATTTCTGCCCTCCAATTACAACAAATATTGTCATTTTGATGACCTTGGTCTTATGGGTATCTTTGATACATTCTGCTCTCAGTCTTTCCACTAAGACAATCGCTGTCTAGAGTGGTCAGTTAGTCCCTAAAACTTTCCACTTAGCCCTGCAATCTAAACCATGTATCTTAGTGCCCTATGAGGTCTCTATGTCAGCTTGAAGTGTTGCCCATCAAGAAATAGCTTTTTCACCAGGTTCAGGCTACTAATTAGCATTTTTTATGTTTAATCATCAAAACTAAAATACAAGTGAGAAGAGTACTGTCGTTAAACCAAAAATATTTAGAATGGAAACAGATTGCTTATTTAAATATTTCCACAAGAAAATAGAGACTCTAAGGAGGTGGGTGGTTTCTTAGGTGACATAAAAATGAAAACAGAAAATTTTAATGTTTGTTAAATAGGGTGCTTCTCATTGATCAGGTTTTGAGGAATAATATTTTTTGGAAAATTCCTGTCCACGATCAGTGAGAAAAGTCTTTTCTCTAGAGCAAATATCTGCCACAAATGTTGGGCTATTGTTGACCAATTGTCTACATAAAGACAATTGGGAAACCACCAAAATGGGGAATTTTGAAATCTGAAATTCAATATGCAACATTTTCCTTATCTCTCAATCCTCCAGTGTCTTGTTTGACTCTCTGCAGACTGTATACTCCAGGTCATGGAGATTCCCAAGTAAACGGTTGAGTGGTTTTTTCTTCTTTTTCTTTTATTTTTTTTAGGAAGTTGAAAGAGAGAAAGCAAAGTTAACATGTACATGTGATTAAGTTTCAGATAAGAGCTTAAGGTTCCCCCTTGAAAGATATGAAAAATAAGCTTTAGGCCAAAAAGTTGAAGCTACTGCTGCCCTATCTTTAAAATGCCACAACCCTTTTCTCTGATTTCAAGGAGAGCAATGAGGTAAACAGAGACAGACTATGTTTCACTGAAGAAGATAGAATGAATTAATGATTCCTCAACTTCTAGATTTGTAAAGCAAAGAAACATTTACATTGAGATATTGGGAAACAGAACTTTGAAAATCTCAAAGGAAATCATATAATTTATTGTAATCATTTGCATGTCCTTACAGGGGAAAAATCCAGCATGCACACTTCTGGGGGTTTTCCATATTGATGGACAAAAGTGTTAAGGATACTTAAGTGAATCCCATTGAAAGCCTGTATTAGTACTAATTTCTTCAGACTACTGAAATGACGCCTATGTGGCTCTTTCTCCCACTCAAATGTTCAGCAAAAATGCTGAGATTCTCAAAGATTACTGAGGTAGAAATATGCTGGAATTAACCTATTTTTAAAACAATAACTGTGCATAATAGATAATTTCCCCAACCAATGAGGCTCACTGCACTGAAGCTCTTTCCACCAGAGCTTCTGAATTCTGATCAGGGTCTAATAGCTGTTGCAAGCAGGAAAATGTTTCATGAGAAGTAAAATTGGCATTTAATTTGCCAGCTGCTGAAAGCCAGTCTAGGCGTCCCCAGGAAAGTGGCATGTCAGCTGACCAAACCCTGGGAGTCTATGGGGAGGTTGATGATCTTGCCCTGACTCAAGGGACCCAAGGCAACACCATAGGCATCTCAAGGGACTATTGCAACCTCCACACAAGCACTATATTATTATCCACAAAGACTAGTACTCAAAAAAATATTTGTTTAATAGAATTTAATTGTTACCAAGTCCTGAGCTTAACCAAAGAAATCAGTTGCCTTGGGACTACAACCTAAACCCTTAGGGACCCAAAGAGGAAAGAGCATTGTCAAGGTCAACTGGCCCAGAAAGGTCCTTGCTTAGGGTGCATGGCTCACATCAACTATTGTGAGTGTCAAGGCACTAATTCTCATTCAGAGTCACAGAAACCATTTAATTGTAAATGAATTGACATATGTAAAATGGACCTGGCACTTTAAAATATGTGACCCTTTCAAAGCAAAACGGAAAAGAAGAAAAAAACATATTTGTTTTCTGCCTTATTTTTTTCAAGAAGCTGAATGGATACCATAAATGAGCCCTTAGTTGTGGGTCAATATCCTTGCAAGACCTGCCCCTAATTCCAGGTTTAGGTATTCCTTCCCTGATCCCCATTCTCATCCTTTCCCAATGTGAAAGAGGCGTGAAGGTGTCATTTTGACCACATATTCTTTCAGTCAAATAGAAGAAATGAGAAAAAGCTCAATGTTACTATTCAGGACTTATCAATAAACTAGAAAACAACTCAGGCTTAACATCAAGAGTGGGTGAGTAGTGTCAGCTTAAAGACTTGTGTGAACATGCACATATGTTTTCTAAGAATATTTTTCAGATGAGTATATTTATAGGTATAATCTCTAATTGCATTATAAAAGATACATAACAGATTAGCAAATTTATTTTGGGGCTATTTTATGTATTTATTTACTGCCATTATTGGCCATGTCTTTCCTGTGACTGCAGACTACATCTGTTTATTAGTCTTGGTGGTGAGGGGGAATTGCTGTACTTTGGGGTTGGGAAAAGATCTTTGAAATGATGACAAAGGTTACAGGAGGCCTATGAAGTGTTTATTTTCATATTTGTCTCATTTTAAAAGGCTGTGACTAGAGCTTCATACCTGTCTAATAAGTATTCCTGTAACATTTTTATGTTTGCTGAGTGATTTACAGTCCCCCATTAGTCTTCATAATCACCCTTGGAGGGTGGGTCAGTATTACCGCCAACAGTTTACATATGAGGAAATTTAAGACACAAAGGGATTATGTGATTTGTACAAGGTCACCCAGCATACAAGCCTAGATAATAAAAGATGACTGCAAAGCTCTTTCCAAATAAAAAGTGCTTAGAAATGTTAGGTGGTATTAGTGGGTATGATCCTAGGATGGGTAAAACACTCTCTAGGGGTAAGGTCACATATATTCTCTATAAGATTAATTTTTTTAACCTTGCAGTGGCTTTTGAAATAGTTATTTTTAAACCTGGTTATGTATGAGAAATGTTCCCAAAGTTTTTAGAACATGAGAGTACCTGGGCCCTTATGTAACCCACAAAATCATAATCTGGGTGATGGGGCCTAGATCATTTATGTCTTAAAAAACTCCATGGGGGATTCTGATCCTCAGTCAGAATCAAGAACCTGTACTCTAGACTACAGTAATAACCCCAATCAAGCCAACAGCAACCACGAAACATGGTTTGGGGTTATTTCTGGGTCCACTTTAATGTTTTTATTCTGAGTATCTTGTGTTTCTTTATAATCCACATAGTAAGAACCTATAGTACCCACCCATTCATCCATCTGTCAAACATGTGTTGAATGCTTGCTATGTGGAGATTTCAGAGTGATCTTTGCCACAAGGAATTTATAATCAAGTGGCTAAACCAACCAACCAATCAACTAACCAACCAAATACATATTAAATGATAATCAGAATGTAAAATCCCAGTGTTAGGTAGGCATTATTCATATAAGTGGAAACAATTCAAATGTTCATCAACTAATAAATGAATAAATGCAGTAAAACAATACAATGAACTACTATGTGACAATAAAATGGAATGAAGCACTCATACATGCTACAACATGAATGAATCTTAAAATCATTATGCTGAGTGAAAAAAAAATCAGTCACAAAAGGTCACATATTATATGATTCCATTTTTATGAAATATCCTGAATAGGGACATATATAGAGAAAGAAAATAGCTGAGAGGTTTCTGGGGGCTGGAGAAGGTTGAATGAAAATGGGGAGTGACTTTTAATAGTGTCTCGTTTCTTTTGGGGGTGATGAAAATGTTCAAAATTAATTGTGAAAATGGCACAGCTCTGTTGACTATACTAAAAACTGTTAAATTGTGTACTTCAAATGAGTAAATCATTTTGTCTGGGAATTATATCTCTCAATAAGATAGATAGATAGATCAAGCTATACAAACTTGGAGGAAGGAGTCATTAATTAATTTGGATTTTTTAACAAGTGGCAGAAAATTTCCTGAAGGAAATAGCCTTTGAGATGAGTCAAAAAAGGTGATTTTTTTTTTTTTTTTTTTTTTTTTTTGAGATGCCCAGGATGGAAGGAGAAAAGTCATGCTCAAAGATACAGTCAGTGATGGTGCTTTCATGCAATATCTGCAATAGAGATACAGCTTAGGATAATGAAGGGTATAGTAAATGGGGTTAGATGTAGGGCTTTTACTGCCATAGGTTGTTTTTCATTTTGCCCTGAGTGTTTATGAATGGCCTGATCAGACATGTGATTTAGAGATGGTCATGAAGATGGTACTCTCTGAAGATGGTATGAAAGGGCAGTGAGCAAGAAAGACCATTTAGGAAGCAAGGCTATTGAAATGTGTAGGAGAAAAATAATGAAGCTTAACTATGACAATAGCAGTGAGGATTGAAACAAGGAGACAGAAAGAAGACAGTTAAGAAACAGAATCATAGAACATTGATAATGGAGAGGAAGTGAGGAAGTACAGGATATGTATAGACCAGTTTGAGACCACACAAAGGCTTGAGTCCTTTTTTGATTTGCTAGTTTGCATCCAAATGCAGCCCAGTGTGAGGGCACACACCTGTAATCTCAATGACTTGGTAGACTGAAGTAGGAGGATCACAAGTTTGAGGTCAGCCTCAGCAACTTAGCCAGATCCTGTCTCAAAATAAAAATAAAAAAGACAGGGGATGAATAAATTAAAAAAAAAAAAAAAAAAGACAGGGGATGTAGCTCAGTGGTAAAGCACTCCTGGATTCCACTTCTGGTACCAAAAAAAAAAAAAAAAAAAAAAAAAAAAAAAATCATAATGTAAAAACTATTATTTAAATGACACCTAGCTGCCAGATTGTATTTCTTTAACACCTTATTGACAAGGATTTGATTACAGAGAACTGTAAATTTCTTAACAAAGGAATGTGTATTGTCAATCAAGGGTGGACTGAAGAGAGAAATACTGTCCTACCATTCTGTGAGTACTTTCATAGCAGACCTTCCCTTGTTGAAGATGAAGCTCTAATTTATGGCCTGTTCTAAATGACTAAGTATTTACCTCTTGCTCAGACAGCTTCCCTAGAAACACTTCCTTTGGTGTGAGCAACTTGGATTTACTGCCAGGGCAACGCCTCCCATCCAACGCCCACACTGCCTCTTGACTTGGTCCTAACCAGCAGGTGTTCATGAGTAGCATTTTGTTTTGATTCTAAAAAGAGTGCAGCTTTTGAAAAGCATATGTTGATTGTATCATACATTTTAACTTTCACTTACAAGTGTTCTTTCTGATAGGCAAGATCTGAAACCATGGAATCTCAAAGGGTAAGGGAGACAAAGACTACCTTTTCTCTTAATCATTTAAGGTTGCACCTGTGTTTCCCATTAGAAGGAGGGGCAGCCAGATTCTGGGCAAGGTCAAAATAGAAACGGCCTCTCCCAGGGCACACTAGTATACTCCCTGAGGATCTGTTAAGGCCTCCTTTGTGGGCTTTGGAAAGTGTTGCAATGATGCTGCCTGCTGCTATCAGAATTTGAGACAGTGTCCCTGACAAGTGCCTTTTAGGAGTTTACCAAGCAGATAACACCACTCACTGAGATGTGCTTATCTGTGCCTGTCAGTAAACAATGACTATGACATGGTTCAATCACAGTTGTTAGTGGAGCTAATTACAATAGTCTTAGGGAAGAAGCCCAGTAGCCACCTTCAAGGAACTTGCATCAAAGGCTCAAACAGGGGCCTTACACGAAGCAGTGAAAACCCATTGTGCAAACTTTAAACAACATTTGTATGCAACTCTGAACATGGATCCATCTCCATCCACAGTTGGTGAGGGATTTTGTCTAAAGAGAATCACCAAAGGGAGAAGGAAAGGGATACCTAAAGTCAGAAGGGTAAATGTTTTTGATTAAATAAGAGCAAAAGTGGGTATTTATAGCTAAACTATGGAACCAACCTAGGTGCCCTTCAACAGATGAATGGATAAAGAAACTGTGGTTTCTTTACACAATGAAATATTACTCAATCTTAAAGAAGAATGAAATTATGGCATTTGCTGGTAAATGGATGGAACTGGAGAATATTATGCTAAGTGAAATCAGCCAATCCCAAAGGACCAAAGGCTGAATGTTTTCTCTGATATGCAGATGCTAATTCACAATAAGGGTTGGGGAAGAATAGTGGTATTTTGTACTAAATAGAGGGGAGTGAAGGGAGAGGATGGGGCACGGGGGTAGGAATGATAGTAGAATGAATCGGACATTATTACCCTATGTGCATTATGATTACAAGTGTAACTCTACATCATGTACAACCAGATGAATGAAAAGTTATATGATGTGTCCAAATGCATTCTACCATCATGTATAACTAATTACAACAAATTTTTAAAAAGTGGGTATTTATTTTTCTTTGGACTGCCTTTGACTCAATGCATGACCTTGTAAAGGTTATTTCTTCTTGCTGGGCTTTACCGTTCTCATCTCACAATTAAGGATAATAATGCCAATCCTATTTATATCACAGGATTACCGAAAGAATAAAATAAAAATTATATTTAAAAATAGAGATGGGGGAAAATAGAAAATGTATACAATTTTATGCAGTGTAACATTTCTCTTAGTACACCTCTTATTTAAACACGATGAAAAATAACAACAAAAAATATTGGTACTAGAGTAGAATCTCAGACTTAATTTTCAGATACTTCTGAATAGTTTCATAGTTTGGATCTGAAATGTCCTCCAAAAACATGTGTTAAAGACTTCATCCCTAGCCCTTGGCACAATTGGAAGGTGTAGAAACTTGAAGAAGTGGGGCCTGTGCTGGAGAAGGATATTGACCAAATAATATTGTTAAATTGTGTGCATGCACGAATATGTAACAATGAATTCCACTATTATGTATAATTATAATGCACCACCACCAACAAAAAAGAGGTGGGCCCAGTGGCAGGAAGTTAGGCCATGGGGAGAGGTCAACCTCTTGGAGGGGCCACTGGTCCCCCAGTCTGTTCCTGTCTTTCTTTGCTTTCTCACTGCCATGAGGCAAGCAGCTTCCTCTGCCACGCACTCCCTGCCATGATGTGTGACCTTTTTACAGACCCAAAAGCAACAGAGTCAACCAACCATGGATTGAAATCTCTAAAACTGTGAGCCAAAATAAACATTTCCTCTTTGAAGTTAATTATCTCAGGTGTTTGTTACAGTAATGAAAAGCTGAACTCATCTTCAGATTTGCCTCCCCTCCCCAGTTTGTTCTGAGCACCCATTCAAATGCACACTCATGTCCAGTGTGAGGGATGAAGGAAGCCCTAGGAACCTGAAGAGGCCAAGCCCCTGTCTTCATCTAGTTTCCTATCATTGTGTCTCCTGCTGCCGCTCACATCTTGAAGGTCTTGTCTCTCTTCTCTGTGGGACACTTGACTTGGGCCTTGAATAAGCATTCCCATCATCAAATTGGGATTTCAGAGGATACCTCCAGAACAGAATTAAAAAGAATCTGTAACCACGTGTGCTGAACATGTCTTATTCTGGGTCTATAACTACATTCTTGTTCCTGCTGAAAATTACAGTACACTTCTAACCAAGCAAGGCACGTCCACTTATCTGATGCTGCTGTCAGTGATAGAAAAGGATCATATTATGGATTTGGCAGGGAGTAAAAAGAAGATTTATTTCTAAGACTTGAAGATTTATCTTTTCCAGATATGCAAAAACCAGTCACAGCATTAAAAAATATCAATGAAAAGTGATCATGTTTTGTGAACAGATTTGTTTGATTTCAAAATAAATGAAGATTTATAAGGATCCCAAATTCATGGTTTTAAAAAATCATTTAATAATAGCATACTAGGGGGACTATCAGATCCTTAACTGTCCCCTTGTAGTGAGGCAATGTCTCCATTTAAATGATCATCTTATATTGACTGTTAAATTCCCCCCTTTCTCTTTTCTTCTCCCATCATTTTGTTTTTTTCAATGTTCAGCATAGCTGAAAAGTCTAAGTAGGGAATTGCACATAATTACAGGGTCTGCACCAGTGGCAAAGTGATGTTTCTTCCTAAGTATTTGTAATCATCTGTCCTACTCTTCCTTCCTTCTCTGTACAATTTATTTAGAATGACAGCAGTGCCCTTTATTTCTCTTGAAGTCATCATTGGGTCTCACTTTGTGTGCAGTTAATAAAATATATCTAGAAGTGTATTATGTTTTCCATGTACATATACACATGTGTACATAGAAAACACAATGCATGAAAAGAGTAAAAGGGAGAAATATCAAAATTGAATTTATCCACTAAAGTTATTTGGTAATTTGAGGAGATTTGAAAGTCTATCTAACTGGAAGGTCATGACTACCCTGGATGTGTCAGCTTGCACCTGCCAGCTGAAGGGTTGTCTTGTGCTGTTAGGTGAGAACTCAGAGGCATCCTTTGCCCTTGCAACCTTTTCTTTATTACTGACTTAGAGAAATCTGACATTGCTAAAACCCTTAACTTGAATATGCTTCACGGAGCAGGATCATTGCCAAATTCACAGCTCTTGTTAGTTTGCATGACAGGAGCTACCATGCTGAACAAGAGACTGATACTAGAAGCCAGCAATCACAATGGGAATAAATCCCATGATCTGTGGTTTCTAAATATCTTAATCTATGCTGACCTTGAGAGTAAGACTGGTCTTATTTTGAGAATAATTTTACAAAGAAAATACAGGGCGAGGTGGAGTTAATTCCCAAATTTCGCTCCTCTGGCAGTTCTTTCCTAACTTCTAAAGCCTTTTTATACCCCAGGGTATGAATCAATGCCCTTCTTAGCATTAAATTCTTAACCAAGAACATTCATCAGTGCCTCATTTACCTGGTCAAGAAATAAGCTGCCCTGAATAGAGAAGATTCCAGTTGTCACTTAACCTAGTCCATGATGCAATTGTGCATTTAAATCCATTTTTGAGAGAAGTGTTTTCTAAACATTGTTTTCTTTTCTTCTTTCTCAGTGACCTTGTCATGAGGACTTGGGGTGGTTGTTGGGGTCTTCTGTGCAGTGCAATCCTGCACTTAGGCTGTCAGGATTTCTGAGGGGAGTTAGGTTTTGTTGGGGCATTGCAAGGAGCATAGTAAGGTCACAGGCTCACCTTGACTGTCTCTCGTATCATCTCTACTTCTTGGTGATCCCAATCATTAAGAAAAGTTGCAACTGATAATAAGTTTTCCATCAGGAACAGTTCAAATAATGTATTTCAACATGAGGAAAAAATGCTCTCAACTCTCAGTATGAGCCTATAGATAATGGATTTCTTCTTATTGCTTCTAATTTATTTGCTGGAACTGCTCCTATGTGCTGCTGTTCTCCATCTTTTCTATAATTATTTGTTCCCCTTTTCCTGAAGGTTTATGCCCTCTAGGCTTTGAAACTTAGAAATTTAGCTTTGGAGTTTTTTTTTTTTTTTTTTTTTTTTTTTTTTTTTTTTTTTTTTAAATCTCCAAGAGGAGTGGGAAAATGCAAAAATTCAGTGCCTAAACCAGACTGATCACATGAAGTCATTCTATGTTGCCTCCACCTCTGTGGTCAGCATGAATTTCTGTATCAAAGGAGAGAAATAATACCCATGGCAGGTGCAGGATGTGGGGTAACAGTATAAAAGTATGCTGGTCTTTGTGATAAAGAAGTCATGGACCCAGTGTGTGTGTGACTGTGGACTAACACAGGTTACAATGGTTTACTGTCTGGTGTCAGGGTTACCTTGGAGGCTCCTGAACTCTGCTGCTGTGGGGTTTACCTCTTCTAAGACAGGCTGAAGGTTATGGCTGCCTTCTCTTGGTACTTTCCAACACTGCTGAGCTAATCAACTACATCAAGAAAACAGATTTTTAACTCTTCTCTGATGCCTTTTCTTAGAAGATAGATATACATATATATATCTGGAGATAGATATAATATCTCCAGATAGCTTTATAATATATAAAACTTCCTGGCAGATGGAAACCTTCTGAATCTTTCACTTATCAAACTACTACAATTTTCTTTCAGTCTATCTCATTCCTCTCCCCACCAAAATGTTCTCAATAAGGTCAATATTTTTTATTAGTTTCCTATTGCTGCCGTATCAATGGCCATATACTTGATAGCTTAAAATAATATAAATTTATTTTCTTATAGTTCTGTAGGATCCATCTCAATATCCTTAACTTAATCACATCTGCAAAGTTCCTTTTGCATATATAAATAATAGTCACAGACTCCAGGGATTAGAACCTGAATATCTTTGGGGGCTATTATTCAGTCTACAGCAGTACTGATTTCTTAGTTTCAAATCTAGTGTCTCCTGTTCAGTTCCTATCCTAACTCTGGATATTTGAGGCTATCAGTTATTCTAGGAGAAGCTTCTCCCCTGACTTTCAAGATACAGTTATTTTCCATTGATATGATATCTTTGTCTGCCTCTCCTTCTAGAATGTAGGCCTCTGAGAGTAGGAACTCTGGCTATCTTGTTTATTGCTCTATTGCTAATGCATTGAGTAGCGCCTGGCACTATCAAATCACCAAAGTCATCATCAAATAGAAATTGGATGAGCTTCTCTTATTTCTAGTTCCATCATATCTCATTCTCCTTTTTCTTCACTGGCAATGTCCTCTATTCCCATGGGTCATTAGTATTCCCTAGGGTGTAGTGCTAGCCTGTTTTTTTCCTCCTAATATACCAGGTGGGCACAGTTCCAGTTATATTTTGTGGGCTCTCATACATGCACTCAAGCCCAGACTTATTCTGCATTTCCAACTTTTATCTGTACCTGGATGTCCTACAACATGAAAAATTCACTATGTCTTATCTTTCATATCCACCAAGCACAACCACAAACAAATTTTCTCTTTCTTTAAAACTCTATCAGTGAGCAAGTACCAGGTTTTACCCAAAAACAAAGCAAGAAGACTGGGAGTCATCCCGGACTCATGCTTTCTATTTCCTCCTCCATCACCATCCTCTCTCAGTCCAGTCCATGAACTTCTGTCAAACTCAGGTTTAAAATCTCCTTATAGTTCTAACTTCTTGGTTCAAGTCTTCATTATTCCCAAGAAGTAGGATATAAATGAACTTACTACTCTGTTCTCTTGACTTCTCTCAAATATGTTAAAATAACACACTCAAAAGTTCGGATGTATACCAGTTACTGATTGTTGCCTGCCCTACAGTGCTTATGATCTGCATCCCTCATGATCTTGGTGGTCATAGCAAACTGGGCCAGGAATTGGCATTTGTCCCAAAGATGGCTTCTTCTATAGGTTCGGTCAGCCAATTTATAACTTGGGTGGCTGGTTGTAAAATACAAGCTGAATAAAATTTTTATTTTGGAATTTTTGAATAGAGAAGCTGAAAGAAGCTGGTCTGAAGCTGTTCAGACCACTGTTTTGTTGAAAATAAAGTTCAGATGGAATCGTAGGCATGAGCAGGCTGCAGTTATGAGGAAGTAGATATTTTGTGTGAGCAGGGGAGCTGGAGAGCCCAGAAAGAACAGGATAAGAAGGAAGTTGAGGCACTGTGAGAAGGATATCTCAGTGTTTGATGGTTAGTTTACTTTCTGAAGCCCCATCACATTGAGTTTTCTACTGTCAGATATTCATGATTGCTGCACTATTAAAACAAAACCAAAAGTCCTACTCTGAGTGAATCCCTATTTCCTGCAATAAACTGACCAACAATTATGTGTTAGTAAGCCCTTATAATGTTGTGATGAGACATCTGGAAGAAACAGAGCAGCAATATGAAGTCCCAAATTCACTGTTTATTCCACTCCTTAAAGCATTAGCTTAAGGAGGAAAAAAGAAAGGCCAAGAATGAGCTTCTGATATGAAACTTAATCTTTACATAAGAACAAATTGATCCCTGTAAACATAATTCCAGAAAGGGAAAGTAATCCCTGCTACAAATATCACATGAAAATTCTTGAAATAACTGATGTAACATTTTTCTGATATTGATTAATAGTGGGATAATCAAACTACATTTTAGATGCCACAAATCTGCCCTTCCTTTTGCTAGTAATTGGGACTAGAGGAAATGATGAAGATCTTCAGGATTCTTAGTCACATCACCACATTCCTTTCTCAAATAAGTAAATTTATTTAAGATTAATGGGTTAAAAAGAATATGAGACACATTTAATCAATATTCTGAATAATACCATCAGAAAGCATCTTTACTTAGGTCTCCCATTACCTCTAAAATGTATTCAGGGGAGGACCTTTCCCTCCTGTCCCCCGTTTAGGATTTTTTAAAAAGCCAGGCACTGTCAGGACTCTTGAATTCTTCAGAATTCTCAGGCAACAGAAGGTCCCACAGTCACTTTCAACCGTGCATCTGATTTCATGTCATAATAAAAACTTAGGATTTGGTTGAAAGTTAAGTCTTACCAGTTTCCCCATGAGAAGCCATGTGCAGGTGCAAAGCTGAGGAAGAGGAAGGTCCTTCTCTGCTTGCTCCTGGAAACTTTTAATCCTTCTAGGGTGGAATGGGAGAAGGCAAGAGAAATGGGAGGGGGTGGGAAAGTTCTTATTTGAACACTGGAGCTGCAAGCTGTCCTACTGCTTTCCTGAACCTGCTAAATGTTTAAAGACCATATTTTGTATAAATTGTTGTGGATTTTAGGGAGATTGAAGCCATTGCTAATGATATCTTGCCTGTCATTTCCTTCGTGCAAATGTGTTCTCCAGTGAAGCAACCTCCTCAGCCCATAGTTACCTAGTGTACCCCTTTTGCTTTTCTTCTTCTGAGGCCTGCCTGCACTGAAGGAGTCCTCCCTCATGGTTGGCCCACCTCTGATCCAGGAGGAAACACACACACACACACAGACACATATATACACAACCATTCTTCCCCTGGATAATCTTGGAGAAATAGCAGCTGCCTGAACTGCACTGAAGATGCTTGCTAGCCCACTTTTGTGTAACTGCCTAAGATAAAGTTAGACCACTCTGTTCTTTCTACTCAGGGACATATATCCAGTTTTCTGATGAATCCCACTTGTGTCTCTCTGTTGGTATCAGGTGACTACCAACCTTTCACTTTGGTGGGAACTGAGAGCATATTTTTCTTTACACAAATTAAAAACCCTTTCAATATCCTTTCCCCAAACTCTACCACTCCTTGAGGAGACTTAGTGTTTTCTGGAAGGTATCACAGCTTGTTTCTTGGTGCTTCAGTCAATAGTTTATTTTGAACATTGTAAGAAAATCATGGGATTTTGTTCTTTGAAAATATGTGAATGTCAGAACTTTATTGTTTGAAACAAAGTACTCTTCTGCCTTTAGTCTCTGTACTTCCTGTACACCATAACCACATGGTTACACTCAGAAAAGTAGTGCCCAAGAAGACCAAACCTCCTGGCTTTCTGGCCAGCTCTGCTTTTTTGAATGGATTCCCTCCCTCTTCCCTGAGGAAACAAAGAAACTCTTAGAACTTCCTCAAGGATGGCCCAGGAGAAGGATAAGAAACCCTAGGGCCTAGAGGCCACACAACTCTTACCCTGCCTGGAGAAGGCTGGAAGGAACAAAGGACACACAGATACATAATTGGGGCACCTTGTTTATGGTGCCTTCTGGTTGTACTGAGCAGATGACCATCCTGCAGAACTACTCCAGGGGACTGCTGAGCTCAGTATGCTAAAGGATGGGAAGAAAGACTGCAATAGATAGGGCTAGAGAACTCAGATACCCCTAGGAATCAGGAACTGGGAGGGCTGACCGGATGAAGGCAGGAAGCAATGGAGGATACGGCTGCTGGCTTAAAAGCATAGTAGCTCAGGTCTTCACAATGCACAGCCCAATCCATCTTCCCAGTTTCTTCCTCACTCCCTTCCCCTTCATTCCTACCACACAAAGCCACTTGCCATTTACTGACTGTGCCATGCCCTTCCACACACCCAGAGTTTACCTATGTTCCTCCCTCAGGATAGAAGACTCTCTCTACTCTCTGCCCTACACCAGTTTCCTCCACTCCTTCTGTTCAATCAAGACAGCTGAAGTCTAATTTTCTGTGAAGTCTTTTGCTACTTTCCTAATTCACTGTACCATTTTCCATGTTTTAGTTTCAGCCCTCACTGAATTATGTTGTGGCACTTTATTTGCTTCTTCCTGCTTCAGAGACAGTGAGCACCTCAAAGACAAGGGCTGTGCCTTTTTCACTGATGCACTCTCACCACCCAACACTGTACTTCCATGTTGTAAGGACATGTTACACAGCAAATCACCGTACGTTTATTAGCTTACAGTTTCTGTGGATCTTTAGAAGTCTAGGCATGGTGTGGCTTGATTCTCTGATTAGAGTCTTACTAAGCTGAAATTAAGAGAGTTCTCTGAGGCTCAGGGTCCTCTTCTAAGCTCATTGATGCTGATAGAATTCGCTGCCTCAAAGCTGTACGACTGATATCTCAATTTTACTGTTGGCTGTTGTTCAAGAACTACTCAGTTCCTAGAGGCCACCCAGTTTCCTGCCAGTAGGCAGTAATGGTTGTTTGCTTGTTTTCTGGTTAGCTGGAACGCATTCTGTTTTCATGTCTGAAACCACCCAGTCAGGACTCTCTGCTTTTAAACAGTTCACCTAATTAGATCAGGCCCACCCAGGATAACATGATCACAGCAGCGATATTTCCATCCATACTCAAAGGAGAGGGAATTAGAAAAGAGCAAGGGTCATTGGGATCATTAGAATTCTGCCTACTACAGAGCTCAACAAATATTTATAATCTCTAGATGTGTTTCAAAAGTTTGTAAATTATAAACACTACTGCTTGATTATAAGATTTTTTTTCCTGTTGTCATTTTAGAGGGATTAAATTGCCAATTTATGTTGGATCCAGAGTGGTTAGGGATGCTGTATTGAAAAATAACACAATAAGGCCCCTGCAGGGAATTCAGGGGGTACTCAGTGCTGGAAGGCAAGACCCAGCACACCAGGTAACTGGCTGTGTAACCAATCTTAGGCTAAGTATCCGATGCTTTACATTTTAGGTTCCTCCTCATGCATAAAACGAGGAAAATATTTAAAGTTTGTTAGCTCCAGTATTCTATAATTTCTAAGACTAAATCATAGTGACCAAATTAAAATCTAGTGGTTTATAATGTTCAAATTTGTCTAAAAAGTTAATAAAAGAATTTCATCATAGATGGAATTGCAGTGATGTGATTTTAAAAGGAAAAGGGCCATTTTGTTTTTATGTGAATCCGTTCCTAGATTGTCTGAATTTGACTAAATATAAATACAGGTACAAAACTTCATTTTTAATACTTTATATATAATGGTGAAGAGCATTTTGTCTTTAAATGACTTATCTGTCCAGTTATGATTGAAAGTGAATTTTACCCAAGATATTAAAATGTGACAAAACTACTGTCTTATAAGTTGACTTAACTTAATTGATGATAATTGAAAAACTATCAAAGGCAGTTCTCAATATTACAGATCAATTTGCTGAATATGTGCAAAGCATGCTGAGTTCTACGCATTTTGGTATGGTTTAAGTCTTTCTTTTGTCTCTCTGAAATGAAGCCTCTTTTGCTCTAATAATTATTCTCTTCTACCCAACAAAAATGAACTCTAATTTTAAACAGGTATTATTAAATCCCACTGAAATAGGCTTCATGCAGATGTATTCGTTAAAACATCCCTTTATTGACTGTGCACAGTTATTAACAATTCACATTTCACTTTATCTACTGAGTGGAAGACCATTTATTCTTTCATTAAAAAGTTAAGCCCTCCAGGGCAGCAGCAGGAATGCAAAGACTTCTTCCTATAAACAGCATTGTCCAGTTCATGTGAAGTGCTTCCATATTAATACAAAAGGGAAAAATAAGAAAGACAAATGGATTTCTCTCTCCTTCCATCATCCCCCTCCCTGCTAATACACTCCTCTTATTTTACAAAATGCCCATAAGTGAACAGTTCTCACATAGGTACTTCCATTACTCAGAAGAGGAATGGCAACATTTATGTGGCACCACTGAGTTCAGAACATCCTTAGGGCTCTCTGAAAGTGACAAAAGGAGTATGAGGCCCCAGACATTTCCTTTGGAAGATGCCTTATGGACAGAGAGGGTAGAAAATCATGAAGGCATTAGTCAGTCTGTAGCAGCTTGCTGCTCAAATTTCAGAAGCTGTTTTTCAAGTTTTAAGGTGTTTACTCGATGCATCATCAGAAACTGGCCATTCAAATGAAAGACGGGAATGTCAAATTTATACCTTTCATACCAAGCAGAATTTTCTGGAAGTGTGATGTCCACCTCCTGCAAGATAAACTGAAACACAGATAGGCTAAAGCTTTGTATTTTAGAGACTATGAATAATCCAACAGTTGCAGTGACAAATTGATTCCCAGAGAGTTTCTAATGCGGAGAGGTTTTGGTTATTGGTTTTAGGGCCACAGTGATCTAATGCCCCTAATTTCTAAAATGACTGGTTTCATTATATAGTATTCCCTACTTCCTGATCTTGCTACTTTTCTGTTACACCTGCTACATTTAGCATCAGGACTCCTGCTCAGTTCCTGATGAAATAGAACATGTCCCAGTTGGGGAGCTGCCTGAGAACCAGGAGAGAAGTGTTTTGGTTGTAACAATGGTAAAGGTGTGATGGTTTGGCTACACGGCAAAACTTCCATGGAAGTTATGAAATAAGATACAAGAAATGAGGACAAAAGTTTAAAGAAAACATGAATATTGCACCTGCTAGTTAACTTTGACTCATATTAAGAGTCAGAGTAAGAAAATCAGTACTGTTCAGAGAAAAACACTTAGGGGTAATGAGTTTTATGGAAATCAGTATTAAATTCTCTCTCTGAAGAACAGAAAGACAATTTAAATAAAAAACCCATTTAATCTCTTTTCCTAAAGAAAGGATGGAGATAGATACTTTATACCACATATAATATCCATTCCACATACATAAAAGCCACACTGTATTCTATTACCCTATTTTTATAAGGCTTGAGTACTTCCTTGGCTTCATCACAAAGTGGGCATGGATCCTACAGGAAGGAAAAAAATAAAGCTGTTAAACCCAAAGAATGGTCTTTGGCTTAACCAAAAAAACCACAGATTTTATTTACTTTAAAGGACAATTTTTTACCAGGTTAATTAGACTGCTTTATTCTCAAAGCTACCACCATAAATCTTTTTTAAAATCTACTATTTCATGATAGGTGAGCTCTCTGCACCTTTTGGTTTTGTGTTTTGATATTTTTTCATATATGTATATATATATATAAGTATATATAAATATATATTACTTATAAATACATATATATAAATACACATACTACATATGTATTTATAATAAATTTAGATGTTTATTATGTATCACTGACCTATCTATCTGAGAGTTTTATCTTTCCTGAGTCAGGAGCACCTCTGTAGCCTGGCTGCCACCACTGGAATGGCTTACAGTCTGTTCTGAATGGGAGACATGAATCTTGCTAGCCTAATTTTCCTGATCAGTCCACAGGAATAAACCCCTCAGGACCAATTCATATTATTTTACCCATGTTCTTGTATAAGTAGTATTAGCAACAGGTATCCTAATGCTAATACTCTACCTGAAGGGCAAGGAAGTTTAAGTGTTCAGTGTCGTTTGTAACAAACT
The DNA here is from genome assembly GCF_902686455.1 of Sciurus vulgaris. Taxonomy (NCBI): domain Eukaryota; kingdom Metazoa; phylum Chordata; class Mammalia; order Rodentia; family Sciuridae; genus Sciurus; species Sciurus vulgaris. The sequence continues at coordinate 57,248,948 of NC_136466.1, forward strand.
CTTCAACCATATCATGGAAAAATCTGTTGAGAACACTGAATCATTGGTGGATTTTAAAGGATTCTCAGCCACTGAGTCTAAGAAAAGGGACTAGCTATACGTTCTTTTATAGCTCAAGATAGATACATTACTGATGTTTATATAAAAATCTGTGTTTTAACATACCAGGAATAGATGAGCTATTACATTAAAAAGAGGCCCTTCCTCCAGTATAACTCACAGCATGTTCTCTATAAGGACAGACATCATTCTGGGTCTTTTTGGCCCTCATCTCTTGGGAAAGAGAATGAGACTTACCAAGTTGTTATTAGCACCAACAATAGATTATAGTTTAAGACAATCTTGTTGAAAATTTCTGACAAAGTATCAAAAAAGGCAACCTAAGATCTTAAAAGCAAAAGCAAAACACAAACATATTAATTTGCAAAAGTATCAAAAGTACCAAGATTTTGCTACATTAAGATGTCTTTATTATGCCTCTTGGGTTTAGTATGTATATTGAGTTGAGTGGAATGTTTGTTTTTGTTTTGTTTTATAAATGTTTTTGGCTCTCAACTGCTAGCAAACTGAAAACCAGTGCAGAACAGTAGGCCAAATGAGCACAGTTAGCCTTAGGGATTATTTTTGTGGTTAATTTTCATATGCATTTGCAATCATAGATTCTCATATGATGAAATAATTTTTGTTCCATAATTTTCAAGAGTGCAATATATATTCGTGGATATGAAAAGTAGTTTAGATTAAATATTCTCAACAAAAATTTCATTTAAAAACACTACTTAAACTTTGTTATTAGATAACTGCCAGGTTTTTTCAAATTGTTAAAATGCTTGAAATCTATTAAAAAAATCTATTACGGTCCTTTTGTATTTGAATTGCAGTATTATTCACAAGTTACTTCTATTAATCTATGCTTTGTTTTTTGATTATAAATTGCACAAACTGATGTTAACTAGCAAAAAGAAATTAATGTTTATATCATAAATTTTAAGCAGAAAATCTCATTAAAACTTTTAAATTAGCTTTATGCCTTAAAAGTAGTGTTAGGGAGCCAGGCGCAGTGGCACACACCTGCAGTCCCAGTGTTGGGGAGGCTGAGGCTTGAGGATCCCAAGTTTGAGGACAGCCTCAGCAACTTAGTGAGACTTGTCTTCAAATAAAAAATAAAAAGGGCTCGGGATGTAGCTCAGTGGTAATGTGTCTCTGGGTTCAATCCCCAGTACTGGAAGAAAAAAAAAAAAGTAGTGTTAGGGATAAGAAAAAAAGAAATACAATCAATTCTCATTATTTATGAGCTCCATATTTGTGAATTTGCCTACTTGCTAAAACTTATTTGTAACTGTTAAGTTGACACTTGAAAAACTTTTCCAGTTATTCATGGACATGAACATGCAGAGAGTAATAAAAAATTTGAGTTGCCAGAGCACTCATTATAAACTTAGGTCCAAAATAGTAATGCTCTTTTATTAAAATAAAACGTGCCTATTTTCAGAAGTACCAAATGTACCAAAAATTTTGCTTTTATATTAAAAACTTTACATAAGGTTATATATTTGGTCATTTGCCAAAAATACTGTGACCAGAGGCTTATGGAAACCTAATCCTGTATTTCTCTAGGAGTAATGGTTCAGTATTTGGTAATTCTGTGTTTGTGGTGATTTTATAGAATATAACTACCACAAACAATAAGAACTGACTTATTTCCAAATGTTACTTTTTTTTGGTACCAGGGACTGAACCCAGGGGTGCTTAAAATCACTGAGTCACATCCCCAGTCTTTTTTTATTTTTTTAAAATTTTGAGATAGGGTCTTGCTAAGTTGCGTAAGGTCTGGCTAAATCACAAATGATTCATTTTTAAACATCATATTATAATCTATACTTTTTTAACATAGGGGTCAGATGTCAATTAAATATATTAATTTACCCTCTGATAACTGTGAGACAATGAAGTGTCTGGGGAGTTACTGTGCTGAGAGAGAAACTGGAGAGAAGGTTGGAAGAGAGTTAATTCCACTGTCTTCCTTTCAGATTTGTCCTGTATTTGTAATGGTACGACTCTGTTCACCAAAAATCTTAATATTTTATATTTTTAAAGTAGTGATTTTACTTTTTCACTCTGTACCTTTGTAAATAAGGTCAGCACAGGCAAAGCTGTCTTAGAGGCAGAAAGATTTCTCAAGAAGAGTCCAAAAGAGGATTTAGCAAGTTGCATGCTATTTCCTTGAAACCAGAGCATCTTAATTCTGCCAAAAGAAAAATAAACCAGTAAACTTCTGTGTCTTAGATTTTGCCCTTTATAATACAAAGAGTAAGCTGCAAGCTTATGATGGAATTTGAAGGCTTCGGAATTGTTTCTTGGAGTCCAGAGTGCCCAGATGTTTGGCAATTCTCCGCAATGCTTCAACATTCACTGTATTCCAAACAAAACAGAATGGGGGAAAAAAATCCATGTTATGACTTAGTTGTGTGCCTAGTTGGTTTCTGTAAGTTAACTCCATAAGCTTATTAATTTGAATACAAAATTAAATTTCACCTGCAGATTTTGTCAGCATCCAGATGATTTCCTAAAAGTAGAGGTGTGCTGAGATAGAGATGTCTTGAGATAGTCACAGGGATAGTTTATTTTTTTTTAAAGTAAACTTTCTTATTCCAATCAGACTTTAAAAACATTTTTATTGGTGCATATTTAAATATAACAATGAGATTTACTGTGACATACTTGTACATGCACGTAATTTGATCAACTTAATTTCACCAAGGAATAGCTTATCTTATTGACAAGCATTCAACACCATCCAGTCACCACCACGGTGAAGGAACTAATAAGTACATGAAAGGTACAAGTTGTATTAATGCATTCTACTGTCATATACAACTAATGAGAACAAATAAAAAAATTTTACAAAAAGAAAGGCACAAGTCCCCATTGACCCATTGAAGATGCAGGCCATCTCTTTCCAGATCCATACTACTCCACTGCAAGAGATGGGGAAACACAAAACTATAGTTAGAGAACTACAGAGGAGAATCAGACTGAGTTGTCAGGAAAAAGAAAAAAAGAAATCTCTGCTCAGCTCCTTAAGAAGTATTTTAAAAGGAGATTGCCACAATTTTCAATAACTTCATACACAAACGTACTAGTGTTTCTACTGGAGAGATTCCAAGAACAGCTTAATAGCAGCATGTCAAACAGGAGGCTTTGAAGCTCCCGCATCCTGCTACTTTGCTTGACATAAGACACCCTATTATTTCTACTCATTCTATTGAGACTCCAGTTTTGTCTTTAAAACTACAAATATTATAATTTCACTTTTAAAACACATGTGCATGGTTGGCTTTATCATTTATCAATATTCCCAAGATGAACTCATTCTTGGGATCACAATTTCTTAACTTCACTTTACTCTCTCCAACCGCATCTATCACTTTCCTTTCCCTCACCTTGGTGAGTTGCAAAAGTTCTCTTTCTAGTCCTTGAATACCCAGAAATCATTTTTTCATCAGGATTTTTGCACATGCTTTCTCTCTGCATGAAAAGCACCTAAGTGGCTTCTCCTCATTTGGCCCAGGTATCATGTCATCTCCTTTGAAGTGACCACCTTACCAATGATGGTCAGTTTATAATTCTCCATCCTCATATCTTATTATAGTTTTCTTTTGCCCTTTACTATCTAAACTGAATTATGTCCATTTTCTGTAAGAGCAGGTATTTGTTCATCCCTTTATCTCTAAGCACCCACAAACAACCTGGCATTTAATAAATGCTTAAATATTTGTTTGAATATTAAAAAAAAGTATTGGGGAGTAAGGTTCATCACACTCACCTTTAACCCTCTTCAATCATTCAGTATGTACAGCAGTTACTATTTAGAGCTACCTTATAACTAAAGGTTAATGCTCCTCAGGGTGTCCACAGATTTTGGCCTGGGGTGCTGCAACTGGTTCTAACCTCTTCACTGCCACCACCTCAAATCACCACCTGATCTGCTCCACAAAGCATGACTGCATTAATTAAGTGTTAATCTTCACTGGCAATCAGGCTCCTCAGTGTAAGATTAGCTTTAAACTCATTTCAAACAGAATGATATGACATTAGAGAAAACCACCAACCTATATCAAACTACTGTAAAGACCACAGGACAAAAAGATCAGATACTCATCCATGACAACAGCAATCTTGCCTTCACTGTTAAGCCCTTCTTAACTCTTCTACTTTTGGCAGATCAGCTGGCTAACTATGAATCTTGATAATGCATTAAAAAAAAAAAAAAAAGAATGTGGTAAGAATTTTGCAAGGATGTAGTTCCAGTTATTCCAAGGTACAAAGTAGATCTAAACAATTTCCAACATCCTGTTCTATTTCCAACTAAATGTTAAGCCCTGGTATCAACATTTTATGTAAATTCAGCAGAATCAACAACTCCAAAAGGTAAGTGTGGTTCGCACACAGCTACTAAACAGTCTTTGTCTATTTAGGACATAAATGAAGGGGAAAAACAGAATGCTAGCTATACTGATATGTAGAAACTTCTATGTCATTGGGCTTGGAAAGGCTTTATGCCACCAGTGGTATGCTGGATGTAGTGTCAAAGAAGTTATATTACATATAAAGGAGAAAAAAAATAGGAGATTAACTTATTAAAGACAGAAATACAGCACCAGAAAATGAGAAGGATCGGGTCACCTATGGTGGTGATCTAAGACTATAATCAGAATGCTGAACTGTAGCTACATGTTTTTGGTGGAGGGCATGAAGATTTTTTGATGTCTGGCCAGTAAGGGAATTAAAACTTATTGCTTTTACCTAGCTAGGTTGAGACTGAGGTGTTAAGGCTTTAAAAAATTTCACATGCACAATGAAAATCTGCTTCGGTATTTCCAGTATGACAAAACACAGCATGTGGTCTTGGTTGCACCCAAGACAAATAAAACCTGTCATAGTAAACAGAGTTGCTATTCATTCCAGATTTGCTGGAATATTTGTTCAACCAGCACAGACAGCTAAGTAAAGTCTTCAGCAATGCTACAACCATTCTGTTCACAATTCTTTTTTTTTTCTAGTTATTCTCCATTTCTACTTTTTTACACACTTTTAATCACTGAATCATGGAACATTCACTTACCAGAAAATGTATCCACACTATGCATTTTACAGGCCGCTTATTTTTTTAAATGTCTAAGGTACGTGCATTTTACTATATTGTTCAATTGACTTATTTCTTTGGGAGTATCATAAAACTATTAGAATCTGATATAAAGAAAAAAATTCCCTACCCCTCTTCTAGGCAGATAGTAATGCTAAAATTTCTGAATTTATGAAGTCCACTTAGTACTAGAAAAAATAAAATGCAAAATGACACATTCTATAGGAACTCTGTAATATTCTTCTTAGAACATCTTACTAAAACTCCATAAACCCTAACACCATTGCTGTCAATGTCACATTCACCGAATAGAGCCTTCTCAGTATGGACTACTTTGTCAATGTAACGTTTTCATTAGCTCGATTATTTTTGAACAGTATTTTAGTACTATTTAGAAAAATCGTGAAAATTGGTCTGTGCTTGTTAGTTCATGACTGAGAAGACAACTTCTTCGATTATGTCATTGAATTTAGTCCTGAAATGTGTTCTTACTACATACAGATACAATTTTATCCTTTGTATTTTGTTATATGCCTCTGTGATATGAGCAAAAAGAGCTGTGTTTGTAATATCAAAGAGGTACAATTGGGTCACCTTTGTCACAGACTAAAAAAGAAAGCAAAAGGCATAAGACTAGATTTAGAATGTGCTTAAAACAAATTCCACAGCCTAACAATAAAGATGGTGACTCCTGCTGTTTCAAGTCCAGTGCTGCTCAGAGGCATGGATCCCACTGAAAGAGAAAGGGAATGCTGGCCTTTCAACAAAACTCAGGCTGACTTCAGTGGTCTTTATGGTAGAATCAAACACAATATTGGGGAGGGGGTCGACTGGACAGCCCTTCTTGAAACAAGATAGGGAAGATAACTTTATAGCAATTTCCCTGCAAAGCACTGAAGGGCATACCATTAAAGCAACAATTACAGTACAGAAACAAGCCAGGGTTCTTTGAAACTTTATTAAGGATTATTCATTTCCTGCATGAGAAGCTGCCCGGGCTATGGCTGCACATCATTTATGTGGGGCCCCTGGATTTTTCAAACACTGTGTGTATCTGATTAGGAGGGAAACAACATTGTTCTCGCTTGAGTAGAGAAACTGACCTTCACTGACCAGAATTTTATTCAAACAAAGAGTCCTTTGGCACACCAAGGCTCCAAGCTCACATGCTCCTTCATCAGCAAGCTGCAGTGTTAGTTCATGTGCAAAATCAAAAAGTCTATATGAATCCAGGTACCGCCTTGGTTATTAACAGATATTGTTGGAGCTTCTTCACAAGAGTATAATGTACATTTAATGCTGAGCTGACATTAACCAAACACTATTAACCATAGCTCTTGCTGAACCTGTGTTCCATAAAGAGAACTCAGGGCTTCCGTTTAGTCATTCGTGTCATGTGAGAAGTCCTCCATTTCACATTCATTATCATCTAAGTATAATATTCCTATTTTTACTGGAATGAACAGAAACAGACACTGACACCCAACTGTTTGGGGAACAAACCCCATTATTTTGGATTACCAGAAGTTTGTGTAATGGGGTGAGGTTCTCTTAGGGGACTCCTCTGGGTCATGGCACTCTATCTAATCCAGGGAAATAGGGACAAATTATGGATTTCTAGTGTAACTGTATTTCTGGTCAATCACCTCTGACTTTACTTCCTCCTGAACAAGTAGCAGTCTAGTCTGGGATTTTGGGTACAAGGACAAGAGAGAGAATGGCCCTCGTGAAAGCCAAAAGTGACAAGGAAAGGCACTATAATAGAGACAAAACCAAAACGAAAAACTGAACAGATACCTTGAGGTGCCAAGTCCAGGGGGCTAAAAGGGGGTGGAAATGGGCTACAGGGGTGGAATGGGTAGGGACTAGAAACTCCGACCTGAAATGGAGCCCTAACTCGCCCAGTCAGGGAAAATACTAAGAAGGTGGTGCCAGTTCAGACAAGATGTTGCAACAAAGATCCTAAGCTAACCATCCATCTGTGGGTCTGTTGCACACGGCATCCTGTTCAGTTTTGTTCTGACTAGGCAATTTGGAGAGAGGATTTGCTTCTACACAACATATTAAACCACAAGTAGGCCTATATCATGACCCAGCCCTGGGTGGGCAAGCAGCAGCTCCTTGTACCACACTCCTTCCCTGTAGCTTCTATGTTCAGATCTCAGTGCCAAAGTTTCTCCACACAGGGAATTAGAGAAGCTAATCGAGAATTAGAGTCCAGAAAGGACTGATTGGTCACATGAGTGCCCACAGACAAAAACCCTTTTAATTTCCCTTCAAATTATTATCATGACCATGGGATTTCCAAGGATCTGGAAGTCTCTATTCCACTGTTTGGACTCAATGGGTGCTACGTTCATTTGCATTCACACACATCCAATTTGCAAGAACTCTGAGAAAAAGTTCCTCAGTTGTTTAAAGTGTGGGTTCTGCCTAATAAATTATGATTTCACTAAAAGCATATGGCATTATATATCCACCACTTAATATATGCATACTACCTTTACCCTCTTCTAATTCTCCATAAAACTAAGCAAGTCATTAAATTTTTTCTCCATCCTTCTTGTTGTTTAGTCAACTTCTTTCCTTCCTAAAGCTCTTGGGTAGAGTAATCAACTTCACACACTGGGTATGAACAAGAATTCTAGATATATTTTAGTGGGTCAAGGAGAAGGGTGTTGAATTCTTAAATGATACAAGAGAAATTATGTCAGGTTTCTCAGTGATCAGTGAACTAAAGATATAATTTATTCATTTATTCTACAGTGGAGAGGAAAAAAAGGGTTGATAGTGAATGAGAGATAATCCTCACCCATGAAGAGTTAAAAAAAAATTTGGTTGGAAGATAAGACATGTACACAAACGTAGGTAAATTAGAAAAACAGGAAGATAATAGGGACATTATCTAGAGGTGACTTCAAAAGCCATTAAGAGTGGGGAAGAAGAGTACCATGGGTTGAGACTGGAGGTAGTTTTATAAAAGAAGGATTTTAAATCACTTAGGATTTGGATATACAGATAAAAGGAAAAGTATTCCAAATTTACGGACAGGCACAAAGGGTTGAGGTAGAAATGCCATAGCTATTTGATGGGGGAAAGCTGAATGGAGCTCAGTTTGATAATCTAGGAGTGGGATGAAGGTCATTGATGTATTCATTAATTCAAAAATTATCTACTATTCTCCATGTATTAGATATTATTGTAGGCACTGGTGTACAGCGGTGAAAAGAAAGTAAGACACCTTGCCCTCATGAGGTCTGTATTCTTGTGAAGAGACTCCTATAAGCCTGATTATGTCTTACTATATGAGATAGTGATATGTATAGGAAAGAGATTAAAATGTGATGATTACTAAGGGAGGTTCTTTAAATAAAGTACTCTGTGCAGGTATAGTTTGAATCAAGACTAAAGTATAAGATGGTACAAAGATCTGAAGGACAAGCACTTCAGGAAGAGAAAACAGTAAATGCAAAGGCTCTAAGTGAGGAAAAACATGACTTAGTAGAAGAAACAAAAAGGATGACATGGTTGATGCACAGAACATAAAGGAAAGGGGAAAAGTAAGCAGGAAATAGGGCTAAAAAACGATCAGTAGGAGTCAAATCACATAGGCTTGTGGACTAGATAAAGGTATTAAGATTTTATTCTAAATACAATTAGATTTGAAGGATGAAAGTTCCATGATCTCTTGTACATGTTTAAAAGATCACTTCAGGCTGCTGTTTGAAGAATGGATGATTGAGGAGCAAAGATGCAAGAAGAGACCTAATTAGGAGGTGATACAGCAGTCTGAGTGAGAGAGGATAGTGGCATGGACTAGAATAGAAAGCTGGCAAGGCTTGCCAATATTCTGGGCATGAGGAATTAAAGATGGCAGTAAGGACAATTCCCTTCTGGTCTTGGGGCTCTGGATGGGTTCTGAGTGAGGAACAGACTAAGGTGCAAATAGGACCAAGAGCTCTGTTAAGGACATGTTGGAGGTCAAGCAGACAGTGACATACAGGTTTGTATTCCGGAGAGAAGAAAAAATTTGAGTCTCCATTGGTTTAAGGATTATATTTGTGGCTATGGAACTAGATATCTAAATGGTAAAGAAAGAGAAGGTAGCTCAAGACAGATCTCTGAGGCAATCTAAACTTCTGGGGTTAGGTAGAGAGGGGCCAGCAAAGAAGGCAAAAAGAACAGTTGAGGAGATAAGAGGAAAACCAGGAAATTGTGTCATTGAGACAGGCAATGGGAGAAAGTATTTCCAGAATGAGGGAGTGGTCCATTTTCAAACAGAGTGATGAAGACTTGCCTAGAATAGGGACAAAGAAATAACTTACACAAACTAGAAGAGATGTGTCTGATGTGGCCCCAAAGGAATTAATTTTTCCAATAAATGCCTACCCCTAAAATGAACTATCTTGACTGTTCTTGCCTAGTTTAACATTTTAACTAAAGAGAGAGATTTTTTGGTAGGGATAATGATAGTGGGTTGAGGGAGAAGAGGGAAGGTAAAAGTTGACTATCTTAAAAAGGTATAAAAATGTAAAAACTTTTGCATAAGTCATACAGCAAAAGAGAGAAACAAGACATTGATTACTAAATAATACTGATTTTAATGAATAGCAATAATAATGATAATGATTCTACTGAAAGAAATGTGCCTTTATTGGCCTCAAATGAAAAACATCTCAGAAATCATAGCAATCTCAGAAATGGGGAATAACAAAACTGAAAATATTTCTAACAGAAATGGCTGAAAAACTGATTGTGAACATTACTTAATTATGAAATTCTCAGACATGACATGAATGAGCAAAGATTCAATATGTTTATCTGCTATTAAAGAAGTCACTAAATTTAGGTAAGACTGACCAGCTAACATCATGGTATACGGTATTGGCTTAGTTCACTTAGGTTTCACAAAATAACAAAATAGCACACTGACATTGAACTTTTCAAGAATCAAAGTTTCCCCTCAACAGGTTTTAAACAAAGGCTAGTCCCCTTCCTTTCTTTTTCAAATAGGGAAATTTGTCTGTATTTTTTCAAATACAGAAAATTCAGAATCATTACTAATTTACCTATGTTATTCTTGATCCATGAGTGTCAAAAAAGAAGTTTCCTAAGTAACGGTAAAGTTGGACTTTATTGATACCTTTAATTTGTTCCTAGCAGTACTAAATAAACTATCTAGAAGGGTCAAAATAAGGATCATGTCTGAGAATTTCATAATTAAATAATGTTCACAATGAGCATAGCTCCTGCTAACTCATCAGTCAAAGAAATTAAGCATAAATGGTATAGTACTTCATTTAGAATTTTAAAGTTATTTTTCCACATTTCAGTTGGAATTCTACATTTGAGTTCCATGAATGCATTTTTTTAGGTGAGGATTACATAAATATATACCTCAAAGAGAAAAGCAACTGCCACTAGGTAGTTCTGAGACACTGGACAAATCCTCAACTCTTTAGCCTGAGTTTCATCAACTATAAAATGAAAATTCTACCACCTGTTCTTCCAAAGACCAAATTTTCCAGAGACCCAGAGGCATCATGTTCACAGGCTTTGGGTGTCAAACATCTTCCTGATCTGAGAAGAGGAAATCTCATGCTGAAGAAAGTACATGGGAAAAGCGTATGACTGCACAAGGCCTTGAACAGAGTATCTGAAGTAATCTTTTGGAACCTAAAATACTTGGCCCTTTAAAGAGAACCAAAATTTACTTACAGATCCAGGGAGATATAAAGGTACTTTCTCAATGCCCACTCTTTTCTCACTCTTCAATCATAACTGGTAAGCCTTGTGTCAGAAAAGACGGTCAGGAAATGGGGGATGGGACATTAGAGTGGCTGGGCACTCATCTTGAAACTCAAAGCACCTGAGATGGAAAAGCTCCCCAGAAAAAAAAGAATGCATTTTTCTCTCTTACTATTAGATAAACTTTAAAGAATATGTTTAATGACAGATGTTCTTCACCTTGGTATTCTCCTCCATGCACAGAAACACTGCTGTCTTTGCTTTGGACTGTAGCAAGCTGACAAATGTGAAGTAGGAGGGGAGAGGAATCTTCAGTGTAAACAAGAGTTTGTTTTAGGATTTTTAGAACTTAGTAGCCACTCTTTCCAGATAATTGCTTCAGAGGAGTCTACTTGATAATGCGGCTGATTGGCATGACAATGTCAGGGAAAGTTTTCCAAGAACACATTCAGCTGAGAAAAATAAAATGATGATGTTAATCAAGAACAGTAATGTACTCTCATGATATACTCTCTCTAGTATCCAAGAGTACACAGGGCACTCTAGACTAATTCTCTTTAACACATCTTCACACACTGAGCCCCACTTCGATCCTCAACCCCAAAGTTACTGACTCAGCAACTGGCCCAGAGCCAGAGAAGCATATTCCAAATTCAGAGTGTGAAACAATGTTCAGTTCAATTATGATATAATGGCTGCAAAGTTGTTCCTGAAAGCCAAGAAAACCCGAGTAATGTGGTTGGGTTGTATCATATATGAGAGCTTAATAGAGTTTAAAAACCAATTTTAAAATTCCTTCATTCCATAAAGATAGCATTAAAATGAAGGTAAAATAATCTAGTTCAAGGAATGGGAACAAAGTACATAAGGAATTATTCAGACTCATTTCCACATTATCCTTCTTAACCAACAAGACCCATTCCTTTTAAGATGTCTCTGATATTTAATACTGACCCAGAAAGAAGGCAATTTTATTAAAACATCTTAGTCTTATTGTCTCCAGCTTGTATCACTAGTTTACTTGGTAATTCAAAGCACGTAAACCCAGTCCTAAAAACTGTTTTCAATTCAAAATTTATCTACCCAGGCAGTATCACCCATTTGTCACTAAAATTCTACCCATTTCCAATGCTTCTTGATGAAGAGGTAACGTTATCTTCATGACCACACAAAACCTGAGAGATATTTCATTAATTTCTAGCCATTTTGTTGCAAATGGCTTTGGACACATGAGATGTTAAATACACATTTCACTGGACTTTTGATATCAACAAGTCCTAAGCTTAGAGAAGTATAATGCCAAATCTGAATGTTGGGAATCATCCACTCTTGAGGTCAGGCCCTGGCAACCCTCCATTGGTGAGATTCTACAATCTTCTAAGTCCTATTCTACCCTTTAACAGCCATCATTGATGGAATACTTCAATATTTAAGAACAGGGAAATGTCTTTGGAAATTCTGCTTGCTTTATGGATAAGGAAACTAATATTTAACTGAGTCTTTCACACTGTTTTTCTTCATTTCTTTATATTTTCTCCTTGAACAATGGAATATTTTTATATACAATAAGACCAACATAAAATTTCAGAACTAGAAGATGTTGCTAAGTTTAGTCCCCTTTCTTCTAAAAATCTCTAAAAGCTTTACATATTAATTTTCAGTGTATATCAAGTAAAAGACACCATGTTTTCTTTAAGGCTTATTTTAAGGTTGGAAAGAATAAGAAAAGATTCAGTTTCAGATAGAAAAATTCTTTTACCATAGAATGAGGTTCTGATCTCTAAATCTAAGAAGATTCACATTAATTTTATTTTGAACCTGGAGAAACAGCTGAATTTAGATCTCTTTTTTTTCCAGGTGTATGTTCCAAATTGCCTCAGCTGACTGAATTTCTATTAAGAAACAGTATCTTTTTCTTGGCTGAATACAAAGACTGTATGTTTTAAGAAGTAAAGAGTTTTTTAAAAAATCATATAATTCAATGTCATGTCCTTCCCTTCTGACTAAACTAAAAACCATTTCCCTGTTATTTCATTATTAATATGAAAAAATACTGAACAATAAGAGGAAGTTCATTTGTTTATAGTTGCAACATTCTGATTTCTTCTGCAATTTCATTGGCAACAGAAGCAAGCAGCATTTAACCCATGACTATCCTTTTACAACAAAACTGTCAACCTTGAACTCTTTGGAATGTTGGTAATAAAGGAGAAAAGATAAGTGCAAATTTTTTAAATATTATTTAAGAAATCCAGACTTAAAATAGTGATTAAATATAGGTCCTCTACCCTTAATGCAGAGTCATACCAAAATACTGGTGCTGTAAGGTAATAATTTAGTATACTCTTCACATATTTGCCAAATAGGTATTTCAGTTTAGAGTTGAGCATGGCAGGCCTGGAGGGAATGTGGAGACAGGACTGGTGAGGCCTTTTGGCTTAAATATGCCACTCAACAACAAAGGCTCTATAACTGGCCAGGCAGAAATTCTTGGAAGGCAGTCTGGTAACCATCTGTGGATTCTCAAATATGCCCTTCACTGCTCCAAGCTGTTAATCAAAGCATTACTTCTAGCCAGTAAACTCTTGAAAGGAGACTGTTATTTCATATTCTTTCCTCTGCCTCGCTACACCATCATAGTGATGTTTTCACACCCCTTGTAGATTCAGCTGCCCTTCAGGGACACTGCCTTTTCATTTCTATAGCATGTAGTGTTTGCAATGTGCCAGGCACTATGCCAGGTACTAAAAATATAAGCAATTAAAATATTGTCCCTGCCCTTAAAGAACTCATACCTTGGGCAAAGGAAAGATAGATAACATAATACCACAGTCATGAAGCCCATAGCAATAAAATGGCTGTTACTTGATTCTACTGGTTTCTACAATTGAGATATGATTTGTATACTCCCCCATATTTCATGTGCTGAAAGATTTGTTCCTAGTGTGGCAGTGATGAGGTGGTGGAACCTTTTAAGAGGTGTGGTCTAGTGGAAGGTAATCAATGGGAACTGAGGAGTGCCCTCAGTAGAGATTGTTGGTCTCTTAGAGTGAATTAGTTCTCTTGGGAGGTGTTATAAAGCAAGGTCACCCCACATTTTGCCCCTTTAGCACATGTCCGTATTCCTTTCTGTGTCTCCCCCATGATGTGACTTTGCTGCAGGCCCTTGGCAGGACCCCAGTCACATAGTGTTTGGATCCTCCAGCTATGAGAATTATAAGCCAAATAAATCTCTTCACTCTATAAGTTACCCAGTTTAAGGTATTTTGCTATAGCAATAGAAGGTATAAGATACTAATGAAATGTTTGGAAATCCTTGGAGATGGATACTTTCTAGAAACACAGATACTTTGAATTGTGCCACCATCTTAGAAAGTTAATTCTTTTTTTAAAAAAAAAATCTTTTTAGTTGTCAATGGATCTTTATTTTATTTATTTATAGGTGGTACTGAGAATTGAACCCAGTGCTTCATGCATGCTAGGTAAGTGCTTTACTCCTGAGCCACAACCCCAGCCCCAAAATAAGAATTGGAATAAAAAGAGTGTTTTCATTCCTATGTCTATACTGCGATAGGGAGTTAGAGATGTGGAATCATAAACCTATGCTAAACTGAGCTACAACTTTCATTTTACAAATTCTTTTCCAAATGATTTTGTCCCTAGAATTTGCTATGTGATACAAAGGCAATGATGGTGGAAGCTCACGCATTCCTTGCTACCTGTGAAGCTAAACATACCTGATACAGATGGTTTCTCCCCTTCAAAATAATTGCAAACAAGATTAAAATCGCATTCAGGAACTATTCCAGCTGGCTTTTGGCTTCTTCTGATGTATGCTCCTTGAATAAAGCAGCAGCAAAAATTAGATTTAAAAAAGGAACATAAGAAACTTACTACTTGTACTAGAGCACTTCAAGGTTTTGCTATGTTTGAAACCCCAAGCCCTAGCATTAGAGTGGCTGAATGTATCAATCAGCAAGCTAGAGTATATTCAAGTTATGAAATGAAAAATTCTTAATTAAAAAACAAACTTATTTTGAAGGAAGTGCCTCTTGGTACTTCAGAGTATGAAAGAGCCAGGCATTTGGAACAAAACAGAAACACAGTCCAATAAATTCCAAGTTGGAAAATCCTCCTTTCTATTACAGGTGATTAGTCCATCTACATAAAACTACTTAGTGACAAACTCCTCTGGTAAGGAAACAAAAATATTGGTCCTTCCTTGGCAAATGGCTATTACCAGAAAACTCAGAAGAAAGAATATCTGGAATCTGCCTAAAGCACCAGCCTCAAAAATCTTTTTTTTACAACTGGGCCTTTCTGGTTCCATGCAATTCCTTAACAGAGCAGAACCTAGGTTATTAGGCTATGACATTTCACACAGAACCATGATTAGTTCTGCCTTGTCCTGCTGTAATAATAATTATTCAATATTTCCAGGGTTCACTTATTTCTCCATATTTTAAATGTTATTTACCTGTAGGGCATCTCAATGTATATGGTTCTGAATATTAGTAGAGAACTTCAGTTGCATTTTACCACCTATTCCACAGATTATTATTAAATGAGAAGACTGCTCAGTGTCATGTACACTGACACAGCTCTGGTGACTAGTTAGCCAAGTGGGTAGTTATGGGTGCAGTGGCTTATGTTGGGAAATGTCACTGTTCTTGAGGAGCTGAGAATTTTGGGGTCATGCTGGCCATGCATTGGGAATTTCTTTAAAGGGCATTCAAATAAAAGTACTATATAAACACTATCTTTTTAGAAACAAGAATAAAGATCATCCAGCCAGAAAACTCCTTGTTAAAGACAGCCCTAGAAACAATCACATGCCTATTCATGTTAGTGACAATTTAGTGGGGACTTTATACCCTTGGACTTATTAAAAAATTGTATGAGCTGATATTTGTCAGGGGTGACTGACAAGGCTAAGCATTTACTGGGAATTGTACAGGCCCTGATTTATTCTCTCATTGTGCAGTGCCCAGAGGGCTGCTTCTGCCCAGTAAAGCAGAGAAAGGGTGCAGACAGTTGATACAGAGGGCCCTGGTACTCACAATGTTCTCTCTTACAACCTCTCAACCTTTTCACCCCAATTAAAGGTCAACATGGCTGCTCAAAATATTTATTTTAAGGCAGTCATCTCAGCAGGCTGCCAAGTGTGATTATATTGCCACTTCATAGAATTCAATTAAACCCGGGACCGGGGCATCTGGGAATCACTGGAAGCATTAAGTTGAGATGTTTTCTGCCTTCTCTTAAAAAGTTGCCTTTTCCCTCCCGTCATTTATTCATTTCCCAGAGCGCCATCACAGCACATACGCACGCACGCTTATAATCTCCCTCGGTGGTTCATGGATTTACAGCTCCCGGCTTAATTAAATTCCCACTAACGACAATCGAAATTGTCAGCGTGCAGCACAGCAAAGGGCTCGCGGGCCTCCCTCTGAGGCCGGCGCGCAGGCTCTGGACCCCAGCACCACGAGCGCACGCCGGGCACTCCCGGGCGCCGACACCCACCTCAGCCTCCCGCCGCCAGCGCCGCCGCTTCCGCCCGCACTGGCACTTCCGCCCGCGCCCGGCCCCAGCGCCCACCACTTCCGCCCCGCGCCCGCCGCCCTGCCGGCGGGTCTAGCTTATCTCAGATCCGGCCCTGTCACATCTCACAGGGTAGCAGCGCCTGAGCACAAGATGAAAACCCGCAAAAAAGTGACCCTGCATGTTTGGGAATCATTTAATAACCAGCTTCAGGTGTCGAAGCCAACTTTTTAAATAACTATACTCCAGACCATTTTAACTCCTCACTGTATTCGTTCATTCATTGATTAAAACAATATTTACTATCCTCAGGGTCCGGGCTGAACTAGATTATGGAGAAGGAGACGAGCAAAACTGGCAGCCATAACCTCCCCAGACTTAAAATGATGTAGGTAAGGCAGACATTAGGCATTTGCCTTTTAAATCGGTCATGCATTTATTGAACTAAGTGCTCTGAAGGGAAGACATATGACCTATGAAAAGATAGGGGTGTAATCTAGTTGAAGAGGTAGCTAGGGGCTGAAACGTGAAGGGCCAGAGACCGGGATAGCCCTCCAGGCTGAGAGCACAGCATGGGCCTTGTACAGAGACTGACCAGTATGGCTGAAGCATAGAGAGAATGGAGGGAAGGGTAAGGTGGAGCCAGGCCAGGTGGCCAGGCAGAGCTTTTCAAGTGTGTGTTAAGGGCAGCTGGAGGACTTTACATTTGATTCTGCCCTTATGTGGGAAAGGGGTTGGAATGATCACTTTTCCTTTCTGGAAGGATCTGTTGGCTTTGGGAAGGAGATAAAGGGTTTAGAATAGGCAAGAGTGGAATGAGAAGAGAAGTCTGGAAGTGACTAAGTAGTCTGGGTTTCAGGTGTGGTGGCCTGAATGGTGGTACCATGAATAGTGAGAAAATGATGGATGATAATTATAGTAATACTCAAAGCTAATATTTATTGATTGCTCACCCAAAGCTTTACACTCATTAACTTGTTTAATCCTGAGAACAATCCTATTAAGTATTATTAGTACCATTTTACAGGTGAAGAAATGGAGACTTATTAACTTGCCCAAATTCTCATAGCTTGAAAACAGCAGTTGAAATTCCACGTTGTGCTGTCTGCTGCCAATCTTCATGGCTTGCCAGTGTATACTCAGTGTGTAGTCAGTGACTTTAAAAAAGACATGAAGCAAACCAAGGTCAGGAATGAATCTCTTAAACAAACCACACTGATTGTATGATACAGCTAGAGGACACATTAAGGAAATAGAATTTTCAAGTTCCTATTTTATCACTTCAGCACTTGGTGGTAGGTAAAAAGGGATTTTGTGACTGTTAACAGACTACCTATGGTTGTTTTTGAGTTGATAGACTCTGATAAGTGTATCAGAGTATCAACCCCTGATCTTAAAAATAAGTTTACTTTAAATCTAATAGTTGCTGATAGGATATCTTTAAAGAAGTAATCTTGGGTCCAGTTATAAACATGTTGGTAGAACATGCACAGCTTACAGTTTGTGGAGTGATAGAAAAGCTTCTTAGAGATGTAACTCCAGATCAGTTTCCAAATCTTAGTTTTTGTTGAAAGATGCAGCTTTGTAAAATAAATTAGATTTACGAAACCTGATTTCACAAATTGAAGGAGAGAGATGGCTTCACCAAAGGCTAACAATGAAGGCTTTTTAGCATTGGTTATGGGCAAATTTCTCTAAGGAGTCAAAAGTTCATTCATTTCCAGAATTTGTGTTTAATTTTTAAGAATTGATATCTTGGGTTTTAGGTGATGACACAGGATGAGGAACCTCCTCATTATTCTTTCAGTTGAGGGTAGCTGGGAATCCCTGAGAAAGCACTATGGTTGATGCCCAGTCAATTTGGGAGTGCCTGACTGAGGGCCATTTTTCCAGAGGACCAGTTTTACCACTAGGTCCAGGACTCCCAGACTAGGCATAGAGCTTTGCTTGGGAAAATGTATGGTGTCTGACCAGGAAAAATGATTGTCTCCAGGAAAAAAATAATGAACGACTAAAGCAAAATTAATAAACATTTATTCAACAGTCACAAAATAGAACGTTGTGTCAGCTTAATGGCTGGTTTTAGCATTCATAACAACTTTATCACATTTGAAAACAGTTTTTAAATGAGATGCTCTAAGTGAGAATCCCTAAATGTATGTGATAACAGTATCACAGCATATTAGTTACTTTAACCAAATAATGTGAAAAGTAAAATCATAAAAATTCTATTACAGAAACATTATGAAATGTGGACTGTATACAGCTTTCAGTGTTTCAGGTGATATGAAATTAAGAGTAAAGGTCTTAAGATGGCACTGAGTCTTGTACAATTTTGTTCATTCAAACATGCTTGTCATAAGCATTTGGCCTGCGTTTTGTCCTCTTAAGTCTGGACTCCAGTTCTGAACCATGACCTGGGAGTCTGGATAGGACTGGAGCAGGAATCTCTGAATTTTGGACTATTAGTTTAGAACTCACCTGGGTTGAGTTGTTCTCTTACATCTCAGGCCCTGTCAGCTCAGTGGCTGGCTCTGAGTTCAAAAAACCTACTCTAGAAAATGACCAGAATGAACAGTCTGGTCTGCAACTCCTGAGATCACTCATGAATACTTTGTAGAACATATGATATGTTTTTCCAGAGATGACTTGGAGTGAGCCTTTCTCTTTAAGGCCTCCTTAAGTCTAGACATGTGGGTGTGGAGAGAGGCAACTTCATTTATACCCCCTTGGCTTTGCCTCTGGGAAAGCAGGAGGAAAGAAGTAGCCTTTGATGTCAAGCCTTTCCCTTCAGAATGGCTTAGAAAAATAGTGTTTTGGCAGATAGTTACTGTCATGCCATCTCTATTTTACAGTAACTTGGCTCTATGCTGCTACTCAAAGAACATGTGATCTGGACTTTGACTAGGAGGAGCAATCCCAGTAGTTGCCACAATTAGGTGATGTAATTGTGAAGAAGGTATTCAGAAATCTAGTAGGATTTTTCCTCTGGTGTTTTTCTGGTGTGTATAGTGAGCATATTTGTTTATCTCATGAGTCTCTCATCACCAGTACTGTAAACTCTGCAGGAAACAATCTGTAAAGGCTAGGTATTGTGTTACATTTAAGACCATGGAGAAAAACAGTGGCAACCTCCCAGGGAAAAGACATTCTTCTGAATCTGGGATGTCATTGGGTCACTGTTGACTCCCCCCTGGCCAACCACTGTAGGAAACAGAATTATAAGCCTGTCCCACCAGGGGAGAATGGACCTCAGAAAACTGATTTCTATATCCCCTTTAACATTTTTAAAACGCTACTCTTGTGCCAGACATTTAGAGGAGAGTGAAAAAAATTTCAAAGGAGAAAAATGTTTATTTGTTTTAAGGCTTGCTCAGTAATCCACTTATGCCATTTACATTAGTTAAACAACCTTTCTATGTAAACACCATTAATTATGTAGCATAAGAGCCAAATAAAAATGCTAAAAAATAAAAGTAATTGTAGAATAAATTAGTATAGCTTGAGTGCTCATACGTTATAGAGAGACTGTAGACTTTTATATTTTACTGAGGGAGGTAATATGTGATTTTTCTATTGTTTGAGCTACTAGGATGGAACCAACAGAAATGACATTTTTACAGATGGATACCAAAGCTGTTAAAGTTTAAGCCCATACTGGTGATGAAATTATGTTTTCACAGAAACTTTGACTCACTCCTCTTTTTACCTATCTTAAAGACTTTCAGATGAGATGGGGGTTCAGTATCTTGTAGATCTCCCTAGTAGGATTGTTGGAGCAAGACCATTGTTGTCTACTCCAAACTCAGTACCCTCCATCCTTCTTTCATGTGTAGTAACTGAAGATTGTTTGTGTCTGTACTAAAGGAAATGAATCTTGTGCAACCTGCCAGGCACAAGGAAGAAGTGCCGGGACCGAAGCTGTTGAGGAAAAATGATGTAGGGGACCTTAGAGTATCCATATTCATTTGTATCACCCTTTGTAGTATTTCAGAGGTTTTCATACATATTAGTTAAGTTGATCCCTGACAACAGTTCTGTAAGATAGGTAGGGCATATATTTTTATCAATCCCATTTTACAGACAAGGAAATTAAAGCTTAGGGAGGGATATCACAATGAAGCAGGTATTGGAAAGCATTTTCTAACTCCTATCTATATTTTTTCCACTACCTCATTCATATTTCTTTTTAAATGCCAACAAAAAGAAATATGGTTTAGGTTGCAGCAATATTTTGTGCTATGTAGGATCTTTTAAGAATATTTGAGCACATTTACATCATTTCCTCAGGGAAAGTTTTGTTTTACCTAGGGAGGCAGGAAATGGATTTGAAATGGGAAAAGTTTTTCATTTTTATGGATTAAACCCATCTGTTATGTTCACTAAGACTGGATCATGGAGGAGGATAAATTTTTCACAGCATAAAGAGAGGAGAGAAGAGTGTAAAGCACCTCCTTGGTTCCCTGGTGCAGATCCACACTCACCCAGGGAGTCCTGGTCAGGGAAAACTAGACAGCCAGCTATAAGAGAGAAAAGGCACTGCTGTCCTCAGATATGCCCTTGTCATGGGAGAAGAGATGTCTCCTGAGAAGGGTCTGAGGAGTTCATAGATGAGAGGGGACACCCCAATTCAGGACCAGCACGTTTCTTGGAATTTGTGACAGGAAAGAATTTCAGCACAAGCTGGACATAGGTTTATTTAGGAAGGTAGTCACATGTTTAAGGGAGAAAGCAAGGCTGTCTTGAGAGTGAGAAGCAGCCCTGACTTGGGCTGGGGTGGGGGGTCCAATATTTATAGAAGGGCTGCATCAGGCCATTCTGGAGTTGAATCCAAGATGGAACTGTACAATTTCACACCATTTTTTCTGTGCTTGCATGTTTCCCTCATTTTACCAGGGTATGGGCTAAAGGCATGAGCCAAGATTTGTAGTTGTGTTTTTGCGCATCTCAGTGGCTTGAGGGTGTTTCCCTTAAGATTCTGTATTTCTCTCTTCTTATCCTAAATTCCTATCTCCTCCCCAACATACTGAATAATCTTCCACAACTTTGAATTACATTTATTGCTCAGAATTTTGAAGGAAATACATTTATTTATTTTGCAGATTTGAACCTCCTTTAAAGAAATGTACTTAAATATTTGACCATATCATCTATGTAGCACAAAACAAAGGAAAATTATCTTTCATTTATTTATTCAGAGTAATACTTACTGATTACCTACTGTGTGTCAGCATTAAGCACTAGAATTCCAGGGTTGAAACAGACATGTGGTCCTTCTTATAGAACTCACAGTAAAGTAAGGGAGATAATCAAATGATGACATTAATAAGTACTTGCTATAGAAGTCCCCTCTCCAATGAGAAAAAGATCAGTAGCTAGCTAGTTGGAAAATGTGAAATGGAAAATCACATATATTGTATCTATATTTAAGCATTTTATTTTTTACTGTAGACATACAAGTGAACATCCAATTGCCAAATTTGATAGTGCCAAGATGCTTTCTTAATGACCTGTGTGGTAATTGAAGTTTTTACATTATCTTTTTTACATAAAGCCCACTTGAAATGATATGATATTTATTATTATCTACAATTTCCAGTTTCAAATTCTTTAAAATGGAGGGAGAACTAATTTGAATTCATTTAGATTTTAATTTTTTTCTCCAAATCTTTTACACTTGTCTTACCTTCAATTAATTTAAGAGCAATTTTTCCTCAGCGTTTTCAGGTCTTTCCAAAGCATTTAACTTAGCTTTCATAGAAACCGCAACTCTCTTTTTGTGTTCATATTTGAATAGTTTATATGACATTTAATTAAACTATATAATTATAGTAATCAAGCACAACCGCCATAAACAGGTTTGGGAACAAAAACAACCCACTCTTAGTAAGCATGGAATTCAGTTGGTGGGAGTGGATGTGATGAGGGTACTGGGCTACAGAAGCCACAAGCGTTTATCATGCTCTGGGCGATCAGTCAACGCATCTCATAGAAGGATCTGAAAACATCAGTTAAGTCCCTGAGGAGCTCAATTAGAAGAGCTTCTATTGTAATTAAAAACTAATAAGCATTTCTAAGGAAAAGCAATGGATGCCACAAAGGTCTGTCATTGAGGGATATGCCTTTGTCCTGAGAAGCCAGGAAAGGCACTTCAGAAGACTTCACAGTTGAACTGAGATCAGAAGACCTTAGAGTTAATTCATAAGGGTTGGAGCAGGAGTCCAGAGAAACAGTGCTGCAGGCAGCCACAGAGGATCAATGGTGTGAGACCTGAGGAATATATGTTGAAGTGAGCTAGAAGCCAGTGTGGCTGGAGCAAAGAGTGGTCCAGGATGAGGCAGAGGGGAGGTCATATCCACTTCAAGCTTCCTTTCTAGACTCTGACAAGTATGGTGGGGGTCTTCATCCCTGTTGACAATGGGAAGCTGCCAATGCATATAAAGCAATGCTATTTCAATAAGAAAAATAGCCAACTTGTAGAGTTTAGATCTTCACATTTTCAATCTAAACAGGTGGTGGAGAAAAAAATATTTTCTTAAACTTTGGCCCTGAAATTTTTCTTAGGGAGAGAATAGTCCTTATTCAGGAAATCCCATTCACCAGCAGCTTGTGGGTCAAAGATGAGGATCCGAGGGTAAGTGTCAAGATAATAAAAGAGATGCTGAATATCTCTGTTGAGAAAATAAGAAGGAAGGAGAGAAAAGGAAGGGGGCTGTTGTATTAATTTCCCAGGGTGGAAATAACAAAGTCCCACAAACTGGGTGGCTTAAAATAATAGACATCTATTCTTTCTGTTTTGGAGGCTAGAAGTTTGAAATCAAAGTGGCAGCAGGGCTGTGCTTCCTCTATGAAACTGTGGAGAGAATCTTTCCTCACTTTTTCTACTTCTGCTGGTGACTGGCAATATTTGGTGTTCCTTGATTTACAGCTGCATCCATCCAACACTGCTTCTGCTGTCACATGGCATCTCTTTTTCTTCTAAAGATGCCAGTCATATTGGATTAAGATCTACCATAATGACTTCATCTTGACTTACTTACATCTGCAAAGTATCTCTAAATAAAGTCATATTTACAGGTCCTGGAGGTCAGGACTTAGGTTTGGGGGAAAAATTCAACCATTAACAGGCACAAGGAAGAGAGGGGAAGAGGATCTGACAACTCATGGGAGGTTAAGTAGTTAGGGTGGCAACAACCAGTAAGAAGTTGTTGGGGCAGGATGCCTGAAAGAACTAATAAGCGGTTTTTTTTTTTTTTTTTTTTTTTTTAATTTATAGTTGTAGATGGACACAGTATCTTTATTTATTTTTATATGGTGCTGAGGATCAAACCCATGCTCCACATTAGTGAGGCAAGCGCTCTACCTCTGAGACCCAGTTCCAGCCCCTATTAAGCGGTTTTAAGTACTTTTATCCCCAGTGTGTTGATTGTGGTGACTTACATCTTTTCAGTAAAGTTCTACTACACTTGTGTTTGTTAATCTTTTGGTGGTGGAGTTGAGGGGGCAAGTGATAAGTGAAGTCACAGAAAAGCTCTTGGGTCCTGAGTTAGGGTCACTAACATAAAGGGTGCAATCACAGGAAACTACCAAAGAGCAATTCAACAGAGACTAGAAAACTGAAGGGAAAAAAAGTAATTCTTTTAGCCAATAAACCCCTGCCCCCCATACACACATACCGCACAACCACCACATACCCAGGTAGTCAGAGGAATGTTAGATCTCCCCAGTCTCTAGCATTGGCTTTTGGCAACCTTCTTTCCATCTTGTTGAGCTAGGCACAGCATTGCCAATATGATTATGAAACATTTTCAGCTTCACCAGTGGTACTGTCAGCTTTTTTAGGGTACCATGCAGGATTTTAACTGTTAGGATGCTTGCTAACTTAAAAAAGAAAAAGAGCAAAAAAATTCTGTATTCTCCATCTCTTGCCCTACCATTTTCTAAATGTAAAAATTAGAAATAGACCATGACTTTGGTGGTAGGAAGCTGCTCTCTGAAGTTCAGTTTTTGTTTCTTGTTGATCTCCTTGCTTACTTCATAGTAAAGCTTTGTGTTTATTTCTGGATTGGTAACTGAGGCACCGGAGCTCTTACACACCTTTCACTCAGGTGGGTGCCCCTACTCAAAACAGAGGAAATGATTTCCTGTAGCGAGTCCAGATGTTTGTGTTCAGCATTATTGCTATTAGCTATCAAGTCTGAGTTGTACAAAATTAAATCTGTCCTTGAGGCCTGAAGGGAAGACAATCTTAATAATGGTTTAATGTCCTCAGAGTGAAATAGCCTGAAGTGGGGGGAAAACTACCATTTCCATGAACTACAATCCTCCACTACAGCATTTCTGCTCATTTCTGCGGTTCATTTACATTGGTATTTAACACAAATGTGGTTTTAAAGCACATAAAAGCCTCCTTAAAACCTAAGTAACTGGCAAATGGTTAGAATAATTAATAAAGCAGTTTTTTTTTTTTTTTTTTTTTTTTTTTTTTTTTTTCCTGTAAGCAGCTCAAGGAAAATGGGAACATTTGCAGTAGGTAAAGGTATTCTTCATGGCTAACACATTGTACCTTTGTGGAAACTTTCACCTTACATCACAGGTGCTTCATGAGCACTGAAATGCTCATGAAGAATGAAGAATGCTCAGGCAGAATGAAGCAGAAAGCAGAGCAATGATCTAGAGACCTTAAATACAATATGAGACTATGGTTGGGTATAAAGGCAAGAAACGACTGGGGTCTTCTCCCACTTTGTGAGTCCTACATGGGTTGTTAGTTGGAATGACTGGATAATGCTTTTCTTTACTCCTGAGGGAATTGGCTGACCCATCCATTCCCCTGCATTATGTCAGGGCAAATTTTTTTCTTTGTGGGCTAAGGAAAGACAGTTTCTCTTGATGAACTTGCTATTCATCCACTCAGCCTTTGAGAACCAGTGATTCTCTTTCTTAAACCAAACCACGCATTCCTGCAGGCTGAGAAAAGTTGTCCTCCACAGGAAAACCAGTTATTTCAGGGCCAGGAGTCCTGGAGAAATGGTCTCTGAAGTTGCCTTTGACCCAAGGCCTAAACCAGGTGCGAGGTTCTTTCAGTCTGTATATGGTTCTTTTCCACAGTTCCTGCTCTGCCCCTTGTCAGACTTCACAACAATCCTTTAAAGATAGTTATTCATCCAGCCTATAAAGATGCCAGCATCTATGACACCCTTATTTTGCTCAGATTCCAAGCCCAACACCATCTTCTCATAGCTTTGTGCAGATTCTCTATGGCTACCTACCACACATTAAAGAGAAAATTAATGCAGAGGAAAAAAAATGTGAACTTAAGCCACGCAGCTGTTCATTGGTCCTCACTATCCAGCAGACATATAACATTCTTAAATTTTAAAAATTTCATTTTCTTTTCTTTCTTTCTTTTTTTTTTTTTTTAAGTAACAGCAAGTCAAGTTGGCTAGAATTCAGAAGAAATTTCTGAAAATGGCAATAAACTTTAATAGGTTCTTTATAAAATCAAAGGCAGTAAATGCTTTCTGGAAAAAATCAGGAAAACTGAAGGCTAACAATACTTTGACAGATATGAATGTTAGAAAGAAAATAGGGATCAGTTACTCTCATTAGTCAAAGAGAAAAGACAGGCAAAATTGGCATAAGCTTGCTAGGATAAAAGAAAAATCTCTTTATAAGTACAAGGAAATTTTGGCATTGCCCTCTTGTACCGTTGGTGATAATTCAATTATAGTGTGGCCATATTTCTTATTTTGTAATTGTTAATTGGTTAAGGTATAGAGTATTTCTATGAAATTTCTAACTCTTCTTGTGTGTGTGTGTGTGTGTGTGTGTGTTTGTGCATGTAAATTAGGAGAGGAAGACAACAGCTGAGACTTGTGTTACTAGCCCATTCATCTGGGGAAAACGGAAGTATTACTACTCTTCCCTTCCACTATCATGAGGTAGATGGTCAGTTTGAAGATACTAATCACAGTTTTGTTGTCACCATGATCCTGTTCTGGGGTTATTGGTGGCTTGACTGGTCTCTGTTTTGGTCATCACTGATTTTCACAAGTACACATGATGAGGAAGAAAAACTAATCAAATGTATTAGTTCATGTTTTGTTGCATTGTCTCTGCCCATTACTGGTTTAAAAACCTTATCTGATTGTACATTATCTTTCACAGCTTACCTAGACTTCTTTTTCCTCTTAGTCTGGAGAGACAAGGAGACACACACACACACAGAGAGAGAGAGAGAGAGAGAGAGAGAGAGAGAGGTGTTTCAAGTTAGTCCATCATCTAATGTTGCCTGCGCTCCTGCAGGTGCTTTATGTGCCACATGGTCTCTATTGTCTGAATGAGTAGGGTAACTCGGTGGTAGCTGATCTTCAGCAGCTGCTGAGCCTCTAGACAGGGCAGAAGAGGCCATTATAACAAGGAAATAACATGTGGTTTTCCAAACTGCATGAAATACATCTATTGTGACTTGATGATTACATATTCATGAAAACTGCAAAACGAAGTCTCTTGTGCTTGCTAAGCACTCACCTTGGCTGAGCCCAAGGCTTGGCAAACAATGCAAAGCTCTGGCTGTCTCATTTATTTACCTGGCCAATCAACATGTGCTGCATGATTATAGATTTCTGCAACATGCCATGAGAAGAGAGCTGGGAAAAGGCCTGCATTTCCAAAAAATCTGAATTCCATAATTATTACACTTTTATTTCATATTAATGAGCATTTGTTGAATGACCACTGCTCTAACATTATCCTAACAAAACTACAGTATGATATTATTAGGATCCGAATTTACTGGTGACAAGGTAAGTCTCTGCAAATACCATGAAGTTCTCTCTTCCTTCTATTAAATAGGATATTTAACTAGTGTGTGTACAACTACTCATAGCAAGATGATAGAATTTTGATGTTTCTATTTCTTCATAATTCTTGTTAGCAGGGAGTCATTGAAACACTCCCTATCTTACTGCTGGGAAAAATGAAGCCAGAGATGTTAAGTGATTTCCCAAGAGACATTGTTAGTGGCAGAGCCTTGGAACGCATTGGTACATTGTGCTCTCTTGACTCTGAGTTCATATTTATTCACACTTGTGAATACCATACCAGAATACCACACTTGTGAATTTGACTTTAGTGTTACATTGTCAGTAACATCGATGACTGAAAAGGATTGGATATTTAAAATGCTGTCCTTGGCTCTGTTCAAATTCATCAGAGAATTGGTTTCAGTGCTGGTTAGTTCATTGCACATACTGTTCCTCTTGCCTTCAGCACTTCTCCCTTCTCTCCCAAAGATTTTTTCATCCTTATGATTTCTGCTGAGCTGAATGAGCTTGATGGATTCACTTGCAGTTCTTTCAACCTTCTGCGTTCCTGTACAGCACAGGTTGGAAAGAGTCTCCCTTACAGCTAGAGTTCCAGCTGTGGTTTAGGGCTTGCTAATCAGGTGCATTCACACAAGACTTAAATTCAGAACTTTCACTATGGATGTAATAGGAGCTAACAGGCCTGATCTGTGGAGAGCTGCAAATGAGGTATATTCCTGGAACCACAATGGTTGCATTGGCGAGCTGCTTGATTCCCAAGCTTTCTGAATGTGGCACAGAGAGCAACTCCCTCTGGGGGTACAGTTCTGTGGTATTGTTCTAGGACTCATTTCCTTCATTTCCCCAGGTTTAACAGAGATTGTGCATTGTGACCTTTTGAAAATTTTTGTTAGCACCCAATTGCCTGTATTAAATCCCTATCTCCTTAAACTTTCAAGAGTAGTTTTTCTGATCTACAGCAGAGTCCCAACTGATCATTCATCAGCCCTCTGCATCCTGAGTTCTATCATATCGCAGAGCATTTCAATTTCTCCCCCTCCCCTCTCTCCCATACCCAGACTACAAGGTTATTCATCTTTTAGTCCTACTATTCCTGGGATAAAGCTTGGGACATAATATTCACTTCAGAGTTGTTTGTTTGAAGAAATGGATGAATGATTAAATGCATAGGAGCAAATATCCTGTGATACTTATCTCAAGGGAGAATGAAAAACTTGTTGAAAATGCAATTTTATTTCATACATATGCCATTAGTGTATTTTATATAATAAAATGTAGAAAGGCACATACTTTTAGCTTGATATTAATCATTACCTCTTACTTAAACAGTCAAATGGAATTTGCTGCTCAGCAGTTAAATATTTTGCTGTCCCCAGAAGATGAGCAATGTGCATTGATGAATGTGAGCCCCACCTCTTGGCTCCTGCCTCTTACCCATTACATTTCTTCCTGGGTAAATTCTGAACAGGTGCTACTAGATGCCTCATTAACTGCATGGAGCTATGGAAATCATGTATGATCCCTCACCAGAAAGTAGGCCCTGCATTCTTTAAACCCTGCACTGGACCTTAAAGCATTGTGATTCGCCCTGTGTTGCCAGCGGCAACAGAAGCTGGCTTAGTGTGCCAAGAGATTGAATTGATGTTATGTCTTATCTTTCCTCTGATTCTCCCTTCTTGTCATTATTCAGTCTGCTCTCTATCATTTATCTGTTTCATTTCTCCATTAATATTTATTAAGGGTCTACAGGTTGTATTGCAATAATAATACATATTACATTTTTAAAGCCATTTAAAAAAACTTTCACAATTCGTAATTCACTTAATTCTCACTGAAACTTTCGGAGGTCTGGACAGTAGGCACTGATATTCTTGTTCTTGATGAGGATGGAGTGGTGTAGAAAAAGTGTCCTGAAAGTCATTCAACAGAGCTGTTTGTTCAGTGTTTATTTTGATGCCATATTTTTTTAATGATAAGAAATGAGACTAAGAGGGATGGGGTTGTAGCTCAGTGGTAGAACACTTACCTAGCACATGTGAGGCACTGGGTTCGATCCTCTGTACCTCAAAAAAATAAATAAACAAGATAAAAGTATTAAAAAAAAATGAGACTAAGAGACACAAATAGATAATACCTTATTTTTAGAATGTTGTAGTGTGAACCAGCATATTATATACATGTAGACACAGAGACTGTCTTGAAGAGAGTTTAAATGTCCCCCAATTCAATTATTAAAGGTATTTCTACTGTTAACAAAGATACATACTACATATAGATGAAGTATCCAAATGGACAGAGCAGGCGAACCTCGGCTGGTGATGATAAATCTCTCTGTCATTAACAAAGCCATTGCAGCAGCAATCAGAAGAGGTCACCTGCTTACAAGGCTCTGACCTGGCCTGATGACATAAGGAATATCGAGTATCATTTCCAAATAGGAAAATAGGCAAGAGATGGGAATTGGGATGGGGAAAACATTCTAGAAACCATATGAAATGGAGATTGAGTTAAGGGTATAGGGAGGGAGAAAGGGAGACAGGAGATGGGATGGTGGTGAATTATTTTCTGTGTGACACCAGAGAGTCAACTACTATAGCAGTGGGAAAAATACAAGAAGGTAGAAGAACATGTTTCCAGACAATTACAGGAGTTCAGATATGAGATGGACTACACTGAAAGAAATAAGCTATTTGTTATCAGAAGTGTTCAGGAATATGGCCAACTGTCAAAGCTAAATAAAGGAGCCACCCAGCTGGGAATGTTAGGTATCACCATGTCAGACTGAAGCTGGCTGGGAGTTGGTGGGGCAACAGGTCTCAACCAAGGAGCCTGACTTAATAGCTCTCATGGGTATGGGGAATCTTTGTTAGGTAACCACTGGACCAGCGTAGCGACCTCCACAGAGGAGAGCAGAAGAGAAATGAAATTGCCTTTATATTTATTTCCATTTTATCTAAAATTAAAGAAAGATTACTAGTATCTGATATCTAGTGAACCAAACACTAGACCAAGATTCTGCAGCAAAATGGAAGAGAGTCCTCCAGC
The DNA here is from genome assembly GCF_902686455.1 of Sciurus vulgaris. Lineage (NCBI taxonomy): Eukaryota > Metazoa > Chordata > Mammalia > Rodentia > Sciuridae > Sciurus > Sciurus vulgaris. The sequence continues at coordinate 57,279,257 of NC_136466.1, forward strand.
AGCATCAACTGCAGCAGCGTCTTCATTTGTTTATTCACATTAGTGTGTTTTTTGTATTATAGTTCATCTGTGCCTTGTTAAGGGCTAAATAGAATTGCAAATAGAAGAATCCTTGCAATAATTTGAATAAAATGAGGAATCAGCCATGACAATCTCTGGTGTTAAAAATAGGTTTGTGGGTTATCTTGGGGTGAAATAATTAAATCATAATCAAAGTTTGCTTTTTTTCTTTTCTTAAACAATAAGATGTGTGCAGTTATGCTGATCTCCTGCCATGACAAGTAGCTATTGATACTAAGCTTCTTAAAATTTTTTGAAAAAATAAACATTTAGCAGGTTTCAATTACATACATATATGGCCAGATGATGTTCTGTTTTGAACAGGTTAAGCCATTGACACATGTAGTGCTAGCAGGTAGGGACCACTAGCTTTATTTTATAGAGAAGGAAACAGAGGCCCAGAAAAGTGAAGTAACTTCCCCAATAGCACTCAGTTAACCAATGAAAAAGTGGGCTTTAAGTAAAGGCTTTTTATCAGTCAACTCAACTAATTTGTGGTGAGAAATTTCTCTGTGGTGAGAAATTCGTTCCTTTTTGAAAAAGGAAGGAAAGAAGGAAGGAAGGAAGGAAGGAAGGAAGGAAGGAAGGAAGGAAGGAAGGAAGGAAGGAAGGAAGGAAGGAAGGAAGGAAGGAAAGAAAAGACTCATGCTACAGAAAAGGCATTTTGGAAATAATGACCAAAAATGTTTCAGTTATTGTTATTTTTGTTGCCAAAATTGTGTAAGTGTGCAAAGTTTAAAAATTGTTGCAAATTTAGAAAACCTAGTGAGAGAATTTCAGAACTGATTTATAATAAACAGTTTTGGCATATTTAAGGAACTCATTTATTAAATGAATACAAATATAGCAAGTTCTAGTTGTTGGCAAGAAAAAAAAAACGATAGAGCAGAAAAAAGGAATTTTATTAGCAAATTTCAACAAAACTTTCACATAACTGGTGGATGAAATTGAAAATAAGTGTCATGATTTAGGAAGCCAACAAAGTATTTTTTTTCTAAAATTTGGGTGATCATATCTTTTTAACTTTTGTTTACTATTTATTTTAGTTTATTTTATTGGTGTATTGTAATTATACATTTGTAGTGGGATTTCTTATGCCATATTCATACATGCTTATAACATAATTTGATCAATCTCATTCCCCAGTACCTTCTCTTTCCCTCCTTTTCTCCAATTCAATTGCTCTACTGCTCTGCCTTCTATTGTTGTTATTTTAATTAGTGTTTATATATGTATATGCATGTATGACTCATTGTGGCATATTTGTATATGGACATCGCATAATTTGGTAAATTTCTCAGTCCTTCCCCATGCCCCTCTCTCCTTTCTTTCTGTCCATTCTCTTTCTCTACTCTATTGGTCTTCCTTCTAATTTCATGGGATTCTCCCTACCTTTTATGGGATTCTCCCTACCTTTTATTAAACATTCTCTCTTCTCTCTCTCTCTCTCTCTCTCTCTCTCTCTCTCCCTCTCCCTCTATCTCACTCTCTCCCTCTCTCCAGCCCTCCCTATCTTCTGTGTATGAGAGAAAACATTTGACTCTTGTGTTTCTGAGTCTGACTTATTTCACTTAGCAAAATATTCTTCATTTCTGGATAGACATATTTCTGAGAAGCATCTTTCTTAGTCATGATAGCCATTGAAGCTGCACAAAACTTTCAATGCCTGTATCACAAAAGTACTAAACCATTCTTTTTAAATGATGTATTCTATTGCTTATTGTCAGTAGAGAAATGTTATCAATGGTGGAATCTATTTAGTGAGAGCAAAAATTTGTCTTCCTATTAATAAAATAAAACAAAAATCATTGTAAACATTTTATCTTTATGTTATCTTTTACATTTTAATTTTATTTGCTTTATAATAATCATGATGTACTAGTAAAATAGGGTATGCTTCCAGCTTATCAGTGAATATATAAAAATAATAGGGTGTCTGCTGCTCAAATATTTTACTAAGATGGAGGATATAATCAGCTAAATTTGAAGACTATTGGATAAGCATTCTTTTAGGTCCATTCCCTAGTTTGGGGTCTTAGATTTTGAGGTAAATCCTTTGCTCTTACCTAAGTAGAGAGTGGTAAAATCTAACTGCTTGGAAGACACTTACCTCCAAGGCAGGTAGCACCTCATTATTTAGCTCATTGCCCAAGAACCCATCCAGAAAAGAAAAAAAATCCAAAACAAAAATGATTAAAGATCCAAATTTCTAACTGAAACACCTTGATTTAAGACTTGGAGCTATCTGTTTTGTACAACCTCTAATGCACTGTTGATGCTCAATAAATAACAAATTGTGATATTAATAATTAAGAATTGATGTTACTGCTCTTGGAAAATGATATTTAGAAGAATTATTCCCCTTCACTCATAAAGAAAAATGAGAGGAAGAGACAGAGCAATAGCTTTTAAGGAAATTTAGTTCCAGCTACTTTGTGTATATATGGTTCTTTCCCTCCCTCTTTGGTAAATTTGATAAATAACTGAGCAAGACAAGACCCAGAGCCAGCCTAAGCATCTCCCCCTCCACCCTATTCTTTGTCTTCCTATCTTTAGGTGGAAATGTCTAGGATGTTGAATTATATGATTTTAAAGTGCTTGACAAACATTAATTAACTGGAGGTCGTTCTTTGTTTGAAGAGAGTTATGTCTAATTGTGAATATGTCTCCAATTATCTGTTCCTCTTTTTTGACTGTGTTATTATCTGAAATGTGCAGTATCTGATTTGCTTGCACGTTTAATTTAGTAGACTTTTTGAAATAGGTAGCAGCAATTAAAAATGGGACATATAGTCTCCCTAATGAGAAAACTCATAAGAGATTTATATGTATACTCATGTATGTGCATATTACATGTACCTACACCCACAAATACACTCATGCATCCACGCACACTCAGATCCTTCTAGTTGTAACTTTGCTTTTTCTTTAAGTCATTGATTTTGACAATTTTGATCACCCACACTGGACTGGACTCCATCCCTTCTGAGTTAGGGCGATTGTTGAGACTAGCTTTTTAATAGCATAAAATCAGAAAAGCTCTCCAGAAAAGTGAATTAATCCTCTTGCAAAAGCAAATGTAATTAATCATGAAAGAAAACTGGCCATGCATGTCAACAGAGTCCAAGGAATTTGCTGAGTGTTATTGATTCATTACCCACCATGGACCCCTCCTCCTACCCCATGTGGGAGGAGAGGTGACCATCAGAAGGCAGCCATACCTGACATGGGCACGTGGGCCTGGAGACCAGATGGATTACAAACTGTGAAGGATGCTGGGCTCATGTTTTGGCATAGGCTGTGCACACTATTAATTAGGAGCACAGCTTTGAACAATGTCTTAAATAATTAGTCGGGGCAGGTATATGCCTGTGCAGGGGCGGATTACAGATTTTTCTGTTGCTTAGAGAATTTTTCTAGTAACAAAGGGACAAAATGTAAATTAATTCCCAACTGCAGGACTACTTTTACTATGCATTTCAAGACAGACTTCTATGTAAACAATCCACCAAAAGCTTCTAGACATGTCAATAGCCCATAAATACTGATGTTTATACCACTTTGAGTCTCATGTCCTTGCATTGTTCATGAGGCTTTAGAAGCTGGATCATATGGTGGAGACAATAGACTTACATGTCGAATAGAGCTCAGTTCAAATCTTGCTTTCACGATTTTACTAGCTATGTTATACACAGTAGTCCTTAAAATCCTCATTGATAATATGAGAATCATAATACCAACTATGGGTAGAATTATGACCCTCTAATAGTCATATATTAAAGCCCTAACCCCAGGACCTCAGATTATGACTGGATTAGGAGATAAGTCCTTTAAAGTGATTAAAATGATGTCTTTAGTGAGGTTCTTATTCCATTCTGACTGGTGTCCTTATAAGAGCAAATTTGGGCACACAATATAGACGACATCAGTGATGCATGTACAGAGACTTGCCAACATGTAAAGAAGTAGAAACAGGAGTGGCTGTTTGTAAGCCAAGGAGAAAGTCCTTTCTGTTATGGTCCTCAAAGAAAACTAATTTTACCACAACCTTGATCTTGGATTTCCCATCTCCAGAACTGTGAGAAAATAAATTTCTGTGTTTAAGCCATCAACTCTGTGTATTTTGTTATGGCAACCCTAAAAACTTACACCGTACCTATTATAACAGACTTCTTATGCAGATATGTGAGATGATTTTTGCATAGAGTTCAGCATATATCAATTAATGACAATTGTTACTGCCATGTAAATATTCAGTAAATATTACCTGTCTTCCCTTCCTCGCTGAAAAGGTTCTCATTCCCCAGAATTCCACAGCCACTACCCTTCTGATACCTGAAACTGGGCTTCAGGCCATATGATTCTTTCTTTGTGTCCAGTGTAATCTTTTTATGGGGTGTTCAGCCACCTGCTTTCCTATCCTTCCTTTTGGCTTTTGTCAGGTCTAGCTCACAGAGACAGAGGCCTCTCTAGGACTGGTTGCCTGAATAAGCAAATCCACCTTCTTCTGCCCCTTCAAACTATACTAAGGAAAGACTGTCTGGCATTGGTCAAGGTAGTTGTAAGGAGATGAGAACATCTCATTGTGATACTGATGGTGTCCTGTATTTCTTCTTTTTTCACCGACATTGGAGATGTGTTTGAATATCTGATAGCTCCACATTTTGCACAAAGTGGGTATCAGAAACAAACACATCTGTGATGTTCTTTACTAACATTTGACTTTGGAGCCAGGGAAATTAGCACCAACCTACAGTCACAACACTTTCTGCTTTGATCCCAGACAGAAACAGTTGGTGACTCATAGCCCTCAGGGGCAGCCTGTCATGCAGGAAGGCATTATGACAGCATAGCACATGAAAACTGAGCTGAAGTACTGGGGCCATTTTTAAGATGTTTATGACATAAGGGATTCTTTAGGAAAGGAATTTAGAAGTATTCTCTTTTCTCTATGGTTTAAGAAGCTTGTTGACTGCAACCCTTTGTATATTCATTAATTTAACCAATATTTATCATATGCCTGCCAAGTACCAACCACTGAAATGCTACCAGAGGAGCATAGTAGCAGTAATAATAATAATAGCAACAGAAATAGTTTCATTATGTCAAAGACATAATATTGATCATATCGATAACAGTTGTTGAATATCTGCCATGAAGCAGTAACTGTGCTATGCAATTTACATGTACTTTATTTTTGAAATAACTTCATGAGAGAGGTACTCTTATTTCCATTTCACAGATGGGAAAACTGAGGTTCAGTTAATTTTCAAGGTGGTGAATATTAAAGCCAGGACTAAAATCCAAGTTGTTCTGATTCTAAAGTCAATTTTTCCTTTATTAACTTGCCCAAGAGATGTTGAGAAAGAAATATTCTGTAATAATTGAGATCCTTTGTGTCTTGCACTTGGAAGTCACTCTAAAGAGGAACATTCTTCTCATAAACAATGCTAACTTTATTGAACTGCAAATCATGTCTCTGGTGCAATTTCTAGACTATTGCCCTTCATGCCCAAATCTGCCCTCCACACTCTGTGCCCAGTTTTTCATTGACTTTTGAGAACTTTTCCTTCAGGTTGCTGCACTCCGCAGTGATGAATGCTTATTCTGTTATGCCAGTTGACCTTCATGTGAATGTTCATTATCATATTCTCCTGGTGCTGGGAGTTCAGTGCAGGTTCACAGGGAGGGTTGGAGAGCCAGGGCAATAGGATGTGTGAGAGGTATGAGGTGTAGACCCTTCCAGAGGGTGGGGCCACTTTGTGTTCCTGTGAGCAGGGATTTCCTGAAGCTCAAGGCTGCTTTCTTCCCAAATCCATCTAATCTCCAACTGGATGATGGCTTGGATAGAGACATTAGGGAACAGTCAAGCTTCTTTGTGAATTATAAAAAACAAAAAGCCTCCATTTCCCTGAAATCTATATCCAATCACGTTCATGTCTACCCACATGCAGCCCATTTAAATGGAAATGGGATTCTGTCTTTTTAATCCAACTACTACCTAATGCTACTGAAAACTTGTATCTCTATCATGCTGACCACTTACAAAGCACTTTAGCAAATACCATCTCATTTGATTATTCCTGCAAACTCTGGGTGGGTAATTTTCTTCCTTTTCCTGCTAAAGGATGGGAGGCTCAGATGGTTAAATAATTTGCCCAGGGTCACAGAGCTAGGCAGTGGGGGAAGTGTCAGGAAGCATACCTCATCTGTGGGTTGAAAAGATAGAGATCCTTTGACTACATAAAGCTGCCTCATTGACAAAACACTTGTTTACCCTGTTGAAACCTGAAAATGCTGGGCTCCTAAATCACAGACCAGTTTCAAAGAAGAAAAAAAATCTGACTTAAGTGTATTCTTTGTGTGTATACACAGTCAGGAGCCATAATTATGGAAGTGCCCTCTAATTCTTTTACTGGAAATGGTGTTCAAAGATAGCAACTGGTTGTGAACCAGTTCTACCATTGAATGGATACAGCGGGTAATGTCAATGTTCTGGATGAACTCTTCAGATTCCTTTCTACTCCATGTGTGTGTCAGTTGGTTTGGTGTTATTTACTTTTAGAGTATTTATGGCTTTGTTTCCTCTGGGGACAGCCCTAAGTGACAGATGCAAGAAGTCCTCTGTTTGGACAGCTCTGAGGTAACTTGTAGCCTGGGGACCCCTGTGGGATTAGGTGAAGTCACTCTCCATGGGTCTTTATCAGCGATCCCACCCTTACTGAATTCCCTGCCCTTCACAGTGCTGTCTCCTTTATCCCATCGTCAGTGACCTCCAAGAGGACTTTCCCACTAAATAACTTTCACAGGAACCCTCATCTCAAATTTGGGTTCCCACGTAACTGAATTAAAAGAAAGGGTTTCAGAGGTATGTTTCAGAGTCTTTTGGTTGTTCTAGTTTAGTGTTTATTTTCATCTAAATATTTTCAATGTTTTTAGTCATCTGACCTGAAGTTATTTAAAATCTCTGAGCTTTTTTTCATGTTTCTAAAGTGGGAATAAAGAACACCTACCTCTTAGGGTAACAGTAGGGATTTAATGAGATAAGGTGGGTAAAGCACTGAACACTTAATAGGTGGTATTCAGGTATTCTTACCTATTTTTCTAACAATATTTTATTGCACTGCCAGTAGAATGGGTTAAAGTCACTGAGTAATTCTGCAGCAATGCAGCCTTGTATCTCTGTAAATTTCATGGACTTAGAGACAAAAGCCGTTTATAGTCATGTAATCCAAATGTTTCAGGATTTAGCAGCTGCTGATTGCAAATGCAGTCACATTATATTAAACCCCAAATGTCAATAGCAATGAGCAAACCCCCATTTGACTGACTTCTTGTTGACTCAAGGAAGCCCAGTCTTTTACAGAGCCCTCCCACGAGGGGTGCTAACATATGTCCACAATTATTCCTCATCACTGTTTGCTCAGCCCAGTAGCCTTGTGTCCCTTCACTTCCCCAGAGGTGCTGATCCAAGCTGTCCATGCTGCTCCATCAGTGCTACTATTGGTGCTGCTTCTGTGGCTAATGAAGATGGACGTTCCCCTACCTGATGTTGTTTTTAAAAATAGAGAAAAACCACTTCACCTCAAGGCTTAGTATCCTCACTGTTGGTTTTATGAGGACAGAGGATCTTTCTTTTTTTATTACTTCACACTCGGCTGGGAGCGCTCCGGCAAGGTTGCTTGAGCACTCAGTGGTTGCTGATAGAGTTCTTTTCATCTACAGGTGGCAGAGCCAGGATTTCAAAGAGGCCAGGAACAATAATTCGATGGATGTGTGATTCTAAAACTCTTTACCTTTGTCTTTGTTATGGATGCATGGATGCTGGTAAAACTGCAAGTCCAACACCCTCCATTGTACCCAAGCTTCTCTCATGGCCACCAGATGAAGTATATTCTCCTTTTTATTTGTGTGTATCTGCACACACATGCAAGCACACATGCAACTGCAGGTGGAAAGGTGAAGATGCAGAAAAAGTGAAAAGATCCCATGATGACTTTATCAGAACCAAAGAGTCACAGAATTGTATATTCATCAACACACAGAACCCCTTTCTTCTCACAACAGAATCATGCTATCAGTTTCCTGGGTGTCAAGAGTTGTGAAACCTGCCACCATCCTGTAACCAGAATTACCTCTCTCCTCCAATTCAAGCCATTTCTGGATCTTATGGCAGAGATGCAGCAATTTCTATTTAAAACCTTAAGTGACTGCAGCAGATTCAGCCTGGAAGGAAGTAGCATAATTTCTCTCTGGAGTAAATAGCCTTTTATTTAGCAAAGATGAAGCCCCCAGGTTATTATTTGGAAGGAACATTGGAAAAAGGCTATTACTAATCCAATCAGTATAAAAAGTAAACAAGGATTTTCTGGGGAGAAGGGAAGAAGAAGGACCAAGAAAAGCAAGGGGTTAAGCCACAGAGCAGAAGGTTATCAGTCGGAGGGGAACGCCACAGGTTAGACATCACCAGCAGCAAGTGGATATTCAAAGACAAGGATGTTTATGTTCTGTTTTAAGCTGCTTGCTCTGTGCTGAATCGCCTGCAGCGAGACCTTGTGTGAGTTGTGTTTCAAGGAAAACCAAAGAAATCTCCAAGCCAAATTTGTGTAACTAGAATGCAGAGCAAATTGAACAGCTATGGGATGGGCTAGGGGCATTTGGAGACAGAAATATTTAGAAGGAGACTGTATTTCTAGTAACTTCCTGATGGGAGGGTGTTAGCCAATTTTATATAATTCTCCAAACAAGATGACCCCAACTGGTATCTGGATGATACCTTGCAATCTTTCACCTCCCTCCTAAACTATGTAAGCATATACCCCATGTGGCTGTATATATGTGAATCCCAGCATATTTCTAGTTTCCCTCTGCCAAGGACAACTCCTCAGACTAAATGGAAATCACTGGTGGAGAAACAGGACTCAGGGGGTGTATAATGAAGCAGCTTTATTTTTATTATAAAAATTTTAGGTCACCAAACATTATCTTTATTCAGCAAGTCCAGCCTATAAAAAGACAAATTCCAAAGTTGATTTAAAATCAAATCTTCCCTCCCCCAGTTAAGCCTTGCCCCTCTTCAGGAAGGAGCGGGGAACTATGGAGACAGAAAGCATGGAGTCAGTGTCTCCTCCTTCTCCTCTGCTGGAGTCTGTTTCCAACCTGGCAAGGTTGGAATAGAATAGGGAGGAAGGAGAGTTAAAAGAGGAGCAGGACATTTTCTCCTGACTGAAACTGTCTTGAGTTGGGTTTGTGGTCTGTGGGCCTGACAGGTGATTGGTGAAGACATCTCTATTGATTGCTTACTCCTGCAGCCCCCAGATCTGGAACTATTCTTAGCTTCTTTCCACTAAAACCTGTTTGTCCCTCTGGGAAGTCAGATTGGACAGGGCTGAAAATGACCCACATTAATTCTCCCTTATGTGACCTACTTCAACCCATGGGAAATTCTCATTTTTTCCCCTTGATAAACTCTGGAAGTATAGGCTGCTCAGTATAGTCACATATTCTTTGACTTATTCATCAGCCCACTTTAAATTTTAAACAACACTAGCCCATGTGCTCCCTAAACAGTCATGCACTGAAATTCTGGCCATTAGGCTTGAGAACAGAGACAGGTTCCACCCACCCTGCCATGCTGCATGAGAGAGGCATGACTCACATAGCATAGTTCTCTTCAGGCAAAATCTCTTTCTTCGAGATCTCTGAGACCAGACATTTTCATGACCTCCATATCAGTGAAAAGTCTAAGAGATGTCTCACCAATTCTTTTTTTTTTTAATTAAAAATCATAAATTTACATAGGGCAATGTTGTTTGATTCATTCTGTTATTTTTTTCCCTTCCCCCCACCCCTCCCACCCCTCTTTTCCCTCTATACAGTCCTTCCTTCCTCCTTTCATACCACCCTCCTTATCTGTAACCCCAAACCTAACCTTAACCCTAACGCTAACCCCTCCTACCCCCCATTATATGTCCTCATCCGCTTATCAGCGAGATCATTTGTCCTTTAGTTTTTTGAGATTGGTTTATCTCACTTAGCATGATATCCTCCAATTTCATCCATTTGCCTGCAAATGACATAATTTTATCATTCTTCATGGCGGAGTAATATTCCATTGTATATATATGCCACAGTTTCTTTATCCATTCATCAACTTAAGGGCATCTAGGTTGGTACCACAATCTGGCTACAGTGAATTGAGCAGCTATGAACATTGATGTGGCTGTATCTCTGTAGTATGCTGATTTTAAGCCTTTGGGTATAGGCCAAGGAGTGGGATAACTGGGTCAAATGGTGGTTCCATTCCAAGCTTTCTAAGGAATCTCCACACTGCTTTCCAGAGTGGCTGCACTAATTTGCAACCCCACCAGCAATGTATGAGTGTACCTTTTTCCCCACATCCTCACCAACACCTATTGTTGGCTTGTGTTCTTGATAATCGCCATTCTAATTGGGGTGAGATGAAATCTTAGGGTAGTTTTGATTTGCATTTCTCTTATTACTAGAGATGTTGAACACTTTTCATATATCTGTTGATTGCTTGTACATCTTCTTCTGTGAAGTGTCTGTTCATTTCCTTAGCTCATTTGTTGATTGGATTATTTGTATTCTTGGTGTAGAGTTTTTTGAGTTCTTTATAGATTCTGGAAATTAGCGCTCTATCTGAAGTATGAGTGGCAAAGATATTCTCCCATTCTGTAGGCTCTCTCTTCACATTACTGATAGTTTCCTTTGCTGAGAGAAAGCTTTTTAGTTTGAATCTATACCAGTTGTTGATTCTTGCTTTTATTTCTTGTGCTATGGGAGTCCTGATAAGGAAGGCTGATCCTAAGCCAACAAGTTGAAGGTTTGGACCTACTTTTTCTTCTATAAGATGCAGGGTCTCTGGTCTGATTCCGAGGTCCTTGATCCATTTTGAGTTGAGTTTTGTGCAGGGTGAGAGATAGGGGTTTAATTTCATTCTGTTGCATATGGTTTTCCAGTTTTCCCAGCACCATTTGTTGAAGAGGCTATCTTTTCTCCATTGCATATTTTTGGCATCTTTGTCTAGTATGAGAAAATTGTATTTATTTGGGTTTGTGTTCATGTCCTCTATTCTGTACCATTGATCTACCTGTCTATTTTGGTACCAATACCATGCCATTTTTGTTACTATTGCTTTGTAACAGAGTTGAAGATCTGGTATTGCGATACCCCCTGCTTTGTTCTTTCTACTGAGGATTGCTTTAGCTATTCTGGGTTTCTTATTCTTCCAGATGAATTTCATAATTGCTTGCTCTATTTCTGTCAGGTACATCATTGGGATTTTAATTGGAATTGCATTGAATCTGTATAGCACTTTTGGTAGTATGGCCATTTTGACAATATTAATTCTTCCTATCCAAGAACATGGGATATCTTTCCATCTTCTAAGGTTTTCTTTAATTTCTTTCTTTAGTGTTCTGTAGTTCTCATTGTAGAGGTCTTTCACCTCTTTTGTGAGATTGATTCCCAAGTATTTTATTTTTTTCGAAGCTATTGTGAATGGGGTAGTTTTCCTAATTTCTCTTTCTGAAGATTCATCACTTATGTATAAAAATGCATTGGATTTATGAGCATTGATCTTGTAACCTGCTACTTTACTGAATTCACTTATGAGTTCTAAGAGTTTTCTGGTGGAATTTCCAGGTTTCTCTAAATATATAATCATGTCATCAGTGAACAGGGATAGTTTGAGTTCCTCTTTTCCAATTCGTATCCCTTTAATTTCTTTGGTTTGTCTAATTGCTCTGGCTAGAGTCTCAAGGACGATGTTGAATAGAAATGGTGAAAGAGGGCATCTCTGCCTTGTTCCAGTTTTTAGGGGGAATGCTTTCAGTTTTTCACCATTTAGAATGATATTAGCCATGGGCTTAGCATAGATGGCCTTTACAATGTTAAGGAATGTTCCCACTATCCCTATTTTCTCTAGTGTTTTGAGTATGAAGGGATGCTGTATTTTATCAAATGCTTTTTCTGCATCTATTGAAATAATCATGTGATTCTTAACTTTCAGTCTGTTGATATGGCAAATGACATTTATTGATTTTGGATGTTGAACCAACCTTGCATCCCTGGGATAAAACCCACTTGATCGTGGTGCACTATCTTTTTAATATATTTTTGTATGCGATTTGCTAAAATTTTGTTGAGAATTTTTGTGTCGATGTTCATTAAGGATATTGGTCTGAAATTTTCTTTCCTCGATGTGTCTCTGTCTGGTTTAGGTATCAGGGTGATATTGGCTTCATAGAATGAGTTTGAGAGGGTTCCCTCCTCTTGTATTTTATGGAATACTTTGAGAAGTATTGGAATGAGCTCTTCTTTAAAGGTTTTGTAGAACTCTGCTGAGAACCCGTCTGGTCCCGGACTTTTCTTTGTTGGTAGGCTTTTGATGATCTCTTCTATTTCATTGCTTGAAATTGATTTATTTAAGTTGTGTATGTCCTCCTCGTTCAGTTTAGGTAATTCATATGTCTCTAGAAACTTGTTGATGTCTTCGAGGTTTTCTGTTTTGTTTGAGTATAGATTTTCAAAATAGCTTCTAAATATGTTTTGTATTTCACTCGTGTCTGTTGTGATATTTCCTTGTTCATTCTGAATTTTAGTAATTTGAGTTTTCTCCCTCTTTCTCTTTGTTAGCGTGGCTAAGGGTTTATCAATTTTGTTTATTTTTTCAAAGAACCAACTATTTATTTTGTTAATTTTTCCTATTGTTTCTTTTGTTTCAATTTCGTTGATTTCAGCTCTGATTTTAACTATTTCCTGTCTTCTACTACTTTTGGTGTTGGTCTGCTCTTCTTTTTCTAGGGCTTTGAGCTGTAGTGTTAAGTCATTTATTTGTTGATTTCTACTTCTTTTGTAGAATGCGCCCCATGAAATAAATCTTCCTCTAAGTACTGCTTTCATAGTGTCCCAGAGATTTTGATATGATGTGACTTTGTTCTCGTTTACTTCTAAGAATTTTTTTATTTCCCTCCTGATATCTTCTGTTATCCATTCATCATATAATAGTGTATTATTTAATCTCCAGGTATTGGAGAAGTTTGTTTTTCATTCTGTCATTTATTTCTAATTTCAATCCATTATGGTCTGATAGAGTACAAGGTAGTATCTCTATCTTCTTTATTTGCTAACAGTAGCTTTGTGGCATAAGACATGGTCTATTTTAGAGAAGGATCCATGTGCTGCTGAGAAGAAAGTGTATTCGTTCTTTGTTGGATGGTATATTCTATATAAGTCGGTTAAGTCTAAATTGTTGATTGTGTTATTGAGATCTATGGTTTCTTTATTCAATTTTTGTTTGGACCATCTATCCAGCGGTGAGAGAGGTGTGTTAAAATCACCTAGTATTATTGTGTTGTGGTCTATTTGATTTCTGGAATTGAGAAGGATTTGTTTGATGTACATGGATGAGCCAATGTTGGGGGCATTAGATATTTATGATTGTTATGTCTTGCTGATTTATGCTTCCCTTAAGCGGTATGTAATGTCCTTCTTTATCCCTTCTGACTAATTTGGCTTGAAGTCCACTTTATCTGAAATGAGGATTGATACTCCAGCTTTTTTGCTGTGTCCATGTGCATGGTATGTTTTTTCTCATCCTTTCACCTTTAGTCTATGGGTATCTCTTTCTACGAGATGAGTCTCTTGCAGGCAGCAAATTGTTGGATTTTTCTTTTTAATCCATTCTGCCAGTCTATGTCTTTTGATTGATGAGTTCAGGCCATTAACATTCAGGGTTATTATTGTGATATGATTTGTATTCCCAGTTATTTGTCGCATTTTTTTTTTTTTGACATGATTTGGTTTCTCCTTTATTTGGCTATTCCTTTAGGCTAGTCCTCCCATTGCTGATTTGCATCTTTGTTTTTCATCTTTTCCTCATGGAATATTTTGCTGAGAATGTTCTGCAATGCTGGCTTTCTTTTTGTAAATTCCTTTAGCTTTTGTTTATCATGGAAGGATCTTATTCCATCGTCAAATCTGAAAGTAAGTTTTGCTGGGTATAAGATTCTTGGTTGGCATCCATTTTCTTTCAGGGCTTGGTAAATGTTGTTTCAGGCCCTTCTAGCTTTTAGGGTCTGGATTGAAAAATCTGCTGATATTCTTATTGATTTCCCGCTGAATGTAATTTGATTCTTTTCTCTCACGGCCTTTAAAATTCTGTCTTTATTTTGTATGTTAGGTATTTTCATTATAATGTGACTTTTAATGGGTCTGTTGTAATTTTGTATATTTGGAGTCCTATAAGCCTCTTGTATCTGGTTTTCCATTTCATTCTTCAGGTTTGGGAAATTTTCTGATATTATTTCTCTGAATAGATTGTTCATTCCTTTGGTTTGTTTCTCTAAGCCTTCCTCAATCCTGATAATTCTTAAATTTGGCCTTTTCATGATATCCCATAATTCTTGTAGATTCTGTTCATGATTTCTTACCATCTTTTCTGTTTGGTCAACTTTATTTTCAAGATTAAATATTTTGTCTTCTATACCTGAGGTTCTGTCTTCCAGGTATTCTATCCTATTGGTTATGCTTTCTATGGAGTTTTTAACTTGGTTTATTGTTTCCTTCATTTCAAGGATTTCTGTTTGGTTTTTTCAATATCTCTAACTCTTTATTGAAATGATCTCTTGCTTCCCGTATTTGCTCCTTTAACTGTTGATTGGTGCGATCATTTAATACCTGCATTTGTTCTTTCATCTCCTCCTTCAATGCCTGCATTTGCTCTTTCATCTCCTCGTTTGCTTCCCTGATTGTTTTAATTATGTACATTCTGAACTCCCTTTCTGACATTTCTTCTGCTGTGCTGTCATTGGGTTTTATTGATATAGTATCTAGGTTTGTTTGGGACATTTTCTTCCCTTGTTTTCTCATATTGGTCAGATGTCAGTGGGACTTTGTGATATTGCAGAATTTCTCTATTTCTTTATATTGTCTCTGTAGATTTCCAGTGTATCACCTTCCTGCCTTCAGTAGCCTGAAGTCTTGGAGTAACCTGATAATGCAGTGCTTCCAAGGAAAGCTGCCCCTAGCCCGCTACTGGTTCCAGGACTTGGAGCTGGCTCTGTGTGGAAAGGCTCTCACTGGGGGTCCTGCTTCAAGAAGCTAGCCTGGAAAGGTGCTTCCTGCCAGAGGGAGACTGGCTGCTTGGGGAAGTCCCTGGCTGCCCTGTCCTTGTCCCTGAAGCAACCTGCGTGCAGGAACTCACCGTGCTGCCTCAGGGACTTGAAGCTTGGTTCTGTGCAGAAAGGCTCTCACTGGGGGGCCTGCTCCGAGATGCTGAGAATCTGGACCTGTGGGAGGAGCCCACCGCTGGAGTGCACAGGGCTGCCTGGGGAAGACTCTAGCTGCCCTGCCCTACTCTAATAAGCTGTCTGTATCTGGGCCTGCCGCCCAGGCAGCGCTTCACTGGGTGGGGGAGACTCACCCCGAGGCTCTATTTTAGTCTGAGTCTCTCAATGCCTCCCCTTCTTGAATCCTGAGTTCTGGAGCGACTGGAGATGCAGTCACCCTCTAGTCCACCATCTTGATTCTGTCTCACCAATTCTTGTCATCAATTCTGAAGTTTCTGCATGGAATCAAAGGCATTTGGAATGTAATATCTATCAATTCTATGCTTTAGCTGAGATGTTACCTCAGAAGTCCCATGGCTCCTCTTTACTTTTGCTAGGGCCACCCACATGGTAGTCTATGTCTGAATTCCAATAGTATGATAGCTCAAATCTTTTTTTGTTTCTGGGGAATTTCTTCATTTCCAATGACAATGAGTGGGTACCAGTGGTAAAGGGGAGGAAGCCTATTTCTTTGGGCCACTCCCTAAATGCATTTAAGATAAAGTGCTTGCCTCATCTTGACTCTCTGTTATAATTAAGAAATGTCCAATGGGGGTTCTTTTTGACTCTCAGTGGAAGGACAGAACTGGAGTAAGAATGGTTTTCCTCAGACTGGTTTTTACAATCTGATGTGAAATACAATATCATGAACCTTATGTATTGGCAACTAGCAGACTTTGGAGAAATATTTTAAGTCTATTAGCATAGAGGTAGATAGACAGTGATTTTCATCAGTCTCTTGCTCTTTTTACCATCTTAGCTGGAAAATACATCCTGATTTGTATGGATCTTTTTTTGTACAATGTATTGACCTTTATTTTTGAAGTTTGGAATTCAGTATGATGATTGGTTTAGAAGTTACCTTCTGAATAGTGTAAAAGTTAGATCAAATTTCAGATTTATTTTGTGCTGTGTGAGACATGCAGATTTGTTTGTTGGTATTGGTTGTTTACAGTTCAAGAGCTAAGAAAAGTCCATTTAGATATAGGCCCTGTGATTTTGACAATATGTGTTATTTCCTTCTAAGTGGACCCTCTGGGTTGATATTAGTGAAGAAGGAGTGTGTGTGTGTGTGTGTGTGTGTGTGTATGTGAGAGAGAGAGAGAGAGAGAAAGAAAGAGGGTATATACACCATTCATTCAATCAATTCCAATGAAATAATACAGAGAAGGAAAAAGAAGTGGCCATAAGGAAAAATAAATAAACCACGAGCACAGATAACCTCCTGCTCCATTCAACTGTGCTAATTAGTAATGAGAAAAACATTCCTTTTTTTTTGTTTGTTTTTTTCAGTGTTGGGGCTTAAACCCTGGTTTTCCTGCATGCTAGGCAAGTGCTTTACCTCTCGCTACCTCCCCTACCCACCTTCCTTTTTGAAAAAAAAGATCAGGCAGTCACAACGTAGTTTAGTAAAACAAACAAACACCTCCCTACCATTTACTGAGTCTGAATCCCTATCTGCTAGCACTACTTATACCTGCTATCAGTCATATGACCCTAGATAATTTCCACCTCTCTGAGCCTCAGGTTTCTGCATCTTTATTTTATAATGGAAATAAACCTACCTACTGTGTTTGACTCTCGTTTAAAGAATATGCTGTTCATGAAATTGCTATGTAAACTATACAGTGGGACACTGGTGTAGGGTGCTAAGTTGAGATCCCTGAAGGCATGGAAATCACACTGGCATTTCAGGGCCCTGAATTAGGTTTTTGGTTTCAGTGTGTGTATGTACCCACTGGCTGTATTGACACTGCACAAAGCTAAGGGCAGATTTGACAATGATTTGTTTAGTTTGATTGATGTGGACTACAAAACTGGGCCATTCAGTTTGCAAAATATCTAGGCTGTAATGATCTGATATTGGCTGTCTACATTCATCAAACTAAATGGATAATTAGCAAAACACCATGTGACTTTGTGATGTATAGACAGTAATTGTGGCTCTTTCTCGATTAAAAATCTCATTCAAAGTCATGACTTTGGTTGTCACATCTGTGCAGATGATTTCTACATTTGTTTGTACCTCCAACTTTGAATTTTTTTCTGAAAAAATTATTTTTCCAATAGTCACTAGGCATTTTCTACAACCTCTCCCATGCACATTTTCCCTCCCAGATATTTCATTCTCTAATTCTCATTTTTCCTCCCAATCAGCCAGCCTCAGACTCTCAGGGTCAACCTCAACTCCTACCTCCTTCCCACCTTCCACAGTCCAGCCGATGCCAAATCCTATCAATTCTATCTATAAAACATCTTTGGAATCTTCCTCATCTAATTCTACTGATCTGCTATCCTACCACTTCATCAAGGCCCAGCCTATGATTACAAAAAACCTGTAATTGGCTAGTGTTTTCCAGTGTTGCCTCAGTTCAACCCATCCTGTATGTCAATGCTCTCATTTTGCTTTCCCTCTGTTCACACATCCCCTGGAGAATTCTGACTGTCTTATTTTTCCTCAGGCAGTCTCAGCATTGCAGGGCCTGGCTCTAAACATCATGCCCATTTTATCTTCTCTCGTTCTCCTTCATGCACACTACTGAGCAGTTTAATCCTTGGTACCCTGCATGGACCAACTTCCCCTGGATGCTGTCCTATACTCACACAATTCTTTCCTTTGGCAATTCCCTCCTCTTCATTGTGGTCTTCCAATCCCATTCCCAGCCCCATGTATTCTTCAAGAGTCATTCAACTATCATCTTCTCATTGCACTTCTTTAGGCTTCTGCTTGAAAAAAAAAAAAAATCTCTCCTTAATCTGTACTCCACTCACCTTAAAAAGATTTGCCCTACTTCCTCTTCTAGGGACAATAAGTTCCTTCAGGGCAGTATTTGTATAGGGTCAACTCTGTATTCTACAGGGTCCACACATCTTGCATATCATAGTTGTTCTTTTTTTTTTTTTTGCATGGTGCTGGGGATTAAACCCACGGCCTTGTACTTGCAAGACAAGTATTCTACCAACTGAGCTATATCCCCAGCCCATGATAGTTGTTCTTTTAAGTAACTGTTGAGTAAATGAATGCTATAAAGGAAGAGAGCTATCTGGTATATTTATTTCTCATTTACCCATGTGGGATATTTGATTGTGTAAACTCATATGATGGATTTTTTCCTTCAAGAACATACAACAGGGCTGGGGAGATAGCTCAGTTGGTAGAGTGCTTGTCTTGCAAGCACAAGGCCCTGGGTTCGATCCCCAGCACCGCAAAAACAAAAAAACAAAAAAAACCCAAAAAACATACAACACGCTCCTGTGGCTTTCTTCTCTCTAATAATGTTGGTCTTTTACCAGTGTTTGTGGCACTAATTACAGGGAGGAGGAAAGGAAATTCTGGAAAGTAGTTCACTGAAGAGGAAATGAACATGAAAATTCTATCTATAAATGGAAAATAATAGGTTTGCCAGGAAGGACATTATGAAAGGCAATATTCCTCTAAGGCAGTGTTGTTTCTAAAAGAAATGCCTTTTTTTTTGGGGGGGGGGGAATAACATCTTAGAATTTTTAAGGAGAAACTGAACTTGTAAGAACTGTATAATAATCAAATCTTTGTGAAATTGGGCCAGACTTTTCCTAGAACTTTGTACCCTATTGGATTTGATGAGATTAGACAAGAGAGGTAAAACTGACTGCTGGACTGGACAAAAAGACTAATGGAGACAAATTACAGGAATGCAATAGTTTCACTCCAAGGATAGATGGATGGTGTTTAAAAGACCACTATGTCATACAGATGGTGAGCTGCTTTGTTCTCCTCATCTACCAGGTACATTGAAAGAATAAGGCTGAACTGAAGCAGTGCTTGGAAAAGAAGTGCAGGATTTCAGAATCTGATCATATACCATTCAGCAGAAGGAACATATAGGAGAGTATTCATCCATGTACCCATGTATACCATCAGAGTGTTTTGTCCATATCTTGAGAACAACTCTTAATGATGGGTTCATACATTTGTCTCACCATTTAGACTGTGAGTTCCTCAAGCTCAGGGTTTTACATACATACATACACACACACACACACACACACACACACACACACATATATATATATTTAATTTTAAAAAATAACTTTATTTATTTATTTTTGTGTGGTGCTGAGGATCAAACCCACTGTCTCATACATGCTAGGCAAGCACTCTATCACTGAGCCCCAGCCCCTTAATTTTTATATATTCAAATCGTAACATAGCTTCTAAATCATAAGGTAGATAAGATGATAGTAAAAGATAGTATTACTATTATAAATCATGATTAACACAAATAAATGTGTATTGAATGAATATTAAGTTCTCAAGGACAATGGAAAAGAAGAGATCGATGTGGACTAGGTAGAAGCAGCACTGATGAGGCAGATTATTTGGTGTATTAGCTATAATAAAAGACCCCTAATCTAGATCTTTTCACTTATAAAGAACAATACCCAAACTCTTTGAAGCTTGAACTAGCCAGAGTGTCTACCCATATTGATCAGATAATATATATAACTCACCCTTCCTTGTGTTTTACTATGTAGTTACAATCTTTGCATCACACCTATAATTATCCTCTCCCAGAACCATACTATAAATGCCTTAAGAGTCTTTCAGATGCAGAAAAGAGAGGTTATTATATGGGAAAGAAAAATATCTTTCTTAAAGGTTAAAAGACAGGATAAAGCTTGGTACGTCTATATGTTTAGCAAATTTCATGCCCCCTTTATATCTGTACTTTGGAACAAATATGATACACACTTAGCAAAGAAACAATAAACAATATCTGAAAGCATGAGAAGAAAATGTACAGGTTTGGCATTCTTATGTTTTCTTGATGTGTTTCCTGTAGAGTTATTGCTGACTGATATAGAATTCCTTCATCAGAAAGAGGCAATGGACTATCACTGTAGCCTTCCTTATTGACTCTTAATCTAGCCTGACATATGCCATTTTGGGAAATCACAATTTTTATTAATAAAATATCTTCATGTTTTATTTATCTAGTTCTGCATTGAAACATAGTATGAAGCATACTAAGGCGGTGATTGGTTCTTATGCCCATTAATATGAATATTATGAAATAAGAAATACTCAGAATTTCATAGCTGTGCCCTCTACTTGAGTCATTATATGTGTGTTTTGTTGTGCATGTGTGGTGGCTTGGAGAACTGCTGTTCAGATTTCCCTTTGAGAGAACTTGCTATGATTGTGCAGTTGGTATGTAGCCTCTGGCTGCTGCTGCTGTACCTTCTGATCTGCCCCAGAACTCACAGAGAGGCCCCATTACCAGTCAATGACTGAGCATGGCAGAGTCACTGGAACCAAGTGAATTCCTGACTTCCTCTCATGTGCAGCCTCTGCATGGGGTCTCCATGTTGGCCTGCCTGAGATATTCTCAGTGAGAAGTGCATTGCACCCTGAGGCCCTTCCTACCTCAGCCTCCTTCACAGATGTCAGATATCCAATGCTGCCTGCATAATTGTCTGCTCATTCCTGCTTTTTGCCACCGTATCCTTAACAGGCATGTTTACCAATAAATCTCTTGCACATCCAATCCCATCTTGGTGTCTGCTTCTTATAACCAAAATGACAGATGATATCAGTAGTAATCCAAGAAAACAGTTGTAAGACAAGATTTGGGGACCTCTCACACCTGATTGGCAAGAGAATTCCATCCTGAAAGGAAAGTAGGGTATGGATAGTTCCTGGTGTAGATGGTGGTCCAGTTGCTGAAAATTTTGCTCATAACAGCATGAAAATGTCCATGTGGAGAAGAACATTTACCATTGTGGTAATTCAGGTATTTGAAAGATATAGGGAGTTGGGATAATGCCTATGTGGACTGCAAGTTTGGCTGATTATTCCTAGAATTGTAGTGGGGTAAGGGACACAAGAAGAAAAAGAAACTGAGGTAACTGATGTAAGAACAGCTAAAGGCTAAATATGAGAGGCAGAGGTCTTAGGTGCCTTACAAAGAGGCCCTTATTCCCTGCAGTGGTAGATCAGACAGAGCTGAGAAGCAGAATCTGATTGTAAAGGAATTTCGGAGTTTGAGACCCAAGTGTTCAGCAAAGGCAGGTCTGCTACACTAAGTTTAGAGCCTTGACCGGGAAAACCTGGGACCCTGAGATATGAAATGGAAACATCTGCATGGACCTCCCTGATGGTAACTCTGCAGAAACCTTGAATCCTTAGAACCTTTGCAGTTGGCCCACCCCTTCCTAGTAAAATTAGCTTTTCTTCCATGAGAGAAGACTCTGAAAAGCATAGGCATCATCCTTAGGAATTTCTCCCATCTTCTCTCCTGGCTATTAGATCCTAAGCTTGGGTTATACCTAGTTGGTGACATGCTAGACCTAGTAAGGAAGAAAAGAGATTATGTTCTGAAGGAGTAGTAAGCATTAACTATTCTGTGCCATAGGATCCAGGGAAGTTTCTCTGGAATTGGATTCTGAAGGGCCTTCATTAAGGTGGCAGACACAAGATAGGATATTAAGAATTTATTGTTCATAGGCACTTTTTCAGGCTATGGGATTTAATACCATGGCAATGATTTCAGAAGATGGGGCAGAATTGATACTAGGGTGACTCTTAGACATCTGAAGAAAGCTATCTCCCATGAGGAGAAAAATGGAAAGACCCAAGTTCCTCTGGAAGCTGGTGGAAGAAGAAAAAAAAAAACCATAGAGAAGTGGGCAAAATGGATAGGACATATGAGGCCATGAGACCTACTGAAGGATTGTGTTTTATGGGAGAGTCTAGAGAATATACCATTTACAAGGCCATTAGGAACGTGCCAATGAAATGGCACCAGCATCCCTAAGCCCAGTGGAGGTTCTCCTAGGCAGTTCAGGGCTAATGTTGGTCATGAGTGGTCACAGAGCTGACCTTGTCAACAGTCATGGGAATAATCCTTCCCTTTTCCATAGTAAGAGAGGCCAGGTGTTGACATCTAACTCACTGAGGCTAGGAGGTCATAATTACTATTATGACCAATAAGGTTAAGGAACAGCCCTGGGGACTTGACCCATAAGCAGTTGTGAGGATGGTTATTAAAGCAAAAGCTCTCTAGGAGCAACTCAGACTGGCAACCAACAAGAGTGCTGCTAACTGTCTACAATCAGGAGACAGGAATGGAAGAGCAGGAACATGAAACCCTTGTTCTGTTCCAACTGGCTTGGATCTTTAGCCAGTTTTCAGAGCTCAAACCTATTGACTGATGGTTGACTGGTCTTCTAGAGAAAAGGACTATAAAATACTGCAGAAGAATATGCTGTGATGACTCTTACAATCTTTCCCTGAAGAGACTCATGGTCACTTAATTGTACTCTGGAGAAAGGGATACTCAGACATTTTGAGATCTGTTGTGTACAGGTCTGAATTGACACTCGTAGCCCCAAGCACCATCATGACTGCCTTTATTAGAGTAGAGGCTTAATGGGTCAGAAAATGAATGGAGACGTGGCTAATATCTGGCTTCCAGTGGGCCTAAAATTCTGTAGATATGCCCAGATAATTTCTCTGATGTCTGAATACATTATTGGAACTTATATAATTAGCAGTTGGATTAACCCCCGACTGGATCCTTAGCTATGGAATAAGCACTATCATGGTGTGGGAAAGGTCAAGTGGAAGCTCCTGAATTTCCCAATCCTCCATGGCCAAGTCTGTAAATAGCATCCAGGGGGAAGAATGGGGATTAATAACCACTGTTAAAGACCTAAAGGCTGTGGGGGGTGGTACTCTATTAGATCTCTATTTATTTGACTAGCCTAGATTCTACCCAAACTGAATGGACACTAAAGAAAGACTGTAGGCTAGCACAAATTCAATCACATGGTAGTCCTGATTGCTGCTGTTGTTCTGGATATGTTTTCAGGAAAGCTTTTTAGAGATCTAATGGTTAGGGGTATGCCAGAATGTACCCTCTAAAATAAAAGACAAGTCATCACACCTATACCCTCTTAAATAAAGAAGCATAGCATCTGTTTGGGCTCCAGAGGCAGCACATTCTATAGGAATCTTATTCTGCTCCATGTCCTGTGCCAGTGGTTCTAGACTATGATGCAAACAGCTCTATTGCCAGGCCATATGATCCAGCCACTGAAGCTAGAGGTGTTGATGGTGGGAAAAAGTGCATGTTAGATTTATAATGCAGGCCTGAAATTTTGGAGCAAAGCTGCATCATCCCAGCAGAGACCTTCACAGCTATTTTGAAAATCAATTCCTGACATATTATAGGACTCTGATAGAAATGGGATGCTTGAGAATGTGGAAGCAAGTAATCATGCATCATAAAGCAATAGAGAACCAGCAACAGTACATCTTAAATCAGAAATGGTACATCTAGGATTGAGCCCAAGCAAAACCACAGGGAATGAATAAACTACGTGAATAGGAGTTTCATATCTCCTGTCACTTACCACAGTTTCACCAAAACATCTCTAAGCTCACATTCATGTCAAAGAAGAGAAAAAACAAAAAATCAAACAAACAAAAAGAAACCCCAAAAACCTCCAAACTTGTTTTACAGATGAGTGAGTTCAGTGTATTTGTTCAAGCCAGATATAGACAGCATCTATATTACAGCTTCTCTAAGGGGTAGCTTTAAAAGACAGCCATGAATGGAACACTTGCTAACAAGTAAAGCTGTTTATTTGTGCATCCAGTAATCAACTGTGTGTGAAGTAAGAGTGACCAATGATCTAATCAAATGGTCAGGGGCATTAAAAGAAAACCACTTGGAAATTGAAGACATCCACAGGCCTAAAGTAGACACATATGTATAGATGTATTGGAATGGGCCTCAAGTGTGGAGACCTCTATATGGTACCATGCTCTCTTGGTGACGTACCTGGTTGTAAGAGCCAGACTTCATACAAAAGCTTGGATCTTACAATCAGGTAAGCCACTAAGACCAGCAGAAACAATATCTGAGAGTAAGGTGAAGTCAGAATGAAGAGTGGGGGAAAGTCAAGTGATCAAGGTGGGTACTAGTTGTGGTTTCAAGATCAAATCCAGTCTTAGCATTAACTTCCTTCTTCTAAGTTTCCCCCAGGGAAAAAGGCCCATGAACCATGGAGGGACTGTTCCAGTACTAAGTTGTCACAGAGCTTCATTTTTGTTTTCATTGTTTGTTGTCACAGAGTTTTATTTCTTTATTATAGTTGCTAGCATTTTCCTACATGTTTTCCTCAGAGTTTTTACATATAGCTCAGCTATTTTTACTTCCCTCATAGCTTTTAAGCCTCTAAGCACATAAATGTTCAGAAGTATATATAATTATCATAAATATTTTAATGCAGCTTACTAAATTCAAAAGTGGTGTTTTGTTTAAACTTACACATTGTAGAAATTAAGAGCTTAATTTAAAAATGATTAACTAAATAATCAGAAACTAATATCATTCTTAAAAATAGTCACCACCTGTCTTTCACTGTCATTCCTGACACATAAATGGTGGGTGTGATTTTTTTTGAGTGATTGCTGCATATTTTCTTACTCATTGGATACAGTGATTATGTGAAACTGAAATCCAGTTGAAATCTGATGGAGCTTGTTATATATAGGTGACAATTCATGTTTGTATAGTCTTTTAAAATTCTTTTTTGTTATATCATCTGAGATACACTGAAAACTCTGGAATAATTATGGTAGGTACCATTTTTTCCCCCTACCAAATATTGAAACTCAAAGGTACTTGGTGATTTGTTCAAATAATACACTTGGAATGCTAGAGTTGGCTTTTGAACCCTAAATTCTGGTCTCCTTTCAATACTTGAAGTGACCTCCTCTTCAGAGTAACATTCATAAGGTTTTTCAGGAAAAGCATAAAGTTATGAAAAAAGGGTAATTTATCTATAATTCTCAAGGATTACCCATATCATTGAGAGCATTGCACTGTCCTTGACTTTATCAAGTGTAGCCAACCTGCATTAGATGCTTCACCATGTTGATGTTTTCTATTATTAAAAATTATCTTTAATTACCTAAAAGATGAATAAAATGTGAAATAGAGAAAGAAACAAATAGCATTAACTTTCAAATCAGCATTCCAAATGAAAAGAAATGATTCCCCTACACCTTTGTGCTTGTATTCTGTGATATGCAACAGACCAGTGTTCAGCTTCATGCTGTTTTTCTGAAGCCCCTTTATTTATTTTTCATTAATCTGTCTCCCTTGTGTGCCTGGTGCTCAGTAATCTGCTCATCTCTAGCATGATCTATACTATAATCCATCGCTTCTCCCTTCGTGCATTTTAATGAAGCAATTTTTGCCTCCTTTACATAACTGCTGTCCTGATTTCATACCACACCATAACCATTTATTGTCCCATCACTGAAAGCAAATCTTTAAAGGAATACCTCAAAACAGGATAGATACAGATCTTTGATTCTCTTTCTCTCTCTCTTAAGTGTTTTGTGAACTTAGCAGCATTTTCATCATTTAATTTCCAATAGATGTTCAGGTTTGGAAATAGACACTGGACACCAACTCAAGTGGGGAAAAACAAAACAAAATAGAAAAAACATTGGCAGTCAGAATCCTTTGTCCCCTTCATACATGCCCTAATCTTTTGACTGGGTGCTCTGAATTCCTGTCCCCCTCCCCTTTCCCACCCTCCAGTGAGCTGACCACCTGGGATGGTTCTGTAGCCAAAGAACTATAGAAGAACTGTGCAGGAAGTGTTTGCTTATTGTTGCTGTTTTATTCTGTCTTCCTGCCAGCCTTGTCTTGCTCCTCTGTTTCCTGACTGTTGGCCTGGACTTGGACCTTCTCCTCTGCTCTGCCCACTGGTATTTGCACATTCCAGGCTGTGTTTGTCTGCCTGACTTCTAACCCTTGCTCTCTGTGTGAGATCTGATTCACCACCTTGCTCTGATCCTGGTGTCCTGGATAATGTCCCTCTCCTGGTTTTTCCCAGGGAACTTAAGTCTTCTGTATCCTTCCTCAGGCTGTACCCATTGCAAATTGTCTCCTTTCCCAATCTCGTGTTAGATTTCTGGGTCATTCATTCATTCAACGACCAATTATTAAGTGTGTATAGTTGATACAAAGACAAATAAGTCCTAGACAGCCCCTATAGAATTCACTGACTGGAAGATAAATAGACCCAAAAAGAAGTGGATCCTGATTTTGTGGGAGCCCTCATTAAGGAAAAGAAATGCAATATTAGCAGTATATATTTAGGTTCAGGCCTTGGAAGGGGTCAATGTGGTGAAGACCCTGAAGCTTCTTTAGTTTCATGGTGAACTCACCTGTGTAGATGTAAACAAGTTTTTGAAGGGTCAGATTATATATAGTTGACAATTCATGTCTGTATAGCAGGTGTACTATGAAGGCACCAAGGAAAGGCATCTAAACCTCCTTCAGTGTTAGGGATGACTTTCTGGTGGAAATTGCCCCTGATTAGTTTTGAAACCTGAGTGTTATTAAACTAGTTGAAGGAGAGGGTAAAGGAGGCAGAGCAATCCAAATATAGAGCCCACATATAGGCAAAGACCACAAATAGTTAAGCCCTGGGAGCTGCCAGCAGCTCCATTTTGCAGGAATGTGAAGGATGTAACAGATAGAATGGAATAATGAGAGTGGAGAAGGAGCTTGGGATTAAAGCATTGAGAGTCTTTGTTCCACAATAATAATCTTAGATTTTCTCCTCAGATAAATCAGCTTGGAAGGAAAATACACAAGTATGGGGATCAGTTAGGAGACGTGGCAGTCATTCAGGCAAGAGGTGACAAAGTTATGAACTAAAGTCATAATAGCAGAAATAGAAATAGTGGATTGAGAAACATATAGACCGAATGTAGAGTTAATGCAGACTGGACAGGATCCTCCAGGTTTTCCTGCTCAGGTGGGTGAGTGGATGGCAGGAGCATCAGATGAAAAATGGTGTAGGAAAGGGCGATGGTTTGAAGGACGACCCTGTGTTTAGTTTAAGGGCAATTCTGTAGAGGTATTTTTTTTTTTTTAAAGAATAAATTATATTCAAATCTGTAGTGAATAGAGAAATCTGGGCAAGAAGTACAGATTGAGAAAGCATGAGTGCAGAAGTAATAGTTGAAATGAAGGGAAGGAATGTGCTAAGCCAGGAAGATGTGGAGAGAAAGAAATGCAGGAACCAGGGAAGAGAGCTTGGGAAGGTGTTAGAACAAACTACAGGGAGGGGTGAGGAGGCCAGGAGAGTCCAGCATCACAACAGCCAAAAGAATAAAAAATGTCAACATGCTGAATGCTGCAGTTTTGTGATAAAAAGATTGAAAAATGTTCATTGGGTTTGTCAACAGGAAACAGTTGGAGATTAGGGGGAGAAGACTTTTGGAGAACAGTGACAGGAATAAACCAGATTTTCATACGTTGAGGATTGGATGGGAAGTGAGGAAGTATTGTTAATTAGTATGGGACTCTATAAGGAGATTTTTGAATGAGAGAGGATTGAAAGGTACTAAGCATTAGTTAGAATCTAAGTGATCATTTCTTCCTTTTACTTCCATTTCTTCTTCTTCCTCCTCATCCTTCTTCTTTTTTTTTTTTTTTTAAAGATGGGAAATGCTTGAGCATTTTTATATTCTAAGAGGTTAAATGTTCAGAAGATAGGATGGAAGGTAGGCTGAAACAAGGTCCTGTCATCTTTGACCTGGACTGCCTATTGACCCCTGGGAACCAGAACTCCTGATCCTTTTACTCCTTCTAGAAGACTGTTTGTTCCTTTATAAGGCAACTAGTGCAGATCTGGCTGATTCGGTTTTTAATGATCTTTTTTGTTTTCTGTCAACTCCAAGGTTCAGTGATTGATTTATTGATGGCCCAAAGAAACATAAATGCATTTGTTGTTCTAGAGTGATTTCTTGAGTTAGGCTACCATGAAAGGAGAATAGGGAAAAATAAAAAGTGTTGGAAAGGATTTATTCTTTCCATCCAAGATTCCTCTCCATTTTGCAATCCTTGCCCCCTCCCTGTTCTGACTTGTCCTGGCAGGGAGCTATTTGCTTCAAAGGGAATAGTGTTATTCTGGGGGTAGAAAAAGATCAGGAAATGGTCAGTTTCTCTTGCTTCTGGAAACCTGTGATTTAAGACATTATTAAAACCACCATCATCCATTCTAGAGGCAAAGGAGAGCAAAAGCTATGTCCCAGAGGTCATCTCAGCGTTTGCAACTGAGATCCCTGCTTGCTAGCAGCCAAAGATGGAAAAATTAGGCACTGGCAATAAATGTGAAAATGCTTTGAAAACAAGAACGTGCTCCACAAATGCCAGTTATTACCATCATTTCTGAAAGATTGTTTACAGAAATATTTGCCTGAAGACCCCTTAGTGCACAAAATGAAGCAACAGTAATTCAAAGGCAATTGTATTCCTTTTAAAGCATATGTTTTATTGCAGCATGGAAAACTAAGCCTCATTTTCTGCATAATGCCCACTTGACAGACTTGGTGGAATAAAAAGTCACCTGCCATCGCTCATGCACTGCCTAAGTGTGTGCTGAAGCAGGCCTGCTCTTGAGTAACCACAACACAAAATGAAAAGCACTTTGCCACCATGCTTCCTCCACTGCTGTGTGAATGATAAACATCCAATAAAAACCCCGGGCGCTAAAGCCCAAATTAGTGTTAGTGTTAAAAAGACTTTCACCCATTTCAGGGAGAAAAAAATATACTACATTACATAGTTATAATCAGGGAAATGATGAGCTGCGTGCAAATAAAAAAGAAAAAACATTAGGATTCATGGTGAGTAACATTCACCATTAGTGCTCAGAGATGCACTGAAATTAAATCAGGCAAGCAGCAGCAGCAGCAGCAACATAGGAACATTGTTTTCTGTGGTCTGATTTTTAGGAACAAGAGAAACACCTTTTCCCCAAACTCAATCATACGTATCTTACTTACTGATACCTGAATATGTATGAAGATGGCTTTATTTCTCTTTCAAGGCTTTGTTCCTGATTAAAATACCAATTCCTGGGAAAGATAGCATTTAATATTTCTCATCATATTGCTAAGTGTGAATGAATGTCTGGCTCTTTTCTTGAAGCAGGAAGATGTCTGTTCTTAGGCGGAGGTGGGAGGGAGAAAAGCCAGACAAAGGGCCACCATGACCCTTCACAGTTTGCTTAGTGCCTGAAGTGTTGCAACAGAGGCGATGGCAAATGACCCAAGAGCCATCTGTCTCTGTGGTCCCAGAGTCTCTATCTTATTTTAAATGAACATGTATCCAATGAAAGACCATGTTTCCAGATCCCCACCCCATCCCCATCTTACTCTTGGTAACTAGGGGTGGTCAATAAGATGCAGGTGTAAGTTATTTAGCAGGATTTTCTAGGATAGTCCTAAAACCAAGAAAAGTCCTTGAAAAGCATTTTCATTTGTTTGTTTTTGTTTTTCCACCTCTTTTATCCTTCTTTCTGCTAGGTATGCAGGTTCAATGGGCTACAAAGGGTTGGTGCTCCGGTAACAATCATGTAAATATGAGGCTAAGGGCTAGCACTGCTGAAACAGAGAGCTGAAAAGAGCCTGGTTTCCTAGTGATGACAGAGAGCTGGCATACCAATCCAATGCTCCCCGCTGGACTCATCACATGAGAAAAAATACACTAATTTGTCTTAGTTAATTCACTCTTTTTGCAGGTTTTTACTACCCACAAACTCAATTCCTAACTGATGCAGATATGTATACATTTTGTAGTAAACACACACACACACACACACACACACACCTAACACAAAAATTTTAAACCCCAAGCAGAGTTCAGTGTCTGGTTCTGGATTCCACAACTGAAGAGGTATTTGGATGATTTGGCAAGCTCCTGAGAGTAAATCCCCCTACTTACACACACACACACACACTCACACCACACACGTTCTCTGTGTCCAAATGTACTTATCAGGCATGTGATAATTATATGCCTGTAGTATTCCACTGAGTTTCATGACAAATATTTTTTGTTTTCAAATACTTTACAATCTGTTTTAGATCATACAGATAAAAGCATGATAAAATATTTGAAAAAAATAGCTGCAAAGGTAAACTAAAAAGATTAGAAATATTTGAAAAGATTATAAAAGTGATATAGAATGTCTATTGAAAAATATTATTGTACGAAGTTTGACCTGGCAGTTCACATATCATGTGAGAACAAGACAAGTGGAATGGTCCTGAAATAGAAAGGATTTTATGATACAGTGGGCATTCAGAGGTGGATTTAGGAGGCCACTGAACCTGACCCTGCAGGTACCTTTTTTGGCACAGACCCTTTCTAATACCTGAGGACATGTGTCAGACATATATTCACACTCTATTGTTTTTGCAAAAATTTGTTTAATACATTTTAACCACAATCAGTTCAGATCACTGTTTCTTTCCAACCCAACTTCTCCTCTAACATATTTCCTTTTGTGTTGGATTGTGCTGGAACAACTGGAGGCCTCTCTCTAGGATCCCAGTAAGAGGAAGCTGAGTTAAGGATGCCCTTAGTTTGCATTTGGTGGAACACAATCATGAAGATAACAATCACTTCGATATGCAGTTAGGTTGCTCTCAGCTATTCGGCATGGAAGTAGCCTCCAAGAGAGCTGTTGTTCACTGTATCATGGCATGAAGCTGTGGTTCCAGAGGTCACATAGTGATATGAACATTGTCCTATAGCTTCCAAATCTGTAAGTATTTGATCCATATAGGAGAACAGGTTTGAAATGTACTCTGGAACATTCTTTCAATCATCTGATATATGATTTTGTTGTTGTTGTTTGAGGGTAGAAAGTGTGTATCCAATCTAGCATGCTGGTTACCAACTATGTGGTATCAAAGCAACTGGTAGCAAATTCAATCAAAGCAGATAACCTGTTATGTCCCCTTAGCAACATCAGTGTTCCCAATTTATCACACCGTTGACAATGCAGCAAAATGTATTTTTCAGCTCCAAGTTTTCTTAACACTTCTAAGAGGCTATTAAAATCCTTCTGTGATTTTTTTATTTTTAAAAAATTGTGGTAAAATAGACATACATTTTACCAATATTTTTAAAACATACAATTCAGTGGTATTAGATACATTCATATTGTTGTGCAAGCATCACCATCATCCATCCACAGAACTTGTTTCATCTTGCAAAACTGAAACTCTGTACCCATTAAACAATCACTCTCCATTCCCTTTTCTCCCAGGTCCTAGCAACCACCATAACCACCATTCTACCTTTTTTTTTTTTTTTTCCCTGAGTGTGAATACTTCAGGATCCTCATCTGAGAGGAATGGTACAATATTTGTCTTTTTGTGACTGGCATATGTCACTTGGCATAATGTCCTCAAGTTTCATTCATCTTCGTTCATGTGTCAGCTTTCCTCCCTCCTTTTTTTTTCCGGCAGTGCTGGGGATTGAACCCAGGGACTGAACATGTTAGGCAAGCACTCTACCACTGAACCACACCCCCAGATGTAGAATTTCCTTTGTTTTTGAGGCTGATTTATCTTCCATTATATATGAGAGCCACATTTTTTTTTTTTTTAATCCACTAATCTATTGATGAACTCTTGGGTTGCTTCTACCTTTTGGCTATTGTGAATGAGGTTGCTATGAAAATGGTTATACAAATACTACAAGTCCTTCTTTCTTTCTTCTTCCTTCTTTCCTTCCTTCCTTCCGTTTCTTCTTTTTCTTCTCCTCCTCCACTTCTTCCTCCTTCTCTTTCTTCCTTTTCTTCTTTTTATTTCTGCTTGGGTGTGGGAATTGAACCCAGGGGTGCTACATCCACAGCCCTTTTGACTTTTCAAATTTTCAGATAGGGTTCTGCCAGGTTGCTTAGCACCTTTCTAGGTTGGTAAGACTGGCCTTGACTTTGTGATCCTCTCCAATTGCTGGCATTACAGCATGTACCATTGTGCCTGTTTGCTTTTAATTCTTTTGAGAATATCTGAGGTGTAAGGTTTTAAGTTGAGGATTAGGTTCTCATTGATACCTAGTTAAAAGTTCTCACCTATTAGAAATAGTTTTCATGATGTAGTATATAGAATTATAAACATCCTACTTATTAGGTTTTTGTTGTTGTTGGGAATTGTGCAAAATAGAATCTATCAGTATTTCTGTATTAGTAGCACAGATTCACAGCACTCTACAAAGCAGTGATCATGCCCATGTGTGAAGTCACATTTTACATATCCCAGCTATAAAAAAATTTATTAATCATGTTAGAGGAAAGACTGACATCTTTTTACTTTCTCTATAAAAATGTTATGGAATAATTCATATGAAGAGGCCATCAACCAATAAACTTACAGAACAAGAATGATGCAGGTGTGTCAAGCAGTTAATGAATAAAGCATATTGGGTATTTTTGTGGATCTTATGGTGTTTGTGGTCTCTGCCAGATTTTTAAATTTTATGATTTGTTTTCTGTTCCTAAATAAGTATTCCTGTTCTTGCCTAATTTTGTATGTGTAGTGCATTTTTTGTTAAAAAGTGTTTTAAATTGCCTATGTTTTGAGCCCTAAAACATGGTTATTCCCCTTTTGGGTTTCATAGACAACTTCAGAGTCTTGGCTGGAGATCTGAGTTTTTTTTAACATCCATTCCCTGAGATGCCCTGCCCCAATCTATTCTCATGTTTATAGGTTTTCTGGTAGATGGTGTCCACAGCTGTCCTCATGGGGTCCTTAGGCTAGAACTGAACAAAGTTTAGCACTGGTGGGTGTCCACCCGCAAGAAGACTCTTCTTGGGGCAGCCAACAGAGGATCAATGGGAGGGTTCTGATAAAGGTTTGGGAGGTTCATGCCTTGCACGAAGTCTGGGCAGTAGTGAGTAATGACCCAACTCTAGTGAGCTTCTCTGAACTCATAGGTATCTTTTAGTTCAAGGGAAACTTCCCCAAGATATACTTACAATTTTCTTCACAAACTCTTTCCCCCTAAAGCATCCTTTGCCCATGATCCCCAATTTCTTTTTATCTGGAGAAAATTCCCCTCTGAGTTTTTATCAGAGATACACCCTCTCTTATGAATGTCTTTTCTCTTACTCTTTAAAAATAGACTTTAATGACCCATCGAAAATAGACCCTGTATTCATTAGCAGCCCCACATCTAATTCTTCCTTCTTAGGGTGGTAGGAGAGGCTGTTAATATTCCATTCTTCCCAGGAAAATTAGAAAAGCTTTTATGTTCTATCCTTTCAAAGAAGCAAGGTAAGAAATGCCACAGGGTTCAGTTGCTGTATTAAAACAGCCTCACTCATTTATGTCCTGACATAAAGATAAGAATTAGATGAATTTTGGAGGAGGTGGAAGTGGACTTAGAGGTGCTCCAGTTGTCCCCAATATTTTCACAAGGAAAATCCGTAGAGCTTAAGTGGTGTTGCTGAGGTCAATCCTTGGGACACAGAACCAAGGCCATCCAGACCTTGCAGATCCTAGTCCAGTGTGTTTTTGCTTTGTAATATTCAGTTTATGTGTGTTGAAGAATTTTTAGATAGAGTTGTTGAATATCATGTTAATAGTATCTTCTAAAACAGATTGAGTTTGGTTTTTTTTTTTTTGCTGCAGTTTAAAAAAATTCAATTCTTATTTATTTGATTTGACTTCAGTATGGCCCACTTGAAGGTTTCAAAAAATGCTAGATGAGTTTTCAAGGTTCTTTTAGCCTTAATAGTAAAATTTTTCATTCATTTTTCCTCTTGTGCAGGGACTTCTTAAAGCATCTTCAGAACACCATTTTGTGTGCACAGAATAAAATAATGGGGCAAACAAACACTGGAATGTAAACTAGTCCAAGCCCTCTGAACCAGTTGGGTATCATATATTTCTCCCCAGTATATAAGTACATATTTATAGTACCTGACAATATATAATTATAATACAGAGATTTGAATGTAATTTCATTCATGTAGGTAAAAATGCTCACTGGAACAGATTCTTAACTAGAGGTATATTAGAATTCTCTTACAGATATCTAGGAGTCATTAGCCATTATTCTGAATATTTTCAAAGGTGGGGCACTCTCCCTATCTCAACCATGTTGAGGTTCAAGTATACATGTGCAGGTGTCCCAGGTGGGTGATGCATCTCCTTGATGAGGTAGGGCCTGCAAACAGGGAAGCTAATTTGAGGAAATGACTCAGGAGGATGCCAGTGCCCTAGCTCAGGAAAGAACTGGTGTTAAAAGTCTTGAAACCAGGTGAATTGTTTTGCTCAGGATTTGTCCACTATTTTTGTGTCAGGGTGTGGGGATGAGGGAAAGCGACATGTGATACATACTATCCTAGCCTGTAATCTTCAAAGCAAAAAAGGAAACAGGATATTTTTGAGATTTATACCAATAACCTCCCTTACCTTTTAGGTAGTTCTGGGCTCCTCTCTAGAAAATTCTTCCTAGCTGGGTGTGTGTTTATGTGCCTGCAGGGAGGTGTGAATGGAAAGAGATAAAGGGAAGTTGATGTAAGAAGAGAAAGAGGAGATATGAGAAAGAGGAATGCACTCTGCTTCTTGAGCAGAGTCCTGGGCAGGTTGAGACTTCAGAGAGAGAATGTCTGCACAGAGGCTGAACTTACAGGGTGTGGACAGTTTTGTAGGTTTCCATGTCCCAAGTGAGCAGAGAATAAGCAGAATGATTATGATGGCTGCATGGAATTAGGAAATGGGGTCAGGTGGTGGAATTATGGGATGTCTTAACCATGACTGTGTGGATTGCAAACAAGGACCAGATGCCTCCTCTCCTGAAACCTGTCATGACATTGATCAGATGCCTCCCTTCCTGAAATCTGTCATGACATTGACTTAGATGCAACCCTGGGGTAAGGGTCAAAGTCTTCAATTTAGATGAGAACATCTTGCCATCTGGGAGATAAGCCTTCTAAATAGAAGTTATATTTTACTATAGAAGAATAAAATTTTATTTCTGGCATCCCTGAATATATTCACTGAAATTCATTCCCACTATATCAATTTATTTTCTTCCCAAAAATATGTCTTAAACAATTACTCTTGTCATTGTTTGAACTATTGAAGTTTTGCAGGCAGGATTCAGATACAAATTCACATAGTCTTTCTAAAACTGTGTGAATGCTTGTGGTACCAATTTTCTGGTAACTATGCAGAATTCAGAAACTTCAGTCCAAAAATTTGATATGACACTTGGAAGAAATAAAATCTTTAGCAAAACCCACCAGAGTCATCTTTTAAATGGCCTGGACTCTGCTGAAAACATTCTAGGCAGGATGTCACATGGCCTAAATGTTGAGACTCAGCTGGAATTTTCAAAACGTGAAGTGGGAATTTGGCAATGTGGTGTTAGTGAAACCCCTGGCCCCTGAAAACAGAATCAATCTAGCAGAAGACAGAAAATGAGGGAATAGAATATACCCTAAGCCAAAGCATGCCAACTCTCTACCTGCTGGAGGCTGGGAGAGGTGAAATAGGAGCAAGTGAGGGAGCAAGACCAGGTCTATAAAGCCACCTGTTCAAGAAATTTCTAGATGGCTGACTTTAGCAAAGAAATAAAGATGGGAAGGCCACTTCCTTGAGAGCCCATATTGAATGTTGTAGGCCAGGTCACAAAAGGTGAACAGGTAATTAACCTCTATAAGCACATGAACAGGTGATTGGAAAGAACAATCAGGGTTTTTACCCAGTCTTACAAAGTGACTATAATCCTCCTTATTTATTTTTTATTGAGGTTAAAATTTGTATAACATAAATTAACCATTTTAACGTGTACAGTTCAACAGCATTTAGTGTATTCACAGTGTTGCACAACACTCTCTTATATCAAGCTCCAAAATAAATATTTTTTAAATTCTGAAATACTCCCCGAATCCTGTAACCACTAAATGTTCATTCTCCCTTGCCCTCTCATCCTGGTGACTGACAGCTACCACTCTGCTTTCTGTCTCCATAGATTTGCTTTGCCTGAATATTCATGTCAACAGAGTAATATCATGTGACCTTTGTGTCTGGCTTCTTTCATTAAGTATTATGTTTCAAGGTTCGTTTACATTGTAGCATGGAGTAGTTATCACTGGATACACTGCTTTCAATGAACCACAGAAAAAGTAGTGATGGTGTATTTTTTTCACAACTTTAGAAAGAAGAGACTTAAGGTCTAGTCATTCCTGTTCCCCTGCCCCCACCAATAGACCTTTCTCTTTGGGATTTTTTAATTCTCATTTGAAGTAGATATTGGTTGTTTTTGCCTGTCCAGTGTCTGAGCCCCTGGTGAGAGTTCATGATTTGGGTAGGACACAGTCTCTCCCTCCCTCAATCTTTGGAATCCAAGCAATGCTGAGATGCTGATCAATCTCCTCTCTTTCTGAGAGGACACCGATCCTTCGGCCACAGCTCAAGGATGGACACATGTTGCAGGTGCAGGGCTTCCTCTTGGAACTGGAGAAATGTGCTTCCTTTATGTTGAACTTGGAGCTGAAAGTGTGAACCTGCCCACCATCTTTATATGGATAGCCAAGTGAACATCAAGGAAAGCAAAGGGAAGAGATTCAGAGAGTGGAAGCCTGGTGCCGTTGTCACTTTCTCTAGCCGTAATTTGTTAATTATATGTTTAATTAACTATGACTTTTTTCTTTTCTTACAGAAGTTTGAGTCATTTAAAACCTGTCACTTTTGATATTTGCATACTTAATATCAATACCTTTAAAGAATTTGTACTATAAGTCTATATGAAAAGAGAAAATATTAAAATTTTTTTTCTTTTTGGTTTTTTAACATGAGCTCCTTGATAGGGATATGCTTTTTGGTTCAATAGATTGAAAGATAGAATTTTATATAGTAGCACAGAAAACCATGTGGGTCATTTTACCAAGGAAAAAACCTTAAGGAATAAAACTTTGTATTATCAAGGTCCAATTGTCATAAGTATTGCAAACAGAAAATATTTCTTTAAAAAAACTGAGTGGATATTTTTCATCAGTCTTTTTAGAATCTCATGTTTCACACTATGACTTTTCATATTCCCTAAAGACGGTCTTCTCTCTAACAACATGACTCAAGGTTTTAAGATGAACTCTTAACTAAATTCTAGTCAAAAGTAACCAGAAGAGAAGTTTCCCTCCATTTTTTCTTTTGTTTTAATTGAAAAGAAGATAAATTACAGAAAAATAGCCCCCAAGGGTATATTCTTTTAGTTAAGGATTTCTTTTATTAGCAGAGACTCACTTCACCTTTGGACTTTTTGCAAAACAACATTGGAAATGAAATGGCCTTATCAAAAGTTATCTCAGCATGTGGAAGTCAACAGATCAATTTCATAAAAGTTTAGATTTTGCATATCTTAAAACTCTAAATAATGAACAGACACTTCACAGAAGAAGATGTACAAGCAATCAATAAACATATGAAAAAATGTTCAACATCTCTAGTAATAAGAGAAATGCAAATCAAAACCACCCTAAGATTCCATCTCACCCCAATTAGAATGGCGATTATCAAAAATACAAGCAACAGGTGTTGGCGAGGATGTGGGGAGAAAGGTACACTCATACATTGCTGGTGGGGCTGCAAATTAGTGCAGCCACTCTGGAAAGCAGTGTGGAGATTCCTTAGAAAACTTGGAATGGACCCTCCATTTGACCCAGCTATCCCACTCCTTGGCCTATACCCAAAGGATCTAAAATCAGCATACTACAGAGATACAGCCACATCAATGTTCATAGCTGCTCAATTCACAATAGCCAGACTATGGAACCAACCTAGATGCCCTTCAATTGACGAGTGGATAAAGAAACTGTGGTATATATACACAATGGAATATTACTCAGCCATAAAGAATGACAAAATTATGGCATTTGCAGGCAAATGGATGAAATTGGAGAATATCATGCTAAGTGAGATAAGCCAATCTCAAAAAGACAAGGGACGAATGATATCGCTAATAAGTGGAGGATGACACATAATGGGGGGGAGGGAAGGGTTAGTGTTAGGGTTAGAGTTAGGGTTAGGGAGGGGGGCAAGTATGGAGGAAGAAAGTACTGTATAGAGGGTAAAGAGGGATGGGAGGGGTGGGGGGAAGGGGAAAAATAACAGAATGAATCAAACAACATTATTGTATGTGGATTTATGATTACACAAATGGTATGCCTTTGCGCCATGTACAAAGAGAGAGACAACATGTATCCCATTTGTTTACAATAAAATAAAAAAAAAAAACTGGCAAAAAAAAAAAAAAAAAACTCTAAATAAACTAGTCAGATATTATTATGGTCAGATAGATCTTTTATCTCCCCCAAAAGATATGCTGAAGTCTTAACTGAAAAATGTGAGCTTAGTTGAAAATAGTTATTGTAGGTCTAATTAGGTAAGATGAGGTTATATTGAAATAGGTGGGCTTCTAATCCAATATGACTGGTGTCCTTATAAGAAGATGGCCATGTGAAGACACAGATATGTAGTAAGAATGTCACATTACAATGGAGGCACACATAGGAGTTACACAGCGGCAAACCAAGAAATGCCAAATGCTGGCAAGAAATGCCAGCAAACCTTCAGAAGCTAAGAAGAGGCAAAGAAGGACCATCCTTGATCAGTAAGGCAAGGAACTTATTCCTCTTAAAACTGAACACTTTGGCTAACATCTCCCCATTTCCTCTACCCCAAGTCCCTGGCAACCACCATTCTACTCTTGCTCCTATGAGTTTGATTATTTTGGATTCTACATGTAAGGGAGATCTTACAGTATTTGACTTTCTGTGTCTGGTTTATTTCACCTAGCATTATGTCCTCCAGGTTCATTTATGTTTTAACAAATGGCAGAATTTTCTTCTTTTATGGCTGAATAATATTCCATTGTGTCTATATACTTTCTTTATCCATTCCTCCATCAATGGACACTTAGCTGTTGTGAATAATGCTGCAATGAATATTGCCCAGCAGTAAGATTGTTGGATCGTATGGTAGTTCTATATTTAATTATTGTAGAAAACATTATGCTTTTTCCATAATGACTGTACCAAAATTTATATTCCTGTCAGCAGTATATAAGGGTTTTATATACTCTCTTGTCTTTTTTTTTTCCTTGTATTGGGGATTTGCTTTTTTCTTTCTTTCTTTCTTTCTTTCTTTCTTTCTTTCTTTCTTTCTTTCTTTCTTTCTTTCTTTCTTTCTTTCTTTCTTTCTTTCTTTCTTTCTTCCTTCCTTCCTTCCTTCCTTCCTTCCTTCCTTCCTTCCTTCTTCCTTCCTTCCTTCCTTCTTTCTTTCTTTCTTTCTTTCTTTCTTTCTTTCTTTCTTTCTTTCTTTCTTTCTTTCTTTCTTTCTTTTCTTTTCTTTTCTTTTCTTTCTTCCAGGGACACTTTCACCACTGAGCTATATCCCCTCCCTCCCTCACTTGTTCTTGTTCTCTCTCTCCCTCCCCACCCCTCTCTCTCTTTCTTTGTATTTTGTGACAGGGTTGCTGCTAAATTACTAAGGCTGCCTTAAACTTGTAATCCTCCTGCCTCAGCCTCCCTAGTCTCTGGATTATAGGTGTGTGCCATAGCCTTTTTGATAGTAGTCTAACAAAGGTGAGATGATATTTCCTTTTAGTTTTGACTTGCTTTTCCCTGTTGATAAATGATGTTGAGCATTTTTTTTTTTGTATACTTGGCTATTTGTAGATCTTCTTTTAGAGATGTCTACTTAAGGCCTGTGTGCATTTTTTAATCAGGTTTTTTTTTTTTTTCTGTTGAGTTTTTGGAGTTTCTTAAATATTTTACTGGTCTGTTATCAGAGATATGATTTGCAAATATTTTCTCCCAATAACTGCATTGTTTTTAATGTGATACATCTGTATTTTTCCCAAACCCACTAAAGAATCCAGGCTGGCAGGCACTTGGAGGATGTTGCCTACTTCTAGCTGTCCCTGGGCAGTACCTTTAGAAGAGCTGTGATAATTACCTGGTGCTGTGGTCCTTAACCCTGGTTGCACATTAAAATCACCTGGGATGCTTTTAAACTCCTCTCACTCCAGACCAATTAACTCAGAAACTCCAGGGATAGGGCCCAGGCACCAATAATTTTTGAAAGAACCTCAGGTGATTCTAATGCGCAGCCAGGGTTGAGAACTGGTGGCTCAGTGTCATGTTGAGTTACTGTTGAGTCTGAATGTTCTAATAACAAGAGGCAGAGGTGAGTACTCACTCTGGCCTTCACATCCCTCTGCTTTTTGTCTGATTGAAGCTATATAAAGCCTAAGTGGAACTAAGACTAAGCCTGGTAATTGTCATGGCGATGGCCTAGATTTTTCTATCAAATCCAATCTTATTTAGGATGGGAGACACAGAAGTGACTCTTGTGAAGTTAGAATATTTCTGCCTTTATTTAGAATATTCAGCATTAAATTCAACAAAGTTTTGCCATGACATTTCAAACACCAAAACTTTTTTAAACAGCAGTTCTCACTTGAATTGAAAGTTTATCATTAATTGTAAAGTGTGCTTGATCACAGAGAATTATCTAGGCAATCAGCATCATGTATGGCCTTTAATGCCTCCTGTCTGCTGAGTGTGAGTTCTGCATATTGATCACAAATTTGCAAATTTCTCTGCTTAGCCTCATCATTACAACCTTTGATTGAATATAAAATAAGCAGAATTTGAAAATTATAGAGCTGGGAGGGACCTGTGGAAACCTTTTTATCTAGTTCTCTGCCTTTACAATCTGATGCCTAATCCCCTAAGAGAATCAGGCTACCTGCTCCTTTGTTAAATTCATGAAGGTTCTAGCATGGATGACTATGGCATCCTCTGACTGGCTCCCTCACTCCTGTCCCCTTTCCTCCACATGACTTTCAGTGATCTTTTTAAACAGAAATTTAATCAAGTCACTCCTTTCTTTGCTTAACATTTTTTGATGACTCCACGGTTGCCTGAGGTCCAAATTGAGACTCCTTAGCCTCACCTGCAACCTGTGAACTAATCTGACCTATCTCCCTCTGCAGATTCATCTCCTAGAGCTCCAATTTCTCACTCAATTGCAGTTATATCAGGCTTCTAAATGGCCTAAATGTGGTTCTCCAGATGTGTCCTCTAGGCCTCCTGCATTTGCAGATGCTCTTCTTCCTCTCTAGGATACTTTCTCCCTCACTTGTGTAGAGAGACCTTTCCTCTATTAGTCCGTTAGCATAGCTCATGTCAGGCTGTAACGAGCAGGGAAGGCATTGGAACTCTTGGCATGTGGTGTAAAAAGTGGGAGAGGATTTACTGAGAGTGGAAGATTGGATGTATGGTATTTATGTCTGGTAATAA
The DNA here is from genome assembly GCF_902686455.1 of Sciurus vulgaris. NCBI lineage: Eukaryota > Metazoa > Chordata > Mammalia > Rodentia > Sciuridae > Sciurus > Sciurus vulgaris. Next base: position 57,320,857 of record NC_136466.1, read on the forward strand.
GAAACCTTCTTATTTTGTTTTTGTTACAAAAACAAGGTCAAATGGATTGACCACAGAACACTCTGGAATTGGTAGTAGTGGTAATATTTTAATGGCTATAATGGGAGAGAGAATTATTTCTTTAATACTGTGCCCCGCCTTCCTGCATTAATTGGATCTCAGGTGCAGAGGTATAAGTTAATCACATTCCTTAGTTTATGGCATATTATTACCATTGGCTTGCACAAAGCTGATATTGAATTTAGTTTTTTAAAAACTTTATTAATGCTTCTATGCACATTTCTCCCTCCTATCTCCCTCTGTTAAATATCATTTTCATGTATTTGAAATGCAAATATTTTTATGGATACATTCCTTAGTGTATGTAAATATTTTAAATATAGTTTTAATGAAACCAAATTCTAGATCTCTTTCTATATCTGTCTTGTCTTCATCTCTTTGAAAATCATACATGTTGTCATGTGTATATCAGGTCTGTGGTCTTCCAGCTGCTGCAACCATCATCATCCTTCATCCATTCATCTTCTTTCCCCCTTCTCCAAGACGTGAGCACCCAGATACAACTCTGTTCCTACAAACAGCACTGAAACATGTGTCCTCTCATATGTCCCCTTCCAGATGTCTGAAACTATCATCAGGATAAGTACTCAGGAACCGGTCCTCACTCCATCTGAGTGGACGGTGCTATGGATTTGCTAAATTGGGCTGTAGAATGTGCATTGTCTACATGCCCTCCCGCGGTGCATGGTATTCTCACCTTTCCACTAACACTTGGCATTGCCTGGTTTTCTATCTGCCTATATTATAGGAGTAAAGTGAGGTCACACTTTTTTCCTTTTAATTAAACTTTATTTTTTTTTAGAACTGTTTCAGATTCATAGTAAAACTGAGCAGAAAGTGCAGAATTTCAATATATCCTGAGCTCCTGTCTGCACCCTCCACTGCCTTCTCCCACCATCAACATCCAGCACCAGAGCAGTAACATTTGTTATAATGAACCTGCATCAATATAGCATCACCAACCAAATCCAAAGTTTTTATTAGAGTTTGCTCTTGGCATTCAATAGGTTTTGATAAATGTATAATGACATTACCTACCATTATAGCATCATACTGAACAGTTTCACTGTCCTAACAATTCTCTGTAGTTCTAATCCTTGCCTCCATCCCCTCCACTCTCTGATCTACCATCTGCACAGTTTTGTCTTTTTTAGAATGTCATGTATTTGGACTCATATGGCATGAAGAGTTTTAAGATTGACTTTCTTCACTTAGTAATATGCATTTAAAGATTCATCCATATCTTGATTAATCATTTCCTTTTAGTGCTGAATAATATTCCATTTGGATATAATCACCTACCGAAGGATGTCTTAGTTGCTTCCAAGTTTTGGCAATTATGAATAAAATAATTACAAATATATGTGTGCAGTTTGTGTATGGACCTGTTTTCAACTCATTTTGGATAAATTCCAAGGATCATATTTGCTGCATCGTATCATAAGGGTACGTTTAGTTTTATAAGAAACTGCCAAATTGTCTTCCAAAGTGACTGTATCATTGTGCATTACCACTGACCATGAGTGAGAGCTCCTGTTGCTCTATATCTTTGATCAGCATTTTGGTGTTGTAAAGTGTTCTAGAGTTTGGCTACTCTAATACATGTGTAGTGGTATCCCATTATTATTTAAATTTATGTTTATCTAATGGCGTATAACATGGAACACTTTTTTCATATGCTTATTTGTCATCTGCATCTATTCTTTGGTGGATGTCTGTTAAAGTCTTCCTCATTATTAAATCTAGTTGGTTGTTTTCTTTTTTTTTTCTTTTTTTCTTTTTTTTTTGCAGTGCTGGGGATTAAACCCAGGGCCTGTGCTTGTAAGGCAAGCACTTTACCAACTGAGCTATCTCCCCAGCCCATGGTTGTTTTCTTAACTGTTCAGTTTAAAGAGTTATTCATATGTTTTGGATGTAATACTTTCTCCAGTATGTGAATTGTCTTCTCTTTCCTCTGACAAAGTCTTTCACAGAAGAAAAGTTTTTAATTTTAGGGAAGTCAGTTTATCAATTATTTATTTCATAGATTGTCCCTTGGTGTTGTATCTAGAAACTCACCTCCAAAACTGAGGCCATTTGGATTTTCTTCTGTTATCTTCTAGGTGTTTGATAGTTTTGTATTTCATATTTAGAAATGTGATCCATTCTGAGTTAATTTTTAAAGTGTGTGAGGTATGTCTCTAGTTTGACTTCTGTGTGTGACATTCAGTTGTTCCAGCACTATTTGTGGGAAATTCTCTTTTCCCAGGGTGTGCTTTTGCTCCCTTGTCAATGATCCATTGACTATCTTTACGTAGGTCTATCTCTGGGCTCTCTATTCTGTTTCATTGACCAATCTGTCTATTCTTTCTCTAGCACCATGCTGCCTTTTTTAAACTTTCTTTTATTTGCTTATTTTTTATGTAGTGCTGACAATTGAACCCAGTGCCTCACATGTGCTAGGCAAGCACTCTCACTGAGCCACAACTCCAGCCCACAGTGTCTTGATAACTATAGATGTATTGTGAGTCTTGAAGTGGGGTGTGTCAGTCTTTCAGTTTTGTTCTTTACCATTGTGTTGGCTCTTCTAGTTCTTTTGCCTCTTCATACAAACTTTACAATCAGTTGATCAATATTTAAAAAATAACTTGCTGGGATTTTCATTAGAATTGTGAAGGATTGGTAGATCTGATTGGGAAGAACTAACTTCAATTTAGTTTAATTTTCATTTCTACAAATACTGATTAGTTAAAATAGCTCTTTGCGGACTTCTTAGTCTTTTGGTTTTCTTTCTTGTGAGTTACGTGGTCATAACCTTTGTCCATTTGCTTCTGGGGAGCCTTTTTCTAGTTGCTGTGCAGGATATCTGCATATACTCTAGATATTGGGCCCTCATTAGTTTTATATTTTGAAAATATCTTTTCCCAATTTTCTATCTGTTAATTTGTTCACATTTCGTTCACCAACTAGAGATCCTTAGTTTTGCTTTAAACAAGTCCAAAATTTTTTGTTTCATAGATTGTATCTTTGAGGTTTTGTTTAAAAATTATTCTTTCTGTCTAGGTTACAAATATATTTTCCCATTTTTCTCCTCTTAACTTTACAGTTTTTAAAAATACTTAGCTCTTTAATCCACTTGCTGACCAATTTGGGTCCAAGAGTTACTGTGTTTTTCCTCATGTAACAAATCAATTTTTCTAACACTGACTCCTAAATAACAAACTCTCCAATTTGATTTGTGGTACAACCTGAATTGGAAATAAAGTCAGATTCTGGGTCTGACTCTGAGTGGGTCTGGGCACAATCTGAGCATTCTGCATCGTTACTTTGGTCTATTTGTCTGTTTTTGCAATGCATGCCACACATTTAAATAAAGGCTTCATCATATATCTGATGATCTGGGTTGGCAAGTTTCCTGCTTCAGTCTTCTTTTCATTGTTCCTCTAGCTATTCATAGACATTTGTTCTATAAAATATTTAGACTTGATTTATCAATTACTCAAAAAAAATGCACTGGCATTTTGATTGGTGTTGCATTGGAATAGATCATCTTTATAATATTTAGTCATCCCATCCAAGAATACAAGTTTAATTTCCACTTGTTAGAAAATCCTTATATCCTTCATTGCAGTTTTAATTTTTCTTGTGAAGTCTTGGCTAAGTTAATTCCTAGATCCTATATATTTTTGAATTGTTTGAGTGCTGGCTTATTTTTTATATTTTCTAATATACCCTTTGTGACTGTAAGTTTTAAAATTTTAAGTTGATGTTGTGTTTGGTAATTATTAATTCTTTTTGGATTTTCACAGATAGATGGTAACATGGCCACCATTTTTTTTTTTTTTTTATCTTTGTCCTTTCAATCTGTCCACTCTGTTCTAATTGTTAATAACTCTGATCATGACTTCTAAGTATGGTAAGTAGTAATATGTGTGCACATCCCTGATGTAGTTCCGATCTTAGGGGGAACACACTCAAAGTTTCTCCAGAAATCATGCTTGGCATTGTGGGAAGATGGTAGCATAACATTGAATCTCCCCAACTGACTCAAAAAGAAAGGAATAGGGATATCTAAACTAAAGACTCAGACAACATCTAAAAGGTATCCTAATGGCCTCCAAATATTCATGTGTGGGGAAAACACTGTCATATTCCAGTTCTGATTATCAGAATCTGAGTGGGAGGAGAGTAAGGAAGGTGTCAGGGTTTCTGGTGCTCCTGTGAATAGGAAATGCCCCTACTGCCATGATGCTCTCATTGAAAATCACAGTGAGCCAAGAAGAGATAAGAAGCTGAAACTGGGGAGAGAACAATGCTCTGCAAGGTCAGATTTGAAGGATGATGCAAATGGACCTGATTTCAATAAAGTCGGACTATTCTGGAGTTATACTGGCCTATAAACTCTTAAAATTAATATGCAGATCCATTCTTTCAAAGCAAAACTCTACATTGAGGAGAAGTGGACCAGAATACAATTGAAATCAAGGTGAACAGAATCAATAGGGAAAAAGAAAAGAGAAAAAAAGATGAAAGTGAGGGGAGCAGAAAAGGTAATTCTCAGAAAAGTGCTGCCACAAAGCTAGAAGTATGGTCACATCATGTATAAGCTGGTAGAAAGAAAAGACTAAGGAGTAAGAAAACATTTCTATAGATAATGAAAGCACATCAATAGAGGTGAAAAGAAATGAAATAAAATGAGATAGAGAAATAAAAAGACAACCTAGGACACAATAATATAAAACAGAATGAGAAAAACTATAGAGATGTGGTCATTAAGAACAAAAAAATTAGCGGGGCATGGTGGTGCATACCTGTAATCCCAGTGGCTCTGAAGGCTGAGGCTGGAGGATTGCGAGTTCAAAGTCAGCCTCAGCAAAAGCAAGGTGCTAAGCAACTCAGTGAGACCCTGTCTCTAAATAAATAAAATACAAAATAGGGCTGGGGATGTGACTCAGTGATCAAGTGCCCCTGAGTTCAATCCCCAGTGCAATAAATAAATAAATAAATAAGAAAAAAGAAAAAGAAAAAAAATTATTTGAGGGAGATGACTCAAGAAAGGATTAGAAATGAAAGAAAAATCATTATAGAAACAAAGAGGACAAATAAAAATATAACTGAAAATGTTTTAAAAGAAATAAAATGTGGGAAGGAGAAGATTTCTATAAATTAAAAATGATTGAATAATGATGTAAAGCAAGGAAGATTCAGTATACAAATAAAAAGAGGTCTTGGGGGAGTAAACCAAAGCAACAAAAGATAATAAATACTGACAGTTGATTAAAAAAAATTTCTAAAATTAAAAAAAATTGAAAGCTTATGTTAAAAGGATTCACTGTGTTCCTGGGAAAAGCAATTCAGAACAGCTAACATTTAAAGTGTAGCAAAACTTTTGGACTTTGTTTTTAAAAAGAAAGAAAATTCACTGGGCAGCTAGGAGAAAGGGGAAAAAAAACAATAAGAGAAAGGAAAATGGATTGTCATCAGGCTTTATGACAGTACTGATTTAGGCTGGAAGAGAGATAATATATGTAAGAATATCAGGGAGAGAAAAAAAGTGAGTTACGAACTTTTAATCAAGGTAATCTAATCCTCAAAGGTAAAGGGTGGTAGAGGTTATAAGTATATAAGAGAAGTGGAGAAAAATTAGCTAGAATACATGGGACCTAGACAACATAATGAATAACATAACACAATTCTATAGGAGACTGCATATTTTTGTTAAGTGCACACAGAACAGTAGTGAATTTGGTCTTATTTTAAATAGCTTTAATGAATTCTAAAGAAAATATATAAAACACATTTTCTAAGTTTTATGTAACAAACACAAATAAATAACAAAATGTTCAAAGAGCTCTTCAACTTGTAAATTTAAAACCTGTTATTAAATGAATTGGGAATTTAAAGGAAATGCAAAATAAAATGGCAAACTGTCTTAAAACATTGGTAATGGCAACACGACATATCGGACTTGAGGTGTGTGGCTAAAATAATTATCAGGGGAAATTTAGTGGTATTAACTTCTATTGCAATAATGATTTTTAAAAGTGAGACTGAGTTAAGCACCAAATTCAAAGAGCTAGAAAAAAGAATAATGTATTTTTGGAAGAAAACAGAAGGAAAAGTTAATAAAAACAAAAACAAATTAATGAGATAAAGTCAGAACAGTGGAATTAAAAAATATCCCAACATGTGTTTTGGGGGAAAAAAAACTAACAAAATAGATGCTCATTAATTAATGCAATCAGAGAAACAAAGGAGGAAGAAGTAAGAAAAATTAGAAATAACAAGAGAACAATAAGGATATAAAAAGTGGAAATTTTTTCAATTGTGAGGAAATTTTGCCCAAATCTATGCAAAGAAATATGAATAATATGAAATAGATTTTTTAAAAGAAAATTTAAAATTTCCAAAGTTGATAAGCCAGAAAGTCTAAAATGATCAATTATCATTGAAGAAACAGATAAATAGTTTATGAGTTTCTCCACAATAAGCGGCACCAGCTCCAGGTATGTGCATCTAAACAAATGTTACTTAAATTAATCCCAAGACTAGAAAATAAAGTAAAATTTTGCATATGTTTTATGAATTGAGTACAATAGTGATCTCAAAACTTGAGACGTTGATGTGACTATGATACTGTGGCATGCTAATTTTAATTCCTTTAGGTATAAACCAAGAAGTGGGATAACTGGGTCAAAAGGTGGGTCCATTTCAAGTTTTCTGAGGATTTTCTATGCTGTTTTCCAGAGTGGCTACACCAATTTGCAACTCCACCAGCAATGCAAAAGTGTGCCTTTTTCCCCACATCCATGTCAACATCTACTATTGTTTGTGTTCTTGATAATAGCCATGCTAATTGGAGTAAGATGAAATCTTAGATTTGTTTTAATTTGTATTTCTCTAATTACTAGAGATGTTAAACACCTTTTTCAATTGTGAAACCAACCTAGATGCCCTTCAACAGATGAATGGATAAAGAAACTGTGGTATATATATACAATGGAATATTATTCAGTCATAAAGAATAATAATATTATGGATTTGCAGATAAATGGATGGAATTAGAGAATATCATGCTAAGTGAAATAAGCCAGTTCCCAAAAACCAAAGGCTGAAAGTTTTCCCTGACAAGTGGATGATGATATGTAATGGGGGTGGGAGGTAAGAGAAGAATGGAGGAACTTTAGATTACATAGAGGGAAATGAGGGGGGGTATGAAAAATGGTGGAATGAGACAGGCATCATTACCCTATGTACATGTATGATTACACAAATGGTATGAATCTACATCATGCACAACCATAGAAATGAAAAGATGTACCCCAATTGTGTACAATGAATCAAAATGCAGTCTGTTAAAAAAAAAAAAAAAAAAAAAAAAAAACTTGAGACAGTTTGTACCAAAAGAGAAAACACACCAATGTTATCTATAGTATGGTAGCAAAATCTTAAAGAATTAGTAGAGCATGTTAAAAAATAAGATGTTACTGTTCAGTGCAATTTATTACAGTGCGGCAGGCGAAACCGGGGCCCAGGGTTATGCCACGTGCATCTAAAGATGGCGACTGGCAGAGAGCGTCCTGATTATGCCTGGAGAACGGCAGGGAGCTTTTACAATTGGCTGCATGATAATCAGTTCAGCTGCCTAGCGTGTGGACAGATATACTTTACATGTATGCTCCAGCGAGTGATCGCTTGACCTTTAACAGGATTGGATGGACATATCTGGTTACAATTGCTTATGCATGAGACTGCTTATATATTGAGGGTGTTATTTGAATAAAGAGTAAGCTGCTTCATGAACCTCTGAAGAGTACGTGTCCTTTGTCCTGCTGGTCGGGCCGTAGGAGCGAGAAGCGTCTGTGGAGCCACTTGGAGCAGCCGGGCAAAGAAAGAAGCCGCGGTTTTCCGTATTACAAGAATACAAAGGTGGTTTAATTGAAGGAAATACATCAATATAATCCATCATACTATTAGAGCTAAGAAAAAAACCACGCGATTGTACCCATAGATGCAAAGAAGACATTTGATAAATGTCATTGTTCATTCATGTTAAAAGTCTTATTAGATACTTCCTGTTATAGTTTCCTGGCTGTTGTAACAAATGGTCATAAACTTGGTGGCTTAAAACCACAGAAATGCATTCTCTCATAGTTATATTCTTACTTACTACTACATAGTTCTGAAGACCAGAAATGTGGAGTCAGTGTCACTAGACTGAGGTTGAGGTTTGGCTTGGCTGCATTCTCTCTGGAGGCTCCAGGGGACAATTTGTTCCTTGCCTCTTCCACCTTTTGGTGGTTTCTAGTGTTCCATGACTTGTGGCTGAATCACTCTGTCACCATGGTCACACTGCCTTTTCTCTTCTGTACATGTCCAATCTTCTGTTCCCTTTCCTGAGGATGCATATGATTGCTTTTAGGGTTCATGTGTATAATCCAGGATAATCTCTTCATCTCAACATCCTAAATTTAATCATATCTGCAAAGTGTTGGACATATAAGGTAACATTTAAAGTTTCAAGGGATAAGAACCTGATATCTTATGGGACTATTATTGGACTTGCCATACTTCATAGTGATAAAATACATAAAATTCAGCCCCAAACCTAGCATCTTAATGAGGAGATACTGAAAGTTTTCCCACTAAAGTCAGGTTCTAGAGAAGGGTCAACAGTTTCTAGTTCTACATAACATTATTGTGAAGCTATTAACTGTTGTAATCAGACAAGAGAAAACAACTAGAGGTTAGAACAGTTGGAAATTGAAAGCTAGAATTCTATTTTTGGATGACATGATTATATATCTAGAAAATCCAAAATAACTTATATATTTATTTAGTTTTAAAAGGTTTCTTTTTTTATTTACCTTTATTGTATTTATTCATTTTTATGTGGTGCTGAGAATTGAACCCAGTGGCTCACACATGCTAGGCAAGTGCTTTACCACTGAGCAACATCCCACAAATTAGTAATGTAGTGTAAATTCAACATTTATATGTCAGTGGTTTTCACAACAGAAACAAAAGCAATTACCAATTATACTGGAAGAGAAGGTAACATTTATGATATAAAAAAGAAAATAAGTGCCAAGGTATCAACTTGGTTAGAAATAAACCATAAAAAATAAAAAACTTGGGAAAACACACTTGAAAGTCACAAAAACCAATTTTAACAAATGGAAAACTACCTTGTTCTTGGGTAGAAAAATTCATCATCATGAAAATATAAATTTTCTCTATTTTAACTTATGAATTTATGAAGTTTCCAGTTAGCATATCATCAGTTTTCTCTCCCTATAGCTAGACAAGTTGATTATAAAATTTACCTGAAATAATGAGCAAGCAGGAATAGCCAAACACCCTGATAAGGAAGAGCAATTGGGTGAGAGAGTGAAAGGGGCTGCTATTACCAAACATTAAAGTAGGCCATCAATGGTATTGGCACCAAAATAGATAGGTGGATCAATGACACAGACTAGAAGACAGAGAGAAAAACCCACATAAATACAGTTATCTCATAGTAGATAAAGGTGCCAAAAACATACAATGGAGAAAAGATAGCCTCTTCAACAAATGGTGCTGGGAAAACTGGAAATCCATAAGCAGCAAAATGAAATTAAACCCTGTACAAAACTCAACTCAGAATGGATCAAGGACCTCAGAATTTGACCAGAGACCCTATGAAAAAGTAGGCCCACATATTCATCATGTCAGCTTATGACCAGACTTCCTTAAGAAGACTCCCAAAGTGCAAGAAATAAAAGCAAGAATCAATAAATGGAATGGATTCAAACTAAAAAGCTTTTTCTCAGTCAAGGAAATAATCAATATTATCAAGAGAGAGCCTACAGAGTAGAAGGAAATTTTTACCACATGCATTTCAGATACAGCACTAATCTCCAGAATTTATAAAGAACTCAAAAAACTTAACACCGAAAATACAAATAACCCAATCAATAAATGGGCTAAGGAACTGAGTAGACACTACACAGAAGATATGCAGGTGATCAACAAATATAGGAAAAAATGTTCAACATCTCTAGTAATTAGAGAAATGTAAATCAAAACTACCCTAAGATTTCATTTCACTCTGATTAGAATGGCAATTATCAAAAATACAAGCAGCAATAGGTGTTGGCGAGGATGTGGGGAAAAAGGTACATTTATATATTACTGGTGGGGTTGCAAATTGGTGCAGTCAGTCTGGAAAGTAGATTCCTTAAAAAACTTAGAATGGAACCACCATTTGACCCAGATATCCCACTCCTTGGTTTATACCCAAAGGACGTAAAATCAGCATACTACAGTGATGCAGTTACATCAAATGTTCATAGCAGCTCAATTCACAATAGCTAGATTGTGGGATCAACCTAGATGTCTTTCAATAGACAAATGGATAAAGAATCTGTGGTATATATACACAGTGGAATAGTACTCAGCCATAAGGAAGAATAAAATTATGGCATTTGCAGGTAAATGGATGATGTTAGAGAATATCATTGTAAGTGAAATAAGCCAATCCCCCAAAACCAAAGACTGAATGTTTTTTTTGATAAGTGGATGCTGATACATAATGGGGGTGGGGAGTGGGTAAGGGAAGAATGGAGGAACATTGGATTGTGTAGAAGGAAATGAGGGGAGGGGGGGTTTGGGGAAGGAGAGATGGTGGAATGAGACAAACATCATTTTCCTATGTACATGTATGATTACATGAATGGTGTGACTCAACATTGTGTACCACCAGACAAATGAAAAGTTGTACTCCATTTGTGTACAATGAATCAAAATGCATTCTGTTGTCATATATAACTAAATAGAACAAACAATAAAAACCAAACAAAACAAAACAAATTGGGCCATCAACCCTATATAAGTGATAGCTTGGTATTAACAATGAATAAATGGACTATGGGACAAAAATTTTAGAAATATACAAAATTGCATATGGAAATTTAATAAATTGCATCTCAAATCAGTGAGGAAAGATAAATTTCTAAACAAATAAGTACTTTTAGTAATAGAGGAAGAACTGTGGTTGCTTACAGAAAGTCAGCACAGCTAGGAAAACTTCATTATGTGACAAGTATTAATGGAACTCAGTTGACCAAACCATTAAAAAACATTATCCCTTGGCTTATAGTTCTGGCTGAGTGTCACAGAATATGTTTTCATTGTGTTGTTCATATTAAAACTAGAGCCATAAAGTTATTTTTTATTATTAGTGAATTTTAATCATACAAAACCCTGGGTTTCATTGCGTACACCCCATTACTCTTCTTCACAATCTCCTCTCTCCTCCTCCAGTCCCCTTCCTATTCTTTAATGGTCTCCCTGTTACATTTATGCCATACTTTCTTCCCCGACCCAGAGTTCACATATGAGGGAAAACATGTGATACTTGTCTTTCTGAGTCTAGTTTATTTCATTTAACATTATGATCTCCAGTTCCATCCATTTTCCTGAAAATGTTCTTTCTTTTTTGTGACTGAATACATATATTACATTCTTTTAAAACTTTCTTCCTTTGATGAGCACCTGATTTTACAACCTGGTTACTGTGAATTGTGCTGTGATAAACATGGGTACATAGGTTTCTCTATAGTAGGCTGATTTTAATTCCTTCAGGTATGTACACAGGAGTGGGATCACTGAGTCATATATTGCAAATATTCAACTGCCATTATAGAGTGAGAGCTCTCACAGACACTGGGTAAGCTAGTGGATGTATTTGTGTCCAATAAAACTTCATTTAAAAAATAGGTGCTAGGTTGGATTTGGCCTACAGGCCATAGTGAACCCTGTTCTATACAATCAGCAAAACAAACACATTAAGCCCTGATTTCAGCATTTCCAGCCTTTGTGTTGTGAATGCTACTACCTTGCCCAATTTCATACTGTCAGTATGATGTCATTGAATGTAGTATTATGAGAAGACACACAGTAGTGCACCATTCTAGTATCTCTGCCACACAGACATGACACACTAGTAAGCTGAAGAGCTGGGCCTGCAAGGACAGATTGAAATTCATATTAGTTCTTGTCACTAATCTTGATTGTGTGTGTTTCTTTCAGAAACAGGGGGCCTTCATCACAGTTGCCAAACCCACACCTGGACCAGGAGTCAGAGAAGCTTAGCAAGGAAGGTGCTGCAATTGGAGGTTTCACAGCTGCTTCACACCAAGCAGATAACAAACAGCACCCTGCAAAACTTCCCCAAGGTTTTTGTGACCCACTCTAAGTGAAATATACAGGGAAGGGAATTTGGGGAAACAGTGCAGCCTCCCTGCCACATTACTAAGCCCCTGCCCACAGGTGTTATCCCACCTTTCCACCCTCCACAGCACCTGACTTTCTGTGATATTTCCTCTCTCTTTCTCATTTCCTGCTGATTTCTAGGAGAGTTCTGCAATCTCATCTTCCAACTTGCTGATTTATTCATCCATCATCTTTGTCCACTTGGGTATGTAGCTTATCTATTGTTTTATTCACCTCAACTATTCTACATCTCATACCTAATATTCAACTTTGTCCTTTTTAATGTTATCTTATCCTTGCTTCATATTGCTGATCAGCCTTAACCTCCTAATATATTCACCATCATCATTATTTTAATTTCTTGGTCCATTTCTTCCCATAATACTAATTTAGGTGGTTTATATTATTGAGATTCTTGTCTTAGAGAGTAGTCATATTCCTTTTATGACTTTCTGACTATGTTCTAAGAACTCCTTTCTCCCTTTGGAGTATCAGTTATAAGATAGAGTTGTGTGCAGGGTGCAGGGGATGCGAAACCCCAGCCTCCAGTTTGAATACTGCCAGGTGAGTTAAAGCCCAGGGGATAAGCCCAGGTGCAGAGCCTCAGGGGCTACAGAGCTAAAGGTGACCATTCTGAATTTGTCATCATCTAGTTTTTTACATTTAAACTCACCCAAAGCAATCTCCATGAATTTAATCCTCCTGCCCCAGCTTTGGTGTGGGAAGGTCACAAAAGTCAGTGCCCAGGGGTAGTGTGTCAGTCCTTCTTACTCCTGCAGAGCTTTTGCCCTGCTCTGGTTGTACCTTTCTTAGTCTTGACAGTTGCTGCCAACCTCTGAGGTGACTGGGGAGGCTGCACTTGTCCGGGTGGCAGAAGGGAAATATCGACCTCCTTCTCACAGCCACCTCTCACTGCTGCTCCCCAAGCCCAAGCTGCTCTCTCCTTCCCACCCTCCCCTCCACCAAATAGCAACCCTTGAATCTCCAGGCTCCCCAAGGAATCCTCATGGTATTTTATTTTACTTTACTTTTTTATTTTATTTTTTTGTCTTTTGTTGCTAGTTCCTCAAATTCATTTTCCTCTAGCTTCTATAGTTTCTCTAGGGTTGATTTTTGGAAAGGAGCCAGTGGCCAATGTAGTTTTTCATCTTGACAGCATGAGAGAATGGCTTATAGAATGAGCAGGTATATCATAGAATGGGAAGAACTGGAGACAGGAGATGTATGAGCTTAAAGAGAGGCTACAGGTGTACAGCAGAAGTGCTTTTTCCTATATCTAATTTCAGTTTTAATTAACACGTGTATTTTAAGTAACATATATATGATATATATGGTCAAAAGTGGGACAGTGCTGTCAGATTTACTGTGGCATCATAGTCCTTACTCCCTCTCATTACAAAATTCTGCTCCCTGGAGTCAACAATTTTCAACTTTTTTTCTTCTCTTTCTTCTGGCACTTGCTTTCATAGTCTAAATAAAATGTCTATATTGCTATTTCTTGGTTTTGAAAGGTTGACTGTTATCTTTGACCTCCTAAGGTGGAGGAAGAGGACTTGGCAGTTGTGCCCACAGTGTTTCCCTTCTCACATGTTCTCTTCCCCTCCTTACTCCATCCTCCCTTTAGTTATGTCTTTGCTTCTGTCATCAGCAGTCAATGTTTACAGTATCAGGTCCATGTGAATGCTCTTCACACCTGAGACATATAGCACCTAAAAGTTTCTTTCCTTCCTTCCTTCCTTCCTTCCTTCCTTCCTTCCTTCCTTCCTTCCTTCCTTCTTTCCTTCCTTCCTTCCTTCCTTCCTTCCTTCCTGCCTTCCTTTTTCCTTCCTTCTTTCCCACACCCCTTTCTTTTTTCTTGGTGCTGAGAATTCAAACCAGGGCTTCACTCGTGCTAAGCCTGTGCTCTGCCACTGAGCTATATCCCCCAGTCCCATATTTCCTTATATATAACTTATAATTTTCTTAGGGTTGATATTTGCTCCCTTCCCCCTAAAGTTGTTCAATGCCCTCTCTGCCTGTTGAAATCTTCTGGCAGTTTGGGGTACTTTCAATAGGGTTTAGTATATCAACTAATGCATCCAATTACTGCTTCTCCCTTTTTTCCCTTCTATGCAAGCTCTATCTGCTCCACTCTGGATTGCTCTTTACATCTTTCCTCATCATTGCCTTTGAAATATCCTTTGCCTACATCCCTATGTTAGATTTCCTGTTTCCTAAATCATATCTCCCTCTTTGATGATTCATTCTCTGGTTCGAGCTACTATCATCTTCTAGTAGATTCCTAATAAAGATTTTATAGAAGTAAAGTTTGTGTGCAGTGGTTATTTGTCATTCCAGCTGCCTCCAATATTGTAACACCCTCTTTAACAGTTTCCCACATTATACATTCTACATTATCAACAAAGAAGATTTCAGTTCATTTTCCAGTTAGTTTGCAGACATGTGGTTTTGAGTGGTCAGTCAACTGTATCTTGGCCACATTCAAAATCTGGGTCAGAACTGAATGACTTGGGAAGGAGGCAGGACTTGAGGCTTCCCTTCTGCTGGTGCAGCTCTGAGTAAGACAGCGCTACAAAGCTCTGCAGTTCAATGTGCGTCAACAGCGCACGATTCGACGACCTCCTGATGATGGCATGGGACGTAGGTTTGCACTGGCAGCAGCCTCTTGGTCTGGTTTGTTTGGCAGCCTCCTGGTGTGGTGAGAAGCCATAGCCTCAGCATGGGCAGCTTTTGTTGTGGTGTTGGGTCCTCTCCTCTGTCTGAGTTCTATTTTGTAACTAGTCCTTTCAGTTTAAACCTGGTGTTATGCCTTGTATGTGTAATGAGGTTTGTTCTTCTGCAAGGCATGACTTTTACTGAGTATTGAATTCTTTTTTTTTTTTTTTTTTATTGTAAACAAATGGGATACATGTTGTTTCTCTGATTGTACATGGCGTAAAGGCATACCATTTGTGTAATCATAAATTTACATAGAGCAATGTTGTTTGATTCATTCTGTTATTTTTTTCCCTTCCCCCCAACCCTCCCACCCCTCTTTACCCTCTATACAGTAGTTCCTTCCTCCATACTTGCCCCCCTCCCTAACCCTAACTCTAACCCTTCCCTCCCCCCCATTATGTGTCAACCTCCACTTATTAGTGATATCATTCGTCCTTTGGCTTTTTGAGATTGGCTTATCTCACTTAGCATGATATTCTCCAATTTCATCCATTTGCCTGCAAATGTCATAATTTTATCATTCTTTATGGCTGAGTAATATTCCATAGTATATATATACCACAGTTTCTTTATCCACTCATCAATTGAAGGGCATCTAGGTTGGTTCCACAGTCTGGCTATTGTGAATTGAGCAGCTATGAACATTGATGTGGCTGTATTTCTGTAGTATGCAGATTTTAAGTCCTTTGGGTATAGGCCAAGGAGTGGGATAGCTGGGTCAAATGGTGGTTCCATTCCAAGTTTTCTAAGGAATCTCCACACTGCTTTCCATAGCGGCTGCACTAATTTGCAGCCCCACCAGCAGTGTATGAGTGTACCTTTCTCCCCACATCCTCGCCAACACCTGTTGTTGCTCGTATTCTTGATAATCGCCATTCTCATTGGGGTGAGATGGAACCTTAGGGTGGTTTTGATTTGCATTTCTCTTATTACTAGAGATGTTGAACATTTTTCCATATGTTTGTTGATTGCTTGTAGATCTTCTTCTGTGAAGTGTCTATTCATTTCCTTAGCCCATTTGTTGACTGGACTGTTTGAATTCTTGGAGTAGAGTTTTTTGAGTTCTTTATAGATTCTGGAGATTAGTGCTCTATCTGAAGTATGATTGGCAAAGATATTCTCCCACTCTGTAGGCTCTTTCTTCACATTGCTGATAGTTTCCTTTGCTGAGAGAAAGCTTTTTAGTTTGAATCTATCCCAGTGGTTGATTCTAGCTTTTATTTCTTGTGCTATGGGAGTCCTGTTAAGGAAGTCTGGTCCTAGACCAACAAGATGAAGATTTGGACCTACTTTTTCTTCTATAATCTGCAGGGTCTCTGGTCTGATTCCGAGGTCCTTAATCCATTTTGAGTTTAGTTTCGTGCATGGTGAGAGATATGGGTTTAGTTTCATTCTGTTGCATATGGATTTCCAATTCTCCCAGCACCATTTGTTGAAGAGGCTATCTTTTCTCCATTGCATATTTTTGGCCCCTTTGTCTAGTATGAGAAAATTGTATTTATTTGGGTTTGTGTCCGTGTCCTCTATTCTGTACCATTGATCTACCTTTCTATTTTGGTACCAATACCATGCCGTTTTTGTTACTATTGCTTTGTAGTAGAGTTGAAGATCTGGTATTGCAATACCCCCTGTTTCACTCTTCCTGCTAAGGATTGCTTTAGCTATTCTGGGTTTCTTATTCTTCCAGATGAATTTCATAATTGCCTGCTCTATTTCTGTAAGGTACGTCATTGGGATTTTAATTGGAATTGCATTGAATTTGTATAGCACTTTAGGTAGTATGGCCATTTTGACAATATTAATTCTTCCTATCCAAGAACATGGAAGATCTTTCCATCTTCTAAGGTGTTCTTTAATTTCTTTCTTTAGTGTTGTATAGTTCTCATTGTAGAGGTCTTTCACCTCTTTTGTGAGATTGATTCCCAAGTATTTTATTTTTTTCGAGGCTATTGTGAATGGGGTAGTTTTCCTAATTTCTCTTTCTGAAGATTCATCACTTATGTATAAAAATGCGTTGGATTTATGGGCATTGATCTTGTAACCTGCTACTTTACTGAAATCACTTATAAGTTCTAAGAGTTTTCTGGTGGAATTTCCAGGTTCCTCTAAATATATAATCATGTCATCAGCGAACAGGGATAGTTTGAGTTCTTCTTTTCCAATTCGTATCCCTTTAATTTCTTTGGTTTGTCTAATTGCTCTGGCCAGAGTCTCAAGAACGATGTTGAATAGAAGTGGTGAAAGAGGGCATCCCTGCCTTGTTCCAGTTTTTAGGGGAAATGCTTTCAGTTTTTCACCATTTAGAATGATATTAGCCATGGGCTTAGCATAAATGGCCTTTACAATATTAAGGAATGTTCCCACTATCCCTATTTTTTCTAGCGTTTTGAGCATGAAGGGGTGCTGTATTTTATCAAATGCTTTTTCTGCATCTATTGAAATAATCATGTGATTCTTGACTTTAAGTCTATTAATATGGTGAATTACGTTTATTGATTTCCTGATGTTGAACCAACCTTGCATCCCTGGGATGAAACCCACTTGATCATGGTGCACTATCTTTTTAATATGTTTTTGTATGCGATTTGCTAAAATTTTGTTGAGAATTTTTGCGTCGATGTTCATTAAGGATATTGGTCTGAAATTTTCTTTCCTTGATGAGTCTCTGTCTGGTTTAGGTATCAGTGTGATATTGGCTTCATAGAATGAGTTTGGGAGGGTTCCCTCCTCTTCTATTTTATGGAATACTTTGAGAAGTATTGGAATGAGCTCTTCCTTAAAGGTTTTGTAGAACTCGGCTGAGAACCCATCTGGTCCCGGACTTTTCTTTGTTGGTAGGCTTTTGATGACTTCTTCTATTTCAGTACTTGAAATTGGTCTATTTAAATTGTTTATGTCCTCCTCATTCAGTTTAGGCAATTCATATGTCTCTAGAAACCTGTTGATGTCTTCGAAATTTTCTATTTTGTTGGAGTATAGATTTTCAAAATAGCTTCTAATTATGTTTTGTATTTCCATCCTGTCTGTTGTGATATTTCCTTGTTCATTCCGAATTTTAGTGATTTGGGTTTTCTCTCGTCTTCTCTTTGTTAGTGTGGCTAAAGGTTTATCAATTTTGTTTATTTTTTCGAAGAACCAACTATTTATTTTGTCAATTGTTTGTATTGTTTCTTTTGTTTCAATTTCATTGATTTCAGCTCTGAGTTTAACAATTTCCTGTCTTCTACTACTTTTGGTGCTGTTCTGTTCTTCTTTTTCTAAGGCTTTGAGCTGTAGTGTTAGGTTGTTTATTTGTTGAGTTTTACTTCTTTTATTAAATGCGCTCCATGAAATAAATTTCCCTCTAAGTACTGCTTTCATAGTGTCCCAGAGGTTTTGATATGATGTTTCTTTGTTCTCATTTACCTCTAAGAATTTTTTAATTTCCTTCCTAATATCTTCTGTTATCCATTCATCATATAATAGCATATTGTTTAATCTCCAGATGTTGGAATAGTTTCTGTGTTTTACTCTTTCATTTATTTCTAACTTCAATCCATTATGATCTGATAGAATACATGGTAGTGTCTCTATCTTCTTGTATTTGCTAACATTAGCTTTGTGGCATAATATATGGTCTATTTTAGAGAAAGATCCATGTGCTGCTGAGAAGAAAGTGTATTCACTCTTGGTTGGATGGAATATTCTATAAATGTCCGTTAAGTCTAAATTATTGATTGTGTTGTTGAGATCTATGGTTTCTTTGCTCAATTTTTGTCTGGAAGATCTGTCCAGTGGTGAGAGCGGCGTGTTAAAATCACCTAGTATTATTGTGTTGTAGTCTATTTGGTTTCTGAAATTGAGAAGGATTTGTTTGACATACATAGATGAGCCACTGTTTGGGGCATAGATGTTTATGATTGTTATATCTTGCTGATTTATGCTTCCCTTAAGCAGTATGAAATGACCTTCTTTATCCCTTCTGACTAACTTTGGCTTGAAGTCCACATTATCGGAAATGAGGATGGATACTCCAGCTTTTTTGCTGAGTCCATGTGCATGGTATGTTTTTCCCCATCCTTTCACCTTTAATCTATGGGTATCTTTTTCTATGAGGTGAGTCTCTTGCAGGCAACATATTGTTGGATCTTTCTTTTTAATCCAGTCTGCCAGTCTATGTCTTTTGATTGATGAATTCAGGCCATTAACGTTCAGGGTTATTATAGAGAAATGATTTGGTTTCCCGGTCATTTGGTTCATTTTTAAAATTTTGTTTATTTATTTGTTTGACACAACTTGTTTCCTCCTTTATTTGACAATTCCTTTAGGATAATTCCTCCCTTTGCTGATTTGCTTCTTTGTTTTTCCTCTCTTCCTCATGGAATATTTTGTTGAGAATGTTCTGTAATGCTGGCTTTCTTTTTGTAAATTCTTTTAGCTTTTGTTTATCATGGAAGGATTTTATTTCATCGTCAAATTTGAAGGTAAGTTTTGCTGGGTATAAGATTCTTGGTTGGCATCCATTTTCTTTCAGGGCTTGAAAAATGTTGTTCCAGGCCCTTCTAGCTTTTAGGGTCTGGATTGAAAAATCTGCTGATATGCGTATTGGTTTCCCCCTGAATGTAATTTGGTTCTTTTCTCTCACAGCCTTTAAAATTCTGTCTTTATTTTGTATGTTAGATATTTTCATTATAATGTGCCTTGGTGTGGGTCTGTTGTAATTTTGTGTATTTGGAGTCCTGTAAGCCTCTTGAACTTGATTTTCCATTTCATTCTTCAGATTTGGGAAATTTTCTGATATTATTTCATTGAATAGGTTGTTCATTCCTTTGGCTTGTTTCTCTAGGCCTTCCTCAATCCCAATAATTCTTAAATTTGGCCTTTTCATGATATCCCATAGTTCTTGTAGATTCTGTTCATGATTTCTTACCATCTTCTCTGTTTGTTCAGCTTTGTTTTCAAGGTTAAATATTTTGTCTTCAATGTCTGAGGTTCTGTCTTCCAGGTGTTCTATCCTATTGGATATGCTTTCTATGGAGTTCTTAATTTGGTTTATTGTTTCCTTCATGTCAAGGATTTCTGTTTGGTTTTTTTTTCAATATCTCTAACTCTTTATTGAAATGATCTTTTGCTTCCTGTATTTGCTCTTTTAACTGTCGATTGGTGCGATCAATCAATGCTTGCATTTGCTCTTTCATCTCATCATTCAATGCTTGCATTTGCTCTTTCATCTCCTCGTTTGCTTCTCTGATCATTTTAATTATGTACATTCTGAACTCCTTTTCTGTCATTTCTTCTGCCATGCTGTCATTGGGTTTTATTGATGTAACATCTAGATTTGTTTGCAGCATTTTCTTTCCTTGTTTTCTCATGTTGTTCAGATATCAGTGGACCGCTGAGATATTGCAGATTTCCTCTGTTGATTTACAATGACCCTGAAGATTTCTATATATATCCCCTCTTAGCCTTCAGTAGGCTGAAGTCTTGGAGGAGGTTGATAATGCGGTGCTCCACAAGGAAGCTGCCTCTCTAGGAGTGGTGGCCTTCAGGTGGGGTATATTCCCTGCTAGTGGGCAGAGGTGCCTCCACTTGTTGACCAATGGTCATCCAAAGGGGACCTAGGCTGTGGGCTGAGGCAAGGCCTGTTTGGGCCTGAGCCTCTGGTTTTACCGTCCTTGTGGGAAACCTCACCCAGCAGGGAAGACTCACCCGGTGGGGAGGTCTCGCTGGTCAGTTTCCTCCTAGAGGTTCCCCTCAATTTACATCTACTGCCTGGGCTGGGCTGCCTTCCTCTGCAAAGTTTCCAGGGGCCCGGCCCTACCTCCTGGGCCTGGGAGCCTCACCCTTCGCAGATGAATCTCCTTAGGCTGCCCCTCCTCAGAGAATTTGCCCATAGGCCTGGAACCTTCGCTCCGCCCTAAGCCTGTCTCTGTGCGGCTCTTCCACCCAGAAGCCTCCTAGATCCTGGGACCCTGTTCTGCACCTAATCGCCTGGCTGCGTGGCCCCTCCTCTGAGCAGCCACCTGTGGCCCCGAACAATCGCTCTGAGTCCCAGAGACCCGCCACAGGCCTCTTCCTCCAGACAGCTGCCCAGTATGCTGGTGCGGTCACTAGGAGTCCAAGAAACTCACTTCGTGCCTCCTCCTCCCACCAACCACCCGTAGCCCGGGGCAATCAATCACTCCGAGTCGAAGTGACCCTGCCCGTTCCTCCTCCTTCTCCAGATAACCCCCCGGGTGTTCAGGAGCAGTCCCTCTGAGTGGCTCTGAATCCACGTGACCCGCTGCACGGGTCCTCTGGGCCACCGCCCGGAGCTCTGGTGTGGTCCCTCAAGACCAAGCGTCCCACCACGCTTCTCCTCCAGGCAGCCCCCCTGTGTTCAGGAGCTGTCACTTTAAGACCAAATAACTCACCACTCGCCTTCTCCTCTGAGCCGCCGCCTGGAGCACTAATGCAGTCACTGCGAGTCCAAAGGACCCGCCGCGCTCCTTCTCCTCCTTCTCCTACTCCTCAGGGCAGGCCCCGGGGTTCAGAAGTGGTCAGGGTCCAAACAGCTCGCCACGCAGCCCCTTCTCTGGCAACCGCCTGTAGTTCCCGTATAGTCACCCGAATCCAAGCGGCTGCTCCTCTTCCTCCTCGTCCTCAGGGCAGGCCCCGGGGTTCAGAAGCGTCGTTCTGATTCCAAACAGCTCGCCGCGCGGCTTCTCCTCTGGCAACCGCCTGCAGCTCTGGCGCAGTCTCTCCGAATCCAAGTGGCCACGCTCCTCTCCTCCTCCTCAGGGCAGGCCCTGGTGTCCTGAGTCCACACAGTTCTCCCCGCCTCTCCTCCCCCGGGCAGCCGCCGGAGCCCCAGTGGCTGCTCCGAGTCCCAGCGCTGTGCCGACCGGCCTCCTCTATGGCGCTCCAGCGGGGGGAGGGGCGTCTCGCCGGCAGTTCTACTTCACAAAGTTTCCTGCGTTCCGGGACCCCCGTCCCATCCGGGATGCCCCCCCAGGGGGTGAGAGTCACCCGGCTACTTTGAGTTGGTCCCAAGCGTCTCAATATCTCCTCTCTTGAATCCTGAGTTCTGGAGCAACACGTAATGCAGCCACCCTCTAGGCCGCCATCTTGAAAACCCCTTCCTGAGTATTGAATTCTAATAGAAACCATTTTCCTCAAAACTTGGAGAACACTTTCCCATTGTTACTGACATCATTTACTGAGAAGTTTGGAGTCAATCTCTTTTCTGAGACTATGTAGTTGACTTGCTTCTATTCTCTACTCTTTCATTTCATCTCAAAGTAATATTATTCTTTGATGTTTTGTTTTTACATTGTGAAATCTATAAATGGTCATATTTTAAGGAGTCAAAGCATTCTACATTTTGTCTTACAAGAAATAGCCATTTCCTGATTTCCTTCCCCACATTTCCTTATCAGAAGAAATCACTTTCACTGCCAATATGTTAATATGATCATATGCATTTTAGTGTATGTGAAATGGATCCCAGAAGGTCTCTCACATTTGACTGTTATACACAGTTTCAAGAAGAAAATAAACATGAAAGTAGATGACTGCCTTGTTCCTATACAGAATTTAGAAATAGTAGAGATCTCAGCCTAGCAGTTGTTTCTGGGTTCTTCCTCCTCTGAAGGATGTGTTGTTCATTTAGTGGTAAGATGTGAGCTTGGGCATGAGCCTGAAAATAGAAGGAACTTGTATTTCTATGAGATGACAAGTAAGAGATCAGATAGTTCTGCATCTATGAAGGTCTTGACCTGAGGAGTTTAGCTAAAGAGCTGCATTTGGAAGCCCAGGAAGGTTTTTATGGAGCTTCTTGGCTGAGCTTGACACTAAGGGATTGGGATTTTTCATGGAGAATTTGGCCTGGGAAAATGGTACTGTAGACTGGAAAAAATTGGTAGAATCCCAACCTCAGCCAAATTGGTAGAATCCCAACCTCAGCCAATCACTTTAGATTGCCTCAGTGAAAGGGGCAGCATCAGTGGGGAGGAAGCCACTTCCAAGTTGCTGCGCATGCTTCTGTTGTCCTTGGTGTGACTGCTCATTTTCATCAAGCAGCTTCTGCAATGCACATCAAACTTCCAGCCTTAAGTGAATGCATTTGGCTTCAAAGTACAAAGCAGCAAGATAGGAACAAGCAGGACTCTCTCCTTACTGATTAGCACCCTGAAATTCTAGCTATGTGGAAGGGGTGAAGGAATTCAAGAAATAAGATGATTTCTTGCTAATAGGGACTCTGGGGTTTCAAGTACTCATCAGGAACCCTGCTGGGGTGAGGCTGGCTGTTATTCAAAACATGCTGGGAGATATACTGGTTACACAAATTATATTTTACTGATATTAGCTCTCCATTTCTCTTGACATTAACAACTCTGGTTATCTATAATTTAATATTTTGAGGATGAGGGGATAGGGAGAGTTGTGCAAACTGGGGTAGCCTGAACCTAACACGGTTTTTCTGTATCCAAAGATGGCTCCAAGTTGCCCCTGCTGAGCCAGGGAAGTTTCTACAACTCACAGATACATTTGAATCCAGTTCATATACTATTTTATGCAGAATTGAGCTTTTGATCAGCAATATGAAGGGAAAGTTTAACAGCTTAAAGCTGAGCATAAAGATCTCTGACCTCTTTTTCTCTAAATGACCACAATACATAAATAACACTCCCCCAAACCACACATACATTAAAGACCAAAAATTGTAAAATTAAAAAAAAAAAACTCAAATAAAAACTTCAGAAGCATCATGAGATCCATGCACCCAGGTGAATAACACAGTTCAAAAAGCAGTGATAAGTCTGATGGGAAATAGAATTGGTCACTGAAGCTCCTCTGGAAATGAAAAGAGGCAAATAGCCCAAACCAGGCCCCACATCTGAGCCTCTTGCAGAATGGCCTGTCTGCTTTATGACAGCTGTTTTCAAGGTCCTGGAAATCAGTTCTCTGGCTTAATCCAAGGTGAATTGGACTCTTGGAATCTTTCAGTCACACTCAATTCTGCTGTAGTCATATTTGTGCAGAAGTGTCAGCTGTCCTGATTCCTTGGGTGATGTGGGGTTGTAGCTATGACTGTGACTAATGAAAGACACATTTGTCCTTTGTAGTTAGGGAGAAAGGGCATGAAGGAACAGTTCTATATATTAAGTAGAAAGTGTACATTGGAAACGAACTAACTGATTCCAATAAGATAAGGGAAATTATTTAAATTTGAGAGCAAATGGTTATAACTTCAAGAAATTCAAATATGAGAGGTTTTAGTTAAGCATTTTTTCCTGGGAAAAGCAAATCTCAAAAGTAAGCAAAAGTAATCAGAATGTATCAACTCAAGAGAGAACAAGATATGGCACTTGGAGAGGAAAGGTAATAACTGCAATAATAATGTTCAGGCTCTGTTATTTTTTGAGGCCAGTTCAATAAAATGTAATGTAACATTAACAATTTCTTGGGAAAAAACCCAATCAACTTCTCTTCTCTTTTTTATCTATGACTGTATAGTCCACATGAATTATTCACCACTATGGGTAGTCCCATGTACTCACAGCATCCCTGAAGAATTCTGGGATGTTAAATAACAATAAAGTAAAATCTGTAATATCTTATTTAAGAATAAATGTTAATTAAAACTTTATTTGTAAATAATTATCTACTTGTTTTTAACTCAAATTTAACCTAAATTTCAGCTATTGATTTCACTTCATTCAAATCTAGTGTTCTCACTAAGTATGCTGTAGTCCAGTACATCATTCCATCATTCCCAATTCAAAACACCCTATTCATAGAAAGAGCAATTTTTTCCTCATTGTTTGATAAACTGAAATCCTTCCATAGCCTTTGAGGGATAGTTGTATGAGGTGTTACACACTGGGAAATAAATGTGGAGCAGATGTTTCTGGGTATTTCTGTTTATTCAAGTTGTACATCAGACTAACAGTATTGCTCAATTTGGGTCTATTTCATCCAGGTATTTCTGTTAATCTTGAGGGTTTCTTGAATTAAGGCTTTGCAAAGTTAATGAAATGATCTGTTGAGATTTATTGAAACCAAATCCTGGCATTAAAACTAGATTTAGATTTCAGCATTAATGTAGACCACAAACTACAAGCTATCATACAGTAGAATTTGATCTTGTTTTCCAGTTCTCCCTTCTCTAGGTGAGTGGTCCAGACATTGTTTTCCATTAGCATTTCTGTTCTCCTGTGTTCCCCTTCTTGTCTCCAGACCATACTCACCAATACCCTAGGCTATCTACCTGTGTGGGGATGAATGAGCCTGTATTGTTATTTTCACACCGTTCTCTGGTTCCAAGTATCTCAAGGCTAAAGTTTGCTTCAATTTAGGGTTTGTCAACTGGTTCTGTATACCTGTTTAGATGTGGAACCCTCCAGAAAATGTTGGTGTTCTACACACCTTTATACCTGTGGATTCTGTGATTCCATTCTCTCCTTCTCATCTGATCACTGTCCTCATTTATGTTCTCTCTTCTAGCAATGGTGTGGTCCTCTCACTATTGTCTTAGGTTATGTGGAGGCTCCTATTCAACTTATTTTGGGTGAAAAGGTGTCTTCTTGGTGGAGGTAAAATGAAAATTGATCACTCCATTGAGTGTCACCCAAAACATTTCCTACTAGTGCCATTAAGCTTCCCCCAAGCAACAGTGTCTCAGGAGATGCACAATACCATCTGCCACACCTGCAGGAAAGTCATGTAAACACCAGGATTATTGCAGAAGTTAGGGAGAATTGCTCACATTTCCGTAACCAACTAATCTTTTTCCCTCCCTTTCTTTTTCCTTCCTTCTCTGTTCTCTCTATTGGAAGAAAGTTTAATTTACCACATATTGAATGCTGAAGAAATTGCTAGTTGGTCCATCTTTCCTACATACTTCATCTTGATTCTGCATCAGATTAATCTCTAACAACTTAAAAAAAGGAAGCTTAGCTGTTCTTGTAATCTACTGAAACAATCTCTAGGGATGAGACTTATGTCCATGTTTTTAAAAAATCTCTACTCTTTGAGAAATACTCTAATGTGTAATGTGCAGTCAGGTTTGAGAACACACAGTCTGAATGTCAACTGCTGTAGCCATAATGTGTCATTGCTACACTGATACATTTGATACATTTGATAGCACTGATTGTATTGGAGTTAGTTTAATTCTCTTTTTGATGGCCTACTCATTGAGAGAGTAGTTTGTTATGTTAGACTGCCAAAGTTCAAATCCTGACTCTAACCCTGTGTGTTTTATTGAGCAAGTTATTTAATGTCTCATGTTTCAGTTTATTCAGTGATAAAATAAGTGTTGCAAATAATACCCATTTTATAGCACTGTTGGGTGATTAAATCAAATGACACATATACTGAGAACAACACCTGACATTTAGTAAATGTGGGTAAAATATTATTACCATTATATGATCATGAGTATATCACAGGGGTCTCCTAGAGTTTGAAAGGACTTTAAAAGTTCATCTGGTTCTCTGATAGTTGGACATTATCATTATTATCATTTTATAGTTTGTAAGTGATGTGCTTGCCCAAGATGATTCAGAATGAAAATAACTATACTAACCAAAACAATAGCAAGTAATGACTACTGTGTGGTTTAGAACATGCCAAATACTATATTAAGAGTTTAATGTACATCATATCATTAACCCAGTGTTTTTCAACCTCTACTGTACACAAAAATCTCCTGGAGATGTTGTAGAATATAGATTCTGATTCTCAATTTCTCTGATAGGACTCAAAATCCTTCTATATTTCTTTCTAAGAAGTTTTCAGGTGATGGTGATGCTGCTGGTCCAGGATCCACATTTTGAACAACATGGGTTTAACCTTAACAACAATCCTGTCTGATTGTTGCTCTTTTTTGGTTCATATTTTACATATAATGAAATTGTAGGGATTAAGAATGTTCTCAAAGTCACAGAAATTGAAGGAGTGGTACTAGGACTTTAACTGATTGGGTCATTTCAGAGCCTGAATCTTTAACCACCTTGCCAGACCTATGCATGTGTGTCATTTTAGCTTTTGCTTCTAAGCAGTAGAACATAGGGCAAATGGCATATGTCCCTGCCTAGACCAGATGAATGCTTTATATATTTTTAATGGTATATCATACCCTGGATTCTTTAAATCATAATGACCTTTTGCCTTCTCTTGTCCACAAAAGAATAACTTAAATTCCAGCTGGTGTTAAACAAAATGTTCAGGTCATTCCTAAGCTATAATACTCTCTCCCATCCATCTTAATCCTGACTCTTTTTGAATTTAGAATTCTTAATCCTGAACCCATTTCATTGAGTTTAGAATTCTTGGCTCCATATGTAGTTTGAGCTTCAGCTTTTCTGTACTTTTGTTTGTTTGTTTTTTTTTTTTTGTCTTAGCCCAGGTCCTGTTTCAAGAAAGAACATCATGCTTAGCTTCCCAGAGAAGAGTTAACAGACGATTCTTGCCATTAACTCTTTCCAGGCTGCTTCAGTTTTTGAGTCCACATCAAACTTTCCTTGGGCTTCCCTGAGGCATAGTCATCACCTAATACTGACCCTACTAATGGATAATTTTTATTCAGAGTTTCTCATCCAGCTGAGACTTTGTCAAATCAACATCATGGTCTACAGTGCCCCTTGTTCATTTCCTGTCTCCTCTTCTTTTCACAAATGTTATTCCTCAGTGACTTTTAACTCCAGCTCAGAGTCTGCACTCCATAGGTCCCAACCAACACTTCTCAGTATACAAGTGGGAGCTTCCTTCCAGTAATTCTAATTCAAGTCACTGGCCCTTATCTGGTGCCTGGCCAGGCCTGACTTGTGCTCCCTACACATTTATGACCAGGAAGGTGCTGAATTATATATAAGCACTCAAGGTACATGTTGAGTAATCACTGTTCTGATGACTTCACAAGCATAATCTTCCCTTTTAAATGCCTGACATAAAGTAGAAATGTGGCATATTTAACACCATGCTTCTATTTCTCCTTTGGTTCCTATGGTGAATTGTTTGCCTAAGTTAAACCTTAGAAATTGCGTGCTACCTCTGAGGATCATTGGTTGCTGCCCACATAATTACAATAATTTAATAAGGAAAAAAATGTCACCAAAATAAGACAAGAAGTAGCTAGTCATGTCTGGTGAAAAAATTCTTACTGTAGGTCAGCAATACTGAACTCGAGTTTGAAAAACAAGTGAAATATTGGATGCAGAAAAATAAACACAAAGTAAAAGAGTGTGAGATTTTCTTTTTCCTAGTTTATTAATACTACCCAGAATTCTGGGTTTTGGTTTTAGTTTTGAAGCCAGAATTGGGGACAGGCAGTTAGTGTAGAAATAGTGGATTGGGTCAGATTGATGAAATGGGGGCCATGGAAACCATCTGCCTCTCCCAGGAAGTTGGAGACTGTCCTGGGAGAATGGAATGTCCACTGATAACCAAATTTACCTTCCCTTGTCAGGGACTACAGACAAGGAGATACTAATTGGTGACCCCTGGGCCCTTACCTGCCTGAATTACTTTGGCCTTCCCCCTGCCCATCCACTTCTCACTTTATGCAAAACCGGGCCTAATCCGTAGGCAGGAAGGAAAGACATAAGGGGGAAAGAATGGGAGAATAAAACCTATTAAAAGGACAAGATTTGCTCATCCTATGGATTCCGCCTTAGGGTCCCCTTCTTCCACCTGGAAGAAGTCTGCTTTTACTTTTCTTTAATAAAGCTTACTTTCTACTCTACGCTTGCCTCCACGTGCTTCTCTGGCGTTTTACTTCAACACCTGAGGAAGCAGGACTCGTCACTGGTAAAGGGCGGTGTCAGTTTCAAATAGGAAGTCAAGCAGTTGTCCACATGATTGATTTAGCAGGTTCCCAGAAAGCCCCCTCCCCAACATCCCCCTTCCTTATACTCCCATATTGAAGAGTGTGAAGTTTTGCAGGGAAAGCAGGTGGAGGAGGGGTTGGTAAATTTTGAATAGAGGCCATTCCTCAGAAACTTGGGCCTGTGTGACTCCTGCTGGGATGTGTGCACCTGACAGTGAAAAAAAGATGAAAAGAAAGAAGGTCCATTCATCCAGAGGGCAGAATGAGAGCTTCTGGTTACTGAGACATGTCAGGCCCAGTGTGAGGGGAAGACATACAAGCAATTCCAGTTTCAGTTGGACAAGATTTTGGGTACCAGAATCTCAGAGTCTTAGAAAACTTTTAGAGAAACTAGAAGAAAATTGTAAAAGTGGAGGATTGGGCAATATTATCTGTGAGATGAACAGGAAGGTTTGAAAAACGCATTATTGGGTCAAAGAAGGGAAGTTAACTACCAAAGAAATCGTGAGCTATTCTCCAGAAAACAGGTTTGCTTGATGCAGACAGGGTGAAGGTTAGATTCAAAGGAGAATTTCTTGCCAAGAAAGTCTGACATTATAAATTAACAAGGGAGGTTGATTGAAGACAGTTCCAGTGTGGCCCTGTATGAAGTCAAGAAAATGAGAAATAATCACTTTTAAAGCCTTTTAGTCCTGCAAATCTCTGATATATGAAAACTATTAACATCTTTACTTTTTCTACTTCATCTACAATCTGATGTGTATGCAGTAAAGGTATGAGTGTGCAGTTTACTGGATAACTAGCCTAGAAACCCATCGGAGCACACACACAGCGAGGTGACTGTCACCCATGGAGCCGCTAAAATGACATCAATAAATCATAAAATACGCCCAAGAGGGCATGATAAATCATTTAGAGTTGCTATTAATATTTTAGACATGTTCATTTTTAGCAGTGTGTTAAATTTTAGTGTTTGCGTTCCATTTTAATTCAGCACTTGATAATTGAAAAATGAGGCTGTTAAAATGAACTTAGATTTTTTTTTTGCTAATCATTTAAAGATTAGATAGAATAAGGGAACTGATAGCTGCTAGATTCATTTTCTCTAAAATTTCTGCCTGGCACTTTAGATATTTTTTCTCTTGGAACACAAAAAGATAATAACCGTTTGTTTCCCTTGGTAGAGAAAGAGAATTTGAATCCCACTTCCTGGCTATGGTGCTTTCATTTTATGCTGCAGTGTGGTGGCCAGTTCACTCTGGTTTGCTCAGGACTTTCCAGGTTTTAGCAATGAAAATCTCATGCCCTAGGAAATGCCTCAGTCCAGGGTTACATGGAACAATGGGTCACCGCGGTTGGGCCCAAAGAATATTCTTTGGCAGTACTGGCTCTAGGAAAACTAGTGGATTTGAACATTCGTCTTCTATGTCTTATTTTCTTTCTGTGACCTGCCTCTGGGTTTATTAACTTTAGGAAAATCCCATAATTTAGTCTTCGTGATTGATTTAAGTCCCATGTTTGTCTCAGAATAATCACTGTGGCCACGGAGGTGGAATACACTGATTACTCAAGCCTGAAACATAATTCACACTTAGATTTGGGCATGGGATAAAGTCATTCTCATCTGAATCATGTGGGAGTGGGGAAGGTGCCTCCTCAAGGAAAACTAAGAGGTCTGTTACCAAAAGAAGTGGGGAGAATGGATTCTGAGCAGAGAAAAACTAGAGATGGACACTTGAAGTAGCTATATAAATTGAGTCGATTTGAAGATGAAATGCATTTTATAAACTAAAAGGTACTGTGCAATTTTTAAAAAGCTCTCCTTTTATTAATTGATGTATTGCTTCACTCAGACTTTAGAAATGAAAGGCTTTGAAAGCCTGCACTCTGATTTGATTAGTAGACCATTCAACATAAACTCATGCAAATAAAACCAGCATAGCTTTTCTGGGAAAGTAAAGCTGTAGCATATCCTTTTTTTGTTTATTTGGCTTTTTCATTGACCTTATGGAGGAGAGACTCATGGGGGAGTTAAGGGGAGTGAAGAGAGACTGGATAGCATTACATATCAGGAAAATCTATGGTCAACTAAATGTCCTTTCCTCCCTTCAAATATAAGACTTTATTTTAAAAAGTAAATATTGATTTTTCTTAATATAAATATTTATATGCAATTTAACCTATGTATAATGTGGTAAATTTATCACATAGGCATCAACTTTAATTGATTGCTACTTAATTGATCGCAACTTTAATTGATTACTACTGATTCTATTTTTTCCTTTTGTTCTTGGAGAGAGAATTTTTAGGTTTTTTTCTCCAATATTTGTGCTATTTAGAAACCTATAGAAACTGACATTAGTAAGATGTGGAGTAGGAAGACCTGGACCTTCCACTCCTTTGCAAATAAGTCAATTCAGCAACAACTCATGGGCAAATTCCCTTTATGATGAAATTCCTCAGCTTGTGTTTGTCGGGGGAAGTCTTTATTTCTATTTTATTCTGAGGAATAATTTTTCCGAGGCAAACACAAGCTGCAAAGCCCATCACTACCAGATCTGCCTAACAAGAAATGTTAAAGGGAGTTCTTGAAGTTGAAATAAAAGAATGCTAAACAGAAACATTTTAACATAGGAAAGCATGGAACTTATTAGTAAATATGTAGACAAATTACAGTACTGTATTGCTGTATTGGTGGTGGGAAAACCACTTTTAATTCTAGTATAAAAATTAAGAGACAAAAGTATTAAAAATAAATATAACAAAAAATACTTTAAAATGTACAGTATGGATAGATGTAAATGTGACAGCAATAACATCAAATGTGACAACAGAAACATAAAATGTGCATGGGGAAGGAGAAATTATAACAGAGGGGTTTGTACACAATTCAACTTACATTGTTATTAGTATAAAACAGGCTGTTTTATGTAAGCACCAAGGTAACCACACACATACACAGAATACCTAAAGAGTCACCCAGGAGTAAAAGAGAAAGGAATCAAAGTCTATCAATACAGAAAAAAATCAACAAAACACAAAGGAAGACAGCAAGAGAAGAAAAGATAGGCCAAAAAACCCTGTAAGACTAACAAAAAACAATTAATAAAAAGGTAATAGTAAGTTCTTTCCTATCTATAATTATTTTAAACATAAGTGGTTTAACTTTCCTAATCAAAAGACAAAATGGTTGAATGGATAAAAAAAATGAGACCAACTATATGTCATCTGCAAGAAATTCACCTTAGATTTAACAGCACACATAGGCTGAAAGAGAAGGAATGAAAAAAAAAAAAAGAAAGAAAGAAAAAAAAACCCACCACACGTCCATTAAAATCGTAACCAAAAGAGAGCAAGGGAGGCTGTGTTTGTATGACAAAATAGTCTTTAAGTAAAAAACTGTCATGAGAGAAAAAGGACACTATATGATGACAAAAAGTTTAATCTACCAAAACAAACATTTATGCACTCTGTATGAGAATGCCTAATATATAAAGCAAACATTGAAAGAAGCAAAGAAAGAAACAGGCAGCAATACAACAATTCTAAGAGACTTTGCTATTCCACTTGGAACATCCAGGCTGAAGATCAATAAGGAAACAGAAGACATGAAAAAAGACCAAATTGATGCCCCAAAACATACAGAAGATGCCACCCATCAGCAACAGAATGCACATTAATCTTAAGAGTACACAGAATGTTCTCCAGAAAATCATGTGAGATCATAGAACAAATTTTGCCAAACTTAAAAAGATTAAAATTATACCAAGTGTTTTTTGTATTTTTTTTTTTTTTTTTACCATGATGGAATGAAATTCAAAATCAATAGCAAAAGGAAGGCTGGAGAATCCACAAATATGTGGAAGTGAAACGAGACATTCTTGAACAACTACTAAGTCAGAGTAAAAATTAAAAAGGAAACTGGAAAATACCTCAAAACAAATGAAAATGAAAACACAGTATAGTAAAACTTATGGGATGCAGCAAAAGCAGTACTAAAAGGGAAGTTCAGAATGGTACATGCCTTTATTTAAAGAAAAAAGAAGATCTCAAATAAACAACCTAACTTTCCACCTGACAGAGCTAAAGAAAAAGGACAAATTAAGCCCAAAGTTAGTAGAAGGAAGAAAATAGCAAAATTAGAGCGGAAATAAATGAAATAGTAGAAAAAATAATCAATGAAACTGAAAGACAGATTTTTTAAAAAAGATAAAATAGAAAAGCTGTTAGCTAGAGAAAAAAGGGAAGAATCAAATAAAATCAGAAATGAAAGAAAATATATCACAACTGCTGTTACAGAAATTAAAAGGCAATAAGAGATCACTAGGAACAATTATATTCACCCCAAAGCTGGGTAACCTAGAAGAAATGGATAAGTTTCTAGAAACATATAGCCTAGCAAGACTAAAAAAAAAAAAATCTTTAACCAGGAGATTGAATCAATAGTCATAACTTCCAAACAAAGAAAAGGCCAGGACTAGATTCACTGGTAAATTCTCCCAAACATTTAAGAATAATTAATGCCAATCCTTCCCAAAATCTTCTATAACATTGAGGAAGAGGGAATACTTCCACAACTCTTAATCTGAGGCTAAAATTACTCTGATAGTAAAACCTGACAAAGATATTATAAGAAAAGAAAACTATAGGCTAATATTCCTGAAGAATATAGGTTGAAACAAAACAGAAACCTTACAAAATGCTAACAAGCCAAATCTAACAGCATATTAAAGGATGAACAAGTGGAATTTACTACTAGGTTCCATGTATGGCTCATATTACAAAAATCAATTGATGTGATACATCACATTAACTTTATGAAGGATAAAAATCATACAAACCTTTCAATGGAGAAGGAAAAAAAAAAAACGCTTGTCAAAATTCGACGCCCTCTCATTATAAAAACAACAAACTAGGAATAGAAAGTACCTCAATATAATGAAGGCCAAATATGAAAAATACCACGACTAACATCATACACAATGGTGAAAAACAGGAAGCTTTTCCTCTAAGATTAGTAATAAGGCAAGGATGCTCATTTTCACCACATGAATTCAATATAGTACTGGAAGTCCTACTCAGAACAATTAAAAAAGCAAAAGAAATAAAATGCATCTAAATTAGAGAGCAAAAATAAAACTGTTTGCAAACAATATTATATATTTACAAAACCCTGAAGACTGCAGGAACTAGTAAATGAATTTAGTACAACTGCAGAATGCCAAATTAACCTACAAAAATTAGTTGCATTTCTATATGCTAAAATGAATTACTTGAAAAGGAAACTAGGAAAACATTCCCATCTACAATAGCATCAAAAAGAATAAAAATACTTAGGGTGAATTACTTATATACTGAAAACTCTAAACCATTATTGAAAGAAATTAAAGAATACACAGACACAGTAGATAAACATATGTTCACACACTGGAAGACCTAATATGTTTAAAATGTCCACATTACACACAGTGATCTATAATCAATCCAATCCTTATCAAAACTTAATGGCATTTTGTCCAGGAATAGGAAAAAAAAAAAACCTATAATTCATATGAAATCGCAAAAGACCCAAGGATAGCTAAACTGATCGTGATAATGATCAAAGCTCGTGACATCACACTTCCTCATTTCAAAATATTTTACAAAACATGGTGGAGATTTGGTCCTACCTTTTCTTCTATTAAGTATAGGGTCTCTGTTTTAGTGCCTAAGTCTTTGATCCACTTTGAGTTGATTTTTGTGTAAGGTGAGAGATAGAGGTTTAATTTCATTACATATGGATTTCCAGTTTTCTCAGCACCATTTGTTGAATGGGCTACTGTTTCTCCAATGTATATTTTTGGCAACTTTGTCTAATATGAGATAACCATATTTATGTGGGTTTGTCTCTCTGTCTTCTGTTCTGTACCATTTGTCTACATGTCTATTTTGGTGCCAGTGCCATGCCGTTTTTGTTACTATTGCTCTGTAGTATAGTTTAAGGTCTGGTATTGTGATGCTTCCTGCTTTACTCTTCTTGCTAAGGATTGCTTTGCATATTCTGGGTCTCTTATTTTTCCAAAACAACAGTAATTAAAACAGTGTGGTATTGGCATAACAATGGTCATAGTCCGATGGAAGAAAATAATCTTTGCATGTACAGTTGTCTGGTCTTTGACAAGATACCAAGAATACATTATAAGGAAATGATAGTCTCTTGAACAGAAGATACTGGGAAAATGGTATAAAAACATGCAAATGAAGGAATTAGATAAGATCTTATGCCATACACAAACATCATCTCAAAATGGAAACTGTAAAGCTGGAAACTGTAAAACTCAGGAGAGAAGCTTTCTGACATCAGTCTTGGTATGGAGTCATGGATGTTATGGTTTGGATCTGGAACATCTCCCAAAGGCTCATGTGTTGAAGGTTTGATCCCCAGTGCAGTACAGCAATGTTCAGAGATGGGCTTTTGGAAAGTGATTGGATCTTGAGGGTCTGACCTTATCAGTGGATTAATCTGTTGATATCTGAAAGGACTTACTAAAGTGGGGGAAACTGTTGGCAGCAGGGGTGCGGTTGGAGGAGATAGGTCACTGGGGGGTGACTTTGGGGATTCTATCCCTGACTGCTTCTTCTCTACCCACCCACTACTGTTTCCTGGCTGCCATGAGCTGAGCAGCTTTCCCCTGCCATACTCATTTGCTTAGATGGTCTGTTTCCCCTCGGATCCAGAGCAATAGAGCCCATCAACAAGAACTGAGACCTCTAACTAAAATAAAACTTTCTTTCTCCAAATTGCTTGTGTCAGGTATATTGGTCTGATTAAAAGCTGACTAACACAATGGATATCACACCCAAAGCATAGACAATAAGAACAACAACAACAACAAAAAAGTGGTACTACATCTACCTGGCAAAGGAAAAGATCAATAGAATAAATGACAATGTATGAAATGGGAGAAAATATTTGAAATCATGTATCTGACAAGAGGTTAATCTCCAAAGCAAGTAAGGAACTTTCACAACTCAATAGCACAAAAACTAATAAGGCTGTAAAGAATGGGCTAAGATCATTAATTGGTTTCTTTAAAGAAAATATACAAATGGCCAATAGCTAAAGGAAAAAATGCTCAGTGTCACTAATCATCAGGGATATGCAAGTCAAAACCACAATGAGAGTCACTTCATACCTGTCAGGATGATAATTATCAAAAAACCAAGACAACAAGTGTTGATGAGAGTGTGGAGAAATTGGAACCATTGCACAGTGCTTGTAAGAATGCAAAAAGGTGTGGTATTAAGGAAAACGTTTCCTAAATATTTAAAAAGTAGAATTACCATGTGATCCAGCAATCTCACTTCCAGGTATTTATCTATAAGAAGTGAAATCAGAATCTCAAAGAGATAGCCACACTCATTGCAGCATCATCTACAATAGCCAAGATGTGGAAATGACCTAAATGTTCATCAACAGATGAATGACTAAGGAAGATGTGTTGAATACATAGAATGTAATATTAATCAGCCATAAAAGGAAGGAAATTCTGCAATGTGCAATAATAAGGATGAAACTTGAGTGTGTGATGCTAAATGAGATACACTTGTCACAGAAAGACAAATGATTCCATTTATATGAGGTATCTAATATAGTCAAATTCATAGAATCAAAGAGTGGACTGGTGCTTGCAAGAGGTTGGATGAGGGGAAAATATGGAGCTACTATATATCAGGCATAAAGTTGTAGTTAAGTAAGGTGAATGAGCTCTAGAGATCTGATGTACAATGTTGTATCTGTAATAACAACAATGTATTGCACACTTAAATTTTTGTTAAGAGGGTAGACCTCATGTTAAGTAGTCTTACAATAAAATTTAATAATAAATTTTAAAGATGAAACCTGTACAGCCATTCACATGACTCAGGAAATTTCTGCTCAAATGTTGAAGCCCAGGAAGGCAATTTCTTTCCAATTTTTCTTATGTTCCTGGAATTCCCCAAGAGAAAGCAAGGTGTGCCCATGTACCCTAAGCATTCCCAACCCGAGACTTTTCTACTGATTTTACCTGCTCTGAATCTCATTTGGCTCAGAGAAGAAAAAAATTTCCCTTAGGTCACATGGTTCAGTTCTCAGGAGATACAGTATCTGTACAATGCCTCCTTTTCCCTTTCAAATCCCATTTATTCACTTTCCTTCCCATTAAATGCTCATCTCTATTGAGGTTGTGCTTTAATTAAACCCAGAAACACACAAAAATAGAAAAACCTGACTCCCAAAAAGATACAGAAAAGTGTATGAATATATACATATAATTATAAATTTTATGGGTATTTTCTTATTACAGAAATGTATGTTCATTAAAAATTAAAACAAAAGGAGCAGGTAAAAAGAGGATTTAAAAAATCACCATACTCTACCACTTAGTTAATAACACTATGAACATTGTGAAGCAGATTCTTTCCGTCTTTTTAAGAGAAAGGGGAGTTTGGCATTTGAACAATTCTTTTCGTTTACAAAAATGGGATAATGTTATAATACCCGTTTATAATTTTTTTTTCACCTGACAGGATATAATTAATATTTCTTATAACAATCTATTTCTTAAAGTTTACACCTTACTATTCTTAAAAATCTACTTTCAAATATTTTTGAACAAAGTAGTAAAAGCTATACAAATGTATAGTGATTTTCTTTTTGCATTAATGTATTGCTGCTCCTGCTAAAAGAGATATTTTAATATTGGTCTTCTGTAGACAATTCCTTAGTGAAAGGATATAAATGTAACCATTGGTCCTATGGGGGATATTTTAAAGCAGTTTCCTCATGTTCACATCATGACACAGAGACACTCCATCCATTTGCCCATAAGAGTGACCTTACTCTAAAGAAAATCTTCCTTCTACCTCACCCAAGAGTGTTCTTGTAGAGGGAAGGGAGGAAGCACACTCAATATTCATTTTAGCTGGCATTGATTAAAGATCTCTCTGCTTGTGCTTGGCATATTATATCAATATGAACCACACTCTTGAACACAATGCCTGGTTGGTATACCAGTTAGCCACAGTGTGTGAAAGTGTGTGGTTTCTCCATTTGATCTTCTGTGGTACATAATAATGTTAGTTTTTGGAAGGGGACAGAAGGACATTGCACATTAGCATATTTCTGTCACTGTGTTTGTACGACTATACCTTAGTAAACAAGTACACCTTTTCCCTATGCCAGTGTCTTTGTAGGGAGCTAAATGGCACTTCACTGGCTGAGCAGCATCATCCTAATTTACAAAATACTCCTAATTAAGGAAATATGTTGATTTTGGGTACAGTAACACCAAGGAAGGTGTTCAGTGGAAGGAAACTTCTGACTGGTGAGATTGGAAATGTTTAATGTTGTCAGACTTAAAGTGGACCAGAAGGCTAACTTTTAAGAGCCAGGGAATGAGCCAGGGTCTGTGGTCAGAGCAGGGCAGTGCAGAAAGAATCAGAATGCCCTCCAGGAAGCACTTTAATATGATCTTTCTTTTATATGCCAGGCAATTTGCTTATGGCATCTTATGAGTTGCAGAGGCCATAGTAGAGCAAGATCAGAAGTCCAGGCAAGGCCTTTGGAGACAGATGACATCAACATGTCATCACCCACCTCATGCAAAAGGAAACAAGTGAAGTGTTTGGGATGAGTTTTAGCTGGGATCCTCAGGTGGAAACCAAGTGGATATCAAGTAGGCAAATATGATCTTCCTGGAGGGTTCCTTTTTTAGAACTAAAGGTCAATCTTAACATGATTACCAGTACATCCAACCAGTCCCCAGAAGGGACAAAGATAAACGATGCAGGGCATGGGAGCATGAGCAAACCAGCAAAATTTTGACTGATGTTTCAGCAGAGAAGCATTTTGGATGTGTGATGAGGAGTGATAGGAGTTAAAACTAAAAAGGCAGATGGGATCTGATGGTGGATTTTTACTTGCTAAGGAATTTGGATATATTCTGTGGCAATGAGAAAACTGTTGATGGGTTATAGTAGGAGTGTGACATGATCAGTCTTGCTGTATAGACAGACTACTCCACCAGGAATGTGGAAAATTAGAAAACTGGAGAAGACAAAAATACAAGGACATATGTTGCAGTATTATTTATAGGGGCAAAGCACTTAAATAGTAGTACTTAAATAACAGTACTATTTACTACTTAAATAGTAAGCAATAGGAATTGAATCATGCCACTCTAAAGAATAATAAAGCAATGGTCTATATATGCTGATACGGAATACTCTCCAAAGAAACGTTAAGTGAAAAGCTCCAAGTGTGGAACAATGTGCATACTACTCTAAACAGTTGAGTGAAAGAAAAGAAAAAATAAAAATACATATTTGAATATGTGTACAACTTGGTATTAAAGTTAGTTTTGAGGGGACATGGGATGGAAAGGGGCTTGTGATTTACTATATTGTTGTTTATGTTGTTTAAATTCTCTCCATGTGTAAGAATTATAATTTACAGTCATGACAAAGTCTATCATATAGTCTATGTGAGAGAGGAGTTTTGGAACTCAGCAATTCTAAGATATAGGTTTTCCTGAAATCAAATTCCTTATTTGCAGCTGCTAAGTCTTTCCATCTGGTATACAGCAGCTCGAGTGATGGTCTTGGTGGTGGAACCATTCTGCTCCATCCCCCATCTATTTTCTGGCCCAGGGAGGTGATGATTGTGAAAATGGGGAATTAGAGGAGCAAATTGAGGCTATGATATATTCTTGGAAGCCTTCCTGTCCTTAACTGAGAAATTTCTGCCATGACATGGAATTCCTCCTACCTTCTTAGCCACATAAGCCAGTTTTATGTGGATAATAATAGGTAGTACCATGTTGTGGATGCCAGTATTTGGTGAATAATATAAATTTTATTTAAAAACAGTTGTTAGGACAACTGCATCAAACATTGGGGTTTCATATTGATATGGAAAAAAGAGCACTCTCCCCTACCCGTCCTTTCAAACCACGGTTAGTTCTTCAGAGCTTTTTAAATTTTTAACTTCTGGATAAAATGTGTAAATATAAACCAAGTGAGATCTCACTCCTAGTGGGTTATTCATGAGACTGCCTTTTGTCCAAGTTACTTCAGTTTTCTCATGTTGTTTTAAGGCTTTGGAAACAAAAAAACAAAACAAAACAAAACAAAAAACCCAAGAACTCTGCAGTATAGATTTTTCAGTCTCCCTGAAGCACCCAGAATTGTTTTTTTCTCTCCCTTTTGAATCCAGGGAAACAAGTCTTTTTCTCTTAATATAGTTTTATTCACACATCATTAAGCTGATTTACCATATTATGCACCACTGTAGGCTTAGCAATCATGCCTTTCTCTCATCGAGAGAATGAAACAATTATTCAGAGCCTACTATAATGAAAGGATTTTGCCTAATTCTGAGAGCATCCACCACTGGGGATTTTCATAAAATTCTTGATTTTATTAAAGTTTACAAGGAGTATGAGTACGCAGGGATAGAAATTAAGTAAATTATAGATGCAACAAATGGAATGTATGCTGTAAAATAGGAGTGTGGAACCCTTAGCGCTTGACTGGCTAACACCAAACAGTTCTAAGGAGTAGAGTTTTTACCTGGAGTTTTTGTCTTTCACTATTTTATTTTGGAAAACACATTTTGTTGGATGAGTTTGCTCTGGGTTTTGGAACTTCTGATTCCAAGTTTGCTCTTAACACACATACAGGTATGCACACACACACACACACACACACACACACACACACACACACAGAATCATTCACATACAGTTTTTTGATTCTCTTAGTCAATGTGAGACTTTATGGTTCTCTGTAACACAACAAAGAAGGATCAAAAGTGATTATTCACAATTGTTTGGCTCTCAGAGGATCACACACAATAATGAGCCAAGGACACGTGCTGTAGTTCAAAGATTAGTAAACAAGAGGCCATTATTGCCTACAGTGAACAACCACCTGGAAGTTGAGACAGTGGCATGTCCTCATCAGAAAAATAAATGACCAGCTGCAAGGTTAAAAGCTCGTCATTCAAGGAGTGTCCTTCATGTATTTGAAAGCATCTGGAAAGCAACTGGCGACAGCATTAACTACAAACTCATTTGCAAGGCTTGGCAGCATCTCTCCACTTGACACGTCCCTAATCACTCATCTTGTGGGCCCAGAGCATGGGGCTATGCTCGTAAAAAGACAAAGCAAAAACTGAAAACCAGCAGGATTTTGCCGAATGGATGCTTGCCCAGTGGACACAGAGGCACACTGGAGGGACTGGGTCTTCAGACAGTCTTTATGCGTCCTTCCTCACTCTGTCAGACCAATATGTTCCATCTATTATTGTGTTGCTTTCTTTGTTTCTCTCTGTCTCTCTCTTTCTCTCATTCATTCTTTGAAAAAGAACCAAATGAGAAGAGTTTCATTAATATTCAAAATGAAAATTCAACATGGGCTCTTCTGTGATTCAACCACAAGTTTACTTTAGAAGACTTAGGGATGTGTGATGTATGTTATTCTCCAGATGCTATGTGTGGAGTAAAAATGATAGATATAGAGTGAAGTCAGATGTCTGCTTCCAAAATGTCTCTCATAAGGGAAATTTAGCCACAAATTGGCATTATATTGGAGAAAACTACCCTACCCACAATCCTTCTCAGAGAGGGCAGCACGCTAAGGAAACTACATTATGTCTTACTAAATCTTCAAGCTGATCAATGATATTAACAATGGGTCCTAAGATGATCACATATTTAAATTTCAATGTCTAAAATAGGTGAGACCTTTATAAATGCCATTCCCCTTGGCATCTAGTATATTTGCACCAAGTATTGCTCAGCAATTCCAAAAGTTAGCCAGCTCTAATGGTCACCCATGCTTCAAATTTTCTTGAAACTTGGATTCGATAGCTTCTCTAAACTCATGGACCCATGTGGATTTTATTTTAGGAAATAATAAATGGAATTGGTGGGTGACATGGATGAGTTTATATGTGAAAAGTGGTAACAAATAGCCTCCTAGATACTAAGTAGGAGAAAAGCCTTTATAGATCACAGAATGAGGCCTACCACAATGGTAAGGATCCAAGGCCTTGGAAGTAAATGACAACTTTCAGTAGCTCAAGATATTATCATTACTGTCAGGCTGAATGAATTGAATACATGGCCAACCAATGCCTGCTTGAAATTTAGAATCAGTTTTTCCTGCTGAACAATATTGACTCCTTCCAAACTAGTCACCATAGTCCCTTAGTAGTCTGAGCTTTCTGATCATAATGTAAATCAAGTGATAATTTCTAAGAGCAGAAATAAAAAAACCTATTTATAAAAACTAGGAACCCTGGGAGAATTATTTTAAACTTTATAACTTCCCAATTAAAATATACAAGAATGGGATGAAGCTCAAATATGGATGGTTGAGATACCCTTGGTATCTAGAAACCCTTTAAAATATTTTCTTTTGGTCTACTACTCTGTATTTTGAATTCAGAAATTTATCTGTTTTTGTTCAGCCATTGGCTAAAAATGATAGGATTGCTCAAGTTCACAAAAAAGAAAAAGCCTAAGAAGAGTCAGAAAGGACAGATATTCACACAGGGAAGAATTCAGTTCTGTACCTAACGCAGAGACTCAGGTGTGGCCTCTGAATCTGCTTTACTCTATTTGGATGAAGATAAATTGCTTCTTGACTTGAAGATGAAGAGTTTAACTTTTGTTATGAGGACAGGACAGGTGCCCAGGGAGGTGTTGGGGTGACACTGAAGAAGCACACAAGCAACTAATCTTGTGTTGTTGAAGGTAATAGCAAATAGTTTCCCAGTGATTTTTTGGAGCCTGATACCCGGTCCCATCTCCTACAAGTTAGAAATTAAATTGAGCACAGAAGCTTTAACAATGGCTTTTTAGAGTTCTCAAGAAGATGGAGAGGAATGGGTGCCACTTGGTCCCTAACACCAGGCTTGGCTTAGGTTGTGAGTACCAGTTGGGCACTGACTGTGGTTCAAGTTCAGCGATAACTTGTGACTGGTATACATAGTCTGTTGCCTTTTTAATCAGGACAACTATCATGTCACCAAGGTTGCATTATCCAGGCCTGAGAATGTTGAGTGAATTTAGAGCAAATCAGAGGAACTACCAGCCCCTTTACATGATCTATAATGAAACCATTGAATGTCATCCCAAGAGGAAGAAATTGAAAGTATAAAAGCTTCTAAGAAGGATGTAGATAAATTCCAAATGATGGAGTTAAGTGTGTTCATCTGAGGAAAGAAAATATTTTGGGATGTGACTTGTTTTCTCTTCACACAGTGTTTCTTGGGGATGATAACCAATTGGATCATCTCATTCCATGAGCAGAGCATCAGGAATGGCCATCTGACCCACCAGCTCTGCCACCTGGCTGACAGTGAG
This sequence comes from Sciurus vulgaris, assembly GCF_902686455.1. Taxonomy (NCBI): domain Eukaryota; kingdom Metazoa; phylum Chordata; class Mammalia; order Rodentia; family Sciuridae; genus Sciurus; species Sciurus vulgaris. The sequence continues at coordinate 57,364,054 of NC_136466.1, forward strand.
GCTGTATATAGAATTATATAGAAATAGGTGGAAGGGTGCCTCCTATAGTCCCAGGGATCCCACAGCAACTTTTCCTGAGATGATCACAGGGCTCCAGTTTTTCCGTGGTATCTTTCCATGGAGAAGATACCTGTAGCATCTGAGCTTGGTTCTCCTTAGAAGACTGTGACTATGTCTGCTGACTAGCAAGAAGTCTCTCTAACAAGGGCTAGTGGAGTTGAGGGTCCCAAGTGAGGAGGGCAGAAACTGTTGTCTAGTTCCCTTCTCCTGTGGCATCTTCCCATTCACCTTAAACTTCACAGAGACATGGACCTACCTCCCTATTCCCCTGTTGAGATGTTTAGAACTGAGCTGCCACAACTGAGAACAATCTGTTCTTCCCTCCTTTTCCTTAAACATGAGTTTTAAATTATCAAACCCTGACTTTACCAGTATCCCAGGTATTATGTCCCTCTGTTCAGAACCCTGTTCTGGGGACGGTTGGAGGAAATGAGTGAGTAGAAATCTTAGAATAGGCTTTGTAGCACTATTGGTAGGAGAGCAAAGGCAGCAAGCAGAGCCACCACTGGACTCTGGGTAACTTGTCTTTATTTGAGGTTCCTGGAACACTAAAATGTAAAAATTTTCCAAAACAGGATTCCAAATATGGCAGCACATTTGGGTTACATCAGAGAAAACAAATAATGCTTTTAAGATCAGAAATCTTATAAAACCCTATGTAATATTTCATTTGGAGAAAAGGTTAAAAGTTTACTTTTGGGCCCCCTGGCAAGAGTGATGCCTGAACTAATTGGCCTAGCTCCTCTTGTGATAAGCCTGGGCAGTAGACAGTTGGGCTGAGCCTGAATCTTTTGTGAACATATGGAAGAAGGATCAGTGATGATTTGGAGTTTTGGCTGAAAAAAAAAAAAAAAAAAAGATACCCCAAATAACATTTTAAACAAGATAGTTTATGTTTCTCTTACATAAAAGAAACAGAGATAAGGCAACCCAGGGTTGGTATGGCAGGAGCAACGTCAAGCAACTGCACATATTTTTCTGTATTCTGTGTGTGTCCTCTGTCCTCAAAGCCACCTCACAGTCTACAATGGCTACTTAGTTCTAGCCATTATATTGCCATTTCAAGCAGCAAGGTGCCGGAAGGTGAGAGAAGAAATGTACCCTTGCCTTACAAAAAGATTCCTTGAACTTAGCACAAAACACCTCATCATTCAGCTCATTAGCCCAAACTAGTCATGTCCTAAGTTGACTGAAAGGGAAGCTGGGACATGTCATCTTTTAGCTGGATTACAAGGTGTCCTGCTTAAAATCAGTTCAGGGTTCTTTTACAAGGAAGTAGTGGGGAGCAGCTTGTGGGAGGCAACTAACAGAGTCTGCGACAACCAGCTAACCTTTATGCTCCGCTGTGTCACAAGTTTGTGGATGAAAGTTCTCTTTAATTTTTAGTTTCTGAGTTTATGGAATCAAAAGTCCCCACATCAAATATGAATTTCTTTATTCCAGTCTCACATTCACTTTCTCTCCTTCCCTGGGCATGGGTCATATCTCATTTCTGTTTTTCTCTGAGTTCCTCTAAACCATTGTTTGTTGCTTATCTGATAGTCAGGTTATAGGTAGAATCCTATCCAAAAGCCTGGTATCTTAGAAATGGGATGTTATAATATAACAACTCTATGTGCCCATTCTCTTAGGGAAATCAACTTCTAGTGTTCTTTAAGGACCCTGCCTCAGAGATCTTACCTAGCACCAGTAGCTAAAGTGGTCTCACTAGGAGAAAAAAATGTTTTAATTTTTTTCTGCCTTACTTTGATGCCTCCTGAAACCAGTTTGTTGTGTTGTGGATGATGTCTGACTGATCTTTGCTTTATTCATAGACATAGTCCATCTGGCACTAATCACTTCGTGCAATTCAGAGGCTGCCAACTAGGAAAGCAGGGTGATACATTGTATAGTCAATTAATGTTTCATAGTAAAATTGTATTGGTGGAATGTGTAGTTCTTCAGGTCCCTGCATTTTTTTAGTCTCTATTCATTTTAAGTGAATCAATGTAATCACATAGTCCTACTAGAGGACTGTGTTAGAAAAAAAGTGCCATGTGAAATGAGTACAGAGTCAAGGTCAGAGGATCTTGGAGGAGAGAGAAAGACTGACTGCCCAAGTACAGATTGTCTGCAGGTTGTGGGGGTGGGATAACCACTTGGTAACCAGTTTCCAGGTATATAACTGAGCCTTGCGTCCAGAACATTTGGGACTCTTGCTTGGTCTGTGCCTGTACCTCAGTCACCCATTTGCTGTCCAGTGTAATTTCTTTGATGGGAGAGGAAAAAAAAAAAGTAGAATTTTAGGTGTGCTTCTGGAAATATCACAAAAACTTGAGTATGCCCAGGGGATATTATTGGAATATTATCTGTCAGTGCCACATTAAAAAAAGAATCATGGGATTGAAGAATTATAGTAATCTCTATTTGGGCTTCATCAAGGTCCTTGACAAGTTTACACATGATATTCTTGAGGATAAGAAAAACTGTAGCATATTTGAACCTGATTGAATTAGCATATCCAATGGGTGCTGATTAATGGAGGTGGGTGTCTAATGGGTGTCAGTAGTCTCTGTCCTTGCCTAATGAAGATATAGAAAGTATGCTAATAAGGTTTTCAGATAACACTAAATTGGTAGGTGATAGCTAATATGCTAGAGAATACGTTAGAGAATCAGGATCCAAAAACATCTCAGCAATCTGAAATGATAAACTGAACCTAATGACATGAATGTTAGGATGCGGGATAAAAGTAATATCCTCTCTGAAATCCAAAGTGCCACAATTAAAAATACATACTGAGGAAACATACTTAGGTGCACCATGACTGAGCAGGATTTTGACTGCTGTTATTTCATTCCTTCAATCATTTGTTCAACAATCATTTTTCAAGCTCATTCTTTGTTCAGTCCTGGGGTTTTAATGAGGAACAATAGAGAAATAATTTCTTTCCTTGTGGAAACAATTAAGTAAGAAATAGCAATAAAGGAGGACAGACACATGCAATGGTAGACTAAAATCAGTATCCTATGGAATATGTCACTTAAACATTCAGGGATGTTCACCTTGAGAAAGTGACATCAGAGTTGAAATCTGAAGGGTGAGTAGGAGTGAGCTCACTAGGCAATGGGGAGAGGAAGGAATGTGTCAGTAAGAGGGAGCAGCATGAAGGCCTGGAGGTAAGACGACCTAGAACACTGAGGGAATGGGAGGACGTTCGCTAACACTGTGGTGTAAGGGATGTGGGGTAATTAACAAGGGCTGAAGTTGGAGAGGGAGGACTAGGGCAAATGTCAAAAGATTTTGCAATTCACTTAAAGAGCTTGGATATTATTTTTGTGGGATGGGAAAAACCAGGAAGTGACTTAATCAGATTTTCCTTTTGGAAGGTCCCCACCAACATCACTCCAGAGTAGGTGAAAATTTGGTGACCTCATTAAGAAGCTATTATAGCCATTTCAGATGAGAAGTTGGTCTCCACCAGTGACAGTTCAGATGGGAAGTGAAAATGACAGAAGAGGAATGAAGGACTTGGTGGATTTGGATATGGGGACAGGAGGAAGATTTAAGGTGACTCTCCGACTCTCTTCTGCCTTGAGACTACTAAGTGGACAATGAAGCCACCTTCTGATTCTGGAGAATAGCAGGAGAGGAGCAGATTTGGAAGAGAAGATGATGTATTCAGCGTTGAATATATTGAGTTGGAGGCAGTTAGGAGTTGTCTAAGTGATTGATGTCTAGTGAGTTGTTGGATGTAAGAACCTAGGATGCAAGAGAGAGAGGTGTGGGCTGAAGATACAGATTTGGGAACTAATTCTGTGAGCCACAAAAAGAGCAAACTTGGTCTTCATCCATATTCATAAAAGTAGGGAAGTGATACTTCTGGATTTGGATGCAAGGTAGCACAGGGGTCAAAAGCTCTGCCCTGATCAATCCTGGCTTTGTTCCATACAGGCCACACGAACCTAATGGTAGCAACTTACATCTTTGAGTTTCAGTTTCTTCATCTGTGTATTGGGAGTATTAAAAGTGTTCCATAAGACTGTTTTTTTAAGAATGAAGTAAGATGATGAATGTGAAATGCATAGCAGAGTGCATGGTACATAGTGAGTACTCAGGAAATAATAAGCACAATTACTTTTGTTGCTGTGATTGTATTTTACCTATTGTTTGGGTGAAGGGCAGTGAGACTGTTTATTCAGAGGAGGAACTGAAACTTAGTCACAGGCAGAGTGGTTAGGGAGCTTGGGCAGGTCAGCTGGAGGTACAGGAGGTTTGGATATAACTGTTTTCAAATACACAGAGGACTCTAGAAGAAAAAGGAGCTAGAATTACCTTATGGGACCCCAGAGGGAGAAATAGGATGAACTGATAGGAATTTGGGAGAACCTGACCTTAGCTGAGTGAGATGGGAACCATCTAAAAGTTAGCAGTCTCTAAAGATGGAATAGTTTGGTTTTTAAAGTTGATTTTTTATTTGTTTGTTTGTTTGTTTGTTTTAGGAAGCAGGGACTTCTTTATCTCTTCACTAGAGACTCAAGGGTTGCAACTGGAAGAGTTATCCTTGTTATTGGGTTTGCAGGTACCCTTACTGCAGAACCAAGTGTGAGTAGGGTATTTACTTAGGGCCTGGCATCCTCAACAAGTTTATTAAAATTTATGAATATTACATTATAACATTCATCCTCACATTTATTCTCTAACCATAAAAGAGATTATTTCTTCACTGAGTAGGGTAGGGGCTAAGATGTCTTAGAAACACCTCCCTCACATGGGACTGTGTTCTACAATTGCTGGGTCTCCCTTTCCCAAAGGCATAGGATGCAGCATTGTGTGTAAAGAGCACCCACTATCCAGTAGAGCCACATGAGGGTTTGCTTTCTGTTAACCCCTCTTGCTCCTGAATGCATCCTTATTCTCCCACATCCCAGCTGAGAAGTCTCCTCCCCTCTCAGTCCTCTCTTCAGGGTACAGCTTCAGGGAAAACACAATGCTAAGTGATAAATTAGAAGAGGGCAAGATTTAAAATTTCACTGCCTTGGGTTTACTTTCTGATAGTAAAATGGAAGGAAAATGGAGTGAAACCTCCATGAATTATGGGCTCCCTTCCCTTCGGAGGTTTTCCAGTTGCATCTTTGTGCAATGCTTGACATTATGATATAAGGTATTAATATCGGGAAAGAAGAGCTGCTCGTGCTAATTATTCAGACCTGCTCTGACAGTGAACCGGTGAGCAACACTCATATGTCAGATCCCATCTATGCATTAAGTCCTTCACTTAAAATAGGTGGGAATTATGAGGCACTATGGGCTTTAGCTGTATAGATTTCACAGGAAGTCTGTGGGATGTATTAGTAAATCAACCATGATAGGGTTGCTGAAAAACAAGTCAATACCTGTCTGATAAATAGAATCCTCAGGAAAGTCTTTGAATCAAGAAGTGTGCCAGAGACATGAAAATAATATGAGGGAGGGAAAATGCAAATGATGGAACTAAATTTTCTTAATTCGGAAAGGAAAATGCTTGCCTCCTCTTCCAATTCTTCAGGTTGTCAGATGTGCCTTGTTTCTAGAAGCTATTTGTAATATTAATCATTTTAACAGTATCAAACAGACTGGGTTTTTACACTTGATAAATTTTTGATGTTAAACCTTTGAAAAATGCAGTGGTATGATTTTTTTTTTTCCTCAAGAGTTTCTCCCCAGAAGCCAGTGTTAATTTGCAGATGCCAACATATGACTAATGGTTTTATCTCAAAAGATTAATACACATTAAATTAACATAGGACTGAGGCCTCATGACTGTAGAGCCTTTTGTCACGAGGGAGTCTGGATTTTGTGAGTCTGATAGACAGGTTGGCAATGATGTCCTCATGAGGGATGGTGGTTGTTTAATTAATTGGTCAGTCAGTCAGCCTGGTGACCCTGTTATTGCCTACCCTTATAGTCAATTCCCTATTTTTCCTTGTCAAAGAACAAGGGCTTTGTTCAGGGAATAATGTGATGTGATTGTTATACATTGATTATAGTGATCTAAATTCTCTTTGCCTGTGATTGGTCTAGGGGAAAAGAGGTGACCTAACTCTGGCCAATAAAATGTAATAAAAGGGAAGGATTTGAATAGGTTGGATTAGGAAGGGATGGTGACTTTCGAAAAAGAAATGAAAGGAGATAATGAAGCCAGAGTTAGTCATTTTTGTCTCTGCCATTTTCCTTCCTGATATTAGATATGGTTGTGCAAAAACTGGTACCTGGAACCAGCAGCCATTTGGATCATGTGTGGAGATCCTCACCAGCACTTGAGTAGCAGAGCAAAACAATGGAAAGAGCCTGGGTCCTCAATGATGTCATCAGTTTATCCCAAATCACTAATTGTCTTTCATTTTTCTTGTTGAGAGTAGAGAGTTCTTCATCATATCACTAAGACCATCAGTTTATTAATCATACTATTTGTTGAATGAACATTTTCTTAGATGATATTATAGTAGCCCCATCTTATCCACAGCCTCACTTTCCACAGTTTTAGTTCTCTATGATCAACTGTGGTCTGAAAATATTAAATAAAAAAATTCCCAAAATAAATAATTCATAAACTAATTGCATGCCATTCTGAGTAGTGTGATGAATTCTCATGCTGTTCCATGCTATCCCACCTGGGACGTGACTTGTCCCTTTTTCCAGTGAATCTATGCTACACTATGCTACATATATTTATATTTTAGTAGCTGTCCTGGGAGATGAATTGTTGTGAAAACATATGCTTGTGTTCAAGGTAACTTTTATATTGAATAATGGCCCCCAAACACAAGAATAGTGATGTTGGCAGTAAAGATAAGCCAGAGAACCTGTAAAGTGCTTCCTTTAGGTGAAAAGGTAAAAATAATACTTTTATTATGCTATATTGTCATAATTGTTCTATTCTATTAGTAGTTGTTAATCTCTTACTGTACCTAATTTATAAGTTAAACTTTACCTTAGGTATGTATGTATGGGGGGAAAAAATCCCCTACATATAGGGTTTGGTACTGTCTGCAGATTTTGGCATTCAGAGGGATTTTAGAACTTATCCCTCATGAATAAGTGGGAACTACTGTATTTTCTTAGGTGTCTAACTTTCTACTGTAATTTGGTCCATACACTGTTCAGGCAGAGGTGTAGAAAGATACTGGTTTGATCTTTCAACTATATTGGAGATGAGAAGTTTGATGTCAATTTCATTTTAATATTTCTTTAACTATTTTTCCTGATACTTTTTAGCTTTCATGCTTTTTTAGTGTTCAATTCTATAAAAATGGACTGGGGACTGAGAATCTATGTATTTACTTTCATCATACTCTTCTTAATCTTGTTTTTTTTTTTTTTTGCATTTCTGGAAATTTCTTTTTACCATTTCTTTTTTAAAAAAATTTATATCTAATGCATAGAAATTATAATTCACAATTTTGAAGCATACAATTAAATGGTTTTTGTATATTTGTAAACCTCTGCAACCATCACCACTATCTAGCTTCAGAGGATTTTCATCACTCCACAAAGAATCCTCAGACCCATTAGCAGTCACTCATTCCCCATTCCCTTTTTCCCCAAACCCTGGCAAGTCACTAATCTACTCTTTGTCCCTATGACTTTGTCTCTTTTGGATATTTCATATAAATGGAGTCATATAATATGTGGCTTTTGTGTCTGGTTTCCTCCACTTAGCATGTTTCCAATGTTCCTCCATGTTGTTGCATGTATCAGCACTTTGTTCCTTTTTATGGATGGATGATATTTCATTATATGCATATACTATAATACTACACTTTACTTATCCATTCTTCAACGCCTGCCTGTTTCTTTAATGATTTTCTCCTGTGCATTTTTTTCAGTTCTTTCCCTTTGGCATTTCTGTTAGGTGGAAGTAGGAGTTCTATTGATTCTCTATGATTTTTACTTTTCTTTCATGTATTTGATTTTTTTCCCTTTTTCTTTTCTTTGTTCATCATTTTGGTAGATTTCCTTGACTTTATTTTTTGGTCTTTCTGTTGCAGATAATGCTTTTAAGCAGCCATATTTTTAATTTTCAGTAACTCTTTCTTGTTTTCTGGTTGTTCCTTTTTTTTTTTTTCTTAATAAGAAGACTCTTCCTTTTTACTTTTATTTTCATATTATTTAGTTTATATTTATTGGGCACTTATTCTAGATGTTTTAGGTTGATGTAAGACATCCCAAATTGTCCTACCCTGGGAGATGAGAGATGTCTCTCTAGGTAGATGCTTCCACTGTACTGAATTAAATAAAATAAAGTCCTTCAGAATACCTGGCCTGGTGTGTTCTTGGTATAGTCAGTGTTCTCTCTTCCTCCTGCTCTGAGTCAGCCCAATAAGCCTAATGCCCTGGCTAAGGTGAACCAGCCTTTCCATTCACCACTCCTCTGAGCTATCAGAAAAGCAAAATCTCCAGGGCTGCTGCAAACCATGGTTGATGTCAAGAACTTAACTTCTTTATCCTCTCATGCTTTCTGCTTCTTTTCTGAAGTTCAGGTTTATTAGGGTAAAATTTATAGACAGTAAAATTTACCCTTTTAGGGTGTTCGGTTTGATGATTTTTGATAAATGCCGTATGGCTTGGATCTGAAATGTTTCCCAAAAGCTCATATATTGAGGGTGTGGTATCCACAAAGCAGCTGCATTCAGAGGTGGAATCTTTGGGAAGGTGACTGAATCATTAGGGCTCTGACATCATCAATGCACTCATCCATTGATGGATTCATAATTTGATGACATTATTGGGAGGGTGTGGGCTGTGGGAGGTGGAACCTAGTTGGAAGAAGTACACCACTGGATGTGTGCCCTGAAAGGGTATTTCTTGTCCCTGGCCCCTTCTACTTGCTCTCTCTCTCTCTCTCTTCATCCTCACTGTCATGAGGTGAGTAGCATTCTTCCGCCACACCATTCCACCATGATATTTTTGCCTCACTTCAGGCCAAAAGCAATGGAACCAGCTGACCATGGACTAAAACCTCTGAAATCATGAGCCAAAAATATATCTTTCCCCTTCTAAGTTGTTTTTCTCAGGTTATTTGTCAGGATGGAAAGCTGTATAGAAGTACATACCTAAGGTAAAGTTGACTAACATAAATGCACATAGTCATTTTACTGCTACCATTATCAACATAGCGAATAGTTTCATCAATCCTAGGAGTTCCCTTGGGTCCCTTCTCTAATCTCTCACCTTGACTGTGGATATCTTTAAGTGTTTAGAGATCAATTCTATGAACACTGTCATGGGTTTCCCCTGCTCTTGTGTTTTCTTACAAGCGTCTCAGTTGACCTTCAGAGCTGAGAGGTCTGACTGTGAGCTCTCTGTGGGTGGGACATGATTTTCTTCAGGACACGTGAGTGCAGAGTAGGAAGACAGCTGTTCTGCTGCTCAAATTCCACAGTCCCTAATTGCTTTGATGCAAGGAGAAAGGAATGCAGTGGGAAGGACTGCCTGGACCAGGTATTTCATAAATAGTCCTTTAATTAATTGATTACTGCTTTCCATTCTATTTTTTTTTTTTTTTTTTTTTTTTTTTTTTTTTTTTGCCATCTACAGATTTCAGTTCTGCAAGGACTTTGTCATAAAAATTGACTGTTACCTGGGTTGTAGCCTTCTTCCAAATTGTGTTCTGGGCCTCAACTTCTTTTGCTTTGGTTTATCCAATAATGTGGTTCTCCTGACTTCTTTCTTGCTGCCAAGAAATTCTTAAAAATATATTCCTCAAGAGTGCTCTTTCTCCTATTCACAATGGTGTCCTCCACCATTCTTGTCTTATTTCTTTACTGTAAATGCCATGTGACTTTTGAGGGAGCCATCTTGAAGTGTGACTTAAGGATCCTCCTCATAGGAATCTGTGGTTCATCCAGGAGGTCAGCAAATGGCCATACTACTTCGTGTCTTTTCAGATGAAACATTTCTTCAGGAAAAGGAAGTGCGATCTCTACCTGCAAGTGAGCTCCGTGACTCATGCTATGTTGATATGCACTTTGGCTCTTTGCACTCAAATTTAGTTTTTTTTTCCCCTTCAGTACAATAAAGTCCAAATTAAAAGAAAAATAGACTCCTATAGGTATTTTAAGGACGTGTCCTACAGACACTTAATTATGGGCATTAGATATTAACAGAAGTTTAGTTTAGTTTTGGCCATTCTACAAAATGGCCTGATAGGTTACCTCCCTAACTTCACATAACATTTGTGATGTGGATGGAAGCTACAATTTCATTTTTACCAAAATGAATGCTGGAAGAGGGCAGCTTGACATGGGTCATAGATAAATTCTAAAAGGAGTCAAAACATTATATTAAAATTGACTAAAGCAGGTGTCAGTTGAGTCATTGCCCATGCTTGGCATGCTCCTCACTTCCTGCCCTACTGTGCCTGTGGGATGGCCCACAAGCTGATATTCTACTACGACAAGTACTATAAGTACTAGCATTTCACATTACCCAGAGAATTTCTAGGTAAGTACCCCAAATCCATCTGATGTCTGAAGAAGGTGAAGGAGATTTAGTGTCCAAAAGAGTCTTGACTGGGTTCTTGAATTAGACCTGCCTGGTCTTCTCTTGAAACAACCTCTTCCACAAGATGAACAAAAGTGAAGTATACCTGGGAATTATCAATTAAATCTTTTTCAACATTAATGTATATGTGTATATAAGGTAGTATTCAGTGAATACTTGAAAATGTACAAATCATTCATCCACCTGTGCATGAACTGTACTCTTCACAGCAGCAGAGCTTTGTTAATGGAAGGGAGTTCTTGTAAGACATGTAAGATAAAATTTCTTCTAGTCAGGTTTTCTCTTTAGTATCTGTTTGACTTTACCTGTTACTTCACCTGTCTTTATGTTGCATTAAAAATCTACTAAATTAGGTATAAAAATATAGAACACACATTGATTCACTTTGACTCTTACCAAATTTTTTGAGAGAAATTTTTTAGAAAAGGAGAATTCTCTTAAAAACAAAACTATAACACTTGTTTCTCATTCCAAACCATACATTATCAACAAGATAGCTTTCACATTTGGTCTTTTCTTCTCTTCCGTAAAAATTCAAGGGGGATTGGAGGTTCTATTTTAAAAAGTCTGTATTTGAGTTGCAAAGAGAAGAGTTTCCTGTGGGCAGAAATTTTGGGCAAGTAGGTTTCAGCCTTTTCCTCACGAGCTCCGGCAGTTACAGTATTCTGGCTATAAGGACTCAACCCATGGGGAGAGAGAGGACTATATCACATTTTTCAAATGTAAGGTATGTAAGATAAAAGGCTGTGCCCCGTGGGTCTGCTGTGTGACAGTGGTGAAACCCTCACATTCAGTGCTCTTTGTTTTTTTCTGGCCTCAGCTGTGATCTCCTTCCTTGCTCCACCCTTGTAGCACCTGGACATACTGAGTGGCCTCAGTAAGGCTCTATAGTATTTGAGGTTGTGAGTAATCTGACCTCCATCTTGCCAAGTTCCTGCTAGGTGATTGTATATAGGTCAGTTGTGTTTGGGCAAACTTGTCACCCCAGATCTGACATTAATGTCTGCAATTTGAGCAAGCTGCTTGACCTTCCAGTGGGCTCAGTGTTCCCACCTCAGGGTATCCGTAATACATTCCTGCAGGAAGTAACAGGTAAGCCAGTGTATTCTGAGTGAGGTTTAGGAAGCACAATGCTCTCTGTAAATGTTAAGGTGATGTTATTGTTGCTTCTCTCACCCTGGTTCTAGTTCCACACCTGGCCCTGCCCACCAAAACCAGCTGTTCCTGTTTCTCCTGTGACCCTTAGTGGCATCTTGGGCACTCGTGCCTTGGGCTCTGTGGTTCATTTGTCAATTATCTCCTCCCTGCCTGTGGTGCTTGGCAGTCCTCCAGCAGCCAGCCTCTCTGGAATTAGGCTCTGCTGGCGTGGCCAACCTTGTTATTGTACACCAAGCCCTAAGAGCGAGTCACCTCTTCCAGCCAGGGCCACAAGGCCTAAGGGACCAGCACAGGGTGGAGAGGTAGAAAGAGTCTACAGGCCTGGCAGCATGACCTTCAGGGAGGTGCCCAGTGAGTTTGTGCGTAAACTTGAAAGGGTGAGGCTGACATGAGCTCACAAGTGAAGAATTTGAAGAACTGGGTGTAGGGAGAGGATGTCCAGCAGGTCCATGGAAGGTGAGGTTGCTGGGGATGAGCATGAAGGCAACTACTACTGTTTAAGTCAGGACGAAGCAAGAAGGCCAGAAAGGCGGTGTGTGACCTAAGTGGTGCTTGTTTCTCTTCAAGTCCCTCCTTCCCTCTGCTGCTCTGGCACATGGTTATCTCCCCCCCCATCCCCATTGTGTCTTCCCCCTCTGCACTTAGCTGAGAGGGCACCAGAGGCAGTGTGTGAGGCTAAGGGAGGGTGGAGAGACTTGCACTGCCCTCTAGCTACCAGAGCAGAAACCACAGGGGTTTCTGGCTGGATAGCAGAAATGTTTAAAAACTTTTTGTTGGACACTTGGAGAACTCTATTATTGGGAAACTCTTCCTGGGGGTGGGGGAACGAACTAGTGAGATAAATGAAAAAGAGAGGCGCAAATGAAACACGTGAATCATTGATTACTTAGAGTTTTGGGTAGCTAAACGTGATGGATGCAGGAGCAGGTAAGACCGTGATATCCCTCGTTGTGGTTTGTCTACCTTGTTCCTCTAAGTGTCAGACAACATGGTCATCAGCAGCAAAAAGACATATTGGTGAGATTCCAGGGGATGAGATCCTCTCCCTCCCCAGGAGCCCAAAGTCTTCCTTCCCTTTTTCTTCTCAGGTGGAGTTCTTGCTGTTTGCGTTCTCCTTTCTCAGACCCATTGAACAGGGAGAGGTGTAGAAATCAGAGTTAAGCTTGAATGTTGAATACCTAGAGTTGATAACTAACTGTCCCCAGGCTTGATGCTGCCTGTGTTGCCTCATCCTGCAATACTTAGCATCCAGTTGAGATGACTGAGAGGTCCAGAGAGACCATCGCAGGGAGGAAGGGACACAGGAAAACTGTGCTCTGGGAGGCCTCAGGGGAAATTACTGAATCAGGTTGTACAAAGTGAAGTGAATGAAAGAAGAGAAGAAATGAAACTGAGTCTGTCAGGAGGAGAATGTGTGATTAACTGTGCCATTGTATTCCAGGGGCCTTACAGAATTATATAACTTATTCCTCTCAGCAGCCCAGTGAGGCAGGTCTCTTTGATGATTCCATTTTGCAGGTGAGGAGACTGAGGTGAATAAATTCAATGTGTCACAAGGCTTCATGGAGCTTTTATTTGAATCCCAGCTTCTGTCATTCCAAAGCTCGTGCTGTTTTCCCTAATGAAAAGCAAGGAAAACATAGTCAAGCCCTAATATTTGGTAAAAGTGTGATGTTTTAGTGCTGAAACATTGTCTTGGTTTATCCCATTTCTCTCAAAAACTTCATTTCAAATTTGAACAAGCCAAATTGCCTAATGTCAGACAAGACAGGTTTGGAATGTTTTCCTATGTTAGTAAAGGGCACAGCCATCCGCACAGTCTTCCAGCCAACATCTGGTGCCATCTTGGTGATTCCATCTGAAAGTCCTACAAATTCCAGCTTCAAAGAATTGAATTTCCCCCCTTCTCTCTCCTGAATTTATGTAGTGGTCTCTTAATTGCTATTTCTAATTCTACTATCTACCTAGTAATCATAGATATACTTTAAAAATTAAATAGCTTCATGCCTCTGCTTAAACCACATCAAATGCATTCTCTACTCTTAGATAAAAGTCTAACTCCTCAGCATGACTCCTAGGTCCTCCATGAGCTAATCCATTTCTGTTGACCTAACCAGGTCCTTCTCTCTATCCTGCTCCTGGTTCTTGCCACACTGGCCTTTTTTCTGTGCCTTGAACCCATTAAGGATAAGATGCCTGAAATGCTCTTCCTTGGAATCTATCACCTTTCCATTCATCGGGTCTTTCCTTAAATATCAAAAAAGTTTTCCCTCACAGCCACAGTCCAAGTGCCCCTCTACAATGACTATCACATCACCCTATTTATTTCTTTCATAGCTTCTGTCTATAATCTCCTCAATCGGCTATGTACTTATTCATTATCCTCTTTGATGACATGCAAGCTCCTGCGAGCAGACATTTGACAATCTTATTCATGACTGTTTTACAGGGCTTAGATCAATGCCAGACACATAACTAATGGTCAGACACATAACTAATATTTGCTAAATGAATAAACAACCAAATTAGCTCAGGCGTCTTAATTGCAGGCCCTATCAGTTTACTGGCTCACTGTGAGATAAGGTGTGTGACATACCTGGGAGATTGAAAACAGAAAGGGTGCCCTCAAAGGCAAGTAGAGTCAGCAGAATGATGAACTGGAGAGCAAGAGCCCGCACACAGGCTGAGAAGTGAGGAGAGGGAGATCAGGAATTCTGTCTCTACCGTGGCCTGTGCCAAGATCTCCAGTGTTGTTTGTTTGTTTGTTTTTAAAGTTTTTTAGTTGTAAATGGGCACAGTACATGTATTTTATTCATTTGCTTTTATGTGGTGATGAGGATGGAGACCAGTGCCCCTCATGCGCCAGTCGAGAGCTCTACCACCAAACCACACCCCCAGCCCCCAGTAAGTGTTTCCTGGTCCATCCGCAAACATTTATACAGGGTCTTGTTTCACATAACAGTGAATTCCAAAGCAGTAGTAATTTCAGAAAAGAATTAAAGGTTAAGGAAGCAAACACTGCGAAGGGAAAGTGACTTTTGGAGAACAGTTCCTTCATTTCAGCATTTTCTGTGAATTTCAAGTAAGTTGCAATGTTTTTATTTTGCACATTTGCTTTGTAAATAAAAATGATGTATTTTCAAAATGGAAATGGTGAAACCGCACTTTTAAGTTTTCATGCTATTTTATTGTGCTCGTAAGTATAATAATGTTTGTAAGTGAAGCATCTAAAAGCTCCCTCCTCAACTCAATTATCTTCTCCATTCGACTTAAATTTCCCTACGAGTAACTGAATGAAACTTTAAAATGGTAGCAATTAATATGGATAAGTACTCACTGAGAATTTACTATTTACAAGCCTGTGAGCCTTGAGCATAATCTATAGTCTTCTAGAATCTTAAGGACAGATTCCATGTTCTGTTCATTTTATGTTCCAGAATCCAGAATCCAGATTCTTATGAAATATTTGCTAGATAAATAAACTGGAAAACAGCCAATGTCTTTAGGGTACATAGCAGATGCTCACTGAATTTTTTAAAAGGTATATATAGGCCAGGTGTGGTGGTGTACTCCTGTAATCCCAGTGATTTGGGAGGTTGAGGCAGAAGGATTGCAAGTTTGAGGCTAGCCTCAGGAATTTAGCAAGACTGTGTCTCAAAAAAAAAAAAAAAAAAAAAAAAAAAAGACTGAATGCTGAGGATATAGCTCAGTGGTAGAATGCCCCTGGGTTCTATTCCCAGTATCAATACACACACACACAAGCACACGTGCGCGTGTGTGCGTGCACAATGAGGGAGGAGATAGGAGATTATCATATTGTTAAGAAAAATGAAACGTTTTTACCTTATTCTTTCATCAGGTTAAACTTTATCTTTCATTAGATTAATGAAGAGAAAGAATGGAAAGCAAAAAGAAAATGTGGCAGAGGATGCTGGCTGGTGGGCACACTCTTACTGGAACTCATTTATCACAGCCTGATAATCTGGATGCCAGCCTTCTTTATCCCCACAGTTTCTTTAATCAAAGACTGAAACAGGAGGCCTTACTAGCAACATTGAGAGGATTCCTGTTGCATCTAGGTGGGAATCAACTCTTCAGTTTTTCCCGGATATTATGTTAACTACAGGGAGTTTTTACTTGAGACTATTTTCAAATAGGGCTTCTATGTGGGTAGAAATTTACCAAAACCTCAAGAAATAGAAACCCAGAAAAAAGTGAGTTAAGAAATTAGGGGTTTTTTATTCTTATTTATGCCTGGAAGCAGGAAGTCCAGGGTTGACACTGAGGCTTCATGAAGTCCCTAAGATCCTCCTATGTCTGCATTCAGTAATTCTTACCATGATCTTGGGGTCTTATGATCACCGTATATTTGCTCTACCAACATCACTGTGTTTCTGGGCAGGAAAAAGGGCAAGAACAAACCATTCAGTTAGCTAAATCCATACGTGCCTTTTCAGTAGCTATCCCCGAAGTGCCAGCCACCGACTTTTGCTCCTATTGCATTGGTCAGAACAGTGTCAAATGGCCATTCACAGGTACAACAGGAACTGGGAATTGACGTTTTTGGCTTGGCACATTGCCACCCTGAGAAAAATTAAGGTTCTATTAATAAAGAAGGGGGAACAGATATGTAACAAGAAACCAGCAGTGACTGCCACATTCCATACCACTTTTATTCAAGTTAGTGTGCCTTCTGGGAGAGCAAACCAAGTTTTGGAGAACAGAATATATAAACCCTTCTCTCCTCCATTCATCCACAAAGATATGTATATAATTTTTGTATTGGTATTTAATATTACACACATTATAAACTCCCTTTATTAACATAGATCATCTTGAATTTATTTTATCTGTAGATGCATACATTCAGTTATTGATAAGGCTTCCTCTAATAACCAGCTTTTTACTGTGTCCTTCAGTGATTTCTTATTTCTTCTTTCATTTTGTACTTCTTAATTTGGACCATCAACGCTCATTCCCGCTGGACTCAGGACTTAAATGGGGAAGGGTCAGAGGAACAGCTTCAAGAAAGGAATGGGAGGGTTGGGTTGTGGCCCAGAGGCAGAGCACTTGCCTAGCATGTAAGGCACTGGGTTCAATTCTTAGCACCACATATAAAAAAAAAAAAAAAAAAAAAAAAAAAAAAAATTTGGACCATCATCTTACCAATATCAAGTGGTTAAACCACCACTCTTTTCTAACTCCCAAATCTTTATATCTGAACCAGATCAGGACTGAATAGACCTATATACCCAGCTTTATTCAGAATTATTCAGAATTATTTGGTTTCACAGATGCTTTAAATTTGCTATGCCCAGCTGATTTTATTGATTTTCTCTCCCAAACTTCTACCTCCTCTGTGTTTGCTCACCTCAGTGAACATACTTGTCCAGGATAGAAACCTGGAGTTATTCCTGAATCCTCCCTCATGTTGCTTGCAACCCACAATAATTTGATGTTAGAGTTTTGTCCAGATAGTGTTCTGAATATTCTCAAATATGTCCCCTTCTCTCTAATTCATTGCCACTTAGGTTCATAGTTTTTAACTGAGTTGTTGCACCACCAATATCTGACTCTTAGATTTCTTCAGTAACAGTATATTCCAGGATTTGAAGATCTTGGTGGTAATTTTAAAGTTCTTATGTTTCCATTTGAATGACATTTTAAAAAAATGTAAGCAATTGTGGATTACCTGAGACCTGTCTTAGAATTGAGTACTGACAATTGATTTCAGTACCTGTATATACATGTGTGTTTTCCTTGTATCAATGGGAAATCTAATATGCAAATTTTCATAATCGTAAGAGCTATAAGCATAAGATGCTTCCACCTAGCTGTAAGTTTGTATATACCTATGTAACAGCATACTAAAAATATCTAAGTGGCACTTTAGGTCTATGAAAACTTTTAATGAACTTTTCCTGTGTTGGATACATTTCATTGTTAAAATTAACATTTATTGTTTGGGAAATATTAAGGCTGGTCATCTAATTGTGAAGATCAAATGTTTTTGCCACCCAAACTAGTTCTCATTAGTTGATGGTGTTAGTGATTTTATATAAATATTGACATTTTATCATATTGTATTTCTATCAAGGTCCAAACTTGAGACAGTAGCTTTTATAAAGAAGGTCTATGGTCTTCCTTTAGACAACATGGAGTTTTGGAGACCTTCACTAGAAACATTGCTATCACCAATATCATACCATTGATAGCTCGTTATGTGCTGGACATTGCACACCTAGCAACTCAATGCTCATGTCAACCGTATGCGTTCTATGATTACCTTTGTTGCTGACATGGAAAAAGATACAGAAAGGCTAAGAAGCTGCTCCATATCACATAGGTTTAGCAGCAGGACCAGGATGTCCACCTGATAGTCTGGCTCCTGAGGCCGTGCACCTCATCTTCACATTTCACTCCTCTTAGGATTCTATTTCCTAGGTGAGCTGATTTCTCCTAATTGTTGCAGAATATTCAACCCCTAGGGGTGTCAATTTATGATCTATATCCTCCTTTCCTGAATAAAACTAATAAAGCTCTCTCTGTATAAATGACCTGTGTAAATGTCTCTTGGCATGATGGCTCATGAGGAAATAGAAATTATATTTTGCAGTCCTTGTCTGGTTTCCTCGGTAATGGATTATGTCTACAGGATATGAATTCAATCGGTTGAAAAAGTGAAAGAATCATCATTAATAATGATACAACTGACATCATATGGTTCCTGATGTGATACATTGAGGACACAGCATCACCTATGTGATAGTACTGCTAAAAATGTTTCATCTGAATGTAATCATGAGGAAACAATCAGACAAACACTCTTCAAAGGACATTCTACAGAGCAACTGGCTGGACCCATCAGATGCATCAATGTCATGAAAGACAAAAAGGCTGAGGAACTCTTAAGATTAATGCAAACGACAGGCACAGAACAACAAAATGCAATGCATGATCTTTGTTTTAATCCTGAATAGGGGGAAAAAAGATGTAAAGAACATTTTGGGGACAAATGGGAAATTTTGAATATATGCTGTATGTTAGATAATGTTAAATTTCTGGAGCGATAATTATATCATAGTTTTATACAAGACTGTCTTTTCTCTTAGGAAATAAATTATGAAATAAACAAATAATATATGCTTGTCATACACACATATTTGCATAATACAAAGTGAGCAAAATGTTAGCAATTACTAAACATAGATAAACTATAAATGAGTGATTATTGTACTCTTTTCCCAATTTTTCTGAAAGTTTGAGATACCTCTTTATCAATCTCCATGATAAAAATCAATCAAGATTAATTCAGCATTGGCTGTTGCTGAATCTTCATGTCAAGTACACAGAAATTCATTATATTATTCTGCTTTTTAGATGTTCAAGATTTTCCCCAATAATAGGCTCTAAAAAAGAGAATGATTTGGATTTCACAATGCTGATTTTCAATAAATGTTCCATAGGAAGGATAGATGGTTTCTCTTTCTGTATCTTATAACCACTTACATCACTCCTACTCAGCTCCGGCTACCATTTTTCCCTTGATTAGATCCTGACCCCACCCCACTTCATTTCCAAACTGGAGGCCAAAGTGATTTTTTAAAATGCAAAATTGATCATTCTAGGCCCTGCCCCCAAACTCTTCAGTGTCTGCCCATTGTGTTAGGAGGAAACTTTTTACCACCAAGCTCAGCCTGGGTCCTCCACACTCTCCAGATTCTTTCATTGGATTCCCAGCTCCTGACTCCTTAGTGCTTCTTCTTTAATTATTACCACTTCTCATGAGTTCCTTCCCTGACTTATCTGCCTAGGGTGAGGACCCAGTATGGGCTTTTATGGCACAGAAAATTTTCTCTGGTAATATTCCGATGGGAATTATAATTTTCTAGGATTGAATTAATGCTTTGCTCTCCCTGGGTTGTCTGATATATCTATTTTGCTCACCATTGTGTCTGTAGTAGGTACTCGATGCATATTTTTATTAATAATTTTTTCACTAAAAATCTTTAGAATTTTCATCTTTATAGTGTTCCATGTTGTTTTCTTAAAAAGGATAGAAGATGACCTCTTGAGGTTTAATTTCAGTTCTTAAATTTATGTGGTTCCCTCTCACAATATAGAGACATTATTGTCATAATGTTCCTTGAAAAATTGGTTTAGTCACTTGGCTTCTGTTTCCCTTCACAATTGATATGACTTCATGCAAAATGATGCAGCCATTCACATCATTCTGTCAGCCCCCATCAAGGAAATATTGTTTTCCAAAATTAAAATTGTGAATCAACTCACAGGAGGATGTTGTCAAATAAACAAAGAATCATCACTTATATTGCACTGCCAAATTTTTGATAAGCTTAATTCCTCTAAATGCATTTAACTTTAATGAAGAGTAATACAATTTAATAACAACATAAAATGGAATCATTTATCTTCCTGATTCTAGACATTGGGCAGATGTCTTCTGCTTAATACATTGTTTCAAGATGCAAAAGTTTACTCCTTCTTCAGATTTGTCTCTCCTTATTTCTACATATGTAGCTTGGGAAATGATCTGTATGTACATGCTTAATTAAATCACTTATCAGGCTATAGTATTTATGGTTGGAAAGCTCTGGGATTTGTTGTTTCAAATTCCTGAGGCAAAGATATTTACATAACCCAATAAAATTTGAGTAATTATTAGTATATTATTCAGGATTATTTCAGTTGCAAGTGACATAAAACCAAATTCAAACTGACTTAAGCAAAAAGGGGAATTTACTAGAACATGTTACTGGGGAAAACTAAGGTGGATGTTGGTTCCAGGGACTCAGATGAGGGAACAGGGGCCTCTCTTCAGCTCCTGACTTGCTTTTCACTTTGCTAGTGTCATTCTCAAGTAAGCTCTATCCTTATAGGTAACAAGGAAATGTTCATTAAGCAACACATAAGTGTTGATATAGGGTGACTTTTGGATGTTTACGAGTGAGGCAAGGGGTTTCAGCTGAACCTAAACTGGGATTTAGAATGTGCCTGGATGTCTATTTTGTGATATACTTTATTTTCTCTTTTATTTATATATATATTTATTTATTTAGCTTCTGAAGAGATTTTGTTAAAAGGCTTCTGGGAAGGGGGCAAAGTGGGAACTATGTCTCTCGTGTGGTCTAGGGTCTAGGTAGAAAATAGGGTTATAAGAGGGTGAAATAATTGCTTTTTATCAAGAACTTCATAAATTATGAAGAGAATGTAGCACGATCTGGGTGCCTTATAGGTGTGATAACTTTGCACATCGGGAGGCAAGGTCAGTGAAAGACAACACAGTCTCTCACAGAGAAACACTGATGAGTGTAAAGGCTATCGTTTCTTCCTTGAACATACACTGGAGACTCCCAGAGATGTTTGGGTTCCTGGGGTTCAGAGCCAGAGTGATTATAGAGACAGTAACATATCCCCTTATTTTAAGGAGAGTGTTTTAATTAGTTTTAAGGGATAAACTGCTAGACCCCAAAAGGTTTCTTACTGGGAGAAAAACAATGCAGAGAACATTGTCAGCTTTGAGTCAGGGTAAGCGAATGAAAAGTCTGAAGAAAACAGGGTATTGTATGTTGGCAAATTTTTCAATTTGATGAAACACTAAAACGGGCAACTTATGTAGAAAGTCAGTGACATCATCACAGGATGTTTCTCATTTACTGCCTATCAGCAAGCCAAACGACTGCTCTGTATGGGCTTCCAAAGACAGCACCAGTACTAGAAGAGCCATTTTACAACTGTTGGAAATAATTGAGCAATATTAAGATTCCTCACATTGAGAATCAGAAACTACTTTCTCAGGAACATATGTGAACACACGACCAATGTAGTTCTACATCATGTACAATAAGAAGAATGGGAAGTTGCACTCCACATATGTATAATATGTCAAAATACAGTCTACTGTCATGTATAACTAATAAGAACAACAACAAAACGATTCCTCATATTGAGAACACTCTTCTTATATAACCTTTTCTCAGGTTAAAAGTATTTGAAAGTTTTAAGAAACATATAAAATGGGATTGCAGGGACTTATACATTTAAATCAGTCATGTTGTCTGCAAAAATTAACTGTAAATTGTTATCTAGGTAAAAACCTCTATTACTTTTGTTTGTGTAAGCTCAGATTCTGAATAAAACTGCTGCTAGCAGAATGCTCATTAAAGTGGATTTAAATTCCAAATGAAAAGTTATTGATTTCAAAAAGGGCAAACATAGCTAAGCTCCTGGAATCATCTGAAGTTATTAAATTACCAATTTAGCTACCGTTATCATTTTAAAAATATTTTGCTTGTTTATCAAGTAAACTGTATAAAGTATAATGCTGGAAATGAAACCGAGAGAGATCAGCCAATAGCTACTTTCCACAGACATTTAAAAATTAATGGTCTGCTGAAAAATGGTGATGAGTTTTGGTTTCCTTTGCCCCAAATTCCTGGCCTTCATAAAAAAAATATAGCCTACTTCATGTCTCTGGGAAGGAAGGATTAAGATGGAGATCAGATGATAAATTTTTAGCCATCAGTATCTGGCCAAAGAGCCTAACTTAGCCCTATCACATTTCCCATGTATATTTATGTACTGTACCATTTGGGTATTATAATAAAAATTTTTTATCTGTCCCTGGAGGCAAAATTGAGTTATATATTAAATGGCTATTTTCTTTGTTTTCTGCTTAGGTATGCATGTAATGTGGTAGCATAATATATATTCCACACTTGTTTCATTCCAGCAGAGAGATAATATTTTTCCAGCTGACAGAGTAAAGACATCCTGTGCTCCCAGCACAAGAGAGAACATATTGGCAGGATAAAATACAGATGTTCCCAGTGTTTTTTCTACCTCATGGTTGTTTTCAGCAGAGGTTAACTTTCATGGGCATATTTCCCTGTCCTTGTTTGGGCAGTTGGACACAAAAGTCTACAGTAAATTCAAGATTGTTAAAGATGGTTTCAAGGAAAGTATTTCAAAATGTTTTTAGTGGGGGAAGTAACTTAAAAATTCATCCCTTCCAAAACTATCTCTTTCATAAGAGTGTTGAAATAAAAATAGCTTTCCTACATCTCTATAAGGAAGGAATTTGAAGTATATCCAATTTTTCTTTTAAGGAATTTTGTTTCTCATAAGTTAGGAACAAATACAAAATTTCTGTTTTCACAATCTAGAAAAAATAAATGGAAACTTCCGTGCCAAAGATGGTATTCTAATTACATGTTTGATGCTTTCATTTTTTTCTGTTCCAGAAAAGAAAACAGGCCATGGAACATAAAAAGGGTATAGCAAGACTGAGTATCATCATCAAAAAGTTCTCATCCTATCCATGAAACTGAGTTTTGATTGGAAATGGTGGAGGTGGGAGTGACTGAGGGGGGCACTGACCAGCCGTTTTTCACATTTTGGCTATTCATGTAGGAAAAACTAATTCTTCCTCTGTAATGATAGGAGAAAAACTGCCAGATAAATTAAGAAATTCAGTGATTCAAATGAGGTGGATCAAATGTGTGCACTCAGATTAAATAACATCTATTAAACAGAGTTGCCATTAAATATGAACTTGGGAGGGGAACTAATTTTTTTACATTCAAAAGGATCCTATATTAATTTTTATAATTAAAAATTTCTATAAAAAAGTAAAAATCTAGCAAAAGTAGATCTTGGAAGTAAAAAGGAAGAATATCTATGGAATATTATTCCAGAATTCTGAGTATAAACTCCAAGGGTTGGAAATTTAAAAGAAAAGATTGAAAGAGGAGAAGCAGTACTGCCACCACCATAGGTGTTCCAGAAGGAGAAAACAGTAGAAATGGCTGAAAGGCAATAATAGAAGAAATGAAAGAACACAATTTCTCTGAGTTGAAGGTTTCAGTCTTCTCTTGGAGAAGTGTTATCAAAGACCAGGTGAGTGTAATAGAAAAGGAATCATATTCATAAGGTTTACCATATCTTTGATAAAGAGTGAATGCTGGAAGCGGACAACTGTGGAAAATCTGTCCCCTGCCCCCCGCCCACATCTGAATGGCATTAGACTTCTTACTGGCAACACTAATGCTAGAAGATCTCAGAGGAAACTTCTGAAAGGAAAGCATTGTACTCTAAGACTTATAGACCAAGCCAAATTATTATCTAAATGCAAAGGTAAATAAAAGCCAGATTTGAATTCCAGAATTGAAATAAGAATTCAGAAGCTACATGATTCATGTAAGCTTTCTGGAAAAAAGAAAAGTAGACACTTGAATAAAAACTATCCAAAATAACGGATGTAAGAAAGGCAAGGTCATATTTTATAAAAGTCGAGGTGAGCAATAAAAACTTAGATTTAAGTCTGAAGGAGTGTTTGTAAGGTGGTTATGAAATGAAGTACAATTTATAACAAAACAGTGTTAGATCTATATAATACTTATAATATTACAAAAGACCTAAAGTTCCCTAGCCATGTAGGGTGAGGAGAGATGGGGGGAAAGAGCAAGTAAAGTGAGATAAAATTATTATCTCAAATCAGGAGAGTCCATATATATAACCATGTTCTTGATATCAGTGAAGAATAAGTTAAAACATATTTAAAAAAAATTTAAACAAAATGAATTAATGAGACTATTAGGGACTACTATATAAGAAAGAAGAAAAAGAAATACAGCTCCACATCATGTACAACCACAAGAATGGGAAGTTATACTCCATGTATGCATGACATGTCAAAATACATTCTACTGTCATGTATAATTAAAAAGAACAAATAAAAAATAATAAATAATACAGACATTATTATTATTCCAAAGGACAGCAAAGTGTGTGCATGTGTGTGTATGTGTGTGTGTGTGTGTGTGTGTGTGTGTGTGTGGTGGGGGTTCAACAAGAAAAAGTGATTAAAAGAATCCATGAAGTGCCAGGCATGGTGGAGCATGCCTGTAATTCCAGCAGCTCAGGAGGCTGAGACAGGAGAATCCTGAGTTCAAAGTCAGCCTCAGTGAGGCACTAAGCAACTCAGTGAGTTGGGCTGGGGAGATAGCTCAGCTGGTAGAGTGCTTGCCTCGAAAGCATCAAGGCCCTGAGTTTGATCCCCTGTACACGCCCCCCCCCCCCCAAAAAAAAAAAAAAAAAAAAGAATTCATGAAGTAAGATGGAAGGAATAAAAAGTATATCATTTTTTACTAATTTTACTAATTTCACTTCCAGGCCATAATACAGTAACTGCTGTTGATTTATCCTCCCACTATGAAACTAAAATAAATATGTTGAGGTAACTATTTTTAGCATTGGAAAATGGGCAGTGTAGGCATTTTTTGAGACAGAAAATACATGAGTTGGACTCTACATCCAACCTCCTTTATTGTCTGGGGGCACTTTCCTGAATGTGGCACATAAAGGTGGATCCCAAGTGAACATCACCCTCTTTTAGTGCTGAGAAGGCAGATGTTGAAACACAGGACTGTAGAGGTAGCTGGATTTTCAGGATGGGATTCCAGAGAAGAGGGAGCTGTACAGAAGGAGGGTACAGGATCTTATGGAAATTCTTCTTGGCTCTTTGGATGAGAGCTGGTCAGAGTTTTGCATGTGCAGGTTGAGATTCTGCAAGATGTCAAGATTTCACAAGGCAGGGGCTGCTATAATGCATGAATGGAAATGCCAGAGGTCTGCAGTAGTAAGAGATATTGGAATTTTGATCCAAATATTGTGAAAGAATTTATCAAGTACATCAGTCATTCAATTGAGACTTTAGAAAGGGTACTCTTTAGGGAGAAAAAAGTAAGATCTTACCTGAAGATTAAGATAAAAACAACCTATATAATTCAGCCCAAACAAAGTATATGATAAAGTCTGAAGGATCAAGCATGAATTGATTGTGTATTAATTGGCCAGAAGAAAACTCTCCACTTTTGAAAGAAAGGTGACACAAGCAGACAATCAAATTATGATATATGCAAAGAAGCAGAAAAATGAGACCTATAATCTTGTTTTTTAAAGTAAGCAATAGAAAAATCCCAAGATGGTTCAGATTTGAGTTATCACACTTTTTTTTAGTTATTTATAGTTATACATAACATTAGGATTCATTTTGATATAACTATAAAAGCATGGAATATAATTTGCTCTAATTCCATCCCCAGTACTTTCCCTTTCCCTTTCCTCCTCTCTTCCCTCTATTATACTGATTTTTCTGCTATTTACCTATATATGTATTTTTAATTAGTGCCTTGTGGATATACATAAAGGTGTATATCCACATAAAGGTGTATATTCACTGGATTGCACCATCTTAAAAGCAATGAATATAAACATGTTTGAGGATTTAAAGAAAAACATGGACATAATCAACAGGAAGGAAATCTCAAAAAGAAATACAAGATATAAAAATAACCGATTAAAAACAGAAGTTATAATTTTTCTGAATGGCTAAAGAGGAGAATGAACACTTCTGCAAAAAAGGTCAGAAAGCTTGAAAACACATCAATAGAAAACATCAAAACTGAAAATTAGAGCGATAATAGACATTTAAAAATTAACAGAACCTCAGTATTTTGTGCAGATGACATCAATTGTCCCACATGTAATCTACATCTCAGAAGAAAAAGAAAAGAGAGTGGGTCAGAACTATTTCAAGAAACCATAACAAAAATTAAAAACTGGGTGAAAAAAGTCAATCTTTGGTTTTAAGAAACTCATACAAACCGAAACAGTATCTCTTTCAAAATATTCTTCAAGACTAAAGGTTAAAAAATATTTTCAGATGACCATAAGTTGAAGGAATTTGTCTACAGTACTCATGCCACTAGACTGGATGCTGCAGAAAGTTCTGAGGGCTTTCCATAGGAAAGAATGAAGATCATTAGACATAGTATATATGTAGATAAACATAAATGAGTTTTGTCTTCTCACCTTTAAATTTTTTAAGAGATAAGGTATTGGTCCAAGTAAAAGTAATAACAATGTGTTGTGGCATTACTACCATAGCAATACTAGAATATGACAATATCACTAAAATTTGATGGGGTAAATGGAATTCTGCCTTTGAAATTTCTTAAATTTGATGTGAAATGTAACATTATCCATTAAAAATAGATTGTGATAAGTTAAGGATTTATACAGTAATTTCTAGAGTAATCATTATTACACATACGTGTGTACACACATGCACACTCAGTGTGCAAGAGCAAGATAATGGGTGCAAACTCCATAAAATGGAGTGTTAAAAAATACTTTATTAACCCAAGAAGGCAGAAAAGGACCACTAAAGAAACAAATGTGAGATGAGACAAATAGAACAAATTGCAAGATGGAAGAATTAAAGGCAACCATATTAATAACTATTCCACATAAAATGTAACAAATATAGAATCAAAAGCAGAGATTATTAGACTGGATTCAATAATAGAAGCCAACTAAATGCTATCTATAAGAAGCACTCTTCAAATAATATCATGAAGATCGGTTGAAAGACATGAAAAATATATATAAATAGTAACCATAAAGTAATTTGTGACTGTATTAATATCAGATGAAGTAGATTTTAAGACAAGGATTATTACTACTACATGAAAAATTCATAATAGAAAAGAGTCAGTTCATCCAGGGGAATCAATAAGCTTAAACGTATATTTACCTATAACTGTTGACTATAGACCCTGGCACATAGTAAGAATACATTGAGGGTAGCTATTACTAATGCAAAGATGACTCAACACTAGGAAATCCTTCAATGTAATTTACTAAATAAATAGATCAAAGGAATGAAAAATGCATGACCTACCAATATGGGCAAAAATTCATTTGCTAAAATTCTATAATCACTCCTTACTTGTTTTTAACGAGTAAACAATCAGTCTTGGTAAGCTGGCAATAGAGGAAACTTCCTTACACAACAAAGATTAGCATAAACTGAGAGCAAAGATAATATTTGATGTAAAATACTGAGGCATTCCTACTAAGCTTAGAAGATGGATTTCTTCCCAGTATTGTCACCTTTTAACTTGCAACGGAGGGTCTTACTTTAACCAATGCAATAAGACAAAAAAGAATAACATGACATGAATAGTATAAAGGAAAAATGTAGGTATAATTATTTACAAACAAAAATTTTCTTTGAAAAATCCAAGAAATTGCTTGAAAAAAATTATTAGAATTAATAGTCCCTTCTCAAATATAAAGATAATATTTTGAAATATCAGTCCTTCCTAAGTCATGCAATACTAGAAATGTCATGCAATACTAGTCATTATTTGCAAAATGTAATAAGATGATCCTATAGGTCAAATGGTAGAGAAAATAACAAGTCCAGCCTGGAAATTCTGGGAGGAAAAAAATGGGGAACTTCTCTTCAGAAATTAAAACACACTCAAAAAGATGATTGTAAAGGTGAAGGTTAGTGCAGATATAGGCAGAGATATTGGTTAATAAGATTTAATACAATCTAGAAAAAGTAATATGCACATCAAAATCCAGTCAGGTCACATAGTAGCTATGCATTCCTGGACAAGTTACTCTCTTGCCTTAGTTTCTTTATATATAAGATGGGGATCATGATACTACCTACACCTTGTGGTTGTTGTAAATATTAAATAAGCTAGTATACCTAAAGTGCTTAGAAAAGTGGGTGGAATATAGTCAGAACCATATGAGGGTAATTGCTATTAAGAATAAAGGTGGCAAATCAGTAGGAAGATGATGAATTAGTCCTCTAATTAAGGTGAAGTTTGGTAGTCCATTTTGAAAGAAATAGAGGTGATTGATTTAAACACAGTTTTATATATATATACTTTAAGTCATACCCAAAGAGCTACACATAAAACTGAATGAAAACTAGATAAACTGACATAAAACTGAATGGAACTATAGAAAAAAATATATTCATAAGCTTGGGATGAAGAAGCCTACCTAAGTAAAAAATAAAATGTTAAAGCCATAAAAGAAAAGAATCACTTATTTAAATACATTAAAAACTAAAAAAGATATTTCTGTATTAAAAAAAAACCCATAATGTACAATGTCAATGGACAACCTACATCTGGAAATGTGTTTGCATTATATTAGCAAAGGATTGATATAAATATGAGTCAACAGGACAAAGGCAAACACTAAAATGTAAAAATGAGAGAAAATATTAAAAAGTAATTTATATAAAAAGAAATACAAATGATCAGAAAACCCTCCAAAAATGCTAAACTTTATTGGCAATCCTAGAAATGTAAATTTATGGGATAACAGTTTAATCATTTTTTTACTCATCTGATTAGTTACAATACAAAAGCTTGAAAATACTCAGGATTGGTAAGGATGTGCAAATGGGCCCATTGATAACTGTTGGTAGGAAGATAAAGAATAAAGTTTCCAAATAATTCATCCATTTATTAGTTTGCATGTGTATGCGTGCATGCACACACATGAATGATATGTTTATCTGTAAGTATGTGAGGGCATTAGAAAAATATTGAAAAGAAAGTACTAAACTGTTAACACTGGTTAACTCTGGGGAAGGGTAGTAATGGAAAAGGGGAGGTAACCCTCATATTTTTAGTCTTCACACTTAGTTATGGTTTTAACTTTTTATAATGAAAACCTGCTGATGCATATTGTGTATTATAAAGGTCAATGAAACAGAGTATTTATTGAAGAAGTTGAAGCAGCACTGTGAGGTAGACTATTTTCTTGGCAAATGCTCTTAACTTCACAGCTAATTCCTAGGACTAGAGTTGTTGCAGAGCAAAGACATGCAATATTTTAATTCATTAGTATGTTAACATAATGCTGAAACTGAACCTGACAGAGGTAACACAAAACATGGTTCATACTTGTAAACACAGAGGCAAGCATTTAGAATGAAGTACTAGAAAATCCCATTAATAACGAAATGATACTTATTCCCCAAATGAAAAAATTGCTTAATACTATGACAAATACTAATGCTTTTCATAGGTTAACAGAGACAAAGCACCTGACCATCTAGAGGTGACCTCTAGTCATTGATCCATTCATTCAACACCTTTTTATCGGGCCAGGGATTATTCTTAGTTCTGGTGTAAAACCAAACACTAATAAGTTAAAATATAAGGAATGTTTAGGTAAGAGAAGTCCTATAAATAGAGTAAATAGAAGATTAATATTCTACCAGATATTAATGCAAAAAAATTGCATGTTGGGGAAAACCAGTGTTCTCATTCAAGTTGGGAGCAATATGACACAATATTCCCATTATTAAAGCTGTATTCTAACTAAGTTCTAACTAATACAACAGAATAAGTAATGAGTGATATATATTGGATAGGAAAATGATAAGACGCTATTATAATTACTTGCACATTTTTGTAATTATCTACCTAGAAAATGGAAGACAATCAGTTGAAAAAATATTAAGAGATAAGCATTCAGTAAAGTGGGGTTCAATCCCCAGCCCATTTTTATATTTTATTTAGAGACAGGGTCTTGCTAAGTTGCTTAAAGCCTCACTAAATTATTGAAGCTGGGTTTGAATTCACAATCCTCCTGCCTCAGCCTCTTGAAGCCTCTGGGATTACAGGCGTGTGCCGACATGCCCAGCTATATATTGTGTTTTGATCACCTCAAGTTACTTAGGTTATCCATCATCTTAAGCATTCATCATTTCTTTATGATGAGAATAAATCTTTATTTTTGTCAAAGATACAAATATTCACTTTAAATATGTTGAATTCTGCTAGCTTATAACAACAATCCTTAGCTTTACTCTTTCCATCTACTGATACCCACTTCCAAAGTCAACAATTTCCAACACTTTAAGCATTTTTTACTGGTATTTACATCTGTATTTTTAAACAAGTGGATTTTTCAGCTACTTAAGTTTCATTTTTCTCTTTTGGTTTTGAATGTTACCTATTGATTTCCTAATGTGGAAGATAGATTTGATTTTCTTACCCTCTTCTCAAACCCCAAGCTGTCTCTCTTCTACCATTCAAACATACCACACAAAGCCACAGGCATTTCATCTTCTTCTCTTCCCACTCTAATAATATTTTTGGTTCCATGCATATCCAATGTTAAAATTAGAATGTCCATGTAAATATTATTCCCAGGTGAGTGCCGCAGCATCTTACAATTTTCTTTCATATATGACTTGCTTTTCCAGGACTCAAAATTGTTCACTTTAATAAAAATGACACATAATAATTGTACATATTTATTGGGTACAAAGTGATGATCTCATATTGTTCACATAACGAGATATAACTAGCATAACCATAACTTTGTACAGTTATCATTTCTTTGCAATGAGAGCATTCGAAAACCTTTCTAGTTTGGAATATACAATATATACAGTTAACTGCAGTCATCCTACTGTACTAAAGACCAGTAGTGCTTATTCCTCTCATTGTTGTAACTGTACCTATTGTTAATTTGTTAATCGTCCAGTTTTTGAACTTGCTTTATTATTGTTGGGGATAGGGAGTGCTAGAAAGAGTGAGGAGGAGGGAGAGAGAGAGAATATGAAAGAATCTCTCAATAAATTCTCTCAATGCAGTTAAGCACTTGAGGAATATCTAAGAATTTCATTTTGTTTTTAATTTTTTTTTAGTTGTAGATGGACACAATACTTTTATTTTATTTCTTTATTTTCATGTGGTACTGAGGATTGAGCCCAGTACCTCACACATGCGAGACAAGCACTGCACCACTGAGCTACAACACGAGCCCAAGAATTCCAGTGTTTGAGAACCTGCATTCTGTATCCATCCTTCCACTCCATAATGGAGTGCTCACTCTCTAGACTTGTTGCCTGTGTGCATGTCAGACCTCCCCTTAATTGTCATAGTGGGAGCAGAACTTTTCCTTTTTTGATGTTGGAATTCCCATTCGCAGAGTTCTGTGTCTTCCTCTTATGAATTCTACTCTTGTACGTGGGAAGCACTTTATTCATCAGCATCCAGGGACTGGGTGACAGAATTGGCTTCTTGTCCTACTAGGCAAACTGTTGTCACTCTGCCTCTTCCATCTCAGAAGTACCACTGGTATCCTCTGGGGAACTGTGCTCCCATCACTCCCCTGCAGAACCCAGAAGTCTCTGCAGCCATCTGTTCCTGCATGTCTGGAACTATATTTTAAAATTAATCTGTTAGGCCTTTTACTTTAAATGCATCTTTATAATTTATGTTTCTAAATGTTAAAACATGTTAATGTTAAGAAAATCTCCTCCAGTCTTTTCATGTAAGTTGAAATAATTTGAGCTCAATCAGATGATATCCCAGTGGGTTAGTTGTAAGTTGGTATGTAAAACCACCTATTATGACAAACCCAGTTTAATATACACAGTTTTTTAAAAACAATAATCATTTCAATAAATGTAGTGATAGACTCTCCTGTGACTGAAACATTAGTCAGGCTACTCTGCTGGACTATGTTTGACCCTGGGCTTCCTTCCTTGTCCTTGAAGAATCCAGCATGAGCAAGAATCTTGGTAAGTCAGTTTGGAGAAAATCCTCCTTTCTTGGTCTGTGACCACCCTTGATATCACCCTGTTGCTCTTCCAGCAATAATCCTATCAAATCAGTTTAACAAGAAAACCATGCTCCTTAGTTTAAAATCCTGTTTGAGTTAGAATTGAGTCCAGTCTCACTCCTCTACTATGAGACTCTGATGCACAGGTACATATGGTGATAGTCCTGGCCTCCTTCCTTTGAATGAAATCTGCCTTGGTATATTTAACAAGCATCACTGATAATTTGTTAAAAATGTTAGCCAGTGACACATGGTATAAGTACATGTTTGGAATCAGCATTCTATATAAATATTAAAAATAAATGGGGCTGGGGTTGTAGTTCAGTGATAGAGAGCTTGCCTTGCATGTGTGAAGTTTGATTCTCAGTACCACATATAAATAAATTAAATAAAGGTCCATTGACAACTAAAAAGGTATTTAAAAAAATAAACGTTTGAAGGTAAATAAGCTCTGTCTTTAGGAAGCTAAGAAGAAACAGCTTTTTGGTGGCAAGTTTCAGAATAAATATAATTTTCATTTAAATTTCTTGGTAATGGGTGTGTAATAATAGTTGACAGTTACTTAACTTGTTTATGAAGTTGTGAGAGCTAGCACAAAGAATAAACTAATTTTTTCAAATTTTTAAAAAAATTAATATTTGTTTCTATGGTTTCAGGAACATTACCTACCAAGTATTCAACTAAAGAATATTTTTAACAGAGTGATTAAAGATGAAATTATTTTCTGCAGGTCAAGGGGTTTAAATTTCTTTATTAGAAGTTTTTAATTTAATTTAATTTTGTTTTATTTTAGTAGTACTGGGGATTGAACCAAAGGGTGCTCTTTCACTGATCCACACTCCCAGTCCTTTTTATTTTTTATTTTGAGATAGGGTCTACTAACTTGCCCAGACTGGTCT
Organism: Sciurus vulgaris; assembly: GCF_902686455.1. Classification (NCBI taxonomy): domain Eukaryota; kingdom Metazoa; phylum Chordata; class Mammalia; order Rodentia; family Sciuridae; genus Sciurus; species Sciurus vulgaris. Next base: position 57,397,176 of record NC_136466.1, read on the forward strand.
CAAACTTACAATCGTCTTGCCTCAGCCTCCCAAGTAGCTGGGATTACAGGCGTGGGACACAGCACATGGCTTAAAGAGAAGTTCGATAATAGGAATTAGATAGCAACCCATCAATATGATGTTTAGTTTTACTTTTCCAATTGGGTTTAGTATTCTTGTTCTCACAGCAAATTCTCTTCCATGTGGAATAAAAACATGGAAAACATTTCCTCTCAGAATTGAGATATTTGTGTTAGCATCAGTTTGTCTCTCCTTAGGAACATTGAGAAAATGGGATTGGCTTTAAGGTGTTACAACTCAAAAATGAGGAAAGTAAAAGTTAAGAACTAAGGAATTACATGATGACAACAGTTGATTCAAGACACTTAAATTGTACAATATTAATTAGGGAAAATAGTTGTAGGTGCTTTCATGTTCTGAATTCGACCAACTTTGAGTTGAATATTATGCATCAGTAGTTATGTAAAATTTATTCTTTACATCAGTTTTGGACCTCTATGACTTTGGAAGACATATAAGGAAAACACAAGATTGCAGAATAGAATTTATGGGCATTGCTCTCCATTTCTCTTACCTAGTGCTATGGTTTGAATGTCCTCTCTGAAGCTCAAGCTGACTTTTAACTCCCACGTGACATTAGTGGGAGGGGGATATTTAAGGGGAGTTTAGGTTCTCAGAGCTCCCCCCTCATGAATGAATCAGGACCATTATTGAGGAAATGAACTCACCCCACTCCTCTCTTTTCTCTCTTGCCCTCTCTTTGCCCTTGTGCCTCGTGATGCTCCTGCCAAGCATGATGCAGCAAAAAGGCCCTCGAAAAATGTCAGACTTCCCAGCCCCAAACCATGAGAAATACATTTCTGGTTATTAAAAACCACCCAGTGGCAACACAAAATAAACTAAGGCACCTAGTTATGCAGCCATCTTTTGATCAAGAAGCCAGTGGTGGTGAGGGTTATTGGAGAGTGGCCAAGGGGCCATTCTATAAGCCCTGTGATCAGGGCCCATTTTGCAACATCAATTCTGTTGATGAGATGGTCTGACCTTGAAGTCTGAAGAGTTCCAGATGAGAACAGGCAGCGAGGGAGGATGCAGTGAGGCTGACTGTGACTTTCCGTGAGAGTAGGTATAATTGGTAAAAAGAGAGTGGGGTGGGAGCTATTACAGATGACCAATATAACGATGACTCCCGCCATCCGCCGACCACAGAATGAGTTCTGCCTAATTGGGATGTATACTTCTAGGGTGTTAATTTCTCAACCTATAACTTTGTTTATTTTCTATGATCTAACAATCACTATTTTTATTCAATTCATCATCCTTCCAAGGTTTGAGGGTGGGGGCAGAGGTCTTGAGTTGCACTGACATGTCAAATGGAGAGAGTGTGGCCCAGGATATCATCTGTCCTGATTGCATTTGCCACGATGTGGGTAACACCTGGTTCCTGGTCATTATCCTCTGTTGTGGAGTCGATTGTGATGCCCACATTCCTATAAGGTCTCTGGTTTTCTGTGACTTGTGCTGAGTTTGTCTCCTCATCATGACTATGAAGGTTCTGCAGGGCCAGCCCTCTCTCAACTATATTGATCAGCCTTTAGGGGTAACTTTTAGATGATATCTTGTGCCACTCTGGGGCTGTGGGAAACTGGGGAGTTTTCTCAACCACCCTCTGCATAGAGAGGCTTCCAAACCATGGTGATTCAAAGTATTTGGTAAGATGTTTCCAGCTTTGAAAAACAGGAGACTCATCTCTACTGCCTTCAGGCAAGTTACTAGCTCATATAAGTCAAAAAGTGAGGTGGGCTTTAAAAGGTGGTGTTGTTCTTATAGTTCAATAATGCACTTAAATGCCTAGGTTCTCTCTGATTTTCTGCCCTGCCACCATTCTGTCACTGTCATTAAAAAATCAAGCTCCTGTTTTGATTGTATTATAGCTGTCAGCAGAAATTAGGGTTTTCTCTTTTATGTCTAGTTGGTTTCTTGTGATCCTTACTTAAAAATGAAGAGCGTTCCCAGAAGTCTCTGGCAAAGACCCCTCTTCTTTCATTGAAATAGCCCAGCCAGATGCTTTTTCCTGAAACAACTGCTAGTCAGAGAAATGACATTATCCTTTGTCCAAAACCAGGCCCAATCCCGAAGCTGAGGGTGGAGTCACTGTCTTATAAGATCCTTGGGGTGGGGGTGGGGGGAATGAGGACCGAACAAATAATGTATTAGGCAGAGAAGAAGGAGAATGGATGCTCTCTAGGCAATAATATCAATCAGAATCTAGTTAGGAAAACAGACCACTCTAGAGATTTCAGTGAGAATGGGATTTAGCACAGGGAATTAAGTGCAAAATCACTGGAGAGGATGAAGAGAAAAAAGGGAGGGGGTAAAAAGGTGATGTTACTCCACATTCATGAACTTGGGGAAGCTACTATTGCTGCTGCAGAAACCACACTTGTCTAATCCCAAATTTCTCCAGGCCTGTACTCTTTGTCCCTTCAGAGCCAGTGCCGTTCCTCCAGGGGCATGCTGCTGCCAGAGCCAGGATGACAGCGTGTGGTTCTGCCTTCTTTCTCCCTTGTAATCTGTGTGCTTAGCACGCACAAGGCCCTGTGTTCAATCTCTAGCAGTCCCTTTCCCCAAATTCCTACTGCTTTAAGAAATACATATGTCACAAGAGAGAGCTTTGAAGAGTGGGAACCAAAACACAGACTCCAGCACATAATTAACATAAATACCAGGACTCTGTGGGGGCTTGCCAGCTCTTGGGTATCAAGACGGAAAGCAGCCCACAAGCCTCCTTTTATTCAAAGGTCCAGCCATCACTATCAAGGATCGCTTTATCACTCCAAGATCTTGGGAGGGGCACAGATGTAGTGCCCAACTTAATTATTCCATTTCTATCATCTCTGTTCCTTTCCCACTCTAGTCCAGAGAATTCTAAAATTGAGTCTAAGAAAAATTATCATATATCTTCCTAGATATTTCTGTCTAACGTGCTTTTGTTTTCTAGCTCTATCTCTTTCCTCTCCTAAATTGGATCCTTAAGCGAAATTGCCTGGACTGAAAAGGAAAGCCTTGGAAGAGATGAAGAAAATTTTATATCAATTAATACTTTGAAGTTTTATCCTGACATTCATGGGTGGAAGTAGAGACGAGATGGCTACAGGGTTAGTCAAATTCTTATGGTGCAGAAAGTAACAATAAGGACCATGCTAAGATAAAACAATAATAAGAAAAAATCCTACTGCTGGGTTAGGAGTGTAGCTCAGTGGTAAATGTGTGCTGAGCATGCACGAGGCTGTGGGTTCAATTCTTAGCACAACCCCCACCCCAATTCCTACTGCTTTGAAATATATGAGGAAGTCGGTGTTGCTTACCTTTAAAGACATATTGCATTGCTTTTCTTAATTTTGAAATATACTATGGTAAACTTTTAAAAGAATGAAAAAAAATCTTAAAGGTACAAGAAATTATTTTAGATAGATTATTAGGCAATAAAAATCAGCCCTTTGCCTGATAGATTGGGTAGATAGTTTCATGAATGTGGTGTGATGTGTCAGAGCCAGGGATGAGACTTTGGGAAAAGGAGAAGAATAACTGTCTAATAATTTTAGACAAGGAGCTAAAATGAACAGGTGAGCAGGGTATTCATGCCTTGGCTAGGGATTTCCAGTTATGACTAAGCAGGTATTAGGGGTGATTTAGCAATGATTTTACAACTGTATTTTTTAATGAACCATAGCATACTAATATATACCGAACTGTTTAAACATCTCAGAGATTTTAATTTATTCAGCTTAAGAGCTTAGTTGGAGCAAAAAATAAGGTAAAGTAAGCTATAGGATTGCTTTTCCTGAATTCTAAATTTAGTTTAAACATATTTCTAATCCTTTATGCCAGGGAGATTTTCTTAAAAAAGCATTTGAATTGTATAATCTGATCACCTTTATTAACACTGGGATTTAGTTGGGCAGGAGCATGCTTACTGTATTTTACTGTGTCAGTTTTTAGCCTAGGTAATCCTGTAAATGATTAGTTAATTATATTCAGTCTGATTAGTAAGCTACTTAACTTACATCTAGTATGATCATAAAAAGCAAGTAAATCTTCAGTGCCAATAAAGGAGATTCACACACAGTTTCGTTTGAGAGGGCAAAAGGAATTGTATCATGTGACCAGAGCTTGCACAATACAATCCCCTTCAGACTGATGACAGAAATCAAAATGGAATAGACTGTGGGAAGATCACCATGAGTCCACAGTCACCATTTGGGGTTTGTATGACTCAAAGAAAATATCATTGCTCCCTAAACTGGTTCTCTTAGAAACTAGGTGGGAAACATTCTGTTGCCAGTTGTTTGAAAAGCTCTTCTCCGTTTTTAATTTGGGCCCAGATGATCTCACATTTCCTATGGGTATAAACAGAGAAATTTTTAACGAGCAACAGAAAAAGAAAACAGTATGTGAGAGCTCAAGGATTTAGTATCAACATAGCTCTCAAGGGAACTTCAAAAGGGGAGCTAGCATATTCCAAGCATCTCCAAAGTGCAGAGCATACCATCTCATGTAGTCTTTATGACAAAGCCTAGGCCATTGTTATCTCTATATGTGGAAACTAGATCTGGAATTTATTAGAATCCAGTTTGTCTCATTATAAATTCTGTGATCTTTTGTTTGCTACATTTTGACAGCACTCTTTCAGGTGCCAAAGATGGAAACATAATTCAAATTAGTTTAGGAAATATAAGATATTTATTGGTTTATAAAACAGAAAAGTGTAGACATGATCTTCCTTAGTCTACATTATGGGATGCAGGCATGGTTGGATCCAGAGGATAAAAAGGAACTCTTTTTTTGTTTTCCCCCTGTGTCTTACTTCTGCTTTCCTCTATGTTGTATTCTCTATCAGGTACTTGCAGAGGGCTCCGGCTTCAATATTTCCAGCCTCACTCTCAAAGAAAAAGAGAATCCTCTTTCTAAATTGGAATAAATGTTTCAGTATTGAATCTCACTGTTTTGGCTTGTTCGAAGTAATTCTAACACCAGGCTATAAAGCAATTTGAAAGAAAAATGAACACACAGGAAATGTGTGTTTCAGAAAATGTGAATTTTAATCCGTAAGTTTTATGTACATGTGTTAAAGATATAGAATGCAAGTTGGGCATGGTGGCACACACCTACAATTCCAGCTAAAGGAAGTCTGAAGCAAGAGGATCACAAGTTCAAGGCTGGCTTCAGCAACTTGACTGTCTCAAAATGAAAAATATAAAGGGGTGGGGATACAGCTCAGTTGTAGAGCACCCTTGGGTTCAATCTCCAGTACTGGAAAAAGTATAAATATCTGTCTATCCATCTTCCACACAGTTATAGCAATTGGTGCCAATCATGAAGATTCCTAAATTAAACAGATGCCCTTTGCTTCTCCTATTGAAAAGATCTTAATCACACAACAAAATCAAGCACACAGATTTATTTGAAAATACAGGATAATATATTTTGTAGTACACTTTCTTTAAAATTTATTTGGGAGGCAGAAGAGCTAACATTTATCTAATACCTACTTACGTAAAGCAAAGTGTAGGTACTTTAAATTCATTGTTATATTACCCAAATGATTCAGCAGGCACTAGCCACATGTGACTATTTAAGTTTTAAAATTAAATCAATTAAAATCCAATTCAATTAAACCCTAGTTCTTGGTCACACAAGCTATGCTTCACGTGCTGAAGAGTTATGTGACTAGTGGCCACCATGGTGAACCACATCGATAGGAACTATTTTCACCACAACAGACAGTTCATTGAACCGCTCTGGATGTCTGCATCAATTCTTTCTCCTTGTTTAGAATGGACTTAGCAGTCTAAATCATGTTAAATAACAGCATGAAGAAACGATCAATCCAGAATGTGGTATTTTCTATAAGAAAAACTGATCTGAGCTTAGAAAAGTAAATGTCCTAAGAAAAAGTGGAAGTAGAGAGACTATTCCAGATCTTAAAAGGTTTAAGAGAGATAACAATCAAATGTAATGCTCAATGCTGGTCTTGACAGAAACAAGTACTAGGTATTTTTTTTTATTTTGAAGAGGAGATTAAAAGTGGACCAGACATAGATGATGTTTTGTGATCAGTTTCATTAGGTGACAAAGATATCATAATTTTGTAAGAGTATATTCTAGGTTTTTGGAGATCCACGCTGAAAAATTGGGGAATGATATAATATTTTAAATTTGCTTTGGCATGATAAAACAAAAATAAAGAGAGGGACAGACTGACTATGGCACAATGCAAACGATTTTTAAATCTAGGTGGTAGGTACTGTTGCTTCTAATTCTGATATATTTTAATATGTCCAAATTGAAAATATGTTTAAAAAAAACCCTATCTTTAAAAAGTGGGTTTTATGTTTAGCATCATAAAGTGTTTTCTCAAATAAGCGCTTTAGAAGCAGTCACTGAGATTATCTTCTAGTATTTTATGGGTTGTGTCTTTTACGACTTAAATTTTTTATTTACCAATTTGGTTTGGAGTAATGTGTGAGATAAGAATACTTTTAGCCAAGTGCACTGGCACATGCCTGTGATCCCAGTGGCTCAGGAAACTGAGGCAGGAGGATTGAAAGTTCAAAGCCAGCCTCAGCAAAAGCAAGGTGCTAAGCAACTCAGTGAGACCCTATCTCTAACTAAAATACAAAATAGGACTGGGGATGTGGCTCAGTGGTTGAGTGTCCCTGAGTTTGATCCTTTGTACCTGCCTCTCTCTCCAAAAATGATTACTTTTATTTTACACAGTTTGGTGGGACTGAATGTTTTGTTTGCTTCTTTAATTTCATTTGCTCCCCCCGCTTTTTTAAAAAAAATTCCTTTTTATTGTAAAGAAATGGGATGCATCTTGTTTCTCTGTTTGTACATGAAGTAGAGGCATACCATTTGTGTAATCATACATTTACCTAGGGTAATAGTTTTTGATTCATTCTGTTATTTTTTTCTCCCCGCCCCCCCTTATCCCTCTATAGAGTCCCTCCTTCCTCCATTCTTGCCCCCTTCACACCCCCTATATGTGTCATCATCTGCTTATCAATGAGATCATTCATCCTTTGGTTTTTTGAGATGGGCTTGTCTCACTTAGCATGATATTCTCCAACTGCATCCATTTGCCTGCAAAAGCCATAATTTTATTAAGCTTTATGGCTGAGTAATATTCCATGGTGTATATATATATATATATATATATATATATATATATATATATATGCCATAGTTTCTTTATCCATTCATCAATTGAGGGGCATCTAGGTTGGTTCCACAATCTGGCTATTGTGAATTGAGCAGCTATGAACATTGTTGTGGCTGTATCTCTGTAGTATGCTGATTTTAAGTCCTTTGGGTATAGGCCAGGGAGTGGGATAGCTGGGTCAAATGGAGGTTCCATTCCAAGTTTTCTGAGGAATCTCCACACTGCTTTCCAGAGTGGCTGCACTAATTTGCAACCCCACCAGCAATGTATGAGTGTACCTTTTTCCCCATATCCTCTCCAACACCTATTATTGCTTGTGTTCTTGATAATCGCCATTCTAATTAGGGTGAGAGGGAATCTTAGGGTAGTTTTGATTTGCATTTCTCTTATTACTAAAGATGTTGAACATTTTTTCGTATGTCTGTTGATTGCTTGTAGATCTTCTTCTGTGAAGTGTCTGTTCATATCCTTGGCCATTTGTTGATTGGGTTATTTGTATTCTTGGTGCAGAGTTTTTTGAGTTCTTTATATATTCTGGAAATTAGTGCTCTATCTGAAGTATGAGTGGCAAAGATTTTCTCCAACTCTGTAGGCTCTCTCTTTGCATTGCTGATAGTTTCCTTTGCTGAGAAAAAGCTATTTAGTTTGAATCTGTCCCAGTTATTGATTCTTGCTTTTATTTCTTGTGCTATGGGAGTCCTGTTAAGGAAGTCTGATCCTAAGCCAACAAGTTGAAGGTTTGGACCTACTTTTTCTTCTATAAGATGCAGAGACCCTGCGTCTGGGATAGATTCAAACTAAAAGGCTTTCTCTCAGCAAAGAAAACTATCAGTAATGTGAAGAGAGAGCCTATTTACAAAACATAATTAGAAGCTATTTTGAAAATCTATACTCCAACAAAACAGAAAACCTCGAAGACATCAACAAGTTTCTAGAGACATATGAATTACCTAAACTGAACGAGGAGGACATACACAACTTAAATAAATCGATTTCAAACAATGAAATAGAAGAGGTCATCAAAAGCCTACCAACAAAGAAAAGTCCGGGACCAGACGGGTTCTCAGCCGAGTTCTAAAAAACCTTTAAAGAAGAACTCATTCCAATACTTCTCAAAGTATTCCATAAAATAGAAGAGGAGGGAACCCTCCCAAACTCATTCTATGAAGCCAATATCACCCTGATACCTAAACCAGACAGAGACAGATCGAGGAAAGAAAATTTCAGACCAATATCCTTAATGAACATCGATGCAAAAATTCTCAACAAAATTTTAGCAAATCGCATACAAAAACATATTAAAAAGATAGTGCACCACGCTCAAGTGGGTTTTATCCCAGGGATGCAAGGTTGGTTCAACATCCGGAAATCAATAAATGTCATTTGCCATATCAACAGACTAAAAGTTAAGAATCACATGATTATTTCAATAGATGCAGAAAAAGCATTTGATAAAATACAGCATCTCTTCATGCTCAAAACACTAGAGAAAATTGGGGTAGTGGGAACATTCCTTAACATTGTAAAGGCCATCTACGCTAAGCCCATGGCCAATATCATTCTAAATGGTGAAAAACTGAAAGCATTCCCCCTAAAAACTGGAACAAGACAGGGATGCCCTCTTTCACCACTCCTATTCAATATTGTTCTTGAGACTCTAGCCAGAGCAATTAGACAAACCAAAGAAATTAAAGGGATACGAATTGGAAAAGAGGAACTCAAACTATCCCTGTTCACTAATGACATGATTATATGTTTAGAGGAACCTGGAAATTCCACCAGAAAACTCTTAGAACTCATAAGTGAATTCAGTAAAGTAGCAGGTTACAAGATCAATACTCATAAATCCAATGCATTTTTATACATAAGTGATGAATCTTCAGAAAGAGAAGTTAGGAAAACTACCCCATTCACAATAGCATCAAAAAAAAAATAAAATACTTGGGAATCAATCTCACAAAAGAGGTGAAAGACCTCTACAATGAGAACTACAGAACACTAAAGAAAGAAATTAAAGAAAACCTTAGAAGATGGAAAGATCTCCCATGTTCTTGGATAGGCAGAATTAGTATTGTCAAAATGGCCATACTACCTAAAGTGCTATACAGATTCAATGCAATTCCAATTAAAATCCCAATGGTGTACCTTACAGAAATAGAGCAAGCAATTATGAAATTCATCTGGAAGAATAAGAACCCCAGAATAGCTAAAGCAATCCTCAGTAGAAAGAGCGAATCAGGGGGTATCGCAATACCAGATCTTCAACTCTATTACAAAGCAATAGTAACAAAAACGGCATGGTATTGGTACCAAAATAGACAGGTAGATCAATGGTACAGAATAGAGGACATGGACACAAACCCAAATAAATACAATTTTCTCATACTAGACAAAGGGGCCAAAAATATGCAATGGAGAAAAGATAGCCTCTTCAACAAATGGTGCTGGGAAAACTGGAAATCCATATGCAACAGAATGAAACTAAATCCCTATCTCTCACCCTGCACAAAACTCAGCTCAAAATGGATCAAGGAATTCGGAATCAGACCAGAGACCCTGCATCTTATAGAAGAAAAAGTAGGTCCAAACCTTCAACTTGTTGGTTTAGGATCAGACTTTCTTAACAGGACTCCCATAGAACAAGAAATAAAAGCTAGAATCAATCACTGGGATAGATTCAAACTAAAAAGCTTTCTCTCAGCAAAGGAAACTATCAGTAATGTGAAGAAAGAGCCTACAGAGTGGGAGAATATCATAACTTCAGATAGAGCGCTAATTTCCAGAATCTATAAAGAACTCAAAAAACTCTACATCAAGAATACAAATAATCCAATCAACAAATGGGCTAAGGAAATGAACAGACACTTCACAGAAGAAGGTGTACAAGCAATCAACAGATATATGAAAAAATGTTCAACATCTCTAGTAATAAGAGAAATGCAAATCAAAACTACCCTAAGATTCCCTCTCACCCTAATTAGAATGGCGATTATCAAGAACACAAGCAATAATAGGTGTTGGAGAGGATATGGGGAAAAAGGTACACTCATACATTGCTGGTGGGGTTGCAAATTAGTGCAGCCACTCTGGAAAGCAGTGTGGAGATTCCTCAGAAAGCTTGGAAGGGAACCACTATTTGACCCAGCTATCCCACTCCTTGGCCTATACCCAAAGGACTTAAAATCAGCATACTACAGAGATACAGCCACATCAATGTTCATAGCTGCTCAATTCACTATAGCCAGATTGTGGAACCAACCTAGACCCTTCAGTTGATGAATGGATAAAGAAATTGTGGCATATATATACAATGGAATATTACTCTGCCATGAAGAATGATAAAATTATGGCATTTGCAGGCAAATGGATGAAATTGGAGGATATCATGCTAAGTGAGATAAGCCAATCTCAAAAAACTAAAGGACGAATGATCTCGCTGATAAGCGGATGAGGACATATAAGGAGGTGTAGGTGGGGTTAGTGTTAGGGTTAGTGTTAGGGTTAGGGTTAGGGATAAGGAGGGTGGTAAGAATGGAGGAAGGAAGGACTATATAGAGGGAAAAGAGGGGTGGGAGGGGTGGGGGAGAAGGGGAAAAAATAACAGAATAAATCAAACACCATTGCCCTATGTAAATTTATGATTTTTAATTAAAATAAATTAAAAAAATAATCATGTGATTCTTGACTTTAAGTCTATTGATATGGTGAATGACATTTATTGATTTCCGGATGCTGAACCAAACTTGCATCCCTGGGATAAAACCCACTTGATCGGGGTGCACTATCTTTTTAATATATTTTTGGATGCCATTTGCTAAGATTTTGTTGAGAATTTTTGCATCAATGTTCATTAAGGATATTGGTCTGAAATTTTCTTTCCTTGATGAGTCTCTGTCTGGTTTAGGTATCAGTGTGATATTGGCTTCATAGAATGAGTTTGGGAGCGTTCTCTCCTCTTCTATTTCATGATATACTTTGAGAAGTATTGGAATGAGCTCTTCTTTAAAGGTTTTGTAGAACTCGGCTGAGAACCCATTTGGTCCCAGACTTTTCTTTGTTGGTAGGCTTTTGATGACTTCTTCTATTTCATTACTTGAAATTGATCTATTTAAATTGTGTATGTCCTCCTCGTTCAGTTTAGGTAATTCATATGTCTCTAGAAACCTGTTGATGTCTTCGAGACTTTCTATTTTGTTGGAGTATAGATTTTCAAAATAGTTTCTAATTATGTTTTGTATTTCACTTGTGTCTGTTATTTCCTTGTTCATTCCAAATTTTAGTGATTTGGGTTTTCTCTCGTCTTCTCTTTGTTAGTGTGGCTAAGGGTTTATCAATTTTGTTTATTTTTTCAAAGAACCAACTATTTATTTTGTCAATTTTTTCCATTGTTTCTTTTGTTTCAATTTCATTGATTTCAGCTCTGATATTAACTATTTCCTGTCTTCTACTACTTTTGGTGTTGCTCTGTTCTTCTTTTTCTAGGGCTTTGAGCTGTAGTGATAGGTTGGTCATTTGTTGATTGTTTCTTCTTTTATTGACTGCGCTCCATGAAATAAACTTTCCTGTAAGAACTGCTTTCATAGTGTCCCAGAGATTTTGATATGTTGTTTCTTTGTTCTCATTTACCTCTAAGAATTTTTCAATTTCCTTACTGATATCTTCTGTTCTCCATTCACCATACAATAGCATATTATTTAATCTCCAGGTGTTGGAGTAGTTTCTGTTTTTTACTCTGTCATTTATTTCTAATTTCAATCCATTATGATCTGATAGAATACAAGGTATTATCTCTATCTTCTTGTATTTGCTAACAGTAGCTTTGTGGCATAATATATGGTCTATTTTAGAGAAGGATCCATATGCTGCTGAGAAGAAAGTGTATTCGCTCTTTGTTGGATGGTATATTCCACAAATGTCTGTGAAGTCTAAATTATTGATTGTGTTTTTGAGATCTATGGTTTCTTTTTTCAATTTTTGTTTGGAGGGTCTGTCCAGTGGTGAGAGAGGTTTGTTAAGATCACCTAGTATTATTGTGTTGTGATCTATTTGATTTCTGGCAATGTGAGGGATTTGTTTGACATATATGGATGAGCTACTGTTTGGGGCATAGATATTTATGATTGTTATGTCTTGCTGATTTATGTTTCCCTTAAGCAGTATGAAATGTCCTTCTTTATCCCTTCTGACTAACTTTGGCTTGAAGTCCACATATCTGATATGAGGATGGCTACTCCAGCTTTTTTGCTATGTCCATGTGCATGGTGTGTTTTCCCCCATCCTTTCACCTTTAGTCTGTGGGTATCTCTTTCTATGAGATGAGTCTCTTGCAGGCAGCAAATTGTTGGATCTTTCTTTTTAATCCAATCTGCCAGTCTATGTCTTTTGATTGATGAGTTTAGGCCATTAACATTCAGGGTTATTATTGAGATATGATTTGTATTCCCGGTCATTTGGCTCATTTTTTTTTTTTTTTTGACACAACTTGGCTCCTCCTTTATTTGACAATTCCTTTAGGATAATTCCTCCCTTTGCTGATTTACATCATTGTTTTTCATCTCTTCCTCATGGAATATTTTGCTGAGAATGTTCTGTAATGCCAGCTTTCTTTTTGTAAATTCTTCGAGCTTTTGTTTATCATGGAAGGATTTTATTTTGTTGTCAAATCTGAAGGTAAGTTTTGCTGGGTATAAGATTCATGGTTGGCATCCATTTTCTTTCAGGGCTTGAAAAATGTTGTTCTAGGCCCTTCTAGCTTTTAGGGTCTGGATTGAAAAATCTGCTGATATCTGTATTGGTTTCCCCCGAATGTAATTTGATTCTTTTCTCTCACGGCCTTTAAAATTCTGTCTTTATTTTGTATGTTAGGTATTTTCATTATAAGGTGCCTTGGTGTGGGTCTGTTGTAATTTTGTGTATTTGGAGTCCTATAAGCCTCTTTTATTTGATTTTCCATTTCATTCTTCAGATTTGGGAAATTTTCTGATATTATTTCATTGAATAGATTGTTCATTCCTTTAGTTTGTTTCTCTAAGCCTTCCTAAATCCTGATAATTCTTAAATTTGGCCTTTTCATGATATCCCATAATTCTTGTAGGTTCTGTTCATGATTTCTTACTGTCTTCTCTCTTTTGTACTTTGTTTTCAAGATTAAATATTTTTGTCTTCAGTGTCTGAGGTTCTGTCTTCCAGGTGTTCTATCCTATTGGTTATGCTTTCTATGGAGTTTTTAATTTGGTTTATTGTTTCCTTCATTTCAGGGATTTCCGTTTGTTTTTTTTTTTCAATATCTCTAACTCTTTATTGAAATGATCTTTTGCTTCCTGTATTTGCTCTTTTAACTGTTGACTGGTGCGATCATTCAATGCCTGCATTTGCTCTTTCATCTCCTCATTTGCATCCCTTATCGCTTTGATTATGTACATTCTGAACTTCCTTTCTGACATTTTTTCTGCCATGCTGTTACTGGATTTTATTGCTATACCATCTAGGTTTGTTTGGGACATTTTCTTCCCTTGTTTTCTCATATTGTTCAGGTATCTACCCCTCTAATAGTGAAACTCTGGGATATTGCAGATTTCCTCTATTGACTAATATTGTTTCTGTAGATTTCCAATAACTCTCCTCTTAGCCTTCAGTAGCCTGAAGTCTTGGAGGAACTTGATTATGTGGTGCTCCACTAGGAAGCTGGCCTTCTAGGGGTGGTGGCCTTCAGGTGGGGTATATTACTCGGTGGCTCTGAGTTGGTCCTGAGTCTCTCAATACCTCCTCTTCTTGGCCCCTGGGTCTTGTCAAAGATCCTGTAGCCTCCTGTAGGGGTCTCAGGAAGGGAGTTGCCCTTCCAGTGATGATGGCCACGCCCTCAGGAGTAATTCAAAATGCCTGCACCAGCCTATAAAGATGCCTCTGGCTAGCTCCGTTGTGGCGACAAACCTCAGTGTGGTGGTGGGGGGGGGGGGTTGCTCTGTGATGGCATCTGTCTTTGGCCTAGTGGTTGGGCGGGTTTGCTACCCGCCGCCCAGCTCCACAAGGCAGGCAGGTTGGGTGCCTGCCGGCTACCTCCTTGATGCAAGCGGCCTGACTCGCCCGCTCACTCGCTTCTTGACTGCGACCAACCAGTGATGGCCCTACCTAGGTGCAGGGGTCAGGCAGGGTCACTCAGTTATGATGTCTGTCTTTGGCCTGCTGGCTGGGCGGGTTAGCTGCCCACCGTCTACCTCTGCGGTTTAGGCTGCTTGGCTCACCTGCCAGCTCACTCCGCAACTGCCCCCCCCCCCCCCCCGCTTTTTTTTAAATAGAAAGAGCCCTTGATTTTCATCTAGGTACTCACACCCTCTTGTTTTCTGGTTATGTTTTTTGGGTAGTACTACACAATTATGAACTTAAAACACTTTAATTTATCTTTGGCCAAGAAATAACTGGAGCAGAAGCCATAGCCCTTTTTGGTGGTTTAATAGAAAATGTAAAGAATGAGAGTCTGCTGAGACATAAACAAGCAGCTCTGTGCTAGCCACTCCATCCTGTTAAACAGATAGGATAGAGCTTGGGAGTAATCAACATGGGGCAACATGTTACCATGAAGTGAAAGGTAAAGGCATTTGTTTATGATTGCCTTACATCAAAAAAGTGGAGTCTCTATGTCAGTTTCCAGAAGGGAAGAAGGTTTAGACTGGAACAAGAAAAGCACTGTAGGTATTTGAAGCAGAGGATTTAATACAAGGCCTCAGGTGATTAGGTGATCAAGGGCAGAAGGAGGGTGAGTCAGGGGTCTACCACTAGCTTCTAGGTGCACCTCTGTTTCCCAGGGTCTGGAACATGCAGAGCTTCTATTTCTCTCATGGGACTTGCTCCAGAATAGGTGGAATGTCTGGAAACAGAAGTCATTGCGGACACTCATATTTGGGAGCCTGGCCTGTGCCTTCCGCTGTGACCAGAGAAAGAAGAAAAATGATCTCTTTCTTCTGCTACCTTTCGAATAGCAAGTGAATTTATCTGTAAGATCCAGGGTAGCAATGCATCCAGGACTGAGCTGACTGGAGCATTAGAGAAAGAAAATACTTATTGGGCTTGCTGCTCTGAAATATAAAGGAGAGAGAAGAATTTATGAAGCAGAATAGGGGTCAATAGACAAATCCAATAGAGAAGGTGAAGAACTTTCCTATGATATTCAAATGTTAATTTTAAAAAATTCAAAGGATTTATACTGGAAACTTTGAGAATAGAATGTGTTTATTACAAGAAAATATATTTGTAAGACTATCGAGGATGAAAGTAATTTGAAGTTGTTAATCAGGTTTGTCACAGAGGACTGGATTCACCCACCATTTGAGAATTAACTTGCTCTGACATCCTCTGATCTCACAGGCTTGCCAACTGATAGGTCAACCAGCCTGAGGGCTGCCAGCGGCTGCAGAGTAGGCTGGGTGACCAGAGACCCTAGCCCAAGGCTTCAATTCCTTGTTCACCCCACCACACCATACAAGCACAACTATCCTTTTCTTAGTGTGTTATGGGAAGAACTGCAAAACATTGAATTTTAGTAAAATAATCTGTCATTTTAATGCCAATAATATTCCAAAGTGTGAAGGTTCTAAAGTGAATTAACGTACAAGTCCTGTAAGAAGAGACTTTTCTAGGGAACTCACTCTTTGCCTTTTGTACTTGTTGTAGCCATAGAAGGCTGTAAATCACAGGATTTAATATTAATATTCCAGAGGATAATGTTAGGTAAATAACAGAGCAGGCTGATAGGAATTCCCTGGTTTCCAGAAAAGTTAAAGCCTTGATTAATTAATTCTTTGTCTGCAGCTCCTCCTCCTTTTCTTTGCTTTAATAGCAGAGTGAGATAATGATTATAATCTGAGAGATAAACCTGCCTCTACTGAGAGCTGTATTTTGGGCAACTCTGTGGATTGGGCAAATGTATTAAGTGAATTAAATAAATTCAATCTCAGAAGACTCTGATCTTAAAAATAATTTCCTACTTAAAAAGGATAATTTCCAAGTGGAAAATAAAAATCCTCTACTGAGTTGTAAAACTTTCATTTAAAATATGTTCATTATATTTGAGAATTACTATGCACCAGGACACCTCTTGGTGCTTGAGAATATCAGTAAACAAAATAGATAAAGATCCTTTCCCTTGAGAAGCTTATGTTCTAGTGGGGAAAGACAGATACCAAACAATACTTACAGTGAATAGGTAAATTATACAGGATATTATAAGGTGAAAAGGGGTACAAAAAGAAAAACTAGAGTGTGGAAAAGGAGATCAGGTGGGTGGGGGAAGCCAGGGTAGGCGGTCATACTGAACAGGAAGTCTCAAGGAGAACTGCATGCAGGAGGTCAAGGAGTGAACTGCACAGTCCAGGCAGAGAACAGCAAGGGCTGGAAGGAAGAAACCAGTCTAGTGTGTTTGAAGAAAAGTCAGAAGATCAAAGTTCCTGGAGCACAGAGCAACAGAAGAGCAGTAGGAGATAAAATTGAGAGGGCAGCCTACATCCCCTGACTCTTCCATGAATGGGATTAAAAATTGGGTACCTTTGCTTCAACTCAAGACCACTCAGAAGGACCCATTGTTAACTGGTATTATTTTGGATGTGAGGCATCCCCCAAAAGCTCACGTGTGAGACAATGCAGGAAGGTTCAGAGGAGAAATAATTGGGTCATAGGCTTAACCTAATGAGTGAATTAATCCCCAATGGGATTAACTGAGTGGTAACTGGGGTGTGGCTGGAGGAGGTTGTTCATTGGGGGCGTGGCTATGGGGTATATATTTTGTATCTGGAGAGTGGAGTCTCTCTCTCTCTCTCTTCTGATCATCATGTGAGTTACTTCCCTCTGCCACACTCTTCCACCATGGTGTTTTGCCTCATCTCGAGTCCTGAGGAATGGAGCCTACTGTCTATGAATTGAGACCTCTGAAACTGTGAGCTCCCAAATAAACTTTTCCTCCTTTAAAATTGTTCTGGTCAGGTCCTTTCATCACAACAGTGAAAAAGCTGACTAAAATAACTGTATTGCTGTTCACTGTTCCTTCTGCCCAGTTCCGCTTTGTTTGCCCACTTAAAGATGCTGCTCCTTTCATTCTGTTGTAAACTCTCTCCAAATAGACTTTCAACCCTCCACTCCATTGTAGGAACTTTACAGACATAGCATCTGTATAGTCAACCAATCCAGAAGCATTGAGTGTGTAATATATGCACAATAGAATTGATCTATGAAGGGCAATGTTATGCACAAATCATTTAATTGAATCAAATCTACTTTTCCCCGTGATTAGTCAATAGGAAAAGATCTGATCAATCTGCTTGTCTTTTCTATTCCTATTTTTTTCAGAACAAAAACAGTAATAAGCACTAACTTATTACTGTTTAAATTAATAATACATATGTAGGTAAATGAGTTTATATGTTGATTATTATGTAGTAGTAAAAAATTTCTGCCTTTTTCTTTCATAGTTGACAAAATTATTGTAATAATTGGGAACAAATGAATATTAATTTTAGCAAGCAAATATAAAAATTTTTCATCAATCTTTTTGGGAAAATTATTTTCCGATTCAGCAAGGGAGTTGATGTAAATCTTAACATATGCACCCTTAAACCTTTACTGGTTCCAAGTAACTCTGTGTGCTGATTCAGATGTTCTTACCCTCTCTTAACACCACTGATGCCTTCATTCATCAGGGGCCAAATTCCGTATATGATGCCAAGACAGATTCACCTCATGATGGTGGTTTAGTTTCACCTAGTGTGTGAAAATCCAATTTTTGCCAGGACTTGCTCACTTGCTTTGCTTTCCTAACAGCATTTCTCTACTGTTCTTCACCAAGCTGCATGCTCATCATCTGTATTTGTCCCTGAGCTGGATGTTTCCCTCAGCTGTTACCTCAGTTGCACTACTTTCAGAGTTTGAGAAGTGCTTGCCTTATGAGCATTCACTTTGTGCATGGGGCACAGGCTCCCGGCAGAGAGAGAAGTGGGGCTGCAGTCAGACATGTTTTCCCCCCGAAACCTTGACGATAGCCTGTAACCACTGCAAGAAGGGAAGACTTGCTAATTTTGCTAACAGAGATGTATATTGTTCTTATTTTGGACAATATAGCAACCCTGCTTATGAAACTTGATGAGAGGAGACTTCCTTTCAGAAAAGAAACACCAAAAGGACAAACACTTGCTTCTTCAGACTCCTTTGCAACAGGGTCTTGGGCATGTGACTGGAACTCAATCAGGTGTACCTACCATAGACTTTGAATTAGGATCCTGGACAATGGAGAATTCTTTCTGGCAGCTCACTGGAGGCAACAAACCCCTATTCCTCAGAGTTGGTGTCTAGGGCTAGCGGTGTTGATGCTGACAACTCCAGTATCTGGCATTTGGTGATGGAACAGGGATTCCCAAGACCAATTTCAGTGTGCGATTTTAGCTCTGGATGCAGAGCTGCTTTCTGTCCCTGTGCACCTAGTTCTTAAGCCTTCCACATTTTATATTGAGCTCCAGTGGCATCTCAATAAATTATTTTATTTATTGATTTTTTTTTTTGCCAAACTACTCAAGGTCACTTTCTTGTGCTGTATAGCCAGTTCCTCAGAGAGTTTGAACTCAGTGGGATGCTAGCAATAAGTCCTTTTATTTTATTTCTCTATATTATTTTCAGGCATGCTCTAATGTAGAGTTTTCTATCCCCTCACATCATCCTGGGAAGCTCCTGCAGCATTCCAGGTACTTTCAGACTTTAAACAATCAAGGCTTTGACCAATGTTGCAAATGGCCCCACAGTGGGGAATTGTGTGTACTTTGCTTCTCTCCTCCTCGGTTTTCCTTCTCTTTCTTCATCTCTTGGGTCCATCTTTCTGCCTCTGAACACAGTGTTGAGGTGCTGGAGGAGGAACGAGGGGAGAGACTGACACCTCCTGCTTGGCCACTGCTGCTGTAGGCCACAGTGGGGATCAATCCTGCCTGTGGCATATGTCTAGACACTGTCAAGGGCAGTGCATGGGTGGGCTCTTCAGAAGACCCTGGGGCCTAGTTGCACAGGCCTTTGATGTGGGCGACACCACAGCCTGGGTTCTGCATTCTGCTCTGTCAGCTCCTGCTTCTCTACTAGTAGCAACAAGATTAGACAGGGAAACAATAAGATTGCTTAAACCTGGATCCCTCCAGTGGCATCCATGTGGCCCTAGGAACATTTAAGCTCTTCCTCTTTAAACAGTGGGAACAGAAACTTCCCATTGTTGTCTCTTTGAAATTCTTCTCCTGTTCAAATGAGAGAGATCTGCCTGCTTTATGTACTAAATAGAAGGCTGACTAGGGGTGAAGGTGCCAGCTTTCACCTCTTCCTAGCACTCTTCACCTGATTGTTTCTCTTGCTTCCCCTCCATCCTTACCCTTTACAGAGAGGGAAGAAATACTGTCCTTGCCTCTCATATTGGGAAGGAAAATGTGACCAGTTGGGCAATGAGTTCTCATGGCTGAAATTCTGACAACTCTTCTAGAATTTCAGTTTCTTTTTTTTTTTTTTTTTCCTCTGGGAGTAAAATAATAGGGTTGGGTTTTGTGGGAATAGGTGGCAGTGGTTGCTGGTGCTCTCAGAGCTGGTTTTCTGATGCCTTTTATTAAGTCCTGTAAAGTTTGGATCCACTCTTTAGAATAGGGTCACTGACCCCACCCCCTTGGCTCTGACGGTAGCCCCTGGAAAATCCCAATCATCACCATTACACCAGTGATAAGAGCCCTGACTGAGTCACAGTGCTGTGTCCAGTATAGTCTACTGATGGCTGAGCATCCATTGCCTCTTTTCAATGGCAGCCTAATTACTTTGGGCATATTTCATCTCGCTTTCCTGTGCTCTTGGAGGAATCATCTCTCAGGTACCTTCCCACTATGGAAGTTTGAAGGGTCAAATTCTTTCCGTTTTCCCAGGAGAGCCAGGAAGGAAGGTGAAACATAACTTCAGCCAAGTGGATGCTTCCTCCTGTGACTTTGATCTCGAGAGCATGATGTGAGGATCAAGGAAAGAAATGGTTCAAGTTCATTAATCTTTGAGGGGGCAGGCTGCCTAGGCTGCTCTGCTCTGAGACCATGGACCATGGATTTGATTCTTCCCTCCCAGTGTCCTAGAGGGGTTCTTGCTCATTTTCAACTTTGATTCCACAGCAGCCTATTCTTCTGGAATCCCTCAATAACTTTCCCCAGTTCTGTTTTTATTAGGTTAATCACAGTTGACCTCTGTTACTTGAAAACAAGGGCCCTGACACGGGAAGCATTCATATTGCAGATGAAATATGAATTCTGTGGCTTCAGAATTTTTTTCCTGATATGTATGTCATTGTCACAGTCACCTTCAATCATCTCCTGTGAACTTTGTTTCATTTACACAGGAGTCCTCATCATGCAGAATGATTACATTTATTTATTCCAAATCTTAAGAGATTTTTAAATTGTGTCAAATGTTGCAATTAAAAAATATAAAAAAGATATTCTTCCTTTACCTCTATCATTTTTGTTCTTGGTATATGATACCAATCTACAGGAAGTCTACTTTTACAAGAACATTCCAGAGAGGCATGTTGTCAACCTCAGCGCTGCTCCAAGCATGGTGTCACACCAGGAAATACACCAGCAGTGCTTTTACAATCTGACAATACACATACATTTCAAAGTCATAAAAGTAATTTAGCATTTATATAAATTTAAATAGAACTTTGCTACTCAAGGTGCTGTCCCAGAAAGAGAAACTTTCACCTCAGAGTTTGATAACTGCAAGCCCCACGCCAGATTGTGAATCAGAATCTCATGTTTAACAAATTCCCTAGCTGATTAATGTGCACATGGACACTCAAGAAGCACTGGTACAGAAACCATCAGAGAACATTGTGTATAGTAAGTGTTGTTTCATGAAACTTGCTTTAATCATATACATATGATATGAATTTGGTCATGATGATAGATAAATTCTCACTGTGGATCACATTTAAAAAATTAAAAAAGAAAACACCAAACTAGGGAATGAATGCATATGGAGTCCCTTTGTTGCCTGCCATTCTTCATAAGACTACCAGGGTACCTTTTATCTGTCGAGATGTACTACATAAAGGAGAAAGAAAATTACCCACAGCTTCTGTTACAGGGTCAAGTGCCACAAATATTATTTCCTTATCCTTTGCCCTCTCCTCCCTTTTTTTAATCCAATACCTTTAAAAGAGAGTGGTTTTATTTGATTGTTTGGTTTTGGTTTTTTATTTTTGGTGGTACTGGGGATTGAACAAGCACTTTATCACTGAGATACATCCCCAAGAGTGTGATCTGTTTAAAAAGCTGGACAACCATTATCCTTGAGAAGGGAATGTTAAGAAAATCTAGAAGAGGAAGGAGGGGGTCAGAACTCTACTTTTCCAATTCTCCCCATCTGTGATTAAAGATATGGCCTGGGCCAGTCTTGCCTGCATTTGTATCGTGAGGAGAGATGAAGCTGCGTTTACCCAAGAGCTCCTAACTCTCCTGAGCAAAGATTCTCTCTAAGAAAAATCAAACTCTACAAAGTAGATTTTCAATTTCCACAGGGAAAAATATATAGACATAGCACACGGGTGAACCATGGTGGGCAATCAGAAGACCAGAATAGATCAAGGTAGTTCTGGGGAAGTGAAGTGGTGGAGACAGCCTAACCTTTAAAATCAGCTGGGATCAGGCCTGCCTCTGCCTCTTACTAGCTTTGTGAATAGGGATAAATTAATTGATCTCCCTGAGCCTTTGATTTCTTATCTCTGAAAAACAAATAAGGATACATACCTCTTGTCTTTATTAGGATTGAAAGAAGTAAAAAAAAAAGTTAACCATCAGTCATATTTATAAGCTTAACATTCTGCAATGGCCTCTCCTATTTTTATTTATTTGTGTTTTAAAATTTGGTTTGCTAAAATTTTATTCAGGATTTTTGTGTCTATGTTTAGGAAGAATATTGGTTGGTATTTTTATTTTCTTTACTTGGGTAGAAGTTCATCCATTTTTTTTTTCACCTGTTCAAAATATCAGTCTTTAGTTTCAAAAAAGGCATAATGTACATTGACCAAGCAGACTTTAATACAATTACTAATCAATTCAAGAAAGGTTACCAATTAATTCAACCAATGCAAAAAAGAGAGAAATAATAAAATAATTTTAATATATGCAGAACAACATTTGACAAAATTTGAAAGTTATTCATGGTAAAATAAGCAACTTTTAATGAAATGAAATAGTCAATAAAAGGTGTTTATGAAACATACAACATACTAATGATAAGAGACTGCTTTTGACCTAAGATGAATAGCAGTGCTAAGATAGTAACTCTTACCATGCTCTTACAGTGCTCTTGTGCAGCACTATACTGAGTATCCTAACCACTGCAGTAAGGCAAGGAAAATAAATAAAATAAGTAAAACTGGCTGGGCATGGTAAAGCATACCTGTTTTCCCAGTTACTGAGGAGGCTGAGGCAGGAGGATCGCAAATAAATTAGAGTAATTTAGTGATATGCTGTCTCAAAATAAATTTTAAAAAGGGGCTGGGAATGTAGCTCAGTGGTAGAATGTTCATGTAGCATACATGAGGCCCTGGTTCAACCAGGGCAGTGCAGGTAGGTAAGACTATTTATTTACATGTGGAAAATCCTAAGAATTCTTTAAAAACTACTGGAACTAAGTAAATTTAGCTAAGTTTAGTTATACTTTGCTAAGTATGACTACTATATAAAAATCCATGGTATTTCTCTATACTAGCATTGCAAAATTGGAAACTAAGATTAAAAAATAATTCCAATTACAGTAGCATCAAATATAAAACAATGGTATAACTTTCAAGTATTTGCAAAATTGCTAAGCTAGAATTTATAAAATATTGCTGAGGTAAGTTAAAGAATATATAAATTAGTGGAGGTACATAGCATGTTAATGGATTGAAGGAGTCAATATTGTTCACATGTCACTGCTCCTTAAATTGGTCAGTAGGAAAAAAAAAGTAAGCAAACTAACAGAAGGAAAATAAAATTGTCAGTTGATCCAAAAGCACTCCCAATTTCAAAAGTGAGTTTTTTAAAACATTGGCAAATTAATTCTGAAAATCATATGGAAGACATAAGTCAAACCAAGGTAACGACAGAGTAGAAAAGCTAAACAAATTTTGGAAAAAAGAGGAGCAAAGTCAGAAGACTTATTTACATCAAAGTTGGAGTTTTATTATAACAATCAAGACAATAGGGTATTTGTACAAGAATATAGATATATATCAAATGAAAGGAATAGTAGGACCAGAAATAAACACACGTATGGTCAATTGATTTTTACTAAAGGTACCAAAGTCATTCAATGGGAAAAAAATAATCTTATCAACAAATAGTGCTGAAACAACTGCATATGCATATTAACAATAATGAACCTCTGCCTTTACCTCGTATCATGCAAAAAAATTGACTCCAAAATCATCATAGACTTATATGCATCAGTTCATGACCTTGTGGTAAGCAAAGATTATTCAGATAACAAAACAAGCACAGCCACAAAAGAGAAAAATTAATAAATTGGATTTTATCAAAACACAAAACTACTGTTTGAAAGACAACTTTAAGAAAGACACTGTATAAGATACATGCATCATATATCACATATCATATATAAATATACTATCACATATCTCATATATATATATATATATACACACACACACACACATACATATATATATGTACTCTGACAAAGACCTGGTATTTAAACTAAAGAATTCCACAATTTGGACACTTTATTGAAGAACAAATGGCACTAAGGCACATGAAATGGTAGTAAACATATTTTGATGCTCTCCATTATTACCATTAAGGAAATGCAGATTTAAACTACAATGAGATATCTGTACATAGTCAAGAGAATAACTAAATAAAAAGAGCAAATACCAAGTTTTTGCTGAGGATGTGGAACAACTCTCATGCATTGCTGGTGGGAATGTCAATTGATAACAACCACTTTGGAAAACTGTTCAACAGTCTATTCTACAGTTAAATACTTGTGTATGAACTATTGATTCCACTCCTATGAGAGAAGAGAAACAACATCATATATCCACAGAAGAACTTGTATAAGAATGTTCCTTGCAGCTTTATTCATAATAACCCTACAGTGGAAACAACCCCAATGTCCATCAACATTTGGTAAATGTGCAAATTATGTATACCCATACAATGGAGTACAACTCAGCAATAAAAAGGATCGAACACTGGATACAAGCAAAACAACAGTATGAATTTCAAGAAAATGCTGAATGAAGGGATATGCATTACATTATTTTATTCATATGAAATGCTAGAAAAGACAAATGTGAAGTTATAAAAACAACTCAGTGGACCTAAGGTGGGGTGTGGTGGAGGACTGACTTCAAAGAGTGCCTTAGGGGGAGATAGAATTGTTCATTATCTTGATTGGGGTACTGGTCACAGGTGTGTACATTGTTTGAAACTCATCAGAGGATGCACTTAATATAAGGGCAATATATTGAATGTAAATTCTGTTGCAATAAAGTCAATTAAAACATTCAAAGGAAAGCAGAGAACAAATTTCATAAAGCATAAAGCGGGATGACTTTGGGTAATAAGTGGTATGAACTACTTGCAGATATCCTTAGAAAACAGCCATATGGATCAATCAGCCCTAGGTTTATCTCTTTGGATTTCTGATCAACTTTCAGGTTTCAGGCAGAGAGGGCTTGAGGTGCCTAGTTTAAGTGAGGTGCCCACTTCTGAGCAGGGCAAAATCTGACCATCCTAAATGCCTTCCCACCTGGACTGTACTGTGTGGCAGATGTGGTATCCCAAAGACAAATGGAGGTACTGTTACCAGAGAACCGGCAATGACGTCTCCTAAACCAACCACCTCACCGCCAGAAACGGTTTTCCCCAGTGTTTCCAGGGGAGAGCCAGGAGGATACGAATAGGCTTCAAACATGTTCATTTTTGTTAAAACGATGAATATGCTCATTCATTCCTGATATGCATTCAAACGTAATTTGGAGTGCGGACTCTTTTCCAGGAGCGGTTACTGAGTAGGGACACATATGTACTTGAGGTCTTTCTATAAAGAAAGAGAGAGGAAGAGCCTGGGAGGAGAGGATTATTTGGTATAAATATGGGGCCCAAGCCAGTTTGGGGTTTTGTTTGGGGGTGTGTATAATTAGCATAAGAAATAATAAGAAAGAATTTTCTAGCAGTTAGGCTTGTATCTTTCTGGGTCATCTAGACTCGAAGAAATTCGTTAGTCTGGAAGCAGATTCCTGTCCAACCCACTGAGTAAATAAAGCGTATGCACGGTGTGAACATTCCGTCACTGGGTCTCCCGGGGCCTCCTCGCCGAGTCGGCAGAGGGAGCCATTCCCCAAGAAATCAACGCGCGAGGCCTCGCAGTGGGCCTGGGGGATTTTCTGGTGCGTCCCAGGAGTAGTCTTCCCCGCCCGCCTCCGTAAAGCGGGCGCTCTCCTCCTCCGCCCTCCATCTCCACCTCCCTGACCTAGGTTCACAACCACTTTGCTGCTGCGCACGGTGGCACCGCGTGGCCACCCACCCCATCTCAGTCTCTTACTTGAGCTTCCTCCCTGACACTATTGGGGACGCGCCTGTCCATTCCAGTTGACCGCTCGGGCACTGGCCCTGTCCCCCAAATCCTTGGAGAGTGTATAGAACACCTCCCCGAGACTTTGACGAGGGGTTCGCACTGAAAGTGGGTCAGGACGAAGACCAGAACCACACTCCGCCACCAGTTCGTTCAACCCTTGCGGCGACCCCAAGGTTTGCCAACTTTGTGACCCGGCCATTGGCGGGGTCACCCCAAGCTGTGGAAGCTGTTCAGGGAGGGGCGACCTGCGATCCGGGTGAAGAAGTTCAGCCAGAAGAATTCTGTCGATTGCAATAGGGACCGAGAGCGGCGCCAAAAGACACCCCCTGAGCGGCCAGTGCCCCGGCGGCAGCAGCTGCAGCAGCCGCAACTGCTCGCATCCCGGTCCCGGCTCGGGTTACTCCCCTCCTCCTCCAGCATCTCGGGCCAGACAGGGAAGACCTTATTCAAGTTTGTAGCGAGTACTTTCTGCGGTGAGCAATACCGGGTCTGGAAACGCTTTGCGACCTACCTCTTTCCCGCGTCTCCACCTCTGCTCCTAAGGGAAGACTCCCAAGCATTGCTTTCTTCTGGGACGTTGCTTGGAGGTTAACTGCGCTGTT
This sequence comes from Sciurus vulgaris, assembly GCF_902686455.1. NCBI lineage: Eukaryota > Metazoa > Chordata > Mammalia > Rodentia > Sciuridae > Sciurus > Sciurus vulgaris. The sequence continues at coordinate 57,423,633 of NC_136466.1, forward strand.
TGGAACAGATTTTCTATCTTGGCTGGCGTTGAGCGAAGACCGGGGAAAAGGTTGCGCTGAGAATCTCAAGATCTCGGACCTGGGTAAGAGTTAGGCAAACTCAACTCTGGAGGCCTTTGGACTTGGCGGGACGCTGGGAGGCTTCTTATGGGCAGAAAGCACCTATCTCTCAGCCAGGGTACCCTGGTGCAGTGTGAAAAGGGGTTAGTTGGACTCAGTCTGGGTTGTTTATGTGTGTCTCACCGATTTGTTGTAATGGTATGCATTTGATTTTATTACTTGGGACAGTGCAGGGAGTTCTTGGAGTATTTTTCCTGGGAAGACATCTCCATTATGCATTTTACTTTGCATACTCTGCCTTTATATTGCCTAGCTTGTATTTGTGCCATGTTGACCTGTGACATAACTGGATGTAGGGAGACTGGGGGGAGGAGGTGGAATCCTGTAATGAAAAGAGGTTTCAACTGGGCCCTTCTTTTTAGATCTGCTTCACTTCTCTGGGATCTTGACTTGTTTTCTAAACTTTTCTTTCTTTAGTACTTGATATTCAGGTTGTGCAGTTAACTCATCAGACTTGCAGGATGCTCCCTGTTCCTGCGTTCTCAGCATTCTTTGGGGTGTCAGGGTTCCAGGCTGGGTAACTTATACCAGGGGGTCCTTGTCGGAATGCTTGGCTCCTCAGGGAGTGCTGGAAGGACAGTTCTTCAAGTCATAGTTACTTTTTGAAAACATTTATCCTGTGTTGGTCTTTTTCTTTTAAATTCCTTTGATCTAGGACTCTAATCCCTGATTTAGGAAGCTATTTTATCTATTTTCTTTCTGGAAATATTTTTCTTAATGACATCATGGAGTAAATGAAATATGGTGATATTTGCTGCTTCTTTTGAAAGTGTCTTCATATTGAAGATCCACATTCTTTTTTAAAAAATATTTTTTAGTTGTAGATGGACACAATTTTATTTTTATGTAGTGCTGAGGATCGAACCCAGTGTCCTGCACGTGTGAGACAAGCGCTGTACCATTGAGCCCCGGCCCCGACCCCAGCCCAAGATCCACATTCTTTAAGGGGGAGTCAAAGTTTGGGATTTTATTAGCTTAAAATGGTCATTATTGCTGTTTTTTATTTTTTTTTATTTTTTTTTTTTTTAGTTGTAGATGAACACAGTACTTTTATTTATTTTTTTATGTGGTGCTGAGGATTGAACCAAGTGCCTCACTGTGCTAGGGAAGCGCTCTATCACTGAGTCACAACCCCAGCCCTCATTATTGCTGTTCTTAGGCAGTGATAACCATGCTGGGCCAATGCAGATAATGACAGCCCTTCTTGGTTCTTCTTGCCTTATTTTGCTGTATCCTGGCTCTCACTTTATGAATAGTCTTCCCAAGTTAAAAAATCACTTAATTCCTTATGGATGAAAAGACCAGGGCCAAATTTCATTATCCAGAAATGCCATCTTCCTGACGTGAGTGCTCCAAGGGCTCAGCTTGCAGGCTGATTTTTGTTTTCCCACAGAGAGGTCATAGAGTTTGGTTGGTAAACTCTCCACTCTGCCACTTTCCAAGTGTGTGGTTTTGTGTTACTTAACTTCTCTAGGCACATCTATAAAATAATAATAATAATAGCAGTGCTTACTCCAGAGGGTTGTTGCAGGGATTTTTTTGTGGGGGCATATTCTGGGATTGAACCAAGGGCATTTGACCACTTGAGCCACTTCCCCAGCCCTATTTTGTATTTTCTTTAGAGATAGGGTCTCACTGAGTTGCTTAGCACCTTGCTTTTGCTAAGGCTGGCTTTGAACTCAAGATCCTCCTGCCTCAGCCTCCCAGGAGGCTGGGATTACAGTCCTGCGCCACTGCTCCCAGCATGTGGCAAGGATTAAATGAGTTAATGTACACAAAGCCCTGACAAGCTGGACATGTAGTAGGCAAATACTAGCTATTATTTTAGTTTTGAGCTAGCACTAACTGTTGGTGTATTGCTATCACATAACTTTATGAGCCATCAGTAAGTGTTAGTTATTATTTCTATTTGGATGGACTTTAAAGACTGCTCCTTTGTGAGCTTCACTATCACCAAGGATATGATGGACACCAAAGGGTACTTGGAACAGGTGAGGAGGTGGGAAATCTACACTCAGTTCACATCCTGAACTGTTCCTTAGAAATGCTTTGCATTAATATACTTCCTTTAACCTATTTTTTAGAGGTCAGCCATTCATTTGATAGGTATTTATTAAGCATTTATTATATTCCAAGCACTGTTCTAGATTTTGTATTATTTAAGTTCTTTGGTTGATTTTAAAAATAGATGCACATAAATATTTGCCTTAATGACTATCTCCACCTCATTTCAAGTACGTTAGGTCTTCCTTTATGTGATGCTAGCACTCTTTAAGTTAAATCTCAGTTACTTCTTAGCAATGATGATTTGAAAAGCTTTTACTTTTATTTATTTCTTGGTACTGAGAATTGAACCCAGGAGTACTAAGTCCCCAGCCCTTGTTATTTTTTATTTTGAGAGAGGGTCTCACTTAGTTTCTAAGGCTGACCTTGTGATTCTCCTGTCTCTATCTCCCAATGCATTTGGTTTACAGGTATGGGCCACAGTGCCTGGCTCAATAGCTTTTAAAATACACATGAAAGTAATCTTGTTGAAGAACTGAATAAAATATTCGGTATGACTGTAAACCATGTTGCTTCTCCATTTAGACACAGGTTTCCTCATGTGTAAACTTGTGTCAGGAGGTAGGGAAAGAGTAGAATAATCTCCAGTGTTCCTTCTTACTCTCAAATCTTAAATTGGTTGCCTTACCTCTTTGGTAGCTGTTTTTGGCCCCTCCCCCATTTTTTTAAAAACATCTTAGTTACATAAATTATGAAACTTCCATCTTGGCACATTAATCATTGTGAGTAATGACAGTGGTAATTAATAAAAAATGGAAAGCATTTAGCTTTTCTTGTATTTCACAGCTACGTTCAGACATTGATGTGTATCAGAAACATGGGGATGAGAAGTTGTTAAAATATTGGATTGAAATATGAGAAATTGCCAATACTTGATCATTTTTGAGCTAAAAAATGTGGTTTCACGTGGTTCAGCCTAATATAAATCCTAGCCCCTGGAAGGGGCTAGGAAGCTTGCTTCACATGCGGTGGGTCTTGGGTGAGGTGTGAAAAGTCTACATTTTTACAAGTTCCCCAGGTGGTTCTAATGCAAAGCCAAGCCTCAAGCTCACTTAGCAGCAATGGATCTGCCTTCTTCAAGACCATCTGCTTTGTCCAGAAGCATATTTTTAAAATACAAATCTGACCGCATTATGCCCTCATTTAAAAATCTCTGGTAACTCTCACGATCATGAACATTAGTGTTGTCCAGGTTGAAAATACTGATCCCAGGGCTTTATCCCAGATGTAAGGGCCGGAAATCAACATTTTGAATCCATCTTCAGGTGAATCTGTAGACATGACCAGAGATCCCATTTTGGCTTATAGCATAAGGCCCACCCTCTCTATTGTGGTACATGAGACCTTTGAACTCTCTTCTGAGGGATGTTTCTCTATAATCCTCTCCAGCCCTCCAGCCCACACAGATCTTGATCTTGTTAGTTTCCCAAATATATTGTGCATGTTCACTCCTCCGTGACCTAGGTATGCTGTTCTCTCTGCTGGAAATGTCTTTGCCCTTTTCTGTCTAACCAACTACCTAGGTAGCTTTCCATATTCAGTTTAAATCAGATTTCCCCTCTGGAGCTTTTCCTAGTTTTTTCACATTAAGTCAGTGGTATCTCATATGAGTCCCATTCCTTTTTTGTGGATAGCTTTCATATAGCATCTATCACTTTGTTATTTGAATGTTTATCCCTGAAAGATTGGTGAATTCCTTGTTCTTTATTGAAAGCCCGTATCCAAGTGACTGACATATGGTGGTTACAGAATAAATGCCCAGAAAATGTGGGAGAAGAATGAATAAGTGAATGACAGTTGATATTTTCTTAGCACACAACGTGTTGGGACAGTCACTATGTACCTATGAAGTGTTGTGGAAAAACCAGTAGAGAATCTGCAGTTTGGCCAGAGGAAATGTCCCTTTACAGGCTGGTTAGGAGTCTCAGTGTGGAAGTGGCAGCATCAGTGACTAGTCAGAATCCAGACTGTTGGACCTAACACGGCCCCCTTAAGGACTGCCTGTACTCAGGTTCTCAAGGGTGTGTGTGCTGTAGTTTTAAAAATGAGCTGAGTTTTAAGAATTAACATAAGATTCATTGAGTTCTGCTGATTTGTCTTTCTGCTTCCAAAATGAACTTTTTCTAGCTTAGTGTAAGCTCGTATCATTTTCTGCCTGGACTTTTGCATGATTTTTAACTGGTTTCCTAACCCACCCCTTTCTCCTTTCTTCCCTCTCTCCCTCCCTCCATTCCTTCCTTCCTTCTCTGTATCTGAATTGCCCCAAATTTTGTATTTATCTCTCAACCTCTCTTTACCTTTTAAGCGTATTTTTTCACTATGATCATTATTTCTCTTTTTAAACATAGGTATTATAGTGGATTAATTCAGGGGACTTAATAAAAGGATTTCTCATACTATGAAGAAAACTATTATTTGTATCTTATCTAATAAGATACAAATAAGTGTTACCTTACCTTGAAGGGCTTCATTTGTAGAACTACAAGTCACCATGTTTGATGCTGCATACTCTGTATCATTAGCCACCCTGAAAGTATGAATGTGATAATATATCCTGTTATTATCACCATTTATTTCTACCAATTTCCTCTCTGGTTTCATTTCTAGGAATTTATTCTCCTAGACTAAAAAAAAACTATGCAAAGCATTTTAACCACCTCAGTTTCCTGCACACAGGGTAATAAATTGTATCCCTCTCTACTTCTTGGACAAAGAAAATGGAATTTCAGTATGGAAAGCCTCATCTTTATAGGTACTTTGCAGGATAGTAGCATCTGTTAAAAACATTTTATCTTTGGGAGGGAGAAGGCCCCATTGTAGGGAACCACCAAGTGCCTTGACATTTACATTATGTCTGATGCAGATGAGTTGTACAGATTTGGCTGGTTCTAAAACATAGCCATAGGTGGTAGTTCCTGTGGTAGATCTTTTAAATACTTTCTGGTAAAGACTCATGTTTGTCTTAAAAAAAATAATGTGTTTGGTACTAGAGATGAAACCAGGGACTCCTGAGTGCTAACCATGTACTCTACCACTGAGCTGTACCCCTGAACCCTTAAAAAAATAATTGTTGATGACAAATTGAAAGCCAAAAGACACAAATTTAACTTGTTTCTTAGGGAATGAAATAGAACTATGACACCTTTCTTTGAGCCCTGCAGACTAATTCTTTAATTAAAACAAAAATTTAAGAACCCATCTCATTGTTATCTTGAGGAGGGTACCCTCTCAAATTTTGGATGAGAACTTGATGACAAGATTTGACATTGGTTCTTGAAGAAATTAATTGGTTTGAGTTTTTCCCCCTCCATCAGATATTGATTAGGCATATAGGGCACAGGGGTAAATGCTATGTGTAATTACCAAGAAGTTCTTGCCTTCAAAAAGAAAAATCTAGGTTAAAAAATACACCTGACCAGGGCTGGGGAGATAGCTCAGTTGGTAGAGTGCCAAGGCCCTGGGTTCAGTCCCCAGCACTGCAAAAAAAAAAAAAAAAAATTTATATATATATGTGTGTGTGTGTGTGTGTGTGTGTGTGTGTGTGTGTGTGTGTGTGTGTATGTGTGTGTGTATATATATACACTTGACCAGGTAAGGCTGGGTGCAGTAGGGGTCAGGTGGGAAGTTCTGAGAGTTGCTCAGAAGTTCACTCCAGGGAGAGGGCTCTGTGTGCTCATCAGTTTTCCTGGCAGTGTGAGAGAGGATTTCAATGCATAGAGCATCTTAGGCAGGGGAATGGATTAGCCAACATATGGTAGCAGAAATTTGCAAGCCAGCTCCAATTAACAGTGAGTGCTACTCCACAGGAGTGCTGAGTTAACAGTTGAGAATCATTTTATGAAAACTACTTATGGGGTCCTACAACTGGATTCCCCCGGCCTTAGCACTATATGCATAAAGAAACCCTTCAGGTTTTATTGCTGTTATTTATTATATAAACCAGAGATGGTTTGGGACACCCTATTGAGATCGAAGCAAAAGTTTTCTACAGGTTCCCCACCCCATTCCATGACAGGTTGTGAAATGGGAAACTGGTTTTCCTTTCAACCACTATGGGATTCTTAGGGGCAGGGATGGGGACAGAGCTCTTGTTTTTTCTAGTGTCATTAGGATCTGAATTTATATATGTCCTCACGAAGTTTAAAGATTTTCTTGCCGTGTGACCGTACTGTCTCTTTTGGCATGAAGCCTTCCGCCCAACGACGAATGTCACTCTGATTCCTTCACTTCGTAAAATGCCACCAAACATGGGGCTTGGGAGTTTACTTTTAAGGTTTGCAACTGTGGGAAAAGTTCATATCTTAAAACTTAGAATATTAAGCATTTATTTTTAAGTTCATCCTGCCATTGGAACTTTCTCAGTGTCCCTTCCTCTCTGTAGCCCTCGGCCTCCACCAGGTTGCTCAGCGCCCTCCCTCTCCTCTCCCTGCCCCTCCCCTTCTCTTCTTCATTGAGGACCCACCTTCCAACCCCTATTGTCTTCTGAACAGCCGTTAGTATTTTTAAAATGTCCCTGTCTCCACATTCCTTGGTGCCCTTGTCTTTTTTACCTCTCTTCTTTCCAGGTTGTGTTTTTTTTATTTTTATTTTTTGCCTCCCACACTAAGATTTGATAACCTTAGTATAATGTACTCATGTGCAAAGCCCTTTCACTATCCTCCCTACCTCTGGTTTGTCCCTTAAACAGATGTGCAATGTAAGGCCATTAATGAAGTTAGAAATGCTAGAGGTACCTATTTGGTCCAAGTTCTCAAACTTCCGAGGCATGAGAATCACCTACAAATACTGGTGTCTCTAGGTTTTGATTCAGTAGGTGTGTATTTTTAACCGGGTGAACTGATGCAGATAGTCCAGGAGTGCACCAGAATCCTGGTCCAGGATGAAAGGTATGCCTCCCCCCCCCCCCCTTTTTTTTTTTTCAAATTTTAGTAACTTGGCCAGAGGGATCAAGGAGAATGGTTGGTTTGTGAGAACCCGTGCCTCTCTTCCTTACTTGGAGGGACAATGATTGTAACACAACGCTGTTCATGTGACAGCCAGAGAAAGGGACCCATTGTTCCGGGGTTGGCTGATGCTCTACTCCTCTCTGTCCAGCCGTCCAGCCGTCCAACTGAGCTTGGTAGTCCCAAGGAAACAGACACACTTGATTCAGAGAGACAAAGAAAGGAGGTCAAGGCCTTCCGCAGTTAAACTACTTCAGCAATGTGTCAGAGGTAGGATTTGGGAAGGGAAAAGGAACTGTGTAGAAGCCTCATTAATCTGCTGGGTTTGGAGACGCTGACATGGTGTTAGGGAGACACAAGGCTGTTAGAACTCCAGTTGGTCTTTGGCCAAGGAAGGATTGTTTTCAGCCATGTCCACTGACATATTTGATTACAATTTTACTTTGATTTTTAAAGTAAAAATATTTTTATGTATGATAGGCACAGGTACACTTTTAACCTCTTTAACCCAGGCTTACTGAAGACAGGAGTCTGATCTGAGGGCTCACCTAAATCAATTCCTTTGACCTTAGAGGAAGATTCTTTGCTCTGGGTAATGGCCACTGCATGTATGAAGTATTATAAATTCCCTTCCAAGTCTAGATTCAAAGAGCAGTCTTAAAACTGAGAATTTTTTGAGTTCAAAATACAATGAAATCTTTTGATATGTTATTGATATGTTTGGATAGTTATGAGGTTGGGAGACTCACTAGATGCCATTTAGATACTACTCCTCACCCCCAATTTCCAAATTGGATTCCAGCCTGGAGGGAGAGTTGCAAACTTCCTGTGAAGATCTAATCCTGAGCTCAACAATTGGATACATTCTTTGTGTCAGAAGATTCAAATTCAAGGTCACAGCCTTTGTAAAGGTCGCAGACTTTTTGAACAGGATGGTTCTTTGAGCCTGATTACTCCCTTTATGAAAAAAGTATGTCATTCATTCAATTTGCCTTTGGGTTTCCTTCAAAGGGAGACTTAGTCCCTAGTTCCTGTGGGCATTTCTAGGTGGTGTTCCTTTTCATTTCTCCTCTTCCTCTCCCCTCCCCCCCTTCCCTCCCCTCCCTCCCTCCCTCCCTCCCTCCTTCCATCCTTCCCTCCCTCCTTCCTTCCTTCCCTCCTTCCCTTCTCTATTTTATCTTTCTTTTGCACAGAATATAGACTTAGGTTGGGCAGATTGGGGAAGGCCTTTCCTGGATGTAATGGAATCTGGAGAGCCCATTTATATGGAGTGTTGGGGCAGCTGGTGCTCATGGGCCAGTAGGAATTCTTTTGTCTCTGAGATAAAAGGTTTCCTGACTGGAAGTATTTGGCTTAAGTAGGTCTGTACCCAGGAGAAGGCAATATATGATTTGTTTGAGGTCACTTAGAGCCCCTTATAATTAAGTCTGTTCTTGTACCTTGATTATAGATTATCATTGTAAATCCATTAAGGAAGGAAAAGCAAGTGGCTTGCTAAGGGGCAAGTGCCTTTGTTTTCCTCCTTATCTTCTCAGTCCCCAACCCCTTGCAGTTTGTTTATCCCTTACTAAATGGATATTTGGTTTTGCCAATGATATAGATGCCTTTGAAGAGGAGAATGGGAAGCTGAGGCTTCACAGGTGGTCAAAGAATTGTGTTAAACACTAGCTTGATTAGTTAATTTTCAATTCATTGTAATTAGGCTTTTCATTTGGCTGTTTGTGTGATTTCTAGAGGGTATCTCTCAATGCTCTGAGGGATGATCACTATGCTATACTTGAAATTCTGCTTTGGTACAGCACTTATTGAAAAAATAGGAACATTATATGGGTCTTTTTTTCTTGTTGTTTTTCATTTTTCTTGTTGTTTTTCACGCCCCAGGTAGCACATTTAATACGACATGCTCTTTTAGGCCTAGGGTGCTTGTTGAGCCTTGGATTTCTGTCATAATCAAAGCTATGCCTGTGTAGGATCTCTAGGATGCTGATAATATTATGTGCAATTGGGTGCTAATGGTATGGGTGTGTTTAGTTTATGAAAGATAGTTGAGCAGTCCAATTTTAATTGTGTCTGTTTTTGTATGTATCTCATACTTTAGTAAAAAGTTCAAAAATTAAAGCCCATGTTCAGTGTAGCTGTGGTGGGAAATGGTCAACTGGGAACCCCATCTGCCACATAATCTGGATTCTGTTGGGACTGGGTGGGACTAGAGCTTTAGTACCCATTGGTTCACCCATAGCTAGGAGAGCCCAGCGTCAGAGAGCACTGGGCCAGTGCTATCGTCGGCAATGGTCGTGCTCTTCCAGTCAGCAAATTTGGTGACTTAGGGGTCAAGAGTGTCAGAGGAACCCCACTAGAATCTATAGTAAAGCACCGCTCCGAGTTGGCCAAGCTGTAAATCTCCTTCTCTGCCCTCTTCCATTCATTGTCATCTGCCAGGAAAAAGCAGGAAAAGGCTAAGTCATGGATATCCTTCTGGACCTTTAGATGCCATCTCTCCTAAAAGCATTCTAGCTTGGAATGCTCCCAATTCTCCCCCACCCCCATTTTTCTCATTGAGATACAGTGAGGTTGCTCACTTATTTCAGCTGTCACTTGCTAGACTCCACGTGAGCTCCAGGAGCATTACTGTGAAAGCGGAACAGCCCTGGGAGCCAAATGATTCTTCCTGCTCCAGAGCAGCCAATGGGCTTTTTCTGTCTAGAGGACCCCTGTCATTCATGCATGTGGGGCTGAGAAGACTGTACAGATTGGGTCATTGCACTCATAGAACATCCCAGTGTGCTTGTATAACATGGAGCTGAGAGACTCAAATGGAGAAAATAGGAAAAATTTATTTTCCAAAGGAGAGTTTGGGGTCCTTGGCTTTGAAATATCTCATTACATCTCTGAGAGGTCTGAGTATCCACTCTGTACACTTCTTTTTGAGCATAGAACTTCAAAGTTAAATTTTGACTATGCAAACTCATGTGATTAAAAGTTGTAGGTGAGGAGTCCAAAGTTTGATGGTCTTAGTCTATGGTTCTGTCATTTAGTGCATGAAATGTGACAATCTAGGTTGGGATTCCATCTATAATCCTTAAAGTTTCATGATCTTGGGCAGATTCCTGAAGTTCTCTGAGCCTCTTTTCATTACATATGAAATGATAATACTATATAATTCAAAGAGTGTTAACACTTAGCATAGTGGTAGACACATAGTAAGCTCCCAATATTTATTACTTGTCATGATTTAATGTCAGATAATATTAAAATAGGAAGAAAAAATAGCACATCTAGTAAATGAGTTTGGCTTATGCTTCTTATGAATGAATCATTCAAGTACTTAAAGATCAAATTAAGAATTTGGAAAGAGTAGTCTCCAACACAAAATATAAACTGTAAGGAACTTAAAATATTCAGTTAAATTTACTCATGGGTATAAATGTTTTTTAATGAGAACAGTGTTTTACTAATGTTATTTATTTTGACTATTGCTTCAGACAAGGAGCTAGTGTGAACTTATTTTCCCAAGGTAACAGCAGAATTGAAAACAGGTGTTCAAATAAAAATCTTGTGTATAAATGTTCATAAAAGCAACATTTGAAATAGTGAAAAACTAATTTTTGGAGTAGAAACAACCTACATGTCCATCAACTGATGAGTAGATAAGTCAAATGTGATATATCCCCACATTGGAATATTATTTAGTCATAAAAAGGAATAAAATGTGATACATGCTATAACGTGGATGAACCTTGAAAAGATAATGCCAAATGAAAGATGCCAAACACAAAGACCATGTAGTTTATGATTCCTTTTATATGAAATATCTAGAAGAGGCAAATCCCTACAAGTGGAAAGTAGATTCATGGTTTTCAGGTGCTTGGGGAAGTGAGAGATGGGGAGTGAATGATGGATATTTAGTTTCCTTTCAGAGAGCTGGAAATGTTCTGGAATTAGGCAGTAGTAGGTAATGACAATGGTTGTATATATAACATGCTACCATGATGACTTTTAGGTTATGTGAATTTTATCTTAATGAAAAAATATTTTAACCTTTATTTTAGATGTTTTGCATTTAGACAAGATGTACCTGCACTGTTCAGTTGCTCTGTGTTCATTATGCGTCTGCTGTAAGGCAAGACTTCACAGCATATTGGGGAGAATACTACAAATAACAGGACATGGCCATTCATTCACTTTAGCACATTACCAGTCTGTTTATGAAGATAGGAAAGGATGAGCAACAGGTAGTACATTCTGGGTGAACCCCTCTCAAAAAAAGGAGATCACTGGATTTGATCACCAGAGAAGGCTTCTTGGAAGAGATGGAACTTTGAAAGATAAATGAGCTTCATGTGATGAAAGAAGAGGAACTGGGAGAAATGAATGTGGCTGGGGGGTAGGGATGGGGGTTGGCAAAGGCAGGAGTAGGCAGGGGTGGGCACAGTGGAATGTCTGTATAATGGAATATTAAGAAGTAAGGTTGGAAGCGTGTTTGGAGCCGAGAAGGGAAATCCTTGGAAGCTGTCTGCCAGTGCTTAAATTAGCCATCAGTACGTAGCAGAGGTTTTACCATTGATGACAAGAATACAAAATGAAATAAAAATGGGGAAGAAAATGAGGAGACTATTGTAATAATTTCACTAAATTTAATCTAGCCCATCATTTATTTAGTCAATAAATATTCAGCACTTACTAAGTTTCATGTGATTTTAAATGCTATAGGAATAGGGTAATATGTAAACTGGTTCTCTGTCTTCTGGGATGTGCATTCTAATATACATTTCAAGCCTTGGCTTCTACTTTCAAAGGAAAAATGTAGTTGCAAAGTTAAGGCATGGATGTGCCATAGGGTAATGGTTTAGAGTGTTGGTTCTGGAACCAGATTTTCTCATTTGGGATCCTGGCTTACTTGATTATTTATTAGAATGTATGTCGTTAAGCCAGTTAAGTATCCTATACTTCAGTTTCTTCATCATTCAGATAGGGACAGTGACTGTTGCTCCTTTATAGAGTTGCTATGAGGATTAATTGAGATTATAAGTGAAAAGGACTTAGTACCTGGCAGGTAGCAGGTGCTCAGTAAATTTTATTTGTTCGTCACTGACTAATTTCTACTGAAGAATTTATTTAGGTCACTTCTGTTTTTAATTCAGTGAGTCTATTCAATAATCCTTGTATTTGTCAGGTCTAAGCTCTCTTTAATATGCCGTGCTATGTTGGCTATGAACTTGTTGAATTAATTAGCATACAAACCCTGCCTTTATAATTCAGGCAAACAGCAAAGTTCCAGTAATAAGCCAAAGTCTTGATCTTGGCTAGGGCAGAAGCCTCCAGATAATGCTCCCTTTACACTCTAAATCAAGAAGTCTTGTGAAACATTCTGGCCTGGGAGTTACTACCCTTTCAGTGTTAGGAGTCTGAGGATCAGGAATGTGGTGGATGCCCCGGACCTTAGCACAGCTGGCTTCCCTCTGGAACACAGTCACAGTTTGAATGTAATGTCTTTGTGTTTCCTTATCAAAGGTGCCACAGGCTACCTCAGGACTCTGTCTCTGTGTTCCTTTCCACAAATGGGGTGAATAACGATACCACAGCAGAAGATCCATTTTGGGGTGCATCTAGAAGAAATCCTAGGGCTTGAGGAACAAGCCACATAAACCTCGAAGGCTCATCTATCTTTAACATAAATCAACTCTAGAATATAAGTTTCTTGGGCACAGGGGATCTATCATATTTTCCTTTCTGAATGGTGAAGCATAGTACTACAGACTGAATTGTGTCCCCCTCCAATTCATATATTGAAGATCTAACTCCTGGTGTTTTTATGGAGCTGGGGCCTTCCGAGAAACTGAGGCAGTGTGAAAACCCCTTCCTCAAACCCAGATTCCTGCGATCAAGTCAGAAAGATTTCAGACATGTTGCTCAGAGTATAGGAATGAGTTTATTGAAGGGGTGGGAAAAAGGGAAAGGGGACACTCTGAAGGAAGAAAGTGGGTCCTCTCAGAGAGGAGAGGGACAACGTGCCTCTCCTGCACTCCAGTTTTGTAGGGGATCCCAGAGAAGTTTCCAGCGAGCCCTACTCAGGTCCACCTACTGACTTTTGACTGACAGTAGGTGACATGAGATTCTTAAGTCCCCACTGCCATGACAACTCTAGGTCACCTTAGTCCATGTTGACTGGTTCTAAATGGATTCTTAGCCATATGTTCTTACAGATTTTTATGGTTAGGAGGAACTATCCTTATCTCCCAGAGTTTTAGGATCTGGTTCACAAAAGTCTCCTGGGTTCCTCCCATCGATATCATCTTGGGCCTGCATTTCTCCTGTAGTTAACAGTTTGCTGAGGAAGGTGACTATCCTGTCCACTTAGGCCTGGCAGGGCTGTAGGTACATTGCTTCTTGGAAAAGAAAGCATGAGGGGGTCAGCACAGTGGGCCCATTTTATAGAATTATTCTCTTAACCTCATGTTCCCACTACCCTCATCTGTCTGTTCCCTAACAATGTGACTATATTTGGAGGTAAAGCCTGTTAGGAGGTGATAAAGGTTAAATGGAGTAATAAGTGTGGGGGGCCTAAAAATCCTTTCCATTATAAGAAGAGGAAGAGAGCAGAACCCCTTCTCTCTCTGCCTTATGAGGACACAGTGGGAAGGCAGCCATCTACAGGCCAGGCAGAAAGCCCTCACCAGACACCAAGTCAGCGGGACTTTGATTCCCAACTTCCAGCCACTCCAGAACTCGGAGAAATGAATTCCCATTGTTTAAGCCAGTCCATGGTATTTCACTGTAGCAGCTCTAGAGGCCAACCCAAATAGACCAAAACATTTAAAAAATATTTGTGGACTGGACTACTTTCAAGATTATTCAGAACTGTGATGACATATGAATAACTTGAAAAGCTGGACCTAACCCATAGTCCTAATACTTAACTGCCCAACGCTGATCATCTCCTGCGACAACCCAGTGAGGCTAAAAACTTGCATCGTGGCTCGATTAAAACTCCCCCAGCCCACCTTTTTGCTAGTAGAGGTGCTAATGCACAGGGACACAGTCAGAAGCTAATGTGCACTGTCCTCAGGACGGACTAAGTAAGGAGAAGCCTGGACATGGAATATGCAGGACCCCTAGTGTTTGAACATGGCTTTATAGCTGTTCTTTCATCGGATGCAGCCAGACTGGCAGTAGTGAGGGAGGGTGAATAGCTAAGCAGCCATAGCCAGGGAGGCAGCACTTCACCTGGCCAGGAGAGGGGAGGTGGCTCTTGCCTTGTCCTTCCAGGAGGGGGATGGCTGCACCTGGCCCAGCCAAGGGTTGGGGGAAGGGCCTTCCTCAGTACAGTTGAGTTCAAAGGTCTCCTGTAGTATGGTGAAGACCAACCTGGAGCCAAGGCACTGCTCTTCTGCCATTAAGAAAACAATAAAACCAAAACAAAAAGGCTTGTGATGTGGAGCTCTGCCAAGCTCAGGCTGGAAAAAAACTGCCTTGCCTTTCTTTCCAGGCAGTATGTAAATGATGCTTTGAAGTTCTATTGGTGCAGTCCCTGGGGATGGTTCAGAGGGCCTCTCTGCAACCCAGCACTGCTGTGGAGTTTGCTTTTATGACTGTGATGATCCTAGAAGCTAACCCTCTATTTCCAGTGTCACCCCTCAGTACTGCTGTCTGTGGTTGAGGGTACTGTATTGTTAGGAAGTCTAAAGACCTTCTGAAAGCTAGAGTAAGCTAGAATTTTAGGCTTGTGCACGTGTGTAGGCCTCTCCCTATAGGACAGGATTCTGATCTTTCTGGATTTTTCTGGTGTGACAGGCAGACAGTAACTCTCTCTATCCAAGGAGGATTTCTTGTAGCTTCACCTCAGGAGTACCTTGCCAAACTGGAGAATTTGGAAGAGCGTTTTTCATTTCTTGTCTAGGTTGTACCATTTGTGAAAATGAAGCCACGCAATTAGGGCCACAATGGCACGTGGATTCACTCACTGGCACTAGGGGAGACCATGGTGTTTTTGTGGGTATGTGGCTGTGTCCTTCTACTTCCTTTGGTGGTAAATATGCCATTGCTGTGAGGGATGGCAACCAAGTTCCAACAGGTAGTTTTTCAGAACACGGTGTTAGGAAATAGAGTAAGGGCTGTTAGAAGCTGGGCACGCTTTGTCACTGAGTTCTGAGGACCACCTCTTTCAAAATACGAGAGGCTTCCCAACATCTGTCCATCAAGAGTAAAACTCAGGGAGAGCAAAACTCTGAGGGTATACTGGGATCCCCTGTGTGGCTCCACCCACAGTGTGCTCTCTCAAACCTGAGGAGGTGACTGGGTCTTACTGTCTGGCTCTGGTTGCTATGTCCAAGGAAAAGATACAAAAATAAAAGGCTGTGGCCATACTGTCCATCCATCTGGGCCCCGCAGTGTTGGTCTCTGGGCACCTAGGGAAACAAAAGTACTCATGGTGGTGGTTAGCACCACGTCTCAGATTCACTACTGAAGGTCCAGTGGAGAACTCACAGAGGAAAGAAGTCCAGATGAAGCTAAGCTCCTTAAGAAGAGATTCACTTTTAGGAAGTGTTACTTCATTGACTCAGTGCAAGGTTTATCTTAAATGTAGTTGATACTGAGTTGTGTGTGTGTGGCGGGGGGCGGTGCTGGAATCATCTGAGTTTTAAATTCCAGTGTTCCTCATGAGCATAGCTGCCAACTTTAGAATTGCATCAGTTTGAGGTAATGCTTTGTTTTCTAACCCTGGTACAATGAAAAGCATTGACTGTGATGTGGATCTCAAGGACTATGTCACCAATTCATTATTTTTGTTTTGTTTTGGCACGGCCTTGAGTGAAGTAAGAAAATGCTTCTAGAGTAAAGGAAACACACTTTCCCCTAGAGCTCCTTTGGAAAGCCCAAAGTAGTGGAAAGAGTACTGTACTGGGAACCCAAGGAGCTTGCCTTGAGTCCTAGCTCTGGTCCACTGTTTGATTTTAGGCACCTAAACAAGTGCTGTTGTGCTTCAGTTTATTTATGAGACCAAGAGATCAGGAAGGCCCTCCTCAACCCCATGAAAGTGACTAGGGAGTCCCAGGGCCTGTGTCCATGTTGTGGGGTACAGCTGAGCAGACTGTGGTTGCAGGTGAGGGCTCCCTACTGGCGGCACCTAGAGGAGAGATGCCTTTGCCTGAGAGAGTGTCTTGCTTGACCCTGAAGCTGGACACCAAATGGAAGAGGGTCAACTGTGAGCCTTACAGAACCATTCCTTCTGCCCCTTCTATACTGTGGAGAAGCTGAGATGAGTTATAGGCAGCCGTTTTCTTAGGCTTTCCTATGTGTCGCCTCATGGTTAGGGCATAGCCTAAACATGTCTGTGGAATCCCTTCCTGTGAAAGTATACCTTTCACTGAGTCTCAAAACTTAGCTAGCTTCAGACTAAATCCAAATCTTTTGTCTGTGACAGACACAATTTCTTCTACTCCACCATGACAGTTCTTGGGGAAAAATGTATGAAAATGAATGTGTTCTCTCTCTTTTTGAATTTATACACACATTTTTCAAAAAAGAAATTGTTGCATTTAAAAATTTTTTTAATGCCTGATATCTTCTTCTGTTCCCCAAGAGACCCTGAAGGGTGCCAGGTGATGGCAGAGAGCCTCGGTTCCTGAGCACTGCGTGTAGATCCAGTCCAGCTCCACCGGGTAATAGAGCCCAGGACTCTAATCCATGCCACATGTCGTGACCTGAGTAGACCCTGCAGAAAAACAGAAGTCTTACTGTCTCTTCACAGAGCAGTTGCTCAGAATCTCTTGTACAGCTGTGGCCTGCTTTGTTGGAAAGTGCAGTGTGACCTGATCTTTTAAGCTCTTTTCTCCCTATAGGTCTTATAAATGACAACTGGTCTGTGGGAGTACCTGCCAGAAGGGCTTGACATTTGTATTCTATACTCAAAAAGCACTGTTTTCTGTAATCCTAGCTTCGTTAGCAATTACCAGAGAGGAAGAACATGAAATCTGAAAGCAAAGCTGCTTTGTTATGACCCAGAAAATCTGAAGTGAGGAATTAAGAATTGAAATTGAGAAAGACAATTTCCTTTTAAATCTTAAATTCATTAGAACTTTTCTGTGACAATAGGGAGAACAAACAGGTCCAGACTCCTAAGGGTTTTCAAGTTCAACAATCAAGTCAAAGTTTGAATTCAGGCAGGCAGTGGTTTGGAGCTGGAGTTGCCTATGGAGCTGGAGTTTCATATCATGGCTTCATATGAAAACCAAGAGGGTTGATGCCCTCTTAGTTTCCATTTACTTGAAGTTAAGAGAAAGTTACATCGCTCTTTTGGCTTCTATGTTTGGGTTCTGAAGAGATTGCCATCTGTTCTAGAACTTTCTAGAAGCAGAGATCGTTGAGACCCGGTGTCAGGAGCAGTGAGAGGAATCGAGTTTGGTTCCAACCAGTGTATTTTGAATTCATGCAATACACACTCAACTTACCATTACCAATAATAGCAAGTCGACTTAACATTTGTAATAATAGCAAGTAACAAATACATTAAAGAGTCACCCTTTTATTCACCTAGAGTCCAATCCCCACGAACTTACTCAATGCAACATTTCTTAGCCAAGAAGTCAGTCAATAAGACCGAAGGGATTCTTCTCAGCCTTAGCCTCTCTCAGCTCTTCAGATGTCCTCCGATGTCCTCAGATTGTCCGATGAGTCGGCGGCTGGATGTTTGGGATGGCAGTCATTGTCACTGGAGCAGTGGTTAGTTGTCCAGGCTCAGTGACAACAGTTGATCGGCAATCAGCGACGGTGTGGACAGCAGATGGGGCAGTCAAGTAACAGAGCGACATGGAGTCCTCTGGTTGTGGTACTGCTGACCATTTGCTCCAAAAATACAGGGATTTAAGTAGTGATTTTTAGCCTAGTCACGTTCTTGTCTCACAGATAAAGGTTCATACTGACATTGGTCAGGAGTATCAACCTGCCACACACCTGTGCCATACTTGCTCCATACAGCAAGTGTGTAACGAGTTGACAAGGCACCTGCTACATTTTATAATTTTAATTTACAAGTCCAGGCAAATATCAAATACAACTTATTATCACTACATAACACACGACTACAGCAATTCCTATTATTTTCCTTGTCTTGTTACACCCCGCCGACCCATTGACTGTTGCTAGGTTTTCCCTCCTTTCACTAAGGTTCTAGCAGCTGGATTGCCACTCCCTGTGTGATCTCTGTGGTCCATGGAAGAATTCATGAGTGTCTGTCTTAATTATGCAGATGGACAGTGAAAAGAAGTGAACAAGGAGTCTCAACCTTTGAGGCAGATGTCTACTACTTATTCCTTAGAATTTCGCTTGCTTTTAGGTCTTGTTTTGTATTGTGATAAAATACATGTGCCATAAAATTCACCACTTGAAAGTGGATTGCATTTTAAGGATGTTCCCGTTGTTCTGCAGCCATCACCATCATCCATTTCTAGAACACTTTCGTTATCCTGAACTGAAACTCTGTGCCTATCAGACAGCAACTTCCCGTTCCCCTCTCCCTAGCCTCTGGCAACCACCATTCTATTTTCTGTCAACATGACTGACTGCTGTAGCTTCTGTGTAAGTGTCATCGTACGGTATCTGTCCTTTTGTGATTTGGCTTATATGTGTACCTCAGGGTTCATCAAGGATGAATATTATTGTGTTGTATGTACTTGCTACATTGTGCTTATCCATTTGTTCATTAATGGACATTTGTTTCATTTCCACCTTCTGAATATTACAGATAATCCTATTGTGAACATTGGCGTACAAATATTTCTTCAAGTTCCTGCTTTCATTCTTTGGGACTGTGTACCAAGAGGTGGAATTATCTCATTGTATGACAATACCACGACTTGTTATTCTTATTTTGAGGAACTGATATCCTGTTCACAGCAGCCCCCCCATTTTATATTCCTACTGGCAGTGTACAAGGGCTCCAATCTCTCCGTATCCTCACCAACACTTAATGTTTTGGGTTTTTTCCTTGGACTGGGTGGTGTGTGTTTGCCGGGGTTGTGCATAGCTATTCTAATGAGTTGAAGTGGTAACTCATTGTGGTTTTGATTTGTACTTCCCTAATGATGAGTGGCCTTAAGCATTTTTCATGTGCATATTAGTCTTTAGTATATCTACTTTAAGGAATAGCTGTGTAAAATGATAGCTATTGATATTTAAAAATAATTCCTTTTAAATGACATAAGTTATGTACGTTTTGAGGCATAATTGACAAAGTCGGATCTATTTAAAGTGTACACTGTGATGATTTCACATATGTACCAGTGTGAAATGATTATCAGATTCAAGTTAGTTAGCCACATCCATCACTTCACATGGTTGCTTTTTTTTTTTTCTGATGAGAATATTTAAGATCTCCCTTAGCAAATTTCAAGTATATGATACAGTGTGATTAACTATACTTGCTACACTGTACCTTGGATCTTCAGATTGACTCATCTTCTGTCTGAAAGTTCACATCTTTGACTGTTCTCTCTCCATCCCCCCAACTCCCCTCCTCCAGCCCATCCCTGGCAGCCACCCCACAAACAACAATAACACCACTGAACTGAAGGAAATTGCACATTGCACAGAAGAGAGAGTTATACAGATTGGAACTTTGCTTTTAATTTTGAAGCTTTTTCTTTGAAAATATATAATAAGGAAATGAATTATAATGTATGGATGAAATGTTATGTACTAAAATTCCTGTGAAGTTTTAAAAAAACAAAACCTTGCAGTAAAAAGTCTGTGTAAGTCCTTTGCCCATTTTTAAATTAGGTTTTTTGTTGCATTTGTTGAATTGTAGGAGTTTTTATTCTGGATTCCGGTTCTGACTTACAAATGTTTTCTGCCATTTTGTGGGTTGTCTTTTCATTCTGAGGATGGTGTCCTTTGATGAACAAAAGTTTTTAATTTTGAGAAGTCCAGTTTATCTGTGTTTTGTTTCATTAGCAGTGCTTTCAATATGATGTCCCAGGGATCATTGCCAAATTGATTTTAGATTCTTTAAAAGTATAGCTCCCTTCTCTGTAATACCACAAAAAGCCATTGTTTGTAAAAATTCATGGCTCTTCTTCTTCCTCCTCCTCCTCCTCCTTCTTCTTGAACTGGGGATTGAACTCAGGGGCACTGGACAACTGAGGCCCAGCCCTATTTTATATGTTATTTAGAGACAGGGTGTCACAGAGTTGCTTAGTGCCTCACTTTTGCTAAGACTGGCTTTGAACTCTCAATCCTCCTGCCTCAGCCTCCCGAGCCACTGGGATTACAGGCATGTGCCACTGTGCCCAGGGAGATGGCTCTTCTTTACTTGTTTGAAGAATGGCCTTTATGTGACTTTGGGATTGGTTGGTTTCATTTTTGCCATGCTCTATTATCTTCCCTCTTCTCAGTAGGATCCCAAGGGTTCCTTTATGAGTAAAGAGGAAAGGCTTAGTTTGAAAATAGCCTCAATCCTTTTTATTACAGGTGCCTAGGATAGAAAGGGCAGATTTCAGAAAGTCTGAAGAATGTGGAGGGCCCTTCAGCAATTTTACCCTGCTGGAAGTAGATGGCTCCAAACTAGATGCCATTTGCCTGAAAAGACTGATACCCACTTCCTGAATCCCACTTCTCTACCATGCTCAGTTTGGATAGATTGTTAGAAGTAGTCGGTCCTTAGAGCACATCTCTAGGGACTATCCCTCAGTTCCCATCCCAAAAGAGAGTTATTCCGTATTTGAATCTTCTCAAAGTGTATAGCCCATTAACTTTATAAGTGCTTATACCTTTTAATAAAGCACTGTATATTCCTTTTATTAAGTGTTGCAAAGATTCTTCTAAATAGAAAACCCTTTCCCTACTTGTCAATTTCTCCCACCTGAATTGCCATTATTTTTGAATTATCTTCTGTGTACAAAGTCACCATTAATAGCAGCCACACATCCAAAACACTATAGATATTGCTTGAGATTGAAAAAGTAACTGGGGGGCACATCATAAATTTATATAGTCTCATTTCTATGAGCAAATTAAAAACAGAGAACACTTGAAGGACATTTCTCTTTACACCTGATGATTCCATTGGAATACATTTAAATGGTGTATATGTTTTAGTCTTTAATCATTGCTTCTACCGCATACCTTTAGACATCCAGGGTTGAATTAGGTGAGTGGTTGGGTATTTCTCTACCCAGCATGTGTGCAGTTAGGAGGTTGCTTACTGTCGCTTTAATGCTGATGTGTCTGGTTGGAAGAGTGATTTTGTGTACCATTAAAGTCCCTCTGCTTCTACCTACGCAGGAACTTGATTTAGGGATGCAGAGAGATGTGGGTGCCCAGATTTTTGTATTAAAAAAATTTAAATGATGGCAATCTTTTGCAAATGAACTGCAGTTTAATTAGTAAATTTCCCACTTGCCAGAATAACATACTTGGAGGAATCATTGAATAGTTTTACTGAGGACAAGAAACGATGGCAATAACTTTCTCTAATATGCAGACATTACATTCCTGAAATCTCATTTGGTTGTTGTTTTTCAGAAATAATCATCTTTGTTCATAGGGCCTAAGGACTCTGAGGGATTAGGTATCCAGAGAAGCTGGCTTCTTGATGTCGTGTGAATGTTTTAAAGTTCTAATTACCTCAGGAGCTGGGAAATGCTTTAAATCTGCAGTATCCATCCTAATTAATACTTTTAAAGTCCACACACAGGCATCATAACAAAAAGGTAGCTCAGCCCATCCTGGTCTCACCTTGCTTCTTTGCAAGGTGCAACTTTTTATCATGGACTTCAGGAATGTGGGGTGAACACAAGGGTCGGAGGGAAGCTGAAGAGGGACAGAAGTCAGAGCAAGCAGCCCAGGCTCTGCTTCCTTCTTAACTGGCACTAGGATAAAGTGCCTTCAGCTGGCATGGGGGTTGTGGGCAGCAGGCTTTGCTTGTTTGCCTTGGAAATTCTGTATGTAACAGAGACTGATGCCATTCAGGCAGTGAGTGGGAAGTTGCTTTAATGGAGGCTTTTTGGCACTGTGTCTGACATACACTCCAGTCAATCATGGTAAAGTGCCTAATAACAGATGTGGATGTGCTAATTAAGCCTGAAGAACTCTGTCTCTATTTTTTCGTTTTTATTTCAGAGAAAAACAAACTGCCTCATCAGACCTCCGATCACACTGAATTTTGAGTTGGGCATACCAGTGTCATCAAAAATTACATCTGTGCAAAGGCTTCCTTGTGAAGTCTATGTCAGTCAAGGATTTTGCCAGAGGAAGGTTGGACCTTGTCCTCTTCCTGGGCTTCCTTTTGCACTCCAATACCAAACAATGTACAGATTTCTGGGTACAAATTGATCTCTCTGAGAATGTTGGATATAAATAAATGGTTTTAGCTTTTATGTTTTTGGGTGGCTATAAAATGTTCATATATAAAATGCTCTTAGGTTCCTACAATCCTGTTGTAGCAAGAAGTTAACTTTAGCTTTCAATCTTAGAAAGGTCTCAGATAACCTGCAACCACAGTAAATTACCATATTTTAATAAGATAAATTATCTTGGAGAAAAGTTAATTACATCTGAAAAGGCCTGTCTTTGATTGTGGCAGTTTCTAAAGCAAATGTCTTCATTAAGGTTGTTTTTCTTTCTTTTTTAAATGAATGTGAGTCTGGCTCATCATTAAAGGAAATTGATCTAAGAATTTAATGACTTGGGACAGGTAGAAAGTGCACGTCCTCAGTACTAAGAGCACGTGCCATAAAACTTTCTCTTGAACTCTTCCTGGACTGTGAAGAGCTGGGACTATGTCTGGAGCTCTTGGTAAGGAGAGTCAAGTGCTCTGCCCATTTCTCATATGGCTCTACCTGGCTCTGTTGGATAGTGGAGATTTGGAAACCATATTTATATTATGGAGATAACTTTTTGGGTTTTTTTTGGTTCCTAATCTAGTTCATGCATCCATTTCATAAAATTATTCATTACTTGTCTCTAAATGTAATTTTGAGTTTTCAGCATAATCCCAAGATAATTTATAGTTGACTAGATTCTTAATTTTATTTTTTAAGAGATGACTCAACAGAATTATGGTTTAATTTAATTTTGCTACTTGAATAATATAGCATAAACTTAACCAGCTCCTCCAGTTTGCTTGAAGGAGTCATAGTTGTGCATTTTGCATTTGTACACACACATATAAAGGCAGGATCAACCTTGATGGCATTTCATGTTTGTTTACTCATGAATTATAAACCTAATATTTATAACTCTCTTTTTACCATTGTTATCCATCAAAGCATATTTTCTTCCATTATTGCCAAACATGTTTTTTGGCTAAAATCAGCAATACATAGAGATTTAGTCACATTGAAATATGTCTTAAGAAACCATTCCTAACAAAGGCTGAATGTTCTTTTGGATATATGGATCCTAACACACAATTGGGGGTGGGACGGAGAATAGCACTACTTTGGATTGGACAAAGGGGAATGAAGGGAAGGAACAGGGGGCTGGGAATAGTAAAGATAGTAGATGGAATTAGACATGATTTTCCTATGTTCATTTATGAATACACAACCAGTGTAACTCCACATCATGTACAACCACAAAAATGGGAAGTTATACTCCATGAATGTATAATATGTCAGAATATACTCTACTGTCAAGTATATCTAAAAATAACAAATTAAAAAATGTGGAAAAAAGAAACTATTCTTAAATACAGCATTAATCTAGAAGTGGAAACTCTTAGGTAAAGTAGGAAAGACTTATGGTTTAGGTGAAGATACTCCTCAGCACCATTGGGTTGCTGAAAAAGCAAAGCTTTTTTAAAAAATAAGATTTAGAATAGTATCCTTATGTTTTTCCTAAGAATGGCAAGATGTTCTGAGTTGACACAGTTTGCATTCTAGTTTCAGTTCCAGTTCCAGTTGGGGGAAATATTTCTGTGAGTTCAGGAGATGCTTTTAAGATAAAGGGGACACTTGGCCAACCAAGAGCAGCCCTGAGTTCAAGTGCCACCTCTTGACAGAAGAGGTCACATCTGGAGTTGTTTCCTAAAGTCTTCAGCTCCCAGCTGAGGCATTTGTTTTCTCAGAGTGGATCCCACTCTCAGTTATGTATCTCTCACCTCCTCCCTCTGGACTCATAAGAATTGACTATGACTCACAGGATATGATCCCCTGACTGCCTGCAGCCTCTCAGCTCCCTGTCCAATAAGTTAATGTTTTGTGATCTCATAGCTCCTAGTTTCGATCTAACCCAGCAACCATTTAAGCATCTGTTATATTCTTACAGATGGGGGAGACAAGTACAAACCAGGGAGGAGTGGAATGGGAGACAGGAAAAAACCATAGGCTTTGTTCCAAGGACCTTAGAGTCTAGTTAAGGAGGTGGGATTGGTTATATCAAAGGATGACCAGCAGAACCATTGATTTGGGAAGCCAGCTGCATGGATCTGGGGAAATAGAAGTAGGATGTGATTTTGAGCGGGAGCAACACCTGAGTCAGAAGCAGTGGGTTGCAGGGGACCCACCGACACTCACCAGCACAGATAGCTGTGACTCCATAATCTCTCACTGCTCTTAAAGGTAGCAGCACAAATAAATCTGGAGCAAATCTTTGCCTGGAGCTCTGACTTCTGCCCTGAGCACCTTGGTGGAGGGGAAATTATTTTTTATTAATACTTTTTTGTTGTTGTTTTTAATTTGTGTGTATAGTTTTGTTTTCTTAAAAAAGTCCTTTGATACTTAATATTTTTATTTTCTTTTTCATCCTTTTCTGATTTTTCATTTTCTTACCTTTCTCCTGCTTTCTTCTTCTCCTTTTAATTTTAAAATTTTTCTTCTTTTCCACTTTTCTTCCTTTTGAATTTTTTATTTTTAAAAATCATTTTTATTTTTATTACTCTTTTTAATTTTTTAGCTTATGCTATATTTTTTTTGTCCTTTGTTTTCTATCATTGGTGTGTTGTGATTGTTTTTATTTGGTTTCTACTTGATTCCTTTTTCTGTTTTTGTTGTGATATTGTCATTTGGTTTCTTCTTTCTAATCAGTGTTAGGGAACAAGGATACACTTCCACTTACCTATGCTCTCAGTTCAGCTCACAGAAACTTCACCTTACTCCATTCATGACTTAGTCCTTTTTGAACCTTGGGAGAAACTTCAACTTAAAGAGTAGGGGAGATAAACAAACAAACAAACAAACAAACAAACAACAACAACCAAACAGCTGTTGATTCAGCCCAAGTACTCATAACTGGGAGGAGTGCTAAAATCCTGCTTCTGAACATTTACCCCCATAACAACAGTAGAGAGAAGTAACACAATGGTTGTGGACAATGTATCTACAAGATACCTCAGCATAAGTCACTCCTGTACCCTACACTGTGATGTACAATTGGAATTAATCTCAACACCTGATATCCCTGGGCACATCATCAAGAGAAGGCTGCTTACTAAGAAGGCTTTTGCACAGAGGTAGAAGAAACATACACCCCAACAGATGGGTAAATTTCTATTTATAAACACAAGAAATGTGATAAAAATCAAAGCAACGTGACAATTCCTAAAGTTTGTAACTCTTTAGTAACTGATTCCAAAGGTATCAAAGTGAGTGAAATGCTAAAGAATCCAAAAGGATGAGTTCTAATAAACTCAGTGAATTCCAAGCATATACCAATAAACGGCTAAATGAATTGAGGAAGACAATGCAGGACATGAATGAACAATCCAATAAAAAGAGATTTGGGGGAAAAATGAACAAGCAGAAATCGTGGCAATGTAATAAAGTTAAATGGCCAGGTTAAAAACTCTGCTTAAGAGTTCTGTTTCCTGTACAAGAAACTAGATCAAGTGGAAGAAAGACTATAAGGGCCTGAATATAATGTTAAGGAATTATCACATTCAAACAGTAATTAGGAAAAAATAAGAAAGAATGAACAGAACATAAAAAAAAAATCTCTTGAACAACATTAAAAGACCAAGCTGATGCATAATTATAGCATATGTGGGAGAAGAACTATAAGCTGAAAGCATAGAAAACTGTCTGGTGAAATTATAGCAGAAAATTTCCCAAATCTTGGGAAAGATGTGCACATTCGGATACAAGATACATTTAGAGCCCTAGGTAGACATAACCAGCAAAGAAACTATCCACAGCACATAAATTGCCAAAGAACAGAATGAAGAAAGAAAATTAAAAGTGCAGGAGAGGATCACCAAGTCACATTTAAAGGCAAAGTCATCCAAATAATAGCAGACTTATCAAGAATTTCTAAAGGCCAGGAGAGTAAGCAATGATGTATTTCAAGTTCTGAAAGAAAACAATACTTCCAATCTAGACTATTATGCCCAGAACAGTTATCTTTCAGAATTGACGAAGAAATAAAGATCTGCTATGATAAGCATAAACTAAAAAAATTCATGACCACTCAACCAGCAGTACAGAAGACACTTGAGAAAAATCATACACCCAGAAGAAGAAGAAAGACAAATACAATCATGAAAGAATGGGAAAGAATAAACCTCATTAGAAGAGTATACAAGCAAATGAGAATTAGGAAAGAATCAAACATAATTAATTCAGAAAACCATAGCCTCTGAGATGAATAAGAGAGAAATGAACACTGAATATTCAAAACAGCCAAAAGAAAAACAACAAAATGACAAGAATTTCATACTATTCAACAATAATTCTGAATGTAAGTGGTCCCAATTATTCCATTAAAAGAGGCAGACTGGCTGATTGGAATAAAACATAAGACCTGAAATTTTTTTTTTTAATTGTAAACAAATGGGATACATGTTGTTTCTCTGTTTGTACATGGCGTAAAGGCATGCCATTTGTGTAATCATAAATTTACATAGGGTAATGTTGTTTGATTCATTCTGTTTTTTTCCCCTTCCCCCCATCTCTCCCACCCCTCTTTTCCCTCTATACAGTCCTTCCTTCCTTCATTCTTGCCCCGCTCCCTAACCCTAACTCTAACCCTAACACTAATCCCTCCCTCCCCCCATTATGTGTTATCATCATCCACTTATTAGCGATATCGTTCGTCCTTTGGTTTTTTTGAGATTGGCTTATCTCACTTAGCATGATATTCTCCAGTTTCATTCATTTGTCTGCAAATGCCATAATTTTATCATTCTTTATGGCTGAATAATATTTCATTGTATATGAATACCACAGTTTCTTTATCCATTCATCAATTGAAGGACATCTAGGTTGGTTCCACAATCTGGCTATGGTGAATTGAGCAGCTATGAACATTGTTGTGGCTGTATCTCTGTAGAATGCTGATTTTAAGTCCTTTGGGTATAGGCCAAGGAGTGGGATAGCTGGGTCAAATGGTGGGTCCATTCCAAGTTTTCTAAGGAATCTCCACACTGCTTTCCAGAGTGGCTGCACTGATTTGCAACCCCACCAGCAATGTATGAGTGTACCTTTCTCCCCACATCCTCGCCAACACCTGTTGTTGCTTGTATTCTTGATAATCGCCATTCTAATTGGAGTGAGATGGAATCTTAGGGTGGTTTTGATTTGCATTTCTCTTATTACTAGAGATGTTGAACATTTTTCCATATGTTTGTTGATTGTTTGTAGATCTTCTGTGAAGTGTCTATTCATTTCCTTAGCCCATTTGTCGATTGGATTATTTGTATTCTTGGTGTAGAGTTTTTTGAGTTCTTCATAGATTCTGGAGATTAGTGCTCTATCTGAAGTATGATTGGCAAAGATTTTCTCCCACTCTGTAGGCTCTTTCTTCGCATTGCTGATAGTTTCCTTTGCTGAGAGAAAGCTTTTTAGTTTGAATTTATCCCAGTTATTGATTCTTGCTTTTATTTCTTGTGCTATGGGAGTCCTGTTGAGGAAGTCTGGTCCTAAGCCGACATGTTGAAGATCTGGGCCTACTTTTTCTTCTATAATCTGCAGGGGGTCTGGTCTGATTCCGAGGTCCTTAATCCATTTTGAGTTGAGTTTTGTGCAGGGTGAGAGATATGGGTTTAGTTTCATTCTGTTGCATATGGATTTCCAATTCTCCCAGCACCATTTGTTGAAGAGGCTATCTTTTCTCCATTGCATATTTTTGGCCCCTTTGTCTAGTAAAAAGTGATGAATCTTTGGAAAGAATAATTAGGAAAACTACCCCATTCACCATAGCCTCGAAAAAAATAAAATACTTGAGAATCAATCTCACAAAAGAAGTGAAAGACCTCTACAATGAGAACTACAGAACACTAAAGAAAGAAATTAAGGAAGACCTTAGAAGATGGAAAGATCTCCCATGTTCTTGGATAGGAAGAATTAATATTGTCAAAATGGCCATACTACCTAAAGTGCTATACAGATTCAATGCAATTCCAATTAAAATCCCGATGACGTACCTTAGAGAAATAGAGCAAGCAATTATGAAATTCATCTGGAAGAATAAGAACCCCAGAATAGCTAAAGCAATCCTTAGCAGGAAGAGTGAAGCAGGGGGTATCGCAATACCAGATCTTCAACTCTACTACAAAGCAATAGTAACAAAAACGGCATGGTATTGGTACCAAAATAGAAAGGTAGATCAATAGTACAGAATAGAGGACATGGACATAAACCCAAATAAATACAATTTTCTCATACAAGACCTGAAAATTTGTTGCCTGCAAGAAATTCACCTCACTGGCAAAGACATACACAGACTGAAAAGATAGAAATGATATTCCAAGCAAATGGAATCCAAAAACAGAAGTCTCTATACTTATATCCAGTAAAACAGATTTCAAGCCAAAATTAGTCAGAAAGACAAAGAAGATCAGTACATATGGACAAAAGGAACAATTCATCAAGAGGATATACTGTTTCTAAATATATATGCATTGAATGTTGGAGCACCTGATTTTATAAAACACTAATGGAGAGATGGCCACAATACAACAATAGTGGGTGACTTCATTACCCCTCTTTTACTGACAGATCATCTAGACAAAAAAGTCAACAAAGATACATCAGAGTTCAATTACACTGTGGATCAAATGGATTTAAAAGACATCTATGGAATAGTCCATTCAACAGCTATAGAGTACATGTTCTTTTCATCAGCACTTGGAACCTTTTCCAAAATAGATCATATATTAGGCCATAAAGCAATTGTTAAGTTAAAAAAAGTGAAATAATTTCTTGCATCTTATCAGATCATAATAGAATGAAGCTAGAAATCAACAGTGGGAAACTATAGAAATGAAACAAACGCATGGAGACTGAACAATATCCTTTTGAATGCACAGTAGATCATTGAAGAAATCAGAAGGAACATTCAAAAATTCCTAAAATCAAATGAAAATGGAAACATAACATACCAGAATCTGTGGGTACAGGAAAAGAAGTACCAAGAGGGAAATTTAAGTTATGATTGTCTACGTTAAAAAAACAAGAACAAAACTGATCTCAAGTAAATGACCTAAGGATGTATCTGAAGGTCTTAGAAAAACAGGAACAAACCAGACCCTAAATCAGTAGAAGGAAAGAAATAATAAAAGTCAGGGCAGATATAAATAGAATAGAGAGTATAAGAACAACCCAAAAGATCAATAGCTCTTGCAAAAAATAAAGTTGACAAACCCTTAGCAAAACTAACCAAAAGAAAGAGAAGACCCAAATGAGATTAGAAATGAAAAAAGGGATATTACAACATATACCACTGAAATTTATTAGATAACTAGGGAATATTTTGAAAAACTATATGCTAATAAACTGGAAGTCTAGAAGAAATGGACAAACTTCTGGACACATGTGACCTACTAAAATTGAACGAAGAGAATAGAAAACCTAAATAGAACATTGACGAGCAATGAGATCGAAGCAATAATAAGCCTTCCAACAAAGAAAAGCCCAGGACCAGATGAATTCATTGCTGAATATTATTAGACTTGTAAAGACCTAATGCTAATGTTTCTCAAACTATTCCATAAAACAGATAGGAAAGGGACTCATTCTGTGAAGCCAGGATTAGCTTATTACCAAACATGATAGGGACACAACAACAACAATAACAACAGCAGCAAAATAAAACTATATTCCCATATCCTTGATGAACTTACACACAAAAATCTCCAATAAAATGCTTACTAATTGAATTTAACAGCACATTATAAAGATCACACACCGTGATTGGGTTGTTTTTATTTCGGGGATGTTCACCCTACACAAATTAATAATAAACATGATTTAGTACATATGTAGAATAAAGGATAAAAGCTACATGATCTTTTCAATGATGCAGAAAAATCCTTTGATAAAATTCAACTCCCCTTCATGATAAAAACCCTGAATAGATTATGTCTAGAAGGATCATACCTCTACATAATAAAGGCTACATACAACAAACCCATAGCCAACATCATGTTGAATAGAAAAAAATGAAAGGATTTCTTTTAAAATCAGGAAGGAGACAAGGCTGTCCACTGTCGCTACTCTTATTTCACATAGCCAGAGCAATTAGACAAGAGGAAGAAGTAAGAGGGGTACAGGTAGAAAAGGAAGAACTCAAATTATCTTTGTTTGCAGATGATATGATTCTATACTTAGAAACCCTAAAAATTCCACCAAAGGACTTTGAGAACTGATAAACAAATTTAGCAAAGTAGGATGATACGCAATCAACTTACAAAAATAAAAACTTTTTTCTACACCAATAATGAACTTGCTGAGAAAGAAATCGGGAAAACAGTCCATTCACAATAGTTTCAAAACAAACAAAACAACCTAGGATAAACCTAATGAAGGAGGTGGAAGACCTCTACAATAAAAATCACAAAATAGTGAGGAAGGAAATTGAAGAATACACTAGAAGACAGAAAAATCTTTCATTTCCACAGATTAGGAGAATTAATACTGTTAAAATGGCCATACTACCAAAAAGATCTAGACTCAATGCAATCCCTATTAAAATACCAATAACATTCTTCATAGATTTACAAAAGTAATCCTAAAAATCATATGGAAGCATATTAGATCTCAAGTAGCCGAAACAATTGTGAGCAAAAAGAGTTATGCGAGAGGCATCACAATAACTGACTTCAAAATATACTACAGAGCTACGGTAACAGAAACAGCATGGTATTGGCATAAAACAGACATGTAGACCAATGGAGTAAAGAACCAGAAATAAATGCACACAGCTATCACCAACTGATTCTTGACAAGGTTGGCAAAAAAGATACATTGGAGAAAAGACTGCCTCTTCAATAAATAGTGTTCAGAAAACTTACTATCCACATACTGAAGGCTGAAATTAGACCTCTGTCTTTCACCCTGTAGAAAAATCAATTCAAAATGGATTAAAAACCTCAATATAAGATCTGAAACTTTGAAACTTAGGGTTTCCACTCATTAAGATATTGGCCCAGGCAGCATTTTCCTGAGTAGAACTTCATAAGCTCAGGAATTAATAAATGAATTATGTCAACTTAAAAAGCCTCCACATGGCAAGGGAAACAATTCATAAAGTAAAATGAGAGACAATCTTTGCCAGCTATTCATCTGACAGGGAATTAATATCCAAAATATATGAAGAAGTCAAAAAACTGAACAACAAAAGAACAAGTAATCCAATCAAAATGGGTAAATTATTTGAATAGATACTTCTCGAAAGAAGAAGCTCAGCCAGGCATGATGGTGCATGCCTGAATCCCAGTGACCTGGGAGGCTGTGGCTGGAGGATCTGAAGTTCAAGGCCAGCTTCAGCAACTTAGTGAGATTCTCAACAACTTATTGAGACCCCGTCTCAAAATAAAATAAAATGGATTGGGGCTGCATCTCAGTGGCAGAGTGCCCCTGGGTTTAATCCCCAGTACTGGAAAAAATAAAAAAATAAAAGAAGTACAAATGACCAATAAATATGTGAAAAAAATGCTCAATATCTTTATCCATTAGGGAAATGCAAATCAAAACTATTGAGATTCCATCTCATAATGGCTATAATAAAAAAAATTGCTGGCAAGGTTATGGAGAAAAAGGAACTCTTCTATACTATTGGTGGGAATGTAAATTAGTATAGCCACTATGAAAAACAGTGTGGAGGTTCCTCAAAAAACTAAAACTAGAACTACTATATGAGCCAGTTATACCACTCCTGGAAATTTATCTAAAGGAAATGAAGTCGGCATACCAAAGAAATACCTGTATACTCATGTTTATTATAGCACTATTCTCAATAACTAAGATATGAAGTCAGCTGGGATGCATGTAAAGATGAATGGATAAGGAAAATATTATATATATATATAATATATATAATGATGAAGTATTATTCAACCATAAAGAAGAAAATCATGTCATTTACAGAAAAATGGATGGAACTATAGGACATTATGATTAATGAATCAAAATAAGTCAGAAGGAGAAAGACAAGTATCACATTTTTTCTCTCATGTGGAACTAAAAAAATCTGGAAATAGAAAAGGGACTTTGGGACTATTAGGGGAAGAAAGGGGGGAGGGGAGGTGGGGGATGAAGGGAGTACAAGAGACAGTAGAAGATAGGGTGGACGTGATGAAAGCATGATATCATACGCATATATGGAAATGGCACAGTGAAACCCATCAATTTGCATACTTTAAATGTGTTAATAATGATAATAATAAAGAGAAGATGACCAGCAGCCCCAAATAACATGCAGGTATCAGATATTAGATGAAGGATGTGAAAAGTTGGTTCCATTAGAGATTTCTGTGTAGTTTCTAGTAAAAAGTCTAAGGCATATTTTTACTCGTGTAAGGAATATTTTTACTTGTGCCTTGAACACATGATTAACTAGAAATGGAATGAGAGAATAAATTATTGCAGAGAGAAACAAGTTGACATGGAGCTTATATGATGGTTTGTATTTCAAACAATTAGGGATACCTATGTGTTGACCTGAGGGAGTCACAGAAATGAACTCTAGACTGTGTCAAATTAGCAAGGTAGGAAAAAATATATTTCAGGCTGAACACTATTTCCATCCTCCATAGATCCTTTAATTGAGATAGTCTTTGTGTATAATTTAAACCCATTAGATTTTATTTCCCCTTTTAAGTTAAATGATTGGGAAGTTTAAAACCTTGACAAATCACAGTAATTTAGTTTATGGGGGCTGCTTTCCTATAAGAAGGAAATGAACGTATCCAGTGTGATGGGGTCTCTTTTTGGGCTACCTGTAGTTTCCAATATGTACAATAAAGTGAAGATGTTGCCATTACAGATTTAGAAATAAAAATATATAATAGTTGAGGAAGAGCATTTATAATAAAGGCAAAAGGGACAGGACATTTGGTAAGGGCAAGAATGGAAGAAAAGAGATCAAGGAAAACGTCCATGGTTGCAAGGCCTGTGCCCTTGGCAAGTTCAGAACTCACAGCTTCAGTTCACAGACCTTCAGCTGCCTTGGTTCAGATTGCCCTTTCAGAGATAGTAGGAACCTGCCTCAGAGTCAAAGTGTTTTTTCCCCCATGAAAACTAATTATTTTGATATTAACATTATAGTTTATTTATTTGTTGTTAATATTATACTTGATATGCGTTTATACCTACCTGTGCAAGGAAATCCTTGCTTTCCTTGGGTAATGTCCAAATGCTTTTATACATTTGGGGTCCATTAAAACATTGTTTTACTTTCAGTCAGAGACCATCATATCAGAGACCATCATATACCTTAACCACGTCTCAGAATTAAGTCTTACAAATATATGAATTCTTGTCTTTCCTTTTAGTCTTTATTTCTAGGTTTTTTTTTTTTTTTTTGCGTTACTAGGGGTAGAACTCAGGGCCTTGTGTTTGCGAGGCAAGCACTCTACCAGCTGAGCTATCTCCCCAGCCCTCAAGCATAGGTTTTAAATCACTTTGTAATAAAATGTTTCCTTTTTCTAAACTGTATTTGTACTACTGTATTGACACTTCATGAACACCTTGAAGCTGACTGCAGTCCTTAGTTGCTGTAGACTATCATAATCTGCTAATTCTTGAAGGTTCATTCTGGGTTCTCTCAGACATTGCTATCCTGATGAAGTTTGTTGAAATGGTGCCTCTACCAGGTCACTCAGGCAGGTCCCAGGAATCATGCTTTTTAGCAATGGAGATGCAACATGTCAAAAAGTTCCTAGCACAGCAAAAGATTGCCTCTCTTAGCTGGTCTTTGTTGCTTCCTGCTGTCTGCTATTTCCTCAGTGGCAGCACTCCCACTGGATGCTCCTTTAGCTGCTCTAAAATGTGTGCTCATGGTCTCATGGTCACTTTCTCTTGCCCCCAACTGAGACAAATCCCAAGCCCCCAAGAATCATGACCAAAGGCAACAGAGCCACTTACTAAGAGTAGAGGAATGTCAATAAGAAGCCATGCTTCAGCTTTTAAATGAATTTGTAGAATAAATATTAATTAAGCCCTAGAAGAGTCTAAAGGTTTTCTTCAGAGACTACACAAATTTTTCTCCAGCTAAAACAAATTTTTTAAGCAAAATGCTGATTGTTTTTGACATGTTTATAATCACGAGTATTGCAATCATTTTGTTTCAACTCTAGAATTTTTCACTGTACTTCTGTAGTTTTTATCAAATGGGATAATCTTGACTTTCCATTTCTTCCCTTTTTTATATTGGGAAAATTATTTTAATGCAGAACTGATTTGTATATTTATTTTTCCTATGTGTCCTTCATCACTCATTCATTAGAAGTGAAGAAATATTATTGAGCTTTCCATGTGAGCCAAGAACAGGTAGAGATGAACAGTGTGCTATTCTGACATTAAGGAGTGAACCAGCTAGTGGACTGATGAACACAAAAATGATGAACGAGATGGCATGCGCTGCTACTCTGACAATGCATCATCTATACTCAGGATGTTCCAGGGTGATATGGGAGCAAAGAAGGATGTCATGTCAGCCTGGGAGCCGTGCTAAAAGGAAGTGACCTTTGACCTTTGAAGGATGAGTGACAACCACGTTGACCAGATAGTTGAGGGCATTCCAAAGCAGAAGAGATAGCGTGGGCAAAAACAGAGGAGTGAAAACCTAAAATATGTAAGGAAATTCAAGTACCTGAGAACCGCTCAAGTGAGGGTCCATGTGAGTTTGCTGCATTATGAGGCAGACTCAGATTATCTTGATCTTCAATGTCAGTTTGGACATGACCTCAAAGGCAAACTTTCAAAATCTTCTTCTTTTTTTTTTTTTCCTCTCTCTTTAATTTTGGTACTAAGTATTGAACCCAGGGACATGTAACCACTGAGCCACAATCGCAGCCTGTTTCATTTTTTATTTTGAGACAGCTAAGTTGCTTAGGGTCTTGCTAAGTTGCCGAAGTTGACTTTGAGCTTGTGATACTCCTGCCTCAGCCTCCCAAGTTGCTGTGGTTACAGATATGCACGACTGTGCCCAGCTCTAAAACTTTGAAGCAGGGGAGTGTGATGCTGTGATTTTTGACAAATTGGTGATAATGTTGAGGATGGTTTGGAATTTGATCGATAAAAAGAATGAATTGATCAAACTGTGAAACTAGTCAACGTTAGTATTTCTAGCCACTGGTTTTTAAAACTGTGCTGTTGGTAAAGGAATCAGTAAATGGAATTGGAGATCCCAGAGGACTACTTGAGGACACAGCCACATACCATCTAGGAAATAGGAAACAGGTCCTCACCAGACACTGAGTGTGCTAGTATGTTGATCTTGGATTTTCCAATCTACAGATCTTTGAGAAAAAAAATTTCAGTTGTGTCTAAGCCACCTAGTTTATGGTGTTTTGTTATAGTAGTTCAGGCTGACGAGGATTCCAGCTTTATCTTTACAATGAAAAAAATCAAACTAAGGGATAAAAAATTTATGACTTTTTCAGGAATACTCAACCAAACTAAGGGAATTTTTTGCTTAAATATAAAAGTGTTGAACAGTTTAAAATGATGAGACCATGCTAAGTAGGCACCGAACTTCAGAAAAGAGATGAAATTGTCAAATGATTTGTTTAAAAAAAATTGTAAGATCATCTTAGAACACACAAAGCTTATAAATACAAGAAGTAAGCAACAATTTTGCTATTGGAAAATTGACTTGAAAATGCTTTCATTAAACATGAAAAATAAGCTAACAAAAATATTTCCAGTAAGCAGATCAAACAGAATTGACTAACAATGATGAAGGAAAAAATAAAATTCCCATAAAACTTGTAAAATTATTCCCAATTTAAAATGAACAAACAAACTCAGAGTCCTCCCCCAGAATTACTAAAAGATAAAAAAAGAAATGCATTTTTAAAGTATATAAGGGATACACAGTTGCATCATGGTACGTAGAAATTACCATTCCTAAAAAGCCTGTGACTTGAAATGTACATTTACAATAATTTGTCCAATTCATTAATTCCAAACCTTGTCCCCAAATCCTTTTCTTCTGTTGTTCAAGTCCACATACTTGACTCTTCTCTATGCTTTTTGTTTTATAGATTAATTCCTTCATTTGCTGACTTCTCTTTCAGGTGCTGTTCTAGGTATTGAGATTACTGCCGAGAACTGAAATGGCATCATTACTCTGAGGAAAATGGGTAGTGTCAGTTTCCCTTCCATCAACTCATTCACGTGGCTATTAGCAAAACTACTTCCATGCCTGTCTTATTTGCTCCTTTGAACATAGATTGGGTAGACATAATTCACTGCAAACTCCTCATTTTAGTAATGAAAAGGAGCATTCATAAGTTGCCTTATTAAAGTCTTTGGCCATCTAATCAATTTTTCAGTGTTCAACTTTTATAAGCACCCCAGGGCTCATTATTTCTATATTTATATTCTATTTAAGGAGCTGCATCAGCCACAGAAAAAAAGTGATTGTTTCTTTATTATCTTGTGTGTAATAATTTGTATTATTGGGCAAGACAAACTGACAGGATCTTAAATTTTGGCCCAGTGTCAGGATAAGAAAAAGTTCTGTAGGAAATAGCTTTGTGACCTTGTACATACACTGAATCTCTAGATCACAGTATCATCATCTGTTAGAGTATCAGACCAACTTCCTGCTAAAGGTATGTTCTCATAAAAGTCAATGAATTTTAGGCATTGCATTCTAGGCTTAATAAAAAAGGCAAAGGGAAAACATAACTCTCATTAAAAGTTTACTTGCCATTGAAGCTGCTTTCCTGGCTGATGTTTCTGAAAGAAAAATAATGCAGAGAGGGAGCAAGTGATCTGACAAAAATCAGTTTGATGCTGAGCCAGAACAGAATTTACTGCCATCATTGTACCTTCCTGCTCCATGGTATCCAGTTCCTGAATTTCACTAGAGATGGAAAAGGAGGATACTCCAGAAGTCAGAGGGCAATTAGAAGAGAGAATTATGGATAATGTAAATGAAGGAAGTAGAATGGAGAATTGCTCTCCATTTCCCCATCAATATGAGGTTGTTCTCCAACTATTACTTGGAGTCAGACAGGGTCAATTCTTGAATGAAAGATCTGTCTAGATACCACAGGAAGTGGTGCTGCTAATTCAGCATGTGGCATTTATCTACGAAAACAAAGCCCTATTTTAAGGGTCATAAAGTTGGGGTTTGGTTGTGGCTCTTTATATTTGCATATATATGTGTTTAGTAAGGAAGCAGAGATGGGAGAAGAGGCTGCCTAAGCATTTTCTGTTGAATGTCTTAACCAAATTCAGCTTTGAATAATTATGCTCTTTTGCCTATGTACACTTTCTCAGCACTTTCCTTACATTCTGCCTCAAATCTTCAAAGCTTTTCACTATGTGGGCTTCAAACCACAAGGATAAAAATGTTCAGATTCCTTTTTGGCAATGCCTGCTGTAAGAGATACCTGTGGTTGCTCTATATCCTGGTCTAGATTAGTGGTTCAACAGTGTCCACTGGGAAGAATGGCAGCTGAATCACCAGTCAGTGATTACTTGAGACATCTGTGCAGTATAAATGTGGAAATACTTTATAACTCACATTTTCAGTTTTGACCAGTAAGTAGCTTAGTCCTTGGAGAATCTAACTTTTAATGAATTTATATTTCAAGAAACAGTTGTTATTACAGTACACAGAGGGACTCTTATTTTAGAAGGACAATGACTATTTTATCTTATGGCAAGTTGATTTGAGTGGAAGTGAATAGACCTGAGTTCTGTGTTCTAGTGTTGGACCACCCACAAACTAACTCTGTGATCGTGATCTATCGTCTTCACATGGAGCTTCTGTTATTTCATCCAGAGACACTATTTGCAAATATTTTCTCCCATCTGTAGGTTGCCTCTATACTCTGTTGATCGTTCACTTTGCTATGCAGAAGCTTTTTAGTTTGATGCAATCTCATTGGTCTATTTTGGCTTTTGTTTCCTGTGTTTTGGGACTTGTCCAAAAAATTCTTGCCCATCCTAACATCCTGAAACATTTCTGTCTGTATTCTTCTAGTAGTTTCATAGCTTCAGGACTTACACTTAAGTCTTTAAT
The DNA here is from genome assembly GCF_902686455.1 of Sciurus vulgaris. Lineage (NCBI taxonomy): Eukaryota > Metazoa > Chordata > Mammalia > Rodentia > Sciuridae > Sciurus > Sciurus vulgaris. The sequence goes on from NC_136466.1 coordinate 57,462,170, forward strand.
TCATTTTTACTTGATTTTTGTTACTGATGAGTGAGTAGGGATATAGTTTCATTATTCTGCACATGGATATTCAATTTTCCCAGCACCAATTATTGAAAAGTCTGTCCTTTCTCTAGTAAAATTTCTTAGCACTTTGTTGAAACTTTGCTATAGATGCGTGGGCTTACTTCTTGGCTTTATTCTGTTCCATTGGTGGATATGTCTGCTTTCATGTCAGTACCATGCTTTTTTGATTATTATAGTCTTGTAGTTTTTTTGAAGTCGTGTAGTATAGTGCCTCCTGCTTTGTCTTTATGCTATGATGACTTTGACTATTGGATTTATTTATTTTTTCTTTTGGTTACATACATATTTTAAATTGTTTTTACAAGTTTAATTCTGTGAAAAATGTCACTAGCATTTTGATAGGGATTATAGTAAATCTGTAAATAGCTTTGGGTAATATGGGCATTTTAATAATATTAATTCTTCCACTCTATGAACATGAAATGCTTTCCATTTCTTGGAGACATCTTTAATTTCTTTCATCAATATTTTATTATTTTTATTGTAGAGATCTTTAATTTCTTTTAAATTTATTAGTAGGTATTTTATCTTACTTTATTGTGACTATTGTAAATGGAGTTGCTTTCTTGATTTCTATTTTAGATAATTGGCTATTATAGCAATGTGACTGATTTGTGTATTGATTTTGTATTCTGTGAATTGGCTGAATTTGTTAATTAAATCTAATGGTTTTTGGTGGAGTCTTTGGGGGATTTCTACAGAAGATCATGTCATCTGCAAACAATGACAATTTGACTTCCTCCTTTCTAATACAGATGCCCTTTTATTTCTTTCCATTATTTGCTTGATTGCTCTGGCTGGGACTTCCAGTGCTGCGTTCAATAAAAGAAACTAAAGTGGGCATTTTGGTCTTCTAGATCTTAAGCGAGAAAACCTTTACCTTTCCCCCATTCCAGTAAGATGTTAGCTATTGACTCATTATATGTGGTCTTTATTATGTCCTCCAATATCTAATTGTCTAGAATTTTCATCATGAAGGTGTGTTGCATTTTATCAACTGCCTTTTCTATATCTACTGAGATGATAATATGGTTTTTGTTCTTCCTCTTGATGTATATTTCTGTAGCGTATCACATTTACTGATTTGTGTATTTTGAAAACTGTTGTATCTTTTGAATGAATCTCACTTGATCATAATGAATAATCTTTTTAATGTGCTATTGGATTTGGTTTGCTACTGTTTTGTTGAGAATTTTTGCATTTCTGTTCATTAGGGATATTGGCCTGTAGCTTTCTTTCTTTGTTGTGTCTTTGTTTGGTTTGGTATTAGGGCAATGCTGTCTTCATAAAGTGAGTTTGGAAGAATTCCCTCCTTTTCAATTTTTGGATCATTTAAGAATTGATATTAGTGCTTTTTTAAACTTTCGGTAGAATTCAGTAGTGAAGTTTTCTGACCCTGGACTTTTCTTTGATGGGAGAATTATAATTACTAATTCAATCTCATTCTGCATTATTAGTCTGTCCAGGTTTTCTATTTCTTCATGGCTCAATCTTGGTAAAATGTGTCCAGTAATTTTTCCATTTCTTCTAGGTTATCAAATTTGTTGCCATATAGTGGTTCATAATAATTTCTTGTAATCCTTTGTATTTCTATGATGTCAATTGTATTGACGTCTTTTCATTTCCGATTCAAATTTTCTTTTTTTTCCCCTAGTCTAGTTAAGATTTTGTCAATTTTGTTTACTTTTTTGAGGAACCAGCTCTCCATTTTGTTGTATTTTCAACTGGTTTTTTTTGTCTCTATTTCATTTATTTCTCTTCTGATCTTTATTATTTCTTTTCCGCTACTAATTTTGGATTTGGTTTGCTTTTGTTTTTCTAGTTACTTGAGGTACAGTGATATGTTGTTTGAGATCTTTACACTTTTTTAATAATTTTTTTATTTTTACAGACTGCAATTTGATTCATTGTACACAAATGGGGTACCACTTTTTGTTTCTGATTGTATACAATATAGATTCACACCATTAGTGTAATCATACCTGTACATAGGGTAATGATGTCTGTTTCAGTCCACTATTTTACACTTTTTTTTGATGTTAGCATTGATTGCTATAAATTTTTCTCTCAGTACTGCTTTTACTGTTTTCCATAAGCAACATGTACAATAGCAGATGTAAATTCTGTTTCTGATTTCATTTGGTTCAAGAAATTTTTCCATTTCCTTCTTAATCTTTTTCTTGACCCACTGATTATTTTAGAGTACGCTTTTAAAATTTCCATGTATTTGCATAGGTTCCAAAGTTTTTCTTATTTTTTGGTTCCTGAATTTACTACATTGTGTCCAGAAAATATATAATTTCAATTTTTAAAAAAATTTTTTGTGCTGATAATCACACGTAGGGCCTAAGTTTGTGTGTATGCTAGGCAAGCACTCTACCACTTTGCTCTATCCCCGTGGCCTGATTTAAATTAAAAAAAAATTTTTTTGAGATTGTTTTGTGGCCTAATATATTATCTGTCTTGGAGAATGTTCCATGTGCTATTAAGAACATCTATTTTTGAGGCGTTGGGTGGATTGTTCTATAGATGTGTGTTAGATTCATTTGGTATAGGATGCAGTTTAACTCTGCCATTTCTTTGTTGACTTTTTGGTCTGGATGACCTGCCCAACTCTGAAAGCGGGGTATCAAAGGCCCTTACTATTAAAAGTTTTGTATTTTTTAATCGGGGATAATCATAGAAAACTACTTCAAATGCAGGCAGATAAAAGGAACATTTATTAGTAGATGAAAAAGTAACTCAAAGTAGCTTGGAATCAATTATTTAATGTTCTATAAATAATCTGTAGCACAAAGTACATGATTAACTCTCCAAGTTATTATAAGGTAGGTCAGTTCTTGTGAACAGACACATGCTAAATGGTTAAAGATAAATGGTAGAACAATGTAGGCCAGTGCTTTGTGTGAAAAAACAGCAGATGTGCCTCAAACACAGGCATTGATGAGGTCATGCCTCTAGGCACAAAATAACAAACTGTAATTAGAAGATGATGGGCTCTTGCCAGGATTTAGAATGTCAGGAAAAGACTTCAGAATCATTGCAGGTGGTCTCCTCTGTGTAAAACTACTGACGATGCCAACCAAATGGCGGGCATTATTGGATGATATGTTGGAAGTAAAACAAAGTAATTTGGTATATTGGTATATTGCTATATCCTATTGCTACATAACATTACCTCAAAATTTAGTGGCTTAAGACAATAACCATTTATTACCTCACAGTTTCTGTGGGCTAGAAATTTGGGAGTAGTCTAGCTGGTGATTCGGGGTCTCATGAGGTTGTATTCAGTATATAGGCAGGAACTAACCTTGTCTAAGGACTTTACAGAGGTTGGAGGATCTCCTTCCAAAGTGGATCACTCATATGGCTATTGGCAGGGGGTCTCAGTTCCTCCCCATGTGACTCTTTCACTAGAACTGCTTAAAATGGTAGATGACTTCCCATAGAAAGGAAGTCTAGTTACAGAAACTAGTGTCTTTATGACCTAGTCTTTGAAGTTCTACTCTGTCATTTCTGCAATATCTTATCAGTTACTCAAGTCGAGTCAATGTAGGGAGACTTACATAATGCAGGGCCCATTGGAGGCCATCTTGGAGACTGGCTACAATAATAGGGTATAGTTACTGTTAGTAGTAGAGCATAGTTTAAGAACAGAAGGAGAGAATGAGCAAACTTTACAAAAGGGCTATTTTTCCTTTTCTACTTTTCTTTTTCTTTCTTTCTTTCTTTTTTTTCCTTTTGTCTAGTAAGAGATAGGCTGAAATCAGAAAATAAAATTGGGATTCAGAAAAGTTTAACCCAAAACAGCTCATCTGATAGAAACTCTAATTGCTATTATTGCTCCCAGTTCTGCTAATTCTTTCTTTTATTGATTTCTCACATACTTCCTAATCCTTAGGCTATCAGCCTAGGAAGGTTGTTCTACCTCATACCTAAGTGCAGTCCCCTCTATCCAGTCTTTGTCTCTTAAGAATTTGGTCCCTTGGTGAGGTTTTAAACACATTCTCTGTTTATTTCTCCAAAACAACAACCACCACCACTACCACCACTACTACTGCTATTTCTCCTCCTCCTCTTCCTCCCTTCTTCTTCTTCCTCCTCTTTCTCCGCTTCTTCTCCCTCTCCCTTTTCCCCTCTTCCTGCTCCTCTTCCTCCTCCTCCTCCATCTTCCCCTACTCAAAGACTTGAAGTAAATTCCACTGCAGACAGGATGAATTACTCTTAAGCCTGATGTTTAAGACCCTCCATCACTGAGCACTACCTACTTTTCTAACATTGCTTTTCATAATCCCTAACAAAATCTTTTGCTCTCCACCCCCAAGCCTTGGTTCATAACCTGTTTTCTTTGCCTTGTGACCCCTACTAGGATTTCTTCCTTTTATCCAGTTGGAGGTTGAGGAGAGGTCACAGATGTTGCAGCCATTAGACAGGCTTGTTCAAATCTCTGCTTTGTCCTAATTGTCTGATTTCAGGTGAGACGTTTAATCTCGGTGTTCTCCCATGGGCTATTGAGATTACAAGTGTGAGATGCTACTCAAGAATTTCTAGTTCCTTTTCTTTTTAAAGCCTGGGTTCAAGCTTGGCCTTTTTCATGAGTCTTCCATAACTCATGTTGATTTTGTTCCTTTTAAAGTCCTGACAAGTCATTTCTAAGTTGACTCATTTTGTAAATAAAATAATCATATTTTATCATTTTTTTCTCCCCAGTAGATTTTGAATTATTAAGGGCAGAGAACATGCTTATAAGTCACAATAGTCCCCTTAGTTTCTTGCATTTAGATCTTTAGTGAGTACTGTTTGTAGATCCCCCCCCCCCATAGTTGTGAGTGATGGATTCATAGGGTCATTTCTAAAGTTGATAATAAATGGATCACCAGGGTCTTCTCCAGCCTGTTGGGGCTGGCTGATTACATAGATAAGCTTTATCCTTATCTTCCTGTGGCAGCTGATTTTGGTCTTAATCACAGTTTGTATCATGCTGAATTGAAATAGTCAGTTTGTAGCTGTCTTCAGTATGGGGTTGTGAGTCCTCTCAAGGTAGCTCAATGCCTGGTGTCACCAGCACCTTGCCTGGGTTTTGCTTGATGGTTCTGGAACCACTCTTTAACACTCGCTTCATGTTAATGTGTAGGGACTTGGGGAGTCTTGTTTATACAGTTATATAATCACATTACTAGTAATGCTTGGGTAATGAAATGTACTATTAGAATAACTAGTCTTGTGCTATAGTTTAGATCTGAAATGTCCCAAAAGGTGCATATATTAAAGGCTGCTCCCCCGTGTGGTACTGTTGAGAGATGGTGGAAATGTCAAGAGGTGGGGCCTAGAGGGAGGTTTTGGGTCACTGGAGGTGTGCTCTTGGAGGGGATAGTGGGACCTCATGTCTTCCTCTCTCACACCTGGCCATGAGACAAATGGGCCTCCTCCACCTGCACCCTGCACTCCTGCCACTTCGGGCCCAAAGCGAAATGCCAGTTGGTTTGACAGAAACCTCCCAAAGTGTAAGATTAAAAAAAAAAACTTTTTTTTTTTTAGGTTGATTAACACAAAGCTGAGTAACACACCTTGAGTGGTGAAAATACAAATCATGACCGCGACTCAAGGATTTCCTTTATCAGCAAAGTCGTATTTCCATAGATGCTGTCATCTGAGGATGTTCTCAGGGCAATCAGCAAAAGTTAATCATCAATGGACCGAAGCTGAACTGTGGACACCATGTCCACAGGCTCAAAGCCCCAGGAAGAATCGCATATTGCCTTCTGCCCCACCTGGGCAGCTTGTCTGAGTGGTTTGAGGAGAACCAAGTAGCACAGCCTCTCTAGACAGCCTGATAGAGTGACCGAGTGGAATAGATGACTCTGGGTACCCAGGGTGAAAAACTGTGGGAAAGTGGTTATTCTTAATTAAGAAATTGGGTTTAATCTAGAGTACCCAAAGAAGATCTTAGGGATAGATAACAAGCTTGAGAAAAAACTGGATGTGGGGACTCCAGGTATTTCTATGTGTACACTTAATGATTCTAGAAAGGTAATAGATTTTAGAGCCCAAAAGAAATTGCCTAGAATCATTTAGTCCTCCGTTGTTGCAAAATAAATTAGTAAGTTGACACCCCATTATTTATTTCTCCTTAACACACCGATAAAGAAAATACTGTTTATTATTAGTACCCAGACTCATCCATTGTAAGAATTTTATTCAACTTGATTATGGAGGCTTTTGTGGTAGGATAAGCAAAGCCTGTCTTCCAAGCAGAGCTGCCAGGCAGGAAGAGTTAACTCTGCAGGCTGTGTCTTCTCTTCTAATAGGAGCACTTTAGCAATGCTAATCAGATGCACTGATTTTCTGTTTTGATTTTTCCATACTAATTAAGTGAATGATCTGGGATGCAATCAAGTTTGGCACTAGGGGGTTCATGCAAATGACTTATATTTTTTACATTTAAATTTTTGTTAAATGGAATCATAAGGAGAGTTATTTGAAGATGAAGACCAGTGGGTTAGCACTCAATTAGAGTTTTTAATATATTCAAAATATCTCTTTTTTGGGAGTGGGGTACTAGGGATTGAACTCAGAGGTACTGGACCACCGTGCCACATACCTAGCACCTATTTTGTATTTTATTTAGAGACAGGGTCTCACTGAGTTGCTTAGCATCTTGCTTTTGCTGAGGCTGGCTTTGAACTCTGGATCTTCCTGTCTCAGCCTCCCGAGCGCTGGGATTACAGGCATGCGTCACTGTGCCCATTTCAAAATATCTCTTTTTAATGAAGCACATCACTATTGTGTTGCTTTTTTCCAACTGGAATACGATTTTTGAAAAATTGTATTTTGTTTTTATTTTCACTCTAAAGTAAGAAATTATAGTATAAGAAAACAAAGAAGACAGAAATAGGGCAAAACGTACTGAACTTTTCCTCTGCCAGAATAGGCATAAAGGAAAAAGCATGCTCACATTTACTCCCTAAAACCTATAGAAGACAACAAATAAAATATATAAAATACAATGTAATGCTGTTAATTGTTGGACTGCATTTCAGAGCCTTCATTAAATATTATGGAACAAAAGTATAATTCACATTTCCTAATGTAGTGGAATGTTGTGTTTCTATAGTTATAATTTATTAGCATATTTGTGAGATGTCTTCTTTCCTCAATGTTTATAACATTTGCATTGTTTTCTCAGTTTTAACTATCTTATGTGAGTTTGCATGATCCCTGTATCTTGATCTAGCAATTTCTTTTACTTTTGCCATTTTATTCTCTAATATAGATTGTTCTAGAATTCAGTTAATTTTCTGATTTTAATTAACAAACTGCTTTGGGATGAAGAGACCAAATTCATATAGATGATCACACACATGCGTATCTTTTAACGTATTGATCTTTTCCCTTCCACGAATTCCACCTGTGACTTTGCAATGCAGTTTAACATTTCTGCATGCTGAATTTTAAAATCAATGAGGAGGTGACCAAATTCTGATTTTTTCCTGTCACCCACCTTCACAGGCATTGCATCAGGTGCAAAGCAAAGAAGAGACACTAGAAACCTACTGTCACAGTTTTTACATTGGAGGATCACACAGTCTCTTTGTTTTTCTCCACAGTTTAATTTGCTTGAGGGCAATTTCTAACTTTACAGACTAAACATTTCTAATTGGTAAATGGATGGTTTGATTTGAGATGGTGACTCAGGAAATAAACTTCTCAATTTGGGGTAATTGTTTTTGAGAAGAAGGCAGATTACTGCTCACTAACCTTCATTTTGTCTTTGAAGAAAGAATGAAAGTTAATATATGTATTTCACACGTCATTGAAACAAAATGCTTATCCTGGCAAAGAAAAGCTATGAGACAGAGAGATATTTGCTCTACTTATTTGTTACAACCAAATAAATTAAAGGTCTTCTTTTTCTGATGGATGAGGGAAGCACTAGCTGTATATTACATGTCTTCAACTGTAAAACGAGAACAATAAAACCCCTACTTCTTGGGCAAGCTGTGAGGAGTAAATAGACAGTTCACATGAAGAGCTCAGTACTGTGTCTAGCACACAATAATGAGTCAGGAAATGTTAGCCATTATTTATCATCATCATCATCATCATCATCATCATCATCATCATTTTTAATTCATTCCTGTTATATGGAATAGCTTTTTAAGTTACATAATGTTAAGCTTCAGATTTTACAACTTCCTAATATGAGCCTGTGAGAAATATCAATAACTGCATTTATTTTATAAGTCCTATTTTGGCTAATTATGCTTTATGTATTGGTGTTAGAATATCCTTCCTAAAGATTTCACAACTTCTTTTAATGACTGACTCTATGTTTAAATTGTCCTACAAACTCATGATACTTCTTCTTTATTCCAATTCACTCTTTTTTACTTTAGTCTTTGTGGATTCAGACATAAATAATCTGTCATAATGTATTTAAAATACTTGCCCTTCTCTGCAGTCTTGATCTTGGAGAATTTGTCTAATATTTCCTTGTTTAATCTGTCCCCCTGAATTTGAAAGCTAAATGACATCCTAAGTTACTTTTCTTCTGTCATTTTCATTTATTATTAATTTAATCTTATCTTTTCAAGTCAAAAAAGTCATTATTCAATACTTTTGATTCTCAAATACTGAGAACTGTTGACTTCATGGTATGGAAAATTAGTATAAAGTCTCAAAATGCTCTCACCCAGGAAATGATAGCTTTGGTCAAGTAATCTGCCTCATTGTTACTAGTTTCACAACAGGCAGCTTAATGCTTATTTTTTTTTTTTTCTGTAATTTAGTGATTAGGTCAGCTATTTCTAATTTGATGTCCATTTTTATGATGACATAGTATGACAATTAAACTTTTCCTTCTAAGTGTTAATTTCTAAGAGGTGAAGAAGTGTGTGTGATTCCCAGGTGCATGACATTATAATTGTTACATGCATGTGCCTGGCAAACACGGGGTATTCAATAAATGCCTGTAGGTGGCTTCACTCAAATACCTCACAGGAACCTTAAAATTGATTCATCTGATGCTGAACTTGAAGCTTCCCCTCCCCAGAGGAGGAGGCTTTTGTGCTCCCCTTCTCAATGAAGAACTGACCATTTCCCCCAGGTCTAAACCAGAAGTCTTTCTTTTCCCTTAGTGCTATACTTAGTAGACAAATCCTGTGGATTCCACCTGCCAAAGAGCTCCCAGAGTCACTCAACTCCCTGCTAGCCCAGTGCTGCTGCTTCCTAGTTCACCACACTGGCATCTGACCTGGCCTCCCTCTAACAGTCTTCCCCTGCATTCCAGTGTCACTCAGTATCTTTTACCAGCTCCCTGTTATCCTGGGATGAAGTTCCATATTTTACAATGGCTTATAAAACCTACTGTGGTATGCCCCAAGTCTCTTTCTCCAGTTATCCCCTTTCTCTTGCTATGAATTTATTTGAGTTCCCCGGATGCACCTGGCCCTCCCTCACCCCTGAATGTTTCTTTTTCCCTCTCTTGTCCCAGCTTACCAGTTTTCCAGGCTTCTAACTATGTTGCCATTTGTTTTTTTCATTTTCTTTAGCCTCATTTTCTCCCACAAGGACCTCTAAACAGCTTTATACTTTTTTTCTATCTATTTTTCAGAAACCACTATAACATAGTTTCTGTTCAGCAGACAGAGAAACTGGAGCACTGTGTTTAAGAAATTTTTGTCACAATTAATAAATTATAAGGATCTTAATGGATAGGGAAGGGGAATAGTTTTGTATTTTATGTCCAGTTTCTCATGGCACCTAATATTCGGTAGGCATTCAGTCCATTTTGAAAGAATTATTGAATGAATCTCAGCTTGAGTCAGAGGTGCCTTTCCTTGGAGTCAAAGGAGCTTCTGTTTCAACATTTATTCTCTAGGACAAATGAGGCCAGATTCCTCTGTAGGCCTTCTTCTTCCAGAAGGGAATATGCCTGGTAAGAGAATCTGGAAGCCTGTGCTGCTTTGAGTTGTTCTGGTGGATTCCTTTAATAATCAGCTGGCATGGATGAGAAGGGCTTTTGTGGTGGTGGTAATTAACGATGATTTGCACATTTTAGTGATTTACAAATTGTTAGGCACCCTGCACAAAATAAGAAACACCTCTCTTTTCTGAACCATAAAATCTAGTGTCCTGGCTATTTAAATACATGTCCTGTTATGCATGTGTCAGCCCTAGAGACAACTGGTTCTGAGTGATTGCTCTACTGAAAAGAATTCTGTTTGGGTGATTTTAATGCAGTTCTTTTTTTTTTTTTCTTTTTGCAGGTTGTTCTTCAGGAAGAAAATGGTCATTTCTTTGAATTCATGCTTGAGCTTTATCTGCTTATTGCTGTGCCACTGGATTAAGACAGCATTGCCTCTGAATCTTGAAGACCCTAATGTGTGCAGCCATTGGGAAAGGTAACCATTCTCAAATCAGCCTGAGGAATAATTGCCCAGAAGTTCCTCCGTATATTATCATTACTACTCCGATGTATAAAATTAGAATTCAAGAAGACTGTGAAATTGCTTTTCTGTAAAAATCATTAGGCATATCTAATAGGTTAGTAGTATTACTCACTTTGGTCTTATATAATATATATTATGTAGGAAAAAACCCTTGATATGTCTGATTCTAACACAGGTGCAATTGAAGACCTGGGGAGAACATTAATAACTCAATTAGAATGAAGTCCCTAAGGTCTTTCCTGCTCTGAATCTATTTGCAGTAATTTTGGAGACCTGGGCCTGCGCTTGGGAACAATAAATGAGCAGTGGGAGGCAGCAGGGAACAATACGCTAACGTGTTGAAATGTACTAGATAAAAAAAATTGTGCCTTTGGTGGCTTGAAAAAAGACCCCACTTTCGGAGGATCGGGTAAGGCTTCAGGAACCCTGAGATGGTTCTTGACGAGCTGAAGATGAGTGGATAGCATTGGTCCGGAGAGTTCTAGGAATCGAAGGTAGCTTGAAACCAGTGGCCGTGGACCACTGAGGACTGTGCCCAGAGCAAGCACAGTGCTGGAGGAGGGGAAATGGATGCATTATGGAAGAGCAGGTGATGTAGTGTACACATCTGTGCAGTTTGCAGTAGGAAACAAAGAGGTGCAAAAAACAAAACAATTACAAACAAGCCAAAAACGAGTCAACCTCAGGAATCTTTTGGAACACAAAAATAATGCAAGTGATTGGTGATATGTAGTGCAAACATGATTGGCAGCATAGATCGAGTCCGCTCTGTTGTAAGGTGCTACTTGCATTCCCAAGAAATTATCTTTATTCAAAAATAACAATGTAAATGCAGGCATTTCAAACAAATTGAAGGTGCTGAGTACTAAAGGGTAATATGTATTGGACTAGCTGGAGGTATATTTACATCAAACTCTTGGTCTGGTTTTCATGTTACCCTTGGTACCATGATTAGCAAACCAGCGTTCACATTCTAATACCTGTTGTTACGCCGTTAGGAAGCACAGAGCCCAAAGGCTCATTTTGCACCTCAGTGGTGTTCTTCAGGTTCTCTGTTCGTTCCTCATAGCATTACTTTTTGGTGACGGCTGGTATTCCTCTCATTGGCAGTATTACAACAAAAATAAAATTACTCAATCCATTGATGAAGTTATATATCACTATGAAATGTTAAGCTGTAAATAGGCATATAACACATCATATATATAGAATATATTTTATATATATTTATATGTATACTTATATATATGAAATTTGTGGTATTAACTATATCAGGTAGAACTGATGAGGAGAGACAGCCTATTAATTATCTTTATAAACTTTACAGAACCTCCCCTAAGATGTTTCACCAAGAAAGTATGTAATTAATATTAAAATAATAGAAATAAGTTTATGAATACATGAATGGGTACATATCAAATTTAGAAAAAGGAAACACGACTGGTTGTTTAACTTCGTAGAGGGAATAGGTTGGATGGCAGGAAAGTCAAATTTGTGAGATGCTGTGAAATAAGAATTAACAGATCTGGTAACTGACTACAGGATATGCAAGAGGTCTGCCAGAATTTAGCACCTACTGTGTAAAAGAATAGAGGTTTATTACACATAGGGAAAAATAAAAGAAGAGTGTGTTTGAGAGGGAAGAGGATTAGAGAGTTTTTGCCATATTGTGTTCATAAAAAATAGCTTGAATCATGGGCCTGGAAGTGTTTGGGACAGTAGATTTGGGAGCAGCCAACATGGTGAGATATGAACAAATGGAAAGAGTATTGGAGGAAAAAAAATCCAGGACTTCAAATAATCCAACCCACTCATAGGTACAGATTTTGTCCTGATTTCTTGCTCAACATTTGCCCAAAGCTGTCAATACATACTGTGTTGTTCTGTTCACCATGGATCCTTCCTTCTCTCTGGAACATGGCCATGCATGTGGCATGGGCTCAGCAGATAATTATCAAGTGAGTGAGCCCATTTCCTGATAGTGAATGAGATGACCAAATACAGACATCCCTTGGGATGGGCTGTGGAGATTGTGACCGACAGACGAGAGGCACAGTAATCCCTAAATCTTGTAATTCTGCAGTTGCACAACTAAGCCATATACTCACTCACGGGGAGGGAATTTGAGTGGGGACAAATAGGGAAATGAGTTTTTTAAATGATTGCTAGAAAGGATTGAAGTTGTAGTCTTCTTATTGATAAGATTTCTGTTTTAAGGCTAATGATGTCTAGAGAAAAGGTAAAAGAAAGTGAAATTGTTTTTAAAGGAATGGAAAAGGTGTAGCAAGGTAAATTAAAATGATCAGATAAAGGTGCAGGTGATACGTTCTATATTTTCAAAATGGGCTTGAATTAAAATGAGGAGAGAAAATTAGCTCTAAGAACACAATTCTTGGTAGTAGGCTCTCTTTATACTGAAAGTCACCTGTACCCCACGGTTCAGAGCCATGGAATCACCTGGAGCCTGGCTTCTCAGTGTGATCTGTTGAGCTGGGTCCTGAACTCCTGAGAAGCTCACCCTGGGCCCCACCCCAGCCCCATGGAGTCACAGTCTGCATTTTAACAAGGTCCCCTGGGGATTTGTCTGCACATTAAGTTTGAGAAGCACCAAACAAAAGTGCTTCTATCAGTGCCCTTTAGCTGCACCCCCACTGATATCTGAATATTTATTGGGATATAAAGTTGTGCCTTGTTTTAATGCAGCAATTGTGATTCTAAGAAATTGTGCATAAAATGAAATGGAAGACAATTAAATCATTAAACATATACAGGGATGTTTGTGATTAAAAGAATTCTGCACAACATTTTTTTGGAAAATGAATAATTGTGTGAAATCCTCTGTTCCTCCTCCCCATCCCCTTTTTCTATTCTGTGAGTTGGAACTCGTCTATCTAGTGAGGATTCTTCTCAAGAAGGCACTAAGGAAGAGAAACCACTCTTTGCCCAAACCTTCAATTACTAATACAGAAGTGGTAATAATCGAATCAGCAGTCCTGAAGTGAGCTAAGAAATGATGATTATTACCATATCTGATTAAAGTAACAAGATAAATTAAGCAGATAGAATGTAATTAACCACTTTGGAATGTGTCCAAGTGATGATGGCTTCTCCCCACCTCCGTTCTTTGACCTTAAATTAAATCTTGCTGGGTTTCTCCCGGATAATACTTAATACGTTAAAGTCATGATGATGATATGTTTTCAGTGTGTTTGAGAAGATTCAACAAACAACCAGGAAATAAGGAGTTTTGCATCCTAATGCTGAAAATAGTGCTGAACTGGGGTCAGATTCCTTTCGCATCGCAGTTTGCTCTGCACTGTCTGCTTTTTTATTTCACCCTCTCCCTCTCTTCATTTTTAAGGGTATTATAAATCAAACTATAAAATTCAGAAAAAAATTTTAAGAGGCACAGAATTCTACAACCTTTAGATAACCACCAATAGTGTTTTTCTTTGCTTCTTTGCAGTCTCTAGGGTTTTTCCGTTTTGAGTTTGAGGGGTTTAAATTTTTTCCATATTGTAATCATGCCTTGCCTATACTTTTGAAACTTGGCTACATCATAAGCATTTTTCGTGTTAAGTAAATAGTCTTCAAATTATGATTGCCAAATGTTCTGTAAGTGACTTTACCTCATTTGCTCAATACCCACTTATCATTAGGCAATTAGGTTGTCACTTTTCAGTGGGCTCACTTGCTGGAGGCCATAAATTTGTAGAATGAAGGAAAATGTCTTTGACACAGTCCTACCTCCTCTGATCATCACTGCTGCCCTAGCCAGTGCCCAGCTACTGTTTGAACTTAATTAGCTCCTCTGCTGACAGTCAGGGAACTCCATATTCAGCAGCAGCTGCTCTTCAAGCCATAGAGTGGGAAGACACCTTCCCACTGTCTAGTCCACTCTGGTTTTCGTGGCAAATGAGCAACACTGAGCTCGCAGTGCTAGTGAGTCAGCCTAGATTCAGCACTAACACCAGGACACCCAGACACCATCTTACTCCTGTTCCCTCTCAAATGTCACCATATAAAACACAAGTTGTCCAATGAGCATTTGTTGAATTAGAATTCTAAATACTTCGACCGCTTTTTTTAAAAAAAATTTTAGTTGTAGATGGACGCTGTATCTTTATCTATTTTTTTAATGTGGTGCTGAGAATTGAATCCAGTGATGTGCTAGACAAGTGCTCTACCACTGAGCCACAACCCCAGCCCTTGACCACTTTTTATAGAAAAGAGCTTTCCTTGTCCTACACCAGACAGGCATCCTGTAAAATGTGTGTTGTTAGTGAGCAACAAGTGACAAGTTGGGAAATTCATGTACTTGAATATTTCCTCTTATTTAAGGAATCTTCCTGGCTGGTAGAAATGAAATGTTTTTCATGTTTGATTATGGAATCAGTTTCTCCACCCATCTCAAATGGAACTGGCCAGGATGCATTTGTTAATGATCACTTTTGCTCTCCAAGGAATATGGACCTGAACATCATAATATAGTCTTTAGAATTTTGTGGGAACCCTGTATCTGGTCTAGATCCAACAAACTGATTTAGTTCAGCTCAGTTTGTACTGCACAGGCTGGTGGAAGAATTGCTTTTCACCCGATTCATTCAGATGGTGGGAAGTTGCTCTCTCTTGCTGGTGGAACTGTACCTGTACTTTAGGTTCAGACACAGAGGACCTTTGTTCACTTCACTCATTACTACAAATGCAAAAGTGGTTAATTCTACAAGTCTCAAGATTCAGTTATCTAGAAGCAGCTGGTGAGGCAGGAAAAAATACTGACATGCAAGGCTTAGAATTGCAAGAACCTGAACCTCAGGACACTGCTTGGGATCTGAAGAAAATATTAATAGCTTCCTGTGAGAAGCCATTCCAAGAACATTAACATTTTTAGCAGAGGCCTCCTGTTTTACCCCAAATGAGTTATATCATGGTATACAGACAGATGCATAATGTATTCTCATGGGAACCTATGTTTACAGGTAGCAACAAGTATCTTCTGCTGGGGTAGAAGTACAAAATGTATGTTAGAAATTCAGGATGCCAAATGGGAAGGGATCTTCAACACTGTCTCTGACCCCCTTATGTCAAGATGAGATAATTAAGGCCGAGGGAAGTGAGGTTATCTGATGAAGGTCATCCAGTTCCTAGTGTCAGGTTGGATTATGACCTCACCTTCTAAGTCAGTGATCTTTTTAATAAGATCTCTTTCTTCTGCCTAACATTTGTGAAATATTGATAAATTTACCTTGAAATCAAATTGCATTATCCCAAAGAATGAAATATATAAAAAGGTGTATGGTATGATTATTTGAAGACTAACTAACTATATAATGACTACTAGAAACCAGCTGCAGAAAGAAGACCCATTGTTTGTGAGGCTAGCACCACAGAGCTTTTCAAATTGCAGGTTTCTGCCCTGTGTCTAACCTGAACTTTTCATGCTGAAATCTCAACCTCATTCCTTCCATACCTTCTCTAGTGGATAGTTTTATTAATGAACTTGAGCTATTGATTTGCTGCAAGTGGGCCAGTAATTATGGCCCATTGTGTTTGTTAGTGTGAAGATTTTAATGGAAATCTTTAAGAAACTTAAAGCAAATAGAATAAATTGTTTAGAAAAGAAAATTCTCTAGGTTTTCTTGTAGGCAGACAGTAAGCTCTTGAGTACATAATCAACTTTAAAATTCAGAAGTATGGGACCAAGTATTGAATGTTCTTTGTATTTCATGGAAATATTCCACCCACATTTTTGGACTGACATGCCTGTATGTTTTTAACAAGAAGCTATTAGTGAAAATATGTCAGAAAACAATGTTTAAATAGCAATCGGTATGATTATTGGTATGATTATTTCAGGCTAATTGTCTCAGACATATGTTTAGAGCAGAGTTTAAAGTCTTTTTTGTAGTTTTTGTTTAGATGTTGTATATTTTCTTCCACATCCTGAGAAGTAGAAGTAGGACAGGAACATGAAAGCAAATTATTCCAAATTCCCATCGGAGAAAAATGTTCTTTCTGATTTTTCAGATTCAGTAGCAAATGTACTCAGTTATGAATACTTGAATTGTCTCTTTGCTGATTAACCTTATTATCTGCATGTAGATGTAGATTGAAACTTTTTTTTGTGAAAAGTCTTTGCTATCCCTGGAGCCCTAGTACAGGAGGAGGGAATTAAAGTACAGAAAAATACAGTGAAATGTTTTAAATTGGTGAATATTAGGATTTATAGTGAGTAGTGAAAGTTGATTTCCTTTGAAATTTATAGCATAAAGCTTGTCATTTAAAGATATTGTTGATATTGGTCTTTGAGGGCCTCTAGTTCCAATAAAAACCTGTGAAAATATGGAGATTCTCTGTTAAAAGTCAATATGGAGTTGCAAATAGAGACAATTTAGCCTATAATTGTTTTTTAGTGTGGTTTATATCATTAATGTAAAAAGGAAAAATACGGATTCTTTATTTTCCTTTTTTTTTTTTTTTCCAGCTATTCAGTGACTGTGCAAGAGTCATACCCGCACCCTTTTGATCAGATTTACTACACCAGCTGCACTGACATCCTAAACTGGTTTAAATGCACACGGCACAGGTAATAGAGGCTCAGATATGCTCATGAGTTTGGCTACCTGGCAATGGAGTCCCATGCCATCAGAGATATCAGTTATTTGAGAACGTGCGGCAGTGCATTCAGTGACTAGTTATGGAGGGCTTACTACTTCCTTAGCCTTGCTGCAGATCCCAGGGGATACAGGAAGGCAGAGAGGTGGGCCATGCCTGGTGGGAGCTGACAGTCCACCAAAGAGGAATTGCCTGCTGTTCACCATCATTTGTTCAGTAAGAATTCATCTAGCTTATGTATTTGCATGAGCAGGGGAGACCCTCTTAAACATGGACATCACCAGACAGCAAGAGATTCATGTTTCAGCATGTTTCTAATTGAACATCTGACTCAATTTACACTTAAATTTGACCCTTAAGTAAAATGGACTTTTTATTTTATTCTATCAATGTGAATGTAGAAACAAAACCAAATTATTATTAGATGTTATTATTAGTTTTTATAAAGAAGGGAACCCTGATACCCTAATTTTGTTGGTAAAATATTTATAGTAGTATGAGTTATGGGTTGAGTGTTGGCACCTGCTGTCTTACACTGCACTAGATGATGTTATGTCCGATGTCATTTCTTCACACAAGCTGTCCTTGTCCACTCTTTCCTTCCTGTCAAATTCTGTTCCCTGACTTCATATTTAATTAGTATGAGCCATTTTATGACACAATTATTTGTTTAATATAAGTCTTTATTAAACAAATTCTTCCAGAATTTGTAAGTTTCCTGAGAGTCAGGATTTTATATTGTTTTGCTCATTGCTACTTCCTCAGCGCCTAGAATAGTGCCTGTAATATAGTCAGTGCTTAATAAACACAAGTCATATATAGGAATCAGTGAATGAATGCTGCTTTAGTTAAATAGAAAGGTATCTGTTAGTCGTCTGTTTATAGTGGGATGAGACTGTATAGAGATTTTTAAAAGAAATTCTCTGAGTGCTTTCTTTCAAACATGTAAGTGAATGATGCTTAGATAGGTGTCATGTGAAATTGATCAATACTTTTCAAGTTATTTCAAGATAAATGAAGCAGGGAAACCATGAAACTTCTAATGTCTTGAAATAAAGTATAGGTTGACTTGGAGAATCACAACATAACCTCAGCAGAAAAGTTTAGGAGTCTGTAAAAAATTGGTTACAACATATTTTCTGTTTCTTATTTTTTGAAAGTACTTTTTGCATACTTTTATTATAGTTAATAGCTTTTTTTTTTTTATTAAAATAGAAATGATTTCTGACCAAATTGTGGGCCAAAAGAACTAACATATGATTCTTTCTCTTTATATAGAATCAGTTATCGGACTGCCTATCGACATGGGGAAAAAACTATGTATAGGCGCAAGTCCCAGTGTTGTCCTGGATTTTACGAAAGCAGGGACATGTGTGTCCGTAAGTAAGACTTTCATCCCTTTGAGAGGCCCTTGCTTTTCTCAGTGCTGGTTTGTTCTGTGTGTGGCCGTGAGGTGAAGGCCTGGGGAGATGGGGCATCTTGGAATATTCCCTTTTACTCTTGAATGCTACTTTCTTGGCTTCTCTATGGAGTGAAGCATTAACTGAGTCCCCCTGTCCTTTCGAAAGTCTCCAAATAAATATTGCTTTAAGAGAAAACGGCTCTTGTAGAAAGATGATTCAAGGCTGGATGTGACCTTGTAGTTCTTCGATGAAATGTTTCTTTGGAAATTGGTCAGGAGTCACTGCACTTAGGTCACAGAAGAGAACAGGGACTTAACTTTCCTGCTGCTGACCCCAGTTAACTTCTGGGAGGCTGGCATATGATTTTCTGGTGCATAGAATGATGAGGGTTATTAAATGTAGTGGAGTTTTCACATTAAGAAATGTCTAAGGATGGGTCACAAAGTACAACCTCATTTTTATTGTCATTTCCCCTCATTCCTCCACTTTGCCTCTCACCAATTCATTCTGAGGTGTTCTGAGAGAAGTTTGGTATTATATGACACATTCAGAAAATCCTAGAAGATTATATGGGATGTAGTTTGCAGTTGAGGTTTCTTATTATTGTGCACAGGTCTCGTAGAGATCCTCAAGAACTAGTTTACTCAAGTATTTTGACTTGACAGACGGCTAGAGGGGTACCTCCATTTTCTGACTAGAGACACTGATGTTGATTAGCATAGACACAAGGTTCTGCTGTAATTTGGAGGCAACAGGAATGTCTGGGTCTGGACAGATCTGAATTTGTGGCACTAGCTTTGCCACCACTCAGCTGAGTGGCCTCAGATAAATCACTTGCTGTCTTACAGAGGACTTGGGTTCAGTCCATATCTCAATTTCCTTCCAACCTTTAGATTCTATTCTTTGTACAGATAGGGGAAGCTCCTCAACTTTGGTAAGAACCAGAGCTGTACATGATAATAAGTATACAAAGCAACAACTACTCCCCCGCCCAAAAAAAAAAAAAAAAAAAAAAAAACCAGAATATGTAATTTGATAAAAAGAAGAAAATTAAAAAAATACATTGTGATTGGCTTTCTGGGTCAGAAAATGTACTTTTGAAATGTATTGCAAATGTCAGTATATTATTGCATTATAGATATTTACTTAACTTATCTCAATAGTTGAATATTTATATAATTTCTAAGTTAGATCTATTATGAACTATTCCAAAAACCATCATTGTGGTTATATAATTGTTCATGTCCTTAATTGAGGAGGCTAAATTCCTGTAAGGAAAATTGCTGGGTCAGAGGTGTACATATTACTAAGATTTTTGGAGTGTTTCCAATTTATATACACACTGGCAGCAAATGAGAATGCCTTTTAGCTTTTACCCAGTGCCAATTTTCCCTGTGCAATTTTTTTCTTAATTTGCATGTCTTTGATTAATAATGATGCTGAATAAGAAAAATTAAAAGTTTATAATCAAACATCTTAGAGAATAATCATGAATTGATCTCAGTGGCCCCAGGCTTATGTGAAACTTTGAAAAGAAGCAACACTGAGCACGCAGTGCTGAGGCAGGGAGACCTGGCTGGTTAGGCCAGCCCTTTTCTAGAATCCTCCAGTACCATTATTTTGAGCACAATTGTCAACACAAAGAGAGAGTATTTTTGTCTCCCAGGAAGCATTTCTATTAACTCAGATCATAGGACCTATACAGAAAGCCAAGATGCTGTCACACCTTACATAGACTTGGAGAAGTTTTCTTCCCTCTGGTCCTGCATCCTCTCCTTGAAGGCAGGCAGGTGGGAAGCTAGATTTTACTGGCCAGCTGTTGCAGGGAGTGTGGATCCAAGCAAGGTCAGTTAGTTTCAGAGTTTCATGGCCAGAGCCTTCCGTAGCTCAGCTTGTCTGTTTGATTCAATAGTGCAGCCATTCTTGGAAAGTTAGGGCAGTTCACATAGTCCCTGGAATTTTATTGGTCAAAATAAACCTTTGTCTTCCACCAGACAGATTGCAAAGTGACCCGTAGACTACTTGGATGGACACCTTTGGCATTTTCCACTGAAATTTTCCTTTTCCTAGGCCTTCCAGCTGACCAGCTGCCCCTGGAGACTGAAACATTTTCCCTTTAGATATGTTAATATATTTAATCAGCTTACCCTCTCTTCTCACTGGCCTGGGAGCTACTTGGTCTCTTTAAGGGTATTTTGCATCTCTGGACTGTGATATCTTGATGTCATTACTGAACCCCCAGAGACAGACTGCATGCTTCTCTCACTTCCCTGTTCTTGGGGATGACTTGCAGTCACTATTCTGTGCTCTGACAGCTGGCACTAGTGAGGCGCCCTTGTGAAAAGGAAGAGCGAACACAGGATTTTGGGTCCTGTTTTCATTAGCTCTTTTTCAACCAGGTTTTACTGCTGGGCAGACAGCACAGTTACCATTTTTAACTGTTTCCCAGTTACCAAAGGAATGGAAATTCCAGAGTCAGTTCTTGTTGTGGTTTAATGTTTGGTACTCAGTTTACCTGGAAGGCAAAAAAAAGATTCTTTCCTACAAATAAAGATCTGTATTTGAAAAGAGTTTCTTTTGTGTAGCTTAAGTAGCCCCTTTAGGAGAGCCGGTTTCCATCCTCCTGTCCCTCAACACAGCCTGGGCACAGTAGATGGCATTGCTGAGGGCCATTCTGGAGGCTTGACCTGGGCTCACCAGTTGCCCTGCCCTCCTTCTGCCCCTTCCTGTGGGGACCTGGCTGGTCCTCCCAGCTATACTGTTAGCAACCTGTACTTTTGGTTCTTACACTTTCCAACCCTCCTTCCCAACTCCAGAGGTTAGAAAGTTCACAAATATTACAACTAGAAGGGAATGGAAAGACAGTAGAATGAATCAGACATAACTTTCCTATGTTCATATATGAATACACAACCGGTGTAACTCCTCATCATGTGCAGCCACAAGAATGGGAAGTTATACATGTATGTATAATACGTCAAAATACATATTCTACTGTCCTGTATAACTAGTATAACTAAAATAAATAAATAAATAAATACGCTATCTACTTGGGGGAAGAAAAAAAAAAAAAAAAAAACCCCTTGCTCTCCATCAGGAAATTGTTAAGGACATGTATGCTAAAGTGTCATCTTCTTTAGTCCTCAGAGATGTTTCTGGACAGTTGCCTGCCAGTTTAGAGTTGGCCACTGTTACAGGGCAGAGACCTGCTATGAAAGTGAGGCACCGTGGAGACCCCTTCTTCATATAGGGATTCTTACAGTCATGCCAGAAAAATTTCAGACATGTTGCTCAGAGTAACAGGTGCAAGTGTGTTGAAAGGATAGGAGAGGGGAAGGGGGCACTCTCAAAGGGTTCTCAGAGGGGAGAAGGACAGCGTGCCCTTTCTCCCCTCCAGTTTTATTGGGGGTCCCGGGAAGTTTGGAGAGAGTCCTGTCCAGTTGTACCTCTTGACTTTCAGGCTGACGTCAGATTTTCAAGTCCCCACTGCGCATGACAACTCTTAAGTCAGTTTGGTTTACGCTGACTGGTTCTAATTCGAACCTGTTCTTACAGATTTTTGCGGTTAGGGGGAATCACTCTTGTCAGGCAAGGCTGCAGGTAAACTGCCTTTTTAAGCTGGGTGCGGCGGCACATGTTTGCAATTCCAGCGGTTTGGGAGGCTGAAGGAGAAAGATTGTGAGTTCAAAGACAGCTTCAGCAACTTAAATTGCTTTTTTTAAAAAAAGAAAGCATGTAGGGGCCAGCACAGTGGGCCTGTTAATAGAATTATTCCCTTAACCTCATGTTCCCACCACTCAATTCTATCTGTTCTCTATCAGCTGAAGTTAGGGAGGGGTGGCCTCAGGGAACACCTAGCCAGGCTCACCTTGCGAAGGGGTCTGTGAATAGTGCCCATCTCAGAACGGTGAGGATAGTGTGCAGAGTCCACAGAGGAGGGTGC
Organism: Sciurus vulgaris; assembly: GCF_902686455.1. NCBI lineage: Eukaryota > Metazoa > Chordata > Mammalia > Rodentia > Sciuridae > Sciurus > Sciurus vulgaris. The sequence continues at coordinate 57,484,648 of NC_136466.1, forward strand.
TAGGGCCATGCAGTTTAGTGCACCTTCTACTTTTCCATGTAATAGAATTCATCGTTTTGTAAAACAAGTCATTTCTTCTTCTTCATGGGATAAATCAGATTCAGCACAGTGGATTCAATTCAATCAAATTTAACATGTATCGATTGGGTACACCTATAATGTAAAAACCAATGGACTGGGCTCTATAGATTATAAAGGTATCTGAGACAGGCATGCCTCTTGATCCTAAAGTGCTTCCCTTAACACTTTTAAAATATATTTAAGGCAACAACAAAGTTATAGTTAACCCTGTTGAGTGCTTCATATGGGACAGGTACACATATTATCTTATTAAATTCCTCAAAGATCACTGTGAGGCAGATATAATTATACTCATTTTATAGGTGAGGAAACCGAGCCTTTAAAACATTAAATAACTTTTCCAGTTTGATCAACTGGTGGTGAATGGTGGGGGATGGTGCTAATATTCTGTTCTAAATGGAAAATGAGATGCTCTTTACCTAAACAGAAGAAATGGAAGTGATGGAATATTTCATGAATCAAAGATTATCTAACATCTGTCCATATCATATTTTATCAATAATTTCTTAGTTCCATTATGGTTACCTGACTTCACAGATTTAAAAAAAAAAAAAAAAAGAATGTTATTAGTTACTTTTGTCTCTGAAAAACAGTCAAGAAATTTAGTTATTAACAAATTCAATTATGTGTTCTCCATGTTCAGTTCTTTCTTTTTTGATGTGGGATACACATCTTTGAAAAAACTTTTTATGTTTTTATAGTGAGTTACAGTTATACATAATATAAGACTCATTTTGACATCCTCATAAATGCATGTAACATAATTTGCTCCATTTTAATTCCCACAACTTCTCCTTTTCCATCCCTCTTTTTCCTTGATTCCCTTTTTTTACTCCACTGTTCTCCCATTGATTTTCGGCTTATTGGCTCTTCTCCCAGGTGCTGGGGATTTGAACCCGGGTCCATGCACATGCTGGGGGAGCGCGCTACAGGATGAGCTATTCGTCCACTTCTCCCATGGATTTTCATGAGATCCCCTTTTTTTTCTCTTTAGCTTCTGCATATGAGAAAAAACCTTTGACTCTTGATTTTCTGAATCTGTTTTATTTCACTCAACATGATGAACTCCAGTTTCAGCTCTTTATCAGCAAATGACATAATTTCATTCTTTTTGACTGAGTGAACTCCACAGTGTACATATACCACATTCTCCTTATCCAGTTCTGTTGATGGGCACCTACACCGGTTCTATAACTAGACTATTGTGAATTGTGCTGCCATAAACATTGGTGTGTATGTATCCTATAGTACGCTGATTTTAGTTCTTTTGAATAGAAACCCAGGGGTAAGATGGTGGGGTCTTTTGGTAGTTTCATTCCTAGTCTTTTGAGGAGCTTCCATAGTGGAAGCTTTCCAGAGTGGTTGCACTAATTTGCAGCCCCACCAACAGTGTATGAATGTACCTTTTCTCCCACATCCTCACCAGCAATCATTGTTATTTGTATTCTTGTTTTTTGTTTTAAAGTAACCAATGAAATAGTTTTCTTCTGAAATTGGATTTTTTAAAGGTCTCTAAAAACAAAGAACTTTAGAGAAACTAACATCACAAACATGTTGATTGAGGCCAATTGACCAGGAGACTGTGCACTAACCTCATGGTGTACTTGGTGGGTCTTCAGGGTAGTGCTTACTGCTACATAATCACCTTCCAGAAATCTAGCAGGGGAGCCGAAGAAGGGTAGCTCAGAAAGATCTTGAAAATTCTTCACTCACACTTTCAAGGCTGGGGTGCCCTGGGTGAGTCCTTCGTGTGGACTCACGTGGAAACTGCCTCAGGATGTGGCTGTCTTTGCATGTTCACATACAACTGGCAGCTGGTGCCCACTGAAGTGGCAGTTCATTTCGTCCACTGTGGGGTTTCTTCGAGAAAACCCTAGCTTTTTTATGTACAGAACACAATGAAGGGACTGGCTCTGCTTCTGCCTGGAATGTGCAGGCGGAGTATCTGGGAGGCTGTTAAAATTCAGGTTCTGATTCTGTACGTCTTGGCTGGGGCCCAGATGCATGTATTTCCCCTGAATTCTCAGACTGTGTAGAAGCTGCTGGTCCATGGAGCACACTTTGAGGAACAGGCTTTTTGTCCCACAGATGAATGCCTGTCATCAGGCACGAAGAACCAAAAAAAAAAAAAAAAAAAAAGAAAAAAAAAGAAAAAAAAGAGAGAGTGGTGAATGGTAAGGCAAGAAACCTTTTCTAAGAGTCTGCTTGAAAAAGAGAATGGGTCGGAAAAGTTTTTATAAAGAAAATATTACTAGGACATGAAGAAATCTGTGATTCCTTAAGGAGATTTTACTCTGGTAATACATTTAATTAAACCCTAACTTTGTTCATCCTTGGATTAGTACTCCTGCCAAATATGTGTTAAGAAACATTATGGATGTGTTTTATTTATTTTTGATTTGGAGAACATTAAGTATTAATGAAGAAATGGTTTTAATGAATATGAGTATGTGTACATGCATACATGTGTGTTTTCAAATACATGCATTTGTGTGTATATATGTGGTTTTTAATGTCACAAAAATTACTTAATAGAAAAGTGCTACTGATTAAGGTCTCAGGTACCTAAATAAATGTTAACTCAGACACATTTCAGCATATTTTTATTAACATAAATCAGTTTTATAATAAATATGTCATATACATGGCTATTTTCTGTTGTTCTTCATGAGATGACTGAGAGTTAACCAATACTTTTTGCTGCATATGTAGATCCTAATGAATATATAGAGCTTCAGTTTAGGAGATAGGGAAGTTAGAAGTATGATAGTTTAAAAGTTTGTGGTTGAGAAGCCTCTGGGTGCTGTTCTCCTCTCCCCATATACCATCACATCTGACTATAAATGTACATACAGGCACCCTAAGTATCATGTGCATGGTCACATATAGTTTTCCAAGAAAAACTGTTACATTTATCACCTCATCTTTCTGGCTTCCTAGAAGAAACTGTCCAGATTCTCAACATAGAATGGAAGAAACAGGAAAATTAACCATAGAACAAATCCCAAAGCTACCCTATATATACAGTATTCTTGAACACTAGATTTAACTTTGATGAACATTACATTCTTATGTGTAAGATGTGTTTTAATAGCTATTAGTCACATGGGCTTGCTGTTAGGATCAAATTAGACATGAAAGTGCTTTGAACAGTGTGAGAGACGTGCATGTACAGTATCACTAACTGAAAGTGAGGTTTCTTGATTTGGTTTTAATAAGTGTTTGGATTTCAGTTAAAAATACTCTAGAATTATTCTACTGTAACTCTAAGATTTTCATGAAATTAAATAATTAATTAATTAATTTATTTATTTGTTATTATTATTTTCAGTACTGGATTGAATCCAGGACCTTGCACTTGCTAGGCAAGTAATCTACCACTGAGCTACATCCCAGTCCTATTTTATTTTATTTTGAGACAGAGTGTCACTAAATTGCACAGGCTGACCTGGAACTTATGATTCTCTTGCCTCAACCTCCCAAGCCCAGATTACAGGCATGTGCTAATGTGCCCAACTTCACATCAATTCTTAACATGAATATCAAGCTGACTTACCAAAACTTGAACAGCGCATCTTGATTAATTAATTTATTTCCATGTGTTTGTGATTACTGTGATTAGAAATAATTAATATAATCTGTTCCTTTCTAGTCATACAAAATGTATTTTCATTTGCTTTTTCTCTGAACAGAGTGTTCTTGAAGTAAAAAAGCCCATTTTTAAATTCTAGATCTGTAATACACAAAACCATTTTAAATTTGAAGTGCAATCAAGTTTAAATGTGGAATTAGTTTTTATATCAGAAATACTTTTAAAATTTTTGCCTCAGCCTATAAAGGCAATGACTTTTTGGTACAATAAGCCAGATCATCCAGGTTTTCTAATTTCTATTTAATATTTGTTAAATGTTTAGTATGTGGTGCCTCTGTGTGTGTGTGTGTGTGTGTGTGTGTAAGTGTGCGCGCGTGCCGATGTTCCTGTGTAGAAGAGTATGTGCAAATAGGAAAGCCTACCTAGAGATTCATTTTGAATTTGTAATTAATATTTGACCTTTTATCATTATACATCCAAAAATCTAGTTGCTTTTTATGCAAAATTCAGCCTTCAGATGTTTCATCCATCAGTCTAACAAATTTTAATGAAACATTGAGGCCTTTGACTACTGCTTTACAAAGTTAAACACCTTAAAGTTTTAAAAATAGAACTTACACATTTAATAAGTTTGATTTTCATTTTAATTAACTAAACTTCCAGGCAGACAGAACTTCCTGTGCATTTAAATAAATTTTTATAAATCGTATAAGCTTAATTGTAAATAAGATGAAAACTTAGTTTCTTTTAAATGTTTTAATATCATATTGGTAAGATTCAACTCTAAAACGCATTTTACATCAGTTATTTTACCATAGGTTTAAAAACTGAAATTAGAAGACTGATCTTTTATTCTATAGACTCATGTTCTTAAATATTACAAATATTTTCTTCAAAGTAAAACTGAGCGCTATAGATTTCAATTCTGAAGTACATTTCTGTACTTAATTCAAAATCTTAACAAGGTTAAAAGATAGTTAGCCTTTAAACAAATAAATAATTATGCCATCTTATGTTTTCTAAAATAATTTTGGCAATCTCCTTTGTACTTGTTGACTTTTTCTTGATACTTATTTTTATCGTAATGTAATTACAATTACAATGTATTGTAATAGTAAAAAATGACATTAAACTTACCATCTTAACCATCCTAAGTGTACAATCTAGTAGTGGTACTATATTCACATTGTTGTGCAACAGATCTCTGGAACTTTTTCAATCTTGCAAAACTGAAATTCTGTACCCATTTAACTCTTCCTCCCTCTCTTCCCCCAGCTGTTGACATCTACCCTTTCTACTTTCTATGAGTCTGACTTTTTAAATACTTCATGAGTATCATATGGTATTATCCTTTGGTGACTGGCATATTTCACTCAGCATAAAGCCCTTGAAGTTCATCCATATTGTTGCATGTGTCAGTATTTCCTGCTTTCTTAAGGCTGCATGGTATTCCTTTGTATTACTGCTGAGTTCTTAAAGAATGTGTCCTTGATTACTGTCTGTATTCAGAGCTCATCTATTCCAGATGGTCTATCTTGTATTCCTTAGATTGAAGACGTTATTTCTTAGTATGTTTCAAGTTTGGTAAGAATGCTCAACCCAATTGGCTACCTTAGTTGATTGACTTTTGCATCTTTGCTTGTTAAAATATTTAAATGTACTTTTTTATTTTTTGCCTAGCTACCATGATAGCCAACAGTCATGTATTCTTTTCATATAATTCTTACCTTTTATGATCACATTTCTCTTGTAAATGTTAAATACTATCCATTGCACTTTGCAAATCTCAGTTATTTTGGGAGTGAAATCATAACCTCTCAGGTCATCGCTTCTTCTGCCCTTTCCATCTTGCCTTTTGGCTCATCCCACTTATCGTCTGAAGTTACGAGAGTAGCAGCTGTGTGGCTCTTTCTGCAAGGTATTAATTTCCTCTTTGAATATCAGTCATATCTTATCTTCTCATTGCCCTCATTCCACATTTTGCCCAAGATTCCATAGAGTTGTCTAATTTAGAATTTTGATTGTGTTCCTATCATGAAAAGAGGCAAGGCACAAAGAGGCCTAAATGTAGTGTGTTCCAAAATCTGTGGCATCTGTTCTGTCCTCCCTCTTGCCTCACGTCCCTTTCTGGTTTTCTTCCTTCATCCTTCCTTCCTCATCCTCTCTCCTTTCCCCTTCTTTCCTCCTATCCTCAGGCTCCCCTTCTCCCTCTTCCAGTTCTGTCCCTTTCTTATCTCCCCTCTCTTTCCAAGCAGAAGGTACATCAGAGGCTGAAGAACGAGCAGATCACTGTTGCTGTTCTTCAGGGCTCAGTCTATACTGAAGGGAAGAGTGAAACAGACCGTAGGAGGAAGGGAAAGACCCTCTGACCCCTTCCTCTCAACTGTGTCACTTTGTTTATTTGAAATAAAATAACTAGTCCACTTTTAAAAAAACAGGAACTTGTATCTTTCAAAAGTTTTCTTAAAATAATTTTCACAGGGAAACCATTTTTTTTCTTTTTGTTTGGCCCATGTAAAAAAAATGGAAAACAGATGGGAAAAATAATTAACTCATTGTCTTGTCATTTTGGTGTATAGCATTATAGATTATTTTTCCATTTCTTTAAATCCAAAACGAATTTGTAGATTTGTGTCATACATACTTACTTTTTTTTGGCAAACTATTTAATTCATTTGTCCTTATATTATGGGTATATTTCCTTATAAACAAATTATATCTGATAAACTAATTCTTAGTTTACATGACTAATAAATTAATCATTTTGTGGCTGAATATTATTATGTCGATGTATCTTAATGTTAGTCACTTAAATAGTTTAGTGGTTACAGTGAGCATCATTTTATATATCTCTCTGCACATATGAGTGATTCACAAGATATATTATTTTAAGTAGAACTTCTGGGACAAGGGTATAGTAGTCTGTTTTGTGTTACAATAATGAAATACCTGAGGCAGTCTGACTTTATAAAGAATAGAGGTTCATTTAGCCCACAGTTCCAGTGGTTTATGGGCACAGCTATCACTGGTATTGGCTCAGCTCTAACCTGCATCACATGATGGTGGGAGTATGAGTTGGGAATAAGAGATCACATCATCAGACAGGAAGCCAGACAGATTGGGTAGAGCCAGGCTCAGGCTTTTATAACTACCCTTTTATGAGAACAAGCCAGGGTCCCAGGAGAACTTACCTCAGCTCCTTTCAAGAGCATACTACCACCAATCTAAAACCTCACATTAGACCCCATTTCTTAAAGGTTTATACCACTTCCTAACACCATTGTCCTGGGGACCATGCCTCCAGTACATGACCCCTTTTTGGGGGGACACATTAACCAAAACCAAATTAGTGGGAGGGCCAAACCACAGCAAAGAATGTGCATACTGAATGACATAGGATTAGATTTGATATGAGGTGCCCAGAGGTGGGTGAGCCAAGGACATGGGCAGTTTCTAAATTATTTGTTATACCATCTCTGGGTCTTTATTTTTATATACCAGTATTGACCTTCACACTTGAATCTAGGTCCCAAGGAGCAGATGGAAGAGGTGGGAGAAGGAAGCAAGTGGCAATTCCAGCTAAGGAAGGTTCCTAGAAGTGATCACATGCTGTTTCCTCTTATATCACATGACCGGAACTTAGTCACATGCAAGAGCATCTGTATAACATATTTCTGTGGGAAGGGGATATTGGATATTGGGAGACAAGAACAACCCTAGCCACATATTAATGTGTTTTGATACAAATTCCTAAATTGCTGTCCAGATAGGTTGTAGCAATTTACCTATCCCACCAGAAGGCACCCGTTTCCCCACATCCCTGTCAGCACTGGGTATTATTGCTTCCAACTTCTTGGGTGAGAAAAATAATATCTTGCTTTATTTTGAATTCCTTTAATTACTAGTGATGCTGTTCCTCTTTAAAAATTTATGTTTATTAGCCATTTATATTTGGCTTAAAGATAGGAGCAGGGCAGGAGGAAAAAAGGAAACTACTTGTCCTTTAGAAAGCCACAGAAAGGCTTAAGGAGAAACAACAGGTGAGAATGCAAAAGGCAAACAAAAACAAAAACCCTGTGTCGGGGGCTGGTGAAAGAGATAGTTCAAGACTGAGACTCGATTTACAGATGCCCCAGGGTCCAAACCAGCAGGTCCAAGCCAAACCCCTTACCCTCAGCAACATCAAGGGTGAGCATTCTCGCCTTCTTTCCAAGTTCCACGGGGCCTCCTTTCCCACGATTTCAACTGTTTGCAGGCACAGGGAAACTTGGGAGCCAGAGAGGTCTCATCATCTTTCGCTGTCCCCAACCACAAGCACCAAGGGGAGAGGAGTAAGCTCTCATCCCATGGCAAGGAGGGGACCTGTTGGCCAAACTGAAATGCACTTGCGCATTTCAGTGCGCAAGTGGAGAGGAGTTGAGAGTCGTGATCCCCACAGGCCTGTAGTTCATTCAGGAGCATCCTGGAGTAAATGAGCTTTTGAGGCTGCTTAGGGATCTCACCATCACTGACAACGTTATAATATGCTTGGAGGTACAGATACATCTTTGGAACCTGACTTTTACCACATTGGAGATTGCCTAGAGATTTGGTTACATGGGACTTGGAAAAGCTCACAGGAAAAGCAGTGGAGTGGGAAGTTGGCAACTACCCCTCTGTGGGAAGGATTGGTAAATCCAGACACAAAGCCAGCCATACATTCTCACTTGGATGTCCTTGGCTTGTCTTGGCTGATGTCAGACAAAGCAGATCATTGTAAGCAGGGCTGCCTGTAGCAGAATCATGAATGGACAAAGGACATGGTCAGGGGTCCCTTCTCCATTCCAGCTCCTATTCTCTTTGCCCCAGAGGCCTTGTCTTCCCCTGCTGGATGCTGCTGTGAAGGAAGGGACCATTCTGATGATTGTTTCCTTTGGGGTAGATGTAAGCATGTTACCCTATTTTTTGTTTAAAGGAAGTCAAATGGCCACTCAGAATTAAAACTCTAATGGTGCATTCAGAATATGTGGCTTGCAAGGAAGATTGAGGGAAGAGGTTTAGGAACTGGGTCAGCCTCTGTACTGCCTTGCAGGCTATCTCTAATGGTGAAAGATCAGTTCCCATGGAAGTGCCCGGCCTGTCTTTGGCACTCGTTAAGAGAACTTTGGGACCGTAAATAAGAAGCCTTAACTCCCCCACACTGAACTCTATATGATTTCCTGTTCTTAGCAGAGAGGAGTGTGACAATTGATTACCAGAGCAGTGAATAAATATTCACAGCTGATTATTAACTTGGCCAACTTTATGCAAAACTGAACTGGCTGTAGGCAAAGAAGAAGCTGGAACTGTGGTTGGTGTTTATATGAAAAGTTGTTCTGCAGATGAACTCTGCTCTTGTTTGAATGTCATGGTTCAGAAAGCAATGAATTTAAACCCAAATGCTGGGGAGAGGGCTTACAAACACCTGCAACTCACTTCCCAGGCTTCCTTTCCTTCTTGGAGATAGATACACCACACATTAGGCTATTTGCCATATAACCCATACTTCTTGCCCTATTTCTTCTTTTATAGTGAAATATTAAGTTATATGAGACTGGAATTAACAACAATAAAAAAAAAAAAAAGAAAGAAAACCTTTCTTTTTGGGAGAGCCACTCTTGGAAGTGGTTTCCTGAACATTGTGTTTAAAGAATTCTGGGGCCATGTCTGGGTTAAGAGAGGAAGGGCAGAGGGATGCAGAGAGATCCACAGTGGCGGTGGGTGACTGAGTGCCCCACATACCTGGAGTGTCATCCCTGTAAGAACTGTCTGGCATTCTGTGGCATTTTGGACCTCCAGAATCATGGAGATAGGAATTGTGGCTCCTAAATCACTCGCCTATTGTACTTAGCTTTGTAATTTAATGGAAGTCATATTTACTCTTCTGCTAATGTCCCCAGGAAAAATAAACTTCCTCTTTGTGAGCTCCAATATTTGTTAAACTAACTGTTGCCCACAGTTTTGATTGGGGATGGAAAGTCAATAGTCACAGGCATCAGCCACTGCGGGGGTCTGTTTAGGAGCAGGATGGGCACACTTGAACAATTGGCCAGCCGGGCAAGGCTGCACTGAGGTCCTTTCTTCCCCACCTGGAGATGATGTAAGGACACATTTCACTCTTTATCCAGGCTTTGTGCATTTTGGACTTTTCCTGATAAAAATCTTTGGGCCCAGACTTGGAGTTGTTGAATGCCAGACAAGATCCCTGTTTTGAGCCATGAAAATTCAGCCCGTGGCAGAGGGTTGTTTAAGGGAAAGCTGGTGGATTGATTTAGGGAGCCAGGTGAGGGCTGAAGGAAAGGAGAAGCCCTTCTCTTTCAAGTTCAAGGCAGGCAGGACCTTCTGTTCTGGGTTTGTTTGATTCTCACAGGCTTGTTTAATAATAAAGTTGTGATCTTATCAAGTATTTCCAAAATCTTGAGTGTATAGACTCTTTTAAGCAGACTCTTTTAAGTATAGATAAAAGTGAGACAATCCTGTTAGGCCAGCCAGAGACCCTGAAGTGACAATAATCGGATGGCATGTCCCTCAGTGTACCTACCCATGATGCCCTTCCTGCCACTGGCAGTGGATTTTTTCATGTTTCCATAGGGACCCTGCTCTCTGTTGCTATGGAATCCGACTTGGTTCAGAGGAACCTACCAGTAAACGCAGGGAAGGGCCCTTTGTCCACAAAGTGCACCAGGCAGAAATTCCAATTTTCCCACACATCTACTGAAACTTAAACTTATGTTTTTTATGGTTTGGGTTGTAAGACTGTGCTCGTAATGAAGATAGAATCTAATAAATAATGCAGAAAACCTTTGTTGTTTTACTGATTGCCAACACTTGCTTGCTACTTAAAATTTTATATATAGAAGCTATGAATTTAATTTAAAAAATCCTCTATGACTTCAAGATAGCCTCAGTTTAATCAGATGGAAATAAGGTCTGCTGCCTGTTTTTTGCTAAAGCAAGCCTGACTATAGAGTTCCATGAAGACTGGACAAAGGGAAACAATGAAAAATCCTGCTTTATCTCTGGAAAGTGAGTTCCTGAAATTGCAGTCTTTGTAGGACAGGTAGAATTTTTACAGGCTTAATAATTTATGCAATATCCTTGCAGGGACAGATAATAGCTAATATAAAAGCCCAGAACTGAGAAGCAATTTTTATTGTACTATGGTTCAATCTTTTTAGGGCAAAGTAATTTAAAAATAATGGGAAAAAAACACATTTTTATCTAAGTGAACCACCACAAAGCATTGACATGACCAGGTGGTGACAGACTTGCATTTTTTTAGTCTGGGATAGCGACTGCCAGCATTTTTACAGATAATCCAGTGGTAAACCTAGGGCATCCATCTGGGCCACACACAGAGATGCCAAGGGGAGTGAGAAGCTGATGTGCTGATAGAATCAATGCTACACGGATGCTGCTCTTTTCTCAGCTGTAGTTATATGGTAAGGTCCAGAACTATTTTTGTTTTCTTGATAAATAATTCTAAAATAAGCCTTGAGGGAAATCAGCTAGAGTGCTTAGAGAATGAAAACAGACTTCCTTTTTAGATCGCAGAGGGCAGCATCATCTGGAGGTGGGCCTCTCTGATCATCTGGGTACATCTGAGTGGCAAAGGCAGTTACAGCTAATTTAAAGATATGGCAGTCAAACTAATGGCTGTGCAAACTTAAAAACAATAACTAAGTTAGTTTATTGCTTAGCATGGAACTGAGGGACTTAAAAGGAAATGTGTCCCCCACCAGATAAAACCTGTTTGCTGATCCCAGGAGGAGCATAGTTTCCCAGAAAGCTGGATCCTGGGCATTTTGCCTGTAGCTTCTTGTCCCTGGCATGAACTATGGGATACTCATCCTGCAGCGTTCACTGTTGCATTATGCAGTGAGGTTGTAAAGTGCCACGTGCTGGATCCAGTTCTTGGAGATTACTTTTGCCTGTTAAAGGCTCCCAGAATGCCTGCAGTAAAGGCGTGTCTCAAATTTATTTGACCATGAAATTCTTCCCTCCTTCCTCCCCCTTTTCTCCTAAGAGTCTGATGGAACAACTAGTCCTCAGAATCTACTTATTTGCAAAACATTGCTCTAAGGGATTTAGTTTTCCTTTCTATAAACTTATAAATATAAAAATTTACATTTCACTAGAGATTCTTTCCTTGGCTCTTTAATTTCTTCTAAGGACAATCATCTGTTTTAACAATCCAAAAAAGAGAAGATGGTAGTTAAGTCATGAGAGGGTATAACAGATACTTCCTTACTTTGCTGTGGCATGGAGGAGGTGCCTATTTTACTGTCTTCTCACTGATGGGGTCAATGTCAGCTGGACTGCGCCTCCAAATTTTGAACTATTATCAACAGAGGTATTTCATGGCCAACTATTCATCAGAAATAAAGTTGTCAATATGTATGGTATAAAGTGGCTCTTGATGTCAAATTTAGAATAGCTATATAAATGACAGATCTGGCAGGGTCAAACACTAAAATCAAGAAAAAAGGACAGTTAAATTTAAAATATGACCTTGGAAGAACTTAAGAGCCCTTTATTACTTGTTCTTTTAGGAACTTCCCTAATATTTTTATAAAGTAACTAAGTCTGTGTTTCAGTTTCCCAACTAGCATCTAAATGATCTGACTTATAAACATGTTTTAGATTTTTTCTTTGTTTTTGATACAGGTTCTTGCTATGTTGCCCAGGCTGACCTTGAACTCCTGGGCTTAAACAATCTTCCTGCCTCAGCCTCCTGAATAGCTGGGACTATGGGTGCTCACCATCATGTCCAGCTTATGATGTATGATCATGTTTTTCTTGGTCCACACAATGTCTTTTATTTGAACACATTTTACTGTAAAATTTGAAACTTTCATCTTCCATGGAGGAATCAGGTCATTGGTACATTGGCTTTGATGTTCCCATGCAGCGCTAGACAGAAGACTGAGGGCAGCTGTGGATTTAAATGAGCAAGCTCTATAAGTTTTCCTGGGTCCCACTGACTTTGAGTACTCCCCTGATTCATCCATCCCTCTGGTTCCTAAAGGCACTTGAATTTGTATTCCCTGGATTTTGGTAGGGCACCCTAGTAGCAAAAGCACTGTGGCCTGCTTTTTTAAAAAAATTTTTTTAGTTATAGATAGACACAATAACTTTATTTGTTTACTTTTGTGTAGTGCTGAGGGTTGAACCCAGAGTACCTCACACAAGCCAGGCAAGCGCTCTACCACTGAGCCACAACCCCAGCCCTACAGCCTGCTTTTGCTCTTCTTTTTGGAGAAAATCTACGGCTTAACTAATACATTTGGCTTAAACTTTCTATACTGAAAAGCAAAGGTTTTGGATGAGAGAAATAATGTTAGCTATTATTATTAAGAAGCAGGAAGACTCCATTTATTCTCAAACTGGTGTCGACATGAAAGGAGAGTGGAAAGAAAATGAGAAGTCCACAAGGAAATGTTCACAGACCACCACAGAGGTGAGAGTTAGGAAGGACACCAGTGGGAAAAATGGTAGCTCCAACGGGACATCACTGCCCTCTTAGCTCTCTGTAACGCTGGCCTTTTTTATTAACATGTGATTCAGATATATTGAGCAAAGTGTCTGGGGACAAGTTCCAGCAAGATGAAGTAGGCCAGATCAGGGGAAATGCCATGTGGCAGAAAACATGCTGTGGGAAAGGATATTTCTGAAAGAATTCCATGCCTCCACAGAGAGCGGTCAGACCAAGAGAAATGCCATTCTAAAATCAGAAGTGCCTACTATGGTACTTCCTGTAGGATTCTCATGCATTTCTTACAGATAGGACAGGCCAAGCAGGGAATCATTTGTCCCAAATGTAAGCCCTTTCATTCTGGTGTCTTTTCTAAGCTGTATGTGGACGATTTTTAAATCCTTCTCAAATCGAATTGATTTGCAGTTGTATCATCAGAGCTGTTGTAGGCTGAGTTGTTAGTAATTTCTACTAAGCAAACTAGAGCCTATTCCAGTGCTTGTCACCATTTTGAAGCTGTGGTTCATTAGGATCATGTTACTTATGTTACTTAAATCTGATTCAACTCAAAGAGACCCAGTGTGAGAGTTGTGGCCAAAATAGATAATGCCTATGTAAGAGTGGAATTAGACAAGAAAATCTTTCCATTTTCAAATAAATGAATAGGATTATGTGCTCCACAGATGGAATTTCAGTCCCGTTGTGTGGGATTCATTACAAGTCAATTTCAACACAAAAGTTTTTTTTTTTTTTTTTTTTTTTTTTTTCTTCTAGTACAAGTCATTTAATTTGTAGAGGAAAGTTTGGTAGGCTATCACATTGTGATTTTTTCTTTTTTAGTATTAGCATTTCCCCAAACATATTTCTTAAGAGAGTCCCAAGTCAATGCCTCGTAGGCCTTTGAAGAGTCTACACCACCACAACGTAGACTCTTAATGAAATTGCAGTGTGTGCAGCATTTAATGTTAGCTTAGGGTTCCCCCCTCCCTGACAATTTTCCTATATAGAGAGAACTCTTTGCTCCTCTCTGGAAGTTCTACTTGCACTCTAGTTACTAAAAAAATAAAACAAAAAACCAAGCAGTTTCATTGAGATAAAATTTACATAAAATAAAGTGCTCACAGCGAAGTGTATGACTTGCCAAGTATTGACATATATACACAACTGTGAGCTCTTAGTCATGATAGTGAACCTGTTTCCTTACAACCTCTTTGTAATTCTTTCGGTCCACTCCTCCCTTTACCATCTTCCTTAGGCAACCATTGATCTGCTTTCTGTCTACTCTAGATTAATGTGTATTATGTAAATTGAATAATATGGTATGTTCTCTTTTGTGCCTGGTCTCTTTCACTCAACATAGTCACCTTAAGATTTATCCATACTGTCCTGAGCATTATTAGTTCATTCCTTTTTATCTCCAAGTAGTTCATCATGGATATATCACCATTTATTTATCCTTTCATATATTTATGCACATTTTGGGGGGGGGGGCTGGTAATTGAACACTGGGGCACTTTACCACTGAGCTACATCTGCAGCCCTTTTTATTATTATTACTTTTTAAAATTTTTGAGACAAGGTCTTGCTAAGTTGCTTCGTGCCTTACTAAGTTGCTGAGGCTAGCCTCGAGCTTGCAATCCTCCTGCTTCATCCTTCAGAGTTACTGGGATTACAGGTGTGTACCACTGCACACAGCTTGCACATTTGAATAGTTTCCCATTTTTGATAATTACAAAAGAACTCTTCTGAAAATTTAATACAAGTCTTTGTATGGACATATGTTTTCATTTCTCTTGAGTGATACTTGGGGTAGAATGACTGAATCACTTAGTGTTTGAACACAGGTGTTCAGAGCTGCTTTATTTGTGACAGCCAATACCTGGAGACAACCCAAATGTCTATCAGTTTTTTAAGAAACTGCCAAAGTTTTCCAAAGTGGTTGTTCATTTTACATTTTCACTAGCCTTGTGTGAGAGTTCAAGTTTCTCAGCATCCTTTCCAACACTTGATACACAATCTTTTTAATTACCATTATTCAAGTACATATCTGTTAATGTCTTGCTATGGTTTTAATTTGTACCACTGTAGTGACTAAGGGTGTTGAGCATCTTTTCATGAGCTTTATTTATCCTTAGTGTATCTTCTTTAGTGAAAGGTCAAATCCTTTGCCCGTTTATTTATTGTTTTGTTAACAGACTTAAAATTTTTTTTCTTAATCATTCTTTATATATTCTGGATACAAGTTCTTTATCATATATATATATATATATATATATATATATATTTGAAAATACTTTCTCCAATCTGTGACTTATTTTTTCATTCTCTTAGTGGTGTTTTTTGAAGAGCAAAAGTCTTTTTGATAAATAAATTTATTAGTCTTTTGCAGATTGTATTTTTGGTGCTATATGTAAGAATTCTTTAGTCAACTCAAGATCACAAAGGTTTTCTGCTCTGTTTTGTTTTAGAGATTTTAAAAATCTCATGTTCTTTATTTAAATCTTTGATTCACTTTGAGTTAATTTTTGTATCTCTTATAGATTGTGTATTCAAGTTTATTTGTACTTTCAATTTCCCCAGCATTGTTGAAAAGCCTTCTTTCTTCCATGAATTGCCTATGTGCTTTTGTCAAAAGGCAATTGTCTAAATTTGTGTGGACTTATTTCTGGATTCCCTATTCTGTTCCATTGATTTATTTATCTGTATTTATATCAACATCACACTGTCTTGATAATGGTAGCTTTGTGACAGATCTTTAGATCTGGTGATGTTTGTCCTTCAGTTGTTTTTGGTTTTTCCTTTTCAATAGTCATTTTCACTACCCTAATTCACATGTACATAGGAATCTTAAAATCCGTTTGTCAGTTTCTAAAAAAAAATGTTTCTGGAATTTTGGTTGGTATTATTTTGAATCTATAGATCTATTTGGGGAAAAATTGTTATCTTAATAATATCCAGTCATCTGACTAATAAGCAAGGTCTACCTCACTATTTAAGATAATATGCATAGTCTGCTATTGGGTGGAGTTTTCTATAAATATCAAATAGGCCAAATTGGTTGATAATTTTGTTTTATTCTTTAATTTTTCACAGCGCTGTTGTTATTTTTTAATGTGCAGATCTTTCACGTCTTTGGTTAGGTTCATCCCTACGTATTGCGTATATTTGATGTTATTATGAAGGCTTTTAAAAGTTCATTTTTTGATGATTTATTGCTAGCATAAAGAATGTAAGTTTTTATATATTAATTTTTATCTGCAACCTTGTTAAAAATTCTCTAGTTATTCTCAGTACTTTTGTTGATTCCATCAGATTTTCTTAATAAACACAGATATTTACATAGTCTGTAAATTAAGACAGTTTTACTTCTTCCTTCTCAATGTGGCTAACTTTTATTTCTTTTTCTTGCCTTATTATGCTTGCTGAATTCTTCAGTCTAGTATTGAATACTATAAGAGCAGATATTTTTGTCTTTTTCTTCCTAATCTTAGGGGAAAGCATTCATTCTTTTACCCCTGAGCATAATATTAGTAGAAAGTTTTTTGTATTTGTCCTTTGTCAGGTTGAGGAAACTGCCTTCTGTTCCTAATTTGCAGAGAATTTTCACATTTGTTTGTAGTTTTCTTTAACTGTAAATGCCTTTGTTTTTGTTGGTTGAGAAATATTCCCTCTTCTGCAATTTTATAAAAGACGTTTTGTAGTATGGGTATTATTTCTTTTTTAATGTTTGGTAAACTTCACCATTAAAGTCATCTAGAACTTGGGTTTTCTTTATGGGAAGGTTTTCAACTATAGTTTAATTATTTTAAGATATATAAATTCATTCATATTATTTATTTCCACTACAGTAAGCTTTTGTAGTTTCTCCATTTCATCTAGGTTATCAATTCTATTGTCACAAAAGTGCTAATAACATCCCTTTATTGTCTTTTAATATCTGTAGATTCTATAATGATACCACTTCTCTCATTTCTGATATTGACAGTATATGTATTTTCTCTTTTTTTTTAACTGATAAGTCTGTCTGGAAGCCAATCCATTTTACTGATATTCAAGTATCAGGTTTTGATTTTATTAATTTTTTTCTGCCTCGTTTTTATTTCATCGATTTCTGCTATGATTTTTATAAATTTCTTTCTTTCTAAAGAAATAAACCCTTCATTTGGGTTTAGCTTGGTCTTCATTTTCTAGTTTCTTAAAGTAAATATAATTGATACATCTTGCACCTGAACAATTTAAATTATACCATTCAATGGGTTTTAGTGTATTCACAGAGTTGTACAATCATTGCATGATCAGTTTTTAAACATTTTCATCATATAAAACCAATAATTAATTTGATAACTTTCTTTTTTCATGATGTAGGCATTTAATTCTTTAAAAATTTCCCCAAGTGCTGCTTTGGTAGTATTTCACAAATTTTGACATGTGATTTCATGTTCATTCACTTCAAAATATGTTCTCATTTCCTTTTCGATTTCTTCAGTGACTTATGAGTTACTTAGAAGCTTGTTGTTTAGTTTTCAGATATTTCAGGGATTTCTCAGATATCTGTTATTGATTTCTAGATTACATTGTGATCAGAAAAGCATTTTTATGCCTTAATTTTTTAAATATTTATTGAGACTTGTTTTATTCCTCAGGATATGATATAACCAGGTAAATGTTCTATATGGACTTGAAAAGAATATGTATTTTGCTGTCATTGGGTGAAGTGGTAGTTATGTGCAAATCTAATATATCTTTTTTGATTTTCTCTCTAGTTGTTTTATCAATTACTGTGACTAGTTATAGGTTTCCCAGTTTAATTTTGTCTATTTCTAATTGAAGTTTTCAAAAACTATGTTACTAGATGGACAAATGCTTAGGTTTATTATCTTATTTTGATGAATTAAACATTTTATAATTATGAAGTAACTTGCATTCTCTCTGATAATAGTCTTCATTCTAAAATTTTTCTTTGATACTAATTTAAATACTCCAGCTTTTTGGTTAGTGTTAGTATGATATATCTTTTTAAATCATTTTACATTTAACTTGTTTGTGTTTTATGTCTAAAGCATACTTTTTATAAGTAGCATATCTTGAATCATGATTTTTAAAAAATTCCAATATGATAACTCTTGTCTTTAAGTGAGATGTTTAGGCCATTTACAATTAATGTTGTTATTGATGTAGTTAAGTTTGTTTTCTGCTTTTCCATCTGTATTTTGTCCTCGTTTTTCTTTTTTATAACTTTTTTTAAGTTGAATATTATTTATGATTCTATTTATCTTCTTTGTTGGTTTATTAGCTGTAACTTAGTTTTGTTGCTTCTGTCATTGTTTTAGGGTTTATAGTATCCTTATTTAACTCTTCTCACATTGTAATTTGAGTCAAATGGTGTTTCAGGGAAAAGATAGGATATGTTTCTAATGGTAGGATTTTTAATTCTTCTCTCATTTTTCATCAATCCCACTTGGACTTAGGTTTTGACGCCTTTTCTGCAAAGGTTTGGTAGAAGTTCTGAATTCTTGTATCTTCTCCTCAGAGAGATGGGTCTTCAATTCATTCTTCTAGTATAGATGCTTATTTAGTTTAGTAATTGATTCTCCTGAAAGATCTCCCAAAGGAGCAGTGTATAAGTTAGGAATTATGTTTGGCTACAAGAAATAGATGTCCAAAACAGAAACCTCTACACACTAGGGTTTATTATCTTCATGTAAGGAGAAGTCTGGAAGTGGATTGTTTATGGCCTTCATTCATTCATGGAAAGAATTCAAGGTAAAGAGTTCCATGGTTCTCTTGTCCCTTTTCTAAGGGTCATCTGATGCATTTTTAAATTCAGCTATTTGCCCATATACCAGGCATCAGAAAGGGGGAAAAGGAGGGGAACTGGAATTACCAACTGAATCTTTTATCCTGCACTGTTTTCCACATGGACACTTCAGTCTAGAAAGAGAGCCAAGAAATGTAGTTCATTGCTGGTCACATTGTCATCGCTGGTAAAAGTGGTAATCTGTTAATAAGGATAGAGGGAACATTGGATGGACAATTAGCAATGTCTGCCAAAGACACAGCTAATATGAGTCCTTTGTACTTGTCCTTAAGAGACATAGGAACCTTATAAGGAATGGAGAGAAAAGGGATTTTAGATATAGAATTTTTTCATTACTTTTACTACATGTAAAAGCCTAGACTTCTAGTGTTCTCTTCCTCTCTCCATTACTGATTCTTCATCTGCATACAATCAGCCACTAGTAGCCAAGAGGTAGGAGCCCTGACCCCAAGCAATGTTATGCAACTTTGGAAGGGTACTGGAGGATGAAGTGTGAAGCAGGCCACTCTTCCCTGAAACTTTGTTATAAAGGTGTGCGCTTTCTCAGCTCACATGTTCTCTTTCATGTGATCCTCCTCGATCTCATCCCAATTGGAACTAATTATTCCCCTCCCTCAACTCCCACAGTATTTTTATGACAATTAAAAAATATATAATTGACACATCTTGCACCTGAACAATTTAAATTACACCATTTAATGGGTTTTAGTGTATTCACAGAGTTGTGCAACCATTGCATGATCAGTTTTTAAACATTTTCATCATATAAAACTGAAACCAAAAACCCTTGTACCCATCAGCTACTATTTCACTTTTTCCTCATTTACCAAACCCTAGATAACCAACTAATACATTTTCTGTCTATATAGAGTTGCCTATTTGGCCATTTCATACCAGTGGAATCATTCACTATATTCCCACATTATTTTGCTCCTATCTCTGTTATTACCCCTGCATTCTGTCTGTGTTTGATGGATTTGGTGATCCTACATTTGATTTCCTCTGCAGACTAAGAGTTCCTACATTGCCATCTTTGCATCCACAGCATTGCTAAGCAATGTGCCTGGTACATCAGTAAATATTAAGCAGAATAAAGAGAATTCGCATCCAAACACAATAGCGTAGGCTGTAATATTATGTTTGGAAATATGAAAACAAAATGATTCCCATCTGTGCTGAACCTTATAGTAGCAATGAGATTATGTAAAGACTGCACATGACTGACCTCTAACAAAAGTGGTAGGTGATGAAGTTTACCTTGGGAGTCAACTTTCTTTGCTTTCTCACTCTTTCTCCTTTGAACCTTCTGACTCCTGGCCCTTAGCCATGTGGTATACCTGTCTTAGTAGCTGGTCCAACACACCCTCTACCATCTTTTTACCCCTGCCCCCCTCCCACTACCATTAAAACCATCATCAGGTTTTGGACTCCTGGGAATCAGAGATCCAGGTTTAATCATACTTCTTTTTTAAACACCAGCTACAAATATTGAGAAAATTATTTCACTTTCCCAGTCTGAAAAATACAAGGATGATGTTCAGTAAAGGCACCTTTAACTCTTAAAATTTATGTTCTTTTATAGCAACTCACAGGATAAATTCATAAAATAAGATTTGTGACTCATATTCTTTATTCATAACATCAGAGTGAATGGAACTTATGAGAAAAGATAGATTAGTTGGAAGGTTTGAGTCTATTGGATAGTGACTTTCAGGAGATGCTTTAACCTTAGAAACATTTTCCAGATTAATGTAAATGAATTTATTACATCATATCCTTTAGGACAGTGGCATGTATTTTCTTTAGAGATATACTTAGGTTATAAAGGAGTCTTTATTCTGCTTACTCCTCCTTTCACCTGTATTCCATTCCTAGGTGTAAATCCAAAGAAAAATATATTTGGGAGAGGAAAAAACCAATTGACTACAGTTAATGGCACTCAGTATTAAAGCCAAGTATTTACAAGTGAAAGCAATGAGGTCCATGGCATTGGCAATGGGATTTAGGTGGATTTAGGAACTGAGGCTGAAACAGGAGCCTAATTAGAGAAGATTCCAGGGTCATCATGTCAGTCCTCACCTGTCCACCAAGCAGACAGACTGTCCACAGCTTTCACTTCAAAGACATGGCCTGCTCTTCTCATTAGTGCCTGTTGCCTCCCAGTTCTTGAGGGAGAAGAGACCTTTTGCCTTTGCAGTTTGATGTGTCTACAGCAGGGTACTAAGTGTGGGTGGAGATTCAGCTTCTATCTGGCCTCAAAAAAAAAAAAAAGTCATTGAAAACTTACTATAAAATATTTAGTGATTTTCTTAAAGAGAAGTAAGAAAAAGAAATTGTATTGTATAGAACATCTTTAAAAATAAAAAAGAAAGGAAGGGCATGCATAAAGAATCTCTCAGGCATGGGAAGATCACAATTATGATGGGTCTTTTGTATCTATGCTTGTCAGCCAAGCTATTGAACATTTGCTGAGGTGGACATCTGTTTCCTGTGTTTTTTCCTAGTCCCCTTTTGGTATGTCATATGACTTTGTGTCCGTAGCCTGCCTTGATTTTCCATGTGGAGTCTGTTGTAAGCTCAGCTCCTAGAATAGGTGGCATCTAAAACTGAATAAGGAAGGAAAGATGAAGCTGGGGTGGGATCTAACTGGGCTGAGTCCCAGAGGTGTTCAGGGTTATTGTATATTTCACAGTGTTTCTGTAGCTTGGTGAGTTGTGACATCAGAGAACATTGAGTTCCATGGCTCTCTTCTCCTTCTTGTTTCCCTTTTCTTCCGAACATTTTTTGGGTACTTGGTAAGGGCTATTGTGGATATAGACAATCCAGAGATGGTAGAAAAAGAACAGGGGGCAGAGATGGCACTTGAATGACAGAATCTAAAGCCGCATGAAGCTGCTATATCACAGAAGTAGAATTTTGTGTTCTTTTCTTTTAGAGTGCATTCCAACAGTCTTTCCCACCATTTAGGCCATTATTTGACTATAGGATTCAATTCTCAAAAGTGATGCCATTTACTTGAGCTTTAGTTGAGAAAAAGAAAATCACTAGGAAAGCAGATTCCCCCTTCCAATTCCTAAGTAACTCTCAGCAAATTTGTTTTCTGCTAATGACCCACACACATTGTGTTTCAGATTTTGCCCAATTGTTAGCCCAGATTTTTATAAAAATAACCCAGGTTCTTATAAAAATAGTCCGTATTTTAAAAATATCAGCATTTTTTTCATTTATTGTACATAACTGAACTTCCTTCAAATTCCTTTCATAAAAACACCAAATTTGCACTTTTGAGGAACACAAGAACTTTTATATAATTATCCAACAATCTAAAAGCATTTCAAAGCAGGTCTCCTTTAATTCTGTATATAAAAATATACTTATTATCCTTTTTCAGAATTAAAACAATAATAACAAAAAACAATGGATTGAGATCTAAGCACATGCAATTCTGATTCCTAGCTCTCTAGAACATATGCTTAATTATACATTTATTTGCCCATTTTAATAAAGGTTATCTTGAAGCTGGAGCAGAAGTGCTAGCTAGGCATTCTTGTTCAATCTTTCTAACTAATTCTTACCCTTACTTTTTAAACCAATCTTACCTTTCATGTGGTATAAAGGAAATCATTTGGGGTCATCCTGGGGTTAAGACCCAACACAACTACAATGGAAATCAAATTTTAATCTGAAGCCTCATGGTAACTATGCAGATCAAAGAAATAGTTGGTGGAGAGAGAAAGATGAGTGTAGAAAATGAAAAAGAGGATAAAGAAAGAAAAAAATGAAAGACTGGAAAAGAAAGGGAGAGCAGAAATTGAGGCCGGTCTATAGAATGTGCAGAACATCTTCCTTTCATAGCCAGTCCCTTCCCCAATACATGTGAAACTGGGTGGTTCCTATCAAATCCAGCTTTGTGGGAACCCAGAGATTTTAAGATTTTCAAGCGCTAGAATTAATTTTGTGGTGATGATATCTTATATGAATTTCCAAGATGTAAACACAGATAAAGGAAAATTTTACCAATATAAATTTACCATAGAGATTAACTTTATAAGATTCCCTTAGTAAAAAATTAATTATAGAGAACTACACTATTAAACAGACACAAAGATTTGAACTTTGAAGATTTGGATGGCACTGTTATCTTTTCTTTCTTTTTTTTTTTTTTTTTTTTTTTGTCAGTCCATTATGCCATATTCATACAAGTACAAAACAAAATTTGAGTAATCTCATTCCCCAGTACTTCCCCTGTCCCTCCCCTCCTCACTCCCCACTCACGTGTGTACACACACTCACACATGCACACACACACATGCACGTGTGGTTCATTGTGGCATATCTGTACATGGACATAGCGGAATTTGGCAGATTTTATTCCCCAGTACTTTCCCATGTCCTCCTTCTCTTCCTCCCTCTCAATCCCCTTCCTCTTCTCTATTGGTTTCCCTTCTATTTTCTTGAGAACTCCCTCCCCTCCCCCGCCTTTTTTTTTTTCTGCCTTTCCTTTAGATCTCTTCATGTCAAAGATCAAGATTTTACAAGTGATCATTGTGGATATAGCTATGTATGTATTGCTATATATATTTTTTATATATACACATGTGTATACAATACACACTGTATGTATACTATATATACACTAGTGAATAAAATGTATAAAAGAATATATCATGACATGGAAATATTTTTCCTATTATATCAAGAAGAAAATTTTAATTTTTTAATTTTTATTTTTTTCTGGGAAGAAAAATAGGGAAAACAATTCCTGAAGGGTTCTCCATCCACGAGAAAGTTACTAGTTTGTGGAACTAAGATGAGGTTTCTTTTCCTTATTGGTACTTTGTATTTGGGCAGGAAACCTGTTTTCCTTTTTAATAAGACATACATTAATGAAACACATCTAGAGCACAGAGCTTTACCCCATCCTTAAATAACATTTTGAACTATCTGAACCCCAAATTCTTCCAAGTTGCTCTAACAATTGCTCATGTACCCAGATATTTTGGAGAGTGTCTAACCAATATGAGAGAGACTAAGATGGAAGATAAGGTCAGTGTATTTTGATCCTTTTCCTGTCATCCAGCTGAACTCTGCTTTTGTAAATCAGTTCTCAGACCATTCACTCTTGTTTGCAGTGATATCCCCTTGCCTTCAAGTGCTAGATCATGGCCGAGACAGTTACTATTGAAAGAGAGTTGAGATTTAATATTTTCTGAAGACCTGGATGACATTTGTCTAGTATTTTCCTCAACAGATAAAGACTATGCAGTTCTCCTGTGTCATAGTTGTGAACAGTGTCTTCACAAAGAAAGGTGACTTTTTTTTTTGTGGTGGATGCATTACATGAAGGGAATCACCTCTTGGTCTGCTCTGCTGGTATCTTGCTTCGTGGTTTGTTTCTACACATATGCTCCTCCCCAAACAGGATATATTTGGTGCTCTTTGATAATTTTCTCTTTTAAAAAACGGATTAGGCAATTTTCCTTGAAACTTCTTTCCTAATGTAGCATGAAGTAGAATTAAGCTAGGAGAACTGGAGGAATTTATTTGGAGATATCAAAATAAAAAGGGAAATTGTTTAGTTGTACAGCAGACTGTAAGAGGACTGAGGAATGGATTGAAGAAAATTATCAAGTATGCATGTTGTTTTTAAGTGACACTTGAGCCTAGGATGTGCAACAGCTGTGTTGTTGGCTTTTTTTTTTTTTTTTTCTTGTGCCAACTTTCTTTATTTGATTGATTTTCTCTCTGACAGCTCACTGTGCTGATAAATGTGTCCATGGGCGCTGCATTGCTCCAAACACCTGTCAGTGCGAGCCTGGCTGGGGTGGGACCAACTGCTCCAGTGGTAAGTTTTCACCTGCTGTTGTCTGTCTTGGGGATGTTTTTACTCTATGGGCCCCTTGTCTGCAGATTACCCAGAGCTATGGTTTCCATCTTCATCCCAAACAGAGCATGGTGTGCATTCCAAATCCAATTCATTCATATGCGTTCCTTTTAAATACATTCATGTAGTACATACAGAACTGTTGTTAATTAGGAACAATGGTACTTGGAAAAAGATATTTTAATAATCTGATACTCATACTTTCATGAATATGAATGTGTTTTCTAGAGTAGGGTCCAAAATTTAGATTCTTTACTTTAGGAAGGTAATGTTGGGTAATACGGCTATTGTATTCTTTTGTTTTTAACTTGGTTTATCTAAGACACTTTCTTAGTGACTAAAATTTATCACCTGTTGGTTTTAACTCAGAAGTAAAATTGGTATTTTTGATACTAATATATCAATTTGTATTGGAAATAATGAACACATGTTCAGTTAACTTTGGGGAGATAAATTTGTAATAAATGAAAATTCAAGAATGTTTTGATACTTACTAAATAAAATCATAACATGGTGTCCAATCTTTCTTTGTTATGCTAGAGTTGTAATTCTCAAATGATACAGGCAGGCTGTACCTAAAATCCTATATTCATTATTATGCAGATTAAATGATGGAATGTCATGGAATACAGTTGTTTTCCTAAATTTCATAGTTAAAATTTAAGTCTTCTAGCTAACTCATTCTGCCTACATAATCACGTCCACTTCCTGCTCTTCCTTTTTGGCCTTGAAAAATGTAAGAGGAAAGTGAAGTGCAACTAAACTGTACTGCACAAAGCATTACATACATAAAAAGGAAATAAGTTTTTAAAATTAGCATGTTCCCATGATAGCACAAATTTTTCTCATTGCTACCAAATAATTTTCTGAGATTAGTTTGAAAGGACTTTAAGCTGTCTAGATAAACTGGTTTTAAGACTTTTGCTTGCTTACTGTGGAGTATGGGGGGTTACTCTTGACCTTGTTAGGACTGCTTGTTTTGAACTTGTGCTCTCTTGGCTTTCCCTGGAGCAGCATCTCCAGGGGAAGCCCTTGTGCTGTCTGCACAGAACTCTTGGTGTGAAAGAGCCCTTTTATTGTACCTTGGACAGGGACACGGAGTGTATGTGTGAGTGTGTGTATGTGCGTGTGTGTCTTTCTGCTCCTGACAGGCTTCTCAATTCCAGTGGGTAACTGCCTTGCAGGGTTTTGTTTTGCTTCTGTTGGAAAGCAGGAGGAGAGTGGGCATTTTGTTCACATGCCATTGAGGCAGAATGTTTGGGATGTGGGATTTGGCTCATGTCCATCTTTCTGGCCTCAAATGCAATATTGCTTTCATTAACATTTCCAACTTAAAAATCAGTTGAGCCCAGACATTTTAGAGAAAAATAACATTATTATAAACCAGTGGGGTAGGAGAGAGTGCATGTATTCTTTGTTTGAAAAGTGAGGTTTGTTACTAATTCCAGAGCAAAGAATGCTGTGGAATAATTTCAGTCGTACTCATACTTTGTTAGAAATTGTAGCCTACCTCAAGCTAAGAGATCAGACTGAAGAGTGTTTGTGTGGAAAACAAAAGCCTACATTGGTTTTGGACTCTAGAACTGATTTGGGCATTCTAGTAAAACAAAAACAAAAACAAAAACAAAATCAAAAACAAAACACATTGCTTTATTTTAGAGTTTTCTGACTTTTGAATGAAGACTCCAGAGTTTTGAGAACATATGCTCTTTTAATACTGGAATATGGTAATTAAACTACTTGTAGTGTATTCTCTACAACTCATGTTTTGGGTTTATAATGAACAAAAGCATAAATAAGCGTGAACAGATGTCTAAAGTCTTTAAAGAGGTTCAGAAAAAATCATTTTTGACACCTTCTTTAAGCACAAGAGAATGCTGTTCTGAGCTGAACCACTACTGGATTTTGTTACCTGGATTTTTGTCTATGGCAGTTACCCCTATCTCAGAAAATGTGCTAGGTCATTTACTCTTGGCCAGGTAACTCTGGAACAAAATGTATGTTCTAGTCACCTACCATATATCAGAGTTAAAACTGCCTAATTTCTAATGATTCTATTTCTATTTTTCCTTCTTCATGGTTACTCCTCTGCATAACTTTGATGATGTATGTTAGATCCATAAAATGACTGCTTTTATAATTAGTTCCACTCTTGGTACCTATTAAGGTCCAATCAGGGGATAGAAACTGCAGTTTTTTTTTTTTTTTTTGAGTAAAGTTTTTATTTTGAAACAATTTTAGATTACAGCATTGTTGCAAAGATAGTACAGAGAGTTTCTATATCTCCATACCCGATGTCCCCTATTGTTAACCTCTTTAATTTCCATCAGTTTGTCAAAACTGAGAAACTGACATTAGCACATTGGTAGTAAATAAGTTCCAGAAGTTGTTTGAATCTCATCAGTTTTTCCACTAATGTCCTCTTTCTGTTCCAGATTTCCACCTAGAGCCCCATATCATGTCCTACCTTGTTTTTCATGATCTTGACACTGTAGATGAGGGCAGGGCAGGTGTCCTGTGCAGTCCCCAGTATGTGCTTCTCTGGAGGGGGATGAGTTCCGAAAAGTACTTTGAGAATTAAGTGTCCTTCTCATCACACGGAATCAGGATAGTCACATGAGATCCACCCATGATGCATCACCTGGTTACCTTCACCGCTTGGTGATGTTGTGTTCGCGAGGTTTCTCCACATTAACATAGGACTTTTCCCTATGCTATTCTGTGAAAGCAAGTCACATAATCTACCCTCAGGGGTGAAGGGCCCCCTTCCATTTATTGAGGAAGGAACCTCTTCCTATAGTGTTTGGAATTCTTCTTAAAAAAAAAAAAGACATGTTTCTTTTCCTCCATTTACTTAATAATTTATATCAGTTTGGACTATGTAAATTTATTTGAAATTTTGGGTTATATGACAATATTACATTATTTATTTTGTTGCTCAGATTGTTTCAGTCTTGGCCCATTGTGTCCTTTGGACATATCTGTCCTTGTGAATTTGAGCACTGCTTTCCTTTCTGTTACTATAAGATATTCCAGATTCATGATGTATTTTTCCTGCCTTAGTCCTGGAATGGGCCATTTCTGAAAGGCTCCCTGGTTCTTTTTATTGGAGAATGGTATTTTCAAACCCAGATCTGGGTGCTGGGTGTGCCCATTGCTACTGAGACACACAGTAAGTTGAAAGGAGAAAGTTTGATTAAAAAAAAAAATTAACTATAAAATGCGATTGGAATAATGAGGGATTGAATGATGAGGTAGATTGAGCTATAAAGTTCAGAAATAGCAGATATAAGGAATAGCCACTACCCCTACAGTCCAGATGGACTGGCCAAAAAGGAAGTCCCAGAGAGATGTGGTGTAGACCTCATTGGAGAGAACACAGCCACAGCTCACTGGCAGGGAGGCTGCTGTGGTACAGCTCTAGCAGAACTTGCTGGAAATCTGCCCTAAAGGATGCTTGAGAAAGCTCTTCATGGAGTGGTGTCTCACCAGGAGCACTCTTTTAAAAAAGAAAAAAAATGCCATAGGGGAGAGGGAGGGCAGGTGTTGACTGATGGATGCTGCTGGCCATTGTACTGCAGGATCTGGATGCTCGAGAAGCTTGTCCATGTTTCGAGATCTTGGTGCTGGAGCAAACCCTGTGCTGCAGAAACAGAGCACCGGAAAAGCTGTAGGTGCTGGGGAGCAGGTCTCAGAGAAGCCTTTGACATTGTACTTAGACAACAGGAGTTGGCTGCTGAGCAAGCACACTTGGACCAGGATGGAAAACTCCTTCCTTCTGCAGTGTCTCTCCAGCGCCCTCTGCTGAAAATGCTTAACGTTCAATCAGCAGGCCAAGAAAAAAAGATTTAAAGGGCCCATATACACTTTTGTAGAACAGGCAATGAAGGATAAATTTAGAGCTAGAAGGCGACAAATCGATAGCTGTTGCAGTCTGCGCGTTTGGTTACTTGGCTTCTGTATGCATTATTCTATACGCATTTAAATTCCCATACACCAACAAAACAACTTTGTATTTCCACTTGAAATGAAATAGTTACTAATTTTATAAGTGAACATGTTATTATTGTCTTCTCAATATAAGGTGATGCAAATCCCATTAGTTGTACCCATTACTAGATACATTAATGTTTTTTCAAATCCAGTCACAGTTGACTGAATATTCTGTTTCCTAGATACTAAAGTTAACTTGCAACAACATGTATATAAAATGAAATGAAAAGGGAAAGATAGAGAAAACAGAAAATAAAATACATACGCATAATAAGCAATGAAAAAATATTAAAAGATACTATTCACCTCTTCTCTGCAGTAAGTAACTAAAGCTATAACTATGGTTTCTGTGGCTTCCTTCTTCTACTCTCCATTCAGTATTTCCCCTGTACTCATCTAGAACCTTGGAAACTTGAAGTTCTTTACCTGGTGGATTGGCCAAAGCTTTCTCCAGAAAGGTTTGAGTTTCCACTTGTCCTCCTTTTTTTTTTTTGGTTGTTGATTTTTACTATTAACCTCAACTACTGGCTATGGAAGCATTAGGGGTACTCCACAGGATCCCTGGGGTCCACATATGTGGACCTTATGTGCAGCAGCAACCCAATTTCCCCTTGGTAATCAGGATCATTCAGTCTGCCAGAAGAGTGACCCAGTTATTGACATTAAGAATCAAAAATGGTCAGATGACAATAAATTAATAACTATTACACTATTTTCCTTCTAAAATACATGGAAGACTGAGAGATTGGAAAACATTTTCAAAGTTTCAGTTTTATAAAGGCTTCCATTTGAGACTTTACCATGTCGATGGAAAAAGGTTTCCTGTCTGTGAGATAGTTTGTGTTCCCAGGTCTCAGTGTATTCTCTGTATAAAAAAACCAGATGTGCCAGAGAGCTGTACAAAGTTTGTTCTCCTGGAATGAAATCATGATTTACTTGACTATAGTCAGACATATTGCCTCTTTTTAAATTTAATTAAAATGATTTTTTGAAAAAGCACACACATATTTTTACTTTTATTGGCATCCTAATGTGTACCCTCACCTATATGAATGAATGACATTAATCTATCTTACCTCTCTCCTTCTTCCCTCCCCCTCTTTCCCTCCCTCTCTCTGTTTTTTACCTCATCAATCTATCTGTCCAAGCAACAACATCAACCTTCCATTCCTCTTCCTCCCTCACAGAATGATAAACAACTCCAGGAGGGCAGGGGCCATGTGTTATTAATCTCTTTAGCCTCCATCATGCCTGGCATATGGTTAGAGCATAAAAATGTTTGTTCCATTTAATTAGATTGAATGAACTGCATGATTCTGTACAATTCAGAGGTCATTCATGTGTTCATTTTGTGAACTTCCATTGAATGACTGCTGTGTTCAAAGTATCATGTTGGATGCTGGGGATGAAGGAGCAAATGAGGGATAGTTCCTGGTCCTACAGAGCCCATACCTTGGGAGAAAGGTAACAAAGTGTGAGGAAGAGAATGGCCCCCATTGAAGAGGTAGATTGAGGAAAAATTAAATGGAGTTGGGTAAAGAAGCCAGAGGTTTTGTGAGGCAACAAGAGCAAGAAGGCGCTTAGTATAATACTGGGAGGGAAAAACAGATTACTATGGGGTGGGAGGCAATGAAAAGAGGATGATAAAGTGTCGACTACCACTCCAGAAACTTCTCTGAAAAGCCACAAAAAGGGAGCAAAGAAATAAAGAAGTAAATGTAAGAAGTAAGAAGTAGATGTAAAGTCAAGAAAAAGTTTTTGTTTCCTTTTATTCGTGTTTTAAGATGAAAATGACTCAGAGAATGAGAAGATGGTGAAAGAAAAAAGGGAGAGACTAGAGACTCCTTTGATAGAGGGGGTCATTTAATAAGGGAACAAATCTCCTGAGAAGACAGCTGGGAGATGGGTCTGGACCCTGGCAGTGATGGAGGCGTTAGCAAGGAGCACTTCCTGTTCCCCGGCAGAAGGAGGAAGGGAAGAGTAACTGGAGTGGACGAAGATCGGTTCCTGGGTGTCTGGGGTGTGGGGGCAATGGAGAAGAGGACCTGAGGGAGTTTTTATTCGATAATTTTTCTTTTCTTGGTAAACTGGTAGGAGAGGTCATCTGTTGACACCTAGGATGTAGAAGTTGGGTCACATCGATGGTATTGGAAATGGAAGTTCATCTTTACTGAGCATTTGGTGTTGGCCAAGCATCACTGTAGGAGTACAGGAGTACCTCATTTAATGCTCACAACATACTGTGAGACGGTTAGAATTATAGTTCCTAGTCTATAGCTGAGGAAATGCGGGCATGCAGAAAAATTGACCTACCTGGGTTTATATATCTAGCAAATGGTGGAGCCAGACTCACATCTCATGCAGAGCCACTAACTTCAACACAGTGGTACACTGTCTTCCAAGTTGGAGAGGAGGTTTAGTGAAAGCAACCAGAGTCAGCAACCAACCACAAGTGGAATAAGAGCAGGAGGCGGGGGTGGACAACACCAGACAAGTATTAAAATTAACCTCCTGAGAGACACTAGAGATGATGAACCAATATTAGCACCAATATGGATTTCCCTCATTTATAATATCAAGAATGTTGAGCCAGATTACAATCACGATATGTTTCAAGGAAGTGGTTTTATGTGTGACTTACTTTAATGAATATGTATATGTAATTCCTGAGACCTTTATTTGTTTTGGAAACCCTTTGGACCTTTCGTATGAGTAGTAATAACATATTTGTTTTCTTAACCTATATAATCCTATTTATAATGTTCTAAGTGTCTATAGAGAAATTTATTTCTCCTCTGGCTATAGGGCATGAATGGGGGAGTCCTAAATCAACCAGCAGTCAGCAGTCAGCAGCCAGCAAGTAGTTTTCAAATGCTTATTCCCCAGGCGCTTTGTTTTTGACATTAGTACCAAATAGAGGAAAAGATGGGAATTAATTTTGGTCTAGCAAATCCAAGCTGGGGTTTTATTTGGTCACTAACTGCATTTCTGGTCCTTCTAAGTGGTGAAAATATGCCTCAGAGGCAAGACTATCTCCAGCTTTTTCAGGTACAGCCTCAGAAACACTGATAACCTTTTGTATAAAGAAGGCAAGCTGTGTGTTGTGGAGGCAGTAATAAGACTTTGCCTGCAGGGTATTCGGGTGGAGGAATCCATTTGAAATGTATTACAAGTCAGAAATTGTAAGGCACAAAGAGTTGACATTCCCCAGCAAGGTCTGCCTATAGATCTAGTGCCTGGACACAATAGTGGGATCGATGTTGTCTGAGGAGAGAAGACCCTGGAAGTCCTGTCCTCACAGCCAACCTTTAACATGCCCATCGCCCTGTCGGAATGACTTTAGAAATCAACTTGATGGAGCAGCAAGAGTTGGAAATTGTTTGGGTTCCCTTGTGCGGTGGGGAGGGGGCAGACACTGATGATAGGTTTGGAAGGACAGAGCTTAGAATGGTTCATCAGAACAGCCCTGAAGGTAATTTTATTGATGGATTGTCCAAACGGTTTGATAAAAGTCATAGAAAGTTCTGGCTTTGCCTTTCTACCACCTGGAGTGACTGAGAATCCCTACCCCATTCCTCCAACCCTGTCTTGGAATGAATGCTGCCTTCCTTTCTGTGATATTACTGTACTTCCCTTCCCACATGCTTAAAATAAGACATCGTTGTGGACATCTCTTCTTCTGCAGGACACACCCACCCTTAGCTGGCACTTCTTTGTCCACAGTTGCTTGCCAGGAGGTTCTCCAGACAGAATTTTTTTTTCCTTTTTTCATTATTTCCAACCTCTGATCATGGATGTCCAAGCCAGATGAATTCATGTCTGGTTTATACTGCTTCTGGTACAGTGAAAATACTATAGACATTCACATTACTCATGCTAGTGACTTTGTATGCAGCAGTCGGACTATCAAGCTATTTAACTCCACTCCACATCATTTATTGATTTTTTTAAACTTTGTACAATATTTGTTTATCAGAACATCCTGTTGGTTTAACTCTAAAATCTAACGAAATCTAACCTCTTCTCTCCATGTCTACTGCTGCCATTCCAACCAAGCCTTCACGATCTTTTCACTGGTGATGAGAGTGGTCTCCTTGCTGGGTTTCCTACTTCTTCCTCAGACTCAACTAGAGTCAGCTTTCTGTATTGAGACCTGAGTGAGCTTGTACAAATGTGCTCCAGAGCACTTTGCTTTCCTTCCCCGAACTCCCCAGTGTTTCCCATAAGGTTAGAATAATCTCCATGATCCACCAAGCCCTGCATGATCTGTCCCACTCTATTACCCCGACTCCTTCCCATCCTGCTACCTTTGAGGTTGTCACACTGCCTGCACAGCTTCTGCCTTCCTCCTCTGGAACATTCATTCCTGCCTTTGTTCTTGATCTTTCCTCTGCCTGAAATGCTCTTTTCCCTGGAGTCTTACATGACTTTGTTTGGTCAATTCCATCCCAGCCTAAGGTTCACCATGATAGACTTCTCTAACTTCTGTTTATAAAGAGCATCCCATGACTATCACATCTCCTTTTAACTTGTTTTAAATGGCTCACTGAAAATATTTGACTTGTTTCTTTTTGGTCTGTCTTCCCCTTCAGGATGTAAGCCACATAAAAACATGGCTTTTTGTCTATTTTATTCACTGCTGTCTAGCTATCACTTAAGTCTAGCACAGTGCAAGGCATGCAATAATGTTCAGTAAATATTTGTGGATGGAAGGAATGAAGGTATAAATGTGCCAGGAGCAGTAATGGACATAAAAATGAGATATGAGAGATGAGTAAGACTGCTTCTTCTTTCAAGGTGCTTTCAGCTTAATCGAGAAGCTGAAGGTTGTAAAACTGGCCAGACTCCTGCAAGAGTCCTGGACCAAGTGGCCAAGGTCTTCTAGAGAAAGGGCAGGAGAGATGAAGTCTTTCATCAGTGGTTTTAGGAAGCACAGGCTCCTGCTTCTAGGATTCATCGTGGTTCTATGCAAAATTGGCTCAGTCATCCTTCGGGACTTAGTGGAAGATTCTTTGCCTTTAAACTGGTAGCTGAAATAAAACTTTAGAAGCTAAGCAAGATGTAACAGATGGTTTTTATGAATGTGGAGGAAACTGTGGAATCGGGAGCCCCTCACACACAGGAGAGAAAACAGGGTAATGTAAACATTAAGAGTATTACTCATGTAGAGCATGACTTCTGAAATGGGGACTCCATGGTGAAGAAGTTTATTTGAAAGTCAGCCATTATGTGAATGGAGAAGGCTTAATAGTTTTGCCGTCTAAATTTTTGCATATTCCTTTTCAAGATGAAGATTCTGTGTGACAATATAGACCCTGTTGTTCGTTGAGTATGAACAGTAAAAAATTAGGCAAGGAAATCCAGACTACAAATTATTCCAAATCACTTAGCAATGAGTAGAATTTCATTAACCTTTTTTATACTCTCCTTTCTATCAAATAAATAGCAGGGAATAACTTGGCCTAGTTTTTTTAAAAATGTATATGCAAGGAACAGAAATATTAGATCATAAATCTTAATAATTTCTTGCATATAAACACATAAGAACCATTTTCTGACTGTGGTAATGTGCTCCCTGGCTCCTCTGCTCAGAGTGAGATAATGAAGTGCTTTGGATGTTCCTGTGGACCCTCTTGTTACCGTCTCATATTGTTTAGGCTACAACTGATTCTAATAGATCCACGTTTATCTTGCCATAGTGGTTTATGTTGTCAGCTGGTTGATATTAAATTTTCTAGGTTATTTGTAATTCACTCTTTTTTTCATGGATATAACTGATATCTAATTATCTGTGATTGTGTCAAAGAATGTTTTTTAATACTTGAAAATTTCCTTAGAGGCAATTTGTTGTTGTTTAAAAAACTAAGCACTCTCTATTCTTCTCCAGTCAAGGCATCTTTTAATTCATAGAAAACCTACTTGATTTCAAAGAGTTTGAACATTTGTGCCTGGAGCCTGGAGCAAATTAAATATACTTAAGATGCATGAAACTAATAAAGGATAGAAAGTAATAAAATGGCAATGCTTAATCTTATTTATAAAGACTATTCCATTAGGTTAAATGGTAGAGATTATACCTCTTGGCCCATGAACTAATGCTATCATCTTAAAATTGGGCAAAAACTGAAAGATTTTTTCACATATTACCATTGCACAAAACTAGTGGAGGGAACTTTCAAAGACAGTTCACATTCTGATGGAATTGGTTTGAACTCTAGGCTACATATAACCTTAAAATTCTGTTCATACATTCAAGAAAATCAGCCACTTAAGAAAAAAGAAACTACCTTTGTAAAATTAGTACTATAAACAGATTTATTCATGTTATAAATTAGTTCTTAGAATATTTAGGCCACATCAAATTTTAAAATTTCTTTAAGAAGGATTTTTTTTTAAAGATAGACACAAGATACTGGGAGTAGAATTTTGCACCATATAGAATAGCTGACTAGTATATAGAATATGTGAAAAAATTCTGCAAATTAATAAGAAAAAATCCCTTTAATTTTAGAATAGGCCAAGGAAACAAAGTAATTCAGAGGCAAGAAAACCTGATTAACTAATAAGCATATATATGCTTGTCTTTGTAATAACCAAGGAAATGTGAATTACAGGAACAGATACCATTTCTCACCATCTAATTGACAATATCAAGAGTTTGTGAAAGGACGTTTCCATATAGCACTCCCATGAGAGTAGGTTGTCTGAGGAACTTTAGATGTCAGTTTGGCTTTCTTCTGAGTAAATTTTAGTATATGTGTACCATATAACCCAGCAATTTTATTTCTAACTCTTTATAATTCTTATATATACCCTGGGGAAGTCCTTGCCTCCATGTATGGAGGAGGATATATTCTTTGCATGTTTGTGACAGGGAAGACTTAGAAACGACACGGCCAAGTATGTGGGACAGCTAGATGCATTGTGAGACTGTTAATCTGGTGGCATGCTATAGAGCAAGCAGTGCACAGTTACCAAGCAGAGGGAGAGAGCGCTTCCCAGAGGAGGTGGGGTTCAGGTGAGTATGGAGGGATAAGTATCTAGCGCTGCCATCATGCAAAATACTTACTATCTTTATTTCGGACACGAGAGACCTTAAACAATTTGCCTAAAATCCCACAGTAAGAAAACAAGGCCCAGAAACCTCAATGCTAACTGGATGATTTGAAAATTTTAATGTATACTCCATTATAATAAACTATCTAATGTTCTACTGCATTAGTAGATGTGTCAATATTGGGAGATGTTAGTATCATATTATTGAGTGAAAAAAACAAAATGCATGGTGATGTATGTATTTTGTGTAAAACTAATAAATACATAAGCAATTCAGGTAATTTTTCTAAAAAAAAAAATTAAAAGCTTCAAATCACCCTTTTAGCATTGAGGGCCTCCTTTTCTTACTGTGGAATTTTAGGCAAATGATTTAAGGTCTCTGCCCCCTAGTCTCCAGTGTCTGAAATGAAGGTGGTAAGTATTTGCACCATGGTATTCCTGGATTCTTATCCCGTAATACTCATCTCGAGTCCCACCTCTGAAAGCCCTCTCTCCCTTTCCTCTTTCTCCTCTGCCCAAGGGTGCTGTAGACATAGGTCCTCTGTGTTCTTCAACATCCTGTGCACTCAAACCCTGAGCACATTATTAAATGATAGATCTCACTGTAGAAATCCTAACTATAGTTTATGTTAGCGATAAGTAGTATATGCTCAATAAATATGATTAGTAGTCAGAGGAGATGCTTAACAATAATAAGAGAATAAACAAACAAAAGAATACAGATAGAATAAGACTTCATAAAACAAGTCATCCTATAACAACTCCCAAGGTTGTTATTATTCTTTTGATGTCAGTGAGTAAATGTAATCCCTCCAAATCCTTACTTAATCTTAGCTTATAATTTATATCCTTGAGATTTTCTACACCACAAGTAGGGTCTAGGGTTATCAATATGCTCTCATAGAGAGATATTCATGTTTATATTTAGGTGCTTTAAACTACAAACATTTATATCCTTTTTTTTCTGGTTCAAAATTTGAACTAAACCTACACTGATGTTATAAAATGACAGTTCATGCTTTGAAAATTCATTTAACAAACATTTTTCAAGAAGAATAAAGATTCTCTTTCAACCACTGAATGAAATTAACCCGAACGGCACTGTGTGGTTGTCCGTGGTGATTGCTGGCACTCTGTCAGCTCTCGGAGGGTTTTTGACATGTGAAGGACACGGGGTTTTAGTGCTTTCAGGGGATCTGGAAAATACATTTTTATTGTTCTTCTTCATGGATGAAGAAGCTTTACAAAGTTGTTTTATTTTTAAAGCTCTTGATGTTTTGAATGAGGATCTTTTCTTCTGCGTTAACAAAGGAAAGGATACACCACAGCCTTGTTAGCCTGAAGCACAAGGAATGAAATCATAGGAAGATAAAAGACCCTGAGGACCAAGGCTTAAGAAGAAAGGATGTGTGTTTCAGGAAGAACCCCAGTTTTCTATCTTCTGAGACAGCAGAAAATTATTTTGTTTTCTTGTAAAAAAAAAAAGTCCTCGTTCTATAGAGGTATTTTTTAAAGTGCTTTGCCTAGATTTAGGAGATTAAGGATTAAATTTTCTTGCCTATTAATTTCTTTTGTAGTCATGGATTTTCCCATTAAAGTCAATGGAGAGCATCCATGGTCAAACTTCATGTAAAAATTTTTCAAGTCAGTATGCAGACTTTGATGTGCCCGAGAGATACTTGACATTTGCATGTTAAGGGCACTCACAGCAGGTCAAACAGCAACCCTGGTGAGGTTAGTCATACATCGTAAACTGACATCTCTTTCTCCAGATGAGCTTGAGTTCTAAGATTCAATATGCCATCCTCCTGTAAGGTTCTGGTAAAAATGTATCCCCAAGGTTGCTGACCCCCATGTAATTTTACAATTAGGCTTAGGTTCCAGAATGATTAAACTAAATCCTGACCTGTTCAGTTCATCTAGGTTTGTTGAGATCTGACACAACCACACAGAACTGGGAACTTTTTTTGCTCTAATTCAGAACCAGTTACTTGAATGAAGCATCTTATAGTTCAAAACATGTTTCAAGTTTGCTTCTTAGGCCTTACTTGGTGAACCAAGGCATAGAAAAACAGGCAAAATCAAGGCAGCTTAAAGTTTGGTGCATACTAATTTGGTAAGATTTTCCAGATTTTACTTATGACAACCTATTTCTTATGCTAAGATGGTGGTTAATAAGAAATTCTTGTGTTTGTTTCTTTTGCCTTTTACATTTTTGGACCGCATGTTCAAGCCTATACTGCTGGACATATAGTCATCAGCAACTGGAATATTTCCAAATCCAATTTTTAATTGGCCTTTATAAAAAGGATGTGAGGTAGTGCTAAGTTTCATCGCAGGTTTGAGCTTTTTCTAGCTGTCTTTATAAAAGTGAATGAGGGGTTGCTTTTTAGAGTTACTGAGTTTTTTGAAATTTGCATTGTGAGAAATAAGTTATCCTTTTTGGCATGAATGATTGATGCAAGACAACAAATAATAAAAACAAAGGTCAGGCATGTTATTCCAGCTTCATCGACAGCTGGTAGAAATTGTCCTAGGAGTGGGATGTTTCAATATGCAAACCATGGAATAAAATTTCTGCTGCTAGTAGATCGGTGCTGTGTCACACACAACAACAGGGGCATTTTGTATCGTTAGTAAGTTCCATCATTTTTATTTTATAAAAATAAAATTAGGTATAACAAGAGTCAAAGCCTTGCCCATATTTCCACAGTTGTGAAGTGGATGTGGCCTGGCCTGCCCAGGGTCTGTCTGATGTTCAATGGTTATACCCTCTCCTTGAGCCAGAGAGTGACAGGGATTTTGTAACAAGGTGAACTTGATGGTAGACATCACCTAAGGCCAGAATGATTTCATTCCCTGCAGCTGAAGGAATTCTTGAATGATGAGACAATGCATTAACATGCCCTTATTCCTTCCTCCAAAGCACCTCTCGTGTGGCATTTCTGTTTATCTCTTCTTATAATCCTTCCATTGCCCTTTGTCTACATGAAGGCAAGAGACTTAATAGATTATTTCCATGTGTTCAAAGACTTTACTTAATACCTGTTTTTGTTTGTTTGTTTTTATGTCAATATGTGATTGTGGCCTTGTTGGTGTATATATATATATATATATATATATATTTTTTTTTTTTTTTTTATCATATCTATTTTCATTAACCTACTTTAAAGCCTGAGACTTGTCATTTTAGTCAAACAAGTAGTGTGTCTTAGCTGTGAGACTTTTGTTCTGGAATCTTCTCCTTTGAAAATCAGCAGAAACTGTCCATCTGTACTGGTTTTATTTTTGTAATTGCTGACCACCACTTGTTTGGGATGGCCAGCATGATGTGGGGGCAGATTGCAGCTTTGGAGGCACTGCACTGATAGGATTGGGTTGAACTCTTGCTTTGCCACTTGAACACTAAATGACTTTGAGCAGATCTGAATCCATTTTGCAATGGAAATACTGTGATACCTATCTCATTGAGTTGTGTAAGATTTAAATAACAGCGTTATAGCATCTCCAGTAATGCTTGGTGTACGTTAGAAACTCAATATCTCTTAGAAATTCTCCCCCCAGCTTATACATCTCCACATGCTGCCCCTCCCATCTTCATACATGGAAATTGGGCTAAAGGTTTGAGTTAGGTTAGGAGAAAATACACCTGGAATATTTATAATGGTTTTATGAATTTCTCTGCTTAGAAAAGTTGTAGTTCTCTACATTCACAATCACTTTTATTCATTTACCAAATATTTCTTGAGTGCTGACCATGTGCCAGATGCTACATGGGCCTAGTTTTCAGGTCTGTATGCTCCTTAAAGCTAACAGCATCAGTAAAATTTCATAGTGTACTTTCTAGCTTTTTTTGTTGTTTGCATAAAATTCTTACCAACTTAAAGAAGCTCTGCAGATATGACCATATTCTGAATCTTATTTTTTCTTTGAAAATGTTCTATGTTCTCACTTCTGAGGTAACTTTCTATTCTCAGTCTGTCTAAATATCAAGTCAGTTGTTAATCACAGAGGCTTGCTCAGTGAATATCATTTACTGCTTTGCCTTAATGGATCATGTTGGGCAAAAACCTAATTGCAAAATATTCTGTTTACCCAAAACATAATTTCAGTATTCCCTTGTAGAACATCCTCATGAAAAGTACTTATTATTTTGTGAGTAGAAGGTTTTGGGTTTGGATACTGACACTACTTTCAAGTTGGACTTTGGATATTTTATCTAAATGTTCTAATCCTAAGTATTCTCTTTGAGCTATATGTGCTGAGGATTCTCACCTTGCTCTGTCAGGAGGACTGGAAAGAGGCGTGTAAAGCATAGAGCACAGATCAAGACATACATGCACATCACAGAATCATTTGGAAAAAAAAAAAAAAAAAAAAACAACTTCTTGATGGCTGTTATGGTTTGAGTATTAAATGTCCTGAGGGAAGGAGTCAGATCTCTGGGGGCATGCCCTTGACATCGATATTGTTACCAGGGCCTTTCTTCCTTCCTCTCTCCTTTGGCTGCCATGCAGTGAGCATCTTTCCTCTGCCTCACATTTCTGCCATGATGCTCTGCCACAGTCACAAAAGCAACAGGTCAGTGACTGTAGACCGAAACCTCTGAAACTCTGCCAGAAGTAAATCTTTTCTCCTTTTAAGTTGTTTGTCTCAGGTAACTTGTCAAAGTGATGGAAAGCTGACTAGTACAGTTGCTTTTCTTCTACATGCTTATTGTAGAACATTTAGAGAGAGTTAAACTAAATCAATGAAAGCAAAAGCATGCATAATCCCAAGACCCAGAGATATCCAGTGGTACCATTTTACTGTGAAAATGTTCAGTGTCCCTGTTTCCACGTCTTAATCATTCTTTCCCTTTTCCCCATCCTCCAGATATCTGGTCCAACCATATGTAATTGCTGCATTTGGCCATTTGTAACCTAAATTAGTGACAGTTTTATCTGGCTCATTCTAATATATTGCTAAAATTGAATATTTTTCATACTATTTTAATCTACTTTGGACAATTATTATGTTACAAACATTCCTCCAGGTCATTAAACATTCTTCCATAATATCACTTTTAATTGTGTAAAGTATTCTGCTGCATGAGTATATAATTTTTTTCAATAGTTCCCTATTACTAAAAAATTAAGTTGTTTTCTGGTTTGTATTTTTAAAAATTTATTAAAAATTATGGTATGTTCTAATTAATTACACATGACAGCAGAATGCATTTTGATTCATAGTACACAAATGGAGCACAACTATTCATTTCTCTGGTTGTACATGATGTAGAGTCCATAGCATTTGTGCAATCACACAAGTACCTAGGTTGATGTCAATCTCATTCCACCATCTTTCCCCTCTCCTGTCCTCTTCCCTCCTCTCACTCCCCTCTGCCCAATCCAAAGTTCTTCCATGTTTTTTTGTTGTTAAGTGCTGAGACAGACATCCTTACAGCTTCAGAGGGAGTGAAACACAGTAGCTTAATTCATAGGCTCTAGAGACAAGAAGTTTGTGTTTAGTCTTTTATTATCTGTAAAACTTTGAGCAAGTCTCCTAGTTCTTGATTTTTTCATCTGATACAAGGCAAACAATGGTACCTCCTCCACGTATGCCACTCGGTTATTTTATCTCAAGTGCTCAGAATAGGGTCTGTGGGAACACTTCAGTATTATTAATGAGTTAGATATTTAGCTGTTATGAGTTGTTATTGTCTTTATATATGTATGTGCTCATTTCTTTTACAAAAATTCCCCAAAGGGGAATTTCTGGACAGAGGGCTTTCAAACTACTTTGCCAGAGTAATCTCTAAAAAGGATGTGGTAATTTACTCTCCTGTAGTACTGTTTAAAAGTGCTGGTTTCTACACAGTGGGAAAGGGTTAGCATTATCACTGTATTGGTCTCATCATCATTATTATCCTACTCATGATTCAGGTTGCATGGATTTACACAATTTAACATCCTTGAAGTCAGAAGACATTCAACGATCATTGTCAACCAGGTGACTTTCACGAAGTGTTTGTACAAAACCTTATATTGATAACTGCTAAGATCAAGAAAGAGTGTTAGTGTGTCTTAACATCTATGGGATTCAGTTTCATTGAGGAGATATGAAACAGGCAAAAATAAATTAAAATCGTGATCTAAGTACAAAGTAAGTAAGGGAAAATATATAATGCTACTTGTATTATATACTGCATCTTAAATTGGATCTCAAAAATGTACCTGAAGGACAGAGGTTGCTGAACTGTGTTTGGAAGACTGGGAAGGATTGACAGAGGAAGAGGACAGGTCTACTGTCTCTACCTGATATCTTTTCTACTTCTTTCTTTTTGTTACACATACAGGTAAGAAAGAT
This sequence comes from Sciurus vulgaris, assembly GCF_902686455.1. Classification (NCBI taxonomy): domain Eukaryota; kingdom Metazoa; phylum Chordata; class Mammalia; order Rodentia; family Sciuridae; genus Sciurus; species Sciurus vulgaris. The sequence continues at coordinate 57,526,913 of NC_136466.1, forward strand.
GATAATGTCCTACTGCAATTGCATAGAAGCCTGTGATGATATTCATGGACTTTTGGCTGTTGCACGCATCATTTTCTCTGAATGTAATACCTCCAGCAGACCCTGCCCCCTCAAACCCCTACTTCCTGTTTAGAATTCCTCTATCCTTTACCTAAACATGGCACATTTGGACTTTAGTTCTCAGCTTAGGCATCATTTTAGCTGGGAAACCTTTCCTGACACACCAACACTGCTTAAGTATTATTGCTGTGTTTCTCATTGTATCTTGTCCGTACCCATCCCTTACTAATTATTACACAGTATTTTATCACCTGCCAATTTAATGTCTGTTCCATTAAACTGAAAGCTTCTAGAGGTGTATTGTATTGTTCTCCTTTGAACCATAGGTGAAGCTCTGTATCTGGCACATTGCAGGTACTTAATAGATTTCAACTGAATGACTTCCAGCTCAGTCAATGAATGTGACCTGTGTTTTCTGGGGTCTTTGGAAGTTGCAGCCCTAAGTGTTCCAGTGTGAGTTCATTGTTTTGCCAGGATCCAGAGCTTTACCACTTTTCACTAAGGTTTGGATCATGGATTATGTACTTCTGATACTACACAGTAGTTTAAAATTCCTTTTATTTCTGACCTATTATGAGAGCTTATTAGAGCAAGCTGTCTGTGCCTGTCTGAGACCCCTCATTAAGTTGTCTCTAGAAACATCTGCATGAATCTGGGCATATTGCATCTGAGAGCCCATTTCCAGCTGTTAGCACAGCAAGAACTGAAACCAGAAGCTGAAAATGAGTCATTATTCACTAGCATTTAGGTTCCTTTCAACTTAATGTGAAACAAAATTTTGTTCTTTTACTTCTTTTTCCTTGTAGGATCTTCAAGCTCTTTCCTTGTTATCTAAGTTTTTCTAGTTGTCTGAGAGTAACAATCCAGTCTCTTTCTTTTGTGGAGTGCAGAAGAAGATCTTGCCCCTTGAGATTAAAGTCTTAACTAAAAGCTGTCAGATTGTTTGAATTTAGACTTTCTCTAAACTGTCTGTTCAAACATCGTGCTTGAACTGAGGATAATTGGCCAAATTCTGAACTCACATAAAGAGCAAATTCTGCTTCTTGTCTAGACAAAGTCAGCATACCCTGGAACTCTTAGGAATTAGGGAAGAAAGCTGGCTTTTTGTGCTGTAGACTGTGAAACTCACTGGAATACATTTAAGAAGGTGTGTGTTGGGGTAGTTAACTACAACAAATGAAGAAAGGAAAGGAAGTCACAGAGATGCCTGAATCCAACCCAGGCTTCTATGTCCTCCCTACTCTACTTCCTATTTGTCTATAAACTTCTCTGTGTGGATTTGCATCCTCAGAATAGCCCATATTGATGTACAGTATTCACATTGTGAGGTCAGTGTATCAGTGACTTTTCAGGAAAACACGGCCCAAAGCAGGGAAACTGTCACTTCAAAGCATGCCAGAGTGCTTAGATACAGCCAGGAAATTAACCATGTCCGTATGATAATATTTCTTTAAAAGACCCGAACTCTTTTTTCTAGGCTGATAATTATCAATTTCTCCTATAAACTCATTTCTATCATGAAGACATGTCTTAAGGAGTTTTTTTTTGTTTTTTTTTTGGTCTAATCCCAAGAAAATAGAGTTGGAGCTGGTCTCTGCCTGACTTCTTTTCTGGGAAATTGTTGAATGGGATGTAGAAAAGGGTCATGAAGCAGAGGAGAGATAAGTCCTGACCCCTCACTGCTTCTTCCTACCACTCTCCTGCTGTAAAACACATTCTGTAAAATGTGTGTGTCCAGAGCTCACTCTTATCGTATTGCCACAGTGGAAAATAGCTACCCTCAACTAATACAGGTTTTTAAAGTGCTTTTGACATGATATTGGTATTCTTACCAAGGTAATTTTATTGGCTAAAATTGCCTTTTATGTCAATGAGCATGGGAAACGGTTGGGTATTTAATTCAGTATCTCAGTCTCTAGAACTTGTAATATGGAATATGGACTCCTTGGGAAGGATTTAGCACAGAACATGAGCAAAAATAAAATAAAATAAACTTTTGGAAAAGAAGTAGAAGTACTAGAGTAACAGTGTTTACTCTACAAAAGAACAGGATCAAGGTTACATGCATGCACCAGGAATAAGATCCTTTATGATACACCCATTGGTGTTGAACTGGGTCACCTCTACTGTGAGGAAGACAGGGGAAAAAGATTGTATGATGGGATAATAGATTTGTCTTACATGGAAGGAAGATTTTCCCCATACTCTCAAGGATTGACAAACCAGGAATGGGTTACAAAGAACTGTGGAATTTACTGTGGAGGACCTTAAGCACAGGATAAACTTTTCTCTACTTGGGAAAGCTAAGAGGACCTAAAGGAACATGCCATGTAACTTTTTAAAACATAATTTTTTTCTTTTAAGATCTTAGATTAAAAGTGTTACAATTTAAAAACCAAGTTCTGCTTCCCTATCCAGAGGCAATAAAAGAAACAACTGATATGAATGACAATGGGCTTAAAGCTCATTTTGGAATTATTACCTAATCTTATTTAGTGAAAGAAGATTGTGAGTTCTTAGGTAATTGCTTTCTTGATCTGCTTTAGGTTCAATAATTCTCTCTCATTGTTTCAAATTGTGTTAAAGTGTGTTTATTAAAATACTAATGAGACCAAAGCCATACTGATTAAAAACAGAATTATTCATTTAAACTCTTTGATATTATGAAATCAAAGATGTAATCTGGTATTGGAAGATGGATCCTGCACTTGCTGTGTACCTAGAGTTATTTTTTTTTAAATAATAGTTCATTCTAGATCTGTTGAAGTTACAAAAATTTTATGGAATGAAACTGCTTTTTAAATCATGAAAACAATTTATCCTAAGAATTCTAGGTAGGGTGCCTTGCTCCTAGTGATTTTTATAGCATCTAATTAATAAATAAATGCACCACTGGCTGGTCAATACATGTTGAATAGGTTTGTTATCAACTCCCTTTGTAATTTTTTAGAATATTTGCAACTGAGGCTTTTCCCTTTCCTGATCCTCCTTTTGTGTTCATTGACTTTTGTCTTGCAGACTGTGTCTTATCTGTTTTTATTTTTATTTGTTGTTCATTTTCAGCTTCAGATTTGTCCCAATTTTTTATAGGTCAGTATATTTAAAGATATTAGTCCATTATTTTTCTTTCTTTGGTGGGTAGTTGGTATCACCCAATCACACATTTGTTGACTGTTATCTCGAAAGCAGATTGGCGTTTGCCTCCTTAGAGAACCCAGACTGCAGCAGGGTCAGTCTGCTCCCCAGTAGCTGCCCTTGGTCCCCTTTCCCTCTTCGCTGTCACCATACGGGATCAAGCTCCCTCACTGATTGAACTATTGTAGTTCTTCCTCCTCCATCTGTCTGCCTTTCTTTGTTAGTCACTTCCTGTCCTTTCTCCCATTTAGTAGGAGTCATATTGTACCATCTCTCCTTGTTTAAAATCTTTCGTTACTGGTTGCTTGTCCAACCCAATCCACATCCCTTAACCTGCATAAAAGCCACCATCTAAGATCAGTTCCAGCTGCCTGGCCTCTCCCTGCTGCAACACTGGTATCCTCAGCTCATTCATTCATTACCCTAGCCACATCAAACTCCATGTTCTGGGCATAGGAAGCAGCCTGGGCAAAGACATGGAACTGGAAAATGTGACGATCCTTAAGCAATGGATGATAGGTTGTGGCCCAGTTGGTGCTAAGCATGTTTGTGCAACTTTGTCATGAGTTGGTGCTGGGGCTCTGATGCCAACTAAGGAATGGTGACGAGGGGTCAGCCAGTCATTCTCTCTAAAGAAAGGAAACTGTCCACAGAGCTTGTCATGATTCACATCTGTACTCTAATGCCCTCTTCTGTTTTTCTTCCAACCCCAGCCTGTGACGGTGATCACTGGGGGCCTCACTGCAGCAGCCGGTGCCAATGCAAAAACAAGGCACTGTGCAACCCCATCACTGGCGCCTGCCACTGTGCTGCAGGCTTCCGGGGCTGGCGCTGTGAGGACCGCTGTGAGCAAGGCACCTATGGTAATGACTGTCACCAGAGATGCCAGTGCCAGAATGGAGCCACCTGCGACCATGTCACTGGGGAATGCCGTTGCTCACCGGGATACACTGGAGCCTTGTAAGTGACACAATGCTGAGCAGTGTGGCAGACCCACCCACCCTCTCCATTCCTGCTGTGCCACCATCATATTCCTTGTGCCTGGCTTCTGTTGCTGCCTGAATAGCTACTGACCGGTCTGGACTTCAGGCCTGGATAAGGAGATAACCTCTAGGTAATCCTGCTGTTTGGCTTTCAGTGTCAGAGCTTAGCTAAAATCCTGCGGCCAGTTTCCCACCTTCCCTTTGGTGAGGTGAAGTAGGGTGTCGTTAGAATGGCACTATTTGTGAAAGGTTGCTGCAGACTTGCATTTCTGCTCTGAATCTATCAGAGTTGCATTCACTTTATACTGGTGGCTGTTTAGTGGTTCAGGTTCTGCTCTTTGTGTCAATTAATTAGGTGGATAAAGCTGGTGGATTCATCATCCTAGCCAAGAAGAAAGGAGGACTTTATTTTACAAATAGTCCATAATACAAAATTAACTTGTTTATTTAATACCCATGGAAACATGTTGCTTTGTGGATATAAAGATATATGTATCACGTCCGTGTAGAATAAGTGCACACAAATACTTTAATTTTTTCTGGAGAACATTGAAAAAACTACTTAATCTCCATTACTTTCTTTATTTTGTGGGAAGGGCATTTTTCAGTTTGCTTCTATTAGCAAATAGAATAAGAGAATTTATCAGAAAAAACAAGAAAAATCTTGTTCCCTTACTGAGAAAATTACACTTGTAAATCACCAAACTAAAACTTGGAAAAAACGCAGCTGATTAGGTAAATACTTCCTGCCAGGAGTGGTAATGTCTATGAAACAGAACTAAAGAAAAAAACTGCAATATCCTAGAAAGCCCTGATTTTCAGAAGAATGGATGATCAGCTCAAACTACTTAATTGGTAACATTACTTTTATGGGTTTTCATCAAGGTCACAGTTGAATAGGGGTGTGTGAAACTTGGAGTGGCTTCAAAGGAGAGCAAAAAAGACAAAGGCTTAGAGAAGAAGGTTCTTATGACATAGGGGGTTAAAGGAATGGACACTGGTCAGTCTGGAGAAGAGAATGTTGAAAATTGATTATGAACAATATGTGCACAAAGTGGGTGATGTGCAAATGTTTCTATGATCTTTGAGATTAGAACAAACACACTAACAAAAGTTGTACAAGTTCTTTGTAAGAGTTTCTGGGACAGTTCCTATTGCCAATGCATGTTTGACCATTTTACTTCCGGGTATTCTCAGGTAGGACAGATTTCTCTCAAACTGAACAGGTTTCATTAGAAAGTACCCCCCAAACATAGGGAAGGACTGGATGATCTCTCAAAGATATTGCCAGCCAATATGATTAATGTATTAATGAATTCTTGGTATTAATTAATGAATTATTATTGAATGGAGAAAGTTTATTGATTTTAGGGTGCTGTTGGGTCTGTGAACCTGAGGATGATGTGGTTGGGCAAATAATGGTGCCTTCTGTCACACTTTAATCCCTCAGCTGTGAAGATCTCTGTCCTCCTGGCAAACATGGCCCACAGTGTGAGCAGAGATGCCCCTGTCAAAATGGAGGAGTGTGTCATCATGTCACTGGAGAATGCTCTTGCCCTTCTGGATGGATGGTGAGCTTCCTTTCAACCCCCACACCACTCCCCAAAGTCACCTGATCCAGGACATTCAAGGGACACCATGTGGAGGACATTAGTGCAAAGGAATGTAGCAATGATGGTTAAAGGTTTCAGAATTGGAAATACTTAGCCATTTAAATACTGAAATCCTTCAGTCCAGAGAAGGCAGAAGGTGATTTAGTCCTGGACTTGAAATACATTAAGGATCCTCAGGGGAAAAATAGCAGCCATCTGTCCTGCATTTCCCTAAGGATAACAAAGAGACAAATATCTGATCTCACACATGATAGCTAGAACTGACAAACACTGGAGTTATTTAACAGTCATTTCAATAATTAAGTTCATGGATTGCTCTTGTTCTTTGAGAATATTATTCTGTTACATGAAAAAAGTGATTCAGTTACATAAGCCTGGAGATCCAGAGGTAAAGCAAGGAACCATGTACTGTAGAACTTCTCAGGGCCCTTGGTGTAATAATACAAGTGGAAGCTATGCTTCACTACTCTTTGACCATGACCTGTTTTTACATAGCAATTTCACAGGCTTAGTGCTAGGTGGAAGGCACAATGCCAGAGCACTGCCAATTAGACTCATCTGAGATCAGGAATGACACTGGTTCTCATCTCTCTGGGTTGGTTTATGCATATATCTGCTCAAAGGCAGACGTGTGAATGACCAATGTCTGTTTCCTTCATTAATCATTGAGTAAAAAGAGCACTTGGCTTCCCTTTCACCCTGTTGCCATGAGTGTTCGGAAGATGTTCTTGCAAAGATCTCGAGTGACTTCTTAATTGCCACATCCACTGAGGACTCTTCTGCTCTCACTCTGCCTCACTTCTTCAGAGCTTTGACTCTGTGGGTCCTACACCTTTCTTCCTTAACCTCTGCACCCTCCTCTTCCTACTTCTCTTGCTAATGATCTCTTATCCTAGTTCCCCTTCTTTTATATGCCACTTCTTTATGGCATTTTCTAAATTTCAGTCTTATCTTTCTTCTCTTTTCTTACTATAAGCCCTCTCCAGGAATCTCATAGACCCAAAACTTTAAAAATCAGCCACGGATTTCCCCAAATCTTGATCTCCTCTGCCCTGAGCCCAGAGGTGTATTTGTCACTCTCCTATTAGACACCTCTGCCTTGATAATTGGAATTTTTTTTTTTATTGCGGGCATAGAGCAGAGGAAAACTGGCAATTCACTCCTAAGGAAGGTCTCGGGGAGTAAGGGAGAGAGTTCAAGATGTCAAGACCACTGGGGCAAGTGTACGTGGATATCATACCCAAGGTGGGGTCAAGGAATGGTGAGTGGACCAGACTAAGTCTGATTCTAGAAGCACAGCATGGAGAAACTTCATAAGGCAATGGAGTCAGAAAAAAGGGGGCTTTAACTGAGAGCCTGAGGATGAGGTGAAGAAGGGAGTATGGAGCTTGTTCCAGCAGGCCCAGCAAAGGTAATGAAAATAAACCTGAACTGGTCATGGGCCCTCTAAGCCTTCCTTAAGGCTACTCCACTTCTACTTTTTTTTTTTTTTTTTTTTTTTTTTTAAATCCGAGTGAAACCCACTACTTCTCTCTGAGTTGTCCAAGGTAGATAAGATGCATCATCTTGGACTCCTTCTCTTCTTTCATCTCCTGTATTTGGCCTTTTGCCAACACTGGTTCTTGGTGAGGGAAGGATTTTGCAGGCGGGACAGTGTCTAACGAGCTCTGTGCTGTTCGGATGAGGAACTGCCTGCACTCTGCTCCTAGGACTTCTGCATAAATACGCTTCCTGGAGTAGCATCAGCTTGAGGTTGGAGCTTTTTCTTCTCAGCTGGGGTGGTCTTGATGTGGGATAGTGGTAACCACAATCTTGAACTATGTCCCACAGGTGAACAGGTGGGTCCTCTCTCAGGGTCCCCTCCAGCCTTCCCTCCACCACTTCCTCTATATTCTGGCTACCTCCCTTAACAACTTTCTTACTAAACTCCTCTGTGTGTAGTTGGGCTTCCAACTTATGCTTCTCCTTTACATTTTATTTGTACTATCATTTTAGGTGTTTTTCAAAGGCGAGCATATACTCCTATTATCCCTACATACACATATATTTCAACTAATAAAAATAATGTCCCTCAAAGGTGCTGGCTCACATTAGTCCTTATTCATAAACAACATATTAACAGCATCCCTGGAGCTTATGTGGGATGGTGATGGGTAGTGAGGATCAGGCCCAAGACAGAGAGGATTTGCACCAGGATCCCTGATCACTCTGTGCCAACCCTTGACCCTTGGCATGGTCCTTCAGTAATGTTTCCATCTTACGCTTAGTATAGTGTGTGTGTTGGAATAAAGGGATTAGAATGAACTAATTACAGGTTGTGACCTTATCTTTGATTCTTGGTGCTTAGCACTATGCCGGGCACACAGATGATTCTCAGTTAAAAGCTAATTTGAATCATCTCTCAAAGGTTTTTTTGGTTCCAAGTGTCTGTAGAAGAACTTTCCCTGTTTGTAGATAGCTAGAAACCACCAGAGGAGACTTAATTAGCACACCAACTGCCTTTGTGGGTAGCCAGTAGTTAGAGGAAATGTATTTTCTTATGCTATCCAGAATAAACATTTACAAAACCATCTGGTGTTTGCTAGCCTCCAATTTCAGAGTGTTCACAGTCTGCTTTTTTTTTTTTTTTTTTTTTTTTTTTTTTTTTTTTTTTTTTAGAGAGAAAGGACAAAGCAGCTCTGACCGTTAAAACCACTGAAAAATTCCTGTCATGAGGGAGATGATATCAGCTCTAATTATGACTCCAATAAATACTTTCACTCATTCAGTAAATTAGGAGCTACAAGCCCAAGTTATGTAGCTAACTGAAGTATAAAATTAGAGTATTTCATTGACCTCTTGGTATAGTATCTTACTCTTATCCCACAGAATTGGAATAAATACAAGACTATACTTGACAAGGTGAACATTCTCTAGAGTGAGGAGAAATGTCCAAGTTACTCTCTTGATTTTTCTTCCCAGGAATAGGCTTTCCTATTGATCTTGGCTCAGAAATCTCATTGAACCTACCTAAAATAAAAGCTTTTTTTCTTCTGAAATAAATGCCAAGGTTCATTACTATGGAAGTATTTCTTATGTATTGTTGCTGTTAATTCAGGTACATAAAATTTCCATCTCATGTTTTGTTAGACTTTAAGAAATACAGCTGGTGAGAATGGGTGTTTTCTGTGGAACATATGGTAAAGCATTTGGATATTCCGTTTGCACCAGATGTTGCCTTTTATGTAACGGATGCTCAATAAGTATTGTTGACTTATTGTGCATGTAAGACACAAGGAAGAACACTCAGGAGGATTTATAAATTCCTTAGGTTGCCATAATAATTTGATGTAACTTTATCTGAGGCTTCAGTTTTAAATATGGATTTTTCTTAGGATTACTAGTCTGCTGTCTTACAATGTATCTTGAGATTTGAGCTTACTAAGTAAATAAGCCCATTTAAAATTTCTAACATTTATAAGATGATGAACAGTTTATGTGTTCTAAAATTCTTTATCTTATTTTCTTGCAGCCCTGTTCCTATTTCCCTTCTTCCCTTTTTGTTTCCTCTCTTTCCTTCTCCCTCCTTCCGTCCTTCTCTGGCTGGAAGCCTGTTTAATTTTCCAAGTCTCTTTGAATGCAGGGCACAGTGTGTGGTCAGCCTTGCCCTGAGGGTCGCTTTGGAAAGAACTGCTCCCAAGAATGTCAGTGCCACAACGGAGGGACATGTGATGCTACCACAGGCCAATGTCATTGCAGTCCAGGATACACAGGGGAACGGTAAGGGACACTCTTGTATTTCTCCGACCATTCATAATGGCATGGGAGGAAAGTATGGAGTGTCCAGGGAGCATCTTCAGTACCATGTGTCTATAACTGTTACATAAGATTCCAGAAGCATGTGTAGAGTATTTGTGTGTTTGAAAGATTCTATTCTAATTCAATGTAGGTAAACTGAATCACAGTTACTGAACTGCAGATAATGGACAAGCTGGGCCTGGTGGCTCATGCCTGTAATCCCAGTGAATCAGGAGGCTGAGAGAGGATGATCACAAGTTTGAAGTCAACCTCATCAACGTAGGGAGACCCTGTCCCAGAATAAAAAATAAAAATAAAAATGTAGCTCAGTGGTGAAGCACCCCTGGGTTCAAGCTCTAGTACAAAACAAAACAACAACACATTCCAGAGAGAAATGTCATGGAGAAAACATTAAAAAAAATCATAAAATATCAGTTATTCAGGACTCAAGATGAATGTGTTATTTTGAAAAAAATGAGTGCTTAGGATGCCACTTACATTTTAAGAATTTTTGGATAAATTGATTTAAAAAAGGAATGTGTATTTGGGTACCTTTAAAAAGCATAAAGTTACCTTCCTATGATATTAGCGTTCTGTTAAGAATATTAGTCATCATATTATGTGAGGTCGTGTGGTGGTGACAGAGTAAGACCTCCAGGACTCCAGGGTTCTCTGACCCACGTGAAATAGGAGCAAGGGCTGTCTCAGGTGGTTCTTGCCCCAGTGGTTTGTCATTTCCTGTAGAAATGTTAAACTATATAGATGTTAAGCTGTTACTGCTCACCCAACTTCTGATTTGCTCTTGATCTATTTTGTCCTGAAAGACTGGGGACTGAAGCTCGCTGGCTGTGTATGGAAATTGGAAAGAATACTGGAGAGGCAGAAGAGTATAATGATTAAGAACAAAAGGTTTTGGAACCTGGGTTCAGACCAATGTGTCCTTGGAAATGACTCTATTTGTAATGTTCAAGTAGTAATCATACTTTACCCTAAGGGTGTGTGTGATAAGAATGAAATTAGACGTCAATTCATTAAAGCCTTCAGGACAGTCCTACAGTTGATGCATACAGTCATCTTTATAATTGAGTGATGTCTGTGAACTGTATGAAATTAGCTATCACTGGTTTTGTGATGCCCGTGAATTTAAAATCCCTTTTCCCTCCCCACCCCACCCTTTCCGCCCCCCCCAACATTCTATTTATTTCATGACTTTTTTAATGAGTAGGGATATTTGGTCTTTTCTTTCCTACATAAACCTTGACGTTTCTGATTAAATGAATTTCTAAGAACTTCATAATTTTTAAAAATTCCAATTCAGTTTCTAATCAAATATTTCTAAAGAAAAATGTACTTGTGAATGTTTACTTTTTAATTTAGTCACCATGCCAAACTTTTAAATTAATTTTAATGTTATTTTTAGTAAACACTAAAATTATTTAATAGTACAATTCTGTCTTCTACAGATTAAGATAAATTGTCCTTTTTCAATACTTATGATGATTATCTCATTTTCTGGAATTGTTGCATTAATTTGAACCTCTGAATTAGGGTTGATAAATAGGGGTCAACTTGGGAATTCTCCTCTCCTTCCTAATTTTACTGGAAATTGACCTTGGTATAATTTCATGTTTGCTATTGGTTATTAGTAAATTGTCTTCTTTGTGCTTATATAGTTTTTTCTTTTAGTCCTTGTTTTTGTTAAGAATTTTGCTAGTAGTACAAACTTAATTTTATTAAAGGACTTTTTTATCTTTTGTTAATATAATTATGTTTCCTTTAATTATTTGATGTTATGAATTACTGACACCTAGTACATCACTTTTATGTTTTTTTATAACATGTAATTGGTCTACTTAGGATGTTTTTGTGACCGACAGGCTAGTTTGAGGAAATATTTTAGATGAAGTTGTCAGGTAGTTTCTGGATCTGGGTAGCATCTTACTATAGAAAAATGAGGGAGGACATGAGACCAAGGCATTAAAAATTTCAATATAATTGTTTTATTGTCCTTTAGGGATTTACATTTAAAATTAAAGACATGAAAAATTAATAAGCAGTGGGCTGGAATTGTGGCTCAGTGGTAGAGCGCTTGCCTAGCATGTGCGAGGCACTGGGTTCAATTCTCAGCACCACATATAAATAAATGAATAAAATAAAGGTCTATCAACAACTAAAAAAATAAGAAGAAGAATACAAGGCCAGTGAGCTCATATTCATTTGGAATATAGGGCAAGGAAGTAACAACTAATTTTCAGGTAAATTTTAGAAGCAAGGAAGACAAAAGCTAAAGAGAGAGAGAGAAAAGAATGAAGACAGAGCTTGCTTCTTGAATTATTGCTCTTATAACTACTTTTATGAGAGGCACCAAGGTTGATGACAATGCAATCCCTGTTTTCAATGGCTATCCCCATCTGGGTTCTGGAGTGAACACACAGACCCACCACAATGGCAACAAGCACATTGTCACTGTGAAAGAGAAACAATAAGTAGCTATGGGGCAGTTTGTGGCAGGAGGTGTGGGGGAGGAAAGCTCGGGAGCTGGGGACTGACTTGCCATTACCCTTGCCTTGAGAAGTCTACTTGACCACTGAGGTTAGGACAGATGGCTGCTGCTCCAGGGGCAGGTCCCACCACAGGCAGCGGCCAGCAGAGCATTCTCAGGATGTGGGGACAGGCTCCCAGCCACAGGGAAGCAAAACACCGCCAAACAGGCACCTGGCAGTTGGCAGAGCTGCCCAGGGGATACCCAAATGGAGGCTTTGGGGTTTGTGGAAAGGCCGAGAGGATATTGTGGTGAGGGATTCTAATGTGGGGGAGTCAAGTAAGAGTGAAGGAAAGGATGTTTCCAGATCCTCTCAGAAGTTTTTCTGAAGATGTCAAGAAAGTGTGCCTACTGTTAATGGTGTTGTCACAGAACTTCTCTGGGGTCTTTGAAGCCCTAGCACTCACATAGGCACATAGTGGGTATTTAGTAAGTGTTAGATGGATGAAGGAATCCGTGATTCAATAATGGACTCTGTTAAGGTGAACCCTACAGATGGTCCTGCCAAGCCCATTCCATATATCCTAAACATGACGATAAATGTGGATGAAAGGAGGTAGTGAGAAATGGAAGCTAGACATCAGGAATGCAGCTTTGGTCTTCAGTGGAGGAACTCTTTCCTATCACTATAACTATGGAAAAGTTGGCTCCTTCCCAGGGCTTTTGAAGTTTTCCAGGAGCAGGGGTTCCGGATGTCAGAAAGGCACCCAGCTGACCCTTTGAGTCTAGTTTAATGAGGAACATGATTCTTTCACACTATTGGCCCAACTATTCTGGTCACTCTAGGTAGGAGTGTACTCAGAAGGACAAGGGAAAAAGAAGGATCTGCCACCCTTCACACTCTAACTCACTTCCTTTTCCTTAAGTTACAATGAGATGGGACATAATAATCAAAATGGCATTGAAAGAAGTCTGTGACACCACTGGTTTGGGAACACTGGTGTCGTGTTTTATTAGTATATCTCTACTAAGTGTTTATCCATCCTTTTTCAATTCCAGGGCATCATTTGAGATTAAGAAAAATAGATATCAAAAATTTCCATATTTCTGTTGTGGTCAGTATTTTTATTGCTTCTCTTTCATAAAGAAAATGTATTTCCCTGAGATAATTTTTCCTTGTTCCATTTGGGGTCACAGAAGCAGAATGAAGGCCTTCAAATATGTTGGAAAGCAGTGCTTAAGTTAAAGGAACCACTCAGAAAAGCGGCTCCATGATTATGTTTATTTTCATAATGGAAAAAGTCCTATATACATGTATAGGATTATTGTACTGGACCCTATGAATTTGTGCAATTAAAATAGCAATTTTTAAAAAGGTAGAAAGTGTCTACTTCTAGAAAGACCTCCTGCCATCTTGGTGTGGTAGATGGAAATAGACGTGAATGTTACTAACAGATGCCCTCACAAGTGCAACGCTGACAACAAAGAACCAAGTTGACATGATGGCTGCTTTTGAAAGTAAAATTGAAATGGCTTTGTTTTGTATTTATAATGCAAACTAGTAGGGTGTTTAATTACAGAATGCAAATGTAAATATGGGTCAGGACCTGTATTTTGTTTTCCCAAAGAAAAGGAAGTCTCTGCCAAGATATGATAAAATATACGCACTGGTTCCCTGTAATTTGGTGGCGGAAACTTTTCAGGCTTCCCATCTTTACCGCTTTCAACCACTTCTAGAACTGTGTTTTTTTTTTTTTTTTTTTTTTAACAAAGCTGGAGTCATGCAGATAATCCAAAGCTTAATATTTTGGATTGTTTTCAAATCCATGTAAGAAAGAGAAAGCAATATTATTTCACATTGTTTATCTTTCTCCTTTTGTTACTGACTTGCAAGGAAATCCAAACCAACAGGTTGTCAAGTTGTTTTTGCCAGCTTTCAGTAGAAGCCATGATGGGGTCACAGCACTGAACCCCAGTATTCCTTTCTTTGAAGTTTATATCTTTAAGGAATAAACTAGACGACTCGGCTTATTAAAATTTCTTAACAGGTTAAAAATAATGAGAACCTTTTGAAAATATGCTGGTCTAGCCTGGTGCAGTGGCACATTCCTGTAATCCCAGCGGCTTGGGAGACAGAGACAGGAGGATGGCAAGTTCAAAGCCAGCCTCAGCAATTTAGTGAGGCCCTTAGCAACTCAGGGAGACCCTGTCTTTAGGTAAAAAATAAAAAGGACTGCGGATATGGTTCAGCGGTTGAGCACCCTGGGTTCAATCCCCAGTATAAGAAAACAAAAACAAAAACAACTCTGGTCTAAAAATACATGTACTCATGTGTAACTCTAAAGCATACATTGGATTGTATGCTAAGTGTTAGCCCAATTTCTCCAAAACTTCTGTAAGGATGTAGGATTGAAGACTTTAACTTCTGTCAGATGTACCTGAAGATGTCTAGATCTGACAAAGCCAAACTCACAGGAGGAGGCTCTTTTCCTTGTCTCCATCACTTTCAATATAGGCTAGAGCAAGAGGTAACCAGAGAATTCCCAAGATTTGTCCTCTGCACTGAGAACTGTGGTTCCAGTGGTCATCATACCCTGTTCAGAATACGCAAAACCCTGTAGAAAGGCTGTTTTGAGAATGTTTCTTTGCTGATTCTTTTCAGCATTCTTTAATTTGTTATCATGCCCTGTTGCTCGCATTATCTAAAAAATACAATGCTGACCTACATTTTTGACTCCAGGTCTGGCATGACTTGAGAGCCACATGGAATGTGACTGCTGAGACAAAGTGTACCCTCCTTGTGGTGAATGCTCAGCTAGACGAAACCCTGTCTCCCTCCCTCTCCATTGGCAGAAAGCTCTCCTTCTGCTGTGGAGAGGCCCATCGCCGTCACCTCACCTCGCCAAAAGGAAACTTGGCTAACCCAAGAGCCGTTGGCACTCTCTGTGGAGCAGTGATGGATAATTTTTTTCTTTTCTGTCATGATTTCCTCCAGCTACTCAGCTTCCCACCTCACTCACCTTACCTACAGCATGTCCTTCCACTGGAAAGGAATTCTAATGCCATTTTTTAAAAAACAATGAAGTAAAAGTTTTGAGGTCTGATATTTTTCCTTGCCATTTGGCAGACCTTCATCATAACAAAGGACAATATCCCACTTGCCAAAAATATTGTGTTAGAAAACTCCAAGCCTCCCTATGATCTCTTGGCTGGGCTTCCCAGGTTGGAATAGAAGACACCTGATTTCAGTAGCTCAGAATTCCCCAAACCTAAAAAAGGCTTACTCACTAGTTACATAGCTTTCTAAATGAGAAGCAGTGTTTCAGCTTTGAAGAGAGTAGAGACATGGTTCAGATTAAAAATTAATTTCTTATTTTTTCCACATGGAAAGGCAAGAGAATTAAAATTTACCATCAAATTTGCCTCCAAGTTGTTCTTTTTCTTGGGAATGGGGGCAACATGCTTTTACATTTCCTAATTATGATATGAACTGGGACTAATGTTTGGGGGATTTCTTTTCTCCTTTTCTTGGTACCTACTAAAGTGCTGTGTATGCCTTTGGCAAGCATTAAGTGTGAAACCTGAAGTTCTGAGCTCATCATTTTATTTTGTTTTTGTTTTATTTCTTCCTTCAAGAGTCATACTGCTGTTACTACTGTGTGGCCAGAATAATTCACCTCAATGCTTTTCTACCTATAATGGGAGAATCACTATATAATATGCAGTTTAAAAAGCAATTTCGATTTGACATTATAAAGTCATTTTGAATGGACATCCCCTGACCCCCACTGACCCCAGTACTACAGAATCAAACCCAGAGGTACTGTACCACTACATTCCCAGTGTATTTTAAAATTTTTATTTTGAGGCAGGGTCTCACTCAGTTGCTGAGGCTGGCCTTGAACTTGGAATCCTTCTGCCTTAGACTCCGAAGTCACTGGGATTACAGCGGTGTGCTGCTGCGCCCGTTGAGCCGACTCTTCTGTTTTCACCTGGCACCTGACTATCTATCTACTGTCCCTGGTTCTTACTTGATAGGTGCCAGGACGAGTGTCCTGTTGGAACCTACGGGGTACGCTGTGCTGAGACCTGCCGGTGCATCAATGGAGGGAAGTGTTACCACGTGAGTGGTGCATGCCTCTGTGAAGCTGGCTTTGCTGGTGAGCTCTGTGAGGCGCGCCTGTGTCCAGAGGGGCTCTATGGCATCAAATGTGACAAGCAATGCCCCTGCCATCTGGACAACACTCACAGGTGAGTGTTGGCTGCCCCTGGAAGAACGTGTCCTCTCAAAGTTTTAGATTTGATGTCCAGGATTTGGAAACAGGGATTGACAGAGAATTTGGCACCCTAAGACCCTTCCTGCCTCTGAGCTGTCCTGGGCAGGAATTAACAAGTCCAAGGAGAACTTTTTCACTTAGTGATTGATGGCCCATGTCAGAAATGCTAAAATTGTTAAATGATCATTGGTAGACATTAAATTCTTCTCTCTATTAACGGCCACTGGCAAAAATTAAATTTGCTGAGATTAGTAAAACTGTTCCCTAAGAGAAGGATTCTGTGACATGCCCTTAGAAGCAAAGATTCAGTGGAGAGACAAGGGCTTCTGCCAAGGTTAGTATGTAAAAGATCATAAAACGATTGTCAGTGCAACTTGTTTTACTTGACAACAAATCTGTGCATGCAAAAGGGGCTACAGAGAGGAAGTGGGCAGGTTGAGGTTTTGTGCTAGTGCTTCACATGTGGTTGTCACATGGGAAATACCTTTCCAGAATTGATTACTTTGACACAGAACCCACAGGGGTCTGTTAGCTCAAAAATCTCTTGAAGAATTTGAGAACAGGAAACCACAAACCCACCCACCCTACTGTACCTTGTCTGCCCCTGAAAATATCTTCCCACCAGCTCTCTTTTTTCCCCTCCTCTGAGGACCAAAAACACATAACTTAGAATTCTGGGCCTTGTTTGCAGACTTATGGAAAAGCTGCATTTGACAAGAATATAGTACATTATATAGAAGTTCAGATGTTTCTAGAATTACTTTTATTTGCATTCAGCACAGATGTTGCTTCATTTATACTCCTGAAGATAACTCATGGCTGCATCAAATCCCAAATGCACTGAAGTTAAAAGTAAACAGAAATATGTGGATGGTCTCTTCTTTAATTCATTGTCAGGAACCAAGAAAACAAAAACAAACAAAACAAAAACAAAAACAAAAAATAAACCTTGTATGTGTGTGTGTGTGTGTGTGTGTTTGTAATATATTTAAATGGGACATATCAATTGTATTTTTAATGTGATTCAAGTAACTTTTAAGCCACTTTAGTCAACTTTTGGTTTTGTTCATTGGAAAATGTTGCCATTCTTTACATGACAGGGTTAGAATAACATTTAGGAGGGTAAAAGGGAATAATCTCTGCAGGGTTTTGTTTTCCAACTCTAATATTTAAGGAGCTGATAGGATTAGAGACAAGTCACAAGTTTGCCTTCCTTTCTGCAGTACAAGATTTGTTGCAATGAGAGGTAAGTATCATGTAGCAATAGCCAAGAGCATTCTCCAGTGTGCTTCACTGTATATAGATGCAGCTGAAGCAAATAGAACAATCAACCTGTAGAAAGGAAGAGCTCTACTACAAGAGAAGTCGATGCCGTGAGATTATTGATCTTGGCAAGATGCAGGTGGAGAGTTATTTGATGCCAATCTTGTGATAACTGTAACACAGGTCATGTGTAACTAAGTATGTATGCTTTAACAAAGTGCATGAGATTGTCTACAATCACATAGATCAAATAACATGAACATCTGTCTAATAATGTATATCAAATAGTCAGAAGATTTAAAACGTCTATTATGTCCCTAAATCATGAAAGGTATTTTTAAAGATTAGCTTCTACAAATGTCTACTAAAACACATTGAATATTGATTATATGATTCTTTTTGAACTCACATTTGGAGCCATTCATTAATTCTTATATCTTGACTATTCATTAATTCTTTTTCTTATGGTTTGGGATTGAACACAATACCTCACACTGTGTTAGGCAAGCACTCATACCACAGAGTTGTATCTCAATCCCCCTTTAGTTCTTATGTCTTGAACTTCCTTTTAAAATTCTTGGAAACACAAAGTCCCTTCAAACCAAAAGGCATGGAATTCTTGTTTTAATTGAAAATCTAACTTGTTCACTTACCACTTAAGCAAGTAGATCTGTGCTGTTACATAATTCATGATATATATTTGTCCTAAAACCTTTCATTATAATTAATAAGATAACTAATGCAATTTAAGTTAATGGTTTACATTGTCTTCACGTAAATTTTGAGATCTGTGAATGTACATATTGACGCATATCGTGGCCATATATTTGGGTAGGGGTTTGTATTGATGAGCTTTTTCTGCATCATAAAAAAACAAACTCCCTAAACTTAGTAGCACAAAACAACATTTGTTTAGTAGGTGATGATTTTTTGATTGACCATTTGGATTGGGCTCAGCTTAGTGGCTCTTCTGCTGGTCCCACTTGTGTTTAGCTGGCAGGTTGACTGGAGGCTGATTGGTCCTGGATATTCTCACTCGCATATCTGGCATTTGGCTGGATGATGGCAGTGACTGATCCACACATCTCCAGCATCTAATAGGCTAGCTTGGGCTTTTCTGCATCATGACTGGCTTCTAAAAACAGCACTAAACAGGGCAAGTGCCAACATGCAAACATATTTCAAGCCTCTGGTTGCGTCATGTTTGCTAATGTTTATTTATAAGACAAAGCAAGTCCAAGTTCAGTATGCTCCACTTCTTGATGGGAGGAGTTACAAAAAATTTGTAACTATTTTTGTTTTGCAATCATTTATAAAATTGAAATGACTTTGAATGTATTTATGACTAATATTGCTACTTTGAAGTTTAGCACTATTATTTGAACATAAAGATTTTTCACTGTGACTTTTCAACATAAAACTGACTTTTATGGTGGAAATGATTTTGAACAATAAAATAAAATTTGATATTTAATCAAATTCCTTGTGGGATATGTATATTATCTCTTGTTAATAAGGACATTTCATAGCCATTGGCAATCAGGATGTGCCTCTTAGTAAATGCCACCTAATTGCCATTGCCTTTGAGCATTAATAACATCTAAGGAAGTGAATTAAAGGAAGTTCGATGACTCATTCTGTTTTAGCCAGTATTATGCAGTCTAGGACTCTTGCTATAATTTAGCTATTAAATTGAAAAATTACTAGAAAATGTGTATTAAGTTATATGTATATGAAATGACAAATATTCCCCTATGTGTATAATCCTATTTTTATATACACGAAGCAATCTGTTCTTTAAATGGAAAACAGATATTGAGTATATCACCCTTCAACCTCCAATCTGCTGCTCCTACATAAACACGTAAATCTCATTACCAATTAAGCTGCCTGCATGAGAACACATCAAATGCCTCCAAAGTGCTCTGGCTTCCTACATCTAATTACAAATTGCAGAATACTAATTTTGGTGTCAATCAATCTGAGAACCAGTGTGCTGCATTACTACTCACTGGGGGGCATTGAATATCAATTTCTCTGTCTGCCTCTCAGTTCAATTCTCTGTCCCCAGATTATCTATTTTGTTTAATACTTATGTCTATATCATGAGTGTAAATTGCCCTTTTTTATAGTGTAAGGTAAACTACCTAATCCATCACTTGAAATATTTTCTGTTCCTTCTCTCAAATGTAGGGCCTTATTGAAGTAAATTTAAATTTGTTTGTGTTTGCTTACATGGTCTGATGACCTCTTATCTGTGCAAAAGCCTGAATTTTAGGTATTTTCTTTCATATCCAGTTCCCCTTGCAGGCTGATAGTGAACTTATTTTCTTTGGTACAAAAACAGACAAACCTGATTTAAATTTGAGACTGAACAAATCTTACACTTTCTAGGCCTCTGTTTTCTTGTTTATAAAATGGGATCATGCATACCACTTTAGGATGCTTATGTCCCGAGAGAAAAGATATCTCTGAAGGAGTGTCCAAGGAGTTCCTGGAAAGAAGGAGGAACTTGACTCAGGGCCAATGGGACTCTTGGCATTCCTGACAGGAGAGACTTTCAACGTGGTCCAGTCAAAAGCATAGACAGAGCTTTATTTAGGCAAGTAGATACACATTTAAGGGAGAATGGGAGCAATCTCAAGAGAAGCCTTTGGGGTAATGCAAGGAATACACATTCAAGGGAGAATGCAGGCCATCTCTAGGGGGAAGGACTGCAACCCGTTGGTGTGAGTATTCATATTTATAGAGGGAAAGTTGCTAGGGGCTGGTTTAGAGGTGAGGCCAGGGCAGACCTACACAATTTCACACTGGTTTTCCCTAGTTTTGCAGATTGCCCTCATATTACAAGAGCTGTCACTCAGAATCTGCAGTTGTTTATAGGTCCTGTCTGCATTTCAGTGGTTCATGGACACTTCCGTTGAGACCCAGTCTCTCTTTCTCTCCTTTTATTCCCAAGTTCTTATTTCAGTTATGAGGACGGAATTAAATAACGCATATGGAGTGTTTAGCGGGTGACACCCGTTCAGTGCTCCATAAATACTAGCTGCTCATCTTTGCATTCACATACAGTATCATCACAGACATCGCAGCGGTGAGTGTGTTCTGCAATTAGTGTTGATTCCTTTTAATACTAAGTTTAGGGGAAGTCCTGCCTTTATATACAGATATGTTGATGTTACTTAGCATTGCTCAATGGCAGAGATGTCAGGGAGAAGCAGATCCATGTTTGAAAGTTAGCTCTGGAGTCAGATCTGTTACACATCAACTGTCATTTTCATTTATTCACTCAGACTTTATGGTATGACGAGGACGGGGAGCAAAATAGACTGAACTCTTGCCCTCACAGAGGGAGAGGAAGATGTAAAAGTAAACATAGGGCTACAAATTGTGAAAAGGAAGAGGAAGATCAGGGTGCAATGAAAGAGAAGAACCACAGAGACCTAATAAATATTTGGGGTGGGGATGGTGTTGATTGGAGAAGACCTCTCTGAAAAAGAGTTGTTTAAACTGAGACTGGAAGGACAAGATGGAGAGAGATAGGCAAAGAGTAAGGACATTGCCTTCCAGCAAAATGGACTCGCCCAAGGAAGGCCCTTAAATTGATAATACTTGATGCTTTTACAAACTAAAAGAAATCCAGTGTGGCCAGACATAGTAATAAAGAGGGAACAGTGTTGAAAGGAGAGGTGGAGAAAAGACAGTGGCCTGATGCTGAGTGTTGTGGGCTATATTTAGTGGACCATGTATCTGTTTTCACAGGATGGGGTGTAAAGGTGAGCTGGCTATTCACTCTTTAGAATGTCCTGGTTAAAACAATAATTAAATAGTCACACTGGCTGTATTAAACCATATGAATCTCGTTCTGAGTGAAACCTTGAAGCGTTTTCAGGCGAATGTTGTTTTACTCTTTAGGAGATGAGCCTGTGTGCAGAAAGGAGAAAGGGTGCTGGGCTGATCCGGATTTGGGAGGTCTGGCACTGGCATGGAGTAGGATAGTGACAGTAAAGATGAAGAGATAAGGACAGATTCAAAATCCATTTTGGAGTTGGAATGGTAAAGTCCCAGTGATGCATTTCTTTTCTACTCCCAAAAAAGCATCTCGATTATAGAATTGAATTTGAATGTTTCTTTAGGCCACATTTTGTGAGGATGTTTATGGTGGATGCCAAGGTTTATGCCTGTGGGCCTTCAGTTGCGAGGAGGTCTAAATGGGAATTTAAATAAATTTCTGAAATTTAGGATGAAACCATCCAAACTATAGGCTTTTTCTGAAGAAGGAGGAGGAAAAGGAGAAGGGAAAAAACTAAAAGTGGAACATGAGATTATGGGGTGTGGCTGAGACCCTCACTTGACAGAAGAGGTCATTAGGCCAGGAGAGGTTATGTGCCTTCCCTGGGTTACTGAGGCAGTGTGAGAAGTGGAACTACATCTTCAGTCTTCAGCCCTCCTAGGCCATCATTCTTTCCAAGAGTAGAACGTCTATGAGCAATCCTGTGATGAGAGGTCATTTAGCAAATGTCCAGATGCCACAGGGGACTTTGTTGTTTGTCCTAGTTAAGGGAAAGGCTTGAGCTCTGTTGGGGGAGGAAGATCATCTTTGAACAGGCTTCCAGTTGTCCACAGAGCTAGTTTGACTGTTTAGCTTTTCCTGTGGGGGGAGCACATGTTTTTGGTACAGTGTGCCACAGAGTGCCCTATTGTGTCAGCTCACTTCCATGTGCATCGTAGCACAGCTGATGTGTCCATTTGCTCTGGAGCAGCAGCTGGCCACTTGGCCTGGCAATGTGGCTGCTGTTTCAGGTAGCAACAGCTGCTCTGCTGCCAGGTAGAGGGAGCTGAGAGGAAAAACAGATTCACCAGGGCACAACTTCTTGGACTTCACACTGGTTAACTGATGAGATATTGTCATTGGGATGGGGTCCTTTAGTGTTTCCCATAGAGATAGCTCCTTATTGAATTAGTGCCTTTGATTTAAGAAAGAATTTCAGACAAATGGATGGAGTTATAATAGTCATTCTTCTAGAGCATGATGCTGATTTCACACATTTCTGCAGTATCAATTAGGTTTCAGCCAATTAATTACATCACACAAGCCTGGGAATGAAGTTTAAATTAGTGTGCATGGAATTACCCATACATCATTTAGTGATCATGGCTAAAGTAACATTTGCATGGGCCTTGGGTGTCATGTTTACCCCAGAGTGACTTGTTTCTTTCATCCACGTCTCTCAGCTGTCACCCCATGTCTGGAGAGTGTGCCTGCAAGCCCGGCTGGTCGGGACTCTACTGTAATGAGACATGCTCTCCTGGATTCTACGGGGAAGCTTGCCAACAAATCTGCAGCTGCCAAAATGGGGCTGACTGTGACAGTGTGACTGGAAAGTGCACCTGTGCCCCAGGATTCAAAGTGAGTGACTTGGGCTCTGGAGGCAGGAGAAGAGAGATGTGGAGCATATCAACAACATGATTTGTATGACCTGCTGTAAAGTACAGTGGATGTGCTCCAGTCATTCACATCATGAATAAGAAGAGAATAAGGATAAAGTATGAACAGAGACATAAGTAATGACCTTGGAATGATGATGGGAAAGCTGGCAAAACTCGCAACGTGTGATTAATATTTAATATAAGAATATACCAGGAAGTATGATGTATTGTAATTGTTCCTCAAGTAATTATTTTGCTCTCCTTTTATAGACCACAAAGAAGTTACTCTTCCAAGTAGGCTAGTTATTATTGATGACAGTTATTCTTTTAATTCAATGAAATTTGAAAATACATCATACATCAAGTTATCATTTATTATGTATTTACACTCTTTAGTTAGTTGCACATAGTTTTTAGGTTCCTTTGGGAACCAAGACCCTACAAATATACCTGTATGCCAACACAACATAATTTTGCCTAAAGTTTCTCAGGTTTCCTACCTATAGGTTAGGAATCTTTGTTTTAAAGGAAAACATGTTGTTTGGAATGATTTCCTCCCATTTTAAAGAAGGTAACATGAGACTGTGAAAAATGTTAATGATATTCCTGAGCTAACATAGAACTGGCAGGTCATACAGTCACAGAACTGAAAAGATCTTTTTAGGGTTTGCTAATCTATGTCCCAGTTATTTGGCTGAGCCCTTAAATTAGCCTTAAGAATCCCTCCTTTTTTTTTTTTTAAAGATACGCCCTCCAGTCACCTTTGGTAGTAAGCCAATTCTGTGTTTAATGCTTTCAGATAAATCGAATTGCACTGCTGGCTGAGTGTGTTCCATTGCATTGTTTCACCCACTACTAACATTACATATTATACAAGGATGTCTAGGAAGCATTGGGAACTAATATATAGTTCATATTTATGCTTGTATATTTATTGGTTGTAATTTTACAGCTACAATTTGCTTTTATATATCGACTTGTCTGACCAAGGACAAAGGTTTATTTTTTAGTTCTGCTCTGAAGGCAAATCTCATGAAGGCAGCAGGTTTTCGGATCCCATTTACTATTCTATCTTAGGCATAGCCCCACTAGTATTACCCATGAATCTCTAAAATTTATACAGTGGTGGCATTATAGCAACTTTTAAAAAATATGATGTGTTAAAATTAGAAAGGAAGCATAATTAGCATCACCATGATATACTTTTGTTTATTTGTGTTGTCCTGATTTCAGTCAGCAAAATTGCCTGCCTTTTGCTATTTGTGCCTGTCTAGGGAGGTGACTGCTCCACCCCATGCCGTCAGGGTACCTATGGGATAAACTGTTCCTCTCGCTGTGGCTGTAAGAATGATGCTGCCTGTTCTCCTGTGGATGGGTCTTGTACTTGCAAGGCAGGTAAGAGTGGGTGGATGAGTCTTTTATTTGATACGGATCCTGTTATCATCTGAAGTCATAGGATAGAAATCTTGATAGGGTTCTAGCTGTAGCTGCATCAAAATTCAGTGCCTGACCTCAGCAAGCCCCTCATCCCATGTGGGCTCTAAAGCCTTCATGAGTCAATGAAAAGAGGCTCACATTAGATGGTCTCTGAAGTTGCTGCCAGCTTTAAAAGTCTGTGAGTCTCTGCTTTGGGCAAGAGTAAACAAGCAGACGTGTGTCTGTGTCCCGAAATTGACTGACCTGGAGTCATGACAAGAAATGCGGCCAAGCACAGATTCTATGTGAGGCCCAGAACGTGTCCATCCGTAGATGCAGCCAGGATCTTGGATACACATTGTCCATGGTTAAAGGGATCCTGCTTCAAAGATGGGGCTGTTTTTTTCAAGTACAGACGTTCCTCTTCACCCATAAATTTTCTGATCTGAATGGAACTCAGCCTTCCACAGCGTGCATCACTGCATGTCAAAGGTGCTCCACTCCTGTGCTCTTCTCCAGTTGCTCAGTGGTGCTCCTCAGCATTGGCATGCTTGACAAGCCACACGGCACACATGGCTGTTTGGGTCCTCGGGTACCTTTTGTTTGTTTCTGATGGAGGACTTCTGTGGCAGAGCCAAGGCTCTGTGCTGCTGGGGCTGGGGCAGAGAGGCATTGTGGTGCATCTCCAAGACGTTTCTGGAGGGAAACTTGGCTTGGAAAGGCTCACCACAAGTCCCTGCTGCCTTTGTTCCCTCATTGCTCCGGCATTCTTGTTGTGCAGGCTGGCACGGGGTGGACTGCTCCATCCGCTGTCCCAGTGGCACCTGGGGCTTTGGCTGTAACTTAACATGCCAGTGTCTCAACGGGGGAGCCTGTAACACCCTGGATGGGACCTGCACGTGTGCACCTGGATGGCACGGAGAGAAATGTGAACTTCCCTGTCAGGTAGGCTGGCTCTGCCTGGGAACTCCTGGGAGAGGCTGATGCCAGAGGGTTGGCTTCTTTCTGCAGTTTTCCTGATTTAAATAGGCTGAATGTGAACCGAACTTCAGTAATTATTAGAAGAATTGAGGTGTTTGCATTCAAAATGGACATAGGATTGGAAAAGGGGTAGGCGCAGCAATCGGTTAGGTAGGTTATGTGAGACTTCTTCCTTCTTTCCCCTTTTCTCCACCCTGCTTCCCTGCCCCTACTCAAATAATTTTCTCTGTTTCTTAAAACACTCATCTTGTAGTGGCAGCCAGTTAGCAGCACTGGTCAAACACCCAGTGTATGCTTGTCATTCTCCAAATATTTTGTTTGCATTATAATGGAAATCCCCTAGCCTTTGGGGTGAGAAGTGACCCGGGAACTGAAAAGGGGTGGTGATTGGTGTCACAGAAATGCTCATTGAAGTGATGAAAGAAGGCTTTGAAAAGGCATCGTTTAATGTAAATATCTGTAGTTGCAAGAATCTCCTAAGATTTTCCACGTTTAACACTCTCTCCATTCCATTTCCTTGACCTACTTTGGAGATGTGCATCATTAGAAATTATATCCACCCTGGCTGACAGAGGGTGCAGGTGGGAAGTGTATTCTGAAGTACCCTGCCGATTTCTTTCTTTCCAAAGCACTTGGCTGATTCCTTTCCCTCACTTCCATCACTCCTTCTTCCTGTCACGATTCTTTTCTCCTGAGCCATTAAGCATTCTCTCAGTGATGTGTGTTCTCTGCCTCCAGGACATCATCAGATGACAAGATAACAATGTGACCCCTTGAACTGGGCCCCTCCAGAAGGGACTTCCATGGAGGCTCTTCTCTCTCTCTCTAGGCTTCCTCCTCATTAAGTCCAATCCATTTCCCAGAGTAGAGAGGATTCCCACCCTGGGCTTTTCCATGTCCTGCAAACCCCCAGGACAGAGTTAAGTTAGCTTTGCTGACTCTCAGACCAATAAACACATTATCAGTACTTGGAAACAGACTGGAAGGTCACCCTTCACTCCCTGTTGGTTTGTGGACAAAGCAAAGCCCCAGGCACAACCTTGTCCTTTTTTTTTTTTTTTTTTTTTTTTTTTTTTTGTATGTTAGATGAGTAGTAAATCAAAGAAGGCTGATGATTTAGTGGTTCATAACATGGTAGAGTTAAATCTTGTGTAACTTTTATCAAATATTAGTGGGGCCTAAAAAAGGGCTTAATCGGTTTTACTACTTTAACCAGTTTTAAACAAATGATTATGCCATCTAATACCCAATGTCTGTTCATGCTGGTTCTCGTGCCCCTCTGGTGATAGTGCATGCCCCCTGTTTTCCTTAGTGCCTGGATGGTATGGGGAGGTTTGTAGCACCTTCCCTCAACTCCCAGAATCTGAAGTGAAAGAGTAAGGTTTTCTCTGCAAATGCAGAGCTTTCCATTTTTCACCCATAATGAAATAATCATGTCCACCAAGAGTCTCATCTCTGTTGGGCTGCCCACTCTGACACACATGTACAAACCTAACCGTCTGCGAGGGGAAGAGGAGGAGGGTGTGCCAGCACATACTTAGAAGTTTAAATCAGAATATTTCATGTGGTTTCAACTTTTTATTGGAAAGGAGGATATTACAAAAAAGTAACAAAAGATTTTCATTTTTCTATGTTTTTTTTAATACCTTGTATTTCACTGACAACTTAGGGAAATAAATGTAATGCAATTAGAACAGTAATTATTTTTAATGTTAGAGCTTATTTATGTGGGCCAGGGTTCTCCTTTTCTACTAAAGAAATGAATGCATTATAGGGAACCCCGAACTATGTTCTAAAAATTTTTTTAGGAACAAAAATATATTTTTATGAGTCGTGACTTATGATGTTTTTTAAAATTAACCAGTATATTTACATATATTGCATATATGCACACCAACATATTGTAAATTTGGTTTTATCATCCATCTGTCCCAACCATTATGTCAGTTATCAGCCAGTTTGAACAGTTTAAGACCTGGGAAGAGGTGACTGTAATATGTACCCCTGAGAGGTGTAGGGGAGCAGGGTACTGTATCTGAAATGACTACCCTGTTGCCTCCAGGTTCTCATTGCTGTCTTTGGTACTATCTTCTGTGTAGGATGGCACATATGGACTAAACTGTGCTGAGCGCTGTGACTGCAGTCATGCAGATGGCTGCCACCCCACTACGGGCCATTGCCGTTGCCTCCCTGGATGGTCAGGTGAGAGACCAGAGTCATTACTTGAAAGGGGAAACCAGCTAACTTAATGTCCTGTTCTACTCTTTCAGAGAAATACACAAGTCAACTTTTCAGAAAAAAAATGAAAATAGAGAAAAATCTTCAATAAACCACACATGTACCCATGAAATGTAATCACTACGTGTAATTAATATGCAACCCACGAATGTTTTTGTATTATCATTGGTCTGTGCCAGGGTCAATTCTCTTGAGCATTGGTGTAGAGTCCAGTTGCTGGAATTTAGACAACAAGACGGGAGAATGTGAGTTACTGTGAAGAGCTCAGAATGAACTCTATGGTATAATTGAGCTTTGAGGGGAAGAAAGGTTGAAATAAACCCTAAGAATATAATTAGGTCAATTTAGTGAGATGAAACTATTAAATACTAATATTAATATAGCTAATATGCAAATACTTAAATATTCTCTCCTAGAAATAAAAGTTTTAAAACTTCCTTTTTTCTCACAATTATGTTGGAGTCATGACAAATTTATAATATGGTTGAGTACAAATTTTCTAACCACAGCTTGAGAATTTCTCTTTATTTATGTGGCTTCATGATTTTAGCCAGGAAGTTTATCAAGCTAACAGTGGTCCCAGAAGAAGGATGATGATTTTGCTCATGATCTACAGACTTGCTTGGACATTTAGTGCCATCTTCCAAGTCTGTAAATCATGAGCAAAAACACCATTCTTCTTCCAGGACCACTTTATTTCCCACCAGCAGTGAATGAGGGGTCCAGCTTTTCCACAACCTTATCACATCTGTCTTTTCTATTATAGCCACGCAGGCGGGTGTGCAGAGGTATCTTATTGTGGTTTACTTCTGCGTTTCCCTGATGGCTAATGATGTTGAGGATCTTTCCATTGCATGTTTTGGCTATCTTTGCAGAAATATTTATTTACATAATTTTCTCATTTTTAATTGTTATTTTATTTTTATTATTGAGTTGTGATAATTCTTATATATTTGAGATTAATGTTCTTTACTGTATATGATTTGAAAGTGTTTTCTCCTATGAGTTTTTGTTTGTTTTACTTTCTTGATGGTGTCCTTTGTTTAAAAAAGTTTTTAGTCTGAGAAAATCTACTTTATTTCTTTGATAAATTTTGTTGCTTGTGCTTTAGCGTATCAAATCTAAGAATTAAAAGGTTGGTGACTTTTTTTTCTAAAATTGTAGTTGTAGCTTTGGATTCATTTGAGTTAGTTTTTTTTTTTTTTTTTTTTTTTTTAATGAGATAGGATGAGGGGGTCAAACTGTATTCTTCTGCATGTGGATATCCAGTTGTCCAAGCACCATTTATGGAAAAGGCTAATTCTCACCCCCATTGAATCTTCTTCATATCTTTTGTTAAAAATCTAATGGAAAGCCCATAAATGTGAGAAGAGGTTTTCTGGAATCTCTGTTCTATCCCATTGGTCTATATACTCATTCTTATGCCAGTACCACACTGTTTTGATTATTGTAGCTCTTTAGGAAGTTTTAAAATTGAGAAATGTGAGTCCTCCAGCTTTGTTCTTTTTCAGGATTGTTTTGACTGTTCTGGTTCCTTTGAATTTACATATGAATTTTAGGATCAATATGTCAGTTCTACAGAGGAGCAAGGTGGAAATTTAACAGGAATTCAACCTATCGATCAATTTGGGGAGCATTGCCAACTTACCCATAATCAGACTTCAGATGCATAAGCGTGGGATGTCACCTGCAGCCTTTTCAGTGTTGTCTGTCAGTCCCTTAGAGTTTGTTGAGAGTTTCTTTGCCTTTCTGATGAACTGTCATGAGCTTGATTTCTACTGTCTGAGAGCCACCTTCAGAAAGAAGCCAAGGCTTGTGCAGTAGACTTCATTTTCTATTAGTAGGAGCCACCCACAGACAGAAGACTTCCTGACCCTATAGTTCCTTCTTGACCTGCAAAACTTTACAATATGAAAATTCTATATTCACAGTTTTCTATTGACTCTCTATTACCAAATTTTAAAATGAATCACACCAGGGGTTTAAACTGAGTTTTGTTACCAGGGTTCTTGAAATTCTCAAATGGACTGACTAGTATTAATTTCTCATTGGCCACTGTTAAGCAAAACATCATTTCAAACCTTCTGGCAAATTCCGAAGACATCTAACAGAGAGGCCACATCATTTGTTTTGGGTCATATGCTACCAAATCTACTTTTGTCTTGTGAATATATGGAAATGTGAGGTATCCTGGAATACCTCATTAGTACTCATGTGTCTGCCTGCTTTGATTTAGAACCAGCCTGTGAAAGACGCACACTAGTAGACATGGGAGAAGCAAGAGATGATTTGGCCTGAAGCCAGCAGGAAAATGTGTTGGTTGCATTCCACAGTCTGGGTCATGGGGTAAGACAAATGATCCCATCTGGCCTTAGACCTATCAAGCTCCTGCGGGAATGCAGAGGCTTTGTCACACAATGTAATCTTGTAATCCTCTGCCCATCTGCGACTGGCTTGCTTCTCCAAAAGGCACAGGGCTCTATCTCTTACTGCCCACTGTGTCTTTGCTTCATGGCCTGTGTGTCTTTATTGTTGCTAGGCCAGCTCAGTTGTCCCAATGCCTCATTTCTTTGCGTCCTCTGTGTGGGCTGTTGATGTGAAAACATCTGTCAGTATCTAAGCCTGCATGAGTTTGTCTGCCACACTCACAGAACACTGTTGGTACAAGCAAACATATGTAGAGGAAAAGAGAGTTCCAGAAGCTTCAGAAACACCTGCAATTGGACCAACTTTTGACTTATTTTTTCGAAGAGGGCAGAGCAGATTCTGTGGACTATTTACCCAGGACATCATTTCATTGTCGACACTGGACAGACTCATGATCTTTCATCGATAAACTTGTCTCAAGTAATTTCCTTGTTAGGAACTTAGTCAATGTAAAGAAGGCTTTGCTTTTCATCTAGGCACCAGATTGGGGCCACACTGTTAACAGAAGTCCAAGGAAGTAAATGGTTCTACTTCCTCTCCTCTCACTGCCAAGATGACTTTAGATGACACATTGAACATCTCTGTAGAGATGAGGCAGTATGGTGTGTAGCAGCCAGGCTTCTTGAAAAAGTCAGTGAAATCCAGCACAGGGGCTTGAGCGCTGCCATGGGCCAAGTCCAGATGGTGTGAAGTGTTTGTCCCACGATCAACTGGTTTGGTGCCAGAGGTAAGGGTAAGAGAAATCGATAGGCCTACCTGAGGAAGTTGTGCACTAGCCTGATGCACTAGGAAGTCTTGCCTGTGTCTAAACACATGGTCATTGCCATTCACAGCTTCACCCTGTCATCCACTGGCTGTCTTTCTCCTCAAGGACAGTGACCAGAGTTTTATTTTTATTTCACTATAATTGATAGTCCCTAGTCATAAAAATTCTTCAAAATATGTATTATGAAAATAACCAAATAACAAAAGCTTCACGATACCCCAGCAACTGTTTCCAAAAGAAGATTGCCATTTTTCAAAAGAAAGGATGTGCACTTTTATTATATATGGTTATTTGAGAACTTAATTTATTTAATATTTTTAGCCAACGGGCTATTTTTTATTGATTTTTATTTATTTATTTATTTTGGTACTGGGGGTTGAACCCAGGGACACTTTACTATGGAGCTACATCCCTGGTCCTTATTATTTTTCATTTTAAGACAGGGTCTTACTAAAGTCACTGAGGGCCTCACTAAGTTGCACAGACTGACCTTGAACTTGTGATTCTCCTGCCTCAGCCTCCCGAGCCACTGGGATTACAGGCCTGTGCTCATGCACCTGGCCCCAAAAGACTATTTTTTCAAAATTAGGCAGACTGCAGTAGAAAAACAGGGAAAAGGAAATAACATCAAGGACATATCGTGAATTCTTCCTACACCTTTCCCACACACACACACACACATACCCTCCACATACACACATACACATAACTTACCCATGTGTAAGCACACATACATATACACTGCTATAAAATGAGACTGGCTTTTTCAAAGTCATTGTAAAATTCCAGGTGTCAATAAGATATAATTGCTTTTATATAGATAGATATATAAATGGATATGTGTATTCCCAGAGTAGTGGAGTGATATGCTCTATAAAGTATTTCCTGAAAGTGATACGAATGCATTCAGCCAGACAGAACACCTATTTGCTGAGTATTACAGCTAATCACAATTTCATTCCAGCTGTCTGGGGATGGTGCAGTCTGCAGACTGGTCTCTAGTCCTGGCTAAGATCACCATCAGCTGGGAACTCTTTTCACTTGCATATTCCCAGTCGCCACCTCACACCTACTGAGTGAGAATTTGGGGAGTGGGAGAGGAGGAGATAAAAGGTGAGGAGGATGGAGCCCCCACAGGTCCACTTTTGTACAAATTTGGAAACAACTTGGAAATCCCTTAGGATGCACTCTTTGGCACAGGGAGTGAGAGCTGGATGTCTGCCTGACTTAGCTCTTGGCTCGGCTCTTCTGCTGCATACAACCTGCGCAGCCTTACTCGACAGTCCCATCTGTGGTGTTAAAAGTCACCCAGTAGCCCAGGTAGTACCGTTACCTTGTGTGCCTAGTAGATTTGTTACACCTTATTACTAAAATTATTGAAGAATTTGGGGTGCAGGGGGGCATTTTTTTGACACAAGCATAACCAATGGCAAAAGAGAAGAGAAGTCTTAAGAATGCATTTATACTAGAATAAAAAGTTGAATGCTGAACTGTTAGTAAAGGGGTCAGGACACCAAAGCTACCTCTTGACCTCTTGGGAGAGAAAGACTAGAGGGGCAGGGTATCATGGTAAGGAGGGGAAAGGAGACTAGAAGAAGTGTGAGGTGCTTGAGTCCAGTCAGGAAGGGGAGAATTGGGAGCAGTAGCTGTGAGGGCAGTTGATGAGAAGAATCCAGCTTCCTCACTCTTCCCAGGAAGCAGAACAAAGCTCGCAGCAGTCCAGCCCTTCTTTGTAGCCCCCCTTTCCAAGTGTCTCCAAACACCACTTGACTAGCAAAGTGAACTGCTGCTTCAGGGACTGGTTTATCCCAAAGATCTCCCATGAGGCTGGTGATGCCTGAATTGTTACAATAAGGGAAGACCTCCCTTCCTCTGTCCAGTGACACATACCTGCAGATCCAAGTTGGAGACAGTAACCTGTCAAGGGTTAATGAGCAGGCACACACCCATCAGCCACAGTGGAAATGACTCACTCTTTGAACCTTCAGTGGTGAAGAGTATGTCTGCAGGTATCTGTCTGTCTGTCTGTGTGATTTTTGGGGAGCGAGTCATACAAAAGCAGAAGTTTGAGTCCTTGAAGTGAGGATGGAAGGAGATGCTCATCTTCTGCCCCCCACTACTGCAAAGAAAAGAGACTGCTGAAAAAATCCAAAGCTCTCTGCTTGCTCCATTTGCTAGCTGTCCATTCTGTCTGGGCCATTTTATCTGGGCCCAGACGTAGACAGGCAGTGCTCTCTTGTACCCACTATTCCCTCAGCCCAGACCAGCCCTTTGGTCTTGTATCTACATATGCAGATATCTCTAACTTGTATGATCAGGATTTTTTCTCAGCTTGGTTACTTATATGAAGAGATTCTCTTTTTAGTGGATCTTCAAAATCCTTAGTATCCAAATAGGAAGATTAAGCAACCATCTGCCAATCGTCTTCAAGTTCTCTGCCACCATACTGCTTTGGGGGCTGGGAATGGAAGGTAGATGTTGTCAACCCCTATCCTGCAGAAGCTCATCTTCTCCCAGAGTGGACACTAGGGACAGAGGTGGAGACAGAGTGAATCACTTCTCATGCCACCCTGTACTAATGCTGCCACTTTGTCGGTTGGAGGATTATGAAAGGCAGAAAAAATATTATGTCTAAATGCTATATATAGTTCTTCCCTCCTACAATCATCAAGCTCAATTATTATTAACAAATCTCTCCTTTTACTTTAATATACCTATAAAAGTTTGTTGACCAGGATCAAGACATTGAATTGAAATCATTTCCTTTATTCACTAACACCCCAAATATTTCAACACTGGCCTAGGGAATATAAACAATTAAGCCAGACAAGGACTGGGGGGTTATATCTCTGAGAGGGGAAATAATGACAATCCAGATGATCTATTTATTGCATTCATACCATAAGCAATGCCTGCTGAATGCTGGTTTCACATTGAGGCCTCCAGCGAAATGCATCAGGCATTAAATGCAGGAGCATTTCTTTAGAGTTGCTTAGCTGAAGTTTATCATGATCACTCAGCCATCGCCTAGCAACTCATGAGGGCTATCAAAGAGCTCTTTGTCCTCAGTCCTGGCAAAAACAGTCCCTCACAGATCTCCTTATCAGCATTGGAACATTTATCAGAAAAAAAAAAAAACAAAAAACAAAACAAAAAAAAACCTTCCATTGAACCAGAGATCTCTGTAAATTTAAAGCTACCCCCTTCCCATTTCACACCCCCTTTCCAAATATTTTGGGAAGCTATTTCCTGAGGTAATTAGTGTTAATGCTTTTAATCTGTTATTTCAAAACTATTTCAAGGAAATTTCTTTAAGGTGTCTCACAATTCTTCTATTGCTCTATAATCTGGGTCAACATTAAAAGCCCACAGACCTGAGCTCTTAGAAGTTTATCTTCTCAAAAACAAGGAGGTCAGCCATTTCTACCCTGTATAGCTGGAAAGGGCCCCACTTAGGTACTTATCCTAAAAGATGTTGGGCTTCCTGATTTGAATAAAAACTTCTTCAGGGAAGTGAAGAATGCTGTGGTTACTACCTCCTATTGAAAAGTAGTCCTGAGTATCATGTAGAGAAGAGGATCTGGGCTTACTGATGGATTCAAATATTTATGTAACGCAATACACATGCAGGCACCACCTCTCTTATGGAGCAACCAGAATTAATAAATCACTTTGGGTGGGGAAAGGAACGTGAGGGTTCTTCATCTGTAGTTTTTCCTTATCTCTCCAGAGGTCATCTTTCCCTGCACCCCAACCTGCCATTGCTTTGCTTCAGTGACTTGTCATTTTTATCATTTTTCTCCTGGGTAACCCCAAAAGGTCACCTGGCTTATTTTCATTCTTCTATATCACCTCTTCACACTATCTTCTGCCCTCCTATAAAACACACATGTAGTTATACTCTATCCTCTTAAAAATTGTTCTTTTGGTCCCCGTTAACACCAGGAGCTGACTCTCATTCCACAGCATGGTGTTTTTAGCTCCCCTCAATATGGCTGCTGCCTGGCTGCCTGCCCCCATCACCTGTTCTTCCCAGCCCCTGAGTTTCAGTAGTAATATGCAATTCCTGAGGGATGGACACATCCTTCTTTGGACCTCTAAGCCTTGTACCCACTATTCCCTCAGCCCAGAGCTCTCTTTCCACTTTCACAAGCCACTTCCTCCCCTGGTCATGGTCCCCAGACAGAGCTAGGTGTGTCTGATCTGTGGCCATTATTGCCCTGGAGTTATCGTTCCTAAAGAACATCTCACTGTCAAGCCAGCATCTGGTTGAACTTCTTGAATATTTAACTTAAATCTATCCTCCATCTTCGATAATCAAGGAAATAAAAAGATGTGTTATAAGA
The DNA here is from genome assembly GCF_902686455.1 of Sciurus vulgaris. Lineage (NCBI taxonomy): Eukaryota > Metazoa > Chordata > Mammalia > Rodentia > Sciuridae > Sciurus > Sciurus vulgaris. The sequence goes on from NC_136466.1 coordinate 57,562,107, forward strand.
CTCTAGCAAAATTGACCAAAAAATAAGATGAGACCAACAGAAATAATTAAGGAATAACAGACACATACACACACACAACCAACATTTTATGGTTAAAACAGACTTGCAACTCTTTATCCTGGAGTTCATGTCACTGCAGGATTATCCTGACATGGAGGTCAATCAGCAGCCTTATACCTAGGTGTGATGTAGAACAGCACTTACCTACTACTCCCACCATGAGCCTCATGGCAGGAAATTCCACAATTAGATATTTATTCCTTAGGCTCCTAAAATGTGTGCTCTCTTAAAATACTAATATTCTTCAGAGCAGGTATACCTCAGCCATTATAGATTTATCTTTCCTTCCCTGACCATAGGATGGAAGGTAAGGTGGCAGAAGGCAGGGAGGGGCCGAGGGGAAGGAGTAGCAGTGGGAGAAAGGATGCAGGAGGAAGACGGCTTTCCATCTTCTGCTGGACTTGACCCCTGGTGAAACACACTTGATAATTTGTTTTCAATGAGATTAAGCACTAATATCTGAAAAATGATAACTCATTTTTACTGATACTAGATTAAAAGGGCTTGAATTTTTAAGAAGTGTTTGCTAATAAAATGTTTATAATTTACATCCAAAGGAAAGATTTCTTTGCAGTCCAAAAATAAAAGTTATTTAAAAGTCAGCTTGGCTCTCCTGAAATCTGCTGATATGATTGGAGGCTGAAGGTTGATAGATGAACCCTAGTATTGAGTCTCTGGAAAGGAAATGAGGTGAATCATGTTGAGACCAGCTTACCTTTGCAATAGGTCTCCTTGCTTTGTGGCTTATATGAAAATTACCTTGATAAAGTTGATTATGACTGATGAATGTGCTAAGCAGCGGGATAGACCTCTTAAGGGAAAAGGAATCAGATATGAAATAAAGCATCACTTTATTCAGATTGCCAATCTGGCCTGTTGTCATTTTTCTTAACATGCTGATTGAGAATATGCTGAGCTTATATGAATCATGATACCTTTTATGTAAAAGAGCAGCATAGCCTTTTGACCAGCCATGTAATCCATCCCATAAGAACTAAATTGAAGTGTGATGTGAAGAAGTGATTTGGCAAGTAGTGGATAACCAAATGACTAAATCTCAATCCCTCAAACTCTACTCCACACAAAATACATCAAAAATCAGGACTAATTTTTAAGATTATTATCAGATTAACCAGATAATCACTTAACTTGTAATTCTTCAGACTTTTTTAAAAAACTGTTTTATTTGTTCTTTTTAGATATGCATGATAGGATGTATTTGGACATATCATACATACATGGAGTATAACTTCCCATTTTTGTGACTACGTGATGTGGAGTTACACTGGTTGTATATTCGTATAAGAACATAGGAAAGTAATGTACGGTTCAGTCTACTGTCTTTTCCTATTCCCATTCCCCCCAGCCCTGGCTTATTGTGAGTTAGCATCTGCATATCAGATAAAACATTTGGACTTCTATTTTTTGAGATTGGCTTATTTCACTTAGCACGACAGTCTCCAGTACCATCCATTTACTGACAAATGCTGTAATTTCATCTTTCTTTATGCATTGGTAATATTCCATTGTGTATATACCACATTTTCTTGTTGAAGGGCACCTCGGTTGGTTCTGTAGTTTGGCTATTGTGAAATGAGCTGTTCTAAACATTGATGTGGCTGTGTCACTATCCTTCTTCAAATTTTTATTAAGATTTTCCCTAGTGGTTACAGACTAAAATGCCCATGGCTGTCTGCATCTCTGTGATGCAGTTGTCCCCATCTTACCTGCTGTTAAACAGGAGCCCTGGTTACAGTCAGAGCTTAGGATCTGAATTCCTGGAATTAAAAGTGAAGCCCCAAACAGGTTGAGCCTGTTGGTACTTTCTTTACATCCACAAAACAAAGTTTAAGTCTGTAGCTTCCTTTGATGTGAACTATCACTCAGTATGTCTGATGCTTCTGCTAGTATGGGCTAAGAGCCCAGTGCTGGTCTATCACATTTGGAGAGGGTAGAGTTTGCAATTCCCTCACAGCTTTCTAAAAGAGACTTGAAAGATAATGCATTTGTGAACATGAGGGGGAAAAAAACCCACAGTGGGCCCAGAGCCCATATTTTATTTTATGGGGAACATTTAAATCCCAATCAGCTTTATAAAGGGACCTGGTCTCCTTTCTTCAGCCAGCAATCCAAGCTGAAATAAAAGTCTATTGTTGATTCAAGTTAGACACAACGAGGTCTGTGCGCTTTCATGCCTACTTAACAGCCTTTACCACGTGGGAGACTTTCAGAAGGAGCAAAGCAGGAACAGTAAAAAGTGGAAAATTATTATGCAGAAGAAATGGCTGTGTACCAACTAGTAGCACCCATGTTGGAGTGTTGGAGGGCTTCGTGTTAAAGTGCAGGTCACAATGACTTTTCTCCTTATTGCTTTCGAAGCAAAAACCGGAATGCAAAACATGGCCTGCTCAGCATCCTTGGAGCCGGTGGTTGTTCATGTTCTGGAATCCTGGAGGGTGTGTGTGCTTGTTCTTACGTGTTTCCGTTTGGTCTGAGGCCAGCAGTTGCCAGTTCACCACTAATTGTAACTCATTGCCTTTGAATGTGAAGGGAATTTCTTTGAGTTGTGAAGAATTCTGACTTGAAAAAAAAAAAAAAAAAAGAGGTCCCAATTTTAATTCAAATGCAATCTTCTGAGAAACTTCCACGTACTTCAAATAAAACCGGTTTTATTCTCCTTTTGCAGTGTTGGTTTTCCTTGATATTTCCTTTGGACATCTGTTTAATCATTCATGACTGATTCTAAAGTTTTTCTATTTCCAAAATAAGAGTTAAACACCTGCAACCATTTCATGATTATCAATAGCTTAGGCAATAGCTATAAATAATTATTGTGAAAATGTGATACTTTGCCTCTGTCTGTCCAATGTGAGATTAGACTTTTAAAGTGGAATTTGGTGACAAGTGTTAGTGTATTTTTTGGTTCTGCACAGTGTATCAGCAAAATATTTTAAGACTGAGTTTACTCCACGATAGTGTTTTCTTGATGTTGAACAATTTAGCTACTGTGTGCTGTGCCTTATCATTGTACACTTTGTTCATTCCTCTGTGAAAACAAAGAATGGGGGAAAGAAGGAAATCAATAGTATTTTTGATAAATTTTACCTTCAATAGAGCCCTGGGCTTCCCTGTTTCTCCTTCCTATTAAAGAAGAAAAAATCAATATAGCAAAGGTGTTTTATTCCTTCCTCGTGACTGCAGAGAAGTTCTGAGTGTTATTTTAACTTTGGGATGATTCTGTGTTTCACTGTTGATAAGATGATAATCTGTTGCCCAGGATACTCGGTTTTAACTGTGTGCTTAGCCCTCCTCTTCAACTAGCATCTGCAGAAGCCCCTACAGGGCTTCCCTCTCAGCCCTGCCTGGGTGTGTTGTTTCAGGTGTACACTGTGACAGCGTGTGTGCTGAAGGACGCTGGGGTCCCAATTGCTCCCTGCCTTGCTACTGTAAAAATGGGGCTTCATGCTCCCCGGATGATGGCATCTGTGAATGTGCGCCAGGATTCCGAGGTACCACTTGTCAGCGAAGTAAGTGTCTCGTTAGGCCGTAATTTCCATCTGCCCTTCCCTCGGCACTAGATACAAAATAATGATCTCTCTTCCTCCCCTCAGTGTTTAGTGATGTTCTGTTGCAGTCAAGGGCAGAGGAGGGTGTAACAGTCCCCTGTCCTTTGCAGAAGTGTCCCCAATAAAACTTCCCCCACAACTTTATTCTTTTCACCCTTCAGGACTAACCTAACAGATGGGACTTTAACCATTTCTTCCCAGTCTCAATTTCATTGCCACATTGGCACCAGAAACCGGATATGATCCTTGATTTTTTTCCTTAGAGCTTGCAAATGGTGTTCCAGAAATCCACTGACCTGTAAATATTTTATTCAGCAATTTGGCATTGGCCTTATCTCAATTACCAGAAGTCAACATCAGCCAAACCTTGAGGCAAATCATACATCTGCTAGTAATCTTAACGTCAGTGCTATGGGGAAAAGAGAATTGCAAAGTTAAAAATCAGGACTGTTGACTTTAGTTAATGGAGTTTTTGAGTTAGGAAATGATCTATAACATTTTACTACATTTACTAATTTTTGAGTTAGGAATTAATCTATATTTACTACATTTTTAGTAAATGTTATCAGGAAAGAATCTATGACTAATTAGAAGTTACACTGTTCTAACTTTTAAGTTGCTTCTTTTGTTCCCATTAAGAGCTCCATGTAGTCATCCTCTGTCCCAATCTGAATAATCTCAGGAATCACCCAAGCCTGTAGCATTTTGCTTCCTTGATTTCCAATGTGATCATGGACTTGAACCATTCTGAGAAGGAAAGATCTAAATTTGACTGTAGATCTATTTATTGACAATGCTGATTCCTAAAAAATAAAAGAATCAGCAACTTATTTAGGACTTACTAGTATTTTTTCATTTCTTTATTTGTTCAACACACAAAAATTATTTGCATCCTTGCTCCATGACCAGCCTCAAGTTAATGATAGAAAATAAATAGAAAAATAAAGAGAACTAAGACATTCCCTTGCCCTGGATCAATTCAGTTTAGTGGCTTCTTTTCCTTACTAAAAAGCGCCATTGTTATTGTCCTTGTTCTTATTTTATACTTGGAAAATTCTCAGTATCATTGTTTTATTAAAGTTTTTAAACGTCAAAATCTTTAACTAGATCCTGATGTGGAATATGAGATAAATGCATCTCAGAAATGTAACTATTCCCATTGTGTTTTCAGTTTGCTCCCCTGGTTTTTATGGGCATCGCTGCAGCCAGACATGTCCCCAGTGTGTCCATAGTAGTGGGCCATGCCACCACATCACAGGCCTGTGTGACTGCCTGCCTGGCTTCACGGGTGCCCTCTGCAATGAAGGTGAGGCATGTGTGTTTTGGAAAGAGGTGTGTGGACATGAGCAAGCCCCATGCTCTGTTCTCAGACTTCCCAAAGGATGCAGTTGCAGCTGCCAGTCATTGAAGTCTTCCAGTATGCTGTCTGCAGCTTCTGAAATGCCTTGGAGCTTTGGAAACATGGCCTGCCATACCAGCCAAATATCTTTATTCTCTGAACTGTGCTCCTCTTCAGTTTTAATTGGAAACATCCTCCCATGAAAAATCAATATGAGGAAGGATGTTGATTCCCTGAACAAGAAGCCATGAAGTCAGATTTCTAGAAATGAGATGAGGTCTCCTGGTTTGTGATGCCTTAATGAGGGTCTTTGGCTTAATGTGTTTGTAAAAATGAGCCCATTCAAGATGAGGGATGCTGGGCAGCAGAGACAGCTACTAAATGGGCAGCTGGGTTCGTGACCTTTGAAGCCGTATTTTGTCCTAAGGGCTTTGGGTTCTGTGAGATGGGTTGTGATGTGAGTTATTAACATATGACTTTTTCACAGTGTGTCCCAGTGGCAGATTTGGGAAGAATTGTGCAGGGATTTGTACTTGCACCAACAACGGTACCTGTAATCCCATTGACAGGTCCTGTCAGTGCTACCCGGGTTGGATCGGCAGTGATTGCTCTCAACGTAAGTCTTGTTGGAGAACAACTGATTACCCATTGTTTGTTTTCAGGTGCCTTACGGTTTACGTATGAGTGTGTATAGAATCAAAAAAGAATATGTGACCAGTTATAAAATGCATTCTAATTTTTGAATTCCTTTCTTCCCATTAAGAACCCTCTGCAGCCATCCTTTATCTAAATCCAAATGATGTCTTGGGAAAAACCTCAATGTGTAATAATTTACCTATTTGCTTTTCAATGACTCACCATCCATTGATTTTTTTTTTTTAAAGTGTGTTCGTATGGAGAGTTTTGTACAGACACATGAAGAAGAAGAAATGAGGTGAATCTTAGAAAACTGCTGAGTTCTGCAGCATACTACCCACCTCATTACAGCTCATATGCTCAACTCCACCTATGCTTCCCCTAGCCCCCCTCCCACCATGTACCTCTGTATTTCAGACAGAGGTTGTGTGACCCTATGAGGAACTGTGTAGATGACTTTTAGATCACTAATATCATGAAAATGGGCCGTTGACCATAAATCAATGGTTAATGCTTTGAAAGCGTCAGGGCAACTTTCAGTTCTCAACTTTTGATGAAGGGTAGCATATGTGCCCGTGTACTCTGGTTCCATCCACTATAAATTTCATAGCACATACTCAATCTATGTTGAACCCACTCATCATGCATATAAAGTAAATCAAACAATGACTGGGTACTGATTTTACATGGTGATTTATTGGTCACTTAATTCAGATTCCAGTTATAATTTGAAAATATTAATTGATGAGCCATATATTTTGCCTGAAGATTTTTTTCTTAATGTTGTTTTTGATTCCCTGAGTAGGACAGGCTGTACCCTGTATCTAAGGAACAAGGAGGCAGAGTTCATTGTAGTTCTTGGTGAAGTGTTATTAGATATAACTCCTTGGTGTGTGCTTTACTCTGTTTTGGGGGCATCACTTCAGCAGTAACAGCAGGCTATTCAAATCTACATTTTAAATCTACAGTCAGTCGCAGGAATTCTATTCAGAATGACATAGAGACAGATAGAGGAATAGATATTGAAACTGAATGACACAGTTAAGGAGAAAAACAAGCCCCAATAACATTGCCATTACATGATGGCTATACTTTGCTCCATTTAAAGTACTCTTTATTTTGGAAGTTGGTCACTTCCTCATTTGGAGGAGGAATGTGCTGGAGGGAACAAAAATGGGAACACCACTATGAATGGAGACAATAGTGTCGCCTGTTCCCATAATCACTCTAGAGGATGCTGATTTATTTGGCAAAAGCCTTTGCTTCTCATGGGGATCATTGACTTCATTGATTCCCTTATGGACTCTGTGGAACCACCTAATATTTCTTCTTGGCTGATTGTCAGCCTGTCTCGAAAGAGAAAAGTCCACACAGTGAAAATGGAAACTTTGAAAAATTAAAGGGGTGCATTTAAAAGGGCAAGTGTCCTTGTAAAATGATTTTTTTCAAACCCCATCTCTCCATTTACTCTTTAAAATATAAAAATTCAATGCTTCCTATTCCCATTCTCTGATCATAACCATTATAGGAAGTAAAACCTAATACAAGTAGTTTACCTTAGAAAAACATCTATTATGAACATTAAAGGGTTTACAAAAATGTATTAGATGACTAAGGAATCAGTTGTTTCAGATAAAGCATGCTGCATCCAACATCAGATGAACTGGAGGCTTAATCATTTCCACCCTGAATTTTGCTGTGGCCTTAGAAGAAAGGAACTAGACTAACCAAACAAATAGTGGATATTATTATTAATCTGTGTGACCTTCGACAAGTCACTACTAACTTTTATTAGACCTTGGCCTAATCGTCTTTAAAATGAGGGTATTGTCCTAAAAAATCTTCCCTAGTATTCCCTCTAGATCTTGAGCATTAGCTATTATTTTTTTTCCCTTACTCTTGAACACAAATGATTTACACAATTATGGAGGGTTTTTTCATTTTTAAAAATTACTTCAGATTTATTTATTGTTTTTATTGGTCCATATTCCCTATGGCGTAACCTCATGTAAATCACATGTAGTCCTTGTAAAGAATTATGTTCCTGAAGCATTTGTATGAATAAAAATTTGGGAGAGTAAATCAAATTATTTTACCTCATGATCTTATATTATCTGACTTACTGATTACTGTTCCATTGTCAGTGACCCCTAATGATTCAGAGTTATTATTTTCTGCTTCTTCCAAATAAGAGTTTAATTGGTACCTTTGCCAGTGAAACAAGCCTATAGCCCAACGCTGGAGTACATTGACACGGGCAGAACTTAGATGTCAGAGACAGGTGTTGCATGACCCGGGGTCTCCAAGTCAAATATTCCCCATCTGATTTCTGCTGGAATGGCCACTCCTCAGAGAGGCTTCCATTAGAGAAGTAGCTCCCATCATTGTTTTCCTCCTTATCATTTTATTTTCTTCATAGCGCTTTATCATCATTGTTTTTTCAGTTGGTTGGCTGATGGGCTGGTTGGCCTACCTCCCCTACAAAAATATAAGCATCCAGAGGGTGGTTTGCCTTGGACTTGGTCTTGTGCTCTGCTATCTCCCTGTGTCCAGAACAGTGTTGGGTACATAATAGATATGGAATGGGGGTTTGTTTAATAAGTAAATCTGTAAATTTGAGATGATTCTTGCCATCACCTCACTCTACAGTTTTTAAAAGAATGTGTATGTCAGTAATGATGGTCATTGCTGTGGTCAGCATTGCCTTGGGAGTTTTAGTGCAGAATTTGGGCTTTCTGCACTAAATTTGGAAGTGTTTTTTTGTCGGGGAGCAGCATTGGAGAATGAACCCAGGGTGCTTTACCTCTGAGCCACATCCCCAGCTCTTTTTATTTTTTATTTTGAGGCAGTTTCTTACTAAGTTGCTAAGACTGACCTTGAACTTTTGATCCCCCTACCTCAGCCTCCCAAGTTACTGGGATTACAGGCGTGAGCCACCATGTGCAGCTAAATTGTGACTTTAACATGTTTCTTAGTCTTCCTGTATTCTGCTTTCACATGCAAGGAACTGTCAGTGGGGAATGGAATTCCATCGCTTGGTGCTGGTCTCAACTCTAACATGGCTCTCCATGCTTGTTATGGTTTTAGCGTGTCCACCTGCCCACTGGGGCCCAAACTGCATCCACACTTGCAACTGCCACAACGGAGCCTTCTGCAGTGCCTACGATGGGGAATGTAAATGCACTCCTGGCTGGACGGGGCTCTACTGCACTCAGAGTAAGCAATGAGCCTTCTGAGGCTCACTAAGGGGAGCCATATCCAAGAGGAAACAGCCTCACCTTTTGTACCATCTGAATTCACCAAAAATCCCTTCAAGGAATACTTCATTTACCCAATGACTGCTAAACATCTGAATTTCTCTAAGTGGTTAAGAGTTACTGCTTTCTAAGTACTTTGTCTTTAGGTTATATCAGGACATCAAGGTGGAATAATGCTATGTGTAATGGTACATAATTTCTCTATTCTCCTTCGGTCAGACCCTATTTATATCATTCAAATTCCCTATCATTTATTCTAATAGCACTTGCATTGGGATAAATGATAAGAGATTGAAAAGGTAGGGAAGGCAAGAAGCCTCACTGCCTAACTTACTTTGTACTGTTGGAGAAGTGGGAGTTTAGTGGTTCTCAAACTTTAGTAAAATTCACAATTGCTCAGAGGAGTGGACAAACAGCATGCTGGTCTAGCCCCCAGAGTGAATGATTCAGAAGGTCTGGGCTGGGACCTGAGAATTTGCATGTCTGCCAACTGGAGTGCCACTATAGGACCATGCTTTGAGGACACTGCTCTCATTTTTTTGCACATTTTGTATCCCATACTGTCCTAGCCATTTTTTTCTTCCATGAGACTTTTAGCATCTCTTTTAGTGAGCTTTGTGTTGCTGTGACCAAAATACCTGACAAGAACACCTTAGAAGGGGAAAAGTTCATTTTGGCTCACAGTTTCAGAGGTTCAATCTATGGCTGGCCAACTCCATAGCTCTGGGCCCAAGGTGAGGCAGAATATCATGGCTGAAGGGCATGGTAGAGGAAAGCAACTCAGGACATGGCTACCACGAAACAGAAAGAGCTCCACTCATCAGGGACAAAATATACACCCCAAAGATACACTTCTAATGACCTATGTCTTCCAACCATACCCTACCTGCCTATAGTTACTACCCAATTAATCAACATCAATGGATTAATTCACTGATTAGTCACTACACTCATAATCTAATTATTTTGCCTCTGAATTTCATTGTCTTACACATGAACTTTTGGAGGACACCACATATCCAAACCGTAACAGCTATGGTTGTACTATACTGTGCAAAGTGTTCCACAGCTGAGAATCATTGGGAAAAATTTTTTTTTGCCCTATTGTTTTTAATGGAGTGAAGGAGACAAGACAGGAATATTAGTTCTTTATATTTATAGTTTTATAATTATTATTAATAGCATATGATTTAAAATTCCAACAATGAACTGAGCAGGAAAGATGGGTCAGAAATTTGGTAATTTCATTTAATACTAATTAGTGAACATAATTAGACAATAGTCTGAACAAGACTTTTCAAATTTTCTAGAAGAAATGGTAGCCATTGAACCAAGATTTGAAAGGGAGAAATGGCAAGGAAAGAGGTTGACCCAAACATATTTTCCAGAGATTGTACATCTGTATTTTTGACCTCCTGAAAGTACTTATAAGCTATTATTTGTAATTCTAAAATTTGGAGCTTCAAACAGAGTACCTTTTGAAGTGGACATAGCATGATATATTGGGAGCCCTGTGGGGTCTAGAGACAGACCTCCCTATGTTTGTATCATGGTCCTTCCCTTTTGCCATTTGCTACCTACATGACAATGTACTTGGGACTTTGTTCCTATGGTAAAATGGGAACATTGTCCCTACATTTCTGGGCTGCCATAAACATTAAATAAGAGAATGTGTGAAAAGAATCTGGTGCATAGTAGGTGCTAGTAAACATACAGCCCTGGGGAAAGTCTGTGTGCTGCCTCTATTCTTAAAAGTCAGGCTTTCATTAAGTCTCACCATAAGAAAACAGGACAATAAATGCAGATGTAACGTTTGGGAAACAGCCACTGGATCAGCCTGTATTGAAGCTTTTTGTGTGTCAGAGAGCCCCCAAACAGGGCAGCTGCTGACCTATGTGAACCAATAGAGCGTGTGTGTGTCTTCAGCTCAAGGGTCCTGGTGTTCTAAGCCTTGGAAATTGTGGAGCAATGTGAAGACTTACTGCATTTTTCAAAGTACCTATGAAGCACAGTTGTTTTTACAGTTAAGCAATCAGCTACACATCTTTGGTGAAGATGATAACATTGTCTAAGTTAATTATAGATACAGTGGACAAGACTAGTAGCAGAATTGGAGGCTTTCTGTACCACAAGAAAAAAGCATGGAGATAATTTTAATATAATTTAAATAATCATAGTATTAGTTATTAATTGTATATGATTAATACAATCAGTCCATGGGATTCGAGTCCAGGATTCCAGTAGTTGAGTGAAGAATGAAAAGAAATGCCCTGGGGCTGGGGAGATAGCTCAGTTGGTAGAGTGCTCGCCTCACAAGCACAAGGCCCTGGGTTCAATCCCCAGCACTGCAAAAAAAAAAAAAAACGTAATGACCTATAATTCACATAAGTCACATAGCTAGTATGTAGAATATGTCACAACTCCAATGCACAGGCTTTGAGGGGTGCTATTAGAAGACACAAGTCTTGCATTCAGGGGTACTAGTGATGGTCACACTGACGGGTATGGAACTCTTTTGCCTCTTGTTTGTGAATTACAACCTCACAAGACCCCTTCACAAGACCCCTTCTTAAGAACTTCTAAGAAGCCCCCTGACAAGCTGACATGTGCAATACTGTCTTTATTCTCGAATGGTTCAGTGGCCTTGAAGTTTAAACTCAAATATGTTGGAGGCAGGATCTGTGTTTCTTCTCAGTAGCCTTCTGATCCCAGCTGTCCTCCCTCCTTGCACAGGATGTCCTCTGGGGTTTTATGGCAAGGACTGTGCACTGATATGCCAGTGTCAAAATGGAGCCGATTGCGACCACATCTCCGGACAGTGCACCTGCCGCACGGGATTCATGGGAAGGCACTGTGAGCAGAGTGAGTATGAGAGTGTGATGTCACTAGACAGGAATTGTTACTCCTGGAATCAATTTTCCTACATGCTTGGAAATATTAAAGTGCAGAATTATTCCAATTTTTATGTGGTTTGAGCTAATAGCTGGTTACTTACCAGCACAGGTGACTTCCCCGCCCTGCGATCCTTGCTGCTATCTTTCCCTGCAAATGCTTCTTCTGAGCAAATTACTCAGCACTCTGGGTGGAGGAGGTGTGACCACAAGAATGAGGACAGAATTCAAATTTTCCATTCTATTCTTTCTGGCTCTCGGCCTCTCTTCTGCTCCCTTTTATTTTTGGAATGTGGCTGCTCAGAGGCAGTCAGGCTTGCTTCATGGCAGAGGCAAGGGCAGGCTTTCATTGGAAGTCAGGGCATTAGATGGCGAGGGGGGCTGAGGGCTCAGCACCAGCCCCAGTAGCTGGTGCAGGAACAAGGCAGTGCAAATGTTGCACCCTTTTGACTGCTTTTTCTGGATGGTTCTTTTATACGGTTTCCACTAACAACTTCTCATCTTAGTCTTAACCTTCAAGACAACATTTGCCTTAATTGTTTTTTTTTTTTTTTTTTTTTAAATCTCACTTAGGGAGAATATATTCTGTTGGAATTCCTTATCCTTGTTTTTCCATTTCTACCCCCCCCAGCTATGCATATGCTCACAGGGTTGGTCTTGAACTGAGTATTTCAAATGAGCTTATCATTCCTTTCCTCTGTAACTTTCATTTGGTATTCAAAATGAATAAATAAGGACCGAGAGCTAGATGGGGCACACTCATTTATGGTACAAGCCCTAGGAGGTAGGAAGAGGTGCAGGAGAATTCCTACTCACTCTTGGTGTACTTGGTTGAAAGGAAGACATGGTTATAGGGGCAGTGGGACCTGGAGAGATGGATCAGCGGAGCAGGACTTTCCCCTCCACTCCCCCAGCATCTCACATCCCATGGGCAGTCTCGTGGTCTCAGTCGCATGTGCTTAACCCCAGCCATCTTTGCATACCCTCCCTCAAGCAAATGCCACAGGAGTGACATAAGGGTTCAGCTCAAGACAGTGAGAGTCCCATTTTAGTTTTGCATTGCTGTTTCATTTAATCATAAAGCAGATACTGAGTCACAGTGGCATGTACACCCCTCTTTGCATATATAAATATTGTGTGTATATGCATAAATTTCTAAACATAGTCATAGAAACCAGAATGGGCTCTAAACTGACCATTACTTGAATGCCAGATGACTGATTAGGATCTAATTAATAAAAGGCTCTTAAGTGCTTCCATGATGACTCTGAACATCAATTTAAAATGTGTGTATTTTTGAAGATGTGCTCCAGTGTTCTTTTGTAAATACAATCCCTGTGTTTGTCAGAGACCTCTGCTAATAATAACACATTGCCCCCTGCTGCTCACTTTATGAAAAACACCAGTATTTTGTCATGAAGATTTTTAGGTTTAACATTATCTATGCTATTCTTTGAAATGTATTGTCCAATTCTTATTATACCACATGTGCATAAGTATCTACCATTTTAGTCTGACTGCAACCCGCAGAGCCAAAGTCTGAACCAACCACTCTATGACAAATGAAGTTCTCACCTAGAAAATTAACACCCCCCTCCCAAACACACACTTCTACTTCCGCTAATCCAAATGAGTATGTGTCTTCAGAAGGATCCCTAAGTCTCCAGTAAAATATGTATGTTCGTAAGGAAGCTTCTCTGGTTGGCACTTCTCAGTCTAGGCCCCTTCCAACCCACAATTTTCCCTGCTAGAATCATCTCAAATTCCTCTTCATGATTTCTTTATCTGTTTCATGGAGTTTCACAGATTCTTTCTGCATGCATCAGCAGAAGTTTCAGGAGCTGTAGTGTTGAGCAGCTCAGTCTCTAGCCCTGTATGGCCTGGGCTGTTAGACTCACTGCAACTCAGGGCCTGCTGTCCAGCTCTGGGACACTCCAGACAGTACAAGTCTGCCTGAACAGGAAGCCCCTGAAAGGGCTTACCTCCTAATATGCATGGGCATTCAGCAAGAAACAGTCTTGCTTCAGATCCCCAAGACTGGGGAGCCACATTGATTTTTATCTTCTTCAGAATGTCCTGCAGGAACATATGGCTATGGCTGTCGCCAGATATGTGACTGTCTGAATAACTCCACCTGCGACCACATCACTGGTACCTGTTACTGCAGCCCAGGATGGAAGGGAGCACGATGTGATCAAGGTAAGGATACTAGTAAATAATAACTGTTATTGCATGACCAACAGGGACATACACTTGTGATCCAGTGTAATTCTCATTACAGCTCTGCATTGCATAACTAGCTATGTATGTAGTTGTCGGGTCGATGCTGTATTGTTGATGTCCTACAGGTAAAGAAACTAAAGCTTAAAGGGGTTGAGTAATTTCCCCAGGGACACATAACTGGTATGTAGAAAATGTCACAGTTTTGATGCCAGGTTGTCTTATTCCATGAACATTCTATTGTTGGGGCTATGATTTTTTTTTCCGCTTTATTGAGGTATAACTAATATATCAAAAGACACATATACGTAAGGCATACAATTTGATAAAATCGACAACATGTGTATACCCATGAAACCATCACCATAATAATGAGAAGTTCCATCACTCAATAAGTTTCTTCGCGCCCCTTCCTGCCACTAGTTCTTGATCCCCAGGCAATCACTAATCTACTTTTTATTACTCCAAATGAGTTGGCATTTTCTAGAATTTTATATAAATGGAATCATACTGTACTCTATGTTTTTTTGTTTTTGTCAGCATAACTCTTTCCAGACTGACCCATGTTGTTTTATTTTTCAGTAATTCCATTCTTTTTGTTGTCAAGTAGTATTTCATTGTGTGGATAGACCATAATTTGGTGACCATTCACCTGTTGATAGACATCTGGATTGTTTCTAGTTTGGGGGCTATTACAGATAAAGTCGCTGTGAACAACAGTATACCGTCTTTGTATGGAACTTCATTTCTCTTGGATGAATAGCTAGGAATAGAATGATTGAGTCACTGTAGGCATATGGCAAACAGTTGAAGAAATTTGTGTCTGTGGTTTTTAGCTAGGGTGTGTATCATAGTCACCAGGGGATATACATAGTCTCACCTGGGCAGTTATTACTCTGGGGTGGATGGGGCTTCTAAGAAGGTGCTTCTGACAGTTCCGAAGCTGCCTCCCAGGGGACCTTGGCTCCTACGCACACTGTTCTTCCGTGGTAAAAGCAGGTGGGTGGTAAAAAGCTGCAAACACGGACCATGTCCAGGTGGTCCTCTTAAACTACAGACCATGTAAGTTCCCATATTTGAAAATTCTAATTTCTTTCATAAAATAATGTATACATGTTCACAATTTACCTTTGTAATCACAACTGGATGTTATATTTCATTATCCTATCATTATTACAAATACACTGTAATCTCACTAGAATGACCTGAGTATATTTCAGGGAAAATGGTTTTCTCTGGAGGTTCTCTAGTGTTAAGAATCATAAAGTCATAGAAGCATTTATCTAAGTGGAAAGCAGCTACACAAAGGCCACTTTTCTCATTTTAGATGATGAAACTGTGGCCTAGGAGCTAAAGGGAAAGTTCCTAACATCTGGATCACTTTTTCAGATGTCCAATTTCTTGACTCTCAAAGCTGAAGCCTTAGCTTTTTCACTTGATGGAAGAACTAAGTAAAACTGAATTTTGAGCTTAATGAGTAAGGGTATAGGGTGATGTTATCAGGTTTTATCAGGAGACATCTTAATGTCATGGAAAATAACTTTTCACAGAATGATCTCTTCTGAGGTAAAAGGCTCTGGAATTAGATCTTGGACTAGATTTATAATGGAGTTATGCTTGCTTGAAAGGAGAATTACTCTTAAAAACACCAAGGATAAATGTAAGATTAAGTTAGAGAGTTGGGCATTTGTGATTTAGCCCTGTATAAGGTCAGTATTGGACAATAAGTAAAACAAAGTAGCAATTAGATAAATTATTGTTCCAAGTTAATCACCAGCCTAAATGTTTAATTTGAAATAAATGAGAAGCTCCCAAACCCTACTGCTGAATCTTGGGGTTAACTCCTGTCTTTTTGAGGTTTCGAGCAGCCCTTCTCTGGGAACAGACAAACCAACAACATCTGAAAATGAAGAGAGTTTGTTTTTCTTTTCCTGCTCTGTTCACAGAAATTTCCAAATCAACATTTCATGAATTGAAAATATCCAGGCATTTGCACAGTAGGAGATTTGTGTAAAGAGAGATCAAGCGCTTATCCCGCACACTGTCATCCTCACCTGAGTCTCTCCTTTCTTTTCTCCTAGCTGGTGTTATCATTGTGGGAAATCTGAACAGCCTCAGCCGAACCAGCACGGCCCTCCCTGCTGACTCCTACCAGATCGGGGCCATCGCGGGCATCATCGTTCTCGTCCTCATTGTTCTCTTCCTCCTGGCATTGTTCATTATTTATAGACACAAGCAGAAGGGGAAGGAGTCAAGCATGCCGGCGGTGACCTACACCCCTGCCATGCGGGTCATCAACGCAGATTACACCATTTCAGGCAAGACTGGAATCTTGAGAGGCCTTTCACTTCTTGCAAAGTTAGGCTTCATCCCGGGTCTTTGAAGCTGGGTGTTTGGTTGTCCATTACATCCGTCCATTCTCTCTGGGAGAACTGTGTGTTCAAACAGGTGTAAATTGTTAGAGATGTGTTTCACATCTCAAGAGTGGTAAAATCACAACCCTGTCATTTTCTGTGAGACTTTTAAAGTTGGGCTCATGGTGTGGTTGCTTTAGATTTAGGGACGTGAGGCTTTGCCGGGCACCCAGTCCCAAGCTCTTGTTATGTGTGAGAAGGGAAAGAAGGAGCCAGGAGCCAGGTCTACCAAGGTCGCGGAGCAGCTCAGGGGAGTCGGCCAGGTCTTTTGTCTCTGGCCTTGGATCCTTTCTACTGTGCCTTCCAGTCTTTCCCTGGCCTCACATGAGCCATTAATGAAAACAAACAAACAAACAAAAACCAGGTTATGGCTGAAATCATGGTTTGGTATTAGCAATAACCAAGGCAGTGCTTTAGAAAGCTCTTCTGAATCTTCCTTTCTGTCACAAGTCCCCATGAAAGAAAAAAAATATATATGTATAGATATTATATATATATATACACACACATATATGTAATTGACATATTCAATCATCAAAAGAAGTCACCACTTAAACTGAGGAATTTGAAAATACAAAATTCTTATTAATTTTGGAGCAATTAATGAAGAATTTCAGGCTGGTTACAGGCTGGTTAACATATTTATAAATATGATTCTGGGGGAATATGTAAAGTAGCTGATTTACATAGTAGTGCATTTTCAGGACAAAATGATTATATCAATTATCAAGTGTTTAATGGAATTGACCAGCATATGTTAGGTGCATGTACATCAGAATGAATCCTACCCATAATGCCCCAATTAAAAAAAGAAAGTGTTTAAAAAATAAGTGGACAGAGTAGAAGTAGCTTCTACTGGGGTCCCAGCTCTTATAGGCCCCAGAGCTAGAAGCTGCTCTCTGTGGATGCTTTCACACTTTGCGCAGAGGCAGTAGGAAGACAGACACCTGTTTCACCTAGGACCCTTGCTGAGTGAGCTGGGAAGGCAGGGGTGCTGCCCAGCTTTCCCGTGGAAGTAGTCTAAACATTTGCTCTGTCGTTTTGGTTCTGTTTTCTCTACACAGATGCAGGGGATCCTTCCATCTTTACCATTTCTTTCTCTTGCAGAAACCCTGCCCCACAGTAATGGTGGAAATGCCAACAGCCACTACTTCACCAATCCAAGTTACCACACCCTTACCCAGTGTGCCACGTCCCCTCATGTCAACAACAGGGACAGAATGACCATTGCCAAGGTAAGGGAAAGTGGATCAAGTTGGAAGGCAGGCGGGGAGAGAGGAAAGGAGCGGGCATTTAGTAAGGGCTGTTGTTTGCCAGATACTGCTCTAAGTACTTTACATACATTGTCCATTCCTTTAAACAGCCCTCTGAGTGTGTCATGGCATCTCAGGTTTACTGACGAAATCCTGAGTAACGGAGTTGTAGGCCCTTCCAAGTGGCTGCCCAGCTAGTGGGTGAGGCAGCTGCTATGTGAATCAGTCTCCCTGTCTATACCGTTTCCATTACACCTTCTTGAAAAAATATTTCCAATTTTACATAAGATTTTAAAATAATGTCTCATGATGACAGTAATAAAATCATGAAGACCTATAGCAAAATCAAGCCTGGGTAAAATCACCAGCATTTTTTTTCCAACCAACTGTCTTTCAGTACCCTTTTCTAGCCCTCTTGTACTTTCAAAACAGCAACAGCAATGTGCATTTTCTTGGGTGAAATTGTGTGGAATTGCTAATTTTGTGGGTCAAAAACAGTCACATAGTAACAAGCTAATACTACGTGCCAAGCATTTCTAACCACTTTACAAATATAAACTCAAGTTAGTCTTCACACCAGTCCTATAAATCAAGAGTGATTATTATCCCCATTTTATAGAAGAGGAAACTCATATACAGAGAGGCTTAGCCCCAGAACACCCCTGAATGCTTCTAACCTCAAACTTTCTCCCGTGGGTTCTAGGCTTGTTTTTCCTCAGACAGGTAACACTGTGCTGTGCTGTATTATAACGTCTCTTTAAATCTTTTGTTTGCATTTGTAACAGTCAAAAAACAATCAGTTGTTTGTGAATCTTAAAAATGTGAATCCTGGGAAGAGAGGCCCGGTGGTGGACTGCACAGGGACCCTGCCCGCGGACTGGAAGCATGGTGGCTACCTCAATGAGCTCGGTGCGTTCTCCTCATGCCCCTGGCAAGCTCCTTTAGCTTCTGTCACCTGAAATGTCACACAGTGTCTGTTCCACAGTGATGTTTAGAAACACATCAGAGAAACAATAGAATTATGCCTAGCACCTGTATAGGACTTACTATCATCCTAAGTCTTCTCTTTGGTCAACAAAGTTTATTGAGTTCCTACTGTGTGCCAGAATTGATAAAGAGACAAGAATATGCGTGCTAGTGGCTCACATCCCAGCTCTACACAGACTAACTTACTTAATTCTCACAAGTACTCCGACAGGTACTCTGGTAACAAGTACTGATAGTTGTTAGATGACAGTGTTATCATCTCCATGTGGCAGTTGAGAAACTGAGTCATAAAGGGAGTGAGGAACTTGCACAAGGCCTGGTGACCTGTTAAAAAGTCAGAGCTGGTTTTTGAACACTGTTACCTTGGTGCCAGGTCATGTGCTCCTCTTTGTTCTCTTTTAATATTGGGCATCATGCTCAATATCCCTTCCCCTTCGAGGTAAGGAAATAGACACATCAACAAGAATAGAATCAGAAGTCTTCAAATTTCTGGAATCAGGATCCCTTTATATTCTTAAAGATTACTGAGAACCCCCAAGTGCTTCTATTGTTGTGGGCAGACAATGGTTGACAAGATCCATTGCTGTGGGTGTAAGATAAGGCTGAACATCATGGTGGAAGGGTGGTGGCAGGGGTAACTGCTCAGCTCATGGCAGCCAGGAATGGAGTGAGAGAGAAAGAGAGAGGGACGGAGAGAGAAGCCAGGGACAAAGACAAGATACAGTCCAAGGCCATTCCTTCAATGACCTACTCCCTCTAACCACACCCCACCTGCCTATAGTTACCACCCAATAATCCATTCAAATTTTTAATCCATCAAAGGGTTTAACCCGTTGACAGCTCTTATAATCTAATCATTTCACCTGTGAACATTCCTGCATTGCCTAAAATGAGCTTTTCAGGACACATTAAAGATCTATACCATAACATTAACTTATTTAAAATAATAATATCTCTTGTGATTACATAAAACATGTTTTTATGAAAAGGAGCATTTTCAACCCCCCCCAAATTAGGACAATTACACTGTTTTAAATTTTTATAACTCTCCTTAATGTCTGTTGAAAAATGCCTAGATTCTCAGATCATCTTCTACATTTGGTCAGCTGTGGTCTCACACCTTGTGTAGCTTCTGGAAAACTCCATTGTATACTTGAAAGAGAATTAGAGTTAAAAAGGCAAAAAAGATCATTATTTTATTATGAAATTTTTTCATCAAGTGGAAACTTACATCAAGATTTCATCATCTGCAAAGGGGTTGGGAGTGTCTGGTTCACACTTTAAGAATCATGGTACACCATTGGCTATGTGGTATAGTTTCCAATATGTGCATGCATGCCTTATCGGTGACAAACCTTTTCTCAAATATTTATTTGGTGGTAGGGTTGCCATAAAACCCAGTTCAACCTGAATTCAGATAAACAAATTTTTTTTAGGACAAATACATCACAAATATTGCATGAATCATGCTTGTTGTTTTGTCAAAACTAAAATTTAACTGACTTTTCTGTATTTTTGTTTGCCAAATCTTGCAATCTTACTGGTTATCTGATCCCCAAATCTTGTTCTAAAGGTGGGAATCTTATTCATTAATTGGGAAGCACAGAAAGGTTGACTCTATTGTCCAAAATTTCAAAGAAGGGAAGGAGGAAAGCCAGGGCTCAGAGTTGGTCTTTGGACTGCTGCCTTTTGCAGCTACATATGGCAAATTCCTGAGCTGGATGTAGGAACTAATTCCCGTGGGCTCCAGGATGCCTCTTGCTGCAGAAATAGAAATGTTTCAGTAGAAAGTGAGTGTAAATTCTTAACTTTCATCTGCATTCTATACCAATATTATCAATAGGTTTGTATGTCTAGACAAGGTAAAATTATACATATACCACATTCATACAATGCTTATTGGTAAAATCATTTAACATTAAAAGAGATTTTTAAATGTCTAAATTATAATTTACCCCAAAGAAGTGTACGAATTAATGTGCAGTAAGATGCCAACCAAAGGCAATGAGGAAAAGGTCCTTTTGTTCTATTTAATTACTGTAATAACTGCACTGATCCTATAAACATCTCTCCTTTCTGTCTCAGTGACACCCTTGGGACTAATTGTTGGGAACATATTGTCTTCACTGAAAATTCTGAATCTCTGGAGCACTCATCTATGGAATTGGTACATGTAGGAGTTTATGAGGAAGCCCACCTGCTCCACTGTAGAATAGCTCCAAGGTCATACAAGTCAGTGGAGAGAGAATCTGGCTGGGTGACTGTTCTCATAGCTTCAACTTACTCCCTAGTTTTCTGTCCACCACATGCTGCTCTTCTGCCTCACTCCTCAGGAAAGTCTAACCACTGCACAGATAAGACCAAGACGGACAGCTAGTAAGACTTTCCATAGCTTGGAGATGGTCAAGGGTATGAGGGAAAGAGTAACATAGAGCTCCCTGATATGGCAGATTTCAGAGGCCACAGGCCTTGCCCACTCCATGGGGTCTTTCTACAAAGACTGGAAGTCCCCAAGACCACACTATTTCTGACTCCAAATTTAAATTTAATTTCTGACTGCAAATTTAAAGGTCATCAAGTTCACCCTTTAGATGAATAATTTGCTAGAAGAATTCACAGAACTCACTGAATGGTCTTATAGTTTATCACAGCAAAAGGATATGGATTAAAATCAGCCAAGGGAAGAGATACCTGTGGGAGAGTCCAGGAAAGGTCAAAGCATGATGCTTTCATTTATTCTTTCCCAGAGAAGTCATAGACTGTGCCACCTTTTCCTGGTAACAATTTGTGATCACGCACACAGAGTATTGCCAACCAGGGACTCTCACCCCAGCCCTGCTATCCAGAGATTTTTTGGGGCTTGGTCCCATGAATATGATTGACTGCCCTCATGGCTGATCTTTAGTTTGCACCCCACAAGAGGTCAAGCTGATGTCACTTGACCCAACTACATATCACTTTGTTAGGCAGTCTAGTGTAACCCCCATGTAAGCAGAGACACCTTTAATGGGCAGGATAATCCAAAGACATAGGGGTTGCCTCCCAGGAGGTGAGGGCAAAGGTCAGACTTCTCTTTTGATGAGGTTAATTCTTTATTATAAATCCTTCCAAATTACCTTCCTATATAACCCTGTAAGTCTCCCATCAACTGGGAGCTTAACTAGGCTCTTCACAACCTAGACCAAAACCAGTGTGCCTGAAAAAGGAAAACGTTCCCCTGCCTGTTGCACAGTGGTTGATATTAGACACACCCTTTCCCGTGAGGGGAGCCTCCCTCTTTCTCTGCAGAAGTGCATGCCTTGCATAGTGGCCATTGCCATCAGAACCTGAGTTTAACATCACTCTAAGAGATAGGTGCACAACGGTGGAGCATCATTTCCTTAACACTCTCAATACTTAGGTGTAATGCTCATCACAAGTCATTACTCTCTGCTTTTAACCTAAGTCCATAACATTCTTTAAAAGATTATAGTGGAGGGGATAATATAACTGAATACTGGTTACTGGGAAAACAATTTGAAAACTATCAGAGCCTTGAAAGAGCTGCCCTTGGAAGTGATTGCTCAAGTTTTAGTCTTGGCTGTGCCTCTACTATGCAACCTCGAATCAAGAATACTGGATCATCTCTGTGCCTCAGACTCTATGCTGAATCAATCAACTTTTCCTTAAGTCCTTATAAATAAACAGGCGAATGTCAGATATATGTGCATACCCTGCACCTTGTGTTTGGAATATTAGATGGGTTTTCTCTTCCTTTGAGTGTTTTGGTTTTTTTTCTCCTTCCTTCACCATAGGTGCTTTTGGACTTGACAGAAGCTATATGGGAAAATCCTTAAAAGGTACAGTATACATTGGGAAATTTTATATATATATATATATATATATATATATATATATATATATGAACTACAATTTAAAACACTTATCTCAAAGACTAAAATAGTTTTCTAAACAAGGAAAAGTAACAGTGTAAAGATAATCTAGGACAGTCACTGTGGTAAATTATTACACCAACTGTTTTAGTCAGTTTTGCATCACTATGACCAGAACACATGACAAGAACAACATAAAGAGGACAAGTTTATTTTGGCTTATGGTTTCAGAGGTCACAGTTCACAGATGGCCAACTTCATAGCTCTGGACCCAAGGTGAACATCATGGCAGAAGGGCATGGTGGCGGAAAGTAGCTCAGGACATGGCCACCAGGAAGCAGAGAGCAAGCTTAGCTCAGCAGGGACAAAGTGTGAACCCCAAAAGCACACCACCAGTGACCCATCTTCTCTAACCACACCCTATCTAGAGTTACCACCCACTTAATCCGAATCAGTGGATCAATTCACTGACTAGGTTACAGCTCTAATAATCTAATCATTTAGCCTCTGAATGTTCTGGTATTATCTCACATATGAGTGTTTGGGGGCCACCTCATATCTAAGCAATAATGTTCACATACAACATGTCTGAGTGACATCAAAAGGTGACAATAAGTGAATCTTAATAAGTCTTGGGGAACGAAGTTTTCAGTTTGCTGAGAAAATACTCATTTTTCCTTTGAAAGAAATATGGGTGATTGGGAGAGAGATGTAAAATAGGAAATATCCAGGAAAATAAGCGATGAAACATCTGAAAGGGAAATGAGGAAAACAACTCCATTCAAAAAAAATAAAATACTTGGGAATCAATCTAACCAAAGAGGTGAAAGATCTCTACAATGAAAACTACAGAATATTAAAGAAAGAAATTGAAGAAGACCTTAGAAGATGGAAAGATCTCCCGTGTTCTTGGATAGGCAGAATCAATATTATCAAAATGGCCATACTTCCAAAGGTGCTATACAGATTTAACACAGTTTCAATTAAAATCCCAATGACATTTCTCATAGAAATAGAGAAAGCAATCATGAAATTCATCTGGAAGAACAAAAGACCCAGAATAGCCAAAGCAATCCTGGACAGGAAGAGTAATGAAGGAGCAATAAAGAGTGATACCAGACTTTAAACTCTACTATAGAGCAATAGTAACAAAAATGGCATGGTATTGGCACCAAAATAGACAAGTAGACCAATGGTACAGGACAGAAGACACAGAAACATACCCACATAAGTACAGTTATCTTATACTAGACAAAGGTTCCAAATATA
The DNA here is from genome assembly GCF_902686455.1 of Sciurus vulgaris. Classification (NCBI taxonomy): domain Eukaryota; kingdom Metazoa; phylum Chordata; class Mammalia; order Rodentia; family Sciuridae; genus Sciurus; species Sciurus vulgaris. The sequence continues at coordinate 57,585,871 of NC_136466.1, forward strand.
TACATTAGAGAAAAGATAGCCTGTTGAACAAATGGTGCTGGCAAAACTGGAAATCCATATGCAGTAAATTGAAATTAAGCCCCTATCTCGCACCCTGTGCAAAACTCAACTCAGTATCTGTAGAGCTGTAGAAAAACAGTAGGATAGAATTAGAAAACCCCGGTCTAATCTCCAGCACTCTCGGTCCTGGGTACTGTACTTAATATCACATCAGTACCCTCATCTTTGAAATGGTACTATGCTAAGAACTCCTAGTCAGAATTGTTGATGGGCATCAGGTGAAGTAATATTTGACACAGTCTTAAGCAAAACTACGAACTCTGGACAGGTGTCAGTTATCATCTTCGTTCTTCCATAGCAACTACAGTACTGAATGCTGGGTCGCCATTACCTGGGATTTACCAGATGTGTGTGTCCCCCTTCTACCCTCCCCCCCAGGATTTATTGTATTTAAGGAATTGATGGATCTGCCTTATATCCCTGTTTGAAGATGATGTAGTCACAGCCTATGAGGTTTTGTGAGCCAGTGAAGAATAGTTTATTGGTTCAATTAGTTCCTTGAGGAGACGTGCAGTGCTTGAGATATGCCAAATAAGCAGCATGTGAGGGAAAAAAAAAAAAGAAGGAGAGATCAGCATGGTTATGTGTTGACTAAGATCTGCTCTTCGGGATGAGCTTAAGGGATATGGTGCCCAGTACTGAAGTCTTAACAGGGCCTCTTCACAGCACAAATCTGTTTCTCATCAGGATAACAGAACCTTCTCATACTTCTATGGTCATTGATAGCTGGTTTCTAGGTTGAAGTTTTTGAAAATTCCCTTTGAAAATCCAAAAGCTTTAATTAGTAAATTTTCTTGTAGTGAATCAGAATGGAATTGATAATACTTAATTATGATCATCAAAATGAAATCAGATCCATGGCACTTTTATTGGTACTCCCCTTAAAGATGAACCAATATTTATAGATGGATAATGTTATAACACTTATCTCCAAAACCAGTGGAGAATTTACAACATTATTTTCAGTAGATTCAATTTTAGAAACCTCACCTTAAAAAAAATAACTTGCCCAAGTAAATTTTCACCTAGAAATGATGTTGCCCATAAAACAGAATTTGCTTTTTTCTTTTCATCTCTCTTCACAGATCTAGGGAAAAATTCTGAATATAATTCAAGTAACTGCTCCCTAAGCAGTTCTGAAAACCCTTATGCCACTATTAAAGACCCACCTGTACTTCTCCCTAAAAACTCTGAGTGTGGCTATGTGGAGATGAAGTCACCGGCACGAAGAGATTCCCCATATGCAGAGATCAATAACTCAACTTCAGCCAATAAGAATGTCTATGAAGTTGGTGAGTTCTCCTAACCATTGAAAGAACTGAGTGCATAAGAATTTGGAAAATAGTTGTAAGTGGCCCATATTTTAGATGTCTGCAGTGATCATATTAATTGATGTCAAGTGAATCTTTCTGGGAAAATACCATTTAGCACATTTAAACTAAATTTTCTTATCTTTCAACTGGTCATCCATATTTTGTTTTGTAACCATGGTAAATATTTTACCACATATGTGGAATAGCATATGTATCATATTAACAAAATATGATAACTAAAAACACATGGTTTGAATGGATTAGATAGGTGGTTCCATTTCCTGGTTGTATTAATTATATTAATACAATGCTTTTAGCAGGATTGGAACACTTTATTTTAAACTTGTCTGATTGATCAGTAATATTCTCATATGTGACTCTGATACAAATTAATAGGAATTCAATTTAAAATTATAAGTTATTTGAATCTCCCTTTGTGAATTCCATTTGGGAAAAGATAAAACACTGGCTAAACACTAGGGCTATATATTTTAATTTCTCTTCTCTCTCTCTCTTTCCCTCTTTTTCTTGGTATTTATAACTTTTAAGTAATTCTATATTACTTATAAATGAATTGGCCAATTTAAGACTATTAATTGATTTTATGTCATACATACATCATCAAAAAAACAATTTGTTTTTAAATAATAGCACATTTTAAAACAGAAACTAATGAATTGAATGTATTTTTAAGTCAATAATAATTCCCCTTAAAATGATCCCAAAAGCCCACCATAGTGGGCTAGGAACTCATCTCAGAGGTTAAGTTTTGAAGTCTAAAGTTGTAAATATATTGACTGTTTCCTAAACTCTAAGGACCTTGAGCTTCTTACCTGTGGAATCAGGAGTTTGAACTAGATTATTCTCAAGGTCAGTTTTCAGACAATGGTTCATCCAAGATTTCTGTGTATTCTCTCACTGTCTTCACCCCAACCATGTGCTCATCCTTTTGTTCTGAACACCATTTGTATTTTTTATTTATTTATTTTTTAAAAAAATTTTTATTTGTTCTAATTAGTTGTACATGATAGAACACATTTATATATTTTGATAGATCATACATAAATGGAGTGTAATCTCTCATTTTTCTGATTATACATACTGTAGGATCCAACAACTGCATAGCTGCTACCCTATGTACTTATAAAAGATTCAGGTTTTTTAAACTAGTATTGCCTCATAATTTTACAAAAGTATCTCATGTGTTTGACATTTGCAAGAAGTGCCATATTTTTTAAATGTCACTTGCTAATAAATTGTGTTGTCACAGAACCCACAGTGAGTGTTGTCCAAGGAATATTCAGCAATAATGGGCCTCTCACCCAGGATCCATATGATCTCCCAAAGAACAGTCACATCCCTTGCCATTATGACCTGTTACCAGTCCGGGACAGTTCATCTTCTCCCAAGCAAGAGGACAGTGGCAGCAGCAGCAGCAGCAGCAGTGAATGACACCAAAGGACCACTGAGCAACTGCTGAAACCCTTTCCAGAACTGCAGTTCAATTCTCCATCCTCAAGTTTGCCACCTTAGGCACGTGTTAATCAACTTGGTAGGCAGTCATTGGACATGAACCAGAATTTTCTGCTCAAAGCTGAGGCTGATACTGATTGTAGGTGCTGTTTGTACAGGTGGCTTGGAAGGAGATAGTGACATGATTTCCCATTGCTGTTAGTTTTAGAACTGCACCCATGAGGCATGGACTATTGTAGGATGTTGGCTAAGAGCATGAACTTACAGAACTCCTGTGGACACATGGGTTGCAATGGACATTGGTATTATTGCTTGGAAATTTTAAATTTAAGTATTTTTTCTCATTTGCATTATAGAACTGTACCTAGGATTGTGCAGTTTATCATGAATTTACTTCAGAAAAGTGGGAATCACTAAATATACAGAGGACAAGGGGCATATTATTGAGTCTTATTGCTTAATTTTTTCTGCTGGACTCAGAATTGTAGGGATTGTATGAATGAACTAGGAAAGCTCTGTCATGTGGCAGGACTGTGTACACTTTGAACACTAGAAGTGGATAGCAGATTTAAATATGAAAGCTTTAGCTTCTTTGGAATGAGAATTCTTTTAGAAAAAGTAGAAATATTATAGAAGTCAACACACAGATGTGCCAGGCAGAAGTGGTCTTTCGGTTTGACCCTTGACCCACTTTAGACCCGTGACATTATTCTGATCACTCTCCCCAGCACACATAGTCACCACCTGGGATTCATAACATATCAGTAATTATTACATAAACGTAGGAATGAAGTAATTTTATCTTTGACAGACTGGATTGAATGAGTGTGTAATGATTGGTAAAGGTTGTAAATTTTAAGTGTAAGAAGATGCTTAAGTTTTGTAAACCATTAGTAATACATGCTGTAATATAGAATTAGCAGAAAGTTTTGATTAATTTTCCCCTAGAAGTGACCGAAATATTTTTGTGCATATTTGAAAAAAGGGCACTTTCCTTTTATTAATTTTTGATTTAGATAAACTATGCTTAAGCTGGTCTTTTGCATTGCTAATGTGACATGTACCCCATTTTCATTAATTTGTATTTTCATTAAGTTGTATATTCCATGTTTTGTAGTGTTTGGATTGTTAATGAAAAAACTATTATATGTTCATTGTATTTTGTATCATTGCCATTCATCTTTTGCTTGATAAAATGCATTGCTTTTTTCTTTTGAAGGAAGGAAATGAGAATATATAATTTCAATCTATTAAAGCTGGTCATTACTAAAAGTACAGTAAACTTAGGTGAATGGCTTATAATGGAAATAGAAAAGCTTTTTAATATTACATGTGGAATTCCTTTTGACCTGTTGGTTCCATGAGTCTTAGTTAAACCAGGGGGAAGGGGAGCAGACTGGTCTTACTAAAGACCTTCATTGTGGTCATCATATAATTAACTGTCCAAACTGGGACACTCCAGAGGAAATTAAGGCATTATTAATAATTATTCTGCATTAGGCTTAAATCTGAAATGTTCCAGGTAAATCAGAAACTCGGTAACATTTTCACTCCAAGGTAGTTGTCTTGTGAGAATGCTTATATGATGCAGGAAATCCAGTCTCTTTTTCATTGACCTACATGAGTAAGTAGGTGGGCTGAAAGGCTTAATGAGGAAGCAACTTCATAAGAGAAAATGGTGCAGCTTACAATCTTTTAAAGGCATGGCATTCTGTCTGAGTCAGTTGATAATTATATATTATGCACCTGTTCTGCCGGTAGTGTCCTTAGGCATTGTCCCTGACAGTTTTGGAGTTGGAATATCAGCCAGTGCACATCACACACCTGCACCTGTGACGGTAGTTTGGTCAGATGGATAACACAACAAACACACTTAGGACACTCATTCCTTTGGTGGCTGTTTCCTTTAAGGAGCCCCGAACTTAATTCATGGAAATTAGAAATTGCCTGGAACATGCCTTAGAAACAATTGATTTGTTCCAATAGTTTACCACTGGCAGATCTTTGACTCTGGGGATAGGCATCTAATAGAAATGTGTAGGTTAATAACCACACGGAATCCTTTATTGGTAAATAAAAAATAAAATATTTCCCCCTTCTTTTTTTTAAGGATTGTTGTCTTCAGAGCTGTAACTATCAGTTTCCTATTATTCCCTGGAGATAGGTAAAACAAAACACCTACTTCTTTTCTCATTCCACTACTAAGAAAGGAAAGCTTCATGTGCAAAGGTAATAGCAACTCAAGTAGAGACTGAACAGGTGTGGACTCTGCAGGGCTGGTGCCTGAAATGTACCTGCTGCAGTTCTCATTCATCAGAATTCACTCAACGTTTCAAACATCAGAACAAATTAGCACTTTGGATATTATAAAACTACATATTTTATTTGGAGAGATCTGGTTGAGAATTAAATTTCTAGATATTTTAATATACTTTCTCTCCTATATTCTGTGGCAGTTAAAGCACTGAGTAAATTTGGGGGGATACCTTGTAAAGGCCTACTGTATAAGAAGGTGAGCCAAACTGTTATTCTTTCCCTAGAAGTTGATGTCTCAGACAATTTATAAATTATTTATATGTACTATAAATACTCATATGCTTTCTTTTTTTTGGGGGGATGGGGAGTACCAGGAATTGAACTAAGGGGCACTTGACCACTGAACTACATCCTCAGTATTTTGTATTTTATTTAGAGACAGGGTCTCACTGAGTTGCTTAGCGCCTCACTTTTGCTGAAGCTAGCTTTGAACTCACAATCCTCCTGCCTCAGCCTCTATGCTTTCTTTAATAAGGAAAATATGTTATTTGTGGTTAATTTTATGATGATAAGGAAAATTTCATACTTATTTACATTGACATTAATCCCTCCCTCATGACATAGTAGTTATGTTAACAAGAGTTTAATATGTTTAGCATTTTCTTTATGGAATCTATATTCACAAATTTTAGGCAAACCAACCATATGCTTTTATAATAGTATAACCTGTCTTACCTAAATCCATGAGTGGTATGCATCCTGTGAGAAATGTAAACAACTTGATGAAAACGTGGTCATTTGACCTCAACAACCACAGTAGTAGTCAGTTATGGGGATTTTTTTTTTTTTTTTTTGTGGGGAGTATTGGGGATTGAGCTCAGGGGCACTCAGCCACTGAGCCCCATCCCCAGCCCTATTTTGTATTTTATTTAGAGACAGGGTCTCCCTGAGTTGCTTAACACCTCTCCATTGCTGAGGCTTGCTTTGAATTCATGATCCTCCTGACTCAGTCTCTCAAGTCACTGGGATTATAGGCGTGCTCCACCATCCTTGGCAGTTATTGGGATTTTTTAACCTTAAACACTGCAAAAGTTGAACAAGAGTATTATAACCCCATTTATAATTACTACGTATTACAAGTCCTCGTAGACTTACAAGACAAAATCATTTTAAAAGTTGTGTTTTAGGGTTGTATTATTTAAAATAGCAAATTTTCAATCTCTGGGTAATGTGTCCATGTCCATTATTCAAAGTAAATATTGAAGAGATATTTGGGTCGTAAAGGCTTTATGTCTTGGAAGTGTACATAGATGTGCAAGTGTGAATCATATGGTGTGATGGATGCCTGTTTATTAACTGAAGATGAACAGGAAGCTGCCCTTTTAGAGTCCCCTTGTTATTGGTATCTTAACACTGGGTCTGCTTATTCTAGTTCTGTATTTAGGTTAGGCTTCATTTTGATATGACCAAATTATAATATGTATTTTTAAAAGGAAAAAAACAAAAATACATTAGAATTTACTTGGTTACAGCAAACAAAAATGCTTTCAGTATTGAAATATCTCTATTTTCCAAAGATAAACTTTCATCAAAATTAGTCTATATCATCATATATATCACCAAATGAGTTTATAGATCAATGCAATAAACTTTCTATAAAAAAACTGTAAAGTAGTGTTTATTTCTCTATATAATTCTACTGTTGATTAATGAGAGGAGAAGATTTATGATCTTACTAGAAAATTAATATTTTTTTCATGTGGGCACTTTACATATTTATTTTAAAAAATAGTAATATTTTATTGCATTTAATTTCTAATGTATATGCTTTTCCTTTAGATTACTTGTTCTTTAAGGACAGAAATAATTTTTTATTAATCTGTGGATCCCTGGTTAGTGACTGAGTCAGGTCTTTTGTAATAAGCTTTAAGTTATCTTATGTGAATTTACTTTCTAAATCTCAATGCCTGTCAATGCTTTCATTAATAATTAAAACGCTTTTGATGGATTCACTTACAGCATTGTATTGTAGGGAACAAGTGTGGATAAAACATTGTTTCTTCTCTGAAGAGCTATTTATTTACTTGGAGACCAGAGTGCTAAGCACATTTGAAGATTCAGAGAGGTATATAGGAGCTATTTTTAAGCCATTCATTATTCACTCAGGAAAACAGAGCATCATGACTAGCCTCATGACTTTGATAAGTTACTTAACTTCTGAAGGCCTTAGTTGTATATAATATATTGCAAATAGTAGTACCTATTTCGTAGGGTTTTGTGAGGATTCAATGAATTTGTACATTCAAAACACTTGTTTCAGTAACTTGCACAAAGTGACACCTAGTAAATGTTAGCTAATACTACTTTTATGAAAAATTATCTAATAATATGAGCCATTTTGCCATAATTGGATGAATGATAAGGCTGGTAAGTCAGAAGTGAGCATTTAATGAATATTATAAAATATATAATGTGTTCATATGACCCTATCCTGATCTATTTTTGTACTATTATGAAATTCCACACATATTTTATTTCTATAGAAGCAATAATAGTATGATTTCATCTTGTAGTAACAGGTTATCTTTTTAATGCTGTTAAAACATGTGGATGTGGTTTCTGGGAAGATGGTGACTTGGATTCACATTCCTATCCTAGAGAATACAGCCATCAAGAAAAAGTTGAGGGCTGATCTTGGCAACCTGAAGACTTTCCATATTCAGCGAGACATCAAGTCCATGAAAGAGGATGCAAGTGGGAAGTAAGAGAGTGCCAATTGCTTGCGGTTGATGGAGGGTAGATTATGGAGGCAGTACATGAGGAGAGCCAGTTGACTTGGGTGGAGAAAGTAAGGGAGAAATGTCTCTGCCATTTGTGTTCTGCAGCAATGACAGAGGCTGAACTGTCCATTGGGTGATCTTAGACATCTTAGGAGGGGTGATTCCCACCTTGGACTGAGGTCAGCCTATCCTTACTTGGATTTGTAAATGAAGAAAACTTCTTCCACTTGCACAAAGGGACTAAATGGATCACTGGTTGCCTATGGAGGGAAAAATGCCTACCCTGAGTGTCGATACATAAGAGTCAGAAGGATCCACAGAAAGGCTGAAATCCATAAGGCTGTCCTTATGAATAGGCCAAGAAGGAACGCAAGACAATGTGAACATGGCAGCCTAGACACAAGAAGAAAAAACCAGACTGGAAAACTAGAATGGGCCTCTATTATGGAACTAATGTAGAAAATGGAAGAAAATCTAGATTAAATGTTAAAACTCTAATGAAGGGATTTAATCATAGGACCAGAGTTTCTTGAAATTAAAGTGTAATGATTTCCCAGTTTAAAAAGTCATTAACAAAAATGCGTTAATTACTGAGACTGAATTTGTGTTTTAGAAGATGAAATGTAATCAGGAGTTCACTTTCAAAAATGGAAATCATAGGTGGGAAGAAAGACTGGTTCAAGAGTACCCATATACAAATAGTTGCTGGTGAAGAAAAAGGGAACCATAAAGTAGTAATGAAATAAAAATAGAAGAAAACTGTCCTTATGTGCACCTCAGACTTCCAGATATGAAAGGATCTACTAGGTTAATGAAACAGAATTAATGAAAGATATGAAAGAAGGATACATCCTGGTGAAATATCTACATGCTAAGGATAGAGACGCTTGAAATAATTCAAGCAGAATCAGCATACTTCTTAAAAAGGAAAGAAAGATCAAATAGAGAAAGTATAGGGTTGGAGCAGGAATGGGGAGGAGACCTGACAAAGTGGCCATTCTGTCCGGTAGGGCAGTGACTGCCTGAAAAATTGAGTTGTTGCTGTTCCCCTTTCATCAGCTGTCCCTCTTCCCAGAACACCTGGCCTCCTGTCAGTAGGGGTTTAACAGCCACCATTCAGTTTTGCTTCAAATCTTTGACCAGGCAGAGGCCATGACCATAGGAAGAGGAAAAGGAGCCAGTGAGGTGGACTGGCATAGGATAAAAAGCTAAATAGGCAGAACTTGTTTATCATGCTTAGCTGAATTGCTATCAGGGAAACAGCAAAAAGAAAATAAATTCAAGCACAAAATTGGTGGAAGTCTTGCACAGCTCTTGGCTTATGATATGTCACATTTCCTCCTGTATTGATAACCTGGACTTCTGACTGGCCATTATGCAACAGAAAAATCAAATAGTCAACAAAGTAGCCACTCTGTCAGGAATATTTGATGATTAGGATATGATACTCAGGTTTATAGGACTAGTGATCTTTACTTAAAAGCAGAACTTTATCCATTAACATCTTGTAACCTCCATAGAACACTCTATAACCAGAGAACATACCACTCACCTATCATTGAGCTTCTCTATTTCTTAACCTTCTAGCTAGCTGCACTGATCAGTTTTGCTTTAGCTGCATCTTGGACATTAAGACAATTAGGAGAAGTGACAGGAACATGTCCTCTCTCAAGGTCCAACCATAATCAGGGTCTTGAGATATTGCTTCCCAACTGTTTGGAAGAGAACTATAGGGCCATGTTGAAATTAAGGTGAAGAATTGGGAGACTTTAGACTACAGTCAAATTCCTTGGACACACACAATAGTCATTACACATCATGTGCAGGTTTGGAAGCTCAGCACTCGCTTCCATGATTAAGTGCTGCCAATCATGGTACAGCACAGAGGCCTCTGAAGAAAGCAGAGCGAGAACTTGTTATCACATCCCTATGTTGGGAGTCATGTTGTAAGACTGATTTGATTGTTAATGGGAAAGAGATCATCTTTCTTAGTACCTTTTCTGTGTGGATGGCTGATAAACCTGGCATGAAGTCTGTTTTGTAGCTCAGTGGTAGAGCTCTTGTCTAGTATGTGAGAGGCCTTGCAAAAGCAGAACAAAACCAACCCAAAAAGAAACCTGGCTTGACAATAGTAAGACTAAATACAATAATGAAATCAGCATATGGACATACAAACAGAAGAAAGGCGAAAGTATTAAGTATTTGCCTTAGAGTTAAAACTTCAGTTTCCTGTGTTAACAAAAAAAAAAAAAAAAAAAAAAAAAAATAAGGGGTTTGGTTCTTTCAGGACCCTAATGTTTTATATATTAACAAATACCCAAAATTGATTAGAATTTAATGATTCAACATTGTACACATCTAAAGGTACAAGAACTTTTTATTTTTCACATTTATAATTTGAAGGAGAAATATAAAATAACTATTGTTTTTAAAATAAAAAGTAAAAAAAAGAAAAAGAAAAAACTATCCCTATGCCTTTCTTACACAATCATGGGACTTCTAGTTATTATCATTTAAAATATTTTATTTTATTGTCTCCCAAAATATTGGGAGAATTTTTTAAAGGAACACCTTTGAAGCTAAGAAACTAGTAGAGATCAGTACACTTCAATGTGTATATCTGCAACCTATGAACTCTGGAGCAGGTAGTGAACAGAGAATAGGGTCACTATAAAGTAAAGGTGAGGGTAGTTGCTGCTCAGTTGGTAGTTGAACTATAGTCTTTAAAATGAAAAAGGAAAGTGTCAATCTTGGATTGTGCTTTATTGTCACTTCTTGAGAAGTCTTCCCTGACCACTTGTATGGTATAAACACCCTCCTTTATTACCTACTTGATCGTCTTCACAAGCCTTAGTATCTTTAGTCATATTTTTTCATTATTTTATGCTTCTATTGTTTGTCTTGACAACTAGACTAAAAACCCCACGAGGGAAAGATCTTTTTTGTGTGGCTCACTGCTGTTCCACCAGAGAACTCACTGGTGTCTGGCACATCAGTTACTCATTAAATGCTGATTGAATGAATGAAAAGTGGCTTCCGTTGGCTTCAGCAATGCCAAGTTGGCTTTGTTCTTCCTCAGCATTCTCAAGTGACTTGAAAACGGTGTTCCTTCCTGCTTGTCCTACAGCTGTGGTAATTCATGATGACAGCAGCAAGTGCAGGAAACTGGTGATCTAAGAGGATGTAGGATAACAAGAGTCAGGCTGTCTAAGCAAAATGTTTTCTTCTTTTACTTCAAAGCTTAAGTCAGGTCTTTGATACTTATCTACAAAGTAAACATTTATTTACTAAGAAAAGATGATAGGAACTAGATCCCTCTTTCTTCTTCTTTTTCTCCCTTATATAACAGTATGCTTTTCTTTTATTTATTCATGAGATTCTCAGACCAATTATTTGGCCCTGGAGAAGTCCTCCTGTTTAGTGGCTTTCCTGAAAAACACTGACTTGGAGGGTGACTTTATTCAAGGTCCCTAGGCTGCATTTAATTTATAAAAACTCTTAGCATAAGAATTTATGAATTTCCATTCAGAAAAAAATGCACTTATGCACAAAACTATTTAATCATGTCATTGTTTGTAACTATACACAGTGTTCCTTAACTTTGTAATGGTACCCACTTGAGACATTTCCAGGATAGATGCCCAATTATTAGAGGTCATTAAAAAGAGATGACTGTGTATCAAGAGTTAGACCCACTGATTGTTTCTTTCCTAATATACTACTCTTAAAAGATTCACTTTAATCCTTCTACTCACTAATTAGCTGGGTATTAATAAATAGCAAAGGCTGGCCGTTATGCTTGATTATAACTTTATTTAAAGTAAAATAAAAATGTCCTGAGTACTTTATTTGAATTGCAGGTAGATTTTATTTCAGATAGAAAGCAGACTAGAGCTAAGTCATGCACCAAAGATGATTTTAAAACACTAGAATGAAAGGCAAGACTTTTCTTACTAGCCTGAGATGTTGAAGGAGAACTTTGTCAGGTTAAAATGAAATGTTCATCCTCAGAAACAATATATTATTTAAAAAGTGAAGAAGAGGAGGAAAAGAAGCAAGAAAAAAGATGCAGAGGCTCAATTTATTGCTCCTTTCCTCTTAGAGAAAAATACAAGACAATTGTCAATGGATATCCTTAAACCTATAATGAAGAACTATATAGCTGTATTAATTACTAGAAAATGCCTTTTGGTTATTGAAAGAGTGTGCCATCCTTAGTGGGGTAACTGATTATTCTCTGAGCTCAGCATCTGGTACATATAAATAAGTTCCCATTAAATGTTTCTGATTGAATGAACAAATATAAGAATATTATGGTTGGGCATTGTGGCACACACCTATAATACCAGCTACTTGGGAGGCAGAGGGAGGAGGAAACTTCAACATGTCAGCCTAGGACCAGACTTCCTCAACAGGACTCCCATAGCACAAGAAATAAAAGCAAGAATCAATAACTGGTGTAGATTCAAACTAAAAAGCTTTCTCTCAGCAAAGGAAACTATCAGCAATGCGAAGAAAGAGCCTACAGAATGGGAGAATATCTTTGCCAATCATACTTCAGATAGAGCACTAATCTCCAGAATCTATAAAGAACTCAAAAAACTTTACTCCAAGAATTCAAATAATCCAGTCGACAAATGGGCTAAGGAAATGAATAGACACTTTACAGAAGAAGATCTACAAGCAATCAACAAACATATGGAAAAATGTTCAACATCTCTAGTAATAAGAGAAATGCAAATCAAAACCACCCTAAGATTCCATCTCACCCCAATTAGAATGGCGATTATCAAGAATACGAGCAACAACAGGTGTTGGCGAGGATGTGGGGAGAAAGGTACACTCATACATTGCTGGTGGGGCTGCAAATTAGTAAAGCCACTCTGGAAAGCAGTGTGGAGATTCCTTAGAAAACTTGGAATGGACCCTCCATTTGACCCAGCTATCCCACTCCTTGGCCTATACCCAAAGGACTTAAAATCAGCATACTACAGAGACACAGCCACATCAAGGTTCATAGCTGCTCAATTCACAATAGCCAGACTGTGGAACCAACCTAGATGCCCTTCAATTGATGAGTGGATAAAGAAACTGTGGTATATATATATACAATGGAATATTACTCAGCCATAAAGAATGATAAAATTATGGCATTTGCAGGCAAATGGATGAAATTGGAGAATATCATGCTAAGTGAGATAAGCCAATCTCAAAAAGCCAAAGGACGAATGATATCGCTAATAAGTGGAGGATGACACATAATGGGGGGGAGGGAAGGGTTAGTGTTAGGGTTAGAGTTAGGGTTAGGGAGGGGGGCAAGTATGGAGGAAGGAAGTGCTGTATAGAGGGTAAAGAGGGGTGGGAGGGGTGGGGGGAAGGGAAAAAATAACAGAATGAATCAAACAACATTACTCTATGTAAATTTATGATTACACAAATGGTATGCCTTTACGCCATGTACAAACAGAGAAACAACATGTATTCCATTTGTTTACAATAAAAAAAAAAAAATAAGACCAAATCTAGAAAGCATAAAAAAAAAAAAAAAAAAAAAAAAAAAACTTCTTTGTACTCCATCTATTTATCCCTCCTCTTCCCCCAAACACCCGATCCTTTTTCTGGCTCCATGCCTCTTCCAGAATGTTGTGTGGATGGAATCATACAGTCTGTATCCTTTTCACTTTATGTCAACTCCATATTTTCATGGCTTGAGAGCTCATTTCCTTTTAGTGCTGAATAATATTCCATTGCCTGCATGTACCACAGGTCACTTACTCATCCAACTGCCAAAGGACATTTCAATTGCTTCCATGTTTCAGCAATTATAAACCTGCTGCAAACATCTGTGTACATGTTTTTGTGTGAACATAAGTTTCCCACTCATTTGGGAGAATACCAAGAAGTATGTTGGTTCCTTACATGCCAGACCAGAAACTGGACATCTGAAATATGGCTTTGTAGTCAAATAAATAATGACATTCTAAGATGGTGTTATAAAATTGCTTTGCAGAATAAATGGCACATTTGTTCTTCTTGAATATGCAAAGGCCCTTGTTCTTTAGTTCAATACTAGAAATAATAGGACCTATTTTGTATTACTGGAAATTTTCAATGATTAACATTTCAGTTGTCTTTTTCTTTAAATAAGAATAAATTTGTATTTTGGAAAGTTTCATTTTTATCATTTCATGTAGTGGTTTTCATATATATGGAGCTGTTTGGAATACTGTATGTAAATTACCTTACTTTATATTGTATGTTACTATATATATTACTTTATATATGTATAATATTATACATATATTATATATATATAATATCTTACTTTATATTACCTTATATATACACCTTACCTAATATATATATCATATGTATATATATATATTACCTTACCTTACCTTTTTGGAGCCACTACTGGAAATTGAATTCTCTTCCCCTTTTGCAACAATCATTCTTCCTGGGGTATGATGATGAAGCCAGGAGAAAAAAATGTTAATGTTCTTCATCTATCCTAGATATTCACTAGTCTCACATTTCATTAAAAGTTCTAAAATATTAAAATGCAACTTATGCAGCCTACGAGTAAGACTTGTGATATTTATTCAAATAGTCATTAAAACAAATGTACAGATAGATTCTTCACTGCCTAAGTCAGACTGTTGCTTACTTGCTTTAAAGAGTCTAAAAATCAAACTGGCCAACTCTCCATTTTTTTTCCCCTTCTGGAATAATGGCTGAAACCTTTCATGTCAAGATATTTCTGGGCAATAAATCACTTTCTATTTTCAGCAATAAGTGATTTCATTTATCTCTGATCAAAGCATTCAAATAGTTGCTTAAACTGGTAAGACAAACCCAAGAGAAAAAAAGGGTTGGATACTCCTGTTAACCTTTTATTTCTTTGCAATTATTTTCAAATACTTTGTTCAATGGCCTCATTACTTTTTAATACTTGCTATCACCTCTGCTTCTACTATCAAAGAATGTTTTACACAAATTTAGCATCATATATGACCTATCCTGAGTTGTTCTTTTAAATGTATTTCCATGGCCTAAATTAAAATGGAGTACAGCCATTTATCACTTTTGAAAGCTGAAGATTTTTTCACAATCCTTAAGCACATCAATGAAAAGGGGATAGGTTTCTTCACAGTTATTCCACAGTTGAAAACTTACACCGGAGCACAATGCATTATGTCCACATAGACGCATTGCCCTGTGGTTTGGCTGTTTGTTTGTTTGTTTGTTTGTTGCATCATAAAGCTCATATGAGATGCAGAAATTTCAAGCTTCTGATAAGTTGGTAATTTCTGCTGGTTGAAGATACACTCAGAAACCATTGGGTTTTTGCAAAAGGTGAACTTCTATCTCTGAACAAACCCAGGAAGAGAAAGACATCCTTCAAGGTTGGAATGAAGAACCAAAGCTCTTGCCAGAGATTTATGTTCAATCAGAAGATAAACTAATCAGAGATTAATAACCCAATTTAGAGTTATCCCATGAACATCAGTTGAATGCTTTCTGATCCAGCAGAGGTTCATTTGTGGACATCCAAGTGAGAGAAGATTCAAAGAGCTAAACGACAGTTTGATTTGAGCCTTAGCCCCTAATATCAAGAGCACAGTTTAATTTTGGCCTTGCTACAAGTATGAACATCTCAACTGAAATGTGTTATAAATACTTTAATCTGAAGAATTTCTTAGACTTTTGGCCTTGTGATATTTACAATTTTTTAATAAAGGGTAATCGATTTGAAAGATTCCAACACTTTTTAGAAACCAGGTTGGAGCTGTTGCTGCCCACAGCAACAATCCTGTGGGAATGAATTGGAGGTGGACTGGGAGTGAACTACTTCTATTATCTTTCTTTAGTGGGCTGCTTTCTTGCTTGCTTGCTTGCTTGTTCGCTAGTTTATAGAGGAAAAGAGGCTTTGCTTAGAGGAAGAGGGGCTTTGCTTAATTTTAGAGGTGCTGTGCTTTCAGAGAGGCTATGCTTTCAGAAGTCTACTGCTTCTTAGAGATGGGTCGCTTCTTGGAGGTGCAGGGTGCGGCATACGCATGCGGCCTGCAACCTGCGACCTGCGACCCGCGACCCAAAGGTGTGTTCTTAGTCCTCCATCCTGCGATCTCCTCCCAGGTGAAGAGACTGTCTTATATACACTAAGGCAGCCAATCAGCTTAGGATTCAGTAGCACAGTTGGAGCATGTGCCACAGTACCAATTAAGAAAGAATGAGGAACATCTGTTGACCACTAGCGCAGAAGAGACATTAACCAATCAGGCAAAAGGTCATGAGAGATCATGCCGTGTTAACACTAATTATGCACCACCTCTTGGCCCAATGCCAGCCACCATCTTAGAGCTTCTTAAACATGTCTCTACATCTCCCCCTTTTTATTTTAAAAGAAAACTTTAATGGATGTGTGATAGCTATCACTACTTCTGGATCAACTGTGCCTGTCTTAGGCATCCACATGTCCTACTGACATTCTTACCCGTCATCAGATAACCAAGAAGCTTGATATTATTGTCTTGGCTCCTGTCTTAGGTTGATATGTCAGCCACACGAGACTTTCCTGTCTTCGACTACCAGCCGTCCATTTGAGACAACGAAGCAGTTCTGGCTTCTAAGGTGGCAAGTGCATATTTTACAATACTCTTATCCCTTTGTTGGCATAGGCGCATCTTACACATGTAGTGAAATGCTAACACAAACAGACAGAAACCGGGGTCATGTATAACGTCCATTTGTCATAAGTGACTAGGCAAAAAGCCTTTTAGGGTTGATACCAACATAAGGGACTGAAAAATGAGTTACACAGGATTAAAACAAGCAGCTTGCTTTACTGAGGAAAAGATGAAAACCGTCTGAGTGGCCAAATCAGCCCCATGATTACCCTCATGTAAAAGACCAGGTAAGTTGGTGTGAGCTCTAATATGTCCAACAAACAAGGGCTCCCCACACTCCCACAAAAGCTCCTGCACCTGCAAAAACAATTTGAATGCTGGAGTATGAGGGGCCACAGGTCCAGCCAAATCTAATCTGGGAATCGCCCAAGTGATGCAATCACTATCAGCAAAAAGATTCATCTGTTGCTCCTTAAACTCTACAAGGGCTGTGACAGCTGCTTCCATTTCCACCAATTGAGCCGATTTTTGAGATGTATCTTGGTGAGTAACTACTGTAGCAGTACCATTAGAAGAAACATTCAGGGACTTAGGAATAGGTTGTTTTTTATGGGTAGAAAGGATTATGATGAGGAACCATCTGAATATGTGATTTGACATTGTTCCCCTCTAAAGTTCCGTACATTTGTGGGCCCTGTGCTCCATTTTTTAAATGATTTTGTAACATCTTGCCCTCAACATCAGTAACTAATCTGCACTCGTTAGCCCAATGTTTTCCTTTTCTGCACTTTGGGCAAAGACCTGGGGCAGGAGGTGTAACAGATTTTACTGTAGTCATCTCTTGTCTTTTGTCAGGGCATTGTCTCTTTGCCGCTATATATATCTGTGCATACACTCCAGGATCATATTGATTTTGAATATCTGTTGAAGCGTATTGGCCTTCTCCTATTAGCATATCAACATTTCTACCAGGTAACCTTGCTACTGCATTTCTGCAAGCAGTTTCAACAGCTATTTCCTGCCACTGAGCTCTCCAATTCAGATATTTTCCTCCAAATAACACTGTCTGCATGGCTGTTTCCAATCAGTCATAACTGCCTCTTTAAAGTTTTTCTAATGGTTGATGGTATCTCTATTTTGGTCCTCAAATATGGACAGCTTCCACGAATTTTGAAGTTCTTTGTATTAGTTTCAGTTCTCTCCTACCTTTTTCCCTTGTTCTTAAGTTTTCACTACCACTCAGTTATTCCTTTTTGTGGTTATGTGACCCCTTCACTGGCCAGAGACTCCCGCGAGGTTCCTACTTTCCCTCGCCCTCTTCCTGTGAGGTTCCTAAGTTTCCCCACCATGCTGATTTCCCTTCCCCATACGGGCCCCCTTATACACTTGGCCAGAGATTCCCAGGAGGTTATCCTATAGTTTTCCTGTAGCTTTACCTTTTCCCTTTGTTTTTCCTAAATTATTTATGTAATTGCTTTCTAAGTCACTACCACTCAATTCTTCCTCACTTTGTTCTCTTTGTTGAACAGTTTCCTTCACTGTCATGTCATTACCTTTTAATACATCTTTTTTGACCTTAGTCATTTGGGTCTTTGAAATTTCCAACCCCATTTTTTCTTACTATCCCTCGCCCTTAAACCACTCTGGCCAGAGACTCCCGCGAGGTTTCTACTTTCCCTAGCCCTATTCCTGCGAGGTTCCTCAGTTTCCCCACCATGCTGATTTCCCTTCCCCGTACGGGCCACCATTTGTTGCCACCCACAGCAACAATCCCATGGGAATTTATCAGAGGTGGACTGGGAATGAACTACTTCTATTTCTGAGCTGCTTCCTTGCTTGCTTTTAGAGAAAGAGAGGCTTTGCTTAGAGGAAGAGAGGCTTTGAGAGGAAGAGAGGCTTTGCTTAGAGGAAGAGAGGCTTTGAGAGGAAGAGAGGCTTTGCTTAGAGGAAGAGTGACTTTGCTTAATTTTAGAGGTGCTATGCTTTCAGAGGTCTACTGCTTCTTAGAGGTGGGTCGCTTCTCGGAGGTGCAGGGTGCGGCCTGCGGCCTGCAGCCTGCATCCTGCAACCTGCAACCTGCGACCTAGAGGTGTGTTCTTAGTCCCACGTTCTGCGATCTCCTCCCAGGTGAAGAGAATGTCTAATATACACTAAGGCAGCCAATCAGCTTAGGATTAAGTAGCATGGTTGGAGCATGTGCCACGGTACCAATTAAGAAAGAATGAGGAACATCTGTTGACCACTAGCACAGAAGAGACATTAACCAATCAGGCAAAAGGTCATGAAAGATCATGCCGTGTTAACACTAATTATGTGCCACCTCTTGACTCAACGCCAGCTGCCATTTTAGAGCTGCTTAAACATGTCTCTACATATAGCAACAATTTTACTGTATGTCAATGGGAATATAAAAATTAACTTTCCTCTCTAAACCTACAAAACTATTCTTATCATCAGGGAAATAACCCAGTTGGCCTGAATGGAGGTTCTCTAAAAAGGTGTCAGAGACATTCATTTTATGGGCTTGACAAATAATTTAATTCAACTCTCTAGAAGACAATTATAGGGTCAAATGAAAATGGAATCTTACGCCATTGAGCTAGAGTTAATAGTTCTCAAGAGCTTACATGAAATGGGTTCTGTACTCCCATAACATTAAAACTAAGGATGCTTCATAGGAGTTATGGTTTAGAGCACACAATCCCAAGTCAATTGCTGTAAGACTGCTAAACATTTGTTGGGGGTGATAAACTGGTAAAAACAAAATCAGAGAAAATAATTTGCCTATGCTTAGGATATGTTATTAGCCCAACTCATTCATCTTATCTATTACTTAAAAAATATTTTAGTTACTTTATTCTTATTTACTAATTTATTGTGAATTCCTTTTATTCAGAAAAAGAAAATTAAATCACCTTTCAGAGATAGGTACTATTAACATTTTGTTCTTAAATGCACAACACAAAAAATCATACTGTACATGTTTTAAATCTTTTTTCATTGAACATTTTTATCACTAAGTGTTACTAATATTCTTCTGTAGTATATTTTAATAGTTTTTGTAAGTTCATTCTATTTATTCAATATTATAATTTAATTATTTATCTTTGTACATTTATGCTATTTCTAGTTTTTTAGTATTAATAAGACAGTATTATACCACACATCTCTTTGGTCTTAATTATTGCCTTAGGAAAAATGTTTAAAAGTGGAATTTCTGGATCAAGGGACACATAAAAGCCAAAAGCAAATCATGCTAAATGAATCTCTGGAAGAAGTAGCAGTAATCCAATCATGTTTTAGCAAAACAACAACAACAATGACAAAGCAAGTTGTAGAAAATTCCCATCCCAATCAATGAAAAAATGCCTTGTTTTCTTATTTGGAAAGTTCAAATATTGATACAAGATTAAGCAGAACAGTTTAAATGTCTTATAGCAGACATCAACATGTAGGCAATGTGGTTAATGAAAGGTACCAGTTTCTCTCTCTCTCTCTCACTCTCTCTCTATCTCTCTCTCCCCCCCCCCTTTCCTCCCTCTGATTTTTCCCTCAATGAAAGTATAAATGAATGAGAGAGATTACCTGACTAGCAAGACAAATACCTAAATCTAAATCACCTACCAAGTCTCTTGCTAGTGTCTAGGAACATAAGAAATTAATGATATCTGTGTGGGAGTGTGTGTGTTAATTAACAGTAAGTAGAATAATAATAAGGAAAAAAGCATGTATAAGAGGTCTAGAGTAGAAAAATAAGAGTGGTGCCTTTCAGATTCAAAAGACCATTTTGCTGATCCACTCTTGTCAAGACCACGTGTGACTAAAGGGCTAGATATATTAAGAAAAAAAAAAAAACAGAAGGAAATATGTCTGTGTGTAGGTAGGGGTGGAGATGAAAGGTGTGTGGGAATTGGGTGCTTAAATTGCAAAACAAATATAAAAATAAACAAAACTATTTTAAATAAGCTCTTCCCTGTGTTACTACAATTTTCTAAGTCTTTTGAAATGGTTGTTAATGTATCATAAACCATGATCTTAATTTCATAACTAAGGTTGTAGGAAAGATAATTATTTATTTTTTTTCCACACAAGGAACCCTTTATTTTGTGCAGACGAATTCACGTCTGCACGGGGGAAGGGGAAAAAGAAAAGGAGAAAGATGGCTCACAGTTTCTCTCAGACATAGGAATTTCGTGGGCTGAGAGGAACCAATCGCGGAGAATTCTTACAGACTGACTGATGGACCAATGACATATTAGGACGTAATGCTGGAGGCAGGAAGATTACAACAACGTAAGCCGGAAATTCCTGTAACGTGAGAGGTGGGGAGAACGCAGATTGACAGGTGGTGGGGAGGCTGGGAATTCCTATAACCGGAGAGGCAGGCAAACGCAGATTGACAGGTCGTTGGGAGGTGGAAAATTCTTGTCACGGGAGAGAAAGGTGGCTTTGTATCTTACATTCCCCCATTTCATTTTATATAAAAAATAAAAAAAATAAAATCTTGCTCTCCAGTTCTTTTTGAAGCCTTCTCTCCTTCCTGCCTAGGTGACTGGGGTTGGTTTTGCAGGTGAGATGTAAAAAGTTCATTCTCCTCCCAGGTTTCCAAAGGCAGATGATTTTCTTGGACTTCATTTTCTCAATTTAATTGATCTTCTATTTCTGCATTAACTGCCTGTCCCCAATTCTGACTTCATTTACCCCTCTAATACTAGGAACTCCTTCACTGCTGTAGGGAAAAGGGCCGATGACCGATCTGACTTCTTCGAGCTGGTAGTGGACAGCGTGGGGCAAGCAGTTTGGAGGTTCCTTTTTAGAAATTGGGTCAATTGAGGGGTTCATGGTAGAAGTCCAGTTGCAGGGAGAGCAGGCTGTAAAGGCATCTGGGGATGGGTGCTTCTATGGGAGAAGAACAAAAAGGCATGAGTACTGAAATGAGATTGATACAATATAAATGTTGCAGGATCTGGAACATGCTAATGCATATTACAAAGATGACAGAAATCAATAATTCCTCACCAGGGGGTGGAAGAACTGAGAAGTTGTTCCCATAACAAGGCCTAGCAAAGGCTGGAGAGGACAGGCCTTTATTTGGGATCTTTAACATTGTCTAGGTTGTCAGGAATGTGAACACAACATTTAGTAGAGATCTCTCTCTATACTTCTGTTACTAGCAAACATAGATTAAGCCTACCTGTGTCTGTAGGCCTTAAACTGACTAAAAACTTCTGACTCTGGCAGTTTCTCTTGATAGTTACTATTATTTTTAAATGCCCAAGAATGGCTATACTTTGGTTTTAACTGATTTGCTAGGTGTTTAAGATCAAGCTGGTCAAAGTGACCTGTTCCTGTCTGTTAAAGAGTCAGCTGAGTTTCCACAGGGGTCACTCATAGAGAACTTAAGAGCAGCTTCTTAGCTCCATTAGTGCCATTTGGTTAGGCAGGGTCTTCTCCATGATGTGGCTTTCTTTGAAAGTATCAGGGATGTCTCCCTTTTTCCATGACCCTCCTCTGCAGCAGGTGCACTGAGTGGCTTTTCCTCTAGCGGCCTTATCAATCTCCTTGGTCAGGAGGTTGTGTGACTCAAAGTTGCAAAGCTCCTTGGAGAAGTCCTCTTGTTCCCTGGGTTCAGGCTGACTTTGAGGGCAAGACCCAAATATGGATTTTCTTGACCTCTCTATTTAAAATCTGTATTTCTAAGTTTGATCTTAACCATCAAGCAAGTCAGTCTCACCAGTCATAAAGTAAGAGTACTGGGCTTTGGCTTTAATGTCTATAACTTTACAGTTATTTACCCCCTTTTATCTAATTGGGGTTTACATTATGTGTCCTATAGGTGATGGCTTACTATTCCAAGTTAATTTTTGATGTTTCCTCTTGAAGCAGTATTTCTGCAAAATATTGATCAGGCAACAATTAGAGTTTATAAGGAAAATACAAAATGGAGTCATCAACAGTAAAACATTCAGTTTGTGCAATAGTTATTTTGAATTTTTGGCTGAGTTCCCATTTGAGATCACAGTAATCTTTACAACAAACATCAAACTTTTGAACACAACTTTAAATGAGTTAAAGTCAGGCTTACTTTGGAGCCATTGTAATGTGTAGCAGGGTGGTGAGGCAGAGCCTTATCTCAGGTAACGTGGGGCTTTTCAGTGAGGGGCAAAGGAGTATATAAACACAGATTTTGAAGATTAAGCTGAAATCAGATGGAGCTCTGTTCTCTGATGGAAATGTGGATCTAAAGAGTTATGTTAGCAATCTTTACAATCTTTATATGTGTGCAATGTTAGGTTATATATACCCTATTGATGACAGGTAATAGAACATTAAATGATAGGTTTACCATTACAGACAAGTTTAATTTGGAGAACAGCAGCTTGATAAATTTTCTGCTTTAAAGGCTTGTATACCTGGAAAATAAGAACACATTTAACATACAAAGAATAATGTTTTTAAGTATGTTACTCCATGGAATAGCTTTATAAATTAATCAGATGTCTCTAACAAACACATTTGAGTAATCCCATACATGTTGCTTATTGTAGAAAAAACCAAGACATCAGACAAGTGTGCCAATAGAATTTGCCGTCTCTTTCCTGTTGAAGAAAAGTCCTAGAAAAATTGATGTTAGACATTTTATAAACATTAATATTTTATTAGTTTGACCACTTAGAGACTTGTGAGTTAATTTTAAGGACATTTTACTTTTATTAGTTTACCCAATTTAAATTGAACCTTGTTAAATCATGTGACTTAAAAATATTTGGATCCATTTTAAAAATTTTAATTTTTATGCACGCTTATATTTAACACAGAAGCAAAGGCCTTGTAATATTTATTTCCATTGCAATGTAATGGATGTTCAAAAATAACTCTAGAGTTGGATAAAAGAACTGATCAAAAATTATTAACCTAGGTTTGTAGGATTAAGATTGTGAGCTCAAAAATACAGCATTTAAGAAAAATAAAGTCCTGGAAGAAAAATGATAATGGTTATTAATTAAAGCATGAGAAAATGAGAAGGAGAGAAAAGTTGAAAAGGAGAAAAGTATTCTGAGTTGTAGCTGAGGAGAAATTTAAAATGGACACTTTTACACTTTTTTTTCCTTAGGTTTGAAACTGGTTTCCTACTGCGCCTTTCTTCGTTTACATTTCAATGTAACCCTTGACTGAGATCTGAATCTGAAAGGGGCTAATATGTTCTAGCAGAAACTTGATGCTTAGGTCCTTTTAATTTCTTGATCCTGCAGGAAGAACTAAGAGAGAAAGAAAAGATTTGAAAATAAGGAATCAGCGAAGAGAAGTGTTCAGGTTTTACTCCCTCTGTGCCAGCCACCTCCCGTGAAGGAGCTAGAATGTGTGTAGAGACCACGTGGTCGGGGGACTTGGTGGGCTGAATGGCGGAGTGGAAGGAGAAAAAGAATGAGGAAAAGGAGAGAAATGAGCAGGAGCTTCTGCAGTAGGAGACCTGTAAG
The DNA here is from genome assembly GCF_902686455.1 of Sciurus vulgaris. NCBI lineage: Eukaryota > Metazoa > Chordata > Mammalia > Rodentia > Sciuridae > Sciurus > Sciurus vulgaris. The sequence continues at coordinate 57,609,858 of NC_136466.1, forward strand.
GACACGACTCATCAGCTGGATTAAACTTAGAAGAGAAAGGATTAAAAGGGGGAGGAGAAGCAGCACGAAGGAAAGGAAAAACACGAAGGGGAAAGGTTCCTTTCCATTCACCAGGCTGCCCACATATGTACTTAATCATAACTAGTATAATTAGGCATATAATTTTACCTAGTATAAAGCTAGAATTTAGGGTGCCATAAATAGAACATTCTGACTTACTATCTAAAGGACAATTTAGCTCTGATTTAGGGAATAGGTGAAGGGGTTCGAGATGATTTAAACATCTCAGGGGCGAGTTTGCTGGGGTGGATGTCCTGAATCCCATGGTAAACTGAGACCCACCTGGCTAGTGATTTCGGCGTCCCGAGACCACGGTGCCAGATAACGAGGTTAGAACAAAGGCTTGGTCGTCATCAAAAAAAACCCAATGTTTAACTGGGCATAAGCCGAGAGGGTCTGAACACCTGGCCAGGATTTCGAGCGAGACGCAGCGGGAAATAAGAGAGAGAGAGGTTCAGACCCTGAGAAAGAATCTCAGCACCATAAAACCCAGGAGTACACCCAGCAACTAGGACCAGCTCTGGGGACCATGGAGATATCCCCACACCTCGGCAGTCCGGCGGCAGGAGCCGCGGCCCAGGCGGCGGAAGCCAGGAGAGGGAAGGGGGCAGCGAGAAAAGCTGAAGGTGGAAAACCACAATGCAGTGAGAGGGAACGGCAGCACGGCGCGCCGCGGGATGCGGAGATGTGTTTCTGGTCAGGGGCCTAAGGGAACTCACCAATTCTGGTGTCTGGTGTTGTATGCAGAAAACTGGGCATCCAGGTAAATGGAAGATGAGCCTGTATAAGGGGGGCGCAGGAGCTTGCTATAGGATGGGGTACCGTCTGCTTAGGCAGCGGAAAAAAAAACCCATCCCCGAGTCTTTGGCACCAGATGTTAGGTGGTAAAAAAGGGCGCAGTTGTGGTTCATCGCTAGCTCCCAAAAAAGCTCCACAGATACAGGTCTCACACAAGGAACACTTTATTGTGCGCAGACGAATTCACGTCTGCACCGGGGAAGGGGAAAAAGAAAAAGAGCGACAATTTTTTTTAAAAAATTATTTTCTTACATTTATTCTTTCCTTAACCAAGAAGTTTTTGTCATGTCAAATCAATGTTATTTAATTTGCCACAAAGTTTGAATCTGAACTTAAAACTATAAGAAAGATAATTTCAGAAACAACATTATGAGTTCTGGGTACAAAGCAATGGACATTTACTGTAATAAGAGCAAATGTAGAAATTACTTATTTGCAAATATATTTTAGAGTATAAATAAGCCCCTTTATAAAATCTCTACAAATAATCCCTCCTGTTCTTACTTTAACAAATGTTGACTAAGAATTAACCTTGTGTCAGGTACTATGCTAGGCACCAAGAGTAGACAAATAAATAGACTGGGTAAGTTATATCCGCTTCCTTGTTCACCTGATGTACTTAGACAACAGCTATAACCCAGGTCTTCCATCTGTGGGGAAGTGTTGCTGAGAATAGTGAGAACTGGCCATGATCAAGGAAGGAAGTCAAGAGAATAGATTTATTTTGTGATCATTTTGTGCAATGAGTTCACCAAAACCCAGATTTCCCCAAAGATGAGTTGAGTTTCCTAGAAAGTCTACTAATAACTTCTTGTTTGGAAAAGCAAAACAAATTTGAATGGGTGTGGGAGCTGACAGAGCATCCTGTATCCCACTGACACCATCTAAAGGCAAGTGAGATGGTTACACTCAGATATGCTATCTTTGCAAGAAGCCAGCGAGAATCCACCTCTCAAGATGATAATCTAGGTCACCTAATTACATGAAAACCAAAGACATGTTCAAATATACAACAATTCAGAAAGATACCAGAAAGATATTTTCTAATACTGAAAAACTCTTTAGATAATGAACTTAAAAATAAAATATAGCCATTCAATATGAATAAAAAAGAGTTGGCTATTAAAGTAACTTCAGAATAAAATAAACACAAAGTAAAAGTTACAATTAAAGCTTTTAAATAGAATGTAAATTTTACACACCACCACTACATGCATGTAACAATGTAACAACAAAATCAGACTGATGGAATTAGAAGGTAAAGAAGAGACATAACAAACTTAACTGTATGAACAGGCACATCTTTCACTGTGGGAGCGCATTAAGAAGATACTTTCTCAAGGTAATAGTTTAAGAAGTATTACAATATTTTAGTTAAAAATATGACTAGGAAGAACTAAAAATAATAATACATCAGCAAAGATTCCTTGCAGTTCAGTGAATGCTGTATCTGAGTAGAGTTGAGAAATTATATGATAGTTCTTTGATTTTACAATGTAAGTGAATAGATGATGTTCACAGGTGATAAATCAAATAATAAGAGTTTAAGTAAATAAAATCAAGTTGTAGTTGTTATAATTCACTGATAGAAAAGCAAATTTCCAAATAATTAGAAGGAAAACACAGACATATAAAAGTTTAAAAAAACACATTTCATAGAGTAAAAGATGAAAATAAAACAAGGAATAAAACAAAATCAAAGAGACAAGAACAAGCATATATGTTATATACAAATGTAAATATATAAACCTAAAAATATAAGTACTACATGGATAATGTAAGTGGAATACAGATAAAAATAAATTTCAACTATATTTGATATACAAAATACCTATCAACAATAAAGTGACTGAAATATTACAAATTAAGTGATGAGAAAAATATACTAGTAAAATATTATAAAAATTTGGAATTTTGATGTTAATATTAGGCAATGCTAAATGCAGTATATAGTTAAATAAGAAAAGAAGACAATTTATATCAATAAGTGTTTCAACGAACTGTCAGAATATACCATCAGAATTCATAGATCAAAGCAAGAAATACAAGAAGAAAAGGGGAGGAACACAATAGTAGTGGAAAACTTTGATTCTTACAATTTATGATAGACAAAATAGACAAGGATAGAGAGGACTTAAAGAATTTAATTAATAAGGTATCCTGAACCTTATATTCTAAAAGTAGAGAGTGCACCCTGGCATTTTGTCCTTGATATATTTTATAAATTATAACCACACTTATCCTACAAAATGCCTTAAAATACAAGTCATATAAATACTTGTTTTTAAATGCTCAGATTCCTTTATTAACTTAAAATGCACCAGTTTAGACAAGATGCCATGTTTTGCCATCATAGGCATATAAAAGTTTAAAAAACACACTTCATAGAGTGAAAGATGAAAATCTTTTTGGAAAAGGTCATTGGGTTTGGTAGACCCAGAATCATCAAGGGTGTGGGGGAAAGGAAATAATACATACTGTTAATGAAAGGAAAGTTTAGTGAGTTCCTTCATAGTATGGTTCAGAGATGTCTTCCAGAATTTAAAAGTCATTTTAATCTAGAAATTCTATTTTACACATTAAAATATTATCAAATATGAACACAACAGTAAGTAGAATGTCAAGATGTTGTTTCTAACAAAAGCAACTGGAAATTATCCAAATATATGTTCACAAGGGAACAGTTAAATAAATAAATATTTCATATCCTTAAGAAGGAATGCCAAACCATTATTCAGAAAGAAGAGGTAGATCATAGGGTCAAAAGAAAAACTTTACAAAATAAACTATTAAAGAAAAATAAACAATGCTCAGAACAGATTTGGTATCATGCTTCCAAGATATGATTCAAGTTATATAGTTCCCCACTTAATCCACTTTCCACAGTTTCATGTTTTAAATGGAACACTATCCTGAGTAATATGATGAAATCGTGAGTCATGAACCATCATGAATCATGAATGGACATGAATCATCTCTGTCCCACATATTCATGGTGTACATATTACATGTCTGTTAGTCACTTAGTAGCCATCTTGGTTACCAGCTTATTGTGAGATTAGTGCTTATGTTCAAGTAACCCTTAGCCTAACACAATGCCTATGCCATTCACCTCACTTTTTCTCTTCATACAGGCTTCCTTGTCATCTCATATCATTACTAGCAGAAGGGAGACAGTACAATAAAATTATTACAGAGAGAAAGAGATCACATTCATGTAACTTTTAGATGTATATTGTTATAATTTTTTTACTTTATACTTGGTTATCATCTCCTGTGGTTACTAATTGATATACTAAGCTTTTGTCATATGTACACATGTGTATGGGAAGAAACATAGCATATATAAAGTTTCCCACAACTCTCTGTGGTTTCAGGCATCCATTGGGGGGGTCGTGGAATGTATCTCCCTTAGAAAAAGGAGGACTAATATATAAACATTAGTATACGTGCACAGAAAAATTCTTGAGAAAAACATACACAAAAAGACAATGGCAGTTACTTCTAATGGCACAATAGCCATTCTAGAGTGGGAGTGTTTTCCATTGTAAGTACATCTGTACTGATTTTTGTTAACCATGGCAAATACTGGATTTGCCAACTTTTTTTTGAGTGCAAAACAATGGATAAGAGAGATATCATACATGCCATGAGGAGCTTGCAGGATAATGAAGTACACAAGCATTTTACATAAAAAATTGCAATGCAGTACAAGAAATATAAAAAAGATTTGTGCAGATGGAGTGCAGAGGAAGTGCCTTGCTGCAATAGCTATTTTCTTATAAAAGTGGGAGAAAGTGCTTCATAATGGTGCTCCCTTTTTATTCTTCCTACTATTAGCATTCAGTGTTTTAGAAAATGAACCTCATTTACTAATTTAAAACACCAAATTCAGTTCTGCCTAAAACTGACAGATTCTCATGAAGGAAAGCATAGGCAAGCAAAAGCCCAAGAGGAATTGTTTCTAAATAGAATATGCCATTCTCGCTGTGGGGAAGCAGAGTTCTTTAGCAGAGTCTTGTCTGATGATTTTTGCCCATTCTACCCTTTTATTTCTAGTCATCTTTCATGCAGGGGTGAGAATCAGGTTCATGATTTTCTTCTATCAATAATTAAAGTAAATAATTTCCATGAATAAGGTCATGGACTGGATTTGCATGTTAAGTGAATTCTCCCGTCCAGGGTGATGGTCTGGTCCAATAGCTCTGCACCATCGGTGGCACTGGCTTTCCTGCTCATGGGACACAATGGTGACTGTGCCATGGCAGTCAAGCTGAAGGCCATTTGCACAGTGTGACATGCCTCCTTGCTTTGTGCACTTCCAGTGGCTTTGATGATGTGATCATCAAACAGTCCATTGTTAGAAACAAGAGACCACTTCATCCTGACATGGACAAAGGGGTGAGTTACTGAAAAGCTCGAAGGAGTTAAGTTTCTCACAATAAATAAACAGTCTGGGAAGCATTGGCAGCAATCTAATCCTTTAGAAACACATTGATCTTTTGGTTTCTGTGCATTGTCTGCTGGAATTCTGAATTCCACGCTTCTGCTAGAAAAAATAATGGAATGTTTAAATGTACGAAACATAATAGCTTATTATAAGGGTGAAAGTACTGTGTTAGTAGGTCTCCATTTGACAGATTTTCCTCAAAATTTTCAGAAATCTCGTGTTGGGCTTTGATGCCTTTAATTCTAAAAGGTACTTGAACTCCAACATCATTGCTTTCCTGCACTTTCACAGAAAGATTCTTGGTTGAATTTGATATCTCTCCACACTTCATTACTTTTTTTTCCCTTTGCAGTCTATTGTTTAATATCATGAGAAATACTGAAAATGAATTTAATTTCTATATTTAGAATCCGTGGTTATTAAGAAAATTAATCCATGAATTAATATAGGAAAAAATCTAGTTATTAAATGAATTCTCTGGTGACTGCTTTAAGTTTCTAGTTGGTAATTATGGAAAATACCTATGCAGGCAATTCACATAATGTTTCACTATTAGTTCAAGCTAGTTGCAACAAAAGCCAAAGGAAAAAGGGAATTAAAATAGCTAAGATAAATAGGGATCTATAAAATCTTCTGAAAGAAGAACAGAATTCAACCAACATTAAATTCTATATTTCCAAAAACATTTTTAATTAAATAAAGGTTATAAAAATGGCAATTAAGCTAGGTATGGTGGTACATGCCTGTATCCCAGTCACTCAGGAGGCTTAGGTAGGAGAACCAGATATCAAGTTCAAGGCCAGCCTATGCAACTAAGCAAGACCCTGTCTTAAAATAAAAAATAAGAAGTTGTCATGGTAGAGTGCTTGCCGTGCTTAGTATGTGTAAGGCCCTGGGTTCAATTCCCAGTACTGAAAAGAAAGAAAGAGGAAGGAAGGAAGGAAGGAAGGAAGGAAGGAAGGAAGGAAGGAAGGAAGGAAGGAAGGAAGGAAAAAGAATTTAGTTTAATATAATGATAGAACAGTGCTCAGATTTTAACCCTTCTTTCCCAATAAAAAATTATTTTATAGTGATGTTAAATTGTTGTTTTGTTTGAGATTTCACTAATGTTAATTTTCCTCTTACTGTATTATATATCTTGTGAATTATCTGCAACCAAATAATGATTCAGCTTGGCTTTCCTCCACTAAGTTGTGCTTTATTTTATCCCACCATGGACTATTGTCTTCATAAAATAAAAAAATCATTTTAATATTGACTGTAGTAAGGCACACTAAGACAAACTGATCCCTGGATGATAATATCTTTTTTTTCAAAGTTAAATGGAAATGAATTTCAGGTCATCTTCTGTTTGTGATTATCTGCACCACTGTTCCTTTCATTACTACCTGTAGTAAGAACTGAATGTACTTTCCCTTAAATGCATCAAAAACAATTTGATGGTTTACATCAAGGTTCTTGCCAAGTTTAATTGTTCTCTGTTCCTAACTAACCATTAGTTTACACTCTTTGAAGAATGTTTATTTAGCTTCAGATAAATTTCCTATCTTTCTATTCTAAGAATTCTGTTCAGTATTCCCAGCACCAAACCCAGTGCCTTCCCATTAGTAAATGTACAGATGGCCTTTTGTATCCGTTGGTTCTACATCCACAGAGTCAACCAAATCTGCACTGGTGAAAAGTATTTGAAATAAAGTGTATCCATACCGAATATGTATAGACCTTTTTTTCTTATTATTCCCTAAACAATAAAGTATCACAACTATTTATAGTGTTTACATAGTATTATTTATTATAAGTAATCTAGAGATGATTTAAAGTATACAGGAGGGTATGCATAAGTTATATGAAAATATTAAGCCATATTATATAAGGGACTTGAGCATTCACAGATTTTTGTATCCACAGGGGTCCTGGAACCAATTCTTGGTGAACACAGGGATGACTATATATCTGTTTACTACTGGTACACAATACCAGATGATAGTCTAAGCCCTACATGTATTAATTCATTTAAAAAATGAAGAATATTAATGTTAAAATCTGTTGTTATCCCCAATTTACACATAACAAAACAGAAGTTAAATAACTTGTCCAAGGTTGCATAGCCAGTAAGTGGACCATCAGTCATTAATCCAGGTGGTCTGGGTTCTTAACTACTAAGCTATGCATACTCAGAAAATAATAATTTTCTATAATGCACAGATTTTTCTTAGATATTTTCACAGATACTATGATCAAAATACTGAAGAGAGGAGGACACATGCTTGGCTCATGAAATAAGATAATGAAACGTGTGGCAGCTAGGTTATTCTCTTATCTTCTGATTGGTTCTGTGCACCTTTACATATAAAGAAATTTTTGTATGTGTGTAAAATATCCTCACTTTATGAGTTCTGAAATGTCATGTGCATTTTGGATTTGCTATTTTCATCATTTAAGTTTATTTCCCTTTAAATGAAGCATTTTCATGAACATGCAAGTCACATCCACTCCAAACGTTCTTCTCTGCAATTCCATGGAATAACAAAAGTCTTATCTTTTCAAGAATTTTAGGAGCTCAACAAATATTGATGGAATGTGAAATAATAATCCTAGGCTTCCATAATTTGCTGAAATTAATAAAGTTTTCTACATAAACAGTTTCTGAATTTTTATCTCCCGCCAATTCTAAAAGGTAAGCAGAATAGATACGGTCAACATTTTATGGAAAACTGAAGTGAAAATAATAAGGCCCTTAACAGGTGTGTGATACTATTTAGTCAGGAATTTCTCTGGGTGACTTAGAGACCCAACCAGAACAACCATAGAGGAAGAAAAGTTTATTTGAGGGCTCATGATTTCAGAGGTTATAGTCCATAGAAGGCTGGCTCCAGTCCTTGGGGCTTGAGGTGAGGCTGAACATCATGGTGGGAGAGAGAGAGAGAGAGAGAGAGAGAGGGAGGGGGAGAGAGGGGAGAGGGAGAGGGGGAGGGAAAAGAAGGAGGGAGAGGGAGGGGGAGAGGGGTGGAGAAGGAGAGGGAGGGAGAAGGAGGGGAGAGAGAAGAAGAGAGAGGGAGAGGGGGAGAGGGAGGGAGAGAGACTCCACTCTCCAGATATAAAATACATACCTCCATAGCCATGCCCCCAATTAACCACTCCCTCCAGGCACACCCCACCTGCCTCCAGTTACCACTCAATTAATCCCACCCAGGATTAATTCACTGATTAGGTTAAGACTCTCACAACCCAATCATTTCTTCTCTGAACTTTCTTGCATTGTGAGCTTTTGGGAGACACCTCACACTCAAACCATAACAGATACTTAATGCAGCAGTTTTTCTACCACATTGTGTGGTTATAGCTAATACTGTGTTAGGTGCTTAGCTCTGGGTACTGTCCTGTTTTTGACTTAAACTGTAGGTAATCCAAAGCTATTATGAAAGGGAGTCAAGCCATGACCTAGACAGATATTAAATAATGAAATATTATTGTTCAGAGAAGAGGATGATTATTTCTGGCTGAGGAGTTTATGGAAAGCAAGACCCAGAACAATAACAGCTCCCAAGATGGGTATCAAAAGATGAGTAGAACATGGACTTATAAATTAGAAGCATGCAATCATTCCAGATAAAAGAAATAATCAAAGCAGGACTTCTTTGTTTCCTAAAATATGGTCGACTCAGCTAACACATATATCTCTCTCTTGCTACATATATCTGAAAATTCTGGAGAAAACATGAGAAAAAATTAATGTAAATGCATGGTGAATTTTGGAGATAAAAAATAAAGAGGTGAGCAGAGACACTTTGGGGTCAGAAAAAGTGAATTGAAAGTCAGAGGAGAAGTAGAGACTAATAATGCTGCAAACTGGAAGTAGTAGATTAACCACAAAATGTAATAAAATGAATGGGATTTAAAAAACTACCCCAAATACTAGGTCTAAAAAATGTGAAATATAGGTAGAGAGTTAAATCATTCTATGGAACTTGTATTATTCAGGAAGAGGGTAGATAGATTTGAGTAAAGTTATCCTTTTAAAATCAAGTAGGCATGTTAAAAATATAAAGGTAGAATTTCTTATCAACTTGCCAGATTGAACAAATGAGTTTCTTACCATATATTCCCAAAATCTTATTAAAATGAAAGTGAATGAATATGAAAGAATTAAGCCTAGAATTAAAAAGCAGCAGAAGAGGAAATGATGGCAGACAGCATGTGTTAAAAACATTGGATAGAATTAAGTTTATGAACTAGAAGAGGAGCAGAAAAAAAATGGAATGAAGGGGTCTGTCCTAAGTGAAACCAGTAAGAAACAATCTGATTCATGGTACAGAAACCAGCAAAAGCTAAAGAATGAGAAGTAACAGGTATTTCCAAAGTTGCGGGTTAAGATAGAAGAATTGATGAAAGTGTAAAAACAGTGCAGACCTTGAACCTCCTCCTCCATGCCCACAAACACAGCGACTGCCCTAAAAGGCGTATCCCAGAAGGAGTGAACAAAACTAAGATGCTGGACATACTTAAGAGCAGAGGTGAGGTGGTAAACTAAACAGAAGGAGCTAAGTGAAGGTCTGCAAGCTCATTCAGACTTCTGTTTCTTGAATCCCAGAATGCTAGAAGTCAGCCTTATTCTCTCAGATAGAAGAAAAAACTGACCAGCCCAAGAGAAACAAACAAAACAAACAAAAACAGAACAGCTAGGGATCCTCTCACATTTGGGATGTCCAGCAACGGAAAGAAAGTTGCTGTCATTAGGTTAATATAAAAAAATTGATTAGAAGGCGAAGATTTTCTAGGGACAACAAAGTTCTTACATGTGGCTGAAATAATTTACCTGGAGACCATAATTCTGAATCCATGTGAATCTGATGAGGTAGTCTCAAACTACATAAAGAAAAAATTGGGGCAAGTTCAATAAAAATGTAAAATGTCAAAAATTAGGAAAAGAATAGCATGTTTTAAAATGTAATTAACAATCTTGCTCTAGCATTTGTGTTTGTAGTGATATAGATATAATGCAATTACAACAATAAATATGGATATGGGAAATGCATCACAATAAATTTGTGTCTATATGTAGTGTACTGAACTATCAAGTTGGCTGTTGTAAAAGGCAAGGAGAAACTATCTTTTTTCAATTTCTAATAACTTTGCTCTTAAATAAAATTTTAGTAAGTTTTACAGTTCTTCTAATCACTTTGAGGTAGGAAAAACCTACCTCAAATTCATCCAATTTTAGATGTTTCTCCCTTCCCACCTCAGCTAATGCGAATTCAAAAGCCTTCAACAAGGAAGCAGGATTTTTCCCTCTTCCTTGAAACACTCCTTCTTCACTTTCCTAGATGTATTTTTGGCTAATGAGGTGCAAAAAGGGGATTAAAGAGAGAACAATCTGGTAAGAAGCTTTGCTTTGTATTCCATACCCAAATTCTAGTTCTTTAAGAGGCACTCTGTGTAATTTTTAAGAAGGTCCTTACTATTGTTTATGAATACAGCTTACAAATTCTCAACCTAGCTACTGGCTTCTAGCAACCTACCTTTCTGCTGTGTTCACTTTGTCCCTGGTGAGCCATGCTCTTGGGGGAAGTCTACCTTCCAAGTATTCACAAAATCTTGAGAGAGCTATGCATCCACTTTTGCTCTAACAGACTCTGGAAGTGTAGTCCCCACCTTGGCAGACCATGTTCACCAACCTCTCAGCTTCAGGATGTTTATGAGTCAGGTACCAATTAACTGTGTTCCCCAATTTTAGGTAGTATCTGACTAACCCTCTGATTTTTTTCCCCCCTCTCAAATGTGCTCGCTTGCTTTGATTAAATGAAGGCAGCATTAGCGCCACACCTGGACAGAAAAGAGAAATGCCATGGTTCTCCAATTTTCTCGTTAAGGAAATACTTCTTTTGGTCAGGCTTGGGGGCTCCTGCCTGTAATCCTAGGGACTTGGGAGGCAGAGACAGGATGATCGCAAGTTGTAGGCCAGACTCAGCAATTTATTGAGACCCTGTTTCAAAATAAAAAATAAAAAGGGTTGGGGATGTGACTCAGCACCGCAAAAAGAAAAAAAAAAAAAAAAAAAAAAAAAAAAAAAAAAAAAGCTTTTTTGACCACTTTATCATCCCATAACCAATTCCTAGCCTGGTCTCATACTGTTTTGAACTGAGTGATGGTCAAAGGGTTGTAAAATCATTACATTCTCTTAGAACACCCAAAGAAAATGCACATTGGCAAGCTAGGAGATGGTGGCTGAAACTTAGAGACAGCAAAATCACAGTTAACACCTTGTTTCTCTCTTTCTCTCTCTCTCACCTCTCTGCACCTGCAAACTGAACCCTGAAAAAATTACAATGCAAGTATCAACACATATCAAAAAATTGACATGATGCAGACTGTTCTTATATCTCAATTCAATAAAATTATAAATCAATAAACAAAAAGATAAAATCCTCATATAATTGGAAAGTATAAAACAATTTTAAATACCATGTCAAAGAAGAATAATGCAAATAAAAAGAGAATGGAATTTTTAAAAAAATCCCTATATATCAAAACTTATGCACCTACAATTTAATGCAAAGGAAAATTAAATGTGCATACTAGCAAAAATTTACCTGTATAGAATAAGAATTTTAACCTTTACTAAATTTCACTAGATTGTTTATAGAATTTCATATTAGATCATGCAGTCTTCATGATGTCTTATAAAAATGATTCTTTTCTTAATTTTAGTTTTTGAGGCTCTCTAAAATAATTTCTTATTCTTTGCATGATTAAAATGAAAACAAATTATTCCCTGAATACTGAAATAAAATATTTCATATTGTTAAATTAAGAAATTATTTAAAAGCATTAGTCAGGTAGAAGCCACAGAAAGGTTTCCTCCATTTCAACTGATCTTTAAAAACGGTCTAGGAAAATTCTATTTCCTAAGAATAAAGAGCCAGCAATGGCAATCAAATGCTGAAATCCAGAGGAAAAGAGAGAAAAAGGGAAGCTTTGAGCTCCCTCTACCGGTCCAAAGGAAAAATTCCCAGGGATAATATAAAACAACTTCAATTAAGTAATAAATCTCCAATAAAGATGTTAAAATATTCTCAGAAGTGTTCAGAGTGCTGTTTAACTTTAAGTGGAAGATCCATAGCGGTGAAGAACTGAGTATACCCCTGATGCTGCAGGAATGTCCTGTCCTTTCCACCTGCTTTACTGAGATACACAATCTCTCCCCCTAGTGGATGTTTACAAAAATTACACAGAATATTTCCAAACTTACCACCACAGAATTTAGATAGCATTGTCTGTCATTTGAATTTGAGGAAATACAACAAATCTACTGAGACAACAAAAGAATGTCTTCTTAACATCTATGTGTTGATATTTAATATTATTTAATGTTTCCAAATTCGTTTAGATTGCTGATTTAATGTGTACACATTTTATTAATAAATGATTTCTATCTTCCTTTTAATGTTCTTGTGAAGTGTGTAATTATTGGTAAACTTTCATGATCTCATTCAATTTAAATAAGCTAATATTTATTCAGCACATGGACTCTTGGGCTGTAACAGTAAATAAAGTCTCTGTGCTTTTGGAGTTTACAGTCTAATGGAGAGAGACATCAAATTATTTTTTAATTCCATGAAAACCAAGAGTGAAAATGAAGAATGGTATTTCACAGTGAGTATGTCAGTAATGCTTCCCTTATCAATGACTTGATTGTGCCAAAAGGTTACCAGAGCAGGGTTTGATTGAAGTCTAGTGAGAGCAATATATATACCTTGATCTGGGAAACTTACTCCTACTCTTTGTGTCTTAGATACTAATTCTGAAAAGTGGGGATAAATAATAATATTTACTTCAGAAAGTCACTGTGGCAAGAATATAAGCTAGATAAAACTTTTACTCAGATCAGTATCTAGGAATTAACATACAACTGCTATAAATTGTAGCTATAATAAAATTGGGATTGGATTACTCATGACACCATGCAAACTCACAGAATCTTTATTAATGACTTAAATAAGGACAGAAAAATAAGAACTTCACCTGTTTAAGGCAGCCAAATTTGGTGTAGAAAAAGAGTCTGGGCCATGGCCTAATATGTAAGGAGCTTGGAAGTTGTCACTTGTACCTTCACAACAAGAAAAAGGTTCAACAAATTAAAACTCAACAACTCCTCTTAGATCAAAGAGTCGAAGTCACTATTTTTAGGACAAATGGTTACTCCAAAAATTGAAGAGAAAAGACAATACAAAGAATCACAGCTCACCAGGATCACAAACCCCCCCTCCCCTGTGCAGAATGAGCTCTGCAAGGAAATCATGCTGTAATTGATGAATTGCTGGAGGCTCAGTGAGAAAAATCTTGAGATGTAAGAACTCCAGTCGTGGAGGGAGTCCCAGTCTTAGCTTCCTCTACTCTCCTTTCATGGGTTTAACCTCTATGAGTTCTGCCAAATTCTCTGGGTGAGGATTAGAGAAAAAAATCCCCCATTCTTCCAGCAGGGTGCAGGAAAAAGTAACCATTTTGAAATAAGCCAGAGCATTTCTAGTCTCCTTAACAAAAGCCTGCCCTCCGAAGAAACTATTTTCTAGAAGTCTAACCACTTTGGGTTTTACCAGAGCCTGACTGATTTGGGAAAAGGGGTACACCCAGCTCCAGCCCCTCCAGTCTTCCTCTCTCACCAAGGTGGAGAGGTGTAAAATACAACTGAGAAGTACTTGTATAGGTCCATGTCCAGAGGCACAAAAGCCAAGACCAAATTTTAGGACTGTGGAATATTTCCCTTCACCCCACATCTTATCTCTACATTATTAGGGCTGCTATTGCTATCTCAGGGATTACAATGGAAAGAACTGCCAGTCTCAGACCTTATTTAAGAAGTCTTGAGGGAACCCCAAAGACAATGGAGGAGACAAAAATAAGTAATCTGGAGAAAACCTTAGTGCAGCCACTCTGGAAAGCAGTGTGGAGATTCCTTAGAAAACTTGGAATGGACCCTCCATTTGACCCAGCTATCCCACTCCTTGGCCTATACCCAAAGGACTTAAAATCAGCATACTACAGAGATATAGCTACATCAATGTTCATAGCTGCTCAATTCACAATAGCCAGATTGTGGAACCAACCTAGATCTAGATGTTCTTCAATTGATGAATGTATAAAGAAACTGTGGTGTATATATATATATACACAATGGAATATTACTCAGCCATAAAGAATGATAAAATTATGGCATTTGCAGGCAAATGGATGAAATTGGAGAATATCATGCTAAGTGAGATAAGCCAATCTCAAAAAACTAAAGGACGAATAATATCGCTAATAAGTGGATGATGACACATAATGGGGGGAAGGAGGGGTTAGTGTTGGGTTAGAGTTAGGGTTAGGGAGGGGGGCAAGAATGGAGGAAGGAAGGACTGTATAGAGGGAAAAGAGGGGTAGGAGGGGTGGGGGGAAGGGAAAAAATAACAGAGTGAATCAAATAACATTACCCTATATAAATTTATGATTACACAAATGGTATGCCTTTACGCCATGTACAAACAGAGAAACAACATGTATTCCATTTGTTTACAATAAAAAAAAAAAAGAATTTCACGCTGAAGAAATGTGTACTCAGTTTTTCAGTACTCAGTACCAGTACTCTACCTAGTACTTCATGTCTGGCTTTCAACAAAAAATGACAAGGCATGATTAAAGGTGAACCACAGTTTGCAGGGGCAGAGAAAGCAACAGAGCCAGACTCATATGGTAGAGATCTGTGAGTTCTCAGACTGGGAATTCAAAACAACTCTTATTAATATGCTGAGGGTTCTAGTGGAAAAAGTGGGTGGCCTGCAAGAACAGACTGGTGGCATAAACAGAGATGTAATCTCTAAGAGAGAAACAAAAGGAACTGCTATAAATCAAAACCCCACACCAGAAAAAGGGAAGGTCTGGTGGTGGTGGATTTTTTTTTTTTTTTTTTGTACCAGGGATTGAACACAGGAATGCTTAACCACTAAGCCATATCCCCAGTCCATTTTTTGTTTTGTTTGTTTTGCTTGTTTTTAATTTTGCTGAGGGCCTCACTAAATTGTTGAGTTGGCTTTGAACTTGAAATTCTCCTGCCGCAGCCTCCCAAGCTGCTGGGATTATAGGCATGTGACATGGTACCCAGCAAGAATGTCTTTGATGGGTTTAATAGTAGAATGGACTTGGCCAAGAAGAGAATCAGTGAGATTAAAGATATCTATAAAACCCTCTCAAACTAACGTGCAAAGAGAAAAAGAGAATTCATGAAACAAGAACAGAACATCCAGGAATTGTGGGACAATTATTGAAGCTATAACATATTTCATGTGTAATGTACTAGAAGATGAAAGAGAAAGGAACTGATGTAACATTTGAAGCAATAATAACAGAATTTCCTTAAATTAAATGAGAGAAGCCAAACCACAAATCCAGCTCAGAGAACATACAGCAGGATAAATTCCCCCCACATACATACTACTATATCTAGCTACACACTAAAACTACTTAAAATCAATGACAGAGAAAAAGCTTAAAGAAAGGCAGAAGGAAAAATCACCTCAACTATCAAAGAGCAAAGATTAGAATTACATCAGGCTTTTCATTAGAAACCATGCAAGCAAGAAGAGAGTGTTAAAAAATATTTGAAGCATTGAAACAAAAAAAAACCCCATCAAGCTAAAATTCTACACAGAGGAAAGCTGTCTTTCAAAAATGAAGAAGAACTAGGAATGTTGATGCAAACCTGTAATCCCAGGTGCTTGGGAGACTAAGGCAGGAGGACTGCAAGTTCAAGATAACCTGGGCTGCTTAGCAAGACTGTCTCGAAACAAAAAGTAAAAAAGGACTGGGGGGATAGCTCAGTGTTACAGCACCTCTGGCTTCAATCTCAAGTACCTCAAAAAGATAATTAAATAAATAAATATTTCCTCCACAAACAAAAATTGAGGGAATTTGTATTTAGTTGACTTTCTAGCAAGAAATGTTGAAAGTTAATCAGAAATAAAATATAGTTCAGTAATTTTGAATAACATTAAAAAGGAAGAGCCCTACAGAAGGAATAAATTTAAGTCAAGAGTTTTATTTTTCTTACTCTTAATTGATCTAACAGATAAGAGTCTGTCCAAAAGAATAATGGAAAGAATATATTCTGTAATTTTAACTGGTAGATAGAAAAAATGAAAAACAGCAGTGTTGTGAGGAATTTGCATTACTTTGTGAAGCAGCATAATGTTATGTGACAGTGCACTTGGATTAGCTATAAATGTAAATTGCTAATTCTAGGGCAACTGCTAAATTTTCTTTTGAAATAATAAAGTTATAGAAGAGTTTCAAGATGGGAGAATGGAGAAGGTTGCTTTTCCTGCCTTTCAGGAAACTGAGAATGCAGATAGGCAGCTTCTAAGCAAGGTGGATAAACAAAAAAAGAGGGGGAACTTTACTGGAATTTAATACTGGACATTCAAAGCAGGTTGGGGACTGAGGAGGTTGGATATAATAAAATAGGGAAGAAATCCCTAGGGCCACAGCCACTGCCATGGCTGGAGGCACCATGAGCAAAGTGGAGAGAAAGGGGAATTAAAAGAACGTGCATTTGTAGGAGGCCTGAGGTGGTCTGGGTATGTAGAGTTTAGAGATCGAGGATACTGCCTGACTAAACTGAAAGCCATTCTGCACAATATCCTTGTACAGGAAAGAAGCTGCCATCTCTCCAGCATGCCTGTAGAGGACAGGGGAAGGAACTATTTTGCAGGCATAGGGGCCAGCAGCTAAGGGAGTCAATTCCTGGCAAACTGATTTTGGCCAGAAATATAGACCTGGCAAATCCATACTGCATGACATGGAGTGTGCCTAAGTGACCAGGAAAAAGTCAAACAAGGAGAGAGGATTACACAGGGGACAACTGGTCATGGAAGCCCACTTGGTTCTCCTCCTTGCCCTCTAATCCAGCAGTTTGCATGACCTGTGGGGAGAGACATGCCTGGCTGAGAATTCAAAAGGGTGGGGACAGGAGAGATTGAGTTCAGAGACCAAATCTGAGACCAGGAAACATGGGGTCTGCAGGTGACAGAGGGGACTAAGAATTGGCTCCTCAACTACACAAGTAGAACCTAGGGGAGATCCATAGGGTGCAGTCTTTCAGTGTGGACTAGCAATTACTGGGCCCTGGAGGGCACCAATTTAAAATCTTCAGACCAACTGGCATTCATCGAAGAACCTGGAGCCTGCCTAAGCCTAAACCCACCTCTAGGAGCTCCCCCTATGGGATTACCTCTCTCACCCCAGCAACCCCACCTAACACTTCTGAAAAGGGAAGGTGAGAATCTTTTGAACTCCAATGGACACATCCTTTAACTTTCATTGAAATTTTTTTTTTTTCTTTTTCCTCTTCTTTACGTAATTGTGACTTAAATGGTTCATGGACATTTATACATATTTGTATTTTTTTCTCATTTCTAGCATTTTGAAACCAGTTATTTTTCATGGATCAGTATTTTGAGGACTAGGATGTTTGGTTAGTATATTTCAGTTTTGTTTCATATTCTTGTATTTTTATTTTTAATTTTTTACTTTATATATATTTTTCTCTCACTTATCTGTTTCCTCCAACTCTCTCTCTTTTCTTCTAGCAGTCAATCTCTGTTGTTCTTTCACTCTTCCCTTAATTTTTTATTTCTATCTTCTTACCTCCTCCATCATAAGCATCACATCCTACATCACTCTATTCTCTCTCTGTCCACTATTTGAAATTATAAACTCCTTTGCACACTTATTGTGTTTACTGTGGGCAATTACTGATCACATCATTTCTCTTTATTGTAACAATTAACATTGTAGATGTCATAGCAGGAACTATTTGGTCTAATACTGTATATTGTTTGCAATGGTTGTTATTATTATTTGTCTCCCCCTAAATGGTGAGGTGCTGGAAACTTTTAGGGACACTGTAAGTCCACAGGGTAGAAATTCTACTGCCTCAGATTCATACTGTTAGGTAGATACAAAAACATGAAAAAGCAAGGGAATGACTGCTCTAAACAAACCAAGTTACTTCAATAACAAAATTCATTGACACAACTGTGAAAGAAACATCAGAGAAGGAATTTAGAATGTACATTGTTAAACTGATCTGTGAGGTAAAGATGATGCAAGGAGTGAAATCAGAGAAAATACAGTGAAAGAACACTTTAGAGATTCTGAAAAAAAATCAAACAGAAAACCTCAAAATGAAGAAATCAATAAACCAAATTAAAAATTCAGTGGAAAGCATCATCAACAGACTACAACAACAGATTATACCACTTGGAAGACAGAGTTTCAGGCAAGAAAACAAAATATATAATCTTGAAAATAAAGATTATATATGGAAAAAGATGTTAACAGACCATGGAAAGAACTTCCAAGGAATATGGGATAATCTGAAAAGATAAAATTTAAGATTTATTGGGATAGATGAAGGCTCTGAGATACAAACCAAATGAATGCACAATCTTTTCAATAAAATAATATCAGAAAATTTCCCAAACCTAAAGAAGGGAATGGAAAATCAGATACAGGAGGCTTACAGGACCCTGAATATACAAAATTCAACAGACCCACACCAAGGCACATTATTATGAATATAACATACAGAATAAGGATAAAATTTAAAGGCTCTCAGAGAAAAATGACCAGTAACATTTAGAGGGAAACTAATCTGGATCTCAGTTGATTGCTCAACTCAAACACTCAAAGCTAGGGGTCTTGGAATAATTATATCAAACTCTGAAAGGAAACAAATGCCAGTCAAGAATACTATATACCCAGAAAAGTTAACCTTCAAAACTGACAATGAAATAAAAACCTTCCATGACAAAAAAAGTTTAAAAATTCACAATTAGAAAGCTTGCTGTATAAAATATACTCAATAAAATATTTCATGAAGCAGATGAAAAATAAAAGTGAAAACCAACAAAGGAAAAACTACACTAGAAGAATAGTCAATCAAAGGAGAACTAATTCAAAGTAAAAATCAGACATAAATCAAAATGATGGCAAATAAAAATAGTTTTTCAATAATAACATTGAATGTAAATGGCCTAAACTCATCAATCAAAAGATACAGACAGGCAGATTGGATTAAAAACAAGACCCATCAATATGCTTTCTCCAAGAGACTCGTCTCATAGGTAAAGACATCCACAGACTGAAGGTAAAGGGTTGGGAAAAAACAGAGCACTCACATGGATCTGATCAACAAGCAGGGGTTTCTATCCTCACATCAGATAAAATGAACTTCAAGTCAAAGTTAATCAGAAGAGGCAAAGAAGGACATTTTATACTGCTAAAGACATAACAATCATTAAGTATTCCCCAAACAATGGTGCACCTATGTACATCAAAAACAAAACAAAGCAACAACAACAACAAACCCTTCTCAATTTCAAGAATCAAAGAGACCACAATAATACTGGGTGACTTTAACACATCTCTTTCACTATTAGATAGATCCTCTAAACAAAAACTAAATAAAGAAGCTATAGAAGTAAAAAATACAGTTGATAATTTAGACTTAACATACATATATATATATAGAATATTTCATCTATGAATGACTGAATATACTTTCTTCTCAGCAGCACAAGAATTCTTCTCTAAAATAGACCATATCTTATGCCACAAAGCAACTTTTAGCAAGTGCAAAAAATAGAGATAATGCCTTGCATTCTATCAGATCATAATGGACTGAAGTTAGAAATCAATGATAGGATCCAAGATGGCAGACTAGAGGGAGGCTGCGTTCCTTGTCGCTCCGTAACCCTGGATTCAAGCAGAGGATATCTGTTTCTCGGTGAGACAGTTTTTGCTGCTTATCGATCCCCTGCTCTTTACCCCATTTGTCTGCTGTGATCACCTGCAATCTGCCAGCATATTGACACCTTTTTTGAGAGCAGATTGCTCACTGTCAGTTGTCTATCATCCGCCATTTGCCTGCCTCTCGCCTGTCCATCGCCTGCCTTACCCCTATCCATCACCCAATGCTCGAGGTTCACCTCCTGATCATCTGACAGCTGCCAGCAGACTGACCTCAGACCGCCAGTGGAACAGCAGCTGCCTGCTGTTGCCTGGAAGTTCACTGTTACAGTACCTGCAGGTTTGATTACACATGGCTGCCACCATTGTGAGACAACAGCCAGGCCCCGTAGGACCCCTGGCCGGACTGACTGAGCCCCGTCTCCAGGATCCCTCAGCCCTACCGATCACTCCCTGCCTCTGGGGCCCTCACATCAACTGACTGCTCCCTGCCACCAGGACCCCCAGACCAACAGACTGCGCCCTATCACTGGGAACCCAGACAGACTGATTGCACCGGGCCTCCAGGATCCCACAACCACACCAAACACACCCGACCTCCAGGTACCCTGCCGGACCAACTGCATCCTGTCTCCAGGACCTCCAGCTGACCACGTCCACCCCTGAGCTGCAGCTCCCCATTTGCCAACACATTTGGAAGCCAGAGCAGCCATCTTGGATAATCCTGGAAGCCGTAGCTCTGATCTTCGGGTGGGGCAAATCCCATCCTGAGACGCTTGCTGGAGGCTTGAAGCTCATTGTCAGGTACCTCTCATGCATCAGGTTACTGAACACTGGGATGTTTCATTAGTATATGACTGTTATACAGTAGATTTTCTTTTTTCTCCTTTCTTAAAGAAAATTAAGTTTTTATTTCTTTACTTTTCTTGCTTTCTTTTCCTTTTGTTTACCTGTTCCCTCAGAGTCTCTTTCTCCCTTATTTGCATGCTAACATCCGATTTCTTTTGATTACACTCTTACCCTTTCTATTTTCTAGAACTTCAGTATATTCTTTTCTTATCCCATTAACAACCATATTCTACATCCCTCTGCATCCTCTTTGTCCTCCATTAGAAACTGCAGACCTTATCACAAACCTGTTTGTTTTACCAAAGATAACATTTGAACTCATTTTGTTTATTATGACAATTTTGTTATTGTCCCCATAGGGGCTATTTGGTCTAGGATTGCATAGTGTCTGATTTGGGCACTGCTAATATTGATCTCCCCTTAAAGAAAGGGTTTTGGAAACCTATAGGGCCACTATAAGCCTATAGGGGGAAATCTGCAATACCCCAGATCAGCACTGTTAGAGGGGAAGATACATGAACAACATGAAAAAACAAGGGAAGAAAATGATCCAAACAAATCTAGATTCTATAGTAATAGAATCCAATGACAGTATGTTAGAAGAAATGTCAGAAAAGGACTTCAGATTATACATGATTAAGATGATTCGCGAAGCAAAGGATGAGATAAGAGAGCAAATGCAGGCAATGAATGATAACACCAATAAGCTGAAAGAGCACCTGCAGGAAGCAAAAGATCATTTCAAAAAAGAGATAGAGATTCTCAAAAAAAATCAAATGGAAATCCATGAAATGAAGGAGACAATAAACCAAATAAAAAACTCAATGGAAAGCATCACCAACAGACTAGACCACTTGGAAGACAGAACCTCAGACAATGAAGACAAAATATTTAATCTTGAATATAAAGTCACCCAAACAGAGAAGAAGGTAAGAAATCATGAACAGAATCTCCAAGAACTATGGGACATCATGAAAAGACCAAATTTAAGAATTATTGGGATTGAGGAAGGCACAGAGATACAAACCAAAGGAATGAACAACCTATTCAATGAAATAATATCAGAAAATTTCCCAAACCTGAAGAATGAAATGGAAAATCAAATACAAGAGGCTTACAGAACCCCAAATGCACAGAATCACAACAGATCCACACCAAGGCACATTATAATGAAAATGCCTAACATTCAAAATAAAGATAGGATTTTGAAGGTCACGAGAGAAAAGCATCAGATTACATATAGGGGGAGACCAATGCGGATAGCAACCGACTTCTCAACCCAGACTCTAAAAGCTAGAAGGGCCTGGAACAACATATTTCAAGCTCTGAAAGAACATGGTTGCCAACCAAGAATCCTATACCCAGCAAAACTAACCTTCAGATTTGAAGATGAAATAAAATCCTTCCATGATAAACAAAAGTTAAAAGAATTTACAAAGAGAAAGCCTGAACTACAGAATGTTCTCAACAAAATATTCCATGAGGAGGAAATGAAAAACAACAATGGAGGTCAGCAAAGGCAGGAACTACCTTAGAGAAAAAGCACTCAAAGGAGAAACCAAGCCAACTTAAAAACCAAAAATAAGCCAAATGACTGGGAATATAAATCATTTCTCAATAATAAACCTGAACGTTAATGGCCTAAACTCCTCAATAAAAAGACATAGACTGGCAGAATGGATTAAAAAGAAAAACCCAACAATATGCTGCCTGCAAGAGACTCATCTCATAGAAAAAGACATCCACAGACTAAAGGTGAAAGGATGGGAAAAAGCTTACCATGCACATGGACTCAGTAAAAAAGCAGGGGTTTCCATCCTTATATCAGATAAAGTGGACTTCAAACCAAAGTTAGTCAGAAGAGATAAAGAAGGACATTTCATACTGCTTAAGGGAACCATAAATCAGGAAGACATAACGATAGTAAATATTTATGACCCAAACAATGGTGCATCCCTGTACATCAAACAAATCCTTCTCAATTTCAAGAATCACATAGACCACAACACAATAATTCTGGGCGACTTTAATGCACCGCTGTCAGCACTAGATAGATCTTCCAAACAAAATCCAACCAAAGAAACCATAGAACTCAATAACACAATCAATAACCTAGCCTTAATAGACATATATAGAATATTCCGTCCATCAACGAGCGGATACACTTTCTTCTAAACAGTACATGGAACCTTCTCGAAAATAGACCATGTGTTATGCCACAAAGCAGCCCTTAGGAAATGCAAAAAAAAAAAAAAAAAAAAAAAAAAAATAGAGATACTGCCTTGTGTTCTATCAAATCATAATGGACTGAGAGTAGAAATCAATGACAAAGTAAAAAAAGGAAATTACTCCAAGACTTGGAGACTAAATAATATGCTATTGAATGAAACATGGATAACAAAAAACATCAGGGAGGAGATTAAAAAATTCTTAGAGGTCAATGAGAATGATGATACAACATATCAAAAACTCTGGGACACTATGAAAGTGGTACTAAGAGGAAAATTCATTGCATGGAGCACATTCCAGAAAAGAATGAAAAGTCAACAACTAAATGACCTAACATTACAGCTCAAAGCCCTAGAAAAAGAAGAACAGAATAACAGCAAAAGTAGTAGAACACAGGAAATAATTAAAATCAGAGCTGAAATCAATGAAATTGAAACAAAAGAAACTATTCAAAAAATTGACATAACAAAAAGTTGGTTCTTTGAGAAAGTAAACAAAATAGATAAACCCTTAGCCACACTAACAAAGAGAAGGAGAGAGAAGACTCAAATTACTAAAATACATGATGCAAAAGGAAATATCATGACAGACACCACTGAGATACAGAACATAATGAGAAGCTACTTTGAAAATCTGTATTCCAACAAAATAGAAAGTACCAAAGACATTGACAAATTTCTAGAGACATATGCTCCTCCCAAACTGAACCAGGAGGACATACACAATTTAAACAGATCAATATTAAGCAATGAAATAGAAGAAGCCATTAAAAATCTACCATCCAAGAAAAGCCCAGGACCAGACAAATTCTCAGCTGAGTTCTACAAGACCTTCAAAGAAGAACTCATTCCAATACTTCTCAAAGTATTCCAGGAAATAGAAAAGGAGGGTACCCTACCGAACTCATTCTATGAAGCTAAGATCACCCTCATACCCAAACCATGAAAAGACACAACAAGGAAAGAAAATTTTAGACCAATGTCCTTGATGAATATAGATGCAAAGGTCCTTAACAAAATATTGGCAAACTGTATCCAAAAACATATTAAGAAAATTGTGTACCACGATCAAGTGGGATTCATTCCTGGAATGCAAGGATGGTTCAACATTCATAAATCAATAAACATAATCCATCATGTCAATAGACTTAAGGATAAGAATCATATGGTTATTTCAATTGACACAGAAAAAGCATTTGACAAAATACAACACCCCTTCATGTTCAAAACACTAGAAAAAATAGGGATAGTAGGAACATACATTGCAAAGGCTATTTATGCTAAGCCCATGGCCAACATCATTCTTAATGGAGGAAAAACTGAAACCATTCCCTTTAAAAATGGGAACAAGACAGGGATGTCCTCTTTCACCACTTCTATTCAACATTGTCCTCGAAACTCTAGCCAGAGCAATTAGGCAGACCAAAGAAATTAAAGGGATACTAATAGGAAAAGAGGAACTTAAGCTGTCACTATTTGCAGATGACATGATTCTATATTTAGAGGATCCAAAAACCTCCTCCAGAAAACTTCTAGACCTCATCAATGAATTCAGCAAAATAGCAGGCTATAAAATCAACACACATAAATCTATAGCATTTTTATACGCAAGCGACAAAACAGCTGAAAGGGAAATGAGGAAAACAACTCCATTTGCAATAAAAAAAAATAAAATACTTGGGTATCAATCTAACCAAAGAGGTAAAGGATCTCTACAATGAAAACTACAAAACATTGAAGAAAGAAATTAAGGAAGACCTTAGAAGATGGAAAGATCTCCCATGTTCTTGGATAGGCAGAATTAATATTGTCAAAATGGCCATACTACCAAAAGTGCTACACAGATTCAATGCAATTCCAATTAAAATCCCAATGATGTACCTTACAGAAATTGAGCAAGCAATCATGAAATTCATCTGGAAGAATAAGAAACCCAGAATAGCTAAAGCAATCCTTAGCAGGAAGAATGAAACAGGGGGTATCGCAATACCAGAACTTCAAATGTACTACAAAGCAATAGTAACAAAAACAGCATGGTATTGGCACCAAAATAGACAGGTAGATCAATGGTACAGAATAGAGAACACGGACACAAACCCAAATAAATACAAATTTCTCATACTAGACAAAGGTGCCAAAAATATGAAATGGAGAAAAGATAGCCTCTTCCACAAATGGTGCTGGGAAAACTGGAAATCCATATGCAACAGAATGAAACTAAACCCATATCTCTCACCCTGCACAAAACTCAACTCACAATGGATCAAGGACCTTGAAATCAGACCAGAGACCCTGCATCTTATAGAAGAAAAAGTAGGTCCAAATCTTCACCTTATTGGCTTAGGACCAGACTTCCTTAACAGGACTCCCATAGCACAAGAAATAAAAGCAAGAATCAATAACTAGGATAGATTCAAACTAAAAAGCTTTCTCTCAGCAAAGGAAACTATCAGCAATGAAAAGAGAGAGCCTACAGAGTGGGAGAAAATCTTTGCCAATCATACTTCAGATAGAGCACTAATCTCCAGAATCTATAAAGAACTCAAAAAACTCTACACCAAGAATACAAATAACCTAATCAACAAATGGGCTAAGGATATGAACAGACACCTCACAGAAGAAGATCTATAAGCAATCAACAGATATATGAAAAAATGTTCAACATCTTTAGTAATAAGAGAAATGCAAATCAAAACTACACTAAGATTCCATCTCACCCCAATTAGAATAGCAATTATCAAGAATACAAGTAACAATAGGTGTTGGAGAGGATGTGGGGAAAAAGGTACACTCATACATTGCTGGTGGGGCTGCAAATTAGTGCAGCCACTCTGGAAAGCAGTGTGGAGATTCCTTAGAAAACTTGGAATGGACCTACCATTTGACCCAGCTATCCCACTCCTTGGCCTATACCCAAAGGACTTAAAATCAGCACACTACAGAGATACAGCCACATTAATGTTCATAGCTGCTCAATTCACCATAGCCAGACTGTGGAACCAACCTAGATGCCCTTCAATTGATGAATGGATAAAGAAACTGTGGTATATATATACAATGGACTATTACTCACCTATAAAGAATAATAAAATTATGACATTTGCAGGCAAATGGATGAAACTGGAGAATATCATGTTAAGTGAGATAAGCCAATCTCAAAAATCCAAAAGAGGAATGATCTCACTGATAAGTGGATGATGACAATGGGGGGTGGGAGGGAGACAAGAATGGAGGAAGGAGCGACTGTATAGAGGGAAAAGAGAGGTGGGAGGGGTGGGGGGGAAGGAAAAAATAACAGAATGTATCAAACATCATTACTTTATGTAAATATATGAATATGCAAATGGTATGCTTTTACTTCATGTACAAACTGAAACAACATGTATCCCATTCATTTACAATAAAAATAAATTTAAAAAAAAGAAATCAATGATAAAATAAAAAATAGAAGCTACTCTTACTCCTGTAGACTAAATAATACACTGTTGAATGACCAATATATAGTAGAAGAGATCAGGGATGAAATAATATAGTTATAGTTTATATGCCAAGATAAGAGAGAAAGTGGATTATAGAAACATTTTTAAAAATTACATTAGAGACGAAAATAGAGGAAGACAATTTTTTTTTTAATTCAAGGGTAATCCATTAAGTCAATAACAATTATGGTTCATATTAATTCAATTAAATGTCGTAGTCTAAATGCACAGCTTAAAAGATAGAGTATCAGAGTAGATAGAAAACAAGACCTCACTCTATGTTGTATATAAGAAATCTATTTTAAGCATAAAGATAAGAATAAATTAAAATATAGGCATACCTCATTTGTGTGTGTGTGTGTTGCTGGGGATGGAACCCAGAGCTTTGCCTGTAATAGGCAAGTGTTCTACCACCGGGCCACAACCCCAGTCCCAGACACTGCATTTTTTTTATAAATTGAAAGTTTGTGGCAAATCTTGCCTGAGTAAGTCTATAGGCACTATTTTTCTAATAGCATGTCTCTGAGTCACATTTACATAATTATTGCAATACTTCAAATTTTTCACTATCATTATATCTGTTAATGGTGATTTGTGATCAGTGGTCTTTGATGTTACTATTTTAATTGTTACAGGACACCATGAATCTTGTCTGTATAAGACAATGAACTGATTAACAAATGTGTGTGTTCTGTGTGCTCCACAGTCCTGCCAATCCTCACTCTTACTCCCTCTCCTCTAGCCTCTCTATTCCTTTATATACAATGATATTGAAATTAGGCAACTTAATAACCTTAAGATGGCCTCTAAGTGTTAAAGAAAAAGGAAGAGTAGTGAGTCTCTCTCTCTTTAAGTCAAACGTTAGAAATTATTAAGCTTAGCCAAAAACGAATCTCTTGCACCAAACAGCCAAGTTATGAATAAACAAAAATAAATAAAAGTTCTTGGAGAATATTAAACGTGTTACTTCAGTGAATACATGAATGATAAGAAAGCAAAATAGACTTATTCCTGATATGGAGAAAGTTTTGGTGGTCTAGATAGAAGATCAAACCAACCACAACAGTCAAAATATGACCCAGAGCAAGGGTCTCTTTTCAGTTCTATGAAGGCCACAGCAGTGAAGCTGCAGGAGAAAGTTTGAAGCTAGCATGAGTTGGTTCATGAGGTTTAAGAAGTCATCTCCATGACATAAAGAGCAAAGTAAAGCCGCAAATGCTGATGTTGAAACCACATTAAGCTGTTTAGACCTAGCTAAGAAAACTAATGAAGGTGACCAGACTAAACAACAGAAAACCCCAGGGCCCTTTAGAATTATATTGGATCTATTCAGTTTTTGCTCTACAAATAGAACAACAAAGCCTGGGCAACAGCACATTTGTTTACAACATGGTTTACTAATATTTTAAGCCCACTGTTGAAAACAACTACTCAGAAGAAAAGAAATTATTTCAAAATATTGCTACTGCTCATTGACAATGAACCCAGTCACCAAAGAACTCTGATAAAGATGTACAGCAAGAACATGTTGTTTTCACACCTGCAGACACAGCATCTATTCTGCAGCCCGTGGATCATGAAGCAATTTTGACCTGTTTTTTTTTTTTTTCTTTTTGTCTTTATTTATCTCTCTTTCTTCTTTTTTTTTTTTTTAACTGAGGATTGAACTTAGGGCCTTGCACATACTTGGGCCCTAAGTATACAACTGACTTTATCTCCCACCTGAAATTTTGATGTTTAAGTCTTATTATTTAAGAAATATGCATTTTTTAAAGCTATAGCTGCTATACATAGTAATTCTTCTGATAGATCTAGGAAAAGTAACTTGAAAGCCCTCTTGGAACTATTTGCCATTCTAGTTGCCTGTAAAAGCATTTGTGATTCATGGGAAAAGATCAAAACTCTTAAGAAGAGTTGGGAGGAAGTTGATTCTAATCTTCATGGATGACTTTGAGGGTTTGAAGGCTTCAGTGGAGGAAGTAATTGCAGATGTGGTGGTGGCAATAGCAAGAGAACTACAGTTATAAGTGAAGACTGAAGATGTAACTGAATTGCTGCAACCTCATAGTAAAACTTGAAGGGGTGAGGAGTTGCTTCTTATAGGTGATAAATAAAAGTAGTTTCTTGAAATAGAGTCTACTCTTTGAGAAGATGCTATGAACATTGTTGAAATTACCCAGGGATTTAGAATATTTTATAAACTTAGTTGATAAAGCAGCATCAGGGTTTGAGAGGGTCAGCTCAATTCTGAAAGAAGTTTTTTTGTGGGTAAAGTGATAGTCAATAGCATTAAATGCTACAGAGAAAATTTTATAAAAAGAAGAATAAATTGGTATGGCAAATTTCAATTTTGTCTTATTATAAAGAATTGTCAAGCTGGGCACAATGGCATGCACTTGTAATCCCAGGTACTCATGAGGATGAGGAGGAACCCAGGTTCAAGGTCAACCTCAGCAACTTAGTGAGACCTTGTCTCAAAACAAAATTTTAAAAAGGCTGGGGAAGTATCTCAGTGGTAAAGCACTTGCCTGTTATGTACAAAGCCCTGGGTTCAGTCACCTACACCTTTAGCAACTATCTCCCTGACCAGTCACCAGCCAACATCAAGGTTGTGACTCTGAAAACTCAAATGATCATTAGCACTCTGGAGCAATAAAGTATTTTTAACTCAGATAAATGCACCATTTTTAAACAGAATGCTATCACATAGTGCTGACATAAATTTTTATGTGTACTGGGAAACCAAACAGTTTACATGACTTGTTCTATTGTGATATTCACTTAACTGAAGTGGTCTGGAATTGAATCTGCACTATACCTAAGGCATGTATATAAAGGGCTGGAGAAAGATATACCATGCTAACAATAATCAGAAGAAAACTGTAGTGTCTATATTAATGTTAGGCAAAGAAGAATTGAGAGGAAGAAAATTATCAGAAATAAAGAGGGATAGCACATAATGATAAAGGGATCATATATCTAAGATGCTGTAACAATCCCTAATGTGTGTGAACCTGTCAATACAACAGAAAAGTACACAACTCAAATACTGATAGAACTGCAAGGAGAAATGAATGAATCCTCTATTATAATTAGAGACTTCAGCATCCCTCTATCAGTAGTTGGCAGATCCAGCAAACAGAAAATCATTAAGGACACAGTTGAACTGAACAGCATTACCAATCAACTGAATCTAATTGATGCTTATAGAATACTTACTTCAACGATAGCAGAATACAAATTCTCAACCTCACAAGGGACATTGACCAAGACAGACCACACTTTAGGCCCTATAATGTACCTTAGCAAACATAAAATAATGGAAATTATACAAAATGAACTCTTAGGCCACAGTGGAATTAAACAAGAAATCAATAATAGATACCTTGAAAATCCTCAAATGCTTGAGGTGAAATAATATACTTCTAAATAACACAAAAGTCAAAGAAGACCCAAGGGATATTAAAAACATTTTAAGTAAATGAAAATGAAAATGCAACTTTTCAAAAGTTGTGGGAATCAGCAGAAGCGGTGCTTACAGGGAAATTTATACCTTTAATTGTATATATTAAAAAAGAAGGCTTAAAAATCAATAATCTAAGCTTCCACATTAGGAAAGTGGAAAAAGAATAACAAATTAAATTAAAAGAAAAGAAATAGTAAAAATCAGACCAGAAATCAATGAAATTAAGATATCAATTGAGAAAATCAAAAAATGCACAAGCTGATTCTTTAAAAAGATCAACAAAATGACAAATTCCTAGCCAAGGTAACTACAAATAAAAGAAATAAGATACAGATTAATATCAGATGAAACAGGGGCCATCACTAATGATTCCAAGGACACTAAAAGGATAAAAAAGGAACATCAACTTCACCTCTGCACCTAGATGACATGGATATCTAGATGACACGGAAAAATACCTTGAAAAACACAATCAATCTTTTAAAAATCTAATTCTCAAGAATCAACAGTGAGGCTGGACCCAGTGGGTGCTCACCTGTAATCCCAGACAATGAGGAGGGAGAATGGTGAGTTCAGCCAGTCTCAACAAATTAACAGGGACCTAAGAAACTCAGTGAGACCCTGTCTCTCAATAAAATATAAAAAAAAAAAAAGGCTAGGGATGTGACTCCATGGTAAAGTGCCCTGGGTTCAATTCCTGGTACCAAAAAAAAAAAAAAAAAAAAAAAAAAAAAAAACAGTGAGAAAATAAGCAACCCAATTAAAACATGGATGACAAAAGATCTGAACAACTACATTACCAAAGAAGATGTACATATGCAAACAAACATATGAAAACATGCTCATCATTATATATTATTAGGGAACTGCAAATTAAAACAATGATGAAATATCACTACATTCTTCTTAGAAAGATGAGAATCCATGATAGTGACAACACTAAATGCTGATGAGAATGGAGAGCAATAAACCTTTGTTCATGTCTACTGGAAATGCAAAATGGCTCAGCCACTTTGGAAATGGTTTGGTAGTTTCTCATAAAGCTAAACATGCTCTTATCTTACAGCAATCATACTCTTGGTATTTACCCAAATGAAAAAAAACTTATGTCTACACAAAATCATGTAGATAAATGATAAGCAGTTCTATGCATGATTGCCAAAACTTGAAGCAACCAAGGTGTCCTTCAATACGTGAATGCATAAACAAACTGTGGTACATCTACAGTGAACTATTTACCAGTGATGAAATGAGTCATTAAGATTCAAACAACATGGAAAAATCTAAAATATATTTTGCTAAGTGAAAGAAACAAATTTGAAAAGAATAGTAGTATACAATTCCAATTATTTGAACTTTCAAAAAAGGCAAAACTTGTAGACAACAAAAATATCAGTGATTGCCAGGGGATTTGGTTGTGAAAGGTAGGGATAAATAGGTGGAGTACAGGATAATTTGGTGGCAGTGAGACTATTCTGTACAATACTAAATGGTGGATACATAACATCATCCTTTGTAAAACCCCAGAAAACTGTAAAATACCAAGAGTGAACCTTAGTTTTAACTATGGACTTCAGTTACTAACAGTAAATCTATATGGGCTCCTCCAGTGTAACAAAAGTACTACATAATACGAGATGTTAAAACTGTGGTTAGTGGGCAGTATTTGGGAACTCTACTGCCTGCTCAATTTTTCTATAAACCTAAAATGTCTCTCTAAAAAAGAGAGGGAAGGGAGAGAGGCTCTCTAAGAAAATTTGGAAAATTGGCAATTTGGGAAACTAACAAAGATTCGAATCCTGGTATTTTCATTTATGATTTTTGTAGATCTGGGCTCTAATAGTTTAGATATCAGTTTTTATTATCAAAAATAAAGATGATAATGTTTACCTTCTAGAATTTTGGGGTATCTGACTGAGCTAATACATGAAGAGCCATAGAGAGAGCTACTACATACTAGGAATTCAGGGTTTATTAACACTTCTTGCTTTCATTTTCTTTATGAATACCACTACTTGATAGTTTCTAAGTAGTGTAGGACAAGATGGGGCAAGAAATTATCAAAAGCAGTAGCAGAAGCAACGGTATAGTTAAAGATGTGAGACATGATCTAATGAAAAGATCTCAGTTCAGCAACACATAATGTAAATGACTTCCTTATAAGTATACTATCATTAGCTAATAATTAGAATATATTAAGCAAATGAAGCATTAAACTGGATTGGCACTTATAAATTAGATAGTATTTAGAAATGAACAGTAAGGTATGCTGTGAGCTGACACTATGTCCTTGAATTCTTCCTCCTCTTAGTATGTACTAGACAGTGTTCTCCAACAGAATATTGTAAAATGACAGAAATGTTATTGTCTAAATGTTTTTGTCCTGTTCAATAAGGTATGTGTTAGCCAACTGTGACTGATTAGTATTTGGAATGTTCCTAGTATCTGAAATGTTTCCTAGTAAAGACTGAGGAAAAAATTTAAAGTTCTGTTATATTTTAATTTAAATTGAAGTGGCCTCATATAGCTGGTGGCTACCAAATTGAACAGTGCAGTATTCCATAAAAAGACAAAAAAGTGGGCTAAATAAAAAAAAAATCATGAGATATTAAAAATTACTTTGAGAAGAATGAAAATGAAGACACAACACAATTTACGGGATGTAGCTAAAGCAATACTTAAGATATTTATAGCTACAAATGCCTACATTAAGAAAGAAGAAAGCTCTCAAATCACAACTTAATATCCACCTTCATACAGTAGAAAATAAGAACAAACTAAGTACAAGGCAAACAAGGAAGAACATAAGAAGGATTACATCAGAAAATAATGAAATAGAGAGTAGGAAAACAATTGAAAAATCAACAAAACCAGAAGCTGGTTCTTTGAAAGGACAGATGATTTTAACCAATCTTTAGCTAGACTGATCAAGAAAAAAAAAGGTGGGGGGAAGGGGTAGGGAGGAGACAAGTTACAAATATCAGTAATCAAAGAGGAGGTATTACTACAGAAGTAAAAAGGATTAGGAGGGCATATTATGAACAGATAATAATATATGTAGTAAGGGTGTGGGGTGATTGGAACTCTCATACTGTTGGCAGGACTCTAAAATGGTGTAGCTACCTAAGAAAATAGTTTTAATAGGTACTTAAAAGGTTAAACACTGAGTTACCCTTTGACCCAGTGCCACGATTAGCACAGCTATTAATTCAGAAAATCAGTGAGGGGCAATGGGGAATTAAGAAAAATACACAAATTTAGAGAAAAGGCAGGGATCAAGTGGGACACTGATCTCTGATAAACAGTGACCAGAGCTATCTCTGCATGTTTATTATGTAGGGTCTCACAATCTGGAAGTTAAAGACTATAGAGGCATTGTTCTTTGTGCCCTAGAAAGTTACAAGACTAGAAACATTTTTGTAGCTATTCCACTGTTGCAATGCTAGAAGCTTCTTGTAGCATCCAGGAAGCCCACTTCAAAAGTATTTACTAAGCCTATAGGCTTGGAAGTTAAGGCACTTGTGGGTAGCCATCCATGACTTGTATGAGAACTGAGCATAGTTGGAGCCATTAACCAGGAAAATCTGGCTTCAGGAACTCACAGTTGGACTGGCCATTCAAGAAAACCTGAGTCATGTGGTTATCCTGCATTAGCTCACTGCTTAAGTTCAAATACAAGCATCTGATATGAGAGTGACCCGCTAGAGATAAATGGCTTGCTTATCCCTCTCCCCATCCTGTTTTTCTCAAAGAAGTTCCTACTGGTCCTCTTTGATCTGTACTACTATAAATAAAGCAAATGCAGCCTTTGTTAGAGTCAGACCCTTCTGAACAGATCAACTGGTCATGCCCCTGCTCTTAAGATAATCTTGCCTTCTGTCTTTATTTCCGATAAATAAATTTTATAGTTTTTATTTTGCAGCCAGCCCATCCTATCCCAGGGAAACCTTTACCCCTCCCATGCGGGATGTGTGGGAGAGGCACTTGTGGAACATTGCAGTTATCTTGCTGTGCTCAGAATCTTCTATCCCTGGGAGCTGGTGTCTGAGATCTAGGACAAGACTGACACAGCTTCTGTGCTTCGCACAGAGTCTTCATGGACAAGGCATCACCATAGCAACTGGGCAATCTTGACCCATACTTTTTGCACAGGAAGTTCCCAGGATTTGCAGTGCCCCACAGTTATGAGACAATCAAAGATTCTGACCCAGATCACCACATTCCACAATCCAGTAATTCCAATCCTAGGTCTATACACAAGAGAAATAAAAATATACATGTATACAACTTGTACATGAATGTTCATAACAGAATTATTCCTAATAGCCAAAAAGTGGAAACAACTAAGTATCCATCAACTGATGAATGGCTAAACAAAATGTGTGTATCTACACAATGGAATATTTTTCATCAGTAAAAAAAACAAAATCAAGCAATGATTCATGTTACAACATGGCTAAATCTTGAAAACATGGCCAGTGAAAGAGGTTAGAGAAAAGGGACCCCCATTTGTATGATTCTATTTATTCTTGGTAGGCAAATAGCGAAGGAGAATCTGTAGAGACAGAAGGTAGATGAATCGTTGCCTAGAACTGGCAGGATGAGGTAGGGTTAGGGGTGGGTGATGATTCAAGGGTGCAGGGATTCTTTTTTGAGGTAAGGAAAATGTTCTAAAACTGTTTTTTGTTGAAAGATACACAATTCTAAATATACTAAAGTCATTGTACACTTTACATAAGGGTGAATAATATGGTATGTCAGCTGTTATCTCTTGGAGTCAATTTTAATTGTATTTTTTTAAATAAGCAAAAGAGAAGGAATTATTGCTTTAGGACCTGAAGTTTAGCTTTAGCTGTACTTGTGTTTCATTCCTGGTGTTCCTCAGAAAACCTGTGCCATGAAAAGTTAATAGTGCATAAACAAACATAGGGAACAGACACGGATCCGTGTCCTGACTGCTAGCTGTTCTTACTCTACCCTACCCGCAAAAGCTGTATTTAAAAGGAAGAGTGTTTTCACACAATACCGTGTAATTACACTGAAGTCAGTGTTCTCCCCTATCACTTGTGTGTACTTCAGTGATAGCAGAGGGGTTTCCATTTTCATTTCTGTGATTTGGGTACTTATCTTTCCTACTCTTTATATTCTCCTGTATGAAAGGAATTAGTCTGTGTTAAGACCCATCTCCCTCACATTTCTGAGGTCAATTTTAATTGACTCACACAAGGTAAACTGAATTTTATATGTGTGAAGAAAATGAAGTGCTAAATTATCTCTGCAATAATATTTTTTATGACCAAACCAAAATTAGCCTTCTGGAAAGGATCGATAAGAGCATTCTGCAATATCTTCCACTGCAACACACGGAGGAAACTTTCTGATCCTCAGTACATTCACTGATTTATTCATTCATTTAACAAAGATTGGTTAAGTGCCAACCAAGTACTTGGGACTAATGCTGGGGATACAGAGGAAACAAAACAGAAAAAGTTGTCCTTGAGCTAAAGAAACTTATATTCATAGTTCAGGAGATGGACAGTAAACAAATAGATTTATATTGTAATGTTTGGACGTGCTATGAAAACTAAACAGGGTGTTCAGAGAACACCTCTGGAACTTGAATTATAGGAAGAAACAGCTAATATTCAGTGAGAAGGAGAAGATGCAAAGGGACCAAGGTGTGTCTGGACTAGATGCATCTGAGAAAGAGCAAGAGGTCAATATAGGGGAACAGAGTGAATGAGGATGGAGAAGTTCCAGGGGAAAGGCCATGTGGCCTTGTGGGTCACATAAAGCTCTGTAGAAAAGTACTATAGAGAGCTCAGCATGGTGGTGCACACCTGTAATCTCAGTAACTTGGGAGACTGAAGCAGGAGGGCCCAAGTTCAAGGCCAGGTTCATCTACTTAGTGAGTGAGGCCCTAAGCAACTTAGTGAGACCCTGCCTCAAAATAAAAAATAAAAAGGGCTGGGGATGTATCTCAGTAGTAGAGCACCCCTGGGTTCACCCCTGGGTTCAATCCCTTGTACCCCATTCATACAAAAAAAAAAAAAAACAGTTTTGGATTTAAAATGGAGAAGATAGTACAGAGAGTTCTGACACACCCCACATCCCACACCCAGTTTCCCCTATTAGTAACATCTTACATAGTGTGGTATACTAATTATAAGTAATGAACCAATGTTGTTATATGATTATAAACTGAAGTCTACACTTTCATTCAGTTTCCTTAGTTTTTCCTAATGTCATTTTCCTGTGCCAGGATCTTACATGAAGACCTGAGAAGTTGCATATATGAGTGGGTAGTGGTCAGAGCACACATAAATAGAACCTTGACCACGATGTGCAGTGGCCAGTCCAGGAACCCAAGCAATAGCCTTATTGCAATTGGCCCCAAATGGTCAGAGTCTGATAAATAATGGATAGAGTCCCGAATGTTGGCCCCAGCTTCCAATTTAGGACCATTTGAAGAAAGTCAATCATTCATCCCTAACCAATCACATAGGATGTCCTGCTCCTGATTAGCTGTTATAGTCTGAACATTTTTTAATTGAGTGGAATTTTCTATTAAGATTGATATGCAGTACACATATTGCAAAGGTGTGGACAGTCTCCAATCAGGGCACACCTGCAGCCTTCCCCTTTTTCCACCATAAAGCTCTCTCATTCCTCTGAGTCACTGTCTTTGAGTCTCTGTTAAACCAAGTGATGGTGGTCCGTTCCTTACCACAGCAAGCTCAAAATAAATAGTCTTCGTTTGTTCTCATTTGGGTGGTTATTGTTTCAATACCATATTACATTTAGCTTTCTCCTTAGGCTCCTCTTGGCTGTGACAGTTTCCCAGACTCCCCTTGTATTTTATGATCACTAGGAAAAAATAAAAAATAAAAAACCTTCTATGCTCAGTAATACATTATTGCACAGTGTATCCTTGACCAGAAAACTGATTTAGTTGCATGGTTTCTTGTTCAAAGAAAAATTCAGATTTTTCAACAAAAACATATTCAGTCTGTCTATTTTTATAATATTTTCAGTGGTCATACATTTGAGGGATTAACACGATTATAAAGACCTTTGCAATGTGTACTGCATATCAATCTTAATAGAAAATTCCACTCAATTAAAAAATGTTCAGACTATACATGTAAAAACTTAAATGTAATGGAATTCTTTCTAAATATAGAGTTACTACCATCAGGAGCTCATAAACAAATAGGGAATATAAGCATGTAAAACCAACAATACTACAATGTGAAAAGATTTTATGGTAGAAGAAAACTTTAAGCTGGTTCTTGAAAAATGAGGAGTACCTATTCGAAGTTCAGAAGGGAAAATGTATTTCAGTTAAAGGGACTGGTAGGAACAAGGGTACATGGTTTCAGGTTGGGCAGGGAATGTCCTTATTGCTGGCCCCTGGGAAACAGGCTGCAGGAAGAAGAAGAGTCTAGAAAGCAAGCATAAATTAAGTTTTTAAAATTTTAAACCAGGCACTGTGGTGAATGCCTGTAATCCCAGAAATTCAGGAGACTGGGACAGGAGGATCACAAGTTTAAGATCAGCCTCAGCAATTTAGTGAGGCCCTCAGCAACTTTGTGAGACACTGTCTTAAAAATAAATTAGTTAATAAAAAAGTGCTGGCGAGATGGCTCAGTGGTAACCCTTGGGTTAAATTCCCAGTATAAAACACCACCACCAACAACAAAAACTACCAAGTGGGAAACAAGGGGCACAGAATATTCTTAAATATATATTTTATAAAGATAAGTTAGTTATTTTTTTTTTAATTAAAATGAACTCTAGTATTGTGAATACATGTGTGGGGGAAAGGGCAGGTTTTGAAATCTTCACACTGTAACTCAGAAATGCAAAAAGGGTAACTCCTTAATATCTCTTCAAGTAGGATAACTGACTGTCAAATTGGAACACTTTTAAGAATAAAAGGGGGGTACTTTTTATAATTATTCTGGGATGACTCTCAAGTGGAAGTGTCCTAGATAAGCTGAGAGGTATAGTCACCTCTTACATAACTAGGTTTTCTTTGATTGAGAACAAACAAGTAAACAATTTGGAAATTACACCTCAGACTCAATTAATTAAGTCTTGTTGGTTTAAATGTAATTTTCACATGAATATTTAAGCAATTAAAAGCTCTAAGAATAAGGGCTAACACCTAGAGATCTAGGCACTGTTCTAAATACTTCACACACATTAAGTCATTTAATCTTCATTTAAGGAATTATGAAGTAGGTATTAATAGGAATATTTGTCCCACTTTATAGTGAAGAAATGTAGAGTGTGTTAAAGTGACATGCCCAAAGCTGGCTGTTGATTGTGTTGGTGCTAGAGTCAGGACTCTGATCCAGGTTTTTGGTACCAGTGGACACTCTATTGCCATTTACACTTTAAGTCCTGGCTTGCTTGCCTCCTACATTTGAATTTCAGATGAATGATGGATAATATTTTACTACAAGTGTGTCCCATGCAATGTCTGAGATAACCTTTGCCATATCCTCTTAGCAAGGTATGAGCAGGAGGCCCCTGACGTCTACCTGTGGGCCAGTACCCCAGAGCACCTGCTGAAGTGCTCTAGAAGTTGCAGAACTCTAGACTGTGCTCTCAGCAGACCCCATCACCTTAAACCAGAATCTGCTCTACCTATACTGCTGGTTATGTAGGAGATGCTGAGTCTCAGCCTCAGCCCCTGCTCAGCTGGAAAAACATGTTTGAATATTTATATGAGCATTGCAAACATTAAGAACTGCCTTCAGAATACTTAAGAATAAAATATTAACTGAATTGAGCTAGGAAAAAAGTCTCAAGTGGAAAAAATTTTGTTTGCCTATATTTTTGAGCAAAAGGCAAAATTTCCACTGTCACACTGTTTCATTACAACTCACAAATGAACTCTAGTATATATTAGAATGTATTAGTGTGTATTAGAATTCATATAAAGAAAATCTTGATGAGCTCTTAGCAACACTTAAAAAGCTGAGCAGCCTTTGTTCTTCTATTATAACTGTCCTCATTGTCTGCCATCTAAGAACCCATCTTACCTCACCACTCAAAAAGCAGGGAAACAGCTGGAAGACCGTCTATTAATTCTGGGTTCCAATTCCAGCTCTGTATGCACTTATCAGAGTCTTAGTTTCCATATTTCTAATATTGGAATGATGATAATATCTGCTGCACAAAATTCCTTTGAAATTCAAATGACTAGTGGTAAGTAAAATTTAAAATAACTGTAAATGTAATTCAAGTCTAACTATTCCAAAATCCATATTATAATCTTTAGTTGATTTCTGTCTCCATGTAGTGGACTGAATAGTGACCTCCAAAAAATATGTCTACCTGGAACTTGTGAATATGAACTTATTTAGAAATAGAGTCTTTGTAAGACCCTCAAGTATCTTGAAATGAGATCATTCTGGATCTAGATTGGACCCTAAATGCAATGATGAATATATTTATAAGAGAAGGACAGAGGAGACTCAAGACACAGGGGTATGGGAGAAGGCCACATAAAGACAGAAGCAGAGACTGGAGTTATTTTGGCATAAGCTAAGGAACATCAGGAGCCACCAAGAGCTAGAAGAAGCACAAAAGTATTCTTCCCTAGAGCTTCTGGAGAGGCCCTGCTGATTTTGGACTTCTGGCCTCCAGAACTGTGAAAGAATACATTTTTATTCATATAACTGAGTGGTTGTGATAATTTTTCATGGCAGTCTTAGAAAACCAATATAGCCCACATCTAATCCACCAAAAATCATGGCAGCTCGATCTTCACAAATGCACGGACATACACTACCTCCATCCCATCAATTACTCTAAGCCACTATGATCTCATTACTGGCCATTGTCTTTAGTCCCTGAATAACCCAAGTCACGGCAATTGCAGTGTGATTTAAAACTGAAGTTAAATCTTGTCAGTTCTCTTCTGAAAACACTATGGGCGCCCCATTCTCCCAGAATCTAGCTCCAATGGCTTTATTGTGTCTAGAAGACTGGATATGATCTCCCCACTGCTCTCTCTGTTCTCTTATCACTCCACTTCCTGCACTTCCTTGCTCTTTTACCCTAGGGCCAAGCACATTCCTTCAAGTCTTTGCATGGTCTCCCTTATTTCAGATAACCACAACCTGCTTCATGGCAGGTGTCTGCTCAAAACTCACCACTTGAGACAAGTCTTGCCTATTTGTCCTGTCCTAAGTGGCTTACCCCAATTACTCTATCCCAACACTCTATTGTCTTTCCTTGTTTATGTTAGTGTTCATAGTCTCTCTGTCATACTAGGACAGCAACCTAAGTGTCAAGACCTCGTCCTTCTTGTTCATTGCAGTGTTTCCAGTACCAGTGCTCAACACATTGCAGCCACTAATAAATATTTGTTGAATGAATGAAGGAACCAACATACCTTGTTATAAAGGGTGTGAACCAAAGAGGATGGAGATGGTATCTACTTTCAGCACCACTCCAAACAGCACTTTCTTGAAAGTAATTTAGAAGGCCACCTACACACATTCTTAGTGAGTAGAGTAAGAGGCACCACCAAAGGGACCAACCCATTGTAGTTACAAAGCCAGATAGGCAGTCAGGGAATTTTAAAATAGTATTAGCTTTCAGTGGGGGTATTTTACAATGCTTATGGCTGTCATGTCTAAGAGATATTTATGAATAGATTCCTGAAGGAAATTTGAAAACTATAAGAAGTTACAATTTTTCATATGTTGAATGCAAAGTAGTTTAAAAAGTACTTTCAGCCGGGGATGGTGGCGCATGCTTATAATCGCAGCTGTTGGGGAAGCTGAGGCAGAAGGACTGCAAGTTTGAGGTCAGCCTTAGAAACTTAGTGAAGCCCTAAGCAATTTGGTGATACCCTGTCTCAAAAGTAAATAAATAAATAAATGAATAAAAAGACCCTGGGGGTGTGGGTCAGTGGTTAAGCACCACTGGGTTCAATCCCCAGTACCAAAAAAAAGAAAAGAAAAAAATTTGTTTCTGTTACTTGCCAAGTTATTGATGGCAGATAATATTACTCCCATTTTACAGATGAAAATAAGGAGAACAAATGACCTGTATGAGGATACACAACTGCACAATTGGCCTATGAGCAGTCCCAGACCCAAATCAGGATTTCTGGTTTCAAATTCTTATTCCTTTCAATTCATTGATTTACTTAAAGTTTATTATTGGACCTTTAGGTGCAGTATATAAGGATAAAAATGTCAAGCCATGCATGGGTGCAGGCCTATAATCCCAGTGGGCTGGGGAGGCTGAGGTAGGTAGATTAGGAGTTCAAAGCCAGCTTCAGCAACTTAGCAAGGCCCTAAGCAACTCAGTGAGACCCTGTCTCTAAATAAAATTTTAAAAAATGCTGGGGATGTAGCTCAGTGGTTAAGCACCCCTGAATTCAATCCCCCATACCAAAAACGAACAAACAAACATAGAAAAAAATATCAATAATCTTTGTCTTCAAGTAGTATGAGTGAACAGTAACTGAGAACTGCAATAAAGTTCAAGAAAAAAGAGGTGCTATCTTGTGAGCAAGTAACGACAATTAATCAAGAAATCAAAAAAATTAAATTTGGTGCTACTAAAAGATACCATGGAAAGAGAGAAACTGAAGTCCCAGGAAATATTTCTAAATTTGAAAGTAGTCTTGGGGAAGAACCATAAAGGCATCGAAATAGCAGCAGAGGAGTGCTATGCTAGGATAGAGACGGTCATTGAATGAAGAGGGGGATGTTCAGAATGTCCACCTGTTGCCACAGTTATGAGTCTTTTAAAATGGTTTGCCATCTTTTAATTTACGTTTGGGAAGGGAATTGTCTAATTGAAGCTACTGCGAGTATCAGAAATAACAAAATTTGTTCAAGCAGTTTGTGTATATTTTCAAAGTAATCATTTTATAAGATGTACATTTAATATAGACTTTCGTTAATTTGTAATTAAATAACTTGTGCAGCTAAGAAGGGAAAAAAAAAAAAAAACCCTTTCTCTTGGGGTTTTCAACTGAAAAAAATAAGTGTAATACAGGTACTTGCGGGGAAAAAATCAGTACAGTAAATAACACGCTTCTCCAGAGGCCCTCCCGCCCCCAAATCCCTTTTTCCTATTGCTGCTAAGGATAAGTTCCCTCTCTCTTGAGCAAGGGCCTGCCTGGAGGTGGGGACTGGACTTGATGGCGCTGGCTGACTCAGCTCCATCCAGTGGGCGGCTGTGGCACAGGCTGAGCCCCGCATGGTAGCAAGGCTGCTGTTCGCGGTGTGGGGGCTGCGGAGCGGAAAGGCTAGACTTATTGGAGAACGCTCCCACAGGGCGCAGGCAGAACCAAGTCTGCTGTCCTGAGGACCTTCGGACCCGAGA
Source organism: Sciurus vulgaris (assembly GCF_902686455.1). NCBI lineage: Eukaryota > Metazoa > Chordata > Mammalia > Rodentia > Sciuridae > Sciurus > Sciurus vulgaris. Next base: position 57,652,335 of record NC_136466.1, read on the forward strand.
GGAGGTCCAGCCTAGCCGTCCTGCCGGTTCCGGCTAGCCCGGCGCGCGGGGCGGGGCGGGGCGGGGCGGGGCGGCGCGCGGCGACGTGGCAGCCGCAGGGGCGCGCGCCGCCGGGGGCCATCTTGGAGGCGGGGACGCGCAGAGGTGAGCGCCGCAGTGCATCTTCCTTGTGCTCTTCAGCTATAGTCCTACATCTTGACCTTCTTATTCCTCACTTTGAGGCTGCTACACACGCGCTTGCTCGGGACCCCAGGTGAGTGACACCCTAGCAACGACGCGTGTGCATGGGGTGGTGGAGTGGGATGCTGGCGCCAAAGCCGGACCCCGGGTCGCGCCCTTGGGAGGTGGGCGGGCCGCCGGCGCGGCGGGATGTGAGGGTCGTTTCCCAGCCCCCGGGGTGCGCAGGTCTAGGGCCCCTGTGGGCACTTGAGGTGGGCAGCCCGCAGGGGTGCGCATCGCAAGAGGTCAGTCCCTGCAGCGGCTTGCACGGTGCATGCGGTTCGGGGGTCTCTTCCCAGACATTGCTCCTGTCCCGGACCGAGGCCACAGCCTCTGGGCAGCTGACATCACCATCCAGAGTGCTGGCCACAGGGGAGAGACTGGCGGCTGGCGTCCTCGGACCTTAGCCCGGCCCAGCCTGGCCTGGAGACGTGGCAGAACCTGGGGGAAGGCCGCCGTCTCCTACAATAGGATTTCGGCCTTCGTGGCCTTGGAGAATTTGGGAGTTAACAAACAGGGACAGGCATTGGGAGAAAGCATATTTTTCCTGATGTTTCCCTGTAGGTGCATACTGCCACTCCAGAGGGCCTTTGCACTCTCTCGACCCTTTGTTTGGTCTTGGAACCTGTTTCAGTCAAATTTGTAGGATAGCCTGTTTCCAAGATTGGCAGAATTTGTACCCAGGGGAGTTTTTTTTTTTTTTTTTTTTTAAATCAAAAGTAGTTATTTTGAGAGACAGCATGGACATTTCTGCAATCGTGACACATTTTGGCATTCCGGGCCTGTGCAGCCACTATTTAAGTCAGTGAACATTTAGGGGAGTTTATTTTAGGAACTGAGCTGAGAATACAAAAGAAACACAATTCTCTAGTGCTCACTGTCTGGTAGTAGAAGCAGTCATGTGGCACCAGTACATCAACAGCAATAATTTTTTTTAATGTTTTGAAGTTCCTCACAGCTCCATTATTACATTGCTTTTCTTATAAGTAGTTATCCACTTTTTAAAAACAGGAAATCAAGACCCAAGCAAATCAGAATAGCAGAATTCGGGCAGAGATGGAGGACTTAATTTTCTAAACCATTCCCATCATGTTGTCTTGCAAATTGATATATTAATACTACTACTTTTTGTCCCCTAAAAGCTTTACCAACTGATGCTTCAGTGTTATTTTATCATAATAGTTTTTTTTAGTACAAGGTATGATATTAAAAATTTACCCCAGTATTCCCATTACACCTCTTCTCAACTAGTAAGACTTTTAAAGAGTGAAAGAAATTTATTATTTATTCCATGCAGTGACCTTATATTCATTATACCAATTCTTTTGCCAGTGCATTTGCTAATGTTAGGGATCAGCATTGTTTTAAAATACAACCTCCACTACTCATTGTAAGAATTCAGTTATGTTGTAGGAAGAGGAATGAATGACTGATGAAAAAATGATGAAGAATGGTAGGAAGAGATAAGACCCCTGGAGGGGTATTTCTGTCTCAGGTTACTAACCTTTGGAATATAGATATGGAATGAAAGGATTTACCTCCCTGGATCCCTGTGTTCAGTTAGTGCCACAGATCTTTCCTCTTTGTCCACAGCCAAACTTTGAAAGTGTTTTTCATATTTGTCTCATCTCTCCCCCACCCTCAATTGGACTGAGGAGTCCAATTCAAAGTAGTTTCTATCCCAACTCTTTCCTTAGAATCAGCTCTCACAAGTTCATCGCTAATTTGCAAATCATGGACCTTTCAGATAGTATCCTTTTCAGCTTCTGTGCTGCATTTAATACTGTTGTCCATTCCTGCCTTGAAACACTTGTCTTGAAACACAGTCTCCTCATATTCTTCTTATCTTGCTGCCCATTTCATTTCCTGCATATTGGTTTGCTACCTGACTGAACAAGGTGAAATCAAGTCACAGTCTCTTTTCTCTGAGATAATCTCATCTCAGAACCTTATTTTAGATTCTACCAGTACATTGATAACACCCACATGTATATGGTTTCTGCATTCCAGACCAACTCCATGTCCCTGCTTGAATGTGTCAAGGAGTTTGAATTTAGCATGTCAAAGATACAACACTTTCTGATCCCAACCTTCTTCCTCCAAAGATAACATCAACTTTGACCTCTTACAGTGTTCCCTATCCAATTTTGCAAACTGTGCCTCTCACCCTGTCTCCATAGCCAGTTATTAAGTTTTATCATCCACACATTTCATAAATCTATCTACTCTTATCCATCTCCATCATCATCCCCTTTGTCTAGGCCAGAGTTTCTCAACCTTCCACTACCAACATTTGGGACCAGATAATTTTTGTGGGTAGGTTGTATATTAAGAGATTTTTCACAGTATCTCTAGCCTTTACAAAATAAATACCAGCAATACTCTTCTGGTGATGACAACCAAAAAATATCTGTGGAAGGTGCCAAGGAGATACTAGGGTAGGGCATGATCACCCCCTGCTTGTTACGAAAAAATCGTTATTCTGTGTTACTCGCACCTCCTGTTTGAACTACTTCTGTGTCTCTCTGAGTAGTCTCTGCATTTGCTTTGTGAGATGGCCCAGAGAAGGAATTTTTTCAGTATGTAAATAATGAATTGTCTGTAACTGGAATAAGTGTAAATGTCCTTCATGGACAATTTACTTGGATAAACAGTGACTCATATATACAATGGAATACTATTCAGCAATGAATAGAACCAACTATTGATACATGGCAACAGCTTGGAAGAATCTTAAAGGCATTATGCTGAGTGTAGAACAACCAATCTCAAAAGGTTACATGTTGTAGGATTCTGCTTATATTTATGAAATGAGAAAGAGAACAGATGAGTAGTTGCCAGGGTTCATGTTTGGTGGGAGGATGTGACAAATGAATAACATGAGGAAGTTTCTTTGGAGTGATGGAACAGTTCTGTATATTAATTGTTGGGGTGATGATATGAATCTGTGCATATGCGTGTGCATATGTACACACATGTGCATAAAAAGAGGCAAAATTGAAATAAGGCCTATAGGTTAGTAAATAGTGCTGTAGCCAATTTCCTGGTTTGATAATGTGTTTTAGTAACAGGATGCTGTTATTGAGAGAAACTGGTTTTGGGATAGTGAAGCTCTACTATTTTTGCATCTTACTGTGAATTTAAAATTTCAAGGAAGTTAAAAGACAAATATGCTACCTCTAGCTTGAATGCTTTACAGTGACATTCTATTCTTAAAGCAAAACAAAATAAAGCTCAGTTTCTTAATCTGTCTCATAGGACCCAACAGAATCTTGGACCCTGTCTCTCTCTCCAGTCCTCATTCTTTTTTTTTTCCCTTGCCACATAGGTTTTCTTGAATGTGTTTTGCCTTTTTGGCCTTATCTTGTATTTAGACTTGCTGTATGGTCCCTGTAAGCCACTTTTCATGTCCCTTTCCATTGCCCATTATAGTTCTGCTTATTCTTCAGATCTTAACTCTGTGACTTCTTTGGGGGACCCTTTCCTGGCCTGCAAGTCAAACAACTATTTTCTTACCCTCATAGCACATAATTCAGACTACACTAGTACGTTGGTATTATTATAGAATACAGGTATCATTGTATATTGGTATTATTGTTTGATTGTTTTTGCTTATCATTGTATTAGAGATACCAGTATAGTGCTTGGAAAGCAGTTGACTTTTGTTGAATATCTGTTATGTTAATAAAAGCATTAAAAACAAATTAGGCATATTTAGAGATTGGTTTTGTACTTGAGATGAGCTTTAAGATTTGTGAAGGAAATTTTATCATGTTTTATAATCTACTATCATCTGTTGGGAGTCTGCTCTCTAGTGGTGTTTTTTTCTGAAGTTAACATTTCTAAAACCTGAGACGTGTAATTTAGCTGTTACTAGGTGTCCTTTAAAATGTGAACTAGGGAAAGGAGAAATTAAGGCACTTATCAAGTTGAGCACATTATGATTTTTAAAAATGTTAAGAGGTGTGGGAAGAGATTAATACATTTATCAAGTCAAGCACTTTTAGAAATTTTTGTAATGTTAATAGGAGCAGCCTAAATAGACTGCTTTATACGGGAAGAGGATGGATTTCAAAGTTAAATTTTGTTTTATTTTTATTTTAAATAAAATAGTGACTGGAATGTAGGCAGAACTCTAATATGCATTCATGTGGCAGAAATCAGGATAATGGTGGCAATTTGTATTTGAAATGTTGGTCAATTATATAGTTAACAAAATTATTTTCTAATTATAAAGTATATATGGAAATATCACAGATTGTTTGCATATTAGATAATTTCATAGACCATGTTCTTAGGAACTTTGATAAACCCTTCATTGGCAAATGTTACATTGCAAATAGTAAAGGCAGACATTTGTCTTTTAATGATCACTGTATGCAAGCTTTAAAAATAGAATTTTGGTTACTGTGTAAAATTCATTACTTTTTTATATTTTTGCAGCATAACATAATTGAAGAAAAATGATGGAAGAAAGTGGAATAGAGACAACACCTCCTGGGACTCCTCCACCGAATCCTGCAGGACTGGCTGCTGCCACCATGTCTTCTACCCCAGTTCCTTTAGGTGTGTGTGTTTCATACCTGGTGTGTTTTGAGGATAGTGAAGATACTGTTATCTTGTCTCAGTCAATTAAAAGAAGAATATATATACTATACTTTCTCTACTGTTTGTCAGGATGAAAGGAAATAGCTTTTTAAACTTAAAAATGGAAAGAAATAGTCTTTATTGATATTTTCGAAAATACCAATGTTTCATTTTAGGTTGTCTTTTGTTCTTTTATAGTCATATTGCCTACAAGTCATCTTTTTTACTATGACAAAAGTGTCCTAAAAAGCATGTATTTTATTTGTCTGGTGTTCTCTGGGGTGGTTTTTTGAGCTTTCTGTGTGTAGATTTTCATCCACAATCCAGGGATGAAAAATAGTTTTATTTTATTCAAAACACACCAAAAGAACCAAGAAACCCAGATCTGCTTATAAATAATGCCATAATTCATTTCAATATTGTTGCTGCTTTTAAGGGAGTTGACAGTCATTTGTACTCAATCTTATTTGTTGCATATCTGAAATTACACATTTTAATTCTTGGGATATGGTCTGTTAAATTAAAAAATTTTGCAAGACACTAATGAGAGTTTGATAACTAAATGAAAAGCATTTTCAGTTTTGTGATTTTTATCCTCTCCACTTTTTTCCAGCCGTATCCAGTTCTTTTTCTTCCCCTAATGTGTCTACAGTAGAGTCCTTGCCACCACACGTCTATCCCACTCCTCCACCAGCCCACCCTCCTGTGCAGCCTGCGGCACCACTACCTTTTGTGCCTCCTGTACCAGCTCCTTCAGTTCCACCTCTTGGTACTTCTGGGCCACCAACTGTTTCTCCATCAACTGCTGCTGCCTTCACCGGTCCTCCTTTACCCCACTTTCCACCTTCAACTTCTGCCCCAAGTGCTCTCTTATCTACACCTCCTTCGGGTCCTCCTATATCAGGATTTTCTGTTGGTACGACTTATGACATCACAAGGGGACATGCAGGAAGAGCTCCCCAGACACCTCTGATGCCCTCATTTTCTGCACCTCCAGTAACGGGTAATTTTCTCTTATTAATGCTTTGAAATACAAGGTTTTAGTAAACATTTTATTCTTTTTAAATTTGCAGCTTTATTGAGATATGGTTCATATAATCACTAGTTTTTTGTTTATTTATAAAATTTTGCATTCATTGCTGTAATCAGTTTTATAACCTTCTGTCACTGTAAAAAGAAATTTCATATCTATGACTAGTCACTCCCTGCTTTTCTGTAGCCCTCACAGCCTAGGCAACCATTGATCTTTTTTTCTGTGGGTTTGTGTATTCTGGGCATTTCATATAAATGGAATCATGTAATAAGTGGTCTTTCTGACTGGCACCAGTTTAGCCTCAAATATTTTCAAGGTTCCTACATTTTATAGCATGTATCTGTACTATATTCCCTCATGGCTGAATAATATAGCCAGTGTATTTTATTTATTCAATTCATCAGTTGATGTTAGGTTACTTCCATGTTTTGGCTATTTAGGTAATGCTGCTCTGAATGTTTGTGTTCAAGTTTGTGGGGACATGATCCTTGTCATCTCTGCCTATTGTTTCTCATTTTAGGGAAAATAAGCAACATTGCTGTGATTTTTTTTTTTTTTTGTTATCCAACTTTGCTAACCTGCCTTTACAAATAAAACTTATTACACAGTACAGGTATTATACCTTTGTGTTTATGTGAATTTTCTTTTTGTGTTAAAATGAAATATATGTACTGATTGTTGTGTGTTTTTAATGATGGGCTTGGTGCCTAATTGTTTTTGTGGATTAAGGAGATTAGAACTACAACTGTCTGTATCCAAGTCCTGAACGGGACAAACATTTTAGGATATTTGGTGTAAGCCTATGTAAAGCGAAAGAATTTTTTTGGAATTGCATAACTTAATCTTGAAATGCTTAAGTATATGGTTACATTATTAAAATTATTTTGAGCTACTTATTTGCTTTGTCTTGTTACAGGGAGAAAGTTTCTGGAATAAATTAACATATTAAAATATTTACCGTTGACTAGGTATTTTGCCAACTCCTATTACTCAGCAAGCCAGTCTGACATCTCTGGCACCGGAAACTGGAACCACATCAGCCATTACTTTTCCAGAGGAGCAAGAAGATCCTAGAATTAATAGAGGTCAAGATGAAGCATCTGCTGGTGGAATCTGGGGTTTTATTAAGGTAAGGAATATTTACTTATAAAATTATATTTAATTTTCTAATTATAAAACTGATAGGTGTGCATTAGAGAAATTTCTGAAGTACAAAGTGGCATAAGGAAAGAATAAAACTCTTGTCAGTTTTCTGTGGTTGCTGTCATCTTTTGTGCATATTTATGGAGATATACCTATTTTGTTAATAAAAATCAAATGGATAGTGATGTGGGCATTTTTTGTTTTTTGTCTGTCTTTACCTACCTATTATTATCTTCTCTTTCATAAAATATTCTTCAGAAGTGCATTTTTAATGTCTGTTTTACTATACATGCTATTGCATTTCCCATGTTTCATTTTACAGATCTACTGACATTTTCTATTGTGATTTTAAAAAATAAATTAATTTTAGTTCTGAAACAAATTATACAGATTTATCATATACAGCATGGTGTTTTAAAATATGTAGGCATTATAGAGTGACTAAATTGAGTTAACTAACATATGCTATTACTTCATATACCATTTTCTTATGAGCAAACTTGAAATCTATTCTGTGATTTTTCAAGAATAATGTTGCTATAAGTCACCATGTTGTCAGTGATCTCTTCTAATTGTAATTCTTATTAATAAAACTATGATGACCATTCTTTATGTAAATCTTTATGGGTATCTGTTCCAATTTCTGATGAATGTCCAAGTGGAATTTTTAAAATCATGTATTATACCAACATATACTGTGCAGTATTTCTCACTTGGCAGCACTAGCTGTAATTTTAAATAGAGTATTTCTGATTTGATAGGCAAACAATTTTGAAACCTCATTTTAATTTGTATTTCTTTGCTACTGAATTTGAACATATTTTCTTGAGATTTTATGCCATTTGTAGTGTGTGTGTGTGTGTGTGTGTGTGAGAGAGAGAGAGAGAGAGAGAATTCTGTATTCATGTTGTTTACCCACTTTTAAATTGGGATAATTTTCTTAATGAGTTCGTAAGAATTCTCAAGATTTGTGTGTGTGTGTGTGTGTGTGTGTGTGTGTGTGTGTATGTGTGTGTGTGGTGCTGGGGATCCAACTCAGGACTTCCTGCATGCCTGGCAAGCACTCTGCCTCTGAGCCATATCCTTAGCCCAGGAAGAATATTTTATATATAATATCATATGTTGCAGTTTTCTTTATTTTAATCTTATTATCCTTTTTTGACACAAAAGTTCTAAAATTTTCAGAGGTCATTTCTTTGAATTTCTTTTCAATATTATGTTTTCATGCTAAAAATAAATGACTTTTTTTACTATAATATATGGTAAATGTTTTTCTTCAGTATCTTCTAAGTCTTTTATCATTTCATTTTTTTACGTTTACCAGTTTACTATACTATATGAGGTAGAGCTCAGTTATTTTCCAGCTACTTAATTGACTGTTTGAACCTCATGTTCCCAGTGACTTGATATGTCACTTTATTTTAGTTATTGAATTATATGTTAATGTCAGCTTCTGAACTCTGTTCTACTGCCCTCTGCTTTTCTTTTCAGTAGAAGCATACTGTTTCTTTTTTTTCCTACATGAATATTAATAGTAGCCATCTTAAACATCCACTGTATTCATCTGTTGTATGTTGTTTTAACAAAATACCCATTGCTGGGTACTTTACAAGGAAAATAGGTTTATTTAGCTTACAGTTTTGGAAGCTGAAAGTCCGTGATTCAGTGGTTCCATCTGTTCAACCTCTGGTGAAGATCTACTTGGCTTCATCATAACACAGCAGAGTAATACACGTAGAAGGGGCTGAGCTGATGGAATGGCCTTGCTTTATAACAACCTGTTCTCACAGGAACTAACCCACTTTATGAGACCAGTATTAATCCCTTGTGAGTCAGAGCTGCCCTGACCTAATCACCTTCTACCAGGCCCCAATTCCTAGAGGTTTTACTATTTCCTTTCCATTGCACTGGGGACCAAGTTTCTAGCACATGAACCTTTGGAAGACAAATCACTCCAAATCATAGCATCTACCAACTGCTGAATGGATTGAGAAATTGTGTATCCATACAATGGAATACTCCTCAGTGATTGGATTCTTCCAATAACAGATGAATTTCAAAAGCATTTTGTTAAGTGAAAATAAAGCCCTATTTTATTTCATATATGACATCCTAAATAGGACAAAACAATAGAAAGAAATTAATACAGTAGTTGACAGAGGCTAGGGTAGGGGCAGGGGTCCCAATAAGATGATATATATAAGAGGATCTCGCACAATGATAAATAGCATAGTTTTAATTTAACTCTCAGCTCATTTATTATACTAGTGTGTATTGAAAGCCTGCTGTGTGCTGAGGTGGGCATGGGGAGCATTCAGTGACACATAAGATAGAGCAGTTAAAGTGAGTATTCAGTTGCATAAGCTTGCTGATTTGCTTCAAATATTTTGTCTTGTCTGTGCTCAGTGAGACAAAGCATTCATTATTGGTCTTTCCCACTTATTTTTATCAATGAATTTTGGAATCATTCTGCCAAATTTCTCCCAATATTCTGAAGACTTGTTTATAATTTCATTACATATATTAAATATTTTTAAATTGGTAAGTGGTTAAGTGAAATTTTGCATTATTTGAGCTTCATATTTTAAGGATATGGCATTTTTATAAGCTTCTTTTTTAAAAAGTATTTTGTAATTTTAAAGTTTTCTTTTAAAATTACAGAGACTAGCTTTTTTACCCCTTGCTAAGAGGGTGTCTCTTTCCACTTCTGATATCCAGCTTAGCTCTCCAGGGCTTGGGATAGTAATAGCTATGCTGTTCCTAGCATGCAGCTGGTAGGTAGTCTTAAATTTTGGTCTCAGGAGCTCATCTTGTCCGGAGTCACCTTAGTTTAATGGTAGGTTGGAAGAAGGGGCATCTGGCTGGTTACTCACATGCCATCTCAGGCTACACTGCTTCCTCAGGTGCTTTCAGTCTTGGAGGAGCAGAAGGCAGGAACACTCGTGTGGTTCCTCTGCCTAACAGTGTGGTTCTGAGATTCCAGAGGAAGAGGTCTGGCTGAGAAGAAAATGGGAATAAACAAAATGAGAAACTGGAAGTAGGAAAAAAGGAAACTTTAGAAGAACATAGCCAAATGTTACATATTAAGGTAATAGGGAGCCATTCTGGGGGATGCAGATGAAAAGTATATTTTACTATTTTTGTTTTTTAGGAGACAAAATATGGATATGTATAGACCTCTGATTCCAGTTTGTATTTGAGAACCTAGGATGTTTCACCTAATATTTTAGATAAATAAGTAGAGATGAAGTATATAAATATATTTATAAATGAAGTGTGCATAGAATATCGTATGTTCCAGACCAGTGCTATTCAAAGTGTGGCCTACAGATTGCTGCTGGTTTGCACACTGCTATGGATCTGTGGTGCAATGGGAAGAGAACTTGAGAGGACCATTTAGACACATAATAACAATTTGACCTTGCTCTGGCCTCATTTTTTTAATATTTTACAAAATGTACTGGTCTGAGATGCATTGGAAACTTAAAAAATTTTCCTTACAGTCACAAAGATTATGGTAGTCTTTGCTTAGAGTGAGTATCTATGAATTTACATACTAATTTGTTTTATGCAGGGGGTGGCTGGAAATCCTATGGTGAAATCTGTGCTTGATAAGACAAAACATTCAGTAGAAAGCATGATTACAACGCTGGACCCTGGCATGGCTCCATATATCAGTATGTACTTAAGTTTAACTTAAGTTTAACTTAAGTTAAACACGTGTCTGCCATGTTTTAAAGTGTGCATGAATGTCAACCACTAATTGTAATTCTCAGTTCATTTCCATTGGTCATGTAATCAGTGGAAATTCCTCTTATAGTCTTGTATTAAGCAGTCAGTCTTAGCTTTGGTGTTATTAATTCATCCTTTTCTTAGTCACCATTAAATATGTTTTGAAAACTCTGCAGAATGGACTTTGAAGCAGTAAAAATAATATGAATTATTAGTATTATTACTGATTTACTTGTAAATATGGGTTAGTATGCTTTATATTAATTTGCTTTATTCACTGTTGACATTTGGTCAACATTTGGTAAGATTCACTATGATGCTTTTGTTCATACTTGGTTTGAGGATTTTTCCAGTTATTTTAGTTAAATGTATTCATACTTAACTCAGGAATAATATTTTTAGAGAATGCTAATCTAGTTATTAATAATAAATGTTTACTAGGTGTTTTGGGAGAACTATTTTAAACTCCTTTGAGCTCCTATCATCAAGAATCCTTCAGATAGTTGGCACGGAGATACTGTCAGTTATTTAGCTTTTCATATTCAGTACGTAAAAGAAAATATCATCACTTACCTAGGTCAGTGACCAATTATTAGTAATACTGTAGAAGATCTTTGGTAAGCCAGAGCTGTGTTACAGATACTTGGACAGAGATTTGGGTTTTTTTGTTTTGTTTATATCTTATATATTATTTAACTGGTTATTTTTAGTTATACCTGACAGTAGAATCTATTTTTATATAATTATACAAGCGTGGAATTTATCTTATTCTAACTAGGACCCTATTCTTAGTGGATGTACACGATGGTAAGATTCACTATGATATATTCATTTATGTACACAGGAAAATTATTTTTAATGTTAGTATAAAACCAAAAGTGTTCATAGGTCTTAATTCTGTTGTTAGTTCACTGTCTAGTCCATGTCAGTGGACAAGACCTAGCAATGATTAAATACCATTTATTGAAAGCTTATTCTGCCTGGTACTAATTCTCCTAAGAGCTCTGGAAGGTGGGTATTTTCTTCAAATTTTAGGTGAAGAACTTGAGTTCAAAGAGTGTAAGTTATCATCCTGGATCACATAACTTGGTGGAGCTAGAGCAAATCCAAATTTAGTTTTTTACATTTTAGCCAGTTTGCAACCCTTGAAGATGAAAATTGAATAAAAAATTAGATCAATTAAATTGTTCTTTGTTTCTAACAGTACAAGAATTGAGAATTTGACTGTACTATATATATATTTGGTTTTGTATGTTCATAATAACCAAGTTTGACATACTTAATGTATCATATATATTCTTTCCTTTCGAAGTACATAATTGAATGAAGGACAGAAATGTTGAAGCTTTTGCTATTTTAATGGATTTACTCTGTGAAAGCAATTATTTAATCCTTACAGCAGGCTCTGTAAGGTGGCAGGTAGTTTTCTACAAAGAAGCTGAGTGACTTCCCCAAAGTAACAAAGCTGATAAACAATAAAGCCAGGACTCAAACCCAAGGTCATTTCCCAAGCTACTCGTCTATACAACATCAAGAAAAAGGCATAAAATCAAGGGGGATATACAGAAATGAAACTTCTGTTATTATGATAACATATAATCAATTACCTTTAATATGTAGTGAAACTGTAAAAGCTGACACTTTACTGACAGAAAAAGCAGTATCATTCTGATCTAACAAAACTCAATAAAACAGCATTTTTACAGAAATTCTAGAAATCACTTCATATGAAATTTCAAATATATCAAAGAATTCACAAGAACTATGAGAAGTAGATTTCAGTTGCATCCCAAGTGGATTTTTCTACATTCTTTTAATTAGTACTCTCTTCATTATCAGTAAAAGCTCATCACACATTGAAAAGCCTTTGAGCTGCAGCTGAACAGATCAGTGCTTAGCTAGGGTCAAGATATTTCAATTATATTGATCTATTGTGTACATGTGTGAATATATAATAATGAGTTTCACTATTACGTATAATTTTCACTCACCAATTAAAAAAAAGATACTTCCCACATGGAGGAAAAAGTAAGAAAGAAATATATTCTCCCTCTTTGCTGTGTAACCCATTGCTTGTAGGTTCTGATAACTGCTGAAATTCTCAGTTGATAAGTGACCTGTGGAATATTATGTAATCAAGGAAAAGGGGTCCATGATAAAAAAAATAACCTCCAACTGTTCCACAGATATTTAGTTGGGAAAAAATAGTCTTGCTTTTGAGGGAAAATGTTTTACATTACAAACAACTTTCATGAGAAATCTCTTTTACCAAGGATAGTCATTAATTGCTGTTAAGTATCAGAATATGCTATGCTTAGAACCAGGCCTTTGAATTCACTGTGTTGGTTGATCATCACTAATCCTGAAATCTGAAGTCTAAAATGCTCCATTTGACACCTTTTGAGCTTGACATGATGGTACATGTGGAAGATTCCACACCTGATCCATGACATGTCACAGTCAAAATGCAGACTTGGTAAAAATAGTGTATAAAATTACCTTCAGGCTGTGTCTATAAGGTATATATGGAACAGACATGAATTTTTTGTTAGACATGGTTCCATCTTCAAAATATCTCTTTATGTATTGGCAAATATTCCAAAATCTGACAAGTTTTGAAATCCAAAACACTTCTAATCTCAAACATTTTGGACACTCAACCTATATCACAAAATATTAGGTTAAGATTTTTGAAAATAATGAAACATACTTGGTCAAATAGTTCTGTGTAGAAATAATGCACAGATTTTTAAAATAATTGAAAGTGCCGATAAGTAAAATGTGGTGCATTCAACTTTTTAAAATTTCGTATTTCAAAAATGATTTCAGTTTTTAGATATGCTTAAATATTTGTATTAGGACAGTAATGCATGTGTAATTTACAAATTAATGTGTGATAAATGTTCTTTCTTTAAATGATGAGGATGTAGAATGAAAAATTTGACGGTCTCCACACTTAAACTATGTCATCAATAAAAAGTATATTTCGTGGTAGTCCTTGTTTGGTTCATAGTTTTTAGGCAACTCTTGACACATCACTTGCCTTCAGTAATAGTTTTTATTTTTATTTTCCAGAATATCACAAATGTGTAACCTACTTCACAGGCTAGAAGTTTAATTCTAGGATCGCTCCATAACTGAAGGACTACAAACTGGCACATGGTGTTAGACGTTTGCATATAATGAGTATCTGTCTTTATTAACTAGCAGCAGAATAGTTATTTTTATTTATAATCTTAAAAATGCAATAAATGTCTCCACCCAAAATTAAATTAGAAGAAGCTTAGCTAAATTAGTATAGTAGACAAATAAGCTGTTTTCATATCTGTTGTGTCATAATTTCCCAAATTCATATCTGTGGAATACAGATTTAAGAGTGGGAAGAATTGGTTAAACTCATAATCTGACATTTCTCAGAATCTCTACTATGTCAATATATGTTGTGAATTTCCTAGAAGGGAGTGCAGTTTGCAGTATCTCCCATAGTGTTTGACCTCAGAATACTGTTTTCATGTAAACTACTATTATATTCTGGAACATTTCATAGAATGCCAAAAAATACCCTAGTTATGACAGAAAAAATACTCATAACTATTAGAAGGTGTGTACCATCTAAGACTCCTTCAGATACTGTATCAAATTCCCATTTTTAGAACTCAGAATAAGAATCACACATTGGAATGAGATTCTTTTACACTTGATGAGAGGGTGGAAAATGTATCTGGTTATATGAAATGGTGTAAAAAGAGGGTTCAGGGTCTGACAGGCCTTGGTTTGAGTCCTGACATGAGCACTAAACATCAGTGTTGCCTATGGCAAGACTTCATCAGCTTCAGTTTCCTTAGCCATGCAAAAATGGTAATGATTTTTATCTTGCCTGGTTTTATGAGGTTGGTAATTATAAATGTTAGCATGTGGTTTAGTAGTAATTATGAGAATTTCATTATTTTAATTTGGAACTGTAATTTTCTTTTGGTCTTTGTAGAATCTGGAGGTGAGTTAGATATTGTAGTGACCTCAAATAAAGAAGTAAAAGTGGCTGCTGTCCGAGATGCCTTCCAGGAAGTCTTTGGCTTAGCTGTGGTTGTAGGTGAAGCTGGGCAGTCTAATATTGCCCCACAACCAGTGGGCTATGCAGCTGGATTAAAAGTGAGTAATAACACCTTTTTCAGGATATGGAACCTGGCAGTTAATTTTTCATCATTGTGATAATGATTCTGTGATTTATATGGGGCTAACTGTATTTTTATATTCTGAAATAATGATTAGCTTCAGTTAGAAAACTTAGGTATTATGAAGGTATAGTGGAGTTTTAATTTAAGAAATCTCAGATAGGTTTTAATTATTGGAGGAGGAAGGAAATATACTCAGCACAAAGAGAATCCTAAAAGAAATCTTTTAAACTCAATATTAACATTCAAATCAGCACCTAGAATTATAGTATCTCTTGAATCTCATAAATTTGTTATTATCAGTGTTAATAATCCTAAAAATGTTAAAGTTCCAGGAATTCTGCCCTTTCTTTTATACGTTTTTTTTCCCCTTTGCTCTGTGTTGTACTGTTACAGATGAAACAGTGGCATACAAACATCTCTCCCAACTTAAAAAACAAATAAGCCAAAGGAAACCCCAGCAAATTCTTTGACCTCATTCCCCTATACCTCGCCACTTTAATTTGCTTCCTTTGAGAGTTGCCAACACTTTTCTCTAATTCCTCTCTTGCATTCTCTTAAACCTGCCCCAGTCGGGTGTTTGCCTGCACTACTCCCCTGAGAATCCGCTCACCATCACCGGGGTTCTCCATCTTGTTTGACTTACCAGTGACTTTGAGACAGTTTTTTCATTTGTCTTAGTGTTTTTTCCTGGATACCACACTTCGGCTTCCTAATTCACTGTTTCCTGGCTGCTTCTGTGCCTCTCCTCAGCCTCTTCTTGGTCCCCTTCTCTGTCTGCTCCCTTCATGATCTCATGCCTTCCTTGGCCTTAAACCTATTGGCGTACCAACAGTTCTGTTTCTGTCTCCGCTGAGACCTAAACTTCTGATTTATATCAAAGTTGCCCTTTTGATAACTTTCTTGAATATCTCAAATTTAATGTCTACAATTTAACTTTTTATGTCCTCTAGCCTTGCTTCCCAACTCCTGTCTCATTTGATGGCATTTCTGTCATTCTGTTTTCTCAGGCAAGAAACCTTGAAATCATTCCTAACTTCTCTTATTTCTCATTTATAATTCATTAAGAAATCTTGTTTCTAAGACAGACAGTTCTTGGTTTTTTGCTCCGGTTATGTCTTAGAAGGTTGCCTCAGACACTGAATTAGGGAATACTGAACCATTGTTTGCAAGGCCTGTCAGTACATGTTTTATGTCTTCTGTTTAAATACATCTTTATATATATATTTTTTGCTTCATTATATTGAAATGTTACTGCCAACAATATTATAACTCATGCTTGAATGAAGTTTATTTAGTACACACGTTTTCTCCATGAGTTACATCACAACCTCCTTGTGCTAAGGAACACTACGCAGCATATCAGCACTACACTTGGGGACCATTTGAAACAGAGAAATCAACAACAAGCACAGAAATGCCAAACCAGGGCACTGATATAAAAAATACACGTTTCCAGTATATAAACTGAAACAAGAACGCATAGTATCTATCCCTCGATCATGTAGCTGAAAGTGTGCATATCAGGAAATGTGCATATCAGGCAATTCAAATTTCTTATACTTCTATGTATGTTTGATTTTGAGATTACAAATAAATTTTAATGATAGCAAAATTCACCAATGAAAGATTCACAAATAATGAGAATAAATACATTCTGGCATGACATGCTGGCATAAGGAGTATGTAGTAGTGTACATTACTGAGAGCATCCTGAAAGCCACTTTACCTTATTCACTCTTTTCTTGACTGAATAAGGTAACTGGCATAGCATATTTCATCAGACAAAAACTCTCAAGTTTTGATTATAATTAGCTACTAAATATTGCTTATAATTAACCCACATTAATACTAGATTATTTTAAATTCTACTGGATAGTGCTTTATGAATTTGAGATACTTTTTCAGTTATGTTTAGTGCTTTATTTAAATAGAATATGAAGCCCTTTTACACCCCCCCACCACCACCCAAAGCCACTTTTCAATTTGGGGCTGTCAGGCAACAGTTATACTATATCTAATATAGTAGATTATATATAATACAAATCAAATTATTTTCATAATGATCTGTTTTTACAGAAGAATGCTGTGAAGAATATGTGCACTTTAAAATGTTTCTACTTTCCAAGGGATTTCCCTTGAACTTGACTTTCAGTACACATTTTCAGTAAGACTTTCTATGGTGGTAGAAGTTCAGTCTTTATGAAATAGAGCAAAGCTAACTATTGACTGTAGGGTTTATATTCAGTCTAATCTAGAAAAAAAAGTGTGTTAAGTTATATATGTGCACAAAATAATTGTACATTACCAGTTATGCACAGGTAAATATTAACATTATAAAGGGTGATATTTACTTTAAAGACACAAGTCACATACCTAGACTGAGTTTGTACTTTGAAAAATTTCAGGAGTGCTTTTGCAAGTTGGAAGGTGTTAATTAATCTGAGGAGGAAAACTTTTCAGATTTACTTTTAGAGGATAACCTGGAGAAAAATCATAAAAAGAAACACATTATTGAACAAAGAAAATGGTGCATACATTTCTTTGAACTTAGAGACTAAAGCAAGGGCTTTGTGTATTGTGAAGCATTATATAAATATGGAGGTCAGTTCTGATATTACTGCATAGGTGTGATGGCAAGAGAATTTATTAATTTAATTCTGTAGTAGGGGTTTTTTGAATTTGGGAAGTTAGAGCTTGACGTTGTTATATTAAGCAGTGAGAATGTATGCCTTTGGGTTTCATGGCAGAGGTGGTAAAGATTATGGCGGTTAAAGCAGGAATGGATGCTGAGATTTCTGGCACTCAGAAAGATAACTGGGTACTAAAGTACGAGTTTGTCACTGGGAAAAAGAAAGGGAGCAAATATGCAGCATATTGGGCTGGGGATATAACTCAATTGGTAGAGTGCTTGCCTTGCAAACACAAGGCCCTGGGTTCAATCCCCAGCACCACCCAAAAAAAAAAATCATACACACACACACACACACACACAGCATATTTAAAAAGATGAGATCAGATGTATTAATGATGACAACAAGGGGACAGTTTAGAAAATTTTAGCAGTACAAAAGAAATAAATTTAGAAAATTGACTTGATCATGTGAAAAGCCTGCTTTTTCATTATGGTTTTTAACGGGTCTTAAATGTTTTGTTTCATTAGATTTTATTACACAGAAGATGTTTTTAAAAGATACTGAACTTGAAAGGCTGATGGGGAGTTTTCCCTCAAGAAAAACCTAATTTAATGGATATTATTGGTAGTTTAGTTTATTTTGTGATTTTATTCATATTTGACAGATGTACTTCTGCTCTTGGTTTTCACCTTTAAAATTTAGATATATGGATTTTTTTTCACAATCTTCTAAATAAAACTCAAAACTAAAATTCTTATAAATTTGTCAGGTGTGTGTGTGTATGTGTGTGTTAGAAACAGTAAAGGGAGTTAATGAGAATAAAAATAATGTACAATCTTAAAATACAAAAATTTTAACCAGTTTTTTTTTTTTTTTTTTCACCCTATCAGATTTTATTTGGAGTGAGTGGTTTTTCTGAACTAAACTTAATTTGCCCTTTAAACATATGAAATAATTTAAGAAAATAAATCAGTTCAGCCAAAATTAAAGTTAGGAAGCTTCTGAAACTTCTATGCCAGATATTAGTTTTATCAAAAAGCAAACCATAGCTGTGATTATTGTTTTATAGCTTATTTTCAAAAATAAAGATGTAGATAAGATCTACAAGCCTTTTGAAGATGTGTAAAAGCTTAGTTACTTACCTGAACCAGGTTGCTTAGTATAATAAGTTCTCAGAGTACAATGTAAGTTCTAGGGCACCTCTGTCTCATAGCTCACAGTTTCATGATTATTTCATTGTGAGCTCTAACTTACCTAATTCTTATCCCCTATAAAATATAAAATTTCATTCTCAAAGCATTTTTGTAAAGACTGATGTTAAGGTGTCTTGTAACTCCAATGAAAGATGCCACATTTAATTAATGTATTAGAGGAAGAAAGAGACCAGATATGGCTCCATTTTCATTTTCTCTTCTTAGTTCCACAAACAAAAAAGAATTAAACTTGTCTGCATAGTTCATTATCTTATAGCTTGCAGGTACCAATTAATTTGATGAATATTTTGTGAATCATATTAAGTATAAAGCCCTGCACTTTGGAATAGTAAAAAGTGGAGAGACAGATTGCATTTCCTGGAAGCATGGCATCTGGGTTTAGTGATGAAACTGGAAAATCCCACTAATCTATTAGTTTTTAACTGGATTAATGTGTATTTGAGTTTGTTTTTAATAAAAAATATAGCCATAACTCCCTCCTGAGAGGAATGAATCAGGCAAATTTATAATGTCTACCATAAAGAAATAGGTTCATTTTACCAATTTTTTTTCATAGTCAGTAGCTGCCTCCTTATTTCATTAGATTCACATTAGATTTAATGGTGCTGTATTTACACTGTTTATATACTGAACTTTTGCCACCTAGGCCTTAGGAAGCCTTTATTTTCTTCCTTTTGTTTAGTTTTTTATGTAGCAAGTTCTTACTGAATGCCTGTTAGCTTGCTAGAGCTTGCTAGAGCAAGCTAAAATAGGTGGTCTTGATTTTATTGTAGTTTAAATCATTTCCTCTTTCCAAGGTAGTGTCTTAAATTGTTGTACCTGTTCTCATAGAGTGGTCATGTTCTCTTCATTTGAAAAAAATTCTTTTGTCTCTAGAAGTATTCTATCCTTCTTAATTTTCATTTGAATGAGAATTGACCATTTTTTCTTATTTTCTTTGTTTAGCTTTTCTTTCCTTAAAATTGATATATTATCCATGGCTAATTTTGTTCAGGATTGGAAAGATTTTGAACATATTGCCTTATGATCATTTTCATCACTTCATTCATGATCCCTATTTGAAATGATTTAGATAAAAGTAGTAAACATGAACTGTTCCTCACTAATCCAACTTCTAATTTTCTTATAGCAAGATATATAATTAGTGCATGATTTTGAGTTATCTGTACAGTGTTCCCAACCACTCAGTTTTGCTTCATTGATGGTAATTATTTCACAAATAATCTTTGGTTTAATGTATATATCAGGTTTTTATTTTAAATAATGTCATTTTGATGCATTTATAGCTAAAGGAAATTAGTAAAAAAGAAGAAGCATTTACTATTCATGTGATTGCCTACATAAAAAATCAAGAGAATTGACTAAGACAATGCTAGGACTGATAAAGTTTTGCCAGATGAACATTTAAAAATACAATTTTATTATATTAGTAATCAGTTAGAAAATATAGTTTGAAGTAATTAATTTAATAGTGGTAGCCAGCATAATAATGCACAAGGAAATAATTTGGAATGTACACCCCAAACTCAATATTGAGGGAATGTGATTGGACTCTTTCATTTTTCACTCTATATTTACTTATGTTTTGTTTTAACATTTATAGTGAGCATATGTGTGTTTGTGTGTAAATGCTTACAATATTATGTGTGTAATCATAAATTAGTATATTTAAAAAAATGATTTCCAACCCATGCTGTTGATTTTTAGGGTGCTCAGGAACGCATAGACAGCTTGCGACGATCTGGAGTGATCCATGAAAAGCAGACTGCTGTGTCTGTAGAAAACTTCATTGCAGAATTGCTGCCTGACAAGTAAGAGGCTTATTTGTCATAGAAGCAAAATATAGTTGGGTCTGAGAGTGCACACAGAATGCCTAGCAAAAAATATCTCCTGTTGTAGAATCAGAGGGAAAAGTGTGTTCTGATACTGGCGCCATCCCTTACCCAGCTGTGTCCTGTGTAGCTTAGCTGACACTTCTCTTCTTGCTTCTCTTATTGTCATTACAAATGGAGATAGTGATGCCTGCTTTCTAAGATTGTGCTGATGATCGCTTAATAGCACTAAATATATGATAGGTGTATTGGTTGTAAATGACCTTGGGTAGGAAATAGTCCTTTACACAATGAATTCAGAGTAATGGAAAACACAAGCAAGACCACTTGATGGTAGTCACTGAATTTGAGTTTCTGCTGAGTACTCTGAGGTATTTAGTTTAGAAAAACCTCCAAACAGCATAATTGGCCATTGTTTTTGAGGGCTTTGTACTTTTAATAAATAGTTTTTTTTCCAATGGAAATATCTTTGTGGATATGCTGTTACTTTTTGTTATAATAACTTCTCTTTGTTAAAATCTACCTTTTTTAATTGCATTGTGATTTTTAGAATTTTTAAATTTTTTTTTGTTAATTTGGTATAGAGCAACAATGGATGTAGCACTTTCTGGCTATAATATGCAAAAAAAACCAACCAAACAAAAAAAAAACTCCTGATTTTGAGGGCATATTAGATAGGCCAGTTGAGAGAAGATTCATGTACAGATGAACTGCTTTATGTGATTATATAAAAATTATCTGATTTTTTTTTACTGATATGTTATATGAAGTGTCAGTGGAAGTAACTCAGTGTAGAGGTAGTGTTACCTGAAATTCATGAAAGGTTAGGACTAGGACTGGAATTCGACGAGGAGGTAAAATTTGCATAAGTGGAAAAAGTAGGTAGGACATTGTGAGTGGAGGAAATGTTTGAAAGTGATTAAAAGGTATTCTGGGATTATCGAAGGTTTCTCAAATAGGAAATCAGGAAATAGGGACAGTTTGTGAAGAGCTTTGCATCCTAGGTTGAAAAGTTTGAACTTTCTTTGTGAGCACAATGGTGATTACTTTATTTCCCCCCCCCCCCCGGTAACTTTTACTATTTATTTCATGGTTACCTCAGAGATTACAGTGTGCCTTTTTGCTGTACTACGTTTTAATAAAATTTATGATACTACCAGAATCACTTTTAATGCTCTTCATCTCTTTTTTACCTTTTGCAGTATTTGTCAAGTATCTTAATTCTGCATATGTTTTAAACTCCTAAGACATCACTAGTATTGTTCTCTTCATTTATTATGATTCTGAATTGCTTCTGTACATTTTTGCTCTTCTGCCTGTAATCTTCCCTCTGCCTAAAGAACTTCCTTTGATACTACTTTATAATATAGGATTACTCACTGTGAATTCTCTTAGCCTTTAATTACCCAAAATTGCTTTAATTCATCTTTATTCTTGTTGAATGTAGAAGTCTAGTTTGCTAATTCTTTCGGCACTTTAGAAATGTCATTTCTATTAAGAAGTCAGCCATCCATCATATTATTTCTGTAAGGATAATATGTTCTTTTCTCTGACTGCTTTTAGGACTTTGTCGTATTATTTTTTGTAATTTTTCTGTGGTATGCCTAGGTATGTTTGTCTTGTTTGCTGACCTGCTTTTATAATTCTTTTTATAGGCAGGGAGGGTTGACTGAGCTTGTTGATTCTGTGGATCGATGTCTTTAATCAGTTTGGGATAGTCCATCTCTAAGAATTGCTGCTGGCCCATTTTCTTACTCTCTTGTCTAGGACTTGAATTCCAACTTGTTCACCTTTTGACAGTGTTGCGAACTTTCCACATTGTCAATTTTTTCCTCCAACCTCTGTTTCACTCTTTTCTTATTAATTTCTTCCTTCTCTAGTCCACTGACCCTGCCTTCTGTGTCCAGCCTGTTGGGAAGCTCATATGTTGAATTAGTTTTTAAAAACTAGATTTCTTTGTTGAGTATCTTCATCTCTTTTGAATATCTTTCCTCTTTCTGCTTGGACATATGAATCACTTAAACTCCTTGTTTGCGAGTTCTAATATCTGAGTCTACTTTAGTCTCCTTTTCCTTTTGCTCTGTCCCTAAATACAATGCCGTCCCTGATGGCTACTAATCTTCAAACCCAGATGTTTATAAAACATTCCAGAGTCTTCAGGTGATATTGAGAAGTTCATACCTTCCTCTGATAAGCAGAGCTATGTGAAGAAGGGGCAGTGTATGCTTTAGTCACAAGCTTTGAACAGGGTCAGCTTAAGGCTTCAGGTTACCTGGGGAAAGTTTTTTTCTCATGTTTTATCCTTGTTTCTATAGCTCTTTGGTGCCTCTCAGTATATGATGTAACTCATCTAGCTTTTCATTGGGAGCACTGACCTGTTGTAAACTCCTCCATCATACCTTAATGTGGTATTTCTTCCCTTAAATATCTTTTAAGCAAAAGAGTAGAATACTATAAAGACCAAGAATACTAAATACTAAATAATATCAGGAAGTCTGCTGATGGGTGCTAGTACGGATTTAAGGAGGAAAGAGGACAGAGGGGTTATGACAGTAGAGTATAGAGTTCAGAGAGAGGGAGAAGACAACAGAGACAAAGCTGTAATCCCAATACTTGATATTCTATTGTGGCTGCTTCTGTCTACAGAGCTCCTGTGGGAAATAAATGCACAGAAGATAAATTCAGGAAAATGTGTGCTTAGAACTGAGGCTGGAAAAAGACAAATTCAGGGAGAGCAAGGCACCTAAGGAAGAAATTCCGTGTGTTTGGACCCTCAAAAGGAATAGAGCTTGTTTAGGAGGGGGGAGAGAAACTGAAGGTTTCCTTAGGAAGCAGCACTAGGGATAGAAGTGGAGGAGTTATTGGTAGGGATGATGGCGATTGCAGTTTCATGCTGACTGATTTGAAGAGAATTGGGAAGCCAGTCTCTAGGTTGAAATTTTCAATAGCATGATAGTATTTTAAAGAATAAGGGGACCTTAAAGTTCTGATGTGTATTCACTTTATGCTTCAGTGACTATGCTTTTCATGCCTAACAGTTTAGTCAGTACAGTGTTCATGAAAGACATTATGGTACACAAATTATGCAGAATGATGCAAAATAAAATTTTAACTAAGCTTGGTGTGTGACTATTTCACAAATAAATTTTCTTGACTGAGAAAAATTGTCAAAATATGAAATATTGATTAGTATACCAAATAAAATAAGTCACTATTATTTAGTTACTGGGGATTGAACCCAGGGTTGCTTAACCACTGAATGATATTCCCAGTCCTTTTTTATCTTTTATTTTGAGATAGGGTTTTGCTAAGTTGTTTAGGGCCTTGCTAAATTGCCGAAGTTGGCTTTGAACTTGCAATCTTCCTGCCTCAGCCTCCAGAGCCTCTGGGATTATAGATGAACACCACTGTGCCTGGCCCTTTTTAGTGTTTATTTTGAAACAGGGTCTAAGTTTCCCAGACTGGCCTGGAACTTGCCATCCTCCTGCCTCAGCCTCCCAAGTTGCTGCTATTATAGGAGTGGTCTACCATGCTAAGCTACATGGGTTGACCTTTTATGGGATTGTATTTTAGGATAAATTAGATAACTTATAAATTTCATTTATGGATAATAGAGCATTATAAAATATTTGTAATAGTGTTCTCAATTTGGAATAGTTTTAGGATCTGAATACTATAAGCATTACAGATTGCCATTTTAATATTCAGCTTAGTTGCTTATGTTATTCCATATTTTATTTGTTTTTTCCTGAATATGTAAATATGTCTCCTGATCCATTTTACATTTCACTGCACTTAATTAGATGTGCATATTTTTTAAGAATAGAGATTATTTTCCTGTTCCTATGCTTTTGTGGCTTAACTTCTTGATTTCAGGGTATCTAGTTGTTTCATAATTCAATTAGCTGAGATTCTGGTGTTGCTGTAATTATCTTAAGTAACTTGAAACTCTGGCTTTTTTTTATCACTATCTTTAAATGGAAGAAAATGTGCTTGATTTCTTAAGGGTGTTTTCAAAGTCTGACTCAATGAGAATAACTCAGAAAATGTGATCATTCATGAGGAGATTATTTGTTATTTTCTCTGGATGAGCTTTTTAAAAAAATTGCTAATAACTTTGCTAATCGACTGAATATTAATGAGAATTGTTAATATAAACTTTCCCGTATTGTAGCTAGTAATATTTTTTAAAGTATCACTCATGAGAAGCTGTTCTCCTGTTCGAATGAGTGTTAAGTTCATTTGTTGCATGTTTGAGCACCTCTGTTTCCATTGTTCCCCTCCATTTTAGCAAGGGGACCTTTAAACTTTTCCTTTGTTGTTATTCTTCATTCTTTTTCTCCTCTTGCAATTAAGCCAGCCAGAGAAATTTTTTATCTGTTGTTTTTATGGATTGTCTTCTTACAGATTAATTTTTCTTTTAATTAGTTTGTTTTTCCTTGTTTGTTTTTTCACTGTAACTCATTCAGCAGGTAATCAGTATGACACTCATGTTCTGTTACAGATGGTTTGACATTGGTTGTTTGGTGGTTGAAGACCCTGTCCATGGCATTCACCTAGAAACTTTCACACAAGCCACACCGGTGCCTTTGGAATTTGTACAACAGGTTGGTTTTCTTGGCTTTTTCATTATGCTCCAGAGAAACTTGCAATGTTGTTTTCAAAATGAAAATTGAGGCTCGATTTTTTTGTTAAAAATGTTTTAATTTTGTTTCAGTTTTATTTCTCTTTTAGCCTTTTTCTTTATTTTTCAGATCCCTGGTCTTTCCATGTTTTACTACCTCCCTGTTTTTGCTTTCCACCTGTTTTTGAAAGGTATACATTCAGTGGCCAATTGTCATTTTCTTCAATTTTTTTTTTATTATGTTCCCTACCTTGAGATCAGAAGGTATACTTTTCTGCTTATATCCACATTTCATTTACTTTCCCCTTTATTTCACATCTTTACTTTCACTGTTATCTCCATTTCCTTTTTCTTTGATCTGATCTTCCTTTTTAGTTGTTTATCTTTAGTAACAAATCAGCATTAAAAACTTTAGGTGATGAGCACATCTTTAAGGCTTTTGACTGAAGAATTAATTTAACCGTGTTACCTGTCTATGTAGTTTCTGGAAGATTGTAAGCATAAGTAATGATTCCTCTATATTTTTGTATAAATTTTCTCTAATTCTCTAATGGACAAAATGGAACATGTATATATATTGAAATCTCTGTACTGTTAAATGGTATTTAGACTTTTTTCTGTCTTACAATTATTTGGAACTTGTAGGCATTTGAGAATCTGAAACTATTGGCATTTGAAACCATTGGGTTTTCTCCCAAGAAAATGCATGTGTACAGTTACATATTAATTTGGCATATGAGTTCATCAAATTTCTGAAAGCAACCACTGGCCTTTTATAGTTTTATGGTTTAGAAAGGGGAGTAAGAATTTATGCTTGGATTTTTGAAATTTTGCTGAAACTTATTTATATCAGTTTCTTTTCAGAGGGTCAAGAAAATGTTTTTATAGATGTTAACTAAATTCACTCCAGTATGAAGGTGATTAAAAGATTGTAAATGAATACTAGATTAATGGTGTACTATTAAATTTTAAAAATCAGATAAAATGATAGATTTGTCTAGGAAAATATAAATTCTGCTTGTTGAATCATACAAAGTTGCTGTCATTCATAGTCAAGAACAGTCAAATATTGTCAGTTCCGTATGATTTAACCTGATTACCTCAGTGCAGCAGTACAGTGAAACAATTCCATCTAACCAAAAAACCTCTGATTTCTAATGGTGTTATAAGTGAGTTCTATAGAATATTATCAGTGATTTTCATGCTGATAGAGTATCTCTTAACACCATAGAAAATTTTAGTTCTATATCACTTAAGAACTGTTAGAAGAACATGTATCCTGACCATAAAGAATTTATCCTAAGAATCAAAGAACCGTTTACCAATAGCAAATTAGATAGTTCAACACATGAACAGAATAAAGAAGAAGGATTTCAGTAGAGTTAAAGCTATTTGCTAGAAATACCAACCATACTATTAAATAACCTTAGTTAATTAAGTTTAGAAGAATAGAAGTGTACCTGAAAATCAAAGTAAACCTCAGGTCTAATGATAAAACATTAGAAATCTGATAATTACAAGAATGCTCCTGTCACAGCCATTGTTAACATTGCTATAGATTGAGGTCAGCACACAGTGGCCCACAGCCAAATCTAGCCTGCTCCCTGTTTTTGTGAGTGAGTTTTATTGGAACACACCCTGCTTGTCTGTGTACATATTGTTTATAGCTGCATTTGTACTGCAACAGCAGAATTGAGTAGTTGCGGTAAAGACGTTTTGGCTCCAAAACCTAAGGTATTTACTGTTGGGCTCTTTACAGAAAAAGTTTGCTGACCCTTGTGTTAGATGTCTGACCATTTTTAAAAGACCATTTTTGTTTCACTTTTAGGACTATAGATTGGAAAGAAATAGACATGATACTCAAAGAACAAAGTGGATCTACATATCCTAGTATCTAAAGATACCTATGACATATTACTAAGTAAAAGTCAAAACCAACACAGCTAGTATGATCCTACCTATTAACAGGTACATATATACCCTTTAAAGTATATATAAATGAATAGAGGGAAAACACCTGGAAAGATGAACAACAGGCTGTTAATATAGTTATTCTATTGTCTTTTTTAATTTTTTGCCATGTCGTTTTAACATTTAGAAGATACAAATGTGTGTGCGTTGAAATGCCTTCCTTTTATTTCTGGCTCTTCAGCTCTTTACATTCCTTTTTATCTATCTTTTAATGTTTTGTGTTTGTGCTACTGAATTATTGGAATTTTTAACTTAAGGGAATAGAAATTAGCCTTTAAAGGAATTACAGTTACCATCAATACATACAGTAGTGAAAATATGGAAAAAATTTTATGTAAGTTATGCTTGTTAAACTTAAGTGTGAATATTATTCCTCCTCCCACATTACAAACTAGCTATTCTGGATTTTTGCTAATATTCTCAAATACATTGTTTCTCAGAGGTGTGATCCTTGGCCTAACATCTTAAGTATTACCTGCGAACTTGATAAAAATGCTGCTTCTCAGGCCCTACCCAGAGTTACTAAATTAGGATCTGCATTTTAACAACAACTTTAAGGAGTTTCTTTAATCTAGCAGTTTGCGAGGCACAGTTTTATGGTGTCTCTAGAGACTTTAATCATTTTTCTGCCATTTCTCTTTCATATAGTCAAATACTGATAATGCAATATATTTGAACAAGAAAACTGGAGCCATGGGTTTCCAGATGCTGTGCTGTTTCTATCAAATTTACTTGAAAGCTGTTTTATATGATCTTGTTTTGTTTCTCCTGGATCCAGCTATGGAGTTTCCAATTCAGATGTCTTAGTTATGATGTAAGAAACTAGTTTTTTTGTGGGAGAGAAGCCCCTCAGTGATCATAATACCTGGCACATTTGGGCATCACTTTACAGTAGCTCCGTTCTATGTTTGGAGGTCCTGCTTTGACCACACGTAATGAAAAACCACACCATTCATGACTTGGAAGTGGAAGCAGATATAGCTAGGTTGGGTCAAGTATGAATGATGTAATAATGATTGTTGCTGCCCTGGACTGGACATTATTTGATATGTTAATCATGTTTCTTAGGATGCTTTCTGTAGACTAATCAGTTTTGAATGGGTTTTGAAACCTTAATATTGCAGTTTCCTTTTTTTCTAGTTGGAATTTTATGACTATAAAACAATAACTTTAGCAAAGGTATTAATCTGTAGTGACACTGAATAAAGAACTAGGATTTAAGTCCTCTGACTCTGAACTCTGTTAGTACATGCAGCTCTTAGATTTAAGATTTAGACATATGCAGGGCCCTAGGTGCAACTCCCTGCAACACACACACACACACACACACACACACACACACACACAAGATTATATTTGAGCAACAACCAGAAAAAGAATAATGGGGTTATTTTTAAACAAAGTAGATATGTGGTAATATTATTTTGATTCTTTCACAGCCTTGGAACTTCATACCATAGGCTGCATTGCATGTCTCAGGATTTGTCATAATCTTTATTAAAAGTAACCTGAGATGTTACTTTGAGATGTCACTTATGTCTAATCCCAACAATGTTGTAATGCGTTATAAGTAATATGGATTTTGTTTCTCTATAGGCCCAAAGCCTAACTCCCCAGGACTACAATCTGAGGTGGTCAGGCCTTTTGGTGACAGTGGGAGAAGTCCTGGAAAAGAGTTTACTGAATGTCAGCCGGACTGATTGGCATGTGACTTTTACTGGCATGTCTCGTCGGCAGATGATCTACAGTGCTGCCAAAGCCATTGCAGGCATGTATAAACAGCGTCTGCCACCTAGGACCATGTGAGGGAAGACCTGAATAGGATACTGAGACTCTTCTCCACTTTTAGCTTGATGTCGAAGAGATTATACCTTCTTAAATTGAATCGCTTCAATCAATTTAACAGTTTTGTAATTTTCCTGTAGACTGTAATTTTTTTTCTCAAGAGGCATGTTATCATTCCAATAGAAGAAAATAAATAGATCCTTTTTATAATCATGTAATTTCACATAGAGTTCTCAGAAAAATATACAAATATATTTATAGCACAGTTTAATATACCAAATTTATATCGTGGAAATTCATGTGCAGAGATGTTTAATTTAAAGATGTGAACTTGATTGTTTTGTTTTTAAGGAAGACATAGTTAATTAAGGAACATATCTGTTGAATGTTCTTTAAAAACATTGTTGTTTTTGTTTTTTGTATGTGCACATGACCTCAGGCCGGTGGAGAGCAGTGTGCTCAACAGTTTACCTTAGGACACCTACTTGTAGGGAGATGTCACACATTTTTATGCGTTTTGTACAAAAATGGGCCAAATATAGAATTGATCATTTCTATCTGATCATCATGTACAATCTGGAAAGCTATTCTTGTTTCTTTTTTTTTTTTTTTTTAATAATTTTTGGCATTTTATAGATTTATACTATGAACATTGGGTAATGCATTTTATTTTTTCATTGCTATATGACAACTAAAGGGCAAATAATTTGAGTATATTTTAGATCAGAGTATTCATGTTATTTTTGTACAATCCTGTTCAGTACTTCCAAGAATAGATTCTGACAATGGCCATTGTTTGTGCTTCCATTCATTCTCCAAACTTTTACAAAAGACATTTTTCAGAGGTGATTACATTGTTGTTTATGAGATGGTATGCCTCAAATTTTAATTAAGGTTGCTGCTTCTTTCGTTTGCCTTAAGCACAACATTTCTAACTGTGCCATTCTGCCTTTATTTTTTATGGATGTTTTCAAATAAACTATTTTATATTCAATCTTGTTTATTTAGTTCATTATGTTTGTATTTAGTGAAAGCTTTTTCCTCCCTCAAGTAATATGCTTTACTATTTGGGATTTATATAAAGCAAAATTAAGTAAATGTTTTTTTCTTATACAGTTGAACTCTATGCAACTGCAAATAACTTTGAAAATAGTTTCATCTATAATGTAATTTTATTTACTCTTCTATACAATTATTTTGTTGTAAAAGAATTAGCACAACCTGGCAGTTTTATAAAGGGTGATGAAGCTTATATCCTACACTGTCTTCATATGTAAGGTTTGATTTGTATTGATGTTATTCCAAGTAATTATTCCTTTTCTGTCCTTTTTTACTTGAGAATGAGAAGAATTAATTGTTCATTTTGAAATGATGATATATGTTAATTTCTGAGCACTGTACAGTGGAATTCTGACTTTTATATCATTCAGAATAATGAGAAAAAAAAAAAAAGGAGACATAACCAGTTGCTGTGATGCACTTTTGTTCGGGATAATAGGGCCAGAATACTTTTTTTCCTCCTTTGTGAGTGAAAAAAGAAGCCTTTCTTACTATTTTCTTGTCTCCTTTAAGTCCATCCTTCTCTCACAGTGTTTTTTCAGGGCTATGGCCCCATGACATAAACATGGTCTCCTACTACAGACTGAAGGCAAGTATGCCCATACTTAAAATATTTCTGCTACTTTCCCCCTCCTATTATAGGGAAATTTTACAGAGTCTAAAAATCTGAGTTTTCTTTCTTTCTTTTTAACCAAGTCCGAAACATCTTACTTGATGTTCTTGAGGGCTGTTCTAATAGAAGCACAAACATGTTCGTTTCCTGGAATCCTCAAACCGCAGTGGCAGAGCTGTGCCGTGGCTGGATTGGAGCTTGGTAATGTTTCTGCACCTAGTTACCAGTGATCATTCTGCTTTTTGAACAATGTGAGTGGGACAGGTAGTGTAGAAGTAGAGAAGAGCAGATAGAAGAGAGAAATATATGCTTTGGTCTGGCCTTTCTGTGTTTTTGGCCCAGTGTTCTCTTTGGAAAGGCGACAGGGCATGGCTGACTCCACATGCTCAGCTTTCCCAACCTCCTGGAATTTCCCTGTTACAGCAGGAGCAAGAAAAGTAACTTGCTCTTTCCAACACCCTGCGGCAGTTAGCCACAGCCCTCCAGCTCCCTGTGCCTTTTGCTCTTCTTGTCCATTTCCTTCATAACTCTCACGCTAGCATTTTGGGGGGATATGGCGGATAGCTATTTGCATTTTTCTTTCTCAAACATTTTAGGAAAACCTGTCTTCAACACTGTTTGTTACCATTGTGGTTGTTTTTTTATCTTCTGAAGAGCTCCAGGTTATTGAGTTTGATGTTTTATATATTTTAATCCAGGTCTTTGAATTCTATACGCGTGTACACTTATTTATTTTAATTATTGTAGGAAAAAATAGGAAAAATTCAGGAAGAGTAATTTAATATCAACCTCAGATTACTACTCAGATCATTCAGTTCCAAGTTCCTCCTTGTATTAAGTTTTTTTTTTTTTTTTTTTTTTTTAATTGTTATTGGGTTTTGTTTTTGGTTTTTTGCTTGTTTTTTGTTGTACTGGGGCTGGAATCCAGGACCTCATGCACATGAGGCAAGCTCTCTACCACTGAGCTATAACCCCACTCCCCTGTGGAGTTTTTGGGGCAACTCTGGACCTGGCTGTGCTATGTACTTCTGAAGTTGGAAAGGCTTTGGGCAATGATGGTAGTTTCTCCTCCTGATTCTCTCGTCATTATTGCTTTCCCATTCTTTGTTCCTTAGTCTCTTGAGGATTAATAAAGTAGAAAATGGATATAGGCAAAAAAGATAGTATGGTATGAGTATATGAGTACAAATGAAATTGTATAATGTACATCTATTCAGAATTATGCAAATTAGGAATTACTCAGGGTCAACTAAATTGCTTTTGACGTGCTGTTGAATTTACAGTTCCTTAGCTGGAAAAAAATTCAAAATAGGACTTTGTAACTTATGAAGCCAAATAGATAACATTCTATGTTTAAAAGCTGTTGAATTAAACTCAAATTACGTGGATTTTTACTTCTTGGATATGGTGTTCATTTTGTGATATTATGTAGAATGATGTGTTGGATAAAATTAGTTTTGTAAGTATGTACATATTACGTAAATAAATACTTTTACTTATTTCCCAAAGGTGTATACTAATTTTTTAAACACTTTTATTGATACTACATTAGATGTAACTTTTTTTTTTATCTCAAGTGATTACTGATTGCCAAGAATTCTTATAGAACAGCAACTTCAAACACCATCTTTGTAGTAGAACTATAGCATTTAAATACACCACAGTTGGTAGGGTCAGGGCCAGAGAAGAGGTATTAGGAGATAAATGAAAGTAATAGGCAAGATGTTAAGGCTTATGTTCATGTGGAAACCTTTTTAGTACTGGGTTTAATGTATCCTTGACATTTGGAGGTGTTTTTTTAAAAATTTTTTATAATATTAATTTTAGGTTCATGCAAAATTAATTGAGGAAGATACAGGGATTTTCCATATATCCCTGTCTCACAAATGAATAGCCTCATCCATTATCAAAGTTTTCCACCAAAGTGGTCCATTTTTTTGCAATCAAGAACCTCATTGATGTATCATAATCACCCAAATGTATGGTTTTCATTAGGGTGATCATGTTCATTTAATTAGATCACATTACATTCAGTTTTGGTGTTGTGCGTACTCTTTAACTGGATAAGTGTATAATCTTGTAGAGTGATTTCACTCCTTAAACTCCTTGTTCCACTATTCAGCCCCACTCCAAACTCCCAGTAACCACTAATCTTTTTCCTGTCTCTCTGGTTTTTCTTTTCTAGAATGTCAAATGCTCGTTCATTCTGTAGCCTTCTCAGATTGGCTTCTTCCACTTAATAATAATACACTTAAGGTTCATCCATGCGTTTTACATGGCTTGATAATTCATTTCATTTTAATGTTGAATTATAGTCTATTGTCTGGATTTATCACAGATTGCTTTTCCATTGACCTACTGAAGGACATCTTTTTTGTGTCCTAAGTTTGGCAATTGTGAATAAAGTTGTTCTAAACTTCTGTGTACAGGCTTTTGGGTGGATTACATTTTCAGCTTCTTTGTGTGATGTACTATATTCCTAGTTCCAAATTCTGCAAAATAGATATGTTTCTGTTCTGCACATTTTAAAATGAAGTTAAAATACTAGAATATAAGTTGAGCTCCAGCACCCTGCTGTCATCCATACCACTCTGCCTCAGTACCCAGCATGATAAATATTAATACATGAATAAAAATGAAGATATTTTTAAAAAATGAATAAATATTTGAAAAAACTACAATTCTTGATTCCATAGGCTATAATTTCTTTCCGTATTATACAGCATGATAATTGATGTTTTCATTTATTTTCAATAAAAGCACTTTCTAAAAATGCCACATGCAAGTTTGATTTTAAAAGACTTAAAATCCAATGACAATTTTACATGATGATGTAGAAAGGGGTTTGAATGTAAGGGTGGTCCAGTGGAGCTGTGTGACTTCTGAAAGGAAGCTGTTGGAGGATGGAAGAACTTGATCCTGGAAACCCTGGGTTGGGACTTGTGCGCACCACCTGGGAGCAGAGAATTTTTAAGCAAGTTTTGCATCCCTTTGGGCCTCACTTTCTGCATCAGAAAAATAAAATCAGAGATACCTAAGGCATAGGACCATTGTGTGATGTCAACGGAGCAAGATATGTACTCAGCTCCTGTGAGTCTATTATTAACATCTACCTGCTCTGAGGCATTAAATATGTGGACTGTTCATGAAAGGTAGCCCCTGTGGTGGTTTGGATATGGGTGTCCCCCAAAAGCTTCTGTGTTGATGCAGAATATTCAGAGGTGAAATGAAAGCTGTACTGTACTGGGTGGTAGCTGCTGGGAAGTGGGGCGTGGCTGGAGGTAGATCACTGGAGGTGTGCCCTTGGGGGATTATATATTGTCCCCCTGGCTCCTCTTCCTCCTTCTACCTTCCCCTTCCCTTTTCCCCTTCCCCCTCCCTTTCCTCCTTCTGCCTCACTTCAGACCTTGAGTGATAGAGGAGTCAGCCAACCCCTGAAAACTATGAGCCAAAAGAAACATTTCTGCCAGGTGTGGTGGTGCACACCTGTAATCCCAGTGATTTGAGAGACTAAGGCAGGAGGATTGCAAGTTCAAGGACAGTCAGAAATTTAGTGAGGTCCCAAGAAACTTAGCGAGACCCTATCTCAAAAAAAATAAAAAGGACTGGGGATGTAGCTCAGTGGTAAAGTACTCCTGGGTTCAATTTCCGGTTACCATCCTCCCCAATAAAAAAGAAGAAAAATTTCCTTTTTTAAGTTGTTCTTATCTGTTATTTTGGTCACAGCTATGAACAGCCTCCAAATGCTGGCCAACTACTTAAGACTATAATAACAACTATAATAGCAAATTTTTTTAAATCTGTTACATTTCTAATGGAACCACTATTTGACCCAGTTATCCCACTCCTTGGTATATACCCTTAGGACTTAAAATCAGCATACTGCAGTGACAACCACACCAACGTTTATAGCAGTTTAATTCACAATAGCTAAGCTATGAAAACAACCTAGGTGTCCTTCAACAGATGAATGGATAAAGAAAATGCAGTATATAACACAATGGGATACTACTCAGCCATAAAGAAGAATGGAATTATGGCGTTTGCTGGTAAATGGACGGAACTGGGGACTATCACGCTAAGAGAAATAAGCCAATTCCAAAAAGCCAAAGATGGAATGTTCTCTGATATGCAGATGCGAACTCACAATAAGGGCAGGGGGGCAATAGAAGGTATTGGATTAGCCGGGATTGAAGGGAAGGGAGCGACAATGGGAACAGGAAAGAAAAAATAAATCCAACATAACTTTTCTATGTTTGTGTATGAACACATGACCAATGAAACTCCACATCATGTACAACCACAAGAATGGGATCCTAGTTAGAATGAGTCATATTCAATACATATATAACATGTCAGAATACACTCTCCTGTCATGGATATCAAAAAAGAAAATTTTTAAGTTACATTCCTGCTTCACTTTTCCTGCTCAGGATTGTTTTGGCTGTATGAGGTACTTGTTCTTCCAGATGAAGTTCATGATTGCTTTCTCTATTTTTATGAGGAATGTCATTGGGATTTTAATAGGAATTGCACCGGGTCTGTATAGCGCCTTTGGTAAAATGGCCACTTTGACAATATTAATTCTGCCTGTCCAAGAACGGGAGATCTTTCCATCTTTGAAGGTTTTCTTCAATTTCTTTTAGTGTTCTGTAGTTTTCATCGTAGAGGTCTTTCACCTCTTTTGTTAGATTGATTCCCGAGTATTTTATTTTTTTCTTTTTTGAGGCTGTTGTGAATGGAATGGTTTTCCTAATTTCTCTTTCAGAGGATTCATCACTTATGAATAGAAATGCATTTGATTTATGCTTATTGATTTTATATCCTGCTACTTTGCTGAATTCATTTATTAGTTCTAGAAGTTTTCTAGTGGAATTTTGTGAATCCTCTAAATATAGAATCATGTCATTGGCAAATAGTGACAGCTTGAGTTCTTCTTTTCCTATTCATATCCCTTTAATTTCTATACCCAAAGCACTTAAAATGAGCATACTACAGTAACGTAGCCACATCAGTGTTTATAGCAGCTCAATTCACAATAGCTAGATTGTGGAACCAACCTAGATGGTCTTCAACAGATGAATGAATAAAGAAACTATGATATATATACACAATGGAATATTATTCAGCCATAAAGAAAAGTAATATTATGGCATTTGCAGATAAATGGATGGAATTGGAGAATATCATGCTAAGTAAAATAAGCCAATCCCCCAAACCAAAGGCCAAATGTTTTCCTTGATAAGTGGATGATGATATATAATGGGGGAGGAAAAGTGGGGGGCTGAGAAGAATGGAGGAACTTTAGATTATGTAGAGGGCAATGAGAGGGAGGGGGGTATGAAAAATGGTAGAATGAGACAGACATCATTACCCTATATACATGTATGATCACACAAATGATATGAATCTACATTGTAGACAACCATAGAAACAAAATGATATGCCCCATTTGTGTACAATTAATCAAAATGCAGTCTGTAAAAAATTTTCAAAATTACATTCCAAATCCCACCCTGGTACACTGATACACTAGAATAATGTGCATGGAATGTTTGGGGCAAGATCTAAACAAATGTAGTCTATTCATTTATCATCAAACCATGTAATAAAATATTTATAGGAAATAAAAAAATTACATTCCTAATAAATACAACAATACAGACCTTCACCTTAATGGGGAAAAAAACAGGATGCTGGCTTGATGGAAAGGGAGGGCAGTCATAAAGGGTCAAGTATACTAGTTTTTTTTTTTTTTTTTTAAAGATAAAATACAGGAGGTTCAGGGAGAACTGTCAATGAGCACTTCCAGGATAAGGTGGGGAGCTCATCTAAGCCAGCGTCAACACAGGTGGAAAGCATCATCAGTGGAAACTGCAGGACTTCAGGAGTTCACCTGCATTTGTGATTGACTTTGCAGTTAGATGCTAGATTGCTTGCTCACATGAACCAACATGGTCTGGGCTGTGCAGACATCCACCACCTATCGATCATGATAGTTAATTGTGGCAGAAACATGGACTGTTGTAGGACAGACGGAACTTGCCATTCGTCTAATGCTTCTAGAAACTAATGACCACTATGCCTAGAAGCTCTTTGTAAACTAACTGTAGGCAAAGTCAGCGCTGCAGGGGTCAGGCAAGCCACAGGGAGTGTGGTTGGAGGGGACCTGGGTGACAAGCAGCAGAAGACATGACCCATCCAGAGGCACAGGTGCCCTCAGTGTCTGCCAGCTATGGCCATGGGGACTGCACACAGTGAGACCAAATCATTTGATTTTTTTTTTTTAAGAGAATCAAGATGTCTGGATTTTTAGATAAAATTTCCCAACTCTTATAAATAACCCTGACAAAAGCAGTTACAACAGAGGGTTGGGTTTCAACCTTTAGGCTCTCTGTTGTGACCTACTGGAACATAACCTCTTTTTAAAATGAGAGGTTTGTGGTGGTTTGGTGAGTTTGTACCAATGGGACTCTATATCTGACTATTGTTGAGATTGCTGGGATGCTATATAATGTGCATCCTGAATATTAAGATTAAATTTAGTAATCTATCAGGTTATGGTGTTCCCTTTTATTTTCCTGGAATCAAGCTGTTTCATTTGTTCTTTCTCCCAAAGAGTGGAAAGGCAAGTTTCCTTTTGCCTGGGTAGAGTTGGTTACGCAGGATGCGTCCCAACACCTGGTGGAAAAATAGAGCCTAATGCAGTAGCCTAAAACTCTTCCTCTGATCTTAACCATTATCAATACAAAAATAATGGGAAAGATTTGAGTGTTTCTAATAAGCATAGCTAATTGGATTCTTAAGTCTCTTCTGTAACATAAGAACTGAAA
Source organism: Sciurus vulgaris (assembly GCF_902686455.1). Classification (NCBI taxonomy): domain Eukaryota; kingdom Metazoa; phylum Chordata; class Mammalia; order Rodentia; family Sciuridae; genus Sciurus; species Sciurus vulgaris. Next base: position 57,689,788 of record NC_136466.1, read on the forward strand.
TAGTTTTGAGACTGAGCACCAATTAATAGGACTGGTCATGGAAAGAACACTTACAGGGACAAGACTTAATACCACATTTTTACATTTGCGTAATGGTTTTTTGGCAAGCTGGGTCTTTTTCCCCTGTACTCTTGGATATGTTAAGTGCTCTGAAAGAGTGTAGGCAAATATTCTCATCAGCAGGGACTTGGCAACCAAGGTTTCCTCCCTGGTCTCCCTGTGCCTTGCTTTGGCCTCAAGACAGTGAGCCAGCCACCCAGGCGACATTTTATGAATCCCATGCTATGGAGAGAAGGGCAGTAAATTAGGGGGGTTGGAATCCGTGTATCTCTTTCAGATAGCCCACTTTGGGTATGTGACGCTGTGCTGCCAGCAGGAGCTGCTGAAACAAGATGAAGTGGTGGTTTACTTACATGGTTTGTTTTTTCAGCTGACCTGGCCACAGAGCATATATAGGAGGTGAGAAGGGAAAAATTATTAAACCACCTATTAGTAAAAATACTCTTTCCCCCACTTCTCAGTATGAAACTGAGGTATGGTAGACAAATATTTCCGTGAGTTAATACTTGACCCTTGAATAAGCTTCCGTTGGTGTTTTGTTTTGTTTTTTTTAATCAGCCTATGCCCAGTGCAGGTGAAAATGTACAAGAAATCATGGTGTATAGGATAGTTGTATTCAGCATGAAATCAGAGTCAACCAGATTCTCTGAACTTCTACTGTTCCTGCAGGAAGAGCAAATCTACTTTACCGTGCACATATGTATGTTATGTATCAGATAGATAGAGCATGAAAAGTACTATTATCTCCATTTCACAAGTGAAAAACTGAGGCTCAGAGAGGTTTATTACTTGCCTCAGGTCACACAGCTAGTTAAGAGGTGGCAAAAGGACCCAAACCTTGTCCTGTCAGAACTGAATTCCATACTCTCTCACAAGGCTTCCAAAACTTATTTTGACAGGTGAGATGTAGATCAAATGAATCTGGCCTCTAAGAGTGCATATAAATCTTTTATTGCATACATGTATATTTACACGTTACTCTGTGTGTGTGCATACTACTGCATGCTAGGCAGCTCTGGGTGTATGAAAAAAATAAGCCTGGAGTTTTGCTCTTAGCAGGTTGACATGGAAACAAAGGCATAAAGGAGTGATCAGGACTCCTGTGACCAGCAGTGTTATCAGAGCACAGTGTGAGTTCATAGGTGGGAGCCACCATGAAGTTTGGGGATGGTTTCTAGAGGAGATGACATTACAGATCTTGCAAGGTGGCCAGGGGTCTCCACAAAGAGTGCAAAATGTGTGCAAACCCGGATGAGGGTGTGGTTCATTCTGAGAGAGACAGCGCATTCTATCTGAAGAAATGGGAGGACACGGGGTCATTTCATGTTATTGTACTGACTGTTTCATGGTATCGCTAGATAAGAAAATGCTTTTTTGGAAAAAGAAGCTAGTAGCAGTGTAGAAGATGAATGGTGGGTGAGCAAATTCAATTTGGAAGGGAAAAAAGTAGTCTCAGTGGGAAATGGTTCTAAGATCTGAATTAAGGCAGGTGTGTCTGGAACAGATGCAGAGATGTCACATAGTTTGGGGACCATGCCACCAGAGAGAAGGAACTGAGAATGACAGCATGGTCTCTCCCTGGCACTAGGTGGATCTCATCAGCAGAGATTGTGCTGTGGGCTGAGGAACCATTTGGAGGAATAAAGGGTTTGGACAGCAAATGTGTGTGGGGGATACTGAGGCACTTATGTCCTCCAGTGATCTGAAAAGATCTCAGTCCACGAGAGGCCCCATTCTGTTGTGGCTTGGCTTGTAGAACATTTGAATGCTGCTTTTTAATGGATCTCCTGGAGCTGATCTGTGTGATCTGGGGTGTATAACTGAATACCTTGAAAAGCTCAGGTCCCACACTTCTTTGGAAATTCCCAAAGATATAAAGCAGAAACTGTCCTTTCTCTTAAAGAAATGTGAAACTTAAAGAGTATTTAGGAACCCTTATCTGATTGCCTGCTGATAGGTGCTTCCTCAATTACAACGGGACTCCAACAGCTGCTGCTGCTTTTTTTCGTTTTGTTTTGTTTGTACCTGGGATTGAACCCAGGGGCACTTGACCACTGAGACACGTCCCCATCCTTTATTCTAATATTTTGTTTAGAGACAGCGTCTCGCTGAGTTGCTTAGGGCCTCACTAAGTTGCTGAGGCTGGCTTTGAACTTGCAGTCCTCCTGCCTCAGTCTCTGGATCCAACAGCTTCTTGACTTTTCCAGTACGTCTGGATAGGTTTAGGAAGAATGGATTTCTCAACTTCAAGCCTTTAATGTTACCGGACACTGCTCACTCTGTCACTAGAGGGCACCAGGTGCACACAAAATTCCTAGGCGTCTAAATCCAGCCATGTTCTTCAAATAACTGCAAAATGTCAAATGAAAATGGCTTGTGAAAAGCAGCTTCCCCACTGCCCCCGTCTTTATTGACTCCATTTCCGCTACTGAGTGAAACAAGCATACTAGATTTGACTTTGTAGTGCTTTTGGAATTTTCTTTTGTTCAGAAATCTAATAAGTTGCAGACTTGAAGACCAAGTGTTTTTTCACAAAATTACATGACTCTGCACGAACTTTGCTACCAGTTATTTGGCTCTTACCCTGTGCTGGTTAATGTCTGAATCTTATATGAATTTTTCACATGGCTTTATTTCTGATCCTGCAGCACATGAAAATGGTTGATATAAACAGGGAGTCTCCTCTACATGGCAAAACTATAGTGTGCCACTCTGTAAGGCCCACGAGTTAAGATCTATTAAAATTTTAGAAAGAAAAGTGGCTCGGGCATTCAGTTATGTTGCACTACCTGGGACTGTGCAGAAACGAAGTGTCACGGGGAAGCTGCCAGTGGCGGTTTCTATGGCTTCGCCTCAGGGAACTGAACCCCTGTGACAGCCATTGCTTGAGTTTACACAAGCAAAAACTGGGCTCATTTTTTCTCATCTGTGATGTTTTCCCCAATCCATAGTTATTTTTTGGTAAAAAAAAAAAAAAAAAAGAGGGGAACATTCACCACAGAACCATTGGATTCTGCTGAATGCTGACAAGAATTCTGTATGGAATAGAATTACAGAGCCTGCCTACCCCATATCAGGTTGGCTACAATGTCCACCTGAGGAGACGTCCCAAAGTAGAGACCGTGGGAGCAAGAGCATGGGGTTCTGCCGTGGCAGTTGCTGTGAGGTGTCAGATCAGATCTGCAGTTGTGTGCTTTGTGATGTCCATCCTAAACACAGAAATGAATCCAACAACTGCATACCAAAATGCCTGTCTTGATGATGGAACTTCATGATTCCAAGAGAAAGGAATTGGTCCAAATAGAAGGTGAAAGAAGGAATCAGAATTTGGAGTTGCAACTGCCTTCAACCTATGCACGTTCTCTAGGACTGAGGTGAGCAAGCTGGAGGTTGCTCCCTGTGAGGCAGGGCTGGTAGAGGAAAACAACTCAACATCAGACAGTAAGAAACTGCCATGTGCCTTTGCTGGACTGAGGCTTACCGCATCTCAACAGCCTTACAATACAATGGAGAACCTCTATTTCTGTTTTAAAGGGGACGAAATGGGCTTTACTAGATTTCAAAGTTTTCCCCAGGTCATGATGCTCAATGAAAGAGGTGATGGGATGATGAATAGCAGCCACACCGATGACACACGTACTACATAGCACACTCAGTCAGCATCTCTCATGTAAGACTGCTAGGGAGACATTGTCACACCCATTTCATGGGTTAGAAGCCCCAGCCTGGGAGAGGTTCAATCACTTCCCCAAAAGGCCCCCACCTTCAGCACGACCACCCCCTCACCCCATCAGTCCTGTCATGACCCTTTGAGTACCTGCTGCAACTCCATCTTCCCAGATTGTCTATCTTCTGTTTGTTTTAGAATAAGAGAGAGAGAGAGAGAGAGAGAGAGAGAGAGATTGAGATCCTGATGAACTAATTTATTTACTGGCATACCCTGAGAACATTGTGCTAACAATCAGACCACCAACCCCAGTGTCTCCCAGCCCATGCCTGGGAAAACAATGGCTATGAGATTTTGCCTACACATAGGGTCCTTTGGACAAAAATTTAGGAAATTTAAAATGTTCTATCTTCCTCTGAAATTCTTAGTAGACATTACTGTACCGAAAGTCTCTGAGAAATCCAGACTGAAGAAACTGTGAATTCATGACTCCATTTCATCTGTAAAACAAGTTAATGTAGATGAAAGCGTTTGGAAGTGTTGGTGCTTAGCAGATCCTACATAGGCAGTCCCTCATGCTACTATCGGCACCACCTACAGGACCTACAGGGTACTTGTGGGGCTAATGCAAGGTTGAAGGAATGTCTGTCTATATGTACAGATGTTTATGAACAGACAGCCTTTCCCCACAGTCCCTTGGCACATGTGAAATGTATGGTAAGATAAGGATTTTCAATTGGACAGGTGTGGGCCATGCTCCAGCTTTGTGATTTAAAAAAATTTTTAAAAATTTGTTCGAATTAGTTCTACATGACAGTAGAATGCATTTATACATTTTCATAAATCACACATAAATGGAGTGTAATTTCTCATTCAGCTTCACTATTGACTAGTGGTATAACCTAAGAAGTCACATAACCTCTCTGGGCCTCCGAAGCCTTATCATAATCAGAAGGTGCAATACTCCGTTCCTTTATGATTGTAAAGAGCAAAGAGTCCAACAACCAGGAGTTGTTACTATCCTTAAAGCCAGGGAAAGCTTGAGGGGGCAATTCTTACCAGTAAAACTTAACTTCCCCTCACGCAACTTAGAAGCTATTTTGGCAAAAATTATAAATTTCTTCACCATAAAGTTTCTTTGACTGAAAGCATATTTGAAGGTTGATTTTCTTTGTTCCTTTTCATTTATTTATTTATTATTTATTTATTTATTTGTTTAGGTACTGGGGATTGAACTCAGGGGCACTTCACCTCTAAGCTACATCCCCAGTTCTTTTTAATTTTTATTGCGAGGCCAGGTCTTGCTAAGTTGCCCAGGCTGGCCTGGAACTTGTGATCCTCCTGCCTCAGGCTCCTGAGTCTTTGGGGTTATAGGCATGCACCACCATGCCTGACCTGAAGGTTGGTTTTCTTAGTTCTTCCTGAAAGAAAGTGATGAAGCAGGAGAGGAAGAGCTTGGTGGGTGTGGGAAATCATGGAGAAGAGTGAACACTTTTCTGGGAAAATGCAGACCTCCCCTGCAAGGAGGAACATGTCTGGACACAACATTGGGTCCCCTCTGTTGGAAGCCATATGCTGCTCTCAGGTGTGAGGCAAGCATCAAGATGGAAATGGGTCAAATAAGGGACATTATCTATTAATTTCTCAAGATTCCATGTAATCTTTTAAATAAATTCAACTTCTTTCCATTTGAGTAATTGTCTCATTCCACAGATGTTTAATCGGAAGGAATTTTCCTTTGGGAAAATACTGGGCAGTGACAGGTCTCTTCCCCCCTTCCTTGGTCCAGTTTCCCTTCCTCAGCCGTAGGTCAGCATTCTGGAGGAGCCAACGCGGGCAGAGGGGAGGGCAAGGAGGCTGCAGAGGAGGGACGAGTCAGGGAAGGTCAGAGTGGTGATGAGAAGGGGCAGAGGGACTTCTTTTCTCAAGACTGTTCATTTGCCTTGGACTCAGAGGCTAATCAAGACATTTGAGAAGCAGAGAAAGAAGAAGAGGTAGAGAGAGGGGGACAGGGAGAGGGAGAGCCAGGGACACAGAACAACCAGCAAATGAAACCTTTCATACACTCCCTGAATGAAGAGGAAGAGTGTGGTTTTATGTGTACTTGTGATGTGCATGTGTGATTGTATTACAGAAATTGTAGACTTTGCAGATCACACAGGAGAGCAGGTATCTAAATAGATATTGGACATATTAAGGTCTTGGACATCTTAAAGCAATACACTTAATAAATTGCCTTTGCTACTTTAAAAATCAAATCTATTAAAAATGGGCTCATTGGAAGCGTGACAGGATTTTTTTTATTAGATTAAACCAATGGGAGGAATCATGGTTGCTGTGAGGCTGCATAAATACTTGGAAAGCATTTGTCAACAGAGTGGGTGCTCAATAAATAGCACTTTCTCTTCCCATATTTTTCATTAAAAAAAAGGAGGATAATAAAGGCAGAAAGGAGGTAGAAAAAATAGGGGAAGGAAGGAAAAACATAGAAAGGAAATGAGTGAAAGAAAGAATAAAATCCACCCCACCCCAGAAGACTACTCCAGCTAAGACGTAGGAGCTGTGCATTTACATAGTAATAATACTTGTGAACATTTCTGGGAGTTCACCATAGTACGTATTGAGAGTGAGTCAAATTCTGCAGCATGGGAAGTGTGTTTGATTAGATTTTATAGCTAATTCACTATGTAACACCCATTGCATATTTTAAAGAGATGCAACCACCATTCAGATTTGATATTTCCTCTTATGCTTGTTTCTTATCTTTGACCATTGGTTTTCAAAGAGGAAAAATATTTTTAGCAGAAGTTGTGAAATGTACCTTTAAAAACTAACTTCTGAAATCAGGCTGGGATCATATCGTTGACCTTGGTTGGACCAGAGGATTCTCTGAAGCCCAAAGGCATGAATGGATCTCTTTGTGTGCTCAGCCCTCATGCAAGCCAAGCCAGCCTGGGTTTTGTTTTGCCATATCTACAAAAACGCCATAGACAAATAGGTTTTGATTTACAGATATGTGTAAGTAGACGTGATTTCCTCTCCAGGAAAAGGGCACAAGGGGGCTAATGCACTTTAATTCATATGTTCAAGGGCTCCCAGGAGGGGCTTGGTTAGAAGGAGTCCATCAGCAAGAAGCACTGCTCTCAAATACTTACTGATGGAAAGTAAATCTGGAAAAACACCAGGGCCAGAAATTGACTGGGAAGACTTGAACAGAAGAAGAATTTGGACAGAAAAGTAAAGGTTTCATATATTTCACAAACATTCACATTTTGTTTTAGTGGATCTGATTTTCCTTGTTTTAATTTCTTTCTGTTTTTCAGGCACAGGTGGACCTTTTGCCTGGAAACACCAACAACTGTGTTTTACCCAGTTATCTTTCTGTTCCATAAGATTTCCATAATAAGCGATGTTGATTTAGTCTGGTCAACTTGGTGTCAATTTTCCAATTGTGTAGATGGTTTCTTTTTTTCTTACAAGCAAAGGTTATAACTTAGCTGTCCTCAAAGCTCAATGACATTTACAGGGACCCCAGAACAACTACTTTCTGGATCAGCAAACCTTAGGATGTTTGGCAGAGATAGGTCCCCCTCCAGGATGCTTCTCAGTGGTTCTGTTGACAGGGATAAGGAGATGAAGGCTGCTTCAGCTCCTCAGCCTGCTGGTGAGCTTGGCACTGAGAAAAATCATTGCCTGCTGCAGGTGAAACCCATGGGACTAGGGACATGTGTTGCTCAGAGGGGCAGTAGAGACTGTCCTCTGCAGCTTCCCAGTGCCATTCTACACATTTGTCCTTTGTTCCCTCACAGCCCAGAGACAAAGACTGCTCTGTCCTTTGTTCGCCTGGTTTGCAGAGCTTTTTGCTCTCTCATTTCTAAGACTGAGCCTGTGACCGGAAGGTGATAAAAGAAACACATTTCAAGTAGTAAAAACAAGTGTCCAAGAAGGAGCTTTCCATCCGGTGGTAACAAATGAAAAGGCCAGGCCTCCTGTTTCTCCATCTGGATCTGGAACGGATGAGGGAGAAACATCAGAGTGAGTGAGCAGCTGTCAGCAGGCGCGGTGGGCTTGGCCTGAAAATGTGTCCTTGCTGCCTAGCATTCAGCCTGAGCAGCGCAAGGACACATTTTCAGGGCAGCTGCTCTGGTCATTGTTTGGATAGCTCTTGCTCTCCTTTGTCCCATTTCAGTGGTTTTCCTTTTCCCTTCTTTCTTTTTCTTACTGGTTTTTCACTTTTGCTCTACCTTCCTTGACTTTTCACCTTTTCCTTTCTGCTCATAACTCTTGACAACTCCTTCACCTTCCATCACCCAGCAAATCCCCTCAAGTCCCAGTTCTGTAGCGTGGTCCCTGTGTGAATCATGGCAATGATAACAGCAGTAGTGGCTATCAGTTACTGAGAGCATTTCATGAGCTTTTTATCTCATTCAGTGTTCTGGCAACCTTTGAACATTGAAGGATAGGCTAGTTGTTGGAATAAGGAGTTCCAGCACTGCAGGGAGACGGAGCATTCTGTGTTCTTAAGTGAGTCTGATGTGCATGTGCTTGACTGGCAGCTCTCTTGGGCAGTGTTATGGTTTGTATATGAGGGGTCCCCTCAAAGCTCCTGTTAATGCAGGAATATTCAGAGGTGAAATGATTGGATTGTGAGACCTAAAACCTAATCAGTCCATTCTAGTGTGAATGGAATAACCGGGGTAACTATAGACAGGTGGGGCATGGCTGGAGGAGGTGGGTCACTGGGGGGTTGTCCTGGAAGAGACGTTCTTCCTGCAACCTCTGCCCTCTACTATGCCCTTCCCCCCTGATATTGTGCCTCACTTAGGACCCAGAGCAATGAAGTCAGCTGTCTGTACCGAGAACTCTGAAACTGTGAGCCCCCAATAAACTTAGTCTCCTCTGAGTTGTTCTTGTTGGGTGTTTTGGTCACAGTGACAAATACTGACTAAAACTTGTCATCAAGTCATTGAGTGCTGGATTCTAAGATTTTTTTTATAACATGGCTCAATCATACCAGAGTCTTTCCACAGAAGGGACAGAGCATTTGGAAGATCACACAGATGTTTTAGGGCCCCAACTTCCAACTAGCATCCAACCAGTTTCTCCACATTCTGATGCCCCAAATCTGACACATGTTCTCTTCTAGCTGCAGGGGAACCAGGAAACGGAGCTTCCCTTTTGTCCAGGATAAAAACAAAAATGTGTGGCACATACAGCTTGGTCTTTACTGTGGATGGGTCTTGTCAGCACCTCCAGGTGAAGGAATTGAGCCTCAGAGATTCTGGGTCCCTGGCTTATTTGTGGTAGGGCTAGGATTCCATTTCTATAAATATGGCTTCTAGAACTTTACTCTTCACCTTGCGTTCTGCTTTTTATGTCTTCAAATGAAGAAAATCATTCCCTCTTTGGTGTCAGTACTTTGCCTTTTATGAATCTTTACTCCAGTACCTAGGGCAAGTGCTGACTTGCTGTACGTCTTGTGCCTGAGAGAGAAAGAAAACTGTTTTTCCTGTTTGCATCATCAGCAAGTAACACAGTGCCTGGGACATACTGGTGCTCAATCGAAGTTTGATGAATGAAGAATATCTGTAGTCTGTGCGGAGTTTTGCCCAAAGGCACCCTGAGGTGCCGCATTGTGAGTTATGTTATTGATCAACTTTCCTAAATTAAAGTTAAGGAGTTTGGATTATTACTATAGTCATCTCCATATAGCTATTTTCAACCAATCAATAAGATGGATGCTTTAAATTCATAAATCAAAAGTGACATCAGCGAGGTAGTATCATTATCCCCCTGCAGAAGAACATGCACTGTGACAGCTACTCAGAGAGGAGATCACCTTCATGGGAGTCTGGGACCAGCAGAGAAGTTCCAGCACATTGCTGAATGAAAAAAGCAAAAGCAAAAGAAACCAAAACAACAAGAAGAAAAAAAAAAAAAAACAAAAAAAACAAAAAAAACCCAAGAATAGATGCATCGAAAAGGGTTTCACTTTACCCAAATCACTCTTTCTCCAAAGCTCAGTTCCAAGACACACACCTTGAGCCTGAGATGTCCCCATGAGGGAAAGTGGGTGTAGCTGTGAGGGATGCTGTGCAGGAGGCCCACTGATTTCTCATCCCTCTCAGAATGCTCAGGTGATGGAAATGGATGAGTGGTGAGGAGAGTCTGGGAGCAGGGATGGGAGACTGTGGACTCCACCAAGTGCTCTGCAGACTCCATCAGGAAGCTCACCATGAACCACTCAAAGTACTGCAACCATGCAAGCAACCGGCCCCTGGGTACTCTAATGATGCTCAGGTCTCAACCCCCACGCTGCCCTCACTCACCACATACACCAACTCCCTCAGCCCATACCTGCAGACAGCAACAGAGAGCATAAACATCTAGTATGGAGAGCTGGCTTTAGTATAAAAAATGAGGAGAATACTAGAACTTGAGTCTTTTGGGGCATCACTAAAAGAAAATAAACAGGAGACTCTTAGAAGCCTATTGTGGTTTGGGCACGAGGTGTCCGCCAAAACTCCTGTGTCAATGCAGGAAAAATGAAAAAAAAGGTGTAAATTATGACATCAAAAACCCAAGTAGAGCTTTTGTATGCTATCACTTTAAGTCTGCCTTTAAAACTGAAGTAAGTGTCTCCTATGTGGTACATAGTTGGGTGATGATCTTTCAAAGTGAAACATCAAAGGGAAGTCATCATTAATTTAAAATAGATTGTTATAATTATAAGTTGTTTATTTATGTAAGCCTATGTTAACTTCAAGGGAAAAACCTATACTAGATACATAAAAGATAATGAAAGAGCAAACAAAACAACCACTATAATAAAATCATCAAGTCATAGAAGATGACAGCAAGAGGGAAAGGAAAGAGCAAAATATCCAGTAAAAAATTAACAACATAGAAATAGAAGTCCTTAACTATCACTAATTACTTTAATTATAAATGGAATAAATTCTGTAATCAAAAAAACATAGATTAGCTGAATGGAAGAGAAAGCATCAGCCAACTATACACCACCTACAAGATGCTCACTTCAGCTTTAAGGGCAGACTAAAAGTAAAGGGATGGGGAAAGATTCCAGGCAAATATAAAACAAAAGAAAGCAGGGTTGTTTTACTTATATCAGACAAAATAGACACTAAGTCAAAAACTTCAACAAGAAACTAACAGTCATTACATAGTGATAAAGAGAGGATATAATTATAAATATATATGCATCCAGCATCATACCAACTATATATGTAAGGTAAATATTTAAAGAAATGAAAGGAGAAATAGAAAACAATACAATAATAGCAGGGGACTTGAAGATCCCCCTTTCAACAATGGATGATCATCCAGACATGAAATCAATAAGGAGACATTACACTTGAACAAAACAAATGGACATAGACCAAGTGGACATAACATATGCAAACAGGACATTCCATCCAACAGCAGCAGAATGCACAGGCTTCTCAGCTGCACACAGACATTTTCCAGGATGAAATATGCACTAGGTCACAAAAAATCTTAACAAATTTAAGATTGAAATCTTATCAATGGCTGGGGTTGTGGCTCAGTGGTAGTGTGCTTGCCTAGCATGTGTGAGGCACTGGGTTCGATCCTCAGCACCACATAAAAATAAATAAATAAAATAAAGGTATTGTGTCCATCTACAACTAAAAAAAATTTTTTAAATAGAAATCTTATCAAGCACATTTTATGACTACAGTGATACAAAACTAGAAATCAATTGCAAGAATAATACTGGAAAACTCACAAATATGTGGAAATTAAAATACATGCTCCAAAACAACCAAGAGAGACAAGAAGAAATCAAAAGGGAAATTTAAAAACATCTTGAGACAAATTAAAATGGCAACACAAGATATCGGAAATTTCGGAATTTGGAAAAGCAGTTCTATGAGGGAAGTTTGTAGTGAAAATGCCAACATGAAGAATATAAAAAGCTCTCAAATAAACAACATATTATACATTGAGAAACTACAGAAGAACACATAAGCTCAAAGGTAGCAGGAGAAATTTAAAAATCACAGAAGGAAGAAATGTAAACTAGAAAAATAATAGCAAAGGATCAATGAAACTAAGAGTTGGGTTTTAAAAAAAACATTTAACTAGACTAAACAATTACATGGTAGTAAGTTGGGTCACCTGGAAAAATGGTTAAATTTGTAGAAACATGCAAGCTACCAACTCTGGATCATGGATAAATAGAAAATATGAACATACCAATAAAAACTAAAGATATTGAATGAATAATGAAAAATCTTTCAAAGAAGATTCCTGGACTCAATGTCCTCACTGGTGAATTTTATCAAGCACTTACTGAAGAATTAATAGTGATCTTTCTCAAACTCTTCTACAAAATTGAAGTGGAGGGAACAGTTCCAAACTCATTTTGTAAGTCCTGATACCAAAGCCAGATAGATTATATAACAGGGGTAAAAAGTTCCCCAAACTACAGACTAATATTCCTAAATGGTGTAGATTACAAAAAACCTTGGCCAGACACAGTAGTGTATGCCTGTAATCCCCAGCAATTTGGGAGGCCGAGGCAGGAGGAATGCAAGTTCAAGGAAAGATTCAGCTGCTTTGAGAGACCCTGTCTCAAAATAATACCCAGTAGTAGAGTGTCCCTGGGTTTGATCTCCAGTACCACAGTAAACAAACAAACAAACAAACAAATTTATCCAAATACTAGAGTATCAATTCCATCAGTACATGAAAAGTATCATATATCACAACTAAGTGAATTTTTCCTGTGATGAGATCATTCAACATACAAAAATTAATTAATGTGATACACCACGTGAACAGAATAAAAGATAAGAATCACATGGTCCTCTCAATAGCTGCAGAAAAAGCACATGACAAAACTCAACACCCTTTCATGACAAAACCTCTCAACAAACTGTTAATAGAAAGTACTTCAATATAATGAGAACCATGTATGAAAAACCCATAGCTAACATGGGTTTACAATTGTAAAAAATAAAAATTTTCCCTAAGCTCAAGAACAAGGCAAGGTTGCCCACCTCATATACTCAACAGAGAACTAGAAGTCCCAGCCAGAACAATGAAGCAAGGGAAAGAAATGAAAGGTATCCAAAATAGAAAGAAACAAACTTGTCTGTTTGTAAATGACATGATCTGATATAAATACCAAATACTAAGGACTCCATAAAATAATTTCTAGAACGAATAAACTAATAATACAAAACTCCGTTGCATTTCTATACACTAACTATGAACTACCTGAAAAGCAAATTAGGAAAACATTCTTATTTACAATAGTACCCAAAAGAATAAAAAGCTTAGGAATAAACCGAGGTGAAAGACTTACATACTGAAAACTACAAAACTATAAAACATCAATAAAGAAATTAATGAATACATAGCAAATGGAAAGATATTTTATGTCATGGATTGGAGGACTTAATATTATTAAAATACTACCCACAGTGATCTACAGGTTCAGTGCAATCTTTATCAAAATCTCAATGACCTTTTGTATAGAAATTGAAAAGCATTTCTATAATTTATTAGCCAACCTGAGAAAGAACAAACTGGAAGCATTCCATTTCCTCATTTCAAAATATATCATGAGACTACAGTTATCAAAACAGTATGATACTGTCATAAACACAGACATATAAACCAACAGAACAGAGAGCTCCCTATAGTCACCTATAGTCAACATATCCTGAACCAAGGACACCAGGAATACACAGTGGGGGAAAGATGGTCTCTTCAACAAACAGGCTTAGGAAACTGGATATCCACATGCAAGGGAGTGAATTAGACCCTTATACCACAGTTATCAATTCATGAAAAATTAAATGTAAGATTTGAAATCATAAGTTTATTGAGGAAATCATAGGAAAAAGAAATCTTCCTTACAGAATAACTCCAAACATTTAAAGCAGAGGTACGATGAGGGAAAATGAAGACACCATTAGGACACCTCTGGCTGCTGTCAGGGTCTGTTTAGGCGTGCTACCATCAGTGAGCATTGCTTCAAGAAAAAGAGGGATATTTTCATTGTCTCAAGGTACCTCCTCCAAAATTCTTGTTAACCACTCTAGTGGTTTTAACTCATGTCCAAAAATCCTTTGATATTCCTCACACCACAGTATGGAACTTAATTCTTCCCTTGAGTGTGGCCTGGGTTTATGACTCTTGTCAATGAAGGGAGTATTGAAGGGAGAAAATGATAACTGTGTAGTGAAGAAAACCAGCAGACACCATCTTAACCACGTTACCATAGTTCATGTCACCAGTAGTAAACCAGGCCAAAGCCTTGTACCCTGTGATATAAGGTGATGAGGACATTCCACCACCCATTACTCCAGAAAAGTTGTGAGAACACATCAGGCAAACGCACATTCAGGAGCATTTTACAAACGTCCTACTTTTAAAAAGAATCAAGGTCAAGAAAGACAAGAGAAGAATAAGAAACCGTCACACATTGGAGGAGATTAAGGAGGCCTGAGGACTAACCCTGAGACAGAGAAAGACATCAGTGGAGATGTATTTGTACTACAGAAAGGCTAAAAAAGAGTCAAGGTAGCCCCAGAGGTTCAGGAGGCTGAACTGAGAGCAAACACAGAGAGCAGATACAAATGCAAGAGTCACAGCAGATGGTCAGACAGGATTACTACTAATTAGGAACCAGCTGAACCAGCTGAGGAACTTGCTTAGGGTCCAGATCTGTCAAAACACCACACTTATTCTGGGCCATGGTCTGGATGGACAGCAATCAGAGTGTCAGCTAGGAGTGGGCCAGGTGTTGTCATCATGGGCAGGAGAAACTGTACTGAGCTCAAGCCTGGGGAGAGAAGTGGAGGTTCATCACTATGGCAATTTTCCTGGGGAAATTTCATGACAAGTGACCAGGTTTTGGGGTCAGTGTGCTGCTCTGTCCAGGCTTGGGATGCTCTTCCTTTTATGGGTCTCAGGTGAGGGGATTGCTTCCTTTGCTGGCATGATGTGGTCAATAAGTTCATGGGCCTGACTTTTCTGATAGGGGGTTGATCACTGATGCATCCACCTGCTTTTGGTAGATTTGATAAGCTCACCAGTGGTCATTTTATTGGCATGAATAATTTATTTATAAGTTTGTGCCTTATGGTTGTGCTAGGCAGATGGTAATTGTTTATTTGTACAAAGAAGGTATAGAGTCATTCTATCTCAGCACTTATACTCAAAATGGAGTAACTAGTTGCAAACCACTGCTCTATAAAATGGAGTAACTCAGGGTTAGGCACAGTCTGAGAACCACAGAAAGTAGTACTCTCCATAGTCATTTAATATACTTTATTTGGTTAATTTTTCCCTATCTATTTTCATGTAGAGAAACAGAAAATTGACAGTTGAAGATGTAGAAGACTACTCCCTGGAATCTGTGAATATACATAGGAAAGGCGAATTAAAGGTGCAGATGGAATTTCAGTTGCCAATCAGCTGACCTTGAGAGGGGGAGATTATCCTGAATTATCTCAGTGGGCCCAATATAATCACAGGGAACCTGAAAAGTGGAAGAAAGAGGCAGAAAGTAAGTTGAAGTGATTCCATGTGAGAATGATCCTGTCTGCTATTGCCAGCTTTGGAGATGGAGGTGAACTATGAACCAGACTGTGGGCATGCTCTAAAAACTGGAAAAGATGACAGAATAGGTTCTTCTCCAGAACCTCCAGGAGAAGTACAACCCTGCTGACACCTTGGTTTTAGCCAAGGGAGACTTGTGTCAGATTTCTCCTTTATAGAACTGTAATGTAATAAATTCATGTTATTTTAGGCCCTAAATTTGTATAGCAGCAGTAGAAAACTAATTCATAACATGAACCAAATCACACTGCTAGTGTCCACATGGGATCTCAAGTTCGATGGGCATAGGACTGCAAATGCTACGAGAGTCTCACCATAAATTTCCCCTGTGGTGGTTAGCAAGTCAGAGAGATGTTGTGAGCACAGTGTGTCAGGGTGTGTGTGAGAGTGTGAGTGAGGGATGATTGTGTCTGCTATGTGAAGCATTCCTACCATGTGCTCAGAGACCTCACAGGCAATGTCCCTGTCCTGAGTTAATACTATGAGCAAGGCCTTCATCCTCTCTAGTGTTCAAGAATAAACCCTTCAGGTGGACTTAAAAGGCATTTCTGAACACTTTACCTAAGCACCCCATAGCACCCTGTTTGTTCTGAACAGGGGATACAACAGTGGTTACCACATCTCAGAGTTTTCCATCTAAGACTGACCCTGAACTATTAAAGAAATATTACAAGAAGAGGTTGATTTATGAAAGCGGTTACAAGTGCCTCTCCTGTTTTTACTTAGAGTCCTTCTCAGCCAGAGTCAGACATTTGAAGGGTTATAGATTGATGGGTGAATTTGCTTGTTTTTATTATGTAAAATAACAGAAGAGCCACAAGCAATATAACCAAAATACAAGAGCGCTTTATAAGTAAACTAGGAATAATAGATACTTAAAAGATAATGTCCTCAGGCCATTTAGAAATGTCTAAAGTGTCCTGGAAATTTTTAGATGAATGGCTCTGAATTCATTTTGGAATGGACTTTGGTTGTTAAATTTCCTTTTCTGAATAAGTCAGCAGAACTTTTAACTAGATATAAAATACAAATTGAACACCAAAAGCTTCCACCATAAAATGTTCATTGATGTATTTAATATAGCTATAATCAGGTCTTATCAGTAGAAGACTTTGATTTGCTTATGACAGGTTACCCCAACTCTACCTGGTTTACGCAATCATGGGAATTTACTGGCTTCCATAACCGTAGAAGTCTCTAGGTAGGGTAGGCTTCAACAAAGCTGGATGCACCAGGACTGCGCTGTTCTTTGCCATGCTCTCATTGCTGCTCTCTAAAGTTTGTTGGCTTTTTCCTTGGACAGGCTGTTTTCATTTCTACTCGATCCCAGGGGAATTAACGTCCTCACATTGAAAAGGCAGGGTCACACTGGCATTGCTATTCTGACCACAGGGCAGGGAAATCTGAGTTGATAATAGGACAGCAGACATCTGTAAACCCAGGCCTGCAGGAGAAATTCATCCAACATCTTGTTTATGAAAATAAAGTTTTATTGGCAACCAGTCATGCCTGTTCCTTTCCATACTGCTTATGACTGATTTTGTATTATAATGACAAAGTTGAGTAGCTAACAAAGAAATCTTATGTCATGCAAGGTCTAAAACATTTACTATTTGACCTTTGATAGAAAATGTTTGCTGAGCTCTGTAATAGATTAATAGGGAATAACTCTGTAAGGTAACACTCATCCCAGAAGCAGTTCTCTTTTCAACAAAACTAGTTAATTCATTCTTCCTATTTCTTCTCTTTTTCTAATGTGATGCCCTGAGACTCTGCCAGTAAAAAATTCATCTACCAATGAAGTCCCCAAGCCTCACAGCTCCAGAACCAAGAGCCAAAATAAATCTCTTCTCTTTATAATGTACCCAGTCTGTGGCATTGTGTTATTAGCAACAGAAAACAGATGAATACAGTAATTTACATGTATTAGCTTCTTTAAAAATCTTATGAGGTATGTGCTATAATTATTTCTACTTTATTGCTGAAGCACTGAGAGTGTACAAAATTTCTCCACTTTACACAGTTGGTAAGTTGTAAATCTGTAATTGAAAGCTGGGCTGTGGGACTCCAGAAACCATGGTATTAATTAGTATTGAGTCTGCCTCTCTGAACTGGAATTCAAACTGAGAAAATGCAAAAAGAGAATTAAGAATCACCCATAGTTGTGATATGGCTCAATACTGAAGATGAAGAAAGGTGATACATGCAATAAAAGAGCAAAGAGCCTATACACAGCAAGAACTCAAGACACAGATAAACTCAGAATCAGAAAACAAACATTTCCTAGAGTTGTCCCTTGGTTAATGTTGAAGCAAGACCCTGATGAGGAGGGTGCTGGAAGGTAGCACCCAAACCACACCAGTGTTGGCCAAAGATTTCCTTGGAATGGAATGGCCCTGTGGTTAGTTTAGTTGGCAAAGTAGTGTGTATACTAACCCGCTAGGGGACATTCCCTGTGCACATGTTGGAGACTCTGCGCAATGCTAGATGGAAGTTTGTTTATTTAATCCAGTACTTACTGGATTTATATGACCACTGAACATTCTTTGTGGATGTGTATGACGTCTATACATGTCCCAGAGCATTTTGTTGTATAATTTAAATACATCATTTAAATGTTCAGTAATATAATTTATTCCATAGCCCATAATGTGAAACCATTGCTTCTTAAGTTATCTTTTCCCATCATCATTTTATGATCTTAGTAAGAGCCCTTCCAAGACAATTAAAATAAGAATCTGAAGCAGATGGATCTTTGGGGGCCAGATGGACTGATTATTTCAGCCAGGTGAGATTCGGTGTTGGAACCACACCCAGGAGGTCCTGCCATATTAGCTCACTTATTACAATGGCAGCATCAAAAGAGAGTTGGGTGAACATTCCTAATCTGAACATCCAAGATCCAAAATTCACCAATTTCAAACTTTTTTAGCATTGGAATCATGCCACAAAAAGAACATTTGATACCATGAAACACTTTTTCATGCCTCAGATTATTAAAAACTGCATAAATTACTTTCAGGCTAGGTGTAAAATGTGTATATGAAACATAAATGAATGACATATTTAGATTTGGATCACATCCTCAAGCTATCTCATTATGTGTATGTGAATATTCTAAAATCTGAAAGAAAAAAATCAGAGACACTCTGGTCCCAAGCATCTTAAATAAGGGATGCTCAACCTGTGTCATAATATATTGATACACTAAAGGACTGAATTGTGCATGACAAATAAGAAGGGAGGAGAGCACAGATAAACCACTGAAGACCGAATAAGTAATAAATTAAAGGGATCTAAAGATCGACACTATGGGCATGGCAGGGACCATGGCTGATAAAGGAAGTTTTGATTCTCTGCTTCTACTGGCAGGTGAGACTGGAGTTTCTCTCCTTCTGCTGGTGGGTGGGGTTTGCTTACCATTGTAAGAAGTCTGTCAGCTCTTAATGGTGAGCCATGCCCTCCAGTGTTGCACAGACCCCCAGCAGCTCACCACCGATTTCTTCTTTCTGGGTTTCTGTCTGGTGAATTTGAAGAATAAAATCTAGAGCCCAGGATGAGTAAGAGTAGGATTTATTCAAGTGTGCATAGAAATTGAACACCTGCAGAAGAGGGGACCCAACAGGGGGTGCTAAGTTGCTTGTCTAAGGGTTTACAGAGCTCTTGGGTCAACACTATTTGTCCAAACTTATGCTAATTAGATTTTGGAAAAGTACTGATGCTATTGGTCCAAAATTATGCTAATTAAGGTTTGGAAAAGTACTGATACTGTGGGTCCAATATTATGCTAATTAGGGTTTGGAAAGGTATTAACACTGTTGGTTAGACCTGAATCCCATCCAAGTTTGCCTTACTTCCATGCTTTCCCAGTTTCTTGGGAAGCCTGAGGTTGAAGTTAGTGAATCATGCATGCTCACTGGAGGTCTGGAGCTGCAGCACTGTGTGGAGTGGGTGTTTGGGCCAAGTTGTGGTGTGCCTTGGCTTATCTGTGGCACTGACCCACCCACCTCAGGCCTGCCAGGCCTCAGACCCAGGTTTGCCACCTGCACTCCAACTCACCTCTCCACTCTTCGATGACGCTTTTCAGCAGGGACTAGTAGACCTGTTGTGCAACCTGGCAGCCAGGGAGCCATGTCAATACTGGGAGCTGAGAGAGGGTGCGTGTGAGAAGGAGACACCTGAGCTGGACCTTACAGGGCCTTGTGGATGTGGGGAACCAGGAAAAGGGTGGATGTGGGGTTCAGACAGCAGGGGCAGAGGTGGCCTGAATGAGCAGGACTAGGGCAGGCTCTGTGGTGGAGCAGGGGCCGGGCTGAATTTGGATTAGGGCGAACGTGTCAGCCGAGGTTGGTGAGGTCTGAGGAAAAGTGAGTTTGTTTATGAATGACTTTGAAAACCTGGTGGTCAAAGTATGTGTTGTTTGACATGGGTGGAGTGAGCCATAGTATAAGAGTAGATTGGGAGGGTAGCTAAAATGTAGATTCCCTTTATAATAGAGCAGAAGGAGACAATAATATACTGTTCGGTCTAGTTTCATGCTTCTGGGAAGGCTGACTTCCAGGTTACCAAAGTCATTGATTTTAGTTTTTAAAATTATCTAGACATTGATTCTATAAGCAACTTTGCAACCTGACCCATTTGTTTAAGCACTACTTTAATCAGAAGGATGATTTGCTTGCTTGCTTCAAAAATAACCCTTGTCTGTCAAGGGACTATAGCCACTGGGAAAACACACTCTTTCTTCGTATCCCCATACCACACTTCTGACACCAGGTGTGTGGGTTTTTCCACACCACAGTTCTCCAAATCTCCAAACACCAGCTGAGCATCCTATAATTTAAGTCAGTTCTGGCACTACCTGGAGTAAGCATTGATCCCCATGTAAAGGATTCAGTTCCATAAGACTGTGCTCACTTTAGATGCCAACCACAGGTCCAGGCTGGGGTACTTCTCATTAACCAGCTCTAAATTGAGGATTCCCATGCTTCCTGCCTTCTGCTTAGTAATTTGCCAGAATGGCTCACAGAACTCAGGAAACACTATGTGTAGTAGTTCATTATTTAGGATATAACCCAGTAAAAACCAGATATAAAGGAGGTATAGGATGAAGGTGGGAAACTTGGAGCTTTCTTGGGGGTGTACTGCCCCCTGTCCTGCTACCTGGCCACATGGGCACATGTTCAGCACTTGGAAGCTCATCAATTCTTATTTTTGTTTTGTTTTTGAGTACTGGGGATTGAACCCAAGGGTATTCTACCACTGAGCTACATCCCCAGCCCTTTTAATTTTTTTTAAATTTTGAGACAGTGTCATCACATTGCCCAGACTGGCCTCAAAATTGTGATCCTCCTGCCTCCGCCTCCTAAGTCACTGGGCACTCCTATGCCCAGCTTCATTAAATCTCGTTGTTCAAGAATTTTCATAAGAGTTTAATTTCTAGCAGTCTTCCCCACCTTTCTGGAGGTTTGTGGTTAGGGCTGAAAACTTCAGCTGGACATCACTTGATTTTTCTGGTGACCATCACTATCTCCAGGTTATCAAGGGCTCACATAAGTCTCGTAAGTGTCCTCATCCACATAAACTCAGGTGACCAAGGGGCTCATGATGAATAACAAGGCACCCTTATCACTTGAAAAATTCCAAAAGTTTTAGGAGCTCTCTGCCAGGAATTGGGACAAAGACCAAATACATTTGATGTTATTACCACAATCATATATATGAGATATCACAGTATGAAGAAAATGAATCATGAACAATTTCAGAGATCATTCTATATTTGGGGGGGGTATTTCTTTCTGGAAGCAATATGGTGGGGTCTGTGAGAGAAGGTAGGGGTGACCAGGTGGCAGTGCTCAGAGGTCACTGCAGTGATGCCTGATAGGAACCCAACTGAGGGGAAAGGAGCAGGAGAAAGGTACCTCTGCAGGTGAAGTGAGAGTTCAACGGTCTTGCCAAATTTTGTGCCATTTCCATGACTTTTCATTCTCAAGGGGCAGAGGACCTCAAATGGCATTACTTCCTAGGTAACCTTTCCAGATTCCACTCAAATATTTTGCTACCATCAGACTCCTGTTTTATGGTCCAAGCCAAGACATAAACATGAAAAGGGAACACTTCCGCTTTTGTTCCACATCCTTGGAATAATGTCAGCCTTTAGTGGCGTCATTGGAAGAGGAGTTATATTACAGAGCATCCAACTGAGCAGCCTTGAAACTCTTCACCTCTCAGCTCCTTGATGCCCTCCTGCTCAGCAACTCCTCTGGATCCTTCCACAGGCTCTCTATCTGTAGGGCCCAATGACTTCCTCTTCACTGTTTCTGATTCTTAGACTCAAAATCTTCCTCTTCTCTTCTCCCTGTGACTTCTGGAAGTTTTCCTAGTTAGAGAACTTATTATTTTTCTTCCATAAATAAATATTATTTCTATGTATTTTCAACTTCTTTCCCATTATCCCATCCATGAAAAAATGCTGGAATGTAACAGTTCAGCTCCTCTTAAAGAAACTTTCCTTTACTGTGGAGGGTAGAAGTCTGAATGATTGTGTTTTTCTAATTTTGTACCTGTCCACAAACAGGTGGGGTGACTGACATTATTAAGAGGCTGAAAGTCCTTAATCCTGATTATCTGCAGATTAACTGGAGGAAAAATGGTCTCTGGAAAGTAGCAAACTAATTCTTGTTAGTAAATTGATAGGCTTAGAACCCTAGCAGGGGTGCCTGAAGAAAACTCTCTTCCAAATTACTGAGGTCCTTTGTTAATGTCTCTTGCCTTGAGGAAACAAGTGTTCGAACATAGTGGTTGACATGTTGAGCAGGACTGTCTTACTTCACATGGTTGTAGTTTTATATAAAATGTTTCAGAAACTTCTAAGTGTATCTGAAGGAGCAAATGATGACTTTGTGATCTCATATTCTCTTAGTGGTTATTATTATCAGTACCCAAATACTTATTTTATCAGGTGCAGTATCTGGGTCCCTGTGCTTGTGTTATGACAACGAACTGTGTATGTGTTTCACTGTTGGTAATGTCTGTGGGTCTTTCTTGGAGTGTGCAGACGTTTGCAGAGATGTCTTTTTCCTGCCGTTCCTCTGATGTGTGGCTATGTTCTCACTTACATCCCTCCTCAGCACTCTGTCCCTCCAGCAGGTGCACTTAATCCTGGCTAGATCACTGAGTCCCTCTTCTACTGTTGAGCTTTGCCTGACCTTTTTCAAGAACTCTTAGTTTTTTCAGGTATCCCTTGAGCACAAAACATAGCACAACCATTCTGCCTTGGAAAGAAGGACTATAGAGGCTGCCAGAGAAACTCAGCAAAAGGTGTTTCAGCAGCTTGTGATAAAATATTTAAGATACAAGAATCTACTAATGGTTAAGGGATTAACTGGCTATTAAACAAATATTAATTAAATATTATAAATAATATAACAATCAATATTAATATGCTAAGTATATGTGTCAGGCCTTATTCTAATAAACTCAAATTTATCTGAATGTATGGCCCTCCAAAACAACTATGGCTTCCTTATCACCTCCGTTTAGGTCCTCTCACTTTTAGGCATGCTTTCAGAAGGAGCAGTGAACACATATGAATATTATATTCTATCAATAAGCATCATGTATCAAAAATTATAATATACATATCATAGGGCCTGTTAAAAAGACATATCTGCAGCATCCCACCCTGCCTTTGAGGAGCTTATAGCTTAGTAAACAGCTTCTCTGTCATGATGGCGGCCTTCTGAACCTTTACAGTTGCTCTGAGATCTACCAGGTGGAAGTAAGGGAGATAGCTGATTGATTTACACAGGATTCTGGAATGACCTCTTGCATACCCAGGGCTTTGGGGGGTAACTTATCTGCCATACACACTGGCATTTAATTATATTATTATGCTTGCACAATAAAAATGTCAATGTGTACATGCACAATATTGACTCAAAAACTCATATGAGACTCCGAAAAAAAATGAGAAGTCAACAAAATCTCAGTGAGCAACTGACAACTTGCAAAGAATTTTTTCTTTTAAAGATAAAGTTAACTAAATTTCTTGGGATGGGATACCAGGAATTCAGGAGACAAGCTGATCATTATTATTTATCCTATAATCTTTTAAGGAGCCTCTGTGAGATGGATTACTGTGTATCTATTGTCGACAATATGGGAAAATATGTTTCATTGAAAATATAATTTCTATGCTAATTCTAGGTGAAAATTTCTCCCAGATTACAAGGACTTTGCATTATGTTTGAGGAGAGGAAACAAAAGCCTATGTCCTCATATTTGACTGTGTAAGACAAGGTTGGACAACAGCAGAGGACTTTTTAAAGCAAGTTTAAGGAAGATTCTGGATTCTTCACACATTTCCAAAGGACTTTAAAATGATTGCAAAACAGTTTTCAATCCCACGGTAACAACATTCCAGAAATTGTTGAGGTGATGGTGGGTGGGGTGGGGGATGGAATGACTATAAAAAAAAAACTAGAAGCTTTCAGAGGCTCCCAAATGAGAAAACTTATGTGACCTGATCTCCCCCTGGAAGCGGGATTGTGCCCCATTCTGACATATGAGAACTGGGAGCCGGGGTGCAGTTTGCCTCTCAGGAACCTGACCAGGGGGGCTCTGATTCTCACAAAGCACAAATTTTCTCAGAAGATTTGAGTGTGGAGGAAAAAGTGAGAATGTGAGTGTAACAGGACTTCAAAAGATTCTCTCCCATCTCCACTGGGTCCTGGCCTGAGAATAAAACAGAAAGTGCCAAAGATATCAGACCCCAACACCAGAGCTGACTAAGAAGATGGCAGAAGCTCTGTGAAACAGATCAAGAGTTCACCCTCTTTTCCTGGAGGGTTAATTCTCTTCCTCCTCTTTTCTCAGGACTTGCTATGGGGAAGGGGAGAGTGTCACCCCTTCAGCCAAGTGAGAGGAGCACCAAGGAACCCCTGAAACAGTTTGACCCTGTGTCTGGCACACCCCACACCAGGCTAACCTCTGTGATTTCATCAGCCTGGAGCTGGCAGAACAAAAGGAGAAAGTGTTTTCTTGGAAGCTAGGAAAAGAGTGGGATGAAGGGGCTTGCTTTATTTTGAGTTTCAAGTTTTGTTACTTTCCTGAACAGGCTAGATGATAATATTCTACTGGATTATGTGTGATCATGGTTGAAGGTGACAAAAATTTTTTTTTTTTTTTTTTATTATTAGAAGGCATAGAGCTCCCTAAGAAGAGGTGAAGGAGTTTAATAGAGAAAAACAAAGTAAAATTGGTTTCTAGGGGTTTTTCAAGATGGTGGACTAGAGGGTGGCTGCATTTCATGTTGCTCCAGGACTCAGGATTTAAGAGGAGGAGATATTAAGAGACTTGGGACCAACTCAAAGCCACCGGGTGAGTCTCTCCCGTTGGGGAGGCATCCTGGATGGGGCGGTAGTCCGGGAACACAGGGAACTTTGTGAAGTAGAGTTGCTCAACGAGACACCCCTCCCCCCACTGGAGCAGTGAACTCGAACAACTGGGAGCATCGTAGAGGAGGTCCCTCAGCAGTCAGAGTGCTTGGACGCGGAGCGGCCCACCAGGGCTCCGGGTGGCTGCCCAGAGGAGGAGGTGCGTGGCGAGTTGTTTGGACTCAGAGGACTACACTGGAACTCCAGGTGGCTGCCTGGAGGAGGAGGAGGAGGAGTGCAGTAGATCGCTTGGACTCGGAGTGACTGCACAGGGCTATGGGAGGCTGTCGGGAGGAGGAGGTGCACACGGAGTTGCTTGGACTTGTGGCCACTGCAACGGAACTCTGGGCAGCTACCTGGAGGAGGAGGTGCATGGCGGGTCACTTGGACTCAGAGCAACCACACGGAACATGCAGCCTGGAGGAAGAGGCATGCAGTGGGTCGCTGGGACTCGGAGCGACTGTATGGGGCTCCAGGTGGCTGCTCAGAGGAGGGGCTGCATGGCCAGGCGATTAGGTGCACAGCAGGGTCCCAGGACCTAGGTGGCTTCTTGGTGGAAGAGCCGCACAGAGGCAAGCTGAGGGGCGGAGTGAAGGTTCCAGGACTGCGGGCAGCTTCTCTGAGGAGGGGCAGCCTAAGGAGACTCATCTGCAAAGGGCGAGGCTCCCAGGCCCAGGAAGTAGGTCTGGGCTCCTGGGAACATTGCAGAGGAAGGATTCCCAGCCCTGGTGGTAGTTATGGATTGAGGGGAACCTCTAGGAGGGGAACTGACCAGCGAGACCTCCCCATCGGGTGAGTCTTCCCTGCTGGGTGAGGTTTCCCCACAAGGACGGTAAAACCAGAGACACAGGCCAAACAGGCCTTGCCTCAGCCTGTAGCCTAGTTCCCCTTTGGATGACCATTGGTCAACAAGTGGAGGCACCTCTGCCCACTAGCAGGGAATATACCCCACCTGAAGGCCACCACTCCTAGAGAGGCAGCTTCCTTGTGGAGTACCACATTATCGACTTATTCCAAGATTTCAGGCTACTGAAGGCTAAGAGGGGATATACTAGAAATCCTCAGGGACATTATAAGTCAATAGAGGAAATCTGAAATATCTCAGCGGTCCTCTGATACCTGAACAACATGAGAAAACAAGGGGAGAAAATGCCCCAAACAAATCTAGATGTTACATCAATGAAATCCAATGACAGCATGGCAGAAGAAATGACAGAAAAGGAGTTCAGATTGTACATAATTAAAATGATCAGGGAAGCAAATGATGAGATGAAAGAGCAAATGCAGGCACTGAATGATGAGATGAAAGAGCAAATGCAGGCATTGAATGATCACACCAATCGACAGTTAAAAGAGCAAATACAGGAAGCAAAAGATCATTTCAATAAAGAGTTAGAGATATTGAAAAAAAACCAAACAGAAATCCTTGAAATGAAGGAAACAATAAACCAAATTAAGAACTCCATAGAAAGCATATCCAATAGGATAGAACACCTGGAAGACAGAACCTCTAATATTGAAGACAAAATATTTAACCTTGAAAACAAAGTTGACCAAACAGAGAAGATGGTAAGAAATCATGAACAGAATCACCAAGAATTATGGGATATCATGAAAAGGCCAAATTTAAGAATTATCAGGATTGAGGAAGGCCTAGAGAAACAAGCCAAAGGAATGAACAATTTATTCAATGAAATAATATCAGAAATTTCCCAAATCTGAAGAATGAAATGGAAAATCAAGTTCGAGAGGCTTATAGGACTCCAAATACACAAAATTACAACAGACCCACACCAAGGCACATTATAATGAAAATACCTAGCATACAAAATAAAGACAGAATTTTAAAGGCGGTGAGAGAAAAGAACCAAATTACATTCGGGGGAAAACCAATATGGATATCAGCACATTTTTCAATCCAGACCCTAAAAGCTAGAAGGTCCTGGAACAACATTTTTCAAGTCCCGAAAGAAAATGGATGCCAACCAAGAATCTTTTACCCAGCAAACTTACCTTCAAATTTGACGATGAAATAAGATCCTTCCATGATAAACAAAAGCTAAAAGAATATACAAAAAGAAAGCCAGCATTACAGAATACTTCAGCAAAATATTCCATAAGGAAGAGATGAAAAAGCAAAGAAGCAAATCAGCAAAGGAAGGAACTTTCCTAAAGGAATTGTGAAATAAAGGAGGAACAAAGGAATGTAAAAAAAATAAATAAATAAAATAAATAAATAAATAAAAATGAGCCAAATGACCGGGAATACAAATCATATCTCAATAATAACCATGAATATTAATGGCCTGAACTCATCAATCAAAGACATAGACTGGCAGATTGGATTAAAAAGAAAGATCCAACAATATGTTGCCTGCAAGAGAATCACCTCATAGAAAGAAATACCCATAGATTAAGGTGAAAGGATGGGGAAAAACATACCATGCACATGGACTCAGCAAAAAAGCTGGGGTATCCATCCTCATTTCAGATAATGTGGACTTCAAGCCAAAGTTAGTCAAGAGGGATAAAGAAGGACATTTCATACTGCTTAAGAAAAGCATAAATCAGCAAGACATAACAATCATAAATATCTATGCCCCAAACAGTGGCTCATCCATGGATGTCAAACAAATCCTTCTCAATTTCAGAAACCAAATAGATCATAACACAATAATACTAGGTGATTTTAACACGCCGCTCATACCACTGGAAAGATCTTCCAAACAAAAATTGAACAAAGAAACCATAGATCTCAATAACACAATCAATAATTTAGACTTAATGGACATTTATAGAATCCAACCAAGAGCAAATACACTTTCTTCTCAGCAGCACATGGATCCTTCTCTAAAATAGACCATATATTATGCCACAAAGCTAATGTTAGCAAATACAAGAATTTAGAGACACTACCTTGTATTCTATCAGATCATAATGGATTGAAATTAGAAATAAATGAAAGAGTAAAAAACAGAAACTACTCCAACACCTGGAGATTAAACAATATGCTATTATATGATGAATGGATAACAGAAGATATTAGGAAGGAAATTAAAAAATTCTTAGAGGTAAATGAGAACAAAGAAACATCATATCAAAATCTCTGGGACACTATGAAAGCAGTACTTAGAGGAAAATTTATTTCATGGAGCGCATTCAATAAAAGAAGTAAAACTCAACAAATAAATGACCTAACACTAGAGCTCAAAGACCTAGAAAAAGAAGAACAGACCAACACCAAAAGTAGTAGAAACAGGAAATAGTTAAACTCAGAGCTGAAATGAACAAAATTGAAGCAAAAGAAACAATACAAAAAATTGACAAAATAAATAGTTGGTTCTTTGAAAAAATAAACAAAATTGATAAACCTTTAGCCACACTAACAAAGAGAAGACGAGAGAAAACCCAAATCACTAAAATTCGGAATGAACAAG
The DNA here is from genome assembly GCF_902686455.1 of Sciurus vulgaris. Lineage (NCBI taxonomy): Eukaryota > Metazoa > Chordata > Mammalia > Rodentia > Sciuridae > Sciurus > Sciurus vulgaris. Next base: position 57,718,002 of record NC_136466.1, read on the forward strand.
GAAATATCACAACAGACATGATTGAAATACAAAACATAATTAGAAGCTATTTTGAAAATCTATTCTCCAACAAAATAGAAAATTTCGAAGACATCAACAGGTTTCTAGAGACATATGAATTGCCTAAACTGAACGAGGAGGACATACACAATTTAAATAGACCAATTTCAAGTAATGAAATAGAAGAAGTCATCAAAAGCCTACCAACAAAGAAAAGTCCGGGACCAGAGGGGTTCTCAGCCGAGTTCTACAAAACCTTTAAAGAAGAGCTCATTCCAATACTTCTCAAAGTATTCCATAAAATAGAAGAGGAGGGAACCCTCCCAAACTCATTCTATGAAGCCAAAATTACCCTGATACCTAAACCAGGCAGAGACACATCAAGGAAAGAAAATTGCAGACCAATATCCTTAATGAACATTGACACAAAAATTCTCAACAAAATTTTAGCAAATCACATACAAAAACATATTAAAAGATAGTGCACCCTGATCAAGTGGGTTTCATCCCAGGGATGCAAGGTTTGTTCAACATCAGGAAATCAATAAATGTAATTCATCATATCAATAGACTTAAAGTCAAGAATCACATGATTATTTCAATAGATGCAGAAAAAGCATTTGATAAAATACAGCACCCCTTCATGCTGAAAACACTAGAAAAAATAGGGATAGTGGGAACATTCCTTAACATTGTAAAGGCCATCTATGTTAAGCCCATGGCTAATATCATTCTAAATGGTGAAAAACTGAAAGCATTCCCCCTAAAAACTGGAACAAGGCAGGCATGCCCCCTTTCACCTCTTCTATTCAATATCATCCTTGAAACTCTAGCTAGAGCAATTAGACAGACCAAAGTAATTAAAGGAATACGAATAGAAAAAGAAGAACTCAAACTATCCCTATTTGCTGATAATATGAGTATATACTTAGAGGAACCTGGAAATTCCACCAGAAAACTTTTAGAACTCATAAGTGAATTCAGTAAAGTAGGAGGATATAAGATCAATGCTCATAAATCTAATGCATTTTTATACATAAGTGATGAATCTTTGGAAAGAATAATTGGGAAAACTACCCCATTCACAATAGCCTCGAAAAAAATAAAATACTTGGGAATCAATCTAACAAAAGAGGTGAAAGACCTCTACAATGAAAACTACAGAATACTAAAGAAAGAAATTAAAGAAAACCTTAGAAGATGGAAAAATCTCCCATGTTCTTGGATATGCAGAATTAATATTGTCAAAATGGCCATACTACCAAAAGTGCTATGCAGATTCAATGCAATTCCAGTCAAAATCCCAATGACATACCTTACAGAAATAGAGCAAGCAATCATGAAATTCATCTTGAAGAGTAAGAAACCCAGAATAGCTAAAGCAATCCTTCCCAGGAAAAATGAAGCTGGGGCTATCGCAATACCAGAACTTCAACTCTACTAAGCAATAGTAACAAAAACGGTGTGGTATTGGTACCAAAATAGAAAGGTAGATCAATGGTACAGAATAGAGGACACGGACACAAACCCAAATAAATACAATTTTCTCAAACTAGACAAACGTGCCAAAAATATGCAATGGAGAAAAGATAGCCTCTTCAACAAATGGTGCTAGGAAAATTGGAAATCCATATGCAACAGAATGAAACTAAACCCATATCTCTCACCGTGCATGAAACTAAACTCAAAATGGATTAAGGACCTCGGAATCAGACCAGAGACTCTGCAGAAAATATAAGAAAAAGTAGGTCCAAATCTTCAACATGTCAGCTTAGTTCCAGACTTCCTCAACAGGACTCCCATAGCACAAGAAATAAAAGCAAGAATCAATATCTGGGAAAGATTCAAACTAAAAAGCTTTCTCTCAGCCAAGGAAACTCTCAGCAATGTGAAGAAAGAGCCTACAGAGTGGAAGAATATCTTTGCAAATCATATTTCAGATATAGCACTAATCTCCAGAATCTATAAAGAACTCAAAAAACTCTACACCAAGAATACAAAAAATCCAATCGACAAATGGGCTAAGGAAATGAACAGATGCTTCACAGAAGAAGATCTACAAGCAATCAACAAACATATTAAAAAATGTTCAACATCTTTAGTAATAAGAGAAATGCAAATCAAAACCACCCTAAGATTCCATCTCACCCCAATTAGAATGGTGATTATCAAGAATACAAGCAACAATAGGTGTTGGCGACGATGTGGGGAGATAGGTACACTCATACATTGCTGGTGGCAAATTAGTGCAGCCACTCTGGAAAGCAGTGTGGAGATTCCTTAGAAAACTTGGAATGCAACCACCATTTGACCCAGGTATCCCACTCCTCGGCCTATACCCAAAGGACTTAAAATCAGCATACTACAGAGATACAGCCACATCAATGTTCATAGCTGCTCAATTCACAATAGCCTGATTGTGGAACCAACCTAGATGCCCTTCAATTGATGAATGGATAAAGAAACTGTGGTATATATACACAATGGAATATTACTCAGCCATAAAGAATAATTAAATTATGGCATTTTCAGGCAAGTGGATGAAATTGGAGAATATCATGCTAAGTGAGATAAGCCAATCTCAAAAAAATCAAAGGACGAATGATCTTGCTGATAAGTTGGTGATGACACATAATGGAGGGTGGGAGGGGTTAGTGTTAGGGTTAGAGTTAGGGTTAGAGAGGGGGGCAAGAATGGAGGAAGGAAGGACTGTATAGAGGGAAAAGAGGGGTGGGAGGGGTGGGGGAAAGGGGGAAAAATAACAGAATGAATCGAACAACATTACCCTATGTAAATTTAAGATTACACAAATGGTAGGCCTTTACTCCATGTACAAACAGAGAAACAACATGTATCCCATTTGTTTACAATAAAAAAAAATTGGTTTCTAGGTTGGTTAATAAGCTCAATATATGACCTGAATGCACATTGAGACTATGTGACTTTGGGGTTCTAAGGAAGAGGTGCAATGCCAATGACCAGGTGCAGCTCCTATTTATGTTACATTGTCTGAGACAGTGTGTCTGCAAAGAGCTTAGCATAGTATCTGGTGCAATAGAAGTCTCAATGAATAATAGTATTGTTATAATTGGTTCCTTTAATAATTATTATAAGGCTTCTGATTTCAGATGTGTGCAACTAGACTCTCAGCAACTCCTAACTAGGTCCTGGCCTCTGTAGAGGGAGCTCTGAAATCATCCCTCCTAGCCTAAAACGTGGCAGGGTTCTCTACTCACTGAGGCTTCCCTGGGGAAACTCTGGTGAACGTGGTAGGTCAGACTGCTGGAGGTACTATGACCGAACCATCCTGTTGTCTTGACTTTGAATCTTGACTCTGCACTCAGTGGTGAGACAAATTGTTAACCTCTCTGAACTTCTCTTTCCTTATGTTAAAAAATCCAAGAACAAGACATACTCTAATACCTACTTAATTAGATTGCTGTGGTCATCCTGGAAATTTATTTGTTTCCTTATTCCCAGCTCACCTAGCAGTATCTTTCTCTATTTTTAAAATGTTTGTATGGAAGTGTGGCATTTTTTAAACTTTTCTCCTCCGTGCCCTATTTCTGTTTACTTATGTGCCAAAGTAACTTGATAAACAAATTTCTAATAAGGTAGAAATACATGAAAATCACTTATACTGGAGATCACCTTTTAACAGAGGAATTAGAAAGATAGAAAACAGAGAAAGAATTGCAGACTCTGACCTCTCCTGCCCGTGGTGACTGTTGGGAAAAGCTTAGGACTGAACAGCCATCCTTAATACCCCAAGTGTGGGCATCTGACTCTGAAGCCAGTAAGCAGGAGAGTGAGCTGGCATTCTGACTGGCACTTGCTCTGTGCTCCTCTTTGCCTGACCCTATACTGGGAGCTTTGAGACAGAATCACACTGAGTGTTCCTTAAACATGTTGAAAGAGAAAGTATCTTCAGTCAGAAACCCACACCAGACAGGCTTCAAAGTAACTGCTCATCCCAGACACACCCCTATAGGAAGAAGGTATTGAAGTTATTGGAGAAATACATGTGTGGGTGAAAAGTAAAAGATGAAAAGGAAAGATGAGAAAGTAAAAGATGAACATGGTGGAAGGAGGAGCTGTGGGGAGTCAAAGATGAAAAGAGAAGTCACAACTTCAAATGCTTGAGATTGTCCTTGAACTCTTCATCTTCCTTGCTTGCTAGTTAATACCCATTTCTGTTCAATCAGCATACAGATTACTTTCCACAAATCTGCCAGGTACTAAAACTGGTGACAAGGGGTCAAAGAGAAATGCGCATTCATGTCCTTTAATCTGGAGTTGGCATTTGGCAGTGTTTGTGGGGACTTAACTTTAATTAATTGACTCCATAGGAAGAAAGCTGACAGTTTCCTTTCCATGGATTTTAGAAAGTTTAAATTTTTTCCTTCAAGAACCTTGCAGTTCTCTAAATCCCCTGACTATGGAGCAGGCCATCATAAAATAGATATCTTGTTCTCTTGGAAGGTCTGTCTTCACACCCAAACAAAATGTTATTTATCCTTGCAGGAAAATGTAGGCCCTAGAGGATCAGCAAGGGTTATTTGTTGTTGAAACTGGATAGACAAAAATATTACCATTGAGCTGTGATCTGAACACTCCTTCAGGAAACCTGATTTGATCCTGCTGGAGAAACAGCACCTGCCTGCTCTCAACCTCCTCCAAAGGTTCAGAGCCTACAGCCATCAGCCACCCCTTAATCCATAAATGAGTGTGGCCTCATTCATGCTGAGCGCAGAGGTCATGGGCAGGAGGCTGAGCTGTGCTTGCCCCAGGATTCAGGCATGCACCAGCATGTCCAGAGGATCAGTGGGTGGGACTGCCAGGCTCAGTTTCCATGGATGGCTAAGGTGCCTGCTAGGTGAGAAGATGCCCTAAAAATAGTGAATCATGTTGCACAAATTGCACAGAGCACTGGGGAAGCTGAGTGTGGGTCTGTAATTGCCCTTAGGGGTGGTGGTCTGCATCCAAGGGAGGGGGCTGAAGTGAAATGGAGATAAGGTAGAGAGCTCCTGGACAGGAAGTGCCAGCCATGCAGGCCTCTGGACCTGTATTGATGAAAGACTGCTTTTTCACCGTGGTCAGTTCTTGGCTTGATGTGGCATTCTTGGGAACCTCCAATGGCCTTGTCACATTTAGGGTAGTCAGTTAAGAGCCATGGTGGCCACACCCTCCTATGTGTTCACTATGCCATTTTGTCAATGATGAGCTGACTGTGGGTTACAGATGGAAGCTTTGGGGATGACCATGGCAGGAGGTGGTTCTACTATGAGCAGCTGTAATAACTACGGATACTGTAAATACTGAAAGGAGTTTTCATGGAGCTGGGTAGAACCTTTTGAGAATTCTCAGAATTATCAAGTTATATTTCCATGGGAAAGCCTAGAGTGCCCCTTTTCTAGTGGAGGCTGAATCAGAGAAATTTTGCATATTGACATTATTTGGAGACTTTTGCTACCCTAGTTGACATGTTATGGGTAATCAAGCCTATGTGTGTTGGAACGAGATAGCTGGAGTGCTCCTGAGAAATGGGCGCCAGGGCTGGAGTGAGCCAGTGCTGTACTTGTCTTTCCCTTGGCTTCTAGGAAGCTGGGCTATCAACTGCACCACCACCAATTCTCCAGATCTTGGCCTATCCCTGTGCCACTAGAGTAGCAGTGCTGGAGACTCATTTTCCAAGGAGAGTTCCCTAAATCAGCCAGGACCATACATGGGGCTGGGACAGGGGGATGCAGTTTTGATAGAATATGAATGAGATGGTTGGACACCTCTGACCTAACCTCCTTAGCATCATGAGTAGTCTTGAGATGGGGATTGAGTTTGTGTGTAGGGAAAACAGTTATGTCTCTAGAGGGTAGAGAACAATCTTTCTTAAAAAAAAAAAATATGTAAATGTATTTATAATTTAAAAATGTATTTTTAAATTATTATTTTAATTGTACAGAGTTGTAGGGTATAGTGTGATAATTTGGTACATGGATACAGAGTGTAATGAACAAATCCGGGTAATGAACATTTCCATCTCAAACATTTAAAAATTCTTTGATTAACATATAATAATTATTCATATTTACAGTAGAGCAATCCTATTTGAATGAGACACTGATGCTGCTCACCCCTGCATGGCAAGGAGAGAGACGCCTGTCAGGGCAGCATAGCAGAGCTGCTGAGGTCTGTGCAGCCAGGAAGGGCTGCTTTGGCACAGTGGCCGAGACAGCCTCTAGAGCAGAAGAGCACCAGCTGCCTGGCTGACCCAGGAGCGTGCTCTGTTTCCTCTCCTGGAGGGGCCCATCATCAAACTGACCCCTTGCAGTAAATGCCTCTGAGTTTTTACTGACTTCTTTTGGGAAGGAAAACCCTAGGATGGAAGAAATACTTTTTCCTTCACAGGCGGGTTGATGGCTTGGCATAAGTTAACATTGGAAAGAATGGTTCCTTATTTTGCTTCCCAAGCTGTTAAAGCAGGACAGAACAATTCCACCTGACACTGTGCAGATTACTGGGGGGCCAATGAATGTTTGTTCCTATTCACTTCTGATCATCTACAGTGTTGGTGTAATGGACTCAAGATGACTTTGAAAATCCTGAGGAATCGGTAGTTCCTGCTGGTAGCTTTGCTCATGTGAAGCTATGGAAGAGCCTGCTGACACAGAATAGACAAATGGGGTAGGGGAGAGCAGAGCTTGCTGCTTGTCTTCATGAATTAATTATAAAATGCCTGAAGTAGAAGACAGGACTTGGATTGAAGAAGAAAAATGTCCTGTGGTTTAAGTCAGCAAGCTGCCCCCATATCATCAGCCTCTAGCAATGATCCCTGAACTCTGCCTTTCTTTTTGCCATCCTTCTGAAATAATGAATCACTTCTAGTAGATGACTGGTAAGTAAAATGAGAAATGAAGCAGTTACTTCCAGGAAAAAGAAATAGAACTAAGCACCTTCAAGTCTCAAAAACTTTGTTATAAAAGTTTTCTTCTTTAAATGGTTTCATAGATATTCACTTGAATTCTGCCACATACCCAAGACTGAGATTTAAAAGATCTATAAAACAAAGTTTTTAACACTCTCTTCTTAAATGTCATATAATCAAAACATGCCCAAGGTCAAAGTAAGTTTTGGTCAGGCAAATTGGATCATATCCAGCAAGTCTCAAAACAACTAAAGGATGCCTTAAAGATGGACAGGGAAATCATCTCAGCCTACAGGTGATAATCAGTTGAACTTTGTTCATGTCATTGTAAGAATCAAAATATCTTTAGTTATTATTATCAAATGTTAATTATTAGAGAATTATAATATCTCTGGGCCTGACTTTACTATTTCTTCCTTGGGAAATTAGCATGATGGAGGCAGGTCTTAGTTCAAGTTATTGGGACACTGTCTTGGAAATGGAGGTTTTTGTGCAGAGGACTCTCAGGAATAACACCCATGAGGGAGTGAGGGCAGCAAAGCCAAGCAGAGGAGGAAGTTGAGTGGGATGCAGTTGAGACCAAGGCTGGATCTATGAAAGCCTTTCTGTGTAGTCTGAATTTGGCCAAAGAGGCCTGCATCCACCAGTCACTGAATTAGACTCTCCTCAGGGAAGGGTGTTACTTGGGCAAGGGACCTGCCCTAGGTAAAGACAGTTCCTGGAAGGGCACAGCTGTGAGCCTTCAACAGCCTGCATTCTTATTACCTGGGGAATGAGTTCTTTTAAGGTGGCAGTAGAACCTGGGCAGTACTCTACAGATCCAGTGCAAGAGGCCTTATTAAGTCATAAGGTAGAAGTTTGCTCCTGTTATTTAATACTGTATAACATGCCACCTTTAAAGCTTACTGACTTAAAACGATAAAAATAATTCATTGTTACTCTTCATTTCTGTGGGTCAGTAGTCCATAAGTGGCTGGACTGGAAGGCTCTGCTCAGTGTGTCCTGTGTGAATAGAGTTGGATGGTGGCTGAGTGTGGTACTGGCCCAGGCGGCTCTCTTCATGCTGTCTTGGGATCTCTACAGGTGGTCTCTTTGTGTGGCCTGTTGGTCTTTTCTCACAGTATGGTGGACTAGACTTCATGGAGGCTCAGGGTTCCACAGGTGTGTGTTTTACGAAGACTGGAGAAATTTTGTGGCATTTTTTAACCTCACTTCAGAAATCATGTAGCATCATGCCTCCCACATTCTATCTCTGTCAAGGACCCACTGAGTTCCAAAAAAAAGAAACATGGATTCTACCTCTTGACAAGAAGTGACAAGTCTGTAAGAACATGTAGGATGGGATATTTTTAAAGCTTATATTTTCCAAAGGCAATAAATCCAGTAGGGGAAAAAATTAAAAATAATGGCATGACTAAAATCCTTTGATTCTTTTCATCACACACGCACACAAACACACAAACATCTGTTTCCATTACTGTGACAAAACACCTTACAAAATCAACTTAACAAGAGAAAATGTTTGTTTCAGTTCCTGATTTCAGTCCATGGTGTCTTGGTCCTGTTGCTTTAGGGCTACGGTAGCACAGTACATCATGGCAGAAGTGCATGGTGGAGGAGGGCTATTCAGAGACAGGAAGGCACCAGGATGCCAATATCCCCTTCAAGGGCACACCACAGAGACCTCATCTTCATCCATTTGGCCTTATCTCTTAAAGGTTCCACCACCACCCATGGCCTGGGGACCAAGGCTTTAACACAAGGCTCTGGGGAAATTCAAGATCCAACTATAACAACACTATCACTTTATAATGCTACACTTGCAAATTGATAAGATCAGTCCAGAATATTTCATCAGTTTGAAGGAACTAATACAAATATCAAAACCAGCCTTACTGCCTTCTATTAATTACTATATATGAGAGTATAGTAAACACTACTAAACAAGTTATTCCTGTGATACAAAAGCCAGTTGAATGAATTCTACTTTAATGCTGTTCATTATCAGCCTATACTTTTGCATTCCAGAATGCACAGGACTCAAATCAATCCTCTTTTGCAGCTGTGCTAGAAAAGGACAGAATCAATATGTTTATTTTCAACATTTTGAAGCTTGGGTTTGGACCACAGAAATTCTATTGGCTCCCCTAGTTTTAATCAGCTGAAAAAATGTGGTCACCAGCCTGGGAATTTGGGCTTCAAATTCAGTTTCAAAACTGGCATTACTTTTGACATCAGGCAAATTATATCAGCTATGAGTAGGACAGACCTGTAGATGAGTTTGGTCAAGACTAATAGGTTTGTGTCTCTGAAGTTTATTTCCCAGGAAAACACAAACTCCATGTCACAGAATATGAGGAGTTAAAACCAGACATGAAGCCTCAGGGTTTCGCTCTGTGGTGATGGAATTCAGGCACTTTTAACACCTTGGCATTTTGTGTCATCTCTTCCAATGCCATTCTAAGTGACAGAGATTACCAGACACCTTGAACAAAGCCATGCAGGCAAGCACACAATCAGCATTTGTTCTGGGGGGAACAAAAAGATGCTTTCGATTAGGACTCTACCAAATCATGTTTGCCAAAAAAGCTTCGGAATTGTTTTATTATACTATCTTTCGATTTAGATAGGAAATGCTGTTCAGTTTACAATATGTCCCTATCAAATGTAGGATATACAATTTAGATGATAACAAATGCGGCTCCAAATCCTTTTATGATGCAGAACACTTTTTAGCAGTGCTTGGCAGTATAATCAATGTTGTCTTCACAACTTAAAGTAAAAAGCATTTGATGGAAAACTGCTGCTACAGAGTGACATTGTATTCTAGAGCTTTCATCAAAAGTTAACAGCTTTAAAAATAGCTTTAAAAAGAAGTGATTAAAACCTCAAAGATATAATGTTTTCTTCAAGTGGTTAAATGATGGATATCTGTATATTTTAAACTCTGTTCCAGACTTAAAGATATTAAAAGCAAAGAATTTTTATTGTTGGACAAATACTGCATATTTTACACTCAGAAGATACTTTTCAACTCATTATCTTATTGAGGCTAGAGTGACTGGTGGAAAGAGGTTTGCATATTTATATGAGCATCTGCAGAACTTGTTCTCAGTTCAGTGTCTTTATGACCCCAAGTAAAGTTGCTTTCTGACTAGACTGGGTAGGTTGTTTCTTACACTGCTTAAAAGCAAAATAAAGGGTAAGCCTTGGGAACCTTTTGGATTGCTAAATATTATTGATAGTTTTAATACACATTTTGATGCTCCCTCTGATACCTTTAAAGTCTGGAATAGAAGGCAAAACAAAAAAGGACAAAGAGATAAAAAAGAAAGAGGACAAATATCCCTGCCAGCGATGCCCAGAGACATCCAAGTGCCATTAGAACCTCACAGTCTACTGACCCTCATATCCTGTTACGGTTTGGATGTGAGGTGTCCTCCAAAAGCTCACATGTGAGGCAATGCAAGAAGGTTTGGAGGAGAAATAATGGGGTTATAATCTTAGCCTAATCAGTGAATTAATCCTTGATGGAATTAATTGAGTGGTAACTGGAGACAGGTGGGGTGTGGCTGGAGGAAGTGTTTTATTAGGGGTGTGACTATGGGGTATATATTTTGTATCCTGAGAATCTAGTCTCTCTCTCTCTCTCTCTCTCTGCTTCCGGTCATGATGTGAGCTGCTTCCCTCTGCCACACTCGTCTGCCATGATGTTCACCTTGAGCCCCAAGGAATGGAGTCAGCCTTCTATGGATTGAGACCTCAGAAACTATCAGCCCCTAAATAAACTTTTTCTCCTTTACAGTTGTTCTGGTGGGGTCTTTTAGTCACAGCAGTAAAAAAGTTGACTAAATCATGTCCCCTGTTATCACCAAATGTAGGTCCACCACTCTCTACTTCTGGCGTTTTCTCTCTTTCACCAACTTTTTCTTCCTCTTTCCCTCTGAACCATGCCTGTTGAGTCTCAAATTCCCCATTCCATAATAGGACTTAACCTTTGGCATTCTGGTTTCTACTTCCACCACTAAAAAACAACAACAACGACAACAACAACAAAAAACTGTTGGTGGATGTCACATTGGCAAAATTAATGACTTGCAGGGGACTCTGTATCCTTTGGCTCTATTTGGCACAGTTGACTTTGTCCTCCTCGAAAACTTTCTTTTCTTCTAACTTTTCTGACAACACATGACCTGGTTTTTCTTTTATCATCCGATCTACTCCCTCTTAGTTTTCTTCAAGGACTATTCTTCCTCCATCCATCATTTGTTTTTTTGCTTTTCTGGGGGTTTCATGATGTTTATGGTAGACTTCTAAATCTATATACCCAAACCTCTAAACCTAGCTTTTCCCCAATGTTTGGGCTCCTTTTACCCCAAGTTGAATGCTTGCAGGACATCTCTGTGTGACCACTGTGCTGGCAACTCAAATTCAGCCTGTTCAGAAATAGATTATCCTTGATGCCTACCTCATCTTGTCCATGACTAATTTTTATTTCCAACTTCCCTTGTCTCACTGTTATTTACTTTGCCACCCCTGCTAGGAATCTGGGAATCATATTAAATTATTTCCTTTTACTCTACCCTCATCTAATTACTAAGTCTATTGAATTTATCTTCTGGACATTTCTCAAGATGGTCCTTACTACGGTTGCTGTAATTCAGGTCCTCAGCATGTCTCACATGAACGATTGCAACAGCTTCTCGTTGGGTCTTCTGTATCCACTCTTGCTCTGCAGTCACTGCTCATGGCCATCAGCATGACCTTCTGGAGTAAAACTTCAGCCTGTCATTGTCTCCACCAAAACTAAAGTGCCATCTTCATCACTTAGAGCTGTTTCATCCAGTACAGGAGATATTAACCCCATCAGGTTATTGGGCACATAGAGACATGGTGTGTATCAATAAAACATACCACATTTTGAAAATTATGTCAAATGATAATATTTCTGAATATATTGGGTTAAATAAAATATATTATTAATATTAATTCCTTTTCTTTTTAACTTGGCTGTTTGAAAATTTAACATGAACTCCATGCCTTATATGATTATTATCTTTCTATCATGAGTGTTAAAGTGGAGTGTCAGCCCCATAGGCTGTGGGATCCTGTAGACCACTGCGTCACAGGAATAAAGGTTCTCATGATCCCCAGCCAGGGAAGAGCTAGAGGTCCCTCTAAAGATGGCAAATTGCCACCAAATGGGAATGGCTTGATAACTCTGTGTGGTGCGTGTCAGTGTGTCTGTATCTGTGTGTGGAGTGTGACTTTAAGCTTGGTCATTATTTCTCAGGAGATTATGAGGCAGGTTGTTATAATACATCTATGCATTTTTATTTTTAATGTTGAAGGGAAAAAAAAAAAAAACCCTCAAGGATCAGGGGTGATAAGAGTGAAGCCAGGAGCCACCAGTGAAGAGAATCCAGATCTCTGCCCTCCCAGATTCACCTGCTGAGAAGCACCTCTCGCTAGTTAGCAATGACCTGGGGCCAAATTTCCCTGCTTTTTCCTTTACTGGGAGAACACCTGAGGGATTCCTGGGAAATGACCTTGAGTGTTGGCTTTCAAAGGAAGAAGGCCTATGGTTCTGTTCTGTTTTCCACCCTCCATCCTTTGTTCTCCTCTGAAATTTGTCACTTTTGTCATTTTCCCTTTCAGACAATGACAGTTCCCTGGAGATCTTTCACTCCACATCATCTCTTGACCTTTCTGTGAGAGGTTGTTTCTCATTTCACTGCCAGCTTGCTGTGTGGCCCTTTTTATTTGCAAGTTTTTAGGGTGAGTACTTTCTTGTGTGAGCTTTCTGTACCTCAGGCTGTATTTTACTCTGGGGCCCAGTCTTGCTTGTGAAAGAGAAACTTACAGCCAGGGTAAGATGAAATAACTTCCCAGGTTTTCTTGCAAGCTCTTAAATTCTATGACTCAGATTTTCATATTTCAAGTCTTATGCAAATTTGACTTTTTAAGATTTCTCTTTGTATTTTATAAGCAGTTTTACCCAACTTGAAGAAATAGATCTACTTCACTGAAATGACTGCAGAAATATCAAATTCCAGAGAAATTGACATTCACTTTCTTTCTTTATATATATATATATATATATATATATATGATTTTATTGCCATAAATGTCTAGCATTAATTGAAGATCAGAACTATGTAACATTTATAATGTACCCTTTCTAGTTTGTAGGACCACTGACCTAAGTGGATAAGATACTAAGATGAAGTCCTTCATTTAGCAATAAATTCTAAAATAAGAAGAAAAATATAGTTTTCAAAATAAATTTTCTCTGAAAGCATGGATTTATTCTTTAAGTTTTAATAATAAAGAAAATCATTTTAAAGTTTCAACTTAAACTTATTTGCTAACATGCCATCTATTTTGGACTTCAGTTGAGCACCTAGTTCAATCCAAAGTAAATAACGAAATGTACATCCAATATGAAAAATAACCTGGTAATATAATAGAGGTGTCAATGGGAAGGGAGAGAAGCTAAATAAATATGTCTCTTTTTTGCTGTTAGAAATGTCTATACTAAGGCCAGCGAAAGTTAAGTCTGAGGAATTGTGGAACTTAAGACGGTATTCATGGAAACCTGACACATTTGTAAGACTTCAGTAGTTGACATGTATTTCAGGAAGCATAACTCTTGTATTTATTCAGATAGTTAAGAATATTCTTACCTCTCTGAGATCTTATGTTGAAAATTTTTCCATCATGGAAACTTTCAGATTACATGGGGAAGTTAGGAAATTAGTCAGCATCCATTTGGTTTTACTAAATGAGCAGAATTTGATGAATAGGAAGAGACCAAAGTGCTCAAGCGAGGGCTTGTTTGGGTTGAGATGAAGGTGGGACTCTGAAGTTGTTCTAAGAATCACTCACCCTCAAGCAAAAGTGATAGAAGAGGCTCCCTCTATTTGGAGGGAAGAGCTTGGTAAACATATTAGTTTCCTATTGCTGCTGTGGTAAATTACCACAAGCATGGCTAAAACAGTCCAAGCTTGTTCTCATCATTTGGGAGGTCAGGAGTCAGGGGCCTGGTATAAGCGCAGCTGCTTCCTTCTGCAGGTTCTGAGGAAGATTCCCTTTTCTTGCATTTTCCAGAGGGTGCCTGCTTTCCTCAGCTCAACTTGAGTCAGCAGCAGATCACTGCTCTTCTCTCTCACCCCTGCTTCAGTCACTTGGAATCCTGCTGTGTCTCTCCTAGAAGGACCCTCATGAAATCTCCCCATCTCAAGGTCCTTGAGATCACATCTGCAGATCCTTTTCATACATAAAGTTATATGTTCTGAAGATGAGGATGTGGCCATCTTTGGAGAGTAGTCCTTTACTCCATAGTAAACAAATGATTGACAGTCCTTAAGTTTTTTTTTTCTAGCTGAACTTTCTTTTGAATATCAAAACAACAGGATGCCCTAGAGTTAGCAGACTCTGTTTTCCTCTCCGAGGAAAGAGGAATGAGAGGATAGTGCAGAAGTTTAAGCTGGAACCATTGGTATAATTCTAATATTTATACCACCTGTCTCACAGGGGTCTCTCTGGTGAAGGTTTATTTATGAAGGTTGGACTTAGGAACTTAGCTTTTAAACTTACACCACTGTTTGCAAGAGAAAATGAGGGCAGAAATATCTAGATGCTCTGGTATAAATTTTAGGAGTGTTTTACTTTTTTGGACTTCTTCCCAGCCAAAACAACATTTTCCATTTTCCATTTATAGTCTGTGCCATTTTGAAAATGACTCGTCAAGGTTTCTCGGGACTGGTCAATGAATTTTCAAATATTCTTATGGATGGACTGGATTAATTTTTACACAAGAATTTTTCAAAAGTCTTAAATCAAGATGAGAACATCATTAAATCAAGGTGAAGACAGTTCAATTCGTAGATGCCACATCTCTATGCTGATTTTCTATACCAAAAATGGAAGGCATTTAATAAGAGTTCTTTGGAGGTGAGCTAGGAGGAACAGGTAGCAATTAATGGCACATTAGTTAGCAAAGGGCAAAATAGGCTGAATGGTTGCATGGGGTCACTCTATGTCCCAGACCCCTATCCCACAATGTACAAGGTTAATTTTCAGAAGGTGTCAAGACCTGTCATTCATTACTGCCCGCAGAGGACCCAAGGGTGAATTTACCTGTGCAACTTCCTAGGTTTTCCTTCGGTCCCACAGCACCCCCAGGTTGGATTTCATTCTACTTTGTCAACAGCTGAGCTGCAGACCCTCCACAGCCTAAGTCCCTGTGGAGTCATAACATAGGCAGCCAAGGAAGGTTTCAGAACAAGGGTGGAGACTAGGACAGCGCTCACCAGTACTCATCTTCAACATTTAAATCCCAATAAATATGTCAACATTTTATTCTTATAAAACATTTTCAAATTAGTCATCGAATTGTTCACAAAGCCCGGTCATCCTAAATCCTAATTCAAAACTTTATCTAAGACAAATAAGTTTTGTTTTTTAAATTTTTTATTTGTTTTTAACCCATCGGCTTATATAGCAAGTTAGGGATTTGATTTTCAAGAAGTCAGAAATATATTTTCTTTGTAGAGAAGTACATATTTTTCTTGAGGAACATTCATATTTTTGAATGTCTACCTTGAAATCAGTGCATATGGATAGATGAATTTCTGTTTTAGTTAATCTAAGACTTGGATTTTATCTGTTTTGATGGGTATCTGCTAATTGCTTATGAAAATACAAATATTCAGTTGGTGGCTTTCCCACTTGTTCACTGTGATCACAGTGTGTGATGGAACCTTTAGGATGTGGGCCTGGTGTGAGGACATTAGGCCATAGGGTTCTGCCCCTGAAGGAGATATTGGGATACTGACTCCTTCTTCCTTCTGTCTTTGCTTCCTGGACATGGCCACATACTCCTTGCTGTTATTGCCTCCCTTGCCACAAGTCCAAAGGCAAGGGGGTCGAGCGACCATGGACTGAAAGCTCTGAAACCATGAGCCAAAGTTAATCTTTCCTCCCTTTAACTTGATTTATCTCAGGTATTTGTCACAGTGATGGAAGGCTGATTAACACACACATTGGAAAGAACATTTTATAGTGCAGCCTAATGCACATTCACACTGTGGGTACATGTTTACATACTTTTGAAACAAATGTTCTATGAAAAAATACTTTTGCCTCCTGTAGTTATACTTTTTTCTCTATTTTATTGTAGTTCATTAAGAAAATGCTTGTTATGTCCACTAGATTAATTTCATGACCAGCAGTGTGAAAAACATCATGTTATTAAATGATACAAAAACTCATTTTATCTCAAGTCAGAAAGAGAATATGCAAGCAATTCAAATTAATTGCCTGAACATATTCAACTATAAAAAGATTAAAAAGTGAAATTCTTCAATCATAAAAATTATAGTTCGAATTTGCATTAAACCTTTTATTGGTAGATTGATAATGACTTTTGGACTCAGGATTTTGGGTCACCCACACTATCAATAAAAATAATATTTTTAAAAATGATACTGAGGTGCTTTAACCCTACACTATGGATGCAATTCGCCTGGAATCTGTTGCCCTGCCTATAAGCACCTGTATTTAATTTCATCAGTTCAGATTTATATGAAGGGTATCAACACAAGCTAAATGCATGTACCCCAGGAAGTCAAATACCAGCACTTTTCTGTGTCACTTGTGACTCAGTGAGGGTGGGTGAAAGGGGATGAGTCGCAAGGGCAACCCTTTGAGCATTTTATTTTGGAGTAATATCAGCATCATCTCCAGCTGGCAGAAGCTACACCAAGTAAGGTACCCTATTGGGCCAGGAGAAAAGGCATTGCCAGGCAAGAGAAGGTTTTGATCCATGAAAGATGACGTTTACATTTGCATGTGAGCTGAATGTCATCTAGAAAAGAGTTTAGGAATCTAAACTCAGAAAAGATTAAGATGCTCCTTAATTCTGCAATTCACTAAACTGTAAAATGAGCATAAGAGCTAATTGAATTTTTATTTTCCATTGGCCATGTACGGAGAGCACTGGGTTCAAGTTTTTCCTCAGCCACTTTGGTGCTTTTGTTTTGGAAGTGCCCTAGCTACACCCTGATTATCCTTCCATCCTTGGTCTGCCCATTGCCTGGTCCAGTCACTTTTGGAAAGAAATAAAGCTATGATCTTGGTTGACAGACAGGGCCCGTGGGCATTCCTTAACCATGTATAACGCATTCCTGCTGTGGAGACACATTTTTCTTACCTTGCTCTTCCAACAAATTTTTACTGAATATAAATAACTTCAATTCATCTTCACTTTTATATTGCCTTAGTTGCTGCTTCTAAATGCATTTCACATGAACTGAACAGTTTGCTAAGTGGGTGACCTTCACGTCCTTGTACAGGAGAAAATACAAAATGAGACCTGGGATTACCATTTTAAATGGAAGAGCTATAGCTGGAAGAAAAATAGCTCCTCAAAGACTTTGAAACAGAGTTGATTAGTCACAAAGAGCTAGAGGCAAAGCACCTCTCTGCACGATTTTGCAGAATTTCTTAACTGGTTTTTAGGTTCTAGGCTTTAAGAAGGAAGTCCCTTTATACAAAGAAGGGTGAGTGCACAATGGAAAATAACATTTGCTGAGTGCCAGGGGCTTTGTATCTGTGCTCATTTGACTGGCACAACCAATACCATTCTTTCATTCACCAAATAGTCTTTGAATATTTACTGTGACATGCTCCCACATGTATACAAGCACACACACATGATATGTTTTATATGTTTATGGTTGACCACCAGTATCTATGGTGAATAATTGGCTCTAGCCCCCAACCCCCAAACATGGTTGACAAAATCCCTCACATAAGATGCCTAAGTATTTGCATGTAACTGACACATGTCCTCTTACGTAATTTAAATCATCTTTTGTTAATCATAATACCCAATACAATGCAAAAGCTCTGTAAATAGGTGTTGTATATTGTTTAGGGAGTCATGACAAGAAAAATGTTGGTACACATTCAGTAGAGACAATTTTTTTTCCCAAATATTTTCTATCTGAGCTTAATTGATTCCACCCACACGGAACCCACAGAGTTGGAGGACCAACATTACATCAGAATCAGAGGGAAAAGGAGCGTGATGGGCAGGACCTCTCAGGTGTGCTGCCTTCTGAACAGATTCCTGAAGAAGTTGGGGCAAGAGCCTCTGAGCATGTGAGGTGGGAGCTGCTCGGCACCTTTAAGCAACCGCAGGAAAGTCCCCGTGCCTGGACCTGAGCGGGTGTCCCACAAGATGAGACCGAAGACACCGAGGAGATGGGGTCGTGGGTGGGGAGGTTTCGCATGGGATATAATTCAAAGAATTTGTTATTTATTTGAAATTAAATTTATTTGTTATTTATTTTAAAGTTTAATTGGTGTGCTATTTGTTTTTACCGTTTGCTAACTTGATTCCTTCCTTCTTTCATTCCTCTCTTCCCCTTCCTGCATGGTTGTATTCATTTGACAATTAGGTTCATTTGTTTCAGTGTGCTTTTAGTTTTAGGTTTTTCCCCTTGTTTTTATTGATTTAATTTTTTAATATGTAGGATATCATCATGCTTTTAAAAGTCAGAAACCATACAAAATGATGTAGGGAGTGTCACTCCTTCCTGTATCCCAACCTATGCCACTGACATTTTGTCATTTTCTGGGTCTGTTGTTCTGTGTTTTTCTTTGTTTGATATTTTTGTAATATTAATAAAACATACAGATTTTTACATTTTCTCTTTTTTACTGTGCAGTTTTGACATTTTCAATATGTTCTTTCATACTACTCTTTTTTTCATTTAACAATATCTCCTGGTTTTTTTTTTTTTTTTTTTTTGATGCAAAAGCACGAGGCACTTTAATAACGAAGCTCCGGGCCAACACGTATCTCACGCAGGAGATAGAGGAGTTGACCACGAGGCTCAGAAGTCAGGGGTTTATATAGGAAAAGTTAGGGAGTTTGGCGCGGGTACACATAATTGGCTGATTCAAACATAAGCGGGCACATGACTACATTGATTACATCAGCAAGTAGTACGTGCAAATTGACATTCCAGCAATGTGGTAGGGCAGTTTATTTTGGTTAGCAGGCGGTCAAGTTAACCTTAAAGAAAAGGGAAGAAGGGGGAAAGTGGGTGACACCAGATGGTCCACGGCCTTGTGGAGATTGTTTATCCTCCATGGCCAGTTAGATTTTGATGTTTTGGCAGTCTTATTTTAGGCTTGTTAAGGTATGTTCAGGCCTCAAGCCTGTCCCTCTTTGTTTCTTTTTCTAAGTTCATTTGCTAGACTACAGATTCTGTGCTTTAATTATGGGCACTTAAATTTTAACTCCTTCATTCCCCTCTTCTTCTTTTAACTAATTCTAATCTTAGAATTTATAAATCAGTATCTTATGGAACTTCTCTTTCTCTATACTCTTCTCCCAAGTTATTTCCTTGGCGGAGGGACTGATATTGTTGCCTGAGTATTAATACCTGTACAGCACTTACTCTTTCCCTGATGAAGGTAACTAGGCAATTTCATGGCCTTCATTTCCTCGATTTGACCCGATCCCCTATTTCTACACTAACTACCTGTTCTTAATTCTGGCTTTATTTCTCCCTCTAATCTTAGGAATTCCATGCTGCTGGGGAAGGAGGTCGATGACCGCTCTGGCTTCCTCGAGCTGGAAGTGGGTGGCGTGGGGCAAGCAGCTTGGAGTTCCTTTTTTTTAAAAATCGGGTCAATCAAGGAGTCCAAGGTAGAAGTCTGGCTGGGGAAGAGCAGGTTGTAAAGTCATCTGGGGGTGGGTGCTTCTATGAGAGAAGAACAAAAAGACATGAGTACTGAAAGGAGATTAGTACAAAGTAAATGTTGCAGCATCTGAAACATGCCACCGAGTATCATGAAAATGACAGAAGTCAATCTTTCACCAGGAGGTGGAAGAACTGAGAAATTGTTCCCATAACCAGGCCTAACAAAGGCTGGAGAGGGCAAGGCCTTTATTTGGAGACTTTAACATTGTCCAGGTTACTAGGAATCTAAACACAACATTTAACTCTTAATGTCATAGATGTTCCCAGAAAATATAGTTAAGCTACTTAATGTCATCTGATTTTTGTAAAATATCCCTTTATTGATATAACCTGTGTTTAGTAGAGGTCTCTATACTTCTGTTACTTAGGGCTAGGTAATCATACTAGCAAACATAGATTAAGTCTAACTGTGTAGCTTAAGAAGGTCTTAAACTGACTAAAAACTTCTGACTCTGGCAGTTCCTCTTAATAGTTATCAGGCACACTTGCTGAAGAATCTTTTTTTTTCATTTGTAGCTTCCAGTTTTTATTCTAGTGGGCTAATACAAGTGTACATCTTAAGTTACATTTAACTATTATTTCCCTTAAATACCCAAGAATGGCTATATTTTGGTTTTAACTGTTTTGCTGGGTATCTAAGATCAAGCTGGTCAAATTGACCTGGTTCCTGTCTTGTTAAAGAGTCAGCTGAGTTCCCACAGGGGTTACTCGTAGAGAACTTAAGAGCAGCTTCTTAGCTCCACTAGTGCCATTGGTTAGGCAGGGTCTTCTCGATGACATGGCTTTCCTTGAAAGCGTCAGGGATGTCTCCCTTTTTCCATGACTTTCCTCTGCAGCAGATGCACTGAGTGATTTTTCATCCTCTAGTCTCAACAATCTCCTTGATCAGGAGGTTGTGTGACCCAGAGTTGCAACGCTCCTTAGAGAAGTTCTCTTATTCCCTGGGTTCAGGCTGACGTTGAGGGCAAGACCCAAATATGGACTTTTCTTGACCTCTGTATTTAACTCCAATCTCTAAGTTTGATCTTAATCATCCAGCAAGCCAGTCTCACCAGTCATAAAGTAAGAGTACTGGGCTTTAACTTTAATGTCCATAACTTTACAGTTATTTACCCTTTTATCTAACTGGAGTCTGTATTAGTACTGGAAGTTACCACTATCTGTTCTATAGGTGATGGCTTATTATCACAAGTTACCTAGGTTGTATGTTCTGGAAGCAGCTACTTCTGTAAAACAGTAATAAGCAACAGTTTTACAAAATGAAATTAGCAAGAGTAAAAACATATTCAGCTTGTACAATAACTATCTTGAATTCTGACTGAGAACCACATTATATCCCCAATTTGAGATCATAGTACTTTTACAACAAAAACCAATCTTTTGACTATAACTTTAAATAAGCTGAAGTCTGACTTATTTTGGAGTCACTCTAACATGCAGTAAGGTGGGAGGCACAGCCTTATCTCAGGTAAGGCGTGGCTCTTTACAGATCTTAAGTGTTCTAATTCTGATGTTGATCTTTGCTTCTTCCTTAAATATCATTAAGTAGTTAATAGGTCCCATAATAGAACATTAAATGATAAAAATAAATCCCCAATAAAATGCACCCCTTAAGTTTAAGATTACCATTACAGACAAGTTTATTCTGGAGAATAGCAGCGCTTGATAAATTCCCTGCTTTAAAAACTTGTATACCTGGAAAATATGAACACATTTAATATGCAACTAGTGACCATTTTACAATTACCTTGACACTTTTATCTTACCAAATCTAGTTCTTAAAGAAAAATGTAGACTCTGTAACACAGTACAATACTCTTAACAGTTGTTCAACCACAATTGTATACACCCCAATCTTTAAGACTAATTGTTTTAAAGAATAAAACTTAATAGACACAAAGTTAAGAGTAATTTAGTGTTTCAAATCCTTGTTATTTTACCATGTTATTTTACCATATAGATTAGACTTCGGTTTATATCAGAACATTAGTATTTTACCTTCGGAAAAACCTTAAATAGCTTTAACTGATTGTCTCACATACTTGTAACCAACTTAGTTACACACAAACTTGCTCAAACTTTCTCTTCACTTACACAGACTTTCTTAGCACTTACTTAGACCCTCATGTATTTCATCACAGAATCACTTTCTTACCCCAAAAACATTTCCTTTTTCCTTCTACTAAATATCCATACCCAGAACTTTTTATTTTCTCTTCACTTACACAGACTTTCTTAGCACTTACTTAGACCTTCATGTATTGCATCACACAAGCACTTTCTTACCCAAAAACATTTCCTTTTTTCTTCTACTAAATATATATCCATACCCAGAACCTTTTATTTTCTGGTTGAGAAATCAGGTTAGGTTTGAATGCAGAAAATCACAAAACATTATTTCCCACTACTTTTGGAGAATGGAGCTGCTGAGCTCTCTGCCTAGGGGGAATGGAGTAAACAAATCTGTTAGGAACAAGGAGAAGGACTGTAAAGTACCCTGGAATGAGTATCCCTAAGCCTAAGAATAGGGGACCTGAGGGAGGACAAAGGGAGCCCATCCTCTGACAAACAAAGAACACCAAACACCAAAACAATATAAAGACAACAGACACTAACACGTCCAAGCACACTCTCCGCGCCTAGACCTGAATAGGCAGCTGAACGTGACCTCTGACAGGGTAGGACCCTGCGTCCACTCCCGCCTGGGTAGAAGGAGCACTCCGTCTCCTTCCTTCCGAAAAACCACAGTCAGGTCCTCCTGACTGCCCTCCACCCGCTGAACGTCTTCCAGGGCTGCAGCTTGCGGGCACGGGGCGTCCCCACTTCCGAGGCCAGAGGGTCCTTACGGACCACAGAGGCGGCTGCATGGAGAGGGATTCCACGTCCTCTCCCTTTGTTTCAAACCGAAACCAAAACTCACATGCACACTGCGGCGCCCCACACATACATTCAAGACTCACACCAACGTACCTCCAAGGGGTCTTCGAGCTCCTGGGGTCGCACACTCATCCCGGACGAGCCCCCAAATGTAGGACCCCCCCAAAAGGAAGACCCTTACTCGGGTCTCAGGATGGTGTGCTCCAGGAAACACGAGAGACCGGCTTGATGCAAAAGCACAAGGCACTTTAATAACGGAGCTCCGGGCCAACACGTATCTCACGCAGGAGATAGAGGAGTTGACCACAATATCTCCTGTTAATCACTCCACATCAGTTGGAGTGATTAGCAAATCTTTCTCATGCTTTTTCCAGCTGTATAGTGTTTCACAGTGTGTAGTACAAAGTTTACCAGATACATCTCCTGTGCTTGCATATACAGGAATTTTCCAGTATTGCCCACTTATAAGTAATGCCGCAAGCAAATAACTTTTGGCATGTGTATTTTTGTATTAATTGGTGTTATCTTTAGGATAACTTCCTAGAAATAGGACAGCTGGGCCAATAGTTAATTTATAAACAATTTGTTAGATATTAACAAATGATACTTCAAAGAAGTGATTTCAGAAATATGTGAGCTTGCCTGTTTTCCCACTACCACACCGAGAGATAGTATTGTCAGGCTTTTGAATTTTTTCCCATCTAAGGATTGAGAAATAGTGCTTCTGCTTATTATGAGATGGGATCTTTTGTGAGATCCCATATGTTTAATATGTTTAAAAGATGCTTTTATCATTTTCTCATGAACCATAAGTTCATGTCTCTTGCTTATTTTTCAATAGGATTTTTTCATCTCAATGAAAAAAGCTCATTGTATGTTAGGGATGTTAACCATTCATATGAAATACATGTTGCAGATATCATCTCAAAATTTGTCATTTTTCCTTTCATTTTGTTTATAGTGGTTTTTGCCATAGAAAATATTTCTTTTCATGTAGTCGTATTTATCATTTCTTTTATTGTTCTGGATTTTAAGTCATGGTCAGTAGGCCTTCCCCACACTGAGGTGAAAAGAGGCATCCATGTTTTCCTCTAGTACTTTATTGCTTCATTTTTTCCATTTAGACTTGGGAGTGCTTAGAGTTCACGCTTATGTATGGAGGGATGGATTTATTTTTTTCTCAAAATGACTTTTTAGGTGTACTATCATTTATCTATTTATTTTTTTAAAAATACTATCTTTGCCTCAGTGGCTTGAGATAACACCTTTGTCAAGTTCTTTTATACAAAGCAGGTCCGTTTCTGTATCTTCCGTTCAATTCCATTGATGTGTTTGCCAGTGAGTCTGCATATTTTATGAAGGTAGTGTTGACAAGTGTTGGTGATTAACATAATGTGAAGCATGAGGAAAATGCTAAGATTTTTCACCTTAGTAGTGAGAATGTTATTTATTGATGAGAATTGAGTTTTTGTTAGGAAATTCCGGGAGTTCTGGCTTGGGCATATTAAATATGATATCAGCTTTAGACTTCTTGGTAGAGATGTGAAAGGGTAGCTGGCCAAGAATGTGGAGTTCAGGAAAAGGTAGGAGTCAGACTCTGAGAGTTGGACATGCAGACAGAATTTAAAACTATAAGACTGAGAAAGGTTCTCAGTGAAAGCATTAGCTCCCCTTTGGAGGTATACATCTGAGGGCTTGTCCAAGCAAATTTCAGAGCTGGGCCTATTCTCTCTGCTAGTTTTCTACAGGTGCCGTAAGTGCCACAGGGTGGCTGAAAGAATGAAATTTACTTTCTCACAGCTCTGGAGGCTACAAGTTCAAGATCAAGGTGTTGGCAGGGTGAGTTTTCTCTGAGGCCTCTCTCCTTGGCTTGAAGATGGCTGTCTTCTCCTTGGGTCTGCATAGCTTTCCCTCTGTCTCTTCTCTGTGTTTCACAGGTCATATTGGGTTAGGATCTACCCTAATGACCTCATTTGAACTGCATGAACTCTAAAGAACTTATTTCTAAATCCACTCTCCAGGAGTAGGATTAGGCCTTAAACCACATGAATTTGGGGAGAACAAAATTCAGCTCAGTGCCTTCTTTTTCATGGTGTCAACCTACTCCGTGTTTGAGAGGAAGCAGGAATTTACAGTCTGAAAGAATTCAGGTTTCATAAAGGAAGGATGTGATGATGATGCCCATTTCTCCTTTATTTGGAGGATATTTATATGGATGATTTAAATGGAATGACATTTAATAAGAGACCACAGTCTTGGGATCTGTTCCCAGGGAAAAGGCCTTGTCTTCTTTGGGAAGCTTGGAAGATGGGTGTGGGGGGTGCTCCCTAAACTGAGTTTGTAGCCATAATGTAGGCTTTCTCTGGGCAGGAGGAAAATAGGGCAGATATGTTTTTAAATTAGCATCAATTTACCTTGGAGAAGCCATTCTTTGACAACTGACAAGAGTGGATTAAAGTAAACCTGGCAATATCTGTCAGAGGAAAACATACCCCAAACTCTATCAATATACTTTCAGTTAGAGAACACCAAGGAAATTTCTCCTTTTCAATATAGTTGTTAGTTATATATGGAAATAAGAGTCAAGAATTATAAGTTTTGCAATTAATTCATTAAATATATAGTCCTAACTTCATTAAAAAGAGAAGAAAAAATTCTCAGTTTTTCATGGGATGATTCCATATCTCCTCCAAGTTGTCTTTACTTGAAAAGGCCCTAGATGTTCTGCTCTGCACAATTTTGTAATCTGTTTTTCAATATTTTTGCTACTTGGTTATTATTTCCCAAAGTACAGTGTCCTGGAGCAGGAAAGCATCTTCATAAATTACTAAGTGAAACTCACAGAGATTCTGTGGGAAACAAATTACTCTGAGTTTGCCTTCCAAGAATTTATATTCATTTCTTAGTAATTTCTGTCACTGACATCTGTGATAATTTTTTGGAATTACAATACATTATCTAACATTTCTACCTCTCAGAATGAATGAGTTGAACTAAGTTAACATTTTCTTGAAGAAATTAGTCTGAAATAGAAGCTGAAGCCACTTGCTTTAAAAGAAATGTTGAAGTTGGAGATTGGTGGGGGAGTCCCATGGGACATTCTAGTTGCCCTGGGTTGCTTAGGAGAGATTCCAGGGTGTTTAGATAAGGGTAGCCTAGAAGTGATGTCATTTGAGGATAATGGTCTGAAAAAATCACGGGTACTGCAAAATGAAACAAAAATTATACAAAATGTCAGTGCTGATTTCACTTATACCTCACCAGTGAAGTAAGGTCAATCTCCCTTAATAAGAGAATCTATCCTAGTTAGAGCAAAATGTTAAAAAGGAGTAACTCAGTAATGTAGGCAAATGTCACACCCTGCTCTTAATTGGATGGACCCTCTTCTAGGGTGGCTTCGCCTCTCTTCTCAGCTTTGATCACCTTCCTTTCACAAACATTACCTCCAAATAGGTCATTCAGACTCTCATGGAGGTGCACAGGCAGGATTTTATTTGGCATTTCTTCCACTTTTGATAAATAGAAGTGGCCTGTGTCTCTCTAGACCTCTGAGCATCCTTGCAGATACTGATTACTTAAAATTGAAACGTCAGCCTCACTGTGTTGTGGAATCATGGTGCAGGTATGCCTGGCATTTCCCAGTGAATGGTTTGGGAGGCAGGGGCTTCCCCTGGCCTGAGTGTCTCTCCTGTGGCCCTGACTCTGTTTCCTTGTCCTCAGTCACTAGATTCTGAGGGATAGTCATTCAGGATTTCTGTCTCCAAATGGTTTTAGTGCACCTGATTACGGCTGCTCCCAGTCAGTGAGGATTGTAATTTTTTGAAAACACACAACAACAACAACAAAACATAACCATAGATTCAACTTCCTGTGGCTCTGGTGTGCTTAGCTCTTCCTCAACTACCTTGTGTTTGCAGCAGGCTGTTTCAGCGGAGCACTTATTTTTGCCAGTATACAAAGACAAGGGGAGTGCCCTGGGCGGCTGTCTAGAGGACTTTTGCCATGGGATCACAGAGAAAGAAATTCAAAAATCTTGCCGTAGGAACTAAACCACAGTTTTGGATTATGCTATGCTTTGGATCTGGTTTGAGCATGTCCTTCAAAGGTATATGTATTGAAATTTAATCTCTATTGTCTATTAAGAGGGCATAATCTTAAGCCGACAATGGTATTTAAAGGTGGGGCCTTTGAGAATTGATTAGGATTAGATAAACTCATCAGGGCAGCCCCCCATCATGACTAGTGCCTTTGGAATACAGAGACACCAGAGTAGGCATGCACTTCCTTTTTCTTGCATTGTGATGCCCTTCAGGAATCTGCCAATAAGAAGGCCATCACCAGATGTGGACCCTGAGCCATGGACCTTAAGAACCGTGAGCTAAAATAAAACTTTGTTTTTTTTTTAATAAAGTTGCTTGCCTCATGTATTTCATTTTAGTAATGCAGAATGAACTAATACAGGTTACTTTTACTTTTATCACACTTCTGATAGGATCCTCTGGAATATCACTAGAACTATTAGTATCAATAGAGGAAATGGGAAGAATTGAATACAACACAAGGACTGGGACATTTTTCAAATAATGTACATGTGTTTAAGAAAGAAAGGGAAAACCCCCATTGATCTCTGTGACTACCCTAATCAAGGTATGCAATCAGGAATACGCCTTTTTAATCTTTGCTCTATAAATTCACACATATAGAAAACTAGTGTATAGTGTGGAAACAAAGACCACTCAAATGAGAACCAGCAAAGGCTATTTATCCAGAGTTTGCTATAGTGAGGAAGTCAGCCACCAATATTTAGTTTTGGCAGAGACTGAACGGTTGATAGTGGGAAAGCTGTACAGTGAGTAAAAAGGAGGCTCCAGCTGCGGCTGACTGGCAGCTGTCGGAGTGAGTAAGCTATGGATGCGCTGACAAGAAGCAGGGCATCTTGTGTAATTGACTGGAGGAGAAAGTTGGGCTCTCCCTGGTTGGTCCTAAGTTGCGAATGGTGGCAAAACTTAAAGGAACTATCAGTTGCCTTATAAATCAAGTAATGGCTGTGAAATCAATGAAAATGAAACAAAAGAAACAATTCAAAACTGACAAAATGAAAAGTTGGTTCTTTGAAAAAATAAATAAAATTGATAAATCCTTAGCTACACTAATGAAAAGAAAGAGCAAAAACTCAAATTACTAAAATTCATGATGAAAAAGGAAATTTCACAATGGACTCTACTGAAATAGAGAAGATAATTATAAAGTATTTTGAAAATTTATACTCAAATAAAATAGGAAATCTCAAAGACATCAACACATTTCTAGAGACATATGATCTACCCAAACTGAATCAGGAAGGCATAGATATTTTAAACAGATCAATTTCAAGCACTGAAATAGAAGATGCCATCAAAAGCCTATGAACCAAGAAAAGTCCAGAACCAGACGGATTCTCAGTCGAGCTCTACAAGACCTTCAAAGAAGAATTAACACTAATACTCCTCAAATTATTCCATGAAATAGAAAAGGAGGGAACCCTTCCAAACTCATTCTATGAGGCTAGAATCTCCCTTATACCAAAACCAGACAAAGACACATCAAGAAAAGAAAACTTCAGACCAATATCCCTGATGAACATAGATGCAAAAATTATCAATAAAATCTGAGCAAATTGCATACAAAGACATATTAAAAAGGTAGAGCACCATGATCAAATGGGGTTGATTCCAGGAATGCAAACTTGGTTCAACATACAGAAATCAATAAATGTGATTTGTTACATCAATAGACTTAAAGACAAGAATCATATGATCATCTCAACATAATCAAAAAACCATTTGACAAAATACAGTACTTCTTTAAGTTCAAAACAATAGAAAAACTAGGGATAGTAGGAACATACCTCAACATTGTAAAAGCTATCTATGCTAAGCCCAAGGCCAACAGTCTAAATGGAGAAAAATTGCAAGCATTTCCCCTAAAAACTGGCACAAGGTAGGGATGTCCTCTTTCACCACTTCTATTCAACATAGTCCTTGAAACTCTGGCCAGAGCAATCGGACAAATGAAAGAAATTAAAAGAATATGAAAAGGAAAAGAACTCAAACTATCACTATTTTTTGGTGACATGATTCTATATTTAGAAGATACAAAAATTCCACCAGAAAACTTCTAGAACTAATAAATGAATTCAGCAAAGTAGCAGGATATAAAAATCTATACCCATAAATCAAATGCATTTCTATACATCAGAGATGAATCCACTGCAAGAGAAATTAGGAAAACTACCCCATTCACAATTGCCTCAAAAAAAATAAAGTATTTGGGAATCAATCTAACAAAAGAGGTGAAAGACCTCTACATTGAAAACTACAGAACACTGAAGAAAGAAATTGAAGAAGACTTTAGAAGATGGAAAGATCTCCCATGCTCTTAGATAGGCAGAATTAATATTGTCAAAATGGCCATACTACCAAAAGTGTTATATAGATTCAATGCAATTCCTATTAAATTCCCAAAGAATTCTTCATAGAACTAGAAAAAGAAATTATGAAATTCATCTGGAAAAATCAGAGACCCAGAATAGCTAAGGCAGTCCTTAGCAAGAAGAGTAAAGCAGGAGGCATCACACTGCCAGACCTTAGAATATACTACAGAGTAATAGTAACAAAAATGGCATGGTATTGGCACCAAAATAAACAGGTAGACCAATGGTACAGAATAGAAGACACAGAGACAAACCCACATAAATTTGGTTATCTCACACTAGACAAAGGTGCCAAGTATATACACTGGAGAAAAGATAGCCTATCCAACAAATGGTGCTGGGAAAAATGGAAATCCATATGTTGCAAGACGAGATTAAACCTCTATCTCTCACCCTGCACAAAAATCAACTCAAAGTGAATTAAAGATTTAGGCACTAGAACAGAGACCCTGTGCCTAATAGAAAAAGTAGGCCCCAAACTCCACCATTATTGGCTTAGGACCTGACTTCCTTAAAAAGACTTCTAAAGTGCAAGAAGTAAAATCAAGAATCAATAAATGGATGGATTCAAACTAAAAAGCTTTGTCTTGGTAAACAATCAATAACATATACAGAAAGTCTACAGAATGGGAGAAAATCTTTATCATATGTACCTCAGATAGAGCACTAATCTCCAGGACACATAAAGAACTCAAAAACCAACATCAAAAAAACAAATAATTCAACAAATAAATAGGCTGAGGAACTGAACAGACACTTTGCAGAAGAAGAAATATAATCAATCAACAAACATGAAAAAATGTTCATCATCTCTAGCAATTAGAGAAATGCAAATCAAAACTATTCTAAGATTTTTATATCATTCTAGTCAGAATGGCAATTATCAAGAATGTAATCAATAATAAGTGTTGGTGAGGAAGTGGGGGGAAAAGATATACTCATACATTGCTGATGGGACTGCAAATTGGTGCAACCATTCTGGCAAGCAGTATGGAGATTCCTCAGAAAACTTGGAATGGAACCACCATTTGACCCAGCTATCCCACTCTTTGGTTTACACCTCAAGGACTTAAAATCAGCCTATTACAGTGATATAGCCACATCGATTTTTATAGCAACTCAATTCACAATAGCTGAACTATGGAACCAACCTAGATGCCCTTCAAAGATGAATGGATAAAGATAATGTGGTACATATACACAATGGAATATTACTCAGCCTTAAAGAAGAATGAAATTATGACATTTGCAGGTAAATGGATGGAGCTGGAGAATATCATGCTAAATGAAATAAGCCAAACCCAAAAAAACCAAAGGCCAAATGTTTTCTCTGAAGAGCAGATGCTGATCCATAATGGGTAGGGGAGGTATAGGGAAGAATGAAAGAACTTTGAATTGTGCAGAGAAGTCAGGGGAGGGGGAGATGTTGGGATGGAAAGGACAGTGGAATGAGACAGACATTATTACCTTATATACATGTATGATTATACTACTGGTGTGACTCTGTGTCACGTACAGCCAGAGGAATGAGAAGTTGTGCTCCATTTGTGTGCAGTGTATCCAAATGCATTCTACTGTCATGTATGACCAATTAAAACAAATTAAAAGATAAAGAAACTCCCCCCAAAATATAAAATAAAAACCGAGCAGTTTCTTGCAGACTCTTGTTATTTATGTTGGAGTTTAACATTTTTATATAGTTAAATCTTTTTCTTTATGACTTCAGGAATTTATAGCTTTCCTAAGAAGTGTCATCTCCCTTTTAATATTATAAAACCTGTCTCCCAAATTTCCTTTTAATGTTATAGTTAAAAATAAGATTTTTAATCCAGATTTATTTCTGCAGATAGAGTGAAAATGAACTGCTTTTTTTTTTTTTTTTTCCAATTTTGGTTAATGGTTAATAATTTTAAATTATGTGTTCTTTCCCATTGACTCAAAAGCCCATCTCTTTTTTGGGGGGTGTTGTACTGGGGATTGAACTCAGGGGTGCTAAACCACTGAGCCACATCCCCAACCCTTTTTACTTTTCATTTTGAGAAAGGGTCTCACTAAGTTGCTCAGGGGTTTGCTAAGGTGCCGAGGCTGTCAAAAGCTCATCTTTAACAAATACCAAATTCTAATATATACCTGTTTTTGTTTTTGATCTCTGCTCTATCAGTTTTTCTGCTTGAATTACTAGAGCATCTTGCTATTTTGAAAGCAATATTCTTTTAAATCCAAACTTTCTATTTTTCTTTAACTTGAGTCACTAAGAAAATTTTTCCTTTTAATTTCAAATTTTTTGACTTTTTATAAATTGTTTCATGCAGTTATTTCATCATGGTACTGTAATGTGTTCTGATTTTTGCTTTTTGGTTGTTGAAGTATTTATTATTATTAATTCTAAAATACATTGCTGCATTTTCCTCCTTCCCTTTCCCCACCCCCTGCTCCCCTCCCTCCATTGATCTTACTGCCATTTACCTATATACATATTTTTAATCAATTTCCTGTGGATGGATCAATGGTGAGATTCACTGTGGTGCATTCCTATATGTACATAGGAAAGTTATGTCAGAGTCATTATTAAAACACAAGTATTCAAGCATGTTTTAATAAAACCTCAACTTTTCCACACCCTTACTGATTTAGATGGTTTACTAAGAATTATTTTAAATTTTCTTGATATGATTTTGGATTAGCCCCTTGCTAACAGTTTTTGGTTTATATTAAAGGAATATTATTAATTATGTAAATGTTAATGACTATTGTAACATCTTGGTTGATATTATAGCTAATTTCAGGATGAAGGCAAATCTGTCATTGGAAGGTAGTTGGAAATCAAAACAGAAAATTTACTTTTTTTTTTTTTTCCTGCCTCAACATAACTGGATTCAGAGTCTTCTCCAGAAAATAGCTCTAGTGACGTGGTCTTTTGCTCCTGGGAGTCCTCTTCCTTGGACAGTTCTGAATCAATACAGTCAATATGCGACTCTTTCTCCCGTGTTTCTTGTTTCCTGCAGTTCATTGCTCCTGTGCTTATCGAGTTTGAGACATTTAAGTCCATCAATCGGAAGACCATCAGGCTCACTGGGCTTTCTGTCATGGCGACCGTCTTCCTCCAGTGCTCTGATGATGAGGTATTGACAGTGGAGGACAGCCTCTCACAGTTCTGAGCATCTTTGGCTGGGCAGAGCTCATCTTCAGAGGAGAAAGTTGGGATTAGGAAAAAAGGGGACATGAAATTGCTGTTAGATTGCTCTTTGAGTTGAAATTAAGTATGTGGTGAAAATCGATGTTTTCCATCCCCCTGGACGTGTGTTTTATAGGTGCCAAGCTTAGGAATCCCCTCTTAGCTTCACATGTAATGGTTTCTGGGTGAAAGCAAGAGGTACAGTGTGCTAGGGACGATAGGAAGATTAGAAATGCCACAACCACACACTATGGTCTTATGGGACAGTCTAGTTTGTACAGACTTTTTTTTAATGAAGTCAGTCAATTAAAATATAATTAATTTAATTAACTTAGTATAATGTGATCATGCTTCTTATATAAATTGATAAGTTCTAAAAACTCATTGTTAGGCTGAGTGTCCTGGTTTTCTGTTTAATTGGTAACTGTACAGGGTGGAAGACACAAGATCCTGAGGGATATTCCTTCAAAGAATCAACTATTGTCTTAGGAAGAAAACATCCTCCATAAAGATCATAGAAAAATAACAAAATACATGTAGAATCAGCTGAT
This sequence comes from Sciurus vulgaris, assembly GCF_902686455.1. Taxonomy (NCBI): domain Eukaryota; kingdom Metazoa; phylum Chordata; class Mammalia; order Rodentia; family Sciuridae; genus Sciurus; species Sciurus vulgaris. Next base: position 57,750,781 of record NC_136466.1, read on the forward strand.
AATTCAGGGAGCAGAGAGAAATTTTATCTTTTTTATTTAAAAACAGTGATTACCGCAGACATACAGCAAGACACTCCTCCCAGCCTGCAATTTAGAGCAGACCAGATGATTTAAGGTGCTTGAGAACAAGCAGCACTCCTTCCCCCCCCCGCCCCCCCCCCCCATCTTGGATGCTCAGCCTCTTCCATCTATATGGAAGAGAAAGGCAAGTCTACGCTCCCTGGTTGACTGCCATTTGCCAAAGGACCTAAATAATGCATACCATTTTACTTAATCTTCAATACAAACCTGAACGTAAGCATGAGGGCTCCCATTTTACAGATGACAAAACTGAAATTTAGATCATTTCATGTCTGCAGTTACCCAACTCAGAAGCAGGTCAGGGTTTTGTTCTAAGTTAGAGTTGTGGACTTTCAAACCATTATCATGCCTTTGTGTGAGACTGCACCCATGCTAACAAAGGCATTCCTGATCCCATCTATTCAACCATTTTTCTCCCACATAAATAGTTAGAAAGCAGACATTTTCTCTGTTCTGAAAAACATAGAGCAATAGTGCTTGTGACTCTTGTTTAGGTCACTGCATGATCATTAGCTCCAGGGGGAAGAAAATAAAGGATTCTCAAAGTTCCTTTGCAAGGTTGCCAGTTTTAGTAAATAAAAATACAGAACATTCAGTACATGTTTAGGACATATTTGTACTAAAAATTTCATTATTTATCTGAAATTCAAATCAAGTGGAATATCTTGCATTTTATCTGGTAAACTTATCCTTTATTTCAATTTTGTTCATATATAATTTTGTACCCTTTCTAACATGCCAGATTTTCCCTTGCTAGATGTTTTATTTAATTTTCTTTCTATTAAGTCCTGTGTAAGAGAGAAGTGAGTTGGGAAACTGACGAATACGTGCTTGACCAGAATTTTGTTTGGGTAGCTAACTAATCATTTCTCTGTGCATAAAGGATTAAGTGTAATATTCTTCCCTGCTTCTAAAACTTTTGGTTGAGAACTCTTTAGACTCTATTTCCCTGGAATAGAGTCTTAGATAAGAATATAAGAAAGCAGGAGGGATACCTATATCATGTATTAAACTTACAGCTTTTTTCTTTCTTTTATTTTCATTTCCCTTCCTTTCTCTTATTTTTTAATCCCCAAATCCATTTCAGGAGATGATTTTGTTAATTTCCACACTAATATATTATGCTGCAGAGTCATGTTTGTAATCACAATTTGTAATGGCTGGTTGGTTAACAAAAAGATGCAAAGTCGATCTGGAAAATTTGCCAAGAATCTGTAGCCAATTGGAGGAAAATATACTTGAGAATCTCAGACAAATTCATTGTCAAGACCGCTGTGACGGGGGAATAGGACTTTACTTGTGGTTTTCAAACCTCAAGGAAAATAATTGAGCATGGTGAATGTACAGCTTCAGAAAGACAATGTTCTTAGTTTTAAAAAATAAAAGCTTCATTGAAAATACTTTCTGATTATGATGGAAAACATAAATCATGGAGAAACATGAAACAAAACAGTAAAAGAAGGAAAGCATTCAGTTTCAGTTAATATCTACATGTGAAAAATTTTTTTTCACATACATCACTCCCTGGAAGACAAATCTTTATTACACTCATGATTTGCTTCTTCACACTGCTTTAGATATTTCCCTATCTGCTATCACCTGGAAAAGTGTAGGAATGTAAGACTTGGAGACTTCAGGTGACCTGATCCAGCTGTTCTCAGAGAAGAGTGGGCATTTAAGTTATAGTTTAACAGAGGGAGGTGGTAATGGGGGCAAAGGATGATGAAATGAACACCTGCTTGTATTGTTTCAGCACTAATTGAAAAAAAAAAAAAATCCAATGAGATTCCATGACCTTCAAAGTCAGCCATTCAACTACCTCATGACCTAAATTTTTTCTTAATGCTTTATTTAAATCTCTTTGATTATGTTGTGAAAACAAATGCATGATTAAAAAAAATAAATTGTAAGATATTTTCTCCAAAGAGAGGTACTCTCTGATGTTAGGGGGAAGATGGAGTTGTACTCCTCAGATGCTGCAGGATCCAGACAGGGGTTTTCTTTTCCGTTTTTCTTTTGTTGTTTTGTTTTGTTTTCAGTCAAAGTTGACTTTGAAACATAACTGAGCATTTTTTGCATAACAAAGAACAAATCCAATTCTACAGTACATTATGATTATTATGGGGGTTAACAAAGACTAGTGGAAATAAGGAGAAATGAATTGATATCATCTATTTAAAAAAAAATCCCAGACTTCATAAAGCTTCCCATTAAATACTTTAGAACTTTGTCATGGTTTGTCCCTGGGTGGCTTGTCTTCCTACTCCCTCTCTTCTCAATCCATTTTACTTTCTGGGTTAATATTTTTCTTAACCTGAGATAGCATATTCCATATCCCAGCAAAACAACGGGTCGATGGACAGAGGACTCCACCTCCCATGGGACTTGTCCCTTCTAGAGGGTTCTACCTGATTACCATCAGCTGGAAAACACCTTGGGGTGGGGGATGTGGGTTTCATCTTCTAAAACCCAGGGCTTTCCGAATAGTCACCAAACAGATTTTTTTCTTTGTAAAAACCAGACTTAGGATTGACCCCCAATGATTCTTGCCTCTTGTTATTCACACTTGTGGAATCTCCACCTACAACGAGTCATAACTAACCTGTATGGCCAAGAGAATATGGTGGAAATGATACTGAGTGACATGAAAAGCCTTTCAGATTCCACCTTGGTCCTTGGATTATAAACTTTGGAGGAAGCCATGCCTTGAGGATACTCAAGTAGCTCTGTAGAGGCCCGTGCTGAGAGGAACTGAGGCCTCCTGCTGATTGCTGGTGCCCACCCTGCTTGTTATGTGACTGAGCTGACCTGAAGCAAATCCTGCAATCCCAGTTAAGCTTCAGATGAAGCTGTTGTCTTGACTGGCTTTGGACAGCAATTCATCTAGAAATCCAGTACTACAACCACCCAGCCATCACTACTGAATTTTCGATTCACTGGACCTGTGAGAAAAGATGATTATTATTGTTTTATGTCATTAGGTTTTGAGGTAATTTGTTAAGCAATGATATATAACTAACACATTATTAACTGAGGTAGTGATTGCAATGCTTACTCAGTTTTGTGGTGTTAATAATTGGACAACTTCTCTCCTTATTGTCTATCATCTTTTGTTAATAAAATAGCACTGAGGAACTCAAATAACTATTACCTTGCCTTTATAATGGATTAATTTTTTAAAATATTTTCAATCCAATACTAGGATGGTTAAGAGTGTGGACATTGGAGTCATGAAACCCAGATTCTATAATTTTTCAGCTATGTGACCTTGGGCACATTATTAATTACATAGCCAGTTTTCCCTTTTCTAAAATATGCAGAGTAATCACTAGTATCTCACAGAGATTTGAAGGGATGAAATATGATAATGGTTGTTCTCTGTATATGGCATGGCTTGTAGTGAAGGCTCAATAAATGTCAGCTATTGCTGAGCTGCTTTCAGTATTAAAAGTCTGTCTATTCTGATTACATTTAAAATGGAAATCTGGCACATAAAAGGCAGAAGTTCAAATCCAAATCTATCCAGCATGTTATCTGTTAATGATATTAACAGGATTAAAATGATGTTCTCTTCAGCTAGACAAGCACTCAGACAACCAACTGATACTGTGGACTTGGGTGTCATGGGAAGCTAATCATCCCTAACAATGTCAATGCTGGGGCAGAGCACCAGATGGAGGAAATTTAATCAAGGATGCATATTCCACATATTTTGTTACATTTTGTGCACATTTAACATAAGCATTTTGCATGGGAAAATATGGCAATCATAGAATATTCATGAATGTGGCTTTTTATATTTCTCAAGTTTTATTTCCTGGGTTTATCCATTCTTCCAACACACACACGCACGCGCACACACACACATACTACCTAAAAAATCATTTTGGGGTTGTGTTATTGGTAACTATAAAGTTTGGTTGGCTAGATGTTTTTGATCAGGAGTTTACTGTGTAAATGGGGATAGACACTTGTAGAAAATGAGCTGGAAAAGAAGACAAAAGCAAAGTTAAAAACACTAATAGAAAATAATAAATAGAAGAGAAAAATCATAATAAACGAAAATATGGAGAATAGGGCAATCCATAAGGAAAATGAACATTTGTTTGCTGTGAAAAATGAGTACATGAATGCCTCAAGGGCAAATCCTCATGAGAATTTCTAATGACTCTCACTAGCATGTATATTTCATCCTGTTTCTCTCAGCTAATTTCTTTAAGGAAAAGAAAGCTATTGTTAATTAACAACACTAAAAGGAAGTGAATGCTTAGCTTGTGGGATCTTAAACTTTTAATCATATGCCTGTATGCTTATTCTCTCTCTCTCTCTCTCTCTCTCTCTCTTTAACTGGGGCTTGAACCCAGGGGTGTTTATCATCGAGCTACACATTCACAGACCCTTTAATTTTTCTACTTTGGGACAGGATTTTGCTATGTGCTTACAGTTTATAAACACAGTCTTAATTTCAGTTTCCTGCCTTCACTTCCTGGACATGGTAACTTGAAAAAGGGTAGCACATTGAGTTGATCATCAGGGTCCCCAGGTATATTGTTCCATCAAAGAGACTCTAGTTCTCCATCTGTATATAGAAACAATATGGGTCCTTCCACCACATCTCAGCAAAAAGTCCATGACTGCATCTGGCCAATGAGATGAAAATTACCCCCTCATACTTTATACTTTAAGGCATTAATCTTCATATGGATTTCATAGTGCAATGAAGAAGCCAGAAAGGGGGCAAGGAAGAGAGTTCAGACCCAGAAGAAGATTTTGCTAACAATAACAGATTCAATGCAATTCCCATCAAAATACCTATGACATTCTTCACAGAACTAGAAAAAAAAACTGTTGTAAAATTCTTTTGGAAGCATAAAACCCCCAGAATAGTCAGAGCAATCCTGTGCAAAAAGAATGATGCTGGAGAGATCACAATACCTGATCTGAAATTGTACTACAGAGTTACAGTAGCAAAACAGCATGGTGTTGCCATTAAAACAGACACCAGGACCCGGGGAACAGAATGAAAAACAGAGACAAACCCATATGGATACAGTCATCTGATACTTGATGAAGGTGCCATAATACATACATTTTTAAAAAAAATGGTGCTGGAGAAACTGGATATTCATACATAGGCAAATGAAACTAGATTCCTATCTCTCACCTTGCACAAAAGTCAAATCAAAGCAGTTCAAAGATTTAGGAATTAGACCAGAAACGTTGCAACTGCTAGAAGAAAATATGGAGTCAACCTCCAACATAGTGGTGCAGATACTGATTTCCTTAACAAGACCCCTAAAGTTGAAAAAATAAAACCAAGATTCAAGAAGTAGGATGGCATCAAATGAAAAAACTTCTGCATAGCAAAGGAAACAAGAAGGTGAAGAGAGAGCCTAGAGAACAGGAGAGCCTGCCCCCTCCGATAGGGGATTAATATTCAGAATATGTGAAGAACTCAAAAAGCTTAACACCAAAAAAAAAAAAAAAAAGCAGATAACCAAATCAATAAATGGGGAAAAGAACTAAACAGACGTTTAACAAAAGAAGAAAATCAAACATGAAAAAATGAAAAAAATGTTCAACATTCCTGGTAATCAGGGAAATACAAACCAAAGCTACACTAAGATTTTCATCTCATTGCATTTAGAATGGCAGTCATCCTGAATACAAGTAATAGTATGGATATGGGGGAACCGGCATACTCATACATTGTTTGTGGAACTGAAAATTAGTACAACTACTACAAAAAGCAGTACGGAGATTCCTTAAAAGACTAGGAATAGAATTACCACATGACCCCGTTATCCTACTCCTTGGTATTTATCCAAAAGAACTAAAACCAACATACTATAGTAATAGAGTCACATTAATGTTTATAGCAGCACAATTTAGAATAGCAAATTATGGAACCAGCCCAGGTTTCCATCAACAGATGAACATATTAAACATATTTAAAAAATGTGATTTATGTACACAATGGAGTATTACTCAGCCATAAAGAAGTGTGAAATTACAGCATTTGCTGGTAATTGGATGGAAATGGTGAACATCATGCTAAGTGAAATAAACCAGACTCAGAAAATCAAGGGTCAGATGTTTTGGATCATATGTGGAAGCCAGAAATGAAAGGAAAAAATTGTGTGTGGGGGGGTGGATTTCATAAGGATAAGGAAAAATCACTGGAGTACAAGGAGAAGACTGAGGGAGAGGGAGGAGCGTTTGGAAAGGAAAGGAAATGGAGAATAAATTTCATAAAATTATGCTGTATCATGTATAAATATACCATAGTGAATTCCATCATTATATCTACAAATTATCATTTAAAAAAATAAATTGAAGGAAGACCAGTAGAGCTGAAGAAGGGGAACAGGGAGATGGAGAAGGGAAGGGAAAGAGGAGGCACCAGGGAAAGAAATGGAGTGAATTGAATTCTATTGTATGTATGATGGTGTCCAAATGAACCCAACTATTATGTATAAGTATAATGTAGTAATAAAAGCATTAAAAAGGATTATGCTAACATACTAACAACAGATGCAGAATTTATGCTTGTTGAATCCTGAGTGTTTGGATGTCCCAGTAAACTAACGTTGCTCATGTAGGAGATGCTGAGATTCTCCTCTGGGGAATCTGAGGAGCCTAAGGGAAAGGACCCACACTCACGGATACCCATAGCACACTATGAGAAGTTCAAAGTCAACCAGCCTCACACACATGTTCAGAGCTTCCAACCAGGAAAAACCTTCAAGATGCAAGAGAAAAACCAGAACAGACAAGAAAAAAATCAACTTGGCAGAAAAAGAAATGATCACAGAAGAAATCTCCCAAAGCCTAGTGTGAATATTTCAGAGAGTTAAGGGAGATGCCGCATCCCTGAGCTGAGAACAAAAGGTAGCAAAAAAGACAATTAGAAAACAAAAAAATGATGAAATGGATCAAAAAGACAGAAAATAAGTCAGAGAAGTAACTTAGGAAATAGTCCAGAAAATCTAAGATATAATAATTGAAGTCAAAAAGAACAGGAACAGAGAAAATAGAGGATAAGAAATCATCAAGAAAATAATTGCAGACATTTCCCCGAGAGTGAGGGTCATGAATTTCTAGATTGAAAGGGCCCACAGAACACCTAAACAATGAATAAAAATAGTCTGGTGTATAGCACCTCATCATAAAATTTTAAAACCAGGCACAAAGGGAAGATTCTCAAAGCTTCCAGATGGAAGAACAAGTCACGTACAAAGAATTAAAAATCAAATTAACTCTAAGCGAGAGGAATGGAGAGTTCTTTTAAAACTTAGAAAAAAAATATTTCCCATGTAAAATTCAATACGGAGCAAAACTATCAATCAAATGAGAGGATAGAAGGCAGGTATTATTAAACACACAGGATGTTCTTTCCCAGAACACTACTGGAAGATGTGACCCACCAAACTGAGGGACCAAATCAAGGAGGAGAAACACATGGGACACAGGAAAGAGGCAGTTCAACACAGGGGAGAGGCAAAAGAATCCTGGGATAATAGTGAAGAGGGATTCCCAAAGACAGTTCTGCACAGACTGACAGGGAAAATAGTCCACAGCGTATGCCAGAAAATTTGTGGCCAAGGAGAGGGTGTGCTCCTTTCTCTGTTGCCTGCGTTCCCCACGGTGAAGAAGAGGTTTTGTGAAGTCAGTGAAACCATTGCTTTGTTTTTTTTTTTTTTTGGTGCTGGGGATTGAACCCAGGGCCTTGTGCTTGCAAGGCAAGCACTCTACCAACTGAGCTATCTCCCCAGCCCCCATTGCTTTGTTGATGAGATCCACATGATGGTGTATGACTGAGGATGAGTGAGGAGATATTTAAAAAGGGAGATATTTAAAAAGTGAGGCTGTATGAAAGACTGGTGTCTGTCTTTCAATCCAAATCTTGGTAAGATCCTCTGGTTCACAGAGGAAATATTGAAGAAAAGAACTCGACTCTGCCTGAGTAAGAGTAAACCTCCTGCATATACAATCATTCAGACTCTAACTGATATTTCTATTACTGGGGGTCAGGTGTCCTCCTGGCAATGTGTTAGCTACCACTTTTCTTTAAGAGGTCACAATAATTATGCATCATGGAAGTGGGGAGTGCATCAGAAGCACTATATATATGTGTGTGTGTATACATATATATATATATATATAAAAGTATATGTGTATATATATATAAAAGTATATGTGTATATATGTAATATATCTAACATGTGTAAATATGTACATTATACTATGTATATTAATATATATTATGTATATTATAATAAATATATAATAAATAATATACATAATAAATACAATGTATATTATACTACATATATTAATACACATTATGCATATTACATGTATATACAATATAAATTATGTATATTATATACATAATGTGAATTCATATATTAACTGTGGTCAGTTGTTTAGAACATGTATTTAGAACAATACCCAGTATGGAGGATTGTCTCTGAGGATGTCATTGTTGAGATATTACTTTTTTCTTCCTCAGCACATCAGAAGGACATCTGTTGGTCCCACCAGGGACAGTGACTCTTAGTAAGTAGAACATGGCCCTACCCCATCCAGCAGGGGCATATTTTCTTCTCAGTTTTGATGTATTTTGATACATAGTCTCCCTCAAGACAATTTGAGTACTATGGTCAAAGGTAGACTTTACAATTTATTAAAGTTTTCCATTCTTAGTTTTTGTATTGGGATTTGACAGATAAAATAATGATAACTAATGGAAATTATTGAAATGAAAATAATTTCCTTTACTTCTGTTTACAAAAGTTACTAATGAAGTTCAAAGTCATTTTTCGTTTGACTAGAGAAAAATTGTTTTGTTTACTTTCACATGGCTGGGAAAGATCAGAAATATTTCATTTTATCTGAATTAATTGCTTTTGTAGAGAACTTGTATTTCCCCTATGACAAAGTAATTCCTGTTTTATCTTTATGTTCCAAATCCTAATATCAGATTTGATAGATCTATTTCTTAGCTGGTATCTTTTGTGGTTTATCTTTAAGAAAATATTGTTGTGGACAATTCTGCAGTCTCTTTGGTTTGTCTTGAAAACATTATCTCCTAATCCTTTTATTTACTTGGAAATAAACAATTTGAACAAGACTTTTATAATGCTATCAGGCAAGAACGTTTATGAGCATTTGAATTAAAATATATATACCTAACTTTGATTTTAAAGGCATAAGAGTTGTTGATTCAATCTGCTTTATATTCATCCAGCAAAATTCCTGCTTTATATGCATCTCAGTAATTTTAGTATCATTCTGTATTCCTATAGTTTCTGAATATTAACTTTTAAATCATATGTTGTGAATGAAATTAAAAGTAACACAGTTGGTTATGTAATTAGTACTCATAAACTTGAGGTGCACAAAATAAATGCAATGTTCTGTAGTGTTCAGTTCTGAAGTCAGAATATAATGGTTTCTGTTTTCCAGAAGAAAAAGAAGGAGGAGGAAGAGGAGAAGGAAGAGGAAGAGGAGGAGAAGGAGAAGAAGGAGGAGGAGGAGGAGAAACTCAGGTACTTGGGAGGCTGAGGCAGGAGGATTGGGACCAGGAGTTCGGGACCAGGAGTTTGAGACCAGCCTGGGCAACATAACTAGACCCCATCTCAGAACAAAAGCAAACCAAGAAAGCTCACAAAAACTCAGGTATGCAAAGTTGGTAAGGGGATTTCAGGTTTCTGTTTGCCCTTCTGTTGGAAAATTCTAAGTTAGCCATGGAGGGAAAGGAAGTGCTGAGACTGAATATCCCCATCAATTATAAGATAAGACAGTTTGAATTATATATGTATAATATATAATTAATTTATGTATTAGTATACTTTATATTTAAATTATTTGAACCTATGACATATTTCTAAATATGTTTGGAAATTTTCTGTTATCTGTATGTGTATATCACACACACACAGCCGTTCATTCTGTCCATTCTAACATTTTAACCATTATCAAAGACACTCAGGTAAACTATGTTCTTGGAGTACAGGGGTCTGGAAGAAAACTGTGTGAGCCTCCTGTGAATAATATTTTCACTTTCCCTTTGCAGGGCTGTGAAGTCCACAGATGAGTGTTCCAGTATTCCCACTTCTCATTCACACCTGAACATGCACACCCACTCACCCCAGAGGTGTTTCTCATGGCATCGCTCTGGGCCCTTTACCCCTTTCAACACCCCCTCTCCTCAGGCTTGGCATCGGTGGGAATCCACAGCCCACCTCAGCTCATTGAGTATTAATTTGCACAAACATGAGCACATCATTGTGGTTTTCTGTACTTGATTGTGAGTGCCAATGAAGACAGAGGGACAAAAGGACAACAAAACCCTGAGTAACTCCAGCACATTGCAAGCAGGCAGTCAGTCAGCTGCAGTGAAAGTGCCTCCAGGCACTGCCACCTCAGCGTCTAAGCTAAGCCTGGCATGCCCAGTGAGGACAAGCAATCCCTCCACCCGCACCCCACACTCAGCCCCTGAGGCTTCCTTCTCACATTTTACATAAGCAGGAGAAAGAGGACACTATGAACACTACCTTGCCTTTCTGGGACTTTCAAACATCAAAACCAGGGCGAGAGAGAGTCTGCAAGCAATCATGCCTGTGGGGCCAGAGAATTCCCCTTCCCATCTGTGGAATCCAAACCCTTTGGAAATAACACAGCTTTTTGCCAAATGACAGTTTATCTTCTTGATGTGTGTAAATCACTCATACTCCACATGAAAGGAATTTTTTCTATTTCCACCTAAAAAGGCTATAGACTTAGTTGTTACTACTACAAGAATATGTGTGCTGCAATAAAGAATTGTGTACCCAGTCCTTCAGTCCTGTTACCATATTGAGAATAATAGAACAAACTGCTTTACAAGGCTCTGTAAGAATCTGGGTCCTTGTACCCTGGGCAAACATAAGCCACATCTGAATAAGGGATATCCATATTCTGATGTTATGCAGGTCCCAGGGCCCTTGAAGGTGCATAGTGTCTGCAGGTCCCTGGCGCACTGCCTGCCTAGGCTGGTGAGGAAATTAGGAGTGAATGTGGCACATTAAATCTTGAACACTTTTTTTTTTTTTTGATATCCATGAACTTGTTTGTTAATCCCCAAATGTGTCCATTGACAGTAACAAGCTCAAAGGGGAAAAAGTACCCTGAGAAAAAGGCACAAAACAGATTTCTATTTGCTGGCAGATTTCAACATTGCACATTGCCATGTAGAAGACTCAAATTTTCTTCTATGCTCTGCAAATCATTTTGCCTCCTTATCTACAGAGAGGGAGAGAGGGAAGGGAAGGAGAGAGAGAGAAAAAGAGAGAGAGAGAGATGCTTACATGACCTTCCAGTTTTAGTACCTTTAACTGTAAAGTAACTACCAAAATAATTGCTTTCTAAATGAATTTGAAAATAAATGAGACATTGTAAGCAATCAATAATGAATTTTGGCAGAAACTCTCTCTAATCAGAAAAGTCAGTGAATATAATTTAAGATGTGAGGAGCCATCCCCTTTAAATATTATAGATATATTTATAAAATATGGTAATGATATCATTTTTTCTAAAGACATTTCTAAATCCCTCCTTAAAGCCAAAATCTACATAGATAGATGTTTATGCCATGTGGTGGGGAGATGAATTCTTATTACTTGCATCCAGGGAAAACTAAATACATTTATGAATTAGGATTCATTTAAATGTCTATTTTTACTGCTAATCTTTTGTTTATGTAATAAAATATTCTGCCTTCATTAAAATTTTGAATGCTCATAGGAATTTAATAGCAGTGACCTAAGTTCAGTTAATACTCTGAAATATTAATACCTATAATAAAAGCAAATGGCTTTACTAACCTAAAAACCATTTACTCTTCTGACCACAGGAATATGCACTGGACACTGACTTATGAATTTGCTAACTGCTTTTCCCTCATATGGTCATTATCCACTGCTCTTTAAGCTGCAACATATATTTAAGAAACATTTCCTTATGCCCTTATTAGCAACCACATGGAGAAACATACTCACTGAGTGTGGGTGAAATATGAGCTACTTGAAATACAAATGCTTTTTTTTCTTTCTCATTGCAACTAATGACCTAATTAAGGTTGAGCTGTTAACATAAGAAAATTATTAAAAATTAGAAAACTAGAAGTGTATTAGAAGTATAAGTGGGTTGAAATTCACAAATTAAGTAATTATGAACTTAATTAAGCATATGGTTGATGTAATGAAATTCAGACATAGAATTATTTAAATAAACTCCATATGGATTAGAGATTTCCCATTATTTATAATCATTATGTTAATGTCTTTTATAATCATAATTTTAAAATTTTGCCACCTCTACTATTTGCCATGAACATCTTCCATTTATAATCTGCATGTACAGTGATTGTTCTCTAGGTTATATATTAAATATAAACTATATATTCTCTCCACTGTTTAGGCCAGCTTTGGTTGGGGTGGGTGGGATGCTTTGATGGTTGTATTTGAGAGTCCCAATGAAGCTCTAAGGTTGGAAAATATCTCCCTCTTTGCCCTGAAATTTCAGCTGATTATAGATTCATTCCTGAAGTTTCAATTCTCTTTAACATGATCCTGGTTTAAGTACAGTATTCCAGAGAAAGTGGTATGTTGTCATTAACCTCAGTGTACTTATCTCAATTCTTTCCTAAGCGAGTTAAGAGAAGAATCCTGAGGAATAGTGTATAAATCAGTATGTTTTGATGCAGAGAAATATAGAAGGCTTTTTTGGAAGTTAGCACATGAATTGACAATACAAAGGGTCAGCTCTGAGGACAATGTCTAGGGACGACTCTGGAACAAAAAATAAGTTAAATTCAATCCCTACAATACACTAAATATAGATAGACATATTAAGCATTGAATAGTTCTGTTGAATTAACATTTCATATTAGATCATGAAAGATCATGATCATCTCTATCTGTAGCAGGTATATACTTACTCTATTAAGAAAACTAAATCATCAGATCACATATTTTGAGCAGGCAGAACCCCCCACCCCCACCCCACTTTTTTAGAGCAGGGACGACTTTACGGTAGGTGTGCTCCTAAAGGAGCTGTTTGTTTGCAGAGAGGAAATAAAAAAGGAGAGCTCCCTTTCCAAGGTGGTAGAACATGAGCTTATGTTGTGCCAAACAAAAAACTGGAGGAACAAAGCCTCTTGCTCTTGAATGACAATCAAACATACAAAATGTATTCCCCCTTCTATTTGTAAACTAGAGAAATGTTCCAGAACCAAACTTTTTCATTTACTCTTTATGAGTCATCTCACATCTTAGCTTTCCGATAGCTCTTGTCCCTCATGCTTTTGTTAATCACCAGTGCAGAGGGGGAAAAGTTCTACACAATTTTTATGAACTCCTCTAAATTTTCAAAGTTCTTTCCTCAGCTATTGTATTGTAGACTGGCAAAATCATCAGTGAGTTTTCTAACAAATGGATCTAGAAAATGAACTGCTTCTCAAGATGTAAGTTAGACTCAAGATACTATCTGGTGTGGAAGGCTCTTAGATATTGGTACAGAAGATTGAGTGTGTGGGGAGAGTGTTTTTGGTTAAATGCCTATCTGAAATGACTTAAGCATTGCTCTGATAAATGCTGAGAAGTGTTGGATAGTACCCAGAGATTATCCCAACCTGGTGATTCCAAGATTTTTACCACTGGAATGAAAATAATATGGGTTCTATATCTATATCTATATCTATATCTATATCTATATCTATATCTATATATCTATATCTATATCTACCTGTCTCTATCTATCTACCTCTCTCTATATATATCTATATATCTATATATATCTCTATCTATCCATCTACTTATCTGTATATATAAGGTGTTGCTCAAGTTCTGAAGATCTTGAGACTTGTGGATTGACGTTCATTTGTATTAATAGTTTCTTGCTGCTGCATTGTGATTCTGTAAAAACATGCAAAACTGAAAGTGAACTGATTGAGTTTATGTCTTATTTTAGCTTTTTCAGAGATTCACTGTTCATTTGGAAAGAAAATGCCCACAATACTCATGACACTAACAAATAGGAAAGTTTCTGAACTGGCACTGGGCCGGTCTCTCCCCTGGGCACCACAAATTATCAGCAGAGTTCAGTGTGGGTGAAGTTATTCAGCTAGGACTCAGCAGCACCATGCAACTAGGAAGTAATTCTTCATCTCAGGGTGTTTCCTAGGTTCAGAAAGATGTAGTTTTATTTGAATTACTCTGAAAATGCACTTCAACACTAAGGCTAGCATCAAAATGCATAAAAAGCACACGATCTCTTTCTCTCTATTTGGATTCATTTTCTTTCTGTTTGCCATGTGGAATGATAAGGACAAAGCAGTTGGTTCCATTAACAATCATGGCTCATATCCCATCTTTTCCGTTCTGATGCTAATCACAGCAAAGCCCCAGCAGCCTCTTGAAGCACTGCTGAGCAATCTATGTTCAATTGTGACCCGAATTTTAAAAGTAAAAAATAAAGGCAAAATTTCTAAATAGCTTATCAAGAAATGTCTTCACAGATAGTGTAGTCCAATTTCAGCAGCTCTTGAGAACATGACATTTCAGTTGTTTACTTTCCTATTTTTCTTCCTTTCTCCTTCCTTGTATTGACTTGTAAATTCCTGTGATCCTACAATCCTGTGAGCCCAAGGATTCATTTAAATTACTGATATTAGAAGCATCTAATTATCATTCCTTTATATGAGGAAAATGTGCTTGCTATCCTCAAAGAACTAACCCCTGAATTAAAACAAGAATAAAGTAATTATGAGTCCCATTCAGGCCACCTATTTTGATATAGACTGTGAGCTATGGATGGTTTTGCATTATTAAATGGTTGGAGAAAAAAATAAAAAGAAGAAAATTGTATTTCATAAAACATGAAAATCATATGAAACTCAAATTTCAGTATCCAAAAAATCAAGTGTTATTGGAACACAGACATGCTCATTGTTTATGCATGATTTATGGCTGCTTTCATGCTACTTCAGGGATGAGTTGAAATGCCAAGGACACCTGGCCTGCAAAGCCCTTAACAGGAAAAGTTTGCTGCATTAGAACAGTAAGTTTTAAAATGGGGAGACAGTGTTGCCCTGATTAACTGCCTGGGGCAGTTACATTTTCTACAACCAATTATTAGTGCTCAATAATTGGAAGACATCTCATATTTGAGGAGTTCTTTTCCATTAGTGGCATTTAAGCATCACAACTGAGGCAAGCTAAGGTGACTCTGCAATTACAGTGAGTCAGAGGAAATGACTTTTCCCACAGTGAAGCAGGCTTAAGAAGAAAACGGAATCCACTGGAGAGAAAAAAGTTATTTTATATCTAACGTCTTCTCCTAAGTTTCAAAAAATATATCAGCACAAATAGAATAGAATTTTCCACTGTCCCTAGCAGGGGCCTGGCAGGTCTGGGGCTTAAAAGTCTGGGTCCAGGGTTCCTTTCCATGAAAGGGCAGTGGGTGGGAAGGAAACACTTCCCCAAGACCCCTCTACGAGGTGGACTTCCGGGCTCAGTCCCTTCTCTCTGCCTGCTTAGCCTTTTGGGATTCAGTACTGTTTTATCTTTGAGGTTGAGGAGATTTTTCAACTGTTCATTCCAATCATGTTTTCATTTATCAGGTCTAGATCATTATTTAGTGAGGGTACACAATTCAGGATGGGTATTTTCCATGGTCCACTCCATAGTAATGTTCCTGAGTGTCCCATCTGCTGGTTAATGTCTGAAAAGGAGGAACACAGGGGAAAAGGAAGGAAGAGAGAATTTACCTTCTCTAAGAGCCATACTCAACAGTTATAAATGAGTTCCCTGGAACTGAAAAAATAGTTAACAATATACACACACATATAGCACATGGGGAGGGCTAGCACCCTCATGATCATTTAGCATCTGAGGACGTTGACGTTCAGAAAGATTAGTGGATTAGTCAAGTTTACAGAGTTTAGGAACAGTGGAATTGGAATGTAGAACATTTAGTGGAAATCTTGGGCTATTATGTTGCAGTTACTCTATTGTAGAATATAAGAAAAATTACAACTCTACATCTAGAGGCTTTTTAGTTTTTGACTTGGTTTAAATATATTAACTTGGTTGCACCACATCCCTGTAAGGAAATTACTGATACCTACTGTGTGGTCTGTGTTACTCAGTATGAGGTTCCTGGAAGTTCTTGACACCCTGCATCTGACAACTTCAACACTTGAGCTAACGCTTTCTGGAAAGTCCCATATTTTCTTCAAAAGCAGAGTGATGACTTTTTTTGAAGTAAGACAAAGGTAGATGGCTCTGAGAAGAGAGAAGACAAAGTTTTCCCAGGTGGGGTCCTCCAGTCAACTCAGTGCAGACTTGACCAAATGCATGGTGTAAGGAGAAATGCCAGCAAAAGAAACCAGACCCAGATGAGATTCCAGCTGAGTTCTGCAATGTTTACAATCCAATTGGACAGTGTCACATAGGTCCAAATATTTATGGAGGGCCTTCTACATGCCACAGTCTATTTTGGACTTTGGGCTGGTATAAGGGGTTACATATAATTAGAGAGACAGGATGTTACGTTGTGTAAAAAGTTACTCATTGAACAAAATTGTTCCCCTTGTAAAGAATCTAAATTTGGGTGATTCTGCTGAGTCACAGATGGCAATAGTTTAATACTGACTTCTCCATTGTTGGGAAACGGTAGCTTCTAGCTCAGGAATTAAAACAAGGAACTTTCTATCCATATCAAGAAACAGCTAGAGATTAAACTTTTCTCTAGAGATTAAACTTGTCTCTAGAGTTCAGCTGCCTTTGTTTAAATCCTCCATTCACTACTTTCATCTGTGTAATATTGAACAAATTATGTAACTAGGTTTTGCCTCAGTTTCTATAGCTACAAAATTATGAAAACAATATCTAATATATTTGTGAGGATTAAATAAATCATTACATGTAAAATACCTTAAAGGTATTTGTCACAGAAGTGAAAATTCAATAAAAATGACTAACATACAGGATCCAAAATAGAGCTATTTCTTTAGGGTTCCAATTTAATTTGAGCATAGGAAGTAGGTTTTTAAATTATATTTGCACTAGGACTTGCTAGATTTACACAGAAATGAAATATTATAATTTACTTTATCATGGGAAGATGGGCTATGGTCACTGGTGCAATCAGGAGGAAAAAAAAAAAAGTAATGATTATATAATAGCTTTTACTTGTAAAATAGCACGCATGGGTACTTCTATGTACCAGGACCTATTCTAAGCACTTTTATATAAATTTAACTCATTTAATCCTTACAACAACCCTAGGGGATCAGTAAGAACTATTATTATCACAATTTAACATATGCAAGAATGCAGACACAGAAGTTAGATAAGAAAACAATGCGATCATTGGAATTGCTTTATGTTTTATGTTGATGGTGATTGGAAATGCCTGGCCTTCCATTAGATCTCATTCTTTCATATGCTTACAATCTATTCATTTAATTTTTAAGCAAAGTTCCTTCTATGAATTATTCATATTATGATTTTGCTGATTGTGTATTCCATAGAGGGTCATTTTGAGACAGGGCCACACTGGTGGAGGGATGGTAGATGGATGGTTGCTGGAGGTCATTAAGACGGATCAGTGAACTAGCCAGCATAAATGACAATTGCTGACAATAGAAATACTTTTGAAATTATGATCAAAAGTATGAAAAAATACAAAATGTTCAAGATACTTGAACACAAGATACCAGTCAATCAATTTATGGTGAAACTTGAATGGCAAAACCTCACCTAGCAAAATTCCATAAGAAAGTTTCCTCTGGAGGCATTGAAGAAAGCAGCATGATTTATAATTATGCCCCAAAATGACTCTTTATTTAGGTCTTCATAGTGTAGACTCCTGCTTGAAACTCCTTGAATTTATTTTCATTTTACAAGCAGCAACCTTTGAAAGGAAAATAACCAGTGCTATTACCAGCCACTATGGTTGAATTGAACCAATTACTCAAATCATGGTGGATTTGAATTAATTTTCTTTGTGTTTATGAAAACATGCCTGTAGAATTGCATTTTGCTTTCCTATCACTTTTCAGTAAGAAGAAAGCTCAAGTATTTTAGAATGACAGCGTAATTCCCTGTGATTGGTTTACAGGCAACTTTGAACTATTTTGATACTCAAGTGGATTGTGGAAACTATTTCTGGATAGTTGATATTTTCAATTTAAAAGATAAGATTATGTGTGGAACTTGTTACTGTGTTTCATCCACAATGGACCTGATTCTTCTGTCCCCAGACAAGGCTGAGCACACATGCTGGCGCTGAGGAGAAGTTCCTGCATAAGAAAAAGATGCCTCACAGATTGATTGCCACCACACTGCAGAGCCTTTGCCCCTCCAATTTCAACAGCTGACTCTGTGGGTGAAAATTTGAGGAAAATAATAATGTAGAGTTACTCCCATTTCCCTCTCTCTTTGAGAGAAGCAGACTATACTGCAAAATATCTTCCTGAAAAATGTCCAAGAGAACTAAAACATCAGTCTTCTAATTTTCCTCCTAAAGTGACGCGGGAACCATCCTGGCTTGACAAGGTGGAGTGTTCTTGAAGGGTTTGAATTCCCTCCAATTATCCTGAAGGACATGGTAAGTGCTTTGGAAAGCTTATCCCAGCATGGGAGGAGAGAAGCGAAGTTTTCTTGTTGGCATTTGATAGGTATAGAATCATAGAATTTTAGGTCTATTGGGGGCCTTCTAAGTTTAACAGTTGGAGCAAGTGAGACCCCAAAAGCTTTGTCCCATAGCGGGTGTATAAATGTGGATCTCTAGGATCCTTGCACCTCTTTGCCTCCCATAGATCATGACCAAGAAGGCCCAGCAGTATTCAAGTAATTCTCAATCGTCTTAGCAGTGGGTTTCAGTGCTCTGAATGAGATATGCCAAAATTGTATAAGATTTCTTCCAAACTATGGCTAGTGTGCATTCTAGTCTTAATGTAGCCAGACACTCAGAAATCTCATATCTGAAATAAGGGAACTCATATCCTTCAAGTAGTGAGACATTGATTGCCTTCTTTATTGATGCCTCCCACAGTGCAACATTACTGAGATGGAGTGTGGAGCTCTCTTTTCATTCCATGCTAATTAGGCACCGTTCTGAGAAATCATTTTATGATAGAAAACATGAAAATGGAAGATATTTATGGGAATATGTCTTTCTATCAAGTTGTACTGATTTTTGTAGATTATAGGTCAGAACCTATTCCCCCAGCCAATCTCTGACCCAATGTTATGTTCGGCCCAGAAGCATCTAGATACCTCTAATGCAGCACGCTAACCCCAGATGAATGTAATCATCTAAATGTAAGGAGTTGGGAGGAAGAGGTGCCAAGGAGATCCAGCTACCTGCTTGGGCAAGTGATCTTGCCTCATGTTTCATTTCAAGACCCATATTGACCTCAGAACCTTTAAATCCATGCAGGAACACGGAACAGGCTAGTCCTGTTCAAGAACATTGACTTTAGATATGGGGTTTTGTTTGCTCCTTTTTCTTTTGGTTTTTGGAACAGAGAGCTTTTCCTCTCTGCCCTCAGGAAAGCATTAGGCTTATGTTCTCAGAGGCGAATGAAGCAGCAAAAACCATAAACAATGTTCACGCCTTGTGGAGTCTCCAGTAGTTTAAATTAACACACTTATTAGAAACGTTCCTTCCCTTTTAAAATTCCAATTCTACATGCATCCAGTAGAAGGGTTGATGAAGGTCACTGAGGTTATGAGAAAGATTTCAGATGCACTATCCAATCAGATAAAAGCAGTGAAACAATAAAAAATGGCATGAGAGAAGAAGGAAGACAAATGAAAATAATCGCTGATTAACAAACCAGCTATTCTTGAGTCATTGGCACATTAAGTCAGAACTCTGAAAAAGAGGCACATAAAAAATTCTTCTAAGGAGCTTAGACGGAGGAGACCGAATGGTTACCTCACTGTGGAGGGCCAGCTTACTCCCTGCCTCCCACATTTCATCTCACCCAGGCCACATTTTCTTTCTGCCTATCTTCTAGAACAAGACTTTTCTGCAGACCTGAGAAGTTATTCTCGAACCTCAGGTTTGATGCAATCTACCATCTTTCCCAGTTTACACTCACCTTCTTTGCTCATTAAGGCTCTGAATACTGCTGTTCTTCCAGAGGCCCTTATCAAACTTTATTTTGATAACCTGTCATTTTTATTTATTTTTGGCCTTTAGAAAAGTGGGGAAAAATGTTTTAAATGTAATCTTTGTGTTCCTGAGCAAATCACTTGCCCTCTCCAAACCTTGGCTATGTGGTCATAAAATTAGAATAATAGTATCATGTTTCCTGGGATGTTATGGCTCCTGTAGGGTACTGAGTTGATAATTGAACCATTAGGGCTGGAGCCAGGGAGTGGGAGTGCATCTGGAAATGTCCAACTGTGCCCTTGCCCAGTAGGAAAGATGTAGGTTCTGGGGCTGCACCAGAAGGGAAACGTGCTGATAGTTGCATTGTGTTGAACCAGAAGAGGGGAATGATATAATCCAAAAGAGGACACAGTAGGACAGAGACCAGAAAAACCAAGTAAACCCAGACATCAGAAGCCACAGTCAGGCTAGAAATGAAGGGGAGGCTGGGAGGCTTATGCAGGAGGTACAGCCAAGAATAGGTGGAAATGGAGCAAGGAGGAAGTACTGGTGTAGGAGGATGTTCCAGGATGCTGAGATGGTGGGGGGAAGCTATGCTAAAGAAAGGCTGTCTTGTGAGTATTGTCTATGGATAGTTACTGTGTGGAGGGTAAAATTCAGGTTAAATGCAGTGCCAGAGTGTGTCACTGGCCAACAGTATCCCTTGTTTCTTCCTAGGAAAGAATCATACTTTTCTCTATTCAACTCAGGTGGGATCCCTAGATTTGCTTTGTCTGATGCAATCTGATCCTCTTGATAAAGTCTTTAAGAGCCAGTATATGCTTTACATGTTATGGTTTCTGTCCTACCTCTATACCTGATAGAGTCTGGCCTCTCTCTGGGTCTTGGAATGAGGAAAATGATGACATGGGAGCAGAGTCCCCAAATGACCTTTAACGAACGCTTAGCAAGAAATAAACTTTTGTTATTTTCAAGTCACTGAAAAAATTTTTTAAAAAAATCCCTGCATTATCTAGCCTCTCTTGTCTGACATAAGTGAAATTACTAGTTGGAGGCTAGTAATTAATGGTTATGCTTTGTTAGACTTATTTTACTATGACAGGCAAGTATGGCAATGATGTTACCAGAGAAAACAACTGGGGGAAAATCCAATTACAATGTTTATTTAGGACAATTTGTAACAGAGAGTGAAGTCTGTGGGTAAATTTGTTACTTCTCCAAGAATCATAACCAGTCAAGTGAAAAATAAATTAATAGGAGACCCAGGCACTTTGATTCTCATGCATCTTATAGCCTGCCCAGAAGTCAGAACTAATACCTCTCTCTCTCTCTCTCTCTCTCTCTCTCTCTCTCTCTCTACACACACACACACACACACACACACACACACACACACACACACACACACACAACTTTTACTGGGTATAAACATGTAAAAGGTTCCAATTCTTACCATTATGAAAATTAAAAGTCTGAGAAGACCAAAGGTACAAAGTTGAGTTTTGTTATTGTGATTATGGGATTATTATTATTATTATTATTGTTAATACTGTTGTTTTTGTGGTGTTAGGTATTGGAAAGTTATAAAAAACAGCTGTTGTTTATTGGAGTTGCAAAAATATGTTCCATTCCTCTTTGTCATATTTAGTGTCCTGAGCCAGGTAGGTTTTGAATGGATAAGATTTGAAGGGAGAAAGGTAATTTATTATTTCGAATAAACAGATGGCTTGGGGAAGGTTGTGGTTTTGGAGTGATGGACTGCGTATGAGAAAGGTTTTTTAGAACAGATGCAAGGAATCGTAATCAGATAGATAAACAAGTCATGGATTCTGTCTCTAGGGGGAAACCAAAACAGCCCCAGGAGCCAGGAGAACTCATCTCAGGACACAGAGGCTAATTCTCAAAGGCAGGGCCAGGGAAGAGGTGACTGTTTAGTGATGAATGAGCCAGTCTGTCTTCTGACTTGGCCTAGGAGCACCAGCATGTGCAAGCAGCGATAGAGAGATTTTTCTTCATTCCTTCCCCACTTGCAAACACAGCTTTTCTTGTCTTACACATTAGTAATCCATAGTTCACTGAATATCATCCCTGCATTTGATCCAAGCTCCTAACCATATTCATGATATACAACACCAATCACAGGGCTATGGGCAACACTAAACGCTCATTTTTCTCAATTGACCCAACATCTACTTTTGAATTAAGAATAATGTTGAGAACAAAAGCAAGAACCCTCCCTGAAAGTAGTGTTGAAGGGCATTCTCATGAGAATGAAAGGAAACGGAAGTGAGACTTTGCTAATATCTGCTCTCTCAGGTCATTTCATTTTATTTTGAAGTTTCATATTTTCTCAGGTTATTTTAAAAACACTATTCTTGAGCATTTCAAATGAAGTGTTGCCTTTTTCACAGCACTTTGAAATTTTCCCCTACTTGTATTCAGTTCCTATTAATTTATTGTCTAGCATTTTTATCTTTGTGTTAGAAAAATACTCTGAAAATTTTGAAGTATATGTTATTGCATTTGTCTATGTACAATTGCTGCAGAAATAAAGTTGATATAATATATGGTTTGGGGGGTAGGGGTGAAGCAAGGTGGTAGAGTGCTTGCCTAGCTTGTGTGAACCTGAGTTGGATCCCCTAGCACCACCAAGAAAGAGAAGAGAAAAAGTAAGAGAGAAGGAAAGAAAGGAAGGAAGAAAGAAAGGGTATCACCTCGAAATACATAGTTTTTTACATTAAATGTGATCTTTAGTGTTTCAGCCAGACAACCATTCTGAAAGGATTTTGTTTTTCCAAATTTGAAAACAAGAACATCCAGCCTTTTTTTAGATCAGTAATGGAAAAAAAAAAACTCATCAAATATATAATTAATGTGATATTCTTCTAGGATAATAATATATAATCTACTCCATAGCTTTGTTTGAATGTTTCTGAAATTTAATGGGGTATGAATACACACACACACATAAATAAATGAACAAATAAATAATTAAGTTGCAGTTAGCTATATAAATGGATAAGTAAGAAACACATATAAAAACATTTGATGTCTGATTGATGTAGGAAAACCAGGGAAATGGCTTGGATTTTACTGCACCGCATATTATTATAATAAATCAATTTTAAGTGTGTATAAGATATTTGAGGAGGATGGAGAAGGGTTGGCTCTACTTGTAGGCAAAAAGAACCATAATCCAATGGGGACACTCTGGGTGTTCCAGGAAGCCCCTTGTCCTTAAGGAATCATCCATTCATTTGCCAGTAGTGCCTAAGATTCCTGAGTTTAAGGCGAGGTTTTTATTTATTTATTTTTTTAATGACTTTCTCACACTATACAGACAATTTTTGTAAAACAGAATAGCACACAGTTAACCAATAAGCACATAGTTAAATAATCAAATTCCATAGAAGAGTTTATACTGAAATGCAGCAGGCCTGTGCCCGCTTCTCATCTCTCAGGGCTAACCTCAGGGAGAAGCAATTTAAACAGTTGTTCCTTTTAGTTCTTTGGTTTTATTTTATTCTTAATACATATAATATCATCCTTGCTTATTTTACCAAGACTGGCTTTCTCTGGGATGTTGCTGCAATCATAACTGACAATTTAGCTCCATCTTGCCACTCTATTTCCCATGAGCTGCATCAGGATTTCTTCCAACTGGTGGCTCCTGCAACCCTGGAAGCCTTCCACTTCTCCCTAATCTGGTCTCACTTCCCATTCCTGATTTTGGCAGTCCCTGCCTGGCAATTACTCCACTCCAACTGTAGCTGGGCCCTGTTTTCTAAACTCTGCCTCCTCATTCAGCCTTCCTCCATTATTTCCTCTCTTCCGTAAAGAGACCAAGCTTCTCGCTACCTCTTGCTCCATTCAGTTGTCTTCCTCACCTTCCTCACTTTTATTCTAGTCATTGTTTACTACCATTTTAATGGAAGGTAAAAAGGGGAGAGAGGGAGGGGTGAGGGAAGAGAAGATATTACATATTTTGAATGAGAATTTCAGGTAGAGGATCCCAGTGCCGGACATAGGATTTTTCCTAATGATGGGTTCATGGATTGAATCAGTTTTTTGAAGAAGCTTTATTTTTTATTTTATTTTATTTTTAGTTGTAGGTGAACACAATACCTTTATCTTATTTATTTTGTGTGATCCTGAGGATTGAACTCAGTGCCTCATGCATGCTAGGTAAGTGTGCTACCATTAAGCTATACCCCCAGCCCTCAAAGAAGTTTTCATACAAAACGTTAAACTTAAGGCTCTTTCCCACAGAGTTAAAGCGACTCCTAGGGCCAAATAATTGAGGGTAAAAATTCAACTATATTTTTTCAGTGTAGACTTCATATATCCTACATAATTAATCATAGTTAATCTTATTAAAGATACAAATTGTTGGCTTGACTGAATTAAATTATCTGGGCCTAGGCTTCCCCATATATGCATGCTTGAAAGGCTCTCGGGTAGTTTCATATTACATAAAACAGAAATGTAGATGATTTGTAATATTTATACTTACTATACATAAATACATAACATTATTTACTGGCAAAATCATAAATAGTAGGCCTCCACTTTAGAACACAGAGTTGAAAGACAAAGATGTCTTACTATCTGCCTATTTTAATAAGATGTTATATAACTGAAATTCTTGATTGTTCCCATTGAAATATCTGTAAAGTTAAATATTTTTTCAATTAGCAACTGAGTACCTCACTTAGAAGAGGTAGCAGGGAGGCAGCTGAGGTTTGCATTCAATTGACATATATCACAACTTCTGTTTATTACCACCTCCTCAGTCTCCTCTTATCAGAAACTGAGATTGGTTTTTCATGATTTTTTAAAACAAGCATTTTTAAACTGCTTCATATGGTGTTTTTCTCCTCTGGGTGTTTTAAAATTGATTTTTCAGTGGAAAGATGTTTCATCCCAGAATTTTGTCAAGTATTAAAGTCAAATTAACAGGTCTGTTATTCCCAGGTATGTTCTATTTCATTTTCTCAATCATCTTAATGTCCTGGGCTGCTCTGAGCTCACACTGTTCACACAGTACAGATTCTTTCTTAAAAATGCAGCTGTTGAAAAGAAGGAAAGACAGTTCCAAAATAATGGCATAAAAATTTAGAAGGATGATTTGTGTAAAACTCTAATTGGTACTTTATATGACATTTTAAAGGCATTAAGTATTTCAAAGCCATTAAGAAAATTGTTATTATTGTAAAAGTCACTTTAAAAGAATAAAATTACCCACCAGGCTGTTAACTAAAAAATGTTTCCTTTGAGCAGTGAATAATCCATACTGATGGTCTTATACTTTTATAATGTAATTAAAATTAATAACTAAAATTCTCCAAATATTGTCTCTCAATAGAACTATGCCATATATCTTGTGAAGTTGTTCCTTTTTAGGACTGGAGATCAGCAATCTACAATCTTCCCAAGTATTAAATTCTATCAGTGTTTTCTTTCTCTCAAGTGCATTTCCACTGAGTTGCAACATTGTTCCTTCTCGTCACTATTCTAGATTCATCAGCTTCTAATTGAGTATTCAGTGAACACAGATTTATGTGTGCAGAACTGCATTCAAGAAAAGATCACAACTGATTAGAACAAATAAAAAATTAATAATAAAAAAAGAAAAGATCAAACCAATCTGCAACTGGATTTTAACCTGCTTGCTTTTAATAATGCTTAAATGCAGATCCCAATTTGTAAGCTTGGTGAATATTATTAATTTTCCCCAGTGCTTTCTTGCATTTCAAATATTTATTGACCTGTGGAGATAGATGTGGATGAATAAACTTACCCTTCAACCTGGATAAATCAACAGGATATTAGAAATTAAACTATTCTTGATATTTTTAAAAAGCTTTATATTACTTAGTGTGTTGATTTTTTTTTTTTTTTTCAACCAAGGAGACAGAAAAGTAAAAACAACACACCTCTACTTCTTTTGCAGTGGTGAGGTCATGAGCATGAGCTAGGGCCTGCCTGTTTTACCACACTTATTTCATATTTGCTAGTAGTTGATGAACAGTTCTTGGCTTGAGCCTTAGAAGGCAAAAGGAAGGCCGTGAAGACAGACTGGCACCAAGAAGAGGGGTCCTATGGGCCAAAGTACCAGTTCCTGCCACTCATATCTGCCCTTGCATTCTGATTCTTCCTTCAAGGGAGTGGTCAGTCATATCCAATGCTGCCAAAGAACAAGAAAACTTAGCACCAGTGGTTTTCTCTTGCTTCAGGCAAGTAGAAGTCACTGGGAATTTTGTGAAATCCCCAGGTGGTGTAGCTACTGGGAGAGCAGTAAAAGGGGAGGTTAGCAAGTGGAATATGATGGAAGGAGACTAATCTGTCAAGTTCAGCACCCATCTCTGGGAGTGGAGCTCCTCAGGGCCCTTACCAGCAAGCCTCTCAGAGTTGTCCAGTGAGCAACCTGAACAAACTTAAGCAGGGAGCAAGCAGAGTGTTTATTCTTTGCAATACCTAATGCAACGTATATGACATTGAATGAGAACTTAATGAATATATTTTGAATAAGCAAAAGCAAGAATAGACATAGAAGAAGGAAGAAAAGGTTTTTAGAGCCTAGCAATCAAAACTATTTTGAAGATTATGCCAAGGATTTATTTTATTTTATTTTATTTTATTTTATTTTATTTTAAGAATTAGGTAGTCAGAAAGAGACATAGTAATATCAACAACAGCATCAACACTTTTGTTTGGCATAAAGCCTGAAGGCTTAGGAAGCCTTTTTTCCATATTCATTGTCTATGTCTTTGTACAAAAGGGCATCATAGGACATCCAGGAAAGATTTATAAAATAAGAAACCTTAAAGGTGGATTGGGTTTGATCTCTGGCACTGCAAAGAAAGAACCTTAGGGCTGGGGAGATAGCTCAGTCTGTAGAGTGCTTGCCTTGCAAGCACAAAGCCCTGGGTTCGATCCCCAGCACCGCAAAAAAAAAAAAAAAAAAGAACCTTAAATGTGTGACTTAAAGCAGATTTAGGAATTTCCTAAAGCAGATTTCTAACTAACATTGACTCATGATGATGTGTGGTTAAAAAGACTAAATTAACATGCAGTAGTAACCTGACGTCAGGATGAATAAGCAGAAGTGTAGCATATATAACTATTTGTATTCCATGAAATCAGCCTATTTCATTGCAATTTCATGTCAGTCTATAGCATTATGAACTCCAGAATGAAGCTATACCAGAGAGCAAAAATTCTGGAAAGAACTCAGAGAAGAGTTATAAAGATTATTAAAGACCAAAGATGTAAGGCTTACTATGAAATGTTCAAATGGAATTTTATAAATCCTCATTCATTGTTTCAGAATTCATGATGATTCACATAATGTAGCTGCATAGGGGAAAAGATGGGGTTTGGCCCCATCTTATAATTCACATTATAATTATCTTCTAAAAGAAATATCCAAACTTGACTCCAAGTACACAATACCAGATCTTCCTCAACTGTGCTTTGGTTTATTGGATTCAGTTTCTTTGTAGGAAAAGAGGATTCCAATAAAATTTTTAAATGGTGGTTTAAAACTAACATTTTGTAGCAAGAACAGAAAGAAAAGCACCAACCTACTCAGTCTAAGCAAGCAGTGGAGGAGTGAGTTTAAACAGAGGTTGTCACCGGGGGTTATGGAATCTGTGTCCCTGGAGAGTTTTAAAAATAGGCTGAGCACTCATCCCTCTCACTAACATTAGAGATGGTTTCAGCCACCGTTGTAGCTAGAGGACAGTCCCAGGCCCTCTCGGGTTCCCTTCCACCTCTATGAGTCCACAATATCTGAGGAGGCCTCCCTGGCAGAGTGAGTCACAGTCACGCAGGCACATTTCTGAATACATTACTTTCTGACCACACGGAATGATAAGTATATAAGCAAGGGTGGGGTCCTAATATTTCCTTCACCACACTCCACTGGAATTGCCAAGACAGGCTGCTCCCGCTACCAGCACCGTCTCTCATTTGGAGGCACAAGGGAAACCAGTTAGTATTGAACCATGGTGCTCTGTTGGATTTCATTTGTCACATCATGTTATGGTGTGTGTGTGTGTTTGTGTGTGTGTGTGTGTGTGTGTGTGTGCACGTGCATGTGAAACTAGGGTAAGCAAAACTAATGAGGAAGGAAATTCAGTTAAAAAATCAGGAAGACATATGGGGAAAGAGCCTTTTTGTTTTCTTGAGGTTAGACTCTGACGTCAAGCAGTTGATGCTAATGTTAGATTCTAACACTTAGCATTTGATTTTAAAGAGCCTCCTCAGGTCTGAAGCCTATTCAGGACCCGTTGTTCTCAGGTAGGGTTTCTTCCTAGAAGACCAGCTCTGTTCGTCTCCTGGTACTGCTTGGCCATTTCCTCACAGGGACCATGGTGGCAGCATAGCTGACAGGCACGGAGGTAGCTTTAAATATCACCGCACCCCATCATTTGGTGGGTGGGTGTGTTGTTGCTAACTGTGCTTCCACTTCAACAAAGAAAGTGGTGAGTTGCCAAAAAACAAAGATGTTCCATCTTAAGAATTATGCGGAATTCTTTCCAGAGAGGCATTATTTTTTAAGCATTTTATCCTAAAATACTTACCAAATTTATTTAGACATTATATCCAAGGAAAGTAATTTCAGTATCGTGCCATGCAGCTTGAGTCTGTGAATGAGAACAATTTTCTCTCAACAGAAATCTATCTTTATTATTCATCAAGTGGACTCTGGTGGCCTGTGTGGGGTGGGGGACCTGCTAAGGCCACAATTACCCTAGCTAACCAAAGACACATCAGATCTGGCAACCTGCAGCCTAACAAATTTGCAAACAGGTGGTGAAAATATGATTTGGTTCTTTTTGAATTGTTCTTTCCTATTCACTTCCCATAAATGCTGCTTTTCTGAAAGGTCACTTTAGTTTTCTTTAGGAAAAGGAGCCTTCATCTCCCAAATGCTCAGTTGATGCCCTTCCCTAGAAGTCTTTCCATTAATTGAGCTGGCCTGAAGGTCATAAACCACAATCAATATGGAGGCTGGTTGCTGCAAGGTGCTAATTGACATCCCCAAAGAGGAATAGTGTCAACAATCAATAGAGAAGACAGAGCACTGGTAGATTTATGGCTTTGATTTTGAAAAGGTATGGGAATGCCCAGTGATGTTTTCCCCCGTACTTCTTTTGAATGTTAATGCTTTCTTGAAGATGATTTCAGACACACTGCTAGGATACTGCCTCTACTCACTGAAGCAGAATCCTCTGAAGAGTTGCTGAGGCAGAACTGAAATCATGGCTCGCCTCAAAGAAGCAGCTGTATTGGCCGCTAATGATGCCTCACACAGAAAGACGGTGCTCCTTTAACTCGGGGTTTTAATGGGAAGTTTCTAAGCCCGAAACAACAGCTTCGGATCTGGGGTGTGCCATCAGCTGCTCGCAGCTACCATTCTCTTCTGCTTTAACACGGCTTGGTCAGGAAGAATGGAAACTAAAGAGGCTTCTAACTACCTGTAACTGTTCCACCAGGAAATGGATCAAGTGTTTGTTCAGCCAGATTCAGGTACTTGACCATAACTGTATCTTTGATGGGCTAATTAGATGCTTTTCTCTAACTTTACAATTTATGCATGAGCAGTAATCGCATAGCTGCCTTTTGGGTCCAAGTTTTGAATTTAAATCTAGCTGTTAAAGTCTAATTAAACAGTTGCTAGGGGAAGTTAACACAAAGGGGTAAGATGTAATAATGCCTTTGTTTTTAAAGCATGGTTAACTTTATTATGATACTGATACTGGATAAAGAAGTAGGAAAACAGGCTTTTTTTCTTTCCTAAGCTGCAGTAAATTATTCTTGAAAGCTGTTTGCCCATTATAGATCTTCTCTCCCCCTCGTTTACCTAAAACATCCAACCTTCCAAAAGGCAACAAGGATGTTCTGATTTGTTTACAAAGAATCACAACTCAACAACAACTCTTAATGAGACCCCTGACTGTCCCTGGGTTATGAGCAGTGTGTAGCTCTAGCCTTCTGAGGTATCTGCAAGCAGTCTTTTTCACTATGAAACATACAAGGACAGAGACAGAAACCAGGTAGAAATGAAGAGTTCATTATTTGAAGTTAAAAGTTCCAGTTTGCTAATGGTATCTTTAGAAAGCGTGCATTACTACCCGGCCATCCTTATGGTCTTTCTCTAATGTTCTCAGCTGGACTGCAGCGTTGCCCTGCAGTCCTCTTAAAACTCTCCAAGCAGATGTTAAGAAAAAGAAGAAGATAGGGAAGAAGCACAGCTGAGGTTGGGACTCGGGCTGAAGAGGAAGATCCCCTACTGACCCAGAGGTGACAAGCAGCAGTGAGTGAGCAAGGAGAGGGTCCACTCCCAGACCCAAGCAGCCGCGTCTGCAGGCTGACTTTGCAGGGATGAGCAGAGAACAGCTCTCCCAGTGCAGCAGTGGGCGCTGGCAACAGCTCCCAAACTGCCTGTTGACATTTGTAGCTGATCACATTCCATGTTTTAAAAATTATTTTCTGTGGGCTTTCTAGTAGAATGTAAAATAATATTCACCCTTAGCCATTCTGTGAATTTGGAAGCATCGGGGCTATTGTATCAGAATAGTAGAGTTTCACTTGGATAAAAAGAATTAGACATTGCCTTATATTTATATGATCCAAAAATAAGGGGGGGAGGTGAGGGAGAGGGAAGATTTAAAATGTATAAAACTCCTAGAAAGAGCCAGGAAGTCTTTACCTGAAGTTGGACTGGTCACCAGGGCCATGTATTTTTTGAATTTATATGAAACATTTTGTGTCTTTGTGTAACCTGAAATGCAAGTTCATATGCAGCTAATATGCAGGATTTCCTAAGGATCATAGGGGAATAATTTTTGCTTATGTAGATTTGATTACTGAGATGATGAAGTGGTTTCTCTGGAGGTTTATAGTTGTTGGGGCAGCTGTATGGGGTCACCTAAGGTTTGCACACCTGGGTGGATGAGTGGGCTGAAGAGTGAGGTGTACCTAAAGAGAAGGTAGTTCTACAAACAGGAATGCAGCTGAGGCTTCCTTTAGCTCAAAAAGTATGGAGTGATTCTCTTTACCCTCCCTTTCATGGAATGTATTACTGTATGGAAAACCACGTAGCCATTTCAACAGTTAGCTTCAGAACTGTTCCAGAATAACGCAGCACTTTGTGGAAATTTGTCTCTGCCAGTCATGAAAATTCAGTCCTGCCTAGCTAGCCAGTGCCCTTCCTGTTAGTCTA
Organism: Sciurus vulgaris; assembly: GCF_902686455.1. Classification (NCBI taxonomy): domain Eukaryota; kingdom Metazoa; phylum Chordata; class Mammalia; order Rodentia; family Sciuridae; genus Sciurus; species Sciurus vulgaris. The sequence continues at coordinate 57,782,270 of NC_136466.1, forward strand.
CAGATTAGTCTCATTGGTCTGCCAGGTAAATATAAATAAGGTGCACAGGATGTCTTTGTAGGACAAAGTGTCCTGTCAATGGACAAGCCCAGGAGTGTTCTTGCTCAATGGATGGACTGTTTTTTATGCCTACTTTTAAAAACATGTCAAGTCACGTAATTAGGTTTTTGGCCTCGAAATTTTAAGAAATTAGGTATGGCAATTATGTGGTTTAGGAGTACTTAAAATACAGGCAACATTGTTAACCCTATTTGCCATTAACAGCGGAGGGATGACGACTTTCACTTTATTCTAACATGTGAGAGAAAAACTTGGTCCCTCTTGCATCCTTTGCAGGGGGTCGGGGGTGCCACTCTTTTTATAACTGGTTTTTATGATTCTGGGCAGTTTATGAATGTCCATTCCTTTCTGTGCTTGTTTGCATTACAGAAGTTAGAAATAAATCTTGCTTTGCACAATAATGACAGAAAGAAAAAAACACTCATTTGTTAGCACTTAGTTATTAAATACACGCTATGTGCCCAGCAGGGCTGCAGGTGTCCTGCAGTTGTGGTCACTATAGCACATTCCATGAGGGTGAGCCCTTGAGTCAATGACCACAAAAGTAAGGAGAGAGCAAGGTGCCAAATGCACTTAACTGATGCTGTTTCTGTCACTTTAAAAATAAGAGGCATGTCATTGCTTTAAGATATACTTTCTTCATAAAAAGCACTTTGCCTTTATGTGAAATTATGTAAGGAGATGTTAATGAAATAAAATGTCCACAGTATCTGAGCCTGAGCGAGCAAATGTTGACCCAAATAGCTTCCACACACAACTTTAGGATTCAGTGTGTTTTAAACGACTGCCCCTCCTCACCACAAAACAAATTGGGTACAAATGGACTGACCTTTTCAATAGAAGGGTAACTGCCTGTCTCTGGCTGATTTTTAGTTTTCGAATCCCACCCATCAGCATTCTGGCCAAGGAAAATTTAAAGAACCAAATAACTTCTGGCTTTTCAAATCATGAGAGCTGTGACTATTAAAAAGCCATTGTGACCTGAGCTAGCTATGATTCTTTGAAAGAAGATCTATTTCTAACACCAGGTCTGACATCCCAGTTCAACTGAATGACTTTTGCTTTTTCTCTCCCTTACCGTATCAGTTAGCTGGCACCTTGAATTTTGAATTCAATTCTCTGGACTGTAAGGGGCAGAGATTTGATTCAGCCTAGATTCAAAGAGGCAATGACCCCAGAACAGCAAACAGTTCTTCAAGGAGCTTGTTGTTTAGCAAGAGGAAGGTGATGAACCCCATCTACACTTGTCACTGATCAGTGCTGCTGGAGTGAAGTCTCTGGAGGCAGAGCAGGGAGCACCCCTTCTTCTGTGAGGGGGACACAAAAGGTCCCACCAAGGAGAGGGTATTTGGTGATGACCCAGAAGGAGGGGGAGGCAGCAAGCACTCTGAGGCGAGAGCCTGCAGGTGTTGGAAGAACAGCAGGTGTGAGATGGAGCCCTTCTCCTCAGGTGCCCCAGAGTCAATTACATATAAATTGATTCTTATCAATACTTCGGTCTTTTTACTGGACACCAAATGTGATTTAACATTTGTTCCTTTTTAAACTTATGAAAATAGATTAACATCTTAGAGAAATCCATCAGATGTGTTCTTCTCCGTGGTCCAGGGTGTGTCAGAGCATTGGGTGCACTGGGGTCAGTGACTGGGGACACTGGGGCACATGGGTCTTCTAGAGGAGGAGTGGCAAGATCTGGGTTTTGGAAGACAGACCAGGATGCAGTATGTAGGAAGTATAGGCAAAGGAAGAGGAAGGTGCTGAAATTGCTGAAATTAAAGCAAGTGGTTAAGATTGGGAATGGCCACGGCTAAGATGAGCTGCTTACACGGGCTTCCTAAGTAATTCAGGGTGTTTCACATTTTGTCAGTATTGTGGAGTCCACAGAACTTGACCTGTGAAAAGATATGTATTTTATGATTTTTAAATGGTATCTTTCAATTTAGGTTTTCTTGGTCTAGTATTAAAATTGTACTTTATTTCCTGAGCACACACAAATGGACCTGGCAAAGGGAAGACACAGATGCATTGCGTGATGGGCAAAGCCAGTCAGGATTAAAATACTGCCGTGAGTAACTGTGGTCCTTCTTTATGCTTAAAATAACTGCCATTTGTTATTAGTAAGTCTTATGATGGTCATGTCAAAATCTTTTGAAAATGATTTATTTTCATTGCTCAGCTAAAAGAAAGATTGTATTATTTAGCTAAAAACAATTGTGAACATTCTCTAAGAATCATTTTTATCAAAAAGGAACATTTTACTTTAAGACACATTTTAAAATTTATGTCTTTGAATATTTTTATACTGTGATAGCCAAGTAATTAAGTTTATTTCTTTTTCTCAATCTGAATCTGATGCTCTCTTCAATTTGAACATGCAGTCGAACTTTCTAAATTTGTAAATTATCAATTATTTTAAAATCAGGCATGCTCTTCCAGGGATTCAATCCATCCTAAGCAAAATTGTGAAGAAGTGGCATTTGTTTCTGGATCTCTTTATCCCTTTATCTATCTTTAACCATCTCCTGGTCATCTCTCTCTCCCTGTCATCTTTCATCCTTCCCCCAAGCCTCTCTCATTGGGCCACCTGCTCATGGCACCCACATCTGCCCCCATCCCCATCCTTTCTAGAAACTTCTCATTCCCAGCAAGATCTTCCTTTTATCTGTATTTCCCTCCTCTTTCAATCCCCTGCTTACCACATTTCTTTCTCCTTCAGATGGGAACAGTCCTCATTGACAAATCCCTGCTATTAAGTTAATGTGTCACTTTCCTTGGTAAAATATTGCAATTTAATAGGAGGCTTTGATTATTTAACCAAAAGAAGTTATTTTAGTGAGAACTTGGGCACCATGGTATGCTGAGAGAGGAGAGGTTTACAGTTCACAGTGTGCTATAGAGTTTTAAAAATGCTCTATTTGTTCATCAATTTGGTATATCTGGAAGGAGCTGGTGATGAAAAATGTATATATTAGCAGGCTTCTCAAAATGTGGTCAGGTTGCAAGGAAGGCTTAACTATACTTTTGCCTCTTGAAATTAATAAATTAATTTGTGGTGCTGGGATTGAATCCAGGGCATTGCACATGCTGGGTAAGTGTTCTACCACTGAACTTTATCCCCCTACCATCTCTTGCCTTTTAACCAAGAAAAGATGGTAAAGTTGCAAATTAAAACTGATTTTTAAATCATCCAGATATTTGGCATTCCTGTGAAGACAGTGAGTTCCAGAACCTTCTATAGGAAATCTGAAGAGGGAGATGTGGCAAATATTCAAATCAGAACAACTAAGTGATTTGCTGGGGCTTCTGAATGGTTGCCAATCACTGTAGCCCCCAAGCAAGTAGTGTACAGACTCTAGGTCCTGAGCTACGGGTTAAGCCCAGGAAGTATGAGAGTTGATCTAGGAGAAAGGTTTGGCATTTTGTCCTATCTGGAGGAGGAAGCTTGGAAAGACTGCTCCTGAGTGTCAGGGTGGTTCTGATCACATAGAGATCAGGGGCGGGAAAGAGGGACTGAAGGAGGTATTGCAATGTGAGTCAGCCAGCTCATGCCTGGGGTCATTCTCACAGGCCTTAGAGATCTTTGTCCAGCTCTTCCCTATTTTCACTGGACTCCACAGGTCCCCAGATTCTGATAGTATAAATTTAAATAGTTAATGGTCTTTGGTTTCCTGCATTTCCCTTTTTGGATTATGGAGGGTTGGTTTTTTTTTTTTTTTTTTTTTTTTTTTTTTTCCCATAAAATCTTTCTGGAAATTCATACCCTCTGTTCAGAACAGAGAAACAAAAGGACTCTGATTTCCTTTGGACTGGAGGAAAAAATGAACATAGAATGGAATTCTAGTAAACCAACAAGGAGAACAAGGTCAAAGTGAGGTGAACCTCCACAGGACACAGACAGGCAAGAAGGGACATGTCAGGGATGGCGAGGCATGAGCTGCTCCCTCATCAGATGGCTTTCCCTTGTGCCAGTCTTTAGAGGATCTTATAACTGGAGTGAGTGAGTCCAGCATGGGTATTTTTGGTGGCTGCAGATGGCCCTGGTCTGATATGCTGAGGAAGCTGCTTTGGAGGCTCTGGCCACCTTTCCTGCTCCTTTTCTTTCCGGCCCCAGTGGAAATCAATACCCAAGGGTTAGAGGGTGCTTAAAAATATGAGAATCTGAACCAAACCCAATTCATTAACATCCTCCACGTTGTTAAGGAGCTTAAGTATCTCAAGCTGACAACTCCTTTCTCCCAGATAGGGGTTGAGATCCCCTTTGTAAACTGCTGTTTAAAGTGCGATTCTATAGATTTTGAAGAGTTAACTTAATGCACACTGTAATTGTAATTACTAGTACTGTGAGAAGGGCAATGATTATAAGTTAATGGGAGAAATGTTGTGTTGATTCTTTAGGTCATAATTTCTATCTTTATTTGGTTGTTTACTTTCCTTGGGCATAATTTCTTCAGCTGTTAGGTAATTTCCCTCACAAATTCATAATAAATATGTCCATGTGACTTTCTATATGCTAATGTCTAATATGAACACCTTTTCTTACAGATTTTAAGTTTATTTAGTTCAGTACCTTTTAATGGCTTTTATTTATCGTTTTACTTACCTTTAAAATCAAATAGTAAGTCAGATGCATACTTGTAATCCCAGAGACTGGGGAGGCTGAGGCAGGAAGATGGCAAGTTTGAGGCAACTTAGCAAGGCTCTAAGCAATTTAGCAAGACCCTGTCTCAGCATAAAAAGTTTAAAAAGGGCTGGGGATGAGACTCAGTGGTAGTGTGCCCCAAGTTCAATCCCTAGTACCACAAAACAAACAAATAAAAGCAAAAAACAAAACAAAACAAAACAAAAAAAAAACCTGTAATATCCAAATACCTCATTTTTTCCCAGTTTTTCCTTCTTCCCTTTCCTACCAGATGGTTTTAAATGTAGAGATTCACTGCTAAGAAAACTGTCCTTTGAAACATGCAGTCGATCAAGTCCTTTTTCCCAGCTCAGTTCTCTAGGTGCTTCCCAGGGTCAAGTATTAAACTTGGTCTTTGTTTTTGAAGAAGAAAAAAAAAAAAAGGCAGCAGAAACTTGATGGTTTGGGAGTCTGAGATGCCTCCTTCGCCCTTGGTTCAGGCAGCATAAAGCAAAGGAGAAGCATTGTGGGTTCCTTGGTGCTGTCTTAGTACAGCAGAACTTTGTTGTCTTTTTTCTTCTTCTTTGTAACCTTTCAAAGGATTTCTGTGGCCATTCATCTTTATGGTAGCACCATGAGATATGAGGGCATTTCTAAATGTTTACAGCTTAGCAATGTCTCCAAGGTCCCAAACTCATTTATCTGTGAAATCGAGGCTAGAGCCCAGAACCTAGAACTCACAGCTCTGAGAGTGTTTCCATATGAAACACTTCTTCTTGCCTCAGTTTCCTGACACTTGGGGATACAGAAGTCCCTGTTTTTGTGGAGCCTGTAGTAAAGTGGCTAATATACGTTGAGTTTAGCCACAGTCCTGGCACATAGCTGGTGCTCACTCAAAGGAACTGTTATAAGAATGATTTGAGAGTAATACAACAGGGGGAAGCTAGAGGAGGCCTGGTAGCGTGGCAGGGCTTGGGCGTCAAGTTGACAGCACACCCCGAGGTCAACATTACTTTGCACATTTCTCATCTTCTGTATTCTAATTGTCTTCCATGCCCATCCCTCCTGGCCCCAGGTGGCCATTCTGAGGACAATCTAGTAATTTCATGCAAGAGTAAAATATTCTTCCCCATAATTATACATAATTAAGCATATCTGGTGAAAAAGAAAACTGGTTTACAGATTTCTGCTCTCTGAAAAACATGACTATGGATGTATAATATAAGGTTGCTATTTGATAGTTATTCCCTCTCCTTCCTTTTCCTTTTTCCTGAAGACACCCGCAGCCTTGCCAGGGTGCAGCCACCATGATCTCAGCACACCGATGATGGAAGAAAAGGGAACCAGGAGATCCTGTGCTCTTCCTTCCCGGGACAATGGATGGAGGGCAGCCCATCCCCTCATCCCTAGTGCCCCTTGGGAATGTGTCATCAGAATCTAGCATGTCTCTGGAGCAGAAAACAACATTTGTTTTTGTGATTTTGTTGTTTATTTTCTTGGGCATCCTCATCGTCAGGTGCTTCCGGATTCTTCTGGACCCATATCGGAGCATGCCGACCTCGACCTGGGCTGATGGGCTTGAAGGCCTGGAGAAAGGGCAGTTTGACCATGCCCTTGCTTAGCAGGGAAAGAGCAAGATCTTCTCCTGTGAAGAGGAGGCAAAGTGCTTCATGTCTGGGCAAAGATTCCTGTTAGCCAATGTTCTGAACAGATTTTAACATCTTGTTCTAGGACCACCACTCATTATTCCATAAGCATGCAGCTGAGTTAGTAATGTCTTATTTGAAGATATTGAAAATGAAAGTTTGTGTTAATAACTAAAAATAGGAATGTCTAAATATCTGTGTTTTGCTCAATGAATGTATAATATTGAATGTGATTGTGAAACCTAGGGCACTAATACTGACACAGACTGCTATGAAATGAAATCCTATTGAGCTGATCAGAGAGTAGAACTAGAAAGAATCTGTTTGGAACCTGGTGCCAGGGCCAGGAGGAGACTGCCTTGCTCTAATCATGCCTCTGAGTCTGTCTTATTTCATGGGCATCTGGGTCTTGTACAGATTAAGGAAGACTATGCTGAGAGGACCCCAGTTGGGTATTTGTTTCCACCTACAGTAGAGCACAGGGAAGCCATGGGGTGCCCAGAAGAGATGGTTCTGTCCTTGCGGAATATGAGTGAGAATGATATCACCTTATTTTTAAAATAAAACAATTCAGAAGCTATAGAGTTTAAAAAAAAATATTTACCAAAGTACATTCTCTGTATTCATATTAATAACATGTGAAGCTATACATAACTTGAATTTACTTTCTTTACACTTATGATTGAAATAATAGGTTGCAAGTGCTGCTTTAAGGTTTTTTTCCCCTTTAATTAAAAGCTAATTATTTAGAGGAAAAGATTTTTACAGCTGTAAGAGGAATGTGTATTTATGATTGCATATAGCCACCAAATAAAACTTTTCAAGAAACAGCATGGTCTCTTTGCACTTCACCAAGACTAACACATGGGGTGGCACCCTGTGCTGAATGCTGAGGACTTGACATTTTTCTGAGAAAGGAAAAAGAATGAAGAACATGAGAGGCACTGTAATTCAACCCCTCTCCCATTTTGTGAAGGGCTCCCACAAACTGTCCTGCATGGGTAAAACCTGTTCTAAGTACTGTTTAAATGCACCAAAAAAGGAGATTTGACACCTTGAATTTTTGTTGGTAGAAAAAGTTTGTATTTGAATTAAACCCCTTAGGCTACATTTATAATTCATCCTTCAATTTTCTCCTCAGTTAATTATCTTTATTTTTTTTTTTTAATTTAAAAAAACTTTAAAAAGCTTACTATGTCCCCAAAAGCCACCCTTACCTGGTGTGGTGGTGCATACCTGTAATCCCAGTGACTTGGGAGACTGAGGCAGGAGGATCATGAGTTCAAAGCCAGCCTCAGCAATTTAGCAAGGCCCTAAGCCGTAGGCCCTGTCTCTAGATAAAATCTTAAAAAGGAGCTGAGGCTCAGTGGTTAAGCACTCCTGGGTTCACTCCCCACTATAAAATAAAGAAAAAAATGAAAAAAGCCACTTCGATAAAACTCCTTTTCTGTCTCCTTTTTTTCCTTACATCTTTTTTTGGTGTCCTGCTGCCCATGTTCCCCCTGCACTCATATTACTCCTTGATTCTTTTATGTTTTGTTAATAAAATTTTACTTGAAATATAATTTACATACCATAAATTTTAGCCTTTGAAACTATGAATTTAGTTTTTTTTTTTTTTTTCGCATATTCACAGATTTGTGTGACCACCTCTACTATCAATTTCCAGAACTTACTAACAGTCACTTCCCACCTCCCCTTAACCCCTGACAATTGCTAATCTATTTTCTGTCTCCATGGATTTGCCCATTCTGGATATGTCGTATAAATGGAATCAGACAAAATGTCTTTCGTATCTGGCTTCTTAGCATGCTTTCAAGGTTTATCCCTGTTGTAACATGACCAGTACTTCATTCTTTTGTATGGCCAAATATTATTCCTTTTTGTTTGTTTTTTGGATATACCATATTTTGTTTATCCATTGACTGTCACAATCATCCACTGACTGTTATGAATAATGCTACTGAGAACATTTGTGTACAGGTTTCGTGTGGACATGTGTTTTCACTTATCTTGGATATATACCTACGAGTAGATTTGGGAGGATCTTATGGTAACTGTTTTAACATTTTGAAGAATGGTGAGACCATTTTGCAAAACAGTGGTATCATTTTATACTTCCATTAGCAATATATGAGAGTTTGGATTCTTAATTTTCTCGAACTATTCAAATTACTACCTTAGCTGTAGAATTTGTAATTGAACACACCACTCCAAGAATGACTCAGATTAAAGAGCTAACAAGATTATTGATGCCTCCAAAGAGGAATGTGCATTTATGATTGCATATAGCCACCAAATAAAACTTTGCTTCCAGATCTGAAGCAAAAGGCTGCTGATGTGTGCTCACCTTGTGATCCTTTAAGCTACTAATTTTGTACTATGAATCCATGGTTTGAAGTTTTCTTTTTCCTTTAAATATCCCATGAGATATCCCATGTGTGTTCTTGGTAATTTTTTTTCTAATTTTCTTTAGAGTCTATCCAACACCATTTAAGAATTTAAGGAGACTTTTCTTTAAGCCTGGCGTTGCTAGCTCTGGAGAGAGAGGAAAAGGTTAGGGTCAGTTCTTGCTCTGGATACCTTCCTACCTTGTTGGAGAGAGAATAAATGGAAGAAGACATGTGACTGAATCACTGTTCAAATAATGAATAAGAATCTCTGGCTTCCATACCATCAGAATCATCTGGGGAGCTTCATATGTATACTAATTTTTATTATAACTATTGTACATGATTATGGTCAGATCATTATCAAACAAGATGGAACTATAAAATACCAATGGTCAAAATCCTTACACTTTAGGTCACCCTAACTCTTCAGTTGCTCTAAAGAGCTTGGTGAAAATGAACATTTCCACAGCCTTCCATGCCCAGAGTTTGATTCTGTAGAGTCGGACTAGTGAACAAATATTCCATGAAGTAACACTGGGGAGATGGGCTTGGTCACAACAGTGAAGCAAATGTTTCAGAAGACATGGCTTGGTGTGATGGGGCATGTCTAAGTGCTTGGTATAAAGCTTTAAGCAATATGTTATTATTATGAAATAAATTAGTTCTTAACCTAAGAAGATGGAGGTGTTTTAGATGCATGCAAATGAAGGGAGGAGGGAGAATAAAGAAATGGCGGTGTGGGTGTTGACTCTGGGCTGAGAGGGCAGCCTTCCGGGAGTAGGTAGTTGGAGAGAGAGCTGGCATTCATGGGCCAAGGGCCAAGGTGGGGCTGGACATCAGAGGGTCCCAAGTCAAAGTGTGGGAGTCACCGCAGATTTCTGAGAAGGAAAATGACATGTAGACTGGTGTGTCAGCTCCAGCTTCTGACCCTTTTCTCTGGGCAACACCAGGTTCCACTTCTATAATGGGGTCAGACAGAAATAGCCACCTGCCCTCTATGAGGCCTTTAAGCTCAGGCCTTGCCAGTAAGTGCTAGGGGGCCTTCCAAAGCCTGGTCTTCTTTCTTTCTTCCCTTTATTGCCCACTCTATTTTTGTTTTTCCTTCTCAGATTACTGCTTCATGTCCAGCCTCCCATATCTTCTCTCCCACTCCTCCCCTGTCAAGACCAAGAATACCATAACAAGTGATAAAAAGCTTTGGGCTATTCAGAGTAAATTGATCCCCCCTGTGGGAAGTGCCAACTCTCTGTTATAATTACTCTCAGCTCCTTGGGGTGAACATCATATTCTCAAAAGGTCGCATAAGCCCTCTTTTTCCTGGCTTTCTGGCTACAGAAGTTACAGTGCAGCATTTTGCCTACCTTATAAGATATTTATAACGAGGGCAGCTGGCCTTTATCGTGTATATCTGCATTTCAGGATGGAAGAAAAAAAAAAAAAAACAACTTTCTCAAGGTCAGTCTCTAGAACAGATATGCCTTTTGGTTCAGAAAAAATATGGCAACCTCCTTATTTGTCTGAGCTCTGAATCACAACCCCATGATTATGTCCTCCAAGAGACCCCAAATTTTAGATCAACATCTTTCCCTCCAAGAGACCTCTTAACATATCTTAAACACTGAATAAAGAAAGTTTAACTTGGAGTGCGAAGGAGATTAACTTGACTCCTGCAGTTACATTAATAAACATTCCAAGACGGAGAATTCTTTTGCTATTTTTAAGGGTTAAGACTGAGGCAAAATGAACAACAATTTTAGGAGACAGAAGTTAGATAGCACAGATGTCTATGTACGTAGGAAAAATATATATTCAATTTCTTTTTTATTGGCTTCATTGTGCAGTGTAATATTCTAACCTGAGGATTTTTTATTTTAAGTATTTTGATAAATTTGGTGTGATTAAAAATTTTACTTGTTCACCATAAAGCATTAAAAATAATCTTGTAGTTTCAAGATATCAAATTTTATAGTTGACATATGTTAAAATAAATCTGAAATTAATTATTTATAATAAATATTCCAAAACCAAAAAAATTGAATGAAATCTGAGATTTAGTATATGTGAGATGTATCTTTTTTTAAAAAATTACTTAAGATGTATGTCATTTTTACTGATGTATCACAAAATTGTAGAGTTGAGACAAGAGCCCAAATCATTATCTGTGCATGCACAATCCAGGATCTAACTGGACCATGCTAGAGATTATTTATGCTTGTTTGGGAATGCAAAAGAAGAGCCTCTAAGCTTTGTTAGTACCTCCTGTTTCTGAAAAGGATAAATGAATTGTTTGCAGACAGATGTCTTCTCTAAAGATGGAGTCTTCCCTATCTGAAGTTTTCTCTGGTTTGATGAGCAGGGCCCAAGACTTCAGTAAGCTTGGGGCCCTTTCCAAAGTCTTTTTTTATAGACTAGGGTGCCCTGCTGGATTTAGTATAGAGTAGAAATTTTGTGTCCAGTTTCTTGCTCTAAATGAATACATATGTCTTGTTCTAAAGTGCCGCAAGATTCTCCTGAATCCCTCCACACCACAGCCTTTCCCAGTATCCTGATTGATGCTTCTATACTTTGCTTTAGAGTAAGAGGTATGCCCTTGAATCCATCTTTCAAGAGATCTCCACAGGTCATATGACATGAGCACAGTCACTTCTCTGTTCACTGTTGTAGTTGAATCATCTTACCTGTGTGCAGTGTAGGTGAATTCAAACAGAATGACCAGTTAATGAAGTCATGAGTGAAAATAGTTATTTGTTAATTTAATGAGAGTTACAATAATCTTAGTCTCTTTTGGTGGTGGTGGTGGCACATGCAGGGACATGTGCTATTTCTGAAAAACCCTCATGGATCATGTCCTTTGTTTTGGAATATTCAGAAGCTTCAGTTTAAGTGTGTGGGAAGCCAGAAGTATTTCCGGTTAGATTGTAGAGGATTCCTTAGCAAAGTTTCTTTTTCTCAAAATACAGGATAATCAATTTAGGATAAGACTTCAAAGTTTCTTTATTTCCAAACAGAATTTTGAACTGGCTTTCTTAGCTTCCAGCACAACAAGGGAGATTACAATTTCTTCATACAGGCTGTGGATACTACCTTGTCCATAGTTCATCAAAGAGGTGCCTGGGACACAGACACAGTTTCAAAAGACACATAGTAAGATGAAGTATCTCAAGTCTGAAAGTGCATTCTATTCTTTTCTGTCCTGCCTTTTTTCCTAAATACAGTAGTCCCATCTTTTTTTATTTTTTATTTTTATGGACTGCATTTTGATTCATTGTACATAAATGGGGTACAACTTTTCATTCCAATGGGTGTACACAATGCAGATTCACACCATTCATGTAATACATGTACATAGGGTGATAATGTCTGTTTCAGTCTACTATCTTTCAGTAGTACCATCTTAGTTGTGGTTTTGCTTTCTGCAATTTCAGTTACCTGTGATCAAATGCAGTCTGAAAATATTATATGGAAAATTCCAGAAATGAATAGAGAAACCACATTCACATAATTTTATTACAGTATGTTGTTATAATTATTCAATTTTATTAATAGTTACTGTTGTTAACTTCTTACTGTGCTGAATTTATAAATTAAACTTCTTCACATGTATATATGTATAGGAAAAAAACAGTGTACATAGGATTCAGTATTATCCACGTTTGTTGGTCTTCTCTGGGGGTCTTGACATATCCTCTGTTCTTTGTTTCTTCCTTTCCCTCTATTTTCTGATAATTGTTGTGCTGGTAGATGGCTAATCTACTATTAAATTCATGCTCTTCTTGTATATGAATATTTTTCTTAATGTCAACAACACATGGCTGCCTGGCTTCTCCTTAAGGTATCTAACTTCTTGAGGTGTCTATCTCATTTCCTTATTTGTCAGAAATTTGTCTTTCTTCAATTATCACCAATTGGATCAAACATTGTCATCTGGAGTGACAAAGATTTCTATGCTCTTTAACATGACAACTCTCAAGATGTAATTCTTATTGAAAGCCAGTTGTCGGTGGGTCTCTCCTGTTTCTGCATGTCTTTCTAGCAAAGGCCCTGACAATATTTTGTTCTTTTGGAAGAGGTTTGTTTAGAGGTAATATCTCCCTTCTCCTAGGAAAATGGTTCAGCAGGTTTGCTTGCAGCCTAATATAATAGACTAGGATATCCTAAGCCCAAAATTCCTCTCCTGTAAAGCAACCCACAGGGCATGCAAGTGTCATCTGGCCCTTTTTCAGTTTTCCTGTGGGAATTCAGGGCTTAAGGAGAGCCCCAAGAATATGCAGAATCTATGGTTTCTGTGAGTAACAAACTATCTTTTGTCTCTGACCCAGCATCCATGTGTCTTATGTCAGCATCCATGAAACTGTAGCAGACTGACATGTGAGCTTGCAATTCTTGACAGTTACCATGCCTCCCTCCAGACAAATGCTTCCAGTTCCTTCTACCATCCTTCACATTGTCATGTTTGAGCTATCTTTTATTCTCATCAAAAATTCTGGTTACTCATCTGAATGACTATGACCTTGGTATCTAGAAAGGAAAATAAAAGTCCATATGTAGTCTGACTAACATGAATGGAAAATGATCACTTCCTTTGTTCTAAAAGTCACATGTTGTAAGTCTGCCCAGGATGACATGATCTTTCTGGCATTCATATTACTGTTGACTCACATAGAACTTCACAGTCAGTCTAAGCCCTTAAGCATTTTCACCCATGCCAGAGTTATGTCAAATATTCCCATCTTATTCCTGTGCATTTTTTTTCTTTTGCACAAGTCCAGGAATTTAAAATTCCCCTTTTAAAACTTCATTATATGCCACTTACTCTATTATATCAGGCTCTTTATAATCTGATTTCCCCATTATCATATTCATTGTGCTCCCATCTTTATGTCATCTCTAAGTTGACTCGGCAAGCCATCTATATATTTATTCATGTTAATGATTAAATTTTGAACATATCAGAGAGAGAGAGAGAGAGAGAGAGAGAAAGAGAGAGAGAGAGAGAGAGAGAGGGAGAGGGAGAGAGGAGAGAGAGAATGTTCTGGGCTTTGACAGAGAGATTTCAATGCATTTAAGGAGTCAGTTGGAAGCAGTAATTATAGGCAGACACTCCCCAGGGTAACTCCATGGAGATACTCCATGGAGATGCTCCATGGAGACGCTCACAGAGGGGAGACTTATGAAGCATGAGGACTCCTTTAAGCCATGCAGTAAAGCATCAAAAGACGAGGAAACCACCAAAGTGATGTTTGTGTAGCTTCCAGAGCTTGTCCAAAACATTATGGATTCAAATTGGCAAGTGGGAGACAACACAGATGGCAATGAAGGACTGTGCCCACAATAACTTGCCTTTACCCCATCTCTTTGCCCCACACTATAATTCTGCTTATACACAGAAATAATCATACAGTAGCTGCCTGAGGAAAACTTCTGGTGACAGAGATTATCAGTCATAGTTTAATCAGTGTGATGTAGCAGTGACAGAGCACATGCCTGGGACTCCTGGGCAGTCTGGTTCATTATGGTTTATTACAGGTTCCACCTGGAGCTTTTAAAAGGCAGGCTTTTAAAAATCACTTAATTTCTCTGGGCTTCAATTTTATCATTTGTAAATTGAGAAGTTTGGATTAACTCCAAATTTCCTTTTATTTTCTAACACAATGTTTATAGGTAGAAATATAGGAACCATTTACTGAATACCAATGTAACAGAGTCTTCAAGAAATTAGATAACATGCCTGAGGTCACATGGCCGCCATGAGGCAAAGTGAGAATTTGAATTCAATTTGCCACAAATGCTTCCCTATCTTATAGTACGAGGAATCAAACCAATAGAGAACATTATAGGAATAAGGAAAACTCTAGAAGTAACAGTAGGATTTTCAATACCAAATTGAATCAATATTCTGTTGAAGTTTTTGTCATTGTTATTTTTGTCATTTTTAAGACTCTACCTGGAAAAGAGGTTTTGTAGCTAAAAAGTGGCCTTTGAAAGAGACATGAGGTTGGTTTGATACACTCTTTTGTTTGGTTGTTTTGGATGAATCCGTAGTCTGTTTGTATTCGGCCTGCAACCCTCACTGTTCTGTGACCTTGGAAAAATATTAAACATTTTAGTCATTTCCTCACCTGCAAAAATGGGTGTGATATGAATAGCATCTCTTCCATACAGAACTACATGAGAAGATGAGACTAGTGCCTAACAAACTTTCAATAAATATTGATTGACTCAATAAATATTACAATGCAGGAGGTATCTGCTACCTTTAGCGAATACCTAACTAAAACTCTTAAGTGATTTAAATATATGCCCAAACCACAAAACTTCCATTGAACATTAAATTCATAAATAAGGGTAAATTTTATAAAACTGTACTTTTGTGCTTATTCTCTTTATTTTTCCAAGTTCACAATTTAATAAGGAAAATGTCCAGTTGAAGTGAAGATGACTATGAGCTCTGTACCTAACATAAAAGCTTTGTCTTTGGAACTAGCACAGACCTCTAGGCATTGAGAGACAGTGTTTCTCTGTTTCATTCCCAGAAGTACTCTTTCATCATACTTTTTTTTTTCTTTATATGAGCCAACTTTCAAAATGTTTGGGAGCAGAAAAGATTTGCTCTCAGGTTTCTCATCATTGCTTTGCTGATGACCTTGGTAAAGTCAATTAAATTACTTTATGTTCTCCCCAAAATGAAAATAACAAATGGCACTTCTCAGCACATAAACTGATGATCTTTTAATGCTCAAAATCCTGCAAAAATATTGAATACATAATATGAATATTTGAACATAATGAATTCATTTGTGTTCCCAGGAACGTTAATCACAGTTTTCTTGATAAAGCAAACCACATTGCACATGTGACAAATGCTACTTCGTAGTCCCTGAGTAACATATTCAGAACTGAAACCCTGCAGAATACATTGTGGATATTCTCTAGCTGAACAATTTCTGCCCCTTGCCAGTCTTCCTCCCCCTCTAAGATAAGTCGAGGCTATTGCAGTTATTTTTAGTTTTAAATCAGTTTTAAGTAGGGAAAACGTTAATCTTGTGATTACCCTCCTCAAAGAGTTCCAAGCCTGAGCTTTCCTGGAGGTCATGCTGTTCTGAGTGATCTGTAACTGAAGTTTCAAAGAATCCCCAGCCAGTGAGTTCAGGAATGAAACTATGTGTTTATTTAAATCCCTCACCATGGAGGGCAAAATATGAGAATGATATGTCCTCTCACTTTTGCAAAGGAATCTTTGGCAATAAATCTTGTTGACTCTTTGGAATTGGATAGCTCTTTTCAGTATACTGGACAGATTTCCAGTATATCAGGTTATTGGTCACAACTTTTGGTGAGTGTTGATACAGGAAACACCTCTGGGGAAGTGTCCACAACTGGGATATCAGTGGAAGGTCCAGTGGACTAGCCCTATAAGCAATTGCTCTCCTCCTCCAGATACCCTCCTGTGTCAGTCAGGTTTTGTTGCTTTGAGAAATACCTGAAATAACCAACTTACAAGGAGAAAAGGCTTATTTTGGCTCCTGGTTTCAGAGGTACATGGTCAGCGGGCCCTTTTACTTTGGGCCGGTGGCAGCACAGTATAGCAGGGCAGAAGCACATGGCAGAGGAGGCCTGTTCACCTTATGGTGGCCAGAAAGCAAAAAGAAAGACAGGAAAGGACCAGACCTGACATCCCCTTCAAAGGCATGCCCACAATGACCTACCCTCCTCTAACTAGACCCCACCTCTTAATGTTTCCAACACCATCCAATGGCATCACAGGATGACAACCATGCTTTTATCATGGGGACATTTAAGGTCTAGACCAAGACAGTTCTTAAGGGATAATTCCCTTAAGAAATATCTGCTTTTTTCTTGGGTAGTTTCACATTACCGAATCATTCCCAACTGTTGTTTAACTTTCTGGGTAATTTAAGTTTTAAGAAGAGAAATTTTCTAAATATTGCAAGAACACATTTTTGCTAATTAATTAGTTCATCAGCACACATTACTGGGTGACTAATGGGTATCAGGCACCATAGTAGGACTTGTTAGGGTTACAGAGATAAAAAGCAGAATACCTCCCCTCAAGGAGTCTTCATTCTGCCTGATGGTAGAAAAGTTTCAGCTCCACACTGTTGACTACTAACCTTTTGGAGAAGCTAACATTGTTGGTGAAGCTTGGTCCAAGATACCTTTAAGTTTGATTTTTATTTTGATTTACCTTCCGGAAACAAAACTGTTCTCCATTAGTGTTTCAGTTAAGATTATTTAAAGACATTTCACAGAATTCCGTAAGATATAATACATGAGTAAATGTTATTGAAATGTGTAAATGATTTGAATGAGGCCTTCAGATCCTAGAACTACACAAAATTTCATTTCTTGAAATGTCTTTAAGATGAATTTCACAAAAAAGCTTGGATTTAGGCCACATTAAAAGCAACAATCTCTAGGAAAACAAATTAAAGGAGTTAAATGATGAATGGGAAGAGTTATCCTGGTAATTCAGACCCCTTCCTCTTCCAAGAACCAGTGTAAGTCTATATAAATGGGGAGGTATAATATTCAGATCAACTGATGTATGAACAGTCTCCAGGCTGACTGAAGCTTATGATCAAGTTGAGGATAGAAACTATTTGTAATCATTGTTAATCACTTTATATTTTCTAGTCAACACACTGACTTACATGTAGTAAATATTAAATAATTTTTTGTGGCATGGCATAGGAGTGAATTGAATTATGTCAATGTATAGATACCTACTTATCCCCAGGATCACTAAACCCTGGCTGTGATAGACATCCATGGTCTGACTCATA
The DNA here is from genome assembly GCF_902686455.1 of Sciurus vulgaris. Lineage (NCBI taxonomy): Eukaryota > Metazoa > Chordata > Mammalia > Rodentia > Sciuridae > Sciurus > Sciurus vulgaris. Next base: position 57,799,791 of record NC_136466.1, read on the forward strand.
ATGTCAAAAGCATGGAAGTATTATTACTGCCCTTTCTTTCTACTCATACCTTCTCATTTTAAAAATCATCAGTAGACCCTCTGCTAGGGTGTGTATGTGTGTGCGTGTGTGTGTGTGTGTGCGTGTGCACGTGCACACATAGGGATTTTCCTCAGGACTACTTTTTATTTGGGGTTAAGTTTTACTTTTCCTCTGAGTCCTATATAAACAACTTACTTAAAAATAGAAATATATCGATGGTTTTGTCTCTTTTAAATTAATCCCATATATGAGACACATAACATTCCTACTTTTAAAAATCCACTCCCTCCTCTCCCCTCTAGTTTAAAATGGGAATTTAGTATAATAAACATTTACTTAATAAAATACCAAAATAGAAGAATTAGGGTGATGGATTATTTTAAATTTAAACATCCACTAACAAAAACTAACCAACTCTTTTTCAATTTAACTTGACTGGCTCTCTGGCTGGAAGCCTTTCTGCACTCAGCTAACTGGTACTGCTCATGTTTTAAAGAGGTACATGGATTTCTAAACTTAATTTTAAAATCTCCAATAGCTTAGTCTCTGCTATAATTTATCAATTTCTTCTTGTTAAAGAAAAAAATTAAAAAAATTAAAGAGGAGAGGAGAAATTATTTTTAAAAGACAATAACAAACCCTGAAATACATGTGTAAACTTTTATTCAAGGAGATTAGAATGTACTACATCGTGGCTGATATTTTTGAATATTTTCATGCATCTGTTTTCTCATATTGATTAAATGATCCAGGCTCCAAATCATTACATCTTTTTCTTCTATTCAGTCACGAATTTGACACACATTCATAGAGATTTTCCTATGAGGGAGGAATTTTACTAGACATATACTATATCAGAGAGCTTCTTTACCTTCAACCTGTTTAAATCTAAGAAGAATCACAAACACCTAGCAGGTTACAGACTGAACATTGCAAGCAAACAGACTGACTGATGGGTTGCTGGGGTTAAACATCATGGAGAAGGTGCCATTTATCTTAAATCTTGATGAACAGGTAGGGATTTCAATATGCAAATTCAGAAAAAAAAAAAGAAAAAGAAAAAAAATGATTCAATGGAAAAAGCACAAAACCAGCAAATGGCAGAACTAGGTTCTATTCTCTAACAGAAATTCACTTCATGAGCTCCAGGACCTCAGGACCTCTTCATTTACAAACTGAGGAGTCAGGACCTCCTTAGAGGTCCCTTCCCGCTCTGTGATTCTACGATTGACTGGCATGCCAAGCAGGGAGATGGCCGGGGGAAAAACATGAAACTATTGTGCATGGTTATAGAATGAGCAGTAGCTAATCCCAAAAAACAAAGGCCCATGAATGGTAGGAGTCTACATCATGTACAACCATAGAAACAAAATGATGTACCCCATTTGTGTACAATGAATCAAAATGCAGTCTGTAAAAATTAAAAAAAAAAAAATTTTTTAAAAAGGCTGAATGTTCTCTCTGATATGTGGATGCTGACACACAATAAGGAAGCAGGGAAGGAAGGATAGGAGTTCATTGGATTAGACAAAGGGGAATGAAGGGAAGGGAGGCAGGTGGGAGTGAGAGACAGTAGAATGAATTGGACATAACTTTCCTATGCTCATATGTGAATACACGACCAGTGAAATTCCACATAATGTGCATCTGCAAGAATGGGATCCTAATTAGAATCAGTTATACTCAGTGTATGTATAATACGTCAAAATACATTCTACTGTTTTGTATATCCAAAAAGAACAAATAAAAAATATTACAAATGAAAAAAGTAGCTGGTATGTAGGTTTGTGTTGAAAGAAAGAACAGTAGCGTTTTAGCTTGATTTTCAAACCGAGGAGGCTATTTTGAAAGACCTAGTACTAAAACATTATTCAATTTTAGTCCAGAAGAATAAAACCCTTGTGTGTACTCCACCATCATCTGACATTCAGAAAATGATATGGAATGACCAGATACATGCATGAGGTTTTGTTTCTCTTTCCCTTGTATTTCCACTTGCTCTAATGAATTCCTTCGGAAAAGTCTGGTGACTTCTTGCTCTTCTCAGAGAGACACCACTCTCAATGGTGAGTAAAATGTAGGTAAAAACATTAAGACACAATGTTATCAATCTTGGCATCTTAATGGAGGAGTCCAGGTCCTTCAGCAACATCAGGAACATTTCCTTCTACCCTGTTTGTTCTTTACATTACTTGTTTTTGTTAACAGGTTGGTGGTTTTGGAAATTCATGAAAGAAGGTATTTTATTTCAATTATATATTTTTAGTGAAGGACATCTTTCTCTGAGCCAGACTTGATCAAGTTGGTCATTGGGAGATGTCATGTGACACACTCAACACACACACACACACACACACACACACACACACACACACACACAAACACAGAAAAAGTAAGATTTCTTCCAGCTAAACAGAGCTTCATCTTGCTTTGCATTTTGTTGCATACTAAATTATTAGGAGCAATATGTGAAGGAGCAAAGAGCTGGGGATGTTATTAGATGGACAGAGAGAGGAATTTTTTTTTTTTTTTTTTGAGTAATGAGTGTTTGACTTGAAGCTTTCATTCATAGGATTGATTTAGAGGCAGAATGCAAATGAATGAGGGATAATGGAGTAGGGAGAATTTATAGGTAGGGAAATCTCCTAGGATGCATTGTAAGAAGCTTCAACTAGATAATGACAGTGAGACTATAATGGAAGAGATTTAAGAAATGTTGAGAAGAAAGGTGAGAATGATCTAGATCAAGCTTGTCCAATAAAAATATAATACAATACATATATGTAATTTAAATTTTCTTGTGGTCCCATAAAAATAAGACAAAAAAAAATAGAAGAAAATAACAACATATTTTATTTAACTCAGTATTTCAAAATCATTATCATTTCCACTTTTAATCAACTGTTATAGTTTGAATCTGGAATGTCCCCCTAAGGTTCATGTGCTGAAGGCTTAGTCCCTGCTGGTGGTGCCACTGGGAGATGGTAGAACCTTTAGGAGGTGGGGCCTAGTTAGAAGATTTATTTTATCCCTGAACCCTTCTCTCTCTTTCTTTCTCTCTCTCTCTCTCTCTCCTCCATCCACCATGAGGTGAGCAGCTTTGCTCTGTGATACCCTTAAACCATAATGTCTCACCACAGGCCCAGAAACAATGGATCTAGCCAAAGATGAACTGAAACTACTGAAACTATGAGCCAAAATAAATCTTTCCTTAAGTTGTTTTCTCAGGTATCTTGTCACAGTGACAAAAGCTGACTAACACATTAATATAAAAGACATTCATGAACTAGTTCATATTCTTGTTTATTTTATTGTTCAAAACTTGATTGCACTTTGCACTGACAGATCTCCATGCAGACCACCCACATTTCAAATGCTCACTAGCTGCATGTGCTTAGTGGTTACCATATTGCTCAACACAACTTTAGAATGAAATAAATCATACATGCATTGAAGCCTGGAGGAAGGGAGAAAGAGTCTGAAGGATTTGGTATAGAGGAAGAAGCAGAGTGAGTCCTTTATTAAAATTGGAAATGTCAGAGGATGCATGTAATGGGGGGAAAGAGTTGGGGTAGAATATTAGCAAGCAATTACTCTATAATTTTGACTTAAAGGGGCCAGTAAACACTTATTGAGAAATACATATAGAGGTGGGTTAAAATTCAGCATGGGAGACAGAACTCAGAATGGAGGTACATCTCTGGGAACTCATTCTAAGGGAGTTAAAGTTCAGTGGTGGTATTCAGTGTGGTTACAAGTGTAAGGAGAAGGGAAAGCCTTGAGCAACCTCACAACTGAAGAGTGCAGGAAGAAAGCAGTCTGGAAAACCAGGAAGGGTCACTGTCAGAGGCTAGGAGCAGAACCAGGTCTGGCAATGCTTGAAGGAGGGAAATTGAGCTGGGGTCTACCCAGAACTCAGTAGGCACAAAAGGTTGAAGGGAAATGGAAGCACAAGAAGAAATGGTGTTTCAAATTTGAGTTCCATTCTGCCATTGACTGATAAATAACATTTTGAATCTTCATTTTCTAATTTTAAAAATAAAAGAAAAACAGATGATTTGCTTAGTTTCCTATATGTCAGGCACTTTGTTAAGTACTTTAGAAACATTCTTTCAAGGGGTTACAGAGATGTATTATTAGACTATGATAGAGCTAAGGGACTGATTTATAACTTATCTTAGAAACCTCACATCTTATTGAGGCTCCCAAGAGGTGGACAGATGCATATAGAACATGGAAAATAGATGATGTGTTACTTTCTACCTTACCTGTGTTTTTGCTCTGAAACCCAATTTGGCACCCTAATTTTAAAAAATACTGGAATGTAAGAACCTTTATATTCTCCCTGGTGAGATGATCATAACTTTTTTCCATCCAGATATTTAGAGGGGGCACACCAGAGACATACCCAGGTATACTGTTTTTTTCTTGTGCACAGTGACTTGTCTCTTTTAAAAATGAGCCAATAAATGACCCGTTTTCTAACCAATCAGATTTGCTGTGAGGGGTAAAGAGAAGTGATAAGGGAAGGGTAGAGAAATTAAATACTATATAATAATTTCCTTGAGACCTTTAGAAAGTTTTGTTGTTCCTATTTCACAAATGAGGAAATTGAGGTCCGGAGAGGTTAAATGACCTCACAGAATAGCAGAATTCAAATTCAAAAGGAGGCCTCCTGCCTGCTTCCTAAGCCTCTTAATAAACAATGAATTCATCATCTTATAACTAGCATTTTATGCTTCTGCAAGTATTTCATTAGAAGGTGGGATTTTCACCAATGAATCTGGAGTTTAAAGATTATTATTTTGATTACATTCACTATCTTCATTATTGTTTACTTTATTTCTACAATGAAAATTAATTTAGTTGGATTGCACTGACCTGTGAGAACACACAGGCAGAGGTCTCAAGAGAAATAACATTCTAAGTGCACACAGTTATTTGGAAGTAATGTTCTTACCCTTCTTCTTGGCCTGGTTTTGATTTTAATTCATTTATTTCAGATTTCAAATATATATACTCCAAACACAAAGCTTGCCAAAAACCTAAAATGTAATATCTTAGATTTTACATACATACATACATACATACACACAATATACAATGTGCATATACATATCACACTTCATAAATTTAGCAAATTATGAATATATTTCACATATAATTATATATAATATTATAATTACTATATTATGTGCATAATGATGCATATATATATATATATTTATATCTCTCCATGATAAACATCATTTCTGCCAGTTTAACATGATAATTTCTTAGGCTGTTGCTAATATTAACCCCAGAACATCCAGTTATTATATATGTGGGTGTTGCTCCTACAATCAGCTTTAGCTTATCAACCTGATCTACACTCTCTTGGATTAGGGATCTAAAAAATGTCAAGGATTGGGAAAGATATTACATTTTAGGCTTTTGGCACAGGCTAGTCTTGATGATTCTTGCCTTGTGTTTGGAATAAACCCTCTGTACATTAGTTCTGACCTTGCCTCCCCATTCATCTCCAACAGATAATCTAGAAACTGTGTTGAAAATGACTTTGATTTTTCCAAATCAACACGAAGTCGTTTTTTGTGCAAATTGCCAATTTAGAAATCTAAACTCTGTATTTTCATTTAACTATAGCAAAATAGTCATCATTCAGAGTGCTATTTCATATCAGGTATTGGATATGCTGTTCATGAATTAATTCATTTAGTTATCACAGTAATCTGTGAGATACTATAATTATCCCTATTTCACAGGTAATAAATATAGGCAGAGTTTTATATTACTTGCTCAAGATTACATGACTAGCATTTTGGAGAGCTGGGATTCAAAGACAGTGTGGCATTAGCTACTAAGCTATATTATATTTCAAATAGAGGACGTGGGCGTATGGAAAGCTTGGAAGTATTCTAAAAAACTTAGGCCCTGATTTTCAGAAGCAATTATAATTTCTTACTCAAAATGACAACCTAAGTGCAAACTTTGTCATTTCAATCTATCATTACTCATTTATTTAGTATCCATGGTACAGTATAGCAAAAGAAGATGTGGTCATGCATAATGATAATTTAGAGTGCTTGCCCTTGAGTCATTTAGTTAGCAGACAAAAGTGACACAGAGCAGTCAGGGAGCAATGGAAGTGCATAGTTAAATGCTAAGTTGTATGATGTATTAAATTGTATGGTAGAGGGGCGTAAGAAAAAAGGAGAATGCATAGCACCCGCACAGTCATGAAGACTCGGAAAGGATCTTAAATGTCAGGGAGAAATTGGACGAGGAGAGAGGAAAGGAAATGCCCGGCAAGATGAGCCAGATGAAGGTGATTCAGAGCTCAGAGAGGGGAACGAGCATGGTATGATCATCTCTATTCTTCAATCCCTGTCACCTGCCTCCTCCATCTTGCTCTCTCTCCCTTCTCCTCTCCCTCTGTACACACACATTCATACAGATGTGTGTGCTTGCACACATATTTTTGGCTATACCCGTGTACACATAGATTTATACACAGCTTTGCATCAAAATAATGTTTGTCTTGTACCAATATTGACATATTTCTCATAAACTCAAAAACATAATCGGTAGCTGGGAGTTGATAATTTGTAACTTTTAAATTTTCAGTGACTAACCTTGAGAGAGAAATGATATATTGACTATCCTTTGACTGTATCCAGCAAAACCATCATCCTTTTGGAAATCGAGACCAGGTCAATACTTAAACCAGGAAGATTTGTTTTTTTTTATTAAAAAGAAAAAGAACTCTGTATATAGCACAATTGATTGTTTTTTGATTGACATCATACTTTATTCCTACTCATACACATTTTGGCTTATCATTGCTGTAGGCAATAGAAAGGAAATTGCTCTGTAATATTACTCCTCTGTATTTGACAATAAAATCCAAGAAAAAAAAAGTATTCCTCCAGTACAGTGAGTTAGATCATGGGGATGAAAATTCCAGTTTTATGTGTTGAAAGTACAGTTGTGAATCATGGGTGCTGTTACCATAAAAGCTAGGTTTCTAAAACCAGGATAAAGAATTCTTATATAAAATTTTCAGTCCTTTACAGCTTTGATTATTTGGAAAAAAGTTACCAAAATTCTTCCCATTTTCTTTTTTCATATTTCAAGTCATGGTAAATTGGATTTGATTTGTGATAGGATTTTTACAACTGAAAAAGTGGTATTACTTTAATGTAATCCTTATTTAAATGAAAACTACTGGAATTTGCAGATTGAATTAAAAGCTATCTTTTTTCATGACAATAGAACATAATATTTTTGTTGCATTATTGTACCTTTAAATATCCTCCAGGAGCAATTTGTGAATAAATAGTAATATTTGTATTTTGCGGATGCACTCAAACTAGGCCAATTATATTTTGGGCACCATCATATGTGAGAGTTAACTAATACAGTAAAACCAGGTGAGAAAACTTATTCTTTCCTCCTTTCTTTTACAAAACTCATCACAAACTTATAGGTATTTTAACAAGCATCAGTAGTAATATTGTTCCTGATTTCATGAATAGAAAGTATGTAACTCATCTGTTTTCTGATATTATGATGAAATACCTGAGGCTAGATGCTATTTAAAGAAAAAAGGTTTATTTAGGTCACAGTTTAGAGATTCAAAGGCAGGGTGTCAGCATCAGCTCTACTCTGGTGAGGAGGACCTCATGGTAGATGGCATCATTATAACAGGAGTGTGTGAGAAGGAGAGATTGCAGGGCAAGAGAGACTAAGATCCCATAGAACTAAGTTAATCCTTTATGAGGGTTAACACCTTCAAAGACCTATGATTTCACTCTAGGACCCACCTCTTAAAGATCCTACCACCTCTTAATATTGCCACAATGGAGACCAAGATTTCAACTCATGAACATTAGGGGCACACACTTAAGTCATATGCAAATGAAAGCAAATGTATCTGTATATGAATCTTTGCATCTGGGTGACTGTAATCACATATACCCCAGATTCCTAGAGTCATTAGTATTAATCATTTAGTCCTTTAGTATTTAAGCAAAAAGCTTCTTGATTCCTCAGATATTTTTTGGAAACCTAGCATTTTACTAATCGCTGCCCTGATTCCCGTTGGACTTGGTTGGTGGGTAAGATTCACCACATTCTTCCTAATCGCTTCTGGCTTCTAACTCTGGCTCTATCAGATTCTCAAGTTCTCTTCAGCCTTTCATTTTTTACCTGTCAGGCCATTTTTCTGCACTATTTCACTCTGTTTCACATGTCCAAACTCCTTACTACCACAGCAGTTTCCTGAAGGATTTGGGGGCCAACAGGAGAGTTATGTAAAATAGGTAGTGTATTTGGTGTCATCTAACATTCATTGGTAGACAGGCTTGATCCTGAAGGTCACTTGAGTCTTCCCATGTAGCCTGTTATCATTGGTTACACCCCTGACTTTGGCATTAGTCTATTGCCATGTTGCTGGAGCACCCCAACTTCCTTCAGTTGTGTCCCCTCTCTCTTCAGTTTGCTGATCCCTAAATCAAAATTCCTTTCCCTACCCTCTTTTGTTTTGGTAGAATGTTTTATCTATATTTTTAGAAAAGGAATATTACCTGAATGGCTTCACGTGGCTATCCTGAAGATCTTTTCTCTATCACTAAAATACAATATGGATGTGATTTCTGTGGTCAACTCATAATTTAAAAATGTTTTTATGAAGGATGATATTACAGAAGAAATGATACATCTGGGACTTGCTTCTGAATAATCTGGAGAAGAGGACTGTATATAGGCAGAAGTGAAGCAATATTGATGATGAATGTTGAAGTTGGGCAATGGGTACGTGGGGTCTGCTGTTTTCTACTTTTCTTTTGTATAGACTCAAAATACTCTATAATAACAAGACAAATTTTTCTTCCTGATGTATATAATGCACAATTAATGTATAATAATACATATCATTACATAACTAATGATTATGATAATCATGTAGATATAGTAATAATAAACCAATTCAAAAGATGAGCAGACTAAGTACGGAGGGTAAAAAGTATATATTTAATGAAAAGATAAACTTAAGGGCACATTGGAGATACTTTAAGAAGCAGAGATGCAGTGGTAACAACTATCAGTTGTATCAGTTATTTTCTGATATGCTTCACTTTCCCCTTACAAATCTCAAGCGAGGATATCTGTGGGGTCCACCCCAACCAGAAATATCACTGTAGGAGTTGAAAAGGTAGTTCAGAAAAGGTAATTCTGGGACATAGTTCAGCCTGGATATATTCAAACATTACAAAGCCTCCTCAACAAGAATGAAAGAAAAGAAATATTATGATAATAAAGATCTTAGCAAAAGATTACTTCAGTTGGAGAAGAAAACAGTAAAATCCTGGGAATTTAACTGCAGACTAAGAAATAAATATAGGTCTTATCTGCAGGAGATGGAAAACTGGCACCGGGACACCATCCACCTCCCTTAGAAGGAATTGGAATGAGTGAGGGTAGCAATGAAATAGGCACATGAGGATTCATTCCACCTTGTTACAGAACCAGGCACAAAATATCTGGGTCAGATCTTGTTTTGGATGATTGAATAGAGGGGGCAATATTCAAATTATCACTTCTAAGTTGGAATGAGCAAGCAGGACCTAGAATCTTGGACTATAAATTCTATAGTTATGATCCTCCCCTGGGATGGGTTTGGGCACTAAAAGATTTCCTTGGGCAAAATGCTGTAAATGGAACTGATATGGCATAATTTCCAGGATGTATTGTTAAGTGAGAAAAGAAGAGTACAAAAGAGTGTCTATCATCTCACATCTTTGATGTAATAAAGAAAAGGATATCGGGAAACACGTACAGGTTTAGGTTTATGCAAAAGAAATACAGGAAGGATAACCTGGGGCCTGATGAGATTGGCTTTCTCCAAAGGGGTAAGGCAGGGGCAGCAATGACATTTTCTTGAACATATCTTATTTTTTAAAAATGTACGTCTAACTTTTAGAACTATGGTAATATTTCACATGCCAACAAAATAAACTATGAAAATTCGGCAGAATGTCGGGGGGGCACTCAAAATGGAATGTAAATGGTAACCAAGGAACTTACCTATATTACAAATGAATAATGTGCCCATACTCAACTGGTGGGAAATAAGGACCAACCTATGTAACTGAAAAATAGTGCTTTGACTAGGTGCTGTAAGGCTAGGCTAAAGGCAAGATGAACTCTGTACAAACATCACACCAGAGTTAGTAAATTTGCTTTGGAAAGAAATAAGCATTCACAATTCCAACACTGCCTTCAAGTGTATTCTAGGTTTAAGCAAATAAGTAAATATATTTCGAATAACGTGACACAGTTTTCTCAGGGAAAAGAGTTATAAATGAAGAAAGTACGAAGGATGGAATGAACACCAAACATTGCAGTATTGAATTGAAGTCAGAGATGTAGATGTGATGCATGCAGATAAGTGTATACAGAGAGAGGCCTGTTTGTACAGATGCATATGCACACATACATTTATTTTAGCTTCATTTGCTGAGTGTACAGATGCAATAGCACTTTAATAAAAATGAGGACACATAATACCTTCACATATATTTCTAAATTCAATTTTTCAATGAAAAAAGGCCAAGAATCTTTGGAGAAATAGCTGATTCCTGGGGTGGGGAAAAGAAAGTACAAGAGGAACCTGGAGAATATCTTGTGAGGCCAGAAAATGAGGATGTGTTAAAAAACTGATGGTAACATGTTATAATGCTCAGGAGCCAGATTGAAAAAACATTTCTGGTGCCCAAATATGGAATCATTTGAAGGAAAAAATGAAAAATAATTAATTATAATCTACAGAATATACTAAATATTCATGAGTCTATTTCATGAATAAGTAAATGAATGAAGAATAACTGTTTTTAACAGTAAATTCCAATTAATAAATAGATAAAGAATGATGGGAATAAAATAATCAAAATTTGGGAACATCACAGTAATATTTGATTTGGGCAGAAATCAGCAATGGATATTTAAATCTGTAAAGGACAGTATGATAAGAAACAGGATATTTGTATAGTTCCAAATATCTCCCTGCAAAATGCCTTTTAATTATGAAGGGGGACTAGTAGCTCTATAGCTGCTGTGTTCAAGATTGGTGTCACCCATAACATGACACATTGGCACCATGTATCCCCTGTATTCTGCCTGACAAGGGTGCAATGTCTTATCTTTGACAAAAATGCATCACTGAATTAAATTATGTGGAAACATCAGAAAAACCCAAATAAAGAGACATTCTACAAACAACTAGCCAATACTCTTCAAAAGAGATAAGGTTATTAAAGATAAATCCTGAGGAACCATCCCAGATTAAAGGAGACAAGGGAAGCACGGCTACTGAATGCAGTATGGGGTCCTGGGTTGCATTCCGGGCCAGAAATTGAACACTGGGGAGAACCAACAAAATTCGAGAAAGATATGTAAATTATTTAGTAACATATTAATTTGGGGAAGTCTAGTGATGGGAATACAGTAGTATTTTTATAACTTTTTTGTATGCATGATATTAAATTTTTTAAATGTTAAAACTTTAAATAATTCATCAAAGAACAGTTATAACAAGATTATGTGATTTTAAGAATGTGGTCAAAATGTGAAGTATGTGCCCTAGAGAAACTTCCACATATATGCACAACAAATGTTTGTAAGATTGTTCTAATCAGCATTGCTTCCAATAGTAACTTTTGTTTTCATGGTGGTGGGGATCCAATGCAGGACCTTGAACATACTAGGCAACATCCTCACTATATCCGTAGACCAATGGTAAAAATTTGAAACAATATAAATATTCAAAAAATTGGAAAAAAAATAAAAGGTTTGCAGGTCAGGAAGTGGCCTAGAGAAGAGGAATTGTCTGAAGAACAAGCTAATGGGTGGAACATATCACATAGCCAATCCTAACCATTCCAACTTTTAAGCCTCCAAATTATACTACCTGTGGTCAGAAAACTTAGGCTATGTTGAGCATTGCACATCTATGTTGAATTTGTTCATTTTATATAGATACAGATTTATAAATAGAAATATTGAGATATAAACATCAAAATCTCTTTCCTGTCCTATCAATTGAATTCCAATCCAATATGCACAGAATCTGGCATAAATTAGTCATTTGTAAACCACTTCTTTTCATAGTTATTACATAATAGACTGATAAGTGTATATTATTACATAACTGAATAAGAAGTGATGGTATAGCAGAAGTCTTTGCATGTTTGAACATTGGAACTCTTATATGTCAGCAGATTGTTGATACTATGGTCTTATATGAAATGAAGTAAAATAAAACAAATGGGCAGAACTGTTACCAGGGCCAGAAATCCAGGCTCAGTCCAGGGGCGGTACATAAAGGAGTCTTGGTGTAAAGTAAATGGGGAACAAGAGGGAAAGAGAGGGATCTCCTAATTAAATTTTCAAAGACACGTCTAAACGGAGGTGTAGTTTTGGTTTGTGTTAAACTGTAAGGATGCATTTCTGTTACAATCTAGTAAGTCTACAAAAATCAAGGTATTTCTAGACAGTCCAGATTCAAAATTTGAGTCATATGAGTTAGAATAATGTGATCCATCTAGTTTGGTAATGAACTTTAGCCAATTGGGTAAACATGGTACATGGAATATGTTCATTATTGGTGAATAATAATTAAAAGGCTAGGCAGAGATAGTGGGGTACAGAATAATATATTGGTACATTTCATGTTATAACAAAATATCATAAGTTGGGTACTTTTAAAAGAAAAGTGGCATATTTAGCTTACAATTTGGTGTATTGCAAGTCCAAGATCAGATGGTCCCATCTATTTGACTTCTGGTGACTCTTCACTGAGTCACAATATGGTGGAGAAAGCTGAAAGGGAAATAACTGTGTGAAGAAGAGAACAAGTACAAGGGTGACTTCCTTTTGAACAATCCACTAGCAAGAAAACTAACTCATTCTTCAAGACCAGCATTTAATTCCTTCCAAGGGCAGTGCCTTCAATGACATAATATCCTCACGATAGGTTCCACCACTTAATGGTTCCACTACTTCAAAACCACTCCACTGAAGACCAAACCTCCATCATGAACTCTAGGGGACAAACTACATCCAAACTATGGCAAATCTTTGTTATCTGATAGATTGTGCTCTGCTCCTTACCTACTATAGAATGTTAATGATTAATTCTGATGTTTGGTTTCAGCATAATAAAGACTCCCTCATAGTGTTTTTATGCTGATTAAATGAGAAAATGTATGTCAAGATCATGATTTAATAAATGGCAGGCTTTGTTTATATCATGATCATGGTGCTGATGATGTTCGGGACCCATCTAGGTATAATAGTGTTTTGTGCAGTGTTGTGTCACAAATCTGCTATAACAAAGAAGAATTTTTTAATATATTCTTTTTTAAAAATTTGTTTTAATTTGTTATACATGACAGTAGAATGCATTTTTGACACATCATATATAAATGGAATATGACTTCTTATTCTTCTGGTTGAACATGTTGTAGAGTTATACTGGTCTTGTAATCATATATGCACATAGGGAAATAATAAACAAAGAAGAATTTTTAAAAAGTTGAAAGAAGAGTTATGACAATTTGTCAATATTCTAAGGATTAAGGGAAAGCTGTTTATTTTGATAGGCCTTGGAAATTTCTGGATTCCATTCAGACAGGAGATTCTTGGCTGAATCCAGAAAAATTAATTCTGGTCTTGGTACCTATGAGTATAAATGGAAGTAATTTTTTTTTATAGCTCAAAAAATGAAGATAATTTAGCTACAGCAGGGTTTATCAATAGTAGCACTATTGGTATTTGGGTCAGATTGTTCCAAACCATGGTACCCCTTAAAGTGGGTAGGTGAGAAAGTCAAATGGGAGGATGAACTCACTAGTGATTGAAGGACACAAAAGATAAATGTTTCTGGCTCACATTTCAAGGACATGGACTGAAGTTCAAAAACATAACATTATTTTCTATAATCAGAACACATATTTTGGCTTTGATCCTCCATTTGTTCATGTACATAAACATAATCATAATTTATTCTAGTAAACTTGATAAAAATATGGTAATTTCTCAGACAATCCTAGTTTATATTCCAAGTACATTTTGGGTAAAACTTCCTCTTTGGCTTTTATTCCTTTCCTTTTTCCCGAGTTTAGTCCAAAATTGGAGGAACGTGATAAACAGATAAGGAAATTTACTTAGAAGCCATTTGCTTCTCGGTTTTGATGTAATTTGATCTTGTCTGGTGTTCTTTGGGCTTTAGCTAATCTTGTTTGATTTTTGTTTTCAGAAACATCTTACATTTTACCACCTGCCAAAATGCATAATTTCATAGACTTTGGAATCAACCTCTACCCAGGGTTTATTCACTTACTAGCTTGTGATGTTGCCATACCCTCTGGTTGTCACTGCGTATTCCTGTGACCGAGCTCTAGACTTCTTTTGGTCTTCTTTCCCTTTTCTAAGATCTATGCCATCCTAAAATTTAGAATTGAATGATTCTAAGAAGATCTCACCATGTTTCTACACCACCCTCTCTTTACCATCTCAGCTCTATTAACCTGAAACTTTCTTCTCTGGACAAACATTGACTCGGTTGCCAACTCCCCCAGTTCAGACTGGACCAGCGAGCAACCCATCCACACTACACTACTCTCTTTTATTATGATGGTGCCAGGGACTTCTCTATGCAGGTAGCTCACTTACTGAATTGCTTAGGATGCAAGCAGTGTATTCCTTTTTTCTTATCAGAAAACAAAATTGAAATAAGAATTCCATTTTGTATCCTTCCCTGTCTCCAGGTGTGGGGTGAGTGTGGGGCAGGTCAGGGTGAGCACACGAAGAGAAGAAAAAAGTCTGTATGTCCTGCTTTTCTTCCAAATTTGCTCCCTTTTCCTTCAAAGTGCAGATGGTTTTTCTGGTCCAAGTTCAGGGAAAGACAGGGGATGTCTCCAGATTGCTTATTCTCTTGGATCTTTGTGATGGTACATTATAGGATATGTTGATGGTTTTCAACTTAGAAGCCAAAAATTTTGAGTCATTGTTCTCCAACTCCATCAGAGAACTGGTGCTGGGTGAATTGCCATTCCACACCTTGAGATGGACCATGGAATGGGCACAGGACGAAGCAAAGAGCAAACTGATACTTCAAATTATCCCTCTGACAAGTCAACATTGTTCAAGTCTAATGTGGCTTCTGAAGGAAATCCTTTCTTTCACTTATACTCTACTAATGATGACTCGTGGGTGCCCTAAAAAGGATTCGAGGGCACCATATGCTGCTCTCATGATGCACCCCAAGTTCTCAAAGGGTCAGAATTCTAACATCATTCCTGCCATATGCCTCTCCCTTTGCTGCCTCACCGGGTTGAACATGTCTGCTCCTTTTCTTCATTCTTTGGGATCTTTTCTACAGAGCACAAAGTCACTTTCCATGTCCTCATGACATCCTTCCAAAGCATCTTTCTTTTTCACTAGGGAGGACTTAAGTCTTTCTGTTTTGAGTTATTTAGTAAATGTTTCATGATGTGTGTTGTATTTTCCCCTATAAGAAATAAGTCATTTGAATGCAATCATCATGGCATACATACTCTTTATGTTCTGTCAAGTGTCCCGCATGGCACTGGAACATAACAGATATTGAATATTGGCTCATTGGTACACTACATTAGTATAAAGAAAAATATAAAAGTCCAAGCACTATTGTAAGTTATTTTCTAAGTTGCAACAACAGTTTAATTTTGTTATGCTAGAGACATAAAAGGATTCCGAGAAACAAAAAACAAATAAACTTAATTTTCCAAATTTTTACCATATGATTTACAATGAGATGATGATCATAGATTTGACAAATTATCAGAAGTGCCAAGTAAACAGTCTGGTTTGCTTCTGTATATTTGCCATTACTGCTTCCCAGCATGTTTTGCTGTTTTCAGAATCAGTTGTCCTTACCATTTAAAGTTCTCTTTATAAGGATGACTATAATGGATACAGAGATAACAGGAACACATTTGTATATTTAAATAATATACCAGCCATAATAGCAATTTCCCAGAATATTTTTCTTGTAGTTGAAGACAAATCTACTCCAGCACTGAAAGAGCGACATAACAGTATTATTTTCTATTATTTTTATACAACGAAGTCCTTGATTTTGTCAGTATTCTATCCATCTATTAGTTCATCGAACAATTATTAACACAATTATTAAACACTTCCTACTTTCTAGGTATTGAAGTTACAATGGCTCTCACCATCAGAGAACTTGAATTTCTAATCCTATTGGATATTATAGTTATCTGCGTAAGAAAATACCCTAATTGAAGTAAGAATTTTTTTGGGTGTCTTATGGGACTTCCTAAATAACTCCATTTTTGTAAATAGTTTCAAAATACTTTTTATGAATATGTTTGAAAGTTAAAAGAGGAATACAGAATTTTCTACATAAAGGGACATTCTTTACTTGGATTTTAAATGTATACTTGCCTTTTCACTTCTGGCAAAGAAGGTATTTATAATTTGTGACAGAAGAAGTCACTTGATGATTTGTGCTTTCTGAAGGTAACTGCCCCATAGAAGACTCCACAAGAGGAGAGACTTGCTTAAAACCCCCCTGGATTGCTGGTGCCTGAGTCAAGAGCTGCATTTTAATATTAGCACTTGGAAGATAAACACTCACAGCCTCCAACGGAGGTGATCCTCACTGAATATCATATGACTGCAAGTGGGAGGACAGAGAAACTACTCAGCTGTTGACAAGTAGAGGCAAGTAAATATCTATGCCAGAAATGTACACACTTGCCATTATAACATCACCCCTACTCAGCCACCCCAGTAGATAAATAGACATTTTAGATTCCTCCCAGGAATAAACCATTTGCAGGATATTCTTTACTTCAAATACCTTTTAGTAGGATATTAAAGAGGGGACTCTGTACAGATAAATATACTGGATGCCTAATTCTTCTCTGGATAGTTTAACAGAGCCCCACCCAATGTTCTTTGTGGTCAGAGACTGTCATTTGACTAGGCTAAGGTTTTACCAGCAGCTCTGTTCTTGTCAGCATGCTCTGCTCTGCTAATGTCAGGTACACAGTGTTGCTTTGCTGAACTGGGATAATATTACTCAGTGTTAGGAATAACTTGATATTCTACATTCATTCTGACAAATGAAATATAGTCCCAGAGGAAAGAATGGGCCTTTTGCGGTTCCATCTTCCAGGCGGTTCTTGAAGGCATGGTGTACGGAAATCCAATTACCTCTGTTCCCTTCGCTAGAAATGGCACATAAATTGCCATTCATACTTCCAGAGTTCAAACGTGATGCAACAATTAAAATGCATTTCTGTTTAGAAAGTGGGAGAGCCTCGTAGTTCAGCATTTTTTCACTTCAAAGCCGAACAATGTATTTTCAAAAGTGTTCTCATTAGAGGAGATTTTTATAAAGTTGCTTTGATTTGTTGCCTTTGATTCTTGGAATACTCAGTTGGGTCTTGGTCAGGAGAGCTCAGTGTGTTTAGTAAAGCCCATATGATCATTTTTTTTTAGTGTAGATAAAAAGTGCTAGTTAATTAAATCACATCTAGGAATTGAACCCACTTCAATTATTTTTGAGAATTGATATAACAAATGCTCCTTTAAAAATCATATCAGATGTGTCCTTACTGTCTAAATCATGTGAAACATAACCAAATGAATGAGGGCAGTATATCACTGGCAGGAGGCTGAAAAAAAGAGGGATTTTCTTAAACTTATAATTACTCACTAGGTGGTTTGGTGAGAAGTGTTAAATATCAAGCTATAGAAGTCTTGGTATGTCTTAGAATCCTAAGCATCTTTCTTTCTCTGCAGCCCTACAAGAACAAAGGAAAAGTTCCTAATTCACATGGGATGAGCTCTGCATTTCTCAGGTATTTTAATGGAACCACTGGCGATGTTTTCCAACCAGGTCCTCCCTTTTGCCAGGTATCTTAGAATAGAAGAAAATCACAGTGCTAGCTAAGGAGAAGGAGAAACCTTCGAACAGTCATTTCCCATTGTAAGTTGCCATGAGATTCTCTGCTTCTATAAAAAACACCACCTAACACATCATGAAAGGGAGGGAAGTCACCAAGAATGTTAGATGATCACCTCAGGAAGTAAGATGAGGAAAAGCCTTTTGAGAATTCTACTAATGCGTCTCTCAAGACCAAAAGGACAATGACCTATAACATATAGTTTAGGCTTGCCCTTCTGACTCTACTTGCCTTTTAGCAAGTCAACAGAATTCAGAAATCAGTCAATCCAAATGATGCCAAGAGGTCTTACATAAAGTCCAGGCACAGTTGTCAGAGTTACACTGGGGACCAGCTGATACCACAGGTGGATCTTTGTTGTGTCTAGAACTGACTCAACACTAGAGGAAAACCATAAAGGAATCAAGCTAAGAAGATAATTGCAGGTTGAGCCTGCCTGGAGAGACACTGGCAGGACTATTAGACTTCCATGTTGTCTTAAAACAAGTTTCTGGATCTCCTCTATCATCAATTCCCTTCCTGAAACTTTCAGAGCAGCCCACAGTCAAGGACAAGACGCCGTGTAACAACAAGATTTAATTAGGGACCCAGGAGGTGGCAAAGATTTAGTGTTATGCAATCAAATTAAATATTCTTCTGCAGCTTTTTGTTTTCTTAACAACTTAGCAAAGTTACTCAGAAATAAATCTAATGGTGAATAAACCCAAGCGATTAAATCAACAGTGGCAAACTCTGTGACCTTTTCAGAGGGCACATAGTTTTCCATTTTTTGACTGATCCATTCAAGACAAACTAACTTCAAAAATAACATGCAAATTATTTGATCCAGTGTGCAAAATTCAGGTTTTTGTCAGAGAGAATCAAATCATGCCATTATGTCAAAGGATTAAGTGAATACTGTTTCAGTGAGTCCATTGCGTTTAAAAATCCCCAATGTCCACTGTGGAAAGCTGAGAAAGCACTGGATTCTCATTCTGGCTTCACTCACTCATTCACTTACTCCACAAGTATTTGCTTTAAACTTCCATGTGCTAGGGTCTTGCTAGGCACTACTGACACTGTGTTGATCAGAACTGGACAGATACTATCCTCCAAAGTTTATTAATCGTTGAGGTGAAGACCTAAGTTCCCAAACAATTCTTCTACCACAAGTGATCTTAAGTAAGAGGAGGACTCTAACTCTCACCTATGGATAGTTTCCTTGAAGAATCAGATTTAAGCAGCAATCTGAAGAACGCCCAGGAAAGTTTACTATGTGAAGAGGAGGGGAGCATGCTAGGTGGAGGGAACAGTGTACATGAAAGTCATGGGACAGCAGAGAACAGTATGTGGAGACACTTAAAGAAATAAACAAAGGTCATTGGGCTTATGAACAGGAATACTGTAAAGGCAATAAGTAAACCCAGGATCCAGATCTTGGTTTCTAAATATCATTTTTCACCCAAAAGAAACAAGCAAAATCCACCAGGAGATTTTGTTGTATCAGAAAGTAAAATAGTGCTGAAATAATACAGGAACTTGGAACTCGTCAAAATAACACCAAAGCAAATCCAGCTCAGAGGCTTTCCTTTTGGCAGAATTTTTGAACATTTGAGTATCAAAAGAAATTATAATAATAGATTATAAAGCAATGAGTAAAACAGGAAGTCATGAGTCTATAGTGGTATAGTTACTATATATGAAAAAATTCAAAGCTTGGTGGCAAACAAGTTTTTTCACATAGCCTTAAATTATCTTCCTTCAAAATAGTTATTAATTAAAAAGCAAAAGAGAATACTTTGCCATGGAGAACGCTAGCCAGCATCACCTGAAGTGATCACCATTAACATCATTCATACTAGTGCAAATTGAAATAGTATGCTAATTTATAGCAATCAGTACAAAAAACTCAATATTTTTATGATTACTACCAAAGAACATAACTGTCATGAAGAAAAATCAGAAGAATTCAAATGAAGGCATATTGTAATATTCAAGTTTCAAGGTCAGAAAAGTGAAGGAAAGGAGAAACGATTCCAGGTCAAAGGAGATTAAACAGACATTATGACTATTTAGGACTACAGAAATGATGATAAAAGAAATTATTTGGAGACTTTATAAAAAATGAGTGAGATCAGAGATGAACTGCTGTTAAATTTCTGAACATGATGGCTATATTATACATATGTAGGGAAATGCCCTTGTTTATGAGAAATTTACTGAGGGCCGGGGAGATAGCTCAGTTGGTAGAGTGCTTGCCTTTCAAGCACAAAAGCACAAAGCCCTGGGTTCAATCCCCAGCACCGAAAAACAACAACAACAAAAAACAAACAAACAAACAAACAAACAAAAAGAAATAAAAAGAAATTCACTGAAGTATTTTGGGGTAATCATTTTGGAATGTCAGGGATATGTATACTCAAATGACTCAAGGGAAAAGAGTTCTGTGTGCTATAATTTCAAGTTTTCTACAGGTTTCAGATTATTTCAAAATAAAAAATGAATCAATTCATTTTAAAAAGAAAAAAAGACCATTATGGCTAGAAAACTTGGATCTCAATTTTCCCCTCTGTATAATAAGGAGGGTGATTGAAATCCAGGCTTCTCAGCTCCAGTTATATTTTAGTGTGATAATTCACCCTTAGGAGTGATATACATATGAAAAAGGATACATATTACTTTTCTATTGCTGCATAAAAAATTATTAAAAACTCATTAACTTAAAATAATATCAGTATATCATTTGTAGACCAGAAGTTCAAGGTGTCATGAGGGCTGAAACCACAGTGTAGGCTCACGGCATTCTTTTCTGTTACTCAAGGTCCTCCTCCAAGCTCATTCCTATTTATGGGTAGAATTCAGTTCCTTATGGTTGTAGGACTGAAGCTCTACTTTATTGCTGGCTGTCATCTGAGGACTGTTCTCACCTCCTGGAGAATCCCTCAGGTCCTTGCCCATGGCACCTGCGGCTTAGAAATGAAGAACCTCATTCACGGGGAACCCTTCCTGGGTTTTGAATCTCTCTGACTTTCTCCTCCGTTACCATCTGCAGAAAACTCCCTGCTTTTAGAGGGCTCATGGGATTCAGTTAGACCACCCATAAAATGTCCCTTTCTTAAGGTAAAATGATTATTAGCCTTACCTATATCTGTACTCCTCCCTCCCCTTACCTTATAAAATGGCATAGTCACAGAAGTCAAACCCAGGGGCAAAGATTGTGAGTGTCATCTAGGAATTCTACCTACCAATGGGGAGAGAAGAGAAATGAATCCAAGTTCTCTGTCAGACATTACAGGTGGAAAAGGGAAGGATGAAACTCTGTTCCCCTGAGTCATGAATTGGGTGTGGGGGAATTCTGGATGATAATCTTTGAGACATCTCCAGCAGTGATTTGTCTTTAAATCAGGATCAGGCACCGTGTGTTTCTGACTTACTGTTGTATTGCTAGCACTTCGCTCAGTGCCTGGCACTTTGTGGATGAGGCTCAAAAATGAGGGAATGAAGAAAAAATAGTGTGCAAACGATTATATATGACAACCAAAGATTTATCTTCTTACTTAAGTAATCAAAATCTCCAGTGCTCTTTCCTCAGTGAGTTATTTTTCCAAAATAAGCCAAGTTAAGGAGAAACCTGACAGTTAATTTCCAGTTCCCTTTTGATTGATGATATTTGTGTGTTTAGAGAATCTGGAGGGTTTGTTTTGTTTTTCAAAGTAAGTATAATTTGCCAAGAAGACTTGGAAATTTTCCATTTATCAATAGAAGCAGTTAATACATTTAGCATGAAAGGATTTTATAAGGTTATATTGTTCCAATTAACAGATATGATGAGAGCTTAGAACACTCCAATATGAGTGTAGGAGGAAATCATTTTAAAGATTATTTTAGAAATAGTTTTATTTTTTTTAATATTGTAAAATGTGAACATATTCAAGGTAAAATATTGAAAATGCAGAAGAATATGAAGAATAAAGATTATCAAATGATCCCACAACTCAAAGATAAGAACTTAATATTCAGAAAGGCAACATTTTAGGTGTTTCCATCACAGCCTTGGACCACACATTGGTATATATATATACCCATACAGTTCTATATAGATAATACCATATAGCTTTTTTATAACTTTTCTTTTTATTTAAAAATATATCATGGACACATTGATAGTTAATCATTGTTAAATAAATGATCATTTTAAGAACTATAAGATATTATATTTTGTGGTTATCATATTTTCTATTTAACCAATTTTTCCTGATGAATTACTAAATAATTTTTTTAGCAGCATACACATTGTGCAAATGAATATCCTGGTACATAAATCCTTAACTTTTTATTAATTATTTTTGTAAAATAAATACCTGAAAATACTACTTATGTCAAAGGGTATGCAGATCTCTATATTGCCAGACTGCTTTCCAAAATGTTTAATTACATGAGGTTAGATTATAAAGTACCTGTTTGCCCTTGCCACCAATAGGTGTTATCAGTTAAATTTTTAATTTGTAAAATTTCCCAATTTGACACATAAAACAATATTTTGTTTTAATTTACATTTTTATACAGTAATATACATCTTTAGTTATCTTTTGAGTTTTAAGAATATTTAAGGTGAGGTTATTAAAATGGTTCTTAAACATTGTTTTTTATTATTTTATTGCAAGGTATATTTTTTACCATTGACTGTTTAAATATTTGCCGCTTTCTAAATCCTTTTCAAATGCATTAGTTCCATAAGCAGCCTCTTTAAGACAATACTGATCCTAGTTCTGTGGTTTTCAAAATCTGTAATCTCCTGTCCTTAAGTGTGAGCTGGCACTGTGACTTCCTTTTTCATATGGTCAATAGAGTGTGAAAAAGGGAATGGGATGTCACTTCTGTGACTAGTTTATAAAGTTTCATGACTTCTCTTGTTCAGCAGATTTTCTATTTCTTTCTCAGTTTGCATGTTTTGATGAAGCAAAATGTATGTTGGAGAGACTTACCTGACAAGAAGTGCAGATAGCCTGAGACCTGCAGTCCAACAAACCATGAGGAAATAAATGATTCCTACCAACTACCACATGAATCTGGTATTCAGGTGAAGACCTAGGCCTGGCTAACACCCTGATTACAGCCACAGTCAGATCCATTCCTTTGTACATGTCTCATAATGACTCCCTCTGTGGCACATTCCATCTCCAAAGTTACAATGTAAAATTTCCAATGCACATA
The DNA here is from genome assembly GCF_902686455.1 of Sciurus vulgaris. Lineage (NCBI taxonomy): Eukaryota > Metazoa > Chordata > Mammalia > Rodentia > Sciuridae > Sciurus > Sciurus vulgaris. Next base: position 57,823,043 of record NC_136466.1, read on the forward strand.
AATATATATTTTGAAATTCCATGTAACAAGTTATCATGTATTGTATGGCAATTTGGTGATTTTAGAGGTAGTCAAAAAGGAAATTTTTGGTCCCATATTTGTTGACCTTTGATGAAGAAAGGTAATAGAAACTCTTGTAGATGAGCTGTAAGTTTTTAGTTTGGCAGGTGATTTTTGGACAAGAATGAAACATGACATTTACTTAGCATCTTCTGTAATAAGGTTTTGTTTTCTTTACAATTGCTTGATATATCTGTGCCTTGTTTTTGTTAAAGAATTTATTGGATACCCACTCAATATTTTACACTTCAACAAACTCTAGGATTATTAAGGCTCTATTTTCTTCTGATTTAGCAATAAAAATTGGAAATGTTATAAAAATTTGCATGCCCTCATATTTACATGGATTGGAGAATCTGCTTGCTGTTTGTTCTTACTCATCTTGATTCTGTTAAAAATAAAAGATAAATATCTTCTTGATTTTGCTGTGCATAATTCCCTGGGGAATGTTTCTTGAGGAGGGCTGGGTATAAGGGCACCCCATTCTTCCTGGAGAGGATTTGAGGACAACTCTGTTTCTTCCTCTGAATGACAATATTTGTTTCAGCATTTCTGTGTGTGAAAGTAAGGATTTAAGCCAATTATTAACACAAGGAATTCATCAATGAATATCTGATTCGACTCTCTGTTTATGAGTTCAGGGATCTAGAAATTGTGATTCAGGTAGGAAAGAAGAAGCCTATATTCCTTCCCACATTCCCTCCCCCTCCTTTACTCCTGGACTCTACCCTCCACACGTTAAATATCTCCTCAAGAGAAAAATGAGGTATGTATACAAAATGGAATATTATTTTATAAAGGAGAATGAAATCCTGACATTTGCAACAAAATCGATGGAAATGAAGCACATTATGTTAAGTGTAACAAGCCAGATGCTGAAACATATGTACCAGATGTTCTCTTGCATGTGCAAAAAAAAAAAAAAAAAAACCCTGAATGCAGAATAGTGATTATTAGAGGTTGGGAAAGGGGGAAGGTAGATAAAGGGAGATTGGATTTGATCAGTGCATGCTGTATGTGTGTATTGAAATATCACCCCAGAATTCCATTATCATATACAATTAACATGTTAATAAAAAAAATTCTTTAAAGTTTTAAAAAGAGATCCTTAGGAAGGGGCAGGTAGCATTATTTTCTTCTACTCATTTAGATGTCTATTATTTTGGGAATTTTGGGGAAATTTAATAACATCTTATTGGGATTTTATTCATACCATGTTTTCACAAAATGATGAATTCAGTGGTAAACAAGGTAGATTTGTGGATTTACCTACCAATTATTTTCTTCTCATATAAAGTAGGGTGACCATACAGAAATCTGAAAAATAAGAACTGAAGATAGAAGTCATTTAGGGAAGAACCCAGAAGGAGTTAGATGAGTAAAGAGGAAATGGACAACCTCATTCAAAACTGTACTTTGGACCACCACTGCACCTAGAGGTCCCATGGATCTGTCTCTTATTTCAACAGTGTTTGGATGGAACAGACCCAGGGACTCCCTTTTTTTCCAGCTTCCAACCGCCTTCCAAACTGATCTCCATTTGCAGTAGTCTCCTGGACTATCTTCTTGCCCATCCTCTGCTTCCAGGACCAGTCAATTCTATTTATTGTGGTTAGTTCCTCATTGACAGCCAACCACGAACTCCCAATTTCTTCAGAATTATTACACCCAGAAGGAGGCTGCCATCAACATCTGGTCAATTTGCATCTGTGCACCTCCTCCACCTACTTCTCTCTGGGTTACTATTTCGACCATGATGATGTGGTAGTGGAGGGCGTGGGCCACTTCTTTCATGAGTTGACTGAGAAGCACGAGGTCTCGGTGGTCCCACCCTCTTCCAGGAAGTGTGAAAACCTTCTCAAGATGAGTGGGGCAACAGCTTGGACATTTTGGAAGCTGCCTTGGCCCTGGAGAAGAATTTGAACCAAGCCATTTTGGATCTTGGATATGCCTTCACAGACCCACATCTCTCTTCCTGGAAAACCACTTCCTTAACGAGGAGGTGAAACTCATCAGGAGGATGGGGGACCACTTGACTAACCTCCCACATCTGGTGGGCACCCAGTCTGGCCTGGGTGAGTATCTCTTTGAAAGACTCACACTCAAGCATGACCAGGAGGCTCTGGAGAACAGTGACCTTTGATGGGGCTCCTTTGCATCTCGGCATCAGGGCTTTGGCCAGAGCCTCTCCCTCCAACCCTAGGCAGTTTTTTAACCACTGTGGAGCCCTCCCACGCCTTGAGCTAAATGAAAATAAAGCTTTTTCCAGGAAAAAAAAAAAAAAGAAGAAGAAAAGAAAAAACAAACAAAAACTGTACTCTGGTCGAGTTGCTTTGAGTGATGACTACATGTGCTGTTTGAAACAAAAGAATAGTTGTTTCTCCTGCCCAGAGTCATGATGCCTCTTCCTATTACACACTTTTGCCATCATATTCGGACTAGTTAAGAATAGTCCAAAGCTCTGTGCCAAGAGCATTTCCAGCCTGGAAAATGCAAATGTTTTTAAAGATACAATGCCTCTCAGAGAGGAGAAGAGAGCTTGATCTATTTCCAGGCTAATCTAGAGATTAGTCTACTTCCAAGAGACCAAGGGAAAAACTATCTCCAGTGCAAACTAACTGAATCCACATCCCAGTAAGCAGATGAAGCCTGACATAGTTAGAGCAGCTCCAGTCCTTATTCACAGAGCACATGGATAGTATGTGCAATACCCAGGTGGGTAGAGCAGGAACTCTAACTATGTGCGTAGAGTGGTTAACCTAAGAGAACTGCCTTCCAGGATTTTCCCTGAGGAGTGATTAATACCTAAGAACAGACAACTGTGGGTTTCACTTCTACCTCCTTCATTTGGGGACTTTCAGAATGACCAGATATGCCATGCAGTATGACAAGAACAGAGGCATCATTTGGAATCAAAACACTTGGATTCCACCCAGAACTGCCACCTATGTAAGGAAGTCATTAAATCTCTTCAAATCTCAATTTCTTCATTAGTAACAATCTCACCAGCTTGTTTTGAAATCCACTGAGATAGCGTGTAAGATGTTATTTTACACATCACACTTGTGATTTTTATTGCTTCATGTGTGTGTAAATTCCAGAACATTCCAAGAGAAGCAGCATGACATACTTGTCCAAACACAGATGCTGTGACAGAAATGTAACTCTGCCACTGATCTGATAAGCCGCATGAAGACTTTGAATCTTCATTCCATTCCTTTAGTGGATATGCAAGGTATGCCTGCAGTGAGTCCCTGGAAATTTTTTCAATTGATAAGAAAAAGACAGAGATTCTGAGGTTTGTTATGTAAATTTTAAAAATCAGAAGAAATCAAATAAAATGATTTTTTGAAAAATACATTTTCTTTCATTGTATGCCCCCCCCACACACATCTGGTCAGTCTTGTTACATAAATGACAACTCTTTTTAATAACAAGAGTTTTAAGAGAAACCAAGCTTTGATTATTACTATCAAATTAAGTTTCTATGACTTTTACATCCAGCAGAAAGTGAATGCAAAATAAATAAATAAAAGTGAAATTTGAGGTGATACTACCAATAGTTATTCTTGAAAAGACATGAGTCCATGGGGTGGGAGAAAAGGGGCATCACAGTTTCCAGAAGAGTATACTGTGAATATCAGGCTTCTGGTAGCATGTCCATTGGATGAACCTAGTACTCCACATTATGACCTGAAATAGCTAAGATACCATTCTGATTGGTGGTGTGATATAAGAAATACATAGAGTAGGAAGCAGATGGATTTTACTTTCAAAAGTACATGTATTTGTCGGGAGTCTGAGGCATGAGGATTGAGAGTTCAAGGTCAGCCTCAGGAACGGTGAGGCACTAAGCAGCTCTGTGAGACCCTGTCTCTAAATAAAATACAAAATAGGGCTGGGGATGTGCCTCAGTGGTGTAGTGCCCCTGAGTTCCCCCACCGCCCCCCCAAAAAAAAACAAAAAAACTCATGTATTTTAACCTCAGTGCCTCTAGTTACTAGCTAGAGGAGATCTTGGGGACAGTTATTTAATTTTTGTAAGTTCTTCATAGAAGGAAGTGATGATCACAAGTGCCACCAGAGTTATAAGTGTTAAATGAAATAAATAGAACACTAAGTTCTGCACCATGTTAGAGCTCAATAAATGGTAGCTCTGCTCATACTGCTGGCTTCCATGTACTCTTATATTATGTATAAAAAAGCAGATGCAGTGCTATATCTTAATGCTATTCCTAGGACTCTGAGCCCATTCATCCTCACACTCAACACACACATAGATACTTCTTATTTCACAGCATCATTTTTCTTATACTCTCTTTGGCAAAACAGGTGTTTACCTGACAAACTAAGTCAATATTTTGTACATCAAAGTATATTTGATAACTAGGGGTGGACATTACACTAAAATGATAATATTTAATGGAATAACTTTTAATCTTTATTGCAACTTATTATTCTTTGGAAAATCTGATGAAAATTATTTATTTTTTTGGCTAAATGTACAAATCCTTTTTGCACCAAACTTCATGCACAATTAAAGGGACACATGGATGTCTCATAAAAATGTTTAGAACTGTTCCAATGATGTGAATAAACATTTGATATTACAAGGTAACACCATCCTTAATTTACCTATTATATAAATTTAAATTTACATAATGACTTTTAATGAAGTACCTTATATAAAATTGTGTTTAATGCTTTCTGAAATGTATTCATATGCCACAATGTTTGCTAGTAAAATTATTTTTAACCAAGGCTTATTAACTATGCATACCTAGTAGTTTTGTATCCAGTGACTAAATGTATTATTAATGGTACTGAAATACCATTAATATTAGTGTCAAGTGGTAATATCTAATTACTCAGTCTGATTAATTTTCTCATGTACTTTTCCTGTACCAAAAAGCATACATGAGGATTTTTTTTCTGGAACACTTCTTTTGAACCTCTATATTTTCAAAAATCTTCTTCTAGAAATTTCTATAAAGTAATTATTTTATCAGCAAATCAAGATCTAATGAAAATGAAAGGATATTTGAATCTCTAGATGAATCAGTAAATACTGAGCTTCACTCCTGTACTCAATAATTTATTAAAGTTAACATAATATAATAGGTATATTTAAAAAATAACAAATGATTAATACACTAACGACTGCCCTTCCTGCAAAAACTGATATTTATGCTAATAAAAATAAATCATGATACCTTCTGAATATATGTTTAAAGCTCGATTTCAAAAGATTTGAAAGGCCTTGGGGAGATGTAGTTTAGGAAACTTAAAATTTAATTTCTAAAGTGTAAACTAAACAGGAAAATAACTTGATTCAAGGAGAAGCCAACAATCTGGAAGAAACCAAGCAACTATTTTACTTGAAATTTTTGATCTCCTGTGTGCCTCCAAAATTCAAATAATGAAACCTGATCGTTTTCTTCATTTTTTTTTCTTGAACTATGGGATTTTAATAATCTATTATCCATGACACTTCAATGTGAGATTTATGTTTGCTGTTGCTTTCAATGTCACTAGGTAAATCAAGAGGCAAAGGAAAGCTGTTCACAGAGTGTTGAGGAGAAACAACTTTCCCTGGCAGTTTTGTTGGATTGCTGAACTGGTGCATCTGCCATGTGTAAAGTGACAGCAGAATCATTCAGGAAATTCAATATACTCACAGAGAGAAACTAAAGATGACAGCTTATTTTAGGAGCCATTCTATCATGAGGATGTGTTTGTTCTTGGAGTAGCCTCAGAAAACAACCCTTTTAGTGAACTCTCTTGATTAAAGGCACAGCTGATGTTTGTTACATAGAGAATGTTTTGCTCTTGATAAAGTTGTCTTACTATTGTCAATATTTTTCTTATTACAAGGAATGTCCTTCATTGCTAAATATCTGTCCATTGTCTCTCTAGCAGTGCAGAATGAAAAATGGTTCCTGAAGGCTGAGCACAGTCATCCTATAACTTGCAAATTGTAAATCTTTATAATAATTCATATGTCACTTTTACCATATAAACAATAGCTCCTTAAGGAGACCTGTCAATATTACTATTATATCTGTACAGTTTTAAATTTGTAATCTTTATACGAGCAGTATAGTTTACCAAAAATTATTTAGCAATTAAAATTTAAAAGTTAAATTCAAATGTTATTGTGTTTTTACCAAAACATTTGGATGAAAACAAATCATGGCATATTAATTGTGATTAAAAATTAGAATGACATTTGTTAGGGAACTTTATCATGTATTTTCTCTTTTGTTCTCTTGAAATGTTTTCCCTCCTTTACCTATAATTTCTTCTCAATCTTGGGATTGCTATGCTCCTTCTTTTGCTTATGTGACTTCTTTTGCTAATGTGAGTCAGAATGACCGAACTATATCTTTGAAAATGATAAATGCCAAGCATAATGCATTGGAAATAGGTGGATAGCTATATCTTACCATTTTCTGGAACTTAACACTAACCAAGTTGCTTTTGGATTCAGTAAGTATCTCACAAACCTTCTTATACAAAAGTGAAATAATCATCAACATCTTCTAAGGGCAAGCAATGATTCACAGGTTGAAATGTGTCAGGTAGGTAATGAGTATTATTTCCCCATGTGATGTAGGTAGGATGTTCCTAATTAGTGCTAAGAATTCTGATGAAGCTGCCTTTTTTGAGTTGATCTGTTCTGAAAATCTTTTGTATTTTTTTTTAATTTATTTTTTTGTAAACAAATGGGATACATGTTTCTGTTTGTACATGGAGTAACAGCATACCATTTGTGCAATCATACATTTACATAGGGTAATTATGTTTGATTCATTCTGTTATTTTTTCCTTCCCCCCGCACCCCTCCCACCCCTCTTTTCCCTCTATACAGTCCCTCCTTCCTCCATTCTTGCCCCCCCACCCCCATTATGTGTCATCATCCACTTATCAGGGAGATCATTTGACCTTTGGTTTTTTGAGATTGGCTTATCTCACTTAGCATGATATTCTCCAATTTCATTCATTTGCCTGCAAATGCCATAATTTTATTACTCTATATAGCTGAGTAATATTCCATTGTATATATATACCACAATTTCTTTATCCATTCATCCATCGAAGAACATCTAGGTTGGTTCCACAATCTGGATATTGTGAATTGAGCAGCTATGAACATTGATGTGGCTGTATCTCTGTAGTATGCTGATTTTAAGTCCTTTAGGTATAGGCTGAGGAGGGGATAGCTGGGTCAAATGGTGGGTCCATTCCAAGTTTTCTAAGGAATCTCCACACTGCTTTCCAGAGTGGCTGCACTAATTTGCAGCCCCGCCAGCAATGTATGAGTGTACCTTTTTCCCCACATCCTCTCCAACACCTATTGCTGCTTGTATTCTTGATAATCACCATTCTAATTGGGGTGAGATGGAATCTTAGTGTAGTTTTGATTTGCATTTCTCTTATTACTAAAGATTTTGAACATTTTTTCATATGTTTGTTGATTGCTCGCAGATCTTCTTCTGTGAAGAATCTGTTCATATCCTTAGCCCTTGTGTTGATTGGGTTATTTGTATTCTTGGTGTAGAGTTTTTTGAGTTCTTTATATATTCTGGAAATTAGTGCTCTATCTGAAGTATGAGTGGCAAATATATTCTCTCACTCTGTAGGCTCTCTCTTCACATTGCTGATAGTTTCCTTTGCTGAGAAAAAGCTATTTAGTTTGAATCTATCCTAGATATTGATTCTTGCTTTTATTTCTTGTGCTATGGGAGTCCCGTTAAAGAAGTCTGATCCTAAGCCAACAAGTTGAAGATTTAGACCTACTTTTTCTTCTATAAGATGCAGGGTCTCTGGTCTGATTTCAAGGTCCTTGATCCATTGTGAGTTGACTTTTCTTTGGGGGGGGTGCTGGGGATCGAACCCAGGGCCTTGTGCTTACAAGGCAAGCACTCTACTGACTGAGATATCTCCCCAGCCCCTGTGAGTTGATTTTTGTGCAGGGTGAGAGATAGGGGTTTTTCATTCTGTTGTGTATGGATTTCCAGTTTTCCCAGCACCATTTGTTGAAGAGGCTATCTTTTCTCCATTGCATATTTTTGGCACGTTTGTCTAGCATGAGAAAATTGTATTTATTTGGGGTTGTGTCCATGTCCTCTATTCTGTACATTGATCTACCTGTCTATTTTGGTGCCAATAACATGCCATTTTTGTTACTGTTGCTTTGTAGTATAGTTGAAGTTCTGGTATTGCTATGCCCCCTGGTTCATTCTTCTTGCTAAGGATTGCTTTAGCTATTCTGGGTTTCTTATTCTTCCAGATAAATTTCATGATTGCTTGCTCTATTTCTGTAAGGTACATCATTGGGATTTTGATTGGAATTGCATTGAATCTGTATAGCACTTTTGGTAGTATGGCATTTTGACAATATTAATTCTGCCTATCCAAGAACATGGGAGATCTTTCCATCTTCTAAGGTCTTCCTCAATTTCTTTCTTCAATGTTTTGTAGTTTTCATTGTAGAGATCTTTTACTTCTTTGGTTAGATTGATTTCCAAGTATTTTATTTTATTTTTTTGAAGCTATTGCAAATGGAGTTGTTTTCCTCATTTCCCTTTCAACTGTTTCATCGCTTGCGTATAAAAAAGCTTTAGATTTATGCATGTTGATTTTATAGCCTGCTATTTTGCTGAATTCATTGATGAGGTCTAGAAGTTTTCTGGAGGAGGTTTTTGGATCCTCTAAATATAAAATCATGTCATCAGCAAATAGTGACAGCTTAAATTCCTCTTTTCCTATTTGTATCCCTTTAATTTCTTTAGTTTGCCTAATTGCTCTGGCTAGAGTTTCGAGGACAATGTTGAATAGAAGTGGTGAAAGAGGACATCCCTGTCTTGTTCCCATTTTTAAAGGGAATGCTTTCAGTTTTTCTCCATTAAGAATGATGTTGGCCATGGGCTTAGCATAAATAGCCTTTGCAATGTTCAGGTATGTTCCTACTATCCCTATTTCTTTCTACTGTTTTGAGCATGAAGGGGTATTGTATTTTGTCGAACGCTTTTTCTGCGTCAATTGAGATAAACATATGATTCTTATCCTTAAGTCTATTGACATGATGGATTACGTTTATTGATTTACGGATGTTAAACCATCCTTGCATTCCAGGGATGAACCCAACTTGATTGTGGTGCACGATTTTCTTAATATGTTTTTGGATACAGTTTGCCAATATTTTGTTAAGGTTCTTTGCATCTTTATTCATCAAGAATATTGGTCTAAAATTTTCTTTCCTTGATATGTCTTTTCCTGGTTTGGGTATGAGGGTGATCTTAGCTTCATAGAATGAGTTCGGTAGGGTACCCTCCTTTTCTATTTCCTGGAATACTTTGAGATGTATTGGAATGAGTTCTTCTTTGAAGGTCTTGTAGAACTCAGCTGAGAATCTGTCTGGTCCTGGGCTTTTCTTGGATGGTAGGTTTTTAATGGCTTCTTCTATTTCATTGCTTGATATTGATCTGTTTAAATTGTGTATGTCCTCCTGGTTCAGTTTGGGAGGAGCATATGTCTCTAGAAATTTGTCAATGTCTTCGGTAGTTTTTATTTTGTTGGAATACAGATTTTAGAAGTAGCTTCTCATTATGTTATGTATCTCAGTGTTGTCTGTTGTGATATTTCCTTTTTCATCATGAATTTTAGTAATTTGAGTCTTCTCTCTCCTCTTTTTTAGTGTGGCTAAGGGTTTTTCTATTTTGTTTACTTTCTCAAAGAACCAACTTTTAGTTTTGTCAATTTTTTGAATTGTTTCTTTTGTTTCAATGTCATTGATTTCAGCTCTGATTTTAATTATTTTCTGTCTTCTACTACTTTTGCTTTTCTTCTGTTCTTCTTTTTCTAGGGCTTTGAGCTGTAATGTTAGGTCATTTTGTTGTTGACTTTTCATTCTTTTCTGGAATGTGCTCCATGCAATGAATTTTCCTCTTAGTGCTGCTTTCATAGTGTCCCAGAGATTTTGATATGTTGTATCATCATTCTCATTGACCTCTAAGAATTTTTTTTTATCTCCTCCCTGATGTTTTCTGTTATCCATGTTTCATTCAATAGCATATTATTTAGTCTCCAGGTGTTGGAGTAATTTCTCTTTTTTATTTTGTCATTGATTTCTACTCTCAGTCCATTATGATCTGATAGAACACAAGGCAGTATCTCTATTTTTTTTGCATTTCCTAAGGGCTGCTTTTTGGCATAACATATGGTCTATTATCGAGAAGGTTCCATGTGCTGCTGAGAAGAAAGTGAATCCGCTCATTGATGGATGGAATATTCTATATAAGTCTATTAAGTCTAGGTTATTGATTGTGTTATTGGGTTCTATGGTTTCTTTGGTTGGTTTTTGTTTGGAAGATCTATCTAGTGGTGACAGCGGTGTGTCAAAGTCACCCAGAATTATGGTGTTGTGGTCTATGTGATTCCTGAAATTGAGAAGAATTTGTTTGATGTACAGGGATGCACCATTGTTTGGGGCATAAATATTTACTATCGTTATGTCTTCCTGATTTATGGTTCCCTTAAGCAGTATGAAATGTCCTTCTTTATTCCTTCTTACTAACTTTGGCTTGAAGTCCACTTTATCTGATATAAGGATGGAAATCCCCACTTTTTTACTGAGTCCATATGCGTGGTAGGTTTTTTCCCATCCTTTCACCTTTAGTGTGAATGTCTTTTTCTATGAGATGAGTCTCTTGCAGGCAGCATATTTTTGGGTCTTTCTTTTTAATCCATTCTGCTAGTCTATGTCTTTTGATTGATGAGTTTAGGCCATGAAAGTTCAGGGTTATTATTGAGATAAGATTCATATTCCCAGTCATTTGGGCTTATTTTTGGTTTTTGACTTGGCTTGGTTTCTCCTTCATGTGGTTTTTCTATAAGGTAGTTCCTCCCTTTGCTGACCTCCATTGTTGTTTTTCATTTACTCCTTATGGAATATTTTGTTGAGAACATTCTGTAGTGCAGGCTTTCTATTTGTAAATTCTTTTAACTTTTGTTTATCATGGAAGGATTTTATTTCATCTTCAAATCTGAAGGTTAGTTTTGCTGGGTATAGGATTCTTGATTGGCAACCATGTTCTTTCAGAGCTTGAAATATGTTGGTCCAGGCCCTTCTAGCTTTTAGAGTCTGGGTTGAGAAGTTGGTTGCTATCCGTATTGGTCTCCCCCTATATGTAATCTGATGCTTTTCTCTTGCGGCCTTCAAAATCCTATCTTTATTTTGAATGTTAGGCATTTTCATTATAATGTGCCTTGGTGTGGACCTGTTGTGATTTTGTGCATTTGGGGTTGTGTAAGCCTCTTGTATTTGATTTTCCATTTCATTCTTCAGGTTTGGGAAATTATCTGATATTATTTCATTGAATAGGTTGTTCATTTCTTTGGTTTGTATCTCTGTGTCTTCCTCAATCCCAATAATTCTTAAATTTGGTCTTTTCATGATGTCCCATAGTTCTTGGAGATTCTGTTCATGATTTCTTACCATCTTCTCTGTTTGGGCAACTTTATTTTCAAGATTAAATATTTTGTCTTCATTGTCTGAGGTTCTGTCTTCCAAGTGGTCTAGTCTTTGGGTGATGCTTTCCATTGAGTTTTTTATTTGGTTTATTGTTTCCTTCATTTCAAGGATTTCTGTTTGGATTTTTTTTGAGAATCTCTATCTCTTTGTTGAAATGATCTTTTGCTTCTGGCAGTTGCTCTTTCAGCTTATTGGTATTATCATTCATTGCCTGCATTTGCTCTCTTATCTCATCCTTTGCTTCGCGAATCATCTTAATCATGTGTAATCTGAAGTCCTTTTCTGACATTTTTTCTAACATACTGTCATTGGATTCTATTAATATAGAATCTAGATTTGTTTGGATCATTTTTCTTCTCTTGTTTTTTCATGTTGTTCATGTATCTTTTCCTCTAGCAGTGCAGATCTGGGGTATTGCAGATTTCTCCCTATAGGCTTATAGTGACCCTATAGGTTTCCAAAACCTTTTCTTTAAGGGGAGATCAATATTAGCAGTGCCCAATTCAGATACTATGCAATCCTAGACCAAGTAGCTCCTATGAGGACAATAACAAAATTGTCATAATAAACAGAATGAGTTCAAATATTATCTTCAGTAAAACAAACAGATTTGCAATAAGGTCTGCAGTTTCTAATGGAGGACAAAGAAGATGCAGAGGGATGTAGAATGTGGTTGTTAATGTGATAAGAAATGAATATACAGAAGTTCTAGATAATAGAAAGGGTGAGAGTGTAATCAAAAGAAATTGGATGTTAGTATGCAAAAAAGGGAGAAAGAGACTCTGAGGGAACAGGTAAACAAAAGGAAAAGAGAGCAAGAAAAGTAAAGATATAAAAACTTAAAATTTTTCAATAAGGAGAAAAAAGAAAATCTACTGTATAACAGTCATCCAGTATATGTTACTGTATAACAGTCTCCAGCAGGCATCTCAGGATGGGATTTGCCCCACCTAACGATCGGAGCTATGGCTTCCAGATTATCCAAGATGGCCACTCTGGCTTCCAAATGTGTTGGCAAATGGGGAGCCACAGCTCAGGGTGTGGATGTGGTCAGCTGGAGGTCCTGGAGGTGGGGTGCAGTCGGTCAGGCAGGGGTCCTGGAGTTCGGGTGAGCCCTGTGTGGCTGGGGGATTCTGGAGGCTGAGTGCAATCAGTCAGTCTGGGGTCCCGGTGATAGGGCACAGTCAGTTGGTCTGGGGGTCCTGGTGGCAGGGAGCAGTCAGTCGATGTGAGGGTCCCAGAAGCATGGAGCGATCGGTCGGGCTGAGGGCTCCTGGAGACAGGGCTCAGTCAGTCTGGCCAGGGGTCCTATGGGGCCTGGCTGTTGTCTCAGAATGGCGGCAGCCACATGTAATCAAACCTGCAGGTACTGTAACAGTGAACATCCAGGCAACAGCAGAAAGCTGGTGCTCCATTGGCAGTTGGCGATCAGTTTGCTGATTGTTGTCGGACGATTGGGAGGTGAATCTCATGCATTGGGTGATGGATAGGTGTAATGCAGGGGATGGACAGGCGAGAGGCAGGCATATGGCAGATGATAGGACAGTGAGCAATCTGCACTCAAAAAAGGCGTCGATATGCTGGCAGACTGCAGGTGGTCACAGCAGACAAATGGGGTAAAAAACAGGGATCAATAAGCAGCAAAAACTGCCTCACTAAGAAACAGATATCCTCTGCTTGAAACCGGAGTTACAGAGCAACAAGGAACACAGCCTCCCTCTAGTCCGCCATATTGGATCTCCTCATCTTTTGTCTTTTAACCTCACATTAAATTCTCCAAAATCAAATTTTCTTTTCTTTTTTCCATTAAATTGCAGTTACTAATTCATTTCCTCATCCAAATTAAAACTACGAAGACATTTCTCAACAGTTTTAAAGTTGTTTAAGATGACCTTATTTTTAAATATTTTCCATATGTTTATGAGGCAAACAATGCTAGGTGCTAAAATGAGCAGATTCTAAGACGAATTGTTTCTTCACATTGTATGATATTATGGTTTGGATATGAGATGTCCCCCTAAAGCTCCTCTGTTTAATGCAGGAATATTCAGAGGTGAAATGATCAAATTATTAGAGCTATAGCTAATCAGTCCTTCCTAGTTTGAATGAACTGACTTGAGTGGTAACCAAATGCAGGCAGATCATGTTGGAAGAGGTGTGCCCTGGAAGGACTGGGCTGCAATAAGCTCAGCAGCTTTCCTCCACCATTCCCTTCTGCCATGATATTCTGTCTCACTTTGGGCCTAGAATGATGGAGTTGGCCAACCATGGACTGAACCTCTGAAATCATGAGCCAAAATAAACTTTTCCTTCTCTAACTTGTTCCTGCAGGGTATTTTGTTCGCATCAATGAAAACTAACTAACACATATGGCATTAAGCTCAAAGTTAACTGTTGTTGATTTACACTTCTAGAATGGTGAAACAGTCCAACCTCTGAGTGGTTCAGATGGTGTTAATTGTCTTTTTTACTTGTCATTTTCTTTTAACTCAGATGCACGTTGAGTCTTGAAGTGTTGTTGTCTTGGAGAAGGATAAAAATGGGGATGTGACCTCTCCAGGTTGAAGATGTGACTTTTTGTTCATGTTCGGACTTTGGTGTTCAGAGTTGAGAACCCTTTCCCTGCTACTCAGTGGCTTGCTATTAGAACTTTCGTAAGGGAAATAAAACACCTGTACCTATATCACATTCCTGTTCTCTCTTGTTTTTTTTTTTTTCTCCCCCCCAACTCTGAATCTTCAAGCATTTCTCTTTGTTCTTTGTGCTTCAGGAAGGGTTGTAGAAACCTGTCAAATTTCTTGTGCAAGCACCAAACACATGCACACATATATCTAATGCTTATTAGAAATGCTTAGTAGCACACAGTAAGAATTAATGAAATGTGAATAAACAGATGAAGATATAAAGAACAACACATGAAATGGACTACTTTGAAATATGAAGGAAGACTTCAGTGACTTTTGGAGCTGGATCAAGATGCTTTGTCTTGTTGCTGCTTCTATCAAAGTCAGATGAAGATTTAGCATTTTGGGGGATAGAGAAATTAACATGAATGTCCTTTCAAAGTTAAATAAATAAATACACCAATAGACATAAGCATTTCAAAATAATTCCCAAACTATAATCTCAAGGTGATTAGCTGTTTATGAATAAGATAAATGATCACAAAGTTCTGTGACATAATTATTATATTCTAAGATAAATTGTGTACTAACCACTCATTAACACTTTTTGTCAATTTCATAGTTTTGTCTAAGATTGATTCTCAAGTTAAATTGTGCTTATCTGTAATATCTTGCACTGTGAGAGGCATATAGATAATAGTTTACATTCCCAAAAGAATGTGTGATCCATTCTCAAGAAGTGAAAACTACAAGTTAATCAATCATAAATATGTACTCACCTATACGGTAGTCACATTTGAAGGAAAACAATGAATGTAAGCAAAAGAATGAATGAAGATTTTGCTATAAATTGATAATTGTTACCTGGATAAAGATCTACAATAATATTTAATACTCAAGTATGCTTTTTCAGACGTTTATTTGAAATCAATCACAAACAATACTAGCTAAGGAGGAAAGAAGGAGTTATTCGGCAACATATGGGATCAACAGAAAGTTAAGTTAGGGTTAGGAAATGTGTCAAAACCAGAATGACTCTGGAGACTAGGAAGCAGGACCTGAAGTAGGAGAAGTTGGGTCAGAATGCAGCTGTTCAAGGGAGGCGATGAGACCGAGACTGGTGGAGACCAGAATAAAGGCATATAGATAATAACATCTATATTTCAGTGGAGTCTATGAATATTTGATCATAGAAAATTGAAGAAAAAATTGAAAAAAGAAGTCACTCTTCTTGAAGAACTTTTTCTGTGAAGGGGAGCCTGGGAAGAGGCGAGGTCAGGGGAGGTTTGGCATGCTTTTATGATGATGGAACTGAGTCACTGGCTGGCACACTTCCCCAAGCGTCCCATGGCTGGATCCTTCCCATTCTTTATGCTCCAGCACTGTCACCTACTGGCCCTAATCTCATTATGTTGTTTTATTTTTGTACAGTGCTTGTTCCTGTATCTAATGACTCTCGGTATTTGTTTGTCTTCCAACTGAAGTATGGAAGTCATGAGAGCAGCACCTTTGTCTTACTTATCTCTGCAACTCTAGCATCCAGAAAAGTGCCTGTCACATAGCAGGAACTCAGTATTTGTAGGATAAATAAACACAGGGATGCCTAGAACTTCAACTGTTTCCATGGATTGAGATTCAGAGTCCCAGGATCCAGTTTGCTGAATAACCAAGTTCTGATGCCATTTAGTCCTTTATCTGGACAGGCTTTATTGTCCCTTAGCTTATGTGATAGGGTTAGGTACCCGGATTTACATAGAGGGGAGAGAGGCCTTCCTCACAGGGCAATCAAATACTACTACGGAGTCCCAGTGACAAATGCTTACTGCAGGGAAGAATGGTAAGAATGGAGAAGGAATATTCATTTCCTGCCATAAACAAGCCACAAATACAGAGTTTATGTTCCTTCTCATTAATTAAGGGCTTTTAATTTCATCCCTATGATTCCCAAGGAAAGACTTTAGGACCAAGGAGGAGGATAAGACTCTCTGCTCACGTAGATAAACATCCCTCTTCATTAAAACAGGTTAGAAGCCTGGAGATAATTAGGCCAATTGTGTCCAGAAATCAGCAACACAGGGAAGAGATGAAAAGATAATGTCAAGGGGCTAGACCATTCTTAAGGACGCAGAAGGGCAGCCTTTGCAATCAGTTGGAAGATGTTGTGGTGGTTGTGCTTCCTGGACCCTGCTGTGCCTGTCTGTGCAACATTGCTTTGATTTCCCTATCATCTTTCCCTCTCCTCTTGTCCTCCCCTCACACAAACACACTTCCCCAGGGTCTCAGACATGGGAACAGTTGCCTTGCATTCATCACAAGGAAGGCGTAGTGAACCGCTGTAGCAGCCATGATCTCTGTGGGACCCTACCTCCATAGACAAGCACCTAGAGGGTGGATCTGTTTGCTTTATGTATTTATTTTTCCATGCTTAGAATCTGCTAAGTTAGAAGAGCCTTTTGTGAATTCAAGACCCGCTTCATTTATTTATTTATTTTTCTAACAATTACGGCTTCTAGAATGATAACCTTGATAGAACAGCTCCATGGGGCTGGGACAGTAGTGGTATTCTCACACCTACCATCATGCCCAGCACAAGCTGGTATTTCAGTTCATATTTGGGAGAATAATATAAGCAAACAAATGGAAGATGACTGGACAGATGAACCAAGCAGAGGTCTCCACTGCAGCTTTCTCTCCTCTCCTCATATACAGTGTCTGCAGATGGTGACACCAGTTCATAGAAGATTTGTTCTGTTTTGCTCCTTTTTTCTTTTTTTTTTTTTTTTTTTGCTCTATTTTTGGTTTCTATTGTCCTTTGTGGCTCTATTAATACTGATTTATCTGAGTTTGAAAAGACATACCAATAAGCATTAGCAGTAGAGCATACAAAAAAATGCATACTTCTTAAACCCTTTAACCCCTTCCTTGTTACATGTACATATGTGATTTCTTTCCTTTTTTAATTTATTTATTTTTTTGGTGTGGTAGATTGAACCATCCAGGGAACCTTAATCACTGAGCCACACACCCAGTCCTTTTTATTCATTTTTTATCTTGAGATAGGGTTAGGGCCTACCTAAGTTGCAAAAGCTGACCTTGACTTGTGATCCTCCTGCCTCAGCCTCTTGAGTTGCTGGGATTAAAGGTATGCACCCAACTGTACATATGTGATTTCCTTTTTGGGGGGCGGTGTACCAGGGATTGAACTCGGGGGGACTCCACCACTGAGGCACATTCCCATCCATATTTTGTAATTTATTTAGAGATAGGGTCTCACTGAGTTGTTTAGTGCCTTGCTTTGGCCAAGGCTGGCTTTGAACTCTAGATTCTCCTACTTCAGCCTCCGGAGCTTCTGGGATTACAGGCAAGTGCCACTGTGCCCGGCCTACATATGTAATTTCTGATCCTAAGAAAAGATACATATTGGAGAGGCTACAAAGTAAGATAAGTACTTGTTTATGACAGCCAAAGTGAACTTATGGTGTTTTTCCAGTTTAAAATAATATTAATGATGACAGTTCTAATGATTTACATATATTCCTTGAAGTTTTTTCCTTTAGACTATTTTAAGAATAATTTTCTTAAATTTCAGCTCAGCATTTAAAAATAAAATGGGGGCTGGGAATATAACTCAGTTGGTAGAGTGCCTGCCTCACATGCACAAGGCCCTGGGTTCAATCCCCAGCACCACAAAAAAAAAAAAAAAACAAAAGAGAAAAAAAAAAGTATACTTTAAAAAAAATAAATAAATAAAAATAAATAAAAATAAAATAGTTTGAATGATTGTCATTTATAAGTACTTTTCTTTACTATCATAAAAGAGCAATACCATTCATCTCATTATTTAGCCTGTTTATTCTAGAGTTCTGTAGACCAATATATTTTTCAATAAGCCTGATAATTTCTTAAGTATCTCCAGAAAACCTTCCCATGCAGCATTCCTTTATGTAGAAGTGAGAATGGAAAAGTCACTTCATTTTTTCAAGGACTTTTTAAAAGTCTGTTTTTGTACCAGCTATATCTCTCGTCCTTTCTTTTTCATCAGTGAGATGCACGATAAGATTAATAATCATTATAAATAATCAGTGCCTACAGTGCCTTTCACCAGCCACTGCGGAATGACCTTCTTTTCATAAAATATTTCAAACCAACATTACTCTAAAATGCAGTAAAGTATAACCTACTCTAGATTTTTAATAAGATGGGTTAAGGAAACAGAATTGAATTTTAAATCTAGAAGTAAGGAACAGTTCAAGTAATTCTTTTAAAAATAAGAAGACTAAAACATGGAGAGATCAGATGATTTTCTTATCTATTATAGGCTGTTATCTAGATGAAAGGCCAGTAGCCCAATCTTTTTTTTTTTCTACACCTACCCAGTTAAGTGTTGACTTTTTCATCCAGAACACCAATGGCTAAATGTTCTTAATTTACTCATAGGGTTATTTTACCAAGAGGCTGTGTGACTTGCAGTTATATTGAGGAAGCAAATGCTAATTACACTCTTTAATGGAGACAGCTCAGCTATTAATTCCTACTGCTGTGGTAGTTGTTTGATCTATATGCTCCAGTCTTAGAAAAAAAAAATTCTATGATTAGACATTGCTGTCAAACCTACCCAGTTTGTTTTGATATAGGTCGTGTGAGTCGGTTGGGTGAACTCAGGGCACAGGAGTGGTTCTGATCTGCACCCTGAAGAACGCCTATGTGTACTTCCTGCCAGAAGCAGAAAGTAGAGTGGATAAGGCTCATCAGGTCCACAAAGGCCTCCAGAGAGTCAAACAACTGGCTCAGAGAAAGTGGTCAGTGACTTAAGTAACAGGGGAGAAGGAGCAGTGCCACAGTGAATGATGACCATGGACAGAATACCCCCCGACCAGCACAGCGTATCACCTCTACAAATCCTGCGAAAAGAAGCTTGAATAGGAGGATGGCTGCCTGGGGTCTTCTGCTTGGGGTCCGAGCATCTCCAGGAAAGGGCTTCACATTGAGAGGCCTGTGGGGAAACCACTGCTTGCCTGCAGACCAACCCATTTCTGGGTGTGCACTCCTTTCAGACAGTGGTGTGACCGTTTCCTTAGCACTGGTTCTGGATGTAAACATGTTCTGGTCTGAGCCACTGCCTCTGTTCCGCTTTGAATGGGTTTTCCAGAAATGATGATTGTGTGATGATTCTTCATCTGTTCTCATGCCTGGATCTGATTTGTGAGATGTTTCAAGGCCTTACTATGGCTTTATAACTGATTTTTGCTTTAGAAAATTAACTGTCCTTACCGTGGCCATTGTGGTTGCCTAGCAACAAGGGACAGCAGAGCAGTGACAGGGATTCCAAAACTCTAAGGAATGGGGATAGTTGATGTCTGTCCCATGGATGGGGGATCCCGGTGGACCTGGCTTGAGATGGGAGAATGTTACAGCAAGACATCTGTAGTCCCAGGCTCTGAAGTCCTGGAGACATGCAGGTGAGTTCTCTGCTCCTCCTGCCTTAAAAAAAAATTCATTTGACTATCTGGATAGATAAAGCAACCCTCACTCAGGACTTCAAACATAACCTTCCTTTAAAGTCTGTGGGAAAACATCAAACAGACTCTTTTTTCCTTTCCTGAAGAGGTTTTTTTTTTTTTGGGGGGGGGGGGGGGAGTCTGGATGTTGCTGTCTTTCAAATCATGGGGCAGAGCCTGACACACAATAGGTTTTAATAAATATTTGTTGGATGAATAAAATGTCCCTCATGTGCACTTCTAGAAATCATTCACCCACCCCAACCCTCTTACCCAGGTGGGAAGGGTGAAGATGCTGAGCCAGGCTTCTTTCCAAACTACTGAAATGAAATGTCACTGACACACTCTCCTGGCAGGACATACACACACCCAAAATACTGATCATTCTTTCTCTCTTAGTTCCCCCCAAAAAACCCAAACCTGGCTACAAGTACGAAAGTGTAGTTCACCTCTTTACTGATCCAAAGTCAATCACTAGAAAACTTGGATGTTGGCTCTATACCGGTTTCCCCTTCCAAAGTGGAAATAACTTCCATTTAGAATTTTCTTTCAAACCTTCAATGAGAGACAACCATGTCTGCTCTGTAGAAGGAGCTGTCTCCTGGAGGGCAGCATCCTGGGTGGGATGTTCATATGCAAGCATGGTTCTGCTTGCTCAGTCTTAAGACATATTCTATTTATGTGGATGTGGGAACCTTGCTTTTAACCTTGGGTCTGCGGTTCATGTGTGATCTGGGAAATTCATAAATTTCCCAAGATTTTAAGTAAACTTGTTAGTTACTATAATCAAAAGAGTCTATGATCTTCAAAAGATGTTCAATCTCTGGGAGGGAGAAGGTGCTTTTGTTTGCAAATGAAATTTAGAAATACTCATTTTCTTCTAATTTCCCTCACAAAACACCTAAGGGAATACACAGACAATTAGAGAGGCAAATGCAACTTTACCAAACGGGGGAGAAGCCCTGCTGTGAACAACTTTAAAATGAATAGCCCAGCCTACAGTACACAGGGTAGCCAAGTGAAAAGTGGGACAGTACTCTCGCTGTACATTATCCTTAGTTCCTATGTTCTCCTGGCATGTGGAGCTTGTGCTCTGTGCAGATGGAGGCTGGGCTTTTGAGGTGGGAGACAGGGGAACACTATGCTACCCTCTTGATCCTTAGGTGGGTTCACTTTGGTTCTTTCCCTTCTGAGCAGGAATAGACTAGTCTCGTATGACTTTTCCTGCCCTTCTTCTGC
The DNA here is from genome assembly GCF_902686455.1 of Sciurus vulgaris. Taxonomy (NCBI): domain Eukaryota; kingdom Metazoa; phylum Chordata; class Mammalia; order Rodentia; family Sciuridae; genus Sciurus; species Sciurus vulgaris. The sequence continues at coordinate 57,843,999 of NC_136466.1, forward strand.
CTCCTCTTTTCTTCTCATGCCCTTGACACAGACCTTCTCCACAGTTTACATAAACTGAATGAGATCTTGCTTCTAAATTTCCTAAGCAAGGGAGGGTTAGGCCCAGATGCAATTAACCTAGGGAACAGAAAGCATTTTCCCAGGAAATCTTCTGCTATAAGAACTGGGTGCTCAGTAGCAGTATTTCCAAACCAATTTTAATAAAATCATCTATTCACATGGACTAATTAGTGACTATTACTCCAGTTTGACACAGAAAGCATGGATTTAAAAGGTCAGAAATCAGATAACAGAATTTCATTAAAAGAAAAAAAAATTTATGATCTTTTAAAGAACTGAGAAGGAAAGAAAACAACAAAAAACTACCATAAGGTTGATATATCATATTGTTACTACCTGTCAGAAGAGGATTAAAGAATTTTTCCCAGTTTCCTCCATGAACCCAGAAGTAAAAAAAAGATGCAATAAAAACAAGCTTCATAAATACATTGGTTAATTCTAATTTGCTTTATCTCAGGGCTAATAGGCTTTCTGAAGCTTTTCTTAATTATTGTTCAACATGATTTCTCTGTGTATGCTGAGTTACTATGGTTACTCTGAGGCCATGACTCATGACCTTTAAATATTGTTGTCAGGCAGCCAAAGCTGCCTTGGTTTTAAATCGGTAGTTTTGTTTCAAGCATTATTAACACAAGGGTAATTTCAAATAGTACTTTCTGGGGTGCATTTGTGGTCCATGTAAAATGCACCTAAGACTGTTATACTCACAATGTTTTGTTTTGTTTGACTTCATTTAATGACTGAATATTCATGTCTTGCTTGGAATGTCATTGGATGGGTTAAAAACAAACGAAGCATAGTTGTTGTTTATATGAGGGAGTCACTGAGAAATGCAAAAATGTAGTAGACAAATTGTTATGGACATCACAAAACATAAAAAGAGCTAGAAGAGAAGATGTCCAAAAATGGTTTGTACAATACAGAGGCAAGTAGCACTTTTGACCATCAGAGTCCAAGAAGCTTCAGGAGGAGGAAGCATTGAGCTATGATATAAAAAAATGGGTAACAAGCAGAGAAGAGAGCATGCACATTCTATTCAGAGGAAATAACTTCAGAAAAGGACAAATATGTCCTCTGGGTCCATGAGTTAGCACAGCTTGGAGGAAATGTCAGTTTTGTGAGGTGCACTGATAGAAAACAAAATTAATTCAAAGGTAAGAGGGTCTGGTTTATTAAGGTATTTCAAAGCTGTTTTGTTTGTATTCAAAGCAATTATGATGACCCAAAAGTTGTTTTCCATTTTGTGATAGAGAGGTACTGTTAAGTAGAAAGCAACAAAATACTGTTTTTTTGCTGATTTTGATATGATGCAAGAAAAGTTATTATGCCTCTCAAAACCAAGTGTCTCCCTCCACTGAGAATTTAATTTTGCTCAGTAGTCATTGACTACCTGAACATTTTAAGTGGTTTTAAATGTTTTTAAAAAGTGGGTAAAGTGAAAAAAAAATGCACAGAAATATGGAAATAAAACAATATATTCATTAAGAAAACTCTGATATAGAAATACCTAGGAATGCCAAATCACGGCTTATTGGTAGGTAACAATGGAGTGGAATTTGCTAAATATATGAGGTTTATTAAATCATTCAACAAATATTTATTGACCATCTCATCCTTCTTCAAGATGCCGAGGATAGAGTAACAAAAACAAGAGGAAAATACACTGTTATTCAAGGAGTTTTGACCTTGTCAGTTGGGAGGAGACACAATAAATATAATAAATAAGCAACCTCTGTAGTATGTTAGAAAATGGTAACAAGCAGAGAAAAATCAAGTGAGATGATGAGATAAATGGTTAAATTTGAAATAAGATGCATATGGTAGGTCCCACAAAGGTGATTTTGAGCAGAGAAAGGAAGGAAGTGGGAATAAGTGAACTGGATAGATGTGAAGAAAGTATTCCTAGGACATCAGGATGCTCTGGAAACCAAGACATCATTTCAAAGAGGAAAAATTAATCTTCTCAAAGTTTGTTAAGTAAATTGTATTGTGATAAACATCCAGTGGAGATGGTAGAGCAGAACTCTTTGGTGAATTTGCTAAGAGCAGTTTCTGTGGAGTGGTACAAGTGAGCATCTGATTGAGTGGCTTTAGCAAAAACACAGAAGGAAAGGATTTGGAAGCAGTGAGAAGTAGTTTTGCCAGAAGGGGGTCAGAGTAATCAAGAGAAACTAAAGGAGCAAGGGAACCCAAGCTTCAATAAATAATATGTTGGTATGCAAATGATTCAGGAGGGGGAGATGGGAAAGAGAGGAGAGGGAGAGGGAAGGAGAGAGACAGAGAGACAGAGACAGAGGGAAACAGCATAGGAGAACAAGAATTCCCTAAATCTGCTATTTAATAGAAGTATAAGTTTTTCTCCCTTACTTTTTTTTTTTAAGTTGAAATAAGAGATTCTGCAGGTTTTCAGAACAGATTGTTCTGTTCAGACTGCTTATTCTCAAGAGAGCCTTTAAAGGCTATTTTATCTTCTGCAAGTAAAGTTTACATTCCATTATTTTTATTTCCTCTTGAGATGTCCAGAAATTGACATTTGGAGGAAATACTTTAAAAAATTTTATCTCACATGTTAGAGTTTAAAGGTCTATTCAATGTGAGGGGTGTGTGGGTGGGTGGGTGTATACCTGCCTGAAATATAATTTTGGAATTCAAATTCTTTATTTCAGCATGATATCTGGAAGTTCATTGTCAGATAGACAACCAAAAAGATTAATGGTAAGGAATAAATTTTGTATGATTTCTTTTTTCTTAAAAAAATCAGTATGGCTAGTGAAAGTGTAATTTAATTACTATTGAGGTTTTATGGATATAGTCGTTTTCACATTTTACTAGGAAACATTTTTACATAAAACATGGAATGTTCTTTCCCAAGAAGACAAGTAAAACGGGGAAAAGTGGCAACTCAGGGATGCCACTGGGGCCCTAGGAAAGTTGACGGATGTGCTGTGGCCTTTTTTATTTTAACATGAAATAAACCAAGCTGCTCTCTGTGGCCCTATGATATTATAGGCATCCTGTGCTATTCTGAAATATTTGTTTATGTGTGATGTCATCTTGGAATGCAGGTATAATATGGATCATGCACATCATTCATTGGTTTAGCTAACCTTGGGTTTAAATCACAGCCTACTCCAGAAATATCTGGTTTCTTTGTCTTTTGAGTCACTGACAGTAGGCCCAGCGTTGACATTTGAGGCCCTTCTTCAGTGAGCTCAGTGGTTCCCTGGGAAAGCTGGATCCTTCCTACCTGAGCCCCACTCTGTCCCTCCCCTGACTTTGGTGACACTGAGGGGTTTGTTGAGAAGTGTTGAAGCTGAGTGATGGGTACACAGAGGTTTATTATACTAGTTTTCTACTTTTATGTTTGAGAATTTCCCTTTTTTTAAAATAAAAAGCAGGTTATCTATATCTCCCTTAGGCTCCCTTGATTCAGTTTGAGAACCCTCAAAACTCCAACCAGAGACATTTCTGGAGCAATTCTTTCAGCTCTAGAGTAGAGGGGATGTGGTAAAAAAGAAAGGTCAGGGGACTAGGATTCAAAAGACTTGGGATCAGACCCAAAGTTGCCACCTGCAAGCCTTGTGATGATAAGCAAGTCCTTTAAACTCTCTGAGCCTTATTTTTCATCTATAGAATAAGGATAACACAACTTAGTCTGCCTCAAATAAGATATTTAGAAGGTGAAAATGGCTGGTAAAGTACCTAGATGTATACAAAAGTACAGTTATTTGGAATTGATAGCAGTCAAAAGGGCTCCATTGTGGGCCAGGAGACTGGGCTCCTTAATTTTTTTTTTTTTTTTTTTTTTTGGTAGAACTGAGGATTGAACCCAAGGCCTTATGCATGCGAGGCAAGCACTCTACCAACTGAGCTATATCTTCAACCCCTTTAATTTCTGTTTCTTTGGGATTTGGTGGTTCTGATCTATCACTCCCTTCCTGCCCCAGCATCACTATCTCAAAGTAATCGATTCTCTCATGCATATTAAGAACCTCATATTTAAAGTTATTATAGTTCATAAAATACGAACATCTCTATTCTTCAGTGTTATTTCAATTAATGTGGCCCCAGAAAAACGATATGGCTCCCAAATCCATAACAATTTTCAGAAAGAGAGCTTTTGTTGAAGGAATATAGGTTCTAGGGAAACCAAATTAGACTGGTAAGTGGTTTTAATTAAAATTTTGTATTCTAACTCTGGGGATAATTTAATCCTTTATATATGATTATAATCATATATATATATATATATATATATATATATATATGCTACGAAAGGAAAATCTAATAATGGATTTTTAAAAATTTAGTACAGCTATTTATGATTCTGTTGCCCAAAGAGTGATCCTCACCCATATCATATGAACACTACCGTGATGCTTATCGGTCAGCACCTACAGGTAACCTTCTCACAGCCAGCATGAAAAGGACAAGGTGCCAATTACCACATTCAGGATTTTCGCCCAGGGCTCCCAATTAGCTTCCTGAAGTTCAGAACCCATCTCTTTCCAATTTATGGTTGACATGGTTTAGAGCCCTGGGGCTGGTTCTGCTTTATATTCCATCTTTTTACATTTCTAAAAGAATACATTAGCTGGAGGGAGTTAGGATTAGAGACCTCAAGGCCAGAGCACATCCACAGTGACTGCAGCCTCCTTCTATCTCACAGACTCTTTAAAGTCATGGAACTTGTAGAACATAGAGCTCAAAGATTGATTTGCTGGGTACCACAAGACACCCAATTGCAGGAAGGTCATGATTGTCTCTTAAATAATTATTTTGCGTTTTGATGGTTAAGATTGGGATGAAGGACAAAATCGTTTCGGTTGTTTGGAGACCTCTTGACCACCCATGTGCATTTAAACACATTCTACCTGAGTCACCACTGAACAGTTAGGTTGGTTCTTTATTTTCTCACTGCCAGGTGACTGAGATCTGCCCCTGGATCCTTATAGTAGCATGTGAGCGTACTGTCCAGAGACATCACTATCATGTGGAAAATTTTCTTATTATTACTATTACCAATTTAGAAATTAAGAAGTTGAGGCTGAGGGATGCTTAAGGAGCTTCCAGATGTTGAGTGATCCAAGAGTATATGTTCACTCTATACCTAGGAACTAATGTAACCCAGATCCATTTCTCAGGTGCCATGAGGTTCCCATCTCTTTTAGCCCTATTCCTTTGGGCTTGTTGATCAATTAGAATGCTATGTAAACTGTTATCTTTGCTCCATTTTAACATCTTCTGACAGAAAACAGCTAGTGCATATAAATCATCTCATTTGAAATTGTTTAGAAAATAAAAATTCTCTTACAAGGAAACTTGACCTGAACAGGATCAGGCTTGTTCTCAGAGAACTGCACCTGAGAATCCTGGCACATACAAATGAGCAATGTAAAACACGTGATGACATTGGTTATGTGGCATGGCACATCCAAAAGTGAGAAACATGGGTATGAATCTGTCAGCTAGAATATGTATGAAGTAGGTCTTTCATTGTGCATAAAAACTAGGCCTATTATAAAACCTCATAAACCATTTAGCTTTCAAGTTGTTGTCTAGTAATAACTTCATTAAAGAATCATTATTTTAAGTGCTAAAGATACAAAAGCAATTTTTGGTTTATAATTTGCAAGGTCAAATTCATAGCATACTATATAGGAATGCAGCTTTACAAAATGACCTTTAAAGTAGCTAAAAAGACTACATTTTATAAATCCAGGAAGGGAAGCTAGGCCTTGTGTCAAATCACATAAATTCTGCTCTTTCTTTAGCACTTGGCATAATATACTGTTAGTTTTGCAGGAAACATTTATTTGGTCATATTTCTGATATCTCTAAATTTTAATATTTTAAGATGGCTTTTAGAAGATTCTTCTCTTTAATGAGCAAAGTTTCACATCTTTACTGAATCAAGGTTATCAATATCATTGTGCTTTAAATGACTATTTCAAATACTTTAGATTCTTAAAATGAGAGTAATATTGAACTGAATTTTTCTGTATACTTAAATGTAAATATTTGTTGCTGTTCTAGAAAATATGTATTTTTTATTTTGTGACTTTAATAAGAAACAGTAACTCCATGAGTCGGGAATAAATTAATGTTTTCAGTCAGAATTTCTTTGCTGCTGTGACTGAAAGACCTGACAAGAACAATTTTAAGAAGGAAAAGCTTATTTAGGGCTCATGGTTTCAGAGTTCAGTCCATAGACAGCTGGATCCATTCCTCAGAGCTCGAGATGAGGCTGAACATCATGGTAGAAGTGTGTGGTGGAGGGAAGCAGCTCACATGATAATCAGGAAGCAGAGAGAGAGAGAGAGAGCTTCCACTCATCAGATACAAAATATATATGCCAAAGGCACACCCCCAAGGACCCATCTCTTCTAGCCACACACTACCTGCCTTCAGTTATCACTCAGTTAATCCCCATCTGGGATTAATTCACTAATTGGGTTAAGGTTCCCATAACTCAATAATTTCACCTCCAAGCTGCCTTGCATTATCTCACATATAAGCTTTTGGGGAACACCTCACATCAAACCATAACAAGAAACAAAGAATGGGTGGATAAGAAAGGAATGATGGATGCATGAACTCCAGAACATTTGCCTTCCTTCTTTCCCATTCTTCATCCCACCTTTACTGAGTCATAATCCACAAGTTTAAAATACATGAACTAAGTCTTGACATGCATTTACTCACATGAAACTATCATCACAATCAGAATAATGAACCTATCCATCAGTCTCAAAGCTTTCTCAGACCAAACAGGAATCCTGCCCTGCTACACATATTACTCAAGCTTTATCTTGAAATAAATGGAGCCATACAATATATACCCCCATCATCATTTTTTCTGACTTCTTGTATTCAACAAAGTCATTTTGAGATTCACTTATGTTGTAATTCATGTCAGCAGTTCATTTTTACTGTGGAAGGTTATTCCTCTGTATAACATGTACCAAATTGTTTATCCCTTTGCCTATTGACTGACATTTAGGTCACTTCCAGTTTTGGGCACCTGTGGACGTTTGTGTACAAATCTTCATATGGACATATGCTTCCTTTTATCTTGGGTAAATACATAGGAGTAGAATGGTTGAGTTGTGTAGTAAATGTTCTTGTAAATTTAACAAAAAATTTTGCTAAACTATTTTTCAAAATGGTTATATCATTTTACATTCTCACTAGCAATGTATGAAAGTTCCATTTATGCACATTCCTCCTAACCCTGGGAGAATCAGCCTTTTTAATTTCAGCCTTTCTGATAGGTACAATTGTATCTCATTGTAGCCTTAATTTGCATTTCCTTAAATAACAAATAATGTATACCATCTTTTCATGTGTTTATTTACCATCTTTCTATCTTATTTTGCTAAGTAGCTATTGTAATATTTTGTCCATTTTTGAGTTGTGTTGTTTGTATCTTATTTGGTATTGAAAGTTTTTTAATGTATTTTGAACTAAAATAAAATAATAAATCTAACTAGAGAGGTAAAAGAGCTCTACAATGAAAGCTATAGAACATTGAAGAACAAAAATGAGGAATATTCTAGAAGATGGAAAGACCTTCCATGTTTGTGGATAGGCAGAATTAATATTGTTAAATGACTACTACCAAAAGCAATCTACAGATTCAATGCTAATGACATTCTTCATAGAATTTCAAAAAATAGTATTAAAATGTATATGGAAGAATAAAAGACACAGAATTGCCAAAGCAATTCTAAACAAAAAGAGTGATGCTAGAGGCATCATAATACCCAATTTTAAATTACACTGTAGAGCTATAGTAAAAAAAAAAAAAAAACAACACCATGGTACTGGCATAAAAATAGATACATAAACCGACGGACAGAATAGAAAGCACATAGACAAACCCACACAGATACAGTCATCTGATTCTTGGCAGACGTGCCAAAAACGTATGTTGGAGAAGAGACAACCTATTAAACAAATGGTGCTGGAGAAACTGAATATCCATACATCGAAGAATGAAACTAAATTGCTGTCACCCCACACATACAAAAAAAAGTCAACTCAAAATGAATCAAAGACCTAGGGATTATACCAGAGGCATTGCAACTGCTAGAAGAAATATTGGGTCAACATTCCATCATATTGGTGCAGTACCAACTTCCTTAGCAAAACCCCTAAAGCTCAAGAAATAAAACCAAGAAACAGCAAGTGGAATGGCTTCAAATTAAAAAAGCTTATTCACAGCAAAGGAAATGATTGAGTCTGAAGAGAGAACCTCCAGAATAGGAGACAATCTTTACCAGATACTCATCCAAAAGAGGATTAATATCTAGAATATACAAAGAACTAAAAAAAAACTTTCTACCTGAAAAGCAAATAAACTAGTTAATAAATTGACAAATGAACTAAACAGACACTCCTTAAAAGAAGAAATACAAATGACTAACAAACATAGGAAAAAAATGTTCCTCATCTTTAGCAATCAGGGAAATGTATCTCACTCCAATTAAAATGTCTATCATCAAGAATACAAATAATAAAAAAGGCTGTTGAGGATGTGGGGTAAAAGAAGCCATTATACACTTTTGGTGGGATTACAAGTTATTACAATTAGTAGGGAGAGCTGAATGTAGGTTCTTCAAAAGACTAGAAATGGAACCACCATATGAGGTATAGCACTCCTCAGTACTTATCCAAAGGAATTAGAGTTGGCATAATATAGTGATATATGCATAGCTATGATTACAGCAGCACAATTCACAATGGCCAAGTTATGGAGCCAGCCTATGTGTCCATCAACAGATGAGTGAATAAAAATTATAGAGTTTTATTCAATCACAAAGAAGAACAAAATTATGTTGTTTGCAGGAAAATGGCTGGAACTTTCAATATATTAATTGCAATAAGCCAGATTCAGAAAGTCAAGGGTTGTATGTTTTCTCCCATTGAGGAAACAAGAGATGAAATAAAAACTAGAAGACAGGCCAGTAAAGTAGAGGAAGGGGAACAGGGGAGTGGGGAGGGGAAATAGGAGGGGAAATGGGAGACAATGCAGACTGAAATTGACTGAAAGTTACATCATGTGCATGTGTGAATATATCACAATGAATCCACTATTATGTATGATTATAATGCATCAATAAAAATTAAAGTAAATGTATTTTGCATATAATAATTTTTCAGATATATTTTAAAGTAGTTTTTCCAGATTGAGTTTAGTCGTTTCATTTTTTTACTAGTATCTTTAGAAGACCAGAGGTTTTAATTTTGATGAAATCTAATGTGTCATTTTGTACTTTCATGGCCTATGCTTTTGGTATCTTATTTAAGTCTTTGCCTGAGTCACATAAATTTCCTCTCTCAGTTTTCATATTTAGGTCAAAGATCCATTTTGAGTTGTCTTGACTCACAGCTAAGACTCTCTCCAGGAATTCTCTTCAGCTGAAGGAGGTCCATTGCTCCAAGATTACCTGCCCTTTTCATAAAATTAGCCTACACTCAATGATGGTTTGGTGCAGGGTCATAAACCTGGCCCCTACACAGTAATTGGAGACAATTTTGTAGAGGTAGCCCAGCTCTTGATAAGCCATGGCCCTTTGAATTTTTGCTCCTTCTTCCTTCATGGTTATCATCTCCAATAAGCCCTTTACAGACTGTTTCCTGGGACTCTAGCCTAATACAATCACAAAATCAGCATAGGTCATAATCTAAAGAATGAAGATTAATGAATGAAAATTCATAAGAAAAACTAAACAATCATTGTGCTGGCACTAAGGGCAAGGCAAAAAATATGAATAGACTTATAATTTTGACTGCCCTATAGAGAAATATTTCTTTGTAAGGGTTTTGTGAACATCTGTCAACTTTAGGGAAGTAAACTATTCCATTTAACAAGTCACGATAATGTCCATATATTCAATATAACATTTTAATTTTTTCCCATAGAAAAAACACAAATAATGTATAAATTGAGACTTCACTTCTAGGGACACCTGCAAAAGAGAAGTTATGTGTTCTCCCCAGATCTTGAAATTTCTATCCATTGTTCAATCTTATGTAGCTACTTTTATGTTGAGATCTTGCAATTCACAAGTGGTTGATCTGTATCATACCTCCTTCCTGCCTCCATTTTTACCCCTGCCCCTGTATGGCCATCTCAATCTTTATCCATTTTAAATCGTGTAGCTTCAATTCTATGCAGAACAAACTTCTACAGAGATTGTAAGTCAAGCAGTGTATAGAAAAGTAGCAGTGGTATCATGTGATTGGTGAGAAATATTTTCTCCCTTTGATTAATATCAAGAAAGATAAAAACTTCAATTGATTTCAAATTAGTATGATTATTTTCAAAATTTTGGAAGTTATGAGTTATAATTAAAGTCTTAATATTTTATTTATTTGAATAATTTATTTCTCCATCACAAAACCCACCAAAGGCATTAGGCAGAGACTCTAAGCAACCCTCTGGATGGATGCTTGCCTGGGCACGTACTTCTACAATGGGGGGATTAGTTGTGGCCAGCAAGTGCTTCTCCCCCAAATCACACTTTATTGACCAAAGAAATCACATGGCTCCAAACAACTTTAAGGGGTGGGAAAATGAGATCACATCACTTGCCTGGAAGAAATTTCAGAAATATTTTGATAGTCTGAAAGGTACAGGGATATAAAGCTAGATTACAAAGAAAGAATTAAACCTAAGAAATATTATAAAGAGATGAAAAATAAAGGAAAAGATAAGCTCCACAAATTCTCATTTTTTAATAGTAAGTCCTTGTGTTAACTTTTCCATTGCTGTGACCAAAATACCTGACAATAACAATGTAGAAGAGGGAAAGTTTATTTTGGCTCATGGCTTCAGAGGTTTCAGCCCATGGTCAACCAATTCCATTGCTCTGAGTCTGACATGTTGCAGAACATCATGGCAGAAGGGTGTGGTGGAGGAAGGTTCAGCTCATGGCAGTCAGGAGGTAGGAAGACTGAAGGGAGAGTGACAAGATACCGTCCAGGCCACACCCCCAGTGACAAACCTCCTCCAATTACATCCTAGTTGCCTACAGTTACCACCTAATAGTGCATTCAAATTATCAATCAATCCATCAAATTAATCCAGCAATTAATCCATTGCTGAGGTCACAGCCCTCATAATCTAATCACTTCACCTCTGACTGTTCCTGCATTACTCAATACATGAACTTTTGGGGAACACCTCATATCCAAACCATAACAGCCCTATTTAAGTTGAGAATACAGCCCATAAAATAAGACTGAACAGTTTAAAGTGAGGTTGGCCAAAGAACTGGGGAGTGTTCCTTAGAAAAGGACACTTCACCGGCAATGGAACAAGGTGACCCATTTCATTTTAATATCTATGAGAGAGTCAACTAAACGTGTAAGAAACAAAAGGTCCTGTCTTCATGCAAATGAGTTCCTTTATTTTTTTTTTAAATGTCAACAGGCAAAGAAATTTAGAAAACATGTGGCACTGGAACAGATTGTTTACAGATAGAACGTTTCTCAGAATTCCCCCAAGAGGCATCAGCAGCGCAAAGACCTTTATGAACTAAAACATTTGAGTGTCTGCAAAGTTGTTCCATCAGGTGCCTGTGACATTTTTCTCCACTTGGTTCCTTCAAATGGCAAAAAGTTCTAAACAACTGGCAATATTCAGGAAAAGCATGGTAATTTGTGCTGTCAAGTGATTGCACGTTTATTTTCTGTGAGGGTGGGAATGTTGAGGAGGCTGTGGGTATAAAAGAGAGGAAATTATGAGATATAAAAAGGAGCCAGAAGTTAAATATGTAACCTTAGAGATTGAGGGTTGTTCTGTATTTTTATTTTGGATAAAATCAAATTTCATGTGCAGTTTGCTCATCTTCTGAAACCTGGAGGTTTAGATCAGAAAGCAGAACTGGGCAAGGGGCGAGTGTGTTTGGGGGACCATCTAGACAATCAGTCTAATTTTGAGAGCACAGTAATGCTTCTATTATCTAAAGAAAATTCCAAACCACTGAATTTCCTTGAGAGAGAATATCTCCTAAGGGCTAGGACAGTTATCCAGTCCAGCCTTTTCCCGAGGGTAAGAGGCCTTTTGTGAGCTCTCTCTGGATGTTTAGTGAAAGTCTGGGAGAGTCTGGGTGTGGACAGCATAAGGACTCGCAGACTCTCAGGGCTAAGGCACAGCCTCTGGCTGCCCTCCGTCTCAGGAGGTTTGGATCACTTAATTTATTTTGATAGTTTTGTTAAACTGAAACTAACTGCTGGGAATGAGAGCCTTAGGTTGTCTTACCAATAACTAAACTATTTATGTTAGATCAGGTATCAAAGTCAATTGGTTATTTTGAAATGTTTGATAATGTCAGCTAACGTCTCTGTTATTTGTACTTAGCAAGGTTCATATAAATTAAGAGTTTCTCCAAGATTTGATTAATTTGTTTCTTCAAAAAGTTAACTTTCTTCTCAAAGTTATGCATGACGCACAAAGATGACAAGATAACTTAGTCTCTGAAAATTCTGTATCTCATGAGAAAACTTATCACTCTATTTCCACCCATTTAAGGAGCAGTTAGAAATATTGAAAATAATAGATAAATATTTAACACCTATTACAATAAATATCCTAATACATTAAGTTCTTATATATATCAACGAGGTAAAGACTAGCACTAAACGAGAAGATGGATAAAGGGCACAAACCCCAACCTACATAAGAAGATATACAAATAGCCAATGAGATGTTCAAATTCGCAAGAGTTAATTAAAATGTTAGAACTCAATAGAAGACAAAAATTTTAACAACCTATGTATCATATTTACCGAGAAGTTCAATAGAAACTAAAAGTATTAAAAATGTCATACTGGCAAAGGTGTAAGAAAAACAAGATTCTCATATACTGTTGGCAAGCATATTTAATTTAGAGATATAATCTTTAATATGTACCAAGTGTATTTTTTAAAATTCATTAACCATCTTTTTCCAGTTTATCTTAAGAAAATAATGATGCATTCACAAAGATACACACATATGTATATATATACCTTTTTCAAAGCATACTATATATAATATATAGAATAATTATACACATATAACATATATTGTAGGATTGTCTAACAGTAGAGAAAACTGCACAGGCATGTAGAAGAAATTATTATGACCATTAAAATTATGGCAATTTTTAAAAAATTAAATATTATAAGAAGTGACGTCTGTTAGTCAAATATACATTGTGCTTATAACATTGTTAACTGAAAATGATCACAGTTAACCCATATACTATGAATCTGCATTTTATATGTTATATATCTACAGGAACATGTACAAATTTAGAAAGTAATGTACTCAAAAAGTAGTGATCTATAGATGGAAGGATTTTAGATTATTTTCACTTCCATTTTCATATATTTTTATTATCTAAAACTCTGTGATATAATATACAGAAAGTCTATGACACAGAGATGATGCTAGACAATGTTGTATTGTTTGTTTGTTTCTCCCATCCTTAGAATATCAAGGTCTACTTTCTCAACATCTACTCCCTTCCTTAACTTTCATGGTACTGTGCTCCCAAAAGGTGGAGAATTCAATTCATTTTTATTCTCCAGGCTTAGCTCTGAGCCTTACATATAAAAGGTGTTTGATAAATATGTGAATGGTTCTCATGCAATTGTTATTAAATAGCTAGACACATTGTGTTCTTAGGGAAGTAAATCTCTTGAATACACTTAATGCAATGGATAAGTAAATTGTAGGATTTTTTAAAACTTAAACATGGCTAGAAAATAGTCTTTGGAAATGTCTAAGTCCTGCTTTGCTTGCCTCAAATGCCTAAGGAATATGCCCTAAAGTCTAGAACCACCTGCTTTCCCTAGGGGTTATTACTACTTGGGATGTTCTTTACAATAGAATTGTCTATGTCCCTGGAGAATATATTCTGAATACCATTAATCTTTCCCATTCTACATATAGCTGCATCAGGAGTTTTTGCCTCAAGTATGTTCTTACATTCTTTTCAGATAATCATGTTATTGAAAACCTAGAAAAGTCTCCCATGATAACTACCTTTTTGACAGTTCATCATGTAATTCTGAAATTAAAATGGTCATAACTAGAGGGTGATTCAAAAAAAATGAAATCACAGTCTAGTACTCACAATATAACTTTTGAACAATCTCTCTCTCCCTCACCCCACCCCTCCCTCTCTCTTTTTCCACACTAGGAATCAAACTCAGAGTCTCTTGCATGCTAGGCAAGCATTCTAACACTGAGCTATATCCCCAGTCCAAGTTCTTAGTCCTTAGAATGCTGGGGAAATAGTCATCATTGTATCTACTCTGAATCAAATAAACCCTTCTCTATTTTTTTTTTTTTATTTTTCAAATAATTTACAGAGGAATAAAGGCATAGCAAAACCAAAAACCCTCATTAGATGCTTTAATAAATTTTAAACATAGCAAATTTCTTTGAATTAAGTGAAAAATTTTAACACACAACCTTATAAAAGATGGAAGAATATAGTTACATATCTTCTTAGCAGAGCATAAGGTCCAAGTTCTTATCACAAAATACTATGTGATATAGTTTGTCCAGTATGAGCATACCCTTAGAGACAAGTTATTCACTCATTGATTCATGAGTTTGAGGATGTTCATCTAAGTCTATAAGATATTGTGATCTAAAGAAGTGGTCTCTTTCACGTACATGATTAATTCACTGTCAGCATTAGTATGTAAAACAGCACTGTTCAATACAAATACACTGTAACTTCTGTATGTAACTTTAAATTTTGTAATCACCTTGAAATATTTTTAACAAAGGGGTGAAATTAAATTTTAATAACATTTTATTTAGTTAAATATTATCCAAACTCTGTCATCAATATATAAGTGTGCTAATGAGATCTTACATTCTCATTTATTGTTGTAAATTATCAAATATGGCATGTATTTTCTACTTACAACACATCTCAATTCATACTAAGTACATATCAAAAGCAATTCATTTGTGTCAGATAACTGTTCTGGGGTGCCTCTTTCTGCTTCTTTCATTCATCTTCTGATGTAAGAATTATGAATTATTTTCTCTATCAATTTTCTTATCTTTTGGGTATTATGAATGAAAAGGGGAAGTATTCTCACATGTTCAATGAAAGTTAAAAGCAGACTATAAAAATGGTGTCCCCTCTTGAAAAAAGCTGCAATACTTTTGACAACAGTAAGAAATTTAAGTCATGATTAGTATTTTCATTATTGTATTGCCCTTTTTAGGCATTTCTACCATGTTTTGGTTTTATTTTTAATCTTTATTAAAGTCATGGTTGACTAATAATGACATAAAATAATTTCTAGAATGAATAAACAGTAAGATGTTTCCAAAATAGGAAAAATAAGACCACTAAGATTCCACAGTGTATCTTAGATTTATAAAAGACAACAATGGACCTACATGATAATTTCAAGATAGAATTGATTCTATTTTTTGAAAATAAATACACGCAATCTTTGTTCTTCATAAGAGTGCCAAGAAAGGGTAAAAGTTATAAAATATCAATTTTTACAAATGGAATTACTTTAAAAAGAAACAGAGCTATCATTGGGTTCCATGAGCTGCAATGGCATATGAAGGGTTAAATCATATTAACAATATGTGGGGGAAATTTCAGAGACACTTTTTTAAAAATCTTAGTTTCCTTTCCCATATGGTTCCATCTCACATGGAACAAACTTTTCCCAAGTTTTCTCTGCAAAAGTTTCTTGAAAACCTTTCCCTTTTGGCCCTGTGTCTCCTCCTTCTGTTCTTCAGTCTCCTCTTTCTTATCTTAGAAGCCCCAATGAACATGTCCAAAAGGATAGAAGGGAAGAAATGAAAGAGATCAAGTAAAAATTCTCATTATCAGCAGAGGTGGATGTAGGCTTGTGTCCTCCCTGACTGCATTTTTAAATTTTTGCTGGTAAATTATGCATAATGTTTTTTTGAAATAAGAAATATTGCAATAAGGAATAACCAGGCTAGGTATAGTTGCACAATCCAAGATCCTCACTTCCCTAGAATTTCTGACCCTTGTAATCAACTCCCAGGACTTCTCTAGACTGGGAACTCACAGAAATGTAAAGCCTAAAAAGATTATTATTTTACTTAGTACTACACATGAGGCATTATCTTAAGCATTTTCCTGCATTACCACATTTAAAAGCATCACAACAGTCCCTGAAGTTATTTCCTCCAATTTTAAGAACAAGGAAAGGAAGGCTCAGGATAATTAAATGACTTGCTTAAAGTCACACAAACAATAAGTAATTATTACTTCAAGGACCTCACATCAGTTGGATTCTTGTTTGAGATCAAGGGAATCCCCATTCTAGTTACTCTGAGGGAGAAATGACTGCTGAAAAGATCTTAGGTATTTCATGGATTCCTTAGGAGAGCCAAGGAATCTGGTCTGAAGACTGCACCCAATTACCCTGCAGATTCAAGAGCCTGTGACTGATGCTACTGAGCAGACCCTGAATCACCTGTCATTTTTCCCTGAGCATGAGATATACTTCCAAATCTTACATTACTGCCCCTCTGAACACAGGATGACCTGTCCACTTGGACAGATTACATTCCATTTGGCATCTTTTTCATATCCTTCTAATCCCTATTGGAATCTCATGCTGATATGTCTGACAGGTAGGTGGAGCCTTAAGTCACCTGTCTGTACCTTGGCTGCACAAGATGTTTGAGAAGGAATTCCTGGGTTCTAATTTGGAGAGCTAAGATTCATGAAATGGGAAATTCTCCAAATAAGGAAAGATACTGGGCAGTCAAAATGGCCTGACAAACAGCTACCTCAGAGCTCAAGGTGGATCAGGTGTAATGATTTCATTTCACAGATGAAAAACTGAGGCTCACTGAATAGCTTCTGTTGGATGTGCTGTACCTTCTTCTTTGGTATTCTGGCCATGCCTCTTAAAAACATTTGATGGGAAGACCTTAAAAGAAGTGGAAATTTACAGCAAAAGTGAGTTCTCCCATCTGTCCTCTGCTTGCCTTATCATTCTGGAATGTACTATGGAAATTGTTGCTGAATTTTTATCTGATACAAAAGGATGCATAACACATTTCTCCTTCGGATCTTGGTAAAAAGGAGAGTCTGAATAAATGCCAGGCGGCGGGGGTGAGTTCTCATGGTACATCAAGTTCAACTAAGAATTTCCTTCCTAAGTTTTGGGAACATCATTGGAATATGGACATTCTTATCACTGAAATAAAATATCTTGTTTTTTTTTCAGATTATCGATTTAGAATCTAAAGATCACCGGCAAAAATATTGCCATCATTCTGAATACTGTCATTAATAAAACATTTGCTGTTGATTATTCATAGCATAGCAATAATTTATTTAACAAAACTAACTGAAAAAACACAGTCATCTTGAACAATAAAATTCCATCACCTCATTCATGAGCTGACTTGAAAATCCTCCTTCCTGCACGCATGTGTATTTCCTAAGACATTGGGATTCATTGTGAGAACGAAAACATTGCTGGTCAACATGCCCAAGCACTCAAAATTTAAACGAGTAAGATCTGTAAGGAAAGAAGTAATCCTGTCACAAAAAATCTTAACTATTCAAAGCATCATCTTTACAAGTGGGAAAAGTATTTGCAGTACTTTATGCCCTGCTTAACCGGAATTTTTGTTTAAAAACAAATGATACTTTTGGGATATAAGCAGATAAAATTCCTTTCTTTCGGCAAGATTACCTTGTGTTTTTTCCTGTCTTTATTTAACAGTTTTTATTCTGTTCAATCTTTTTCTCTACTTTATTCTCACAATTCTTTAAGTAGGTTAAAAAAAGCTGAATTTGTTTTAATATAATTTCTTCTCTTCATAATGTATCTGATTCAAATATTTGTGTTTATAATAAATTTTTAAATTTTACATCTTGAATTTATATGCATACATATACATTTTCTGACTTAAACATTTTTGTTCTTCTTTTTTATTTTTTATTGTTTGTTCTATTTAGTTATACATGACAGCAGAATGCATTTTGATTCATTGTACACAAAATGGAGTACAACTTTTCATTTCTCTGGTTATACACAATGTAGATTCACACCATTGGTGTAATCATACATATACATAGGGTAATGATGTTTGTCTCATTCCACCATCTTTTCTTCCCTCCTCCCACATCCCCTCCTCTTATTTCCCTCTACACAACCAATGTTCTTTCATACCCCTGTTGTGTATCAACATTCACTTAGAGAAAACATTCGGTCTTTGTTTTTTTGGGGATTGACTTATTCCACTTAGCATGATACTCTCTAACTCCATCCATTTACCTGCAAATGCCATAATTTTATTCTCCTTTATGACTGAGCAATATTCCATTGTGTATATATGCCACAGTTTCTTTATCCATTTATCTTTTGAAGGGCGTCTAAGTTGGTTCCACAATCTAGCTATTGTGAATTGAGCTGCTATAAACATTGAAGTAGCTGCATCACTGTGGTATGTATTTATAATAAATTTTTAATTTTCATATCTTGAATTTATATGAATACATATAAATTTATGATTTCAACTATTTTTAAGTTATTTTGTTTCATAGGGCTAAGTATGCTCACATTGTTGTGCAACTCATATCCTGAACTTTTATCTTGCAGAATTGAAACTCTACACTCAACAAAGAAATCCCCATTTCTCTCTTCTTTATTTTAAAAAGAAAAATGTTTTCTAATGATGAGATTGCCCTGCTTTCTCTTTTTCTTTTCTCTCATGAAGAAAGTTCTCATTAGAAAAATCTTCATTTCATGAACAAGATGGTTAATACCATTTGCTGTGAAGTGTCAGTCTCTCAAATCAGGCTTCCCTGAGAAGGGCCTCCGCTTGCTCTGCTGTTCAGAGAAAGAAAGAAGTTTGTGTCTTTTGAGTTCTGGGCATTTTCTAAAGAAGAAAAGATTACTCATTTGTTCATCTGCATAATTTATAATAGAGGCAACAAGAGCTTATCCGTGATCTTATTCATCAAGATTTCATATTTTATTTTAGGATAAAAGTTAGAGGCAACTGTAACTGTAAGAGTCTTTCTGAATAAGGAATTCTTAATTTGGGCTACATGGATAGGACCAACAAGAGTGCTTCCCCATCCTGAAAGCATATGTAAAACTATGTGCATATGTGCCTAGGATGTGTGAATCTGTGGATAAGAGAATTCAGATTTCATCAAGTACTGAAAAGAATTTGCAAAGCTCATGAATCACAAGTAGGGCTATTTTAGGTCACAAATCCTGTAGCAGATATAGCATAATGTGAACTCAAACTCAGGTCTCTTTGCAGTCAGACCTGTTAACCTTAACAAAACCATGGAAGATACATATGGTTTATAAGGACACTTCAGATTCTGTTTTTATAAAATTTCTGAGAACCTATAAAGTGATTTCATTGGAGATAGAACTGAAATAGTTGAAAGCAAGTTAGGATAGTCTCTTGCTACTTTCTAACATCCACCAGAATCCTCATCAAAGAAAAAAGAACAGAACAAGGCCCCAAAGCACAGAGCAATATATTATAAGTGAGTGTAAAAGTCTTATATTAACCACTAAAATTTGACATTCTTCTGATTTTTACATAAAACCAAATCCCAGGATTTTTGTCTTTGACAGACCTTCTAAGCCGAGAATTCTAGTAAGAGAATTAATCATATCTGTCTTCTTATCATTTATTTCTCCATTGTTTAGCATAGCACTTGACCAATAATGAGTACTCAATAATATTTTTTGGACTTAAGTGAATTGAATTGCTTTGAACTGAATTAAAATAAGAATTGGCATGTTAAGAGTTTGGGTTAGTCCATTACTTGAAGGCATTTCAGAAGTGATCAAATATCACACAGTCATGTCAACTTCCATAGCAACAATCTTTTTATAAATTAAAATCTGAGCCAACAATTCCTTTCCAAAACTACTTTCATCTATCTATGATGCAACAAAATGAAAAAAATAGTTAACTCTTTTGCAGGATGAAGGGTTGGCCTTTAGGAATGTACTCTTTTTTTTTCCTAGAAAAATAGTAGCCTGGACTCTTGCTAAGGCAAACTTGATAGACAGTATAGATCCACTTTGGACTACAGGGGAATTCAGGGGCCACAGTTCAGGAAATGACACCTGATAATCATTTTATAATTAACAGGTTTACTTAAATCCAGGTGGGGACTGTGCTTTAGATTTTGTGTACTTTTCACCCCAAAATTATTAGGGTTAGTTCTCATGGGACTGCCAACTTTTCATTCCCTCTCCCCACAAAAACCAACAAAACATGGGGGATTCCATATACTACCATCATCATTTGATAAAGAAATATTCTTATTAACACCAAAAAAGAAAAAAAAAATGTAGACTGATCATAACATCAGAATAAAGGACTGTCTTCTAAATGGAATAAGTTTAGCTTTGGGAAGAATTTGCAATATTGTCTTCTAAATCTTGCTTTTGTCCTGTCTGGTGAAAATGTTATCATAAAACCAACCCTGCTCTCTAGGCTGGCATTTGGGAACCATCAGTAGATTAAACCCCTTTGAGCTGAGGTTTCTTTTTCCCCCACCCACCTATCCACTCTCCACCCTTCCTGCACTCTGCCCTTCTCAGGGAAAGCTGGTCTCTGCACCTGTCACTCAGGTTCTCTTGCCCTTTGGCTTCTCACTGGGTTCAGCCCAAGTCACACAGGCAGGAGAATGGAGGGTGAGAGAAGAGAAGGTTGGGCTATTTATTCCACTGGATGGGCACAGCTGGCACTGGCTGTATTCCCCTCCTCTGGGTCTCCCTTTAGGTACACCAGTGATATTCCTGCTTCCCCAACTTCCCTATCCCCCTACCTCTTCCTGTCAAGGTAAGGCAATGGGCACCTGCATTTCCAGAAGGTGCTTCACCATCCTTTGTGGATCCTTAACTACCTTTGGAAACAGTCCCTCATTTAACTCTCCTCAGTTCTCCTTTGAAATAGCCCTCTGATTCCGATGAGAAAATATATTCTTCATTGAGAAGTGAAAACACTGAGACCCAGACTAGTGAAGTAGCTGGCCCAAAGTCACCTGGTTACTTAGAATCAAGTTGGATCCAGTACATAGTCCTCCACACAACAAGCAGAGTGCTCTTTAGTGCTCACCTGCTCCGCTGGCATCCTCCCATGGCCACCTCCTGCTCAGTCACATTGACGGCCATTTTCTACAACCTCTAGTTGTAGTTTGTTGGCATTCTGAACTTAAACATCTTTTAGGGGTGGCTGTTAACACAGAGGAGCACTTTTTTCACCAGGAAAATTGAATTTATAAGTTTTGACCCACAAAGAAAGAGTCCAGGAAACTATTGAAAAAGCTAGGCATGAAAGGAGATGAGAGTGATGAAATTTCCCCTGTGCGGTGAATTCTTATCATGAAAGATGAAAGGGGAGGGATGACATAAGTCTGCCCGACATAAGGGATTGAGGCACGAGGGGCAGGTAGGGGAGACGATGATCAACTGGGGAAAGACTTGAATCTCCATGAGAGATATGAGTGGGTTGCAGAAGGGTAAGGAAGTCTAGGCACAGGAGTGTCTCTCAAGCAGGCAGAATGAGAAACAGAAGCGGTGATGAGCAGATGGGATATCAAGCTGGAAGCTCAAGCACTGAAAATTGTGTTGAAAGCCCATTTTATCTGGCAGGAAGTCACTGCACCTCGGAGGAGGGGCTGCTTCTGGGACCCTGTCATGTTAGAGGCCTCAGATTGTTTGAGACATTTAGATCTCTAAAACTGACCTCTGTTGAAATGTTCCTCTACAAAGGTGGAATTTGTTGTAACCATACTTTTATTTTGCAGTCTTGCTCTTAAATAATTGCACATGCACATATTTACTACATTTACTTTGTTCTTAATTACATACTTGACTGAATTTCCCAGTGTGTTTTGATCATTTGGTGTCACACAAAAGTATCCCTATGGATATTCTCTTTCACTAGGGTTTTTAAATAAGCCAGAAAGTTTTTAATATCTAATTCTCTTTAAAGGAGTTGGCATAATGGAATTATTAACATTTACTGAACACTTCATCTGTTAAAGTATTTTTCTGCTCTACTTGATTGATTAACATTCAGTTGTTATAACAATCCTATTAGCACCCAAGTTTGTGGCCATCTCCAAACCCTCTGCTGCACTGTCTGGCTCCTGTTCCTGGCAAAGCAGAACTTCCCTGGGGCTCTGATCTCTGTCAGTGTCCCAGGCTGGATACATGGAAAGTTTTGCTCAATGAAGTCACTGTTTCAGTTTCTCAGCATGAAGGACAGTTCCCTCTGGTGCAACCACCTTCCTTGACTGTTGACCCTTTCAATCAATCAACAATTATTTATTGGGTTCCTATAAAATGCTCTGTAAGGGCCTATTTGGCCTCTGCCCACAGGAGACATTCTAGGTGTGGAAAATGCAGTTGGATCATAGAGACCTTGAACAGTTCTCAAGGATAGGGAGAAGGATGAGGTCATTTGAGGACAAAGAAAGGAAGGCTTAAAAGCAAGGAAGGGGATATTGAGAAGTACTAGGATAGGTTTGAGAAAATGTAAATTTTCCTCTAAATTCTCAAGTGAGAAACCTCTGTAGCCAAAAGGAAGGCTACTCTTATAACTTTATATAAGATTTGTTCAGTTAGTAAGTTATTAACCCAAACACACATTATAGCATCTAGAGTCTTTAGTTTGTTACATTTTTTATATTATTCAGAGTTAATTTCATCATGTTAGTTACATGCATTTAAATTATTGGTGTGACACATAGAAAATTTTAAGACAAAAAATAGGAATTAAGTATTTGTTATATTGTGTGCATAACAACAAATCCCTTCAATATGTACAACCACATGCACCCATAAAAAAGGTGGGAAAAAAAGGCATTAGAATTAGGAATTGTTAAATTGCTCAATTCTCAAACTTTGACATCTCCTATATTTTTAGCATTTTGATATTATGTAAGACTATTGATTAATATAATTCACTCATAAATTGCTTTACCACTAAGAGAATGTTCACTTTTATCACTAACACAAATTGCATGTATCTACATATACCTGGAAGCAGGATCAAATTAATGGTGTAAATCCTATCTCTATGTTCTTCTGACACTTTTAGCCTCCAAAATGGGACGATGACTAAATACACTTAACTTTTTTTTGCCTGGTGGGGGGTTTGTTTTTGGTGCTGTGGGTTTAACCTCCGGGTGCTTTACCACTGAGTCACATCTTCAGCCCTTTCCATTTTCATTTAGAGACAGGGTGTCACTAAGTTGCTTAGGCTGTCCTCAAACTTGTGATCCTCCTGCCTCAGCCTCCCAAATCACTGGGATTACAGATGTTCTTCACATGCCTAACTACACCTAACTATTTTAGGAATTTTGAAACCACACATTTCACTTCATGTTTTTCTTATTCCTAAAGTTCTTCTTGACTTAATTTTTATTTCTTGGCTTAGTGGGGTTGCCTCCTATTGAAAAGGAGGCTTGTCCTTGTATAATATCTTTCTCTTAAGAGAGTGGGGAAGCCAGAAGAAAGTCAGAGAGCAGGGCAGGATAGCTCTAGACAGCAGGGAGGAGGGATAGCCTTAGAGCTGGGAAGGAGAGCTTGCAACTGCAGTAAAGATGCAGAAGACAGGCTGTATTCACAATTTGCTCAGGTGTATAACACAGGACAATTTCCTAAATTTACCTATATGAAAAGTTCTATGTTATTTAACAACAGTCTCTTCTATTAAACTTGTTTCATTTGGCTTTGCATTTACAATGCTTTTGTTTTACTGGAAATGGTTGTCTTTCTTGGCTGGGGAAATTTTGGGTGTTTGAAGAAATAGGCCTAGAAATTTCTTGCCAGGTTTCGTTCATACTGATTTTAAAAGTTTTCTCTTGAGCTTAAACATGAGACAAATAGATTCTCCCTGGAAATGGCAGTCCAGCTCAGGCAGTCCCAATCTTCTGAAGTGGATTAATCTTTTGACAATTTCCCCTTCCTGCATAAAATGTTTTATGGCATATATTTCTTTCCAACTATAAATAAACAAAACTTCACTTTAAGACTTGCTTACTGGAATCATTCTGGGACAAGGAAGATCATGGTTCACTTCATCCCTAGTATCACCATTTCTATCCAAGATGCTCATCCCATAAAGGCAAACCTTTGGGGTGATGATGCAGCCTTGGATGGCAGAGCTTGACTTAGGAGCTGGGTGGGTTGTTGGACTTAGCAACTATCTCAGCCCCTCATCCCATGGAGTTCCATTTATTTCACAGGACAGTGGCAGAGCCCCAAGATTCGGCATACAACATGACAATTAAAGGAACCAAATGAATGCTTTATTTTTATAGATGGTTCCGTGTACCACCAGATGGCTCTATTGTATCACCAGGAAATGCACACATGTGTAAAATCGGTGGTGTCATAAACCAAAGGGAAAAACAAAGCAACAGTGAGATCTTTAAAATAGGTAGGAGAACTGTTCATTCTTTGTAGGGTTACAAAGCAGGAGCAGTCACCAGGAAGGAGAACACACCCAAAGAGGCTATGAGAAAGTCACAATGCTGATGCGTATGAGGTTTTCCAAGTTTTCATATGGCTCTGTAAATATTGTCACATCAGCCAAGAGTACTTAGAAGTGCTCTCATCTCAATGGAGGCTGTAACTGTTTCTATACCAATTTTACATCCTCAGCCTGTAGCTCAGTGAAAGTAACTTTGGAATAATTTTGAGAGGCAAGGTTTAAACATCTGCTGATTTGAGTTGTATGAGTCATGCTCTGAGGAAGGATGACATGATTCTAAAATGTGGTGTCTTTGCTTTCATAAATTGTGAAAAGAAGGTGAAGATCAGAGGAAACAAGGGCTTCTCTGAGTTCCAATGATCCTTTGCCTCTGACAGGTGAAAGTTAAACACATAGGCATTTTGTGACATCTCCCATTGAATGTGAAACTCTAACCTTAACCTCTTGAAGTTAGAACAAAAGTTGTGGATTAGCTAAATTCCATCACAAGTCATTTTATTCTAACTTTCTGAAACTGTTCATTGTCATTATTTAACTTTTATTCCCCCTTTTGACTGTAAATTGATATAGAAGACTATTGTTTTGCATAAGGTTTTGCCATTTTAACACTTTGTTAAGAGGAGGATCTGCATGAGTTTGTTAAGCCTCTCCTTAATCCATAAAACAGTTTGAGGTGTGCTCAGGAACTATTCCTGTCAAAAGTAATACTCAATTTTTGTTTTGAAGAAAGAGTCGCTGGACACTGGACAGATGGCGTTTACTTTGGCCCAACTTGCGAACTTGGAGCTTTGCCTAAAGGAAGCAGAAGAAAAGACTAAAAGTTTATCTGAACAGGTAATACCTGTCATGGGAACTGGAAATATATGTTCCTCAGTGTGCAGTATAGCAATTGGAAATCTGACACATTGTAACCACTGCCGGGTTGACCTCCCCACAAGTACACCACATGAGCATATGCACAGCATTTCATTCAGTACTTACTTTGACCTTTTACTTTTCAGTCTTTAACACTTTTTTCACATTTATTTATTATTTGATTTTGATTCACCACAGGCCATGAGTTGGGCAAGACTTCCTTAAGCATGTGGTTTTCTTGAATAAGCAAGGCATATTTGCATTATAAACAGATAAGACCCAAGATGAAATAAAACCTATGGAAGTCACACAGAATAATTTTCTTGAATTATTTGAAGACAGTTTACTTGGAAGAGAGTTTTTCAAATATTGATTTTCCTCTTGAGTTTTTGAAATTCACAGAGGCCAAACCAGGTCACAAGTGGAGCCCGACCTGTGCAGGTGATGTGGACACTCCATAGGCGGTGGTCTTCATGTCAAGTCCTTGACTTCACAGACAGTGATTGGGTATCAAAAGAGTTCCGACCAGGGACTGGATTGTGTTCCAATAAGATTACACTTTGCAAGCAGTACAGTACATTTATTACTGTTGTTGTTGCCTTTTTGCCCAGCAGAGAGTCTTGGCCCCAGGGAGCAAATCCTCCTGAAGATGGGTCACTCCTGAGGAACAGGGTCCAATGCTTACTCTTAGTTTCAAGTCAGTGAGGATCAAGGACAGAAGAGATGAATTGTTAGAAATATGTATTAATTTCTCATGGATTGACATTTAGATGAGAATCTCTTTTAGAAATTTGAAAAAAAATATTTTATGAGAGGTTTTCTTAAGTAACAAAGGTATTATATTTATATAGTAAAATTTTACTGTATCAGAATTTCATAAAGTTTTTTTTTTGCAGAAACTTGGAAGAAGCACTTGCATTATGAGAAAAAAGTATAATTAATATGTAATATAGTGTTTATGTATCAACACACAAATGCCCTCCATTTTTTTCTGACATAAAAAAAAAGTATATCCCTTACTTTGTTTTATGTTGATTATTTACTGACTCAATGCAAGTGATGCAAGTCGTAACCAAGAGATTTGGGTTTTCCTCTAAAACAAATAAAAAGAAACCTCAAAATGTGACAAAATTATGAATTACAAAGAAAATAATGATGAATATGAGGTACCACTTCAAAACGCCCTCCTCCCAAATAACCTAAGAATTTCAGAGTCTGCAAACAAGGAAGAATTTTAGGTAACTAAAAGAGATTATTCCTGACCTAAGATATATGTTTTTTTAATAGTCGAATGGCTATTGTGATTTCTCATTTAAATAAGATTCAATTCACTTATAAAAGAACACTTTCACTTTGTTCTTTAAAAAATATTTTTATCAAATACAAATAGCCCCTAATATTTAAGATTCTTCACTGGATGATCTCTTAATGTAACACCAAATAATTAGATGTATTCATTTTTTCAGTTTAGCAGATTAAATATATAACACTGGATTTCACTCAGCTTCTTTGTTTCTACCATAAGTGAGATGATGGTTAGGTGTTTTGGGAAGAAAGACGTAAAACATCACTTCTCTGCCCAAGCAGCTCACAGACAACAGAATCATTGGAGGAGATGGGGAGTAAAACGAGTTGCTTTTATGATTCCAAGATGAACTGCACAATAACATTAAGTTGCAGGGTCCATGTATATTAATGTCCTAAAGCATGGTTCTTGAAGTTGCCAGATTTGCATAGCCAAGTAAATTTAATTGGAATTTGGCAATGGTTTGAGGAAAAGTAGAGTATGATGTGTAAAAGTACATTACAGCATTTTCAATATTACATTTTTAATTAAGTTGAACATTTTATTAGATTTCGCTGTTTCAAAACAGGTCAATTAAACCAGACACTGTTCTCAAAGGATTTCATCCTGAGATTTTTTTTTTTTTTTTTTTTTTTTTTTTTTTTTTTTTTTTTGCTCTCTCCAGTGTCTCAGCCTTAAAAAGATAAAAATTGTAATAACAAACCCTATGTGCCCTATTTTAAAATTTAAATTGATATATTTTTTAAATTGGGTGAGAGAAGGACAAGGACAGGGGGTGCAAGTGACCTTTCTCAAGGATGTTCTTCAGAATTTTTCAGAATTTTTCAGAATGGACATCTGTCTCAATCAAACATTTGTCCACTGGGTGCCACTGTGTTCCTACCAGGCTGTGCCACTGAACAATTGCAGAAGAGAGACTGTCTTTATCATTAAAGACAAAGATTACTCTGTGTGTGTGTGTGTGTGTGTGTGTGTGTGTGTGTGTGTGTGTGTAAAGGAATAACTTTACCTACTTTATATGTTGAGGCTTTTTTAAGTGTCATTTAAGATTTGTTACAAGGATGTTGAGACTGCTGGCTGGCTTTCACTGTTAGTCGTGAGACTGAATGCTGGGCAGATGGGCTGGCTTGGTGGGCTGGAAGGGGTGGGAGAGCAGAAGAAATAACAAGAACAAAGGTTTGTGTGGGAACAAAGGGGTGGAAGCTCACAGTATCGTCAGCCAGTAGATCTTGCCTTTGAGGAAAGGATAAATTTCATTGATGGCCAAATCCCTACCTCCTGGCTTTGCCTATTAGAGAAGAACTAGAATTAACTCAGAATGGGAAGTAGAGACAGCTGGGAGTCATCCACACTAAGCACCTTTAGATCCTGGGCCTCAGTATTCAAGGTCTCTCTTGGCTTATGTTTTAGTCAGCTTTTTCATGGCTGTGACTAAAAGATCCGGCCAAAACGATTGTAGAGAAGGAAAGATTTATTTAAGGGTACAGAGTTTCAGAGATCTCAATCATAGACAGCAGACTCCATTATTCAGGGCTCCAGGTGAGGACATCATGACAGAAGAGTGTGTCAGAAGGAAGCAGCTCACGTGATGCTCAGGAAGCAGAAAGAGATAGAGGTCTGTACTTGTCAGATACAAATATCTACCAAAAAGCCACGCTCGCAATTCCCACCTCCTCCAGTCACACCCTACCAGCCTTTAGTTTCCACTCAATTAATCCCTTAGGTGATTAATTCACTGATTTGGTTAAGGCTCTCACAACCTAATCATTTCTTCTCTGAACCTTCTTGCATTGTCTTACACAAGAGCTTTTAGGGGACAGCTCATGTTCAAACCATAACAGCTTACTATGAAAAGGAATTTAAAAACTATATAGAAATAATGAAGAAATAAGGAGATTGTGCTCTTTCCTCTGGTGATATGACACATTAAACAACTTTTGGGGGCTTTACTCTATTTAGCAATTATTCTTTATTTCTCTGCAGTCATGTCATAATTGTCAAAATGCAAGAAATATAAGATCAGAACAATTTGCAATTAAGATTTAAAATCTGGGCTAGTCAAGACTGTGAGAAAAAACTAACAATTCAGAGGACTGGGGTGAGAAGGAGTCAGTAGACTCCAACTTTTACCCTGGGTTATGATGATAACTCCAAACAGCTCCAAGTTTTGCATAAGAAAATACTTGGTTATATTTCCGGAAGGTTTAGATCAGTGGAATGAAAGCCAGATGCCTGGAAATTGGTCAGTAGATAAAGGAAAAGATGGGGGGATAACAAAGGGAAGAAAACAGTTAAAAATGTGAGAGAAAAAAGTTTTCTGGAGCTATCCATCAAAAGCATTCCTGCATGCATGCAGTGCATTTGAGAGGACAAAGAAAAAAGATATAGTGGGTTACTGTTTGTGACCATATATAAGAAAGTTGAGCCTCTGACTTTTGTACTAAGATGGGTTCTAAGAAAATGTCAAGAAAACCTGGAGTTTCACAACAAAGCCAGAATCCAAACATGCCCCTAGGAAGCGTTCCTGCGCCTACACTTGCTGTTAGCAAAGTCGGCCAGGGGGTCTCTGGTGTTCATTCGGGGCTTCTGTTCCCAGCCTCAGGCATCAGACCACGGAGAGTTCAGGTGTTGTTTCTGCTCTCCTGTTTGCTAGCTTTATGACCTTGGCAATTTACTTCACCTCCGCAGCCACAGTTGTCTTATCTAGAAGCGGGTCAACGTGCTGGTTTCATAGAACTGCTGTGAGGATTGTGATGAGATAGGTATCTGCCTCTTAGTTGGTACCATGGCCTGACCGTTCGCTTCAACCCCAAATCTGTGCTGCGATCCAACTTCCAATATGACGGCATTCTAGGTATTTGGGAGGTTCTCAGATCATGAGGGTAGAACCCTCTTGAATGAGGTTAGTGGGTTACGTTTAGCGTGCTTATAAAGAGGCCCACTGGAATGCCCTTGCCTCTCCCACCATGTGAGGACACAGCAGGAAGGCACCATCTGTAAGCCAGGAAGTGGGCCCTCACCAGACACCAAATCTGTTGATTCCTTGATCTTGAACTTCTCTCCTTCTGAAACTGCAAGAAAGAAAATAAATTCCTGTTGTTTATTTATAAGCTACTTGGTATGTAGTATTTTGTTACATTTGCCCTAAAGGACTAAAAATACTGTTGGTTCTCAATAATATCAGTTTATCTTGACCCTTACATAACAAAACTGTTTGATTCTCTTCATGCTTTGAAGATAATTAATCATATTCTCAACCAACTAGGAAAGCCTCTGTCATGAACACATGCTCTGTGCACGTATGTGTGTGTTTACATGGGTGTTTAAGAAATTGCTTTGCTCATTGGTTCTCTTAGAACATTGGCAAGATGGTATAAATCATCCCACTGCAGTTCTCTAACTCTCAAGTCTTGGGCTCTCAACTAGGTGAAGCAGCCCCTAACCCTGCCCGTCTTCCTTCTCTTAACTTGGTGAACTTTTCCACCACCCAGATTTCTCTTCTACCATTTCCCAGCTCTTCATTCTTTGACCTTGATTTTTCCTTCTGCTTCATCACTTGGGATTTCTGTCTGATTTTGCCCAGACTGGGAGTTGGATGAGAGGCACTGGTGTCTGGTCATGTCAGGTTTTTCTTTGACAAGCTGGAGTGGAGGTCTGTGATCATTCTCCCACTGAGGAGTTGAATCCAGTAACAACAAATAGAATTAGTTTGGGATGTCTTTTGAGTACTACAGCTAGCAAACTATTAGTTAATATATATTAAGTGTGCTATAAACTCTAGCTGGGAAAGAGATTTCATGAAAGGAATAGGTGGGAAACACTCTTTTCTCCAACTGTTGTTTCTCCTAGGTAGAAATGAGGCATAGACACGTCACAGCAAGGGGGCTCTTTGTGGTTTTGGTGGGGCATAAAAATAGTTTTAGTTCTATGGATTTCATAAAGAAAGGTTTTTTGAACCTTTAAAATTTCTCAGATTATAGAGAAATTTCAGGGGAGAAGAAATGGTAGTTGTATTTCCTAATTTTTGGAAAAAGTACATATAGCATTTTTTTCTTACTTTTTAGTAATAGCTTATGTCCCAACTGGACACAATTTTTCCTTTACCTGATGAGACATTTCCTAAGACCCAAAATAAAACTAGCGACAGGGCATTCCTGTGTCCTCACTCTGTGACTTACATGATCACTTATGTAATATGCAAAGAAAATTTCTCTCCCTTGCTCTTTTCCCTTGGAATCTTCCTGCTTAATCTTCTCCCCTGACTTAAATAATAACAGAAGCAATAAGGGAGACCAAATAGAAAGAGAATGGGGTGGGGGTGGTGTCTAGCTCACATCCTACAGGAATGTGTCCCTAGGAATGGAGCCCTGTAATGCATTATAAATGGTGGACAGCGATTGGAGGAATTAACATTTATTAAGCACTTACAGTATTCTAGGCACTGTATTTTATTTGATCCACAAAATAACCCTATGGAAGGGATTATTTACTGTTGAAGACAGAGAAACAAAAACACTGTCATTTTCCCCAAGGTCATATAGTCAGTAAATGGTGAACCTGATATGAGTGCCCAAGTATTTTTAAAATTCAAAGACCCAGTTCTTAATTTTATGTAGTCATAGGCCACAGAAACTCAAGATGTTTCCTACACTGTAAAACTGAACAGGGGAATTTCCTTTGGTTCCCAGACTGGAATGTAGAGTCCTTGTCAGGTAGATGGCAGGGCCTCCCCCCAATTCCGGCCCCAGGTTTCTGATACAGAGGATCTGGGGTAGGGGGGTGAAGAATTTGTAATTCTAGCAAGATTTTAGTTTAAGCACCAGAGCTAACCCAGACCTTTAGGCAGAGGCTCTTTGTCACCTTTGTTTTGTGCTTATAGCTGCAAGGAGTGATAATCAGTGAGCATAAGGTTTGGGTGCATAAAACAGACAAACCAAATAAAATTGACCTAAAGAGATAGGCATTAAATTTCCATTCTAATAGAGTCAGTTTGGACACAGGCTTCCCGGGATAGGAGTGGTGGCTTCACAATCTTCGGAGACCAGGGCTCTGCTTCTTTTCATTCACAGCTTCCATCCATCCTCAAAGTCCCAGAAGGCTCTGAAGCTACAGGCTTCTTAGATACATTTCAGGCAGCATGGGGAAGAAGAGGCAAGGCAAGACCAGGATGGGCAATTGTAGCCCCTTTCAAAGGGTTTTCTGGAAACCTCAATTCTTAAATACCGCCGAACCCTTTTATTTGCAAAAAGACTCCCTTATCCTTATACAAGAAAGGGTTGCCTTTCTTATCTTATCCAATCCTGTGACCATGTTACAATATATAGTGCTTTTTCCTGGTAAACTCGATGTTTTGGATATAGATATGCAGTATTCTCAGAAGCACTTGTTGATGAAAGAATTCATTCGTTATCCTGACACCGTTGACAGAAAAAAAAAAAAAAAAGTCAGTTTGTCAGATGCCTTGGTTTATCCCTGAACTCTTAATTCCATTCTACTGGTCTAGTGTGACATTTGGCAGGTACTGTTGGTTGGTAGCCTGAGTCATCAGGTTTGTACCTCAAAAGATGTTTATGTTTTTTCGGTGCCACATACAGAACGGAAAAAATACAGGGTGTATTTGTTTCAGCATCCCAAACTGAGGCAAATGAAATAAGGTCTTCTTCGTTTGATTTCTCAGTTCTCCAATGCCTGACACAATGACAATGCCCTATAAAGATCCATTAGCAACTGGATGCCCTTTGAATATAGAAAAGATGTAGGAAGTATGACCAAAAAAAATATTGTTCTGGGAACCCTGTGTGGAGGAAATCTCAGTAGGACAGAAAACTAAGTCTCCTGTCAGTTGACAGTGCCAAGAACTGAATTCTAGGACATCCCTCCCTGTCAGAGTCATATGGAGTGTAAGAAGTGAAGTCCAATTATGTGCAATCTTTATTTGAAGAAAGAAAATATGTATATATTGTCAGAATGAACTACAAAGCTAAAGGAAATCCTAAAGGATGATCAAAAGGTAAAGAAAGGAGAGTTGACTTCTGAAAAACACTTGTGTCTATTCTGACTGGCTCCCCTGCATGCAGCAACCCTGAAGACTCATTCTGGCTTATTACAAGAACCCAGTTTGGGGCCCCAGTGACTGCTCATAGCCAAGACCAAGCCACATTTAGCTAGGGGTTTTATTTAGGTTTTTATTTTGTTTTGAATAGTGCTCATTCCTTTAACAATAATTTATTGAGGACAATGCTGGCTCTTAAATCCCACGGGGAAGTCTAGTTATGGAGAATAACCATTGGGATCTCGACTTTGAGGAAATAGTGCTTGTCGGTGTGTGTGTGTGTGTGTGTGTGTGTGTGTGTGTGTGTGTATGTGTGTGTTTATTCCTTTTGTTTCTCAAAGTAAGCAATGAAATCCTAGGCTAATCTGTTGCCCTAAGTTAGCTCCAGGTTCTTGGGACTCAGGCTTTTCCTTCAAGATGGGACTTTTAAAGAAGTTGAGATGTTTCTCTTTAGAATTTCTTTGGACTTAAGGTAACAAGAGGACTGGATACACAGCTCAGTTGGTCGAGTGCCTGCCTAGCATGCACAAGGCCCTGGGTTCAATCCCCAATGCCACAAAAAAAAAAAAAAAAAAAAAAAAAAAAGTAACAAGAGAATGCTATAAGCAAAGAAATAGAGCCCAAGTAGCAGCTGCTGGGGCAGAAGGAAACAGATCACAGCAACAGAAAAGGGAGAATTCTGACAGCTGACTTTCTCCTGGGAGTTTTGACAACTTGGTTAATAGTCACCCTCTATTCTCCAGACATATTTGTGTATGTTATTATAAAACTGAACTAGAAACAAAAGACTTTTCACACCCTGCAACAAACAACAACAACAACAAAGCCTATATATTGTTTGGTAACCAAGAAATTATTAATCATTTCAAATAATGGGGATAAACTCTCATTATTTTTCTTTTAGGACATTTTAGTGGGGGATCTATCTTTTAAGTCTAGAAATAGAAGGAATAAATGTTTAGATATTGGAAATGTGTATGGAGTAGCAAAAAATGATTTGATGCATTCTGAGATTGCCCAAAAATGTTCTGGTTCCTCTTTATTGTTCCAATGCAACAGTGGATCCCTTGATGCCAAGTTCGTTTGAAGTAAGTAATGTGCCCTTGGTAGGAGTATTCATTTCTGCAAATGCTCAGAAATTATGCTTGATATGCCAATCTGAAATCATGAGGTTTTGTGAATGAGTTTTTGTTTTCTCATCTATTTTGAAGTCTACTTTAATGCCATAAAATCACAAGCGGTCTGTTTGACCTGGAATGGATTTCCTTGTCACAATGAAACTTAGTTATCAGGAACTTCGTGAAACAATTTTGTTAGAGTTCCAGTTGATTTTATAGCAGGAGTTTTAATTAAAAAATCCAACAACTTCCTATCTAAGCAGATGTTAATCTTCCCCGTTACTGGTTTGTTGGGCATAAATTGGAGAATGCAAGGGAAAAAATACAAGCTGCTGAAATGATGTGTTGATTCAGAGTTAGGCACAATGACAAATCAGCTTCTGTTATTACAGTTGTCACAGGCTGGATGTGTGGACTGCTGGCCTGTTACATAACTAAAGACTTCCTTTTGCTTGTAAATGTCAAGATCAAACAGAGGTCAGTTTAAATAGCTGACCGGGTGCTAATTAATGTGATTTTCCAATATAAGAAAAAGCAAAAGGCCTTGTTCCCTAAGAGTCATCGCTCTGCTGATATGAGCAGATGTCTCTGTATGGGCTCAACCTGCATTTCAGGTTTTCTCTGAGATGGTGAACTCACTTTCACTTTTCTTAGTGTTTAAAAGTAAAATAGGAAGTACTATCTTTGCCCATTTCGTGTTGCTATAACAAAATACCTGAGGGTAGATACTTCATAAAGAAAAGTAGTTTCTTTAGCTCACAGTTTTGGAGGTTCAAGAGCGTGGTACCAGAATCTGCTTGGCCATGGTGAGGGCCTCATGGTAGGTGGCACCACAAAAGCAAGAGTGTATAGGTGATTGATGGGTAGCATGTGCAGAATAGATATTCAAGGGAGTTTCTCAACTCCCTTGGTAAGCCATTCAGGAGAGAACTATCCACTCAACAACCTAATTCACTCCTGTGAGGCAATATTACTCCATTTATGAGAGGGGCATGAGGAGAGTCCCCATGACCTAAGTACATTCTGCTGGGCTCTACCTCTCGAAGGTTTTCCCACCTCAACACTGCAACACTGGGGAGCAAACTTCCAGCACACAAACAGGCCATATCCAAACTACAGCAGTTAGGTATAGGCTCTCATTTAATTATTCATTTATTCTTTCTGTAAATATTTATTGAGCCTTTTTGTGAGCTAGGCCTCCTGCTAGTCCCATATATTTAACTCATTAATTCTCCTCCAGTTCTTGAAAATCATATTTGCCATTTTGCAAATGATGAAAATTCCCCTGTGGACTTACATATTTGCCTGCTCCTTCTCTGCACACTGGCTTTAGGGCACATGACCTGCTGAAGATGACCAAGTCTTCCTTGTTAGTCCAGGTCTTCCTCCTGTCCCTCGACCTGATGATCTAACTGCCCCCTGAGCAGTTTCACCTGGGTTCTCACAGTCACCTCAAGATCTACCCCCAAATTCAACTCATCAGCTTTCTGTCCCAAACCTCTTTCTTCTCTCATATCTGCTAGGCCAGTAAGAGGTCATGAGCTACCTTATGGTTAAAATCAGAAATCAGTGCTGCTTTGATTCTTTGCCCTTCCTTTCTCCATATCCCATCAGTTGCTGAGTACAAAGATGAAGGGTGCCTCCCCAAAAGTTCTCAAGTTCATTGATTTTTGGTTTTTGTTTTCTGTCTTCACTATCATCACCCTTATCCAGGCCACCATCCCCAGAAACTGATTCTAACTTGACCCTAATTATGACTCCTCAGCAGTAGTCAGGGTGAAAATTATGTAGTACATATTCCATGTTTTTTCACAGCTTAAAATTTTAACTTAGCCCCTTTTATTGTCCAACTCAAATCTGTGCTCTTACAATGCCCTTTTTATCTGACCACCTATTTTATTTATTTCTCTAGCTCTGTCTTATACCAAGCACTGTCTCACATCATTTTCAGTCCTTGAATATGCTACTTCTTTCTATTAAGAAATAAACAAAGGCATTGTTCCTTGGAGTCAAATTTTAAATAACATAGTTTTCCCTCTGCTTCTGCCTAGAATTTCTCTGCTCTGCTCTACCCCTCCTCTCACCCCCTTTCTCATTATCCAAAAAAAAAAAAAAAAAAAAAAGCAAAACACTCCCAAGATCTTTAGTTAGACAACACTGTTCCCAAAATGCTTTTCTTCCTTTTCTTCTTCCTTCAAGTTAGGCTGAGATATCCTTGCTAGGTGCCCTCATGAACTATCCCATCTCCCATTCTCCACCAATTGAAATTGTGTGCATCTCCTAGTACACCATACACCTCAAGGTGGAAGTTCAGATACCAATGCCCCTGTGGTTCCAAATCAAGTTAGAGTTCATCCACTTGTCTCTCCAATGTCAAAGCCCATGTCCTTTCCATTGTCACACTTGGAGTTGACCTGTTGGCAATGAGGAGCTATGGAAGGGTTTAAAGGAAACATATGCAGATTTGTATGCAAGAGAGAAAACTCTCAGGATACTGAGAACAGATTTGAGAGATCAGAGCCAGACATATCAATGTGTGGGCTCTTGCAAAAATTTGGTTCAGAAAGGGAAGGACCTAAATCAGAGGTAGAAGAGGACAGAGATAAGAAATACATAAGAGCTGGATTTGGTGATTAAGTGTAAGGGCTGCAGGGAAAGTAGGATTAGAGATTGATCTTAAGTTTCAAGGGACTATGTGATCTGTGATCATCCCAGCTATCTATTATTTGAGTCACTGGATGTTAAAGATGATTCATTTCCTAAGGGAGACTCCACTTAGGCTCAATTTACCACTTAGTTTTGGAATCTCCATTGAAGTTTTATCATTTAGATTTCTTCATTTAGGTCTTCTGAATCCTGTAATCCTTTGCTATTACACAGATCCTGTTGTGAGAATGGTATGTCATTAACATAGACCAAACATTTGTGTCTTTCCACAATGTCAAAATTTATTGAATAACAATAAATTCACAGACTACAACACTTCCATCAGTAGTAGTTCACTGAGTACGTGTGGGTCACCTGGTAGTTATAAACCAGGCAATCACAGGTTCTTTCATGCCAATCTTAATTTCTGATATCTGTAACACTCATCAAACTTCATACATACAGGTTCACATGTCTATGCAGGTTACAGAAAGGCTAGGAAAGGGTTAAGGCAGCCACAGGGGTTTAGGAGGCTAAACTGAGAGCAAAGAGGAGGGCAGAGATAATGCAGGGTCACTGTAGGTGGTCAGATAAAGTTAGGAACCAGCCAAAGAATTCACTGGGGGTGCAGAGCTGTCAAAGTTCAGCAGCTTATTCTAGACCAAGGTTCTGATGGTGGCAGTTTGGAGTGTCAGCTTGAGATGTCATCTTGGAGTGACGTGCACGGTTGTCATGAGCAGGAGAAACTGCAGTCTGCTAAAGCCCAGGAATAGAGATTTGGAGGTTCATGGCTATAGCAATCTTCCTGGGCAAGGCTTCTGATAAGTGACCGGGTGATGGGGCCAGCGTGCTGCCATGTCCACTCTCATAGTGCTCCTCCTCTTGTGGTTCTTGAGTGAGGGAACTGCATCATTTGGTGTTTGATGTGTTCAATAAGCTCGTGGAGCTGGTTTTTCCCATATGAGTTTGATGCACCCATGCATTGGTATACTTATGATTAATTTGATAAGTTCATGGGTGATTTTTCTTATTAGCACAATTAATTTATCAGTTTATGCCTTAAAGTTGTACCAGGCATGTGGTGATTGCTTACTTGTATAAACAAGGTGTGTAATCATTCCATCTCAGTACTTAAACTCAAAATGGAGTGGTTTATGGCAAACACATGCTTTACAAAAATGGAGTAACTCAGGTTTGGGCACAGCCTGAAAACTGCTGTTCGTGGAATAACTCAGAGAGCACATAGTCTGCTCTCCACAGATCCTTAAACTCATTTCTCAAAATGAGTATTTTTCTAGCCATTTTTCAGTTCTGGGAACTTCAGAGAGAAAAATTTGGATGACCCCGTGTTGTGTGAATAAAGATCTCATTTATTAGCCATGGGAGCAGTTTGAAGTTTAAATTCAGAGTTAGACAAACGCAATTCTCTCAGTGTTATTTAAGTGTACGATTAGTGACTGCTGTTCAGGGCAGAGGTTTGCAAAACAGGTCTTGGGACCCCTGGAGGCTGTGAGCATTAAAGTTAAAACTTTAAACAACAATATCCACAAGTTATTGACATTTTTTATTATTTGTTCTTTTTAGATATACATGACAGTAGAGTGCTTATTCACATTTTTAAAATGCATTCTGGTCTCAGACTCATGTTCTTCAGATTCTACATGACACTTTGATACAGAAACAGATATGAGAATCCAGCTCCTCTTTACTGAGCCAGACCTTAATGTAATATGCAAATGTAAAACAAGAGCACTCTTCTAATTTTCTTTTTGTTTTGTTTTAGAAAGGAGTGGTTTCTAATTAAAATTTGCTTTTATGTTAACATACGAGTTTATTGTTTTTAAGTGGATTAATAGGAGTACTTTTTAAATTTCTAAGTTTCAATTTCTAATATAGTAAATAACATCATGAATGAAAGCTCTTTAAGGTCCTCAACAATTAATATAAAGATGTCCTGAAAATGAAAAGTCTACAAGCTTTTGATCCAGTGACTCTGTAGCACATGCTTTAAGGACCAAGCTATTTGGGAACATGAACCATGATGGAAACCACCATCACATAAATGAGCAGTAATTTAAAATGCTTGGTTAATAAAACTAAATAATGGGTGCTAAACAGAACCCTTAAGGAGGGGAACCCCCACAGTTGCTGGGAAACCTGGACATTTGGACACTATATCATTGAGCAGAAAGCGTCCCTCAGTGAGTGGAAGGTAATCAGTGAAATAAAAATGCTCCTAATTCATACCCACACGACTGTGCATGAAAGGAAGTTGCCCATGCTGAGAGCCTCTTCTGTCATCCTCGGCCCCTCCCCCGGGTACTTGTGACCAGAGGCTGTTTTGTCCTTCCTTCTCATTGAACTTTCCTCCCTATGTCCTGTCTTCATCTTCTTAAGCCCATTTCACAACCTCAGCCCACTGACATATGCCCTGTGTTGCTATTGCATTTCTGATCTCTGATGGTATCATTTTTTTGAAGGAGGATATTTTATTTTTATTTATTTTTAATAGCACTTTATAGTTATGCATAGTAGTTGGGTGGAAATCGATTTCAATTCATGATCCCCCTCTTTTCCTTCCATCCTCCCTTCCCTCTCTCATTCTCCTTCCTCTACTCTATTTGACTTCCTTTCACACACCTATTAATTTATATTTGATTGGTTCTTTATGTTATCCTATCCTTCCCTCCTCCTTTTTCCTTTATTTTGTTCTAGCTTCTGCATATGAGGGTTTCTGTCCTTTGAGTTTCTCAGTTTGGCTTATTTCATTTAGCATGATATTCTAAATTCACAGCATATGGGGCAGAATTATGTCTCCCTCAGAAATGCATAAGGGAGGTGAAGGCAGAGGCTGATCTCTGGCTGTGCCTGATATGGCTTCCAGTCTTGGTTTCAGTGGATG
The DNA here is from genome assembly GCF_902686455.1 of Sciurus vulgaris. Taxonomy (NCBI): domain Eukaryota; kingdom Metazoa; phylum Chordata; class Mammalia; order Rodentia; family Sciuridae; genus Sciurus; species Sciurus vulgaris. The sequence continues at coordinate 57,883,458 of NC_136466.1, forward strand.
GGTTTCCATCTACTTAGTCAAGGAAAAACACCTCTGGGGAGGGTTCCTTAACCTGGTGAACACCAGAGAGGCATTTGTTGAAAACATCTGATTACTCAGAGTGCAATATGCAAATGCACATGGTAAAAACTCCAGAGAGGATTACAGTGATTTATAAAGTCAATTTTCATTTCTTTCTCTCTAAAAAATTGGTTAATAATAGCAACAACAACAAAAAACTCACTTGTCTGACTAATGGAGAGTATTGATCTAGTCTGAATTTTTACTTCAGTTCCTGGGAGTTCTGTGGATCCCATGCTGTCTTTGTTCTACCTCATCCAAGTTGGGATGTCTACTTCTTGCTTCAAGTTCCCTTAGTTTCTGTTTGTGCTTTTGTTCTATATTTAAAAAGAAAAGTACAAACTCTTTAGTTTCACCCCTTTGGTTAGCCTCAAAAAGTTCCTCTGAATGGCTTCCCTTTGTAATACGACGAGTGCACCATCCTGAGGTTTGGAGTGTGCGGTCTCCTTCCCACACCCCTTCCCCATATTTGATCCCTCTGAGCTTGTCTTGGATGTTTTGTGTTTTCTTTGCTACCCCGCTGCCATGCACACACTGTAAAGAAGCAATAAGTGGAATTTTAATTCTGTTCTAATGGGAACAATCACTGCCTGTTAAAAATCATTTGGAATCAGTTGCCTTCCTCATTGGAAGGGAGCAGGGGACTCTGTATTTCCTAATTCCAGAGGATTTTTTTCAGAAGTTTCCTAATTTTTGTTTTCAAAAAACCTAAACTCATCAAATATATTTAAAGGGACTTTGCAGAAAAGGGAGATGATTGAGAGAAACTCACAGAAAGCTAAAAGTATTTGTCCCAAGCTGGTGAGTGGGGAGCCCACTCTGTGCATCTCACCAGCAGGGGAAGCCTGTTCCTGTCCCATGAAATTGCTCTGCAAGTGTGCCGAGCCCAGCGTGACTGGTTATGTTCTAGGAATGGGTCCCTAGGTCCCAGCAATGAAGCCGCACAGTAAGCACACCTGCAGGATCTATGCCTGGGGACAAAGGGTTCTGAGGGAGGACCAGTGGGACACAAGAGCACCCTGAGGATATACAAGTCTTCGAGATGGACGAGTGACCTCAGGATGGGGTATCCTCAAGAATGCCTAGCGATAGGGACTTTAAGTTGAAATAAATAGGATTTACAGAAAATGTAAAATGTGGTATTTCTTGTACACTCAAGGGTATATTTTGAGAGCAATCCCCATTGTACCTGGCAACAGTAGTTTTGCTTCTTTATAATTACTTTGTGTCCAATATCAAGTTGACTTTAATTTCTCAGAACCTGACATGATAGCTTTTTGGACTTTTATATCCAAGCATTGGCCTTTACCTCCAAGACAGTGATGAATTGCTTCACCTTTTCCCATGTCTCTTAATTTCTCTCTAGTACTCTTATCTACTGAGGGAACTTTGGAGATTAAAGGAATCTTAGGAATCTCTGGCCTTGACTTCTTACTTCATATTTCAATTATTGACTGACCTTTGGGTAAATATTTCTATTTTCACTCAGAGCTTACATGTTTCTTTATTATTCAGGGTTTTTCTTCAAAATAATTTGGAGATGTTATGGGTTTAATTGTATCCTGATAAAATTTATTGTTGATGTTCTAACTTCCAGTAACTGAGAACATGTCTTTGGAAATAGGGTCATTTTAGACATATTAGTTCAGTTGAGGCCACGCCAGAGTAGGTGGGCTCCTAATCCAAGATAACTGACATCCATGTAAGGGGTGAGAATTTGGGCACAGAGAGAACCCCCTGTGAGGATAAAAGCAGAGACCAAGAGTTGCCTCAACAAGTCAAGGAATGCCCAAGACTACTGCAAACCACCGGAAGCCAGGGGAGAGGTCCTGAACAGTTTCCTCACAACCCTCGGGAGGGTTGACACCTTGACCTCCCTCGTAGCCTCCAGACCTGTGAGACAATGAATTCCTGTTGTTTACACCACCCAGTGTGTGGTATTCTTTTATAGAAGCCTTAGCAGCCTAATTCAGGGTAACGATGCTTCTGAATTATGGGCCTTTGGAGGCCTATTTGAGACCTATTTTAAGATGTACATGAACATAGAAGTAACTGGAAATAACCTGTTTTAAGCAGAAATATTAACAAATGTAAAAGTCTGCTTTGTCTAGGATGAGGATAGGGATAGGATGAGGAATTTGTTGTTTGTTTTAACTGTAAAATTGAAATGAGACCAAACCAGTGTCATGAGCTAAATGCATCTTCAGACCTAGAGGTTCCTGTCCATTCCACAGGTAGCGTAGGTAATTTTTAAAATGTTTGCCTCTGTTATTTATTGCCAGGGAGTTTTATAATTTGTAGTACTAGTTCAAGTCAGCTTGCAAAGCATTTAGCACAAGGGAAGCTTTTCTTTTTTGAAGTAAAGAACTTTTTTTCTGTAGCATGAGCTCTGCAAGGTTTGGCAACACTATTTTTGTGTGTGTGTGTGTGTGTGTGTGTTTTTAGCAACATTGGAAATCTATTCTACAGTATTACTTGCTGCATATATATGTGTGTAGGTCGTGGAACAGAAAATCTAAAAGCACAGATAATGAGAGGAGACAAGTGACTATGAAAAGGCATGTTACATTATGGGATGGTTTTCATAATTTTACTCTGTGAATGATCAGGGAAAGAAAGTATTAAGTTTTGTGGCTTAAACATTTGAATGGGTAGTGCCATTTGAGAAAAGGAAATCTGGGAAAGGAATAAGGTATGAGTTTTGAACACATTAATTCTGAGATGTGTGGTATGCATTAAAGTGACAATATTAAGTAGCTTGTTATGTATAACAACATATATAAATATCCTTCAGAGTTTTATATATGTAGGAGATATAGGTTATATGTGTGTGTGTGTATACATACTTACATATATATATATCCTATAGAGAGATGTGTATCCTATATCATATATATATGTATATCTCCTATATATGTTCTATCTCCTGTATATCTCACATATATATATGTGTGTGTGTGTGTGTGTGTGTGTGTGTGTGTATATATAAAACCTGAGGAGTTGTCCATAAAAACTTGAGAGTCACTACACATTGCTAGTTTTTAAAACAGGGGACCTAATGAGACCACTATATGGCCTTGTACGTAAAGCAGAGAGGAGGAACCAGAGCTGAACCCTCAGATTTCAGTATTAGGAAGATAGAAGAAGAGGAAACTCCAGTCAAGGAAACTGAGAATTAGGAGGAAATAAAAAAAAATTTTGTCCTGAAACCAGAAAGAGAAGTGTTTTAAGAGACACAGAATGCTCAAATGCATACTATTTCACTTGTTTGAATAAGATGGTCAGAAAATTGTCCATTGCCTTTGCTGAAATGAAAATCAAAAGTAACCTTGACAAAATCAGTTTCAGTGGAGTGAAGGGAAGAAGTCAGATAGAAAGAGAAATATAATTGAGGCTGCTGGCTGCTCTCTTTCCATAGGAATATCTATCTATCTATCTATCCATCCATCCATCCATCCATATATCTATCAATCCTCTCTCCTTACACACACACACACACAACTCCCACACCACGCACACATAAGGGTATAATTGTTTTGAACATACACAAGATATGCTGCAAATGGCTCATTTTTCTATCTGCCTTATCTGGAGAACTCTTCCTGATGCCAATCTTGTAACAACCCTGTGACTGTGTATCACAGTATTCCTGGCCAGAGGGAGTGGATATAGAACACACAGATCAGATGGTGGTGGGGTGCAGAAGTTACTGAAGCAAAGGTTTTGTTCAGAGGAAGAGATGAGGGGTTCAAAGCCTAATGAAAGGACGGGCCATTGATAATCAGAATATCTTCTTCATTTGTTCAGTAGGGATACTTTCTCTTCAAGCAACAGAAAATCAATTAAATAAATGTAATAGGGTCATCTGTCATCTCACAAAATAATAAACCTACAGGAGGGTGAAAGCACCCAGAAACCACTTCGGAGGCGGGAACTTACGCAAGAGGTTTTATTAAGTGGACAGGTAGAGTGTCTGCCCACAGAATAAGAGAGAGAGAGAATGAGAGAGAGAGAGAGAGAAAGAGAGAGAGAGAGAGAGAGAGAGAGAGAGGGAGAGAGAGAGAGAGAGAGAGAGGAGAGGGATAGAGAGAGAGAATGGAGGGGAGTTATTCTTAAGTGGTGGAATTTCATGGGCTAATAGCAATGGACCAATGACTTGACTTGGAAGTTTGAGGGCTGGCAACCTAGGTTGTAAAATGGTGTGGGAAAGGGAGCAAAATAACAGATCTGATGCCAACAGAGGGAAGATTCAGAGTCGGTTAATTCAGTGGTTCAACAATATCACCTAGAACACAAGTGCAATCCATCCTTTGCTCTATCATCCTCAATATGTCAGCTGGGTCATACATGTAAGATCTGCAACAATTTTAAGCAGTACATGCAGTGCAGATACCATTTGATGAAAAGACATATGCTTCCTCCTTGGTGTCTTTTTAAAAATCTGGCAAATCCTTCATGAGCCTCAGGAGTCTCTCCTGCACTGTGTGTCCATTCCTAAAGCAATCTCTTGACCTGGGGATGAGATGAACAAGGCATGTCAGTTCAATCATGATTCAAGCACTAGGGCTAGAAAAAGCCAGGCTCCTTTCAAGGCATGACTGTGGCAAGTGCAAATTGGGTTTCTGTTAGCAAGGAGTAAACAGAGAAGCACCTACTGGGAACAGGTACCTGCTATATCAAGGGATGTATACATTCCTTTATACATTATTATGTATAATAATGTGAATTATTCATGAGTTCCTTATTTGGGATATGGGTTGGGGGTAGAATTTTAACGAGGAAGAAGTATGAAATAATATTGAGGAGGAGTCAGGAGAAATGGTCATCTCAGAGAGGAGGAAAGTCATCTTACTAGGAGAAAAAGATAATGGTATTTAGATTTCAGGGCAGAATTAAGTACTTGTTTGAGATTTACATACATGAATTTAAGATGAAACCAGTCAATCCATTTCTGTGATTTTTTCCCCCTAAGAACACTCACTCAGTAGATGTACTGCTAACAATTTTCTGTACCTGAAGGCTGCCTTGAGAATCATTTTATTTAATCTTTATTTTTTAATGGAGATGAAAGTCACAATAATTCAATTAGCTATTTTAAAACTTATACCCCAGTGACATGCATTCTCAATTTTGTACAACCACCAAATACTCTCAAATTCCAACATTTTTTCAACAATCCCAAATACTTTTACCTATTAAGTATTCTTCATGTTCTTTTCCTTCAATTCTCAGATAATCACTAATCTGCTCTCTTCTTCTGCAGATTTTCCTATTCTGAATATTTCACGCAAAAGGAATCATAACATATGTCCTTTTATGTGATTTCTTTCACTTGATGTGTTTTTGAGGTTCATTCAAATTTTAACAAGTATCAGTAATTCATTCTTTTTTATGTTTGAGTAATATTCTATCCTATATAATGAACTTTGTTTATCCATCTGTTGATGGACATTCATTTTTTGCCTTTTAGCTATTATGAATAACCCTGCTATTGATATTTGTATACAGATTTCTCTGGATATGTGCTTTCATTTCTCTTTGGTATATATCTAGGAGTGGAATTCTCAGATCATATGGTAGCTCCAAATTTAACTTTTTAATGAGCCAACATTATTTTTTCCACAGTGGCTGCACCATTGTACACTCCTATCAGCAGTAATATAAGGATTGCTATTTGTAGCCTCACCAACACTTTTTAATTTCTATTTTTAAAGTTATAGCCATCATAGTAGGTGTGAAGTGGAATCTCATTATGGTTTAATTAGTATTTATTTAATGACCAATGATGGCGAACATCTTTTTGTGTGTTTTTTCTGGCCATTGTGATGCTATTATGAATGAATTTTTAAAGAAGTTTTCCTTTTTGAGTTGCTTATTGCTGCCTGTGTCCATTATCCCTCTTTTCTCCCTTGATTTCTGATGACTTGATATCCTCAATCTTACTGATCCTGAAGATACTACCCCTTTTAAGCATCCCTTTTATATGCAAACTAAATTTATTGAGAATTACTTTGTGAACAAATATATAATCTATCTTGGATAATGTTTCAGGCATTCTTTAGAAGAATGTATACCCTGCTGTTTTGTTCTGTATATTATGTCCATTAGGGTTAATTGGTTAATGGTGTGGTTGAAGTACATTTCCTTGTTTATTTTCTGTTTAGATATTGTATTCATTGTTAAAAGGGAGGTATTAAAGTCTCCAACTACTCTTGCTGAACTATTTTTCCCTTAAATTTTATCAGTGGTTGCTTTATATATTTTGAGACCCTGTCATTTGATTCCTTTTTAATTTCTTAACTTCTTGATGTGATGATATTTTTATTCATAAACAATAATCTTTGTCTAAAAAATTTTTTTCATATAATGTTCATTTTGTCTGATTTCAGTATAGCCACTAATTTCTCTTGGCTGCTATTTTCATATAGTATCTTTTCTCTTTTACTTTCAAACTATTTGTACCTTTGAGTCTCAAGCGAGTCTGTTGTAAGCAATGTATAGTTTGATCAATGTTTTTTTTTTTACCTTTAGTCTCTGTCTTTTAATTGGTGGGTCTAATCCATTTACAAGTATAGTATCACTAAAATTGTTATCATGCATAAGGTCCTGGGTTTGATCCCCAAGACCTAAATAATCAAATAAATAAATATTTACTCATAATAAAAGATGTGTTTCTGTGACTTTGCTATTTGTTTTCTACATATTTTATAAACTTTTCTTCTTTGATTCTTTATTATTATTATTATTTTATTTTGCTTTTAACTTTTTACAGACTGCATTTTGATTCATTGTACACAAATGGGGTACATCATTTTGTTTCTATGGTTCTACATGATGTAGATTCATACCATTCATGTAATCATACAAGTACATAGGGCAATGATGTCTGTCTCATTCCGCCATTTTTCATACACCCTCCCTCTCATTTCCTTCTACATATTCTAAAGTTCCCCTATTCTTCTCTTATTCCCCACACCCCAACCCCAATTATACATCATTCTCCACTTATCAGGGAAAACATTCAGCCTTTGGTTTTTTGGGCTTGGCTTATTTCACTTAGCATGATATTCTCCAATTCCATCCATTTATTTGCAAATGCCATAATATTATTCTTCTTTATGACTGAATAGTATTCCATTGTGTATATATACCACAGTTTCTTTATCCATTCATCTGTTGAAGGGCATCTAGGTTGGTTCCACAATTAGCTATTGTGAACTGAGCTGCTATAAACATTGATGTGGCTGTGTTACTGTAGTTTGCTGATTTTAGGTCCTTTGGGTATAAACAGAGGAGTGGGATAACTGGGTCAAAAGGTGGGTCCATTCCAAGTTTTCTGAGGATTCTCCACACTGCTTTCCAGAGTGGCTGCACCAATGTGCAACTCCACCAGCAATGTAAAAGTGTGCCTTTTCCCCCACATCCATGCAAACATCTATTATTGCTTGTGTTCTTGATAAAAGCCATTCTAATTGGAGTAGGATGAAATCTTAGAGTTGTTTTAATTTGCATTTCTCTAATTACTAGAGATGTTGAACACTTTTTCATATATTTATTAATTGCCTGTGTGTCTTTTTCTGTAAAGTGTCTGTCCAGTTCCTTGGCCCATTTATTGATTGGGTTCTTTGTGTTTTTGGTGTAAAGTTTTGTAAGTTCTTTATAAATTTTGGGGATAAGTACTCTATCTGAAATGTGTGTGGAAAAGATTTTCTCCCACACTGTAGGCTCTCTCTTCACATTCTTGATTGTATCTTTTGCTGAGAAAAAGCTTTTTAGTTTGAGTCCATCCCATTTATTGATTCTTGCTTTGATTTCTTGTGCTTTGGGAGTCTTGTTGAGAAAGTCTGATTCTAAGCCAACATGATGAAGATTCGGGCCTACTTTGTCTTCTAGTAGGTGCAGGGTCTCTGGTCTAATTCCTATGTCTTTGAACCATTTTGAGTTGAGTTTTGTGCAGGGTGAGAGATAGAGGTTTAATTTCATTTTACTGCATATGGATTTCCAGTTTTTCCAGCACCATTTGTTGAAGAGGCTATCTTTTCTCCATTGTATGTTTTTGGCTCCTTTATCTAGTATGAGGTGACTGTATTTATGTGTTTTTTTCCTTGTGTCTTCTATTCTGTACCATTGGTCTGCCTGTCTATTTTGGTGCCAATACCATGCTTTTTTTTGTTACTATTGCTCTGTGGTATAGTTTAATGTCTGGTATTGTGATACCTCATGTTTCACTTTTTCTATTCAAGATTGTTTTGGCTGTTCAAGGTCTCTTATTCTTCCAGATGAAGTTCATGATTGCTTTCTCTATTTCTATGAGGAATGTCATTGGGATTTTAATTGAAATTGCATTGAATCTGTATAGCGCCTTTGGTAGAATGGCCATTTTGACAATGTTAATATTGCCTATCCAAGAACATGGGAGATATTTCCATCTTTGAAGGTTTTCTTCAATTTCTTTCTTTAATGTTTTCATTGTAGAGGTCTTTCACCTCTTTTGAAAATTAATTCCCAAGTATTTTATATTTTTTGATGCTACTGTGAATGGAGTGGTTTTCCTAATTTCTCTTTCAGAGGATTCATCACTTATGAATAGAAATGCATTAGATTTATGCATATTGATTTTATATCTGCTCCTTTGCTGAATTCATTTATTAGTTCTAGAAGTTTTCTAGTGGAGTTTTTTGGATCTTCTAAATATAGGATCATGTCATCAGCAAATAGTGACAGCTTTAGTTCTTCTTTTCCAATTTATATCCCTTTAATTTCTTCAATATAATTGCTCTGGCAAGTGTTTCAAGGACGATGTTGAATAGAAGAGGTGAAAGAAGGCATCCCCTGTCTTGTTCCAGTTTTTAGAGGGAATGCTTTCAGTTTTTCTCCATTAAGAATGATGTTGGCTGTGGGCTTAACATAAATAGTCTTTACAATGTTGAGGTATGTTCCTACTATTCCTATTTTTTCTAGTGTTTTAAGCATGAAGGGGTGCTGTATTTTATCAAATGCTTTCTCAGCATCTATTGAAGTAATCATGTGATTCTTAACTTTAAGTCTATTGATGTAGTGAAATACACTTATTGATTTCCAGATGTTGAACCAACCTTGCATCCCTGGGATAAACCCCACTTGATCATGGTGCACTATCTTTTTAATATATTTTTGTATGTGATTTGCCAGTATTTTGTTAAGGATTTTTGCATCTATGTTCATCAGGGATATTGGTCTAAAGTTTTCTTTCCTTGACATGTCTTTGTCTGGCTTTGATATCAGAGTGATACTAGCCTCAATATAGAATGAATTTGAAAGGTTCCCTCCTTTTCTATTTCCTGAAATACTTTGAGTAGTATTGGTATCAGTTCTTCTTTAAAGGTCTTGTAGAATTTGATGAGAATCCATCTGGTCCTGGGCTTTTCTTTGTTGGTAAACTTTTGATGGCTTCTTCTATTTTGCTGCTTGAAATTGATCTGTTTAGATTGTGTACGTCTTCCTGATTCAGTTTGGGAGGATCATATGTCTCTAAAAATTTGTCAATGTCTTTGATATTTTCTATTTTGTTGGAGTATAGATTTTCAAAGTAGCTTCTAATTATGTTATGTATTTCAATGGTGTCTCTCATGATCTTTCCTTTTTCATCACAAATTCTAGTAATTTGAGTTTCCTCTCTCCTTCTCTTTGTTAGTGTGACTAGGGGTTTATCAATTTTGTTTACTTTTTCAAAGAACCAACATTTTGTTTTGTCAAATTTTTGAATTGTTTCTCTTGTTTCAATTTCATTGATTTCAGCCCTGATTTTAATTATTTCTTGTCTTCTACTATTTTTGGTGTTGATCTGTTCTTCTTTTTCTAGGGCTTTGAGATGTAATGTTAGGTCACTTATTTGTTGACTTTTAATTTTTTTAATGTATGAGCTCAGTGCAATGAACTTTCCTCTTAGTTCTGCTTTCATAGTGTCCCAGAGATTTTGATATGTTGTGTCTTTGTTTTCATTTACCTCTAAGAATTTTTTTTTTATTTCTTCCCTGATATCTTCTGTTATCATTGCATCATTCAATAGCATATTATTTAGTCTCCAGGTGTATGAGTAGTTTTCGTTTGTTATTTTATCATTCATTTCTAATTGCATTCCATTATGGTTTGATAGGATACAGGGTAGGATCTCTATTTTTTTGTATTTACTAATGGCTTTTTTGTGGCATAGCATATGGTCTATTTTGGAGAAAGATCCATGAGCTGCTAGAAGAAAGTATATTCACTTGATGATGGATGAAATACTCTGTAAATATCCATTAAGTTTATATCATTGATTGTATTATTTAGTTCTATAGTTTCTTTGTTCAGTTTTTGTTTGGAGGATCTATCCAGTGGTGAGAGTGGTATGTTAAAGTCCCTCACTATTAATGCGTTTTGGTCTATTTGATTCTTAAAATTGAGAAGGGTTTGTTTGATATACATAGATGCTCCATTGTTTGGGGCATAAATATTTAAAATTGTTATATCTTGCTGTTTTATGCTTCCCATAAGCAGTATGAAATGTCCTTCTTTATCCCTTCTGAATTACTTTGGTTTGAAGTCCACTTTATCTGATATGAGGATGGAGACCCCTGCTTTTTTACTGGGTCCATGTGCATGGAATGTTTTTCCCCATCCTTTCACCTTTAGTCTGCGGATGCCTTTTTCTATGAGATGAGTCTCTTGAAGGCAGCATATTGTTGGGTCTTTCTTTTCAATCCAATCTGCTAGTCTGTGTCTTTTGATTATTGAATTTAGGCCATTGACATTCAGGGTTATTATTGAAATATGATTTGTATTCCTGGTAATTTTGGCTTATTTTTGTTTTTTTTTACTTGTCCTTTGATTGACTTTTCCTTTAAGGTAGTTCCTCCCTTTGCTGACTTGTATTGTTGCTTTTCCCTTCCTCCTCATGAGATATTTTGCTGAGAATGTTCTGTAGGGTAGGTTTTCTATTTGTAAGTTGGTTTAACTTTTGTTTATCATGGAAAGATTTTATTTCATTGTCAAATCTGAAGGTTAGTTTTGCTGGATATAGGATTCTTGATTGGCATCCATGTTCTTTCAGAGCTTGAAATATATTGTTTCAGGCCATCTTGCTTTTAGATTTTGGGCTGAGAAATCTGCTGATATCCGTATTGGTTTCCCCTTATATGTAATCTGACGCTTTTCTCTCGCAGCCTTTAAAATCCTATCTTTATTTTGTATGTGAGGTATTTTCATTATAATGTGTGTTGGTGTGGATCTGTTGTAGTTTTGTGCACCTGGTGTTCTGTAAGCATCTTGTATTTGATTTTCCATTTCATTTTTCAGGTTTGGGAAATTTTCTGATATTATTTCGTTGAACAGGTTGTTCATGCCTTTGGTTTTTATCTCTGTGCCTTCCTCAATTCCAATAATTCTTAAATTTGGTTTTCATGATATCCTATAATTCTTGGAGGTTCCATTCATGACTTCTTAACATCTTCTCATTTTGTTCAACTTTATTTTCAAGATTAAATATTGTGTCTTCATTGTCTGAGATTCTGTCTTCCACAAGGTCTATTCTGTTGGTGATGCTGTCTATTGAGTTTTTAATTTGGTTTATCATTTCTTTCATCTAAAGTATTTGTTTGGTTTTCTTTCTTTCTTTCTTTTTTTTTTTCCAAACTCTCTATCTTTTTATTGAAGTGTTCTTTTGCTTCTTGCATTTGCTCTTTTAATTGTCTACTGGAATGGTCATGCATCGCCTGCATTTGCTCTCTTATCTCATCTTTTGCTTCACAGATCATTTTAATTATGCAGATTCTAAACTCTTTTTCTGTCATTTCTACTGCCATGCTGTCATTGGATTCTATCACAATAGCATCTTGGTTTGTTAGGGACACCTTCCTCCCCTGTTTTTTCATATTGTTTCTGTATATTCCCCTCTAGCAGTGAAGATCAGAGATATTGAAGTTCCCCCCCTGCAGGCTTATTATGACACTGCAGTTTTCCACTACCTCTCCTTTGAAGGGGTGATCAATACCAATAGCACCCAATACAGAGAAAACGTAGCCCTGAACCAGATGGCCCCTATAAAGACTTTAACATTTTTAAAATAAACAGGATCAGTTCAATTACTATTTATAGTATTTCTAGTTGTGAACAAAAGGATGAGGAAGTGTGTGGATATAAGTGAGTAAAGAGGTACCTGTCAGAGGATCTCTAGTCTCCTGTAGGTGTCTCAGGAAGGGAGCTGCCCTTCCAATGACGGTGGCCACACCCTCAGAAATAATTCGAAATGCCTGCACCAGCCTCCAAAGAAGCTGGGGAACCCCAGCGAGGGTGCACTGAGTAAGCACAGAGACAGGCACAGTGTCTCTCAGCAGTAGGGGGTCAGGCGGGCAAGACTCGGCTATTGGCCTCCGATCGCTGTGTCTGATTCTTTTAATGCTACCTCCTTTTGTGTTTGATTAATTTTTTTCTGGTGTACCTATGTGATTCCCTCTTATTTTTATATGACTTTTTTAGTTATTTTTTCCTATCACATGTTTGTTGACACACTGGATAGTGCCCATAGGTCTTTTAGACTCTGTTCATTTCTCTTCATTACTTTTTTTTCTGCTTCTCAGACCTGGTAATTCTGTTTGCCCTATTGCAATTTTCATGGACTGCTTATGCCAAATGTTGAATCCCTAATCTCCTATGTGATAGTATTTGGAGGTATGATCTTTGTAAAGTAATTAAGTTTAGATGAGGTTATGAGGGGGAGGCCCTTATAGGAAGAGGAGATAAGAGGTCCCCTTCTTGACCATGTGAAGATATAACAAAAAGATGGCTGTCTGCAAAAGAGGAAGAGGTCCTTCACCATGGAATTAATTGGAACTTTCATCTCAGACTTTTCACCTTCAGAACTGTAAAAAATCAAGGCTTGTTATGTAAACAACTCAGTCTATAATATCTACTATATAGTCTAAACTGATAAAGATCAAACCTGGTACCCAGAAGTTGGGTGTTATCATAGTAAATACCTAAAAAATGTAGACAGCTTTGGAACTGGGTGATGGAGAGAGGTTTTAGGGTAGATGCTTGAAAAGCAGACATTACATGAAGGGACTCCTAAGGGTGATCTGCTGAGGACTGAGAAAGAAAAGAAGAGAACTGGAAAGAAAGCCTCTGTCTTCTTAGAGAAATCACAGAATCATGACAAGAATATTGGTAGAAACATGAAGGGTAAAGACTATTCTGATGAAGGCTCAGATGGGAAAGGGGAACATGATATTGGAATTTGAAGGAAAGGCAATTTCCATTTTTAGGTGGCAAAAATTTGGCTGAATTGTGTCTGTCTTCTGATGTTTTGTGGAAGGTACAACTTGTCAGTGAAGAAATTGGATATTTAGCTGAAGAGATTTCTAAACAAAGTGTTGAAGGAGAAGCCTGTCTCCTTTTCATGGCTTATAGTAAAAATATTAGAAGAGAGAAATAAAAAAGGACTGTTTGAGCAAAAAGAACTTAAAGATTTAGAAACTTCTCAGTCTATCTATATTTCAAGGAATATCGACGTGTCCAACAACTGTGTGTTAAGGAGATTGGTGTGGGTGTGAACCACAGACATACTGAGCATGCTCAGCAGGAACACTGCTAACTTGAACTGGAGTAGATGGAGATGGGATGGAGTGAAGGAGGGCTCTCAGATTTCTTAGATTTTACAGGACAGATGATAAACCTATTTGGGTGTAAATGAGTACTTACTGGTCAAGAAAGGAAAACAGTCCCAAAGGCAATTCAGAAATCATCAGGGCCTCCGCCCCAGTTTCATTAGGATATACAGTCTAACTGAAGTCATGGGATTGAGGGTACAGCCTTAGACAAATTTCACTTCAGCTGTCATGCTTTTCAATTCCAGAATGTCTTCTTGACTCCTTTTTGTAATCTCTCTTTATTGATATTTCCTTCTTACTTATACATCATTCTGATTTCTTTGACTTCTTGGCCAAGGTTCTTTCAACTCTGAGCATATTTAAGACAGTGAATTTAAAACAATAGTTAAGTCTCCATCCAGTAAGCATGTACTTCACTTTCTAGACTTTCTCAGATATGATTTATGTCCATTTTTTTCTGGTGAATGTGACTTACTTTACTTTCAAGGCTTTTAATTCTTAATTGAGCACCTCCTTTTTAGACATTGTAATGTGGAAACTCCGAAAATCAGGTTCTAACTCTACCTCCCCAAGAATCATTGTTGTCCAATATTGCTGTCACCCATTTGTTTAGTGACTTTTCGTAACTACTCTTGCAATGACAACTTTCATTGTTATGTACGGTCACTAAAATCTCAGTTTCATTATTTTTGCAGTCATCCAGTGACCTGACAGAGACTTCCCTGAATATCAGTTTCTTTCTTCATCAAGAAACTTCTCTGGAAGGGGAAGGTTTTCTACTAGACCCTAGAGTTCTTAAATGTTCATTCTGACAGTTCTTGCCAAATCAATAGCTATTTTTGCATTAGGATCAATTCCTACCACCCCCTGCTCTGTCATTTTTTGTGATGCTAAGTTCATTTTATTTTAACCATTACTTAAATGTGATTCTAAAATACATTGATATCCTTTCTTGACTAATATGGTATAATGGATATAGTTTACCTTTCTTTAACTTTTAATATAATTCTTTAAAATGATCATGTATTAAATATTTCCATACATATTGAAAATTGAATTTTCTAAGTGAATTTATATAGCCTCAAAGATATAATTTAGAAGATTTTACTTTGCTTTACATAATTCTTAAGATGAATGTTGTTAGTGCTTTTTAAATAATCTTCTTCCAAACTGTTAGGACTATGAGAAGAAGAAACAGAGGTCTTAACTTCAAAAAGAGTCAGTGAGAACATTAGTCTCCCAACATCATGCAAACCAATGTGTAACCACCAAAAGTGGCTAATTAGGATAAAGAATAAATGCATTTCTACCTCTTTTTTTGTAAACAGATACCCAATACTAAGTTAGAATGAGCTTTCCTTCAATACAGATACTTTGTAAACTAAGCAGCTCCTACCAAAAAAAAAAAAAAGGGTCCAACATCCCCAGAGTTTAAAGATTCAACTATGATATCTTCCAGCACCTAACTTGGATTTCCTCTTACTTTGATGCCTTGTGTCCTATCCCATAACTGAATGCTAATTTAGGCAGAATTCCTTAGTGCTTCCTGAATTGAGAATTAGACTTTGGAGAGCTCTAGGAGACCCATCAAGATACTGACGTGAATTCAAGATGGCATCTAACATCTTATAATTTAGTTGCAAATCATAATCTGTTACGTAGTGCTTAAATTAAAAAAAAATTTCTCAGATGTATAATTTTATTTTATTTTATCTCATTTCTTTCTCTTTTCTTCCTTTTGGATTAACCAGCCTTTTTTCCCTTTGGAATGGGTCATTTGCAAAGGGCGTGGGGAAATACAATCATCCTGTGCCCCTAAACAGTTTTATAATTGTATAGTGGAATCCAACAGTAAATTACCAGTCCTTGCCACAACATGTCTACATGAGGAAGGAACAATCAAATCCCTTTATCTTGCCTTTGTGAAGTGATGATACATATGAGAATTAAGAATTACAGTTAAAAAAGTTAATAAATGGAAAAATTATAGCAAAGGTTGCTTCTGTACAATTTGATTGTCTTCTTGTAATTTTTTAATTTAGCTTTTAATTTTTTACAAACTGCATTTTGATTCATTGCACACAAATGGGGTACATCATTTCGTTTCTATGGTTGTGCACAATGTAGATTCATACCATCTGTGTTATTGTAATTTCTGACAGAATTCTCTATCCATTCTTCCTGGGAATTTACAATCTAGTCTGAATGTATGTAACTAGAGAACTAACCTATGACAATACATCAAGGTAGCATAGTAATCTCCTCAATGGGTACCAACAGCATAAAGTCAGTGAATCATAGGGTTAAAACTAAAATATAAATTTTCTGATTCCAAGTCAAGTTTTCTTATATTTAATTTGAACCTGAGTTAAACTTTTCTGAGTCAAAGAAATATTCTGTTGGAAACTGTTCTAAGAGGAGAAGAAAGAGATGAGGTTGGTGACTATATAAAAAAGGAAGCAAGGCCAGGTATAGTGGTGCATGCCTATAGTCCCAGCAGATTGGGAGGCTGAGGCTGGAGGATCTGAGTTCAAAGCCAGCCTCAGAAAATTAGTGAGGCTGTAAGCAACTCAGTGAGACGTTGTCTCAAAATACAAAACAGGAAAACAGGGCTGAAATGTGGCTCAGTGGTAAAGTCCCCCTGAGTTCAATCCCTGGTACAAAAAAAGAAAAAAAAAAAAAAAAGGAAGCAAGATGGTAGAACAAAGTGAGTTCTCAGTCTTGGAAAAAAAAAAGAAATTCCTTCAGCTAAAAAAGTTAACATGCTGAAGTCCGTCTAAGTAAGGCCAAAAACATCACAGGCCTCATCCTGGCAGGGAGCCTCAGAGTTAGGGTTTGGATATGATATGGAACCCAGTGATTGGAGGCAGACCAATGTAGGTCCAAATCAAACCCATCTGATTAGTGACAGGATCTTATGCAAATTAATTTACCACTGAATCTTTAAAATCCACCTTCAATCTTTAAAACTGCAATAACAAAAAATATAAATGAGTATACCTACAGGGTTTTGAGCAATGAAATAGGGTAACATTTACAGATCTCACGCAGCAGGATGCCTGATATGGCATAACTACCAAATAGGTGTTAGTTGCAGTTGTTTTCTGTGTTCTTTCTCACTGTGGTCAAGCACATAGAATTTTGGAATCAGACAGTGATCAGTAGAATCCTTACAGCAGGAGAGTAGGAAACTTGGCTCACATGTGTTAGTCACAAGGCAGGGTATACTTTAAGGTCAGTGGATAAAGTACTTCAAGAATGCTCTCAGGAACCCAAGTTTCTCCAGTTCACTCTTCCTGTATGAGTGTGACTTCACCAAATGCCTGGTTTCCCCCAGTGTTTATACAATGGCTACAATAGCATTCACATCTGGTGGGTAAAAGAGAATGCTTCTCCAACTCATCAGAATTCCTTTGTCCAGTGTGAGTAATCCAAATTAGGTTACTTTCCTTATAGAATTACAGTTGCCAGAGGAAAGCCAGAATCAGATTAACTCGAGCTTGATTTCTTTTTATATACAATTAAATTTTTTTTTTCATACATGTAAGACAATACCTTATAAGATAATAATGTCTGTCTCATTCTACTGTCCTTCCCCTCCTCACCCCGCCACCCCTCCCCTCTGTACAATCCGAAGTTCCTTTACTCTTCCCTACCCATTCCCCACTATGGCTCCGCATCCACTTATCAGAAAACATTCAGCCTTTGTTTTTTGGAATTGGATTATTTCACTTATCATATTTTCCAAATAACATAATTTCATTCTTCTTTAAGATTGAGTAATATTCCATTGTGTATGTGTACCACATATCCATTCATCTGTTGAAGGGTATCTAGGTTGGTACCATAGTTTAGCTATTGTGAATTGAGCTATTATAAACATTGATGTGGCTGTGTCATTATAGTACACTGATTTTAAGTCCTTTGTGTATAAACTCAGGAGTGGGAGAGGTGGGTCAAATGGTGGTTCCATTTCAAGTTTTCTAGGAATCTCCATACTGCTTTCCAAAGTGACTGCACCAATCTGCAGTCCCGCCAATAATGTATGAGTATACCTTTTTCCCTGCATCCTTTCCAACACTTATTATTGTTTATATTCTTGATAATTTCCATTCTGACTGGAGTGAGATGAAATCTTAGAGCAGTTTTGATTTGCATTTATCTAACTGCAAGAGATGATGAAATACATTTGTTGATCGATTATATTTCTTCTGTGAAGTGTGTGCTCAGTTCCTTAGACCATTTATTGATTGGGTTATTTGTTTTTTTGTTGTTAAGATTTTTGAGTTCTTTATATATCCTGGAGATTAGTGCTGTATCTGCAGTGAGTGTGGTAAAGATTTTTTTCCCATTCTGTAGACTCTCTCTTCACATTATTGATTGTTTCTTTTGCAGAGAAGAAGCTTTTTGTTTGAATTCATTCCATTTATTGATTCTCAATTTTACTTCTTCTGCTTTAGGAGTCTTGTGAAGGAAGTCAGGTCCTAAGCCCACATGATGAAGATTTGAACCTACTTTTTCTTCTATTAGGTGCCTAAGTCTTTGATCCACTTTGAGTTGATTTTTGTGCAGGGTGAGAGACAGGTTTAATTTCACTTTGTTACATGTACATGTAGATTTCCAGTTTTCCCAGTACCATTTGTTGAATACACTATCTTTGTTCCAATGTACATTTTGACACCTTTGTCTAGTATGAGATAACCGTATTTATGTGGGTTTCTCTCTGTGTCTTCTATTTTGTACCATTGGTCTACATGTCTATTTTGGTGCCAATACCATCCCATTTTTGTTACTATTACTCCATAATATAATTTAAGGTCTGGTAATGTGATGCCTCCTGCTTCACTCTTCTTGCTAAGGATTGTCTTGGCTATTCTGGTTCTCTTATTTTTCTAAATGAATTTCATGATTGCCTTTTCTATTTCTATGAAGAATGTCTTTGGGATTTTAATAGGAATTGCATTGAATCTGTGTAACACTTTAGGTAGAATGGTCATTTTGACAATATTAATTCTGCCTATCCAAGAACATGGGAGATCTTTCCATCTTCTAAGGTCTTCTTCAATTTCTCTCTTTAGTGTTCTGTAGTTTTAATTGTAGAGGTCTTTCCCCTTTTTTGTTAGGTTGATTCCCAAGTTTTTTTTTTTTTTTTTTTTTTTTTTTTGAGGCTATTGTGTCTGGGGTAGTTTTCCTAATTTCTCTTTCAGTGGACTCATCACTTACATATAGAAATGCATTTGATTTATGGGTATTGATTTTATATCCTGCTACTTTGCTGTGCTGAATTAATTTATGAGTTCTAGAAGTTTTCTGGTGGAATTTTTTGAATCTTCTAAATATAGAATCATGTCCTCAGCAAATAGTGATAGTTGGAGTTCTTCTTTTCCTATTTAATTTCCTATTTAATTTCTTTTGTCTGATTGTGCTGGCTAGAGTTTCAAGGACTATGTTGAATAGAAGTGATGATGAAAGAAGTTATCCCTATCTTGTTCCAGCTTTTAGAGGAAATGCTTTCAATTTTTCTCCATTTAGAATGATGTTGGCCTTGGGTTTAGCATAGATAACTTTTACAATGTTGAGGTATGTTCCTACTCTCCCTCATTTTTCTAGTGTTTTGAACATGAAGAGGTGCTATATTTTGTCAAATGCTTTTTCTGCATCTATTGAAATAATCATATGATTCTTGCTTTTAAGTCTATTGATGTAACATATTACGTTTATTGATTTCTGCATGTTAAAATAACTTGCATTCCAGGGATGAATCTCTCTTGATTGTGGTACACTATCTTTTTAGTATGTTTTTGTATGCAATTTGCCAGAATTTCACTGAGAATTTTTGCATCTATGTTCATAAGGGATATTGGTCTAAAATTTTCTTTTCTAGATTCATCTTAGCCTGGTTTTGGTATGAGGGTGATAGTAGCCTCATAGAATGAGTTTGGAAGGGTTCCCTCCTTTTCTATTTCATGGAATAATTTAAGAAGTATTGGTGTCAATTCTTTGAAGGTCTTGTAGAGCTCAGGTGAGAATCTGTCTGGTCCTGGGTTTTTCTTGGTTGGCAGACTTTTGATGACATCCTATATTTCATTGCTTGAAATTAATCTGTTTAAATTATGTATGTCCTCCTACATCAGTTTGGGTAGATCATATGTCTCTAGAAATTTGTTGATGTCTTTGAGGTTTTCTATTTATTTGAGTATAAATTTTCAAAATAGTTTCTAATTATCTTCTGTATTTCAGTAATATCCATCATGATATTTCCTTTCTCACCATAAATTTTAGTAATTTGAGTTTTCTCTCTCTCTTCATTACTGTGGCCTAGGGTTTATCAATTTTATTTATTTTTTCACAGAACCAACTTTTTGTTTTGTCTATTTTTTGAATTGTTTCTTTTGTTTCGATTTTATTGATTTCCGCTCTGATTTTAATTATTTCCCGTTTTCTGCTTCTTTGAGTTGTGATTTGTTCTTCTTTTTCTAAGGCTTTGAGATGTAATGTTAGGTCATTTATTTGTTAACATTTTATTATTCTAATGTATGAGCTCAATGCAATGAACTTTCTTCTTAGCACTGCCTTCATAGCATCCAGGAGATTTTGATATGTTGTATCAGTGTTTTCATTTACCTCTAAGTATTCTTTTATTTCCTTCTTGATTTATCCTTTTATCCATTCATCATTCAATAGCATGCTATTAAGTCTCCAGGTGTTGAAGTAGCTTCTGCTTTTTATTTTATCATTGATTTCGAGTTTCATTCTGTTTTGATCTGATAGAATGTGAGGGAGTATTTCTATGTTTTTTGTATTTGCTGAGAGTTGCTTTGTAGCATAACATATAGTCTATTTTAGAGAAGGATCCATGTGCTGCTGAGAAGGAAGTGTATTTGCTCAATGATGGATGAAATACTCTATATATCTGTGAAGTCTAAATCATTGATTGTATTATTTAATTCTATAGTTTCTTTGTTTTGTTTTTGTTTGGAAGATCTATCCAGTGATGAGATGGGTGTGTTAAAGTCTCACAGTATTATTGTGTTGTGGTCTATTTGATTCTTGAAATTGAGAAGGGTTTGTTTGATGTATGTGGATGCTCCATTGTTTGGGGCATATATATTTATGATTGTTATATCTTGTTGGTGTATGATTCCCTTAAGCAGTATGAAATGTCTTTCTTTATCCCTTCTGAGTAACTTTGGTTTGAAATCTGTTTTGTCTGATGTGAGGATGGAAACCCCTGTCAAGCTTGATTTTTGAGACAATCATCAGCAAAGAGGAGAAGATGACATGATTATCATGCCCAGTTGAAGCAGGGTCCAAATTTGGGCATACAGAGTCAAATCCACTGTCCACTATAACTGAAGGCTTTTTAAATTTTAAGCACTACATAAAAGATTATGCTCTACTGCTAAACTATAATTATAGCACTTTCTGGCTATATCCTTGGGCAAGCTGTAAAGTCTTGTTCAAATTCAAATTTCTTATCTGTAAAATGGGACAATAACAGCATGAACCTCTCAGACAATTTGAAGAAAAATCTCCATACTGAAATAAATTTGAAAACAAAAGGCTTACAGAGTGTCTGGTATGTAGGATATGCTCAACAAATGTTAATAATCACTAATATTGTACTTTATCCATATAGTTTCATATTATATGATAGGTACTTTTAAAATGTCTTGCCTTTCTGCCTAAAGTGAGTTTTTTTAGACATGAATATTTTCATTGTTTCATCTTCAAATTCTTACATATTAGAAATGTCCAAATTAGTTCTTTAACAAATGAATAAATAAATGTTGAGTGAATAAAGACTTGAAAACAAGAGAAGGTAGATTTCAAAGAAAGACAACCATATAGTTACTGGATGGAGTACAAGTCAGACAGGATATGGGGACAAAAGGGGCTTGACTGAGAGAGAATATATTCGAGAGAAAATACTTCTAGACAAGGAGCTGTTCTCTGAAGACTTGTGGTGGTAGGAAGTAAGCAAATCAGATGCAGTGTGAGTTGAGGGCACTCAGTTTGCTCAGTTTATGGAGGCTATGATGCAATTTGATAAATAATATTTAAATAAAACTCAGATGAATACTTACTATGATTAGAGGAAAGAGAATAATAATTAAAATAACCACTAGGTATTTGATATGTTCCAGGCATTGTTCTAAATGTTGCCTCTTTTATAAACTTATTTAATCCTCAAAACCAACTCATGGGTTAAGAAATATTCTTTTCATCCCCCTTGCCATTTGCACATAAGAAAATCAAGCCCAGAGTCTTAGCAACTTGCCCATATCCCAAAAGTATTAACAAAACTGAGGTTTATATTCAAAGAGTCTGACTCAAGAGTCTAAATGTTTAAACACTATGCTACTCTGTGTCTCTAATAAAATAGAAGGATGCTCAGAGAAGCCAGACTACATTCCTGAACCACCATGCACCCCACAGCTAACCATGCTCGTGACTATGAGGACCACAGCAGGTCTTCCAGATCACTGAAAGCCAAAAGGTGCAAAAGGTGCAAGCATGCACAGCACCTGAGTTTCCTCTGGAGCTCAGATTGTTCTTTCATAATTCCCAGCACATGACAAAGCCTGTGGAGAGTGCCAACTGAAGAAACACTCGTTAAGTGAATGATTGTGTAACTGGAGGGACAGATGCCAGTATAGATGATGTGCTCACCTATTTCCACAACAAACTGACTTCTTCATTTGGTAAACTGTCTTCTAAAAACCTGCTAGGTTTTTTAAGATGAAAAACTCTGGTTTGCAATGACATTCAGAGTAATGAAAAGAGACACTGAGAGGTTCTCCGTATGCAGGGGATGCATGGTGGGATGCGGTGAATACAAAATTGGGTGTCCCTTTCCAGGGACTTTCAGAAGAGTTGCCAAAGGCAGAGGAAAGCACGATACGATGTTGGGAGAAAAAGGAAAATCTAGTAAGGGACTCTCCAAGGAAACTGAGGGAGGAGGAGTGACTATCAAACTACCCTTTCCTTAGGAGGAATCTTTAAACAGTAAAACAAAGACAAAGACTCCAGGAGGAGTTTTTGGTTTTGGTTTGCATAGATCTGCCTTTGATCAGATTTTAACTGGAAATTCTAGCATTTCCCTTTAGCTCCAACCATCCTGCTGCCTCTGTGGTGAATGTTCAAGGGAATGAGAACTCCCATGCTTTCTAGAGGGCTGTAGACCCCCAAGAGTTACGTTTCAAGAACCACATGTAAACCACAATGCAGGGTTCAGATTCAGCTGTTATAAGTGCAACCTCAAGACACAATGATGAGTATTGAGATCCCTGAACTGGAAGTTTCTCTGCCCATCCTAACAATGTGGTCCCATCTTTTACCCAGAAAGGTCTTCCTCACTAGAAAGAAATTAAAACATTATTTTTCTTCATTCTTAAATCATTTGTCATCTCTGAGGAATGTTCCAGAAACTATTTTCAGATTTCATAATTATCAGTGAAAGACAGTTCATTTATAAGTTAATCTTTAAAAGGGATTTTGAAAATATCACTGTACTTACATATTCTTATAAGAAAATATCTTCAGCTTGCAGTCTCTGAAGAAACACAATCAAAACTGCTCAAACAAGTTTCTTGGCTGGAGGAAAAACTAAAGGCTCTGGACCATATTGAAGCCAATTGGGAACAGTATGAAAAGATGGTTCTTTTAAAAAACCAGGTATGCTGTGGAGGAAAAAAATCATCTTTATTTTAAAAGTTACCTAACCTTGTACAAACAAACAATTCTGCAAAGCCACTTTTGGCAATTGAAAGTCCATATTTAAATTCATGATGATAAATAACCACATTTGTATTTGCTATAATATTCCTCAGTGAATACTGACCTAAAAAATTAATTGTTAGCTACATCTTAAAGTTTGTTTGGTTTGTATTCTTTGAATATGTTATGAATTCTATTCCAAATGAACTCTATTTATTATTAAATGATATTAACTGTATAGATGTTTCTTAAGTTTTCAAGGTTGAACCTAAGCAAGAAATAGTTTCTATGTAGCAAAACAAGTTAATTAAAAAATTTGGCATGTTTTTAATCAGTTATATTATAAGAAATGACTAATCTCTGGATCTCTGGACATATATATAATTGTAAAATTTGTACTTTTTTAACCCAAAGGGTTTGTATCTGCTTTTGAAATATATGGACATGTTTTTATGTAAAGGTGTATATATGTACGTAGGAGATAAGTTTTGTGTTGGCATGAGTTTTAGCACATTAAGCTAATATTTTCCCCAACTTTTCCTAGTTCTTAACATTTTTGCATGCTCTGGCATGGGGTTCTTCCATAGAATGAATAGAAGAGGTGCAGGGTGGGAGGGACCATCTCTCCAATGCTGATTTCTAAAACAGCTACCTGAGATAATAGTGCCACCACTATTATTCACAAGATTTGAGAACTGGCACATGTTTATATCTGGAATACTTTGAATATATGTATTGTTTTCTAAACTTTTCTCCCTTGCAGTGCATCGAGAACCTGCAAGCTGAATTAAAAGCTTCCCAAGAGCAATTCATAGCCTATGTAAGTGTTTTTCTCCTTTTTTCCATCCCTTTACTTACATCATTGTCATCCTGAAAGTGATCAGAAATTTTCCAGAAGCTATAAATAAGGTTTGCCCACTTCAAACCAATCACAAGGCTAAGAAATCAGTACTTACACTGCCTCTACAGAGTGCTCTCCCTAACGTTCTCATTTTTGCTGACAATAAAAAGGAAAAACTGAGCTCTTGCATGTAGTCAAATGGTGTAATAAGGTCTATCCCGATAGCCTCTGAGGAATACCAGAACTGGAAACTAATGGTAAAAAAAGGATGCCCAGGTTAGGTTAGTGAGCAGATGGAAGCAGATAGTATGGTAATTATTGACACACTGAATATAGGTCTAGAGCAGTGTTTTTGAAGCTTTCTTGAATGTCAAATTTACCCAGAAAGCTTCTTACAGCAAGTTGCCCACAGATTGTGTTTCCTGGATGCCTAGGGTGGGACCTGAGGATTTTGCGCATCTCTGTGATTCTAGATCGAAGGGGCGCCAATGCTTCCGGTCTTTGGATCACACTTTGAGCAGCATGTCCTCCATAATACTCATTCTTCCCTAGTCTTGTGACTTTTATTAGGCAAGTGATTCCATAAACCAGTCGGAGTACAGAACTGTCCTTTTTCTCCTGCAAATACTCCCCGAGTGAGACCTCATGAATTTCTAGGGAAAATTTCATTTATACTTTAGCCTATATTTGCTAAGAGGACAATGAGTGAGTATCTCCCGTGTGTTCATGCTCACAGGCCAGTGGCCCAGCCACCACCTAAGGCTGTAAACAATCTAGTGTCTTAAGCATGTCTTCAAAGACTTGCTTGCCATCCTTTTAGTCATATCCTCCAACTATCTTGGCCACTGTGGATGTCCTCTTGATTAAAGACACTGGCCAGCCATGTTAAATGGCCAATCTTAACATGACTACATTCTTCACACAATTGTGACCTAAGAGGCTGCAATACAGAAAACGTGCAGAAAAGACTGAAAAATAATAAACTCTGATGAACACCCTTTAAGGTTTGAAATGAGCTGGCCCTATTTTTGTGCTGGAGAAGAGAAAAACTAATCTGTTGTGGCAGTTAGCAGAAATTTAACTCTAAATTCAGAATTGTCTGTGGCCTCTATGCTCATTTGACCAATGTTGAAAATGACTTGTGCCTGCATCTGTAGCATTGTGACACATTCTAAGAGAAGTATGCCTCATTAGCCCAAACTTCTGTTGCAAATGCCTCTCCCTTGGCTGAACCCTGAGGGTGTCAGATAATGACTGTTGTCAGAGGAAGTCCCCTCCTGACAGAATGTTACCTATAGCCATAGGAATGGAAGTTTGAGTTCAGAACTTTTAAAGTAGAGCAGATGTATTCACTAAGGTTCTGATATTATCTTCCAGCATCATGAAAAACAGGAAAAAAATGTTGTCACCGGTGCCTTAGGGGAATTCCTGTGGTATCTTCCTCCATCACCTGGTTTCTTTGGATTTCTCTTTTCTGTCAAGCAGCTGCTATCCAAGGCTTGTCTGAACTGGGATTGCTTCCTTGCATGGTGTATTGAGATTTCGCATATATAACTGTCCAACTTTCAGGTTTTGAGATAGCAGTATAGTCATAAAGGTTATGCTTTTATTCATCAAGAAAAGTTTAAATGAAAACCATATTAATGGTATCTATTAAAAGTAGACTATGTCTTCCTCTATTATGGAAATGTTTCCTATGTTATCTATTTTAAATCTCACTACAACCCAACAAGGTAAACATCATTTTTCAGATAAGATTAGGCCAAGTGAGCACATGCCTGTAATCCCAGCAGCTCGGGAGGCTAAAACAGGAGGATTGGAGTTCAAAGCCAGCCTCAGCAATTTAGTGAGGCCCCCAGCAATTCAGCAAGACTCTGTCTCTAGATGTCTCCAGATGAAATATAAAAAAGGGCTGGGGATGTGGCTCAGTGGTTAAGTACCTCTACGTTCAATCCCCAGTACCAAGAAAAAAAAAAAGTTAGATTTCTTGTCTCACTATGAAACCCATGATTTTATGATCTCAACTCTTCAAGTAATATTCTCTACATGTCACTTGAAGTTTCAAATAGAGTTTTTAAAAGTTCTATACCCAACCTCCTTTTTACTTTCTGTTCACTATTGGTGATTCATCAGTTCATAATGCTTCAACTCTCACCTCCATGTAAACAAACAACCACCTCCACCCCCACCAAGTTCTTTCTATCTTAATCATCCCCTGAACACAGCTCCTAAGTGTTTAATGAGCATTTTTCAGAACATTGTCCATGGAGAAAACATTCCATAGGCTATTAATCAGTATTCTAAAACAGGGGAGGGGGGCCAGAAACAAAGTTAAGTCATATGGGTTTATTTCCTACAGGACTTATCCATGTTTAACTGATCCTCAGAGGTGTTTGATCATGATAGATATTTCACAATACACAAATTTGGAGACTGCTGATGAAGTGCATCAACTTGAAGCACTGTGCTTCCTAAATATGACTTAAGTATCTTGCTAACACCTCAGTGCAGTATACATAAAGTCAACTTTATGATCTTCTATTCTCAACTCTGGCATGTCCCTTTGCTTATATTTCCCAGCCATGGAGACTATTATCACATTACTATTATTTATTCTATGTTCCACCTACAAAAGAGCTATAAAATCCCACCTCTGCATGCCTCTGTCCCACATTTAGTTGCTAATCCTTCAGTGTATTTCTGCAAGTCATCTTACTTCTGTCTTTTATTCCATTATACTGCTACTTTCCTAGTTCTTTCTAATCATCTTATTTTGACTTGCCCCAAATAATAAGTGTATGTGAATTCACAACCTCTTATTGGTTGCCCTCCAAGAACAAGTATCTCACTTGTTCTGATACTACTAGGTCCTGTTTGCTAAGAAGATAAAGGATAAAAATCCATGTATAAAGATTTGAAGTGAGGGTTTGGGGTGTAGCTCAGTTGCAGAGTATTTGCTTGACATGTATGAGGCCGTAAGGTTCAATCCAGAGCATTAAAATAAAAAAATCAAGTGGGTACAGAAAACCAGACATAGCCAAGGGATGATAAGCACAGGAAGAATGTGACCTACTGGAATGACCAAAAAGAGAAAAGGTATTAAGGAATCAAGGCGGTTGGAAAGGAACGTTGTAGATTAGGGTGAGATTAAAAGGCTCTTGGAAGTTCTGGAGGTGTTGAAGACTAGGAAATAATGAGAAGAATTAATAAGAGTCAATTGGTGGTATGTACCTGAACTCCCTTAAGCATTTGAGTGCCATGTTAAAGTTTGGAATTTCTATTTGAACTGTACTTTCTTAAATGTAACACCTGTAGGACTTGACCATTCTGGTTTCCACTATGGATGAAGTATTCAAACCACAGCCTCTACTTCTCATCTCCTCTCCTTCCATCCCCTTGCTCCACCTCAGACTAAGCCCTCTAGTAAAATGGAGTTGCTGTCCATTGGAGTATCATCTGATGCTCTGTGACTTTGCTTGCATTGTTTTTTGCTCAGAATAGCTTCCTCTTTCCTACTCAACTAAATAACTCTTATTCTCTTTGCAAGAACACCATGCTGGGTCAACTTGAATACCTGGATTGCTTTCTCTGAGTTCTTATACACTCTGGGATATAAATCTATTTGAGCTATTAAAAGAAATACTTTAGATGAATTAAACTGAACAAAGGACAAGTCAAGATTTGGGCAACTCTCAAAACCAGAAGAGGTCCAGAGAGCTCCAACCAGCAGCAGTATGAACAGCAAACTTTTATAAGCCAAACATAGTAGCAAAGTAGAAAAATCACTTGATTAACTGCAGCTTGACTGTTATGTTATCCGAGCATGGAATGATGAGGCATTTGCCTTATCTGGGCGTGATCTGGTGTATTTCATGCCTGTGATTGCAACCCAGCTATTTGTTATGCAAAAACTATGGTCCTAAGGAAGAGGAAGGGGCTCAGCGGGAAGTGGGAGGAGAAGTCAGGGAAGGCAACAGGGTGTGGGGAGTGGATAGGATAAATAACATACAAGTTATTTACGTATAAGATTATGCCACAGTAAAGCTCATTGTTCTGTGTAATTAAAATGTACTACTAAATATATATACTCCTAAGTTAGGTTTCATTTTGTTGGCCTACTAAGCCAGGTTGCAGTTTGTTGTGTAGAAACCCAAAGAAGGGAGATAGCCTCAGGTCTGTGGCCATCTCCTTGTTTAATAAAGCTCAATATACTCCATTTTGTTGACAATATCTGTTCATACATCTGTCCTCGCTAGACTTGAAGGTCTTTGAGGGCAGTGCCAAGAATGTGTGTTTGTATCTACTACACCAAGTTCAGTGCCCGGTACATTGTGGCCTCTCAATGGCAGCTGTGGCATTTATACATTCTTATTTGTCCATTCATTCAACACGCAATCTATTAAACATCTTTGTGACAAGGAATAGTATGAATAAAGCCAAGTCCCAGAACGTGGGCAACTCAGCTGATGCAGTACAATAAAGGCTAAAATAGAGATCCAGAGGATCTGCATTAGAGGAAGAGATAGCCAGCTTCTTCCCAGGGGTCAGGAAAGGCTTGTCACCTGGGGAAGATGAGCACCTGGTGTTGAAATGTGAGGAGTGGGGGGAACAGAGGGAAAGGCCCCCTCTGAACCTGGAGGTACCGTAGTGAATTTCAAGTCCTCATGTCAGCACCATCACTGGGTACCAACTGTCAGTAGAGGGCAGAGGGAGAGTGTCAGGAGATGACGCTGTGACCAAAGAGTAGTAGGACACTAAAATAACTGAATGTATAGACCCTGAAAAAAACTCTGGAAGAACTGCTCAGGCCACATGTAATCTCAGTTTGACCCCTTTCCTCACCTCATCTCCATTATATATCTGTTGCCCCCAAGTGAGTCAAGCATCCTTCTTCTTGGAAGCTTTGTACTTCCTTTCCACTTAGAATGCCTTTTCCTGCATCCAGTTTGCCACATTTTCCCTATTCTTGGTCAATATCATTCCTTCCAGAAAGCTTCCCCTGCCATCAACCAAGAAGTCATCTCTTCTTCCTCGATATTTTCATGGCATTTCTCTGCACCTGTTTTCAGTTACTCGTTGCACTGTGATCCACAGTAGAATAACATGGTGTGATCTCTCTCTTCTGCAAGTCGGAGTTCTGGAGAACAGAGGGCAAGTCTACCTTTATGTGTCTCACAGTGTCTATTCAATGCTTGTACAGATTTCATTGAAATGAACCATTTAGCTGGGCGCAGTGATGCACACCTGTAATCCCAGAGACTCAGGAACTGAGGCAGGAGGAGGATTGCAAGTTCAAAGCCAGCCTCGGCAACTTAGCAAGGCCCTAAGCAACTTAGCAAGACCCTGTCTCAAAAAAAAATAAAAATTTAAAAAGGACTGGGTATGTGGCTTGGTGGTTAAGCACTCCTGGTTCAATCCCTGTATGCCCCTCCCCCCCCCAAAAAAAGAATAAAGAAAAAAGAAAAGAATTGTTAAAATGACCCAATTAAAAATAAAATTGCAGTGACATCTGTAGATGCATACATAACATATCTAAAAAAGTTTATGAAAAGAATCGTATTCCTTAAAGATGCCAGTTACATAAGGCATCACTTTAATCTGAGGCGATATTCTCAAGGTATAACATGCAAGGGACACAAGATAATTTCTTGGAGTGGAAATACAAGAAAAAAAAGGAGAGAGAAAGTAAACACAGTTCTGGGTAATCCCTGTTGTAGGTGAAGTAAGAAAAGTATCTGAAGGAAACATGGTCTTAACATGAAAATTAACAGCCTATTGTCTAGTCTTGCTTTTATTTAGTTCAGTCATCTAGAACCCAGTAGCTGAATCATATTATTGTATAATTAATTTGATACCTATTAAATGGAGAGAAGATACAGGCCTTAACATTTCAGTTTTCACTTGCTAATATTTTGAAGATTAAAATCTGATCCCATTAACTTTACTGCACCTAGTCACAACTTACACTTTTTGAAATATTTTAAAGTAGCCCCTCCTAGTGCACACGGGAGTACCCAGACTGAACCACCCACAGGGTTAAGCTGCCCCAGGCATTTGTCACTCCCTCCCACAAGATTACTTATCCACTTAAGAGACTTATGCAGGATAAAACAAATATTTCAAGAAAATGTTTGTAATCACTTGAAGATAATTGTTTGTGTTCAGGTAATTTGAATAAAGACTAGGTTACCTTAAGGTAAAAATCCTTTAAAATTAATGCCTTCCAATGGCTGAATCCATCCCTTGTTCATTTTTAGTATAGATCTTGGTCTCTCTGCTTTGTATTAATAATCTTATTATCTGCAATAGTCCACAGGTCTGTCTTCCCAACACTCATCTATCCCAGTGGTCATCCCATCTCTGGGTGTCTAGCTACCCATAAGACCTGACCAAGACCCAGAGTTCAGTAATATGCAATGGTATTATTTCTCAAAAATGAAAATCCAAATAACTGAGTAGTAGGCACTCAAAGTTTGTTCTTCTTTATACTGCTCTGTATGTTTGAGGTATTTCAAAATGAGCTTAAAAAGTTAAAAATATCTATATAAAGATTTCCTTCAAATGAATTGCATAGCATGCTTCACTCTGCAGGATGTATGAATATGTCTTTAAAGGCAGAAGCTCTCGAGTCATAGTTTCAGAGGACACTCTTAGACTTGAAAGCTCAGGGTGAGGAACACTGGTCATAGGAGGGACCAGCATTGGTCCCCATGAGAATTTTCCCAAAGAGTTGGTTTCAAAAACATCCTCCTCTGTTTCTCTAAAGAAGCTATAAACTACCATTTAACTTTCTAAATTAGGAAATTACAGAAGTCCCAGAATAGAGCATGTGGAGATACTCCCTGTCCTAAAATGCCAGACCCTCTACTAATTGATCTTTCCCGCATGGTCTTATATTCTTAGGTTTTGTTTTGTTTTGTTTTGCTATCTATGTTCACATCCATCAATACACCTTAGCAACAGTGCCCAGATTTCCTTTTCAATTGTGTCTTTCTCATTGTGTGCAGCCATGGAGGATGTTATGGTTTAGATATGTGATATCCCCAGAAAGCTCATGTTGAGACAATGCAAGAATTTTCAGAAGAGAAAAAAATTAGATTATGAGAGATTTAATCTAATCGGTGAATTAATCCACTCATGTAGATTCACTGACTTAACTACAGATGTATAGAGTGTGACTTGAGGAAAAGGTCACTGGGGGTGTGTCTTTGGGGTTTATATTTTGTCCCTGAGCACTCCCTGCTTCCTGGTTGCTTTGTCTCGGGCAGCATTCCTTTGACACACCCTTCCCCCACCTCACCTCAGGCCCAGAGCTGTGAAGTTGGTCAACCATGGACTGAACCTCTGAAACCATGAGCCATCAAATATTTCCCCCTCTACATTGTTGGTCAGGTCTTTAATCATAATGATGCAAAGTTGACTGAAACAGGGATCTGTA
Source organism: Sciurus vulgaris (assembly GCF_902686455.1). Lineage (NCBI taxonomy): Eukaryota > Metazoa > Chordata > Mammalia > Rodentia > Sciuridae > Sciurus > Sciurus vulgaris. The sequence continues at coordinate 57,915,142 of NC_136466.1, forward strand.
ATTCAAAGTACCCTATCGGCTACTAACTGGGGAGTGGGCACATGCCCTAAGTCAATTAGGCACTTTCTGCAGGGAAACTGCCATTAATTTGGGTGATACAAGAGTAACAGTTGGAGTAGATATATTCTGCCAGTGATGCCCAGGTATGATGGCAAAGGAGTTTGTGTTACTTGACCAAAACAGTCCTCCTTTCATTTCTGAACCAGGTTCCTATTGCTCTTGAGAGCCACCCAACAACTCTCCCCAAATTCCCTTTTTGTTTAAGCTAGTCAGAACCAGATTTGATTCTTTTAACTGAGAATCTGTAACTCTTTTATTATTTCGGTGGTTTTCAAAGTATGTCCCCTGGGCCGGAATCATTACTATCACCTGGGACTTGTTTGTGCTGCACATTTTGAGGCCTCCATTCCATATGCCCTGCATCAGAAACTCTGGGGGCAGGAATCTAGCAACTCATGAGTTTAAAGTCCTCCAGGTGGTTCTGATGCTGGGTAACACCTGAAAAGCACTGCCCTGTTCAATAAAGCCCCTACGGCTCTCAGCCTGGACCCTCCTTTCTGACCAGAACATTGTCGCTAACGAGCATCCGACTGATGGGACCTGCCTTTGGAGACTCCTGCTTCTGCTCCTGGGAAACACCTCCAGGTCTGATTCTTAACACAGAGCGGAGGTCATAGCACATCTCAACACAAGATACTTGTTTGTTCAACTGATAAACTAAAAACAAAATGATCATCCTGCCCTTTCTCTCTAAATCCCACACTTCTGTGTGCTCTAGAGGCATCACTTCATTCCTGAAGCTTGTCATGACTAAGTCTACTCTAATGTGACAGTGATTAATACCTTGGAGTCACCTAACAATACAGTTTCCTACATGCTCTCACCCACATCATGTCATTTATTTTTCACACCAATCTGGTGAGGTAAGTATTTACTCTTCTTCTATCAGATGAGGAAGTGAGAGTCAAAGACACTAGGATCCCTTCTCACAGCAAAATACCACCACAGCACAAACCAAGACTCCAGTACACTTACTCTGACACTAGATTCCAGATTTCTGAGCTTGATTTCACTTTCCATTCAGAATTTTTGATACACATATATGCCAAATCACATATGCTGGCTGTGATGGTAAATTCATTTGTATGATCTTTCACTCTTATGCATTGTTCAGACCCTGTGGAAGAGTTTATCAACCTGAGGGACCTTTGCATGCAGTGTGATCTTAACAGAGTTCTACCTGGAGCCATTGAGGAATGGGGAACTTCCTTTCTATGAACCGTTTTTTAAGAACCACATATATTTAATCTAAATGGAAAATTTCTCAGTGATTAGAACAGAAGTGGGACTGAGTGGTTGCATGTATGAGAAATTCAGGAAATATTTTTGTTGCATGTATTCATTATACTATAGTTAACTCCTTTCTAAATTCTACTTTCTTTGGTTGTATTTCCTGAACTGGATGACTATTCATCCTCTCATTTTAATCTTCTGTGTGGTTATTTCATGGCTTATCTTCCACACGCTTGATCTGGAGAAGTTAAAAATTGTAGAAGAATAACAGAGACTTTCGAATTCCATTGGTGAATGTTACTGCCTAATTTTTCTGTGAGCTTGAAAGGGTGTGGGGTCTGAGCTGTCACTTCATGTCAACAGGTCACTCATAACCTAGAACCAATTACTTTCTGAACATGATACCTAAAACAGTTCCTGTTCCACTCAATAACTAATCTACAGCACCTTGATGAGGTAAAATTCAAAATAAAACCTTGGAGCCCCACCAGGATCATATTATCTCCAACCCCCTCTCCACAACAAAAGCAAACAAAAAAGGGCAAAGCACGGTAAATTGCTCTGGGAACCTCTAATCTGAGTGGCTGGATATATTAGTGACCGCAAGTTGAAGGCCAGAGAAGAAAGGAATGAGGTGAGTCAGTTACATCACTCAAGCCTGGATTTTGCTAAACACAAGGAGGCTCAGTTTCTCTTTTCTGACCAAGTTTGAGTCTGTTTTCCTCACTTTCTATAGGTAATGGGTAAGTTTAAGCTGAACAAGCACCCAATGCCAATTCCTGCCACACCCACTACCATTGCATGTGTCTGACCTTTGTCTAGCCACTTTGTTGGACACGGTGCAATATTTAAGCTCATTTTAGTACCTATTAGCTAACTATGCATTTCTCCAAATATTTCATACCTGATAATTTTGAACAAGACTACATACTTGATGAGTTTGAACTTCTCATACTAACATCTACCCAAGGAATATGCAGATTTTAGATCTTATTGTCATAATCTCTAGCCACTTATCAAAATATTGGGTGAAATAATGTAGGTCTGTCATCATTTTTCTTCTTCTTTGATCTTGAGCTGCATTAATCTATATAAACCTCTAGCCACAAGTATTTATACAGTACTTACCTTCTGTTATTACTATAAAAACCAAATAGATATCATATTTTGGGTTTTCTTAATAATTTAATCCCTTTAGAATGAGTAAGAGGCACACCCTTCAATAGGATAACTGTTGATATGAACCATGAGGGGGCTTTAAAAGGCCGAAGGTCCTACTACCCAGTTCTGATGGAAAGGAGGATGGTGAAGGGGAACTGGTCCTGGGCTCAGCCCTCAGTTCTGCTACTCCGGCTGCATGACCTTCTGAAAGGCATTGAATTTCTGGTCTTCTTATCTGTAGAAAGAAGCTAACAAAATTACATAGCCTAAAAGGATATTTTCTGGAATTATGTTCTGAGAAAATGCACATGCAGCATTTAGCAACTTGCCAGGCACATACTAATTGTTCAATTAAACTATTAACAGATTAGCAGGCCTTTCTAGAATGAAATTATTTTTTGGTAACTATTTCACAATTTTTATGAGATTAATTAATACTCTTACAGAATAAGTTACCTCATTTTAGTGACCAGTTTATTTTATAGGAGATATGAGGAAGTTTATTAATAAAAGACTCAAGATTATTTTTCTTAGGGAAATTTTGTCATATCCTATCAAAACTTCCTCTGCTTGTTTCTTTCCCTAATTAATACCTTTTTTGGGGGAAGGGCACTGGGGATTGAACCCAGGGATTCTTCACCATTGAACTACATCTGCAGCCCTTTTTACTTTTTATTTTGAGGCAGTCTTGCAGAAGTTACTCAGGCTGGCCTTGAACTTGTGATCCTCCTGCCTCAGCCTCCTGAGTCACTGGGATTACAAGTGTGCACTGGCTGTGATTTAAATGTCTGTTTATTCATATTTGTCCCTCATTAGATTTTGAACTTCTTGAGGGTAGAGTTGGGGTCTAGTTGTTCACTGTATCTCCCAAGTAGAATTTTCAATAAGTATTTATTGAACCAATCAATCAATAGACCAGTCAGTTAATCATCAGGTGAATAGATTAATAAAAGTAGGCCATCTTTCGATTTAAGAATATCAGTTCTGGCCCCACATTTCTAAAAGAAGAAATCAATTCTAGCCCTAACCCAGCTGGCCATTTGCAACAGAGGATTCTATGCTTCACTTCACTCCACCTGCTGACCAGGAGTCAAGATTTGGGCTCACTACTTAACTTTTCAAAGTTTAGGTAAAAGGAAACATGGGTGGAGAACTCTCCAGTAAAGACCATTTTCTTTCAGACAGCCAGCCTAAAATCCTTCATGAATTAAGTGAGATCAGCAAAGAGCTACATTCCTGAACTCCATGAAGGTATCGTAGGTTTGCTTTTATTGAATGGCAAGGGGCCATGCTAATGATTTAGTGTGTTAGGATAGGATGTCTATGTCCTGGGAAACTTGGTACCATGTTTACCATCAGAATATTATGAGGTCATTTACTATTTTATCAGATGGTATGTCTCTCTGAACCAGCAATGTTGGTGATTCCATGGAGCACCAGACTTGATTTTACTTCATGGATACCATTTTTGGTTTTATAAATGATATTTTGACTGCCAAAAAGGCTATGGCAAGTTTGCACCTTACCTCTAATAAGTGATTATATTAAGTTGGGGCACAGTTTGTGTGAACTAATCTTCCGACTTGCCCCATCTTACTTCTCTGCCCCTAAATCCCCTTACCACATCTTCCAGGTTCTTATTTTAATGGCTCCTCGTTTAACATATTTACCTTTTCAAGTTACACTAAAACCTTTTATGAAATGTGCAGTACAAAACTAAATCAATGTTTCATAAGGGAATGAATCAGACTAAGTTCCTATATGACCCTGCAGTTTTTCCAGAGTTACTTCCATGGACTATACCTTCAGTTTTGTTAGTGTCTTATTGCTCTCTGACATGTCATCATTTCCTAACCCTCTCCCCTGCCCTCTACTAACAACTGGTACCCAGTGGTGGTGCTGACATGAGGACTTGAAAGTCACTAAGGATACCTCCAGGTTCCGAGAGGGCTTTTCCTTCTGTTTCCTCCACTACTCACATTTCAACACCTGGTGCTCATGTTCTCCAGGTGACAAGCCTCTCCTTACCGGGGGGAGAAGCTGCCTCTTCCTCTAGTGCAGATGCTCTGCATCTCTATGTTAGCCTTTATTGTACTCCATCAACTGAGTCACCCAAGTTCTGGAACTTGGCTTTATTCATACCTTTTTCTTTTACAAGGAAGAAGTCCAGCAAACTTATTGAATGAATGAACAAATAAATGGGAAAACATGTAAATGCTACAGCTGACATTTAATGCTAATTTTGAAAATCAAGAACACTATAATTAAACACGTTTCTCTAGTTTATAGCAAATTATTCAGAAAAGATACTGTTTTACATATAATTTTATCCTATTTTCAAAAGGGAAAAAACAAAATCAAATACAAATTTGAATTTCAATTGTATCCAGCCTTATACTTTATGAAACTTTAGTAAACTTTAACAGTTCTCTTGGTGTAATTTATATTGTTATGAAATATTAAGTATAATGTTTAATTTAACCATATTTATTTATTTATAGTCTAATTTCACAAAAGACTTGAGATAGCTTATAAGAAATGCAAGTATTATATAGTTGATTTTTTATAAGTACATAAATAACACTAATTGAGAACATATATATTGAAATAAAATAGCAATATCAGGGAAGAATAAAATATGCATGTGTGAATTATAACTTCCATATGATATAGTTGAAACAGAAATAGAGCTTGGATCTTCCTAATTGCCAGAGTCAATGGGGAAAGTGATTTGATGAACAACTCTTATTGTATTGGGGAGAAGATGATGCTATCTTTCTAGTGAGTTAATTGTGAAATGAGATTTTATCTTGTACCTCATATAGGGAATACTGAGAGACAAACTGGGGTGGGGGACCATCAACAATCTCAGAGCAACAAATATAGTAATAGAGTATAGATGACTGTTTCTTTAGTTTCCAACAAAAGAAGCCCAGGGCATAACATGTAAATAGTTAAAAAAAATCTTTACTCATTGCAATTATAGTCTAGCTGGTATTGCATATTTTTTTAATCCCCAGCTATTGATGATAATCCAGCAGGCAAGTTTAACTGCAGTCAAAAGCCAAGCAAATAATGTTGAAGAGGGAAGAAGGCCAGAATAGTCATGTTAGTCTGGACAGTTCCTGAGTCACAGAGAGAGGAGAATAAAGTTCCAGGAGGCCAGATTATCCAGTTTTTCAGAAGATGAAAATCCAGATCTCTGTGTAAAGATTTTTTTCCTTTATAAATGTTGGCAACTTATTAAATAAAATAGAATGTTTTGTGGAACAAGTGAAACCTAACTAGAAGTTCTACAATTTGAAAGTTGTTCTTTAGAAAGGAAAGGAATACATACCTGGTGATTATAGGTAAGAGTGGGTTTGATTTGTTTTGTGGTGGTTGCTTCAGCCACTTTGACTTCGTTGTTAGGATAATGCTAGCTGTTGCAACAAAGAGATCCCAGAATTTCAGCTGCTGAACACAATAGAAGTTTTTATCTCCTGTTCCTTCAAGAAATAGTTTATTGTGCGTGTTCTTGTCTGTGGACAGACACTGTTAATCAGTATCATTCAGATATCAAGACTGAAGGAACCTTGACATCTTCAAGATTTAGGAAACAAGGCCACTTTGGGATCATCTCTATTCTGGTAGTCCAGAAGGGAAGAGATCACGAGGTGTGTGCTCAGAAGTTTCTAATGGGCCATCTGGGAAATGGTGTGCCTCATCTCTGCTCACACTTCAGTGGTCAGAACTCAGTCATGAGGCCCTGTTCATTGCAAAGAGTCCTGGGAAAGGGTCTAGCTGTGCACAGAGAAGAAGAAAGCATGGATTTTTCTGAGTAGCTCTCAGATTCTGCTACACCAGTGTCCATGTCATTTATCAGATGTTGAATCTATAGGTCTTCATAGTTTGACTCCAGAGTGAAGTATATTAAAAATTGGTTTGTTGTTAAGTAAAACTTAAGATTTAAATTCATTCAATAAAAACCAGATGTTCAAAAACTGGGAAAGAGAATGCAATATACCTCTCCGTCTTGCTTCATACTATTCAAGGGATGAAATGTCTCATTCCTTATTTTTTAAGACAAAATCAAGTCTGACCCAATGTTACACTTAGCAGAAAATTTCCTCTTGGTTAATTTGGTTAATAGGAAGGATGGTCCTCTCTCATCCCCAGAAATTTTATTATGCAAAAGTTGAGGGCTACTAGCTTCTAGTCATCACGTCTGCTAATATGACCTCTGTTCCATGGCCGTGCTCATGGGCCCATTCAAAGACTTATGGTCTCTTTTGTTCAGAGCCAAGATTTAGCAGAGGACCTGTAGATGCTCCTGGTCTATACATAGCTAAGCAATCTTCCTATACACCTTCTGATACAGTCTTATTACTCAGAGGACCTGGTGGCACATGGTCCCCAGTCTCTCAAGAACATCCCAAATTTAATCCTCTCTATTATGGATGAATGGACTTCCTCCCCCTAGGTTTTTCTACTTCCTTTTCCTCCTCAAAGCACAGCTCCCATCCTTTTCCTACTTAGGGCATTATCAAGTTCTTTTATTAGCAAGGCCAGGCTCCCAACCAAAGGATTTCCAGATGCTCAAACTCCACCAGCAAAGGTTAACTTCCTCTCTTGCACAGGCGTTGGAGGTGGCATCAGGCTTAGAGTAGCTGGAATTCCTCATGCAGAAGATGTTTTCAGATTGGGCTGGTTTGAAACTTAGATTTCTCAAAAATCATATACTTAGAAGGTAGACTTAAATAGAGATGTATACCTAGATAGTTGAGTAGAAATTTGTTTTGTGGGGGTTTTGTTTGCTTGTTTGTTTTTGGTGCTGGGGATTGAATCCAGAGTCACTTAGCCACTGAGCCACATTCCTAATCCTTTTTTTAATGTTTTATTTTGAGATAGGGTCCTATTAAATCCTAAAGGCCTCGCTAAGTTGCTAAGGTTGGTCTTGAACTTGCAATCCTACTTCCTCGACTTCCTGAGTCACTGGGATTACAGGCATGCACCACTGCACCCAGCTGTTTTGTAGTTTATTTTGTTGCTGAATATGAAGAAATATAGATATTTTTAAGGAAAATGAAATCTGATCTGTCAGCTTTAGATGCTAGTACTGAAATTCACTTTGACTATTCATTCACATATTGGATATATATTAGATGATTTGCTGATTGTCAGTTATCTGTCTGTCATCATTACTAGGTTCCCTAGTATTCATAAGAGGAAAGATTAATCATGATAATCTGGTAAAGTCATTGACAAGGTCTGAGGAAAAGCAAAGAAAGAGACACAATCAATGGCTGTTCCTCCCCTCCCCAGCCTCTCCTCACCCTGCCCATGTTCCCTACACTCCTTTTCTGACCCCAATACTTTGGATGAGTTAACTAAGTATTTTCTAAATTCTTGAGCAACAACTGCAATATAAAACATTTCCCCCTCAGAACCTTCAAAACAGACTGCTGGGGTTTAAGCCCAGCTCTACCATGTACTAGCTGTGTCTTGGAGTAGATTTCTTCATCTCTTGGAGGCTTAATTTCCTTCCACAACTGCAAAGTGAGGATACTAAATGTTTCTTGTTTACAGAGTTGTGATGATCAAATGATTAATATTTATGAAATTCTCAGATCAGTACCACTGACACATGTATACATCTTATACAAATAAACAGTAAAGAATAAAATAAAATAAAACACCAAAATCCAGTAAACATTTTCATAGTTTATTCAGTGATAAGCTTTCACAAAATTCTTTGTGAGAGAAAGCTGAGTGCTCATTATTATAAATATCTGTGGAATGGAATAATTACAATGCCTACTTCAGTAGGGTTATTGTGAGGATTAAATGAGATGATGCAGATAAGGGCTTAAAGTAGTAGGACACAGCCAATATTGATTAATCATTGATATTGATAAATATTAATATTACTGCTACCACTACTATTATGCCTTGCCCTAATCCTAGTTTGCAAAATAAGCTTTGGCATTTATCTAGCAGCTTAAAAGTATATTATTTTTCAGTACCAGATTCTTTTGTATGGAGTTTAACTCTTAATTACTTCACCATCTCCAGAATAAATTCACAACCTTGTTGAGACCAAGGAATTGCTAGCTCATGATTTGGGCACATGAGGGAATCAGTGGAAGGCCATTCTTTGTCTGCCTCAGTAAGCTCACTTTGCCTTGAGTAAGATCATGGTAACTGCATAGGCAGATGCCAGTGCTCTGGGGAATGGAAAATTACTGCTGAGGAGTTTTGCAACTGGAAAGATCGTCTTTGATACTTAGAGGTGCTTCTGACCACATGCCTGTCCTTTTAGCTTTGTTTCCTAACCTTTACCTTCTCAGGCCCCTGAGAATGTCGTCCTACCTGTTCCTCTCCAGTTCTTGCTTCACCCCATAAACAAACGTCCCAACAGGGAACTTTTATGACATATATCCCCTGTGCCTAATGCTAAATGAGTGTGGCTGACTTTGCCAAAGTTCCTTTGACATGCATCTCTGGAGACATTTCGTGTCTCTTTAGCGTGGAAGCCAGCGCACGATGGCAGAGAGCAATGACACAAAAGGGTCATGAGACCTTTTGATGTTACTCTTCACCTCCCTCATTCTAGAGCCCAATGTGGGACTTCAATTACCCCTGTCTTATTCTTCAGTTCTTTTTCTGTTTTTTCTTCCAACTCTCAAATTCTCTGTCAGGAATTCCTTTAGATTGGAAGCACTTTTAATCAAAATGAATGAGAAAACAGAATTGTTGAAAATTTACTTTTAAACAAGTACATTTTAATACTTATTTCCTAGAGATCATTGAGGATGTCAATCTTTCTTGCCAAATAAAAAAAGGGAAGTTGCTTCTAATTTTAAATGTTAATTTGAGCAACTGCTTATGTGCAGATGTTTATCATTTTTAGTGTTTCAAATATAAATAATCCTATCTTTTACCCAGTCTTTTTCCTTTTAGGTGCCATTTATTATGGGCTGAAATAAACCCATCAGGAGACTATAGGGAGGCAAAAGGAGTCTGAGAGAGTTCTCTTGAGCCTTTATAAATGAAAAGAGCTTACCATAGCCTTGGAATCTGTAACAAAAATCAGCAACCGTATAAATAAATGATTTAGACAGGCTTGTTTAAACGAGTGTGGTTTCTCAAAAGAGGATAACCAGGTCAGAGAGTCAACAAATGGTTCGTGTATGAGTCATCTTAAAAATAAAATAAAACTAAAATAACTCCACACCTTTTAATGATTTTTAATTTAAAACTACGGCAATAGCGTTGTAAGAGCTAAGGAGGACTTGAGCTTCTCCTGGAAGGGGTACAAGTCAGTCCCAAAATTCCAGGGAGAGGCAAAGGAATGTAAAACCAAAAGAAGTGGCTATTAACTGTTCATTCTTCAACAATTTTTGCTGATCCTAACAAGCCAGTCTCTTACCCTTCGGGCTTAATGGGAATGGGTGCGGGGAGCTTTGGTTGCAAATTGTTATTGTCTGTCCTCATGGAAGAACCGGTTAAGAGGAAGGATTAAGAGGAGGAGCAGGAGAAGGCTTGCAGGATCAAACAGGGAGGCTGCTGCAGGCAGAGCACCCGGGGTGGGAGTGGGCGCGGGAACAATGCGAACAGTCACAGTGGAAGTTCGGAGGAGGCAATGGGCAGAAATGAGAATAGGAGGCATTTTTCTGCTTTGTGGAATTACTAACGAGCACACAGCTAGATGTTTACATGAAGCATTAAAAACAAGTTGTGTCCAGTTGGTTCTCATGGGAGTGTTTCCCCCTCAACACACATGGAACACACCCATCCCCAGAGATAGGGCTCAGGAGGTAACCGATGTAATTAAGGAGCGCTACCACAGTAACCCTTGAAGGGAGGCAGTGTTCCATTACAGCCATTGTTGTAGATAAAAGTTTTAGTGGATGGAAACCTAGGAGCAAGGTGGATTTCAGCTTGAACAACCAGCGTTTCCATGATCATGATTCGTAGTCTTGAGTGCACTGGAGTAGCTCCAAGTTCAGCTGGAAAGAGACTCAGTGAAGTTTTGGAGGATTGTTCTATGACGTCTCCAGAACTGTGTTGCCTGGGGAGTTTGCTTTGCCTTTCAGTCATGACCTTTAGTATAGGAAGTTAGACTTCAGAATTTGTTCCCCCAAAATTATTCCTTACTGATCGGTCTCATATTGGACACCTTTGGGGATTCATGCCAATAAAACTATGATGCTACTTGGCTCCCACTACTCTCCCATGCATGGTTCATGTACCTATGCTGGCTTAAACATTGTTGAGGGTAAATAGTTGTTTTCAGAATCTTTAAGAATAGCAATTTGTTTTTTTCAAGTGTTCATGGATGGGTTTTTGTTTTACTTTTATTGTTAAGACTATATATTTGGGGGAAATTTCTAGCCTCAAAATGTAATTCTCTGCACCCCTCATGAATAAATATTATGACAACAGAAATTCTCTCTTTTAGCAATAACCATGTGTATCCCTTAAAATGTTCAGGAGTAAAACTCCAGGTTTCATTTCTTAGTATGAACCCATAGGTCCATTACATAGTCTCCCGTCAAATGGTGCATACACACTCTGTGTACCTGAGAAGAATTTTATGCACCAACTTTAGGATGCTTTAGAATCACTTGATATTTATGCCATTTTCTGTGGACTCACACATATCAGAGTTAACCAAATGTGAGGTAGATAAAGGTAAAATGGGTGCATATCAAGGGAAACCCTTCCTTTTTCCTGCCAGATTTCATTTAGGAACAAGTGATGGAAGAGATTCAAAGCCTTGTGTCTTGAGGCAGGGTCTGTGCTGTGGCCTTTTGATGAGGGGATAGGTTGGCATGGGGGATAATCAGACTTAACATGACATCTATTAATTCACACGTTCTTGCATGGAATTTGCTTTCTGTATCACAGAATAATCTCCTCTTAGGAACTTTCAGATTGCCCATTGGAGTTTAAGGAGTTTCTGTTTTAAAAATTTTTTTTGATTGTTCTATTTAGTTATACATGACAGTAGAATGCATTCTGACACATCATACATAAATGGAGTACAACTTCTCATTCTTCTGGTTGCACATGATGTAGAAACATACCAGTCATGTAGTCATATATGCACATACAGTAATAATGTACAATTAATTCTACTGTCCTTCCTACCCCCATACTCCCTCCCCTCCCTTTACTCCCCTCTGCCTAGTCCAAAGAACCTCTATTCTTCCCTAGACCCCATCTAGAATTAGCATCCACATATCAGAGAAAACATTTGGGTTTTGGTTTTGGGGGACTGGTTTATTTCACTTAGTATGATATTCTTAAGGAGTTTCTTTAAGTAGGAAAGTATAAGAAAGAATTTGTCAAAATCAATAACTGAATACATTCTTGATCAGATGTTATTAACTATATATCATGTATATATACAAAGTGCAAACATCACAGATCCATACTTTGTCTCTAAAATTTTCCATCCATCATTGATGTTGAGATGAAACTATAAGACAATGTGTTTTAAAGTTGCTGTAGTATATGTATATGTGTTCGAGAAAATTAGTACAGAGGACAGGGCAGCTAAGAAATAGGACCATCTAAACTTACAGCCTGATGGACATGGCAAAGAAATGGTAATTCAGGTTAGTGTTCTGGAGACAGTACCTTAGAAATCAGCACGCAGTTGCGTGGATAAATATTTTTATTATCAGTGTTAATATCACAAAGGGTTCAAGTTGCATTAGTGAAACATTTTAGACTTGAAGTGATAGAATTTGCCCCATTAAACCCTTAAGAGGGGAATTTTTCTGTAAAAGAGACAGGCAGAGATTTTCCTGGGTCCTTAAGCTAATTCGCAAATGTGGGGCAAGCTTATACCTAAAGATCAGCAAACATAGGCTTTGAAGGTAGAGTTTTTGTAGTATCAGTTATGTTTGTGTTTAACAGAAAAATATTCTCACAACTTGGGCAGAATAGGCATTGGCTGAAGGTCATGGATAACACCCAAATGCTCCAGGAGAGCCAAGGATCAGACCTGAACATCAAAGCTGGGAACGAAGGTCAAATCACAGCACCATTTAGCTTTCCACTGTACCAGCTGATACCTCTGTTCAGGGCCTTGGAACCATCACTTGATCCTCTGCTTCCAAACAGGGTGTTTCTAGTGTGAGCAACTATTCTGATCTGAATTTTGGCGTGAATGCTTCTGACTGGTGGGAGGTTCAGTGCAGGCTCAAGATGCCTACACTGAGGATGCAAGGGGGGCGGCAAGTGAAATTAGTCTTCTACTTTGAGATGGTGCAATCTCATGAGGTGGGGGAAATGCCTAAGCTTAGGGAAAGTGTTCAAAGATGCTTGGTGGGCAAAAAGGATGATTGTTGCAGCTATCAAATCCATATTCTGGTCCCCAGGGCTAACCTAACCCAGTAAGATGCTGGTTCTCAGGCAAAAGGGAATCAAAGCAAGTTCAACTGTAGCCTGGGAAAATATCAGAGCTCTTAATCATCTGCTTGTTCTAAGATATTTGATTTTTTTTCCAAACCTTTTCCTGTAATATATCTAAATTTAACTTTGTCAAACAAAGGTGATAATGCAACATTATTACACAATGTTAACTCGGTAGTTACCTTTTTTTGTTATGAATCAGAATTGATTGGGTGCTAGGTAACCTTTCTTTTTCACTCATTACTAAGTACAATATCACAACTGTCAGCAGTTGTTGGTTTGCCAGTTCAGTGCCTGAGAGGACAGAGTGACATCCCAAGAAAGTGGTGCTCAACTTTAGTGAGTCTTAGAATCACTTGAAAAATTGTTTGAAATACATGTAGATGAGTTAAAATGTGACCTAGCAATTTCACATCTGGATATATCCCCCAGAGAATTGATACATAGCTACCCAAAAACTTTTACAAACATGTTCACAGTAGCATCATTTACAATAGCCAAAACCCAGTAACAACTCAAACATACATCAACTGAGAATGGATAAACAAAATGTAGGATATCCAATTATAAAATATTATTCAGCGATAAAAAGGAATCCTGGCTCTTAAGTTAGTTGTGGTGATCACACCTATAGTTTCAACTACTTGAGATACTGAGACTGAAGGATGAAACCAGGAGTTTGAGATCAGCCTGGGCAACATAGTGAAATAGTCTCTTAAAAGAAAAAATTCTGGTTCCTGCTGTGACACGGATAACATTAGAACCCATTTGTTAAGGAAAAGAAGCTGAAAACAAAGCTCCACATATTATATGATTCCATTTACATAAGTGTCTGGATTATAGGTAAATCCGTACAGATAGAAAGTAGATCACTTGTTGCCATTGGCCTGCAGGGGTGTGATAGATGGACAGCGACTGCTAATGAGTATCGGCTTCTTTTTAAATTGGTAAAAATGTTCTGGAATTACATAACAGTGATAATTACACAACTTTGTGAGTATACTAAAAATTGTTGGATTGTACACTTACTCTTAAAGTGTGAGAATTATATTTTGGTATAGAAGAGAAGAATACAAATAGATTCCTGAATTTTTCCCCCAAAGAGTCTAAATGCAAATCTTGGATGGGGTTGGAAGCATGTATTTTTATTTGGATGCAGCTGGGCTGTGAACCACACTTTGAGAAACATTGCATCTGGTCCCTCTGTGGATAAATCTCCTAAGGAGAAGTATTCTTCCAAATCTAAAATTCTTCAAAGTTCATCATCCTATCTTAGAAAATAACCATAAAAATAGTACAAAATACTATCGAGAAGAGTCTTCAGAATATGGTATATGAAAAAAATGCACAATGGATTTCTCCCAAAATGTTGCTACAAAATCAATGGACTTAATGATTTTTTTAAATATATATTTTTAGTTGTCAATGGACCTTTATTTTTATTTATGTATTTATATGTGGTACTGAGAATTGAACCCATTTCCTCACACATGCCAGGCAAGTGCTCTACCACTGAGCCACAATTCCAGCCCACATTTTTTTAGTGCTAAACTGCTTACAATCTGAAATAAATAAATCACTACTTCTTAATGTTACTTCATAAGAGTCTAAAATACTCTAATTTGAATTGTATTTATTCATTAGTTTAGCAAAATTATGACATAAGCCTTGTGCATTGAAGACCCAGCCTCTCACTCTGATACTTTGCCATCTAATGCAATGGTTCTTCACCTTGGCTACACTGAGATCAACTGAAAATCTTTAAGAAATACTGAATACTGAGTTTCTACCTCCAGCTCTCTTCATTTCATTGATCTGGAGTGAAAATAGAATACCAGGACTTCTAAGCTTTGTGAGATCACTTCAATAAGGAACAGCAGTTTGGAGCCACTGTTACAAGGGAGAGATGAACCATACAGAAGTGCTCTAGCACTTTCTGCCAAGGGTAGCAGTCATTACCATGGAAACATGAAGGAAGCATCACTCGCCCAGGTTGGAGGTGGAGGCTGCTCAGAGAAATCTTCATAGATTCAGTGTTACCGGAACTCAGTATTTAATCATAGGAAGGAATTGTCTGGGCGTGGTGGGGGTAAGTGACCCCTGCAGATAAAGCAGCCTGCACAGAGCCTGAATGTTAGCTAGAGGAAAGAACTGCAAAACAAAAGCCCAGCACACATGATATTGAAGTTTCCTCTGAAACCAGCTTGAATTGACAATCCTGGGACTCTGACGTCATGACATCTTCTTGCTTTCTTGAGGGGTGGCAGTACCCTAATGCACTTTATTGTGAATTCACAGCAGGGCTGATTTTCCAATGAGTTTATTAGCAGTTGAAATGAATCCTAGTTCATTATTTGTTTCTAAACTGTTTCAAGCTTGTCTTCTTGTATCAGTCTTAGTCCTCGGTCCCTTGTAAAGATCCTTCTCTTGTCCTTAAGCTAAGTAACCCTTGAAAGGTGGGACAGCATGAAGTAGGAGTGCTAGGAAGCAAACTAATGTTGACTCTGTTTGTAGAGCAAGAGAAGTCTGTTTCCTTCTATCCTTGGAAGAACTCTGGGGAATGGATAGTCACCACCTAATTATGTCAACAGATCCTGCTTTAGGTTCCTAGCCCTGTACTCTTATTATCTTTATAGGCTGCTTGACACACAAATACAGGTGGTTCTCTGTTAGGGTAAACAGTCCATGTGCTATTTCCATAGGAATATTTGAGGTTGTAGGGAGATTGCCTTTATCTGACACAGTGGAGTCAGTGATATGATAATAAATGTTCTCTTTTATTGAATCTGAGTGGTCATTTCAATAATACAAATTTAAATAACAGAAACATATATCTTAGCCAACATTTAATACCACAATGAAAGTTAGCCTGGGGACAAGACCTTCTAATGGTGTCTTTTAAAAAATGCATACCATTATTTGTGATTTCCCCTTTTAAGGTTTTAGTTCCCTGAGATCAACTATGGTCTGAAAATTAAATGGAAATTTACAGAAATAACAACTCATACATCTTAAATTGCATGCTGCTCTGAGCAGTGTGTGTTAAACTCTCACACCATCTCACTCCATCCTACCTGGACTGTGAATCATCCTTCATCCAGCATGTTCACACTATATATGCCTCCTGCCTGTTGGTGGCTCTAGTAGCCATCCTAGTTATCAGATGGACTGTCACAGTGTCTCAGAGCTTGTGTTCAAGTACCCTTATGTGCTAGGCAGAGGCTATGTCACACAGCGATGTCACTGAGCTCACCTCACCACATCATACAGGACTTGTATCATCTTACATCTTCACAAGAAGGGCGAGGACAGTACAAGAAAGTATTTTAAGAGAGAGGGAAAGAGAGATTATTCACTTAACTTACTATATAGTCTTTAAATCATTTTCTATTTTATTACTAGTTATTATTAATTTCTTACTATGTTCAATTTATCAATTAAATTTTATCATAGTATATATGTATTGGAGAAAACATGGAATGCATAGGCTTTGGTACTATTTGTCATTTTAGTCTTCCCCTGGGGGTCTTGGAACATCCCTTGTGGACAAGGGGGACTGCTGAACATTGTTGTATCTTTGCATCATGGCTTCCAAGATGGTTCACAAAGAAGTTTGTGCTTTCCTTGTTTCCCCATCACAATCCCTACAAAATAATTCACAGGGAGATTCAATGGCTGTTTGAAGGTTGGAGTGCCATTGCTGTCACACTTGGAACAGGCAGAAAGACATTCAGGCTGTTTCTCTCCTAATGAATAGTCTATTGTCTATGAGGTCTTGTGTATGGGCAGACCGCCTCAGTCTCCATGTTCTGGGGTAACTTTATCCTTCTTCGTTTTCACAAAGTGCAGTGTTTTAAGACACATGCATCCCTCTAATATTTTAAACTTAGCACTTCCTCTTCTATTCTTACCAAAGTGTGTTATTTTAAAATGTTCTTAATTGGAGACAATAATGCTGTGAATTTCGTGCGTAGGACTGAAGACAATTTCTCTCAAAACTTTTCATGTACACCTACAACATTTCATTCATGCTACATTTCAAAATAAGTCATTCTTTAAAACCCTTTTGCCCTGTCTTTGCTCAGCAACACCAAAATGTAAAAGGGGCAATAACATAAAGGTATATGAATTTAAAAATGTCTTTCTCCTATTTTCTATTTTGTTCATTCTTTATGGCAACAGCATGAAATTTCTAATCCATAATGGAAAACACATACATACATACGTACTTGTTTTTTTCTTTTAGGTTGGGATTTTTTTAATTTGTTTTTTAAGAATGTGATCTCCATAAGCATAACTTTCTAAATAAATGTATCATCTATTCCCTTATTGTAATTTATAGACATGTTTATAACTTATTATTTTAAATGATAGACTCCTAAACTAGTAAATTTCATACCAAGAATTGTTTCAGTTTAAATATATTTTTAAGATAAAAATATCTCAACTTTTAGTCCTCACTTCCCATCTTCCCATCCGCATCTGACTAACCCTTTTTCAAACATCCCATTTTGCCTCCCATCCCTATAATATACACACACTTAGTATGTAAGTTTGTATGCGTGCACACATATACACTTGGAAGCTTAAGTAGTCAAAGAGCTCACAGTAATGCTGAGCGATGTCTAAGGGCCCAGTGATGTCCTGGTAAATGTTTAAAAACCAGTTCATGAGGGAAAGGGGAGCCCTGGTTTACAGCGTTTGCCCATTGCAATGGCCTGAATACCCCTCCCACCACACTCATTTTGAAGCTACCAATGCAGATCATTCAGCTTCCAACTTACCTGAAATTTTAACAAGTGGTTTTACAATCCTGTATGAGCTAGCACCAGGCTGCCACTGACTGAGTCTATGTTGCCAACAGTAGAGGATGCTATGACCTCTAACGGGGTATCCTGGTTTGGTGGAAAAACACCTAAGGGACTGCCTCTTTTTCAGGAATTCAAAAAAGTCATCTCAGCCCACTGCCTTAATCCAAATTTGCGAGAGATTAGAGAACTCATCTTTCTATGAATGCTATGAATTCCTTCTAAGCACTCTAATGATCTTTGATATGGATCCCAATCTGAGATTGAGAAACCAGGCCTTCGTGGGCTTTCTAAAATGATTTCCATTTCATCAATGTTGAAACTAAGCTTTCCCAGGCTCCTTGCAGGAAGTCTTGAAACCCAGCTCAGATGTCCTTGGCATTTGTAACACAGTGATAAAGAAAAGTGTCCTTGGGAGATTATGACCCATATCAGGTGGTCCTTAGGCCCACTGATGTTTGGTGGGTAATTTATTTCCTCCATGTAGCTACCCCAAAAACCTTGAGATTCAAGGTGGTACCTAGGGACTGTGAACCAGAAGAGCTAACACAAAACCCAGTCAATTATGAATTGTTTCATTCAATTTAATTATGATGAGAACTATAAATATCTCACAAGTTCAACTGGCTACTTTGGTTTCTGAAAGTTAAATCAAGGAACAGTGAAGGAAAGATTTAAAGAAATTAGAATCTAGAGAGAAATCAATAGCTATTGAACTCTGAGATTTTCCTAGGCCACTTTTTAATCAATTGTCCTGATTGAGCACCATGAACTTGTGACTCCAGGGGCGACATTCCAGACATAGAAGGGCCCTGCTTCAGAAATAGAAACTGCCCCTCTTCTCAGAGCAAAGTGACTTTTGCATCCTGTTGAGCACACTAACTAGTGTGTCATTCCCATTAGAGTCCAAACTGCTTGTGGTCTCAGGAAGGTGAGAAAGACTAGAAAGTATAACTTTGCTTAAGACCTTATTCGTTCATTTCTTAAGTATTCAGTGTTTGTCTCTTGACTTTTATGGGATGCAAATGTCTGATAGGATATAGCAGTAAATAAAATACACAAAAATCTCTGTTCTTGTGGAACTTACGTTCTGGTTGAATAAGAAAGTCAATAAAATATCAGATGGTGAAAAGGGCTTAAAAGATAAACGAGTATGAGAGAGACTACAGATGCTAGAGGAGGGTGGAAGACTATTGGCAGAAATCAGCAGAGACCTGTGGGAACATCCACAGAAGGACATTCCATCCTAGGCTCCAAGGACAAAGGTCACATGCGTGGTTTCAGAGTACAGATCTCTGCATATGGAGTTCTGAAGCACAGCAAATATGGTATTCAAGCATGAGGTGCTGTTGCTGCAGAGTCAGAGGCTGTGGCCACCCCTGAGGCACAGTAAGTCACACCTAGCTTCAGGGTTAGGCTGTGTCTGTACTGCCTGCTGGATCCCTTCCCATGGTGCCATGCCTTGGTGCAAGATGTCCAAGGGGAGAAGGAAACAGTGCCCCCTCAAGGCTCCTCAAGAAATTTCCCAGGTCTAGCAAGTACCATTGTACACTCTAAAGATAAGAACCCTGCCTATCAGGTCAGCATTACGCGAGGGCAATCCAGACAAACCTGGCTCTCCCCTAAAGATGTTTCCCACAACGTCTTGTTGGTTTTGCTTGTCTGAGCACTTATTGACAGCAATATAGTGACAGTAATCCCATTGTACAGGTGTCTTTCCCACATTCTGTATGGGTAGAGTCTGTCTTTTCAAGTCTGTGGGTACAGCTGATGTTGACAGAGCCTGGGGCTGTTTGCAGTCATGACTCTTTCCTCTGCCATCTGCCCAGTCCTTGGTCAGAAAGAATCCCTCCGCTTTAGATTGCTGAGTGTCAGGTTGATCCATTTGCCCTTGGGACAGTCCAGAATTCTCCATTATGTCACATTTTTGGTCATGACATTTGTTTTGTCCTTTCATATTCTTCTCCTCCTCCCTTCACTGATTTCACCAATTCAATTCCCCACCCTGAAGTTTATTTTACTAGTGAACTATACTTTCTCCACTGTATGGGCTAAAGGCTGGTAAACTGTACTAGAACAATGTATTCCTGTGCTAACCAATAACCGTCTATTCTCAAGTCTTGTTGTGTTCTCTGCCACTTCTAAAAAGCCATCAAGAACTTGTAGGACTGCTCTCATTGAAAAGAGTGATTCCCAAAGCTCCATTCCCTATTTGACCTCTAGAGTCACCTTGAAAGTCTTTATGTGTTCCAGAGAGGTCACACTACTTTCCCCCAGTGCCTCTCTACAATCATGTTTCAGAGGTTTTATTAAAATTGGTGAAAGGTGTTCTGTTCCAACTTAGCCTACACACAAAAGCGTCATTATCAGTTTCTTTTTTTTTTTTTTTTTGCCAATAGACCAAATTTTTCTCTGCTGATGGAAATAATGGGCATTTCCAAAATGTCCAGTCCTCATGCCACCCAGCACAACAGGTCAACCACGTTGCCTTTGGCTATGTGTGTACTTCCACCCAACAGCAAGATTTCTAACCAGGAAGCATACGCAGAAAAAAATGAGAATAAACTAAGGGAAGATCAAAAAAGACTTTCATTCCCACCCCTCACTCTTTGGGTAATGGTTGTTAACCTAAAAGAACCTATCTTCAAGGACATGACCAAGGTTCAAAGATGTGCTTCACTTAAGAAAAAAATCAGCAGCTGTGCTTTTCCTTGAAACATTAACATAATATCAACAACCTCTTTCCTAGCAACTAGAAAGGAAAGAGAAATGATAGAGGGAATAATATAACCTTTAGTTTTGATTGAGAAAGGTGCCGGAATTGCTCAATGTCCCATGAAATCCATTTGAATGGATCCTGTTGAAGTGTGCCAGCTGGAGGAAATATTATTTATAGAAGCAACAGGCAACATTCAGTGAGAAAGTAGAACCTCTGAAATAACGTGGAAAATTTTTATTTCAGAACTCCCATTCTTAATGCTCTCCTCACAGGGGTTCTTATAAATTAAACACGTTTTATTTGACTATTTCCAAAATTCCCCAAATCTTTCACTTAATGGAGTTCTTTCTGAGCACTTTTCTCATGGAATTCCACAGACCCAAGAACAAAGATATAGCTTGACCAATTTGGGGCCTTATATAATTTGGACATTGCATCACAGAACAAAATGAAATCAAAGCTTATGGGAGTCCTGTGACCTCTCTACGATTCAGGGCCACCATGTTACAACTCCACCCTTTCCCCTCCTGTGGGTCACCTCAGAAAAGAATATTCAGGAAGTAACAAAACTCCTCATGAAGGTGGTTATTTTTCACCATCTATGTTAAGGTAAATGAGATTGTATTGGTGCTGAATCTTTGAACCCAAACAAACTTTTCTCTAGAAAAACAATAAAAGTTTTTATTAAAGGTTTTCAGTATGGGAGAAGACATTTTGGTAGTTGTTCAAGCACACAAGCTGATCTTTAAGATTGTCTGGATACCTTGATGGCAATACTGCAGCAGAGCTTCAAGCTGTTTGACCAGATTTTGGTACCCATACAAAACTAAAATTTAAGGTACCTTCATCAAGTCTTTCCTTGACTCTTATAGAGGATTGACTAAGAATAGTCACTTGGAAAGGCATCAATAATAGTATTTGCTTATATTTTTTATCTATTGAAATCCAATCCAAGTTTACAATTATTATAAAAACAAGTCACCCAAAATAGCAACAGATTAACAGTTCAGGGACATAATCCAGAAGCTAATAAGTCATGTTAGTGCTGATTAACAATACCATGTTAGTGGTATTGTTTCTGGAACATCAAGAGTACAACTATTGACACAAAACCTACAGGGAAAACTGAGCAAAAACATCTACAATAATATCATCAGGCATGAACAGTGACTCTCAAGGTCAAGAGGAACCTTAGAGACTTTCTGGTTCAAAGTTCATAAAAAAATGAAACCTCTCAGCAACTTCCCAATATTTGAAGGATGACCAGCTGTGCTCTGTCAGGAATGTGAATTGTTCTAAAGGCTCAAATCCCTTCATTAAGGGACCAAGAGGCTGCAGCTGCACTTTGGATGTGACACTTGGGTTTCCTGAGGAATGGTCAAACTCACAGGTGTTCTAGCTGTCCCAAAAGTACACGATACTTCTTCCATTTATAACCAATAATGTATTTTTCCATCCTTCACTTTTAAGGAAGATTGAAGAGTTTTTACCAGCTGAAAAGAAGATGAACTATCATGCATTATTAATATCTAATATTTATAAACTAAACTCAACACATTGTTAAAATTGATAATAATTTTATACAATATATCATATTTTATCATATAATATATTTTATACAATATATCATATATGTACTCAGCCTAATGTAATGCTTGGCAATACTGGGCAGCTTTTATATGAAAGTAAGCAACCCATATGCTTTGTTCTCAGGACCTTGTCAACGTCATGAGTTAACCTTGGGTTTCAATTGTTGTCCTTTTTTACCTTTGTAGGTATCTATTAATTTAGACTTATTTTCAATTTAATCAGTTAGTTATTGAGGGTTGGTAAGTTAACAATTATTTGGATATTTGGTTGACAAATTTTAGCATTATGATATTTTTGGATTATATCTTCCAAATAGCTAATTATTAAGATAAGTATATATTCAGGTTTAAATAGGAATCATTCATGTCACTAATGGGAAAGAAGATGTATACAACCCATACCACCCCAACCTCTACCAAAGGGCTGACAGCATGAATCTTCACTAGTGAAGTGTACTAACTGAATCTGCACAGATGAAGAACCAACATACTATCAATAGAAACATGATAAAATTAGTGTTTTAATTTTTTGTTTATAGGACATTATTTTATAGTATAATATGTTTATAAGCTCAAACTCCAAGTGTTTTGTTTTTTCTTCTTCTTCTTTATTGTTACTGGATTACTTTTCAATTGGGAAAAAGAAATGGATCAGGTAGATGAATTAGAACCTTTGTTTTCCCTCTACTTCCCATCATTGGAGTGAACCACAATAAAAAGAAAGAAAAAAAAAAAAAAAAGAACCATTGCTTTAATACACAACATGCCCTACAATGTGTTAAAGTTAGAGAGGTGTGCACAAAAGCTTTTACCAGGGGAAATAGTAGGACTGCCAAAGAAGCCATTTTAGCAAAAGGGAAACTAAACGAGTGAAGAACTTCTGTTTCTAAACTTTTTATTGGTTCATTATAATCTTACATAATGGTGGAATTTATTGTTACATATTCACACAATATAAACTATAATTAGGTTAATTTCATAGCTTCCCTCTCCTTCCCTCCTCCCTCCTTCTCTGGTCTCCATCCTTTACTGGTCTCCCTGAGGAAAGAACTTCTGATAAGAAGTTTGGCTGTCATACACACAAACCCTGCATTTTGTGAACCACAGATAAAATTTACTGGTCATTTATTTTATAAAATTGTCAAGATTCTAGTAAGGATTTAACTTCAAGTAAATGTAAATTTTTGTTTTCTACAAACGACTATCTCTAGTTATTCTGATGTCTAAACTCAATCATTCTTCTCCTGGCCGAGGTTAGGATCAAAGGAATCTTGAATTCAGTTTTGCAGTGACCTTAGAAATAAATCTCTTTGACCAATAGAGGAGAGGAAGTGGATGGAGAGGAAGAGAGGAGGGGAGGGCATGGGAAGTACTGGGGAATGAAATCTACCAAATTATGCAATGTCCATATACCAATACACTATAATAAATCTTGCTTGTATATATAATTATAATCACTAATTAATAATAGTAACAATTACGGAAGGGAATGATTAGAGTAGAGCAAATGAATCGAGAATAGGATGGGTGGAAAGGGGAGGTACTGGGAAGTGAGACTGATCAATCATATTATGTGCATGTGTGGATATGACATAATGAGTCCCATTATTATGTATAATTACAATGCACCAACAAAAATAAATAAAATAAGTCCCTTTTGCTGGGGAACAAAAATAAAAACTGTCTCTCAAATTTCTCCACCTCCAATGTCCTGACAATACCCTGGTGATAATTTTAATTAAATATTTTTTTTTTAAAAAAGAGCCATGTTTCAAAAGCATGTGCTTTTCTATGGATCATTTGAAATAAAATATTAAAACATTTATACCCACTTTTAAAATATGACAAATCAAGACAATATGGAAAGGATGAATAAATTATGATTGGTGTTGTGGATTAATTATAATTAGCTCTCTCTAGGGCCT
Organism: Sciurus vulgaris; assembly: GCF_902686455.1. Lineage (NCBI taxonomy): Eukaryota > Metazoa > Chordata > Mammalia > Rodentia > Sciuridae > Sciurus > Sciurus vulgaris. The sequence continues at coordinate 57,939,044 of NC_136466.1, forward strand.
GTGTTCCAAGATGCAGACCAGAAGGCTGAGTAGGCTCTACAAAATAGGTAATTCCACAAAGGAGTAAAGATTCCCAAAGTGCAGAACCTTTTTCAGACAAGACTACTTGTCCTTCCTTTCTTCTTATAAGAGTAAAAGGCCTACAGGTTTCTCTGATGACACCAAATATCCCTTTGACCTGTCGAGATGGTAGATCCTGGTAGCAGATTTTAGTGGCTTATAGCATCTGATTTTGGGGGACCCCACATGTCATTCACTAAATCCTAGGGAACTAGAGCTCTGAAGAAAAAGAATTGATTTCAGTTGAGAAGATCAGTTTATTTTTTATCATTCTAATGGTGAATGATTAGACTAAAGTCTTAGAGATGCCTGACATTTTAAAGACCTTTTGATTTAGTTTGGCATGGTTTACAGTGTACAGTGTCTTTAAATACAGAACCTTGTTCTTCTTAAATATTTAATCAGCATTAAAAAAAATTAGGTGCGGTCTGCAGAAGGACTCTTTGTGCTGCTGATTGTCATTAACGGTCTCCCTGCCCAGACAACAGCTGCTTGGCATGCACAGCCTGCCCTGGAATACTGCACCAAGGTATAAATGTCAAAACACTAAAGGAACTCTCTCCTCTAATGTGACTTGCTGCTGTCAGGTAGTAACTTCCTACTCATTTGGAGTAGTCCCAACAGTTCCTGAACAGAAAAGTGAGAGGCGTATTCCTGGACTCTCCCCACGTAAAATCCTTGACCAAGGTCAACAATTTCCTATCCATTTATTGGCTAAGAATTTACAGACATGGCTCATCAATTCATTTTTCAATTTATGATTTTTGTTTTCAGGTTAAATAAAGCATGCTCCACTTTCTATGTAATCTAGAGTAAAAGCTAGACTTCTCTTGGATACTTAGGGAAAGGCTTTACACTTGAGAAGGGCAATGAGTCATGCTGCTTATGTATTTGCTTTATTATTAAGTAACAGGATTGACCTAATGAGTCAGTGTTTTGGTCTACTTGGGATCAGTACCACTTAACTTTCCCTCCCTGCTAGCAAAATGCCCTTGAGAGTTCTATGAGGAATAAGGTAAAGGTCCACCTAAGGGAACTTCTGGATTTTTCAAGCACATTTGAGCCAAATTATGAGACTATTTAAAATAAAGACAAAAGAAGAGATCTATCAGAAATAACATGGCCTTTGTTTTCCAATTACTTTTGTCTATTTAATGCACAGTGATCATCTATAACGTGTCAGGCTTTGGGCTTTTAAAACAGTGAACAACACAGAGATTGTCTCTGCCTTCTGGCACCTTCAGACTGAAGAAGGATCTGATCAGGTTAATAGATATTTGCAATCCAGTCTGAGGGGTGCTAAGACAGGGTCAATACACATCTTTGTGACAACACCTGGGAATAGCTGCTAATTGCGGAGGAGAGCAGGTGCAACGGTTTCTCAGAGAAAATCACAGATAAGTTGAAATATGAAATGTGTATAGGGGTACTGGTGTGAGACAGTGTCAATTAGAGAGCTTTCGTTTTAAGTTTCTCAAAAAGGAGCATGGACATTTCTTGGAACAGAAAGACATCCAGAAACAGTGCTTTAGAAGTAGGCAGAGCCAAGAGCAACTGGTAGCTGATGAATTGAATATATACATACATATATGGTGGTATTGGGGTTTGAAACCAGGGATGCTCTCTACCGCTGAGTTACATCTGGCCCTTTTTACTTTTTATTTTGAGACAGGGTCTGGCTAAGTTGCCCAAGCTGGCCTTCAACTCTCTGTCCTCCTGCCTCAGCCTTTTGAGTCACTGGGATTACAAACATGTGCCTCAACTGTATTTGTATTTTAGAAATGTCAAGCTGTGGGCCATGGGGAGTGGCCTGGGGAAGAGGGGCCAAGAATATATACAGCAACAATTTGGGTGGAAGGTGATGATGGCTTCCCTTGGACAAAAGCCAGGGGATTAGAGAAAGGAAGGGGTACAGGTAGGACCATGAGGACAGGAGGTGTAAGGTGGGAAAGCTCTAGATGACCCTGGATACTGCAAGAACACAGGCAGGGTGTGGGAGGTGGTACCACTGGCTGAAGAAGGGAAAATGGGGAGCAGCAGGTGGAGGAGCAGGATTATTTTGATTTGGAGCACAAGGCCTTTGATTTGCCTGTGGGATATTGCTCAGAATAAATTGAAAATGCAGATCTGATGTTGAAAAGTGAGAAGAGGCTTGTCAAGGGTTTAAATACAAGTCAAGGTAACAAAGGGGAAATTTAGAAGCTCTTTTACATTTTTTTTCCAGAATTGTTTTGTAATAGTTAACTTTATAAATTTCTTTTGGAATCTGCAAAGGAGAAAACACAATCTCCCACCTTTGTCTTTCAGATAGCTGTGACAGCACTATAATTTCTAATGAGTTTATGTGCTTATTTTTAACATTGTTGCTGGTAACCAAAGGGAAAAGATAGCAGAGAACAAAAGAAATTGCTATAGGAGGAGTCAGGTAAAGAACAGCCACACCATGAAATGTATTTTTAATACATGAAATACTTCCAATGTCATAAAATATTTGTAGTAAATATGAGATACAAGAAGAAGTACAATATTATATTGGGTTTCTACTTTTTAGCTTTTCAAAGGTTAGTTATTTCCAGAATCAGAGCTTTTGTTTTGTTGTTGTGTTGTTGGACAATGGCACAGCCGTATCCTTTCCCCAGCTATAACCCTGCAGCTGGTCTACTAACAACAACAGACACAAGACAAGGATTTTGACAAGTGAAAATGGTGGTGGCCTGACTAAATTCATAAACCAAAAGAGTGTATTTTTCTTTTGATTATTCACTTTCCTGAAAATGTGCATTATGAAATGGAATGAAAAATAAAATGCAAACTCCTATTTCTTACCTACCCTTTATTCACTCCAAATTTATTTTTAAGACTTAATACTTTTCTTAGACAGTCCTAATACATCCTACATAGTCAAGAGGAAAAAATAGGGCAAGGTTCACATACAAAAAATAAACAGATGCCTCTTGCATTTTCAAGAAAATCAGTGATTCGAAGTTTCTTTCTTGTTAATTTTTAGACAAGAGTTCAGTGGGCATTCTTGTCCTGACCAGGCCTCTGAGGCCAGTAAAGAAGGTGAACTCTGCTAGTGGTTTCCCTTTATTCCCATAGATATGGAAGAGAAGGAGTGATTTCCCTGGGTGTCAGTCTACTAGGGCTGCCATAACAAAATGCCACAGGCTGGGTGGCTTAAACAACAAAATTCATTTCCTCAAGGTAATGGAGGCTTCAAATCCAAGAACAAGGTTCAGCAGGTTTGGTTTCCCCTGAGGCCTCTCTCCTTGGCTTGCAGACTTCTGCTGTGTGCCCACATGGTCTTCCCTCCGTTCACATGCACGTCTGGTGTCTGAATTTTCTCTTCTTATAAGGACACAAGTCAATTGGATTAGGTCTACTCACTTTAACTGAATTACCTCTTTAAAGACTTTATGTCCAATTATGGTTACATTCTAGAGTACAGAGGATTAGGATGACAAGGTATGAATTTAGGGGGACACAATATGGCTCCTAACACTCTGTTTTCGGATTAGCGGGCAGTCTGGGAGTAAAAACAACTCTTGAGGTATTGGAAGCAAAAAGGAACTCTTTCTTCCAACCCCCATGACTTTATAATTGACAAATGAAATAATAGAAACACCACCTATACTTCTTCATGGAAAAGTAGAAATTTAAACTTATCTAAATACAGAATGGTCAACAATACCTTAAGGACATATTTTGGCAACCCATGGAAATCATAATTGAGCATCTGTTAGTGCACTATTTTCATCAGACTTACCTAGCAAGTTTGGCAAAGAGGCAAAACCTCCAGGCCTCGTGAGCTATTTACAGTTAATTCTGAGGGATGCCACTTCTAAATTTGTAAAAGCTATATAGCTCATACTTTTTGTAAGTAAGTGGTAGGAGCTTTCTAAATCCAATTGACACTTTGGAGAATAAGCACTAAAAGAAAAATAAAATTTCTTTCCCCCAAAAGATCAATTATTTCTTCGTTCCTACAATCTTGTCTTTCTCACGTTGTCAAAAACTTTAAAATGATTCACCAAGTGCTGTGGTACATACATGTAATTCCAGAGACTTAAAGATGCTAAGGCAGGAGGATCACAAGTTTGAGGCCAACCTCAGCAACTTAATGAGACCCTGCCTCAAAATTTAAAAAAACTTAAAAGGGTTGGGGATATAGCTCAGTGGTACAGCACCCCTGGATTCAATCTTCAGTACCCAAAAAAAAGAAGACGTTTTAAGAAATACAATATTTTTAAAATTCATAAATTTTAGCATTAACTGTAGTAAAATATTTCATAAATTTAAAATCAAATCTGCAATTATCATTAAGAATAATTATGCTTCAAAATATTGTGTGTGTCTAATCATCACTTTAGCATTCTGTGTTACATATTAGACATTTTTATAGTCTGAACTGTCTCAATGAACCTTTATTTTTTTACTTGTATGCAGTGCTGAGAATCGAACTCAGTGCCTCACACATGCTAAGCAAGTGCTCTACCACTAAGCCATGATCTCAGCCCCTCTCACTTAACTTTCTTCCCATCAAAATTATTTTGTGGGTTTTTTTCCCTAGCTATTTGTCATTAGGAAACAATCAGATAATGCCAAAAAGGAAATGATTTATTTAGGCTTTATTTATTGATTCTGACAAACTTCTCTTTAAGAATCTTGGAAATGAAAAAGAAATAAATGGATCAAAGTAATTCCTAATAGTAGAATTTCAATTATCATGGCATAATGGTAGAAACCATGTCTTTGACATTCTTCCCTGGCAGTAACACTTGTCAAATTTTAAGTTTCCTATTTTTCTGTAGCTTTATTTTCACTACAAAAGGATACTCAATTATCCAGGCACAGAGTCACACACATGTAATCCCAGTGACTTGGGAGGCTGAGGCAGGACCATCTGTTTGAGGCCAGTTCAGCAACTTAGCCAGATCCTCAGCAACCTAGCAAGAACCTATCTCAAAATAAAAAGTAAAAAAAGGACTGGGGATGTAGCTCAGAAGCAAAGCACCCTTGGGTTATGCTCCAATAGCAAAACAATAACAACAAAAAATGAAAGGTATTCAATTAGTCAAATAGTCATATTATGAAATATGTAGAAACTGATTCTTCCATCTTAATGGTGGTTCCCTTAGTTTACCCCAAAGTAAAGAAGTGGCATAGAAACAGTAATGACACAGATTTAGAAGACTATTCCATATAGGAAATCTCCTGAAATGCTTTATAGATATTGAAATATTGGGTAATATGTAGCAACCCTCTTGCCCCATAAAACAATATAAATACATATTTCAGATTGAAACCAGAAAAAGGACATTCTCAGACTCCAGACATGAAGAGCAACTCAAAATGAGACTGTGGAGTCAGAGTTGATGCCTAGAGACTCAAGGGAAATTATTGATTAACAGCTGGAGGTTTGGACTATGTGGAGAAAAGAAACTAGACCTCAGGACCCTGGGAGCAGAGATCCAGAACCGAGCTTCACACACAGGATGGGCTTCAGGAGAGACTGTGCCACAAATGAAATGCGAACTATAGATACTTGGGATAACTAGAAGGAAGCTGCCATCCTGCGAGCGTGTGTTGAAACATAACCACAAGAAATTGAAAATCTAGACCTGCCCTGTTTAAGAATATAAGATCTGAGTTCATGGTACACAAGATATTACATCCCCCAAAGCTGAGGAATTAACAAAAAAAATTTTAAAAGGCCCACAGTAATAGGATGAAACGCCCCAAAAAAAAAAAAAAAAAAAAGCATATCTGCAGTTCTATAAGACATCTATCTTGAACTTTTTAAAATGTCAAGGTTATGAAAGAAAATAAAAGGTTGAGTCTGCCCTGGATGAAAGGAAACTAAGAAGTACGACAATGAAATATAGCAGCGTACCATCCTTGACACGATGATGGATTCAAAAAAAGAAAGCTCTAAGAGCTATTTTCAGAGGCACTGAATAAATTAGGCGGTGACTGGATGTCGGATAATGTTCTTGTATTGAGACACATGCCTCGGATGTGCTGATATCACTGAGGCCGTATGGAAGGTCATCATTCATGGGAAGTGTTTGCCGAGGTGCTTCGGCTTAGGATGTGGTGATGTCTGCCACATACCTGAGAGACAGGAAAGCCAAAGTCACAAAATGTTAACAATTGCTGAATCTCAGCAAAGGATACACAGGTATTCGTGATGCTGTTCTTTCAAAATTTGTCAAAATTTAAAAATGGTTATAGATTAAAACAAGATAGAATTATCAGTTTAGACAATCTGAATGTGAGCGGTTGTAGGCATTAGAGGCAGATTTGAGTTAAAGAATTCTAGTGTCCTTGAAACATTTGGCTTAGGATGTAAAGATACTGATTAATTTTAGACTTTGCTCAGGTAAACATGTTTAAAAATGTAAGGTTTAACATAAAAATACAGGAAATAGAGGATATAACTTCCAAATTAGTAATGAGAGAAAAAAAAAAAAAAAAAAAAACACAGGAGAATCCAGAGAAAGAAAAATAAACTTGATTAATCTAGCACAGGGAATAAAAAGGAAAAAAGAAAAATAAAGATATTAAAAAATATAAAATAGGATGATAATAATAAATCCAAATATGAATCACAATAAGTTTAAACATATTAACCTCACTACTAAAAGTCAGAGAAAATCAGAATGGATTAAAACTCTAAAAGCCAGGACTGGGGATGTAGCTCAGGGGTAGAGCACTTGCCTAATATTCAAGAGGTCCTGGGTCCAATCCCTAGTACTGAATGAAGAAATCTAAAACCTTGCTCTGTACTACCTATCTGATACACACTTACAGCAAAATAGCATAGAACAAGTAAAATAAAGTATAAGGAAACACTGGGTGAAGGTAAAACCAGAATTAGCATAAGAATATGAAGCAAAATAGAACTTACAGCAAAACATTTTAATAATGACATAAAGAGCCAGGTACAGTGGCGCATGCCTATAATCCCAGCAGCTAAGGAGGCTGAGACAGGAGGATCTCAAGTTCAAAACCAGCCTCAACAGTTTAGCAAGGCACTAAAGCAACTTAGTGAGACTCTGTTTCAAAATTTAAAAGTTTAAAAAGAGCTGGGGATGTGGCTCAATGGTTAAATAGCCCTGAGTTCAATCTCTGATATTCCCCCCAACCAAAAAAAAAAAAAAAAAAATGACATAAAGAAACACTGCATAAAGAAATCAAGAAGATCTTAATATTCATGAATACTATTTTACTTTGACCAAAAATGTGTTGGGGGGGAGGGTGTCCTAATAGAATTACAAGGAGAAAGAGATAAATGCACTATTACAGCTGAATATTTCAATTCACTCCTTTAAAAACCAGTAATAGATAAACCAACAAAAATGTGTTAGGAAAAGAATAGAGTATTTTTTAAAATACAATCAAGTACTTCGTTAATGTGTAGACTTTTCCATTCCATTAATTAGCAAAAATATAATCTTTTCAAGCATACATTAAAACATTGTCAAAAACTGGCTATTGCTCAACTTCAAAGAAATGTTTTGACACATTTCTATAATTCAGCATTATAGGAACCACAATCTCTCAGCAAAATGGAATTATTCTCTAATTCATTAATAAAAAGATTAAAATACATTTGAAAACAAAATACACACACTTCTGATTAACATGAGTTTAAAAATTATAATCCACATTATGAAACACTAAGAAGAAGTATATAGTAAGAATATTTTATTATGGACTGGTGGGGCTCTAACTTGGAGGTAGAGTGTGTAGTTAGCACGCATGAGGTCCTAGGTTTGATCTCCAGCACTGAAAAAAAAAAAAGAATATTACATTAAAAAACCTTGTGGAATGAAACTTAAATCAGTACTTAGAAGAAAAATCATAACTTTGACTATATTTTTTAAACTGGAAATAAATTGCTAATTTTATTTTAATTAATTAATTTATGTATTTATTTTTCAGTACTAGGGATTGAACCCAGGGACCTTTTACTACTCAGCTACATCTTCTGCTCTTTTTATTTTATATTTAGTCAGGGTCTTGATAAACTGTGGAGGTTGGCCTTGAATTTGAGATCCTCTGCCTTAGCCTCCTGAGTCACTGGGATCACAGGCGGGTGCCACCACCCCCAGCTAAATTGCTTATTTTAAAATGCTACATACAAAATGACATAACAAATTCAAATAAGTAAAAGACAAAAGGAATAAAAATGAGCTGCTTCTATAAATCAAAATTTAAAAAAACAACTCAATAAGAAAATAATCAAAAATGCAAAAAAGCAAATTTTACATGTAAAAGTGAATAATCAATCAAAATATGTAAATATCTTTAATCTCACGAGTAATCAAGAAGATCAAAATTAATGTCATCAGGCACAATTTCACACATATCTGACTAAATAAATTAGAAAAGGCACAAACACTGGGGATTATGTGAAAAATAGGAAATCCCACAAAATGCTATTCAGAGCTTATACAACAGTCACTCCAGAGCCAGCAGGAAAAACCCAACATGGGTGAAAACACACTTGTTCTTACAATTCTGCTTCTAGGTACAGTAGCCCCTTTTATCTTCAGGGAACACATTCCAAGACACCCCACAGATTTCTGAAACCAAACAGTGTCTGCTGTCTTTTCCTTTGTACATATACCTACAATGAGGTTTAGCTAGTAAATTAAGCACATTAATTTATTAATTTTTTAGCTAGTAAATTAAGCAATTAATGACAATGATTAATAATAAAATAGAACCATTATAATAATATAATAAAATAGCCAGCATCACTACTCTTGCGCTTGGGGGCCATTATTAAGTAAAATAAAGGTTACTTGAATAGGAGCACTATGATACCACGATAATCCATCTGATAACCAAGACAGTTACTAGGTTACTAAGGGTCAGGTGGCATAAACAACATGAATACACTACACTGGTCAGAGGGACAATTCACATTCAAAGCAGGGTGGAGAAGGACAATGAACGATATCTTCACACTACTCAGAATGGGTTACAGTTTAAAACTTATGAATTATTTCTGGAATTTTCCATTGACAGTTGTTGACCACAGGTAACTCTAGGCAACTGAAATGGAGGAAAGTAAAATCTTAGATAAGGGAGACAAAGACATTTCTATGCAGGAGAATCCCTCCAGAATGATGGAGACAGTACAATAACATTAATGTGAAATTTTTAGAAAGTGCATGAAGCAGTAAAGGCATACCAGATATCTATAGCAAAAGAACATGGAAAGGTATTGATATTAGAATAGTATAACAATATTTGAAAAAAATTTTGAGCAAATGGCAAAAGAATTCAAAACAGAAGTTGCCTCTAGGGAAAAAATAAATTAAAACAATGAACCTGGTAATTGAAACAAGATAAATTTTAAATTTATTAGTAAACATATATATATAATATATGCACATGCATGCATACATATATTACATATTATATATTACATATAGTAATTTATACAACCTCTGAATCAAATTGCTGACACCCAAACTGCATATTTATATCTTGTTCATATCTAGCAAAAAAACAAATTGAACAAAACAAAAATACCTTGGAGCCTGAGTACCTTTGACTTTTTTTTTTTCTTTTTTTTCTTTTTTTTTTTTTGCTGTGCTGAGGATTTGAACCCAGGGCCTTGGGCTTAGCAAGGCAAGCACTCTACCAACTGGGCTATATCCCCAACCCTTGACTGTCTTAAATGGGTCAGGAGGTCCCATCTCAGCCTTGAGTTGTTGGTCATGATGGAAATTGAACCTCCTAATTGTAGAAATTGTTGCCAAGATAGCTAACTTTTCAAACATCTATTCTCAACTAAGCCACAAAAAAAGGAGTTATTTTGCAGACTATTAGAATTTGAGGAAAAGAATTAAACTGTGGCCACATTAAAAGACTCAACCCTCTTCTCCATAGAGGACCTTATTCTTTGGTTTCCCTATGTGGAACTCTTATTCAGAAAATGCAAAAACTCAATCCTTAGCATTCCTGTAGGCCCCTCTTTCCTTCTCAAGTCACAGCCCTGCCTTGTTCTCTATTACTGATGTGTTAATAGCAGATTATCAGCTAATTAATTCTGCCATAGAATATAATTTATACCTCTACTTGAGCACTTTTGTTATTCAAATTATTTTATTAAAATTTTACTTCATTAGAATTATTTTATGTGTTCATCACTTTCAAAATTATTTAGTCTTCTAATTCAGTCAGTATCCAACATCACGTGAAGTTCTCAATACATAACATTCTGATTTCAACTGCTTAGAATTATTTCCTCTAGTTTTTTTTTTTTTCTACTATATTATCAACATGAACTTACAGACTTCCTAATGGCAGGAGTATTGTCCTCTGTGTACTTTCCTTATACTACACGTATACAGCAGTTGCTCCATTATGCTTGAATAATTATTTAGGTAAAATGATAAATCTTTAATTTTTCCCTTCACCAAAACTCTCTATAATACTTCAGAGTCCCAGTGCTTGAGATCAGTATTTTTATGCAGTTGACCTATTGTTTGTGCTTCTGTAATTAACAAACTTATCAATTAAAAAGCTCTCTATCTGTACAAGACCAAATCACTATAGTTAGCAGTAATAGTGATAAGCTATATATATAAAAAAAAGTCAAATTCTCTTAGGAAATTTCTCAATTACCAACCAACAAAGAAAACTTGAAAATTTCTCTTCTATCACACACTAAAACTGTGCAGGATTTTGACAATGCACCCAGAATTAAGAGACAATTAATTAGTGATCAGGTTAAGAAAATGGAAATCATAATAGGAAAATGGAAATCACAATAGGGAAACAGAATCTGCCACCTCCAAATATGATACTCTGACATAGGGATTATTTTGAGCGGAAGGCAATTAAGAAAAAGCAGAGAGCAAAAAAATCTCTTTGCTCTTCCCCTATTTGTCTAAAACCAGGATGTAAATTGTATAAGTGTCATTCCTCCCACTTCTGCCAGGAAAGATGGACGTCAATTCCTGAAGATGACTCTAGTACCCTGTCAATCCAGAAATGGCACCAGAGGAAACTGCAGAATCTACTGACTGGTCTTTAACTTCCATTATTTCTCCCATGCACAGTTATCCCTCAGTATCTTTGGAAGATAGGATCCAGTACCTTCAGTGGATACCTAACTCCATGCACATTCAGTCCCTTTATAAAATGGTTTAGTATTTACCCACTATGTATGCACATCTTCCTGTAAACTTTGATCACCTCTAGATTGCTTCTAATAGCTAATAAGGAAAATGCTATGTAAACACTTATTGTCTGTATTGTTCAGAGAGTAATGACAAGGAAAAAAACTGTATCTTAGCACACTTGTGATTTTTTTTTCCCTGAGGAATTTTGATCTGAGGTTGGCTGAATCCATTGAGGCAAAACCCACACATCCAGAGAAATGACTATATTAACTTTCCCACAATTGGCTGCCCTAGAAATTCAAGTTCCTTTTCCTTTGTCTTGTCACTTCTTAAAAAAATGTATTGTTCTTTCGTTAAGAAACTATGTAAGCTCAAGTTCTACACATCTCTTTGAGGATCCCCCTCACAGAGTACTCCCACATGCATGTACAAAGCACTTGTAAATAAAATTCTGTTTTTCTTGAGTTGATCTGATCTTTGTCAGTCTAATTTGCAGGACCGTGGCCAATGAACCTAAGCTGGGTAAAAAGAAAATGAAAAGTTTTCCTCCCCTACAACAAAAAGCAAAACTGTAATATCAATTATTATAGTGCTTAAGCAAACTTTACAAAGCAAACCAATTTCTTTTATACAATATGTTGTCATCATAGTAGCTTTGCAGGCAAGGATTTCAAATTAAAAAAAAAACAATCCAAAATTCTCACCAGGAGACTCTTTTAAAGGGAGTAAGTGTTGTGAGCAAACAAGTAGTCTCCTGGGAAGAGCCAGACAACATCATCCCTGAGGGTCAGTTGCTAATTGCTCCATTCTCCAAAGAAGGAAAAACAGCTGTGAGCATCTTGGTCCTGTAAAAACATTATCATCTAATGAGTGAAGAAAATGTAATTGCACAAATAATAAGAAAGGGGCAATTGTATTGTTAAGTGCAGCAGGAACACAAGAGGCCAATGGATATACTCTTGGTAAACTTGCTATTAAAAAAGTTAAAACTTTACTTAGTTCCAAAGAATTTTGTTTTCTCTTCAGGCAAGGCCTACTAAATGTTTCAGAAAGCTTCTGCAACTTGAGAGAAATAATGATCATGCTTCTCATGAAAATGGAAAAAAGATCAGTAGAGTACAGGAAAGAGACTAGGGGATGGGAGGAGAGAAGAGAAAAGGGAACACTCAAGATGATATTGGTTAAATTATTGTGTGCATGTATGAATATGTAACACTGAATCCCACCTTTATGTACAATTATAATGCCCAAAAACTAAGGAAAAAATAATAAAAGATGTTGAAGGGATCTGCCTTGCCCTCTGCCCCTTCTGCCATAGTAGATGCATTGGCAAGGTGTCATCTTTGAAGGAGAGAGGAAGCCCTTGCCTGACACCAAATCTGTTGGTGCCTTAATCTTGCACCTCCCAGACTCTAGAACTATGAGACGTATTTGTTTATAAAAATAAAAGAAAGAAAGACCATGCCCTAAATTCCTATTTAAGTTAGTAGTCATGATTTAAAAAAAATTTTTTTTTTTTGTTTTATTCTGTTTGGTTCTATGGTGTGCCTTAGATATGCATATACCGCATCTCTTTCCACAAAAAGTTTAGAGGGATTCTCAAGTAGGCTGTATATTTGTTGAAATGGAAATGTTAAGGAGAAAATTAGTCTGACTTACGCATTAGGAAATATTCCATATAGTTCATCAGTTAACCAGGACTGCAAAGTTTCCCAAATTCAGTCTATTTCCTCCTCTGGAGTCTTTTTTCTCAGTGTTTTCCTTTCGCCCAACCTTAGGACTGAATTCCTAATCTACAATTACAGTGAAGTCTCCCCTGAGACTGATCACAGTTTTTTCTTGTCTTGGATACTGAATCTCACTGCTGACCCTTCTCAAATGACTTGGTGGGTTATGGCGATTGTGGAGAAATCCCTCATCTTTTATTAGAATGTAAATGCTATGTGCACAGGGATTATGCTTTAGTGATGCATGAGAGCCACCCTGGAAAATGGCAGTGATTACTCACAGAACAAACATCCATTATTTCATACTGAATAATAAGAATTAGGCCAGATTTTGTACTGAAGTTTCTGAAATGTGAATTCTTTAATAAGTATTGGTCATACAAATATCTGTTATCTATCTGACTCTCGCTGCCGCACAGTTTTATTCACTCTTCTGTTTCATCTTCTTGTCCCCTACTATACCCTCAAACTTGACCCCAGTGACTAGCCCCCAGGAAAGCAGGAGGCCTTAGGTACCTCTGGTAGTCCCTCCAGTATCTACCTTAGTATCACACAACCAGTTGATGGGTAGCAAGTATTGGCAAGGACATTTGAGACGATGGAGTGCTTGTTTCACAAAAAGAAAGTTGTAGTTATGGTTACTTAGAGAGTTCTTGTCAAGTTGAAAACTAAAAGATGTTGTGGAGACTTTTCAGTGGCTATATGGAGAAAATACCCTTTTGTCTTTGAGACATAAACTTCCAAGACATATGTTCATCATAATAGTAAACATGAATGTACCCAGGAAATAAAAACCACAATTGACGGTGACTACTTTCAGAAGGTGGACTATGTACAAAATATCTTTCTGGAGATTAGTAGTTGGGCTATCAGGAATGTGTACAGGCTACCCACAGGCTTCTTAAACTTGCTCTTCTTTAGTCCACTATGACCTTTCTCATGACCGAGTTCTGCTATGGTTGGCTACATGTTGATTTTCCTTACCTGCTAACAGTACTAAGAGGCAAAAAGAAAATGAGACTAAGAGCAAGAGCCCTAAAAGTGTTTGCCTCAGATTCCCTAGTCTCCCATCCACACAGCCTCCATTTCTGGTTATCCTGCCTTCTGTACCCCAACACTGTGAAGGCAGGGCCGTTTGTAGCCTCTGCCTCAGTGAGGTGATCAGGCCCTATTGCTAAACTGACTCAACCTCAAACACAGGGACAGCCTGAGTCTTTGCTAGTGAGGATAAATTCCCTCCCAACCAGGCTGAATGAACAATGCCAAGGAGCAGTTCCCCAGGGAGCTGCCATTCCCTTCAGGTACATGCTTCCCATCTGAACCCTGGATTTGGGGGACACTTCGGAATTACAGTTCTGTCTGGGGAGCACTTATTCTTAATTCTCCTAATGAGCTGAGCCTGATAACTTAAGAATCCTAAGATATTAATAAGACTGTCCATCACATGTACTTGAAAACCTGGGAAAAATCTGAGTATTACAGTACAGTTCCACAGTGCAGATGGGTATTCAAAGTCATGTTCTCCCAGAACATGCAGCCATGTGGGAAATGCTCACTACACAGTGCCGAATAAAAGAAGAGGGATGCAAAGCCAATACCCAGCGTGCTAGAAATTGTGCTAGAAATGTGTCAGAGTGTGGGTGACACTTCAAAAATATGGAGTATCACATGGGGTCCTTAACTGTGAAATAGTCAAATAATTGGGTAAGAAGTTAAATGTTTGGGGTTGAGAGACATAAAGAAGAATAGGAAGAAAGTTTGATGTTAAGTGACTGAAGCATTGCAGTCTTCATATGCATAAGGGATAAAAGGAAGAAAATATGGCACATGTTGGCAATAGTAGTATCTTAATAGGATTCAAAGTGATTTTTTTCCTTAAATTTGCTGTTTTCAAAATTCTTACAATGAATTTGTAAGCTTTCAAATCACAAAAAGAAAATGATCATTCATTTTTTAAAATAATACACCTGAATATGATCATGAAAAGGAAATTATGGAGAGGAGAAATTACAAGGGTTGCCACACCCTATTGCAGGGTGGTCATCAGGTGATGGGCTCTGAAATTAGACCATGTGGTCTCTTAACCTTGGGCTAACTTCTCTGAGCTCTGTGACCTTGTTGATTGAATGGTGTTACATCAAACTAAGGTTCTATGGCTTATAAGATATATTCATTACCACTTTATTTACTGTGCAAATACAGTTTTTAAAAAATGCTACCAATAGTCTAAAGTACATTCCCATTTCAGAGATGTAAAAAGAGTCAGAAAATTGATGAAATGTAGTAATATTTATACTTACTGTATAAGGGTTTGTAGGATTAAATAAAAATAACCTATGTAAAATTTTTAGAAGAGAATATAAAAATAAATGCTTAACAAATGTGAATCATTACTATAGATTCAAAATGGCTAAGAAAAACCCTGAGGGTTAAGGTGGGGATTTCAGTTCTAGAGGTCTGAGGAGAGCACAGAGACTGGCACGGGTATGTGGGTAAAAGTGGCTGAATGCTAAGGAAGAGTGACTGTAGCCATGAAGACTTAATGCCAGGGAGCCCACCCTTGCCAGCTACATATGGAGCCATAAACAGAAAACACAGAAAAGTTTCAGAAAGTAATATTAC
Source organism: Sciurus vulgaris (assembly GCF_902686455.1). Classification (NCBI taxonomy): domain Eukaryota; kingdom Metazoa; phylum Chordata; class Mammalia; order Rodentia; family Sciuridae; genus Sciurus; species Sciurus vulgaris. The sequence goes on from NC_136466.1 coordinate 57,954,600, forward strand.
ACTAACAATTCTCAAACACTTGGGTAAGAAGTTAAATGTGTAGGATGGTTAAGAGAGAAAAAGAGGAAGTTTGAGCTTGAGTGGCTTAATATTATAGTCATCATATTATCTCATTTGTTCCTAGTATCTATCAAGTAACCACAGATCACAGAGTACCCTGCCATTGAAGGGGGAAATGGAGTTGGAACTGTAAAGAAAAAGAAAACTTCAATCTCTTTTCATGAACAAATATAGACATACATGTAGGAAGAGGTATGATTTTTCAGGCCTCTAATAATATGCACACATTTCAATAGAACAGAATAAAGATAAATCCAAAAACAGAGACATGCTTAAAAGTATTTTTATTAAATCATTTCACTTTTTCTGAACAATAACATGGCTGTAGGAAGTTAATGATGTTCTTCAAGCACTTTTTAGAAAACCTATTATTGTGACTGTACTCAGAATGATCTTGGCACAGGGATAGTGAAAGGTTAAAGAAAAAAGGTTAAAAGCATTAAAAAGCAAAATGTTTCATCATATTTGTTCATGTAAGACATAAATTATTATGTTTTTATTTACTGAAGTATAAAATATCTACCAAATATTTGCTGTATATATTCTTAAGTTAAATGAATGCAAAAGCCCTGGCAAAGGCTATATATAGCTAGGAAACCAGGCAAAGAATGTTGACCAAGTGGGAGAAATCTGGCAGAATGAATGGGCCCGAACCCTGACTATTGAACCTTCTCAGGTTTTGTGCAGAAACAAGACCTGACCTGGAAATGGTCCAGAAAAATGAAATGTTCCGTGATGCCAGGAACCACATCAAATCAAACAAAGGGGAAAAGGAACTGGTGCCAGAAAGATATACCTTCTGTTTTTAATGTGCTTCTAGCAGGCAAATCTCTTTTAGAGTGTAGAGCAATAGCCACAGTGGGGTCTGGAATAAACTTCAAGGTTACACTGAATTTTGAGGCTCAAGAGAATATAGTACATCATTTTGGAGTATAGAATATTCAGAGTGATCTGGGCCCCTCAGATCCATCCTAGAAATACCGAAAGAGCATGGTTTCTTTCTCTCAGGACAAAGATTCATCAAAGTGCATCAAATAAGGTCAGAAGGAAGAACAGATTTTTACCACTTTACGTGGAATTAATGTGCAAAAAGTGAATTTTTTTTTTTATGAGTGCTTGCCAATTTTAAAATGTTGTCTTGGTTTTTGGAATAGACTGTTTCAGTTTTTTGTTAAATGATAGAATTTTTTTGAATCCTAGAGGGAAAGGGGCTTCAACCATCTTCTGGTCTTAGGTGATTCCTCGTAATCCCCCTGGAGGAGGAAAGGTATGTTGAGGTCATGGAGAAGGGAGCCCTCTGTGGGTCTTTTGTGCTACTTCCTAATATGTGCCCACCCTGAATTGTACTGTCTTAGAATAAAAGCAGTTGTCTGATCTGTGTGTGGGTGACCACCACTTTTAATTGGCAATAAAGACTGGTAGTCTGGTCACCGTCCCCGTGGATAATCAGTAAGCTTGCCTTATATGGGCAGTTGTAACCTTTGCGCCAGAAGGCACAACTCTTATTTCTACACAGGCCAGGCAGGTTGTGTAAATGAGCTCAGCAAAGCTGGGGTGAAAAATCAATTGAGCAAGTGCAATGATGAATGTTGACTGACATTTGACCTCAGTGAGGAGAGAAAAGGGAATGAAGGCAGGCAGTCTTGTTTTAAAGGGGCAGTTGTCAACCAGGGCCTATTGATTTTTGTCTGAGGAGTGTGGACCTAATTGTCAGTTCCTCTAAATTTTCAGGTGAGGCTGGCTTCCTGGGAATAGGACCCATAGAGCCCAGCCGCACAGGGGCTGCACTTAGAGGGTTCACATTTGACTTGATGCCCTGCTATCACTGTCTTGAAATTCCTAATAATTTTTGAACAAAGGATGGGTGGACTTTTTATTTTGTACAGAATACCCAAAATTATGGAATTCATCCTATTTCTTAGAGCAACTCTACATCCATATTTTTCTGTAAAATATTCCAATTTTTAAATACTGGAATAGGTTAATTAAAATTTTTAACATTGAATGCTTTACATCTGTAGGTTAACTGATTAAAGAGTGACCAACAGATTGGTGATAATTCTCAAAACTTAGAACTTTGTATCTTAGATGCAACCTGATTGATCCCCTTATGCTCTAGATGAAGAAACAGTCAAAAGAAATGAAAATAGAAATAGAGGCTGTCATCTGTGACTCCCAATATATGGGGCCTGTTGGGAGCAGGTTTTCCCGAACATCATGCTCACAGCAACAAATGTGAGGAATCTGAGTTTTATGGCATCTGTGATAGTGTGCACTTTCTGCTTCATTACTTCAATTTCTTGGGCTGTGTTTTAGCCAAGAAAGTGTCTTTTATCTTTTGCTGACATGTTTTGTTCCCAGGGAATTTAAGCTGCTGTTGATCTTATTATCATTTACACGGTAATTATCCAAGTAATATCTTGTGACTTAGCCAAGGCTTAGTGGGTTGTAGGACTAGGTCTGCTGCAGAAGTGTATTACCAGATCTTACTTGAGGGCTGCAGGCTTTTGTGTGATTTTTCTTTTCTCCACTTACTTCATGCAACTTTACAAATACTCTATGTGATGTAAGAGGAAGAAAATAGCATAAGCAAATGTACAATCATATTCCATTACGACTATTTTAATGTCCTTTATTATTAGCATGTTGTAAAAGTGTCCATTCCTGGATCACCAGACATTATAAGGACTGTCTATTTTTATGCACCTTGTCATATAAAAAAGTGTGAAACAAACAATATGATCTCTTTTCAAGAGCTGCCCAGTATATAATTCTTTGCCTTTATGCCTGTATTTCTGCACCCTTCTCTCTGTCCCTTTGCATGAGATTCTGTGAACTGAGAGAACTCTGGTGAGCCATTAGCAATTGAATATGTGCTTTGACAAATCCTGGGTGAGGGAATGGTTATAGTCCTAATCGTGAAATTCTACACCTGAAGACACTAACTTAATCATTTCATCCCTGGGTGCCTCACAGTCTCATTTTCAAGTAGATTAAACTCTTTAATGGGGCAATAGGATTCAGAGATGATTTAGTTGAAAAACATTATAATAGGGAAGACAAGTGTTTTTAGGAATAGATGTGACAGAGAAAAAGGGAAGTGACAAAAACAACCAACTTGTTCCTTAAATAGAATACAGCCCTAGTTTGCAGCCAGGTTAAAGGTTTTATTTAAACAGTTTTCCTTTGGAATTCTTACTCTGCCTTGTGAAGGGGTCTGTACCCACCCAGGTAACTGTGCAACCCAATGGATCATGTCCAGTGCTAGACTGGAGACAAAGGTTGAGGAGGAAGGACTGTGTGGCAGATGAACAAGATGTTTTGGGGACACAGCAGGATGTGGATGGTGTGGCTGCTCTTTGTGCATTCATGGTGGCAGCTTGCCGGGTGGCCTGGCCAACAGTGCCCTCTGTTTGCTCTTTTATTGTTTCATACCATGTGGTGCCAGTGATATTCTGGCAGCTGACACCATCAGCAGGTGCCCCTAAAAATGCCAAGCAACCCTGGGAAGACAGGAGGAGGAAATAATGTTTGTGGCCACCTAGGGCCTTGTGCTACCATTTCACAGGACATTGGCTTTTGTTATTTATTATTTTTTAAACCAAAGGGTGCCACCCTTCTCTTGGTGGCCCTTTGAAGACAGCAAGATTCCACTGCTATTCTCTGTTCTTAAGAAGGGTCATGTGTGAGAGAAAGCATAACCCTGAGATAACAAGAGGGAGTTGGACTGACTTGAAAAGGCCACATTTGGAATAAAATAAGTCAATACTACTATCCAAGCAAAGCAAGGAAGGCGAAGTTTTCATATCAAAAATTGATTTCCAGGACTGGGCATGTGGCTCAGTGGTGGAGTGTTTGCCTGGCATGCTTGAGGTCCTTGAGGTCCTGGGTTCAATCCCCAGCACCACACACACACACACACACACACACACACACACACACACACACAAACCCCTTCCAACACCCAACCAAACCACGCAAAATGTGTAAGAATTTTGGGGTATATCCCGTGAGTTCTTCCCCAAGGACATATGATATTCACATGCAGATCATAAGAAAGATGCATTCTAGATTCAGCCACATTAAGCAGACCTGAATCATTATTTACAGGACCAGCAAATTCTTTGTATTTACTCATGCTTCAGCCTGGTTGTACCATTCTCCAAAATAAGAGTGCCTTGCAGGCATATCTGAGATAATGAATTACTTCTACTCTGGTGGTAATGACTTCAGGTCCAAAGCAATTTTACTCACCTATTGTTCAACTCAATTTCCACATTTACTTCCAAACACTGGGTCTGTGGAATGCCGTCATCTTTCAGTCAAAACCTGGTCTATCAAAGGGTAGTACTTTTTCTCTACTATCTTTCATTAAATGATCATATCTGAGAGAAGAAATGTTTTACATAAAAAATAACTTGTTCATTAGAAACTGTCCTTAAGAAATTATATTGCCCTTCCATATGTCACATGGAAAACCCTTATTAACTTAGAATATTACAAATTATTTAAAATCTGTAAGTGACCTAGAACATTTAATTTCATTCAATCAGTCAAAGGTATTTTCATTTACTCAACACGTTCGAATCAGTTGAGACAGAATCTGTTCTTCAAAGGGTTGAACAGTGAGTGGGAGACGGCAAATGGAAATAGTGAAAGTAGTCACTTTTGCAAAGGAGTTTGACTATGAACAAAATAGCAATAGCCAGAGAGAGATGGAGGATGAAGGTGATTCCTTTGTGGCTCCTTTTTAAGAGAGGGAATTCTTAAGCATATTCACTGTTGTTAATAAACTCAGAGAGGGACAGTTGATGATGACAGAGGGATGATGAGAAGGGAAAGGTGAGAGAACACGGGATCCAGGGCAGAGCAGGGCCAAGGAAGGGGTGAGCCATAATAAGACAGGGAGCACCTCTTCCATGGGAACAGCAAAGGAAAAAGGGAGGGAGAGACACCAAAGTAAGTGACTCTGTGGACACAGGGCTGTGACTTTGAGGGAGCCCTTGTCTGAGCTCTTTACCAGAGTGAGCACTTTCTCTGTGTGGTAGGTGATGAGGTAATGTGTGGAGGGTGAAGGGGGATTATGAATTGTAGTGAGGGCTTGACCTGTGGTCACTGTGGAAAATGAGAGCAAGCTGTAAGAGAGGCTCAGAGGATTGAGGGGCCATTTGGAAGACTCGGCTGAGATTTGAGACCAAGACTGAATAGTGTCATCACATGCAAGGTTGTGAGGTTTTTCTGTCACAGAACTCAGCAGCATCAATGCTGGCCCTGGCTGGGGTGAGGCAAGGATCAAGGGAAGTGGATTGGGGTGAGGGACAAAAGAAGGATGATGGAGGAAAATGATGGATGATAATAAGAGGGTTGAAGTGACAGGACAAGTAAACCACACTGGATAGGCTTGACTGAGCGTGGGAAGGTGGCATCTGAGATCAGTTGGATAGCCCCCTCTGTTAACAAATGAGGAAACAGGGGCTCAGTGAGTTTACATTTAGCTACTGGTGTTTTTTTTTTTTTTTTTTTTTCCTGATGAGTGTTACCCAGCATGTCATTATAACATGACTGCTAGTTTCCCATGTGAACCTTGTAATAAATGGAGATTTCATGGTTAAGCGAGGCCCTGGATCATAGACAGAAAAAACAGTATATAAGAAAAGGAAATAAAGCTATGAATCTTATTTACGAAATGATAGTCAAGAGGGACATAAATGAGCTATGCATGTTAACTGTATAAAAGATTTCCATGTGCCTTAGTGTACTCAGGGAGTAAACTCTCATACTTGTACCTCATGAATTTGTTCTAAAAATAGTATTTTAGGGCTGAGGATATAGCTCAGTTGGTAGAGTGCCTGCCTCGAATGTATAAGGCCCTGGGTTCTATCCCCAGCACCACTAAATAAATAAACAAACAAATAAGTAAAATAATAATAATATTTTAGCTACTTTCAGTAGAATGTAACCATTATAAAGACTAGGATATTCTGAGAACTTAGAACAGGGCCTAAATAAGTAGGTATTCAATAATATAATATTTGTTGAATGAATGAATACATGAAGCAAGACTGAATCTTTCCCTTGGCCTCTTATAGATACCTAAGAGTTAAAATTAAACTTATTTTGTAACTACACACCTCCAAAAGAACCTTATCTTTCCTTGTATTACTTATTTCAGTAACAATGTTTTTATCCAACTAGGATAAAAATGGAAAAGTAGGGAAATATCAATGATTCCTCCTTCCTCCCCATTTCTAGAACTAGTTGGTCCCATGTCTTCTCAACTCCATCTTGGAAAAAGTCGATCAATAGTTTCCCTGCCCCACCTGCCACTCCATGCAGGCCTTCCTCACGTCTCCCACAAGATTACTGCATTGGGCCCATATTTAGCTTCCTTTTCTTCATTGATCCAGTGTTATTCCCAAACATCCACCCACTGCCTGAAAATATGACCCATCATTCTCTACAGAATACATTCCTTGGTGCAGGTTCCTTTTAGCAATTTGCATAATCTAACTCCTTCCTATGTTTGGGGTTTCACCACCTTCCACCTGTCACTTCTGCCATCTAGGATGGATCTTTACTTTCATAATTTCATGTCTTTTCTCATGCTACTTCCTCTGTTTAGCATGCACTTCCTAGATCACTCAACAGTTTTTATTTATAATTAACTCATCTTCCAAAGAGCTTCCTTCTTTGAAATTCAAATAGTGAATACTCAGTTACATTTTTGCTACTGAAAATATTTCTAAAAAAATTAAATTCTATTTCCAAAAGATACGGGATATTTGTGAGATAAGGTCAAAAGAAAACAGCACACTGAAATTAATATTCAAATACCATATAGTAATGGACATAAAATAGAAATAGATAAGATATTTGACTCTCCTCATAATTAAATTAAAACAAAATGACTGTGAGAAACCATTTTTGCAGATTTCTGATTGACAAAATGTAAAGTTTTTAAAGATTTTTTTTACTTGTTTAATTTCAAGTAATATATATGATTTTTCAGAAAATAAGAGCACATTGTTAGTTCAGGTGAACCAAATACTTTCTTCATGAAATAGAAGTGAAAAAACAAATCAAACTTTGATCATATAAAGGAGTTCATTCATTATAAAAATGAAGTAAATCATAAAATGGGTCATCAATTAGTGATTTACATGCTGTTATGCACCATTAAAATATAAGCGTTTTACTTAAAGAACAAGATAGGTGGACTGGGAATGTAGCTCAATGGTAGAACTCTTGCCTCGCATCAAGGAGGCCCTGGGTTCAATACATAATATTATTTTAAAAAACAAAACACAGGTTAGGATATAAGTACTTATAAATACCTGCTCAGTAGAATGTAAGTTGCTATACCATTTGTGAAGAGGAAATTAATCAACAATCATCAAACTTTTAGATGCATAAATTAGTGATTATAAAATTGTTTCTTCTGTGGGCCTGTTTGTTTCTGACTCCTCAGCTGCATCCACCCTCCCTTTTTCTCTCTCATTAGAAATTGAGATTCAGACAGGAGTGGGATCCAAATAGGAATGGATATGCACTTCAGCAAATAAATCTTGTCCACTTTGGTTGTGGGCCATGAATTTGTTTCTTCTGGACAATGTGGCTTGTGTTCCTGAAAAAAAAAAAAAAAAGGCCCATTAAGGGTTGAAGTGAACAAATTATGCACAGCCAGAGAATTTGGAATGGTTGCTGAGGGAACGTGGCCAGTGTGTTGTCTTTAGGAAACATGCCCTGATGCATATGTGCTACCCATCTTTGAGATTGGAGGAAGTGGTTGGGAAGTCGAAGGCATTCCTTTTGTGGTATGCTAATCAGTGGTAGCACCAAAGGGTAGCTTGGAGAATGAAATTCCCTCATCCCCTAAACCACCTCCAATAAAAACATGATCTAACTTAATTCAAACAGTGTACTTCCTATGCAAACACAGCCCTGGACCCATGCCCTGCTGCACTCTTCCATCTGGACCATTTGTGCTCCAAAAACCTCTTGTCTGGAAATTCTGGAGCCATTACTAATGCTCATTAAGCCCTGAACTTGACCTTCTAACAGTATCACCCATGGATCAAATTATAGGTGATAGCAAAAAGAGATTGAGGGAAGTCTGACCTATTTGGTTGTGTTTCATTTATAATTGCCAACTTTTTCTTAGAAGGAATATAAATATCTACTGTAACTGACTTTCCTTTAATAACTCTACCATCAAAGAACAAATTTCTTTTATTGTTTTTCATTTTAAGCTGATCTTCCTTATGGGCAAACTGTTAAGCTGCTACCATTTTCTTTTATCTGCTGCTCCTAAGCATAAACCTGGTTCTTTCTGTATTTACACTGTAGGAAGTATTTCCACATCCTCCTAGAGTTAGTCTATGATAAATCTGTAATATGGTCACACATTCTCATTTTTTTTTTCCTGAGAGTCGTAAAAACTACCTCACAACAACAGATGGAATCTATAGGAGTCTAGCCATTGCTCAACTCGAGACTGAACTCTGAACTGCCTACTTCCCTGAGTCTGTTTCCACTTCTGTACTTTCCTTGACTTCATCTACATTTACCTCACATGCTTTGGCTATCCAGTTCCTGACCTTACTTCTTCTAGCTTTCATAATTTCTTCCTGGAGAGCCAGGTTGCTTTCCTTTCTGAAGCCAGTCTGGCCCAGCATCAGACCTGAAGCCAACCTCTGAAGTTCAAAATCCATCTCTGCCCCTTTCTAGGTATGACCTCTTACCTAAACTCTGCAGCACCCAGGATCAATATTCTGCCTTGGATTCTTCAACTACAAAATAAGGATGCTGATGAGAGTCTCTATTACCCAGAAGTTACGATGTCTTCATGAGTTCATGTATGTAAAGTGCTGAGAACAATATCTGCATTCAGAAAGTACTGAGGTAGTGTTAGTTCTAATAATTTCAACAATAAGTGGTTCATTCGTCAAAGAAAGGGCAGTATCCATTATTTACATTTGAATAACTATAGTTATGTAAATTTTACATGGAAGACAGATCATATAATAGAAACTGTTTACCTCCTACTCTGAGATATAATCTTCTATGTAAATATAGAAAATTCTGATCTACGACTTACCTTGAGGTTTAGTTGAAACAAGTAAGTGTAGATTGTTTCATTCTGCCCCAGTTCTATAGCCAGGATTCCCTATTCCATCTCTACAGCATGCCCAGCTGTAACTACAATCCATGTCCCCCAGGGGCTACATGCTGACTCCATCTGACCACTCCCATTCAGGGTGGTATCAAGAGGTCTGGCCAGAATGGCTCACTTCTGTTCAACAGGCTTTCTGGAAGAGTCTTAGGAATCCCAGCATGTAGAAAGAACTGATTTTCCTGGTATGAGAGTGATTTTATTCACCCGGAGAAAAACTTCCGGTGCTGCCTACAAGTAGCTAAATACCATAATTAGATTCATTCCCTTGGCCTTAGGCTTCTCCAGCTTATCAAAATAAAAATTTTGCCAACTGAGTAATTTGTATGTGACTGGGGTTAGAGATCCAGGAAGAGGTGGGGGAGACATAAGTTGAACAGCATGGAAACAAATAGACAACTCTAAGCTGCCCCTTTTCCTACAGCCAGCTCTTGTGACTCAGGACTGACAGCTCGGGACTTTCCAGATAAGAAAAATTCTTCCTGAGGAAGAATCTCTCAAGACAGGACTCAGAAAACCCAAAGACCTTTCAAGTCTTGAGTGAAAATAGTATCACCTACATTTATCACACTTGCCAGATTTCTTACTTACTCAGATCCCTATCCAGAGAAAGATATCAATGAAAGAGTAAAAGAGGGTTTTGCTACCTTTTCTGATAACATCTGCCAATTGACTATAAAGCAATAGTTTATGGCTTTAAGGCTGGTTGTAAAATAAAGGCCTTTGGGACTATAGAGTTTGAGATCAGAGCTGCCGCCTGAATCTGCCATTTCTTCTCGTGTGGTTTCATGATCACATTTAATCCTCATTTCTGGCAGGTGTAGAGTCATAAGGAATGTTGTGTTGAGTTGAACAAGGACACCCAGCTCAGGTGGGGACTAAAATCCAGTCACAATCTGCTTGCCTAACTGAGCACCTTGACTCAGGAAAGCATCTCCCTAGACTGGAAAAGGCCACCTTTTAAATATCTCTCAGATATTCTCCCACGGCTAATGGACAAGGACACATCAATGGAACCACTCTTACCAATTCCCACAGAGTTGGTCCATAGGAAGCAAGAGCTGCTCAGAATTCTGAACCCCTTAGCTATGATGAGGAAATCCTCTGTTAGATAGGTCTTCAGTGAAAACAGAGCCCACCTTGTAAACCAAGCAAGACTGATAACTTGCCAGCTTCCCTTGATGTCAAGGCAACAGAATAGACCAGTCAGATGCACACTTCCTAGGCTGTGAGTTGGAAGTTTGAGATGCACAGAAAAGAGCCAGGAGAATTTTGGGGGGCATCAACAAATTCTACTTTTCAGAGCAGCAGTAGCAGAGCTGCAGGAAGCCTGATCCATCCTTGGTGCTGCCATGAAGGCTTCACAAACTGGGCTGCTGAGATTCAAGACTAATTCTGTCAAAGGGTTTGCTGCTTGTCCTCGCTGCTACGAATCTCTCTTGGCTTAGGGTTCGAATCTCATTCTCTAACTTTCTTCAGCAGGAAATTATTTTTGTTAAATTGGCCTTGTGATTTACAACTAAGACCCTTTAGAATATTTTGCTAGAATTATTACCAGACAGGACTGTGCATCCTCCTGCCACCATAAAGACAGGTATACTTACTGGTTCTGGGCTAACATTCACCTGTCTTTGGATCCAGTCCTCTTCCACCCACTCAGGAATCTTAGATTATCAACTATCCATTACTTTTATCTATTTAAACTTCCTTTTCATCTAGATCCGTCCTGTCACTATTTCAACATGATTACATCCAGTAAAGGAAAATGATTTTCCTTGAGCCCACATATCTGTCTAGCTGTTGCCCTACCCCAGGGCTTACCAACTGGTGTGCCAGTGTACGGGGTGTTCCAAGAGTGGGTTCTAGATGTGCCGTGATATTTTGAGGGTTGTAAATATTTATGGCAATAAAAAGTTAAACCAGTTTTACAACCGTTCAAAACTAAACAGTTGAAATTATATTTGAATACTCATTTTATGGTTCTCTTTCCAAGTTCTGAAGTCAGTGATCATTACTTTGTGCTCAAAATGTTTTGTGTGACACCCAGCCCCAGAGTGCAAACATGAGTTCCTCCTCCTCTTCTCTTTCCTCTCCAATTATTTCAGTTAGTCTGATTTAGTTAAGGTTTGTTTATCTTCCTTTTGCAGATGCATATAAAGTAGTACTTGATTTTGCACTTGATTTAACCTACTCTAATTTTTGCCTTTTTTCTCCTTTGCACATTTAGAATATGTTTGATTATTTCCTTGGTTTCTATCATGACTGATAGAAGGCAGGAGTAGCTCTTGAGAGGGGTACTTGTTCAGTCATGTGGAGGAGAAGCCTCTGAAGTGTTTTCTCATGTGCCAGGTAAAACAGGGAAGACTAGTCACTTCTATATACCTTAAGGGCTCAAGGTATCTCCAGAGTCACAGTCTTCTGTGGCACCCACCCTGATGTCTCCATCCCATGTTTCAGGGTCTCAGTTTGTATCAAAAGAGACCTGACAGCCTCAGCTGGATTTTCAGTTGTCTCTGACACTCAGCAACCCTAACCATGAAATTCTGATGTTGTTCCTCACTGTGACTGTTCTACCATTGTGGGGGAGAGGGCGACACTTTGTCAACTACTAAAGATTGCTGGTGGCCCTCACATTTAGCTTTTAACTGTTTGTTAACCACATTGGTTTCCCATCGTTTTTCTGTAGACTTAACCACAGAAAGCTGATTCCATTGTCTTTGCAGGTGTTGATATTCCCATAGCTTACAAAAGTCTGAGTCATGGCACCAGCCGAGGTGTTGAACTTTCACTGGAATATTCTGCTGGTCACTGCCAGGGAAAGTTTCAGCAATTAGACTCCCACCTAATCCCACGGACTATATATGCTCCATATCCTATCTAAAATGACATCCTCAGTATCCCTTAAAGATATTATTTTCAACTGGGTGAAGTGGCACACACCTGTATTCCCAGCAGATTTGGAGGCTGAGGTAGGAAGATTGCAAGTTCAAAACCAACCTCAGCAATTTAGGGAGGCCCTAAGCAATTTAGCAAGACCCTTTCTTAAAATAAAAAAGGACTGGCTGAGTGAACCCCTGGGTTCAATTCCTGGTATATATATTTAATAAATAAATTATATATATAATTATATATATAACATATATATATATGTGTGTGTGTGTGTGTGTGTGTGTGTGTATATATATATATATAAAATTTTCAGGATTGGAGTGGTTGCTCAGTGGTATAGCACTTGCCTAGCATGCACAAAGCCCTGGGTTTATTTTCTATATATGCAATGATGTGAAAAATGTTAACATTCTTCCCTTTCTCAAATACTTACTCCTTTATCAGTTACGCTTAAAAGTTGTCTATGCTTCCTGTCTTCATTTGTTAAATTCTCAATTGTTTCAATTTCACAATTTTAATAGGCTGTATATTCCCAGTGAATAATAATCAAAGCATCAAAAGCATATGGACAATTCTGTCTTCCAACCTTCTCCCTGAGTCTCACAGTCCTACTCAGACATAAGCATTCCCAGGTGTGTGCACTTCCAGAAATAAGTCTGCTGATGTCTTTAAGCGCTAAATCCTGTAAGTACATTAGCCTCCATTGCATTACTCCATAACACACAGCACTGTAGTTCACATACCGCTAGAAACTCTCTTCTTTGGGTTCCATGAACACTCTCCTGATTCCCTCCCCCAAATGCCCTCCTCATTCCATTCATTCTCTCACAGAAGGTTCATCCTCCTTGAGTCCTTCATTAAAACTTGATAGCTTCAAAGCTCAATACTACACAGTTGCCCCTTTTCATTCTGTGATATATCCATTGGCAATCTCTTCGACAAAATGCCCTTGTTTACCACTATCTGTAGCTGACTTTCTAATTTATATATCTAACCTAGACCTCCTTGACTGAGCACTTCCACAAAGCCACATTCCTATCCTCTCACGGAAATCTCAAAGGCATCGAAAATAAATTTAACACTCTTCTAATTAGAGTTACATCTCCCTGACTCCACCACCACAACCCCAGCACAACATTCACCCACCCACATCATTGATCTCCTTAGAGTGTTACTCATCTGAATACCACAGCACTCCTCCTAGTCATCCAAGCTAAAAACTAGGACTTATCTTTCATATCTCCTTCACCCCTACTTTCCCTATTCAAACCATCACAAAATTCTATTGATAGTAACTCCTAAATATATCTAGAATCCATTCTCTCTTTCAGCTTCTGTCTTCATTACCCTGGTTCCATCATAACATACCTAATTTACTGAATTCTTTTCCTACCTGATTCCTGGTGTATGAGAATCCTTTGTGGCTTACCTGAATCTAGTCACTGAAACCACAGTGTATTGGTCAGTATTTTCCAGAGAAACAGAACCAATATTGGAGAAAGAGAGAGAGAGAGAGAGAGAGAGAGAGAGAGAGACACGCGCACACACACACACACACACACACACACACACACACACACACAGAGAGAGAGAGAGAGAGAGGATTGGCTCACATGATTACAGAAGCTAATAATTTTGAAATGTGTAGATCTGCAGAGCTGGCCTTCAAGCCTGGAAATTCAGGTAAATGCTGATGCTGTAGTTTTCAGTTCTAAATGTGCAGGACAGGCCATCAGGCTGGACACTCAGGCAGGGTTTCTATGTTGCAGTCTTGAGGCAGAATTGCTTCTTCTTCAGGAAACTTCAGTGTTTGCTCTTATGGCCTTCGAATGATTGCTTGGGGCCCACCCACATTATGGAGGGTAATCTGCTTTACTTAAAATCAGTGATTGTAAATGTTAATCATACCCACAAATACCTTCACATCAACATTTAGATCAGTGTTTGACCAAACAACTGGGCACCATGGCCCAGCCAAGTTGCACATTAAAGTTAACCATCTAAGCTTGTTTCCTTACATATAAGAATAGCAAGAGTATCTATCTCATGAGGCATTTGTACATGTAAAATGAGTTAATAAATATACAATACTGGCAAAATACTGAAGCACATAGCATGCACAGAATAGATGTTATATATTATCATTAGTAGCATTAAATTACAAATCTGGTCATGATAGCCACTTGCATCATTTCAATAACTTTGTAATGGTTTGGATCTTAGAAGTCCTTCAAAGACCCATGCACCATAGGCTTGGTTGCCGGGCTATTGTGCTATTGAGGGGGTGGAACCCTTAGGATGTATGGCTTAGTGAAAGAAAGCTAGGTCATTGGGGTTGTGCCCCTTGAAAAGGATATTGGTGCTCTGGACACTTCTTCTCTCTCTGCTTCCTACCTGCCATGAGGTGAGCAAATTTGCCCTACTGTATGCTTCTCACCATAATGTCTGCTTTGCCACAGGTCCATAAACAATGAAGTTAAGCTCTCATGGATTGAAACCTTTGAAACCATGAATTAAAACAAGTCTTTCTCCTTTTTAGGTTGATTATCTCAGGTATTTTGTCATAGCAAAATAAAGCTGACTAAGCATGCCTTCTATTGCTTTTAAATCACTGCTATCTATCTCTATAGCTTCTTGCTCTCTCTACTGGAGCACTACTGGATTTCTTCCAGTCCCTGTGCTCATAATTTCTCCTTCTTTGCAAACCTTTACACACACTACTCCTTGATATTCTTCTCTCCTTATTTTACTTAATTAATATATTTGCCCTTCAGATATACTTCAATTTTAGAAGTCTGTTCTAGCTTCCTCAGTGAGGTCCCTCCTCTTATTATAGGCTCTCAGAATGTCACTCCTTCATAAGAGTTTTCACAGTTTGTAACTGAATGTGTGTGTGTTCATGTGTGTGTGTAGTTGTTTAAGCTTCCATAACTAAAATCTGAACACCATGATGGAAGGGACTGTGATTGTTTCATGTCCATGTTCTTTGAGTTGATCTGTATATCTGTAGCAAAAAAAAAATAAATGTTCAAATATGAAGCAGTTGCCCACTCTTGGTACCAATCTACAAAAGACACAGAAAACAAGAGAAGCCCTTATCCCTTGTTTAAACTCCCAATGATCATTTTATGGATAGAAAAACTAGAAGCAGCAAAATAAAGTCCATGGTTTGCACCTGTACTGAGATTCTTCTTCCTACTTCATTTTTTCTTAAATATTCTTCCATACTTTCCATCTATTCATTTCTGTGACTTCTCATGATTCCCACCCCCCCAGATCATCCAACAGTTTACTAAGTCTCTTACCTACTCTATCTAAATGGTTCTACATGTACATTTGTTGATTCTCATAGTTTTTTCACTTTCACAGTTTTACCTGGCTCTTTTTTTTCCATAATTCCTTTTGGAAATATATTTGAACAAATTCTTTCAAATTCACCTATTACATAATTTTTTAATATGAATTCTACTTGTTGTGTAGGTTGAATCAATTTCTCTCTCTCCATCCCATCCCCCTCAGCAGTGAATGAACTTTTGCTTTGTAATTTCAGATTGTGAGTTTATCTCCAGCAGGAATTGTTTTCCATGAAAATTTCTAGTACTCAGTTCTAAGTTTGCCTCTTGGAACTCTTCATGTCCCATTGCTTCTGTACCAATTCTTATTTTGGGACTCATGGGTTCTGTACCACAATATAAATGAGAATCAGAAACACACAACAAAAATGCCATAGACTTGGCATTCAGATTTCCCAAGATTTCTCCTTTACCTCCTATTTCTTACTTTTTTACAATATCTCTGAGTTCGTAGACTGAGTATTAACTCTTCTTCCTAGGTCAAGCTTACACACAGGAAAAGCACTGAATAAGAATTAGCTGCTATCCTTGTTTCAACTCTTCAACATGAACAAGGTCTAGATAGTTTGCCTCCTATTCCTGACTGATCATTACAACTTCATCTTAAGGTCTATGTCTACTTATGAAGACCATCAGGCTACAGTTTTTCCAACCCTATTCAAGACTACATACTTTGAGTTCCATTGCATGTTTATAATACAGATATTTCATGTTTGTGCTTTGGAGTATGCTTTTTTGGTGTGTTTTTAGGTTTGTATTTTTCTGCTTTCCCACATGATTAGTAATGAAAAGGGTATTTTCCCAAATCAATTCAATCTGGAATCTTAACCAATGGTCTGGTTTGATATTGTTAGCAAATACACTGGGTAATTCTTTTGTACACAAAAGTTTGAAATCACACATGAAAGTTTAAGATTCAGTGCATTATAGAATCCAATACTTACATCTTTGAGTCATTCCTCCCACTCATCCATCACTCTACCTAGACAAAACAATTACTTATTTCAATTTTCCTTAAGTATTCTTGTCCCCCCACTACCGTCTAATATACCTGGACTAAGCATTAAAATGCTTTCATGACTGAAATTCCTACAGTTAGATCTTCTCCCTTAAAATTCTACCCATCTTATATCACCAGAGTGATCTATTTATGGCATGAATCTATCTAAGCCCAACATTCTTCCATTCCCTACAAGATAAATCCAAACTTCGTAGAACTCCACACAGAACCATTGATTACCTGGCCTATGTCTTACCTCTTGCTTTTTATCTGTATACCTGTACCTCATGTGGTTTCTTACCTACAAAATTCTATTTACCTATCTCTCCCATATTAAAATTACTTCCTCCTCATACCCCTTTCTTCCTAACCTGACAATTCATGTTTCAAACTCAGTTCATTAGAGAAAACACCTCAGTCCTTCTGAGGTTCTTATTTCCCATCTACAACTTTCTTGAAACTTTTTGCAGGTCAAAACAACTAAGGAAAAGTTCCATACCTGTTTTCACGTTCAAATGTATTGTTCAAAGTTAGTTCAATGACTCTCATAAGCTTCAAAGAAATTGAGCAATGAAATTCTAAGTCCTTTTCCTAACTCCATCAAAATAGTAATCTGAGGTGAGAGACTTGATGTTCACTTTTCTCCAGATGCCAAATGGTATTTTTTAAACCACATTAAGATTTGCATATGGATGAATTAACTCATGATTTTTAAATTCTTTGAGCCTTGAGTGTTCAAAGGGAAGTGGGGTTCTTCCTTGAATCTTGGGCAGGGCAAAGTGTCTCACCTCTCTCCTCCCAGAATATCATATACAGATGCTGTCATAAAACATTACATGTCTCACAAGACAAAAGTTTCCAAAGGAAAGTTTTTTTTTTTTCCTTTGAATTCAGCATCTGTCTTAGAGTTTGGCATACAGTACATACTGAATAAATATTTGTTGAATAGAAATAAATTATTAAGAATCTTAGAAAATCTAAGCCTTTCCAATGAGCTGTATTTTCTATCTTGAAATTTTATCTGCTTTGTAAAGTTTAACTGGGTGAGAAAAACATGCAAATCTTAGGATAAAAAGTTTTCAGTAGGTTGTGTGCTTGCTAAAAGGGAATCAGTTCTTTAGAAACTGATTGTTTCTAAACTGATTGTTAAAAGTCCAGTTATCTCTCCTGTGTTAAATAACACTACTGGTAGAATTTTCCTTATCTAATTTATAGGCTTTTCCCCAGTCTATCATAGAAGATAGCAATAAAAATCCAATGAAAAATAAAGCGTTGTTAAGAAAAATAATAGACTAGCCTCAAACGTGCCTCAACTTTCTGAGTCCCTGGGATTATAGGCATGTACCACCACATTCAGCCCTAAGGTAGTTTTAAAAATTCCATTTGGCACCTAAAGAAAAGTAAACATGAAGGCACTCACCTCAAATTACTCTGTTTTGATGGAGTTAGTAAAAGGACTTAGAATTTTCCTGCTAGATTTCTTTGAAGCTTATAAAAGTCATTGAACTAACTTTGAACAATGCATTGAGTGTGAAAACAGGTATGGGAATTTTCCTTAGCTGTTTTGACCTGCAAGGAGTTTTCAAGGGAGTTGTGTATGAGAAATAAGAATAAGAAGGACTGTGTTTGGATGTAGTTTGGTACTTCAATTGTTATCTCTTCATCTTTACACTAAGGTCATATACTCCATGAATTCCTTAATTGCACTGCCATATTCATGATTTCCAAAATTTGAAATTAATTTGTTTCAAATGATCCCTCTCTCTAAAACTGAAATTGTCCATATGCAGAAAAGTGACAGATATGTCACATGGGCCAAGTCCCCATGGAAACCTCCCCCATACAACTATCTGGAGTTGTCCCTATTTTCCAAGCACACAATCAGGCTTGCCTAAGTGCCATCATGTGTACAATCTACTTATAGCCACAAGGATACTCATACGGCCTTTGTGGGCATTATTTGGGTCTTGTCTCTAGATACTGCTCTAGTGAACCTCTATACACCAACTGGAAAGCCTAAAAAACGGATTAAAGTCCCATACCCCATATACTCCAAATTCAGGTTGAGTTGGTTTGTCAGAACATACAAGGAACTCAAAACTCAACAGCAAAAACAAAACAAAGGAAAAAAATAATTCAATTTTAAAAATAGGCAAGTGATCTTAATACATGATTCTCAGAGAAGATAAACAAATGGCTAAAACCATATGAAAAAATGTTCAATGTCACTAATCATCAGGGAAATGCAAATCAAAATCATAATAAGGTAACACCTCACCTGAGTTAGAATAGCTATAATGAAAAATATAACAAATGCTGGTGAGGAAGCAGAGGAAGGGAAATTCTTGCATACTGTTGGTGGGAATGTAAGTTAGTATAGCCACTATGGAAAATAGTATAAAGGTTCACTCCCCAGCCCCACAAAAACAAAACAAAACAAAACAAAACAAACAAACAAAAAAACCTAGAAATAGAATTACTGTATGGTATAGCAATTATACTGTTGGGTATTTATCCAAAAGAAATGATATCAGTATATCAGAGATATCTGCATTTTTCAAGATTATTGCAGCATTATTCACAGTAGTCAAAATGTGCAATCAACCAAAGTGTCTACAAACAGGTGAAAGGATAAAGAAAATGTGGTAAATATACACAACGAAATATTATTTAGTTATTAAAAAGAATGAATCCTGTCATTTATGGCAACATGGAAAATCCTGGAGGACATTAAGTGAAATAAACCAGGCACAAAGATAGACACCACATGTTCTCATGTTTATGTGGAAGCTAAAAATGTTGATTTCAAAAAAGGAGAGAGTAGAATAAAGGTCACTAGATGTTAGGAAGGGGAGAGGAGACAGAGGGAGGTTGTATAATGGGTATCAAAATACTGTAGGAGAAATAGTTTCTAATGTTCTATAGCACAGTAGGTTTGACTATAGTTCAAAGCAACTTATATAATTAATAAAGAATTAGAAGAGAGAAATTTAAAAGTTCCTAACATGAAGAAGTGATATTAAGGAAACAGAAATGCTAATTACCTGAACTTGATCCTATGGATTATATAAATATATCAATTCTTCACACCGTACCCCATAAATATGTGCAACTATTATATGTCAATGAAAAAAATATTTTACTAGAATCATGTAATAAGATTTGAGATAGCTTCTAAATGACTTCCCACTTTGGGACCAATGTGTTTGGTTGACATCAAAAATAAATAAATAAATAAATAAATATTGGGGGGAAATGGGAGTAAAATGTATAACTAAAAGATGAAAATTTCACTTCCCTTAGAAAGGGCAACTATTGTAATCAATGTACTACCATGATCACCATTTCAAGAAATACCTTTGGAAATGGTGGTGCAACTCAATGGTGAGTATTTGCCTAACATGCATGAGGCCCTAGGTTCAATCCCCAGCACCATCAAAACCAGAAATAATCTTCCACACAATAGTAGTCAAGAAATGGAACCAACTCAAATGCCCATCAGTGAATAAATGTATAAGCAAAATGCAGTCTATACCTACCATGTAGTATTATTTAGCATTCAAAAGAAAGGAAATTCTAACACATGCTGAAACATGGATGAACTTTGAGGACATTATGTTGAGTGAAATAAGTAATCATAAAATACAAATACTGTATGCTTCCACTTACATGTAAGTACCTACAGTAGTCAAATTCACTGTAGAAACAGAAAGCAGAATTATAGTTGCCAGGAACTAAAGGAGGACAGAAAAGAAAGTCGTTAATTCACGGGTATAGAGTCTCAGTTTTCCAAGATGAAAGAATTATAGAAATTAGTGGCGAAAAGTACCTATATTTAGCGCCACTAAACGGTACACTTAGAAACAGTTAAGACTGTAAATTTTTTGTTATGCCTTTAGGTTGAAAAGCCAAATACCTTTGTGAGTCAAAGTAACTAACATTGCCAGTTTATATAAAGCACTATAAAATTTAATTAGATGAAGCAGAAGTCACGTACTTGAGCAAAATTCAGAGGCATATTTTTATGTATGTATTTATTTATCTATTTTCCAGAACTGGGGTTGAACACAGGGCCTTGAGCATTCTAGGCAAATACAACACCATTGATCTATACCCCCATCCCTTTTAATTTTTACTTTGAGACAGGGTCTCACTAAATTGCCAAGACTGACCTCAAACTCATGATCCTCCTGCCTCAGACTCCTAAGTAGCTGAGAAATCTATACATTTTCTTACAAAAATCAAAAATGTTTATTTATTGTGAATCTCCTGAGATTTAGCTTCATAGAAGCTTGGTTAGCCCTGGGTTAGTCTTACTCATATCTAGAAAGGATCAGATTCAGTCCTGGGTGTTCCAAGAGTGTATTTTTGTCAATGGAACATTTCCATATCTGAATGGTCTCCTGCAAGTTAGTGTTGCTCCTGCTATTACAAAGGATGACTTGGAAGTTCAAGTCCAAATCAGAACTCATTGAATATGGCTCCTGTGGGTTTCTTGGGTCATCATTTGTCTAAGTTGGGAAATCCTCAACCTCTTATTAATTCAATTCATATGATTATCCCTAAATCTTACCATCTCAGAGTCTGGGAAATTGTGACACAAGTCACTAACGAGAGATGAGGCAAGTGTTTTTTAGCCAAGGTCACATGTTCCACTCCCTACCTGTAATCCTTGCATATCTGAAATGAGGGTGTGTTGTTGTAAACAGGCACAGATGTCTACCAGTCAGGACTTCAAGATCTCCTCGAAGATCTCTGTTTGGAGTTCAGATTCATGTGCTATCTTTTCAGTGCTACATTTGTAATGTAATTAGAGAAGGCACCTTCTAGAGAGAGAATTAGCAGAAGAGGCAGACCCTCCGAGTCCAATAAATACAAGGAATAATCTGTCTTTGATGACTTGTTTTCTGACAAGGATATTTGTTAAGACTTGTTAAAATATGCAACCTGAAACTTGCTAATATCTCCAAAGCAAAAGTCACACAACCACCACACCTGTCCCTCCCCCTCTGACTCTTCACATGCTATTCACAAATGCCAAGTGCTTCTTTTATTGGGTTATGCTTTGCAACCCACCTGGCATGCGTGTAACTCATTCACAATCAGCATCAGAGCTGAAAGTAACTTCGGTTCTAAGCACTATTAAAAAAATGGCTATATATAAATCCCAATATTCTTGTCTCCCCACTGTGAAATTTGGCTTCATGGCATGAACAAATGAGCTTCTTAAAATAGTGGGAAAAAATAAAAGCAAAAAATAAAACATAATAATGTGACTAAAGTCACAGCTGTAATGATCAATATGAGGAACAAAAATTCGGTTGCCAATATTGCTTAATATTTGGACCTTTTCCACAAATGCTAACCTATGTTCACAAAGCAGGACAGAAACATTTCAGTAAAGACATTTTCAGATGTGGCAAACCACTATTATTTCTTCCATCACCTTTTTAAGATTTTTTTTTTTTTTTAAGAGAATGAATCACATTATGTTAACCAGGTTGGCCCTGAACTCTGGACTTCAGCAATTCTTCTACCTCAGCCTTCTAAGCAGCTGGGACTACAGGTATGCACCACTGCATCAGTTTTTCCATCACCTTTAAAGGATATAGATATCAGCAGTGGTCAAAGACAAGAGCTTCAGAAAAACTGAAGGAAAAGATTAAGTTAATGATTGTCTAATAGTAAGGTTTTAGCCAACAGAAGTGAGGGGTGATTTTGTTTCAGTATTGGGAACATGATTTTCTTATTGAATAAACACAGATGACACTGTCACGATAATAGATAAAATGTCATCTAACACATAATTCACTTTCAATACACATTCATAAATAGTGTCACTATCAGAGAAAGGGGAACATTTTGCAAGGAGACCCCCAAAGCGACTTTGTTGTGCATCTCTTGGGCAAGTGAACTTTAAGGTGGTTCAACATTAAACATTGGGTTTTTTCTGTTTGCCAACACTATATGTTTGTAATTTATTTGAAAATATACTCCTTTCTTTGCTTTGTCCTCTAAAACTCTAAAGAATTTGGTTTCTCTAACTAAAGGACAAGACAGAGTTTTAGTGACATTTGCTTTGCCCTGAGTCTTTTTTATAGTTTGGCATTCCCTTTATTACAGTGGACAAATGAAATGGAACTGAGAAGAGGAAAATCAAGAAATGAGTACCTTCAGGGTAGCAATCATAACTGAATTGTGGAATACCACCTAATGTTCTTAATAAAATCCATTGGTCTCAGTACACTCAGACTGTCTCATTAGCCCTGTTCCTCAGTAGTGCTTCATGGTTGTGACTTAACCAAGGAAGAGAATTCCTGCTTTACCAACTTATTCTAACTACTTTGTTAGTTTGCCATTCGAGCTAATATTCCCTTTCAATTAAGAGTCAAAAAGGAAATCTGTATCTTGAGCTAGGAGCCAAGTTTGATGCTTTAATCTCTAGTAATTTCTCCATATGCATTTAAGTGTCCATAGTCAAATTAAATGTCAAACATTGCTTGTAATGAAACTGAAGGGAAAGTTTAAATTTTCTTCATGGAGAACTTGAGATTCTTACCCACTGCGAAACTACTTTTGTTTCTAGACCTACACCAGATAAAGCAATTGAAAAATTAAATGATTGATAAACTACTCATTTAATTGCAGCTATACAGTATTCAGATATTACTATAAAGTCATGCCATGCTCAGACTATCCATTGCCACTAATCAATTACTATCTCAGAAGTACAATATATAAAGAATCTAAATTCTACTCCATTTGTGTACAGTGTGTCAAAATGCATTCTGTCATGTATAAACAATTAAAACAAATAAAGTAATAATAATTAAAAAAAACAAAAACAAATAAAGAACCTAAATTCTAAAATAATATCAGTAACGCGACTAATATCATGCCACTCGACCATTTTCAAAACACTCAAACACACTCTTAACATAGGAAATTTGTTTTTACATGAGACCTGGTCTATTGAACTTCAAAGTTCTACTTTAAAATTATTTCAACTCTGCAATTTTAAAAAAAGCAAATTTTTAAACTTTGCACTTCATTGGAAAATAATACATATCACAGAAAACTTGCCACTTTGTTGCTCTCTCTAATTTCTCTTATACAACCTGCAAAGCTATTTCATGCTTCATGAGCATCATTTCTCCTCTTATGATAATTTTCCTTTGTCTACTTGGGTTTCTTTATCATTGTGATTGTTTTACTCTTGTACTCACTGAGCTTGTACCCCCTGTTATTTCACCGCTCTCAGGGCAGAATGGAGTTTTCGAAGGAGAAGAATATTCATTGAAAAGATTCATTTAATTAGGTTGTCTTTACTACACCAGAAAAATGCCTAAAGGTATTTTAAGCACCTTGGCACTTAGGATCTCTATTTTCCAGTCCTTGAACACATGCCTTTGCTTTATGATTCAAGATAAGTCACAGATGGCCAATAGTTACTGATTTCCATCCTGAAGGCAGCTTTGTTCAAGTTCAAAGGGAGCACTGGACACACAGAAAAAAAACAATATCTGCCCAATTATAAAATCATTGCCAAGAAAAGCTCTTTGTTATTTTTGTAATCTTGTTAGAGGGGCTTAGCATCACTTTCACGAAGCAGTTATGGGAATTCTTCTCACTATTTGCATATCTACCCTCTTTAGTTTCTGTTCTTTTCCACCCACATCACCTGTCACCTCTTATGGCTGTTTGCTAATGATACCGGCACCTGTAGAGGTGGGGCTGAGAAACTAAAATTGCTTCATATACAGCTTTGGCCCTTTGGGCACTCTCTGTCCCCGGGGAGAATTGGACTGGAAAACAGTTTCCTACCAGACTCTGTTAGGTGTGAAAATGCACTTATCTCTGTTCTCAGGGTATGATTTGAGATGTAAGACCAAGAAGTGGACTTGGCTTGAGCTGGCACTGCCTACGATGTCTGTTCCCATGAACTCCTTGAGCACTCAGTTTTGTTCTTAGATGGACTCAGTAATATAAAAATTTATTTATTGCATCATATCTTCTTTCTTTCTCAAAAATCCCAATTATCAGCCTGCTGGGTAAGAAAAATGCGTGTTACACAAAGAAAGGAACAAAGGAGTCCCCTTAATCTCAGAACTGAGGTATGTTTTGACATTAGAATACAGCATGTACCATAATGCTCTATGAAAGCAAGCTTGCTGATAGACAATGATCCAGTTTATTTCTTTTCTTTTTTTTTTCTTCTTTTTCTTTTATCCCCAAGTCCTGAGGATCAAACCCAGAACCTCCCCATGGTAGGCATGTGCTCTACCACTGAGTTTTATTCCCAGTCCCCAGCTTATTTCATTCAAGTTAGCCAGACTTTTCTTTTATCATGTGTAACCCCAGTATGCATTATAGTGACAGAGTCCTGTCCTATCTGTCTGTAAAGAGGACTTTCAGGGAAGCTTGCCTGCCTAAAATCCTGTTTTTAATCCTGGGGTCTTAGACTTGAGGGATCTTAGGCAGTATTCTGGGTTCGTCACAGACCCATTCCATTGCTTTTCACCTTTTTTGTATTTTAATTATACAGAATAATGGGTTTCATTGTAGCATATTTGTGCATGCATAAAATATACTCTGATGACATCTGCCCACCTTCAGCTCTTATGGCCATAGAACAACATAACATGAGGGGTGTTCTTCCATTTCTCTCATCCTGGGGATAAAACCAATCAAACTGGAGAGGATCTGGGGTAAAGTACTAGGAATAATTTGCCTTTTTTTTCTTCATAGTGATCAAATCACTGGTCAGTCCCTTTTCCAAATGAGAGGAGGAGTCAGAAAACCTGGCTCGGAGTTCTGCTTCCGACAGCTTTATTTGCTGTGACAAATCATTTTTTCTCTGCTTTCTTCTGCATTTCTAAAATACTAGTTCCGGACAGATTGGCCTCTAAGAGTGCATCCAATTCTGTATCATCTGATTGATGATTCCATCTGATTTAACAATTCTTACTGAGCAGTGAAGTCCATGGTTTCAAGATATCACTGTTTTAAGTTACACACCATTCCACTTGCATTAGAAATGGCTTTATAGAGTCTGAGGTGTCTTTTTAGCCACCTCCCCACAATGTGAACACCAGGTATGACATTAAGACAATTATCCACAGTGATGGACATCACCATCAGGAGACAGGTTGCATGCATTTGAATCATGGCTCACCATTTCGCTCTGGGCAAAGTACTCAAATATTTCTGTGTCTTAGTATTTGCATCTAAAAAGGGGATTATGAGAGTCCTAATTCATTGGTTTGCTACAAAACTGAAATGAGCCAGTACACATGAAGTTCACAGACTTACGCCTGGAACACTATAGATGGTCAACAGATGTTAATTTCTCTCTGGAATACCCCAGTAATGGGCTGTATGCTACATTAAGGGAAGTGGAGCTCACTGTCTTTAGGACAAAACATCCCATTTTTAGGACAAGTGTATTATTAGAAATTTCTACCTTATCACTGAAATTCACTCCAAATATGTGATTTCATTTATTTTGAAATAATTCGTAATTTTCTATTAAGCATTCTGGAAGCTAGGATATTTACTGGCAAATTTCATTTCTATCTCTAATAATCATTTATCCAACAGAGGAAAGAAACTGAGATTTGGTTCTGACTATAGGCAAATTCTTTTTCTGTAATGAGGTGTTTAATTACTGGAGTTTTATTTTCTTCTTAATAGAAATCTCTTGAATGTGGGGTATAAATAAAATGCATTTCTATAGCATTTTGTAACACAAAATAAGGTGAGTTGATACTCAGATGGGAGGACTACAGCCAAGAATTTAAAAATGCCAGCTCTGATTTCCAAGGTCTGATTTTTGTGTCCATTAAGCATCTGTCTATCAGTTGGTCATATGGCCAGGCACTCTGTCAAGGTTATGATGAGCCCTGAGAGTTTTTGCATCAACCTAGTTCCCCAAGACCTTATCAGATGAGATAATGCTAAGCTACATTTTGCATCTGTGATCATTTTTCATTCAAGGCATTCTGTAGGAAAGTCCCATCTGATCCGTTCTTTGTCACTTCAGATGATTCAAAAGAAGGTAACAGTTGCTAGAATCAGCTCAGGATTTTCTGAGGAAATGAACAACACCTAGCCCAGCTTGCCCTTATCTGGGTGTATCAAGTCTTTATTTCCTAGGTTCTTTAGAGCTACCATAGCAACCCATGATATAAATGCCACACCATTGCACTTCAAAGCTACATCTTTATAACTGAGGTTGTTCTATTGCCTTTCTAGGTTACTTTTAAGTAACTTAGAAAGTTAATGATGCTTTTAGTTAGTGAGGCTTCATGTGGCTGTTGAAAAAAAAAAAAGTAAGCAAAGTCCTTAGTTCAAGTTCAATTGATAATACTGTGTGACCAGGATTGGGTCCACTTGAACTCTTAGTGGCTCAACTTTTTCATCTGTATGGAAAGATACAACTTGAATTGTAGTTAGGTTTCATCAATGAACAGTGCCTACTGGAAATGTAGCTTAAGGAATGTGAAGCCAGGTATGCAATACAGGATGGAAGAGTCCCTAAATCAAGGACCTGGAAGGGACTGGAAAGGAACATAAATACCACATGTTTGACATCTCCAGACTCTAAAATATTTTGTGAGGGCACTATAAGTAAAAAAAAAAAAAAGTAGGAATTGTAAAATTGATTTTTTAAGCTGAATTGTATACAAATACTACTATACTTTTATTAATTTTGTTATGATGACTGTTAGAAGAGAAATGAAAAGAGGAACCTAATTTTATCTTCTGTTGTCAAACCAAATTCTCTCATACATCCTTGGTATTGAGCATTTTATCAGAGGTCCTCTCCCAGGGGATGTTTCAGACAATATGGTTATAGTAGTTATACTTTCATCACTGTGACCAAAATACCTGATAAGATCAACTTATAAGAAGAAAATTGATTTTGGCTTATGGTTTCAGAATTTCAGTCCATGGTCAGCTGGTTCCAAGGCTGAAAACAACTCTATTCTTGCAGACACAAGAAAGCTGCCATGGGGAACAGGAGCTAGGGCCTTGGAGTGCTCTTCACATCTTTCCATGTAGCCAGCCACCTACTTCACCTAGGCATCAGGCCAGCTCTGGCAGGAGATTGGATCAAGGCTATTTGCATGTCTGTTTTCAGGACATTAACTTTCGTCTTCCTATACGAAATGGGAAGGAGATCAACGCAATCATGCAGAAAACTTATCTTGGGGAAAAAAAAAAAAAAAAAAGACCAAAGTTTTGCTTTCAATAAGAACAAATTCTATTTTCTGTAAAGTGTGATAAAAACATCTTTAGAAAAGATATTTTAGTGTTTTGATGAAGGGTTGAAGTTCTCCATTATGTGTTTCAAGTAATAACAACAAAAAAAGAAAGATATTAATATTATGCAAGTAGAGTGCTGAGTACTATCATTTATATGTTGTGTCATTTGAAAATGCCCCAAAGCACCCTGTGAAATGGGATCTAAAGTTGGAGATGTCAGCCTGGTCCATTTTCTCATGGCCAGTAAGTGACAAAGCTCAACCCCATAATCCAAAGCCATGATTCAGAGTATGTGGAAATACACAGAAATGTTAGACAGTGCTGGCAACTCTGCATTGAAATCTTCTATAAATAGCTCTCTGATTATTTCTGATTCTCTTTGACTTAGTATAATGCAAGCCATTCAGCAATATGATAGATAAATATTTCCTTTTCAAAACATTACACAAATACATGATTTCCTCCCTCTTTCTGCCCTGTAGAAGTAGGAAAAAAAACAAGATAATAGGAATTTGCCTCCAAGCTACAATACCTTCCTCTCCTCCCGGTAATCACTGAAGAGAGTCCCTAGTTACTAAGGAGACCATAACAGAATCCATTAGGTTCCAGTACACTTGGGTTGCCTGGCTGGTGAATGCCAAAATAGCAAAGGAAAATATTATCATTGCTGAAATCATTTGATGTCTATGACTAATAAAAAACATGTTGGCAAATTGAATTTTTTGAACTGCCCAAAGGGCTTGGTTAAAGCTATGAATTAATAGCACACAGCATTCTGTCTAGAGAAGAAAAAGAAATTTTTAAAAAAGCAAAAATGTTAAACCATTTAAAAATATAACTGAACAGTCAAAAGGGTCCTCATAGAAACATTAGCAACCAATCTAGTTCTTCTATTCAATTTTTTAATTTAAATTTAAGTTTCTATTCTCCTTCCCCTATAGCTAAATAATAAAGTTTGTGTATTTTGAGTCACATTATCCTTGAATTGTTAGAGACCCACAGGCCTTCTTATCCAATTTCTCACAAATACCAGAATTATCTTTAAAGTGCCCCAACAACTGTACCAACCATCAAGACCTTGAGGGCAGAAGTTTCCATTCACCTGTGTGCTGAGCCCCTTGAGGGGCTGGTGGAAGCCTGAAGTGGAAAAATTGGGGGTGAGCCAATCTTTCAACTACCTCTTCACTCCAGGTCCAGAGGCTACTCTGGCCTGCCTGAAGATGTTCATCCAGTGTCCTCAGATTGACTATTCTCAGAGCAGCAGGTCTTTTCCAGGATCCATCCTGTCTTGTTGGCCATAGCTCTGATTGTTGGAGTCTGTTTTCTTTGGTTGAGCCAAAACCTTTCTCCTCCTGTTTTCTACTCATTGTTCTCTGTGGTATCTCTAGAACAACACTGTTTGACTCAACTTCCTCTCCTCTTAAATAGTCCCTTAGATAACCAAAGTCAACTGTCATGACTGCCTGATGTACTCTTTTCTCCAAAAAGAAGTTTCCCTATTAGATCATAAGGCAAGCGTACAAATATAATTTGAAGAGTCAGAACCATAATTATCATAAGAGAAAGACAAAAAGGTAGTCTGAAAATTTGATTTTTTTTTAAGTTTTAAGAATTCTGAAATGAAAAGTTGAAGAACTGGAGGTATAGTTGAATGGTAGAATGCATGGTTAGCATACATGAGGCTCTGAGTTCAATTGTAAGCACCAAAAAAACAAAAATGACAACAAAAAAGAGTTGAAATTCTCAACTGATATTGAAAAGCACTGTACCTATACTCTGGGTTCTTGCATTCTGTCAAGTCATCTATCAAAATGAACATGGAGACTTTTTCTTAGTTATAGACATCAGGCCAACTTCTAGTGACATCCCACCAATTTTCACCAAGTTGCATTTTTAAAAAATTTACTATTAACGCCTACTTTACCTGCATGTAAATACTTGTGACAAGTTTTGAAAACGAATATCATCTATTAAGAACTAAGGAAGGGGCAATGAAAGGAAAATATTTAATTCTCCCCTCCTCCCATATCTTCTTATGAAAAATTTTAAGCATGCAGAAATGTTTTATAGTGAACACCATGTATTCAACAAGTAGAGTCTATAATGAACATTGCACTGTCTTCAATGTATCTTAAATCTGTACCTTTCTCTATCTTTACACCAATCTACTCTACGTTTTTATACATTTCAGTGTAACTTGTTTGCAGTAGCATTCTTAATCATCTCCACACCAACATGCACATTGTTATCAGTTCTTTTTTGATACTTTAATTTTATGCTCCCTTCTGAATCCTCTTTACCATACTTTGTTTTATTCCCTCCCCTTTCTCAATTTTCACTTCTCTATTTTTCTTCCACTTTCTGTCCCCAAGATATAAGAGA
The DNA here is from genome assembly GCF_902686455.1 of Sciurus vulgaris. Taxonomy (NCBI): domain Eukaryota; kingdom Metazoa; phylum Chordata; class Mammalia; order Rodentia; family Sciuridae; genus Sciurus; species Sciurus vulgaris. Next base: position 57,984,724 of record NC_136466.1, read on the forward strand.
CAAAAGGAAGGTGTAAAATTCTTGAATGTGGAATATTCTTAGAATCACATCAGGGAAAGTCACTGATGACCAGCTAGGGCCTCATGGCTTTTATAGTTGCAGGCCTGGGATGGATGAGGACCTCAGGAACAAGCTGGCCCAAGCCAGCTCACCAGAGAGGGATTAGCATGACAATTTAATAATTTACCATGAGAAACACAGCTGTCAACATATTTCCTTATCAGCCTAGTCTCTCTTTGAACTAATGGCCATGGCAGGCCAATTATGAAGGTTTTTAGTAACCAGAGTCTCAGAGGAGGGAAACTCAAAGGTCCTGGTGGTCTGGAAGAAAAGACCTTATCAGTTGATATTCCAACAGCTGGCTTCATGATGAAATGATGATGGTGACACTAACTACCACTATAGAACTTCTGGGAAGACCAACCACCTAGGTCAAGGATAGTGTACTTCCAACCTGGAATGTATATGGGTGAGCCCTGTCAAATTCTACCCTTCCAACTTTCTTGAATGATGTTCACTGACCACCGTTCCTTGAGTAATACATTATCTTTTAGACCTGTTTATGGCATTACTTAAGATTTAGTGAAGTCCTGATCATCCTGTGTTGGATCTGGAAGACAATGTGTCCTTTTGTTTTGGTTTGACTTTTGGGTTTGTGCATTTGTCTGTTTGTGTGGTGCTGAAGAGGAACCCAGAGCCTCACGCATGCCAGATGAGCGCTCTACCACTCAGCTACATCCCCAGCTCAACAACCTGTCCTTAAAATGGGAAGTCTGTGTCTATCTAATTCCACCTTTGCAAATTTTACTTGCTTTATTCTCAAAGAAGAGAGCGATTATTTGCCTTCTGAGCACTCTGTTCAGAGGCCAGAGAAGAATGGGCTTGTCCATAGTGAGAAAAACCATTCTTTTCTCTATCTCAAGATTTATGTCTGACAAGCAAGTTTCATTGTTCATTTTCTGGGCTTCCTAATTAACAGCCCACAAAAACTTGGCAAGGTGAGTTCCCTGATGAAAAGGCAGCTGCCCAAAAGCAACACAAATGTACAAGCGCAACACTTGTCACAATAGAGAGCTTCTCCAATATTGCAGATGAATTCAATTTTGACAAATCAAACCCACTGTGAAGTCCATGAAAGGAGCTTCCTCATCATAAAGTCTCAAGGTGAATCCTTTGGTTACATGTCAACTTCCTAATATAGTTCTCCCAAAGGTTTAGACTTAGAAATGTTTTACAGCAAGGCTTTCCTATCCTCTATTGCTTAAAAACAATTCTTACCCTTGACCACATTCCATGTACAGATACTATAGGAAATGTCATCAATGCTAGTAGCACCAGACGCTTTAGAGTTTATTTGAAAATAAACATTCAAATGTTGCTGAAAACATGACCTAGAACAAGGCTCGGATTATTTCACTAGAGTCTACTGACAGATTGAGGTGGGAGGGGACCTGATACTTTTAGGTATTAGTACCTCAGTGGTAAAGGTTAACTGGCAACTAAAATTCTTCTCTAATTGCCTCTATTATCAGCAACCTATCCTCAGATCCAGATTAAAACTCTTTCCAGAGGGTAAAAGGTCCTATGATGTAGAGAGTAGACTTTTTTTTTTATTGCTGGGAATGCAAAGACTGAAGGGACCACATGGGCCTTGTGTCACAGACCTCAAGCAGGACTCAATCTACATAAATAGGGAGCATTTTATCTAAGCAGGGCTTCAAAGGCAATGTTTGCTCATATACCATTAGTTCCTTTTTTCCTTTGATGCATCTGTCTCTAGTGATGGAAACTCTTTTTTGTTTTTTTTAAAGAAACTAAAGCACAAAAAGAAAATGAAAAGGCTAAAAACTGATTTGGCAACAGCTAAGCAAGAGGCTGCCTTCACAGTCTTCGAACTCAATGAGAAGATAAAGATGCTCTGTGAAGGAAAGCCAGCCCCTAGAGGTCAGTATTACCACGTGACAATTGCACCCTGGCCCCTCATCCTGGGCGATACCTATGGTTTCATTGGCAACAAAGCAAAAAGTAAGGCCACTGTGCCTGGCAGCATCCTGGCCCAGCAGCATACTGGCCTGGCCTGACCTCCGTTAGGAATGAACAGAGAAAGCACGTGAGCTACTAACTCTGGGCTGGGTGTGCTTTCACCTTAGAGAGGCAGAGAATGAATAAGCTGCTCGTTAAGGGGAAGTCTCTAAAGATGAAGAGCTGGCCTGAAATAGATCTGTGAAGTGTCATTGGACAAGCTGGGTGGCAGTGAGGGAAGGGCAGTGCCTAAGAAGGAAGGCCTGACGCCTTGAGGAACAGGGCTCTGGAGTGGGGCCAGGAGTTTCTCTGAGTGTACAGGCTGGCAGGCTAACGCAGCACAAGGAAGGGAGGAGAGTCTTTCTTAACAGCAGACAAATGAAGCAGAAAACCAGCAGGGAAGGCTGGTTGGGGGTGAAAGCAGGATAGTTTTTTAAAAAAATTTAATAGCAACATTAGTTTCAATTAAAAAAAAAAAAAAAGACTTCTACTAAGAGGCTATAAATACACTTTAGGGGGAAAAAACTCAGATTGTCATTACCAACAATACGAGTTAATATTTTATACTATTCACCAGGCATTTTGCTAAGCAAGATGTACAAGTGTCTACTTAATTCTCAGAATAACCTCTGAGCTAAGTGCACTTATGGATTCCACCAGAATAAGCCAGGGTTCAGATATATTCATTAACTTACCCAGGTTAGACCGGGACAAGCAATACTTGGGTAGTCAACACCAAGGCAGCAACTTACCCAACACCAGGGGAGGTTCCCAGCTTTGATAGGCTGAGACTGTTTTCTCTGCTATGTAGCAGCAAAACCAAACTTCCCTTCTGCCTGCTGATGTCCTGCAAAGACGTGGTTCCCTAAAATAAATGTCTTCCTTTGAAGCGTGCCACTCTTGCAAAGCCAGGAACATGCCATTGTTCTTACTCTAGCTTCCTTTATTACTCATAAGTAATTCTGGAAAAAGAGGAGCAACTTGGAAATAAGTGGAGGAGGAAGAAGTAGGCGATGTGGTTGCTTCAGAAAGGGGGACACTCCCAGCATCCTGACCACATGGCGAAACTTTACATGCAAACTTAGTTTTTATTTTCAATTTCCAATTGCATTTTCCCAGGGTTCAAATGTCATACAATAGTGTCACCTTGAAACATCTGCCAAAGGTCAACTTTTTTTTCGTTCAACAAAATAATATAAAGCAGTTTATAAATTTCCTTTTACCATGAAACTTAAACAAATAAAAATACTCCATTATCGAGTATTACCCACTTAAAGTTCCATACTCCAAGGAATCCACATGCTAGATTTTCCATTGGTTGCTCAGGAAGAAGCTGATGAGCATGGGACACATTGGAGGTAATTCTCCAGCTCACTTGGGAGAAGCTTTTATTTCTCAATTCAATGTTAAACTTAGTGCAAAAAAAATATTATTGCAGGGCATCTAATTCTAATTACATTTATTTAGACAAACCATCATTCACTGTCTAGTGCCAAGTTAGTCTCTTAGATATTTGGATAAGTCAAAATTTAAATGGTACTAAAATGCAAGTGGTTTGGGGGAGGCAGAAAATAATAAATCCCATATTCCTCCTTTGTTCATTTTTTTCTCAGTATTTTTATTTAAAAAAAAAACTACTAATAAGGGGGTGGGGTTTCTGACATACTTATAAATGGATATAAATGAAATTAAATCTAAACAGTTATTCTAAGGTCCATTGGATCAAAACAGTGGCCTTCCTTTTGGACCTACATGCTGCTTCTCTTACTGATGGAGAAACTGAGACACTGGACCAACAGGGAGTACTAATGTCTTAAATCAAATATTTTTAAATTCTTACTCTCCTGTCAGCCCTGTGCAGCCTCACCCTGAATTCAATAGTCCAAAAGATTGTCAAGGTCATTATGGCCCCAGAGATATTAACTGGACATCTCAGAGACCTTGGTCACCTTGTTCTTCCTCTCAATTCACTTCAAAATAAAGTCTTTAACACACAATGACCCTTATTTACCATAGAACAATACAGGCCAACCCACCCACCCACAAATATTTCTGGACCTAAAACACCATCCCTCCCCTAGTTATTTAGTGTCCTTTCATAAAATGTTTGTTGTGGGTTCTCAGGCTTTGTTTGCAAAGGTCAGATGCCCCAGTCATAATAGCTTATGAAGAAAGGATGATTTATTGGCACATGTAAGCAACCAAGAAAGGGCATGCCATTAGCTTTAGAGTCCAGCAGATTTGGGGTCTCGGATACCATCAGGACACTGTGTGTTACTAATCTCTGCTTGTCTCTGCATTGAGACTTCCTTCTGTTAAGCCAGATATAGGAAGAGAATAGAAAGATGACTATAAACAGCTGTGGGCTGCACTTCTTATCACCTTCTCTCCAGAGAAGAAAGAAAGCATTTTTCCACCAGCTCCAGTTCGAAAAGTACACAAAAGAACTCTGTCTGCCTAGGGTTGAGTACTCATCCCTGGGATAGGAACCAAACTGTGATCAGGGATGGGGAATTTGGGTTGGACAAGCTTTGGTCATGCATCCCCCACTGGGTGGCAGGGTGGAGAGAAAGAAGTGTGGGGAGAGAGAATGTTCTGAGTGGCAGCTCACACCAGAAGCACAGAGAGATGAACTGGCAGAAAACCATTCTTAAAGGAAGAAAAATCCCATAACTGAAAAGAAGAAAAACAAAAGCCATGTCTTTAATGCACTCTCAGTTAACCAACAAGTTAAAATTTAAAGTAATATGTAATGAGTCACCTATCCCAAGGGAACTGGCACTTTAAAAGTAAATTTCTAATCAACAAGCAAAAGGCCTTTAGCATCCAAGAAATAGATCTCCAGTGGTATAATTTCAGACCCCATAATAGAGACAGTGAGCCATTTGGGGTTCCCTTCCAGCCTCCCTCAAGTGATATCATGTTCACCTGTTTTGAAGGTCTGTCTTATTGTAACAAATTACAAGAAGGGAAAAATAAACATTGATTTATGTGATATGTCATGTTAATCTGGATTAATAGTTACTTCTCTATTATAGTTATGGACCAATGTTTTCAATTCTAACAAGCAAATTTATGAAATATTTCCAAATAAATTAGAATCCCCTTTTACCCAAATGTGCAATTTTTCCACGTTTGGTTCATTTTCTAAACAGTTTATAGGTTGCCTTTCAGCTCTTTTGATCAGAGGAATGTTTCAGAATATCAGGACTATTTTTAAGCATATTCATATTCAAACTGATAAAGCAGCTACCCAGATTTTTTTTAAACATAAACACAGTAAACTATTTTATTAGTTATGTGCTTAAATTACTTCCAAGAAAATAAATGATTTAAGTCCATGGAAAATTCAGCTGAGAAGAAAAACACCTTTATTATAGAATTAAAACAACAGGAAACTTACAGCCTGAATGTTGTTTGTTGATTTTACTTTGTGCTAATAATCACAATCCCAGGCAGATTCCTTCTGTCATTTCCAAAGTCTGCACCTGAAGTGCTTACAGCTTTATTTACTAGCAGAAATCAGTGAAATACCTACTGCACTGCTTTATTTGGGGTTTGGGGTTTAGGGATTGAACCCAGGGGCACTTGATCACTGGACCATATCCCCAGCTCCTTTTATTTTTTATAAAATTCAAAGTAAGTTGCTTAGGGTCTCACTAAATTGCTGAGACTGACTTTGAACTTGTGATCCTCGTGTCTCAACCTCCCTAGCCACTGGGATTACAAGCGTAGGCCACTATGCTCAGCTTGCACTCCTTTTTGAAATCCGAATCTGCATTTTGATATATCTCAATACGCAGGAAACTAATGTTAAGTTTCAGAACTGATTCTGCTTCCTTTAGGTTAGGAGAACAAAGTGGCTTAGCAAAAGGTTTTACTATCCTGCTGCTAGTGCATGGGTAGTCACTTGATCTGATGCAATCTCCTATCTTTGGTCAGAATATAGATTTCAAGTTAGAATACTTAAGGTAATGCACTCTTCTGGATTTTGTTCTCTTTTAACTTTTTAATTCTTTTATCTTAATATGCATAGTCCCCAAATAAGATATCTAGCCCCCACTTGCTTGTTTCCATTGTCCTAATGAAAGTCACGTCAATTCTTAAGTCATCTCTTGGTTTTACTCCCATTAAGGAGACACTCCCCAGGTAGTCCTGTTACATCCCAGGGCAAATGCATGTACGACTGGATGTCCAAATACAGCCAACCATACTATGGACTGGGGAGGGAGGGCTTGTAATAGGATTAACATTTCAGTGATTTTCAGTGACATAGAGTGCTATGACACTAGACACTAGACAGCTAGTGACAACTTATCCCATTAATTTTAAGAATCTATTACTCTCTAGATCCTTCAGAAAGTCAGGTGATATCTTTTTGTCACCAACCCAGAGCCAATGCTAAACAATATTTGAAAAGATATTTTGTGCTATAATGCTCACTCCTAGGCACTCAGCCCAAACCTTTTCTTCTTTAAGTATTCTTTTTACCTCTCCTCCTGAAAACTTCTTCCAGATCAAAGTTTCTGTTGCAACTAGGTGTTAAGGAAATGGAAATTTGGGGGTGATGAAAATGTCCTGGAATTAGATACGGTAATGGTTGAATGGTTGCACAACATTGTTAATACAGAAAACCACTTTTAAATAATTAAAATGGTGAACTCTGTGATGTGAATTTTAATCTCAATTATAAACAAACCAACAGTGATTAAAACAAATTATAAGATGTAATGACTAACAACCCTGTCGTTTGTGTATTTTAATGACTAAGAAGTGTATTTTTTTTTTTTTTAAGTAATGGCTTGTGTGTGTGTGTGTGTGTGTGTGTGTGTGTACCAGGGATTGAACCCAGGGGTGCTTAACCACTGAGCCACATCCCCAACACCTTTATTTTTTATTTAGAGACAGGTTCTCACTAAGTTCCTTAGGGCCTCGCTAAGTTGCTGAGGCTGGTTTTGAACTTGAGATCTTCTTGCCTCAACCTCCCAAGCTGCTGGGATTTACAGGCATGTGTCACTACATCCAGCTCTGTCAAATGTATTTTAAAGAAAATACATTGGACTTAAATAAAATCTTGACTTGGTAGAATTCCAAGCAGATAGAAAGGGGTCGTTTTTATATTTATTGGAGTAAGGCATCCTTGAATATTTGTCCAATCGTGTGTAGGTTTTTGAACAATGCCACCCTCTCTCAGCACAGTTTCTGCAAAGGCTCTTATTCCCCAGACTAGGAAACAATTACTTGACCAATAGTCTTAATATAACCTTCTTTGCTGCTGAACACAGATACTTCTTTTACCAGTTTACCTAGTGTTTCCTAAGAAGTAACAAGACCAGTCTTGGGATCTCACTGTTTCAATTGCTGGGACCTCGACAAAAAGTATGTTCATTACCCCATCAGATTGCACAGGACTCAGTGTGTATGTAGTCAAAATCACAAACAGGTAGCCTGTGTCCCCTGTTACCAGGATGACAGAAAATGATAAGACTTTAGGAAAACTAAAGGTGAAGATTTTTCTCTCCAGAGGAATCCTTATCCTGCCATTTGCAGACGACATTTTTTTGAAAGCTAGTACTATCACAGAGTCTTCAGATGCAGAAGCTACTCCAGAGTAGAATAATTTGCATTTCAACCTATAAGCACTACTAATTAACAACAGGAAAAATGAGCACGTGGGTGTGATAACTTCAAGGTGAGCTTTCTAAATTTAATTAGCATTTTAATCTTTGGGTCACATTCAGAGATTGCTCGTCAGGTTGTTTCTTTCTTTGTCCACTGACAGTCTCCCTGAAACAAAGCCAGCATATCCCAAACCAAAGTCTTCTCACTGATTTCAGAAATTCCTTCAAGGTTGAGGAACTGTTCCAGGAGTCCCTGCAAAATTTAGAGATTTGTTGCACGAAAGATCCCATTCTAATTCATTCTTTATGCAAAAACTTAGTCTGCTTCTACTTTTCAAAAAGATATTTTAGAGATATGTAGGTCTAAAAAGCATCCTTCTAAAAAGGAGGCATTGATCAGGACTTTGTTGATTGCAAGTGACAGAAATCAAAATGAAACTAGTTTTGATAAGAAGGAATTTATATGTGACTGAGGCTGGCAAGAAGGTTGAGGCTGGCGAGGAGGCTGAGCCCCAGGGTTTCCAGACAGCTCACTTGGCTCTTCTCTGCCTCTTGGCCCCATCTGGTCTACCACAGCCACAGATCAGGACAGTGTCCCCAGGGTGCCCTGGCTCTCAATCTACAGTGACCATATGTTGTTTCTGCCTGTACAGAATCAGTTCACCCTTCTATTAGAAACAGAAGCATGATTTTCCTTTGGAAAAAAACTCCTCTCCCATTCTCACAGTCTTTAGGGACTGTTGATCAAGACCTGGTCCCCCTTAACTCAGGGGAAGGCTTGTGACTAGCTGAGCCAATCACATTTCTCCTTTGCCAGGAACTTGAATCTTGAGCTGAGTTGAACGAAGAAGGGCAGAAAAAGTCTAGGGCTGATTTGTCCTGGAGGTTGGCCCCTGGAGGAAACTGCTGGTCTGGGATACCTGTATCCTTAAAGCTTTTGAAAAGTTTCCTTTAATATTTTCCTTCAATACTAAGGACCAACTTATACTCTTCTCATAAATTATTTCCCCCTTTAATGTAGTCAGCATTGGTTTATAATATTTGCAACCAAAAAGTCTTAATTCATATCCAAGTCTGGAGACAGAACTTTTTTCTTATACTCCATACTCAAATCTCAGAGAAGAAATTTGATTGACACTACTTGCATCACATTCTTACCCTTGGATGAACTACTGTGGCCAAGGCAGTGGGGTTTATCATGGACCACCATCTGCCAGAGGTCAAGGGTCAGGGCATATGATCAGATAAAAGAAGATGGAAAAGCTTTCTATATCTTTCACTGTCTCCTGAGATCTGCTTTATTTAAACCTCATTAACAGGGAGAAACCAATCACTGTTCTATCATACTGACTATCTAGGCCCTTCCCTTACAAAAGTTCTGGAAATCTAGTTATTTTCTAATTAACAAAAGGTAAGAAGACCCATTTTGCAATTTTTGGTTGGGGTCCAGTATTTTCCAGCTACAGCAGCTGTGGGAATTCAGTGATGTCAAGGTCCCCTCCCTCCTTTGTTTGTAATACTAATTTTGGAATTAAACCATTATCAGGAAATGGTGTTCCCTTCCTTCTGTTCATCCCTTAGGAATGGTTTTTAAAAAGAGAGAGAGAAAAAATCTTTTGGCTTCTGTATCCAGAGAGGTTGGATGAAAGGGCAAGCACCAGCTAAATGTCAGACAAGGCACATGGGAACGGGAATTTGATCAATTTCAAAGGTTTCCTATTTAACCGTAGAGACTGCTATGATCACCAGAAGAGTGTACTGCTTGGGAATGCTGCTAAACATCCCAAGTGAGCCCAGGAGGAAGAGGCTTCCTTCAAGGATATTTGCAGAGCAGTCTTGTGCACTCCTTTGTTAAACATCAGCAGATGGACATTTATTTGTCAACATAAGCTGAATTGAAGACTTTGGGGTTGCAAACAACTGTCAGCCAGCTGTCTTTGGTATAAATCTCTTGTTGACAAAGTGGAAAAAGTGAATGGTATTCTCTCCTGCAGCTCCCCAGGAACGTCTCTACATTTTATTTAGTGACTCTATAGGAGGTGACTGATAGGAAGTTGATGTTAGAGATTAGCTCACTGGTCATATGGATAAATTTGGAGGAAAGAGTGGATATTTTTGTGGGACCTGAGCTCATCAAATCAAATTTTAAAAGGATGCATAATTTCTGGGGGACAAATTGGAGCCCTCTGAAGGCACAAGACTTATTCCTGGACTATAGGAGAATGTTAGTTATATACTCTTAAATATATACTAGATATATGTCCTTATGTATACTGTAGTGGTCTGGAAGAGACATTTTGGTTGTTGTTTTGTTATTTTTTGCTTTTGTGTTTTTGTTTTTTAAGATACATGGGCTTGGACCAGATTACCTTCCTGTGTCTCTAACTTTGTCAATCAAATAAAGTCACAATTTGACATTTGTAAAAGAACATAAAACTAAGAAGAAAGAAAGAAAAAATGTAGGGCTGGGGGATATAGCTCCATGGTAAGCACTTGCCTAACACACGGAGGCCCTGGGTTCCATCCCCTGCACCTCAAGGAAGGAAAGGAAAAGGAGAAGAAAAGTAGGACAGCAGTTTCCTCAGTTTTTTAGTATGCAGTTGAACCCCAGAGAAGTGTGTTACCTCGTGCTAACATGAGAAATGGGGCCTACAAGACTGAAAATGTTTCCATTATACTGAAGGAGGCTTTCGTTGATGTCACTGATCTCAGAAACAGTGGCTGAGAGGTCCACACTGCCATCATCCCCATCCGGGCACACCATTGGAGTACCTGCTCCATGTGGTCAGACCGGTTCCACCACCACTGTTTCCTGTGGTGGAAGGAAGGAGACCTCCCTCTTCATCCTCTAGAGAATTATAAACAGAAGCTGGTAAACAAAAGAGGGAGGGGTCCCTAGCCACACACTGAACTTATACATTATAAAATGATCAGTTATAACTCAAAAGGTAAATTTCTGAAGCCAAGGAAGGAGGATACAAGAGATGCATATATGCTCTGTGAATGGAAGAAAATAAGAATTCTTGAGTCCTTAAAACCAGAAAAAGTTCTTGTAAGACAGGTCGATAGGGTAAAACTTATTATTAACTTAGTTCTTCAAATCCCTGCATTACCTTAACTCTTAGAAAATTTCCTAAATACATAAGGGAATAGGGTGGCTTTTTTTTTTTTTTTTTTTTTTTTTTTTTTTTTTTTTTTATCACATGTAGCATCTATAACAGGGTTCAGACTTCAAGTAAAAGTCTTACCCTTAAGTCCACACAGTACATTGACCTATGTGACAAATGCCCCTTCCGTCTGTTTCTCCCAGCTGATCAGATAAATAACTTTGATGATTCTTCAAGACAAATAGGTCTTTCTGAATCTGGATGAATGCCAAAACCTTTGGCCTTATCCCAGGTTGCTAAGTAAACTTCTCCAAAAAGGTAGTTAATTTTCAATATGCTTTTATTTTATTTGTGTAGGACATGCCACAACCAGACACTATTCATTTTAAATTATATTTAATGTTAGTTAGTTCACACACAATTCATATTTACTATTTTTAAAAGATTAACTGTAGCTTTTAAATGAGAACTCTTTTAAAATATCTTTTTTTCAGCCAGACAGAGTGACATATAACTGTAGTCCCAGCTACTTGGAAAGCTAAGACAGGGGGATTCCTTCAGATGAGAAGTTCAAGGCCAGCCTAGGCAACATAATGAGAATACTGCCTCAAAAATTATTAAATTTTAAAATATTATAAAATAAAAAATAAAGATATTAATAAAAATATAAAGATATTAAATATCTTTTTTATTTCCAAGCTTTAATGTATCACATATCTTTAGTGATCATATTATTAGAACTAAGTCAGAACACTAGCTGATGCTAAGTTCTGACATATAAATTTACATTCATCTCAAAAATATTTGAAATGATAACCATGTTCCAGAAGTCTAGGTATGTTATCACTGTGCTTGTAGTTCAAATAGAATTGCACAAGAGAATGGAAATGCTGAATTTATTTAACTGATCTCATGTGTTAGCTGCTAAGTGTCTTGGGGTCTTAGAAGCAAAGGTTAGTAGAATGTAATCAACTCCACAAATCCAGAAGAAGGTCAAAAGAGTTAAGGGAAATACAGAGCTGACTGCTCTGAATGTGAAAGTCAGTACTTATCTTTTATAAATTGAATCAGAAAAGAAAAATATCAGTACTGGAACTTGTATAATTCTTCTATCTTGATGCTATAAGCAAAATTTCTGAAACAAGTGAATAATCTTTTCTTTTTAATAGCCATAACTTTTCCACATGAATCCCAAGAGTCAATAATTGAATCTGAGAAAGGATGCATTTCTTTGGAGGTTGCTTTTGATCTAAAGCCAAAGGGAAGTAATTTATTTAGCAGATGCTGTGGGTTCTAAATAAAGAAATGTATGTGAAAACGTTAGCAAACAAAATAAAGTACCTTAATTCGTTTGTCAATAAAGCAATATCAAGATGCTAAGAATTTATGGTGGCACACTCCTGTAATCCAGTTGCTCAGGAGAATGAAGCAGGAGAATCACAAGTTTGAAACTAGCCTAAACAAGACCCTGTCTCAAGATAAAATAAAAGGGACTGTGGGCGGGGGTGGGTAGCAAGGTGCAAGGACATATACCAGCCCCTGTACCACCACCATCACCACCACCAAAAAAAAAAAATCTTTAGGAAATGGAAATTGGTTTGAGGTTTTGTTTCTCTCCTTTCCTCTGAACACATGCTGATGAACATATTTACATCATATAAAATGGCCCGAGATCTTTGAAAACATCCCTGAAGAAAATCGACAGGCCTGCCAATCATTTATTGCTTCAGTAACATCAGCTTTCCTTTTGGCTGATTTAATCTAAGGCATAAGTAAATACTCTTGACCTTTTTAAATGACCAATTTCACATTCATTTTTGTCCTGGTGAAATTTAATTTGTATTATTCCAAGATTTATTGCAAACATCCATTGCCTAAACACTATTTAGTGTTTATTGAAGGTTGAACAAGAGGAAAAAATCTTGATTGAAATTCAAGAAATCTGGGGGAAAAAAAACAAAATTAGTAAAGATAATACTAAAGAAATGAAATCCACATGAAATGTGTAAAATCGAAATGTGATGTTAGTTGCTGTTGTCATATGCAATAGGAATTTCCTCCAAGGTGCCTGTCGCTTGGTGCCTGAAGGCTCCCTGTCAGGTATTCCCTCTTAGGTGCCCTCATCCTTTACCCCTAACTCCATCCCTATTCCTTTGCCTTCAGGGCCATCTTCAAGGAAGTTTTTGTGACTTCCTCCATCACCTTAGCACCTTCTCACCCTTTTCCTGGCCTTCTCCTGCATCATGTGTCCATAAACTTGTGCACACCACAGTCACATGTATTCTCTTTCCTTATCTGTCTTTACCAGAAGACTGTAGATTTCTTGAAGACAAACAGAGATGATGTCTTATCTTTCTTTGTCACCTGCAGCCTAGCACAGTGACTGATGCTTGATGGTGATGAAATATTGGATAGATGGACATTGAATAAAACTTAATGGGATCCTTTCTGGTGTACTGTTGCCTAATATGTTTATTAATTATGAGGTGATGAAGGGAATTTGCTTATGAAATTCGAAAATTTAAAGCCACCCAAGTAGCTGCCTTACCAGGGAACAGATTGTACTTTCAGATTGCCAGTGATATCCACGGGATCACTAGACACAGTTACTGGCCCTCTAGTGTAAGATTATCAAATCCTGGATTGGTTTGAAATATTACTGATTCTTCTACACTGTATTGCAATAGAGTGATTTTTCACTTGTCTCCTTCATATAATCTACCACAGACTGATTTTTTTCCACCTCCTTTAGATGACAGTATTCAATTGAAAGTGATTTAATCTAGGGTCCCAATAATCTTCATGATGTCAAACCCAGTGTAAATTTTTCTGTGTTCATCTTACTTGAATTCATAGAATCACACAGCATAGATGGCCCTTTCTTTTTGACATATCTCCACTCCTGGCCTATGTCAAATAACAGTCCTAGCTTTTCTTCTTCCCTATTATTTACTCTTTCTATCTAACTCACCGAGTCCTACTCTATAGAACTTCAAAAGGTCCTTAGGACCTAGTTCAGAACCTTCTTCTTCTCCATCTCCAGATTTTCCCTGGATTGTATGATTGATTCTTGTAGCTTTAAAAATCACCCATCATCAAATCATTCCTACATCTGTATTTCTAGAACCTGTCTCCCCTCCTGATTTCTAGATTCATATATTTGTAGGTGAACTTAGATTTCCTCTTATTTCTCTAAACTTTCACCCCATCTTGGTTTCAAAGATGATCTTTCCCTAACTGGTCTCATTTTAAGCAATGACATCATCAACCACTTGTTACTCAAGATAAATCAATTGGTTTAAAAGAAAGGAAAGAAAAGAAAATTACAAAGCGGAATAAGTGCAGTATGTAAAATAAATGCAGTTCTATGACACAAAATAATAAACTGGAATAGAAGTGGAGAACACATTGATGAGTTAGGTCTGCAAAGCCCTTTTAAGATGGAGATGATGTTTTAGCTGAAACACATTTTAAGGAGTCGCATGTGAGGAAGGGAAGAGCATGCTCAAGGAAATATCAAGTATAAAACTATTTAGGGCAATAGTTTGGTACATTCCAGCAATACTCAGAAATCTAATATCCCTGGAGCAAAATAAATAAGGGGAAAAGTATCAGGGTATGGAGAGGTAAAGATAGGTGGAGAGTAGATTAAATGTGAGTATTTCATCAGTCCAGTGGCTTGGAATAGGGAATAAATTGAATTATAGCATTTAACCTTTTTTTAATTTAAAAATCTTTTTAATGTAGAGAAATATACATAATATTTATCACTCTAACCATATGTAGGTATCCAATTCAGTGGCATTAAATACATTTCACAATGTTGTGTAACCATTTACTTCTATGGGTAGACAGAGTTTTTCATCATCTCCAACATTTTATCCATTAAACAATTCTTTCCTCTTCTTCCCAGCCCAGGTAGTTACTATTCTACTTTCTCTCTGTAAAGGTTTCTAGTCATATGTTTCATATAAGTGGAATTATACAATCTTTGTTTTTTTGTCTCTGACTTCTTTTGCTCATCATGTTTTCAAGGTCCATTCAGTTGTGGTATGTGTTAAAATTTCATTTTTATGACTGTACAATTTTCCATTCCCAAACCATATTTTGCTTATCTTAATGAATTTCATCTTTATTTCAGAAAAATTTGAGGATAAAGAGATGAAAGTAACCAGGATGATTCTTAGGCTTCTCACATGTAAAAATAAGTAACAATCAATCCCAATCAACAACCCCAATCAAACTGGATTAGATGTCACTACATACTGAATGGAGAATTCCTGAAGGATGTGGCCCCTAAATAAGTTTTTTTTTTTCAGTATTGGGGACTGAACCCCAGCCATGCTAGATAAGTGCTCTACCACTGAGCTACATCCCCAACCCTTGTTCATTTTTCTTTAAATTTTTTTTTATTTTGAGACAGGGTCTTGCTAAGTTACTGATGCTAGCCTCAAACTTTTGATCCTCCTGCCTCAGTCTCCCAAGTAACTAGGATTTCAGGCCTGGGTCACTGCACCCAACTCTTAAATAATTCTTAAATGATGAATATGAGTCAATATGTTGACAGATAGATATAGAAAGGGGTTAGATACAGAGGAAAATTCAAAATCAATGGACAAAATTATAAAAGTTTTGGAGTAGAACTTAGTTTCTTTTGTCTAGAACATTCTCCCCAAATTCCTTGTGTCCCTGTCTAAAATTTCCCTGATCTTCAAGTTTCAGGTGAAATGCCAGCTCTTCAGACCCCCTGAGGCTCTTATGTATGCATTTATTATCTTTGAGTTTATCTTACCATTAATTGTCTTTTTCCACTTTGTCCATATTGGGCCATAAACTCCTTCAGGGCATGAATTATATCTTTAGCATATTTGTACCCTCTTACAGAACCCAGTATTATATTGCCTCGCATTAAGAAGACTATCGACAAATGTTGGGCTTTCAACAGAGCATTCTTATCAGGAGTGGGAATTAAAGATGTGCAAGTCACTAAGGCTGAACAAGCCAAGAGGCTATAAAGAATGTTGATTACAATAATTATCTGAAGATTTTAAGTTCAGGTTCTTTATATAAAAACTAAGCTGCACAATTATCTGATGGCGTTACATTTTTGAGGCAGCAGAGAAAATCCCCAAATTAGATATGAACATCGTAGAGAAATATTATCTCTAAAGAAAAGGTAGAAAACCCTGTGATAACTATAGGACTGTTGTTTGTTGTTGTTACCAGGTAATTATTACTATATCAGAAAGATGAATTCTTGGATGGATCTAGCAGGACAGGAAAATACAGATGAAGTCATTGCTAAATTTATATAAAAATTGGTTTAGTATCTAAGATGCTGACATTAGTTCAGATGTAGATGAGATATCCAAATGCCTTAAAACAATCTATGAACTCGGAATGTATTCCCATTACAGTCAGAAGTACTTGTAGGACTGGGGGGTACAGCTCAGCAGCAGTACTTGTTTTAAGCATGTAGAAGGCCCTGGATTCAATCCATCACTCCAAAAAATAGAAGTTTGCAAGTATTGTATAAATTTCAGATATATAAGTGATATGGAGAGAATTTTGAATTTTATCATTGCTAGCTCTAAAAAACTCCATTGGCAACTGACAATGGTCTTCTGACATCATGATCTTGTTCAATTTTATGAAATGTGGCATTATTTTACATGAGGTTCTAAAGAGAAAGTAGATAATTAAGAACATAAAGTACTTGACATATGTATCATAGTTGGTCAAATGGGCAAATAAAATTTTTCATTTATTTTTAAAAGGTAAGAGTCTGGTAAAACATAAACTCAAAACTCAAGGTTAGGAAGAGAAATAGCACGGTAGGTTATGTGAAAATCAAAGAAGAGAGAAAATAATGCTGCCCATTGTTTCAAGTGACAAAGAATTGGCAGAAATCCAAATACCACAGCAGACAAGATTAATATTAAGTATATCTGTCAACATCCTGTTTGAAAATCTCAGCCAGGCTCAGAACTATCTGAAAACATCCAAAGAGGGTTTCGCCTAAGAATGAGTCACATTCTTTGTAGCAGAAAGCCATTAATATACCAGTAGAGAATGTTAGAAGTTAAATAGAACTTCATGATCACCTTGTCCCACTCCCATGTTTTACAGATGAGAAAACTGGGGCCCAGAAAACCCTCTCTCCACTCTGCTGCACTGGGAAGCACCAGGAAGTAATGAACAGAATGTGGACTGTGCGACTGTACAGAATTAGCTTCGGATCCCACTCAATCACACAGACAATCTCTGAGCCTCAATTTCCTCAACTGTAATATAGGGATCAAAATAGCTACTCTGTGGGGTGGTTGTAAGATTAGGAGCAATGTACATAAAATATCTGGCATGTAGAAAATCAATCAATGCTAGTTCTGATTGCCCAAAGTCCTGGGGTCAGGGACAGAACAAGGACACTCACTTCAATCCAAGGTTGTTCTCAATATACCTTTAGAAAACCCCAGTTAGTGGATCACTTCCAAAAAGTGGGGCAAGCATTATTATGCTATTCAATAAATACTTAGACCTTTAATAACCTGGAAATATCAAATGAATCAGGAGTGTATAAAATACCAGAGGGAACTTACTAATTTTTCCAGAACATCAACATAGCAAAGGACCATTCAATACAGGGGCAGAAATCTAATAACTTGGGGAGAACACTTCTAAATACAGTTGAAGGAATCTTTCTGAACTGAATCTTTCAAACTTGAATAAGTGTGAAGAATAGGTGTCAGTGTTGCATATATGTATGCGAACTTAGATTTTGTGCCATGTACTGTCTTTTTAAATTCAGCATGACTGCATTACATTTATCATACATTTAAGACTGAAAAAAAATCCAAACCTTCAAAGATCAAATGACTAATAGGACAGATGTCAGGATTGTTTAAGCAGTTGTAGTTTGTAAAAGAGATGCAAAACTGAAATACTTGTTTGTCCTAGTTAGCTACCTCCACTGTGTGTGTGCATGACATGGAAATATAGCCTTACCACTAACAAGATATACCTTCTGAATCAGAGGCAATCTTATTACTCAAAACTTTTAGTCCTAATTCTAATTAATCATATAAGTATAATCATTGGCCATGACATATAAATAAGGATGAACAATTTAAGTTTCTATATCCAGGCATCTGCTTTACTGAACACTTTCTTAGGATGGTCCCTTTGAAAATTAACATGAATCTAAGTCTATCAGTGAGTGTCTTATTAAAGCATCTTCTGGTTACTACCCAGGAGTAGTAGTAATTAGAGTTGCCAGTGTGGTCATGGATCTGGATGGCTGAGAAAGGTTAAGAGGTATACAAGATTTTAGAAATAAAAAGATCTTTACAAGGCCAAAGTTTAGCCCATGGATTAAATTCATCCAACCAAAGTATTTTAAGTGTTCTTCAAAGTATTAACTCATCAGAGTATGGTGGTACATGCTTGTAATTCCAGCTGCTTGGGAGGCTGAGGCAGGAGGATTACAAGATCAAGGTCAACCTGGGCAACTTAGTGAAAACTTGTCTCGAAAATAAAAAAATAAAAAGAGCTGAAGGTATAGCTCAATGGTAGAGAGCCTGTGGGTTTGATCTCTATTACTGAAAAAAATAAAGTATTAGCCTGTTCTACAAAGTTTTAGGTATTTTACAATAACTTCAACTACTTAACAATGGAGAAATTTTATACTGCAAGCAGAATTCCCAGTTTCCCTTTCAAAATTGAATAATCTGGCAATCCTGGGCTCAGATTCTTGCCTGAAAACCTTCAGGTACAGTTGAACAGTGACCCCCTTAAATGCAATGAGTTCTCCATGTTTGCCTCATCTCCCACCAGTCCTGATGGTGCCCAGGCCAGTGCTGTGCACTGACTTTACCTGTACAGCTCCAAATCAGGTCCCAGCCCACCTTTTATAGAAGGAAAAAACCCTAGCTACCAAAAGACCGAGGATAGCTCTAGAACTCTCATCTCTCTGAATCATGCCTTCCCATTTTAGAAAGTCCTTAATGAATATTCATTTGTTATGTACTTCCTGAAATAATTAAGCACCAAAATACAATCTAGAGCAAGATTTATAAGAAACTAAATCCATGGATAAAAAGTAGTGCCACCACCGGGCATAGTAGCTCACGCCTGTAATCCCAGTGACTGGAGAGGATAAGGCAGGAAGACTGCAAGCTCGAGGCCAGCCTCAGCAATTTAGTGAGACCCTATCTCAAAATAAAAAGTAAAAAGAACTGTGGATGTAGCTCAGTGGTAAAGTGCCCCCCTGGGTTCAATTTCTGGTAACAAAAATAAACAACAAAAGTGCTACTTCAAGCAAAATATTAGATTATTAGTGGCTACTTAACTTGATATATTCTTGAGGAAGGACTAGTCATATGATTTTTTTTCTTTTTCTTTTTTTGCAGGGCTAAGGATAGAACCCAGGGCCACAAACACGGTGTAGGCGAGCGTTCTACCATTGAGCTATACCCCGAACCCTGTATTATATAATATTTTTAAAAATCCTCCTCCCACTACCACCCAACCCTAGTAATGGGGCCTAGGATGGAGCTACATCCCTTTTTTATTTTATTTTGTGACAGAGTCTCACTAAACTGTCCAGGCTGACCTCAAATTTATAATCCCCCTGCCTCGGCCTCCCAAGTCCCTGGGATTACAAGCCTTGGCCTGTCTAGCAGGAATTTGTATTTTTAATGAGGATGATTCTTTATATTTAATAATTAGAAAACAAGGTCACTTTTTCTTCAGTTCTAATCTTGAGCTGTAAACCTTAATTCTGGCACTCTGTTTCTCTTCATTCAGAGAACACAAGTTTCCTGCTTGTGGTCCCTGACTCTTTCCTTTTGTTTTCTGTGTTCTGTGATTGTGATTTATTAAATAAAACCCTAAAAGAGATAGAATGAAATGTATAGTGAGTGGCACAGCTCAAGAAATTGGTTCTAGATGTAACTGTCCGATCAGAATATTTTCATCATGGTGACCAGGAAGTTCCTACCTACTCCACTGACATCACACTTCTCTCTAAAGTTTGCTTTCTTTGAATTGAAAACTATTTCCCTTCTGAACCAAGTATTCTAGAAGTTTTTATAACCATAGTTTGAAAACTTCAGGTCAACTTGTTTTGAGTTTCTACCCCTTAAACTTGTGTTCTTAAAAGGTTTTATACTTTCTCTTTTATACTTTTAAAACAGACTTTTATTATAACCAAACAAGGCAAATAAATGTTGTTACACAGTAGATGCCTCACATTTGGCCATATTTGATTCCATCTATTTGAATTAGATCTCATGTGCTCTAGTACATCAAAATCCATTCAAATTTATTCTACTTAAAGCTAGTTTAAAGAGAAATTTTTCATATTCTGTTTTTTAAGAAGAAAAAAAAAAGATGAATTTCTTATGGGAAAGAGGTCACCAAAAAGGGGTATAATCTCTGTTCACAACTAATCCATACTGAAACTTTGAGAAAGTAATGCCATATTAGAAAAAAAGGAAAGAAAAGAAAAAGAAGTCTCCTCAAAGCACCAAGTTGGACCCAGTAGGATACTTTTGAATGTCTGTCTGGTGTAAGTACTTATAATACAGCAATTCTTAATGTGAAAGCTGGCACATCTAAGCAGGCTGATCTTATAAAAAGAGGGAACGCTTTGGAGAGTTTTTAATATTATTCAATGAAAACTAGGCATATGAATAGAAATGCCTATATATATATATAATAGGAATAATAGCTGTAGGAAAAGGGCATATATAGTATTTTCATTTTTCCTCTTACAAATTAGCCTTTAGAGAGTTTCCTCATTTCTTTTTTCTTTCAAAAGTTTGTATTAGAATGAATATTGTACTTTTGAAAAAAAAAAAAAACATTTGAAACTGAAAAGATTTAAGAGCCTTTCAACTTTTAATATATTTCACTTCAAAATCAACTTTAATAATACTAGAATATAGCAGGGCATGGTGGCGCATGCCTGAAATCCCAGCAGATCGGGAGGCTGAGGCAGGAGAAGAGCAAGTTCAAAGCCAGTCTCAGCAAAAGCGAGGTACTAAGCAACTCAGTGAGACACTGTCTCTAAATAAAATACAAAATAGGGCTGGGGATGTGGCTCTGTAGTTCAGTGCCCTTGAGTTCAATCTCTGGTACCCCTCAAATAATAATAATAATAATAATAATAATAATAATAATAGAACATAAGCTAATGTGCTACAGAAGTAATTAATGGAAAAGGTCCTATCCAATAAATAAGTCTCTCTCTAGTATTAAATGAGGGACTTAAAGTCCTGGAAAGTAGAACAGTAAAGGCTTGGGAAAAGTAAAATTCAGCTTTATGATTAATATAGAAATTGAGGAACTGGATACTTTAAAAACATGCTATAGTATACTTTAATGACCTGAAAGAGACCCTAATGTGGTCCAAATATTAGCTAATAGAGGAGAAGGGCTGGTTTAGTTACTTGATTCAGAGTTCCCTATTTATTTTATTTTTATTTCTATTTTTTGTCTTATATTCTCATTCTTTTTTTATTGTAAACAAATGGGATACATGTTGTTTCTCTGTTTGTACATGGAGTAAAGGCGTACCATTTGTGTAATCATAAATTTACATAGCGTAATGTTGTTTGATTCATTCTGTTATTTTTTCCCTTCCCCCCACCCCTCCACACCTCTTTTCCCTCTATACAGTCCTTCCTCCATTCTTGCCCCCCTCCCTAACCCTAACTCTAACCCTAACACTAACCCCTCCCTCCCCCCATTATGTGTCATCATCCACTTATCAGCGAGATCATTCATCCTTTGATTTTTTGAGATTGGCTTATTCACTTAGCATGATATTCTCCAATTTCATCCATTTGCATCCAAATGCCATAATTTTATTATTCTTTATGGCTGAGTAATATTCCATTGTGTGTGTGTATATACATATATATATATACCACATATATATATATGTGGTATATATATATACCACAATTTCTTTATCCATTCATCAACTAAAGGACATCTAGGTTGGTTCCACAGTTTGGCTATTGTGAATTGAGCAGCTATGAACATTGATGTGGCTGTATCTCTGTAGTATGCTGATTTTAAGTCCTTTGGGTATAGGCCAAGGAGTGGGATAGCTGGGTCAAATGGTAGTTCCATTCTATGAGGAATCTCCACACTGCTTTCCAGAGTGGCTGCACTAATTTACAGTCCCACCAGCAATGTATGAGTGTACCTTTCTCCCCACATCCTCGTCAACACCTGTTGTTGCTCGTATTCTTGATAATCGCCATTCTAATTGGGGTGAGATGGAATCTTAGGGTGGTTTTAATTTGCATTTCTCTTATTACTAGAGATGTTGAACATTTTTTCATATGTTGTTGATTGCTTATAGATCTTCTTCTGTGAAGTGACTGTTCATTTCCTTAGCCCATTTGTCGACTGGGTTATTTGCATTCTTGGTGTAGAGTTTTTTGAGTTCTTTATAGATTCTGGAAATTAGTTCTCTATCTGAAATATGATTGGCAAAGATTTTCTCCCACTCTATAGGCTCTTTCTTCGCATTGCTGAGTTTCCTTTGCTGAGAGAAAGCTTTTTAGTTTGAATCTATCCCAGTTATTGATTCTTCCTTTTATTTCTTGTGCTATGGGAGTCCCGCTGAGGAAGTCTGGTCCTAAACCGACATGTTGAAGATCTGGACCTACTTATTCTTCCATAATCTGCAGGGTCTCTGGTCTGATTCCGAGGTCCTTAATCCATTTTGAGTTTAGTTTCATGCATGGTGAGAGATAGGGGTTTAGTTTCATTCTGTTGCATGTGGATTTCCAGTTTTCCCAGCACCATTTGTTGAAGAGGCTATCTTTTCTCCATTGCATATTTTTGGTACCTTTGTCTAGTATGAGAAAATTGTATTTATTTGGGTTTGTGTCCATGTCCTCTATTCTGTACCACTGATCTACCTTTCTATTTTGGTACCAATACCATGCCGTTTGTGTTACGATTGCTTTGTAGTAGAGTTGAAGATCTGGTATTGCGATACCCCCTGCTTCGCTCTTTCTACTAAGGATTGCTTTAGCTATCCTGAGTTTCTTATTCTTTCAGATGAATTTCATAATTGCTTGCTCTATTTCTGTAATGTACGTCATTGGGATTTTAATTGGAATTGCATTGAATCTGTATAGCACTTTTGGTAGTATGGTCATTTTGACAATATTAATTCTGCCTATCCAAGAACATGGGAGATCTTTCCATCTTCTAAGGTGTTCTTTAATTTCTTTCTTTAGTGTTCTGTAGTTCTCATTGTAGAGGTCTTTCACCTCTTTTGTGAGATTGATTCCCAAGTATTTTATTTTTTTCGAGGCTATTGTGAATGGGGTAGTTTTCCTAACTTGTCTTTCTGAAGATTCATCACTTATGTATAAAAATGCATTGGATTTATGAGCATTGATCTTGCAACCTGCTACCTTACTGAATTCACTTATGAGTTCTAAAAGTTTTCTGGTGGAATTTCCTGGTTCCTCTAAGTATATAATCATATCATCAGCAAATAGGGATAGTTTGAGTTCTTCTTTTCCAATTTGTATCCCTTTAATTTCTTTGGTCTGTCTAATTGCTCTGGCTAGAGTTTCAAGGACGATATTGAATAGAAGTGGTGAAAGAGGGCATCCCTGCCTTGTTCCAGTTTTTAGGGGAAATGCTTTTAGTTTTTCACCATTTAGAATAATATTAGCCATGGGCTTAGCATAAATGGCCTTTACAATGTTAAGGAATGTTCCCACTACCCCAATTTTTTCTAGTGTTTTGAGCATGAAGGGATGCTGTATTTTATTGAATGCTTTTTCTGCATCTATTGAAATAATCATGTGATTCTTAACTTTTAGTCTGTTGATATGGTGAATGACATTTATTGATTTCCAGATGTTGAACCAACCTTGCAACCCTGGGATGAAACCCTCTTGATCATGGTGCACTATCTTTTTAATATATTTTTGTATGCGATTTGCTAAAATTTTGTTGAGAATTTTTGTGTCGATGTTCATTAAGGATATTGGTCTGCAATTTTCTTTCCTCGATGTGTCTCTGTCTGGTTTAGGTATCAGGGTGATATTGGCTTCATCGAATGAGTTTGGGAGGGTTCCCTCCTCTTCTATTTCATGGAATACTTTGAGAAGTATTGGAATGAGCTCTTCTTTAAAGGTTTTGTAGAACTCAGCTGAGAACCCATCTGGTCCTGGACTTTTCTTTGTTGGTAGGCTTTTGATGACCTCTTCTATTTCATTACTAGAAATTGGTCTATTTAAATTGTGTATGTCGAGAAAAACTGAAACCATTCCCTTTAAAAATGGGAACAAGGGGGCTTGGGTTGTAGCTCAGTGGTAGAGCACTTGCCTCGCATGTGTGAGGCACTGAGTTCGAGCCTCAGCACCACATACAAATAAGTAAAATAAAGGTCCATTGGCAACTAAAAATATATTTAAAAAAAAAAAGGGAACAAGACAGAGATGTCCTCTTTCACCACTTCTATTCAACATTGTCCTCGAAACTCTAGCCAGAACAATTAGGCAGACCAAAGAAATTAAAGGGATAGGAATAGGAAAAGAGGAACTTAAGCTGTCACTATTTGCGGATGACATGATTCTATATTTAGAGGATCCAAAAAACTACTCCAGAAAACTTCTAGACCTCATCAATGAATTCAGCAAAATAGCAGGCTAAAATCAACACACATAAATCTATAGCATTTTTATACGCAAGCGACGAAACAGCTGAAAGGGAAATGAGGAAAACAACTCCATTTGCAATAGCCTCAAAAAAAATAAAATACTTGAGCATCAATCTAACCAAAGAGGTAAAAGATCTCTACAATGAAAACTACAAAACATTGAAGAAAGAAACTGAGGAAGACCTTAGAAGATGGAAAGATCTCCCATGTTCTTGGATAGGCAGAATTAATATTGTCAAAATGGCCATACTACCAAAAGTGCTATACAGATTCAATGCAATTCCAATTAAAATCCCAATGATGTACCTCACAGAAATAGAGCAAGCAATCATGAAATTCATCTGGAAGAATAAGAAACCCAGAATAGCTAAAGCAATTCCTAGCAGGAAGAATGAAACAGGGGGTATCACAATACCAGATCTTCAACTATACTATAAAGCAACAATAACAAAAACATCATGATGTTGGCCCCAAAATAGACAGGAAGATCAATGGTACAATATAGAGGACACGGACACAAACCCAAATAAATAAAATTTTCTCATGCTAGACAAAGGTGCCAAAAATATGCAATGGAGAAAAGATAGCCTCTTCAACAAATGGTGCTGGGAAAACTGGAAATCCATATGCAACAGAATGAAACTAAACCCCTATCTCTCACCCTGCACAAAACTCAACTCACAATGGATTAAGGACCTTGAAATCAGACCAGAGACCCCGAATCTTATAGAAGAAAAAGTAGGTCTAAATCTTCACCTTGTTGGCTTAGGATCAGACTTCCTTAACGGGACTCCCATAGCACAAGAAATAAAAGGAAGAATCAATAATTGGGATAGATTCAAACTAAAAAGCTTTCTCTCAGCAAAGGAAACTATCAGCAATGCAAAGAAAGAGCCTACAGAGTGGGAGAATATCTTTGCCAATCATACTTCATATAGAGCACTAATCTCCAGAATCTATAAAGAACTCAAAAAACTCTACTCCAAGAATTCAAATAATCCAGTTGACAAATGGGCCAAGGAAATGAATAGACACTTCACAGAAGAAGATCTACAAGCAATCAACAAACATATGGAAAAATGTTCAACATCTCTAGTAATAAGAGAAATGCAAATCAAAACCACCCTAAGATTCCATCTCACCCCAATTAGAATGGCGATTATCAAGAATACGAGCAACAACAGGTGTTGGCGAGGATGTGGGGAGAAAGGTACACTCATACATTGCTGGTGGGGCTGCAAATTAGTGCAGCCACTCTGGAAAGCAGTGTGGAGATTCCTTAGAAAACTTGGAATGGACTTACCATTTGACCCAGCTATCCCACTCCTTGGCCTATACCCAAAGGACTTAAAATCAGCATACTACAGAGATACAGCCACATCAATGTTTATAGCTGCTCAATTCACAATAGCCAGACTGTGGAACCAACCTAAATGCCATTCAGTTGATGAATGGATAAAGAAACTGTGGTATATATATACAATGGAATACTACTCGGCTATAAACAATAATAAAATTATGGCATTTGCAGGCAAATGGATGAATATCATGTTAAGTGAGATAAGCCAATCTCAAAAATCCAAAAGATGAATGATCTCACTGATAAGCGGATGATGACACATAATGGGGAGTGGGAGGGGGGCAAGAATGGAGGAAGGAGGGACTGTACAGAGGGAAAAGAGAGGTGGGAGGGGTGGGGGGAAGGAAAAAAATAACGGAATAAATCAAACATCATTACCCTATATAAATGTATGAATATGCAAATGGTATGCTGTTACTCCATGTACAAACAGAAACAACATGTATCCCATTTGTTTACAATAAAAATAAATTTAAAAATAAATAAATAAATTGTGTATGTCCTCCTCGTTCAGTTTAGGCAATTCATATGTCTCTAGAAACCTGTTGATGTCTTCAAATTTTCTATTTTGTTGGAGTATAGATTTTCAAAATAGCTTCTAATTAGGTTTTGTATTTCAATCATGTCTGTTGTGATATTTCCTTGTTCATTCCGAATTTTAGTGATTTGGGTTTTCTCTTGTCTTCTCTTTGTTAGTGTAGCTAAGGGTTTATCAATTTTGTTTATTTTTTCAAAGAACCAACTATTTATTTTGTCAATTTTTTGTATTGTTTCTTTTGTTTCAATTTCATTGATTTCAGCTCTGAGTTTAACTATTTCCTGTCTTCTACTACTTTTGGTGTTGGTCTGTTCTTCTTTTTCTAGGGCTTTGAGCTATAGTGTTAGGTCGTTTATTTGTTGAGTTTTACTTCTTTTATTGAATGCGCTCCATGAAATAAATTTTCCTCTAAGTACTGCTTTCATAGTGTCCCAGAGGTTTTGATATGATGTTTCTTTGTTCTCATTGACCTCTAAGAATTTTTTAATTTCCTTCCTAATATCTTCTGTTCTCCATTCATCATATAATAGCATATTGTTTAATCTCCAGGTGTTGGAGTAGTTTCTGTTTTTTACTCTTTCATTTATTTCTAATTTCAATCCATTATGATCTGATAGAGTACAAGGTAGTGTCTCTATCTTCTTGTATTTGCTAACATTAGCTTTGTGGCATAATATATGGTCTATTTTAGAGAATGATCCATGTGCTGCTGAGAAGAAAGTGTATTCGCTCTTGGTTAGATGGTATATTCTATAAATGTCTATTAAGTCTAAATTATTGATTGTGTTATTGAGATCTATGGTTTCTTTGTTGAATTTTTGTTTGGAAGATCTGTCCAGTGGTGAGAAAGGTGTGTTAAAATCACCTAGTATTATTGTGTTATGGTCTATTTGGTTTCTGAAATTGAGAAGGATTTGTTTGACATCCATGGATGAGCCACTGTTTGGGGCATAGATGTTTATGATTGTTATGTCTTGCTGATTTATGCTTCCCTTAAGCAGTATGAAATGTCCTTCTTTATCCCATCTGACTAACTTTGGCTTGAAGTCCACATTATCTGAAATGAGGATGGATACCCCAGCTTTTTTGCTGAGTCCATGTGCATGGTATGTTTTTCCCCATCTTTCACCTTTAGTCTGGGTATCTTTTTCTGTGAGGTGAGTTTCTTGCAGGCAACATATTATTGGATCTTTCTTTTTAATCCAATCTGCCAGTCTATGTCTTTTGATTGATGAATTCAGGCCATTAACATTCAGAGTTATTACTGAGATATGATTTGTATTCCTGGTCATTTGGTTCATTTTTTTAATTTTATTTATTTATTTATTTATTTGACACGACTTGGTTCCTCTTTTATTTAACAATTCCTTTAGGATAATTCCTCCCTTTGCTGATTTGCTTCTTTGTTTTTCATCTCTTCCTCATGGAATATTTTGCTGAGAATGTTCTGTAATGCTGGCTTTCTTTTTGTAAATTCTTTTAGCTTTTGTTTATCATGGAAGGATTTTATTTCATCATCAAATTTGAAGGTAAGTTTTGCTGGGTATAAGATTCTTGGTTGGCATCCTTTTATTTCAGGGCTTGAATAATGTTGTTCTAGGCCCTTCCAGCTTTTAGGGTCTGGATTGAAAAATCCGCTGATGTCTGTATTGGTTTCCCCCTGAATGTAATTTTGATGTTTTCTCTCACAGCCTTTAAAATTCTGTCTTTATTTTGTATGTTAGGTATTTTCATTATAATGTGCCTTGGTGTGGGTCTGTTGTAATTTTGTGTATTTGGAATCCTATAGGCCTCTTGAAGTTGATTTTCCATTTCATTCTTCAGATTTGGGAAATTTTCTGGTATTATTTCATTGAATGGATTGTTCATTCCTTTGGTTTGTTTCTCTAAGCCTTCCTCAATCCCAATAATTCTTAAATTTGGCCTTTCCATGATATCCCATAGTTCTTGTAGATTCTGTTTATGATTTCTTACCATCTTCTCTCTTTGGTCAATTTTGTTTTCAAGGTTAAATATTTTGTCTTCGATATCTGAGGTTCTTTCTTCCAGGTGTTCTATCCTATTGGTTGTGCTTTCTATGGAGTTCTTAATTTGGTTTATTGTTTCCTTCATTTCAAGGATTTATGTTTGTTTGTTTTTTCAATATCTCTAACTCTTTATTGAAATGATCTTTTGCTTCCTGCATTTGCTCTTTTAACTGTCGATTGGTGCGATCATTCAATGCCTGCATTTGCTCTTTCATCTCATCATTCAATGCCTGCATTTGCTCTTTCATATCATCGTTTACTTCCCTGATCATTTTAATTATGTACATTCTGAACTCCCTTTCTGTCATTTCTTCTGCCATGCTGTCATTGGATTTTATTGATGTAATATCTAGATTTGTTTGGGGCATTTTCTTCCCTTGTTTTCTCATATTGTTCAAGTATCAGTGGATCGCTAAGATATTGCAGATAACCTCTATTGACTTACAATGTCCCTGAAGATTTCTAATATATCCCCTCTTAGCCTTCAGTAGGATAAAGTCTTGGAGAAAGTTGATAGTGCGGTGCTCCACAAGGAAGCTGCCTCTCTAGGAGTGGTGGTCTTCAGGTGGTGTATATTCCCTGCTAGTGGGCAGAGGTGCCTCCACTTGTTGACCAATGGTCATACAAAGGGGAACTAGGCTGCGGGTTGAGGCAAGGCCTGTTTGGGCCAGTGTCTCTGGTTTTACCGTCCTTGTGGGAAAACTCATCCAGCAGGAAAGACTCACCCGGTGGGGAGGTCTCACTGGTCAGTTTCCATCCTAGAGGTTCCCCTCAATCTACAACTACCACCTGGGCTGGGCTGCCTTCCTCTGCAACGTTCCCATGAGCCCGGACCTACCTCCTGGTTCTGGGAGCTTCACCCTTTGCAGATGAGTCTCTTCAGGCTGCCTCTCCTCAGAGAATCTGCCCGCAGTCCTGGAACCTTCGCTCCACCCCTTAGCTTGTCTCTGTGTGGCTCTTCCACCAAGAAGCCGCCTAGGTCCTGGGACCCTGCTCTGCACCTAATTGCCTGGCTATGTGGCCCCTCCTCTGAGCAGCCACCTGGAGCCCCATACAGTTGCTCCGAGTCCCAGCAACCCGCTGCACTCCTCTTCCTCTGGGCAGCCACCCAGTGTTCCAGTGTAGTCTCTAGGAGTCCAAGCAACTCACTGCACACCTCCTCCTCCTGACAACCGCCCGTAGCCCTGGTACAGTCACTCCGAGTCCAAGTGACCCACCGCACTCCTCCTCCTTCTCCTGGCAGCCCCCGGGTGTTCAGGAGCGGTCGTTCTGAGTCCAAGCAACCCACTGCACACCTGCTCCTCTGGGCCGCTGCCCGTAGCCCTGGTGCATCTCTCTGAGTCCAAGCGACCCACTGCACTCCTCCTCCTGTGGGCAGCCCCCTGGTGTTCAGGAGCCGGAGCCCCGGTGGGTTGCTCTGAGTCCAAGCATTGTGCTGAGCGGCCTCCTCCACGATGCTCCCAGTTGTCTGAGTTCACTGCTCCAGCGGGGGGAGGGGTGTCTCATTGGGCAACTCTACTTCACAAAGTTCCCTGTGTTCCGGGACTACCTCCACATCCAGGAGGCCTCCCCAACGGGAGAGACTCACTCAGTGGCTTTGAGTTGGTCCCAAGTCTCTCAATATCTCCTCTTCTTGAATCCTGAGTCCTGGAGCAACATGAAATGCAGCCATCCTCTAGTCCGCCATCTTGACCCCCCCCCCCCCAGAGTTCCCTGTTTAAAAGAAATCTTGTTTGTAGATACAGTAATTAAAGAAAGGTGGGGGGAGGTTAAAATCCTGCCTACTTTGATCAGTAGCAAGTGGTCCTGTTTTGCAGGTATGAAGAGGGAGAGAGCAGAAAGGGAGAGGTAGAAAGGACGGAGCTGAGCAGGACCATAGCTCAGCTGCAAGAAGTTATCTGACTCAATGAAGTACTGAGATATAGAAGCAGAGTGCTGGGAGCCCACTCAAACCTCAAGAGTCCAGCCTCAGTTTTTCCCATAGTGATGCGTCTAGGGAGGGTGAGCAGTCAGTCAGAGGTCATTTGAATAAAATGGTTCCAGGGGAAATCTGCAACAATTCTGTACGTGGGATGGACTTATCTTTTCCCAAATAGACCTTGTGCCTCTGAGGTGCATGGGCCATAGCTACTGAGGATAGATATCTCAGTGAGCAAGGGTCCCTGACCTCAGTTATACTTTCTTTGTGGAGCCTCTTCTGGATACCAAGGCAGTGATAACAATTAGAGTATGAGTTTCTTGGAGTCATCTAGCTGTTCAGAAGAAAATAAAAGTTTTTAAAATGCTAAGGGAGTCACAAAGACATTTGGAAATTCAGTTTCAAATGTTATAGAATGCTGCTAATTTTCACCCCTGGAGTAAAAGTTAAGAATTATGTCTTTATTTCTCTGTTTTGCCCAGCGTGTGTCACCACTTCCCAGGGGGAGGATGGGTGGAGATGGACCTGTAGAGTAGAGGAAATATTTTAATCCAAAGGTGAAAAGAGGACCACAAAAGCAACCTTTCTAAACAGACTTGCTAGCTAGGTGTAGTGGTGCATACCTGTAATCCTAATGGCTCCGAAGGTTGAGTGCAGGAGGATTGCAAGTTTGAGGCCAGCCTTAGCTATTTAGTGGGGTGCTAAGCAATTTACAGAGACCCTGTCTCATAATAAAAAAATAAAAAAGGGCTGGGGATATGGCTAGGTGATAAAGTGCCCCTAAGTTCAAAATACTTAAATAAATAAACAGACATTTTCCTGAAGAGACAAACATGTTTAAGAAAAGTGGTGGAAGGCACCTTTCAGAGAGGAACAAAATCCCTGCTCCCAGGCTGCAGACCAAGCTCCCAGCAGCAAAGACAATGCAAGCAATGCTTGCAGAAGAACTGCTGGGAGAGCCTCTAGGACACCAGGGGACTGACTTAGTCATAAAGCTACAATGTCAACAAGCCAGAGGGCCTGCTCCTGAACTTAAGGAACATAAACACTACCTCTCAATGGTCAGCCATAAATGTAAAATGTTATCCTGAGCATCATGAAGAAAAAAGACTCAATGAGAAAAACAGCTGCCTATCCAAACCCAATTGCCCAGCAGAGAATCTACTGATGCAAAACTCTACTATGGGTTTCCAGAAACTTATTTTAAAGACCCAGACCTGATCTTGAAGGACCAGACTCAAAATTTGTAGTGTTAAAAAAAAAATATATATATATATATAATAAGTTCTCAGAACAACCTACATTTATCTTTGAATATTTGCCCTGAATGTGTAGATGTTCCTTAAGAATGATAATGGGCATAAAGAGGAACACAGGCTCCAAATTCTGTATGGGACCTCAGGTCCCTTTTGTGTTTACCCAAAAGCTTATGTTTCCATGGATGCTTAAGTAGTGGCTTCAGAGACCCAGAGAAAACTGCCCAGATGGCTTCAAAACTTACCCACACTCAGAGGAGTTAAGCATCACGTGCAGATTTAACCTTCATTTATCAGAGACATTTTAACATTTACTGTGAATATTTAGTTCTCAAGGGAAAGAGTACAGAAAAGAATCAGAAAAACAGGAATCTGAATCCAAGTTCCATCAATCCTAGTATTTAGCAGTGCCTCAATGTCTACATTGCTCTCAAATTGGAACAACCCTGGAATATTTTATTGGAAAAAATATACGGAAACTCCCAGCATCATGAGTATTCCTACAGATGTCTCCTCCCCTTAGCAATGCTACACCTATAAAACAGGGCTGAGAATTTCAACTCCTCCTATGGATGCACATGTGAAATGGAAATGTGTTTATTCTATTAGTTACAAGAGCATTAAGTAAAGCCAATGCAGATTCAAAGGGAGAGGAGTAGATTCCATCTCTTGACAATATTCACGTTTCGGAAGAACATGTGGGATGGGACATGTTGCTGTGGCCATGTTTGGAAAATACCATCTGTCGCACATGGTTTGCTGCATAACCCAATTTTGAAGGTCAAAAGCTGAGCATAGCTTGTTTGTGTTTTCTTTGTAATAAATTCCATTTGTACTTGGGCAGATGGATGCTTAGAACAGACTAATGCAAATGGTTTTGTATTCACAAAGTCAAACCAGGAAAGTACGTTAAGCATTATAAAGCCCTATCACAAATGCACCTATAATTGACAGAAATTGCCACAGTTTCTCAGTCATGTTCTGCATAGTAGAATGGGCTAGTGTACTATAGGCTTAGCTAACAAATAAGGGGAATATAGCAAAGTCTTATATTTAATTAATTTTCTTAAAAATTAGTTTTTAAAGAGGTATTTTATAAAAGTCAATATCTTTATGCCTCATTTCTTACTGAAGAGTCCCCCTTCAGCAAAAACAAAACAAAACTGATGTGAGAAAAAATACTACCAAGTTCCTATTAAAACGTTTTTCCCCAAAAACACAGAGTTTGGTTTAAAAAAAAAATGTTAAAGTCTGTTTAAGTCACTTTTTAAGCAGAAATATAAATTAGCCCAAACAGTAGGACATGACAAATTACAATCAACTTTATTTCATGTAATAAATTTAAGCACCTATTTATGATTAACAAAAAGGACAAATTCTTTGTTTTCATGGAGCTCCTGTAATAAAATTCATTCCATGCCTCACTAAAATGTTTCTTGAAAATTAAACTGTTTTGTCAAATCACAACATTGCTAGGCATAGGTAATGTCATTCCTAAAGAATAATCATCATCCCAGCTACCTGGGATGAGGCAGGAGGATCACAAGTTCTAGTTCAGCCTTGGCAACACAGCAAGGCTCTGTCTCAGGGAAAAGAAAGAAAGAAAAAGAAAAAGAAAGAAAGAAAGAGAGAGAGAGAGAGAGAGAGGGAGGGAGGGAGGGAGGGAGGGAGAGAGAGAGAGAGAGAGAGAGAGAGAGAGAGAGAGAGAGAGAGAGAGAGAGAGAGAAAGAAAGAGAGAAAGAAAGAAAGAAAGAAAGAAAGAAAGAAAGAGAGAAAGAGAGAAAGAAAGAAAGAAAGAAAGAGAGAAAGAAAGAAAGAAAGAAAGAAAGAAGGGAGGGAGGGAGGGAGGGAGGGAGGGAGAGAAGGAGGGAGGGAGAAATTATCATCAAAAGCTTGCAATTATTTTGGGTAGATGGTAGCCAAAGAAGGAATGCTAAGGAGGGAATTAGCAAATTTCTGCCTCTTCTCACTCATATTTTATTAGTGATTTTGCTGCTGAAAAAGTATATGTGAGGTGATGGGCACCTTGAAAACTATTTTCAAGTTTGTTCTAAATTAGACTGATTCAGAAAATAAACAAATATAAATTAGTCTGAAAATAGAGAAAATGAAAGTCACTAATTCAGATGTGAAAAACAAACACAACTAAATTAAAAATAAAACCAAGATGAAATAATTCCAGAAGGAGTGAGAAAAGAGATGGAGGCTGTTTCTGCACCGGCATCGGAGAAGGCTTAGGGGAAGAACCTGGCATCTAAGACGCTTCCTTCATGCTCCAGCTCAATTGGGCCCTCTTACTATTCATCCATCTCTTCCCATTCCACACATTTTTGATGGTTGCACTCAAACCTCAGCACCCTGAAGCAATTGCAACCATTCTAGTTCTATTTGACTTGGCCCCTTTCAGACCACCATAGCCCAGATCATCTGTGCTTCCTATTTTGGCCCTTGATGACATATGATTTTGTATCATTTTCTAATTGTCAGATTTGTAAACATTGTCAAAACAACTCCCCAATTCCAGTCTTCTCCAACCAGTCTTCTTTGAGCACCCTGCCCACATGCCTCTTGCTTAGGGAGCTGGAGGCCAGGTGCTAGGTCACAGAGAACAGTCTGGAACAGTTTAAGCCTGGTGGTCCAGGAGCTGACATTTTACTCCCCTATTAGATGAGTACTGGAAACTAGTGCAAATGGGAAATTTTATGTGCAAGCGTTCATTCATTATCTTTTAAGACAGTATTTTCAAAGTATAATCTTGAGACCATCATGAAAATAACCTTGGGTAAGAGAGCTAAATTGAAATATCAGGGTGAACCCCAGGAATTCACAAGCTTCCAATGAATTCCTGTGTGCAAATGGAGTATAAAAACCAGTTGGGATATTTCAATGTTTGAGTCTATCCTGTTAAGGCTTTTGAACTGTAGTTCTAATGAAATGAGTTCATCAAAGTTTATGAAAAAAAAAAAATTAGCAATTTTGATTTTTGGTTTCTTTGACAAGTCAATGGATCTGGCCTGACAGGGCTGTTTTCATGTGTGGTGAGGAAAGACCAGAGTTGTGTGGCAACCTCCTTGAGACAGGGTCTGAGCAACAGAATTGACCACAGTCTTCACAAAGCCCTTCACTGCTTCATGCTGTGCAGAAATGTGCATTGTAAGCCTCTTGCTGAGAACCTTCAGGGCACTGTGTGAAGGAGGACCAGAGGTCTCTGAAAAATTAGACTTGCTGACAAACATTTCTGGAAACCTCCTCTACCTAATTACCTCAGCTTAGAACAAAATGTAAGTTAGAAATGTGGTGACTCTAATGTGACAGTTATTTTCAGCTTCATGGAAGTTGGAAAAGCTTATAGCCCTTCTAAGTACACCAAAAGGCTGTCAGCAAGCTGTGCAGGACTGATTCCCAAAGCCTTGTCTTTGTCTGGCTGGAACAAGGGGATCAATACCAAATGTCTCCTTGTCACCTCGTCTATAGCCATGAAGGAATTTAAGAGGTTCAGTTTCTTCAGTTTTTCAGGACTATGTTGACTCTGACCCTCGGGAAACAGAGGTCAGAGAAAAAAATGTATATTTGCATCATCAGAACATGTTTTGATAGACATTCTTACATATAAACTGATTATTCTTATCTCTACCAAAAATATATTTAACAAGTATTTCATAAACAAATTTAAAAATATGTTAAGCAAAAAAAAAAATTACCTTTAATCTTATTGTCCAAAAAAAATGTTGGTTTTGCATATTAGCACTCTCTCCATATAAACATATTTATAAGTGCATACCTTTTTAAAATCAAAACACTGTGTTTTGGATTCTGCTATTTTAACAAGATCTTTTAAATTCAGTGTGTGGAAATCCCAAATATGATGAATAAGTTGTATACGTAAGAGAGTAATTGTTGAGGAATGCAAATCTTTCTTTTAACAATAATAACCAAATAATTTAGAGAGAACATAACAGCCGGAAGCTGTAAAACTTATTTTTTTTTTTTTTCCATTCTTGGATCTGGGTTTTGACATTCACAACATGCTTGTTAAAAAAAGAAAAAACTTCCTGCCCTAATTCAAACAGTTTATCAAGTGCTCTTCATTTTACTTTTAAAAACATTCCTTACTTGAACATCACCCCCGGTTTTCACATAACTCCCATCTGCATGCATTCGTGAGACATACACCTAAGTTGGCAGTGAAAGTCCAGTGATATAGCTCATGTTGGACTTCTTTTCAGCCAAGCATTACTTGCATGACTATAAAGTCTGATTGAAGAAAATGTCCACCAAGATTGCTGCTGTATTGTTCTGCAGGTGGCAGTTATTAACATGAAATTTAAAAAGGAATAAATTTCATCCTGACAAAAAGTGGCTATTATAGACAGAATAAGGACAGTTCCCTCAGCCCCAAAACCAAGTTTTTCTTATCATAAACCCTGGAATCTGCAAATATGTTACTTACATGCAGATGTGGCTAAGGTTAAGGATCTTGAGATAGGGAGATTGTACTGGATTATTCTGTGAGGGCTCAATGTAATCACATGAGTCCTTAAAAGAACAAAACCTTTCCTAGCTGTGGTCTGAGGGAGATATGATTATAAACAAGGGTCATAGAGATGAAATGTTACTGCCTCTGAAGTTAGAGCAAGGGAGCCACAAGTCAAGGGATGTGGGTAACCCCTGGGAGATGGAAAAGGAGAGACTTGGATTCTCTCCAAAGTTTCCAAAATGAACACAGCCCTGCCAGAAACTTAATTTTAACCCAGGGAGATCCAAGTTGGACTTCTGACTTACCGAACTGTAAAATAAGCCAGGTGCAGTGATGCTTGCCTGTACTAGAGACTCAGGAGAGGCAAGAGAATCACAAATTCAAAGCTAGTCTGGATAATTTAGCAAGATGCTGTCTCAGAATAAAATTATTTTTAAAAAGGATATGGGCTCAATAGTAGTAGCTCAATAGTAAAGCACTTGCCTAGCATGCTTGAGAACCTAGGATATACCCCTAGCAACACACACACACATACACACACACACATATATATATTACACATATCCTTATTATATATTATATGTGTACATATAGTTGTATATACAATGTTATATATAATATGTATGTTATATTTATATATGATAGATGACTGTAAGATAATGGGTTTGTTCTTTAAGTTTCTATTTATAGGAATTTATTAGAGCAGCAACAGAAAAATAATACAGTACTTATTCTGAAACCTTCATATATCCTGTGGCATAAGCTTTCAGGATATGGTCAGTTCAGACCACTTGGAACTGCTTGGACTAAAGCTCATTTTGGTAAAGACTAAATGCTCACTGAATACACATGACACACAGCTTTCCTAGCCTCTGGACAGTTCTTTAGGGTCATAGGGTTTTCTGCGACCAATGAATTGTGAGCTTCAGAACATCTCATGCTCCAGGCTGAGGAAATGAAAATCCTCCAATACAAACAGCTCTCTCTTTCCCTGGGCAAATTGGAAGACTCATGTTGAGATGCTTGATGCCACAATACGCAAACATTCTGGCTTCCCAGTCTCCGCTGAAAAGGAGCTGCCTGGAGGACCCCTGCATGTGCTGGAGGTTTTGCATGAGCGAAAAAGAAGTTATTCAGTTTCAACTCACTGAAGTTTCCAGATTTATTTGTTTCTATAGGCTAACCTCATCCATTCTGACCAGTGCTCTTTTTCAGACTAAAACAATTCCAGGAGACAAAAGATCCAACCTCTCAAGAACATGGAAACTGTTGTGCACAGTGGCCCATGTCTTTTATCCTAGCAATTCAAGAGGCTGAGACAGGAGGATCACAAGATTGAGACCAGTCTCAGCAACTTGGACTCTGTCTCAAAATTAAAAAAAAAATAAAAAAGGCTGGGATGTAACTTAGTGATGGAGGGTCCTGGGTTCAATCCTTATTACAAAATAACAAGGAAACTAATTTCTAATTCTATCACTCTTGGGGCTGGGGGTGTTCAGTTGTGGAGCATCTGCTTAGCCTGCACAGACCCTGAGTTTGATCCCCATCATCTCAACATAAATAAATAAAATAATTCTATTACTCTTCTTAACCTATAAAGTTGCTTCTTGCAGGCTTCAATTTCATACAATAGGGATATATATAATAGTACTTGGAAAAATACTAAATGTTATATAATATTTTATCTTGGGTGTTTACATCATGTAATAATAAATTTTAATCTAGAAGACATAAAAAAGCTTTTGCTTTTTTTAAGAAAATATTTTTGGTTTTCTGTCATTGACTGGTAATGCTAATGCAAATACTATGTTATGTCAGGTTTACAATTTATGGGATAAAAATTGCTTTTTTTCTCAAAATATTTTACATTTAAGACGTTTGCCAAGATCTTAATGAACTTTACCAAAATAGCAATTTTATGACCATCAGAAGGTGCAATTGACAAGGAAAAGTAAACTCATAGTTCATGTCCCTTTCCTAAGATAATTGGAATGCAGAAAAAGTAAACCAAAAGTATAGTCCACTTTTAATAGAGTAATGGCTTAACATTTTCCATTTAATCATCCAAGGTGATAATAACTGGTCAAGAAAAGTCAGAGATTACCCAAATCCACTTCTTTATGTGACAGAAGAGAAATTGGGAACTAGAGAAGTTAAGTAATTCCTGCCAATAGGAAAAGAAAGATAATTCCTAAGGGTAAACCTAAGTACAGGTAGAAAGCTGTTATTTTGTTCAGAGGATGCTAGACTTACATGATCAAAATTCACACCTTCTAAAAACGTCTCTGTTGTGGTAAAATATACATAACAAATTATGAATATTTTACCATGTTAGACATTTTCAAGGGTAAATTAGGAGGCCTTAAGTACAAGGTATACAGCTGTCATCACTGCTTTCCCCTCATTCCAAACTCAAATTCTCCTCTATCTGAAGAACAGTCAGTCGCTACTCTCTTTCCGCCTGTAGGTAACCACCATTGTACTTTCTATCTCTGTGAATTTGACTTTTCTAGGTACCTTCTTTGAATGGAATCACACATTTGTACTTTTGTGTCTATTTCACTTTACATAATGTTGTAGAGGTTCATTCCCTTGTAGGGCATATCAGGATTAAATTTTAAAAGACTGAATAAGTTTCCATTGTAAATATTACCATATTTTGTTTAGCCCTTCATCTGTTAATGGGTATTAGGATTATTTCTACCTTTGGCTATTGTCAGTAGTGGTGCTATGAATATTGATACACAAATATCTGTTCAAGTTTGTTTCATTTCTTTTGGGCATATATCTAGAAAAGAAATTCCTGGGTTATATGATAATTCTGTTTAATTTTTTGAGGAAGCACTACACTGTTTTCCACAGAAACAGATCCATTTTCAGCTTCACTAGCAATGCACAAGGGTTCTAATTTCTCCATTTCTCTGCATCATCACCAACACTTGGTATTTTCCAGGGTTTTGCTTTTTGTATTTTATTACCTTTTGTGGATATGAATTATAATCTCACTGAAGTTAATTTAAAAAATCGCATCTCTTTTCTACTGAGAAGTTCTACTATTGTCTTTTTTTGGTGCCAGGGAATGAACCCAGAACTTTTCCACGATAAGCCCACATGCTAGCACCAAGCTGCATCCTTAACCTTCCATTGCTTTTCTTCTTAATTGCCACATCTTTTGAATATGAAAATGTCTGACTTGCCACTTAGAAGATAAGCATAACAATGAACAATGACACGCAAGCTAGCATCATTTTAATCCTTTTAAAGTAACAAATAAATAAAAATTTCATTTATGTAGGAGCAATTTATTTTCAAATGCTACTCTTTTAGAAGAAATCGAACTGCTTCTCCTAACTTAAAACCTCAAATTTATCTCAAGTAATTTATGTTGAAGATTTCTTCAGTATATTACAACTTTTTAGCTGTTGCAGATCAGTATCAGCATCAATTACAATATTTTTAGACAAAACAAATATTTTAATTTTTTTTCTTTAAAGAGAGACTAATATAAATAGATGCTAAAGTCTGGCATTTATTTCAAATTTTTATTTTGAAGTGTTTTTATCTTAATTAGTCATTATGGGTAAATAAAATTTTTACCTCAATTTTACTTCAAGAGGGTTTATATTTTCATTAAGTATATTACCAGCAGCTAAAACTAATAGAAGCAATTCAGCTCACAGAAGATTTAAAATTTATCAAAAATTAAGTTATTAAAAAATCTTTATTATATACAACTACAATATACCTATAAAAAATGTGGGGGAAAAATCTTTAGCATGCTGATGACTTGTCTCTAAAAGGGTACAGTCAAGGAAACCCGTTAAGAAATCTTAGTACTTTGTAGTCAGTTAAATTACTAGAACTGATAATCCAGCTATTTGATTCAGTAACCCAGAATATTCTGTCTATATTGGCAGAACAGGATGGTGTGTGAACTGCAGCTAGTGTAATTAGGTTATAATAAACGGGCAGAGCGTTTGTGAAGAAAAGTAGATTATTGTCTACTCAGGTCTGGTGCTTTCTAAAACATAGCCACAATTCAGAGTAGTTCAGGTAGTCCTTTTGCTCACCTGTACAGAAGCCACCTCATCTGCTACGTTCCTTGTGCACACTCTGAAGATTTACATCTCACAACTTGTTTGGTCCTGGGACTCCCAACTCTATGGTTCTTTCTAACACAGATGATTATTTTTAAGAGAGAAAGACTCAAAATATATTCATAGTCTAAACCTGGTTATTGCCTCTGGTTGTGTAATTTAACAGCTCTTTGATTTGGGGCAGATCAGTTTCTCCCTTGAAAACTTAAAGGTCTGCAGGTTTTTCCTTGGGACTAAATTAAATAACATTATATGAGAAGATTTATTTTAATCTAATTTTTTACAGAAGTATGTAAAGGAGAAGAAAAATGACTTCCTTCTATCCTTCTAGGTTCTTTAGCTGGTTAGAAATTAGATGGATTTAAGGCCAATTGATGGGCAAAAGCCATTGTACAAACCCATGGAGTCCCACAAAATATGAGACTTGACAGGTTAGATGACTGAAGCTTACCTAGCCTCCTGAGCCATAGAAAGGAAAAGGCTCAGGCTTCTGGGAGGTGAAAACTTGAGTTGTGGGAGTGGGGGGAAGAGGGCAACACAGTAAGGTGAATAAAAGTTGTCTTGTTTCACAGTTAGTCTCAGGTAACAAAGGTCGTCTCTGAGCAACACTCTTTCTGATGCTCTTCCTAGTGTGGGTTGCTTCATAGATGTCAGTTTAACCAAAAAACAAAAGAAGGGCTACTCCTGTGTCTGCAGTTACTCTGAAAAACCAGTTCCAAATAGGCCAAAGTGTGTTTAAAGGACTATTATACTTCATATGACATCCTCAAGGAAAACTATTACCTTGGGTTATGATCTGAATTTTTATAGTGATAAAAAAATAAAGTTTGCAATGTTCTCCAATACAATTTCCAGTCTTAGTCATTTAGTTTTATTTTTTACTCTTCCTGCCCCAAATTTCCTTTTTCCATTAAGCATAGACCTTGAGGCTAAAGTTTACTTCTCAGGGTAAGGAGAGTAGAAGCTGTGCAGCACAAAGAATAGCTGGGTGATTTTGACATTCAAATTGAGATGTTTTAGGCACTATAGGTGAGGACAGTTTTGAAAAACCTGCTTTGAGGAGAAAAAGGTATTTTCTTAGACTCTCAAAATCATGATTTCATAGGTTAGCTCACTTGAAACTGCTAATATTTGATAATTTTTGACCTATGAAAATGCAAATTTGTTATTTTCAACCTATCATGTATATCAAGAATACCAGCTTAGAAAGTTGGCCCTGGATCATACCACAGAGAAAAAGGGAGGTCATGTGCTGTAATATAAAGAATATTCTTACCTTTCTGTTGCTAAGAGAAGCAGCCTAAGGGAAGAGAGAGAAGAAGGTCTATGAAGACAGGCACAAGATCAATCACCTAGGAGAAGGCTGTGGGCAGTGGTTAAAGCCCAGTTAGAGGGGCTGAGGTTATGACTCAGTGGTAGAGCACTTACCTAGACATGTGAGGAACTGGGTTCAGTCCTCGGCACCACATGAAAACAAACAAATAAAAGTAT
Source organism: Sciurus vulgaris (assembly GCF_902686455.1). Taxonomy (NCBI): domain Eukaryota; kingdom Metazoa; phylum Chordata; class Mammalia; order Rodentia; family Sciuridae; genus Sciurus; species Sciurus vulgaris. Next base: position 58,026,340 of record NC_136466.1, read on the forward strand.
TGTGTCCATCTACAACTAAAAATATTTTTTAAAAAGTTAGGTTTGGAGCTTTACCACACAGAGTCTGAGGAGTATGCAAGCCTGTAAGACACCTCCCACTGATTGGCTGGAAGTCAGATGGCTTCTGATTTCCCCAGTCTCATGTGTATAGCAAGGAGAGATGGACTTTCTCATGAGCCCCAACAGGGTAGGGAGGTGGGGCAAGGGGACAGATGGCAAACAACTAAAATGGATATATCAGAAATCATGACCTTCAGTACAACATCTGAAAAGAAGGTGAAATCATCCATAGCCTGGTGGAAACCCAACCAGCAAAGGACACTGGAGGGCACTGGATAAGATTGACAGAGCAGGAGCCACACTATACAAGTAGCAGACATCTTTCTGTGAAACCATAGCAGAAGGTACATAAACTTCTGATTTTTACTGTCTCTCCCATGAAAGATCATCAATAGTAGGATCAAATTTTAGTATTTTCAAAACATGTTCATTTTAATTTGAACAGTTTAATTTTATTTTAATTTGGCACTTCCCTTGTATCTGCCAAAGACTTATGTTAAAAAAGGCTTATGTTAAGCAGACAGAAGAGTGGAGGGCCTCTAAGAAGATGGAGAGAATCAAATGTATTGCAAAGAAAGGCTGATCCTTCTGAGCCTCTAAAGTGGGAAGTGGTCTCAGATCTGCATCTTCAGCCTAAAGGTAGAGGTAGACCTTCCTGGTCTTGTTTAAACATCTGCAAAATGATATATGCCTTTATGGCTTTCAAGGTGAAATATTAAATCTGTTTATCTTCCTTTAAACCAGGTCATTATTCAGTGAATCACTAGAAGATTTTGAAATCCTCACTAATAGAAAATGCAACAACTTAAACAGAAGGATGACAAATTGCTCTTGATACTGGTTTCCTAAGAATTTATGCCCAGATGAAACCAGTGCTCTGCCTTTCTCAGATTTACTGAGAGTTAGCCATCTTTAGCACATGATTGGTGTGGAGTGATGTGACATGAAAGGAAACGTCCAGCTGTGCTTGTCAATGGTTGGGTGTGTAATAGGGAAGTCCATACAACAGTAAACTCCCGGTGTTAAACTAGGCATTGTTCAGAACTGAATAAACATACATGGGTTGAAATAGTTGTATGTAGCACAGTTCCCCCAAATATTCCCATTGTTTCCTCTCTGCAATAACCACGGGAATTTCTTTTTCCATGCAGGAGCCATAAGAAAGGGGGTATCTATTAGTAAGTGGTGGACCACTGACTGTCCAGATCACAGCATTTCACATGACCCTGTTCACAAGCTAACAGCAGTGTTCTGCCAAAGTATAACCCATGGGGAATAGGCCTTTGAGGTTGTTTAAAAGTGGCAGGCTGTGAGAGAGAAGCATATTTCCTCTCTTGGAGCCTAATTTAGCTGGAAAAAGAAGATAGGCAGAATGCGAGTTTCCTGTAGCTTTGTGTATTGTGTAATTTTATTAGATATAAACAAACTTGCTCTGAATCACTTATATTAGTCAACTAAGATATTTATTTTTATGTAAGATATGACCTTCAAGCTATATATAGAACTGCATCCAATATGAACACTTTTAAAACAGTTCCCCAAATGCCCTATCCCAATCAGTCTAATCCTGCAACAGAAATGACTTTCTTCCATTTCCCAGGCATACATTAAGTCTCACAATATCGGTGGATGTCTGCAGACATTGGTAGAACACCCACTGTGGCCCATGGAAGTGTTCAAGGCCCCAAAGATATGGAGCCAGGGAACACACTGTCTCTATCTCCACGGGTTTACATCTCAGGGTAAGGGACAAAGACCCAGAGAGGCAAATACTGACATAATCCAGGGTGTTCTGATGGCTGAAGAGAAGCTGGGAGAAAATCTGTTGCAGTTGCTGCTGCTGTATAACCTATTACAAAGGTTCCCACTCACCTATAATCCAAATTAACCTTCTCTACATCCCATCCAAAAAAATTGACCACTGGAAGTTTAAAGAACACGTTTTATTCCTGCCAGTCCCACATGCTGATACAGTATAATTTTTATGTATTTTTGGTAGGTATAGAGGGGATGACAACTTACAGACTCAGAGGGGGAAGAGTTAATACTGTAATTCTCTTCCCCTTATTTTTAGCTTTTTGCCACTTTTTTCTCTTAAGAGTCCTCTACCCACTTATTTAAAACCCTATCTTCCTTGTCTCCTCCGCCTCTCCTCAAAATAAAAATTGTTGTCAGGAAACAACAAAGAAAGCCTACTGGCCTGAGACAGTATCTTCAGGCTGTTCTTTTGGTAGTCTCCCTTAAAGACATAAATTATGGGTTCTCATTAACAGCATACAACAATTTGTCCAATAGCTGCTTTTCTCTTATTTCCATGGAGAACAAGGTCTTGGGTTTAGGAAAAAAAAGTAGTTGAACTTAACCTTTTTTTTTTTTTTTTTTTTTTTTTTTATTTAAGTATGGTGTTTAGAGTCTATACCAAAGGGATTTGGAACTTAGTCTTCTAGGAAGTCAAGGATTTTGCATTTGCAGAAATCACAAAACAGTGGGGCCCTTTGATAGTGGGAATCCTCTCAGCAAGTAATGTATGTCTTGAGTAGATTGTTTTCAATGATAATTAGGAGGTGTGGAAAGTATCATGTCCAGGACATCTGGAATTTCTCTCTTTAGATTTTTTAACTAACAGATATTTCTGCTATAGTTTTTTTTCTCTTTTGCTCAGCTCTTAATGAGCCCCATGATGTTCCAATGAGACTTCCTAAGGTTTGTTCATGGACCACATTACCAGATGTACAGCTAACCATTGTGCAACCACAGCTAGTTCAATTGCCTTGCCCTCACCATGTTAATTAGGACAGTGCTGCTTTAAATCTAACACTGCATCTGGATTCCATGTGCAGCCCCGAGACACCCGGTCCTTTTACCTGAAGGCACCAGTACTGCCCAGGGGAAGAGGCTAGGCCACAATGAGTCCATGAATCCCTGCTCCAGATATATTCAGAGTTAAATTAATAGGAAGATAGGTTTCATTCAAAGCCAGCTTTAAAGGGAGATAGAAGAAATTTATTGTTTCAGAAGTTCCAGACTTCATGTACAAGCATGATTACATGAATGGTATAAATCTACATCGTGTACAACCATAGAAACGAAATGTTGTACCCCATTTGTGCACAATGAATCAAAATGCAGTCTGTAAAAAATAAAAATAAATAAATAAATAATTGTTTCAAAAAAGTTCCATCATCCAAATCTCTGAAAGCAAACAAAGCTTTTTAAAAAGGGGCAGCCAACTGAAACAAAAGTCAGGAAATGTACATAATGTAGATTTAGTTAGACTGTGCTGCACAGGCCTAGGGAGGGGGCAATCTCCACTCTCAGCTTCCTGGGCACCTGTCAGATTGGGGAGGTTGCAGCCCTTCAGCCTCCATGTTAATATAAGAAGTCACTCTTAATTTGAACAACCCCTGCACTCTGGCAAATTCAGTCTGTTTTAGTCCCATCATCAAAAGTAAAACTATCCAAATGCTCTTGTGCTTCATATTAATGGCTAACTGATATTGTTTACCAGCAAAGGACTGTTCTGTTTTACATATGAATTTTCTAGAGGCAGCATGATTCAAGGACAAGATCAGTAGTTTTGGAGTGAGACAGATATGAATCTGAATTCTAGTTCAGTCATTTTTGACATGTGACCTAGGGTCATTCTGCAGGTATTATGATGCCTATTTGACCCACCAAGAAACTGAAGTCCGGAGAAGCTCTGGGATACCCAAATGAGTGAAAGGTCTGGGGAGAATTCAAATGCAGATGACATTTTATTTTATTTCCCTAAAAACTGGGTCTTTACCTTCCAGGGTCTTGAATGTTCCACTTGTTCATGTTAACATCTGTTATAAACCAATGTTTTCCTCTTCACTGTTCTCCACCTTGGGAACTAAATACTTCTACATCTTGAGGCCTCCCTGACCACAACAGAAAGAAAATGTTCTGTGTGTCCTGGAAAAGAGATTTTCAGATTCAGTTCTACCTAGACTGCTGCTTTCTATTAGAAATGGAAGTGAGATCGGATTTATAAATCCAGCTGTAGTTAGTGTGGTTAAATCTGGTGTCAAGATTAGGTCTATTTGGAGAATTTTTAAACACATGAAAAGACTTTAGACTTCCTGAAGATAAAGAGGAAGGAGATTTAGAAGAATTTTCTCTTAGACATCTCTGGAGATCTGAAGCATAGTTAACAAAAACAGCCTTTTAGATTGGAATCTGCTGTCCACTTCCTGAAATAAAACCAGATGAACTGCCTAAAGAGTAGACAGTCCTTTCAACTAGTGGTTCACACAGAATAGGACGTGTGCTGGAGGGCAGAGAAGAGCTGGAATGCTTGACAAAACCCAAACTTATTGATTCCTTGACTTATCCCAGGTGGAAGTAGGTGGAAAAAGCTTCCAAAGTAGGACTGAAGAATAGCTATGCCCAACTATTGGAGCATTTAGACCTGTACTTTATGGTGTGTTTGTATGACTGAGAGTGGAGATTCAGGACACAGAGGTTAAGAGAACTGGGGGAAGGGTAGAACTATCAGGACTTGACAAATTTTCCAAAACCAAAGTAACTGTTCCTTGGAAATTACAGCAGAGAGAAAGAACAAGTAGGAGGGAAGATTAATCTAGTGATAAAAAATGTTGTGGAGAAAGCAGATTTCACAGGCTTTCAATCTGGAGCAATGATTGGTTCAGCATGTATGTAGTTGAAGAGACTTTCATCCTTGCTTAATAAATCTTGTCTCAATCAGAGATGGAAATTTCTATACCATCTACCTTGTCTAGTACAAGTCTAAAATCTCTTGTCTGAAACTTAGGGACCAAATGTATCATCAAATATATTTATACTTACGCTGAAGGGGTTGGAGAAATGCTATAAATGCCTCCCATCCATCCAGATCAGGCTTTGCTGCCAAATGAATTCAAATCAGTTCAGGTCAGGTTTTGCCACCAGGTGAGCTATGAAAAACTTTGGTTTTTCAGAGTGTTTAGGATTTTGGAAATAAAACAATGAAATTGTGAATGTGTACAAAAGGAAACTTCTATTTGACCATTCTATAAAACAGAAACATTAGTTGATACATGGGGAAAATGGGGAACTTCGAATTGGGGAATGTGCTTACAGTAGGACACAGATAATACTGAACATTTCTTAAGCAATTAGTATGTGCCAGGCACTTGTCTAAGATTTTAACTTGAATTAACTCTCTTAACTCTCTTACAATATTAAGAGATACTAAAGTATTGATAGACCTATGGACAAATGAAGAAACTGCCCTATCAAGTTCATACAGCAAATGATTGAAAAGGCCCAAGACCAAACACAAATTGATTCCTCCCTTGAATATTATTATTGGAATTTTATTTCTACACAAGGAAAAATGGCACTTATGTATCAATCTAGCAACACTCCTCCTGACAATAGAAAATTAAGGGATTCATTTTATACCATAAAGCTACTGTAATACTTCTCAGGACTCTTGCTTTCACCATGGAGTGTCCTTTTGTATCTGAGAACATCTGAAAATCTTTATCTTGAAACAGAGTCAATTAACAGATTATTGACATAGAGAAGCTTATTTTGAATACTATAGGATATATTGAGCATTTAAATTTTTCTTTGAACCTAGGGGCTGGTTTTCAGTCATTATTTTATTCCCAAGACCTAACTTAGAAGTTTTGCCTGATGTGCGTTATATGGGATGAATGAATAAGTTCAAATCTCCAAAATCTTCCAGAATTAATAACTCTCATTCAGAAATGCTAACTTGTATAATTTTATTTATTTACTTACACTTTTATTTTGGTTGATGCTAATCCATTAGAATTATTCATGAAATCAAACTTTTATGTTGGTTTGTTTTTATATAAAATCATAGGATTGATGGGAAGAGGGAAGTTTCATAGCTTTGCATTATTAAATGTGTTATGTGAACTGGACTCTTCTGACTCCCGGTCATGCTTCCATATACATATATATACAATGTATGCATATACATATATGCACATTTAATGTGTAACACATCCATATTGGATCAGGACTTATTCTAGTAGCAATTGGAAAATGGATGCTGCTTATCCAGTTTTACCGCTCTAGACACTTGACTGCCAGAATCAGGTGGAAGCACCTGATTCTACTTGGTTCTCATGCTTATCATTAACATCTGAAGGGCTCCTTGACTCAGAACGTTGTAAAGATGAAAAGATTGATAATGCCTGAAACCATACTACAGGAAAAACTAGATATAGCTTTCTAAAAGTTACCTTGAGCAAAATAGGTAGTTCTAATGTAAATTCCCAATATTTACTCATTAAGGAATTGATGGCTAAGGAAAAACTCCTCCCTGGTCCTGTACATATTTTGCATCACAGCCAGGGCTGTGCAGGATTCATGGTTCTGTCCTGTATTCTGTCCTTTCCCAGGCTCAGACTAAAGGTGGTTGGGAGGCTCTCTTGTATCATGGTTTCTGTACTCAAAGCAAATTCTCAATTTTCCTACTTACAGTTGCTCAAACTTCTCTCTCAAGTACAAGATCTTTCTCACAGAGCATCTATAACTCATTCAGCTTTGCTGCTGTATAGGAGAGTGTTGGGACTTTAGAACATCTCTCCTTCCCAAAGGATCCTCTGCAAAATGGTCAGATGGTTGCTCATTTTCTGTAGCTCTTTCCTCTACTATACAGCTCACTAGACCTCTCTCTCTCTCTCTCTCTCTCTCTCTCTTCCTTTCTGTATTCTCTCTGTATATTCCTCTGTACTTCTTTCTATTCTGTACTAAGTGACAAGACAGACTATGACAGAGTGAAATATATAATAAGACACCCCATTGACTAGAAGCCACTTACCCTCTGTTACTTCCTTTGTCACATTATAGTATTTCCTCTCTGGATAGTCTTGTACCACATGTGGAGATATACACACATCTGCACTCCTATAAAGGCAGAAAGATGATCACTTGAAGATATACTGTATTCTACCACATAGTCATCACAGATTTTATGTCTTTTTTTTTGCAAAAAAAAAAAAAAAATGGGGTGCTACCATTATCTGAAGCTTAAAAGTAAAAAATAAACTTCACTCACTCAAAACTCTTTCTGCAATTCTGTTTCCATGCTGTTCAGGGAACATAATCACTTTCATCTTGAGGTCACAGAATAGTTTTTATATGTACCCATAATCAGAAAGAAATGCTGCCCGCTTTAATGTATTGCTGGCAGATGAACTGTACAGTTTAGCTACCAGGAAAATGCAAGTCTCAGCATGTGACTTACTCATGGCGGCTTTGCCTTCCCACTGACTCCCCTTGCATCTACAGCTCTTCACTGGGTTGAGAATCAGTACTGGCACTGCAATTCTCTAAACAAATCACACAAATTGGCTTTCAGAAATATACTGTCAATGCACATGTGCTAAGAATTCTAGGCTCATAGCTCCCATGTGTGAGAAGACAAATGTCCATCCATAAGCCACTGGTGAATACAATGCTGCTCTGTTTATCTTTAAAGTGGAATGAGGGACAGAATTATACCATGCAACAATTTTGATGAAAGTTTAAAAACCAATTTGGGGGCTGAAAAAACAGGGTGCAAAGATTGCATGGGGGAAAACCGTAAGATGTCCATCCTATTTGCAGCAGGATGAGGTGATGCACACCTGTAATCCAGAGACCAGGGAGGCTGAGGCAAGAGGATCACAAGCTCCAGGCCAGCCTGAGCAACTCAGCAAGACACTGCCTCAAATTAAAAAAAAAAAAAAAAAAAAAACAGGCCTGGGGATATAGATCAATGCTTACCTCGAATATGAAAAGAAAGTCCTATTTGCTTTTAGTACATTTCTTATACCAGCTGTTAATGCAAAATCAGTTTTAGAAAAAAAAAATTTTCAGTTTTAATTGAAATTATTTGCTGATGTTCTTGTTTTCTGCATTTGAGAGATTGTGTATGAAAAACAGTGTTTTTCCTTGACTCTCACATCATAACCATCAATACAGATTTCTGGGACCCCAAAAAGGTGTGGAAATTTCTTCCCACCATGGAGCAAGAAATCAATTAATTCTGCAGTGGACACCAATTGGTTGTCCTCTAATTCAAGTCCACTCAATTCAGTTCTGACACTATCTACCTGGAGATAGTGTCAGATTCCACAGTTGGAGGCTCAATGCCTAAAAACTGGCCTTCCTTCCATCAGATGCTAGTGGTAAGGACCTGTGCTTCAGACTGACAGGTCATAAAGCAGGGGGTTCTCACAATCCCCTCCTTGGGTGCAATTGATTTCCTTTAGTAGCTCAGAGAACTTAGGAAAACATTTATATTTATAGTTTATTATAAAGAATGTTACAAAGGATACAGATGAAGAGACACATTAGGCCAGGTATGGGGGAAGGAGCACAGAACTTCCTACCCTCTCCAGATATACCACCCTTCAGGAACCTCCCCAGGGCCAGTTATCCAGAAGCTCTCTGAACCCTGTGTCTGATTGGACAAAAGAGCATGATCTAAGGGGAAACCCAGCAAGGCCTGTCTGTTCAGCTTCTTCAGCATTCCTTCCTTGTTGATATAGGGTAGGACCCATTCTGATATGGGGGTCTTATCATCTAGTATCTGATAAGGGATTTTTCATACCCCACAACTCCAAGGTGGATTTAGAGTTTCTGTGGCCTGCCTGGAGAAAAGAAACTTTAATTTCTCTGGTCTGTATATGGAAGAGAATTATGAGCCAGAAATTATAGACAAAAAATAAAAAATTAAATATTATAATGTCACAAAGATTCATGCTCATTTCTAAGTATGTAACTTTTTTATGATTTATCATCAATAGAGTTCATAATTTTAAGGAAGCTAAAAATGCTAAAAGAAGGTATCAACTTAGTAATTTCTGCCTACCTTTGATCCTTTTGGCCTATATTCAACAAGAATCATGCATATAACATATCCGCTATTGAGCCATATAGATGCAGTGTGTACGCAAGGAGCTTAAATGTCAACGCATGAATCAACAGCACAATACATTAAGTACCAAAATAGTTTAGAATACAAGTTCAGAAATTCAAAGTTTCTAAAACAATCATGGAACTCTAGAATTGGCGACTTTTTTTTTTTTTTTTTTTTTTTTTTAAGTGCTGGGGATTAAAGCCAGGACATTAAGCATGCTGAATAAGTGCTCTACTCCCAACTCAAAATCTTTATTTTATAAATGAAGAGGCTGATATACAGAGTCAGATTTGTCCAAGGTGTTAGGAAATTGTTGTAGTGGCCATCCATGTGAGTGAGACTATGACTACTCCCCTAGCTTTTTTGGGGTGCTGCTTTCCACCCCCATAATGGATTGTATAATTCCCTTCCTGGCTTTTACACAATATTAATTTTCCCAAAGAGGTGTGTGTGTGTGTATAATATATTGGGATATATATATATATATATATATATATATATATATGGAGGGTACCAGGGATTTAACAATTTAACCCAGAGGCACTTTACCATTAATTCATAGCCCTGACCTTTTTATTTTTATTTTTAAATTTGCTAAATTACTTAGGTCCTCACTAAGGTGCTAAGGCTGGCCTTGAACTTGTAATCTTTCTGCCTCAGCCTCCAGAGTCACTGGGATTACAAATGTGCACCACCATACCCAGCTCAAAGGTTTATTTTATACTATATAACTTTTTATATCATAATGAACATGGTAAACATTCTAAAAATGCTGACCTTTTGGTATTAAACATTATGGTACACTAAAATCTACATGCTACTAACCACATTTCTTCTTATATATTTTGGTTTTTTAAATTTCTTCAAATTATGAATATCAAAGCCCAATTTGAACTAAACTCATTGGATCCTGTGTTAGTTCTTCATTCAAGAAATAATTAATTGAATTTTCCTAATATCAATATGACACAATGAACACCTTCTTAATCTTTGTCTAAAACTAATACATTTGAAATTGCTTACTTTTATTGTTTAAATCTTGCAAGCTTTTTTTAAAAAAATATTTTTTAGTTGTCAATGGATCTTTATTTTATTTATTTATATGCGGTACTAAGAATTAAACCCAATGCCCCACACAAGCTAGGCAAGTGCTCTACCACTGAGTCACAACCCAGTCCTCTTTCAAGCTTTTGAGTACAATGATCTGGGATGGAGTTTTAGATTTTTTAAAAGTAACCATGTCCACAGACTGTATATAGTCTCAAAAATAGTGACCTGCTCCTTCAGCATATCTATTCCAACTTTATCTTCTTGAAATTGCCTCCTACTCTGCTAGCATTTTGATAATGATGTGGCTTTCACTAGCTGTTTCCTAAAAATTTGATTTCCATTACTTGCCCTACTTTAAGCTATCTTCTGAACAAAAATTATTCATTGAAATTCTTACTAGGAAAGTGGTTCCAATATGAGACTCACAATAATTAAGAAGGATCTTTATTCATTATTTCTGTCAGAAATGAAATGAAATATGAATTGCATCCCTTCAATACATTACAGTGTTGTAAGCTTAAGTAGCATTTGTAATACTTGTTCATTGATTCAGAGATGTTCTTATGATCTAAATGAGCAAATGAGACATAATAGATGTTTGTTGCAGTTTATGGGAAAGATAAGTTGCCTAATTTTCTGTAGTAAATGAAGGTAGAGATTCTCTTTGACATCCTGAAAGAGAAGGATTATCCTTAGAAGATAGTAGCAACCATTTGGCTCCCAGAACAATACCAAGCTTTGGAAGAAGTTGACATGGTAAAGAAAAAACCCAGGGACCAAAAGAAGCCAGATCTTCAGTTACCATTATTGAGGCCACTTGCCTGAAGCTAGCACTATCTCTGGAGTCAGTGCATTCTCTGTTACTTAGACCAGTTAGACTTGGGCTTTTAGATTGAACAAAAATAGCACTGAATGATATACTTTTATTGGCACTTGGTATAAAAAAACAGTTTTGTTCGCTGTGGCAGACACTATTAGTCACCTACACAAAAGACACTATTCTTCCTTGTTAACACAATCCTAATTTTATTCATGATTTGGGAAATAATTGTGTTTCAGGGATCCTCCCCACCTACTGAGAATGCTAATGTTCATTAATCTTAACTAACCATAATGGTTATTATTTCCTATTCAAGACTGCTTCTGGAGTACGATATCACCATGCAGAGTCAATTCTGTTACAAGCATCATGGGAGGTTTCCTAACTCTTGAAAAGTGGAAATAAGAGAAGACTTTCTCTCTTCCAACTTTTAGATAATGATGATGAAGAATGTAGTCACCTTGCAAATCAGAGGGAGAAACAAGAAGAAAAGCCGCAAAATGAACTAACCCTGAAATTCCCCAGACTTTACCTTCTGTGCAATAAACTCTCATTGTCTAAATTGCTGAGAATCCTGTACCCTGTTATGTGGAGCTGAATCACCTTGACTAATTTATCCACAAACAGTATTGATTGTTTGAGGCTAATCCCAAGTGAAAAATCAACTCAATTGATTAAAGCCAACCTGCATGCTAAAGAGCAACAGAGACTTTCTCATTTTGAGGCATTCTTTGTCATCTGAAGACAAAGAATTGATGAAAATGATTATCCATATGTGGATTAAAAGTAATTCCTATATCTTGAGTCAGAGACAAAAGGGGAAGTTGGCCTGCTGAAAATTAATGTGTGTGCTAAGTCTTTGTTTATCCAGGTGGCTAGAGTCAGAAGACATTGGGAGGGTCATCTTGGAAAGTAGCCAGAACAAATGCCCACAAGTCTTAGAGGTAACCCTGCTGCCAATTCCTGAGATTCTTAGCATTTGCTAGATCAGAAATTAGTAATAGATGGAAACAAAAAGAGTGAGACACCTGGCCTATTGTTTCATTCTTTAAAGCCAGGAATGTTCCATAAGCAATTGAGAAGTGTTCAGCAAATGACTCACGTGGTATGTTGTGACCCCCACATCAGCCAAAGGTGCTAATGGGGCAAAGATTATGTGGACCTACATGGACACCAGACAGTAGAGGTGAGGTGGGATGATGTGTGAAGTTGTCAACATATTCCAGACATACTCTAATACAAGGATTCTTGGGCATATCAGTCATAATAGTAGAAATAAAATGTATGTATTTACTCTGCTTTGGCATGATTTTTTTGAACAAGTTCTTAGTAAAATGACATAGCATAGGTGCTCTTATGTTTAACTTTTTCATCACTTGTCCTTTTTCCCCTCTCCTTTTCTTCTGTCTCACAAGTATGTGGGGGGAAGTGTCTGTAGAAAATTATTTTAAAAAATGAGATCACCGTTATGGAAGTTCTTTGAGATATATATATATATATATAAATTATATATGTAGATATAAATTTATGGTATTATTTATGTACAACATATGTAAAAAATATACACCAAAACTTTCCAGTATCAGGACCAAAGTATTCTTCTAAGTATTTCATCAGTCCCTTGTACAATTATTTTGTATTTCTCTACCTCGGATCTGATCCCAACCTGAAAATAACTCCTTTACCATTAGCTCTGATAATGTTCTCAAGAAATATATTTACCTGATAAAGTAGGTAACTAATAGGAAAAACATCTATGAAAATTAACATTTGTGCTGAATATCAGAAGTTTCCCTAAAGAAAGAAACATTTGTTTGAGCTCCCTCTTGGGGAACTTCTCTATCACTTTTGAATTATCTTTTATAATTTCAAGATGAAATTACATCCTGAAATTGCAAAAAAAGTAAAATAAAATAAAGCTGATAAAACTGGAGTGGCATTCCACAGGGAGGAGAAGTTGAAAGAACCACTTTCCACGGGATGTCTTCAGGAACAGGGAATTTAAATCATCATGGACATCCTTGGCCCCCACCTTCTCACTGAATCTGTTTTTTACTATTGTCCTATCAGGTGAAACTTAAACTAACAGCAAGTTGCACAAAATGAAAGTGGAAAAAAAGTTGATAAAAATAAAGTTAGATACAATCGCTTGTCTGGAGGGTAAGATTGATAAGCAGTCTTTGTGAGCCATTCCTCTCAGGAGCGCAAGGATCCTCCACTTTGACATCTTTACCCACTTCAGCTCTATTACTTCTCACTCACTAAAACTACTTTCACAACTCCTTCCCTAAGACTGACTTTTCTTCTGGTCTCCTCCAAATTGATCCCTGTAGATTCCACTTGGAATCAACTCCAAGGGCTCAGGTGTGCCACTGTGAAGCCCACTTGATTTGTCTAAGTGACCTCCACCAGACTGTTAGTTCCTTATGCCATCTATATAGTTCCACAAAATGGTGAAAACTGAGGAGGAAGCATAGAGCTTAGGAAACATCTTGATAAAACAGTATTCCAAAGAAATTAATAACATAATTTTTTGTTTTTTTTTTTTTTTTGTTTTTTTTTTTTGTGATCAAACCAGGATCTCACACATGCTAGGCAAGTACTCTACCTCTGAGTTCCACCCCCAACCCTTGAAAACATAATTTTTGAATAAGAATTATAAGGTCATGAAGTGAAGGAAGTTGCAGGAGCATACTGCATGACCTAACTGGGATGGATACAGTTAAACCAAGTTAAGAAAATTCTTGAAGTTTGAATCAGTAGGATTTAGTGATAAGATGAATGAAAATTGGTTTGGGGATTATAGCTCAGTGGTAGAATGTATGTTTAGCATGCGCAAGGCCCTAGGTTTGATCCCCAGTACCACAAAATATTTGTTTTTGTTTCTGTTTTGTTTTGTTTAAATATGTATGGTAAAGTGCAGAGTTTAAAAAAAAAAGAAAAGAAAAAAGAAAAACAGTCTAAAGTAACTCCCAGGTTTCTGAGTTTTTAGCAAGTAGATATATAGCAATACTGTTTTACTCCGCTGGGGAACATTGGTAGGGAATCAATTGTGGAGGTTAAATAATGAGTTCAGTTTAGGACATAGTGTACGTGAGGTGCTTACAAGATATCAGAACGGGGTCCGGGGTCAAGAGCTCAGGTCGGATCTAGTGTTGTAAATCTGGGCATCTTTCATACCAAGAGATTGCAACCAAGGCCACAGACATGAGAGAAATTACCTACAGAGCGGAAAAGGAGAGTTTAAGACCAGAAGTGTAAGAATGTCCATGTGCTTATTGCTCTAAGAAGCCTACATAATAAGACCAAAGGAGTAACCAGAAAGTCTGAAGGAAAAAGTTATGTTGCAGAAGTCAAGGGGAAAGTGTTCTGAAGAGATTGTTTAACAGGCACAAAGGTTTAGAGGTCAAGTAAAATGAACTTGAAGTAAGTCCATTGGATTTTGTGACATTGATAACCTCGAAAGAAGTTTAGTAGGGTAATTAAAAACAAAATTTAGACTGCAACCGGTTAACATGAGAAAAGGAAGAAAGTCTGAGAGTATATACAACTCACAGAAGAGATTTTCCGGTTCAGGGGTAAAGGGTGATAGAACTGAAGAGGCATTAAAGAGTGAAAGGATTCTATATTCTTTTAAAGATAAGAGCAGCAGTTAAGTCTGTTTGCATGGTAATTGCTTGGACCCATTAGAAAGGTTAACATTTACAAGGCAGAAGGGAGTCTAGAAGGCAGACTCTTCCGGATGTGTGAAAACCTTCAGTTGCCCTTAGTTAAAATCCAAGTCCACAAGTAACATTGCGCCTAAATGGTCCCTCTGGGTCTCCCATAATGGATAGCTTTTTCTCATTACTCAGGAGTTCATTCATTTTCCCTCTATCAATTTCCTATTGCAGTTGTGACAAGTTGTCACAAGTTTAGTAACTTAAAACAGCACAGGTTTATTACTGTATAGTTCTGGGGGTCAAAAGTCCAAAACAAGTGCCACTGGCTTGAAATCAAGGTATCAACAAGGCGTGCTCCTTCCAGCAGTTCTAGGGGGAAATGCTTCTTTGCGTTTTCCCAGCTACTATTGGCCACTTGTATTCCTTGACTTACGGTTCTTTTCTCTATTTTCCAAGTCAATCGTGCAGCATCTTTAGATATTTCTCTGACTCTGACCCCTAATGATCCTCTTATCACCCTTGTGATTACATTGAGTTCTGGGTAATCCAGCACAATTGTTTCTATCTCAACTTCCCCAATTTAATTACATCTGCAGCGTCACTTTTGTCATTTGAGGTCACATATCCTCATGTTTGTGGAGCATCTTTGGGGGTATCATTTGAGACATCTTTGTTGACATCTTTAGGAGGTCATTATTCTTCCAACCATCTTTCTAGTAACAAAGTACTTTGAAAAGCTTGTTGAGAATTATGGATTCTCAGCTTCAGAGCTTCTTCTGCTTAATATTTTGTATAAGTTAAAATCTCAAAAGCAAATTTCATGAATGTCATTCTCGGGTGATAGAGTATTCACCACTTAGAGAATCTGTCCTGAGAGTTATGTGAAGGTCCCACTTGGCTGATGTTAGTAGCAGTTGGTTTCATCATTTTTAGTGTTCAGGTCAAAACAAATGAACAACCCAAATAAATTCTGTGTGATCCTTCTGCTGCTCTATTATTTTTTGCAGTTTATTCTGTTTTATGTACATTTTTTTTTAACCTAGCCAAGAGGTGCTAGCTCCAGATCTCATACCATATCTAGGGGGCTAGTAAAGTTCAGTGGCACATCCTTATCTTCCCAGGGCTAATCAAACAAAGAGACATGAAAGATGGGGTAAGATTCAAGGAAGAGAAGGACCATGTGCTGTGAAGAATAGTTGCACACTTCGCTCAGACTTGTGCAAGCAAAGGTGACTTCATCCCATCATCAGGAATGTCTGATAGAGTCAAGCCTGCTAAATCAAAATGACTTGAATTCCTCCACAAGTTCATTCCCCTGCATAGTTTATTTTTAAAAATTTTTTATTGGTTCATTATAATTATACCTCATGGTGGGATTCATTTTTCCATAGATTATGATACATACATGTATCATAATTTGATCACTTATCCCCCAGTACCTCCCCTATCCTGTCTCTCCTCTTTGCATAGTTTAAGGAAGCAAAATCCTGAATTTACACACACACACACACACACACACACACACACACACACACATTTTTTTTTTTTTTTTTTTTTTGGTTCTAGGGATTGAAGACAAAGTCTTATTAAGTTGCTTAGGGCCTTGCTAAATTACTGAGGCTGGCTTTGAATATGCAGTCTTCTTGCCTCAGCCTCCTGAGATGCTGGGATTAGAGATGTGAGTCACAGCACCTGTCCAGACTCCTGATTTAAAAAAAGAAGAAGAAGAAGTAGTAGTTAGATACTTTATCCCAAAATTCTTGCGGAGGGCGGGGGTGGGTACTACTTTCTGTTGTCTTTATCACCAATGCTATTACTACTGTGGCATGATTTTATTTCTCAATGCTATATATCTTCAGAATCTATAATGTCTTTTGAAAATAAATGCAAACACATTAAATAAATAGTCCTTCTTCATTTCATAATAATGTAGCCTATAAAACTCCTGTGCACCAGGAAGAAAAGCAGGGGAAATCCTCACATTTGATCCTCTAGTTCAATGTGCAGTCCAAAAGACATAAACTCATTTGACTTTTATTCCTTCAATTGACTTGAGTCCCTACTGATGCCTTTTCAATAAGTATAGAAACAGGCCTTCGTCCATTATCTCCTCTCTTTTGTCCTTTCACACAATCTCCTAGGTCTCTCCCTCCCTTGAATTTCCTGACCCTCCTGCCAGGGTCCATTTTTACCTCTTGACTTCTGGCCAACTTGCGGGTCAGTGCAATTTGCCCTTTATTCTCTATGCACAAGCAAGAGAGTCATATTATAGCAGGGTATTTCAGGTCCTGCTCATTGGAAGAAGCAAGAGAGGTTCCAGAAAGCCTTTCTTCTGCCTAGATTGACTTCCTCTTGACATAACTTAGGAATGTTATACTAACAGTGTTTGTTTCCTCTGAACCTTGTTAAGAAACCCTTCTATAAAATATCCTGAAGTGGCAGGGAAGGAACCCTACCCCAGAAAGGGTGTGATGAAGTCAATCTATCTGTTGTCCTACCCTCACCCTAGTGGAATCCATCTGGTGAGCAGATGGAAGATGGAATATAGCACTGACCTCTGCCCACCAGTAATGTCTGATCAAGAGGTTTTCCCCCAACCTTCCACCATGGACCAGCTTAGGGACACTCTTTTTCCTCTGAAGACTCTAGTTTGGATCTTAATGTTCCCCTGAAGGCCCACATGGTAAAGACATAGTCTCCAGCTTGTGATATGGGGAGACAGTGGAAACTGTCTACTGGGAGGTCCTTAGGTAATTGGGGGCCTCACAGGGAATTGTGGAAGCCAGACCCCTACTCTTTCTCTTTTGCTTCCTGGTCTTAAGGTGAGTAGTTCTCTCTGCCACATGCTGCCACCAAGACATGCTCCCCCTTCCTCCACTAGACACCTTGAAGAAGCAGGCTGACCAATCATGGACTAGAACCTCTAAAACTGTGAGCCAAAACCTTTGAGGATTTTTTGTTTTGTGTTGTTGTTTGTTGGTTTTTACTTTTGTTTTTGTGTTTTGGTTGTAGGGAGTAAACCCTGGTGCTTCATGTATTCTAAGTACAAGCTATACCACTGAACCACAACCCCCGCCTTTCCTCTTTCTTTCTTTCTTTTTCTTTCTTTTCTTCTCCCTGCCTTCCTTCCTACCTTCAGTACTAGGGATTGAACAAAGGAGAACTTTACCACTGAGGTACATCCCCAACCCTTTTTAACTTCAATTTTTTTTTTCTTTTTTTTTTGAGACGTGGTCTTGCTAAATTGCTGAGGCTGGACTTGAATTAGCAATACTCCTGCCTCAGCCTCCAAGCAGCTGAGGTTACAAACATGTATCATCATGTCAGCTCTGTAAACCTGTCCTTATTATAAGTTGATTATCTCAGGTATTTTGTTATAATAATAGAGAGCTGACTAACACTCCCCACCTTCCACCATGGAAAAGCATGGTGATGTATCAAATTAACTCTTTTCCCTCTGATTTTGATAATTTTTAGCCTATGAAATAGACTAACAATAGACAGATTAACAGAAAAAATATCAAATTTATTAATGTGCAGAACATGCAAGCCATACACAAAGCATGAGGCTCAAGGGAGGGTTAGGGAGTTGGAGCATATATAGAACTAAATAAACCCAGGCTTAGGCTTTGCAGGGAAAGGGAATGGCAACAAGTTATGAAAACTGAGTCTTCCAAGTAAAAGCCACCTGTGGGAGTCTCTGTCTGGGCCAAGCGTCTGACTTCCAATCTTCTTCCTCCGGAAAGATCTTTTCGAAGCAGAAAGGAGGATAACAAATAGAAAAGCCTGTTTACATTCATTGGATGTTTACTTCACCAATATGTATTTCCTTCCTGGATGAAAATTTCTTTTACAAAAGGACAGCCTTTCCGAGTTAATCCTGTTTCTCTGAACAGCCATATAGAAATATACCAAAGAAACTTATTTCTAGTGGGCATGTTCTGGGGCCCCACTGCAGCCAATTTTAGTTTTGTGGCATCATTTTGCAGCATCGTCACTTGCTATTCCTCATGGGCATCACCCACCACCCTTCCCATGCTGGCGCCGAGGCAGTCATGCTTCTCTCGTTCATGCATGTTTTTATCAGTATTCTGGAGCATGAGTGTGTCAGCTGAATCCAGCAAACCCCAAGCAGAAAGCCCAGGGTTCAGAACTTCAGAAGGGATTCACTTACTCCCCATGTGGCGGAGGTAGTTCTTCAACCTGTGTGGATACGGAGGAGTGGCTATGCCTCCACCTGAGGTGCGACCTTCCTGCCTCTCCTTCCATTCATCCTCTCTTTTCCATCCATTTCTCATGGAAAGAAGAGACTTCTCTGCAGACCAGCTTAAAAGGAAACGGATCCATTCCTCCACTAAAATAGAAACGGAAGCAAAACCAAAACAAACCCTCAAACACTCATTTGCTCTGGATGCTCTGGAGATAATTTAGCCAAGTTAGAACTGGCAAGATGTTTCTGGGATGTAAGCTAATTAAACAAGGGGAGGGGTTGTGAGGACCATGGGTGTTTAGTCAATTATTAACATTTACAGGCAGAGCCTTGTCAAATAGCCAGAGAGGCACACAGAGTAGAACAGATGTGATCTCTCTCCTCAAACTTGGTACTATAGCCTTGTCAAGAAGAGGCTTGCCTGAATTTCTGGCCTACCCTTTAGGATTTAGCCAAAGGTTGGTTTACTATGCCTCTTGTAAGTCAGCAGAAATTCAACTGTACAAGATTATCTGAATTTCCAGAACTGATTATCAGAATTTCCAGAACTCCAGCAAGGTGGTGCCCACACACATCTGCATAATCCCCGATATTCAGGAGGCTGAGGCAGGAGGATTGCAAGTTTGAGGCCAACTTGAGCAATTTAGGGAGGACTTGTCTCCAAAGTAAAAAAAAAAAAAAAAAAAAAAGGTGGGGGAGCACGTATGAGACCCTAGGTTCAATCCTACTACTGCAACAACAACAACAGAATTATCTGGGGATTCTTCTGAAAATTCCTGCACATTCTTCTACATTTATTCAGTTGGAGGCAAGGCCTTGGAGTCTCCATATTGTCAATGCCTACCAGATTCCAGATTTGAAGAACCATGTTTATAGCTTATAAACCTAAAACATAGATCTGGAAGAGGTCTAGGGGATCAACTACTCGAACTTTTATATTTCTTTATCCAAAGAAAGTAAATTCACAGATGTTACATGCACTGTTATACAATCACAAAGGTGTTCATTATTATTGTTATTGTTATTTTAATGTGGTAGTGAAAAGCTTCGTTTGAAGAAAAAACACTCCCAGAAGGAAACCTAGGTATTGTCCTAATGGTACACCAATCGACTGGCTATTTCTAAGGTGATTTTGTATCACACATGTACTTAATTTTCATTCATTTATTCACTTGACAAATAAGTACTACTATACTCCAAGCACTACTTTTACTACAGTAGCAAACAAAACATTCAAGTAGCTTGCCTTCATAGAACTTTTGCTCTAGGGGGTAAGATATAAAAAAGATAAAAAACAAAATAAAAAGTGACCGAATACAGTATCCCCATAAACTTAAAGCAGGCAACAGGGATTTAAAGTGTTCAGCAATGGAGATTGGGTTGAAATTTTAAGTGGGATGGCCAGGGAAGATTCCATTGTATGAAGGTGGGTTTGGACAGTGACAACCTGAAAGAATTGAGGAAGCTAATCATATATGCAACAGAG
Organism: Sciurus vulgaris; assembly: GCF_902686455.1. Lineage (NCBI taxonomy): Eukaryota > Metazoa > Chordata > Mammalia > Rodentia > Sciuridae > Sciurus > Sciurus vulgaris. The sequence continues at coordinate 58,046,536 of NC_136466.1, forward strand.
GTACAATTGTCCAGGCAGAGGAAATAGTAAATGCAAAGCTCTGGGATAGGAACATGCTCTGTCTTTTAGGAATATAGCAATAAGGATGGTGGAAATGTAGCAGAGTAAATACTAGATTTATTCTGAGAGGAGGAATAGGAGACAGTCCTATTCCTAGGAGAAAGGTAAGGCAGGGCCCAGACCAAACAGGGTCTTGAAGTTCATTGTAAGTATTTGGGTTTTTAGCCTGCTTGAGATGAAAAATCAATGAAGGGCATTAGAGTATTAAGGCCCAACTTATATCATAATGGGAACTGTCTGTGTAAGAACCGAAACCAGACCAAAGTAGCAGAAGCAAGATGAACAGATATGAAGCCATTGCAATACTTCAAATCTATATTTGGGAATTAGTATTTAATAAATGAGTTGATTATATGCCTCAGAATATGCATAAGAAGGAAGATAAGAATCTGCAATTCCTGAAATCTGCATGCCTGAAATCCCAGTGTGACTCAGGAAGCTGAGGAGGATCTCAAGTTCAAGGCCAGCCTCAGCAACTTAGCTGAGGTTGAAGTCCTAAGCAACTTAGCAAGAGCTTGTCTCAAAATAAAAAATAAGGACTGAGGGATATAGCTCAGTGGTAAAGTATCCTAGTTTAATCCCTAGTGCCAAAAAAATAAAATATAATCATAATCATAATCATCCACAGTTCCCTTGGTCTGTTTAGCTCCCAAACACCTCGCAGGGAGAGCATCTAACTGCCACTTGAACTTGAGTGATACTTGCCGTTAGAGATGAGTGCTTTTCATCCTATGTGGTCCCTCACCACTAACCAAGTCATCAAAGTGTCCACACATCAATGAGACCTCTCACTCTGGTTCTGGAGACTGTTATGCTGCTGGGGTCTGAATATTTCTGTTCCTCTAAAACTCATCTCAAATCTAATCCTCGATGTGATCACTGCCTTTCTAAAAAAGGTTTGAGGGAGCCTATTGGCCCTTCCCCAGGTAAGGACAGCTAGAAGGTGCCATCTAAGAGGGATGGGTCCTCACCAGACATTCAGCCTGCTGGCACCATGATTTTGGACTTCTCAGACTCAGGAACTGGGAGAAAACGTTTCTGTTGTTTATAGATTACCCAGACCATAATGTTCTGTTAGAGCAGCCTGAGGCACGCGGACACTGCATCTGCTTGAGGTCCAAAGAATGTTAAGGAACACTACTTCCTACACAATCTCTCTTGCCCCTGACTTCTCCTAAGTGTTTTCTCTTCTTCGGGTGTTCTAGAGGTTCTCTGATCTGCTGCTTTCAGGAGCACTAACCATCATGTCCTCAGGTCTTCAGCCTTTCCCTTATGATGTGGACTAAGTATTTGCTTCCAAGCAAATACATTTCATAAATGCCATTCCAAGGCATTTATGAAAACATAGTTTTAAGCTCATAGGTTTGATATTTTAAGCTAGAACATAAATTCTATCTAGTCTGCAACTGCATCTCACATCATTCCTCTAAAATATAATCCCATTATAAAACTGATCATCATTATGCTATCAAAAATTTCTAACAAATGTCATACTATATTTTTTAAATGACTGAGCTTATTTATTATCAACCAAATCTATTCTTATGGTGCTGGTTTTTTTCCAAGCCAATTAACACATGCCAACTTCAGATGTATTCTAAATATTCACAACATTAGTGGAAGGAAATTGAAACATTGTTGAAGTCAGTCACTTGGCATTGTGGAGACTGGTCTTATTGTACAAATAAAAACATTGAAGAGGGAGGTTGGAAAAAACTTCAAGACATAATACTAGTTTTAGTTTCAAGAGGCAAAATATTGGTACTACAAGCATACAAAACAAATAAGTGAATCATCTGATTCAGAGAATTGCCTTTAGCAAATGTCCATTGAGAAGGATAGAAAACCAGGAAGGTTTGTGTTGTTTTATTTCTTATTCAAGCGGGGAGGGATGTATTAATAAGGATGTGCCAATCTGCAAGCCCAAGTGTGACAAGAGATGAAGCTGAACTTCCTGGTGGTTGTTGATAATATACACAGCTTTCAAAAGCAGTGTGAAGTGAGTCATAGTGATGGGCATTTGTACAGAGGAGGCTGACAGAGTCTTAGGCCAAATAGTAATCCTGGGTGGCTCTGGTGGAATGAGGTATGTAATCACCTCACCGGTAAGTGTCTTTCTTATTGAGTAAACACTTGGCAGCCTTGGTCATCCGCTTGAAAGGCAGAGAGAAAAGTAAACTTTCACGAGTGAGTACCCAGGGGAGGTGTTTATGTAGGCTAATTGTGTCCTTTAGGGCCTCAGTTAGAGCAGCCTCTCCCACGCCCCATGGTGGAGCTGCCACTGCAGGGGCCAACATTGCAGCTTATCCTCTGTGTCCAGGCGCCTGTTCATTAGTCCCTGGATGAATGAAGGAACAAAAGATGACTTAGAGGTTACCCACAATCCAACTGTGCACAAGTGGGCTTCCAATTCCTTGAGGTATTCAATTCAGAAACTAGACCAGTGGCTCTCAGCATTTGTCTGCTCCTTGCACACTTTTGGATGGCACTGGTAAAGGGATCTTTACAAAGGAGTATTTAGAAAATCTAAAAATTTCCTTCCCTATCATTCCCTGGGTCACCTTCCAACACTCTATCACTGTCTGTTAAAGCTATTAACTTCCTCAACTCACAAAGTAATGTGTTTTCATGTGTTCTGGGTCTTTTGACCTAATATGATGCCATATGTTCTTTTTCTGATTAGCAACAGGTGGCTTCCCTACTCTCCTTCACATCTGTCCATCAGCTTTCTACCTGTTAGTTATTTCTATAACAGCTGGCCCCTGCAATGATGACAAAAATGCAGATTTTGTCCACTGATTACAACTTGGCAGCCAATACATAAAGAGCACGAGGGACTCCAGTGTCCAGGAGTAACCTGTTCAGAAAAGCATCGTAGAGATGTTCCAGAAATAATTCCTGTACTGGACCAGATTGTCCCCAAAATGCATTCCATCTCTCAGGTTCTAAGCTACACCTTAAACTACAATTACCTCTGCTGTTACAATGATCTCTGCTGTGAGTTATTATTAGTAATACTTCATCTAGTTCTCATGTGGCACTTTGCTAAGAACATAAAGTTTTGAGCTTATAGAGAATGGGAAGCTGGAAATGGCCAAAGGCAAATGCCACAATTTCTTCTGGGCCTTTGGTCTTTCAAGGCTGTTATAGAAAAGTGAGCATGTCCTGACCCATCTGCAAGCCGACTGCTCCTATTGTCTGTCCTTTTTCTAAATCTTTATAAACTGCTCAATTTCTACTACCTGTTTCTTGTCTCCCCTTTGCTATGACCCTAAACCCTCATTCTCCTCTTTCTCACTCCCATTGTAAGCCTTTCTTTTTTCCCCCCTGTGGTGCTTGGGGTTGAATGTAGGGCTTTGTGCATGCTAGGCAAGTGCTTTACCACTAAGCTACATCCTCGACTTCAACATCTGTTTTATGTACAGGTGGATAGAAGGGAAATAATGAAAAATCGTGTATGCATATAAAAAAAAACTCTGCACATGTGACGAGTTCATGCTCTGATGCTGTCTAATCAGTTCTCTCACAGGTTGAGTGCCTTTCTTGAGTCTGGTCTTCTGAAGCCTCCAGGTGTGGAGTTAAATCTAAGTGTACCTGGTCAGATAGCAGAACCTCCGTGTTCAGGTCGCTGTGACCATGGCAAGACTATCTGAGTTGCCAAGAAAGTCCAGGAAAGACTGTGGGCCCTTGAGATTTGGGCCCTGTGAGCTTTCAGGGCTTTAGGGACATAAGTTCCATCTTGTTACAAAGGAGAGGGGCTTGATGAGGGAAGAGCAGCATGACAGCTGATCCAAAATCTTACTGAGATGGGAGAATTTCCAATATATATAGGATGCGACACTCTTGGAGTCTTCCACTTTGTTAAAGAAACTTTGGTATTTGTGATGTATTTAGAAATAGAACAAAAGTGTTTGTGTTACATGTGTAAAGAGATTGTTTAAGAGTAAAATGTTCTTGGATAAGAAATTTTCTTTCTGGCATACATACTCCTTAGCTTGTCTCCTAACAGCATTTTCATTGAAGACATGAAAACACACACAGTGTGAATCTAAGACCCCAGGTCATCTCTCCTTTTTCCAACTTGTTTTCCAATTGTTTTTCTCCTATGCCATGGACTGAATTATGGCCTCACCCAAATGCATACTTTGAAGCCCTGACTCCCAATGTGATAGCATTTGGAGATGGGACCTGTGGAAGGTAAAAAGGATCTGCTAAGGTCATGAGGGCAGGGCCTTCAAGATGGAAATAGTGCTCTTACTAGAAAAGACATTAGTGAGCTTTCAGTTTCTCTCTTTCTGCCACATAAAGACACAGAGAGAAGGCAGCTGTCTGCAAACCAAAGAGTTTGCACCAAAACCCAATTATCCTTACAGTCTGATCTGGGACTTTCTGCCCCCAAAACTGTGGATAATAAATTTCTCTTGTTTAAGCCACCCAGTGTGTGATATTTTGCTACAGCATACCAGGCTGACCCACATGCCCTGCCTCTCCTCTTGTTTTTTCGCTACCTTCACCTTTTGCCACTCTCTTCAACAGAAAATGTAGACCTAGTGTCTACATTGCCTAATCTTAAAGGTTAATCTTAAGACCTCCCTGCTGTGTTCTGCCCCTTTATCATTAGAAAAAGATGAACAAAATGTTCTTCCTCTGTTGCCTTATTTAAAAAAAAGAAAAAAGAAAAGGAAGAAAGGCCAAATATCATTACACATGTAAATTAATGATAACTTCTCCCGAAAGGAGACAAAAAAAGGGAGAAAGAAAAAAAATTGAAGGAGAGTGCAAAGAGATGGCAGAAGCGACGCAGACAGGCACATTCAAGGAGAGTGGCTCCTTCTGCACCCTCTCTCCATCTCTGAGCCTCTCCAGGTCCAGCCTCCCCACCTGCCTACCATTCCTCTCCACAGCATCTCCCCACCATCACCCTGCTGCACTTCTCATTTTTTCTTTCTTCTCTGGATACAACTTATTTCAGTTCATGAAACCCCATTTTCTCAAGCCTAGATTTGCATGCCTCCAACCTCTGGGTCACAGAAAAGTGATCTGTGGTTGAGATCCAGCAGCCCTCCCTCCCAGATAACACCCGTGTGGGTTAACTAGATCCGTGTGTCTACAGGTAACATGTCCCTCTGGGTTTAAGGGAGTGCTCCTTCAAAAGAAAATGCAAACCCAGCACTATCAAATAGGAATACAGTAAGTGCTACAAAGCAAACCACATATTTTAAATTTCCTAATAGCCACATTTTTTAAAAGTTAGAACATGTGAATGAAATAAGTTTCAATAATCTACCTCATTTAACACAATATATCTAAAACATTATCTTATTCTTTTTTGAGTACTGAAGATTGAACCCAGGGGTGCTCATTACTGAGCCACAACTCAGCCCTTTTTTATATTTTATTAGAGACGGGGTTCACTGAGTTTCTAAGTGCCTCACTAAGTTGCTGAGACTGACTTTGAACTTGCGATCCTCTGGTCTCAGCCTCCCAAGCCACTGGGATTACAGGCATGTGCCACCGCACCAGGCTAAAACATTATCATTTTAATACACAAACAATACAAAAAATCTAATAAGACAATTCTCAGTGTTTTTCTTTCAAACTAGATCTTCCAAATCAAACATGAATTTTGCATTTACAGTACATCTTTACTCAGACTAGTCGCATTCAGTGACTTAATGTGGCTACTGTACTGACAGCACAACTCTGGCCAAAATGAAAGAAAAGGTGAGACCCTGGCATTTCAGCAGATGAGGAAAGTCCTCCACCATGTAGATTCCTTCTCCCAGCCTGGAAAGCACATGCCTATTGCAGAGGCAAGGAACGAAACACTCCTTTGACATTTTACTTTTCATTGCTCTTTAAGAAAGTTATTCAAATCACTATCTCCTTCAATATTAGTATTATAATTTCAAATACTCAGAGCAAAAATTTCTGTCAAGTCATCTTAAAATTTAGAAATTGCTAATAATTTCTAAGAGCAGAGAATGGCCTGATCTCACCTCTTACCACTTTTGGGCAACCAAAAGGATTCTGCAGACTGTGTCATATAGTGTTTAAACTTCTTTCAGTGAATCCCTGAGAAAGTGATGACAGCTCATTAGTTTTATTAGATGAGAAGCATACATCACCCAGCAAAGCTGCCCCATTTTGAGCAGGTGCATGGCTATTTGACAGTAGCAGGCTTCTGTATTTGGGACTGACAGTAATGTTTCTCCCAGGTGCAGCTTTGGGGATTGTTTTCAATAGGCTGGAGTAAATATTAGACCTTCAATTATAGCAATCAAATGTCAAGGTCTTATGTCAGGTCCATTCGTATGCTAGGGTTCTATTATTCCTAAAATGATACCTAAGCCCATAATATCCCTTACGACCTATTCCTGATTCTTCCCAGGGGAATTTGATAGTGGAAATTCAAGAGAAGTATGATCAAGAGGGTGATACTGATTAGGTCTAATAATATGGGGTTCATTTTAAGGCACAAATTTTTGGGAAGGGTTAGTGAGATTTGTTTTGCGGGACTCCCTGCATGAATCACTATTTCATCTCTTTCTTGGGGCCTCTCTCTCACTTCTCATTCAGATCTTTATCTTTATTATCTTTATTATTATTAGATCTTTACTTGAGGGGTTAGCTGATAGAAATTGTTAACAGGGAGGATTTTATGTCCAGGAGGAATTTTCAATTTAATTTTAAATGCCAAAAAGCCTTCAGACCTGAAAGAATTAAATATCTATGGGACATACCATGCAAAGAGAGTTTCCTGGATTATCTCAAACTGCACCCCTGCCAACTCTAAAGCTGACATGGGTTGAGAGACTAGTCTTTCCTCATTATCATTTACCCCGGAAGGAACAATGGCAAGTTTTTTTTGTTTTTGTTTTTGTTTTCAATTAAATAAAACTTTAATTTGAAGCATATTTCTACTTGATTATAGCTCTTGTGAAAGGTTCCTAGGGAAAGGATAACATGAAACTCGTGATGTCTGTTATTTGGAGACTGGATTTTCAAGGATGGCTCATTCCCATGGTTAATTGAAAATTAAATGCGTATAAAAATTTTTAAAGAGTTGGCAAGGCTGATCTCCTTATTCTCAAGAGGCTTCCAAGTTCTTTCGTGAGCACCCAGAATTGGTCCCTTCACTGGGTCTGTATTCTGTCCTCAATCTCTCTGACCAGATGACACAACATCTGTGTTCTCTTTTGAGAACGTGAGAAATGAAGTTTTTTCATGTTTCATCTCTTTGAGTTCTGGGAGCTCCAGTTAAAACTGCTCAGACTTTCCTTTTCTTGTTTGCTTTAGAAGACGACTCGCCAGAAGAATTCTGTGGTGGTCTCCCTCCTGTGGAAGAGATTGATAGGAAAGTTAGCCTGATTATGGAACTGTCGACCCAGCTTTCCTTTCAGACGGAGAAGATAACTGAGTTGGAAGAAGAGTTGGAGGAGAAGGAAAAAATGATTCAGCAGCTGGAAGACAAGTGGGAGCCCCGTTTTTCCCAAAAGGATGAGGACTCAACAGAATGTTTAGAAGAAACCCCAATTTACTTTAATAATAGCATCCCTCCTATGGTCTCTGATAAGGATTTGTAAAAACAAAACAAAACAAAATAAATAAATAAATAAAAATAAAAGTTTATTAAGTGTCAAGGTAAAGTCCAGAACCCAAGTAGTCTCCTCACTGACAAACTCAAGTTCAAGTTCGAGGTTTTGAATGTTTCCTAGAAAGTTTATATTAAAAGAAAATCAAAGACTTTAGACAGTAGTACTCACATAATCCACACAGCTGTAGAATACTATGCTTTTAGACATTCCTAGTAACAAAACTAGATAAAAATGGTAAAAGAACTTAGCATTATCTTCTTACCAAACGTTTGTTACACTGCAGGGAAGGGTGGCACCCTTCCTGTCCTGTCATGCAGGGCCAACTTCAGCTGGGGGTGTTAGACTACTAAAGAGTAGAATCTTTGCTAACAGAGTCAATAGCCATGAGATTTGTCCTTTATGTCCTCTGGAGTTTATTTCCTTGTGGTACACATTTTACTAACATGAGCAAGGGTAGAAATGAAATAAAATTAAAGCAGTTTAAAAAAATGAATGAATCAGAGCTGTAGTCCTTTGGGGAAAGCGTTCTGGGCCAGTATCTCCCTAGAAAAACACACAATACTAATTTTTCCCTTAGGAAGAAGGATTAAGACCAAAGCAAAATATACTCTTCTATTACGATTGTACCACGTAGCTGTGAGCAGCACAAAATAATGGCAGGAAAAATGGAACATGGGCAAAGGAAAGCTACTCTGAAACTAATGGACTAGAAGGGATCATATCATAGTCCTTTTCCACCCATTCCATCCAAATGAACTATTTCCTTCCCAAAGGGAGCAGCTAGGCACCAACCGTGAGAAAGATTTTAATACTTAATTCTTACCATCCTGGTATAATCTTACTCAAGCAAACAGATCTAGCTCTCTCATGAGGAGAACTGTATTGTTGCTTCTTCAATTTATCTATTAAATAAATATCAATGTAAACCCTTCTATCTTCTAAGGAACAATCACAGATGTTAAAAATAGAAGGAACGTGAGAATCCCAACTTTTATAAGCTAGGAGTTCATAGACACATGAGTGTCTCCTTAAATGTAAGGCTGATTATAATAAGAATTGGGAAATTGAAGAAAGAAAGTGAGTGAGCATGGGGTCAACCTAGTGAGCATTGCTTTTGTAGAGGTCCTCATGCTTACCAAGCAAGCATGATCAGTACCAGAGTACACTCCTGCTTATGGCACAGGATTCAGGGATATGCATTTTAAGAAACACAGGTGGTATTCTGGTGACCATGTTCCAGGAACTACATTTTAAGATGCATAGGTTGGGGCTGGCTTCACACAAAGCTATTACACTTTTGCTTCCAGACTAATGGACAGTGCTCAGAAGGAGAATTGCTCTTTGCAAACTGGGGTGAGTCTTCTATACCGTTTAACTAGTACATAATCTGTTTATGGATCCTGACTACCTACTACAAGGCAGAGAGTACAAACTTGATTTTTTAAAAGGAAGTATTGCTAGATGATGGCTATGAGATTCAGTACAACAAACAAACAAAACAAAACATGGGTGCTACCAGTAGTTTCTATTTTCATACTGAGCTAGACTCTTCCCATATTTGTGTAGAACCTCCCTTTTGCCTGTAATAACTGCAAATGCCTACAGATTCAGAAATGAAACTAATTTTCACCTCACTGATCACAAATATGCACCTATCCCAGAAAATGGTTCTATACTTTTTCCATGGAGTTGACCTCAGCTCCTCAATCCACTTCAGAAATCCCTCCTCTCTGGTCCTTTTTTTTCTTACCTCTCTAAACCCCATGATCTACTTGGTCAAAATTCATTACCTCCTGTGGCCCCAACTAGATGTCCTAACTCATTGTCAATGTCCTGACCACTGCTCCTGACACTATAATGATACTTAGGTTTGACACTTCCTTATGATGTATTTCTGAGAGGAAGTGTTAATTTTTTCTTTTTTTTTAAGAGCGGACCATTTCTAAGACCAACTATCAGCACCTCACAATTCTGATGTGTTATTATGCTCACCAAGTTTCAATCTCTTTATTTTATCAAATATTGTCTTAATTCTGTAGGACATTGGGGGATGGTACAAAGGGAAGGTTGACAAAAAAGAGAAAATTCCATCACATCCCAGATAGGCACCCAGAAACTAACTTCTAGATAATTTCCCTGGCCAATGCCCTGGCTAGCCCTCATCATGAAAGCTTTGACTTTATTTATTTACTTATTTTTTTTACAGTGGGGATAAAGTAACAGGCAAAGCAGATCTGCTATTAATAATTAATTGAACCTGTCACCTGTACATGTCGGCAGACCAGCTACTGAAGAAGAAAGAATCAAGGGTCACATTACTCTGTAAAGCCATCTTTAAAAAAATTATCTTGATTCAGGTCTAGGTTATCTCCAAATTAGAAGTTGGGAAGAGATTTGGCCCAATGGCAAACAGACTAATCTCTGCTGGTGACATTTTGGTAACAAGAATTCTTTAAGCATCCAGAGAAGGAGATGCTGGCCTCTGATCAGGTTCTAAGGAATAAAATTCACATTTGCAGTTGAATATTTGTAAATGCATGTTCCCAAAGTTCATTTCCATGTTCTGCCATTCCTCCAGGAAATTGAGTAATAAGCTGTAAATTGTGCTAAATACCTGGTTCAGACAAACTAAAAATCAGTTTATGGTACACACTGTAAGCCAAAAGTTCACTTTCTTAGGAGCAAGTTGGAATCACAAAGAAATCCACTGACCTTTAAAATATCTTGTATAAACATCATGAGGCAATTAACATGCTGATGTCCTTGGTTCTTAATGGAAATTTAACAAATCATCAGGTAACATATCTGATTTAAAAATAACTAGAAGTCCAGGAAATGAAATATTGAATGAAAACACATTCTCTAATTTTCTAAAATCTCTTATAGAAATATATGCAGTTTTAATTCCACTTTTTCACCATTTTTTTCAAGTTGAATATGTGATGTGTCTCACCAGTTTAAATAAATGTCGAATTTAATAATCATTTCATCATCATGTTTGTGTACCTGCAAATACTTTTGCAGCAAGCTAAAATTATAGCAATTGACTTTATTTATTTACTTATTTTTTTATTTTTTGGTACCAGAGATTGAACCCAGGTGTGCTTATCAACTGAGCCACATTCCAGCCCTTTTCGTATTTTATTTAGAGACAGAGTTTCACTGAGTTGCTTAGGGCCTCCTAAGTTGCTGAGGCTGGCATTGAACTCAACGATCCTCCTGCCTCAGCCTCCCAAACCACTGGGATTACAGGTATGCACCACAATGCTGGGCCAGCAATAGACATTAGCTGAGCAGAAAGCCAGTCACTGGAGGAACTGGCCCAGAAAAGTGATTGGAGTCCTTTAGGATTCAATTAAACAAAAGCAAAGAAACTTCAACATAATACATTCTGCCTGAATGCATTTCTACAAAAGAATAAATCTAATTACATTATAATTATCTTCTATGCTCACTCCAAAATCCAATCACTTTCTTCTATACTATGCTGAAGTAAAGAAATTTTGCTTTAATTAAACATATAGAGAAGTACTGATAAATGTTGCAGACCTAAGTTGAAATAATATTTATTTGGCAATTATCAAGTATAAGACAAAACTATTCCAACAGATATAAGAAAAAAAAGTTTAAAAGACTTGTAAAATCACATTCTTGAAATTCAAAAAGCCTGATTCTAATAATTTGAAGAAAAATAGGGCTGGGGGTGTAACTCAGTGGTCGAGCACATGCTTAGCATGTATGAGACCTTGGGTTCAATACCCAGCACCAAAAGAAAGAGAAAAAGAGAGAGAGGGAGGAAGGAAGGAAGGAAGGAAGGAAGGAAGGAAGGAAGGAAGGAAGGAAGGAAGGAAGGAAGGGAGGGAGGGAGGGAGGGAGGGAGGGAGGGAGAATACTTAGATAAAAAGAAAAGAAAAATTATAAATAATAAATAATAATTATTATAACTTTCCCTGGTCTTAGACTTAAGAATTCCCAGATGCAGGACAGTATTCCTCATAAGAAAGGAAAAACAAGTTCTAGCAGGAAATAACCTTAAAAAACAAAAAAAAACAAAAAACAAAAAAAAAAAAAAAAACAAGTACACAAGGACAAAATTATAGCAAAATCCAGGGTTGGCTATAAAGTTTCCCATATCTAATGAAATCAGGATTTTTATGGTAAAACAAAATAAATACAGTTCTTATTCCCAGCATCCAAGATAACTCATTTCCAAAGCCAGATACTCAATACTTTTTCAATAGCATGAACCTGTGGCAGGATGACTTTAATTGTTTGGCCATTTCCATCTGTTGGAGCTATATTTGCAGGGCAGGGGATGCAGCTCAGTGGCAGGGTGCTGGACCAGCATGTGCAAGGTTTGATCCCTAGTACCACAGAAGAAAAAAAATATATCACCAATTTACTTTTTTTGTTTGTATGTTTATTTATCAAAGAATGACCCTTAGTGCTTAATTCCAATAGTATGCAATCTATCCATTCTGGGATGGAAAATCACATAATATCTGGTCTAATAACTCTTGAATCTATTTTCCTGAAATGTCACAATAGATTTCACATACAATTTGTTATCTGCTATCACCTTCTTCATAGAATGTTGCTATCATAGACAATGAATGAAAACAGAATGGAAAAGAACTAGTCCACGTCACGTGTGATCCGGGTATCGGTAACAATGAGTTACAATTAAAAGAAAGAGGCTGATGATATAATCTCCAGCCTCGTAATAAAAAGGGGTGTCTTATTGCGTCACTGCTATTGAAATGAAATGGGTTTGGTGATGGTGAAGAAAACAAAAAATAGCCTTTAGTGAATGCCCACTGTCTTGTCAGGGACCTGCATTTACTAAGCATCAGCTATGTATATACAAATGTAACTAATATTTTCATAGCAATTTAATGAAAATAATTTCAAGTTGGTTATTTTATCCAATCCTCATAAAGGAGGTTTCAGCTATACAACAAATTCCAAATTTCTAACCAGGAAACTCCAGAACCAGGGCCTACTGCTGCCAGGCAAATACCCTGCTCATCTCTTACCACCATGTGAGCTATACAACAAAGATCATCTTTGTCTGTGTCTCTTTTCTCAAACCAGTCTCCATTCCATTTATAGGAAAATGGTTTTCCACAGGTAACTTTCTCTCTCCCTCTCTCTCTCCCTCTCTCTCTCTCTCTCTCTCTCTCTCTCTCTCTCTCTCTCTCTCTCTCTCGCTCTCTCTCTCTCTCTGTTTTTTTTTTTTTTTTTTTTTTTTTTTTTCTGGCACTGGGGATTGAACCCAGAGGTGCTTAACCACTTGGCCACATTCCCAGCCCTTTTTATATTTTATTTTGAGACTGGTCTAGATAAGTTGCTTAGGGCTTCCCTAAGTTGCTGAGGCTGACTTTGAACTTGAAATCCTCCTGCCTTGACCTGGCCCCCTGAACCGCTGGGTTATAGGTATGTGCCACCATGCCCGGCACCTTCTTTCTCAAACTTAATCCACAATATGGGTCAAAAAAAAAAAATGTCCAGATTCTACTGACCAACTCGTTTGATCTGGTCAGAACAGTATTTTTGGTTTTGTTTACTAATTGTATTTCATTTTATTTTGTGTCTAGAGCAAATGTTTTTAAGAAGGATAGAATTGCACTCTACAATTTGCACAGCTCCCACCTCCATTTCCTATTGACTAATCTCTGACTGCTTAAGACATTCATCTTACCTGCCCCACCCTTTAGGTAAATGGCTTTGTAACCCCTGCTTTAATTACAGTTGTATACTATGTTGTAGGTATCATCACAAATTGCAGTGTTTTTAGCGTTCCATTCTTAGTCTAAAATATACAGTTTCAAAATGAGTACATTATATGCCAGTTCAATGTTAATACATATCCCCAGGCCCACTAAGTCACTAATCAAGAGTCCACTACATATTTCTCATTAGTTCAGGAGAGTTGCTAGGTCTTTTTTAGTAAGAGTGCTCTGCAGAAGGGATTCTGATAATAAAATGAAACTTTATTCACACTGCAAGCATAAGCGAACAGGTAGTGTACACTACCAGATCTGGCATTTTCTGACGGAAGGAACCCAACACATCGACATACTACTCACTTATCTGCAGACCTCCCTTTGAAAAGAAGCGAAAATAATCAGTTAAGTGCATCTGCAAAGATTGTTGGTTCTAGCTCCAGTTAAGTTGTCCTCAATTGAGATAAAAATGTAGGCAACTGGGTCTTCTTAATTTGGCACTTTTATCATTAATGCTTTAAATTTAAAAAGCAAATTAAAACATCCTGCCTCAGTTTGTTCTACAATTCCATGATTTATGTGCTTCCCATTTACATGTGGGAAAACTAACTTCTAGAACTAGAGACCAGAACAAGTTTCAGCAAACTTCAGTTACAGGCCAATCTGGCTAACACTTATTTTTTCATGGCCTGAGAGCTTAAAATACTTTCTGTGCTTTTAAATGGTTGTACCAAAAAAAAAAAAAAAAAAAAAAAAAAAAAAAAATTCAAAGAAAAATTTTTGTGACCCAACCATTGTATGAAATTCAAAATTCATTGTCTATAAACTAAGTTTTATGGAAGACAACCATATCCATTTTTTATGGTATTGTCTCTGAGCTATTTATGGTTATTTGAGTAGTTATGACAGAAACCTACAGCCAACAAGTCAAACATATTTGTTATCTGGCCCTTTTTTTTTTCTTTTTGGTAGTGCTAGGGATTGAACCCAGGGTATGTCCTTGCAAGGCGAGCACTCTACCAACTGAGCTATCTTCCCAGCCCTCTGGCCCTTTACAAATAAAAAAAAAATTAAAAAAAAAAAATTGTTGACCCCTGGTCCATAGCAATGAGGTGAAAGTCATATAGCTAGTAAGTTTCAGATGAAGACTTGAGCAGATATTCTTATTCTATCTTGGATATTCCCTATGATCTGAGTACAGACCCTTTTATACAGATTAATACTTGACATGAAATCATAAGAAAAATATAGGTACCCAGAAGTCTCCAAATCTCACCAAATTTTAACTAAAAAACTAAGTTCCTGCGGCTCATGAGGCTGACAGGAGGATCTCAAGTTTGAAGCCAGCCTCATCAATGTTGAGACACTAAGCAAGCAACTGAGTGAGACCCTGTCTCTAAATAAAATGCAAAATAGAGCTGGGGATGTGGTTCAGTGGTTGAATGCCCCTGAGTTCAATCCCTGGTACCAAAATAAAGAAACAAAAACAAAAAACTAAGTTCAGAGATCTTTTATAATTCTATAACAATGCTTTTTCAAGTTATAAAATGCATTCTTCTCCTTGTATTTATCCCATGCTGTTTCTGTTTTCTTCCCTTCCAGTGAGGTAATATTGTTTTATTTCACAAATCCACCATGTTGGTGAGCCAACACCTCAGCCCATCCTTCTCACCCTGAATCACTGCGCTCAGAGAATGACGGTCACCTCCTATTATGTTGTGACTGCCCACCTCCTCCCCCAACACCTCTACCCTCCTACTCTGATGTGTTCAGACCTCAACAAAAGCCTCCCTTCTAACTCCTATAAGCACAGCCACCTCACACCATGGTATTAGTAAGACTTTATTAAATGCTTTTATCATCAAGATAGGGTGCAAAAACTCACAGTTAGTTCAAGTTACTCACAGGCCTATATTTAAGATCTCAAATTCTTGCTCTGTTCTCAGGAAATTTCCATGTGGCAGGTACCAGCTCAGCTACTACCTTTGACATTTCACTACAAATACCACGTTCCTTCCCCAGAAAGAAAAGCAGGTCTCCTCTTCCCCTAGTCCAAAACTGTTGATGTTGAATTCCAGGATGATTAATGGTGACAATATTCTCCTTCTGGAGGAAATTGCACCCTGTCCACAGGGTGTGGTCTGACCTCATGGACTCCAACTGTATGTCCTAGAACCTGAGTTATTCAGGCTTAAATAACACTTTCTGTGGCATACCAACAACCCTATAAATATCCCTATTTAGGAGCAAATGTTCTCAATATGCACTGCTTTATAGTCTTAATCTCGGTCTGTGCATGTGCATTCAGATAAATGGTGACTTCATCCTTAAGAAGTAGGTGTTTTGCATTCCCATTATTAAATGATTATCTTTTGGAGAAGTAAGACTTCTTCAAAGATGAATTAAAGTGATAACTTTAGAAATCCAGTTGCAGGATCATTTTGGGTGAAATTTTCTATTTTTTAAAAATAAGTTGATAGAATATAGGTACCCTCATTTACTTCACAAATATTTACTGAGTCCTTAATATGGGATTGTACACATTATGTGCTCTGTCCCCATGTCAGATGTCTAGATTTATACCAGTTTTGTATATAAAAAATAGAGTTTCTTATTATTGCTTCAGAGATGTTTATTATAACTTTGTTATTTTCTGGTGCTATGGATTCAAACCAGGGCCTCTGGCATGCCAGGCAAGCATTCTGCCACTGAGCTAAGCTACATCCCCAGCCCTATTATAATTTTTACACTAGTTAAATAGTAGATTTACGAAGAACCAGGACAGAGAGGTTTTTCTTTTATAAATATATTTGGAATTAGCAGGATTTTTGTTTCAGTTGTCTAGAGTAAGGTCTACAGATGGAGAAGAGGGCTGTGGGTTCCATTCTTCTCCACCTAACCCCCAAAATAGCAAAGATGCCAAAAATGTAAATAATTCTGATTATCCCCTGGGAGTTTTTCAATCCTACTATTTTACCATAGAAACTTGGACCCATTTCATGAGGTTCTTCTCTAAATGACTTGTCATTGCAATCCTTAATAAATTGAGATTCCAAAGAGAAATTTTTTTCTTCCTTTTTGGTGTTTTTTCCACAATTTTGATACACAGTAATTATCTCCTGAAATGTCAGAATGTGTGTGAGTCAACCTAAGGCTGTGCAAGGGCCATCTGAAATGGAGGGAGTTGTCTCAAGCATCAGACCACACTGGCAATCCTAAGCAAACACTGAAACTGGATAGGCCTCTGGAGTGATGTATAATTTGAGAAAGCATCTGCCACTTTTTCAGTAACAACTGAAGAACTCAATGCTTACTGAAATAAAGGAACTAGATTTAAAAAGAGAGCTGTCTCTGCTTAAATTTCTTTTCTTTAGTAATTAAAATCAGAAAATAAAATATTTGCATTTCAAATCAAACACATGGAAAATCTCTTCCAGGGAATGAACCCCAGGAAACATCTGTTCTCATTAGTACTTGTGTTAACCTCTCAAGGCCTGGAATATTTGTGATCCCCCTCCCACGCACATATCCAGGGAAAGATATAGTAAATCAAAGTTCCAGCAAACATTCTATTATTTTAGTGAACTCTCTATAGGAGTAAGTCTTTGGATGAAATGAGAAATATTATGTTACTAAGCAAGAAACAGACACAAGATTTGTAGTTTTTTCCTCCCTACTTGGTACTTCTCTAGTCAGCCTTCTAGTTTGAATAAATTATGGTATTTTCCAGATGTGTCTTAAGTAGGCACAATTAACAATGACAAAGATTAAACAGGGAATGCCAATCTGAACTTTTTTTTTGTCATTCACTTAAGTAAAGGAAAAGAGAGAACCAAACATCTGTATTATTTCCAGTCAGCACTAATGATAGATTTGTTATAAGTTTGGTGGAATTTTTCCCACAGTGATGAGATTGATTAGAATTTTCCCTAAAATGAAGTAATTTAGGAAAGCACATCAGATGTTCACAGAATAGATGTTGCCCCCTCCCCCTCCTCTTCGTCCTCCTCCTCCTCCTTCATCTTCTCCTTATTCAAAGTGCTGGGATTAGACCCAGGGCCTTGTGCATGCTAGGCAAGCAAATGTTCTAGCACTTAGAGTAAGGGAGTAGAGTGGGAGCTTTATAAAATAAATAACTTAATTTTCCTCCCTGTCAGAGAGCACTTTATAAAACTCTACATTCTGTTTCTTCAACAGAGTTCTACAGAATCACCGTGAGTTGGATGATAAAATGATAATAATATACATTTCACCTTGAAAATAACTCACACTTGATTAGGAGAACTATCACTAAAAATACATTTGAAAATACATTTGAAAATGTGCAATACTTTCTCATTTCTAATAGTAGATTTTGGTAAATTATACACACACACACACACACACAGAGGCATATATGATATCATACCTGGAGTAACCACTAGAAGAGTCATATAAAGAAATATACTAAATGTAATATAGATACACCCAAACTGAATTATAAAAATGTTAGGCCCAAATAGAGGCAAGAAAAAGAAAACAGAGAAGTGGGAGAAACCCAGAGAGGACAAACAACTTAAGAAATAAAATGACAGAGTTAAATCCCATCATAGCAGTAATTACATATAAATATAAGTGATAGAATAGATATGAAACTATTACCACATATGCTGCCTAAAAGGAACTCATTTCAAATATAACAAAATAGGCAGGTTGATAATTTAAAAATGTAAGAAGAAATATTTAACAAACACTGATCAAAGGAAAGCAAGCATGTCTATTAATATCAGATAAAGCAGACTTCAAAGTAGGGGAAATTACCAGAGCTAGAGAAGGTCATAATATATGATAAAAGAATCAATCCACCAAAAGACATAGCAATGTTGAAACTACACACACCAAACAATAGAAATGCAAAATATGCAAAGCAAAACCAGACAAAATTGAAAGGCGAAATAGAAATGTCTTCAATTACAGATGAAGATTTCAACAACTCTCTCTCAACAATTCATAGAACAACTAGAAAGAAAATCAGCCAGGATAGAACTCATCAACACCATTAATAAATAAGATTTAATCAATGTTTATAGAATTCTCCATCCAATAAAGGAAGGACACATCCTCTCCATAAGTGCCTTTGGAACATATACCAAGATAGACCATGTCCTGGGCCACAAAGCAAATCTCAACAATTTAAAAAGAATTGAAATCATATAAAGTGTTCCCTGAGCACAATGGAATCAAAATAGAAATCAGTAGCAATAGTAAAAAAATAATTCCACTTAGAAATTAACCAGACTTCTAAGTAATCAATGGAATCAACAGGTCCCAAGAGAATTTTCCAAATACTATGAACCGAACGAAAATAAAAATTCAACTCTCAAAATTGGCAGAGCACTTGAGAGAAATCTATAGCATCAAACACATGCATTATATAAAAGGAAAAGTCCAAAATCACAAATCAATAATTAAATTTCCATCTGAAGAACTTAGAAACAGAGGAGCAAAATGAACTGAAAGCAGGAATGAAATGATAATGATAAGAACAAAATCAATGAAACTGAAGCTGGGTGTGGAGACACTTGCTTATAATCCCAATCCTCCTCAGCAGGAGGTATGCAATTTAGAGAGGACCTAAGCAATTTAGTGAGACCCTATCTTAAAATAAAAAATAGAAAGGACTGGGGATGTAACTCAGTGGTAAAATGACTTTGGGTTCAATCCATAGTACCAAAAAAAAATTTTTTTTAAGTCAATGAAATTGAAAACAGAAAAACAATAGAGAAAATGAAACAAAGAGTTGATTTTTTTAAAAAATAAAGGACATAATTGGCAACTTTCATTAACACTGACATGCAAAAATAAAAGAAGCCACAGCACAATGTATAAGAAACAAATTAGGAATATCAGCCAACTTTCCCTTGCACATATATGAATACACCACAGTGAATCTCCACATCATGTACAACCACAAGACTGAGATCCTAATTAGTATAAAGATGTACTCCATGTTTGTATAAATATGTTAAAATATACTCTACTGTCATGTATATCTAAAAAGACCAACTAAAATAAAAAAAAAATCAGGGATATAAGCACAGATATCAAGTGATAATAAGAGAATACTGGGAACAACTACAAAAAATTAAATTTAATAATTTAGAAATAAATTAGACCAATTCTTCAAAAACCACAAACTATCACAACTCAATCAGTAATGAAACAAATCATTTGAATAACTCTGTAAATTTTTTAAAAAACTGAATTATTTTAAATCTCAGAAAAATAAATCAGGCTCAAGAGTTTCACAGTTAATTCTACAAAACATTTTTAAAAGAATTAAGACCATTTCTATATATATCTTTTAAAACATAAGAGTGTGTTAGAGTTCTGCAGAGAAACAGAACAAGTAGGAAAAAATGTATATACATATAGATTATTTAATCAACATTTTTAGAATATTCTACCCAATAAGGGAAGATGGAGAAGTAGAACAACAAAAAATATATACACACATGCAAGTATCCAACTATACATATAAAATGCATATGTTACATAGAGGAGTGAAGGATTTTATTTTAAGGAGTTGGTTTATGTGAACTGACAAGTCCAAAATCTGCAAAGTAGGCCAGCAGGCTAGATACCCAGGGAAGAAATGCAGTTACAGTTCATATCCCAAAAGAGTCTGATGACAGAATTTTCTTCTCCTTCAAGGTATGCCCATTTATGAAAGCAGATCATTAAATCTGGTTTACTCATTGTCTACTGATTTATATGTTAATCTCATCTAGAAAATACTTTCCAAGAAAGCATCTAAAATAATGTTTGACTCTCGTTTCCATGGTTTAGACAAGTTGACAGGGCTAAATATGAAATTAACTACAAGGAGAGAATACATTGTAATTCATTTTATAAAGCAAGTACTACCCAATATCAGAATCAGACAAAACGAAGGCAAATATACCACATGAACTCAAAAATTCCCAAGCAAAAATATCAGCATTATTATTCAGCAATAATGAAGATTAGTTATGTATCTTGGCCAACTGATTTTTATTCCAGGGATGCAAGACTGGTGCAATAATCAAAATTCATTCAAAATAATCTACCATATTAATAAGGCAAAAAAGAAAAATCAAACAGCCATATCAATTGATGCAGAATAAATATATGACCAAATTCAATATCCTTTCATGATTAAAAACTCTCAGAGAAATAGCGATAAAGGGAAACTTAATTAAACTTATTCTCTTCTGAAGAACTTATTCTCAGACTGGGGATAGAGTTCAATAGTAGAGCATTTGCCTAGCATTCATGAGGTTTCAGTTGAATCCCTAGCACTACAAAACAAACAAACAAACAACAATAAAACTTATTCTCTTAATAACTATAAAGAAAATTTATAGGTAACATTATACTCCGTGACAAAAGACTGAATGCCTTCCCCCTAACATTGTGAACAAGTCAAGGTTGTTCAGTTTCATTATTCTTTTTTTTTTTTTTTTTGCGGTACTGGGGATTAAACTCAGGGCCCTGTGCTTGCAAGGCAAGCACTCTACCAGCTGAGCTATCTCCCCAGTCCCAGTTTCATTATTCTTACTCAATATAGTGTCAGAAGTTAAAGCCAGTGCACTAAGGCAAGAAAAGGAAATAAAAGGCATGGAGATTGGAAAAGAATAAAACTGTCCTTATTTGAAAATTTGGGATCCAAGATGGTGGACTAGAGGGTGACTGCATCTCCAGTCGCTCCAGAACCCAGGATTCAAGAAGGGGAGGCATTGAAAGACTCGGACTAAAATAGAACCACAGGATGAGTCTCCCCCACCTGGTGAACCTCGGCCCTGGTGGCAGGCCCCGATTCGGGCGGCTTATTAGAGGAGGGCAGGGCAGCTAGAGTCTCCCCCAGGCAGCCCTGAGCACTCCAGCGGTGGGCTCCTCCCACAGGGCCAGATACTCAAGCTTCTCGGAGCAAGCTCCCCAGTGAGAGCCTTTCTGCACACAACCAGCTCCAAGTCCCTGATCCAGCACGCAGTGAGCTCTGGCCCGCCCACAGGATGCTTCAGAGACCAGGACAGGGCAGCCAGGGACTTCCCCAAGCAGCCGGGCTCCCTCCGGTGGGAAGTGCCTTTCCAGGCCAGCTTCTCGGAGCAGACTGCCCAGTGAGAGCCTTTCTACACAAAGCCAGCCCCAAGTCCCCGAGCCGGCAGAGACCTCCGACCAGCAAGCAGCCTCTGGGACCAGGGCAGGGCAGCCAGAGACCTCTCCAGGCGGCCCTGCCCCCCTCCAGCCACAGGCTTTTTCCACGGGGTGATCCAACATGGCGGACTAGAGGGTGACTGCATCTCCAGTCGCTCCAGAACCCAGGATTCAAGAAGGGGAGGAATCGAGAAACTCGGACTAAAATAGAACCACGGGGTGAGTATCCCTCACCCGGTGAAGCTCGGCTTGGGCGGCAGGCCCAGATTCAGGCAGCTTATTAGAGTAGGGCAGGGCAGCTAGAGTCTTCTCCAGGCAGCCCTGGGCACTCCAGCGGTGGACTCCTCCCACACGGACAGCTTCTTGGAGCAGGCCCCCCAGTGAGAGCCTTTCCACACAGGGCTTTCCAAGCCCTGGAACCAGTAGCGGGCTAGGGACAGTTTTCTTCGGAAGTACTGCATTATCAAGTTATTCCAAGACATCAGGCTACTGAAAGCTGGGAGGTGATACACTGGAAGACAGAACCTCAGATGTTGAAGACAAAATATTTAATCTTGAAAACAAAGTTGACCAAACAGAAAAGATGGTAAGAAATCATGAACAGAATCTATAAGAAGTATGGGATATCATGAAAAGGCCAAATTTAAGAATTATTGGGATTGAGGAAGGCTTAGAGAAACAAACCAAAGGAATGAACAATCTATTCAATGGAATAATATCAGAAAATTTCCCAAATCTGAAGAATGAAATGGAAAACCAAGTACAAGAGGCTTATAGGACTCCAAATATACAAAATTACAACAGACCCACACCAAGGCACATTATTATGAAAATACCTAACACACAAAATAAAGACAGAATTTTAAAGGCTGCGAGAGAAAAGAATCAAATTACATTCAGGGGGAAACCAATAAGAATATCAGCAGATTTTTCAATCCAGACCCTAAAAGCTAGAAGGGCCTGGACCAACATTTTTCAAGCCCTGAAAGAAAATGGATGCCAATCAAGACTCTTATACCCAGAAAAACTTACTTTCAGATTTGACGATGAAATAAGATCCTTCCATGATAAACAAAAGCTAAAGGAATTTACAAAAAGAAAGCCAGCATTACAGAACATTCTCAGAAAAATATTCCATGAGGAAGAGATGAAAAACAACAATGCAAATCAGCAAAGGGAGGAACTAGCCTAAAGGAATAGCCAAATAAAGGAGAAACCAAATCATGTCAAAAAACAAAAATGAGTCAAGTGACTGGGAATACAAATCATATCACAATAATAACCCTGAATGTTAATGGCCTGAACTCATCAATCAAAAGTCATAGACTGGCAGGTTGGATTAAAAAGAAAAATCCAACAATATGCTGCCTGCAAGAGACTCATCTCATAGAAAGAGATACCCATAGACTAAAGGTGAAAGGATGGAAAAAAACATACCACGCACAAGGACACAGCAAAAAAGCTGGAGTATCCATCCTCATTTCAGACAATGTGGACTTCAAGCCAAAACTAGTCAGAAGGGATAAAGAAGGACATTACATACTGCTTAAGGGAAGCATAAATCAGCAAGACATAATAATCATAAATATCTATGCCCCGAACATTGGCTCATCCATGTACGTCAAACAAATCCTTCTCAAGTCCAGAAATCATATAGACCACAACACAATAATACTAGGCGATTTTAACATACCTCTCTCACCACTGGATAGATCTTCCAAACAAAAATTGAATAAAGAAACCATAGATCTCAATAACACAATCAACAATTTAGACTTAACCGACTTATATAGAATATACCATCCAACAAAGAACGAATACACTTTCTTCTCAGCAGCACATGGATCCTTCTCTAAAATAGACCATGTCTTATGCCACAAAGCTACTGTTAGCAAATACAAGAAGATAGAGATACTACCTTGTACTCTATCAGATCATAATGGATTGAAATAAGAAATAAATGACAGAATAAAAAACAGAAACTTCTCCAATACTTGGAGATTAAATAATACACTATTATATGATGAATGGATAACAGAAGACATCAGGAGGGAAATTTAAAAATTCTTAGAAGTAAACGAGAACAAAGACACATCATATCAAAACCTCTGGGACATTATGAAAGCAGTACTTAGAGGAAGATTTATTTCATGGGGCGCATTCAACAAAAGAAGTAGAAATCAACAAATAAACGACTTAACACTACAGCTCAAAGCCTAGAAAAAGAAGAGCAGACCAACACCAAAAGTAGTAGAAGACAGGAAATAGTTAAAATCAGAGCCGAAATCAATGAAATTGAAACAAAAGGAACAAGCGGAAAAATTAACAAAATAAATAGTTGGTTCTTTGAAAAAATAAACAAAATTGATAAACCCTTAGCCACACTAACAAAGAGAAAGAGGGAGAAAACTCAAATTACTAAAATTCGGAATGAACAAGGAAATATCACAACAGACATGAATGAAATACAAAACATAATTAGAAGCTATTTTGAAAATCTATACCCCCAACAAAACAGAAAACCTCAAAGACATCAACAAGTTTCTAGAGATATATGAATTACCTAAACTGAACGAGGAGGACATACACAACTTAAATAAATCAATTTCAAGAAATGAAATAGAAGAGGTCATCAAAAGCCTACCAACAAAGAAAAGTCCGGGACCAGATGGGTTCTCAGCCGAGTTCTATAAAACCTTTAAAGAAGAGCTCATTCCAATACTTCTCAAAGTATTCCATAAAATAGAAGAGGAGGGAACCCTCCCAAACTCATTCTATGAAGCCAATATCACTCTGATACCTAAACCAGACAGAGACACATCGAGGAAAGAAAATTTCAGACCAATATCCTTAATGAACATTGTCGCAAAACTTCTCAACAAAATTTTAGCAAATCACATACAAAAATATATTAAAAAGATAGTGCACCACGATCAAGTGGGTTTTCTCCCAGGGATGCAAGGTTGGCTCAACATCTAGAAATCAATAAATGTCATTCACCATATCAACAGACTAAAAGTTAAGAATCACATGATTATTTCAATAGATGCAGAAAAAGCATTCAATAAAATACAGCATCCCTTCATGTTTAAAACACTAGAAAAAATCGGGGTAGTGGGAACATTCCTTAACATTGTAAAGGCCATTTATGCTAAGCCCATGGCTAATATCATTCTAAATGGTGAAAAACTAAAAGCATTCCCCCTAAAAACTGGAACAAGGCAGGGATGCCCTCTTTCACCACTTCTATTCAATATCATTCTTGAGACTCTAGCCAGACCAATTAGACAAACCACAGAAATTAAAGGGATACGAATTGGAAAAGAAGAACTCAAACTATCCTTGTTCGCTGATGACATGATTATATTTTTAGAGGAACCTGGAAATTCCACCAGAAAACTCTTAGAACTCATAAGTGAATTCAGTAAAGTAGCAGGTTACAAGATCAATGCTCATAAATCCAATGCATTTTTATACATAAGTGATGAATCTTCAGAAAGACGAGTTAGGAAAACTACCCCATTCACAATAGCCTCGAAAAAAATAAAATACTTGGGAATCTATCTCACAAAACAGGTGAAAGACCTCTACAATGAGAACTACAGAACACTAAAGAAAGAAATTAAAGAAAACCTTAGAAGATGGAAAGATCTTCCATGTTCTTGGATAGGCAGAATTAATATTGTCAAAATGACCATACTACCAAAAGTGCTATACAGATTCAATGCAATTCCAATTAAAATCCCACTGATGTACCTTACAGAAATAGAGCAAGGAATTATGAAATTCATCTGGAAGAAGAAGAATCTCAGAATAGCTAAAGCAATCCTCAGTAGAAAGAGCGAAGCAGGGGGTATCGCAATACCAGATCTTCAACTCTACTACAAAGCAATCGTAACACAAACGGCATGGTATTGGTACCAAAATAGAAAGGTAGATCAGTGGTACAGAATAGAGGACATGGACACAAACCCAAATAAATACAATTTTCTCATACTAGACAAACGTGCCAAAAATATGCAATGGAGAAAAGATAGCCTCTTCAACAAATGGTGCTGGGAAAACTGGAAAACCATATGCAACAGAATGAAATTAAACCCCTATCTCTCACCCTGCACAAAATTCAACTCACAATGGATCAAGGAACTCGGAATCAGACCAGAGACCCTGCATCTTATAGAAGAAAAAGTAGGTCCAAACCTTCAACTTGTTGGCTTAGGCTCAGACTTCCTTAACAGGATTCCCATAGCATAACAAATAAAAGCAAGAATCAACCACTGGGATAGATTCAAACTAAAAAGCTTTCTCTCAGCAAAGGAAACTATCAGCAATGTGAAGAGAGAGCCTACAGAGTGGGAGAATATCTTTGCCACTCATACTTCAGATAGAGCGCTAATTTCCAGAATCTATAAAGAACTCAAAAAACTCTACACCAAGAATACAAATAATCCAATCAACAAATGGGCTAAGGAAATGAACAGACACTTCACAGAAGAAGATGTATAAGCAATCAACAGATATATGAAAAAATGTTCAACATCTCTAGTAATAAGAGAAACGCAAGTCAAAACTACCCTAAGATTTCATCTTACCCCAATTAGAATGGCGATTATCAAGAACACAAGGAACAATAGGTGTTGGCGAGGATGTGGGGAAAAAGGTACACTCATACATTGCTGGTGGGGATGCAAATTAGTGCAGCCACTCTGGAAAGCAAATGGAGATTCCTCAGAAAGCTTGGAATGGAACCACCATTTGACCCAGCTATCCCACTCCTTGGCCTATACCCAAAGGACTTAAAATCAGCATACTACAGAGATACAGCCACATCAATGTTCATAGCTGCTCAATTCACCATAGCCAGATTGTGGAACCAACCTTGATGCCCTTCAATTGATGAATGGATAAAGAAACAGTGGTATATATATACAATGGAATATTACTCAGCCATGAAGAATGATAAAATTATGGCATTTGCATGCAAATGGATGAAATTGGAGGATATCATGCCAAGTGAGATAAGACAATCTCAAAAAATTAAAGGACGAATGATCTTGGTGATAAGCGGATGAAGACATAAAATGGGGGGTAGGAGGGGTTAGCGTTAGGGTTAGGGTTAGGTTTAGGGTTAGGGATAAGGAGAGTGGTAAGAATGGAGGGAAAAGTGGAGTGGGACGGGTGGGGGGAAAGGGAAAAAATAACAGAATGAATCAAACAACATTGCCCTATGTAAATTTATGATTTATAATAAAAAAAAAAGATTCAGCATCAACGAAAAAAAAAAAAGAAAGAAAATTTGTAAAAAATCCCAGCATGCACCAGAAAAAAATCCTAGGACTAATAAGTGAATTCAGCATATTCTTAGGATACAAGATAGAAATTAAAAAGCTAATTATATTTCTATAAAGTAAAAATGAATCTGTAATATAAATATCATTTTTTTAAAATGTACTATATTACCATCTCTTTTAAAAAAATTATTCTTAGGTATAAATCTAACAAAATATATACGAGACTGCTGAAAATTACAAAATGCTCATAAAAGATATCAAAGAAGATCTAAATAAATGGAGAAACTTATACTCATGAATTAGAAGATTCCACCAAGAGAGTGTCAACTCTTCTAAGTTAATTCAGATGTTTAACACTATTCCTATAAAATCCCAGCAAGATTTTGATATATATATTGACAAGATCATTCTAAAATACATATGTAAAGACAAAGTAACCAGAATGGCTAAATAATTTGGAAATAATTTAGTAATAAATAACAACTTTCCAGAATTAAGCACCAACTCACAGATCCAGGAAACTCAAAGTATACCTAGTAGAATAATGCCAAAATAAATCCATAAAAATCTCTCATATGCTTATATATATATATATAATATATATATATATATATCATACTCAAAATGAAAAATAAAACAGACACAAGGTGAAATTCTTGAATGAAGCTGGAAGACAAAAACATCTTATCTATAGAAAAGGAAGGATAAGAATTGCATTGGACTTCCCAGAAAGAATACAAGGAAGAAGACAGTAGAGTGGACTATCTAAAGTGTTGATTTGGGGGTGGAGGGCAGGACCAAATCTGTAATCACAGCTACCTGGGGGGCTAGGGCAGGGTTTGGAGTTAGAAGCCACCTCATGCAACATAGCAAGATCCTGTGTCAAACAAACAAATGAAAGCATACCTAGGATCTATATCAGCAAAGTTATTCTTCAATGGTGAGTGAGAAGTAAACTTCCTCAGAGAAGCAAAACCGTGGAAATGGAAGACAGGTCTGATTGTCAGGTACAAGGGCTGGGAAGACGAGGGACACAGAGATGAAGGAACAATATGAAGTTCCTTGTGATGGAAATGTTCTGCACCTTGAAAATATCCTGGTTGTTATTCTGTAGTTTTGTAAGCTATTATCATTGGGTGAGATTGAATATACAAGATATCTGCACTATTTCTTAAAACTGCAAGTGAATCTTCTACAATTATCTGAAATACAAAGTTCAACAGAAAAAATAAACAATCCAGTCCAGTGCATTCAGGATTATTTCTTTTCCTCTTCTTCCTCCTCCTCCTCCTTCTCTTTCTCCTTCTCCTTCGTCTTCAGCATCTCCTTCTCCTTTTTATCTTTTCTTTCTTCCTTTCTTTTTCTTTTGTGTGTGTGTGTGTGTGTGTGTGTGTGTGTGTGGTGGTGGTGGTGGTGATAGTGCTAGGAATTCAACCCATGGCAATTGTTCCTTCTCTATCTTGAGGTTGGTGATGCTAATAAGCTGTCATGGGATGTAAGCAGATGGCACTCCTGTAACAGTGGGGCAGCAGGTGTCCATTTCTGTGCCACTCACACTGGCTTCCTGTTCCAGTTGTGATTCATTCTATCTGGTCTTAGACAGAGACAAAATATGGTGCTTATCTCCATGTGCATAGTGGGCTACAGATCTTGGCCTAGCTCCCACGTAGCGTCCTGGCACCCATTTGCTAACAGTGGCCCCAACCCCTGCCAATGATATAATCCTTCTCCTGTCATGATACCTACATAGTCCATGGCTGTCCTCAGCTTACATCAGCGACTTACTCTAGACACTTGTGGAAACTTGGTATGCCTTTGCCCACAGCTTCAAATGCATGTCAAACTGATTTTCTCTGGCCCTCTCCAGCTTCAATCCACTGTGCCACCAGTTTTCTTCTACAATTGCTGGGTGCCACTTGGTGATGACAGGGGGAATGAGTCATTTCCCTGAATACTGATGTTCTCTTCTACAAACCAGATTATAAATTCATGTTTTCCAAAATGCACACTCAGAAAGTGTTCTGACATACTCACATTACCCTAGATTTGACCACAAGAGAAACTATATTTACAGGGATGTTTTGAATTTTTCTGTCTTCCACCTGAGCTATCAGTTTTGAACTTAAGAGCCCAGACCATGCTACTTTTTGTTATTCTGCTTTCATAGCATCTTTCTTTCCCCCAGGGCAAAGTGCAATTTACATTCATCCTGTCTGGTCTTATCTGGGCTGAAGGGTCATATCTTAGTGAAGAGAAAAGACTTAAAGAGCCTGGCAAAAAGGACAAATCATCAAAATTAGTACATTGGAACTCAGGGTAATCACAGCACTCCTGTGAAGCATCTCAGTGTGTACGCAGTGTGCACACTAACAATGCTCTGGTGACACCACCCCTCCCATGGCATGCAGGGCTTTGGCTGTTGGCCTTCAGCCATCCATGTTGCATACAGTGGAACTGTCAATCAATACGAAACATGGATCTTAAGGCACAAGAATCTCTTTGAAAATACCTAATCACATGAATGTTTTCATATTTCTTCAAGTAAGAGAAATACACACATACAAGAAGAAAAGAAAGTGAAGAGGAAAACCTTGAACAGAAACCCGGAGGAAACCGCCATTTAAAATCCCTCTTCTTAATTTTATCTCAACAACAATAGCTTTCCTTTTCCCTTCCTCTGTGCTGTCCTCCCACTTCCTAATGCCTGTCACTGCCTGAATATACTTCCACATGAACCCTCTGTGATGCCTCCCTGATGTAGATCCAAAGGTTCTTTCCAGAAAGGGACCATTACCAGCTGCCTACCAAGTCTCCTCACATCCTGGTGCACGGAGTACTATAGATAATCAACACTGTAAATTCTCTATAAAAAT
Source organism: Sciurus vulgaris (assembly GCF_902686455.1). Classification (NCBI taxonomy): domain Eukaryota; kingdom Metazoa; phylum Chordata; class Mammalia; order Rodentia; family Sciuridae; genus Sciurus; species Sciurus vulgaris. The sequence goes on from NC_136466.1 coordinate 58,076,259, forward strand.
CCAAGCCAACGTACCCTTGGTCAAAGATTTCAAACACAAGAAAATCCTTTGTGTGAACAGGAAACTGATTTGCGTACTTACTGTTAACTAGACAAACAACTTGTAAGTGAATTGCAGTTGTTCTCTTGGCAGCTCTGTTTGTATAAAGAGACTTAACTGGAAGATTAAGACAAATTCTATCTTAAAATATTGTGTTGTAAAACCATACACCTGCCGGGAGTTCAAAAGACTATGGTCTTATTACAGGTCGTATAAGCATTAGGAAAGTTTCACATGACAAATGGTTCATAGTAACAAACCTGGATGTCCAAGGCAAATCCCACCAAGTCCAGGGTTTCTTGAGCTCTTAAAGTGAGAAAAGAAAACCAGACTCGCCTACTTTCCCAAGGAAGGCCAACTAGCCTGGAGTGTTGTGGAAACGTCTCCAGTCCTATGGAGGTCTGGAACTGATGACCCATCAAAGGTGAGGAAAGCATGCGGTCCCTTTGGAATTCTGTGATAGCAGCTAAGGACTTGGCTAAATATAGTTTCAAAAAAAGGTTGCTTCCCAGTCTTTTTGGTAATTATATTTAACTTTCTGTCAAAGATTATGGGCTGAGAGAAACAAGTAGATAGGAAATGTAGGAGAAGTTTTAGAAAAGCAGTAACAAGCTTCAAACTTTCATCCAGGCTGAAACTTTCTGGGAAACTTCCCACACATAAGATAATAAGAATATAACCCAGGTGTGCAGTGGGTGTAGCAGGGAGAGGCCCATTCATCTAGGTGTTAAGAAAATGACTGCTGTTTTTATTACTACCTGCAATTTTCAAATTAATGACCTAATGCTGCACAGGATGAATAGACCACCTCTTAGAGGAGAGTGGGATTTATTTTTTTAACCCAAAGCAGGAAATGCCCTTGCTGGGCTCTCTCCCTCTCCTATAGCTGCTCTGGGCACCCTGCCAAGAATCACTCACCAGGCCCCTACTCCACACACCCCCCACTTTTTTTTTTTCATCTCACCCAAACCTTTTGCCTTACGCTCTCACTTCTTCTTTCCTCATCTCTGTCTTTAATGTACCTCCTGCACTTTAGGTCATACAGGCAACCTGCATTCCCTGGCTGCCTGCTTAAAGCAGGGAAAGAACAGCTCGAGCAGATGTAGAAATCAGTTGGCTTTGTCTTTAGAACGCAGGGACACATAATAATCCACTAAAGCTGAGACTCAACTGTATTCATGGGGATTGTGTTTCTCTCAGATGAAACAGATGGTCTTTGAGAACTTGAGCTATTCCTGTGGATCCTTCCTGTGTGTTGTACAAACAGGTGGGTAACACATGGGCTTTATGCCAGGGAGTCCCCACCAAAGGAAATTTGTAGAATGACCAATGGCAGCCTCCAATCTCTGGTCCCTTGCCGAACAAGGTATCCAATCTCCTGGTAAATTAGACCTCTTTTTCTTTCATTGAAAGAATTGTGCCTTAATTATTCACTTTTCAGAGGAACTTCCTTTATAAAAGCTCCAACATTTCCAACTCTTAGCAGTTACTCATCAGTCTTAGGAGAGGTTTCAAATCAGCCAAACTCAGAGAAACACATTCATTATTCAGTCTGTCTCTTAAGCCCTCCTCTCTTCGAATGCCTGTTCCACTTCCTGGTAACTAACACATTTTATAAACTCAGCTAAAATCTTCTTAAAATAAACTTGCAGGAATTTAACTCAGGTAGGTGGAATCATGAAACTGCCACCCATCAGAATTTTCTTTGCTCTCACTATAGAAGAAATTGCATCATATGGAAGTCTCTCCAGGAAGCACCGCCATCATGTTGCCCACTCTCATTTCCTGCTATTTCAGCAGGGAGAGGAGCACCCATGTTCAAATTCTGATTGTGCTACTTCCTGGCTGTGTGACCTCAGGGATAGTTCTTTTCACTTCTCTAAGCCTTGGTTTCTGGCTTAGTACCATGCCAAACACAGTCTTATCTGGTCTTCCTTTCTGGATTTTCCCTTGGAGTCAGAGGCCATTTCCACCTAAACTGAGAAAGACAAAGCATCCCCATGCAACTAACAAAGAGTCGATGGTGTTCCTTGACCCTCCCTCTATAAGATTTCCTATTTCCTGCTGCAGCTGCTGAAGTTAGGGGTTCACTGTCTTAAACAGCTGCTATTGACTCATTTCTCCTTTTCCTATGACACTCACATACTTATTAGAGAGAATAAGAAAGAAGTATTTAAAAAGCAGTAATGAAAACTCAAAGCTTTGTTATATGAATTAACGCAATTTAATAGAAAGGTGAGAGGATAAAACTAAGAAAACTAAGAAGAATATGCCTGGAATCCATGTACATTATTCAGCTGAGCACTTTGAAACACAGACAGGCACAGCACAATGACCAGATGACTTCCCTAAAGTGTGCCAGTGTTTTGAATAGGATTGCTCCCCTGGCCATTAGGTTTCCCTATCAAGACTGTTCAATGATGCATCCAAAGAGGCCTGATCTCCCAAGTCAAAGGAAGGTCAAGTTGTCTTGTCTGTGACACTCAGGTGTTTCCTGAATGCCATGTGTCAAAGGCTATTTTTATGCACCACTCCCCCCCAGAAGTCTTTTGTTACTAGGGCAAAGGATAGTAGATCAAAATCCCAGATATAAAATGATTTAGAAAACACTTGGAGTTAAAAACTGATAGTAACAGCAGCTATCCGATGGTCATGACGAGGATTAAATGAGATCATATTTGCTACACACTCAGTGCACAGCCTCCCAAGCACTTAGCAAATGTTAACCATTGTTATTTTTAACAAAGTGTAAAATGGCATTTTGAAATTTCACAGAGATTACAACTAAGCTAAAAATATGAAACCATGCTTATAAATATGTGCTAATGGCAAGTGTCCGCTTTTAATATCTTATCATCCTATAACATCTGTTTGGGTAGAGATCCTATAAGTAGGGCCTGAATAACAGAACTGAGTGCCTGTAAATTACTGAAGGAGTGATCTTCAGGAAGAACCTGTTAAAAGAAGAGGAAAGGAAGATAGGGAAGGGGTACAGGATGTGGTCTCTGACTGAGTCTATCCATAAAGACCATGAAGCTTAAACTATATGACAAGAGTAGTTGTCCTTTGAGTTAAGGGCCTTTTGTTCTGTCAAATCCACTGGCCTTTTGCTGTAAGCTACACCTCCTTCCCTGTCACATGAAAGCTGAGGGCATAATATCTGGGGCAAGGCAGTCTTCTTACACTTAGGCCATTCTCCAGAAAAGAGGAAGTGTATTTATCAGCCTGGGCTGCCATAATAAAACACCATGGACTACCTGACTTATACAACAGAAATTATTTCCTCATAATTCTGGAGGATGGAAGGCCCAAGTCATGAACAAGCAGGGTTAGTTCTGTTGAGGGTCCATTTCCTGGTTTTCATGGCTGCCTTCTCACTGAGCCTTCAAAAAGAAAGAAACAAAGATTTCTCTCTCTTTCTTATCTTATAAGGTCACAACTAGATTAGGGCCCCACATTTATGACCTCATTGAAGACCTCCTAAGACTCTATATCCTGATAAAGTCACATAGAGGACGAGGGCTTCAGCATAGGAAATTGGGGGAGAAATAGTTCAATCCATACTGGGAGGCATCTATGATTCTTTTGCAGTCAACACAGCAACTTGTGCCAAGTGTGGTAGACTCTGCAAAAATGATGCCAGTTATTCTCTTCTCTGTATTCATGACCTTTTCAAAATAACTTACTAACTTCTTCTCTATTCTGTGTATCTGGGCGGGCTTTTTGAATTATTTTGACCAACAATGTGTCAGTGGAAATGACATTGTGCCAGTTCTAATCCTAGAGCTCGATTGGCCTGGAGAGCTTCCACTTGCTCTCTTGGAACTCTGATGCCAGCACATGAATCAGGCTAGGTTGGCCTGCTCAATGATGACAGACAACCAACAGTCAGCCAGCCGACCACCAGACACATGAATAGAGCAGCCAGCTCCCAGTGAATCCTCAGGCTGACCACAGACACATGAGTGAGCCCAACTGAGATCAGCTAAGCCTGGCTGGCTCAGCAGAACTATCCAGCTGACTGATAGACCTGGGAGCAATAATAAATGTTAACTGTATTAAGTCACTAAGCTTGGAGTAGGGAGCACATTCATTAAATAAATAATTAAAAGATAATTGATACACCCCAAAAAAGGAACCTAGATGAAAGTATGGCTTTAATGCAGGTCACCAAGTATCTGCATTCCAAGTATTGTCATTCCTACAATGACACTTTGGAATTGTTTTTTTCTCAGAGAAGCTTCTTTAAGGAGCAATTGGTTCTATTATTTTTAAAATAATATAAAAATTTAATCTGTCACAATCAGATACATTCTTCTCAGTATATATCGAATCAAACCCTTGCAGTCTAGTTCAATTCTTGTCTAGCTTCATAGATACTTATCTAGATTTTTAAATCCGCTTTGGTCTAAGGACGCTCCTCTCACCTCAGTCATTAAAGAAATCCATGTGAGGTATACAAGTAAAGCATTGTACTCAGAGAAGGAATGTCAGGGCTTGAGGACTAGTGCTCCCCACCTCCAGTCAAAATTTTATTTGTATACTTTGGCAAATAATCTGAGTCCATTTCCTCATGTGCCAAATGAGAATAGTATTCTACTGCTATGAAGAAAATTATCAAGAGACTCAAATGAAATATCAGTGTGAAAGTCTAAATGAAAAAGTGTTACACAAACATGAGAGAATTCAAGGGAAACGCATCTGTATAACCAGGAGTCCCTGTGTATAAAAGTCCCCAAACTTCCCAAGATAAATCTAAACTGGATTTTGATAAATATGTTCAAAGTTGGGCCTTTTGTAATTATATTTCCTAAGAGGTGAGATAAAGGTGGTCCCCAAGTTCTTACCCTGAGATACCAGATATCTAATGTGTTCATTAGCCAGGAGCTCTGGGTGGTTACGAAGTGGGAAAGAGCACTTTGTGGCATATCTCAGAATACTTCTGACTTGATTTGAGACATACATTCTTCAACAGAGGAAACAGTAAAAAGGAAAAGTCTTGGTTACATATTAAAGTCCTAAATGCAGAGGTGGCTTTTTAGTTCACATTGGCTAATTGAATACAAAGGTTTACATTGGGGGGGAAAATCTCATCAAAATATCAGAAAAGCACATAAGGTATTATAAATAAATTTTAGTAGAGTGGTAAATTTGGAAAGCGATGTGACCATATTTCTCAAGGACATGTAGAAGTTTGGAAAGTAAAACCCAAGAGAGTTGAGGAAGCTACAATCTCACACAAAGAAGTAGGACAAACAGAATTTGTTTTCCCAATTGTGCCCCAAAATAATCCAAAAAACAAAAACAGTGGGAACTAGGGGAAAGAGCAGGATGAAGATAGTTGATGAGGTGATTAACTCACCATATCAAAACATTGACATCAGTGTCCACCCCTGTCCCTGTTGTCATGAAAGGAGCGACTACTGCTTAGAGCTACAAACTCCAGCTTAACCTCCAGATTTAAGCCATTAGGACAGCTCTCTAAAGTGGAGTTGGGGCATGGGAAACTGGTACACAGGAGTCCCTACGCACCCACAGAATGTGCCCCTACATGCCACAGAGCCAGGTCCCCTGTAATCAGAACCTGTTGTGGTATTACATGAGCATTGATGATCATTTGGGGTATGACTCACAGCTACAGCTAGGATCAGATAATCAGAATGTCTAAATATAGTAACAAAAATATAACAATATAGTTCTAAACTGAAAAAGTAGAATTAACCCCTAGGGAAATGATGGATTCACAGCAACTAAAGCTACAAAAGAATATAAGCACAAGAAATTAAATAAACTGCAAAAATAAGCATGATTTCCTCAAAGTAGCTTCACAGAGTTCTGTGATCAAATTGTAATGGAAAAGCAACAGGGAGAGCTCTCAAGTCAAAATGGCGATCACCATCTGTTAATGCAAAATGCACACAGCTAAAGAGTCAAAAAGTTAGAAGATAGAACCCAGAGATTCTTCTACTGGAGTTCAGAAGGACAGAGAGGTGGAAAATGTGGAGGGAATTCTAAAGAATATGAGGAAGAGATCTGGAAGAATTAAAATTCATTAAGTTGCATTTCCAAAAAAACAGAAGTGAGGGGATGTTGAGGAAGCAATAATAAATGACAATAAAATAAAATGTCCTTATCAGATTTCCAGAAGAAAAGTCCCAAGTTAGAAACAAACACAAAAACCAAACTCTCTAGGTTCATCTTCATGAAATTTCAGAACCCAAACTATAAGCTGTCTCAAAATACTTGAGAAAGACAAAGGGTGAACTAGGAAAGAGAATCAGATTAACATGGAACTTCATATTTGCAAATATGGTTGTTAGCAAACAAAGAAATGATATTGTTACAATTCTGCAGAAAAACTATTGTGAATCTAGAATACTTACCTCACCAAAATCTCAAAAAAGTTAAGAACATACACTTATGTCTGGGACAATATATATTTGCATCCTTACTCAGAAAATCAACCATGAAAAAAACTTTCTAAAAAACTACGTACATATCACGATTAATACATTTCATTTAATATATATTGAGAGAACAGTAGACCTAACAGCTAAGAGAATATAAATTCTTAAACTCCATGAAATATTTATAAAGAATTGGTTATATGTTAGACCACACATATTCTCAAAAAAATTCAAAATACAGAGATTATTTTGGCCACATTTTTAGAACTCTAATACATAAAATGATAACAAAGGAAGGGTAAAAACTATTTTATTCACTTGAAAATTGTTAAGTATCTTTGTATAATAAGTCTTGAGTAAAATCAAAAGTAAAAACTGAAAGTGTAAACAAGTTAGAGATGAATTACAAGTAGAATAAGACCTACAGAATATGATCAAAGCAACAAGGAAATTCAGTTTTAAAAACATTGATAAGAAATTTTTTTTTTTTTTTTCTGGATCAAGGATTGAACCCAGGGGTACTTTACCACTGAGGTATATCCCCAGTCCTTTTTTTTTTTTTTTTTGGAGACACAGCCTTGCTACCTTGCTGAGACTGACCTCAAACTTGGAATCCTCCTGCCTCACCTTCCCAAGTCACTGGTTTTATAGGTGTCTACCACCTGCCTAGCAAGAATATGAAAATTTACAATAAATTATCTAAGTATTTTATTTAGCTTAATAAAATAAAATAAAGGCAAAGAAATTAAGCATTTATTAAAAAAATTTAAAAACTTAAAAACGATTTATTAGATTTATTATTTATTGATTTATCCAAGATGGCAGACTAGAGGGAGGCTGCATTCCTTGACCCTACATAACTTGGGATTCAAGCAGAGGAAATACTTTTCTCTGCAAGAAAGTTGTCCCTGCGCACTGATCCCCTGCTGTTTACCCTATTCCTCCACCACCAGCACCCACCTTCTACTAGCATATCACCTGCCTTTTGAGTGTGGATTGTTCACTCACTGCCGCTTATCATCTGCCATTTGCCCCATTACCTGCCTCTTGCCTGCCCATCAAGTGCCTTTCACTTACCCATCGTCCTCCGACAACTAACCCCATTCAATCATCTGCCATTAGCCTGCAGACCACCTGCAGACTACCAGCAGATCGCCTGCTGCCCACTGTTGCCTGCAAGTCCATAGTCACCACAGGTTTGGTTACATGTGGCTGCCACCACTTGGGGACAACAGCCTGGGCTTTCAGCTTAGCCACCAAAGCTGCTGCCATCTCAGGACATGGCCACCTTGGTCTGGGGCCTCAGACAAGAGCTGGAGATATATTAGGGTACCTGCAAGTCTGGTTGCACCAGAGGTCTTTCTACTCAGTGTGATAGTGGCTGCCATCTGACTGCCTCTTTCTAGGGTCACTCCTTTGTGTGAGCACAACCTGATGGTTTCTGTGCAAGTTGAAAGGGAATTGAGATCTTGGGACTGCGCAAGATAGGATCTGGGGAAGCTGAAGCCCAGGACCATCAGATTGCAGCTGGGTTTCCATGGACCAGTCTGGGTTTGGCAAGCCTGTGGAAAGCCAGACTAGGGGAAGTTCCCTGGGGGAAGAGAGGTTGAAGAAATGAGAAAACTGGGCTCTCACCACCTCAGTGAGTCCTGAAGTGTGCAGGGACAGAAGGGGACAGCTACAACTGCTGGGAAGACTGTAAGAGGGCCTGAGGGCATCTTACTATAGGCTCACCCACCGAACCAGTCCAGCACCCATTGGACTGGAGCTAACATTGAACTTCAGACAACTCCACCTATGAGCAGAGATGGGAAGCTGAGAAAATATTTGAAAGCCAATGGAAGCAATCATTTAATTTTCCATTGAGACTTTCCTCCCCTTTTTTTCCCTCTTTTTTTTTTTGCCTTCTCTCCACACCTCTACTATCTTTGAATCCAAATATTTTCCATGCATCAATTTTTTGAGGAATAGGATAGCTAAATAGTATATGATAGTTTTGTAGTGTATTCTTGTATTTTTACTTTTTAAAAAAATCTGTACATATTTTTTCACTCACCTATCTGTCTCCCTGGATTTTTTTCTCACATCTCTCATACTAACTGTCAACCTTTATTAATTCCTTCCTTGATCTTACTATAAATTTTAACCTTTATCTTCTCTCCTTCTCCTTCGTAAACATCACAACTGACACTACTTCTGTTCCTTCATTGTCCATCATTTGAAATGGTAAACCCTTTTAGCAAACTTAGTGTTTATATTATAGATAATAATTGAACACTTCATTTCTGTCCATTGTGACAAAACTGTAAACACCTTAATAGGAGCCATTTGGTTTAAGGTGGCATATTGTTTGCATTACATGCTGTTAATATTGGTCTCGCCCTTAAGGGTGAGATACTGAAAGCCTTCAGGGACACCAGAAGACTACTGAGTAGAATCTGTAGCACCTCAGCTTCGTATCATTAGATGAGAAGACACAAAAACAACATGAAAAAAAAAAAAAAGGGAACAAAGTGTCTCAAACAAACCAAGATGTTTCAAACATAAAATCCTCAGACAATACAGTAGAAGAAATGTCAGAAAAGTTTAGAAAATACAGTTAGAATGATCTTTGAAATAAGGGATTTCATTGGAGAGAAAATAGAGGAAGTGAAAGGTCACTTCAATAAAGAGGCAGAGATTATAAAAAGGAGTACAAATCCTCAAAATGAAGGAAACAATACATCAAATTAAAAATTCAATGGAAAGTATCACCAACAGACTAGACCACTTGGAAGACAGAACCTCAGAAAATGAAGACAAAATATAGACTCTTGAAAATAAAGTTGAGCGCACAGAGAGAATGGTAAGAAAACATGAACAGAAATTCCAAGAAATATGGGATAACATGAACAGATCAAATTTAAGATTTATCAGAATAGACAAAGGTGTGGAGATACAAACCAAAGGAACGCACAATCTTTTCAATGATGTAATATCAGAAAACTTCCCAAATCTAAAGAATGAAATGGAAAATCAACTACAAGAGGCTTCCAGGACCCCAAATGTACAAAATTACAGGACCCACATCAAGACACATTATAATGAGAATGACTAACATTCAAAATAAGGATAGAATTTTAAAGACTGTGAGAGAAAAAAATCGAATTATATATACAAGTAAACCAATTCAGACCTTAGCTAATTTCTCAACCCAGACCCTCCATTCCAGGAGGCTCAGGAATAACATATATCAAACTCTGAAAGAAAATGGATACCAACTGAGAATTTTATATCCAGCAAAATTAAGCTTCAGATTTGAAGATGAAATAAAAACCTTCCATGATAAACAAAAGCTAAAAGAATTCACAACTAGAAAGCCTGCACTACAGTCATGCTCAGCAAAATATTCCATGAGGAGGAAATGAAAAAAAAAAAAAATGAAAACCAGCAAAGGAACTACACTAAAGGAAAGGTCGATCAAAGGAAAAATTAAGTCAAGTTAAAAACCAAAAATAAACCAAAATGACCAGAATACAAATCATATCTCAATAATAACCCTGAATGTTAATGACCTAAACTTGTCAATCAAAAGACATAGGATAGAGAAAGTAGACTGAGACAGACAGTATCACCCTATGTATATGTATGACTGCATGAATGATGTGAATCTACATTGTGTACAGCCATAGAAATGAAAAGTTATACCCCATTTGTGTACAGTGAATCAAAAAGCAGTCTGTAAAAATAAAAATTAAAAAAAAAAGACATAGACTGGCAGACTGGATTTTTTAAAAGCCCCAACAATATGCTGTCTTCAAGAGACTCACCTCCTAGGGAGAGACGTCCACAGACCGAAGGTGAAAGGTTGGGAAAGAACATATCACTCACATGGACTATGTAAACAAGCAGCGGTTTCCATCCTCATATCAGACAAAGTGGACTTCAAAACAAAGTTTGAATAGAATAAAAAAGGAATGAAGGGATTACAAAAAGGGTATTTTATACTGCTTAAGGAAATCATACACCGAGACATAACATTCATAAATAAATGTGCCCCAAACAATGAAGCATCGATAATCAAACAAACACTTCTCAATTTCAAGAATCAAATGGACCACAACAAAATAGTATTGGGTGATTTTAACACATCTCTCTCACCACTGATAGATCCTCCAAACAAAAACTAAACAAAGAAACTATAGATTTAAATGATACAATCAATGATTAGACTTAATGGACATATATAGAGTATTTCATCCAGCATCGAGCAAATACACTTTCTTCTCAATAGCACATGAATCCTTCTCTAGAACAGACCATATGTTATGCCACAAAGCAATTCTCAGAATATAAAAAAATAGAAATACTATCCTGCATTCTATCATGATGGAATGAAACTAGAAATCAAAGATAAAATAAAAAATGGAAGCTACTCCAACACCTGGAGACTAAATACCATGGTATTGAATGACGAATGGATAAAAGAAGAAATCAAGGAGGAAATTTAAAAAAAATACTTAGAGGTAAATGAGAACACTGATACAACATATCAAAATCTCTGGGATGCTATGAAGGCAATGCTAAGAGGAAAGTTCATTGCATTGAGTTCATACATTAAAACAATACAAAGTCAACAAATGACCTAACATTACATCTCAAAACCCTACTAAAAGAACAAATCAACACCAAAAGCAGCAGAAGACAGGAAATAATTAAAATCAGAACTGAAATAAATGAAACTGAAAAAAAAGAAACAATTAAAAAATTTGACATACTAAAAAGCTGGTTCTTTGAAAAAATAAATAAAATCGATAAACCCTTAGCCACACTAATGAAGAGAAAAAGAGAGGAAACTCAAATTACTAAATTCATGATGAAAAAGGAAATATCACGATGGATACTACTGAAATGCAGAAGGTAATTAGAAACTATTTTGAAAATTTATACTCAAATAAAATAGAAAAATTTGAAGACATTGACAAATTTCTAGAGACATATGATCTACCCAAACTGATGCAGGAGGACATACACAATTTAAACACATCAATTTCAAGCAATGAAATAGAAGATGCCATCAAAAACCTACCAACCAAGAAAAGCCCAGGAACAGACAGATTCTCAGCCAAGTTCTACAAGACCTTCAAAGAAGAATTAACACCAACACTCCTCAAATTATTCCATGAAATAGAAAAGGAAGGAACCCTTCCAAACTCATTCTATGAGGCTCGTATCACCCTGATATCAAAGCCAAACAAAAATACATCAAGGAAAGAAAACTTCAGACAAATATCTCTCATGAACACAGACACAAAAATTTTTAACAAAATTCTGGCAAATTGCAAACAAAAACATATTTAAAAAATAGTGCACCATGATCAAGTGGAGTTCATCCCTGAAATGCAAGATTGTTTCAAAATACGGAAATCAATTAACATAATACATCACATCAGTAGACTTAAAGAGAAGAATCATATGATCATCTCAAGACACAGAGAAAGCATTTGACAAAATACAGTACTTCTTTATGTTCAAAACAATAGAAAAACTAGGGATAGTAGGAACATACCTCAACATTGTAAAAGCTATCTATGCTAAGCACAAGGCCAACAACATTCTAAATGGAGAAAAATTGAAAGCATTCCCTAAAACCTGGAACAAGGCAGGTATGCCCTCTTTCACCACTTCTATTCAACATCATCCTTGAAATTCTAGCCAGAGCAATTAGACAGATGAAAGAAATTAAAGGGATATGAATAGGAAAAGAACTCAAACTTTCAGTATTTACTGATGACATGATTCTACATTTAGAAGACCCAAAAAATTTCACCAAAATTTTCAGAACTCATAAATGAATTCAAAAAGCAGCAAGATATAAAATCAATACCCATAAATCAAATGCATTTCTATATATAAGTGATGAGTTCAAACTGCAAGAGAAATTAGGAAAAGTACCCTATTCACAATTGCCTCAACAAAAATAAAGTACTAGGGAATCAATCTAAGAAAAGAGGTGAAAGACCTCTACAATGAAAACTACAGAACACTAAAGAAAGAAATTGAAGAAGATCTAGAGGGAAAGACATCCCATGCACCTGGATAGGCAAAATTAATATTGTCAAAATGGCCATACTACCAAAATATTATACAGATTCAGTACAATTCCTATTAAAATCCTAATGATGTTCTTCATAGAAATAGAAAAAACAATCATAAAATTCATTTGGAAAAATAAAAGTCCCAGAATAGCCAAGGCAATCCTTAGCAAGAAGAGTGAAGCAGGAAGCATCACAGTACCAGATGTTAAACTATACTACAGAGCAATTATAACAAAATGGCATGGTATTGGCACCAAAATAAACATGTAGACCAATGGTACAAAATAGAAGTCACAGAGACAAAGTCAAATAAATATAGTTATCTCATACTAAACAAAGGTGCCAAAAATATACATTGGAGAAAAGATAGCCTATGCAACAAATGGAAATCCATATGTAACAAAATGAAATTAAACCTCTGTCTCTCACCCTGCACAAAAATCAACTCAAAGTGGATCAAGGACTTGGGCACTGAGACAGAGACCCTGTGCCTAATAGAAGAAAAAGTAGGCCCAGCTCTTCATCATGTGGGCTTACAACCTGACTTCCTTAACAAGACTCCTAAAGTACAAAAGCATAATTAAGAATCAATAAATGGAATGGAGTCAAACTAAAAAGTTTCTTTCAGCAAAGGAAATAATAATTTGAAGAGAGAGCCTACAGAATGGGAAAATATCTTCACAACACACACCTCAGACAGAGCACTAATCTCTAGGATATAGAAAAGAACTCAAAAAACTTAACACCAAACAAATAACCCAATCAATAAATGGGCTAAAGAACTTAACAGACACTTCCCAAAAGAAGAAATACAATCGATCACCAAACATATGAAAAAATGTTCATCATCTCTTGCAATTAGAGAAAAGCAAATCAAAAACTTCTTTAAGATTTCATCTCACTATAGTCAAAATGGCAATTATCAAGAACACGAGCAATAATAAGTGTTGGCAAAGATGTGGGATAAAAGGTGTACTCATACATTGTTGGTGGGACTGCACATTGGTGCAACCACTTTGGAAAGCAGTATGGAGATTCCTCAGAAAACTTGGAATGGAATCACCATTTGACCCAGCTATCCCACTCCTTGGATTATAACCAAAGGTCTTAAATTCAGAATACTACAGTGACACAGTCACATCAATGTTTATAGCAGCTTAATTCACAATAGCAAAACTATGGAATCAACCTAGATGCCTTTCTCAGATGAATGGATAAAGAAATTGTGGTACATACACGTAATGGAATATTACTCATCCTTAAAAAAGGATGAAATTATGGCATATGCAGGTAAATGGATGGAACTGGAGAATATCATGCTAAGTGAAATAATCCAATCCCAAAAACCCAAAGGCCGAATGTTTTCTCTGATAAGCAGATGCTGATCCATAGTGGGGAGTGGGGAGGGAAGAATAAAAGAACTTTGGATTGTACAGAGGGGAGTAAGGGAAGGGGTGGGGTGGGTTGCAAGGTGAAGGACAGTAGAATGACATTTATCCTATATACATGTATGAAAAACATTTTTTAAATATTTATCACTGTCCAAAAAAGAGATAATGAAAAAATTTTTCAATACCACATGGTAGTCTAAGATTACTCTGAAATGTTCACATTTTTACTGTTCCCAAATGAAATTGATGGGTACTTACTAAGAATAAAAGAATTTAAAAATTAAAGAAAGTATAAAAAAAGATTTATTAAACAGTGTAACACTGAAATTTTGAAAGACAAGTTAGCCAAACTCTCAGTAAATATGGGGAAGAAGTCAGCAATTCTGGAATGATAAGCACAGATAAATGAAAAGTTCTCATAAGCTGAACCTTGTGGTGGGAACTGTATTCTGAAGGTCATGGGGAGCCAGAGTAGGGATCTGTAAGGAAAAGAATGACATGGTCAGATTATTGGTTATGAGAGAAACCCCTCTTGCAGCAGAGTGGAAGAGAAGAGAAAGTAGTCAGAGATACCAGCAAGCTTGCAAAACCCCAACTACAGCAGTGGCAGCAGGGACAGAAGGCAGAAGGATTTCAGAGATTTTAGAACAACTAAAATACAGGCTTTAGTGACTAACTAGATAGCATGAGTCAGGATAGCAGGGGGAAACAGATTTGGAGAGTAGAGATGAGGATTTCAGGCTTAGACATGTCGAAATTGTACCCTTAAGGCACGCAGATGGAGGTGGCATGTGGGCTATCAAACATTTCAATAGGCGGTTTGAGGAGGTCCAGATTAAATGAATGAATTTGGTGATGATTTGAGTCCCACAGTAATTAATTATGGGTGCCAAAATAGATTTTGTCTTTGGTACCAATTTGGGTCAGTGTGTAGCATTCGATTGAAGGCACATGTTCAGGAGTACTATGAAGCCAAGTCAGGGTGGAGCAGGAATGAGTACCAGGACAAATTGGCAACGAGTACCATCGGCATAACCTGGAGGGGTGGTCCCAGGCGGGAGGTCATTGGAGGACCTGTTCTAAACAGTTAAGTCATGGATGATGATGATTTTGCCCCCAGATAGCAAATAGCATAAGAAAAGAGTGATTAAGTGGAATCTAATCAATCACCAATATATTTTAAAAGTAGATTGCAAAAACATCAGAGTGTATAAATTCAGCAAGTTTTATCAACCTAGGTTTTTAAGCATTTCACGCTTTTCATCAAGAATCCAGAGTTGCCTGAATTGTGCCTGAAAAGTAGCGAGGCAATTTGAAAGCTTCTAGTATCAATTGATCACTATTTTATAGCTATAGCCGCAGAATTTGAACAGGGAGAACTGTTAACAACAGTGTTTGGGTTTATTGTTTTGGTTTTTGTTTTTGTTTTTTTGTTTTTTTTGCAGCACAAGGGTTTGAACCCAGTGACTCACACATGCTAGATAAGCACACGTGGCCATTGAGCCCCATCCCTCAATTTTCGTTAATACAGAATTCCTGTCCATTACCTATGCCCTATTCCAAGCCTCATGAATTTTAGACACATTAACTATGGACCTAAACTAATTTCCAGAACAAATGCTTTCTTTGGCTACTCTCAGTATACTTCATTGATTTCTATCCCCTCATCCAATAAAGTAAGAAATAGCCTACCACATTTATTCAACTTAAAATACATTTAAAAATTTATGTACTAATGCTGAGTTTTTAGAGATAAGATGGCATAAATCCAAAAGTGCAGAAAAAGCTTTCATAAACATCTAGAGCATATGTCAAACTGACCATTATAATATTCTAGGTTCTTAACATGTGGCTTATGAACAAGGAAATATTTTGATTGTGTTCTGTTGTGGAAAAGGCCTTGAATTGAAAGTCTGCCTCATTTCAATCGCTGCTATGAAACTGAGTTAGTCAGTTGGTTCTTCAAGTGACCATCTTATCTCCATTTGCCTGTGACTTTCTCAGTTTTAATAGTGAAAACACTGCATACCAGAAAACCTCCTCAGATAGCTGGTTTGTCACCTTGTTGGCTGCTATTCCTGACCCTTATTTCCTCATTGATAAATGGAATGCCTGCAGTAGATGATCAGTAAAATCTCAGTCAGCTCTAAAATTCTAGAGAGAGATCACTTACACAATTTGTGCTGTAATAAAAGACCAATTCAGATATACTGCCTGTTTTATAACAATATCTTTTATTTTATTTTTTTAAGCAGGGAAAAGAACATGCAAATTTTATTACATGCCTAGGGCACAGGAATATTAACTTCTATGAAGCATAGTGTTTAAAACCCAAGGTTCAATCCCACGAGTTGCCCAAGTGGATCCTACCCTCACTAACACATTTTCAGGGACCTAAAGCTGGTACAGACTTGGAGATACAGAAGCAAGGCCCAGAAGAGTCTCCCATTTTGAAAATAAGAGGCTTCCACTTCGCAGTTCTGCAACCCTGGCCCAGCCAACATCAGATCCCTTTTCTTTTATTCGGTGGCCATGAACAACAAAGGTCCTGAATAGAGATCAGTCTCCAATTGGAATGAAAGCAGGGCTTTGTAAAGCTGTGAATACAACGTGCAGTGACCTGGTTTGTATAGGGCTGGTCAAAATAAAAGGGAAGCTTTCTCTCGCTGAGACCAAGAGGTTGCTTATCTCTGTGACTCCCACTATCGAGTCACTTGGAAAGAGAGAAGATCCAAAGACTGTATGTGGTTATTTTTGCTTTTCCTCTGTTTCCATGAACAATCGCCTTCAGACAATTCCATTTTTCTGAGACTCGAGCAGTTTTTAGTAGGGCCATCTGAGTTTTACTAGTATCATCTCTCTGAGAGGCATTTTACAGCACGAAAAAAATGCCAACAAGAGTTTGTCAAATCTAAAAATTTGTGGTTATTGTTTTACTTGTTTTGGTACTAAGGATTGAACTCAGGGGCGCTGAGTTACACACTGAGTTACATCCTTAGCCCTTTTTTGCTTTTTATTTTGAGGCAAGGCCTAGCTAAATTGCTGAGCCTGGCCTCAAACTTTGATCCTCCTCCCTCAGCCTCCAGAGATGATGGGATTACATGCACCACTGCATGCAGCTAAAAGTGTTCTCTATAGAAATACAATAAAGGGGGGCTGGGGTTATAGCTCAGAGGTAAAGGACTTGCCTAGCACATGTGAGGCACTGGGTTCAATCTCCTGTACTACACAGAAAAATAAACAAACAAAACAAAGATATTAAAAAAAAAAAGAAAGAAAGAAATACAATAAAAGAAAACAAAATATTGGGCATTAGGATCCTAAGCTGTTGAGCCAGTTTAAGAACTACCATTGATTCAGAAGTTCTTATCTGAATTTCTCCAACAGCAAAAGAAAGGCTTAGCATGTCTTCTGGAGACTGAATTGTGGTTAAAATGTACTGAATGGTGGATGTCACCTTAAAAGAATGGGAAATGGATTTAGGGATGCATCCAGCTCCAGGATAAGGATATAATTTAATAATTAGCATTTAATAAATTAAAATTTTAATACAGGGAAGATATAAGATAACTGCAATCTTTTGTCTACAGAGAATCAAACACAAAGTGGGTTTAACAACAGATTCCATCATTAGGTACAACCATAATGTACCTATAAAAAATGTGGGAAAAAGTAGCAGATGTAAACTTACATTTCTCTCCTGCTTAAACATAGCTTCCAACATGCCACACAATATACCCCTTAGACTGGCAATATCAAGATCCACCACAATTTATCCCACCCAAGATTTCCAGTCTCCAATTTCTGAGCTCCATGCTTCCTCTCTAACCACTCTCTTCTATCCGGCATTTCCCATGTACCCAAGAGCCTTTCTACCTCTGTGCTTCACTTATAAAGTGCCTTCCAGTTGGGTTGCCCTGTCTACTTCTGCCTTCCTCTTAAAATCCCATTTTAATGCCATTATTTATCCTTTCACAAATCTTTCCTGAGATCTCCAACCCACACTGATTTTTCCTGCTTTTGAATTCTTACAGCACACATTGTTAAGAGGTTCTATTAGACACTTAACCTACTATCTTAGCTGCTTTTATACACACGTCTTACCTCCCCAACTGGATTCTTACGGTCTTGAAGGCAGTAACTTATACCTCACATTTCCCTTCACTATTATTAAATTGAGCAATTCCATTTACTTAGTCCTGGATTAGATCACAAGAGCATGACTCCCTGGAGATTAAGAGTTTGTCTATTGATATGAGTGATGTTATAAATGTGTCTTTTGGATTTTGTCCATGGTTTCTGGTTCATAACTCCCTCCATAAGGCAGGTCATAGAAATACTAATCTCCCCACCCCTGCCCCTTTCTGTCTTGGAGTTTGCCATAAAGAAATTCTCGGGTCTACCTTACCTGATACTAGATGTCAGACCTCCATTTCAGAAAGTGTCCTGGCCTCTACATATAAGGAATGAATGCTGAAGAATCTGAACAGACAGGCCTCACTGGGTTTTCCCACTCAGTCTATTAGTATTAGATCATACCCTTTTGGTCCAATCACATGTCTACATGGTTTTCCATGCTTCTAGCATACCTGTGCAATGGATTCTCCACAAACACTCAAAAGGACAGAGTTTGGAGGACTTTGAAACAGTTAAACACATGTAAGTTCCTGGAAGGTTGCGTGCCTAAAGAGTGCCCTTTCTGCATACCTTGACCTCTTCGTTGATATTCTTTATAATACCCTTTATAAGAAACTAGTAAATGTAAAGAAGTATTTTCCTGGGTTCTGTGAGTTGCTTAAGCAAATTAATCAAACCCAAGGAGGGGGTCGTGGGAACCCAGCTAGTGTCCCTTGCAGAACTGATTGTTTGCTTGCTGGTGGGGAGAAATCCCCATACTTTTGGGAGGTCATCGAAATCTGGTTTGATTATTGTGGTTGTATGAGAGCAGAAGAAAGACATTTTGTTCTTTCAACATAGCCTGAAACAATTTGAAGAAAGAATGACCAAAGCTGAAGGGATAGTAATAGACTCTAGGGGATAATAATAAATAATAGATAACAATAGACTCAAAAAAGTTTCTAAAATTAGGTACAATTGACAATCCACTCACCCTAGGCCAAGTAGAAATTAGAATAGAAAATGTGGCAATAACCACTGACTTGAAGGCTAATCAGATTGAGGGGGCCTACTTTCAAACCAAGCCAAAGCCAGAGTAAGTTCATTTTCCCCTTTCACTTTTCTCTTATTTAATTTATCCTCACAAGAGACGGGGTTTTGGCAGAATAATTTAGTATGTTTATTGCAAACTTGAGGGGAAATTAGAATCTGCAAGCAGATGATGAAATTTGCTCAAGGATTATTGGCACATTTTAGTTAAGACATGAAGTCATGAAGGATATAAAAGAGATCAAAAGTTTGGGAATGAACCTTCTCAGCTCCCTGGCAGGGGCTCCTTATGAGATACGTTACTGAGGGTTGGGGATGTGAGTCCATGGTAGAGCACTGGCAGGCTCTACCTAGGTTCCGTTCCCAGCACTGCAAAAACAAAACAAAAGCTTCATGGAGATGTGTTACTAATCCAGATCCTCACAAAGGTCCCACATGTCTTGCTCTCTATCTCCCACTCTTTCTCCTTGCATTTTTGGTATATCACTTTCTTTATTGGGAGGAGGGTCGAACCCACAAATGGTCTACCACAGAGTTACATTCCTATCTCTTTATTTTTTATTTTGAGACCAGGTCTTGCTGTGTTGCTGAGGTTAGTCTTCAACTTGCAATTTTCCTGCCTCAGCTCCCCACATCTGGGATGATAGGCATACACCAACATGCCCAGCCAGTTTCTCATTTTCTGTAAGACATTTAGAGTTGTGGAATATGTCTTTTACTTAAAGGTAAAAGTAAATTTAATACGCAGGTTCAGCAATATTAAGTATAACACCAGTATTACCACAGAATAATTTTTCTAAAAGAGCAGAGCTAGATGACTAATAGGAAAGAATCACTTTCTTAAGGCATATTGATAGAATTCTTACAAAACCATTAGACCTATATATGATAGAATAGAGAGAAACTTGAGATCCATAGGACCCTAGAACGCTTTTCTGGTATGATTTCAAAATGCATTTCTTATCCTCATGAAAATTAGAATGTTCACAAGCTTCAAGTTATATGGTTGCCCATAATCAGATGATTGTAACATCAATTACCACATTTGCTTTCAGGAGCTTCATCAGCCCCCCCTCTGACCTTGAACTATGGCTCTACAAAGATCTCCAGTGATGAGATGCTCAGCCCTCATTTCGTTATGCTCCAATCTCTTTCAAATTATCTCCAAGGATATTCTAGTTTTAAGAAAAGTTTTCAGGGAAATAGCTTTTTAATTTAACTCCTAAATAAAAATGTCTTGCATTTAACACTGAAGATCAGAGATGGAGAAGGAGGTGTGTCCGGAAACCTATTGACCTCAAAAAGTCTCACAGGGATATACTAGTCAAAAAGAAAGAAGGAGAGCAGACAGGAGAAGAATTGAACAGAACACAAATTACAACAGCAGTAATAGGAAAAAAGATAAAGGCAAAAGAAAAGATGACAGGCAAAATAGAGCTATGTAAAGTTGCCATGGAAATGAAATACAAACATGGCCAGCAGCCCTCCTCACATGGTTCCCAGCATGGCCCTGCAGGAGTCAGGAAAGAGAAGAAAAATGGGACTTCATATTTGCTTTATCTTTAAACTCTCACGCCTCCATCTGCTTTTATTATCCTTTCTTTCAAGGGGAAAACATTCCACGAAAGACCTTCTTTCAGTTGTTCAAATCACTAAGATATTTTACAGAAATGAAGTCACCAGTAGTCTAGGAAACAGCAGAATGCGGTACAGCTTGTTTCCCCGACTAGGGACTTTGCTCAGCTCTGACTGAGTGTCCTTCTGAATTAAAACTTCAACACACCGTAGCTCAGAGTAACCCACTACAGGCACAAGTAGCATAAGCATTGGATCTTAAACTCAAGGCACTCGGGACTTCTGTTTGTGGAGGTGCATGCACTTTAACACACATCCTTCCCTTTTTCTTTTCTTTATATTTATTTGTTCGGTTTTTAACATAGTTTTATTTCAAAATTTTTTTCTTTTTTAATCTTTATTTTAAAATTTTAATCAAACATTAAAGTGTTTAATGTTAGCATTACTGCTATATTTATAAATAATATTTATATCCCTCTCTTTTTTTATTAGTGCATTATACCTATACATAATAGTGGTATTCATTTTGACACAATCTCACATGAATGGAATATAGTTGGTTCCATTTCAATCCCCAGTACCTCCTCCTTCCCTCTCTTTCTCTTTTCCCCAAAAAAATCTTGTTGCAAGGTCTAGCTGGGGTGAGCATCAGACTCAGGATTGTCAACACAGGTGACTCCACCCTCCAGGTGAGCTCCCAGTTTGGGGGGCTGCCTCCCTGCTCCCCACTTACCTTCTTCTTCCCCAGCAGTCTCCCTTCCTCTTCAGGCCAACAAAGGATTTGATGTTGTATTCAAGTAAAAAGTTCAGAGGTGTTTGAATTACATTTAGGAGTCTACTTTTTCTTTTTTCTTTTTTTCTTTTTTTAGTAAGGTATATTTTCATTTAAGCATTTTTTAGCTCTCTATATAAATTTTTTTAAGTCCAGTATTTTCTTAAAATTTGAATACTTTGTATAGCTTCATTCTTCTAATCCCTCCTTTTAATAAAAATTCTGAAAAGGCAGGCTTCCCTATCCTCGAAATATCTACCCACTACCTACAGCATTTCATAACATATTTAATTAGGCTCGGTTCCAGCATCCACAACCCCTTAGTCAGTTTGGCTTTTTTTCCACATCAACCAATGCCAGAATTATCTCAGAGTATTAACACATGTGCTAAAATATCTGCAAGGGAACATTCTACCTAGAGGGGAACAGTCAGTACAAATTGAGTACATTTTTATTGTCTATGCCCTGGGGTGAACATCCTTGGTTCAGGTTTTTCCTTTCCATATTGTACTTGAAAGCACCAAAATGAGAGAGGAATTTTGTTGCTTATCCAAAAGTGGGTGACACTGTGTCACATTCAATGGGAGAAGGAAAGTCTTTACAGACTATGAAACTGGAGCGTAGAAAGGTTAACTGTCAAGCAGTTAAGGTTCTGTCAGATTCCATGGCAGAGTTACCCCTTTAGTTCCCCAGACGGTTAACCTTAAACCAAACAAGTAGAAATGACCACCTACGAGTACCTAAATCTTGTCTTGCTGTAGTCAGTGGTTTCACAAAGACTATGACAATGAGAAGGTAGCCATGCCTTTCCTTTTTGAGCAGAGCAATGTTACCAGTGCAAGCGTATCACCTGAATCACTAGTGTACTGTAACCAGGAGGGGCACAGGTGTCGGGTTAGACAGCTGTCTGGGTCCCAGCTTGCTGTGTGATTTAAGGATCATTTGTGCATTCATTCATTGATACGTACCTGTGAATGGTCACTGTACATGAAATTATTGAGCGCCTACAATGTGACAAACATTCTTCTAGATTTTGAGAAGCAAGTCAGACCATCACAGAGTCTATATACTCAGAGAACGAAAAACACTATACCTCTACTTTCTTCCTATGTGAAGTGGAAATAAAAGTGTCTCTTTCATGGGGGTGTGCCAAGAAATTAAGTCACTTAAAATACACATTGCTTACCTTAATATCAGGCAGGTAGTAAGCACTCAATAAAAGTCAGTTATCCATGTTATTTTAAAATGAAAACCCTTCTCTCTGGGAACAAATTGAGCTAAAAATCAATATAGGTGACAAGAGCAGGATTTAGGGTATGTAGAGATGGGGTAGGGATGGAGAACAGCTATCCCCTGAAGTGTCAGAAGTAATTTTCTATCACACTTAGCTGAGCCTGGAGGGTTCTAAAGTGAGCCACTTTGCTATTGTTTATTTGAACTCTAATGGAAATGTCAAGCTGAATTGAAAGTCTTATTTCCCTGAAAATTTCAAAGTGTGCAATGGTCCTGGAGCTTATTTTTGCCTACTACAGACAATTAAGTTCTCCTTGAAGAAAGCAAAGTGCAGAGTTACAGTAACTACTTAAAATAACCCAAGCATAAGAGAGAGAGTTTTTCTACAATACCTTTTGAAAGTCAGAGACTTTTTTCCCCTTCCTCTCTCTCTTTCTGAAAGCCGGAGCTGCATCTACCTATTTATAAACTTCAAAAGCTAATGGGAGTACATAGAACAATGACTTGACTGGCTGATGGTTTTCTAGCCAATCCAAGGACTTTCCAGACCCTACCAGTCATTGAATCCCATACAGATAGCACAGGAGAGTACAGGTGTCAGTCCAAATTTTAAATCAAATTTTAAACTTCTTCCTCAAGTTAAGGGAGAAAAGAGGGATGAAAGTGGCAAGAAATGAGCCACAGTCATAAAAAGCTTAATAATTTGCTCATCATCTCAGGTAATAAATGCAGTGATCCCAATTTCTCCCTTCCTTTGCAGACCTTGGAATTAAAAATAATAATAATAAGGTTTTTCTCATTAATTTCTGAGAACAGTTTGATTTTTTAAAAAATTGATTTATTTCAAATCTACTCACTGGAATTTTGAAAATAAAGGGAAAAATCTTTTCATTTAGCCTGTGCTTTTAATAAATATTTATTTGTTGATTTATCTTTAGTTCAGGAGTAGCAAGCTTGCCTGGCAGTTATGGTTTTTGATACACATCTCAATTAGCTTGAAATGCCTTCCCCAAAGGTATAAAAAGACATAGAAATGAAGTGAAAATTAAATAAGGATAATGAGGGAGAAAGGAAAAGAATTATTTGGGAGAAGTTTTTCTAGCAAACAACTGATAATAAAAATCCTGGGAACTGAGGGGGTATAGCTCAGTGGTAGAGCACTTGCCTATCATGTGTAAGGCTCCAAGTTCAATCCCCAGCACCATGAAAAAACAAAATCCAATCCTGGCTATAATTTAACAGTTACATAACGTTTCCATTCATGGCATAAGGAATTCCCTTTAACCTTAATAATAGAACAATAACTTGCCTATATCTGCTCAAGAGACCCCACAACAGAGGCAAGCGCTTCAGCCAGTTTTCTGAGTCTGCAGGTCAGTCCCTGAAAGAGGTAGAAAATATTTGGTTGAGTCTTGGGGACACTTGCAGCCCTTGCTCTTGGGCTCTAAAGGACCATCTTAACAGACTATACATCTCTCTCAACCATGCAAGTGCAGTTATTAGTTCCTTGACTAAAAATCAATGTTGAATTGATTTGTAACTTCTCAGTTTTCTAGGTTACTTAGGGATTGCTATAGGAGTCATTAGCAAGCTTTCTAGGCTGACTCCCATCAACACTAACTACATCACTTGTACATGGATCTGGATGCCAGGTGGCTGGTTCCTTGATAAAGAAAATTTTTAAATCACTGGATTTTTCTGTACAGGTGTGTATATGACAGCACTACCTAGCTGTCTCTGCTAATTCACCCAGGAAATACTCAAGGACTTAAACAAAATATAAAAGGAAAGGGAAGATATTGAATCTGAAATTCTATGAGGTAGGCCATGAATTCTGCCCAATACAAGTTAGAAATTAAACACAAAAAACATTCACATATTTGCCAAGGATGAAAAATAAAGATGTAGCCTTTCCTGTCCTGAAAAAAGGCATTGCTAGTGTTGCAGGGTAACCTTCAGAGGGTCAGTATCATGGAGGACAGCTACCGGGCTAAGTCATAAAATAGCCTTTGATTCTTTTATTCCAGAGTAGACTTGTCCAAAGTCACTGAAGGGAAAGCAGCTGGTTTCGGCTGTGAGGCCAGGCAGTCGAGCTCCAGATCTTAGTTCCAACTGTGTCATAATTGAGGCTCTCTGATGTCACAGAGCCTCAGTTTGAATCCCGATCTGTGATCTTGAATATGTCACTTAGATCTCTTAGGGTAAATTTATTTCACATAATGTGAGAAATTCTTGTGAATCAGAATCCAGGGTCCAGCTGTGCCTAGGAACCAGAGGCATCATGATTCCCAAGTCTGTTTTGTGAATTTATTTGCATACTATGAAGAGGTGGTGAAGTTATGAACTTAAGCAGAAAGGTAGATGGGAAGGGAGAAGGAAAACAGGAAAAGGAAATTATATCTAATCTCTAGCTTGAATCCCATGAGGCAGGGGGACAGAAGCAAAAGTCAAAAGGACCATTTTACTCCAAATTTTATTTAGCCTGAGTCACATACATGAGCAAATGTGAAAATACATGGGAAGTTCCACAAATATCTGGAGAAAATTGGGCAAGATGGAATGCTGGGATGTTCAATAGCAATGAATGTTTTTTGAGGACCTTAACACAGAGGTATTGGGATAAAAATGTCAACATGACTTTGATTTGCCCAAACATGAGAGGTCATTTACTCCTCATAGCAGCATAAGGAGGTAAATATTATTATTCCTGTTTACTTCTGAGCTTCAGAAAGTTTAGGTAGGTAGATGATGTCAATGTTATTAACTGTGTGTAATAAGCTTTGAACCAAGGTCTTACAAAAAGGTGAATATTCTTTCCAGTAGATCATACTTCCTTTAGGCATTAAATCCTGGTCATTTGCCTATTTACAGTTGTGAAATACTTAAAGAAATAAAAAAACAGACAGATAACTGAAAAAGATGCTCAGATTATCTTAGATACAGCAGAATTAATAGTCAAAAAGAGGTTGAGCAGAGACTGGTTTTGCATCAACCAATCACTAGGCATCAAAAATCAGGAATTTCAAATTTTATAATTTTTGTATGAACACTTTTTTTCTTAGATTTGAAAAAAAAATAGGGTGGAAATACTGAGAAAGAGAGAGAGCCCCTCTCCCAGTACTCTTCCTAAGGTCAAAGACTTCTTTATCTCTCTCTGATTTACTTGGGTTGCATGGAAATCAGTGAACTTGGCTTAATGGTTGATGGCTTTGGCACTTCGCAATGGAGATCTAAGCCATCTTGGCTGACACCTTGGTTTGCCTTGGAGTAATACAGCACCTCTCCACACTCAGTTTCAACTATTTTTAATGTGGTTACCTTGGGTTATAAACAAAAATCTCAATAAGGGTGAAATACTTTGTAGCAATTTTAGTTTTACCTCAGTCCCATCTGAGATATCTGTATTCCCTCATTTCTGAGTGGAACCACACAAATCTTGCCTTTCTCAGAAAGAATGATGTGTTATTTATCAAGAGTAAAGAGTTCTTTTCATGTGTTGGAGACGTAGCGTATGTACCATGGGGCCAGGATCATCCTTCCTGCAGTGTGGAACCAACTCTGATCAGGGTAGTCATTAAGCCTATTTTGTCTTAGGAAAAAAAATATATAATATGAGTCAAATGTTACCTTTGTGTTTATATAGTTCTTCATACTTATTTCAGATTCATTTTCACAAAGAAGCAGACTTTCTCATCGGCTTCTCACTTTCCTTTAGAAAGTCAGATAACACTGTCCTCCTATTACAGATAAGAGAACTTCAGACCAAGAAAACTTAACTGATATGATGAAGGTCTTAAGGCTAACCAATAGTAGAAGTATTGACTACTTAGTCTATCCGCTGATTCACAAGTGTTCTGATTACTTATTGCTGTGTAACAAATAAGCCCACACCTAACACCCATGGATTTAGATCATTTGTAATTTGGAAGGGACATAGTGGGGCATCTCTGCTCCTCAATGTCTGAGGCTTCAGTTAAGAAGAGTGGCTGGGGGTGACTAAAATGATTGAGGTTGGAATCATCTGGAGGCTTAAAGATATCTGATGACTGCAAGGTGACCAGAATGTTCAACTGGGACTATAAACCAGAACACCAACATGTGGCTTCTCTGTACGGCCTAGGTTCTTCACAGCATGGCATCTGAGGAGTATCCCCAGAGGGAGAATTTGGAAGGGGCATATTTTAAGAGAACGCAACATCTGATAACTGTTTTCAGCTGTCACACAGCATCCCTGATTCTGTATTCTATTATTGACTGCAAGTGAGAAACCAAGCCCAGATTTAATGGAAGGAGACTCTTAGTGGAGAAAAAGCAATGTTACATTCAGAAGAGCAAGTGGGATGGGAGATACTCTTGCTAACATCTTTGAAAAATGCAAACCATAAGTACAAATGCACAGTATTTCTGATACAAATCCTACTTAAATAGCAATAAGTATGTTTTTGAAATACTAGTCACAAGGTTCAAGACAATGGATGAATGATGAATAGAACATAGGTAGGTGAATTAATAGGTGGATGTGTGTGTGTGGATGTGTGTATGGATAAGTAGACGGCTGGTTTTAAACACACACAGAGAAGTAGATTAATCATTCAACCAACAATCAACCAAGAAAAAAAACCACGTAGTGGTGTGTGTTGTGTTGAGAATCAACATTAGTTGTGATGAGCTAGAGTGACTTTGGCTACTTTTGAAGGAAAATCTTTCCTGACAACATTAAATTTGAGATTTGAATGGCAAAAAGAAGTAAGCCATTCAAAAAAGTGAAAGAAATGATTTGTGTTTAGGAAGACTAACTACTGCAAAGGTCATACACTAAGACTAAATTTAGCTTTTCTGAGTAACTTAAATGCTTATGTAGCTGAAGTTTGTACCCACATTAGATGCAGTCTAAGAGATAGGTCAGACTATTTGTCTTTGTAAACTAGAGTTAGAAGTTTAAATTTTAACCTAACTCTACTGTGAAACAAAGAATTTTAAGCAAATAAGTACTAATAAATATTTTTAAAAGAGGGAGATATGAAGAATGAGTTGTGAAGAAGGAAGAGTAGAACTTGGCGGGTCAGATATGACACTACTGTGGTGGTCCTAGCAAGAAGGATAGTGTCTTAACCAAGAATAATAGAAAGAAACATGGAAAGAATTATTTGTGTTAGGAAGGAAGGACTCGCAGAAGTCATAAAGGAAGATTGACAAATGTGGCTGTGTGGCTATGTGATATCTTATATACAAAAGGACAATAAAGTTAAAAGTTAAAGAGCAAGTGAAGAGAATATATAGGTAATATACATAACAAAGAATTAAATAAAATTAAATATATGTAGCATATATAAAAAATTAATATCTAAAATATATAGGGGCTGCAGCTTGGTGGGACATTGTGTGCTTAGTGAATGTGAGGCCCTGGCTTAATCCCCAGCAACAAAATAAAATAAAATACATAAAGAATCTATAAATTAAAAGTTATACTCCATTTATGTGTGATGCATCAAAATGCATTCTACTGTCATGTATAACTCATTAGAACATATAAATAAGAATCTATAAATAAATAAGAAAAAAGGCAATTCACTAGAAAAACTGTGTAATAATATAAGCAGATCATTTACAGGGAAACAAATAGAAATAATATGTGTAAAATTATTCAATACCATCAATCAATAAATAAAGACTTACAAAATAAAATAATAATAAATTACTTTAATCTTTTGGATTGGAAAAATTATATAGATGCAAAATTTAAAATATAAAAAAGAAAAAATACAAGGTTAAGAATTGTGTATTGGTTCAAGACTACTAGTATGAATATAATTAATATAGAAATTGGAGGACAGTTTGTCTACATCTGTCATGATTTTAAATGACTATAGAATTCTCCAGGTATTTATTCAAAAGTTACACTTTCAAATGTGCATATGTGTATATATGTATATGCAAGGATACATAATAATATATATGCACATATGTATATGTAATAATGAAAAGGAAAACAGCTATTTGCTCATTTTTAGTGATATTTGAATCATCTAATGTAAAAATGAGATGAGAATTTTTAAAAGAGTGACATTGATATGTATGTACTTACTTGGAAAAATCTCTGTGATGTTTTTTGAAGAAAAAAAGTCAAATCACAAAACTGTGAAGAATTTGGTTTCATTTATATGTAGCAAACTAAGACTGTATGTGAATGTTTGCAGATACACAGAATAATACTGTAAACCTATATGTTAAAATTTTAAAGTGGCTCAGTAGGGATGTATGAAGTTGGTCTTGCTCAGGGTAAGGTTAATATGTGAAGAAGCACTTATGGATTTACTCTCTATTTGTCTACACTGTTTGAAAGTCTAGTACCACAGAGCTTTGTATAACTTGAGTAATTGTCTGAAGATATTTTTTAAAGGATTTGTTTACTTTTGAAATTTAAATACATTAGGTAATGCATTGGCAATTACCAATACCTTAGGAATAATTATGTCAACACTTCTAGAAAGACTTTAAAGCTAAGCAGTTGGGAAACTTCTGGGAAAATTTAAACTTTATAAGTCTTTACTGAACAAAGCTCCTAATAGTACAGTCTAACATGGAGTACAATCAGATAGTTTTAAAGAAGTCCAAAGGATATGCTTCAAGAAAGACAAAAATGCAACCCCAAAGCTCAGGAAATAATGTCAAGAGTCAATCAATGGGATGGCATCAAATTAAAAAGCTTCTTAAAAAGTACTGCAAAGTAAACAATTCAGAATGTGAAGAAAGGACCTACAAAATGGGATAAAATCTTTCTTAGCTACTTTTCTAGCAGAAGATGAATATCTAGAATATATAAAGAACTCAAAAAAACTTTACACCAAAAAATCAAATAGCTCAACTAATAAATGTGCAAATGAATTAAACAGACACTTCTCAAAAGAAGAAATACAAATGGTCAGGGCTGGGGTTGTGGCTCAGTGGGAGAGTGCTGCCTAGCATGCGTGAGGCCTTGGGTTTGATCCTCAGCACCACATAAAAATAAAATAAAGGTATTGTGTCCACCTACAACTAATATATATAATGTCCAACAAATATATTAAAACATGTTCAATACCATTAGCAATTAAGGAAATGCAAATCAAAATGACACAGATTTTATCTTATACCAGTCAGAATGTCAGTCATCAAGATTACAAATAATAATAAACGCTGTAGAGGATGTTGAGAAAAAGGAACACTTTTATACTGTTAGTCAGATTATAAATTAGTATATCACCATGAAAATCATTATAGAGGTGCCTCAAAAGACAAGGCAGGGAACTAACATATGACCAGCTATACCGCTTCTCAGTATTTATTCTAAAGAATTAAAGTCATCATACTACAGCAATATATATATATACTCATGTTTATAGCACCACAATTTGCAATAACTAACCTGTGTAACTAGCCTCAGTGTCCATCAATGGATGAATGGATAAAGAAACTATGGTATGTATATACACAACGGAGTTTTATTCAACCATAAAGAAAAATGAAATTATGTCATTTGTAGGAAAATGGATGAAACTAGAGAACATCAGGTTAGGTGAAATAAGCCAAATGTAGAAGGACAAGAATCATATGCTTTCTCTCATATATGGAAGCTAGAGAGGAAAAAGGAAAAGAAAGTTGGGGTGAATCTCATGAAAATCAAAGAGGGATGAGAAGAGGAAAAGGACAAGCAGGTGGGAGACAGAGAGTGATATTGATCAAATTATACTGTTACATTGTGTGCATGTATAAATATATAACAAAAAATCCCATCATGTACAACTATAATGCACCAATAAAAAATATGAAAAAAGAACATTTTAAAATAGAAGAAGGGGGAAAGTCCAGCAACTTGGCAGGGTGAAGGGTACAAGCCTTCATCTCGAACTTCCCTGGGTCTTGTTTTCCTTATCCATACAATGAAGTATTGGCCAGAGCTGCATTCCAAACTTCTTTTTTTAAGAGTTGAGAGGGGAATGGAACAGTTTTGTGTTCCCAAAATAAAACTATATGAAAATATCACATAACTGATAAAAGTAGCATTTCTTTGGTCAAAGGAAGTCAAGGGTCAGAGTCCTACCCATTCCAATGATTGAGCAACTCTGCAGCCTTCCTCAGGATACCCCAGGGAACCTGAAGCCATGCAGAACACTCCTTAAAAAATTCCAGTCTAGCTCATTTCTAAAGCTTTTTCTACTCTGAAAGTACACAATCCTCATTTACAGATGTAGTTTATGAGTGTTGGCCAAACGAAGGCCCCAGTGAGTGTAAAAAGTGTAGTAAGAATTTGGCTGACAGACATGGGGAGGCAGAAGCAGAAAAGAGTAGCATTTATTACACTGTCAACATGTGGGAGGTACTCCATAAGCCACTTTAATAGCTTACTTTGTTTAATCCCTCACAACACCCTGTATTTTTAGTTGGATACAGATGAAAAAACCAGGAGATAAGGAGCTCGCCATAGGTCACATGGTGGATAAGTACTGAGCTGGAATTCTGACCCCTTTGCTTAACTGGAAAGGCTGACTGGGTAGGCTGGAGCGTAGTTTCCTACTAGGAGAAAGGGGATAAAAGAGCACCACTGGAGGCTGAAGGCACTGGTGGAGAACAACAGGAGAGGGGAAGTGAGAGGACTTCCAACACTACTTCCTCACACTTCTGTGCTCTGCTGGGCACTGTGTGGAAAGCCAAGACTATATGTGAAACAATTCAAGGAAAACATAAGGCAACATGTAATTGATTGTTTAGCTACATGTACATTCCAGAATTTGGGGAAATTTGAATGTTTTTTCCAGAATTGATGATACATTCATACCACTCTTATTCTACCCTCTCTGAAAATCTGGCAGAGCCAGGGAGGTGGACATGGCTATACACAAGGCAACAGAATGGGTATCTGATTCCTGTGAGCATGATATACTCCTACTCATGCACACTATAATGATCCCATCACCTCTGCCTCCACACCATCACCCATTGATCTAAATGCCTACTTTACTAGGCAGGACTTTTCTGAATGTTAGACATCCTGCATGCCAGTTGTCCCTACTTGTAACTTATCATCGCAATTGCTATTTGCATTATTTTCCAAGCAACCAATTCATAGAACAGTCAACAGGAGCTGAGTCATCTTGGAAGAGGACCCAAAAATCTACCATGCACAGCAAGCTTTACAAACAGGTCATCCTCTGTGTAAAGCAAACAAAATGGCCTCCACCACTCATTAAAGTTCCCAAGACTTCTTATTATGAATCCAGATATTTTAATACTCTGTTGAATTAAATTATGCCACGTGAACAGAGTACCTGCCCACAAATTATTCTGAACCAACTGAAGCGCAACATAAGCCTTCAGATCCCATCAAGTATAATTGAGAGCATTTCGTCTTCTGATCTGGAAGATTAGGTGAGTTTACACTGAGTACAGCTACAATAACCAGTGATTGATGTTAATGCTATGCATTTTTCCGATTCATCAGATTCTCCAATTTTAAGAGGATAAAATATAGGCACATTTTTAGCCCAAACCATTTAATTTGAATGCTGTTTGTATAAAAGGAAATTTAAAATAATTACAAAGGAATTCACCAATCTTAATTCTGACTTCAAACAATTTCAATTCTAACCTCATCTAATATGAGGATATTAGATGAGGAAACCACAGATATAGAAGTTGAAATAGTTTTTTATTTAAAACAGCAGAGAAGAACTGTCTTTTCATATGTTCATTCTCCAAGGTTGGTATGACCTGGTATATAGTTGATGTTCAATAATGTTTATTATGAAAATAATAAAGCTTAGTTATGGGACTTTGAGTGATTAGTATAATATCCACTTTTAGGGCAAAGTTTGATTTTCTTTTGAAGTTTGAAAGGTAGTAGATTCTGGTCCATTGTCACAGAAAGCCTACCACAGATTTAATTTCTAGATCCTTCTCTAATGAAAAAAGTTTAGAATGATCACACATCTCACTTCACCTTGTTAATGACTAAAATCCTGGTGTAAATATTAATAGTGTCCTTTCAACAGAGTTCTACTTTAGGAAACAAGTTTTTAAAAACTACACAGTTATCTAGAAAAGTGTCATTAATTCCCCTTTATAACAATGAAGATTTCACCTGCTCCCATAGGAAGAAAAAGTAGCTATGAGTATCCAGGAATCATTGAAACCTTTTCATAAGATAACCTTTGAGTGATGAAAGTACTCTCCCAGAGAGGTCAAGCAAGCTTTCTCAGTATAAGGGACATCAGACTGAGTGGATCCCAAAGGAGAGAAGGAAGATGTCATCCAGGGTCTATAAGCTACTAGCCATCTTACTGAGAGATGGCTGTATTCCAAAGAGTGAAAAAAGTTTAGCATTGAGAGAGTGATACTGGGCTCCTCTAAAGATTTCTTTGGTCCAGGCAGGTCTTGGTCAGTCTAAAATCCAAGAGCTAAGACAGCTTTGATAAACTATCTCTCTTGAGAACAATCTTCAACAGTGATGGGACAGCCATAGGTAATGGGCACTGGGCAGACTTAGCTTCTCCTTCCTGAGGTATAAAGTCAGGCTTTTAACTCTCCCTTTTTCCCTAACTTGTGTAAACCCCCAGTGTATATGGAGACCTGAAAGAGGCAAGAAAGATGGATGAGGCTCAGAATATCATTTGAAAAGAATTTTTAAAATAGTATTTGGTAATTTCATACCAAGATTATAGAGGAATTCACCCAAGACATTAAAAAAGAATAGAACCTTCCAACAACTCAGGAGGCTGAGGCAGGCGGATTGAGAATTCAAATCCCACCTCAGCAACTTAGTAAGGCCCTAAGCAACTCAGTGAGAACCCAAGTAACTCAGCAAGACCTTAAGTAACTCAGCAAGACCTTGTCTCCAAATAAAATACAAAAAAGGGCTAGGGATGTGCCTCAGGGTTCAATCCCTCAGGGTTCAATCCAAAAAGAGAGAGGAAGAGAGGGGGAGAGGGAGAGAGAGAGAGAGAGAGAGAGAGAGAGAGAGAGAAATAGAACCTAAATGAAATAAACAATTTTAGTTGAGAGTTTCGGGAAGAATATCGTGAACACAGACAGAATATTCATTCTTGGAGTTGTTTAAGACCCAGATCTGCTTGCTGTCAAATAGGCAAACAAGCAACATGGACCCTAGAGTCAGACATTAACTAGGGATCTTCTACATCTAAGGAACTCACTTAGTTAACTCTGTGACTTGGTAACAAGATCAAAGGGCAATTTTTTCTTTGTCCATAGAGAAATCCAGGCTCATGAAAAATGTAATTGATTCTTAAAAGTCTCAGGACAGTGACATGGGTTATAGAGCTCAAAATTGTTTTGAGAATCATCCCAAACAGGCTCTTCTCTACATACAGTGCTATTATCAGAATGGACACAAGAAGAACTATGACTCTGGATATCAAATGCTAATCCAACATGTCAATGGGAGTAAGTGCTTCCGCTTTTCACCACTTGTCATTTAGAGAGGCCACAAAACCCAAGGAAGAAGAATGTAAAGAGTAAAACAAGAGCACTAGAGAATTTATGGAAATTATAAAAATGATACATGAAAAGAAAATTGGTAAGTACAAAGAAAGAAATGCATAGTAAAATTATACAGGAAGACAAGGAAGGGAAAAAGGACCTAAAAGGTAACCTAAACATGATGCCTGCTTTGAGTAGACTACTGATGTTATGTGAAGATTTTAGGAGAAAATTCCCCAAACAAAAGGATAATAAAGAGGTCAAGGTGTTTATAAATGGAAGAATATCAGTGAGAACCTAAGAATGAGACCTTAACTTTCCTTTCCTTTTTAGATACAAGTCCAGCACTTACAGGGTTATGTAACATGTAAGGTGGCACTTTGAGTCACCCACACTGGCAGGCGTAGGTCAAATTTTTTTTTAATCACAAGTTAAACAGCTCCATGGGACAGCACATGGGAATTTTCCACTGCTTATAGATTAGACCAGCCTCTCACTTCTATGAAAAGTAAATTCATTTCTTTGCAAAGGGCCTAAGACTTCAAAAGGAAAACTACAGATTGAATCTCATCTAGCATCCAAGTTAAAAAGGATTAGTTGCTACCAATTATAAAATACTTCTATTGTTAGCTATTTGGTGGTAGGGTGTCATTTTTAAAAAACTGGTTTCACTGATAACTAACTATAGAGCATAAGGTTTATGTTCTAATTTCTCTGGGATTTGGTCAGCAGTTTCCCAGTTTTGAAACAGAAGTAGGTTCTTTGCAAATCTTTATTTATTGCATCAAGTTCTGATTTGGGAAATCAAAAACTGAGAACATTATATTGACCTAATTAGTGAATTAAACCCAAGAATTGTTTTGAGTAATATTTAGTCTAGAATATTTCATTTCATCAATAACCAGGCAAAAGAGCTTGTAGAATTTAATTCTCTTCACCACCTCTACCCCAATCCTGTGACTTGACTGGGTTGTTAAGTACAGTTGCGAAACATATTTGCAAGAATTAAACAAACTTAACACATAAAGGACATGTATTTAGCATCCGGTCAGGTATGAAAAAAGTAACCCTTGTGTTATAGAACAGAAGACAAAAAGAATAATTGTGAACCAATCCAAGTAAACAGGACGTGCTGTCATATCAATTTAAAATCAAGCACAAGGTTCTGGCAATCTGAATCAGGAAAGAAAACAAGGAAAGCCTTCCCTCAGCCAGTACTCAAGAATTAAGTGCCAGTCCTGGTGGTTGCTTGTCAAGAGGATCTAGTGGGGCAACATGGCTGCACAGATATTCATTTCTATTTCCCACCTTGTCAAGGCTTCACTCTGTGATGTGAGCAAAGATAATATCATTCATTCAAAACATATGTACCAATGCATATACTGATTGAGTTTCCTAGAATACTGTATCCAGTGTCTTTATTGCTTATAAAATGAAAAACAATAGCTTTGCTTACCTCAATTTGGAAAAATATGTGGAAAGAATCTTTGAGAGGGAAACTGAAAGATCTAGTTCTAGTTCATGTTCTATTATTAATTAAATATGTAATCAAGAGCAAGTTAAATCCTTGGTTTTGTCATTTATAAAGTAGCATATGAACTTCTGCTCCATGTATGACCAAATAAAAACTCTTATAAAATCATAAACAATGGTCAATATTGGGCAAGTTCCCATGTGGGGGCTATGTTGGGCTCTTACATCTCAGACTGACAGATATCAGAGAAAGGTTTATCAAAGGAGGGGTTTGTTGATAATTCCATCTTCCTATTTTCTTTATTGCCCACACAATTTCAGTAAACACTCAAAATATGAAAGAAATCTCAGAATTCACGATGTGAACTATAAAACACAAAATATTTTGCATGCATTCAACCTTCCTCATTTGCAACTTAATTAGAGATCTATGTTCTATATACATGTATATCACATGAATTGCCCCCTTGCCTAGAGGAAGCTAATCTGAAGGTTCATCCTATCTTTCCAGTACCACTTTCTCTCTTCTTTCTACTCAAAGTAGATCTCACTCACAGCCAGAGCCCAAGGGATTAGCACATGACTCAGTCTGGGCCAATCATAGCATTTTATCCTTCTCTTGACAGTGATGGGCACACAGTCCAAGGTAGGACTGTGTGAGTTACATCATCAGAAAGTTTTCAGATTGTGAGTTTTGAACCGATGGTGATCATGTCCCTACCAGGTGGAGAAAGTTGCTCTGGAAGAACTGAGTCAACTCTCAGCTTCACTAGCAAAGATGAGAGAGAATTCTGATGGAATGTGAACTCCTCCTTCTAATCTTCTGGACACTTTTCAAGGCTTATTGCTCATGTCTGCTTTCAGTTCTAATAAATTTCATTTTTTGTGTAAGCTGATTTGGATTGCTTTCTGTCACCAACTCGATGACTGCTCCACAGAAAAGGGTGGAAACATTTTCTTTGCTCTTGCGTTAATACTTGCTATAGGAATGTTTGGGGCTGGGAGCATGGCCAGAACTTGTCTCTAAGGGAGATTCAAGGTCACAACCTCTCGACTTTGATGGTGGAGGGGAATGAATGGGTGTGCACAGGACAGTGGTAGCAAGAGAATAGGGAGTCTGGACCCTTAGACCTAAATCTGAGCAGCCCCCATATGCCATATGACCTGCAAGCCATAGTGAAGGTACAGAAGTCATAAACATGATACTAATCCTTACATCACACCAAACTAAGTTGTTCACACTGAGCCATTCATATAACCTTTCCAGGGATGTCTTTTATCTATGAGAAAGGCTATGCAATAAGTGGTTATGGAGAGATTTAGATGAAAAAAGTCTACGGAGACTATGATTATTTTTAATAACAATAACACCAATGATAACTAAAATATATAGCATTACTAAAGACTGGGCACTGTTGAAAATGTAGTACTTATTAGCTCATTGAGTCTTCACTCTGGCTCTATGTTATTTTTATTATCACCATTTTAAAGTTGAAGTAACTAAAGCTAGAGAAGCCTAGTAATTGCACAATTAGCATGCCAGAAAGTAGAATCTAACTCATGCAGTGTTCACAACACATGCTCTTAATAACTATACTACATATCTGTGTACCTACTTTTCTGCCTGGCTCAAAGTAGGAATTTAACAAACACTTATTAAATGTTAGCAGATGAATATAAAGCAATCTTTGTGAAGGCATTGATAAAAACCAAGTGATTTATATATGTATGTATATATATGTGTGTGTGTATATATGTGTGTGTATATATATATATATATATATATTTTTTTTTTTTTTTTTTTTTTTTTTTTTTTTTTTAGGTCCCCGTGGGAGTAGTAGAGATACCTGCCTATGGGACAAGAGTTCCCCTGCTTGGGGATGTCTTACAGCCATACTCCCACTCTATTCATCGCACTCTGGTTAAAGTTCTTGGAGCACTGTATACAAGGGCTAAGTACACTTTGTAGAAGATAGCACAGTTCTTGTGTAATTTCCTTGGAAACTGGATTATGCTAAGTAGACTGACATTTTTTTTCTTTTGGGGGGATACCAGGGATTGAACTCAGGGGCACTCAACCACTGAGCCACATCCCCATTCCTATTTTGTATTCTATTCAGAGACAGGGTCTCACTGAGTTGCTTACCACCTCACCATTGCTGAGGCTGGTTTTGAACTCGCAATCCTCTTGTCTCAGTCTCCCAAGTCACTGGGATCACAGGTGTGTGCCACTATACCTGTCTAGTAGACTGAATTTTGTTAAGCAGTTTTAACTCATGCCCATGAGAAAAATCACAAGAAATAAACTGTTGGAGAAAAAGAAGAACAGAGAATTAGAAGAATATGGTCATCAAAAATTCTCTCTTGTTTTCTTTCCCATTTGTTAAATGAAGTCCCTATCTCATCAAGAACCTAAATAAGAATAATCTTATAGAACACAATTTTTTTAGCACCCAGAAAGTTGGCAGAAAAAGCTCACATAACTGGAGTATATTGTTTGGACAACATCCGTATAAGATTTATTGAAGAATACATATAAAGTAAATCACAGTTTGGATCAGAATAAAATTTTGGTAAGATCCCTTTAATTAAGAATCAGATTTTCCTGCATTAGTTCTATTGTAAAGAATTATGTTGCTAGAGTCAAACTCATTGGTTTAATAAAACCACTCCCTCTTTGGAATGCTGAGATCAAGTTTATTAATCCGTACCAGCAGAATTTATCTAAGCAATGGAAAAGAACTATTGTAATGATTATCTACCATGTGGTTTTACAAAAGAACTGAACTTTAGCAACCTGCACTTTCATTGTCCAGTGGTTTCAAGGATCTAAGGAACAAAATAGCTTAAAGATTAATTCAATCTTAATCATAACAATTGCCAAGATCTGGAAAATTTGGATTATAAGGACTACCAATACACACTATATGATCAGAAAAATAGCTATGGAAAAAAACTATTAGATCATTGCCTCTACTGATCCCTCTGTGGTCCTAGAGAAGCAATTAGAACTTTGCTTGCTGTGGTTCTGCTTCTCTGTGTAGAGACAGAAAGCTTTAACTCCTTGTGGTGTCGCCAAGTTGGTGCTAGTGAGAGATGATGCCCATCTAGCTTTCCCACATCATCCAAACAGTGGAACCTGCTCTGGATGAATCCTGGACTAAGCCTATTGTGCACTCCAAGAGGAGCTAAGCAGGACATATGGTAACTGTTTACTTTGTACATCTTTTCCCTTGTGGAATGTAGCCACAAGAGCAATACCTCACCCAGCCCTGAGAAGACAAAAACACTCCACACCAGAGATGATTTACTTCATCCAGCCCACAAAAGAGCCCAGCTGATTTGAGTGCAGACCACTCTCCAATCACATCAAGACTTGGTTGTATGTTCTTGCAACAGATGACTCGAATTATTTGCATAGATAGTGACACTGCAGTGGATGTAACACTCTAAACAAAAATATACCTTCTTTTTTCTTTAAGACTTTACTGGAGATTTGAGGAGGCCCTTATAGTGAAGAGGATCCTAATGTCCAAAAGAGGTTGTGCAAGCCAGAAAATGAGTTTGGAGTAACTGGAAAGATTTACCCTCAGAAAATTAACTAATAAAAGCTGAATTGAAAAGGTAACTTTTCTGTCCTCTAGATAGTTTCAATAGATATGCCTAGACTGAAAATAGAATTCTGACCCTGGGTCCAAAAGCACATGGGTTTAAGGTCATTCTGCAATCCATTTCAAATCTGGTAGCAGATGTCTACAGGAGAGAGATTTGAATTTTATTTCAAACTTATAAACAACTTCTTTTTAATATTTTAAAAATTAATATTTTTATAGTCCAACATAACTATAAAATCCTTGAGCGTTGGGCTCATGCCAGTTTTTGTTCTACGGGGACACAATTTTTTGGAACAGAATCTATAACTATAGCAGTAGCTGGCCTCTGAAATGGCCCCCAAAGATCCCTGCCTCCCATTATTCACATATTTAACAGTCCTTTCACTCATTTGTATGAGCAATAGAGTACTGATGTGACAAGATATCATATCTGGAATTAGATTATGAAAGACTGTAACTCTCATTAAGGTAGGTGTTTTCTCTCTCTCTCTCTCTCTCTCTCTCTCTTTCTCTCTCTCTCTCTCTCTCTCTCTCTCTCACTCAGCAATGAACCATGTTTAAACAGCCTTCCTCATAGAGAGATCCACATGCCAGCCTATCAAAAGCCAGTGCAGAACTGAGACCCAGAAACAGCCATGAGACTGAACTTAGAAACAGACTTCTAACCCCAGTTGAGCCTTGACAGTATAGCCCAATCAATAGTGTGATGGTACTCTCATTAGAAACCCTGAACTGGAGCTACACAGTTAAGCTGCTTCTGACTGCCAAATAAATTGCTGTGTTTTTAGGGTAACTTTGTTACTCAGCAACAGACATAAATAGCTGATAAAGAGTCCAGTGGGATTGCTAATTTTTTCTGTGTCTTTGTTCTAAATACTTCTGTCCAGTTAATCCTGGACCAAAACCATCTTTCTTGCCTCCTGGGGAAGACAGCATAGACTCTTCTAGTTTGGTGACTCCTAATGTCAGTGGAAATTGAGTCATTCTCATTGAATTTGCTTTAGGTTGATTCCCTATAGCCAGAGCTAACTAATATGCCCCTACTGCATGTCCATGTATTCACTCATTCAATAAATGCTTAATAACTACCACTACTCTAGGTACTGGGGCTATAGCAGTGAACAAAAGTAATAAAGCCCCCGGCCTCATGACAATGCATACTGTCCTAATAAACTATTTCCTGAAGCTGCAGCAGTGTCCTTTTGACCTCTTCTATCAGCTACCTGGACTTTGAATCTCCATCTAAGCTCTTGCTTATGGGGACACAGCACTCACTACCCTTTTCATTGGAAACCTGAGAAACAGTCTTACCATTTACAACAATGCTTAGCAATTTCTGGTAGTGGTTTGGCCTCTAATCAAGACAACTGCATAACTCCATGGTCTTGGTTTAAAAGCATGGGCACAGTCCATGGAGGGAGGAATTTGCACATCTTACTCTATCTTTCTATTGCTATAACAGAATGCCCACGCCTGGGTAATTTACTGAAAGAAAAAAAAGAGAAAGGTTTATTTAGGCTTATAGTTCTGGAAGCTGGGAAGCCCAAGCTCAGATAACTGTAGCTGGGTATTGTGCTTCTTCAACTATATAGGAAAGTGGAAGGGCAAGTAGGCACATGAAAAAGAGAGCAAGCATGAGGGCCAGACTTGTTTTATTATAATCCACTGTCATGACAACTACTCCTGTCCTATGAAAGTAAGAATTTACTCACAAAGAAAGGCAGTAATCATTCATGGGGGCCACATCCCTATGATCCAAATGCTTCCTACTAGGCCCCACCTCCCAACACTTGGTCATTGAGGAAAGAAGTTTCCAACACATGAATTTTGGAGACATACTCAAATCACAGCACCATAATGATATCTTTCACAGTGTTTAACAGTGTTCCTCATACCATAAAGTTTTAATATATCACATTCTATTAGTTGAACAATATACCAGGTTGATATTTCCTGCTCAACATGGAACTGGATCATGAAAATCAGTAAGATCCAAACAATTTACTTAAGTATACATTGCCTAAAATATCTGTATTATTATATTTCTACTCCTCAAATGTTTTCCCCACCCACCTTGGCTTATCTTAATTCTATCACAAACTTGTAATTATGGGGAAATTCATGTTTCTGAGATCACTGCAGTCAGAAAATGAATATGTTGACAAAACAAGGATCACAAAAGAGTATTTCCTGACTCTGCCCCAGTTAGCCTCAGTTTCTCTCAAGAAATATGAAGCTTCTCAAGAACTGCTCCCTCTCTATTCCACAAACTGATCTTAGTGACCACTGCCTGGTGCTTCTCTTCTCCCATCCTAGTTATAAGTTGATATTTCTCCCAGGGTGGACACCAAAAGCAGCAGCCACCATCAATGCCTACTAAAGACACAGTGACTCTTGCTGAGAACATTGCACCCTGAGCCAAGGCCAGCATTCACTGCAGCTGCTGGTCTCCATTCCTGGTCAGGTTATAGAAATAATTACATATTTGTACCAAGGATTAGTCTGGGTAATATGGATTAATTTGACAGGACAACCACCATCTCTCTAGTATTGACTCAACCTTATCTTTCCAGGAATAAAATTTTGTTCCAAAAACTCATGAATATAACATACACCTTATCTCCTCTGCAATTTTTTTTTTTTTTGGCTTGGCTCAGGCTTATGCTAAAACTCTTTATTTAAGGATATTCCAGGAAAACTAGTTTGTGAGCCAGATTAACCAGTGTACTTCCAGAATAATAGCTATGTGTTAAAAGTCACCTGAATTGCTGGAAAAACCTTAAAAAAAAAAAAAAAAAAAAAAGAGTACACAGACCAAAATTTTTTTATTGGGCATTATCATAAAAACCAGTAGGAGTCCTTGTTACATAATTGTACATGCATACAATATAACAATATAATTTCTACAGTCCAAAATTTAATTCATTCATCCAGTCTATCTGAATTCCTGCCTTCAACATTTTCACTTCAGGTTTTAAATTTTCAATCAGAGTCTATTACCTTATTCATTCAAAAGATTACATTTTAGAAAGCCTTTGAATTACACTACAATGGTAGGTTCAATCCCATCAGGAGGAAGAAAGATGAAAAGTTTTGATTCAGAGAAACTAAAAGTTTTAGTTGCTAGGAATGAAACCAGTTAGTTGATGTTACATTAATCTTTGAATTTAAAACAACAAAGATGTTCCTTTTTTGTGGCTCAGAGAATAAAGGTGACTTAATAGATTGCATTATATAACAAAATTTGGTTTTTAAAAAGATAAATTTTGATTTAAATATGCTGAAAGATCAGATAAATTTATTAAAATAATTATTCAAAACATATCTCAAAGCTATTAAAAAGAAAACTGTGGGAACAGATTCAAAATGGATGTGAACATGGTATTTCAATCTGACTTAATAAATAAATGAACATAAAAATTGAAGATGTATCCTGGTCCTATAGTAACAGGTGAAGTAGAAGACCAATTCTGCATTTTATTTTCCAATAGTTCTTAAAAGGATCATCTACAATGTGTATGTCATATTAACCTGAAATTTGTCTTTTCCAAAACTAGTTCTTACAGGTTCAGAACATTTCCTGATTGGCAA
The DNA here is from genome assembly GCF_902686455.1 of Sciurus vulgaris. Taxonomy (NCBI): domain Eukaryota; kingdom Metazoa; phylum Chordata; class Mammalia; order Rodentia; family Sciuridae; genus Sciurus; species Sciurus vulgaris. The sequence goes on from NC_136466.1 coordinate 58,119,069, forward strand.
ACATATATATTCATTTTAGAAAATGAAATGATAAATATATCTGGAAATATAGAAAAATGGAAATTTTAAAAATCTTGAAAAATGGCAAAAATTTGCAAAGTTTTTACATTATTTATTTCACCATAAGGGAAAGGATAATTTTGTTTTCTTCTTTATACCTTTCATCATTACATAATGTTTAATAACAAATAGATTTTGCATTGGAAGGACTTTATAAAAGAAGGAGGTGGAAGAAGGTACCTGCCCAGGCCCGGTGTGCTCTTGTTGTTTTCCTTTGGTAGGGCACTGCACTAATAATGACTTCGATCCATTTACTTAAGCACCACTTATTCAGGTGATGGTACTGCAAATCCCTATATCTAGAATGGCACATGCCTAGGGGCCAGGGATGACCGTGTGGACTGTTCTCTTGATCTTGTACACTAAATACCACAACCAACCAATAGCTGGTGTCCTTTATCATTAGTGGAAAGTGACAGTTGCCTTTAGAATGTAGTGAGCAAAGTGTCACTTTAAGTCTGATTCCTTAAACAGAGAAGTTCAGAGTGCAAGAAAGACAATGGTGAGTGAAAAGCGATATACAAAGGCAGTGAATATCTCCTCCAGAACATGAAGTTTGGGGTAGGCTTTTCTGCGTCTAAAGATCTATATATTGTTTTTCAGAATGCTTTCATTTTTATATTTATTGTACCTATGAGCCATGAGTTCAGAATACAGCCTCATGGTTCACTAGTCTGATTTCCCTGACTCCAAATAGAAAGGAAAAAATAGCCCCTTTGAATGCCTCTCAAAAGAGAAAGAAAAAAATCTGTAAGTGCAAGCATGTTCTACATAAATTTAAATAATGGGATATAAGAGCAGAGAAGGTATAGGATTATTTCAACACTGTTCAGACATTAAGGAAAGCCAATTTGCAATTAGGTGATTAATCCGAGAGCCAGTGGTAACAAGCAATGTGTTCTTATTCCAAACATCTTTGCTACAAATTACTGTTAAAAGCTTCTCCTTTTTCTCTTTGTCTTTGACTGCATGGTGATGATTTAAGGTAATTGCACAGTAACTGCATAATGCTGCATGTTATTTCATGCAAGCTATTTAGCAATTCTGCCAGGTAACCACACAGGAAATCCTTTTAATTATAAGATAAAAGAGCCTGCATTACCAGCTGCTTTCTCTCTGGTTAACCTTGACCTATTGGTTCATTTCTAAGCTTCCATTTGTCCCAGGTTTGCTTCACCTGCAGTACTGCCTCTCACCAAATGCTCCAGCAGCAGGGATGCTCTTGTCAGTCTCTCCAAGCCAGGTACAAAGGGTTTGGCTGCAATTGCTGCTTGGGTCCATGTGGTTCTGGTTAGCAATACTGTAAGATTCTGCTCATCCTGGATCCTATGAAGAAAGTTAAAAGTGTAATTGTTGATGACTCAGTCCACAGTGAGGAATAAATTGAGCTTCCTTAGTTAATTTATGCAAATATATGCATGCATACATATATTTACTGTTAGTGATAAACAGTTATACCTTTTCAGCATTCTTACTAATTTTTCCTCATTAGAGTATGGTGACTTCTTCGGTCATTTATATTAAGAATCATATAGCCACTGTGATCCTTCTTGTGTCTTCTTCCTCATCCTGGTTTATATGTCATCTGCTGATTTTCCTTTGTTTTTATGTAGTTCCACTTCCTACCTTAGTATGTGTCAGAGCTATTATTTTCTTTAACAAGGTTGATAGGCTAATTTTCAATGCATATTTGGTATCTTTGAAGGTAATTGCTCAAAATCCAATTTCCAAATACACATAATGAATTGTATTTATAGCTCTACCTATTCTTAAAATTTGCCGTGGAATCTATACCGAAGCATAGAGAAGGACATGCTTCTTTCCCAAATCCTCTGAAAATTGCTTGCTTCTGTAATGACTCCCTCCTCTCTCTGGCGCCCTAGATTTTGATACTGTGAGAATGACTGAACTTCTAGGCTGAATGCTACTGTGAAGGAGAAACCAGATCCTGTCGTGCAGATATTGGATCACCTTATCCAGTGTTTTCCTTGCTACAGCTACCAGTGGCCTGATTCTTAACTCTCTCATGACCGCAGATCTGTAGTCTACCACTGTTAGATCTAAAAGAAATCATGATCTTTTGTGTTCCTGACCCTCAACCAAGGAAGTTTGGTAGTATGGTCAGTGACAGAAAGTATAAGTGGAATCTGTAGATCAATATTAGGAAAATTTCATCTGATCTAAAATTGCATTCTGAAAGTTTATCAGGTTAAAATATTTCACTCTAGAGAGAAATATCAATGTGGCTTTTCTGTACTCCCAAAAGGGTCAATGCTTCCCCCTCAACCCAGAGTTTGAACCCAGAGTCTCATGCATGCCAAGCACGCACTCTACCACTGAGCCACATCCCAGCCCTCCATAGTTTTTTTAAGTTTTTACAGTTTATTAATCCTCCTGAAAAATTCACACAATCACCTCAAAGTAAAGTCACTGCAGAATCTTTACTCCTTTGGCTTTTTGCCAGCACCAACATTTGCCTTCACAGTTCCCCTGACTTTCTTCATCCTGTTCTTTTGTTCCTTTCACTCTTTCCTTGAGGTCTTTTTCTTTTCATACAAGCCATGTCTTTGGGTTCATTTTTCTTTGCATAATCCAAGGAATTATAAATCATGCCAAAGCCACTTGTCTTGCCACCTCCAAAATGGGTTCTGAATTCAAACACAAAGATAACACCTGGTGTGGTCTTGGACATTTTGGCTACTTTTTCTCAAATTTATGTCTTAGATACTGTTGGTTTCCCAGGGTGAAGAACATCAACAACCATTTGTTTCCTCTGAAGTAGTTGGTTGGTCATGAACTTCCTGGTCCAGATAGTTACTGTGTCATTCATGATGGTGGCCAATCCCCAGAATAAAGTTCCACAGGTTTTTGATGGCATCACAATATATGAAACATGAATGTAAATGGGATTAACTTTAAAATCTTCATCATGTGGAAGAAAGAAAGATGCAAAATGCCAAAACCAAAAAATTTTTAAAGTCCATCAAGCAACTAACCTTGGATAAGGGCGTAATGACAAGTATCTGCTACCAAAAGCAATAAAGTATTTGTAAATATCTGTTCACTTGCTCAAGTTTGATGCTAATTCTTACCACAAACCAGGACAGTGCTATGATTTCTAAACACCCAAATGATTACAAACTATTCATTATAATAAGAATTCATGTCATAATGAGAGATATAATAATCTCCAGCATTTATCTTTTTTTTTCTTAAATCTAGTTTGCCTCATTAATTAAAGTTTTTGAATTATGGAGCCATAGTTGGTGGAAAGATTGGGAGTCGCCACTCCAACCAGGCCATAAAACAACTCTTAAACTCTACAAACTTCACTCAATTCCATCTGAAAGGGTCCTCATTTATTCCTTCCTTTCCTTTAACTTGGACTATTATAAGACTTCTGAAGAGGCTTCTATCCTTTTCCCTCTCTTTCCCTATATATATTGCTACTCAGTGAATTCACTGATTAATTCTGCTCCAAAATTTTCATTACCTCTCTATTGACATCCTGAGCACAATTCCTTTCTGTGGCATTTAAGCCCTCTGAAAACAACTGCAACCTTCAACCTCAGCCTTAACTCCCATGACTGCTAAACAAAATGCTCCTGTCAGTCAAAATGTACTGCCTCCTACTAGTAATCATGGCAGTTAGACGTAAGGCTCTGGACTCCATGGGTTTAAATCTTGACTTTGACGCTTAGTTCTGTAAATTTAATCAGGTTCTTTAGAGTCTTGGAAACTTAATCTCCTGTTGGCAAGATTGACATTAATTTAGAAAACTTATTTGTTGTTTAAAGTGCCCTTCAGTTTCTTGCCTCTCAAACTTGCTCCTTCTCTTTCCCTGGGCTGAACACTCCTTTTCAATCTCTCTAGAGCAGCTGTTCTCCAAATGTTGTCTCTGAAAAAGCAGAATCAGAATTACCTGGAAATTTGTTAAAAATACAGACTTTAGGACCTCATCCCAGACCTACTGAATCAGAAACATTGAGTATGGGGACTAGCAATCTGTGCTTTAAGACCTCGAGGTGCTAGGAGCAGTGGCACATGCCTGTATTCTCAGTGTCTCAAAAGAGGCAGGAGGATTGCAAGATCAAAGCCAGCCTCAGCAACTAAGCAAGTCCCTAAGCAACTTAGCAAGACTCTGTTTCGCGAAATAAAACACAAAACAGATTGGGCATGTGATTCAATGGTTAAGCATCCCTGGGTTTAATCTCTAATACAAACAAAACAAAACAAAATGAAACAGAAAACTTCCAAGTAATTCTGATGCACATTAAACTTTGAGAATCAGCATCCATCTCAAGTGCTATGACCTAAAATTATTCCTTCTCCCTCCCAGGGCACCTGATCTCTTTCCCCACTGAAACTTTCCCATCATCGAATACCATCCTTAACATTTGTCTCCTCTGCTTTGCCTTAACTATATGTGTATATTCACCTTATTTTCCCTCTTGTCCTTGCTGAATTGTTACTTCAAGAAGGAACTATGCTTATTAATTTTCAAGTAGGAAGCTGGGCTTAACTAAATTCTTTCAGGTATTTGACTATATTTGAATGAAGAGTCTAAAGAACAAGAAAACATAAATTTTCTTTTTAATATTGATTAACAGCTTCCATTTAGAAAATTTAGTAGTGATATTGATTGACTGCTTCACATTCTTAATAGGAAGCAGAGTTCAAGAAAAGCAAAGGAGTCATCCTTACAATCATCTCTTCTTTCTTCAATCCTGTCACTGTAAGCCATTTTTAAAACATAATTTTCTGAATGCACAGTGACAGGCAGGGAATGTTATTATCAAGGGTTGAGGCAAAATGAATATGTAAGTAAGGCCAATGGTTCTAGAAAAGGATTTTCTATTTTATCTGCCTGCAATAGGTATAAACAATGTTATTTCTGTTTCCCATTTTGGTTAAATAAGTTTGAACTTGGAAATGAACTGAAGTTTGGCCCATTAAGTTGTGAATACGGTTAAAAAAAAAAAAAAAAAACACATTGGCATGGTGGCGGGGGGCCGGGGGGTGGGAGGGCTGAGGCAGGAGGATCGAAAGTCCAAAGCCAGTCTCAGCAACTTAGTGAGCCCTAAACAATTTAGCGAGATCCTGTCTCAAAATATAAATTGTGGAGGTTTCAAGATGGCGGCCTAGAGGGTGGCTGCATTTCATGTTGCTCCAGGACTCAGGATTCAAAAGAGGAGATATTGAGAGACTTGGGACCAACTCAAAGCAGCCGGGTGAGTCTCTCCCATTGGGGAGGCGTCCCGGATGGGACGGTGGTCCCGGAACACAGGGAACTTTGTGAAGTAGAGCTGCCGGCGAGACACCCCTCCCCCCGCTGGAGCAGTGAACTCAGACAACTGGGAGCGTCGCAAAGGAGGCCGCTCAGCACAGCGCTGGGACTCGGAGCAACCACTGGGGCTCTGGTGGCTGCCCAGGGGAGGAGCGGCGAGGAGAGCTGTGTGGACTCAGAACACTGGGGCCTGCCCTGAGGAGGAGGAGGAGGAGCGTGGCTGCTTGGATTCGGAGTGGCTATACCAGAGCTATAGGCGGTTGCCAGAGGAGAAGCGGTGTGGCAAGCTGTTTGGACTTAGAGCGACGCTTCTGAACCCTGGGGCCTGCCCTGAGGACGAGGAGGAGGAGGAGCACGGCCGCTTGGATTCGGAGTGGCTATACCAGAGCTACAGGCAGTTGCCAGAGGAGAAGCGGTGTGGCGAGCTGTTTGGACTCAGACCACTTCTGAACACCAGGGCCTGCCCGGAGGAAGAGGAGGAGGAGGAGGAGGAGGAGTGCGGCGAGTCGTTTGGACTCACAGTGACTGCATTAGAGCTCCAGGCAGCTGCTCAGAGGAGAAGGCGAGTGGTGAGTTGTTTGGACTTAAAGGGACAGCTCCTGAACACAGGGGGGCTGCCTGGAGGAGAAGCGCGGTGGGTCGCTTGGTCTCGAGTGGCCGCACCAGAGCTCCGGGTGGTTGCCCAGAGGACCCGTGCAGCGGGTCACGTGGATTCAGAGCCACTCAGAGCGACCGCTCCTGAACACCCGGGGGGTTACCAGGAGGAGGAGGAGGAACGGGGAGGGTCATTTCGACTCGGAGTGATTGATTGCCCAGGGCTACGGGTGGTTGGTGGGAGGAGGCAGTCAGTGAGTTGCTTGGACTCCTAGTGACCGCACCGGAATACTGGGACTTCCCAGTATTGGCTGTCTGGAGGAAGAGGTGTGTGGCGGGTCTCTGGGACTCAGAGCGATTGTACGGAGCCCCAGGTGGCTGCTCAGAGGAGGGGCCGCATAGCCAGGCGATTACGTGCACAGCAGGGTCCCAGGATCTAGGAGGCTTCTTGGTGGAAGAGCCACACAGAGACAGGCTTAGGGAGGAGCGAAGGTTCCAGGCCTGCGGGCAGATTCTCTGAGGAGGGGCAGCCTAAGGAGATTCATCTGCAAAGGGTGAGGCTCCCAGGCCCAGGAGGTAGGGCCGGGCTCCTGGGAACTTTGCAGAGGAAGGCAGCCCAGCACAGGCGGTAGCTGTAAATTGAGGGGAACCTCTAGGAGGGAACTGACCAACAAGACCTCCCCACCGGGTGAGTCTTCCCTGCTGGGTGAGGTTTGCCACAAGGACAGTAAAACCAGAGACACAGGCCCAAACAGGCCTTGCCTCAGCCCGCAGTCTAGTTCCCCTTTGGATGACCATTGGTCAACAAGTGGAGGCACCTCTGCCCACTAGCAGGGAATATACCCCATCTGAAGGCCACCACTCCTAGAGAGGCAGCTTCCTTGTGGAGCACCGCATTATCAACTTCCTCCAAGACTTCAGCCTACTGAAGGCTAAGAGGGGATATATATAGAAATCTTCAGGGACATTGTAAGTCAATACAGGAAACCTACAATATCTCAGCGGTCCACTGATACCTGAACAATATGAGAAAACAAGGAAAGAAAATGCTGCAAACAAATCTAGATGTTACGTCAATAAAACCCAATGACAGCATGGCAGAAGAAATGACAGAAAAGGAGTTCAGAATGTACATAATTAAAATGATCAGAGAAGCAAACGATGAGATGAAAGAGCAAATGCACACACTGAATGATGAAATGAAAGAGCAAATGCAGGCATTGAATGATCGCACCAATCGACAGTTAAAAGAGCAAATACAGGAAGCAAAAGATCATTTCAATAAAGAGTTAGAGATAATAAAAAAAAACCAAACAGAAATCCTTGACATGAAGGAAACAGTAAACCAAATTAAGAACTCCATAGAAAGCATATCCAGTAGGATAGAACACCTGGAAGACAGAACCTCAGACATTGAAGACAAAATATTTAACCTTGAAAACAAAGTTGAACAAACAGAGAAGATGGTAAGAAATCATGAACAGAATCTACAAGAACTATGGGATATCATGAAAAGGCCAAATTTAAGAATTATTGGGATTGAGGAAGGCCTAGAGAAACAAACCAAAGGAATGAACAATCTATTCAATGAAATAATATCAGAAAATTTCCCAAATCTGAAGAATGAAATGGAAAATCAAGTTCAAGAAGCTTATAGGACTCCAAATACACAAAATTACAACAGACCCACACCAAGGCACATTATAATGAAAATACCTAACATACAAAATAAAGACAGAATTTTAAAGGCTGTGAGAGAAAAGAACCAAATTACATACAGGGGGAAACCAATACGAATATCAGCAGATTTTTCAATCCAGACCCTAAAAGCTAGAAGGGCTGGGAACAACATTTTTCAAGCCCTGAAAGAAAATGGATGCCAACCAAGAATCTTATACCCAGCAAAACTTACCTTCAAATTTGACGATGAAATAAGATCCTTCCATGATAAACAAAAGCTAAAAGAATTTACAAAAAGAAAGCCAGCATTACAGAATATTCTCAGCAAAATATTCCATGAGGAAGAGATGAAAAACAAAGAAGCAAATCAGCAAAGGGAGGAATTATCCTAAAGGAATTGTCAAATAAAGGAGGAACCAAATTGTGTCAAACAAATAAATAAATAAAATTTTAAAAATGAACCAAATGACCGGGAAACCAAATCATATCTCAATAATAACCCTGAACGTTAAAGGCCTGAATTCATCAATCAAAAGACATAGACTGGCAGATTGGATTAAAAAGAAAGATCCAACAATATGTTGCCTGCAAGAGACTCACCTCATAGAAAAAGATACCCATAGACTAAAGGTGAAAGGATGGGGAAAAACATACCATGCACATGGACTCAGCAAAAAAGCTGGAGTATCCATCCTCATTTCATACAATGTGGACTTCAAGCCAAAGTTAGTCAGAAGGGATAAAGAAGGTCATTTCATACTGCTTAAGGGAAGCATAAATCAGCAAGATATAACAATCATAAACATCTATGCCCCAAACAGTGGCTCATCTATGTATGTCAAACAAATCCTTCTCAATTTCAGAAACCAAATAGACCATAACACAATAATACTAGGTGATTTTAACAGCCTCTCTCACCACTGGACAGATCTTCCAGACAAAAATTGAACAAAGAAACCATAGATCTCAATAACACAATCAATAATTTAGACTTAACCGACATTTATAGAATATACCATCCAACCAAGAGCGAATACACTTTCTCCTCAGCAGCACATGGATCCTTCTCTAAAATAGACCATATATTATGCCATAAAGCTAATGTTAGCAAATACAAGAAGATAGAGACACTACCATGTATTCTATCAGATCATAATGGATTGAAGTTAGAAATAAATGAAAGAGTAAAACACAGAAACTATTCCAACATCTGGAGATGAAACAATATGCTATTATATGATGAATGGATAACAGAAGATATTAGGAAGGAAATTAAAAAATTCTTAGAGGTCAATGAGAACAAAGAAACATCATATCAAAATCTCTGGGACACTATGAAAGCAGTACTTAGAGGGAAATTTATTTCATGGAGGGCCTTTAATAAAAGAAGTAAAACTCAACAAATAAACGACCTAACACTACAGCTCAAAGCCCTAGAAAAAGAAGAACAGACCAGCACCAAAAGTAGTAGAAGACAGGAAACAGTTAAACTCAGAGCTGAAATCAATGAATTGAAACAAAAGAAACAATACAAAAAATTGACAAAATAAATAGTTGGTTCTTCGAAAAAATAAACAAAATTGATAAACCTTTAGCCACACTAACAAAGAGAAGACGAGAGAAAACCCAAATCACTAAAATTCGGAATGAACAAGGAAATATCACAACAGACAGGATTGAAATACAAAACATAATTAGAAGCTATTTTGAAAATCTATACTCCAACAAAATAGAAAATTTCGAAGACATCAACAGGTTTCTAGAGACATATGAATTGCCTAAACTGAACGAGGAGGACATACACAATTTAAATAGACCAATTTCAAGTACTGAAATAGAAGAAGTCATCAAAAGCCTACCAACAAAGAAAAGTCCGGGACCAGATGGGTTCTCAGCCGAGTTCTACAAAACCTTTAAGGAAGAGCTCATTCCAATACTTCTCAAAGTATTCCATAAAATAGAAGAGGAGGGAACCCTCCCAAACTCATTCTATGAAGCCAATATCACACTGATACCTAAACCAGACAGAGACTCATCAAGGAAAGAAAATTTCAGACCAATATCCTTAATGAACATCGACACAAAAATTCTCAACAAAATTTTAGCAAATCGCATACAAAAACATATTAAAAAGATAGTGCACCATGATCAAGTGGGTTTCATCCCAGGTATGCAAGGTTGGTTCAACATCAGGAAATCAATAAATGTCATTCACCATATCAATAGACTTAAAGTCAAGAATCACATGATTATTTCAATAGATGCAGAAAAAGCATTTGATAAAATACAGCACCCCTTCATGCTTAAAACACTAGAAAAAATAGGGATAGTGGGAACATTCCTTAACATTGTAAAGGCCATTTATGCTAAGCCCATGGCTAATATCATTCTAAATGGTGAAAAACTGAAAGCATTCCCCCTAAAAACTGGAACAAGGCAGGGATGCCCTCTTTCACCACTTCTATTTAACATCGTTCTTGAGACTCTAGCCAGAGCAATTAGACAAACCAAAGAAATTAAAGGGATACGAATTGGAAAAGAAGAACTCAAATTATCCCTGTTCGCTGATGACATGATTATATATTTAAAGGAACCTGGAAATTCCACCAGAAAACTCTTAGAACTCATAAGTGAATTCAGTAAAGTAGCAGGTTACAAGATCAATGCTCATAAATCCAATGCATTTTTATACATAAGTGATGAATCTTCAGAAAGAGAAATTAGGAAAACTACCCCATTCACAATAGCCTCGAAAAAAATAAAATACTTGGGAATCAATCTCACAAAAGAGGTGAAAGACCTCTAGAATGAGAACTATACAACACTAAAGAAAGAAATTAAAGAACACCTTAGAAGATGGAAAGATCTTCCATGTTCTTGGATAGGAAGAATTAATATTGTCAAAATGGCCATACTACCAAAAGTGCTATACAGATTCAATGCAATTCCAATTAAAATCCCAATTGTGTACCTTACAGAAATAGAGAAAGCAATTATGAAATTCATCTGGAAGAATAAGAAACCCAGAATAGCTAAAGCAATCCTTAGCAGGAAGAGTGAAACAGGGGATATTGCAATACCAGATCTTCAACTCTACTACAAAGCAATAGTAACAAAAACGGCATGGTATTGGTACCAAAATAGAAAGGTAGATCAATGGTACAGAATAGAGGACACGGACACAAACCCAAATAAATACAATTTTCTCATACTAGACAAAGGGGCCAAAAATATGCAATGGAGAAAAGATAGCCTCTTCAACAAATGGTGCTGGGAGAATTGGAAATCCATATGCAAGAGAATGAAACTAAACCCATATCTCTCACCATGCACGAAACTAAACTCAAAATGGTTTAAGGACCTCGGAATCAGACCAGAGACCCTGCAGATTATAGAAGAAAAAGTAGGTCCAAATCTTCACCTTGTTGGTCTAGGATCAGACTTCCTTAACAGGACTCCCATAGCACAAGAAATAAAAGCTAGAATCAACCACTGGGATAGATTCAAACTAAAAAGCTTTCTCTCAGCCAAGGAAACTATCAGCAATGTGAAGAAAGAGCCTACAGAGTGGGAGAATATCTTTGCCAATCATACTTCAGATAGAGCACTAATCTCCAGAATCTATAAAGAACTCAAAAAACTCTACTCCAAGAATTCAAATAATCCAGTCGACAAATGGGCTAAGGAAATGAATAGACACTTCACAGAAGAAGATCTACAAGCAATCAACAAACATATGGAAAAATGCTCAACATCTCTAGTAATAAGAGAAATGCAAATCAAAACCACCCTAAGATTCCATCTCACCCCAATTAGAATGGCGATTATCAAGAATACGAGCAACAACAGGTGTTGGCGAGGATGTGGGGAGAAAGGTACACTCATACATTGCTGGTGGGGCTGCAAATTAGTGCAGCCACTCTGGAAAGCAGTGTGGAGATTCCTTAGAAAACTTGGAATGGACCCTCCATTTGATCCAGCTATCCCACTCCTTGGCCTATACCCAAAGGACTTAAAATCAGCATACTCCAGAGATACAGCCACATCAATGTTCATAGCTGCTCAATTCACAATAGCCAGACTGTGGAACCAACCTAGATGCCCTTCAATTGATGAGTGGATAAAGAAACTGTGGTATATATATACAATGGAATACTACTCGGCTATAAACAATAATAAAATTATGGCATTTGCAGGGAAATGGATGAATATCATGTTAAGTGAGATAAGCCAATCTTCTACAGAAGATTGCTGATTTTTTTTTTTTTTTTCCTTTAGCAGTATTTAGTGCTGCCATCCTCTCAGATGAGGCATGGGCTTATGAAACCAAATGCAGTGAAAGTGATTTAAAGAATTAAATTTTTTAAATGTTTTCAAAATCCTAGCCTCTACCTATTTATTTTACTGAGAAAACCCAGTAGTTATGCTAATGGCATAAAAGGTGAAAAAGACATTTGCGCATCAGAATTCAAGGAATGCAACTTCTAAAGGACACTTTTTTTTTTTTCTTCAAAGCCCTCAGTTGTGAAGATTAATTCTGGAAGGATCTGGAAAAAATTATTAGAGACACCTACAATGCTTTGGGAAAATTCTACTTGCTATGGCTGGTTATGGGACAAGATAACACCAAACAGTTCAGTGACACCCTGCACATGAGTCACAGGATGAATCATCAACACACAAAATTCTGTTTACCTGCTGGTAAAGCCAAACAAATGATTCTAGAGCCTATACCTTCATGACTGGTAAACTTGGTTTAACAGAAGAAGAAGATGGTCTTGCAGTAAAAAGGATAGCTTTTCTTTCGAAAAAGGACTCTAGAGAAAATGTAAACATGATTGCAGAGATCTAAGTACAAAAAAAATGCAGAAAATGAATATTTTGGCTTATATTCCTAAAATATTCTAAAAAGAAATATAAAAGCAAGCAGGGATGAACCTTGAAAACTTATGATAAATTAAGTAAGAGAATCCTGAGACAAAAGGACAGTTATTGTAGGTTTAATTCGTAAGAATAGAAATATGCATAGAAAGTTATTCTTAATGGACATCAAGTTTCTGTTTGGGATGATGAAACAGTCCTGGAAATGGAGAGCACAACATTGTAAATGCACTTACTGCTATCTAATCATATACTTTCAAAAGAGTGAAAGCATAAGCTTTATGTTATGCACATGTTACTAGAATGAAAAAAAAAAAATCACATAATGAAAACAAATCCAGTAAATACAGAAGATCCTGTGACAGAAAGTGACTGATGCCAATATGTCACAAACCTGCAAAAAAGATAAAAAAAATTTCAGAAGAATGCTGTAACAAAAGGAGGAATAAACTAGATTCTTATCTGTAAAAATTGTACTATGTAACTGATAGAATTAAAAAAGAGAAAAAAATAAAAGATCAAAAAACAATAGGGGCTGGAGTTGTAGCTCACTGGTAGAGTGCTTTCCTCACATATGTAAGGCACTGGGTTCAATCCTCAGCACCACATGAAAATAAAGACATAAAAAGATTTTGGGTCCATCTACAACTACAAAATTAAAAAAAAAAAAAAAAAACAATAGAACAGAAAGTCTATTCTATACCTGGCACTGAGTAATGATAATTTTGAGAAGGGAGGTCTCCATAAATAGAACTGATTGTGATAATATCCTGTCTACAGTGCTTCAGTTAAAGTGTTCTCTTGACCACCACCCTTACTTAAGAAAGAAGAAAAGCAAGCGAAGTGCAGCGCTACTGAGAAATTGGTGGAAAAGGAAGACTAAGTCTTCTCCAAAGTTCAGAGATACTGGATTGGATCACAAGGGCAAAGTGCATTTACATCATGATAAAGACAAGAAATTTCTTTCCCTACAAGGTAATTCCCAACCCTTAAAATCCTGATATTCTATAATTCGCAGATCTTCAGAAACTTTTTTTTTTTTTTTTTTGAGTCACATTCCCAGCCCTTTTTATATTTTATTTGGGACAGGGTCTTGCTAAGTTGCTTAGGGTCTCCTTAAGTTGCTGAGGCTGGCTTTGAACTCACAATCCTTCATGACTCGCCTCCCCAGCCACGGAGATTATAGGCATGTGCCACCATGCCTGACCTTCAGAAGCATTTTAAATACTCAGCATCTAGCACTAAGAAATGACTTGTGAGTGTACTCCAGGAACATAGCAGAGAATACAATTTTGTTAGGGAGTGACTATTAAAAAAAAAAAAAAAAAAAAGCCTCTATGGCATATATTAAAGCAGCATTTCTTCAAAGGTGGTCCCAGACCAGCAGCATCAGCATCTCCAGGGTACAAGTGAGAAATGCACACGCCTAGGCTTCACCCCTGGGCTCCACCCCTACCTACTCAATCAGAAACTCTGGGAAGCAGGCTGGTAATCCCAGATTTAGCAACTATCCAGGTGATCTGATATTAACTAAAATTTGAGGGTCACCAGTTAGGAAAGAATTAGCAGGGAGGAAGTTAGTTAGGTCTGCAAGGTGTTAACCAGACCCCACTGGCCCTAGGGAAAGCTGCCTCTGGTCTATTGCCAGAGGCAGCACTGTGGAAGGTAAGAACAGCCCTGAAGCCCACAGGGGAGAATAGCCTTCTCCTTTTCCAGGAGATTTTCTTTCTTTTTAAAAATAGTTTATTTGTAGATGGGCACAATACCTTTATTTTATTTATTTTTATGTGATGCTGTGGATCAAACCCAGTGCCTTACATGTGCTAGACAAGCACTCAAACACTAAACTACAACCCCAGCCCAGGAGGGTTTCTTATTTGACTTAGAGGAACTACTGTCTGTTGCTAATAAACTAGCGCTTTAAAGAAACCTGAGAAAGAACTCTGCTCTGGAAGCAGCATGGACACTTCCTGCTTTGAGTGGCCACTTCCTGTTGCCTTCCTCTGTACTTTTTGGAAACATATCTGCAATTTATGATGTTGATTTCTTCAAATTTTTCAAAATTTATATTCGTAACTTCCCTCTGCCAAGAAAACTGTCCAACTCAAGCCTACCTGACAGCACTATGCAGGTGTTTCTGTAACAAAATAGCTCAGATGGAGATTAAATGTATTTTCTTTCTTTTCTTCTTTTTTAAAATCTTTTTTCTTTCTGTCATTAATTATCTGGGCACAATATAAACTGGTAGTAAAATCTCTCTGTCCATATTTATGCTATCGTAAATCAAGCAGACTGCCAACATTCAGAAAACCCAAGGTCCAGCATCATTCTTCATTCAGGCCTACTTCCCAAACCATCTTGTGTTACATATTACTCCTCAACTTCCTGAACTGTAGTTTTGTTACTTCTCTGAAGATTCACACCAGCTTGACATTTATGTTTCATCTTTGGCACTAACCTTTTGTTATAATTTGCACTGGTTCCTTTAATTACATCTACTTCTGGAGACTCTAGGTAACAACTGTGCAGGACCTAGGAAAAATCCCATGAAGGCAGTGTTTCTATAACTCTTCCCAAAGAGAGCTAGACAAATGAAACCATATTTTCAATTACAACACTTAAAAAGTGGTTAAATATGCCAGATGTGGTGTTGCATGCCTATAATTCAGCAACTTGGGAGGCTGAGTCAGGAGGATCAGAAGTTTGAGCTCAGCCTCAGCAACTTAGCCAGATCCTGTCTTAAAATTTAAAAAGATCTGTGTGGGGGCAGTGGGGAGAGGGAGCTGGAGATGTAACTCAGTGGTAAAGCAACCACTGGTTCAATTCCCAGTACCAAAAAATGAAAAACAAAACAAAATAACAAAAAGTAGATAAAATAGTGGGTTTTCTATATAGTTTAAGTAGTGCTTCCTCTCAAAGTAAAAACACACGTTTTCATTCCAAGCTGCGAATGTCTAAACTCTGATGTAACTTATCAGTCACCTATCCAAGAACCAGTGATTATTGAATTTATTCCTAATGGGGAAAAATGAGCAACATTCTAATTAGAACTTTTTTAAGCCTTGAAGAATTGTTAAACCACTGAAATTTAGAGACAAGAAAAATGTAATTTCTAAAACTTCAAAATAAACTTTATTTTTAAATAAATCATAATAATATGCATTGGCTCTTAAGAGTTTCAAGGAAATAAGATAGCCTGAATAAAGAGGATTAACTAGTGAGCCAATGGAAAATTTAATACACTTAGGCTCTCCTTCCTATTTTATTTTCATTTAACCTTCTTGGAATCTATGTTTGTGGAAGAAATAGAGGTTTTATTTGCAACAGGAGTATTTTTCTGTCCCTATTAGTGAGGGTAGGAAACAACACTTTAGCTCCATTTATCACTAAAAAGTATCAAAGCTTGTGAGTAGTTCTGTTCAAGGCAATAGTAAAAATAAACACCCCCCCAAAAAAAAAAAAAAAAAAAAAAACAATAGCTAGGCAGTGGCTCATAGGTTGAGGCAAGATGATTGCCAGTTCAAAATCAGCCTCAGCAGTTTAGTGACGCCCTAAGCAACTTGGTGAGAACCTGTCTCTAAAATAAAATATTAAAAAGTGCTGGGAATGTGGCCCTTGGTGTAAAATGAGCGAACAAACAAACAAAAATGTTTGGGTAATGTTAGTGAAGGGAACAAGGCTGCAGCCCTTTCTCCCCTGATTATGCCTGCCATACACACCATTTTACAATCTAGATTATTAACTTCCTTGTCAGTCATTGGTCCAATTAGCCCGCGGGCTTCCTCTACTTAAGGGTAGTTCCCCTAACATTTGCTCTCTCTCTCTCTTTCACCCTTAAGAGCAGACACTCTGTTGTCTGCTTATTAAAATCTCTTGTGTGAGTTCCAGTATTCGGAGTGGTTTTCTGGGTACTTTCATTGGTGCCGTGACTCAGATGGGCTCTTTTATTGCCACTTAAGCAAGTGGAATCCCATCTGATGCCCCAGATCCCGGGACTCTGGTCTCACCTTCCATTTGCCTGGATGCCGGGTTCTACATCCACCACTGGCTTTAGACTGGTAAGATTTCCCCTAGGTCCTCTTAAACACTCCTCTGCTGACCTGAAACTCGACTTTCTATCGTCCGGTGCCCTCAGGGCAGTCGAGGAGTAGGGGTTCCCCCAGCCATGACTTTCACAGTACAGCTGGCCCCCTTAGTTGACCTTATCTGACAGCGGGTCCCCAATCTTTATGGTGGAGATTTCCTCTCTGGGTTAAGTCTCCTCTTCACTTTTCCTCTTGAAAATCCTGGCACCAGTTCCTCTTGGCTTTTGCCTGGCACACACTGACGTGGGTGATGACTCCCATTGTTGTGCTGCCTCCTTGTCTCCAGCCAACTAGTCTGTGATCTCAGGACACCTTGGACACTGACTTGGCTCTATCAGTCTCCAACATGGGATCTGGGTCCTCCATTCCCGCAGACTCACCTCTGGAGTGTTTACTAGACAATCTTAAACCCCTTCACCCCTCCCCCGGTCTAAAGCCACCAGAACTTATTCGCCTGTGTAATGATATTTGGCCATAATATCCTTCAGATAATCGATCCAAATGGCCACTGAATGGCATACAACTTCTGTGACGGAGTGGGCAAGTGGAAAAAGATTTCTTTATATTCAAGCTTTCTCTTTCTGGTGCACTAAACCTGATCTTAGATCTTCCTGGAAACCCAAACACCTCCTTTTGGCAATGAAGTCTCACTTCCCCCCACTTCTTCCCTTCTAATCCCTCCAGAGGGATGACAACTACTCATGACTTATATTTTTTCCCAAAGCTACCCAGACATAAAGGTTAAATTGAGGTGATTGGACAGGGAGCCCTTTACCCCACAGCAAGAGGTTCTAGCGGTGGCATTCAGGGTGAATAATGGAAGGGAAGAAAAAATCAAAACCTAATGCTAGCCAGTCTTTCAGCCAGCTAGACCTGCCCAACTGGCCACTATTAGGAGCACCCTAGATCCCACAAGACCTCCAGGTTCACGCTTCAAGTGTGGAAAAGAGGGCCATTGGGCATGAGCCTGCCCAACCCCTGGCAGCCCCCAGGTCCCTGTCCAAAATGCTACCAACTGGGACATTGGGCAGTAGATTGCCCTGATGCTCAAGGAAGTGCCAGGTCACCCTCGCCCCCTTCCCACAGTGACTTACTAGGATTGGCAATGGCTGACTTGAGTGGCCCAAGACTTCTTCACCCAATGACCATCACCACTCAGGAGCCCAGGTGACCCTTACAGTGGCACACAGGCAGCTTCCTTTCCTTATAGATACTGGAGCCACCTTTTCAGTGCTGCGGGAGTTTTGGGGAACCACTTCCCCTGCCAAATCCTCTATTGTCAGGGTAGAGGGAAAACCATACCACCCACTAAAAACCCCTCCAATAAGTTGCCATATTGGACAAATCTGCTTCACTCATTCCTTTTTGACAATTCCTATGTGTCTCATTTCCCTCCTGGGAAGGGACATCCTAATCACCTCTATTTCCTTCTCACCATTAATCAGCTTGTATTACAGGACTTTCAGGACCTCATAAAGGATGAATTGGAGCCTGGCTACAAATGCACTCCCCAGGGGAACTATCCAGTCCCCAACACCTGCCTATTGCAATGACATCTCCCTCTCCTGAATCAGTTCTACGCCACACCCAGCAAGAAGCCATCATTGAAGACGAATCTTCACCCATATCTTCTTATAAAAATAAAAACAGGGGAATGAAGGGAACAAGACTGCAGACATTTCTCCCCCCGATTCAGCCCTCCACAAACACACCATTTTACAATCTAGATTGTTAACTTCCTCACAGTCTGGTTCAATCAGCCTGAGGGCTTCCACTACTTAAGGGTAGTTCTCAACCATTTTCTTTCTTTCTCTCTCTTTTGCCCTTAAGGGCAGATAATCTGTTCATCTGCTTATTAAAATTTCTGTGTGAGTTCCTGCATTTGGAATAGTTTTCTGGGTGCTTTCAGTTAGTCTAAATGCAGTAACCAAAAAAAAAAAAACTAAATCATCATCACACAGCACAATCAAATTATTTTCATGTTCACACAAAGAGTAATACAATCCAGAAACTCTGAGTCTCTTTGATAGTGACTCAGGGATCCATGCTCCTTGCATATTGTAGCTACACTATTACTGAGGATTTAGCTAAAGAGGTTGAGAGAAAGAGAGGCAGATGCATAGGCTTTTAACTGTCATACCCAGAAATGCCACTTTCTCCTCAAATTTCATTTGTCAGAATGATTCATGTGACTAACCTAGCTGCAAGGTAGGCTGTGACATGTGGGAGAACACAAGAAAATCTGGTAAATTCTAAGAGCCTTTCCCACAAGTAATAATGATTTCTTGGTCAATGTTCTCTATATCCCAAGCACTGCACTAACATGTTTCAAATCCTTAAAACAACCTTTCATGATATGTGTTATTTATGTCATTTTATAAACTAGTATGAAGCTGGGTGCAGTGGTGCATGCCTGAAACCCCAATGACTTGGCAGGCTGAGGTAGGAGGATCCCAAGTTCCAGGTCAGCCTCAACAACTTAGCAAGGCCCTAAGCAATTTAGTGAGGGTCTGTCCAAAATAAAAAAACCTAAAAGGGCTAGGTATGCAGCTTAGTGGTGAGTGGCTCTGGGTTCAATCCCTGATGCACACACACACACACAAATTATATACATATATATATATATATATAATCTCATGTTAATTTACATAATTATTTCCAATTCTCACAAAAAATCCTTAAAGATATATATGTAATTAGCTTCTATTTAAAATTGAAACTAATAAACATAATTATTCAAAAGTCAAATACCAATAGTGGGAAAATCCAAGATGGCAGACAAGAGAGAGGCTTCATTTTTTTTTTGGTCCATAACTCAAGCAGAGGAAATTCTGTGGCTGTCCATCGATCGCCTTCTGTTTACCCCTTTTGTCTACCAAGATCACCCCCCTTCTGTCAGCATATCACCTACTTTTTGAGTGCAGATTGCTCACTGACCACCACCTATTATCCACCATTTGCCTGTTCGCCTACCTTTTGCCCACCCATCACCTGCCTTTCACTTACCCATCACCCACCACCCAAGGCCACACACTGATTGTCCGCTGCTAGCCTGCAGACCACCTGAAAACCACTAACAATCTTCAGCATATCACCTACTACCCACTGGTGCCTGAAAGTACGTTTTCACAGTACCCACAGGCGAGATACTGGAATTCTTCAGGGACACTAAAAGACTACAGGGTACAATCTATACTGCCTCAGCTCCATACCGCTAGATGGAAAAACAACATGAAAAAACAAGGGAACAAAGTTCCTCAAACAAACAAAGACATTCCAACCATAGAATCCATAGACAACACAGGAGAAGAAATGTCAGAGAAGGAGTTAAGAAAATACATATTTGGATTAATCTTTGAAATAAAGGATGGTACTGGAGAGAAAATACAGAAAGCAAAAGATTACTTCAATAAAGAGGCAGAGATTATAAGAAGAAATCAAGCAAAAATCCTCAAAATGAAGGAAACAATACACAAAATTAAAAATTCAATGGAAAGTATCACCAACAAACTAGACCACTTGGAAGACAGAAACTCAGAAAATGAAGACAAAATATAGACTCTTGAAAATAAAGTTAAGTGCACAAAGAGGATGGTAAAAAACCATGAACAGAACTTCCAAGAAATATGGGATAACATGAACACACCAAATTTAAGATCTATCAGAATAGACAAAGGTGTGGAGAGACAAACCAAAGGAATGCACAATCTTTTCAATGATGTAATATCAGAAAACTTTCCAAATCTAAAGAATGAAATGGAAAATCAACTACAAGAGGCTTCCAGGAACCTAAATGTACAAATTACAGGACACCCACACCAAGACACATTATAATGAGAATGACTAACATACAGAATAAGGATAGACTTTTAAAGACTGTGAGAGAAAAAAAATCTACTTACATATAAGGGGAAAACAATTCGAACCTCAGCTGATTTCTCAACCCAGACCCTCAATGCCAGAAGATTCAGGAATAATATATATCAAGCTCTGAAAGAAAATGGATGCTAACTGAGAATTTTATATTCAGCAAAATTAAGCTTCAGATTTGAAGATGAAATAAAAACCTTCCATGATAAACAAAAGTTAAAAGAATTCAAAACTAGAGAGCCTGCACTACAGTCATGCTCAGCAAAATATTCCATGAGGAGGAAATGAAAAAAAAAATGGAAATCAGCAAAGGGAGGAATTACTCTAAAGGAAAGTTCAATCAAAGGAGAAACTAAGTCAAGTTAAAAACCAAAAATAAGCCACAATGACCAGAACAAATCATATCTCAATAATAACCCTAATGGCCTAAACTCATCAATCATAAGACATAAACTGGCAGATTAAATTTTAAAAAGGGACTCAACAATATACTGTCTTCAAGAGACTCATCTCCTAGGAAAAGACATCCACAGACTGAAGTTGAAAGGTTGGGAAAGAACATATCACTCACATGAACTGTGTAAACAAGCAGTGGTTTCCATTCTCATATCAGGCAAAGTGGACTTCAAACCAAAGTTAGTCAGAAAGGATAAAAAGGAACATTTCATACTGCTTAAGGGAATCATACACCAATGAGACATAATAATTGTAAATAAATGTGCCCCAAACAATGAAGAATCAATATACATCAAACAAACACTTCTCAATTTCGAGAATCAAATGGACCACAACAAAATAATACTGGGTAACTTTAACACACCTCTCTCTCCACTGGATAGATCCTCCAAATAAAAACTAAACAAAGAAACTATAGATTTAAAATATACAATCAATGATTTAGACTTAACAGGCATATATAGAGTATTTCATCCAGGATCCAGTGAATACACTTTCTTCTCAGCAGCACATGGATCCTTCTCTAAAATAGGCCACAAAGTGACTCTCAGCAAATATGAACAAAATAGAAATACTACCCTACATTCTATCAGACCATAATGGAATGAAACTAGAAATCAATGATAAAATTAAAAATAGAAGCTACTCCAACACCTGATGACTAAATACCATGTTATTGAATGATGAATGGATAAAAGAAGAAATCAAGGAGGAAGTAAAAAAATATTTAGAGGTAAATGAGAAAACAGATACAACATATCAAAATCTCTGGGATGCTATGAAGGCAATGCTAAGAGGAAAGTTCATTACATTGAGCTCATACATTAAAAGAAAAAAGGTCAACAAATAAATGACCTAACATTACATCTCAAAGCCCTAGAAAAATAAAAACAACACCAAAATCAGCAGAAGACAGGAAATAATTAAAATTAGAACTGAAATCAATAAAACAAAAGAAACAATTCAAAAATTTGACAAACCAAAAAGTTGGTTCTTTGAAAAAATAAATAAAATTGATAAATGTATAGCCACACTAATAGAGAGAGGAAACTCAAATTACTAAACTTTGTGATGAAAAAGGTAATATCATGATGGATTCTACAGAAACACAGAAGATAATTAGAAACTATTTTGAAAATTTAAACTCAAATAAAATAGAAAAACTTGAAGACATCAACAAATTTCTAGAGACATATGATCTAGCCAAACCGATACAGGAGGACATACACAATTTAAACACATCAATTTCAAGCAATGAAATAGAAGATGCCATCAAAAGCCTACCAACCAAGAAAAGCCCAGGAACAGACGAATTCTCAGCCAAATTCTACAAGACCTTCAAAGAATTACCACCAGCACTCCTCAAATTATTTCATGAAATAGAAAAGGAGGGAACCCTTCCAAACTCATTCTATGAGACTAGTATCACCCTAATACCAAAATCAGACAAAGTCACATCAAGAAAAGAAAACTTCGGACCAATATTCAGACCAATATTCCTCATGCACATAGAGACAAAAATTCTCAAAAAATTCTGGCAAATCACAAAGAAAAATAAATTAAAAATATAGTGCACCATGATCAAGTTGGGTTCATCCCTGATATGCAAGGTTGGTTCATCATATGGAAATCAATAAATGTAATACATCATATCAATAGACTTAAAGACAAGAATTATATGATTATTTCAATAGATGCAGAAAAAGCATTGACAAAATACACCACCTCTTCATGTTCAAAACACTAGAAAAACTGGGGATATTAGGAACATACCTCAACATTGTAAAAGCTATCTATGCTAAGTCCAGGGCCAACATCTTTCTAAATGGAGAAAAAATGAAAGCATTCCCCTAAAAATTGGAACAAGACAGGAATGCCCTCTTTCACCACTTCTATTCAACATCGTCCTTGAAACCCTAGCCAGAGCAATCAAACAGATGAAATAAATTAAAGGGATATGAATAATAAAAGAACTCAAATCATCACTATTTGGCAATAACATGATTCTACCTTTAGAAGATCCAAAAAACTCCACCAGAAAACTTCTAGAACCAATAAATGAATTCAGCAAAGTAGAAGGCTATAAAATCAACACCCATAATTCAAATGGATTCCCATACATAAGTGATGAATCCAGAATTTAGGAAAACTACCCCATTCACAACAGCCTAAAAAATAAATTAAAATACTTGGGAATCAAACTAACAAAAGAGGTGAAAGACCTCTACAATAAAAACTACAGAACCCTAAAGAAAGAAATTGAAGAAGACCTTAGAACATGGAAAGATCTCCCATACTCTTGGATAGGCAGAATTAATATTGTTAAAATGGCCATACTATCAAAAGTGCTATACAGATTCAATGCAATTCCTATTAAAATCCCAATGACATTCTTCACAGAAATAGAAAAAGCAATTGTTAAATTCATTTGGAAAAATAGGAGACCAGAATAGCCAAAGCAATCCTTAGCAAGAAGAGTGAAGAGGAGGCATCACACTACCAGACCTTAAACTATATTACAGAGCAATAGTAACAAAAACAGCATGGTATTGGCACCAAAATATACATGTAGACCAATGGTACAAAACAGAAGACATAGAGATAAACCCATATAAATACAGTTATCTTATACTAGACAAAGGTGCCAAAAACATACATTGGGGAAAAGATAGCCTCTTTAACAAATGGTGCTGGCAGAACTGGAAATTCGTATGTAACAAAATGAAATTAAGCCTCTATTTCTCACCCTGCACAAAAATCAACTCAAAGTGGATCAAGGACTTGGGCACTAGGACAGAGACCCTGTGCCTAATAGAAGAAAAAGCAGGCCCAAATCTTCATCATGTGGGCTTAGTACCTGACTTCCTTAACAAGACTCCTGAAGTGCAAAAGCATAATTAATAATCAATAAATGGGATGGATTCAAACTAAAAAGCTTCTTCTCAGCAAAGGAAACAATCGATAATTTGAATACAGAGCCTACAGAATGGGAAAAAAATCTTCACCACACACACCTCAGATAGAGCACTGATCTCCAGAATATATAAATGAATTCAAAAAACTTAACACCAAACAAACAATCCAATCAATAAATGGGCTAAGGAACTGAACAGACACTTCCCAGAAGAAGAAATACTATCAATAAACAAATATATGAAAAAAATGTTCATCATCTCTTGCAATTAGAGAAAGACATATCAAAGCTGCTCTAAGATTTCATGTCACTCTAGTCAGAATGGCAATTATCAAGAATACAAGCAATAATAAGTGTTGGAAAGGATGTAGAGTAAAAGGTACACTCATACATTGTTGGTGTGACTGCATATTGGTGCAACCACTTTGGAAAGCAGTATGGAGATTCCTTAGAAAACTTGGAATGGAACCACTATTTGACCCAGCTCTCCCACGCACTCCTTGGTTTATACTTAAAGGACTTAAAATCAGCATACTACAGCAGCCACATCAATGTTTATAGCAGCTCAATTCACAATAGCAAAAGTATGGAACCAACCTAGATGCCCTTCAACAGATGAATGAATAAATTGTGGTACATATACACAATGGAATAATACTCAGCCTTAAAGAAGAATGAAATTATGGTATTTGCAGGTAAATGGATGGACACGGAGAAGTGAAATAATCCAATCCCAAAAAAACCAAAGGCTGAATGTTTTCTCTGATAAGCAGAAGCTGATCCACAGTGAGGGGGCTGATAGGGAAGAATGAAGTAACTTTGGATTATACAGAGGGAAGAAAGGGAGGGTTGGGGTGGTTGGGGATGGGAAGGACAGTAGATTGAGACAGACATTATTACCCTATATACATGTATAAAATTTTTTTTCAAAAAATATTTAGTAGAAAAAAAGATAACAAAATAAATTTTTTAAATAAAAAAAATGCCAATATTGGAACTTGAATTCTAGGAAGGGCCTATCTTCTTGCTAATCCTATGCTGTGTACCAAATGCAGTGCTAGGTTTGAAAATACCATTAAATCAAAGGGATGGAGAAGGGGAAAGAGAGAGGTCTATTTCTACTTACTTGGCACCACCAGACACATCAGCACCAAGCTCTGGTACCTTATGGAATGTTCACAACTGGACCAGGGATTAAATATACACATACACACACATACACATATTTCCAAGGACAAAAACATTACCGAAACAATAGTCTCTGCATCCTGATCATCATGTGAGCCATCTCCATCCACCACCCCTTCCACAATGCTGTTCTGCCTCATCTAGAGCCCTGAGGAATGGAGTTGGCCATCTACAGACTGAGACCTCTAAACCAGGGTCTTCCTGTAGGAGTTGGATTGGAGGCTGTAGAAAAGACGATATCTGCCACCTTTGAGAGTGCCAGGATTTGACCGTTGGAACTGGGATCCACAATTTCCCAGAGGGGTGGCTGTCACCCTCCACTTGCAAAGGGGGGCTTCTCCACCTGGAAAGCCTTGTTGACTGGCAGTTGAGCAGCTTGGTGGAACCCCTGGCTAGGGTCTTCAGTGCATTTGCAGTGGTGCTGACTGAGCCCCTCCTGCCCTATGCTCTGGCCTTTACTGCAGATGCCATGGTCTGTGTGGTCATGGGCAGCATCTTTAGGGAAATTGCCATCCTAGGACTCCACCCTGGAATTTGTGGTGATGTGTCACGGGACGTGGGCTTTGTGACGTGTTAGATCTGGAGGAAAGGTAACACACTTCTGTGGGACCACGAGCCTCTCTCTTCACATTATACCATTGCTCCTTTTCCTCCTCTTTATCTCACTGTTGGGATCAGCTCTGATTGCAGTAGAACTATCTTTACTTTGCTTTAGAATCTCAGAGTGTCATGGAACCAGGGGGTCTTGGCCACTGAATGTAATCTTTCTTTAGTGGGATTGTCAAGGACAATCAGGGAAAATTCTGCTTCCCTTCCTTCAGTCGCCTGCACTCCACTTAACAGCAGCTCCTCAAAGTCACCCACAGTCACCAGCACCCAGGAGAAGTCTCCTAAGCGATTTGGCCTCCGGTCTCTGAGTCGTTTGGATAGCACTCCTCCTACTCCTTGGCTGTGGGTCCTCTACACATCTGGAACACCTGAACCAGAGCGTTGTGAGCACAGCAACCTGCTCTGCCAGGCTGAGCTGGCCCAGAAAGGCGGCCCCCTTCTTCTACCTCCCCAGAAAGTCCTGTCTGGGAAGGGAACACAGACTGAAGGAGGAAGTGGGCTAGTCTGTCTTTATTTCTTTTTTTTATTCCTTTTTAATTTAGGACTAAAATTGTCATTTTTGAAGTTAAGGGAATTCAGGAATTAAATCAACTGTGAACTCACAGTGAACCCTGTGAAAAGGAGAGTGTGGATTCCAGGAACAAAGTGGTTTTCCATGGTTCCCAAATCTCCTAGGCATTAATTTGATAAGTTTATGAGCTTCAGTTTTCTGAGAATTGGGGATAATAGCAAACTACTAGAACCCAAACCCTTTATCTACAAATGAAGACACTTAAGTGAAGGAAGGCATTTGGGACCTGCAGTGGGTCCTTCTCTGCAGGCTATTTGGTAACTTACAACCCAACTGAGAACACTGAAGGCACAGCTAGCTTTGTCAGAGTTTGGCTAGGGGGCTTAGGATGGGAAAGGAAAAAGAGATGGGAAAAGTACAGTTCAGTCAACTTATCATTCTGAAATAACCACAAAGAATGACAGGACCCCTGTCCAGAAGGCACGAAGCCCAGGAGCCAGGTATTTGGGCGATGTACTCTCAATACCTGTTCTCTGAGTTTACATGTTCTGTTGTTTCCAAGGGTAAATGTCAGTTTTTTCAAATTTGTGTGTGTGATTTTTTTCTAAATATAGATCACTATCATACCTACTTTCTGTTCTTTTATTTAAAGAATCCCACCCCCCCCCACACACACACACACTATTATGTAAGCTGCAGGCCCCTTTAAAACCAAGATCCACCCTTGTGTTGGCATGTTTTAGCAGGTAAAATGCCCTTCTTACTGACCTAGCAGAACTTTGATGCAACATTTGAAACCATTTAAAAAAACAGAAACAAGGGGAAATACTGACGAATGATATTGGCCAAATTATATTGTTATATTGTGTGCATGTACAAATATGTAACAGTGAATCCCAACATTTTGTACAATTATAATGCAGCATTAAAAATATGAAAAATGAAACAGCAAAGAATCTAGATGACAATAATGTGGTTAGTTCACATGCTGACCATTTCAAAACAAAATAAGTTTTTTATGGTTTAAATTATTCATTGCAAGAGATATTTAATCTGCAAAGACATGTGGATTTGAAATTCCACTGCCAAAAGTAAAGAACAGAACCTCCAGATTATTACTTGTTATATCTACATGCAGATTATATTTATCAATTATGGATACTGTTCAACTTTAGAGGACGCCTATGGTTCAGCTAGGCCAGGGAATAAATGTCTAGGGTAAAAGGACATTTATAAAACTGAGAAAGGCTCTGATCCACGCTACACAAAATGAAACAATCTAAACTCTCTGGGGAAAACTTGAGTTTCTATCTGGCACCAAGTGAAGTCACCCTCTTGTTAGTGGATATGGGATACCTTTAATCACCAAGATGCAAAAAGAAATTAGATACTGCCTAAAAGAAGGAAAAAAACCCACAATGCTAATTATTTGAAATTTAATAATAATGTTAATGCATACACTTGATAAATGACTGATGGATTTTTTCTTTTTAAAAATGTTGCTATTGCTATTAAGATTTTCCAAAGGTCTACATAGAAAACAGAAATACCATTTCTCATATTAAGTGTTTTTAATAGCATGAAGAGGAAAATGAGAGCAAAACAAGATACTATCCTTATTCCTTTTTATCAGACTACCTCAAAACATGTTACAGAGTTTAACTTGGTAACCTTCGAATTCTAGGTAATTCTGAACTAGTATCACTCCTTTAGGTGGTCAACCTGTGGCCCAAGGAAATGAACCAAATTGTTGAAGGTAAGTAGTAAAGTATAAAAATAAAAGAGGAAAGGGAAGTAGAAACTAGACTCCTGAGCACAAATTCCCAGACTAACCTAGTCTAGAAAGTTTCTTCCTAAAATGTTACTCTGTTTCTTCTTAAGAATTCACTAAGGCCCTGTTTTCAATACTCTAATATAATTCCAAAGACATTTAAATGGTGCATCTGAGTCACATAAGTGGCTCTAATTATATTCCAATGGTTCTAAATACATTGTGAACTACAGATAATTTTTAAGAATTTGATTCACAAAGTGCAGAAACCCAAATCAATGTAGAATGTGTTTATGGTTAAAAAAAAATCCTTCTTATGTAAAAATAGTTCTGTTCACACTTTGTACCTCTTCCAAATTCTGTTTCCCTCAATTTCTGGGGAACCAGGAAAAAAAAAATTCTAAAACTAGATGGATAAAAATTCCAGAATCTTTTGTTTCATCAGGGAAGAATTTTAAGATCATCTGGTTAGCCTTCTGTTTTCTTCTTCTACAGACTCTGGATGTTTGAATAACTTTCTGAAACAGTCAATTAGAAGTAGAGCTAGAGTCTGAAACTAAATCTCTCCACTCCCACTACCACAAGACCATCACATATCACAGTGCTGCTCCCCAGTTCTCTGCCCTCTCCCAAAAACAGAAAAAGAAAATAAATTTCACAATGGACGACCACATTGGAAAGTAGTCCCAAAGAACAAATGTTTTTTTTTTTTAAAAACATAACTTAAAAAAAGACAAGAATATATAAATAGAATTTCTAAGAGCTTAGATATTTTTTAAAAAATGTTTTAAGCAAAGTAAAACTAATAACCCTAAAAGACATTGGGATGTTAGTTGGTGTTTAAGATTAGGAATGGTGCAGCAAATTAGTAAGAGAAAAAAAAAAAAAAAGGAAAAAAAAAAAAAGAAAAGAAAAGGAAAGAGGAAATTATACAGCACTATATACTCAGTAACCCTATTGTGAGCCACTTGCTGAATGTGGAGGAAAAGGAAATGAAAAGCTTTGAAATGCAGCTGTCCCACTCCCTACTCTTTCCACTTAAACCCAACTATTTTTCCATCAGGATCCAACACATGTGTGGTGACACATGGAAACAGGGTGAGCTCATGGACTCAGGGGAATTAAAAGCCCAGCATTCCCAACACAGCACCCTGAAAGCACTTTGCCACTCCCAGCCTCTACCTCTATTGAAGGTAAATGTGGAGGAAGACCTAGTGATGGAAAAACCCACTTCGGAGCAGAAAATAACAGCAAAAAATAACAGACATCTGACTACCATTTATTAATAATGCTAGAGACAAAAATTATTTGATCTAAAACCATTCTAACTGTAAAAATGTCTTTATTCTTTCCAATCATAACATGTAACTCCTTTGGCAAAATGAAAGATAGTGGTACCAAAAACTGATGATCAATAATGATTAGTCGAGAGTGTGTACCATGTAATAAGAGAATACGAACGAAGGTGTAGCTAATTCTGGAGGTCTTAACATTTAAGTAAAAGAGAATCTTCTATCTGAAGATGGGGTATGACAAACTGACTTCTTACCTTGAAGAAAAGCTGCTTTTCTTGTTCACTGTTTGTATGTTTCTGATACTGTGGTTTTAACATTTTAAGTAGACTCTAACCATTGTGATGTGAATCGATCACATGTTTTTGAGGGTCAGGCTTCGAGAATGACCTTAAGTGAATTGGTTACTGCATTGTTCTTGTTAAATTGGTTTTGTGATATATTCTTCTACTAGGTATTAAGACCTGGTTTGAATTAAAGTCTGCAGCATTCTCAGTTTTGAGAGTAACTGACAGGACTTGTCTGCAGCCCATGGACAAAAGGATTTATTGTAATTTGTAGCATACAGTTTATTCATTTAATTGACCTCACACACCTGTTGCCAAGCAGCATGCTAGGTATAGATATAAAATTTTGCAGCCTGTTTCTGCCAGGTATTTATATTACAATGGAACAGGATATTTGACTTCTCTGAGCCTCTGTTTCCTCTTAAATTTATTATTAAAAAATTGGATGAATAATATGTGTAAAATATCCAATAAATAATGATTTTTAAATGACAATCTCTGCTTTTGAGTAGATCATCTTAAATATATAAATATGTATGTAAATAACTAAAATGAAATTCATTTGCCACAACAGAGTATGTACTGTGTAATATGAGAGTACAGAGAAAAGAGTAATCAATTCTGTCTGGAGTGCGGTTGAGAGGAAGTTATCAAAGAAATGTCAGAGAGAAGGTGACTTTGAAGGATGAATGTAAAGAGGCCGGGAAAAGCATGCAGAAAAGCTAAGACTCAATCTATCAGGTCTCTGAAAAGTGAAAATCCCTCCCAGTAACAGTAAAAAAGCTCATTCCCTCAGGCCAGAAATTCCAGAAAACTGGAATTTGCTCAGTGCAGGACATTGTAGCTTCAATACCCAGCCCCAACACACACACACACACACACACACACACACACACACACGCACACTGGTCAGTCCTGATGGCATTTCTTCCCATTGCCAAAAGCATGTTCTAAGGGACCTGATTCCTCCATACAGCAGCTTAGGAAAAGGCAAGGGTAAAACCAGCAGATGAATCACAGAGGAAGTTGAGGGAAATTACTGGATAAACCTAGAGTTACAATATAAAATAGGGTAACATAATACAGTCAGGGTACTTAGGATTCCATATGCATCCTACTAGTAGTTTTCTACCAGTAGATTTTTACTGGTAGAAAACTACTCACCAAAATGTTAGAGTGTCTATTTCTTCTATTTTATAGTGACAGAACAATAAGTTTATTACTTATGAAGCAAAGATCTACTACGGAGATGGTATATTGTCCACTCCCTGTCCATCATCCAAGTGGAAATAATTAGTCAATTATGGCAAGCTTTCCCATTGAGCCTTGATACAACCTCAGAATCTCAGCCTTCAACTAGTAGCTTTATAGTGAATACATTAACAATGCAACAAAGAACACAATATTGTGAGAAAGATCAGGGTTGCAGTATCATTGGTGGGATTAAGAGAATGATACAAACTGAAATTTCAACTTGATTCCTACATATTTACTGTGAAATAAAACTGAGGTACTGTGTTGGACATTGTGCAATGGTTTATTTAACATTCATGCCAAATTCCTTCTACCATGCAGAAGCTAGAAAGCTTATATTACATATTATATATGTATGTTATACTATATATAAACACACACATATATCCTGATCTACTTAAATTCAGGGTTTTGGATTTTTATTCAGAATGACTCACATGGAGAGAAAGGCAGGATTCAGTATACATTTTCCTGGTAAGGTCTGTGTCAGAGACAGCATTGTACTGTGGTCAGTAGAAATAACCAGGATCTCCTGAACCAGGACTTCCTGGCTTTGGTGGAAAGGGCAGCTCAGCCCACCTGATGCAGGTCTGACTGAGGTTTAGGGTCATTCCTTATAGCTCAATCTAGAGCCTTTAGCTCCCTCCTCCATAATTTTTTGGCAGATTGATAATTTAGACAACTGCATTTCTGCTTAAACAGTTTAGACTCTGCTGACTGCAATTGAACCCTGATTTATAATAAAGGCATGGAGAACATGAAGAAAACTACTTTAAACCATGTTTTCTTAATGAAAAAAATATAGCAAAATAGTTCTAACAGCATGAATGTTTTAATAAAAACTCATATTCCTCTAGCATCATCTATTAACTCTATGAAAATGAATTTTAAATTTACATTTCTAGTTCCAAATCTTGGTCCCTTCTGCCCTCCCTCAACTCAGATTGTTTCCTGAACTACTACACTTCTAATTTCTGCCATCACCATTAAGTCGTATATCAATGATTTCGTTTTTCATCTTTTCTTTCCTTACCCTGATCACCTGGGTTAAAAACATTAGCATATCACCTCTCCCTTTTCTCCTTTACCACGTCCTAACAATTTTTCCTTTGCAGAATCTCTTTTCCATTGCCACTAACATCCACCTAGCTCAGGCCTTTCTCATTTCGTGCTTATGCTACTTATATCTGGCATTCCTATTCGCAGAATCCTTTGGCCCTTTAATTGACCCTAGCTATGACAACTAGATTAGGACATCCAAAAATCATTCTCATGTAACACTTCCTGCCCAAACATTTTGAGACTTCCAACATCTTGAATATAAGATTCAGCCAACTTAGCTTGGCGCTCAGGGCATCCACATTTTGACTTCCAAATATTTCTCTTTTAAGGCAACCTAGCGCCAATTACAGTCAAACTGACCTCTGCACTTCATCTCCTTATTATCACACTGTTTTGAAGAGCCATGTCACCTACACCCTTCCCCTTCCTTCATTGCCTTTCCTCTCATCCATCTTCTGCATTTCATATAATACAAATGGAAAATTCATAATTCTTCCTCCTTTACTAGGGCAAAACGGGAGAACAGACTCCAGAAGCTGAGTGATAGAAGAGAATTTACTAAATTAGGGAAATAACATTTTGATTATTTCTATTGTTTTAGTTAACTATCAGATATAAATTTTATTTAGAGCTTGGAGGAGTTGCAACCTCTTATTAGCCATGATTCTCCACATAGAAAATACTGTTCAAATGGGCTGAAGGCATCAAGTTATCCTTGCTGAATGACAAACAGTACCACTGACTTGTAGAATTGTCTGGCTTTGTTGAATGTAATTGTCAACAAAGCTGGAGTTGGTTAACCTCAGTCAAGTTATCCAGAGTGATGACTAGCTTGCTGAAACTCTCCAGCACCACCATGTATTTTCTCTGTGACAACTTGAGAATCTGCATCTGGAATGCATTATTCATTTTATCCATCTCACCAGATGACTTTGACTCTGCGTGTAAAATAATGGAATGCCTTTCTTTTTCTTCATCCCCTCTCCTGCTCTGCAGTGTGCTTGCACCAGCGAAAAAGAAGGAATCCTTCCACATACGTAGCATCTTGACACACATTACCTCTCCTCCTCTGCCCTGGCCAGTATACTTCTTCAATCAGGATCTCTGGCACAGACTGAGTAATACATCCAAATTCAGACTTGTTCTTTGTTTTAGGCTCATCATGTTACTCTCTATATCCATATCACATAAGGAATGAATGTTTAAAGCTTCAAGTGTTTTTTAGTTCCCCTGCCATCTTCAACTTGTCAAAGCCTAAGAAGTTCCCATAACCTTCATGTCACCAAACCCTTCACCAGAGGGTGAATCTGGGTGTTTCTCTTCCTCCTCTCTTCATAGCCAACATATTCAGATCATACAATGCTACATTGTGTAAATACATTTTTCTGTTTTAATAAGATGTGCTCCATGCCTAGCTTAAAATTCATTATTAATTGTAATCACAATTTAGAGACTTCCCATTCTCAGATTCCATCTTAGTAATGCCTATTTATGTTTTAAATCCTAATCACTAATCCAAAGTCACAGAAGTTAATTGGAAAAAGTAAATGACAGCCAGGTGCAGCAGGGCATACCCTTAATCCCAGCTAGTTGATAGCAGAGGGAGAATAATCACAAGCCTAGGCAATTTATCAAGAGGTTGTCTGAAAATTTAAAAAATAAATAAAGGGTTGGGGATGTAGCTCAGTGGTAGAGTACCCCTAGATTCAATACCCAGTACTAAAAGAAAAAAAAAATGCAAATGACAATTTTCCTATGAATCAAGTATGTTAGTTTTTCTTCCTTAAATCCTTGTTTCTCCAGCAACAAGGATAGAGAGGAAAGAGGAAGAAAAGTAAAGAAAAGAAAAGAAGAGAAGAGAAAAGGGGAAAGGAAAGGAAAAGAAAGGAAAGGAAAGGAAAAAGGAAAGGAAAAAGGGAAGGGAAGGGAAGGGAAGGGAAGGGAAGGGAAGGGAAGGGAAGGGAAGGGAAGGGAAGGGAAGGGAAGGGAAGGGAAGGGAAGGGAAGGGAAGGGAGAGGAAGGGAAGGGAGGGGAAGGGAAGGGAAGGGAAGGGAAGGGAAGCCTTCCCTTCCAAAACTTGAAGCCTTCTGTGATGATTCATAAACCTCCTCAGGTCAGCATTTTACTTGTTGTCTCATATTTGTTTTCTTTTCTCTCTCCTCCAAGTTGCATTCTTCCACTCTTTTTTCTCATGAGGCAGATATTGGTTCCTCTTGGGGAGCTCACTGCTATTCTCAGGAGTGCGCACAGTACTTCTTCTCCAAGGAAGACCAAACTATAACACACTTCTCTGTAAGAAGAGGCTCACATTTATTATGCTTGCCTCTCTTTAGAATAGATTTCATCTCTTCCTCTTGTCACATTCCTCTACTTTTTATTCCCCTGACTCACATTTCAATTTTCTTCCCCCTTGTCTCAATCCTTTATTTCCTGGTTTTCTTATTTACTCAATTTTCTATGAGAGCTTTACATACTCCCCCACCCCCATTCTCCAGGTCCCTTCACACTCAAGTTAGATTGCATTTAGTTCCCAAATGTCTGGTACTGCACTCTGGCAAGTAGATAGAACACATTGTCCTACTTCCCCTTAGCTCCATTTTTCTTCCTGCTAGAATTGGAATTTGAGTTGGAATCTCATCTTTGTGACTCCTACTTGCCTTGATTGACAAAATGGTTAGTCATGCATTTTCCTGACAAAGAAACAGGCACCTGCTCTGAAAATTTCCCACTGTCTTTCATTCATCTACTTTTGGAAGATAACCACATTTAAAGCTCAGGAGGGAAGGTGTTTAGGGGCCCTTCATACATATAAAATATTCCCTTCTCTCTTTCATTTTGTGAACTATAATGATTAAAAGCTTGAATTTCATCATTCAACAGAGAATGACCAGGTGCCCCTGTTAAGTAATTTCAATCAGGAGTATAGGGTGGGGACTGTATCATTCCTTGAAAACCCTCTTCTCTATTAGCCTCAACTATTTGTGATTGTCTGCTGAACACCTGAATTCTTAGCATTGGCATCTACTGTCACCTTCCAATTTGCCACTTGCTTCCCAAAGTATGGATGGCAAGTAATAGGTTTCACAGTTTTCACACTGAATATTCAGCATTATATGGAGAGCTAACATTTCAACTTGCAGCAGAGGCAAACAGGAATGACGATGCACTTGTAGGCATGTGCTCAGAATACAGATGGGGTGACAGTCTGCAGGCATTCTGGAAAGTAAATGAAGGAGCTCTAGCCTGGGCTGCAGAGTCATTGCAGAAGATTATAAACATCCTAGCTAATGCCAGAACCTCCAGGGCAACAGAGCCACAGGAGACGTCTCCGTGGAAAAGGCTGTTTGGCTTCAGCTCTAATAACCTGTACACGGTGAAGGGCAATTAGCCTCAGGCTGTGACTCAAAGCATGCTTTTGGTCACCTTGCAACAAGAGGGCATTTATACTGTGATCCAGAGCAACCCCACAACACTGGGATGTCCATGCTCCCACCTTCCCCAGGAAGAATCAAGTTTCTCTCTCCTGCCTGAAACTATATTAACACATTAAATAATTTTTTTCCTGATTATTTAGCAATTTTTGGTGACTTATTATAAATGTCTTTTGTGTGTGTTCTTAGGTTATGGAAATCAGAAGTAGAATAAGTAATGAACTGACCTAGGACAAAACAGAACTAAATTCTAATCCTGACTGTTACCACCTGGCACCTGTCTTGGGCTAGTCATGTTTCTGGGCCTCTTTCTTCAGCCATTAAATAGGAGCCATCTACTTTAGGGTTTGGTGTGTTTTTTATCTACGGTAGACACTGTAGGACAGTTTTTCAAACTGGGGTTGTAACCCACTGGTTGGTCATAAAATCAATTTTTATAATGGAATGGAATGTGTAAGAACATTACACAGAACAAGAGAGTATTGTTCTATAAACTTCTGTTGAGGCTGTTATCCACCTAATGAATTGTGTGTTCACATATTGTTTTTCATTGTGGATAGAAGGAAAAATGTTTTTAAAACTACCCTACAAATATAGAAAGACAAAAAGTAAATTAGTGGTTGCTTAAGGCTGGGGATAGCAATGAGGAGTGACTATAAATAGAGTTAAGACTGGTTTGTAGGGTGATGGAAATGTTCTAAAATTAGATTGTGATGGTGGTTATATAAATCTGAAGATTTACTAAATGTTATTAAATTGTGCATTTAAAGTATATGGTATGTAATTTATATCCCAATAAAGCTGTTGAAAAATACAACAAAAGGCTGCTTGAGAGGGCCATTTTTTTGCTTCAGGGCATCAGTGGACCCTCCAAAATTATATTATAAATATTTATATCCTGTGGAGAGGGACTATTGCCTTTACCAGATTCTCAAAGGGAGATAAGACCCATGAATTTTAAGAATCACTTGATCCAATAGTCAATTTTCTCCTAGCACTAAAATTCTGTGATTCTTAACCCTTCAGGTTTAACTTTATTTCCTTGAAATGACACTAACAAAATTGTGCTTCCAAAGCATTGAAAGTTTTCCTTCCAAAGCATTATTTATTTATCCAATAATCTAAGCGGATTGGACACTATGTATTAAAATACATTAGTGAGTACATTTGAAATCTTGTTAGTGTCATTATCATTATTTGATTATATTTATTATATTATATTTACCTACATTTGGTTTATATTCACAGGACTTTCATTCATGGGCATATCTTTCCTCATTTGCCCTTTACATATTATAATGATATTTGTGCCTCCAAATTTTTTCTCATATTGGTGATACATTATTTCAAAGGTGGTAGAGCTCACATATCCTCTCCAGTTGCATAGTTTATGATAATGCATGGTTTATGATAATTAATTGGATACTTCAAAATATAGGATTTTGAATGCTAACATCACAAGGAAATAAAAAATGTTTGAGGTGATTGGTATGACAATTACTAGCCTCTGATCATAACACATTGCATATATGACATACAGACATACAGGTCTGTCTATATATCATACTGTACCCCATAACTATGTGCAATTATTATGTATCAATTACAGATGAAAAACATATATTAAGGAAAAAAGAGATATAAGGGACCACCAAAGGGATTACCATCCATAACCTATCAGAAAGACAACACTGAATTTTTAAGTGAAGTAGCAATTTGGAAATAGGAAAAGGTGAGGCTTGGGATGTGCCTCAGTGGTAGAGCATGTGGAAGGTCGTCGGTTGAATCCTCAGCACACCACACACACACACACACACACACACACACACACACACACACGCAAAGGAGGAGGAGAAGGAGGAGGAGATTGCATTCGGTTCTTGTGTGCAGGCAACTCAATACCAGTCAGCTACATTTACCAAGGTGATGAGTCCTTTGACAGCAAGAAACACATGTAGTTAATCTAACAATACTAAAAAGAAGATTGTATATACCCCATAAGTATTGAAGCTTTGCTAACCTGCAGTGTAACTTCACATTGCAAAATGGTTGGTAATAAACAAAAACTGAATACAACCCAAACATCCGTCAGGATGGGACTGGTTAAATAAATTGTCTTTTTCAAATCATTTTATTAAATGAGGGATGTTTACATGTGCTACAGTATTTTTGCCTTACCCTTGTTCCAGTAGACTGGAAAATTTCCCCAAAGTTAGATCTCAAGGCTCCAATATCAAAGAATTAACCAAGTTTTTTTATTTTTTTCTGAAGCAATGGAAGTCTCCTCACGCTGCATTAGCATTCACCAAAAAAAAAAAAAAAAAAGTAAAGGAAAAAGAAAAAAAGACAGAAAAGAAACTATCTGGTATCTGTTTAATTATTGTGGTTATTGCCTGAGACTGTGCTAGAGAATATATTCCAGGCTGAAGTTCTATTTTTATAGGACTGTTCTAAGGATCATCAGACACCTGTCTTATTTAGCAGCTGGAATATTTAAGTATCATGGTGCTTTAAAAATAGCAGATAAGTCAACCCCAATGACATTTTAAACCTGGAGGTTTTGGTACGGAAGACCATAATTCCAATTCTTTCAATGCTATTGTCCCCTGCACCCCACCCATCTCCACCACAAGCAGGTGAATTTTTAAATTGGTGCATTATAATAATGCATAACAGTTGGATTCATTATGCTATATTCATACATATAGATAATAATTTGATCAATCTCTTTCACCTTTACTTTTCCTTTCCCTCCCCTCCTCTATCCCCTACTGATCTTTTCTATTATTAGTAGTATTTTAATTAGTTCATTAACATATTAATATAATTAATATACTTCTTAATAGAAGCATATTCAAATCCAAAATAGTAGAAAACTGACTTCAAGGACAGTCAGATGGAGAAAAAAGTGAATTTGACTGAAGATAAAGGAGAAGAAAAATGTCTTCTTTATTTCTCTTCTGTATTTGGATTGCAGTTGTAGGAATCAAGTAAGAATGGCACTAAGGCCAATGGAATGAAAAAGATCCATTGGAATGGAAAAGAAATAATTTTGAGAAACTCCACTTTGATGAGTCTTTTGAACTGGAAGGATTCTTCAGAGATTTTTCTGACCCTACTTCAACTCCAGTCCCTTTTTTTTACAGATTGGGAAACTGAGGCTTTGAGAGTTCAAGTAACACACCCAACATGGATTCTAAAGGTTATCAAAGGAATCATGATAATAATGAGATCCAAAATAATATGACTTGTATTACCAAATCAGCCACAGTGATGAAGTCTGGGTATAGAGTATCACTGGTCTAAGCTCACTTATTGATACATATTGGGTTAGGAATTGGCATATGACCCAGTAACAGTTAACCACATATAAAGGAAAGTATCTGTGGGGAATGATTTGGGGAAGGGATTTTGATTCTGAGAAAAAAGAGAAACAGTAAGGAGAACTACATCTTCTCTGACTATAAAGACAATAGGTTGAAGATGCAATTCCTGGAGCTACAACAACTATATTGAAAACTTCCTTGGCCAGAATGAAAAGTTTAATGAAAAGATACCAGAAGGGAAAGGTACAGAGAGCAATGGTCACTGATTATATCATTGAATTGCTGTCCCCCAAATAAAAATAATTATATTTAGAATTCTTGTCATATGGAATAATTGTCTCTTAAAATCACAAAAATGAAAATACTGATGATAAGCATGTGATTATAATTAATATAATCACATAATGTAATTATGTGATTACAACTTCCTATCTTCTATAGGGCCAAAGAAAACAAGTCTGTGACAATACAAAAAATTTGTATTAGACTATGAGCTCTTAAGAATGCAAAGATTATCCAGGTGTGGTGGCACATGCCTGTAATCCCAACGGCTCAGGAGGCAGAGGCAGGAGGATCAAAAGTTCAAAGTCAGCATCGGCAACTTAGCAAGGCCCTAAACAACGTAGGGGAACATGTATCAAAATTTAAAATATAAATAAAGAAGGGCTGGGGATGCAGCTCAGTAGTTAAGCACCTCTGTGTTCAATCTACAGTAGCGATAAAAAATAAAAAATAAAAATATTTGTGTTAGAAATTACAGAAATCAACACAGTCTAGAGAAAAAAATAGTAAGCCTCGGAATATTTATTGTTGTAGAAATATAATGGCAGGGACACTCGGGAAAACAGTTTGACAGTTTCTTTAAAAATTAAGCATAAGCTTACCATATGACCCAACATTTTCATTCCTAAGACTCTAAACAAGCAAATGAAAACATATTCACATATTCACACACATGTACACAAATGTTCTTAGCAGCTTTATTAATAATAGCCAACAATGGAATCAGTCCAAATACTCTTCATCTGGTGAGTGACTAAACAAAATGGTACAATATTCATAAAATGAAATATTATTTTGAATAAAAAGGAACAATATACTGATATATATTACTATTATACTATGTATACTATGTATATACTATAACATATATATACTATGTATATACTATAACAGATGAAAATTTAAAGAATGTTAAGAGAAAGAAAACAGACACAAAGACTACATATTGTGTGATATGTAGGTTTACATTTATGCAAAGTATTCAGAATAAGCAAATGTATAGAGGAAAAAAATCAGGAATGGAGTTGGACTACAAACAGCTCAAGGGAATTTTGGGCAGTGATTGAAATGTTTTGAAACTGGATTATGGCAAGGGTTGTACAACTCTATAAATTTTAAAAAAATTATTGCATTGTGCACTTTTAATGGGAAAAAAATGTATGGCTTGAAAACTATACCTCAATAAAGCTGTTACAAATAAAAATGTATTGAGTTATTGAAATACACTAAGTCACCCAGTGTAAGATTTGATGCAGACAATTGTCTGCCTAGTACTATACCAAAGGTATAAACATGCAAAGATATTCCCTTCAAGTGCAAAAAGAGATATTGTTCTGACTGAAAGATCATTACAGTTAAGTCTAAAAGGAATGAAGCAGAGAAAAGGAGTCCTAAAAGCTCAAAGCAAGAACGGGATCACTGACAGCTGGATTTGGGGGAAGATAATTCTGAAATTCACCAGGCTTGGAAGGGTTTGGTAAAGAACAGTTTAAGGGAAAATGTGCAATTTTAAGGGTTGAATGCTTTAGTCTGTGTTTAGAAAAGCTAGAGTTATTTGTGTTTTAACTTTTTTTTCCCTTGCAGTACTGGAGATTAAACCACCCATGTATACTAGCCAAGTGGTCTAAAACTGAGCTACATCCCCTGTTTTTAGAGATTTTTTTAAGTCCTTGAGTCCAACATCCACATCTTCCACCTAAAAATCTAATTGTTTTATATAAAATAAAAATAATCGCAGTATGTTTTGTTTGTGTGGGTGCGTGCACACTCACACCCACACACACACACAAAAGAAGACCCTGGGTTTGATCCCAACACCAAAAAGAAAAGAATACTCACTTTAAAACTTTATTTTATTTGCTCTTTTAATTGAACATGAATCCAGTGAACTCATTTGAATAGATTAAAATCACTTAAGTATTTCTATTTAAATATTTAGTTACATATAGGACTGGGATGTAGCTTAATGGTAGAGCTCTTGCCCAGCAAACAAGGACTTGGGTTCAATTCCAAGTATTAAAAAAAAAAAAAAAAAAAAAAAAAATTCCATTTTGCCACATTTTAAATGATAAATTTAATGTAGTATTTTTTTGCAAGCATTTCAAATGTTTGCACAAATACACAACCCAAATAAGGCCTTCCTCATTTCTAATATAACTCTCATGTACCTAATACATTATAGCTATAAAAATGTGAACCATAATTTTTCTTAAATTTCCAAAATAATTTTAACAATTATTCAATTCTATTATACTTTTTCGCTTATGTCACACATCTAAACCAAATACATATTTCAAATGAAAATCACAAGTGTAATTTCTCATTAAATAACAAACACATTTCCCTAATGATTATATAAGCTTAAATACCATGGAATTGATTTAATTTATTATGTCCATATTTAGTCCTAAACCTCCCTAAGTATCCAGACATTTACTTAATTAGTGAAGAAGATTTATCATCTCAGATAGAATAAAATCATTAAATCAAAATTCTAGTACCATGGTAGTTATTTATTATTCAAAATTATAAGACCAGAGAGTGGGACTTGAGATCTACACTTTTCATGATTCTGCTGGAATCACAAAATAGACTGAATCTTTCTTCATACAAACTGTGTCAAGTCTGTGTAGCTTGCAAACCAATTTCAATCACCTTACAGGGGTAGCTAAAATTCTGTATTTAAAAAAAAATCCTCTTTAATTAGTATTCTGGGCAATCCAAGGATGTCTAAGCAACAGGCCAGCTGTTCCTTCATTTCAAGCAACATCAGAAACATCAAAAATTCCAGCTGGTGGGGCTGGGCCTGTAGCAAGTGGGAGAGCACTTGCCTTGCACGTGAGAGGCCCTGGGTTCCATCCTCAGCACCATATAAAAATAAAGATATTGTGTCCATCTACAACTAAAAAAAAATTTTTTTTTTAATTCCAGCTGGTAACAAGAACTGAAATAATATAGTCCCTGAAGGTATGTGGTTATTAACAGTGTTCTTTAAGATGCAGGCAACAAGCAAAGTATAGCAGCACACACCTGCAATCCCAGTGGCCAGGGAGGCTGAGGCAGAAAAATCGCAAGTTCAAGGTCAGCCTCAGCAACTTAGTGAGGTCCTGTCTCAAAATAAAAAATAACTAGGGCTGGGGATGTGGCTCAGTGGTTAAGCACTCCTGGGTTCAAACCCTGGTACCACCTGCACCCCCAAAAAAGATATAGGCACCAAAATGTTAGTTTTTTTTTTTAAATGCTAATGTTTTATTGTAGAACTTGTGTATTACAAAGGACCTTAAAGATAAAACTAATCCAACATCACTCATTTATTACAAATTTTTCATGTGACATAAAAATGAATTGATGTAACAAAATGAAGGCAGAATTGTTAATTGGATGACAGTAATATGAATAATTCAATAGAAGCAAGGAATTTTAATACTGACACACTGACGCATTTACAAAGCTAGAAGAATCTTGTCTGTTGTCTGTAAGATTTCTCAGGTTATATTGGAGAAAACCCACCCAGCAATAGAATGAGGATTTAGCACTTTAATCTTAAATAATGAATTGGATAAAGAATTTGGTGACAGGTTATTAAATAATTTGCTTTCACTAGCAGAATATAGCTGTACTGTGTCAAAAAATCTATCTATCTTAAAATTAAATGTGATACATTTGCTAACAGAGTGATCAAATAATTTAAAGACAAGTCTGGAAATTAGATGGTTCATATTACATCATTTTCAACATTTTGAATTCTCTTCTTTATGAATTGATTAGACATTGTTTTTAAAGGAAAAGACCCAAAAACTTGATTTTTCTCCAGCTTCTCCAACAGAATGTGATTAAATCAAGACAGTGTTTTGAACTATGTCTCACCTAAAATATGATATATACCAATTGGAAGTATATTTTGCAAGTACATCTGGTAAGTGTAGGAACAAAAACAGCTAATCAATGTCAGTTTGGGCATGCTTTCTAACAATGTTTTGTCTACATATTTGGGTTTTCTGCTTACCTAATTTTCTTTTCTTGTCTACATTTTTCTACATCACAAAAAATTTGCTTATTTTAATCATTGCTCAGCTTCTAGTTCCAAGCTACCCGTGACTCAGAATGCCCTAGATTATTAACCCTCTGCAGTTTTTGGTTACCTAAAGTTTACCTATCCCTGATTTCCATATCAATCAACCAAAGTCAGGCAACTATGATCCTATGATTTTCCTCAGAATAGTGAAGAAAACTGTTGGGTGGTCAGTCTGAATAAAAATCTGCATAAAAATAGG
Organism: Sciurus vulgaris; assembly: GCF_902686455.1. NCBI lineage: Eukaryota > Metazoa > Chordata > Mammalia > Rodentia > Sciuridae > Sciurus > Sciurus vulgaris. Next base: position 58,162,183 of record NC_136466.1, read on the forward strand.
GTTCTCCTTAAATTACAGTTCTTCCTTTCCTCATTCGTATTCACTTAGCAGCTGATGAAACTGTACCCTGTCTTCTAAATAATTTGACACTTCTCAGCAGAATTGTAAAATCAATATAAATCAGCAGAGAATTAAGAAAGTGTTAATAAAAATCCTGAGGCAAACTCAATGAATTATAGGTCTCTTATGCCTGATTTTGATTTATGTCAGCTTTTAGGTAACTGCTTTTATTTGAGGGTCAGGGAAGAACCCATGTGAACTGATGATGTGATTGGGATGAAATCCGTGAAAATTTGAAACTTGTATAAAGTCTATTAACTATGCTAATTATACAACATAAATATCAACATCTATTATAGACAAAGGATGAATGCTCTGCAGTAAAACCAACCAAAAGAGAAATTTTGTGGAAGTCAGACAGACTGCTCCCTTGAGATGTTTCAGTGCGACAGCTGGTGAAAGGTCAGAGTGAACTGCTCTACTAAACAATGGTACAGAGGCAGAATGAGTGGCTTGTGGGGCAGGGGAGGGACCTAATAGTAGAAATTAGAAGGAGAGTGGTTCTGAGAAGGTAAACTAATGGTTTCTGAACACAAAAAATAACACAGTGGGCTACAAAAATGGCTAATGTCCAAATTTCTATTATAATGAAATCTAGCTCATCCTTGTAATGTTTTGATTTCTACAGTTTCCAATACTCTGAATAAAGGTTCTTATAATGCTAAATTTCTTCACTAAAATTGAAGCATTGGTAAATCTGAGGACATACTAGTGAAGTTTGTGAAACACACAGAATACCACACAAAAATATTGCTTTAGAAATGAATTTATAGACTTGCTTAATTTACTCCACATGTAACTTTACATTATAATTACTAATACTATATTTAAATTCTCAAGTATAAAATAATAGCACTCAATCCAAACATAAATTTAAAGAAATTATATATATATATAGTTAATATTTTTAAACAGCAGCAAATATCTACTTTACATTCCCACTAATAATGTCCCATAAGTGCTACCATTTCTAAGGTTAATAGTTTTTAAAACAAAAACCAGGGATGTTTACATAAATTGAGTATACCAGTAAATATTTTTAAACATTTGTTTAAATTATATCTTTAACTTATTGTAAATTAGAGAAAATATCCTAGAGATCTTTTAGTCTAATCCTCCTCCTGGCACAGGTGAGACAGGGATGCATGTTAACTCCCTGACTCCCCCAAGTCACACTGCAAATTTGGTCAAAGGCAGAAATTGAATCTATGTCTCCTACCCCTTGTCCATCTTCCCTTTTGCTGCATCACACTTTACCAGGATATAATATTTATAAATAAATACTTTAATGCTAAGATATTGGAAGAAATGCTACAGTGATGATCTATTTTATTCCATTTAATTTAATTTTATTCACAGTGAGTGGACTATAAATAAAATTAGAATACAGAAAAGAGTCAAAACATATGAGAGTATGGTTATCAGGTCTTGATTATATATTTGTAAACTTAGGAAAAATTCTGGGATTTAGCTACCCTGATATAAGTGTTAATTAAAGAAATATGGCTGTTCTGGAAAACATTTTTCAGGCAATAATAGAAAATTTAGGATAAATTTTGTTGTCATTGCAGGGTTAGCAGGATTAGCAGAAATTCATCAATTGCCTCATTTTGTTTTCCTAATGAAAGAAGATGGTGACATCAAGAATTTGCATAAGCCATAATTGTTTCTTTTCTCATATCCAAGAGAATTAAGACTTGCTTAAGCATATTTGTCCCTGAGGCCTACATGATAACAGATTGCAATGATGTTTGCCCTGAGGTTTTCGGACTTGATTAACGTGACTGGTGGGGTGAATGTGTATTGTGGCTGATAATCTTCTAAATTTAAGAAAGAAACCTATAATTATAGACAATCTTATCTGATGATCTAAACAAGATATTTACAGTATGCAAGGAAGAATCTTTGTCCTATGCATGACCTGTAAACTGGCTTAGAAATTACAGTTTAACTGGATGGTTTGATATTATTGAACATACATCTAGTTAACTATTTTTTACATGACAAAAATGAAAATGTAAGCCAGTGGGTTTTTGTTTTTAGCTTCCCTAATTACTTACATCTGAATGTGAATTCAACTTTTTCAAGTTAATGCTCACTAGCAAGATGTAAGAATAAGTACTGTATTTTTTTCACAGAAAAGTGCTTCTATAATTTTAAATAGGCACATAACTCTATATCAGGAAGAGAATTGAAGACACTAGAATTTAAAGTTGCAGTTGTTTATTCTGTCTTCAAATATAGCCCAAAGTAAGTTCTTTTATTTAGGTTTTTCACTTTTTATCATCTTTATTATATTTAAATTTTTCCTTATAATACAAATCTCTTTTGCCATGGTTTGGATTCAATTCTCATCTTTCACCATCACAGAAGTAGAATACGGGATTATAACATATGAAACCCCCAGTAGACAAGCAAGCACCATGTTTTGTACTTGTAAGGATGAATTTGTTTCTGTTGCAATTGAGTATGCTACTGACATCTCGGGACTGTCATTCTGATTACAAACTGACATATGGTCAGTTCCCTCTTATGGACTTTTATTTCTGTCACACCTAATGACAAAGAATTCACTTTATTGTCCCTCCTACTATCCCTTTATTGATTAAGATGCAGGTGGGTGGTGGGTTTGGGGGTAATAAGGGTTATTTCTCTCACACGGAAATTCAGAGGTAATCATAGATAACTTCAACTTAAATTCTATCATCTAGAACTGAATTATTTGGCCATACCCATCTGCAGGGGAGGCTAAGAAAAATAGCCTTGATTTGGGGAAGCTCTGTGCCCAGATGAATACCATTATCTTTATTAACATAGAGTATATGGAAAATAGATTGGGGGAACAACTAAAAGTAGTCTACTGCCACACTCACTGCACACATTTTAACATTGCATTAATGATCAAATCAGTTGTCCCAGGCTTAATATCAGTTGGAACAACACACATATTGACATTATTCATAGTTTTAAACCACTCAACTAGACTACATGCAGAGAAAAAATAAACTGGGAATCAAGGATAGTATAAAAGAAAAAAGTAAAATCTCTAAGCATCAGGTTTACCTAGAATTTATGTATTCATAGTAATTTCATCTTTTTTGTGTTTGTTTCCAGCAATTGAATCCAGGGACACTTAACCATTAAGCTACATCACCAGTCTGTTTTATTTTTTATTTTGAGATAGGGTCTCACTAAGTTACTTAGACCCTCGCTAAATTGTTGAGGCTGGCTTTGAACTTGCAATCCTCCTGCCTCAGCCTCCCTAGCCACCAGGATTATGGGTATATGCCACCATGCCCAGCTTGTATATTTTATAGTGAAGAAAAGAATGGCACAAATAGATTTTACTATAGGGAAATCACTTCTTTAAATTAATTTATTTTCTTTATTCAATGCTTGGCTCTGATTTTTTTGAGTGACTCATTGCAGGTCCTCCACAGTATGAAGTGTTACATTAAATGACTCAGTCAAACTTAGCTTTGTTTAGGAATTCTAAAACATGACCAGTTTATTATCACACCATAACAATTCAAGGTGTTTCACAAAAGATGTACAATGACTTACCAACTTCATGCAATCTGGGATCCCAAGATAAGGATTGAAAGCAGAAGGAAACAAGTGAGTCATTACAACTATTGGCTTCTATTTTTGATAAGATTATAAGGGAATTGCCTGCCTTCAATTCTAGCTACTTCCTATGTGAATATGCACAAAGAATGTAGGTGTGGTTAATAAAACAGAAGAGGTTATTTTAATACATTTCAATAACATCTTGCATGTACTTTGAAACTGTTCACTATAATATGACCTTCAAAAATAGTATAATAAAAAATTTAATATTTTTAATAGACAATTCTATTTTTTTCTAAAATACATTCCTGATCTGGCATTCTTTAAACTACTATCCATATGATTCTATGTTGTATGACTTAAATTATTGATAACGAATCCTTCAATATTTAAATATTTTCCTTTTCCATTTTGGCAAAGACTATTGGGCGTACAATTACTAACTTGTCTAGGTTTCTGGGCTTTGTGTGACAGTTTCAGTGAAATTAGAAGACAAAAATAAAGATAATTTTTTTTCTTGCAGTATTCTGTTTTTCTGACTTATAATAACCTATGGCATGGGCTGGGTCTGTATAGCTCAGTGGTAGAGTGCTTGCCTAGCACATGTGAGGTGCTGGGTCCAATCCTCAGCACCACATGAAAATAAATAAACTAAAGGCATTCTGTCCATCTAAAACTACAAAGAAATTAAAAAAAAAAATAATAACCTATGGCAGAATCATGTTCTGGTCCCTATCCTTCTGATGGTTGATAGCTTCGTTTTCCTATTCCTGACAGATTGGCCTTCTTGGTCTTTATATATTTTTACTTAAACTTTTGTGTCTTTTGTGAACATACATTAAAAACTCAGGGGAAAGACTTCAAAAGATGATTAAAAGGATGATAAACAAGTATCTAGATTTCCAATGGGGGTATCCTGTGGGGTTTATTTGTTGGTCATTGGGTTTTTTGTTTTGTTTTGTTTTGTTTTTTTGGTACTGGGGATTAAATCAGGGGTGCTTTCCCACTGAGCCACACCCCCACACCCCAGTCCTTTTTATTTTTTATTCTGAGTAGGGTCTCACTAAATTGCTGAGGGCATCCCTAAATGATGCTGGCCTCAAACTTGTGATCCTCCTGGCTCAGCCTCCTGGGTTCCTAAGATTGCAGGCATGAGTTGCTGCTCCCAGTCTATGGTAAATTTAATTTCAAGCTAATTTCACACAAGATATCTCTAGCATTACCTAGCAAATAAACCTAACAGTTTTATTTAATAATAATTTATTAAATTAATTAATAATTTTTATTAATTTCTATTAAGGGTTAATAGAAATCACAAGTGTTATACTACTGAATTTTAAACTCAGTGGTTTGTACTTTTTATTCAATGGTAATAACAGAACCACTACTTAAAAATTTACTGTGTATGAATATCTATATCTATATCTATGTGTGTATACACACACACACACACACACACACACACACACACACAAATACAAATCTTAGGTCTTTTCTAGTTAAATCTTTACAGCAACCTACAAAGTAGAAATCATTTCCTTCCTAGTTCTACTAATAAGGTAACTGGACCGAAAGGACACAAAAAATTTGACCAAGGTCACACGGTCATAATGTAGCACATGGGAGATACCAACACAGGAAGTCTTGTTCTCATGCTCTTGTTCGTCATACTAACCAATATTCCTCCTTTGCTCATTGCCCAAGCTGCAGTTACAAAAGAATATTTCTCCTTAAAAATTTGAATACAAACTGAAACCACTTGTAAATTTTGTAGCACTATCTGAATAACCTTTTGTGTTTCTGTTTCCCTAGTAGGCACTCTCTAATCTTGCATTCATGTGTCAAAGAGTAGAAAGATCAATTTGACGCTGTTCTCTAGACCATAGTTTATTGATCCACAAATGGATCAATTCTTTCTCCAGATTAGCCACCAAGATCCTGTCCAGTATGTAAGGGACAGGTTGAGTTTTCAGTTTTAGCCTGACAAGCTTTCTAAACACTGAAAATATAACTTGGAAGGTGGTAGTAATGGCCATTTTCTATCACATGCATCAGGTAAGAGAAAATTTGTCTTTAATGAAAGAAAAATAAAACAAAGATTCCCAGAAAAGAATAGACAATTCCCCATGATCCTATAGCAGACAGATTGAATAACTGGCTCCACCTCTTTACTCTTCTTCTTATCTGCCATTCTCTTTACAATATGACTTTGTAGCTCTTTCCCTTCAAGAAGTGAAGTGTAATGTCCTGTCACTTGAACCTGGGCTGCTCTTCTGACTTGACAAAAGTGAAAGAAAACCAATTCAAGTCTTAGATCACAAGAAACCTTGAACATTGTGTTAGTTTGCTTTCTATTACTATAACAAAAACCTGAGATAAGTAACTTAGAATGAGGAAAGGCTTATTATGGCTCACAGTTTTGGAGTCTATGGTTGGTTGGCCCATTGCTTTTGGGCTTGTGGTGAGGCAGTACATCATGGTGGAAATATCTGGCAAAAGAAGTTGCTCACCTCATGGTGACTGCGAAGCAAAAGGAGAGCAAGGGAGGCACCAGCGTCCTAACATCTCCTTCAAGGACATGCCTCCAATGGCCTAACCCACTAGGCCCTAACTCCTAAAATGTTCCACCACAACCCAATAGTATCATGGGTTGGGGACCAAGCTATCAACACATGGACCTTTGGGGGTCATTCACAATCAAAACTGTAGCATCCCATCCCTGGTCTCTAGTGACTCATGTCCCTCTTACAATGCAAAATACATTTTAGTCCATCTCAAAGAGTCCCAGAAGTCTTAACAGTTCTAACATTGCTCAAAACTCCAAATTCAAAATCTCATCTAAGATTAAAGGCAAACTCATAACAAGTTATCTACTTTTAGATATAATGATACAGGATGAACATTCCCATTCCAAAACGGAGGAATAGAGCCATAGAAAGGAAAGATAGGACCAATACAAGACTGAAAGCAAGCAGGACAAGGCAAACTTCAAATCCTAATGTTCCATGTCTGGCATCTGGGGTACACTATAATGGAAAGTGGGTTCCCAAGGCCTTGGGCATCCATTACAGCCTTATTGGTTACAGTCCACCTGGCCACTCTGTTGTGCTTCCTCTGCTAGCTGCATGTAGCTTCCCTCAGCAAGTATTCCATTTTTCTGGCATCTCTAGCCTCCTAGAGTCTCTACTGCTTTCTTTAGCTTCACTCCCACAGCTTCAGGCATCATCCTGATAGGCTCTATTTGCAGGTATTCCAACCTTGCCACACAATTCCTGGTCTTCCAGACTTTCCCTTGAAATCTCAGCGGAAAGGGCTGGAGATATAGCTCAAAGGTAGAGCACTTGCCTAGCGTGTTTGAGACTCTAGATTCAATCCTCAGTACTGAAAAAGAAAAACAAATGAAGTCAGTGATATCTCAATAGAATCCTCCATCACCCTATAAATCTTGCATTCTGCAAGCCTAAAAAAACCAGCATCACTTGGATGACACCAAGATCTGCTGTCAGGACAAGTTATCCTGGGGCCTATTTGAACCATGGTTTCAGGGGCCTCTGAGTGTCCTTATGGCTGAACAATGCAGCACTCAATGTGTACCTCAAGTGCCTAGGACTCTCTTCACAAATGAAAATATTTGAAACAAGCTCATACCTTTATACCTTATGACAAAATGCTTGGTTTCCATTTAATGGTGCTAATCTCTTCAGCAACTGTATGTTCCTTGGCTACACCTTCAATCACTCCTTTTCTTACCACACTGCAAATTTTTCAAATCTTTCTGTACATTTTGCTTCTGATTTTCACTATAAACCAGATTAAAAACAACCATCAAGTACGCCTGCTGTTGACTGAATGCTGAATTGCCTTGAAATGTCCTCTGACAGATTAACTAGTCTATCACTTTTAAATTCAGCCTCCCACAAAGACTCAGGACATAGATGAAAAGAGGTCAAATCCTTTGCCACAATGTAACATGGATGACCTCTAGTCAAATTCCCAAGAGTTCTTATTTCCATCTGAAATTTCATAAGCATAATCTTTACAACTGCATTTCTAACAACATTCTGGTCTTCTGAGTCCTCACCAGAATTGTGCATTAATCCATGCCTACAATATTCTAGGTTTTCTCTATAGCTCATTCCTTCAAACTTTTCCAAATTCCTAACTCAAACCAATTCCAATCATCTCAGATATAGTCAAATAATAGTCCTAATCCTGATACCAATTTTCTGTTAGCTTACCATTACTGTAACAAAATACCGAAGACAACTTAAGAAGAGGAAAGTTTTGTTTTAGCTTACAGTTCTGAAAGTTTCAGTCCATGATTGGTTGGCCCATTGCTTTGGGACATGTGGAGAGGAAATACATCATGCAGGGATCATCTGGCAGAGAAAGTTGCTACCTCAAGGTAGCTGGGAAGCAAAATACAGAGAAAAGGGGACAAGGTGACAGCATCTCCTTCAATGACATGCCCCCAGTGATCTATGCCTCACTTCCTAAAAGTTCCACCACTACCTAGCACCACCATCAGCTGAGGAGCAAGCCTTCAACACATGGGTCTTTGGGGGACATTCATGATCCAAACTATAGTATACATGTTTTCTTTTTGACCTATCCATTCCATGAGATCATGCTTTCTTAGCTGGTTGGAGGGATAGGAGCACAGCCATGTTGCCCCAGCCAAAATCGTTCTAACAAGTCAATCCTAGCCAACCCACAAGCTGACCAAAGAAACAAGAAGCCTATTTGAGATCATCCAAACCTAGCCTAGATGTGCAGGACTGACCAGCCAACACATAAACTTGTGAAAAATAATAAATGTCTGTTATAAGGGAGGGTTGTTATGCAATATTTAGCTAACTATTACAGATACCTGCAATGTTCCCATTGATAGTTCTGAAGACCTGGATACATCCCAAAGATAGGGTTCCATGACTCACATTTGTAGTCTGATAAATCATTTTCCATTTGTCTTATGTATCTTCAATTGGATTTCTTGTATTTGGAATCACAAGAATCCTGACTAGAGTTTTATAGGATCTGAGAATAGCAGGGATAGCCTCTTACCCTTACAGAGTCCCATAAGAAGTAAGCAGAGCTATGATGTGGTGGCTTAAGGATGCTAGGCAAGGGATTATGAGGGGTGGGTGATACTTAGGATCCAGTAAAAAGAAAAAAAGAAAAAGAAAATATATATATATATATATATATATGCTAAGTGTGTCATTTGGAGAAAAAAATTTGATTCAAGAATTTGGTTATGAAAGTAACAGAAGAAAGACAGTAGAGAAGGCAGGGGTGATAGATGACAAAAAGCAAGAAGAGAGATACCCAGAAAATAGAAACTGCTGATGCCTCTGAATTGGTGTTCAGAAACCTGTACCTGGCACTGTGCTGGTGGAGACACTTTAAGAGTCTGCTCTGGCTCTTCTCATCAGGTATTGCCCCAAACAGGGATAGAACTTTGGCAACACTGTTAGTGCAGCAAATGTCATCATTGCTGCCCCAGACAGTCAGAAACTGGAAATCATAGGTGAATCCCTCTCCCCACTTCTGTGGTCAATGTTCTGCCAGTGCCAATTAGCACTATTAGTCCCTAACCAGGAGCCTGCTGGAGAGGGAGTCTGGAAACTGGAACTTGCAGGCTTCCAGGCCTTTAGAATATTAACAGAGCACAGAAAGGCAAAAGCAGTAATGAACTTTAAGAGAACTCATTTCCAAATTGAACTTAAAGTGAAGTGACTTGGAGGGTTGTTAAAGGATCCTATGGCCAAGATAAAGTAAAAAGAAGTTGAACTAACTTCCTTCAAAAAATCTTGAGGATTGGACAGGGAGGAAGTTAATAGTGGTTTGTATCAAATAGAGACCAGAGGGCCCATTCCTAGAAGTTGGACCACACAGTGACCCTGGGACTATAATAAAACCCTGAAGCAGGGAAGGAAAATCTGAAAATGACAATTGACTTTTACCTCAACCCATTAAAAGGAAACTCAGAGAAGATTAGATTTTATTTGGAGAAATAAAATATAACATTCTTACAATCAGAACATTCAAGTGAAAGGTATATAGCCTACAGAATGGTGGAGTTCCAAGATGCTGCCACATTCCATACCACACTGGATGGAAAGAAAACAGAGATTTAATGATGAACCTAAGAGCTGCACAGTTGTTACAGAGCTAGGTGTGCTGCCTTCTAGGTTAGTCTTCCCACTATATCATGCTGCCACAAAAAGTTTTGGTGCTGAATGCTTCAACATGTTTGTGACAGGGTCTCTACTGTCATTTTTTTGATATTGATGTTGGTAGTTTTTATTTTTAAATGTTATGTGACCAATGTATGAATATATTCTTATTGCAACAACTTTAAATTTTACATTCATTTCAAGAATTTTTGAAATGGAGGCCCTTGAGCCTCTCTTGCTCACTCACCCCACTCAGTTGTACCTAACAGAGTGCTACCTTCACCTTCAATAAATCTGTACTCTGTCTTAAAAAAAGAAAAAAGAATGAAATGGAAACCCCCCCCCCCCCCAATCTCTTTCTCTTCTCTAGACACTCCTCAGAGGAACCAGATTCGGAGTTAAGACTGCTAATCAAGAAGCAAGAACCTTGAACTTGTATTTTCATTGAAATTTGGCAATTGAAACCCAGATTGAGAAGATAAAAGCATACGAATCTGTCAACAAGTTTGTTGGCAGTTATTGAATCTACATCTAGGGCTGATTGCCCCTTTGATCTGAACATTCTAAAGAGGCTATCTCTGATGTAAGCATTGAACTGATCCCTTATTTGAATATGCGGGATGGAATCCCTAAAACTTGGATGTTTTAGTACCAAAGAGTTTCACAATGTAAGAGGCTGCCTGTCCATATAGGAAGCTAAGAGTTCTTACTGAGTGACAGATTTTATTCTGAGAGAAATATTTTGTTTGGCTAAAGATCTCCCTATCCTAAAAATGTCACTTATTTTTGTGGGTAAGAGTATGTGAAAAAATAAAAAATCTATATATAAAAATAAAAATAAAAGAGTATGTGTGTTTTGCAGGCTTGCTGATAGGAGACTGGGAACTGAGCTCCACAAAGCTGAAGAAGCTGTTTTCTTTAATGTCACAGCACAGGCAATATTGCTTTGAGGTCCATGAAATACTTGGCAGCCTCAAAGCACAGTTTCAATTTATATCAGTATGTGCAAAAAATCATTTGGAAGGACAAACACCAAAACTTTATTCAGGCTATTTCTGGGTAACAGAATTATGAGTGCTTATAATAATTCTTATTCTTTTGCCATTGTGTCTTTTTAAATTTTTCTGAGATATAAATGTACTAGTGGTATTCTTTTTTAAATAACTAAAAATTATTCAATGGTCGGAGGTAGAGCTCAGTGGTAGAGTACTGGCCTAGTAAGCACAAGGGCCTGGGTTTGATTCCCCAGCACCACAACCACCACAACAAATTATTCCAAAGGAGAGAAATAAAAGAGTATATACTGCATTTACCTTCAGTCAACATCTGCTTCCTTTTTGCTTATATGATTGTTTTATAAATATAAGCAGATATGGTGCATGCCTATAATCTCAGCTACTTGGGAAGGTGAGGCAGGAGGATCACAAGTTCCAGGTCAGACTCGGCAACTAAATGAGCTCTATCTCAAAATAAATGTTTAAAAAGGACTGGAAATGTAGATCATTGGTAAAGCACTTTCCTAGCATGTGCAAGGCCCTAGGTTCAATTTCTAGTAACACATACACATACACACACACACCCAAAGTGTAAATGCCCCTTATGTTTTGAAATATCATGAGTTAAAATATAACTTCTACTTGTTACCCAGAGAAGCAGCATTTGGGTGTGTACAATAATTTGGTAAACAGTCTTTGATAATTACTACCAGGGCTTTTGTAATCTGTGCTTGGGGATAAAAAGAAAAAGCTGTGATTAGAGAAATTATTCTGGGTAAATTGGTCATCAGGCCACCAAATTTGTTTGTCTGGTCCTGTTTGCTACACAGACACCAACCCTTCAGGTTTTGGGAGTTCTGTAGAACAGTAACAGAAAGAAAAAAGAAGGCACCTGTGTCTACTGTTTGCTCTGGAAGCAGAACACATATCCACAAACAATTAACATTGAATCTTCTTATTAAACTATATAAAGGGTGGTCAGAATCTAGATTCATGCAGACAGTTCCCAATTTTAGATATTTTAAGGACATCTGTCTTGTAAAAGAGTTTATACTATAAATGAGTGAATTATGTGATATACAAATGTATTTCGATAAAGCTTTTTTATTATTAAGAGGGAGGTAGGAGGGCTAGGAATGTAGCTCAGTCATAGAGCGCTTGCCTACCATGTACAAGGCCCTCAGCTCCATCTCCAGCACTGCAAAAAATAAAATAAAGGCGAAGAGGATATAACCCAAGAGTTACATAGTAGAATAAAGAAAGCATGCTGGGCTCTGTGGCACACACCTGTAATCCCAGTGGCTCAGGAGGCTGAGGCAGGAGGATCTGAGTTCAAAGCCAGCCCCACAAGTTGGTGAGGCCCTGAGCAATTTAGCAAGACCCTGTCTCAAAGTAAAAAATAAAAAGGGCTGGGGATGAGGCTCATTGGTAAAGTGCCTCTGGGTTTAATCCCTAGTACCAAAAAAAAAAAAAAAAAAAGTACAATGCTGTAATAAGTACTTGTTGAATGAATGAATAAATGAGTGAAATCTTGAATATAGAGAGTCAATCATCCTGAGAAGGTGGGTAGGAGGACAAGAAGAAAATAAACACACTTCTAGATACGGAAATATAGAGCAAATTATAAGGGCAAGTTTTAAGATCTGAGAATGGTCCCAAGATCACCCCAATGACTATTGCCTCCTGGTAGTCATACCCTACATAATTCCCTCCCACATTATAGAATTAATCTCTGTGACCAGTAGAGTGGAACAGAAGTAATGGTTCATCACTTCCAAGGCTGTCATTAAAATTAGTGTAGCTTCTGCTGTACTCCCTCTTCCCCCTTCTCTCTCAGGTAATTTTCTCTGGGGAAAAGCCAGTATCCTTCTGGAGAGTCTCTTGTAGTGAGGAAATGAGGCCTCCTGTTAAGAAAGAGTCCTATGAGTGAAGATGGAAGACTGCTCAATTCAGTAAAGTCTTCAGATGACAGCTGCCCTACTTAATAGCTTAAATGCAAGTTCATGAGAACTTGCCAGAATCACCTAACTAAGCTGCCCCCCAAACAGATTCCTGGCCATCAGAAGCTATGTGCAATAATAAATATTATAGTTTTAACTCTAATGAGGGATAATTTATAACTAGTATGGTAGAGAACACCTAAGAAAGTCCAGATGACAGCAGTTGACACATTTTAAGAACTCTTTCCATCATGGAATTTTCCTATTTTTCATAATTTTTATTATGATTTTGACATTTGCTAATTTTTCTTCTGAACAACTTCTTCCTATGATTAAATGGTTTATGGAGTCATGGGACATCAGCCTTTAACCCCAGCTGATTGTTTCAAAGTGAACATCTACTAATCCTAAAAAGTTGGAAAGCTGAATGGGTGGAGTAGGATTGATTTCATTTTTCTATGGACGACTGGATCTTTGCATGTACATTTGGATGCTGTATATAGCTATGTTTTCATTCATGTAGGAAGAAGCTGAAAAAGATTGTTGGGTGAGAGGAAAATGAGTCAGGAGTGCAGAGAAGTCTCTTGATTTCTTGTACATAGAAGTCAAGAGAATTATTTCCAGCTCTGTTCTTATCTATAGGTTCCTGAAGGTACTCCTGTGCTCCAACATAGGCTTCTTGTCTTGTTAAGCTAAAGGGGTATAGTGGTACACACCTGTATCTCAACTTGAAAGTGAGCTCTGTCTAATACAAAAATAATGTAGTAATAAATTCTAAAAGGTTAATTAAGAAAATTGGGAAAGATTTAAGGATACAACGAAGAGTAGCAGTTAAACCTTCAACCACAAAAGACAAATATATTCATTATGGGTCCAATACAAATTATGTTGCAAAGAAATGTTGAAGTAGGATTACATGTTAGTAAGACCCTCTGCAACTTAGTGAGATGCTGTCTCAAATTAAAAAGGGCTAGAGACGTAGCTCAATGGTAAATCCCAGGAAAGAAAGAGAGAAGGAGAGAGGGAGGGAGGGAGGGAGAAGGAAGGAAGGAAGGAAGATATGTATATAATACATGTGAATGAAAAAGCAAGTTTGGGATGGTTGTGTTCTGCTGGAAATGTAGCTCAGTGGTACAGCACTTACCTAGCATATGCCAGATGTTAAGGTTTAATCCCTAGCCCAGGAAAAAACAAAAACAAAAACTCCCCAGGGAAGGTTCTGTCCAATATGATCTGTTTGTATTTAAATTATATTCAGGCATAACAATGATAATGTTATATAAACAAAAATGTCAACAGTGTTTCTTTCTGAAGGGTGGAATTGTAAAAAATTTTATTTCCTCTTTAAAAAATGAAAAACCTCACCAAGTATGGTGGTACATACCTGTTGAGACAAAAAGATAGATCACCCATAGGCAGCTAGGAAAAGGGTCTTGAAGAAGAAAATGAGGAAGAGTGGATTAGGAAATCAAACTTATGACCCCAGCTATTCCTAGCCACAAGGTCAGTTCCTTAACATCCCCTAGACACAACCATCCCCAAAAGTTACTTCCTCTTGTGCCAAAAGACCCCAACTCTTGTGATGATTAAGGCTTAAAAATCACTTTTCTCCAAATTTGCTGGAAAAGGCAAAACAGAGAGAGTTGGTTGGCCCCCTTTCTAAATCTTATACCCACCAATCATCTATGGAGACAGATCAAGCCCACAAAAACTTAGACAACAGACACCCACTGGCATCCCACTCTTGGGACCCTTCCTTCCTGAGGAGCTCTGCTTTCTTTCTATTACTCTAATAAGTTCTATTACTTTCATTTCACTTTGTGTGCATGGATTTAATTCTTAGAAATTTTGAGACAAAGAACCCACCCATCTACCCTCTATGTTACGCTCCAGGGGCTGAGGCAGGAAAACTGCAAGTTCCAGGTTGCCTTGGGAGTCCCTATCTCAAAATAAAATAAAAAGGACTGTCTGGGAATGTAGCTTAGTACCAAAGTACTAAACAGACACGTGTGAAGCTCTGCCAGTACAAAAAAAAAAAAAAAAAAAAAAAATCTGTTCGCAATAATGAATTTGCACTTTTTGTGCATTAAAAATAAATGAAGAATATTTTCAGTATTTGGAAGTTAAGAGGAGGAAGATGGCCCATTAGAGGCTCTCAGCACTAATCTGAACGAACAAATGTGCAGCTGCATGTTGAGGTGGGTGGTGGGGGAGACATAGGAAAGTGCTGGAGTGCCACCATAGAGATTTAGTGACCAGAAGAAACCCAGACATATTGGTTTTTATAGTGGTTGGAGAAATAGAACACCAACACTAACTTGGCAGCTCCACAGGGGAGAGGAAGTGCCCTATCAGCTGGCTGAAAGTTCATTCCTATGATCTCCAGTAGTGCAGATTCTGCCACCTGACAAATGTGCAGGCAGAACAGACAAGGAAGCCTGGGTGCATAGCAAGCTGATGCAGGAGAATAGTTCTCAGCACTTCCCACTGTGTTCATACAGTGCCCTGGGGAGGAGCCATCTTAAGAAGGGTCCTATCATCTGTGCTTACAGCTTGGAAGATCAGACCACTTCATTTTTTTTGTATCTCCAACATCCAGTCACCTCTTCCCTAGCTCAGCAGGCACCCACCCCAGCATCAGTTTGGTCCCAAGGAAATAACTATAACACAAATCCACTCAGTAGTCTAGGCAGTGGGAAGTTTGGTCCTGGTGTGGGAGGGAAGTAGAAGGTGCTTGGTAGTTTGGCTTCTGTGACTAAGAGAGACCAGCTGTGAGTGGATTCTCATGGGGGCTGGGGCTAGAAGCACTGGGCTGATACTAGAAGATCTCTTGGTTCCTACGTTCCCCACCCTAGCACAGATCCCATTGGCTCAGTCACTCCCTCTTGTTCAGAGGCATTCAGAGGATATGCTGCTCTGCCATGGTGGGACACTTGTCACACCTCCAAACTCACGGTCTCAGAACCATGGGAGCACAAACTAGATCGTTCTGCTGACTCTAGGAAAGTGGCTGGCAGGAAGCTCCTACTCTTGCTGTGCCCCTGTCCCACGTGCAAGAACGGTTGCACCTGCTGTGGACATTTTTGCTTCAGCCCACATAGGTGGGCAAGGAGGGCAGAATTCAGCCTACAAACTACCCTAACTGGTACTTTGTTTGGCCTCGAGCTGAGAAAGAGCACACCAACTGCAGCTGAGGCTGACTGAACTGTCTCCTACCCCCAATACCTGGTGAATTTCAAAAGTAAAATTAGAGCTCCTGGAAATAAATGTCTCCATTTAAAAAAAATCTTAGCAAGACAGAATCCTTGTGGGGTTTTGCTTGTTTGTTTGTTTTTTGCATTTGTTTCTGTTTTGTTCTACGTTGTTTTGTTTTCCATTATTTTTGCATACTTTTATCTAACGTTTTGTTTTTTTTAAATTTTGTTTTAATTTAATTTTGTTTTTAAATTTTTTTTTCTTTTCATCTTTCTCATTCTTATTTCCTTTTATTTCTTTCTCTCTTCATTTCTTCTTATGTCTGTCCTACTACCTTTTAAAACTTTAGTGAAATTTTAATTTTAATTTTAAATTTTAATTAAATGTTTAACTTTTCAGTCTATTTTACTATTGCCCCTTTCTTCTCTATGGTCAATAATGTAGATATTCTTAAATAGGTTTTTATAATACATCTATATCTGGTTTGCTTATAAATTGTTACTGTCACTGATGGCCTATTGACTCCTCTCAAAGTGGTGCTGGAAATTGAACCCAGCTCTTTGAATATATTGGGTGGGTGCTTTGATGTTGAGCTCTGTCTCCAACACACTTGAGAGAAATTGTACCTTACTCCGTCCAAAACCTAGTCTTGCTCAAACTTTGATGGATAACTTAACTTAAAGAATAGGGGAGGAAAAAGACACCAGCTGATGGTTCAGCCCAAATAGGCACAAATAAGGTCTAAAGATCCTCCCAGACAATCACCTCCCTCAACAACAACAGAGAAAAATAACAGAACTGTTGCCCCCAAAGATCCCTAGTATAGGTTGCTCCCAAATTATCTCAGACTGCACAATGCTGACAAGACTATAGACTATGAGAATAACCACAGTGAGTATACCTCATATACTCCACTGTCATGCCTACCTGAACAAGCAAAAGGGTTCCACTTATACAAGTTCTGCAGAGGAAGCAAGTACCTCAGGTTCTGACACAGGTCACAGAGAGTCAAAATCCACTAAGTGTCACTGGCTTTTTGTGGTACCAAATCCACGGGTATTTGTCACCGCCTGCAGCAACATTTTGCGTGGGTCTTATGGGTGGTGGACTGGAAACTGTGCTACTTCTATCTCTGGGCTGCTTCCTTGCTGCTTGTTTATTGAGGATAGAGAAAATGAGGCTTACTTGCTTTGAGAGGAGAGAGGGAGAGAGGCTTTGCTTATCAGAGAGAAAGAGATACTTTGCTTAAGAGAGAGAGACTACACTTTCAGAGATCTATATCTTCTTAGTTCTGCTGCTTCTTCTTAAAGGTGTGTCCTGCATCCTGTGAACTAAGGGTGCGTCTACCTGAGGTGCTTTAGTGATGCGTCCCGCTTACTGCGATCTGTGATCTGCAACCTAAAGATGTGTTCTCAGTTCTCTGCTCTACGATCTGCCTTCCACCGCTGCCCCTACTCACTGCTTCTATCTGCTTGCTGCCTTTTCTTCTTCCTTTCTGCTAGTGGCTTCTCTCCACCTCTTGCTGCTAGCTGCTGCTTTCGCTGTCACCCTCTTTCTGCTTGCCGCTTCTTTCTGCTAGTTGCTGCTCTGCTGTCGCACTTTCTGGTAGCTGCTGCTCTTTGCTATCACCCTGCCTTCTGCCTACGGCCTGCTTATATCACCTCCAGGAGATGGAGAGTAGGGCCACACCTCTAACGCAAAGATTAAGCTAGATGCTAGATGTCCGAGCAGGCACGATTAGGAGTGCTCGAGAACACATGCGCATATATTGTGTGCTTGGACGATAAATCACCTGAGTGTGCTTATGTCAATTAACCTCCTCGGTGTTGATGTGATCAGGCGCCGTTCTGGCACCGTCCGCATGGCACAGCCCCCAACAACTAAGCATAGCCCTAGAAGCCACAGAAGAACTGTAATATGTAGTCCACCAAGAATTAAACTCAACACTACACAACAAACCAATATTCCAAGGAATATCAGCAGAAGAAGCCTGCTCACTAAGAAGACACTCACATAATAGTGGAAGAGACATCCTTTGCAATGGATGCACAAATTCCAACAGAGAAACACAAGAAACATGAAAAAACAAGGCAGCATGACTCCTCCAAAAGTTCGTAACTCTCATGTAACTGAATTCATAGAACTCATCAAAGGGATAAAATGCTGGAAAAGGAATTGAAAAAATGGATCATAAAGGTGATCAATGAATTCAAAGAAGACACAAATAAACAGCTGAATAAGTTAAGGAAGACAAAGCAGAATATTAAAGAACAAGTCAATAAACTGGACATGGTGATGCATATTTATATCCCAGTGACTTGGGAGACTGAGTTAGGAGGATGGCAAGTTCAAGGTCAGCCTCAGCAATTTCATGAGACTTTGTCACAAAACAAAAAATAAAAAGGGCTGGGAATACAGCTCAGTGGTAAAGCATCCTTGGGTTTCATTGCTGGTACTACCAAAAGATAAAAAAAGAAATAAGAAAAAGCAAGACAATAAAGAGAGATTATGAAAAAGAACAATATCTTATAAATAAAAAGCTCAATAAGTCAAGTAAAAAACTAAGTCGAATGCCTCACCAATAGACTATTAAGAAAAACTATCAATACTTGAAGAAGGTATGTATAAAGTAGCACATCCTGACAGTAATAAAGACAAGAAAGTAAGAATGGGCTGGGTTTGTGGCTCAGTGGTACAGTGCTTGCCTACCATGTGTGAGGCCCTGGGTTCAACCCTCAGCACCACATAAAAATAAAATAAAGGTATTATGTCCATCTACAAATAAAACAAAATATTTTTTTAAAAAAGAAAGTAAGAATGAACAAAACATACACAAACAAAAGGACATGATTAAAAAGAAAACAAACATGAATCATGG
Organism: Sciurus vulgaris; assembly: GCF_902686455.1. Lineage (NCBI taxonomy): Eukaryota > Metazoa > Chordata > Mammalia > Rodentia > Sciuridae > Sciurus > Sciurus vulgaris. Next base: position 58,181,000 of record NC_136466.1, read on the forward strand.
GTATAGAAGAATGAGAAAAGGAAAAGACTAAAAGCATACAAAATCTATTCAGTGAAATAATAATACAAAATTTCCCAAATCTTGAGAATGAATGACATCTAAGTACTAAAAGAGTTTAGAACCCCAAATAGACATGAATAGAAAAGAAACTCTCCATAACTTATTAAACTGCCACTCCTACAGAACAAAGAAATAATATTAAAAGCTACAAGAAGCTGGGCAAATGGTGCATTCCTATAATCCCAGCAACTCCAGAGACTGAGAAAGGAGAACCACAAATTCTAGACCACCCTGGGCAACTTAGCAAGATCCTCAGCAACTTAGCAAGACCCTATCTCAAAAATTTAAAAATAAATAAATAAAAAAGGTGGGAGATGTAGCTCAGTGGTAAAGTGCCCCATGGGGTGGGGCTGCAAGAGTACCAAGTCACACTTAAAGGCAAACCCATCAAATTAACAGCAGCTTTCTTTTAGAAGAAATTCTGAAGTTCAGGAGAATATGGAATGATGTATTTTAAGTCCTAAAAGAAAACAATTTGCCAACCTAGATTACTATACTCAGCAAAGTAATCTTCAGAATTGAAGAAGAAATAAAGACTTCTATGATAAACTTAAACAAATAGAATTCATGACACCTAATCTGGCATTATAGAAGATACTTGAAGAAATTCTACACCCAGAAGACGAAGAAACATGATGTCAAGAGCACAGGAAAGAACAAATCTACTAGAAGAATAGATAAGCAAATGAGAATTAGCAAAGAATCAAACATTATTAATAGAGAAAAACATCAAACCTCTAGGATGAATGAAAGGAGGAAACAGAATATTCAAAACAACCAAAAGAAAAGCAACAAAATGACAGGAGCAAATAACTACTTTTCAATAATCCAAATGTAAATATTCTTAATTCTCCAGTTAAAATGTAGACTGGATGACTGCATTTAAAAACAAGACCCATGCCAGGTTCATTGGCACACACCTGTAACCTTAGTGAGTTGGGAGGCTGAGGCAGGAGGATCACAAGTTCAAAGTCAGTCTAAGCAAATTAACAAGGCCCTAAACAACTTAGTGAGACCCTGTCTCAAAATAAAAAATAAAAAGGGGCTGGGGATGTGATTCAGTGATTAAACACCCCTGATTTCAATTCCTAGTAGCAAATAATAATAATAATAATAAAATAAAAATTTTAAAAGACCCAACTGTTTACTGATTGCAGGAAACTCACTTTACCTTAAAACACATACACAGACTAAAACTGAAAGGAGGGAGAATGATATTCTGATCAAATGGAATCTGAAAACAAGCGGGAGAAGTTATACTCATATTCAACAAACATGACTTCAAGTTAAAATCAATCAGAAGAGACAAAGAAGGTCACTACATATGAATAAAGGGAATAATCCATCAAGAAGATATGATGATTATAAATATATATGCACTGAATGTCAGAGCACCTAATTTTATAAAACAAATACTACAGAACTTTAAGGGAGGAATAAGTCCCAATATAATTCTAATAGATGACTTCAATACTTCATTCTCACCAGTAAATAGATTTTTCAGACAAAGTATCAACAAAAAACATCAGAGTAAAATTGTTCTATAGACCAAATGGAATTAACAAACATCTACAGAATATTTCATCTGACAGTTGCAGAATACACAATTTTTTCATCAGTTTTCAAAGAATGGTGATTATCAAGAATACAAGCAACAATAGGTGTTGGCAAGGATGTGGGGGAAAAGGTACTCATACATTGATGGTGGGGTTGCAAATTAGTGCAGACACTCTGGAAAGCAGTGTGGAGATTCCTCAGAAAACTTGGAATGGAACCACCATTTGATCCAGCTATCCCACTCCTCAGTCTATACCCAAAGGACTTAACATCAGCATACTAGAGAGATGCAGGCACATCAATTTTCATAGCTGCTCAATTCACAATAGCCAGATTGTGGAACCAACCTAGATGTCCTCCAATTGATGAATGGATAAAGAAACTGTGGTATATATGTACAATGGAATATTACTCAGCCATAAAGAATAATAAAATTATGGCATTTGCAGGCAAATGGATGAAATTAGAGAATATCATGGTTAGTGAGATAAGCCAATCTCAAAAAACCAAAGGATGAATGATCTTGCTGATAAGCGGATGATGACACATAATGGGGGTGGGAGACGGCAAGAATGGAGGAAGGAGGGACTGTATAGAGGGAAAAGAGGGGTGAGAGGGGTGGGAGGGGTGGGGGAAGGGAAAAAATAACAGAATGAATCAAGCAACATTACCCTATGTAAATGTATGATTACACAAATGGTATGCCTTTACTCCATGTACAGAGAAACAACATGTATCCCATCTGTTTACAATAAAAATAAATTTAAAAAAATATTCTCCAGAATAGGTCACATTTTAGGTTATAAAGTAAATCTTTACAAATAGAAAAAAATGTAAACAAAATTTTACATCTTATCAGACCACATAATGAGATTAGGAATCAACAGCAAGAAAAACTGAAGACCTTATAGAAATACATGGAGATTGAACAATAGGCTTTTGAATAAACAGTGAAGAAATCAAGGGAAAAATATTTATAATTCCTAGAATCAAATGAAAATGGAAACACAACCTACCAGAATTCATGAGACATAGTGAAAGCAGTTATAAGAGAGGAGTTTATAGCTATAAGTGCCTATATTAGAAAGACAAAGAGATAAAGAAAAAGAAACCCTAATGATATACCTCAAGACCCTAGAAAAACAAGAACAAACAAGATCCCAAATCAATAGAATGAAAGAAATAATAAAGATCAGAGCAGAAATACATGAAATAGAGACTGAAAGTTCAACAGTTGATTCTTGAAAACACAAACAAAAATTGACAAACCCTTAGCCAAACTAATCAAAAGAAAGAGATAGAGAAGACCCCAAATAAATAAGTTTAGAGACAAAAATGGGGGTATTACAACAGATACTGAAATCCACAGGATAATTAGGGAATATTTTGAAAACTTATATGCCAATAAATTGGAAAATCTAGAAAATGTAAAATTTTCTGGGTACATATGACCTAAAAAAATTTAACCAAGAGGATATAAAAGGCTTAAACATATTAATAATGAGTAATGAGAGCAAAGCAGTAATAAAAGTCTCCCAAACAAGGAAAGCTCAGGACTAGATAGATTCACAGTTGAATTTTACCATACTTTAAAAGAACTAATACCAATACTCCTCAAACTATTCCATATAATACAAAGGGAATTAACCCTTCCAAACTCATACTAAGAAGCCAGTACTACCCAGGTACTGAAACCTGATGAAAACATAATAAAAAGAAAAGAAAAGATAGGAAGGAAGAACTGAAGGAAAGATGAAGAAAGGAAGGAAGGAAGGAAGGAAGGAAGGAAGGAAGGAAGGAAGGAAGGAAGGAAGGAAGGAAGGAAGGAAGGAAGGAAGGAAAGGAGGGAAGGAGGGAGGGAAATCGTAGACCAATATCTCTGATGAAGATAGATGCAAAAAAAAATCCTCAGTAAGGTTGGGAATGTAGCTCAGTGGTACAGCACTTGCCTAATGTATGCAAAGCTCTGGGTTCAATTCCCAGCACTGCAAAAATAAATAAAAATAAATAAATCATCAATAAAATACCTGCAAATCAAATTGAAGTAAAAAGAATATACACCATGATCAAGTTGGTTTCACTTCAGGCATGCAAATAAATAAATGTAATATATGTAATACAGCACATAAATAAAGAAAGAATAAAAATCACAGGATCATTTCAATAGATGCAGAAGGGCTGGGGAGATAGCTCAGCTGGTAGAGTGCTTGCCTTGCAAGCACAAGGCCCTGAGTTTGATCCCCAGTACCGCAAAAAAAAAAAAAAAAAAAAAAAAAAAAAAAAAAAAAATATATATATATATATATATATATATATATATATAGATGCAGAAAAGCCTTTGGTAAAATCCAACATTCCTTTATGACAAAAACTCTAAATAAACCAGATATGGAAGGGTCATACCTCAACATAGTAAAGGTTATATAATACAAACACTGCCAACATACTGAATGAGAAAAAAATGAGAGTATTTTTTCTAAATCTGGAATGGATCAAGGGTATTCACTCTCACCTCTCTTTTTTTTTTTTTTTTTTTTTTTTTGTACATGGCGTAAGGCATACCATTTGTGTAATCATAAATTTACATAGAGTAATGTTGTTTGATTCATTCTGTTATTTTTTCCCTTCCCCCCACCCCTCCCACCCCTCTTTACCCTCTATACAGTACTTTCTTCCTCCATACTTGCCCCCCTCCCTAACCCTAACTCTAAACCTAACACTAACCCTTCCCTCCCCCCCATTATGTGTCATCCTCCACTTATTAGCGATATCATTTGTCCCTTGGCTTTTTGAGATTGGCTTATCTCACTTAGCATGATATTCTCCAATTTCATCCATTTGCTTGCAAATGCCATAATTTTATCATTCTTTATGGCTGAGTAATATTCCATTGTATATATATACCACAGTTTCTTTATCCACTCATCAATTGAAGGGCATCTAGGCTGGTTCCACAGTCTGGCTATTGTGAATTGAGCAGCTATGAACATTGATGTGGCTGTATCTCTGTAGTATGCTGATTTTAAGTCCTTTGGGTATAGGCCAAGGAGTGGGATAGCTGGATCAAATGGAGGGTCCATTCCAAGTTTTCTAAGGAATCTCCACACTGCTTTCCAGAGTGTCTGCACTAATTTGCAGCCCCACCAGCAATGTATGAGTGTACCTTTCTCCCCACATCCTCGCCAACACCTGTTGTTGCTCGTATTCTTGATAATCGCCATTCTAATTGGGGTGAGATGGAATCTTAGGGTGGTTTTGATTTGCATTTCTCTTATTACTAGAGATGTTGAACATTTTTCCATATGTTTGTTGATTGCTTGTAGATCTTCTTCTGTGAAGTGTCTATTCATTTCCTTAGCCCATTTGTCGACTGGATTATTTGAATTCTTGGAGTAGAGTTTTTTGAGTTCTTTATAGATTCTGGAGATTAGTGCTCTATCTGAAGTATGATTGGCAAAGATATTCTCCCACTCTGTAGGCTCTTTCTTCGCATTGCTGATAGTTTCCTTTGCTGAGAGAAAGCTTTTTAGTTTGAATCTATCCCAGTGGTTGATTCTAGCTTTTATTTCTTGTGCTATGGGAGTCCTGTTAAGGAAATCTGATCCTAGACCAACAAGGTGAAGATTTGGACCTACTTTTTCTTCTATAATCTGCAGGGTCTCTGGTCTGATTCCGAGGTCCTTAAACCATTTTGAGTTTAGTTTCGTGCATGGTGAGAGATATGGGTTTAGTTTCATTCTCTTGCATATGGATTTCCAATTCTCCCAGCACCATTTGTTGAAGAGGCTATCTTTTCTCCATTGCATATTTTTGGCCCCTTTGTCTAGTATGAGAAAATTGTATTTATTTGGGTTTGTGTCCGTGTCCTCTATTCTGTACCATTGATCTACCTTTCTATTTTGGTACCAATACCATGCCGTTTTTGTTACTATTGCTTTGTAGTAGAGTTGAAGATCTGGTATTGCAATACCCCCTGTTTCACTCTTCCTGCTAAGGATTGCTTTAGCTATTCTGGGTTTCTTATTCTTCCAGACGAATTTCATAATTGCTTGCTCTATTTCTGTAAGGTACGTCATTGGGATTTTAATTGGAATTGTATTGAATTTGTATAGCACTTTAGGTAGTATGGCCATTTTGACAATATTAATTCTTCCTATCCAAGAACATGGAAGATCTTTCCATCTTCTAAGGTGTTCTTTAATTTCTTTCTTTAGTGTTGTATAGTTCTCATTGCAGAGGTCTTTCACCTCTTTTGTGAGATTGAATCCCAAGTATTTTATTTTTTTCGAGGCTATTTTGAATGGGGTAGTTTTCCTAATTTCTCTTTCTGAAGATTCATCACTTATGTATAAAAATGCGTTGGATTTATGGGCATTGATCTTGTAACCTGCTACTTTACTGAATTCACTTATGAGTTCTAAGAGTTTTCTGGTGGAATTTCCAGGTTCCTCTAAATATATAATCATGTCATCAGCGAACAGGGATAGTTTGAGTTCTACTTTTCCAATTTGTATCCCTTTAATTTCTTTGGTTTGTCTAATTGCTCTGGCCAGAGTCTCAAGAACAATGTTGAATAGAAGTGGTGAAAGAGGGCATCCCTGCCTTGTTCCAGTTTTTAGGGGGAATGCTTTCAGTTTTTCACCATTTAGAATGATATTAGCCATGGGCTTAGCATAAATGGCCTTTACAATGTTAAGGAATGTTCCCACTATCCCTATTTTTTCTAGTGTTTTGAGCATGAAGGGGTGCTGTATTTTATCAAATGCTTTTTCTGCATCTATTGAAATAATCATGTGATTCTTGACTTTAAGTCTATTAATATGGTGAATTACGTTTATTGATTTCCTGATGTTGAACCAACCTTGCATACCTGGGATGAAGCCCACTTGATCATGGTGCACTATCTTTTTAATATGTTTTTGTATGCGATTTGCTAAAATTTTGTTGAGAATTTTTGCGTCGATGTTCATTAAGGATATTGGTCTGAAATTTTCTTTCCTTGATGAGTCTCTGTCTGGTTTAGGTATCAGTGTGATATTGGCTTCATAGAATGAGTTTGGGAGGGTTCCCTCCTCTTCTATTTTATGGAATACTTTGAGAAGTATTGGAATGAGCTCTTCTTTAAAGGTTTTGTAGAACTCGGCTGAGAACCCATCTGGTCCCGGACTTTTCTTTGTTGGTAGGCTTTTGATGACTTCTTCTATTTCAGTACTTGAAATTGGTCTATTTAAATTGTGTATGTCCTCCTCATTCAGTTTAGGCAATTCATATGTCTCTAGAAACCTGTTGATGTCTTCGAAATTTTCTATTTTGTTGGAGTATAGATTTTCAAAATAGCTTCTAATTATGTTTTGTATTTCAATCCTGTCTGTTGTGATATTTCCTTGTTCATTCCAAATTTTAGTGATTTGGGTTTTCTCTCGTCTTCTCTTTGTTAGTGTGGCTAAAGGTTTATCAATTTTGTTTATTTTTTCGAAGAACCAACTATTTATTTTGTCAATTTTTTGTATTGTTTCTTTTGTTTCAATTTCATTGATTTCAGCTCTGAGTTTAACTATTTCCTGTCTTCTACTACTTTTGGTGCTGGTCTGTTCTTCTTTCTCTAGGGCTTTGAGCTGTAGTGTTAGGTCGTTTATTTGTTGAGTTTTACTTCTTTTTTAAATGCGCTCCATGAAATAAATTTCCCTCTAAGTACTGCTTTCATAGTGTCCCAGAGATTTTGATATGATGTTTCTTTGTTCTCATTGACCTCTAAGAATTTTTTAATTTCCTTCCTAATATCTTCTGTTATCCATTCATCATACAATAGCATATTGTTTAATCTCCAGATGTTGGAATAGTTTCTGTGTTTTACTCTTTCATTTATTTCTAACTTCAATCCATTATGATCTGATAGAATACATTCTCACCTCTCTTATTCAACACAGTATTTGAAGTTTTAGCCATAGCATTCAGACAAGAGAAAGAAATAAAAGGAATTCAAATAGGAAAGGAGGAAGTCAAATTATTCTTGTTTATAGATGATATGATTTTATACCTAGTAAAATGTCAAGTTCACTAAAAATCTTTCAGAACTAATAAATAAATTCAGTAAAGTAGCAAAATACAAAATCGGCAAACAAAAACTCATGATTTCTAAGCAACTTAATGAGACCCTATCTCAAAAAAACTAAAAAATCCAAAACAAAACAACAACAGAAAGGGATGGGGATGTCGCTCAGTGGTTAAGCACTCTTGGGTTCAATCCCTGGAACCATTTAAAAAAAAAAAAAATTGTTGGCTTTCCTATATACCAATAATTAGCTTGAATTTGCCGAAAAAGAAATCAGGAAAATAAAACCATTCACAATAGCCTCAAACAAAACAAAGGAAACTAACAATCAAAGCCTAGGAATAAACCTAACCATAGAGGTAAAAGAACTCTACAATGAAAGTTATACAATACTAGAGGAAGAAATTGAAAAAGACACTAGAAGATGGAAAGACATTCTATGTTCATGGATTAGGAGAATTAATAGCAAAACGGCCATACTACTGAAAACAATCTATAGATTCAAAGCAATTCCCATCCAAATGTCAATGACATTCTTTACAGAACTTGAAAAAAACTATTTAAAAATTCATACAGAAGCATAAAAAGACCCCATACTGCCAAAGCAATTCTAAGCAAAAAGAACAGGGCCAAAGGCATCACAATAGGCGACTTTAAAATATATTCCAGAACCAGAGTAACAAAAACAGCATGGTATTGGCATAAAAATAAATACATAGGCTAATGGAATATAATAGATGACCCAGGAATAAACCCATACATCTACAGCCATCTGGTTCTCAACACAAGGAGCCAGAAACATATTGGAGGAAAGAGAGCCTCTTCAGCAAATGATGCTGGGAAAGTTGAACTTTCACAGGTACAGGATTGAAATAGATCCCTAACTCTCACCCTGCACAAAAATCAACTTAAACTGGGCCTGATGGTACATACTACGAATCCCAGCAACTTGAGAGGCTGAGGAAGGAGGATCACAAGTTTGAGGCCAGCCTTAGCCACTTAGTGAGACCCTATCTCAAATTAAAAATAAAAAGGGCTGGACAGAGGATATAGCTCAGTTGGTAGAGTGCTTGCCTTGTATGCATAAGGCCCTGGGTTCAATCCCCAGCATCACAAATAAATAAATGAATGAATGAATAAAGAGTGTCCATCTACAACTAAAAAATATTTTTAAAATAAATTAAAATAAAAATAAATAAATAAATAAAAATAAAAAGGGCTGAGGATGTAGCTCAATGGTAGAGTGACCCTGGTTTCAATTCCTAGTTCTACTCCCAAAAAAATCAACTTAAAAAGGATCAAGGAGGGCCGGGTGTTGTGGTGCATGCCTGTAATCCCAGCAACTCTAGAGGCTGAGGCAGGAGAACCCCATGTTCAAAACCAGTCTCAGAAATTTAGCAAGGCCCTGAGCAAAGATTCAAGACCTGTTTCAAAAAATATAAAAAATAAATAGAAATTCTTTAAAAGTAATCCAATTAATTTAAAAAATTATAATTAATTTAAAAATAATTTGTTCGACTTTTATAAGTTCTCAAAGGAAGCATGAATGGCCAATAAAAATATGAAAAAATGATCAACATCTTCAGCCATCAAGGAAATGCAAACCAAAACTATATTGAGCTAGGCATGGTAGCACATACCTGTAATCCCAGAGGTTCGGGAGGCTGAGGCAGGAGGATCTGAAGTTCAAAGCCAGCCTCAGCAAAAGCGAGGCACTAAGCAACTCAGTGAGAGTCTGTCTCTAAATAAAATACAAAATAGGGCTGGGGATGTGGCTCAGTGTCCCAGTGCCCCTGAGTTCAATCCCTGGTTCCTCCCACCAAGAAAAAAAAACAAAAAAACAAAACACACAAGACATATTGAGATTCCATCTCACCCAACCAATCAGAATGGCGGTTATCAGATAACAACAACAAAAACCAAAGGTTAAAAGGACAAAGGAACCCTTACATAATGCTGGTGGTATTGTAAATCAGGACAGCCACTATGGAAAACAGTATGGAAATTCCTTAAAAACCTAAAAATAGATCTACCATGCAATCTAGTTTTATCACTCCTGGGTATATATCCAAAGGAATCAAAGTCAGCACACTGTAGATAAACATGCATGTTGCAGTGGTATTTACAATAACAAAGTTATGGGATCAGCCTAGATGCCTGTCAATAAATGAATGGGTAAAAAAATATGATATACATACATAAAAGTATTATTTAGCAATAAAGAAGAATGAAATTGTGTTTGCTTCAGCAGTACATATACTAAAATTGAACTGATACAGAAAAAAAATAACATGGTTCCTGCATAAGAATAACATGCAAATTTGTGAAGCATTCCATATGTAAATTTAAAAAGAAAAGAAGGAACACATGTCATTTGCAGGAAAATAGATGGAATTAGAGATCATCAAGCAAAATAAAACTCAAAAAGACAGGTGTTGCATGTTTTCTCTCCCATGAAGAATTTAGAAAGAAAAAAATGGAAGCTACATGAAAGTAGAAGGGGGACTATTAAGGAAGGTGAAGGTACTGAGGGAACAGAGGTTATAAGGGAGAATGGTTATGATCAAAGTGCATTATATGCATGTGTGAAATTATCACTATGAAACCCATTACTTTGTACAATTAATATGCATTACCAATTATTAAAAAACAAATGAAGTTTCACACCAAAACGAGCATTAAAATAATAGGTGGACTATTTGTTGACCCATAGTTATAAGAAAATTGAAAGATGCAAAAGTTAAAAAAGAGAGTTCAGCCCACTTTCTAGGGGGAAAAATTACTGATCAAAAAAAAAAAAAAAAAGTTCAGTAATAACATTAAATGAAACCAGATAGTATGATGGTCATGAGAATGTGAAACAAGAAAAAAAAAAAAAGCCCTTCAAATGAATTATAATTTGATTGTCACAGTTATATTATGTAGATAAACAGGCTTATAACAAGTAAATAGATAAACAAGATGTGGTTTGTAAAGGATTCACTCATTCTTTGTGGGCAACTAGTCACTGTCTCAAATATCACTCATATAGTAACTGTTTAAAACAAAGTGCAAATCAAACAGATAACAAATATATCCTGAAGGGATAATGTATACTAAAATCTAAGCACGCTATGATAGACTGTCATTTATATTTAAAGCAGATGGTTAAAAAGTACCAAAAAAAGAAAATATTCAATGGAAAAGTAGAATGATCAGATTGAGTTTTGAAAATATTTTTGCAAAAACAGATTATTTAAACAATGACTCATTCAAATATAAAAAATAAAAATTGAACTCTCTAAATACCTGTTTGGCATCTCACTCCTTCTAACAACCTATTTTATACCACACAACTTTAATCACAAGATGGAGTTGGCAGTATTTCAGAAATGCTTTTCAACTGTACAAAAACCTTTTTTTGGAAACTAGGATTAGCTTACCACAAATATGGGTATGCAAAAGTAGGCACTGAGTTATGCAATATTTATTCAAGTAGAATTCTTCCAATATTTTCTGGAAGAGAGGTACTTTTCAATAATGCCATTCTGTGGACCAACATCTTAGAGAAAGTACTCATGAATGTTCTTTTTTTTTAAAGGAATGATCTTAAGTATAAAAAGTGTATAAAAGTGTAAAAGTAAGATAATATCAGATTTTCTATGTAGTCAGTGATTAATTTCAATAAAATGTATTTGAAAATAGGACAAACTTTGAATTTTTTCATATAAATCTTCTTTCCACTAGTTTTCTTCTATTTTTTCTTAGATCCTGAAAAAACTAATATATTTTGATCCACAAATTTCCAACTTTTCTCCTTTAGTTTGTACCTAGCAAGTCTGTTACTTGTCAGTAATGAACTGTCTCCCTCTATATTAATTTGTATAGTGACCTATCTATACAACCGTTTCTGTCTCTACCCCGTCTAATATCTATTTCTGTCTTGAGCCTCTTTAGTCTGGTCTTGACATAATGGTGGAATTGAATTACATGTTCTTCCCACTCAACTGCCCTTACTCATGCCCTAAACTCATTCACTGTCAAGATTTCAACATTCACTTGATTCCTGTATCTTATTCCCAAATGCCAAACTTACTATGAAGTTATGGCCTTATCTAGAATAGAACCTATCATCTGGCTCTCCAAGATGACTGTTGTATTTCTGCGTTGTTTAATTACTAAATTCTATCAATTCAGTTTTTGAGTCTCTCTCACATTCATCTCTTCATATCTCTTTGTACTAATTGTTCTTTAACTATGTCCTTGATGGAGTTTTCCCTGCCTTTCCCTGACATCATATCTCTTAAAATAAGAGCTAAGACATAGGATTGCATATTGGAAGTTTATTTGAGCAGTGATTCTCAAGAAGTGTGATGGAGACCCCAAGGAATTGGGAAAGAGAGGGCAAGAGAATGAGTTTAAAGATGCCTTATGGCTATCACTATGAGTAACTGATGCTTACCAGGATCTTAAAATGCATCTCAGACAATCTACCTGGGCGATAAAAGGAGAAAATATTTATTTATGAGCTCCTGTCTCCCACTGATTATAGATGACTTTACTGAAAAGAACTCCCTTGTGCTTCCTGATTGAACATGCATGACTTTGTGCAGTTCTGCTAGCTTCTACCATGACATTAGAAAAGCTCTGCAGAAAGTGACAGGTTAATGTTTTGAGCTTAGGTGACTGTTGTCCAGTTGTATTTACAAGATGTTGGTCCCAAATTACTGTAGTTGCTACCAGAGCAATATATAATACAAAGAGGACTAGAGTATTTTTTAAAAGGCATATACTATACCTTGTTATTTAATTTTCAGTATGTCTTGTCTCTTCTAATCTCTAAATGTCTCAGTGATGTATTTATTCAGTATAATTAAAATACTTACTAAATAGATCACTCAATTATTCACATTCAATTTTCTCATGATGTTAAAGCTTAAATTCAGTTCCATTTTCCCAATATATTGATTGATTTATGGAATTTGGGCCATGTATTCACCTCCCTGGAATTCTACCAACAATTACCACCTTATTTCAACTCTGCTCCTAATATTGACATCAAAATATTCCCCTCCTACTTATATTAAATATAGTATCTTGAGTTGTTTTCGTATGATGGTGCTGTGTTCCTGTTATCTGTTTTCCTTAAGAGAATAAAACATCTATGCAGAAAACCTGGCCAGTTTAGCAACACAATCACTGGCTAAAGCAAGTTGGCTATGTAAAGTTGGAGTACTAGGCTCATTAGCCATTTAGTTCAGCCAACTAAGCTAAACTTATAAACATGTTTGAAAGTCTTCTACCCCTAGATTAAGATCAAATTGTTCTAGGAATTTAAGGTTTATTCTAATCACATTTATTTATCTACATTTACATTCTATAGCTTAGATAGACTTTTTTTTTTTTTTTTTAGAAAAAACATGTATGTTTTTATTTTATTAAAAGATAATAAAGGTCGAATTACAGTCAATTGTTAAAGCTTTTTTTAAAAAAATTCTGAAGTACAACAAAAATTAGTTCAGGGGTTTTTGTCTGAACAAATGATTACAGTCTTTCCCAAAGCATGCTCCTCAGCCATAAGGTACTCAAAGGGGGTGGGGATGGGGGGGGACAGTCTTTCCTATTTGTTGCTTATAATTCCTAAAAAGTCAATATCAATTATTTTACTTCTAGGTAAGAGAAAAAGCATTTTGGTCCATTGATTCACCTACGTGCTCCTGGAGGGCATTAACCAACTCTGCTATTACGAAGACATGAGTATCATCAATATCGTGAATGATGAACTTCTTCCCCAGGGCATTGGATTCATCAAGTATAGTAGAAGTTGATTCATGGCAGGATCGCATTCTAGAAGCACTCTTTTCAAGACGTTGACCATCTTTTTCCAGTCAGAAGGTGGAGATGACCTCATTAATCCTTGTGATTCGGCTTAGGGATGTAGCTGAGTGGCACAGCGCTTGCCTCACATGCACCAATTGGGTGCACTCCCTGGTACACACTTCCCCGTGCCACTCTGAGGATCTAGATAGACATTTTTTGCATTTTCTTCTGTAATCTATTCTATTACCATGTGTTGAAAGTCTAGAAATTGCTATTAAGTACAAGTTAGATGATGACATTCAAATTATGCTTATGCCCTACTGGGAACAGGATTTTTATAATGTTCTAAAAATGAGAAGGGGACAAACAAATTCTTTATCCTCTGAGTACAATATAACATTCGTAGAATTTATCAATTATTTCCTTCCTCGTCAGGAGTTGAAAATAAAGTTAACAGAATATCTCCCTGGCAGGAAAATTGGGGAATTTATTTTGATCTGAAACAAATGTCCTTAATATTTTTAAAGGTACTAGAAAAAAAGAATGTACTCATTCATTTAACAAATATTTATTAAGCATTCTATGTGAAAAGGCACTATAATAAATTGTTCACTACTTTCAAAAATAGCTTTTTCCCCTCTTAGACAAAATTAAAAATATTCTCTGCAGAACAAACAGAAAATTTGGAAAACATAAAAGTTTCTGTTATCACATCACTCAAGGAAACACTGTTAACCTTTAATGGATGTCTCCATTGCTTCTTTGTAGAATCCCCTCAAAAAAATGCTTTCCATGGGAACAAATTGGAGGTTAAAAAAATAAAATTAAAGAGTCTTAATTCAGGTAGACTTTCCTCTTTTTTCACTCTTCATGGTATCTACCCTAAAAGATGACATATCATGTGCTAATGTAATCATGGTCCACTTTATTCTTTGAATATGGCCCTTGCTGCTCTGCCACTGCAATTTATTTATTTATTTATTTATTTTTGATACAATGGCACTTAACCATGGAGCCACATCCCCAGCCTTTTTAATATTTTATTTACAGAGTACCACTAAATTGCTTAGGGCCTTACTAAATTGCTAAGGCTGGCTTTCAACTCACAAATCTCCTGCCTCAGCCTCCCAGACTGCTGGGATTCCGAAAGTGTGCCACTGAAATTTATTTTTCAAAGGGACATGTTTCTTTCTCTTCTTCTCCCTCCCTCTTAAACTCTTTCCCCATCCCTAATCTTGAGGAAAATAGGATTAGCTTTCTTGCCCATCATGGGCAGTTATCTATCCTTGGACACACACCCATTATAGGAATGAAGTAATCCAGACTTTAGGGATGGCACCAGAAGATCTCAGAAATGACTATCTACCAAATTAACAAGTGAATAACAACTCCTGAAAGAGAACACATGGAATGTAACCTTCGAATCACCTCTTTAAAAGTCCCCTGTTCCCCCTGATGGACTGTGTTTCTCCTTTGGTAGCAGGCAATAAAACCTTCTTTTTCCTTTTTCTCAAAATGGTGTCCTCATTATCGCATTGGCATTGGGGACAAGGACCAAGATTTCAGTAACACTAATAAAAATATTTAGGGGCGTAATTCACGAGCCTCATTAAAAACTAAACCAAGCCATAGGTGGTGGCACAATTTGTAATCCCAGCAACTCAAGAGGCTGCAGCAGAAGGATCACAAGTTGAGTCCAGCTTCAGCAACAGCAATTTAGCAAGACCCTCAGTAATGTAGTAAGATTCTGTCTCAAATTAAAAAGTAAAAAAGGGATGGGATGGAGTTCAGTGGCAACGCGCCCCTGGATTCAATCTGCAATTACAAATAAACAACGATAACAAAGAAACCCTATAAAAACTGAACCAAACCAGGCATGGTGATGCACACCTGCAATCCCAGCTAATAGAAAGTCTGAGACAGAAATATTGCAAGTTTCAGGCCTGCAGGAGCAATTTAGAGACCTTGTCTCAAAATAAAAAATAAAAAGTGTTGGGAATGGTGCTCAATGGTAAAGTGTCCCTGAATTCAATCAGCAGTAACACAAATACACACACAAAGAGTTTTTCTGTATTCACCACAAAACAATACACTTTGGTGTTTAATTAGAAATGGAATTTGGTGGCACAAGCAAAACATTCATACTTATCCTGACTACTGAAAATTGACAGTGTGGTATCATTTGAAGCACATATGGTGGCAATAGTTTTGAATATCTGTACTCCTTTGGTTCGCTTTGTCAAAGGAAAAAATTCCAACAATTCACTTTAACTATCTCAGTTGGCTTCATTTTTTATTTTAGAATCTGACAACACTTCACTACATAAAACAGAATTACTGCTCAAATGAACCAAGCAAAGGAGGTTGATTTAAAAAGCAGGGAAAGCAGAAGAAAGCAGAAAACAAAAAACCAAAAACCCCTACTGATAATTTCAAAATTACTTTCCTTTTCACTAAGTTGAGGACTGGGAGACAGAACAATAGAAAAATAACTGAGCAGTTAATGTCAGGGTTTGGGGGTTTTGTTTTTATTTTTTAAAGGATTAAGACAGAGGGAACTTCATTATCATACCAACTGAAGTAGGCCCTTTTAGGACATATGGGTTCTATAATCCTAATCTCTCTAATCCTTAGTACTATGAAGGTCAGATAAACAGCTTAATTTTAGCTTGGTGGAACTTTAGTTTGAGTGATCTCCACTTTGATTTTCAGCCTGGTCTGTTGGGTTGTGGTGCAGGAGCTTAGTCTGAAGCAAGGCCTCCTATAATTTTTATTTAATGATGTCATCCAAAGGAGTGAGGCAAAGATGGATTTATCATGTCAATGACTCAATTTTCACAAAAGACAAAAGGTGACTATACTGATAAAATTCTCATTTTAAAATTCCTGCCAGAAGGATCAAGTAATTAGCAAAACTAACCAGTGAAAATAAGAGTGTGAATAAAGTCCATTATTTTTCTGTTTGGGAATTTCATAATACTTTCCTTCCCAAAAATTGGTTTTTCAGAAGCTATGTATATGCCAGATATGAATAATTAAACTATTTTAATATTGAATTTTTCTCCTTTTGACTAATAAAGGGAGATTCTAATAAATCTATAGGAAAGAACACCTATTCCTTCCCCATCATTGTACACTTGAGTCATAAAACAAATATTTCCACTTTCCTTCAGTTTTCTGGAATTGTTCAAATTATTTAGGACAACTGTAATGAATTCTAAGTGAGAAAGAAATTAATTTGGAAAAGTTAGGTATGTTTAATTGAATACAGCAAAAAGTGATGAATCAGAAATTGAATAGCTAGATAGGAAATGCTGATCCAGGAAATAGGGAGACTGGCTGACTATATTTACTATATTTATAAAATTATCACACTGGGTACAGTGGTCCATGCCTGTGATCCCAGGGACTTGAGAGGCCAAGGAAGAAGGGTCTCAAGTTTGAGGCCAGTCTCAACAATTTAGCCAGATTCTGTCTCAAAATAAAAAAAAAATGTTAAAAAAAAAAAAAAAAGGACCAGGAATATAACTCAGTGATAAAACACCCCTGGAGTCAATCCCTAGTATAGTCAAAGAGAGAAAGAGAGAGAGAGAGAGAGAGAGAGAGAGAGAGAGAGAGAGAGAGAGATAAAAATCACCATAATTTTCCATCTGCTATTGTGTCAGGGTAGAAAGACTAAAAAGTACATATTTATGGAGTGCTGTGCTAAGAGGTTTCCCAGATTATTGTCACAGACTCTTGTGTGGGTCCTCTTGGCCAAGATTATTTTAAACTAAAGACACTTGAAGCCTGAAGCCAGGAGTGGTGTGTACACCTGAAATCCCAGGGACTCAGGAAGCTGAGGCAGGAGGATTTCAAGTGTTACTAAAAGCTTGGTCCTTGTCCCCAGTGCCAATCCAATAATAGGGACATGGTTTAGAGAAAAAGGAAAAAGAAATTTTATTGCTTTACTAGCAAAGCACAAACATAGGAACTCCTGGCCCTAAGCCTGTGATTTTTCCATCAAGGGGAATAGGGTGGGTTTTAAGAGTTTATTCAAAAGCTACATTCCATGTGCTCTCTATCCAGGGTTGTAATTCACTTGTTAATTTGGGAGACAGTCATTTCTGAGATCTTCGGTTCCTATAGTGGTTGTGCCTAAGGACAGATAACTGTGCCTAGGATGGGGAAGAAAGGTAATCCTGCCCCCTTCACCCCACTAAGATTAGTGAGGGGAAGAGATTAAAGAGGAAGGAGAGATGCAGAGAAAGAAACATGTCTATTTTAAAAATGTCACAATGGCAGAGCAGCAAGGGTTATGTTCAAAGCATAAAGCTGACCACTATTATTCAAGTTAGAGGCCAGCTTCAGCAACTTAGTGATGCTATGAGCAATTTAGAGAGACCCTGTCTCAAAATAAAAAAATAAAAAGGGCTGGGGATGTAACTCAGTAGTAAAGTGCCCATGGGTAAAATTCCCAGTACTAAAAAATAAAGACACTCAAGATTGAACAAATACAGAAAAAGTCTTTTCAGAGGTTTCTTTCTGATCTGACTAAAGACAGAAACTACGGGAATGAGATTGCTATAAATATCCCTTCTGAGCTGGTCCTGGTGGCATAGCTTCGTAATCTGAGTGACTGGGAGGATACTGAAGTAGGAACATCATAAGTTCAAAACCAGTCTCAGCTATTTGGCTAGACTCTAAGCAATTTAGCAAGGCCCTAAGCAACTTAGCAAGACCTTGTCTCAAAATAAAAAATTTAAAAAAGGGTCTGGGGATGTGGCTCTGTGGTTAAGCACGCCTAGGTTTAATCCCTGGTGAGTGTATGTGTGCATGTGTGTGTGTGTTTATGTGCATTTATATATAAAATCTTCTCTAGGTCTTGCTGGCAAGAAAGCAGAGATGACAACTTGTACCTGCATAAAGGGACATTAGAACAAACTCTCTTCTTTGTTCCCCCAGGAACTAGAAAAGTTTCCTCTCACAGAAAACTTTTTTTTCCTTCTTTTCTATTAGGCATAGAAATGCCTAATTTCAGCTGTTCTGGAGAATCACATTTTCTCTGTGCTCCTATGTGAATAAAATATGCCTTTACTCTTGCCAGTTTGTCTTTTGTTAGTTTCAATCACAGGCCCCCAAGAAATGAACCTAAGAGGGTAAAATTTTCCTTCTGAACAAACTCTATAAGTAATCTCATCTTCATCATAGAGTTAGACTCATAGAAGTTAGAATGCTTTCCCAAGTTTACCAAACCAGAGGAGCTAGGATTCAAACACAGGGGGCTCTCCACCAGAATGTATGATAGTATCACTTCATTAAATTATTTATATTAAGTGTAAGAGCCTCTGGTAACTCCTGCAAACTGTCAGATCTTAAAGGTAAGTCTTCTGAGGCTGGAGGTATATAGCTCAGTGTGTGTGCTTAGCATGCATGCATGAAGCCCTGGGTCCAATCTGCAGCATCACAAAAAACAAACAAAAGAAACTCTACTATCAAGTGTCTTAATTCTGGTTGTTTTAATAATTTACTAGGAGGAACATTATATGGGTGACTGCAAGTTACACCCAAATTATTTGGTAAAAGCAAAGATAAATGAAGCATTTATCTTTATTGTACTTCCTTCACAAACTGGTTTCTAAGGTTAGTATGTTTAATTCATTGGAAAAAGAAATTCTTTACATACAATTTTAAAACTGAGTCAAGGTGAAAGAATTCAGCATGAGTAAGACTTGCACTTTGTCACATGTCAGTAATGAGGAAGCTGAACAGATAACACACAGGACATAGATCAACAGGAGACCAAGCCTCTGAACTCTCAAACATGCTCCAAGAAATAGCCCTGGAAGAGACATCATTAGCAGCTGTGAATGAAGGCAACTAGCCAGGGTCATGGAGAATCAACTTCAACTCAGAAAATGAGGGTTAGAGGGAAAAAGATAGGGGGATGAGAGTAAAAGGGAAGTGAGATTCGGTTACAAAAGGAAGAAAGAAAGGCCCCATGGTAGACATAGCAAGTATCTTGTGAAGCACTAGAAAAGGTAGCATCACAGAGCTGACTGTGTCAAAGAAGCCAGGATAAATATTACCACATCCCTCCTGTAGAAAGGAATACAATACACTAACAAGGATGTATTTCCAGGACATTCTTAAGGGGGGAAAAAAATCAAGATACGGAAAAGTATATATACCTATTTTTGTTTTTAAAAATCCATAAAATGGGACTGGAAGTATTGGGAGTTCTTATCTAGTATTCAGAAGATCCTGGGTTCAATTCCCAGCCCTGAAAAAAATTAATAAATAAAGTGAAAAAGTTACAAAATGGTACATATTTCCCAAGGGTATGTATAAATGTCCACCTGTCTATGAGTAGTAAAAAGTCTGGAAGGACAAGATGGAAATAAACAAAGACCACCCAAATGAGAATAATCAGAGGCTAGTTATTCATGGCTTTCCATAACAAGGGAATAAGACACCATCACTTGTGTCTGTCAGACACTTAAAGGCAGGCAGGGGAGTAGTGTAAAGAAGCTTTATCATGAAAAAGAGCGAAGATTTCAAGTATGCTGTGATTGGCCCAGGAAACTAGAGATGGGCTGACCAGATGGGGCATCTCGTGTGATTGGTTTGGGGACCATACTTGACCTTCTCTGGTTAGTCCTGAGTTGGAAGCAGACACTCATTGACCAAGTTCTGATATTCTGGATCCATTGCTTCAGAGCTTGTGATTTGTTTTACCAGGCTGGTTGCTGCAGAGGTTTTTGTGTCAGAGTTCTATTTGCATATATGTGCTGTCCCTTGTCTGTATATTTAGTCTCTCAGTATGCACCAAACTGATATTAGTGGTTATCAATGGCAAGATGGGAAGGGGTATTATGGTAAGGAAAAGCTACATTTGTTATTTGTTAATTAAAAAAAAGATTTACTTGCATAATTTTGTAAAATTCTGAAGCAAAATGGCAGAAGAATGGTAGTTGTCATTCCTAATCCTCCTAACAACATTTCAAGATAGGTCATATTCTTATTTTACAGTTGGGGATGCCGAGTCACTAAGAAGTTAACCTATCCAAGAACACAGTTGATAATAGCAGACAGAATTTAATTGCAGGTATATCTGATCCTAAATTGTTACCTTTTGTCATGCCATGTTAATGCTTCCAAAAGCATAATCATACTAATATTAAAAGAGAGAATGGGCATTTGTACCACATACAAAGGGTGAGCATAGACACTTTGGATTAGCACAATATTAACATCTGTCTATTGATATATTAATACCTTTGCAAACTGATTTGTATAAAGTTATAGAACTATCACATGACAGTCCTGCCTGAACTATTACAAGTTTGATCCTTTGCACTTCCAGAAGGGAAATTTTGGCTTTTGAAAAGAAAAGATGGTGTTATAGTTTAGTTATTAGGGGTTTCCCCAAAGTGCATGTAGTAAATAATGCAAGAAAATTTAGAGGTGAAATGATTGGTTATGAAAGTCTTAACCTAATCAGTACATTAATCCCCTGAAAGGGATTATCTGAATGATAACTGGAGGAAGTGGGTCCCTGGGGGTGTGCCTCTAGGGTATATATTTTGTTCTTGTTGGGCAGAGCTCTCTCTCTCTGCTTCCTGGTGCTATGTCACCAGTTGCTTTCTTCTGCCACACATTTCTGCCATGATGTTCTGCCTTATCATATGCCCCAAGTAAAGGATTCAGTCATCTAAGGACTGAGACCTCCAAGACCATGAGCCCTCAAATAAACTTTTCCTCCTTAAAAATTGTTATTGTCAGGTCTTTTGGTCACAGCAGCGAAAAAGCTGGCTAAAACTGATAGCATTTAAAATGCAATTATAACTAATGAAAAAATAGGAGAATACAAAACTTTTGTGTTTCTTTCACATAATTCCTTTCAGAGCACCATCTATTACCCATTTTACTGATTAAATGGTGTTTGCCAATTTCAAATCTAGGAGATGCTAAAGAATTCAATTCCTATAGGTTTAAAGCAGGTTATAAACCGGTTGACTCTTTTTCATGAGTTCATGTAGCTAACCTAACTGATAATCTTGCTGATCAAGAGCTTATAAAAATGTTATATTTGCCTCTGGCTTAGGTAGTGTAAACCAGTACTTGAATAAGTAACTGTTTTTTAAATCTTTAATTGGAATCATAAGTTGTAGTGACGTGAATTTTTAAATTAATTTTATATTAGGTAGTTATAGATCTCAGATGATAAAATAGATTAATACTATGTAAATATTTTATAACTTGAATATTACTTAAATGATTTACATAGTAACTCAGTGCTTCTGAATAGTGATTGAAATAGCACATTAAAATCATTTGGAGAGCTTAAATAATATTGGTGACTTTCCCCCTCCCAAAGAAATTCTGTCATGATTGGTTTAGGATAGTATCTCTGCATCAACATTCTGTGTGTGTGTGTGTGTGTGTGTGTGTGTGTGTGTTTGTTTTAAGAATTAAGAAGAAGTATACAAAAAACTTATATGAATAGAAGTATTTTTTAACTCACTTATTCTTTCCTTTTTAAAAAATGTTTTTCATTTTTTATTGGTAGATTATAATTATACATAATATTGGGATTTATTGTTACATATTCTTACAGGCACATGATATAACAATAAAATTTGGTCAATATCATTCCCCATTATTTCCCCTTTTCTCCCTTCCCATATTCTTGGTTCGTTTTCTCTACCGGTCTCCCTTTGATTTTCATGAGATCCCCCACCCCCTATTTCTTTTCCTTTTCCCTGCCTTTTTTCCACATGTGAGAGAAAACATAAGAATTATTTTTTTGTTTGTTTTTAACATGATTTTTTGAGTTTATTTCATTTAACACGCTCTCAAGTTCCATTTGTTTCCCTGGAAGTGCAATACTTTGAGTCTTCTTTATGGAGAAATAAAACTCCATTGTGTATATACACCACATTTCCTTTATCCATTCATCCACTTATGAACACCTAGGTTGGTTCCATAATTTGGCTGCTGTTAATTATATACATGGGTATTTGCATCAGTAGTTTTAAAAGGCCTAAATTGAAAAGTAAAACTACAGAAATCCAGTTGAAGTGAAAATAATTTCATGATGCAGGTGTTCAGTTTGTTTACCAGGATCTATATCCCTTTGGAGAATCATTCTCTCTTTTTTTTTTTTTTTTTGTGGTACTGGGGATCGCACTCAGGGCCTTATGCTTACGAGGCAAGCACTCTACCAGCTGAGCTATCTCCCCAGCCCACATGAATCATTCTCTTCAGGTGAGGCTGACCCTGTCTCTATCTACCCATCACCAGTTCTAGGTGTACATACTGGACCAAGTTCAGAGTAATTTGTCCTTTACAACAAACCCTCATAAACATTAGTTCAGGCATAGACATGTGATTGAAGCAGAGCCTGATGGAGACCTCCCTGAGAAATTCCTGCCAATAAATAGAAAGAAAATTCCCTTCTATGACTGTAAGCTGGAAAGGGCAATGTCAAGAATGATTTATAGTATCATTTTGTCTGCAGGAAGGAATTGTTCACTAGAAGAAAGGTAGCTAACATATAGAGAAAAACAAAACATAGAGTTGAAGAAAGAGCACTGATTTTCATTTAATAGTACTTACTTATTATACATTGGCTAGGAATAGACAAATGGTATTGAGCCCCTGGATCACTGGAGTTTGTATTAGATGTCCCATAGAAATTACTTCATGCCAATTTGAGTTGGATTCTGTTAATTGCAAACAAAATGTCCTGGCTAATTTAATGAGCATTTAAAACTTTTGTAACACCAGAACCAATTTTTAAAATCTGGAATAGCTTGCTTCTCCCCACTTCCATCTTCCAATCACAGTTTAAACCTTTTTTATGTGCATGTTAAATACAACACACAGAAAAAGTACACACAACTAGTGTAACCATTATTGTACCTATGAAATATAAATTATTAGCAACCCAAAAGCCTGCTTGTTGTCTTCTGATCATTAATCTCTCTGTGCTCACTGAAGGTAACCACTGTCCTGACATTTTAAATAATCAATTTTTTCCATTTCTTTAAGGTTTTACCACTTAAAAAGTCAAGGCTAACCACTAGAAAATTTTGCCTGTTTTTGAATTTTACAGGATGAGAATCACTTAGTATGGGTGTAATTTTGGCTTCTCATAATGTGTTTGTGATATGTATCAATGTTCTTGCATATAGCTATAACTCAATTCACTTTCTTTTCTGTTAAATATTTTATTATATAAATGTACTGTTGCTAGACATGGGAATTGTCTCTAGTTTTTGACTATTATGAATATACTGCTATGGACATGCTTATACATTTCTCTTGGTACACATTTGCAAGCACTTTTGCAGTGCCTACCTAGCAACAGAATCACAGGATCATAAAACATAATTATGCCCAAACTTTTTTTTTTTTCTTGTACTGGGTATTGAACCCAGGGACACTTAACCACTAAACCACATCCTAAGCCATTGTCAAAATATTTTTTGTTCAGAGACAGGGTCTCACTAAGCTTCTGGCTTTGAACTCATGATCCTCCGGCCTCAACCTCCCGAGCTGCTGGATTACAAGTGTGCCTCACTGCACCCAGTGGACAGAAGTTCTTAATTTTAATGTAGTTTACTTTACCAGTTTATGTCTTTGCCAGTAATATATTTTTCAGTCCTATTTAAGAAGTCACTCCTTAACAGGAACTTATAAAATTATTCATTATCTTCTGGAAGGTTTGTTATGACTCTCATACTGAAATCTAATATCCAACTGAGATGTTTATGTATAGTGTGAGACAATATCACATTTTCTTTTCCATGTGAAAATCCAGTGAAGTACCATACAATGAGAAGATGTGATATTCCTATCTCTTGTCCTATCTTAAGAGGAAAGTGTTCAAAACTTTAGGTATAATGTTTAATTATAATGTTTGCTACAGCGTTTTACATGTTTTATTATGGGAGATATTTCTTCTATTTGTAGTTTTGGTGTTTTAATCAGAAATGAATGTTAAACTTTATCAAATACCTTTTTAGGATATATTGAGATTATTATACAATTGTGTTTTCTTTATCTTGTTAATGTGGTAAGTAATTGATTGTGGGTTTTTTGTTCATTTCTTTTTGTACATGGCACAGGGATTGAATGAATCCAAGACCTCACGCATGCTAGGCAAGTTGCTCTACCACTGAGTAACATTCTTAGCCCTTTTTATTTCATATTTTTGGTACTGGGGACTGAACCCAAGGGCGCTTTACCTTTGAGCTATATCCCCAGTTCTTTTTGTTTGTTTGTTTTGAGACAAAGTCTTGCTAAATTGCTAAGGCAGTTCTCAAACTTGAGATCCTCCTGTCTCAGGCACCTGAGTCACTGGGATTACATGTGTGTGCCAGGCTTGATTGGGTTTCTAATACTAACTCAATCTTTAAATCATGAAATAAACCCAATTTTGTCATCTTGTATAATCCTTTACATTAATATACATATATTATTGTATCCCAGAAATGTGTAAAATTTTATATCAATTTAAATAAATAAAATCTATACACTAACCATGTGCGAATTAATTTTAATTTCCTTTTTATTATCTGCTTATCGGTTTTTATTTTTTTGGTATTGGGATTGAACCCAGGGACACTTCACCACTGTGCCATATTCCCAGCCCTTTTTTATTTTTTATTTTGAGATTGGGTCTTGTTAGGTTGTTTAGGGGGCCCACTAATTGCAGAGGCTGGCTTTGAACCTGTGATCCTCCTGCCTCAGCCTTGCTAGCTTGATTACAGGGTGGTGTACTGCACCCAGCTACTTCTTATCCGTTTTAAGTGTTAAGATTATGCTCGTCGTAGAAAACAAATTAATGTTTCTTCTTTTTTCCTTTTCTGAAAAAGCCTATGTGAACCTATTTTTATTCTTAAATGTATGTCATCTGGCCCTAGATTTTTCAGTTGGTGGGTATAGTGATCTATATATTTCTATTAGGTCAATTTTGCTAATCTTGTTTAAATCTTCTAAATCCTTGCTAATCACACACATGCATGTGTTCACACACACACACGGTCACACACAAACAGTTTTAAATTTGCTTTTTCTGTTGCCGAGAGTGGAAATGAAATATTCTACTATGATTTTAAATTTGTTCAGTTTTCCTGTATTATACCAATTTATGCTTTATATATTTTGATGCTATATAATAGATACTGTTGGGACTTAGAGAATGATATCCTCCCAAATATGGAGGGGTTATTTTATATGCTGAGCATTTTGATGTAAAGGGAAAAGACTGCTCTGTAATTCCCTTAATGGTCTACATTAAGACCAAACTGCAGAAGGGAACAAAACTGCTTTCTACCCCCTCTGAAATCCCTTTATCTATGTCAGAAAAGAAGACTGAAGAATGTAACCACTCCTGGACTGACTTTTCTTACATGACAACATCTGTCCCTTGGGTTCAAATTCCAAAAAGAATCTTTTTACAAGCTAAACTCTTATTCCTCTCAACTATCATTCAGAATCCCTCAAAACTGTCTACCACCTCTATTCTCCCCTCTACTATAGAAAAAGGATTATATAATCTTTTGAAGGACCCTGGACTAATATGATTATGTTACATAATTTTTCCTTTTTTGTACATCAATATACTTGTATGACTTTTTTTTTTTTTTTTGGTCAGTGTATTTCAGTGACCCTTCAGAGGGAAGAGAGGAAATATCCCTTCACCCCATAAGACACATGTACAAGACACACATAAACACATTTTCATGGCAGATTAACACTTTTAACATTAGGAATTATACATTTTGTTTCTACAAATGCTTTTCTTCTTAAAGTTTGCCTTATCTGTTATTAATTAATATAATTCCCATCTCTTTGGTTAGTGTTTATATTTTTCTTTTTACATCTTCACATTTTAAATATCATGCTTGTAGGCTGGAGGTGAAGCTCAGACAGTGCAGGCTTAGCATGCATAAGGCCATGGATTCAATCCTCAGCATCCAAAAAATAAACAGAATAAATATTATCCTTGAAAATTGTATGCTGATTTTGTTGTTTAATGAAGCATTTCATTGTTTCATATTGAATGTAATATTTGTGTTTAAATCTACAGTTTATGAAGTTTTCTATTTATCTTTTCTTTCTTTTTAATTAGAATTTTTATTGCTTTTGGCCTAAGAATTATCATCAAAGTTATATATTCTTATTATTCTTTTAACAGTTTTCCTAAAGATAACAACACACTTTGATTTAAAAACTCTAGTTATTTAGTAGCTTCACTTTCTTCCCAGATAAGTCAAAGTTCTTAAAAAACTTTTAACATCTTCCTGATTTATATGCCATTCTTATCAGGTATTATAGTTCTCACTTTATTTAATTCCAAAACATTATTATTGTTTTAAACTGTCAATATTAGATTTCTTCCTCACATTTACTTCACTGTTTTTCTTTCCTTCCTGTCCTATATCTGAGACTCTCTAAAAAATTCCCTTTAGTATTTCTTTTAGCTCAGTTTGGATAGTGGTGAAATCTCAATTTTTGTCCGAAAATATTATTTCAAAAGAATTTTCATCGTGTATATAATTCTACTCTTTTTCTTTCTTTTTATGGCGTGGGGGCTGAAACCCAGGGTATCATGCATATTAAGCAAGCGCTCTATTCCCATTAGCCCCATAATTCTACTTTTGTAGTTATTTTCCTTCAGCGTTTAGGAGATATAATTCCTTTTTTTTCTTTTTAAGAAGTCATCTTTTGGGGCTGGAGTTGTAGCTCAGTGGTAGAGTACTTGCCTCGCGCATAAGAGACACTGGGTTCAATCCTGATAACCACATGAAAATCAATCAATAAAATAAAGGCATTGTGGGCTGGGATGTAGCTCAGTGGCAAGGTGTCTGCCTCACATTCGCAAATCTCTGGGTTAAACACTCAGTTCCAAAAAAGACAGGAAAAAAAAAAAAAAAACCACCAAAAAAAAAAAAAATGAGATTTAAAACACAAAACAAAATAAAGGTATTGTGTCCACCTATGACAAAAAAAAAAAAAAAAAAAAAAGCCAGCTTTTGGAAAGCAGTTTGGCAGGTTTTCAAAAGGATAAACATAGAATTATCCTATAAATTAGCAATTCTACTTCTAGGTATATATGCCAAAGACCTGAAAACAAGGGTTCAAACAAATATTTACACATCAGCGTTCATAATAGCATTATTCATGATATTCAAAAACTGAAAACTATGGAAGTGTCCATCCAAAAGTGAACAGATACTCAGTGGTAGAGCACTTACCTAGCAAGCGTGTGGTCCTGGGTTCAATACCCAGAATTGCAAAAAAAAAAAAAAAAAAAAAAAAAGTGAACAGATAAACCCAATATGGTATACACATAAAATGAAATATTATTGTCACAAAAGGAATGAAGTTCTGATACATGCTATAGCATGGATGACTTTGAACACATCATGCTAACTGAAACAAGTCAGTCACGAAAGGACAAATATTGTATGATTCTACTCACATGAAATATCTAAAATAGGTAAACTCATAAAGATAGAAAGTAGAACAGAAGTTATCAGGAACTAGGGGAAAGAAGGAAAGAAGCATTATTGTTAAATGGAATGATAAAATGTTTTGGGAAAAGTAGCAATAATTGTATAACACTGTGAATGTTGTTAATACCACTGAACAATATACTTAAAAGTAGTTAAAATACTAATTTGTATATTATGTATATTTTACCACAATAAAAAAGTCAGCTCTTAGACAAACTCTTATACTTTTAAGTACAACTTTTTTTCCTGAGTGCTCTAAAATTTTTGGTTTTGGTTTCAGCATTGATATGTAAATATATTACACTGAGATAGGCCTATTATTTATCTTGCCTAGAATTTACACATTCTTTCAAACTGAGGCTTTATCTTTATTAATTTGCAAAAGTTCCTCTCCTTTTCTTCTGGGACTTGAAGGATTTTAGACCTTCTCACTATATTTTAAATCTCTTTTCCTCTCTTACTTTTCCCCCCATTCTTTTATAATTTGTTCTAGAAACTTTATCAGTCTGTCTCCAGTGTATTTAGTTTTCCATGTTTTGTTCTGAGTATTCTGACCTATACTTCACTTAACTAATTTTCTATGATGTATCTGTCAAATTACTTTTTTGTTGTTTATTTTTTTATTTTTATTTTTATTTATTTTTTAATGGTGTTGGGATTGAAAACAGGATTTTGCATGCTAGACAAGTGCTCTAACACTAAGCTACATTCCTAGCCCTAATTAACCTCAGCTATTTTATTTTCAATTTTAAAATTTCCATTTTTTAAAAATTTGAATTTAAAAATATCAATCTTGCCAGGTACACTGGCACACACCTGTAATCCCAGTGGCTCGGGAGACTGAGGCAGGAGGATCACTGGTTCAAAGTCAGTGTCAGCAGTTTAGTAATGTCCCTAAGTAACTTAGGGAGACCCTGTTTCAAAATGAAAAATAAAAAGGGTACAGGGGTTATAGCTAAGTGGTAGAGTACTTGCCTAGCATGTGTGAGGCACTGGGTTCAATCCTCAGCACCACATAAAAATAAATAAATAAAATAAAGGTATTATGTCTATCTGTGACAACAAAAATAAATAAATAAATAGATAGATAGGGCTGGGCATGTAGCTCAGTGGCTAAGCACCCCTGAGTTCAATCCCTGGGGCCAATTAAAACAAATTCTCATCTTTTTTATTTCTGAAAAATCAAAAGTATAATCTGATATACATATTATGTGTCTGATAACACCACTATGTAAAGCTTTCATGTATGTTTCTTGTCTTTCCATTGCGTTTTATTACATATATATTACCATGTTGCCACCTCATGTAAAATTGCTTGTAAAAATAATTTGAGACTTAGGATGCTATTATCTTCCCCAAGAGAGGATTTGTAATTAATTAATTCTAGTTTCTGGCAGTACTACAACTTAGGATAACCTCAAAACAGTAGGAGACTAAGATGACTTAAAGCTGAGTGGCAGTCCCTAAAAATGTATGTCCTTCCATTCTTTGCAAGAGGGATGGAACCCAGGGATGCTTAACCACTGAGTCACATCCCTAGCCCTTTTTATATTTTCTTTAAAGACAGGGCCTCACTAAATTGCTGAGACTGATTTTGAACTCATGACTGAGCTGCTAGGACTACAGGCATGTACCACTGTGTCAGGTTTTTCCATTGCTTCCAAAATATAACCCTTAAGGTCCTAACATATAATTTTGGACAAATAGTTTCTGGTGATCACTAATTGATGGACCCTGGATGCTCTCTATTCCTCTATTCCAGCCTGAAAACCATGGACCAGTCTCTTCATCTCTATTCCCAGGGGAAAAGCAGTCCCAATTACCAAGCCACTTCCCTGAAGTCTCCACTCTCCTCCAAATCCTGGCCTATAATTCTTAACTGTGAGATGCCCTCATGCTGTTTGTTTTGTTTTGGTACTGGGGGAGGGAGGTTAACCACTGAACTACACCCCCCAGCCTTTTGTATTTTTTATTTTGAGACAGGGTCTGATCAAGTTGCTGAAGTTCTCACTAAGTGCTGGGGCTGGCTTTGAACTTGTGGTCCTCCTGCCACAGCCTCCAAAGCTGTTACAGGCACATGCACAACACACCAGACATTATTTTAAGCAGTTTTTTAAAGTTATTATCAGAACGAAGATTGATTAAAAATAGCCTAACACATCAATACTAGATAGCCAATCTAGATCCAGTGTTTATTTCTTGACAAATTATGTTCACACAAACCATAAGAAGAATCTTATGGATAAAAGTTTGAGGAATACCTTACAGATTTTTTAGTCCCTCCCCCAAACCTCAACGTAAGTTTTGATTTTAAGTGGTATGCTAAATGAAGAAGGAATACACAGACAAAAGCTGCCTATGGCCTACAGTTAGTGTCAAATGAATTAGAGTTATTTGCCTAACAGATCAACTGATTTCCAAGAGCAATAGTGAGGATGAACATTTCCTAAAAGACAATTTAGCAAGTACTGTTTTTTTTTAATCATCTAATTTTTTAGTCATATTCTATTTCCATGCAGCTATGCAACAGTACAAGCTTCATTTTACAAGTCATGAGAAATGCATTTTGAAAAGCAAGTTGTCATGGCTTGGAGAGAAATTCTGGAGAACTTGTTGGAAAAGAACAGTCATTTAATTCCATGACCTACATTAAATGCCAGCAACCTATGGCTCAGAGGTCAAATCTAGCCCAAAGAGTGGTTGGTTGTATATGACCTATAAGCTATGAATGGTTTACATTTTTGAAGGGTTGAAACAAAAGAAAAAATAAATCAAAGCTTATGAAGTGTATGACAGAGACCATGTGTTATCTGTATGGCCTGTTATAGAAAGTTTGATGACCCTTGCTCTATGTCATCTAGTCAAAAAAAAAGAGAAGGTGTTGTGTGCAGTGGCAAACACCGGTAATCCCAGTGGCTCAGGAAGTTGAGGCAGGACAGAAATTCAAAGCCAGCTTCAGCAACTTAGTGAGGTCCTAAGCAACTTCCTAAGAATTTGTCTCAAAATAATAAAAAACATTAAGAAAATACAAAGGCTGGGGGACATGGCTCAGTGGCTGAGTGCTCCTGGGTTCAATCCCTAGTATAAAAAATAGAGAAGTTAGAACCCTACTTGCAAGCTAACAAGTTAGCCCACCATTTACATGGATACTGGCAGAACAAAGAAGACTCCAAGAGCAGAATCAAAGGCTGCTATTGTCACAGCAATAGCAGTCTTTGCAACAGTTCCTTATATCTCATTTCCCATAGGGCAATATGTAGAGAGCCAGATGACAACTGCATGCATAAGAATTGTCATAGGGGAAGAAGAATCCTGAGCTCAGAGAGCCTGAATCTTTTATAATCAGTAATAAACACACCTGCTCTTTGTACTACACAAGCTTTTATCTCATTCTTCTACGTTTTCTTCAATAGAGGCACACACTATACCAATGCCCCACTTGACTTTTTTTTTTTCCCCACTTGACCTTAATACTTTAGTCCAAATGGTTGTTTTCAAGTTATTTCAGAATGTAATGAGAAATGCATATTTAAAAAAAAAAAACAGTGGCACGTGCTTGTAATCCCAAGAATTTAGAAGGCTGAGGCAGGAGGATCCCAAGTTCAAGGTCAGCAAATATACTATTCAGAAATAGTTGATAAATTAATTTATCAGAATTCAATATTTAGCCATGGATACATTTATAAGAAATTCTGTCCACCTTTAACTAGTGTTTCAGGTAAAATGAGGACAGGAGTTTGAACAGAATGTATTTTCTGTCTTCTTAGATGATAAATCTTTGATAAGATAATGTCTTTTAAATAAAACTTGTACACCATTGATTTTTTGGACAACTGAAGAAGGAAATAGAAGTCATTTAAATGTTAAATATATATATTTTTTGCCAACTCAAACTCACATATTCATGGGTCTATAATGGTTTTAATGGTTTCTTCTAGGGAAGTTCTCACAAACTTCTTTGGAGAAAAGCAAAAAATCAAAAAAAAGGCTGAACTCAATATGTGAACTAAACTGATGTGTCATAAATTTACAAGATAAATGGCAACCACAAAATAATCTTCTAAGCAATTTTAATGTTATATATACCTGAAGAAAACATATATTAAAACTTATGTACAAAAAGTTATAAACCAAGTGTAAAAATTAATCATGAAATGGAAAAATATTTGTAACATATAGAAAAGGTAGCTTCTTTAATTTACAAGTTTTACAAATCATTAAGGAAAAATAAAAGAACAATGTAAAAGAAAAATAGGTCAAATCATATTAACAGGCAGTTTTATGAAAAAAATGGAATTATACTCACCTTTACTCACAGTTAAATAAACACCTTTACTCATAATTAAATAAATATAAACAAATCTATTTTTCAACTATGAGAACAGTAAAGATAAAATATCCTGATAATACAATGATGGAAAAGAGTATTTGATAGGAATGTTAATTCAATCAACTTTTTGGAGGGTAATTTTGTAATACTATTAAAATTTATGCTTGTATAGTCTGGAAATAAAAGAGCTATAAATAGCTTGGAATAAATATAGACTATAGCTTGGAATCTACTTGAAAAATTACAAGGTATACGTTCAAAATACTTAATGATCAATTATTAGTAGTAACAATAACTTCAAAGTGATTCAAATACCTATCAGCTTTAGTCTATGATAAATTATTAAATACCAAATTGATTCAATATTATTATTATTATTATTTTGCAGTACTGGGGATCAAGCCCAGGGATACTCTGCTACTGAGCTACATCCTTAGCTGTTTTTGAAACAGAGTCTGGCTAAGTTGCAGAGACTGGCCTTGAACCTGAGATCTTCCTACCTCAGCCTCCTGAGTTGGGATTACTGGCATGTGTTATGGTGCCTGGTTCCACTTAATATTTAGCATTAAAAAGAGAATCATACATGATGTTAAAGTGAAAAAATGTTATGATCCATTTATGTATATAAGGAAATTATAGTTTATTTCAATAAGAAAACAAAAGAAACTGTTAATTAGGTATTAAAGCAGAACATTAGAGGAATTAGTAGGCATTTTTACACCTTTATGCCTAATTTAAATTTAATTTTACCATGTATATATAATATTTTCATGTACACACACATACGTGTGTGTGTGTGCGCGCGCATTTGGGAGGTGCTAAGATTTGAGCCAAGAGCCTCTAACCACCAAGCTACACTTTCTGCCCCATAACATATTTTTAAAAAGTTCTGTGGTACTGTCAAATGATATTTTGGAGAAATGAAACCACAGGAAAAATTGCTTATTAAGTTCAATCACTCAATAGTAAGTATGGTACAGAATTCTTATCATCCACCATGGAGATGAAATGATTATTTCAAACCAATGATTAAAAAAGAATGGGTTTTCATCTTTTATTTATTGATGTAATTTTTAAAGTAATATTTAAAATAAAATCCAATATCATAGTATAACTACTTTGTTTTTTCTTTCAAAAAACTTTTAGCAAAAGCTTCAAGGCATGGTAAAAAACCTTTGAATTAACATTATGCTTATGATCATTTGGGAAAACAATGTGTCACTATATACTGAAAGGGACTATATACATGCCCTAAAAACCAGTAAAACCTTTCTTCTTAAATACATATCCTACAGAAACATATTCACCATATGACTTGCACAAAACTGTTCACAGCTTCACAACAAAAACAAAAGTTCACAGGGGATGAGGGGTTAAAGGTAGAGTTCAATGGTAAAGGGTTTGAACCCATCCCTATGAAAAACTAAAATAAACACAAAATGTACCCCGGAAACTATAAAAGTATTGATTAACAGTAATTGTGGTACAGGAATACAAGGCAATGCTATATCATGAAAATAGAACACTACAACACATATACCTGAGTTAAATGTATAAACATATGCTGAAACATATGTTTCATGCAATATGAATCCATTTATTTACTATGTTTTGGGATAAGCAGTAAAATCAAGGCACAACCATCATAAACTTTCCATAAGTAAAGAAAAGTAGGGACTTTTGGGAGTCCCCAAAAGTTTTGAGACCTAGATGGTGACTTACACGGGTGTTTGCTTTCTAATTTCCACCAAAACACATTTATCTGTTCTATATCAGTCTCTGTGTATATGTTACATATCATAGGAAAAAAATAAAAAATAGGGCGAGGGTAATAGCCTAGTGGTAGAGCATGTGCCTAGTACACGCAAAGCCCTGGTTCAAAGCCCAGCACCACACCCACATCTACAAAATATACATATATATCATATATATTTTTTTTTGTTACATATAAAACATATTTTATATATAAACATAAGATATATATAGTGTTAATAGGTATATATCAATAAAAATTTAAAAATCAATACCAATGGTTCACAAAGAAAATATTCTATAATTCCAAGGAAATTTTCCAAGGAGTCATTAGCAGCCTTGCAGAATAAATTCTAAGGTTTGGACATTTATAATCCAAAAATAAGGTAGAGAGAGACTAAATATGGAACTCTGTCCAAATGATCATGAAACAGATCAAGTACCAGTTTCAGGAACAGATTTTATATTTAGATAAGAAAATGGAACTTCTAATTCTTATTTCACTATTAAATCTTAAACATTCATTCCTAAATTAGATATGGGTCATTCTCTTTGAAGAATATTACATTTTCTGATAAATTTCATAAATCACAAATGATCTTAAGAAATCATTAATACATCCTTATCCTCATTACTCATATTTATGTCACCTATGCAGAAAGAAAGAATGATTTAAAAAAGTATAAGACTATCAAGAGTCTACTTAAAAAAACAAACATATGGTAGTGATGGTGGAGAAGAGAATTTTAGATTTGTTATAATATACACATACAATACACCCCATTTTCTAAGGAGAAAATTCTTGTAAAACGTTAGGTATGTGTTACTTTTTACTTAACTTATGTAGAAACATTTTTAGTTCCATGTTCAACACAATTACCATTTTAAAATATTTTATAATCCTTTAAAACACGTTTCCACCCACTGGCAGGCCTCATGACCATGGGGGATTCCTTAACTCTATGCATTTTGGCTGGCCACAGGATTGTTAGGGAGAAACTTGTATTTTCTGTCCAAGGCCCTGGGTTCAATTCTTAGCACCAAGACAATAGCAGCAATAACAACAAAAACGTTTTATTTCCCAATCTGCTATGCATACCCCAAGTGTCTTACGTTTGGCATATAAGATAGAATGCCATTGCACGTCTATTCCTGTGTGTGTGTGTGTGAAAGAGAGAGAGAGAGAAGAAAGGAGAGGGAGGGAGGGAGAGAAAGGGTGGGGGATAGAGGGAAACAGAGAGTTAAGGAAGCTGTTTATGTTTTCTACTTCCTAGTTCCCTCTTCCCACTGATTGGAAAACAACAAATGAAGGCTTCCATTTTTGTCATAAGAATTAGGGGATAAAAATAAAACCATAAAATATGTCGATATTTTTATTTATATGATCTTGTGATAGCAAAAGCCTCTCTAAGCATTTATCAAAGGTTAAGAATCACAAGGAAAAATACCTAGAAAATTTATGGCATTTTCTAAACAACTGCATGTCAATATTATGATGAACAAACTTACAATGCGACTGACAAACTGGAGAAAACCAATTCAGTTTAAGGTTTATGTTTACAATACATAAAATGTTCTTAAAAATGGTTAAATAGAAAACACCAGAAAAGCAGTAAAGAACATTATGTCAACACCAATCCCTGACTGTAAGCCAAAGATCCCAACTGTTTAAGTGAATTACTAGGATTACATGGAAAAGCTAAAAGAACCACCAGATGCAGAAAGGGCAAAAGAGTAGTTTCAGAGGGTCCTGGTAGCAGAAAAAATTGTGTAATCTTTTCTGAATGTTGCTTCTGGAAATAAATAGCACCTTGGAAATAGACTGAGGTGGACAGTGATGGACAGCAAGTTTGGTGGGAAGTGTTCTCAGGAGATACATCTCTAAGGAAGGAAGGCAGACAGGATTGGATAGAGGGAGAAGCAGATGCACAATGAGGATGCAGATGAAACCTCAGTTGCTCTTATAGGGTGCTTATGCTGGAATGGCTCTTTAGAGTGATCCCAAATTGTATTTACCGTCAACCAGTCAATGGCCTTGGGTTACCCCCAGGCAGGCAGTTTCTTTGTGAGACATAAGGAGCTAATAGTTTCAACAAAAATTTCTAACTTTTCTTTATAACACTTGAAATTCAAAATGCTTAAGAGAGCCAGATTGGTTCATTTGGTCATGTGCTCACAATTTGGCTGGTGCAGGCAAGTACAAAGAGGTAATTCTCCATCCTACTGAAAAAAACAGCAAAACAAAAAATAAATAAATAAATAAATAAAAAATTGCACTTTCTTACCAAAACAAGACAGAATACAAGTCAGCCTTCCACAATACAGTAAAGGTCTACTATAAGCATCAACAGGCAATTCAGAAATAAAGGTATATAAATGAATAATGAACTTTTTATTTTTATTTTTTGAGACAAGTTCTTACTGTTTCCCAGGTTGGCCTCAAACTCCTGGACTCAAGCAATCTTCCCATCTCAGCTTTTTGAATAGTTGTGACTACAGGTGTACCACTGAGCTTTGCTAATAAACTTTTAAAAGTATATGTTCACTAGCAAAGGTCTGAAAATGAAACTTGCTAAATGAAATCTAAAAGGACAACCCAATTGTGGCATACACATGTATAATCCCAGTCACTGGGGAAGCTGAGGCAGGAGGATTAAGTTTGAAGTCAGGCTCCTCAACTTAGTGACAATGTGTCTCCAAATAAAAAAATAAAAAGGACTGGAATGTATTTAACTCAGTGGTAAAATGCCCCTAGTGACATGGCTCCCTGGTCGCCAACCCACGCAGCCAGTTCAATCAACCCTGCCAAGAAGTGGCATCCGAGTAATTGGTAGAGCAGCAGAGCAACAACCTGGGTAGGCTGGAGTTTGGGCCTGAGGCACAGTGGGCCAGCACTGCAGTTGAGCCAAGGTACACCAACCTGTCATGCAGGTATGGCTTGGCCCAGCCCAGTGCAAACACCTGCTCCTTGCACTGCTTCAGCTGCAGATATTCAATCTAGTATGTGGGATTCACTGATTTCAACCTCCAGCTAACCAAGAATCTGGGAGAAAACAGAAGGCAAACTTGAATAGGATTCAGGGCTAACAGTGTTTGTACTTTTCTAAACAGTAATTAGCATACTTTTGGACCAATAGCATTGGTATTTTTGTCAAACCCTGATTAGTATACATTTGGACAAACAACACTGACCCATGTGCTATATAAACCCCTAGGATAGCACATTCAGATGCAACCTCTTTTGGGTCCCTTCCTGCCCTATGAGAATTCTGTTTCTATGCACACATGAATAAATCCTACTCTCACACTCATTCATCCAGGTCTGTGGATTCCATCTTTTGAATTCATTAGATAAGAACAGAGGAGAAAGAATAAATTGATGGTGAGTTGCTGGGGTTTGCTGTAATACTGGAGGGCATGACCTGAGTGTTAAGAGATATAACACATTTCTTGGCTTCAAAAGCTTGCAGCTTGTGCAGACCCCATCTGCCAGCAGAAACAGAGAAACTCCAGTTTCACTGGGTTCAATCTCTAGTACCTAAAAAAAAAAAAAAAAAAAAAAAAAAACCAAAACAACAACAACAAAAAAATTGATGAAAAAGCAAGAAAGGTCTTACTCAATTCTATGAGGTTAGAAGACCGGTACTTCAAAAACAGTGCCTATAGGATAAGCTAATGTAACTTTTCTGAAAATCCATTTTGTAACATATGCCAAGTTTCAGTTCATATATACACTGCAATTTCACCTCTAGGAATTCATTCTAAGGAAAAATCAATTGAGAAGAGAGACGTAAGAATGAGGCATGGTGGTATATGACCATTCCAGCACTGGGGAGACTGAGAGAAAAGGATTACTTGAGTTCAGGAGTTTGAAACCAGCTGGGCAACAGAGTAAGACTCCTCAAAATAAATAAATAAAATTATATTTTTATATATACCTACAGAGATATACAATGCATTGTTTGATTTTATTTATAAGGAAAGAAATGTTTAAAAATGTGATATATTCAGTAAAATTATAATTCTAAATGATGCAATATTATGAAGCCATTATAATCATTAGCTTTATATATGAAAAGATATTCATGTTATTGATGTTTTAAAAATTACAAAACATATAATAATTTCATAATACCAGGACCAAAAGTTAAATGTTATTTTGAGGTGACAGCAGTTTTTTTTCTGACTTCTACATTAAACATGTATTACTTTTATAATTAGAAAAATATTATAAATATCTAATTACTTATAGATATGAAATTTTTTGTAAAGATTCTAGAATTTTTTTCAGACACTGGTTGCAAAAGGTGGACTTTTAATTAAAACCTGTTAATATAAAAAAAACTTTTTATGAGTAATCAGAAGAGCTAATACTCAGGGAGCTATTCAAAGTTTTATTTAAGTGTTTTTTGTTTTTGTTTTGTTTTGGTACGTGGCATTGGGAATTGAAAACAGGGACTGATACGTGCCAGGCAAGCAGCTCTACCACTGAGCTATACCACCAATCCGTTAGCCAAGTGTTAAATAAAAACAATTATTCGAACTGTGAAAACCTGTCTTTACCTGTTTAATCATCAGTATGTTTGTTTTTTTTTTTTTTAACTGGAATATTGAACCTAATAGTTTTGGCCCACATTTAAAGGAAGATTAAATTACTTGGAAAAGGTCCAGAAGAAAGTAATAAAAATAATTATGTACTTAGAAATTGGGCTCCATAATGACATGCAAGAGGAAATAATTAATAAAATAAAATTGAAAATTACCCTACATTTTATGGGTTATCATAATCTCTGAAGAATAAGAAGAAAATTTTAATTGTTTTAAGAATAATTTAGGTTAGCCATTAGGAAGAATGTCACATTCTTTAAGTATCTGAGTGATCATTACATATCCAATGCTATGGGTGTAAAAACATGTAACCATCAGACTATTACAAGGGAAAAAATTTCTCTTCTTAAAAATAAAGAGTCAAAAGTAGAATAATTATTATTATTATTATGTTTTTTTTTTGATACTAGGGATTGAACCTAGGGGCACTCTACTACTGAGCTACTTAAAAGTTTTGTCTTAGCACTGTTTCGTTTGTGAATTAAATATTTAAAGTTTTAAATATTTATTTAATGTTATAAACAGTAGGTCTTACCATGTGTCAGACACTAAACTTTGAGGATAATAATCATGTAATCTTATAACTCTACAAGGCCCCTACTGCTGTTATCCTCCATTTTATAGATGTGGGAACTGAGGCACAGAAATCACACTAGCCCACAGTCACAAAACTAGTAAATAGTGGAGCTGAGATTTAAATCTAGTCTGGTGGTTGTGTTCAAGTTTGTACTCAAGAGCTACTATGTAAAAGTATTTACTTCATATATTAATATTTGATAAATTGTGAACTCTAAAATTTCTAAATGTTCACAGCCTATAGTTAGAAGTACAAAAATAAATCAGTACAGAAGGAAAATAACTTTCCAAATACAGACGTTAAGTTGGAAGAGATTTCCTTGACTAGCTCTATGACAAATCATGTGTAGGTGGAAATGGGGAATGAGGAAAGAAACTAGGTTTATTTTAAAAGCATTTTCATGAACTTACAATTTGGATAAGCAATACATAAAAAATTTAAATTAAAAACAAACTCAGGTTGTCTTTTTTAAAGACTTAATTAGAAACATGAGTGTAAATATTGTGTTGTGAGAAAAGCATAGTAAGGTTTTAATTAATGATTGATACCACCACTGACTTTAAAAAAATCTATGATTTTTAATTAAAGAAGAATGTAATTGGGACAGGTAAGAAAACAAGTTTCTCCAAGGAACTTTTTTCCATGATAGATGATCACTTAATGTCTCAAGGGAAATACCACTGACTTAATTCATGCTGAATGTCAGTTAGTAAAAATGTAAATGGTTACTAGCTAGGCTCTGTGGCAGGAGACTGTAATCTCAGTGACTTCGGAGACTGAAGCAGGAAAGTCCTAATTTTCAGGCCAGCCCCAGCAATTTAGCAAGGTCCTCAGTAACTAAGCAAGACCTTGTCTTAAAATGGAAAATAAAAAGGCCTGGGGATATAGATCAGTGGTAAAACGTCCCTGTGTCCAATCCCCAGTACCTAAATAAATGCAAAACCATAACCTGGCAGAATGGCAGCACTGTACACTGCATGTCTTAACATACTGCTTTAATAAACAAACCAAAAAATGCACACCAGATTGGACAGAGCAGAGTGGGGTGGGCAGGGGAGAGGGGATGGGAATGGGAAAGATAGAATGAACTGGACATAACTTTTCTATGTTCATATATGAAGATATGAACAGTGTAATTCCACATCTAAACAATCACAAAAATGTGAAGTTATACTCCATGTATGTATGTCAAAATACATTCTACTGTCATGTATAACTAAAAAAATTAAAAATACTGATTTTAAAAGTTCTACCTGGTTTTGAACCTTACATGTTCTAATGCTACAGATATGAGAAACTGTAGATCTAACTTAATTTACATCTTTAGGATATTTTATCAGTGAAATAAGAGTTTTAGAATAACAACAACGTAAGTCCTGTCTAGTACTAAAATCTAAGTATATTCAGTACACAGTATTAAATTCATCAATACATACACTGTCTAATGCTGATCTTCTGGTAAAAGAGAAAAATAAATGGAGTCCTCCACCACAATGTGTTTGTTCTCATGATGACTAGTTTTTAAATTGGCATCTGATAACCAAATGAGTGCTAATCATTAAGTAAAGGAGACCTCCTAACAGTGTTTCTACAAGTTTCTTGAGTATATTTTAATTAGTTCTTCTGGCCCTGTCTTTCCACCCTCTCCCATTCTGTTGACTTGTATATGTTACTAAATTCAATATGTCTTCAACTCTCATCTTTTTATGCTTCTTGGCCCAATATAACACTGCCGATTCTACTTCCACATGCCTTTATATGGTTTTATTTTTTTTTCTTTGGTCCCAGAAATTGAACACAGGGGTACTTTACCACTGAGCTACATTCCCATGCCTTTTTATTTAGACAGGTTCTTGCTAAATTGCTGAGGCTGGCCTCAAGTTTGCAATCCTCCTGCCTCAATCTCCAGAGCTACTGGGATTACAGGCATGCCCCACCATACCCAGTGGTTTCCTCATCTTTCAGGCTACTCCTTTTATCTGTCCTTTGTAGGTCTTAAGTCATGAAATGTTGGAATTACATTTTTACTTAGCCAAGGTTTTCATCCTACAAATAGGAGTGATCCTCAATTTTCTTCATAGTGTTATAAGAATTAAGTAAGATTATGAATTTACAGTTTTGCTCAGTATCCAGGACATAAATTCTCTGCAAATGTTAGCTATTATTATCATCTTATGACTAGATTACTAAAATTGTGTCATGGCCTTATCTTGCTTAGTCTTCCTCCTCCACTCTTCTGTATACAATTTAACTAGAGAGAGTTTCAGTAAAAGTAAATCTGAACATGTACCCCTCTGTCTCCCTTGAAACCCATTAATAGTTTTATGGGGCTTTTAGAATAAATCTTGCCCTGTAATCCCTATGCTTTAACCAAAGTGACTTCAAGATCCTTATATGCCATATTCACTCCATGAGGGCTTTTATCCACAGTATTTCCCTTGTTTGAAACCTCCTACAAGTTACAGTTTGGTGCTAAGTGTCCTTCAGATCAATGCCAAAAAGTGGTTCCGCCAAAAGAGGTTGCCAACTGGGTTCCTGTCACTCATCCCAAATGTGTTCCTTTCACCTTCTCTTTCATTTCAAAAAAGAGCAACGCTATTCTTCCCTTGAATTCTTTCACACTCCACATCCATCCCCAAATTCTAGTCTCCCCAGAATTCAACCACTCAGTGCCCTTCCCACTGGACGTGGACGTTCTATAGTATAAGCCATACCATCACTTTCTGGATTGTTGCAATACCTCTTAACAAATCTTGCTTCTTTCCTTGCCTTCACCACTTACTCTCTTGCCTATTTGCAACATGGCTGTTAGATCCTTTAAATACAATCATGTGTCACTTACCAACAGAGATACACTAGGAGAAATACATTGTTATTTTGTCACATGCAATCACCAAAGTATAATTACCAAAACCTAGATGGTTTATCTATTACACACCTAGACTATGTGGTACAGCCTTTTGCTCCTAGGCTAAAAACCTGTACAGGATTATCAGTATACTAAATACTTAAGGCAATTGTTAATACAATGGTGTCTGTTTACATAAACATATGTAAATACAGAAAAACTAAAGTGAAAATATTAGGAATTTTTTCTGGTTCTATTATGATCTTGTGGGAATATCTTCCTAAAATGTCATTATCCAGCACAAAACTATCAGTTCTTTCATTTCTCTACTGAAAATCTTGGACTTGCCATCTGCTCTGGACTGAATTGGGTCACCTAAACATGTTGAAGCCATACATTTCCAGATAGGAACTGTTGGGGGCAACCATTTTAAAGAGGTGACTAAAGGTGAATGAAGTTATAAGAGTGGAGCACTATGGAACTAGTGCCCTTATGAGAAAGGGAAGAGGCACCAGAGTCCATTAGGTAAGGACAGCCTGAGAAGGCTGTTTACAAACCAGAGAACTAACCTGAAGCCAGTCATGGTGGCACCCCAATCTTGGACTTTTCAGGCTCAAGACTTGTGAGAAAATAAATTTCCCTTGTGTAAGCCATCCAGTCTCTGGTCTTCTGTCAGGGAAACCTGAGTTCACTAATACATTATTTCACTCAGAGAAAGTCAAAGTATATCCAATAGCCAAAAAGGTCCTACACATCTTAGTCTATCTGTTCCACATCCCCAAACTTTGACATAATTGCCTTTGATTCTTCTCATTTTTCAAAGCAGCTCCTGTTAGGCTGGCCTACATGCAATTCCATGAACATTTCAGACATATTCCCACCTTTGGGACTTTACTCTTCCTTTGCTTGGGAACAATCCTTCCCAAATATTTGTATCATTAACATCCTTACTCAAATGTCACCTTCTCAATGAAACCAGCCTATGTAAAATTTTACCATTCTCTATCTCACACATATCCCATTTCCTTTTCCTTAGAACTCATTCCTCTGATACAGGTTTTTTTTTTTTTTTTTTTTTTTTTTTAATCTATTTACCTTATCTGTTTTCTCTCACTGGAATGAGCTCCAGGAGAAGGGACTGCCTGTTTTGCTTACCTCCAAATCCCTGAAACACAGAACAGCTCATAGTAGGAACTCAACTTTTGTTCAGCTTAATTAATGTTGAATTCCAAAAGCCAGCAATTAGCTTTAGAGCTAAATGCTACCATACAGATCAACTAGGGTAACAATTACCCCAGTAGAAAACTGCACTGCTAAAAAGACATTGATCTTCTGCCTCTTCTGGGATGGGCTTTAGAAGCCTGTCACCATAATCTAAGATCTCTTCTTTTCTATTTCCCTCTTTAAAATACAGACAATAAAATGACCTGATAAGTTAT
This sequence comes from Sciurus vulgaris, assembly GCF_902686455.1. Lineage (NCBI taxonomy): Eukaryota > Metazoa > Chordata > Mammalia > Rodentia > Sciuridae > Sciurus > Sciurus vulgaris. The sequence goes on from NC_136466.1 coordinate 58,224,532, forward strand.
CAAGGTCAAATAAGATCATGACCATGACAATGTTTTGCAAATTATCTGGTTGCTTTTATTCTCAGTATTTTCAGTTTTGCAAATTCTGAGACTAATGAGGATCATGCTTCAAGGGTCCAACGAGATGGGTATTACTCCCCATAACTAAAATCTAAAAATCCATAAGTGTAGTAATAATATAATAAAAAGGCAAGCAATCAGAGGAAGCCTCTTTTGCCATTCACTGTTTTTACTTGGGGTTTGGGTAGAACTATATTGGTTTTGTTGATTCCAAAGCTAAAAGAAGTTGGAAAATAGTTATTTCCCCCTATTTTTTACATAAGAAAAAAAAAAAAAAGAGGATTCCAGAGCATAAGAGTACCATATTGTTTGTTAAAACCGAGTAATTCTTTACAACCCAAACCATGAAAGTCCCACTGTTAATTACTGCAGTCACCCCGGTATTGAGAACTATGCCTATCATTTAAATTAAGAATCGTCTTTAAACAATATCACAACTAAGCTCCTTTCTCACCTTCAAATATCAGTCTTTAAAATAAAAGTGTAGTTGGAAGTTTGGACACGCCCGCTGCATCACGACTGGAATTAATCTCTGATAATGCAAATCTCACTGCCTGGTTGCCTGGTTGTCAGGCTAAGAGGCCGCAAGGAGGGAAGCTGCCTTTCCTCAGGCTCAGGGCCCGAGTGAGAGCAGGGAGTAGAGGGCGGTCAAAGCACCGAGCAGGCCTCGTCAGGGACGTATGGGCGAGTGCCTCCGGAAGCGCCCGCGGGCCCCACAGGAAAGTCCCCAGCATCACCGCGGGAACCGCGCCGGCGGGCAGCGGCAGCAGCAGCAGCCCGGCCTCGGGTACCACGCGCCTGAGGGGAAGCGGCTCACTAGCCCTGCAGCATCTCGCGAGATTTCGCTAGCCTAGCCCAAGTACTGCGAGCTCAGAATTAAAAGAAAAAAAAAAAGGAAAAAGAAAAACGAGAAGAATCCCTGAAGCCGTCGCTGTGGTGGCAGCTGCCGAGGTAGCATCCGCGACCAACGTTCCGGGGCCCGCACGCGGTCCGTGGCCTCTGGTCTGAGTTGCCGGCCCGCTGACGCGCAGCCCTGGGGCGGGGAGAGGGAGGCGGCCGGGGGGCCCGCTCCTCTTCCTCGCCGAGCGCGGCGGGGGAGGGCGGAGAGGTGGGAGGAGGGCGACGGAAGAGGAGGTAGCGGCGCGGAGATCTTCCCGGCCACCGCGGTGAGGCGGCGTGTAGCTCCGCCTGCCCGGTTGTCGCGCTGCTAGCGCTGCCCGAGGCCGACGCCGAGAGGCCAAAAGCCACCCTCACGAGGGCGGCTCTCGCGCGGGGTCGCGCGGGAACCCGGGAGGGCCGCGGTGCTGAGGGAGCGTCTGCCGCGCGCCACTGCGGGACCGCGGGTGGGCGGGCTGAGGGGCGGAGGAGCCTCGGGCCCCGCCTCCCGCGTGCTGCAGCCGGAGCCGCCGCTGCGGCCCCGCCGAGCCTTTAAACAGCGGACCGCCCAGCGCCCCAGCACTCGCGCCTGGCTCGGGTGCTGGCGGCTGACGTTCCCGCCGGGGCGAGTGGCTGGGAGAGCAGTTTCCTCGCCTTACCTTGCAGCCGCAGCCGCTGCGGGCCAGGGTCGCGGAGGCGCGCAACAGCCCGCGACATTCGCCAGACTCTTCAGGTCCGCCGAGGGTCGGGCGGCGATGGAGCCGGGGCCCACGGCGCCCTCCTCTGGCGCCCCGAGGCTGGCGGGGGTCGGGGAGACGCCGCTGGCCGCGGCCGTGGTGGACTTGCCGGGCACAGCGGTGCCCTCGGTGCCGGAGGATGCTGCGGCTGCGAGCCGGGGCGGCGGCGGGGTCCGCGGTGAGGGCGCTGCCGCGGCCGGGGACGGGCTGGGGAGACCCCTGGGGCCCACCCCGAGCCAGAGCCGCTTCCAGGTGGACCTAGTTTCCGAGAACGCTGGGCGGGCCGCGGCGGCGGCTGCGGCCGCAGCCGCCGCAGCGGCTGGAGCCGGGGCAGGGGGCAAGGAGACCCCAGCGGACGGGAAAGCCAGCGGTGAGAGCGGGCCGGCTAAGGGCAGCGAGGAAGCCAAGGGCCGCTTCCGCGTGAACTTCGTGGACCCGGCTGCCTCCTCGTCTGCGGACGACAGCCTGTCGGATGCGGCGGGGGTCGGAGGCGATGGGCCCAACGTGAGCTTCCAGAACGGCGGGGACACAGTGCTGAGCGAGGGCAGCAGTCTGCACTCGGGCGGCGGTAGTGGGCACCACCAGCACTACTACTATGATACCCACACCAACACCTACTACCTGCGCACCTTCGGCCACAACACCATGGACGCTGTGCCCAGGATCGACCACTACCGGCACACAGCTGCGCAGCTGGGCGAGAAGCTGCTCCGGCCCAGCCTGGCAGAGCTCCACGACGAGCTGGAAAAGGTGAGCTCTCCCCGCCTCCCATCCTCTGGTGCGTGCTGACCGCAGGATGTGGCCACTGACTCTCCTGGGTGAGGTGGCGGGAATGGACCGCTTGGCCCGCTGGCATCTCTGGATTCAGCTGTCAAGGGTGGAATTGCAGTGGAATGTAACTTAATCTCTTAAAAGTTTGCAGCGGGTTAGGCTGGTTACGTGATACTGGAGAGGCTGCATTTAACAGCCTTCCCCGTCCAGTTACGCCGTGTACACTGTCTTTCTCACCCACGCTGGACAATTACCACCTCTCCGAGTTTACAGTTGTGTTTGTAGGCCCTGGGAAGGGAGTGTGCAGGAGGTTTAGGTGAGGATTTCTCTGGGGAGAGGGCGGAGAGCACCTACCATCTGTCCTTTTTAGATTGCAGTGTAAGGCTTATGTACACCCATTAGAGATCCCTTGAGTTGGTGGTGTTTGAAGGAAAATCTTAATAGGGTGTGTTTGTGGTCTATGAATTATTAAGCTCAAATTTTGCAATCTTGAGTGTTCAAAGGATTATAGGAATCTTGAATCTTGGGATATGACATTCCTGATAATGGCGCAAATTAATTTTTTCGTAAACCTTTTGGGAGAGGGCTTTATCAGAAAAAATTGGCAAACGAACGAGTCATTAAAGAAAAAAAAAGGAGAGGGGACAGGAGAATTGACTTTCTCTAGAGAATGTTCAGAAAGACCGTCTAGAGTCTTTGCACAAGCAGTCATACTTTATAAAGCAAAAACCATGCCTTTACACTTGTTGGTGACTTCAGTAATTATATTTTTTAAGAGCCCATTAGACATTTGTTCAGGGTTCACATTATTTTGAAATAACATTGATGCTTTTGAGACTGGGTTAATGTTTAACTTTTTTATGGGTGGGAATTACTTGAAGTCTGCTTTACAAGTGTATAATGACTGCATTGATGGAATTTGGTTTGGGCAGAGTTGATACCACATAGATTGAAATGATCATAGTGTGGAAAACTTTAAATCTATTAAGTATGTGATTTCTTCTTGGATTTTATTTTTGATTGCATATATTCATTTTATACAAGACTGTACTTGTCCTAATGTTAAAGTAATATTCAATTTGACATAATTGCATAGGTCCCATCTCTGACAGCTTATTGATTATTTAAAAGCCTGACATCATTTAGCTTTAATAATACTACTTCTGTTGTTCCATTGTGGTATTTTGTCATATCAAAAGCAAAACAATTTCTAAACACTTCTTTCATTTTAACTTCTGGCGTTTCAGATATTTTTTTCAGCACTTCACATCTGTGTTAATGAAAGTAGATATGGGGGTTGGTAATTTTCCTTTTCTTGGAGCATTTTTGCTATTGAAAATGTAATACAATTATGTTTCAGATTTATTTCACTAAATCTAAGTAGTTTAGCAATCAAGCCCATCTATTTAAACTGGAAGTTATAAGAAGACTTTAAAATTGGAAGGTTTTTTTTTTTCATTTAAAATTCTGTCAGTAACAAAGCGTTTCAGATTCTTCAAGAATTTAGATTTATTTTGAGATTGTATTTGCATTTTTGTTTTTGGTGTTTTTATTCAATTTAGAACATCTAAAAAACAGAGCATTTGTATTGGTATTGTTAGCTGTATGATAGTTGAAGAAGTCATCCAACCCCTCAGCCTCTGCTTTCTCAACTAGGGAAAAGGTGCAATGAAAATAGAGGGCCATGTTCAGCACCTGAAAATAATGGCTAGTGCAGTTATTGTTCTCTTATATTGTCAGAAAGGGCAAAATTTAAACTCTAAGATATAAATTTTATATTATCTTAATTCCTACATTTTTAGATGAATATGTATATTCATATCATATAGATGTAGATTTTTTTTTTTCTTTTCTTGGATACAGATTGGAACTGGTCTTGAACTTTGTAATTCTCCTGCTCAGCCTTCCAAGTCATTGGGATGAATATATTATCTAAAATGTTAGAGTTTGCTTTATGCAACAGGTGGTGTAATGAATTCTTTAGTTTTCTTTCTTTCCTTTTTTGGTATCAGGGATTGAATCCATAGGTGCTTAACCACTGAGCTACATCCCATCTCTTTTTTGTTTTGAGACAGGATCTTGCTAAGTTGCTTAGGGCTTCACTAAGTTGTTGAAGCTGGTTTTGAACTTTAGATCTTTCTGATTCAGCCTCCAGATCCACTGGAATTAACAGGCATGAGTCATCCTGCCTGGCTAATTTTTTAGTTTTTTTTACCTTCTTTTGCATATGCTAGGCAATCATTCTACCACTGAGCTACATCCTCAGTCCTCACTCAGATTCTTTCTGGACGCTGGAAGAGTTTGGTTGGGTTAACTAATAAACACATATTGAAAATAAGTTGCTTAGAATTTTAGCATATGGGTTAAAGAAATAGATGTGATGTTAAGTAGTACAAATATGGCTGTACACCACTGTTGAAGGAGGGGCAGGCAAGGGAGTGGTGATAAAATGGGTTGGCTAGATTCCCAAAAGTTGTTCCAACAACTAGATTGACTTCTATCTCTGTAAAACCTTCTCTAATGTTTCTATTCCTTAGCAAGTTAAAATATTGAGAATTTCTGTAACATTTAATTCTAGCATTTGATTGTTAATACTCTTCTTTGGTCACTAAATGCTTTAGTTTCTATCATGGATCTAACTCTGCTAGGAACTATGGAAGAAGGCAAAGGTAAGTGCTCCAAACACTTGTTAGGAAAAAGATTTATATTGTCTTTCACTTGAATTTCTTTTGTTACTCAGCACTGATCGTTTAAAAGTACTTTGCCTAAATGTACAACTGTAGGAACAAATATCCTTGGTGTATCTTACTGTGTTAGGCAGCCATTGTAGGACAAGACTCATGAGGTCTCTATTTTATCAAATATTTTGTGGGGGAAGGGATGTCTTAGATGTTGTCTACATGGCTATGATATCATGGAATGAAGGATTATGCAGTGATTAGCAAAACAAATAGGGCTTCTGCCTAGACAGACATTCAAGTAGTTGAACAAATAACATAGTTACAAACTTATTTTTTTCAGTACCATGAAAGAACAGTAAACTTTGCTAGTGAAGATATAATAGAACCTAATTTTAATTGGTTTTGGGGAAGGTATAAGTGTGACATTGGTGCTGGAACCTGAATGAACCTGAGGATAGGGTGAAAAGACTGGACAGCATATGTAAAGATGGTGAGGTAAAAATTGTGATATGTTCAAAGACCTAACCAAAAACTAGTATAATTATAAATGTAATGGGAAGCTATGAAGGATTATGTGTGAGGGAGCACCATGATCCATTTTGCTGGCTGCTGGGAGTAGAGTGGATTGGTAAGGGTAAAAATGAAAGCAGGGAGAGTCAAAACTGTCACAGAGGACTCTTTGAGAGATAATAAGGGTTGATGACAGAACCAATTGTATGTGACTGAATTGAATGCAGAAGAGAGAGAAACTGACTCCCAGGTTTTTTGAACTTGAGTAACTGAATAGGTAGGTAGTGGTACTGTTGCCCGAGGTAGGAAAGATGGGAGAAGGAATAATAGATTTGGAGTGATGGAGAGAAGGAATTGTTTGAATAGACTGTAGAACATTCTTATTCTAGAGTCATTGGGAGGAGAAGGACGAAAAAAATTATGTACATATAGGTGTCTCTATAGAGAGAGAGAGAGAGAGTGTGTGTGTGTGTGTGTGTGGATTTAACAGTCATGGACAAAAGTGTTTAGGGAAAATGGGTAGGAAAGAGAATAGGGACTGGACATTCAGAACACTTAAAGGTGTGATATTGAGTTGCCAGACTTGTGACAAATAGCTGTCTGGAGATTGAAACCAGGAGCACTTAACCACTGAGCCACATCCTGGCCCTTTTAAAAAAAAAAAAAAATTATTTTGAGACAGTGCCTTACTAAGTTGCTTAGGGCCCTCTTAAGTTGCTGAGGCTGGTCTCGAACTTGCCATCCTCCTCCTGCCTCACTTCCCGAGCTACTGAGATTATAGGGATGCACTACCATGCCTAGAGAGAAGAGAGTTTTAAAGAAGGTAGAAACTCTTCAAAACTGCATAAAGTAAAAACCAAAGTAGCGATTTCTGCTTCTATAGGAAGAAATAAAAAAGTGGGGAGTACCAGTGAAGTATTTGATGAACAACTTTAACATGTGTGATTATCAAGCATGGAAAAGTGGAGTGATGAACATCCATACTAGCTCTTACTAGATTTAAAGTGCTCTACCACTGAACTATACCCCAACCCTAAAGCATTATTAAAGCTTTCTTTTATTTAAAGGTTGCACTGCTTTTGCATTTGTCCTTAGGCCTAGACTTGGGAATCTTTTGCTAATGTTATATCGAGTCATTGTACATGGCCTGTTTTTGCCTTTCTCATTAATAAAGGGGAAAGGTAAAGAAGGCAACTATATTATTTTTAATGTTTCTTTGAGGTTGTTGGTTTTTTCACTTAATTGCTTATGACACATTTTGCTTATGATAAAGTGAGTGGTCTCATGGAAACTGAAGATGTTGCTTAATAGCCACTCATTAAAAGTAGTAGAGCTGGACTTCACTCTTGAGTTTTCTGACTCTAAGGCAAAAAGAGTGTGTCTCCAGATTCTTCTTTCTTATTTTCCTATTACCCAGACTTGCTCTAAGTCTGGCAGGGATGTTGAGGTGGAGATATCACCAACACCCCTTCACTTCCACACCCTGGGAGTTGAATGATTACATAACAGAAATAAGGAATACCTAGGGTGATGTAATTGATACTGCAACTAACTCTTTAACTGGAATCTGAGCTTTTGCCTCATTTATTTCCATATGGAGAATAGGCACTTAAAAGATTTGTTCCCTGAAGGGATCAGGGTTGGCAGTTCTTAACACTAAACAATTGTGGTAACACCTTCTCTAGGTGGGTGGTGTCGATTCTGGAGAAGAAATTCTACACCCTACTAATTACTTCAGGATATGGCTTGATTCCTTGAAGGTCACCCTGGAGGAATAAGAATGTGTCACATATGGGGAGGTGTCTAGGAGTAGTTTCCAGACTTAGTAAAGCTGGGACCCTTATAAGAAATATTTATGTGGGGCAAAGTCAGATTTGTCTTGTTTTACAGTTTTGTTACAGCTGCTAAATCCATGCCAGTGGCCACTGAAGTCTGTCTTAACACAAACCAGATACATTCCCTAAATACATACCAACTAACTGCTTGGGTAGAAGGAAAAATAAATTTGGGTATGGGGCTGAGGTTGTGGCTCAGTGGTAGAGTGCTTGCCTGGCATGTGTGAGGCCCATCCATGGTTCAATCCTCAGCACTGCATATAAATAAATTAATCAATTTTTTAAAAAATTGGGAATATAAAATATGGCAAAAATATCTTTATGCTTCTAATCATAATAGATGTCTTCGTTATATGTATTTGCGTTCCAGTCCTATGAGACTGGAACTTAAAGCACCCAAATTGAATTTCTTGGTTTTTATAGATTAAGTGTCTTTGCTTTCAGTGATTCTTAATTATGTTTCATATATGTGTTTGGGAAGTTCATAGTACTAATCGGGTTGGTTCCATGCTGAATTGAGATGAATGTGAATTCTCTTATTCATCAAATCCTTCCTGAGCATCAACAGCAGCACTGTTAGAAGTCGGGGGATATAGCAGTGAACAAAACAAAGTCATGGGGCTTTCATTCTAGTTGTAGGAGACAATAAACAAATAGATCAGATGTAGTACTGTGAAGAAATTAAAGCAAGATGAAGAAAAAGATGGCTAGGATAGAAATGATTGTGGTGGTGGTGTTTTAGAGTAGTTGAGGAAGCCCTCTTTGACATGGGAGCAGATACTAGAAGGGAGTGAGAGATCATCCCATGTGTTTTTTGTCAGCTTTTTCATCACTTAGACCAAAAGACCTGACAAGAACAATTTTAGAGGAGGGAAAGTCTATTTGGGGCTCAGGGTTTCAGAAATGTCAGTTTATAGATGACCAGGACCATTACTCTGAGCCCAAGGCAAGGTAGAACATCATGGCAGAAGGATGTGGCAGAGGAAGGCAGCTTGGGACATAGCAATCAGGAAGCACAATAGCACTCAGCTCAACACACTCAATAATATGAGTCCCAAAGGCATAGCCCTGGTGATCCATCTCCTCCAACCACACCCTACCTTCCTACAGTTAACCCATTCAAGTAGATTAATGCATTGATTTTTAAGACTCATAACTTGATCATTTTACCTCTGACTGTTCTTGTATAGTCTTACGTATGAACTTTTGGGAAGATACTACTGTCTAAACCACAACATCATGCAAAAATCAGGAAGATCATTCAAGACATGGGAGTAGACACCAAGACACTGAGATAGGAATATGTTTGTGTTAAAGGTCATCAAAACTGAAGTGATGAGACAGGTGATGGGAGAGTAGTGAGGACTTAGTAGTGTTGAACTTTGTAATACATGATAAAAATGTAGAATTTTGTCCCTACGATAGAAGTACATCATTGTTTTCTTTGTGTTGATTTTCAAATTTGAGATACTCTAATATAGACAGGCAATAGACAAGTAATAACTATTAGAGATCTGGTTTTAACTTTTAGATAACTATATCCTGAATTGAATTGTTACTAATTATTAAATATCTGCCATGTTCAGAAGCTCTCTGTAGGCTAGGCACAACCTTGCAAACCAGGTATTTTACAAATAGACAAACCCAGATTAGAAGCAACTTAACTGAAGTCTCATAGCAAGTAAGTGGCAGACATAGGATATTAGGGAAGGTGAGGTATTAAGGAAAACATATTTTTTAAAAAAGTGGCCTATTAAAATCCCTTATAGAAGTCAGACTTACAAGTAATAATTCCTGATGAACTCATTTGAAATTATTGTGTATTGATACATGTGTCATACACAGCTTAATGGTTACAGGCATAAACATTAAAGCTTTACTGTTTTAGAAATCAAGTTTTATAATAAATTATTCTCGATTTCATAGGAAGAATTTCTTTGGAAATTAAAATATCAATTTGATTTTCTTTAGTCCACAGTTTTAGTCTCAGAATTTTAGTTTAAAATAAAAACATCACAAAGATTGTATGCTTAAAGCATTTGCAAAGATGTGTCTTAAAGGGGAAATGTACTTAAAATGTGTAAATTAGCCTTTTATCACTGTGACAAAACAGCTGAGGGAACAAAGGAGGAGAGTTATTTTGGCTCCTGGTTTCAGAGATTTTAATCCATGGTCAACTGACGCCATTACTTTGCATGTGAGGTGAGGTAGAGTAGCATGGCAGAAAGGCATAGTATAGGAAACCACATATAATATAGCTAGGGAGTGGGGGGTGGGAAGTGGCCAGGGACAAGATATAGTTCCCAAAGGCACACCCCCAATATCCCTCCTCCCTTATTTTCCATCACTTCCCAATAGTGTATTCATCTGTGAATCTGTTAGTGAATAATCCATTGATGAGGTTAGAGAAGTTAGCACTCTTCGTATTCTAATTCCTTCCCCAAAAGCCCACTTCTGAACATTGCTGCACTGGGGACCAAGTCTGTAACATATGAAACTTTGGGGGACATTCTGAATCCAGACCATAAGAAGATGATTTTTTTTTTATTATTATGGAGAGAAAAATAATAGAGCAAGTTTGGAAAATAGAGAAAATAACATCAAACCCTTAACATTTTTGCGTTTTTATGTATATTTGTTTTTGTGGATCGAGGGATAAAACTCAGGGCCTTATGGATACAAGCACTGAACCACTGAACTACATCCCCAGCTCCTTTGTGTAAATTTTTAAACTATAATTTTATATCTCACTTTTCCCATCAAGCACTAAATATGCACTCAGTAGTAAATAAGTAATGAAAGTTTTGTATATCACCTATAGTAATCTCTTTAGGTGAATATTTGTAAACTACTCTCAAGTACATGTTCCATAACTTGCCTTTTCCTCTGTATACTGTTTAGTTCATTTACATTTGTTGTGATTTACTTAACGATTAAGTTAGCTATCTCATCTGTTTGTTTCTCTAATCCTTTTCTTGCCATCTTTTGTGCTGATCAATTTTAAAGTATTCCATTTAGTTCTATTGACTTCTAGTGATCTCTTTGCATTTTTCTTTTTAGTGCTTACTATACTAGAGAGAATATAAATTTTTTTTCATCATTTAGGGAATGCTTTATTAGGTTCTGTAATCAAACCCATGTAGATAAGACCTTGCTTACTTAATACAGTGGTTACCCTTCTACAAATGGGAAAAAATTAAGTTTAACATTTCTAGACCAATATGGCTGCTAATTTCTGTACAATGCCAACTCAACACAGTCAACTGGGATACTTTTTCCGAAGTTGATGACACAGCTAAAGTTTCCAAAAATTCAAATTTTATATATAAAATAGAGAATATTGAATTTCTTTGGCTAAAATATAGGAATCTTAAAGCAGAAAACTTTCCTTAGTACCCTTGTGTAAATGGTAAACCCAGTAATACTTTTTTTTGTATTCTTTGACTTAAGCAGTCATATAGCTTTAAAAAAGAGAGAAAAGAATATATGTACGTATGAACACATACACATGTCTTTTCATTTCCTAGGGATTTGTGTTTCCATTTGATATTGCTTCCTTAAATTCTTGTGATAGAGGTGAGCTGCTGACAAATTCTCTTAATTTTTATTTCTCTGAACATGTCTTAATTTTACTTGTTTTGTTTTGTTTTGTTTTTTTAAACTGGGATTTGAACTATTAAACTCAGGGTTGCTTTACCCCTCAGCCACATCACCAGCCCTTTTTGTTTTCTATTTTGAGACAGGGTCTTCATAAGTTGATTAGGGCCTCACTAAGTTGCTGAGGCTGGCTTTGAACTTGTTCTGCCTCAGGCTTCCTCATCTCTGGGATTACAAGTCTATTCCCAACTGTTTTGAAGGGTAGTTTTGCTGGATATAAACTTATTAGTTGACAGTGTTTTGTTTTTTTTTTTTTCCCAGCCCTTTGAGCATATTGTTCCAGGGTCTTCTAGCCTCCCTCATTTCTGGTATGAAGTCAGACAGTTGTACATGATGTGTTCTTTTTCTGTTTCAAGATTTTCTCATTGTCTTTGGCTTTTAGCAGTTTGTACTTAGGGGTTTTTTTTTTTGGTTTTTTTTTTTTTTTTTTGCACGTGTCCGATTTAAATTTCTAGGATCTTTAAGTTAATGTTTTTTATTACTTTTATCTTCTGCCTTTTCCATTTTGTTAAGTTCATCTAGTAAATATTTCATTTTTTCTGTTTGTGGTTCTGGGGGATTGAACATAGGGCCTCATGCATGGTAGGCGATCGCTCTACCACAGAGCTACTTTCCTCAGCCCTGAATTCTTCACTTCAGATAGGTGGTTTTCTTTTTGGTACCAGGGATTGAACCTAGAGATGCTTAACTGCTGAGCCAAATCTCCAGCCTTTTTTATTTTTTATTTGGAGTTACTGTCTTACTAAGTTGCTTAAAGCCTCATTAAGTTGCTGAGACTTTGAAATTGAAATCCTCCTGCCTCAGCCTCTCTAGCCACTGGGATTACAGGCATGCACCACCTTGCCTGGCTAGAATTTCTAATTTTTAAAATGTATCTTTCATTTCTCTGTTGAGATAACCTCTCTGTTACTCATTGGTAATCATATTTAGCTTTGACTATTGAACATACTTGTCATAGTGCTTTATATTTATATTTAAATTTATGAATGTGTATGTGTTTACATACGTTTGTATATATGTATGTATGTATTTATGTATGTATGTATATATGTTGATGGGATCTTGCTATTTTGTCCCAGGCTGGACTTAAACTCCTGGGCTTAACTAATTCTCCCAACTCTCTCCTCCATAGGTGGGACCACAGGCATGTTCAACTGGGCCTATTTTGTTGTATCTATCATGAAGTCTTTGTCTCCAGAAATCAATATCAGGGCCCACTTGGAATTTATTACTAATAACCAATTTTCCTGAATATAGGTTACATTTTCCTGCTATGGCTTCTGGCTACTTCTTTTTTAGTCTGGCCCCTGGGGGTCTCCTGCATTTGTGCATTTTAGTGGCCACTTAAGATTTGGGAACTTGCTGGCCTCAGTGGCACAAGCCTGTAATCCCAGGAATTTTGGGAGGCTGAGGCAAGAGGATTACAAGGTCAAAGCCAGCTTCAGCAATTTAGTAAGCCCTAAGCAACTTAGACCTTGTCTCAAAATAAAAAAAATAAAAAGGGCTGAGGTTAAGGTTCTGTGATAAAGTTTCCCTGGGTTCAGCCCCCAGTCTGGGGGCAGGGAGCAGGGGATGACGTACCCTATACTTTTTCTAGAAGTTCCTTCTTAATTTCCAATTCCTCTCCTGACTTTGGACTCTGTTCTCTGGTAGTTGAAGCTAGTAAGGCTTTACTGTCAGCCATCTAAGCTACACACAATTGGGGAAGGTACTTGGTTAAAAAGCAGCTAACTGATGTTCTCACTCAAATGCAGGTAAATCTTTTGTATTTTCTCTCTTGTCCTGCATTTTCCATTTGTCCTGGGTATCCATGCACATATAGTTGAGCTGTCAACTAGGGATTTTAAACTTGGCTGTTCCATTTAATATTCTGTGACATGTAGGAGAAGGACTTCCCATCTCTGACTTTAATTCCCTTATTGAAAACAGGAAAGATGATATACTTAGGGAGATGTATTATCTATTCCTACCAGAAATACATGAAATACCAAGTGCATGGTAGTATCAGATTTATACTACATGTAGTTTTTGTTATCAGTTTTTCCATGCATATTGTTTTTCCACTACTGATGCTAGAAATGGTGCTTCTATTTCAGATGCTTCTAGTAATGTATTTCTCTTTCCCCACTTTGTTTTTCTTATTATTTTAAAATACAATGATTTGAAATGTAAATCACACAGCTGTACTATTAATTGGAACCAAAATGTATAAATTTTCTGGCAATTTGAATGAAAATGTTTCAAACTTTTACTTTGTCAGCATTAGGAAGTTGTGTGGGGTTTGAAGCAAAGCACAAATTATATTATTCTTAATGCATCCTATTGTATTTCATTCTTGAATGGTTAGTAAAGAGCATGATAGGCTAGGTAGAGGACTGAATTCTTTGACTGCAATCAGCAGTTCTGACTTGGTTCATTGTAAAGTCACATGGTCACACCATCCACTTTTATCTCTGGTACTTGAGTTTTGAGCTTTGCATTAATGCCACTGGATATTAATAGAGCATTGTTAACCAGAGCAGATTGGATTCCTGTAAAACAATACTTTGTTTTGAAAGAGTGGTCTGTATGGGGAGCATTACACTGAATACACCAATCACCGACAGCACGGATAGGAAATGTTGGTAGTTTTGGGATGATATAATTTGCTAGTACTTGATAAAAAAAAAAAAAAAAATTGTTAGAACAATTGTTAGAATAAGCTCACCAATTTGTCATCCAAATTTACATATGTATGCACACATATTCTTAGTTGCTCAATCAAGTATTTCAGGATATTAATTTCTGGCTTACCTTACTATGGTAGTTGTTATTAAACTACGAGAAATTTTGATAAAGTATTTTTTATTAATGTTTTAGTCAAAAAGTTTGCTTTTAGGATGTAAATAGCTTTTTCAGTGAACTTTTGCATTTTTTGTGTATGATTTTGGGGTTTATTTAAATCAACAATAAGCTTCCGGTCAAAAATAGTAATACATTTTTGTATATTAACAGTACCCTGGAGTAAAGTTTTCTACTCTTCTTACAATCAGAAACCGATTCAATTTGCTTCAATAATGCTGAACTCAGAAGTTTTGACTAGTATTTCTTAATCATTCTTAAAATAAATGTATTAATGCATTAGTATAGATGCTTCCATAAAGTATATGTCATTTGCCACTAAGGTAAATGGGGAAGGAAGGAGTTTATCATTTGTTGAGTACATTTTTTTGTGCCCGAAAAATTGCAAAGTATTTCTAGCTGTGCAATCATTGGTTTTCAAAGCCACATACATTGCACTGTACCCTATAACTTGCTGATGACATGAGTGATAAGTTCTTTATTACTACCATGCAGAAGTTGACATCATATTTATATGTGAAAAACAGTGCTTTTGTTTTATTCATACAGAGATAATTTTAAATTTTGCCAGTATCAAATTATAATATAGAAGCTGTGTAGTAGAGTCTACATTAATGATGTTTTACAGTGTTTGTTTTTATTAATTTGTTTAACATCCAGTTTTAAACTCACATGGTCATTTGCACTAATTCATCATTCATTAGTTGTTTGTAGTGATAGCCAAAGGTTTTTGAGCTCTTACTAGGTGTGATGGTTTGGATGTGAGGTGTCCCCCAGAAGCTCACAAGACAATGCAGGAAGGTTCAGAGGAGCAATAATTGGACTGTAAAAGTTTTAATCCACTCAGTGATTTAATCCCCTGAGTGGTAACCAAAGCAGGAGGGTGTGACTGGAGGAGGTGGGAATTAGGGCATGACTTTGGGTATATATTTGTATATGTTGAATGGAGACTTTCTGCTTTCTGATGATGTGAGCTGCTTCCCTTTGCACACCTCTGCCATGATATTCTGCCTAACTTGAGCCCCAAGGAATGGAGCCAGGCTTCTGTGGACTAAGACCTCTGAAACTATAAGCCCTCAAATAAACTTTCCTCCTTTAAAATTGTTCTGGTCAGATCTTTTTGTCGCAGCAGTGAAAAAGCTGACTAAACACTAGGTTAATGTCAGGTAATGGACTATGTATTTAAAACATTCTCTCTTAATTTTTAAAGAATCTTTTTTATTGGTAATAAAAACAGAACATGAAGCATTAAATGTATAACTTTTTTAGTGGAAACATGTAATCACCATTCAGATCAAGAACTATACTTGCTGGTACCTCTATGCACCCCTTTCTAATTGTCCCTCAATGTAGCCACTGCCCTGACTTAATGGTGATCACATCTTTGGGTCTTCGTTTTGATTTTTTTTTTTTAAACACTTTTTGTGTATTCCTGAAGGCTATTAATTCAGTTTGGCTTCCTTTAAAACTTTACATAAATGGAATATTCATTTTTTATTAATTAATTAATTATTATTATTTTTTTTGTGTGTGGTGCTGGAGATTGAACCCAGGGCTTTGTGTAGTGAGGCATGCACTTTACCAACTGAGCTTTATCCTCAGCCCTGAAATATTTATTGTTTTGTTTTGTTGTTTGAGACAGTGTCTTGCTCTGTTGCCTAGTTTGGTCTTGAACTCGTGCTCAGCAATCATCCTGCCTCAGCCTCCAGAGTAACTGGGACTACTGTGTCAATGCCTGACAACTGTTATCTTTTATTCACTCTTAGCTTATGACGTTCAGTTATACTGTATTTGTAACTCATCCATTTTTGTTGCCATTTATCTTTCATTGTATGAATATACTATACTTTCTTTATTCTGCATTTGTGGGTGTTTAGATTGTTCTTAGTTTGGAGTAATTTTAAACAGTGCTGATATGAACATTTTTATATAAGTATGCTGCTTTATAGAAGTGATGTACTTGTGAATAGAATTGCTAGGTTAAATGGTATGCATCTCTTCAAGTTGCAATAATGCCCATTTTATCCCCCCAGTTTTTTTTTACCAATTGATATTCATACCAGCAATATACAAGAATTTTTGTATTCTATATAATCATCATATTTTCTCACTTTGTCTTCTGACACAGTATAAGGTAAGTAATATCCCCATTTCATGGTTTTAGAAAAGGAGGACCAGAGAAGTTAAATAACATAGCTTAGTGAGTGATAGCTGGGATTTGAACCTAGATCTGACTTGGGAGCTAATACTTCTCATTTCACTCTACTGTTTCAGGGCAATATTTAGAAAATGAAGTGACAATAAAAACTGAATATTCATTACCACATTTAGTATATTTCAATGTTGCCCTTTTTTGGGGGAGTACTGGGGATTGGACCCAGGGGTGCCTAACCACTGATCCATATCCCCAACCCTTTTTATTTTATTTTGTTTTATTTATTTATTTTTTATTTTGAGACAGGGTCTTGCTAAGTTGCTTGTGGCCTTGCTAGGTTTCTGAGGCTGGCCTTAAACTTGGTGATCCTCCTGCTTCAGCCTACCGAGTTGCTGAGATTATAGGCATGGGCCACAGCACCCAACCATTTACTATATCTTTGATAAAAGCGACAGGAAAGGTCTGTGCTGCTTTAGACCCTCCATTTAATATATATTAATGGAGTGAAGGTGAGTATGTAGATTACCAATAAAATTTTTAAAACTACATAAAAAAGATATTTATATGTGTCATGAAGGTAAGAAAAGGACACTGATAAGAAACTGTGTAGGGTTGTATGAGAAGGAGGAGGCTACACCAAGACTGAAGGATGAGAAGAAATCAGCCTTCTTCAAAGTGCGTTATAGGCAGAGGGGACAGCAAGCCAAAAGTCTGTTATGAGAAAAATAGCTTTTTTTTTGGGAAAAAAAAAAAAAAAAAGCAAAATTTTATCCAATTGAATGCTGTAATTAGAACTCAGTGATTTTCCAAATTAAAGTATGAGTTTGAGGGGGCATAAGAAGTTTCAAGAAAATTTAATAGAAATAGAAAAGTGATCTATGGTTGGAAAAACAAAGGAACTTTATATCTGGAACAAGCAGACTAATGTTTTTTCTTTTCTATAATCCTGTCAAGACTTAACTATTTATGATAACAAAATGCTAACAAATCCAAAGATTTTTATGTGGATAATTTTTATTTTTCAAGCTTTCCTAAAAAAGGCATGAGTGTATAGTTGGGCCTTGGGTTTCAGAAATTGCAGAGGGAAAGTATATTAAAAAAAAAAACAAAACAAAAAAACTTGTATGATTTGAAACATTGGCTTGAGGTGCTAATGAGGATATTTCATTGGAAAAAAAAAATCCTAGATAACATAGAAATTGAATGATTGGTATATTTTAACCACCATCTCTATTGCAGTAGCTTCCAAATAAACTTCCAAAGATAATTAATACATATAACTCCATATCATACTTAAACATTATATATCTTCACAGATGGATCTCTACATACTAAAGCAATTCTTTCTACTCCATAGGTGATATAGTACAGTTGTCTGCTACCATTGTCTGGGAGGGGATTTCATAGACACTGTACCATACCGTGGGGAACCTTTCTAAAAAGTGTGAAAAGTTAAAAACAAACAAAAAACTTCCCGTGGGACCATCCAGTACAGAATTTCTGCTATCCTTTTTATGAGGACCATGCTAAAAGCCCTGACTTTCTGTGGAACAAAAGAATGAGGGAAAGATGAAGTTGAAGAGCAAAAATAGCTGGGGAATTGGGAAGTTTGAGCAGAATAGATTTCTGAGTTGCTTGTCTTTCATTCCCATGTCCAAAGAAGATACCTAAAATAATTTACCTTGACTCCCTGGAATATGTAGAATTCTTGTCCATTTAGAAGATTATCTTCTCTGCCATGTTAATATAAGCTTCATGATTTTGGCAAGTTAACCTCTCAAAAAGCTGTTCCATTTGTGAATTGGGATAATGCCACCTGTGTCTCTAAGATATGCCGATTTGGGGAATAGCACTTAGGGATATGTCTGACACATAGTGGGCATTCAGAAAATGGTAACTGTCATTAAAGTTAGCCAGCTGGATTATGAGGGTCTTACATACTAAGAATTATTAGTTTATCCCATAGGTCACAGGTAATCACCTAGATTATCTGCATGATATTTATAAGGATCTTGTTTTTTTGAAAACTATTTCTTTGTATCTTGCAGTATTGCCTAACACAAAAAAATCTGGTATATATCTCATTACACAACATTTTTTTTTCTGGTTGGATTTTATGCCAGAATTTACCCGAACCCAAATATGAGAAGCTGAGCTATTCCTCACCCTACAAATTCTTATCTAGAATTGAAATCTTTAAGAGTAATACAGAAAAATTTATATCTGTTCCTCTTACATTATTCTAAGTGTTTATAGGAAATATTAAACGAATATCTCAGAAACATGAAAACAAAATATTTAACTAGGAAGGCAGCTTGTTACACTACTAAATAAATGTTTTCATCTCATTTTCTTTAGCAGATATTATAATTTGGGATGTAATTTAAAACTTCTAGAAAAATTATTGTTTTGATTTTATCTATGTGTCATCTCCTTTAATGTTGGACTTGTGACTTTTTTGGTGACTTCTATTTAAACAGAAGTTTTTAGCATTTAGATGATACAGGGTGCCAGAATAACTTAAACTTCGTTAACCTGAATTCAGGTAAACAGTTTTCTGTTTTTAAAATTTCTACATTCTCTGCCATAACTACTGCCCAGTACATAGCACCATCATCTTAAGAAGTAACTTATTAAATGAATAAAATCTTTTTTTTCTTTTTTTTTCCCGGTGCTGAGGATTGAACCCAGGGCCTTGTGCTTGCTATATCCCCAGCACTGAATGAATAAAATCTTTATAGTGATGCATCTCGTCTCTCTTCATGTTTCTTTTCTGACCCTTTAGACTATTTGTTAAGGTTTGATTTACAGTATAAAAGGGTACATCATTTGTATTTGGGATAGAATTTTTATTTCACAGGTCAAAATATGAGAAAGCTTTTCCATATAATTCTTTATTTAGTTTTCATCTTGCAGGGTACATGAATATTTGACACATTTTGTGACAACGCATTCTATTGTGCATAACTTTGTCTTATTGTAAAACTAAAACTCTTTCATATTCAGCTTTCTTTCTATTCAATTTTCTTCATCTGTAATACATATTCTTGCTTCCCTCCCCTGCACGTTGGTACCAGGGATTGAATCCACAGGTGTTTAACAGCTGAGCCACATCCTTAGCTCTTTTTTTCTTTTTTCTTTTGGGACAGGGTCTTGCTAAGTTGCTGAGGCTGACTTTGAACTCAGGGTGTTCCTGCCTCAGCCTCCCAAGCTGCTGTGATTACAGGCTTGTGCCACATTCCTGGCAACATCCTTGCTCTTTTGATAAGCAGATGCCTTATATGGTCTCCCTGTTAATCATGTAAATTAGCATATTTAAGGATAATTTTCTGGAGATGATGCTAAAAGCACATTTGTTCTTAAATAAGTGGACATTTACATAAAAGCAGATTTGCATTTGGTTCATGAAACATGGTCAGAACTTTATACTATGTGAAAACAGACCGCAGGCCATATCACAGGATCCCCTGTTTCTCAATTTCACACCATTGAATACTAATCCAGTCAAACCTGTTCATTGGCTACTACTTTACAACCTTTGCTTTAAATTTTGTATTGACCAAGCAACAATAGATGTTGGTGAGGATGTGGGGAAAAAGGTACACTTATACATTGCTGGTGGGGATGCAAATTAGTGCAGACACTCTGGAAAGCAGTGTGGAGATTCCTTAGAAAACTTGGAATGGACCACCATTTGACCCAGCTATCCCACTCCTCAGCCTATACCCAAAGGACTTAAAATCAGCCTACTACAGAGATATAGCCACATCAATGTTCATAGCTGCTCAATTCACAATAGCCAGATTGTGGAACCAACCTAGATGTCCTTCAATTGATGAATGGATAAAGAAACTGTGATATATATATATATATACATATATATATATACACACACTATATATATACACACAATGGAATATATATATGTATATGAATATATATGTATATATGTGTGTGTATATATATATATACACACACAATGGAATATTACTCAGCAGTAAAGAATAAATTATGGCATTTACAGGCAAATGGATGAAATTAGAGAATATCATGCTAAGTGAGATAAGCCAATCTCAAAAAACCAAAGGATGAATGATCTCTCTGATAAGCGGATGATGACATAATGGGGTGGGAGGGGGGCAAGAATGGGGGAAGGAGGGACTGTATAGAGGGAAAAGAGGGGTGGGAGGGGTGGGGGGGAAGGAAAAAAATAGCAGAAACAAAAAAAATAAAGCAAGGGTATATTTTGAAAAATTTTTTGTATTGACAAGAAAATGTTTAATTGAAAAAATAGGTCACATAATAGTGTATGCAGTATGATATTGAGCTGAATAATTGTATTTGTATGTGTGTATACATCTTTTTTTAAAACAAATGTTTCTTAATATATGCATAGAATAAAGCCTGGTAGGAAATAAACCAAAATATGATTTTAATTGGGAAAGAACAAAAAAACTTTACACTATGGGTATTTCAGAGACTTGTTTGAGAGTATTAAAGTAAGAGGATCCCAGTTGCAATAGTAGTTAAGTGTGTGTACCTGCCTTCGCATACTGTGATAGGTCAGAGCTTCTGAACAGGTACAGCAGGTATAAAATTGACTGGGCACTGAATGTGGATGTAATCCCGGGGAAACTGCTGCCTTTGCTCTTACAGGGTCAGCTGGTGGAACAACCTTGTTCTTACCAAAGAGTGTCCAGGAATTGAAAAGTCAGGCCACCATAGAGTAAGTTTCCCATTAATTCTTTTGAATAAATGTGTCACTGTCTCATATTCCATATTTGGCACTGGCACTTGAATTTAAACTGCTGTCTTATAATCTAGTATCAGTTAGTTTAATAGCCAAGAGCTAGAAGCCTCAACTGCTTTAGATGGCTGTTTTATTGGTCTTTATTTAGAAACCCTTAAGACCCACCAAGGGAATAATATTGGTGGGAAGGGATTATCTCCATTTTACAGAAGAATAAACTGATTCTTAGAGTGGGATTATAACTTGAAAAGTAAAATGGGTACTATTGTTATTATCATTGTTACTTTGAGATAGGTTCTTGCTCTGTTACTCAGGCTGGTCTTGAACTCCTGGGATTTAGTGATCATCCTGCCTCGGACTCTTGAGGAGCTGGGACTGCAGGTGCATGCTACCACACTAAGATAAAGTGATTTTCATGCAGCATTTGACTGGATTAAATATCTAATTTAATAGAGTCTGCCTTATATAATGAAAAATATCCTGACTTATGGTAGAACACTTGTCTTTTATCTTTAGCCTCTACTGAAAAAATAGCAACGCTGAGGGCTATAATGTGCCTAACATGGTGCTTGATAAAATGAATTAATAAATATTTGCTTAATGAATAAGCATTGATTCTGTCTTATGCCCAGAATTAAATGCAGCATCTTCAAACAGTAGAACATCAGAAGTTACTTTAGACCTTTTTTTTTTTTTTTTTTTTTTTTTTTTTACTTTAGACTTTTTAATGTGTTAAATTTGGTTAAGGGATTGGAACATTTTCCTGTTTAAAGATACTGCTATTTGGGGCGTTCTTCAGTCTCCCTGGACCCAATATTGTGTCAACCTAGAAGAACCTAAAGAGAAATTTTAGTACAACTCTGTTCAGTTGATTTTAAAATCCCAATAAAACAACAAGATATACCCCTCCTCCCAACATTAGTAGGTTGTTGTTTTGTCTATTATGCCTGAAATCACCGAGCAAAGACACTTTACCAAGCCTTTATCAGGTTAATTGTAAAAGGAAAATAAGTTTGTATTAAAAGTGAATAGATTGGTAATAAATTACCAGAAATCTGTTTTATTGGTATTTTCACTGTTCTACGAAGTTTGATTGTTTAAACATCTTGATTTTTCTTCACACAGTGAAAAACACTTTATCGGCCTACTCTGGAAAAAAACACATGATCCAAAATCATTCTGGTGATATATAGTCACTTTTCTGGGTAGTACCATCCTTGTTCAGTGACAACATAAAGACTATGTTTGTTACATTGTACATGTGATGTGAAAACCAAAGAAAGAGAAGGAACTATAATTTATTAATGTCATGCATATTTAAAAATGTGAAGTGCATTGATATGCATATTTTTGCACTGATAAGAATACACATTGGAGACAATCCAACAGTCTATGTTACAGAGCTAGTTAAAGCCAAGGTTTTTTATTATGATTTTTAAAAAAATAAATAATACTTTTTCCTTCAAAACTTGAAAAATGTAATTGTTTTAGAAAGAAATTTGGTTACACAATAGTTTGCTCTAAAATACCAAAAAAATTTTAGTATTAAGTAAGATTTAATAACTTGATATTTAAAGACTTGTTTCACTGAACTGGGCATGGTGGCACCCTATAATTCCAGTAACTTGGAATGCTGGGCAGGATTGCAAGTTCAGGCCAGCTTGGTCAATTTAACAAGAACCTAAGTACCTTAGTGAGACCCTGTTTCAAAAATAAAAAACAAAAGGGCTGGGGATGTATCTCAGTGGTACAGCACCTTTGAATTCAATCCCCAGTACCAAAACAAAACAACAACAACAAAATTGTTTCACTGGAAAAAAAAAATATCAACATTAAGCTAATAAGCAAATGTTTCATGAGCAGTGTTTTAGGTCTAGCAGAATTGAAATGTGACCATTAATATGTAAAATATAAATTAGTAGATCCAAAAAAGAAGTTAATTTTTATAAAAAGGATTTAAATCTTTCTGCCTTTTTGATCCAGTATTTTTTTTTTTTTTTTTTTTTTGACAGTTCTTAGTTTTTACTGAAACCTTCAGGAACTAAAATTATATCCAAAAAAGAAAAACTCTTTTCTTTTCACTTAGAAGAAAGTCACTACTATAGCACATCGACCATTTCTTTTTCTCCTTTGGTAAGGATTAGAATAGTAAGAATAGTGGAGCTGTCCCGAATTTAAGGCGGGAAGATGATGACTGCAAAGAAGATTAAGTGTCTGGAGTGGATCATCTTTAGGCTCCAACTTGTTATGAAAAGTAGAAAGTATGTGCTGGAGTACAAGCAGACTCTGAAGGTGATTAGACAGGGCAAAATGAAATTGCCCACCCTAATGACTGCCCAGCTTTGAGGAAATTTGAAATAGAATAAACATCTTACACAGATGGATGTCTGATGCTGGTGACAATAATATTGAATTGGGCCCAGCATTCAGCAGATACTACAAAGTATGCAAACTAGCTGTCATTGATCCAGATAATTCTGATCTCATTAGAAGCATGCCAGAACAGACTGGTGACAGGTAAACCATGTAAGACTTTTCCTTAAAAAAAAACTTGTCAGAGAACTTTTATTTAAAAAAAAAAAAAAAGATGCATATAAATGGAGTCCAACTCTTAGAGGATATCAGAAAGGGAATTTTCATATCGTGTCTTGTACTAGCTGGCTATTCAAGTTAGCATATATTTTCATCTTCCTAATTTGCCTTGACCTTTAAAAAATAAAAGCTTGCCACAACTAGTTAAAAAAAATAGTAAATGTTGAAGCATCCAAGTGCTATCCTCAGTATTTACAGAGGGTTGAAACTTAGTGGGGAAGTCTGATCTGGAAATGAACTTGAGCCATCACTTTTGACTTGTCACATGTAGATGGTATTTAAAGCTGTGAGTCTGGTGAGATAACCATAGAAATAAAATATAGCATGAGAAAAGGATACAAGTCTAGGACTAAACACTGAAAAAAGACTCTTTTAACATTTAATTATAAGATAGAAGCAACTGGGAAAGAGTGGTGTTTCAAGAAAGTGGGAATGGTCTATACTATCAAATACAGCTTGAGAAGTCCAGCAAAAATGTATGTTAGATTTGGAAGCAGTGAAGTCACTGGATGTCTTAATAAAAATTTTTGATGTGGTAGTGGGGCAAAACCAGGTTGACTTGCATTTAATGTAAGATTGTGTTGTACTAGTCATTTATTGACTTTGGCTGGGGGCAGGAAGCAATAAAAAGTTGACTATGATCAAAGGAGAAAGAATAATCAAGTTGAGGTAGTGCTTTGAATATGAAAGGGACAGAAGACATCATCCACAGTATAAAAACTTCCTTTTCTTAATCCCCTGTAAAGAAATAATAATCATGGAAACCAGAATTCTCTTCTTATAATTTACATAATACTTGGGGAAATGTTGAGTTCCCATGTTTTTTCTCTAAGTTTCTCTCAATTTTGTTTCCATAGTTTTACCCACTGGCTCCTTACCCTCAGCCCCTGTCCTAAGTTCCTCTCATGAATTTTTCATCTGCTTTATAGGGTCTTTAATTATCTTCTGGCTCCTCAAATTCAATATATTCTTTTCAGGATGACATAATTTACGAGTATCTTTATTTACTGAAGGTCTGCTTTATCTGGGTCTTCCAAATTTTTTCCTCCCTTTCCCTCTTTTTCTAGTTCTGTTCTCATCCCCACCCTCAGTCCCAACTTGGTAGACTCAAGATCACTGTGATACTTTTTGGAAGATTACTTTCCTGAATTAATTTGGTCCACTTCATTTAAATGGCATTATCCATAAAAATATTTATGTTCTTTTCATTTTATGTACTAGTGTAGAAAAACATAGTGTGAAACATAATCCCATTTCTATATGTATGTCAGGTAAATTGAAGATTTTCATTTATGTACCTTTGTATTAGCCTAATTTATAGTTCATATGTAAATATTTGACAGTATTTAGCATATTTGACCTTTTTCTTAATGAGATTTTTATATAATTTCTTTTTTCGGGTGAGAGTGAACATATTGGATGGTTGATTCTTCTGAAGCTAATATACTTGAAGAAATAGCTGAATATATGTGTGCTTCTGTGGTAGAGTGACTTGTCCACCTTGTATGAGGCCCTGGATTCAATTCTCAGCACCAACAAAACACAAGAGAAACAACAACAAAAAGATTAATATGGGTATTCATTTTGGTTTCCTGATATTTCAGGAAATTAATTCAATTATGACCTCAATTTCATTATATTTAAGTTTGATAATTGAACTACAAATAGCATACTTATTTGATTTTTAACTTTTATTGTATTTATTGTATTTTAGAGATTAACTTAAACTTCTTAAAGCTAACAGAAGATGATTAGAAATTTTGTTTTTTAATTTGGTGTAGTTGCATCTTCATTTCATACACTGTGGAAAATCTTTGTTGTTGTAGTTGTAGATGACCATAATATCTTTATTGTATTTATTTTTATGTGGTGCTGAGGATAGAACTCAGTGCCCTTTACACATGCTATGCATATGCTCTACTACTGAGCCACAATCGCAGCCCCTGGAAAATCTGTTTTTGAACATAGTTGTAGTAATGGTGGAAACTAGTAGAATTGCTAGATCTTCAACTTTGAGGTGGAATGCTGATAAACACCCACAGCAGAAATTTTAGGATGCCTGCATACTTTTGCATTGCTAAAAAGACACCCACATTGATACTTAGCCTTGGAAAAAGTAGCTCATAAGGTTACACACATCTTTAGTTTTTTTTAAATAGAGTTGGAAAGATAGGTATTTTCTATGCATATTATAAACATTATATTTACTTGTAACACTTGGAAGTTATGTAATATTTTAAAGTCTTCTTTCATAAAATAATTAAAGAGACTATACATCCTAGAGTAAAAACTAGGACACTTTTGTCTACTTTGAAGTTAATTGAATTAACAGGCAAACTTTTTCTGTTCTGCTTTATTTAAATAATTGAACAATTAAGTCTTCAATTCCTTTTAGGAATCATTTTTACTATTTGGGATATTTATTGACTATTTATTGTATGGAATACATTTGACAATCTAAGTAAAACCAAAGTAGGGTTGCTCTTGTGATTGAGTTATATAAACCTATGGTCAGTTTTTCCGGGCTTTTTTTGGTTTTGTTTGTTACTTATATATATTTCTAACAACTTTAATGTTTAGTGGTTATCATGTTCATAGGAGATTCTAAGCAAAGCAAGGAATAGCAATAGACTACCTAAAGACAAAGGTAAGTTTGTATTATTATGTAGATTTTGGTCTGTGGTAATGCTACAGTTCATTTCTTTTAAAATAATTATATTCAGAATTCATTTATGGGTTTGCTCTGAAATTGGTCTTAAAATTTTTATTGACTCTTTTGCATTTAAAGAAAGCCCAAACTATAGTTGTAATTTGTTCCCTCTTCTTGAGAATATGAATAGAGGAGGAATCACGGGAATATTATTTAGAACATCTTCTGTATGTCAAGCCATCTCCCTCCTCCCTTTGTGTTCTGCTTTGGAAACCTGTCATATTCCTTTGGTGTTTTGGGACAGAAGGAAAGTTAAAAACAACTGAGAAGGAGAGAAGGTAGGGAATGAACACTAAGAATTACAGAATTAGACCTGAAACTTTACCTATTTGGTTGTGAAAATGTATTGTTTCAACCAATTCATGTCAGAAATTTAAAAAAATTAACAAAGGAAAACACCAAGATATGAATGAATATTGTGAATCCTGCTGTCATGGACTATGATAAATGATGAGGAAGAATTTTAAATTGCAGATGTTGAATTTCATATGTAGGAAGTGTGACAAGTAGGTAATATGGATTTGTGACTTGAGAGACAAGATTTGAATTGATTGACCTAGCTGGCTTGTACTCTGCAGACAGTATTCACCAAGTGCTGTAAAATTTAAATTTTTAAAATTGGTTTATCATGACGAGGTTTGAATTTTAAGAAATCTGAGTGATTAAAACTTTGAGTTCATTGCTTTACATTTTTGTCAGGGGAAATATTCAGAAACTTTATGTATTTGTCAATTTTTTTATTACCATAGCAAAATACCTAGAGCCAGGCTACTTAGGAAGAAAATAAGTTTCTTTAACTCATAGTTAATAATTCTTTCTTTACCCTACTTTTTTAAAAACATATTTTTAGTTCTAGTTGGACCATATACCTTTATTTTATTTATTTTTATGTGATACTGAGGATTGATCCCAGTGTCTCAGGTGTGTGAGGGAAGTACTCCACCACTGAACCACAACCCCTTCCCACTTTTTTTTTTAAATTTGTGCATCATAGTTATACATGATGATGGGATTTGTCATTACATATTTGTACATGCACACAGTATAACAATATAACTTGGCCAATATCACTCCCTGGCACATCCCTTTCCACCTTTCACCCCTTGGTCCCTTTCCTCTCCTGACCTCCCTTTAATTTTTAGGAGACCATCACCTTCCTTTTCCTTTTTCCTCTCTAGCTTCTGCATATGAGAGAATATATACAACTTTTGATCTTCTGAGTTTGACTTATTTCACTTAACATGATGGTCTCTAGTTCCATTCATATTGCTGCAAATGCCATAATTTCATTTTTCTTTATGGCTAGATGAAATTCTTTTGTGTACATATACCACATTTTCTTTGTCCATTCATCTTTTGATGGACATCTATGTTGTTTCCATAGTTTGGCTATTGTAAATTGTGCTGCTGTAAAATGGGTATGTATGTATCAGTCACAGTTAATAATTCTTAAGTATAATGTACATTTCTCTTTATGACTAGGAACCTTTTGAGGATGGCTTTGCAAATGGGGAAGAAAGTACTCCAACCAGAGATGCTGTGGTCACATACACTGCAGAAAGTAAAGGAGTCGTGAAGTTTGGTTGGATCAAGGGTGTTTTAGTATGTATTAACAGACTTAATTTGAGAGTTACAGCATTTCTGTTGATTATAAAACCTACCTAATATTATCATCGATTCTCAAGAGAATTATGTTTTCTGTTTTAACTATGTATGAAGACCAAATTAATGTGCCTCCTTTCTTTTTTGATATTCCGTAGAGGAGATAGGATACTTATTAATTTAACCAAATTTTTCTTGATAAATGAGGAAACTTTCAGAAGTAATTTAAACAGCCAAAAAAAAAAAAAAAAAATACCTAAAGCATGGCAGAATAATTAGACTATAATTTTTTTAAAAACGTGTGAACAATTAACATTTTGTATTGAAAAAAATGTAATAGTTTAATCTGCTAACTACTCATGAAATAAGGATGTTGTAAAAAAATAAGCAAGATTTAAACTTATGTTAAAGGGAATGTGAACTATTTTTAATTGCTAAGTCATAGCATTTTTGGTACCTTTCTTGTGTTACTTCTCCTGCTTCTGATGTTTGTGATGAGCACATTTATTTATACACATGCATTTATATGTTACATTATATTTAACTAAAAAGTAAGCTTTCTCATTAAGCTTTTACAAAGGAGACGTTAGATTTAAAATCTATACATCTTCTATAGTTTCCAGGGTATGTTCTTCTACTTTATATTCTTGATTACTTTCTTCATCTGTGTTGTGGTCTCTTTTTTCCTCCCAGGTACGTTGTATGTTGAACATTTGGGGTGTGATGCTCTTTATTAGGTTGTCATGGATTGTGGGTCAAGCTGGAATAGGTAAGTGAAGTTACTTACTACATAATTTGAGCATAATCAATAAATAAAATAGCACATTCCTGTGAGTTCTCAATCTCATAAAATTCAAAGGAGTCCCTCTGAGTGGCATTTTCCTTTATTATCAAGATTCTTAAATTAATTTTACTTTTTCATAATTCTGATTTGATTTTTCAAAAATGGGATTAAAAGTAACTAAATTTTAACTTGTAAATTTAAATGTTCAGGCCAATGGCAAGTTTAATTAAGAGTACATGTATTCTCAATTTCTTTCCTTTCTCCCTAAAGGTCTGTCAGTCCTTGTAATAACAATGGCCACTATTGTGACAACAATCACAGGATTGTCTACATCAGCAATAGCTACTAATGGATTTGTAAGAGGAGGTAAATTCAGTCATTTTCACTTCATTATATTATAATTATTAAATAGATTTAGATTTAAATCTTATTTTTAATTATTTTTGCCTTAATAGAAGGAATATACCAGGTGTGTATAGGCAAGGAAGTTGTTACTGAGCACTACCAAACTATTATATTTGAATATAAAGTTTTATATTAAACCATTTTCTTACAACACATGTATGATTTGAAATATCTAAAATGTTCAGTGAGTCTGGTAGCAAGATGGATCTTCTAAGTAGCCTTTTTTTTTTTTTTTTTTTAAACTCGGCTGCACCTTGTTACTTTCTCCTAAGCTTCAGCCCTTGGATCAGAAACATGCATCCTGGTATTTGGTCAGTATTGTACAAGTATAATCTTATTTTCCCATTCATTGAAACTGAGGGAGTACCTTCCCCATGTTCTAAGAGCTTGTGAGAGTTGTGCCTGGGACTTTGAATTTATACCTTCAAGTCTAGCTGTCTTCTGTGAACACCCTGAGGCCTCTTTCATTGGAGTCTGCAAGATTTGCCTTCTGTGATTTTGCCTTTCCCAGAGAATGCACCTAAGAAAACAAGAGAATGACCTTGAAACCCCTGAGAAAAGAAAAGAATTCCATTTTCCAAATCAAACTTATCAACCAGTTGAAGTGAGGAGAACCCTGGAGGAAAGGCAGAGAATGTTAACCAGCACCTGTGAAGTCCATAACAAATCGACTGAGAATAGAATCCACCTGTTCCATCTGACTTGTTTATTTTGAATATACCTATTTGACATTATGTGATCAAAATTTGTTCTTTAGCTGCATTAGATTTTTTGTGAGGGAGGCAGAGAGCCACATTGAGCTTTTCATTTTTACCATAATTTTCATCTATTTTAGACACCAGAGGATTCAAATCAGTAAGCCCTGGGAAGCTGGTAGCTCATATCGATATGATTATCACTGTGTTGAGCAAGCATCATTGTTTACTGAACTTTTATGTTTGTATTAGTCTTATTGAACTATACGAGAATGCAAAATATGAATCTGTCTAACAGAGTTAATCAGACAACACTAAATGCTTCATTTTATCTGACATTATTGGGTTTAAAAGTAGGAGGAGAAAAGGGTGTGGTGTTGGGTATTTGCAGGGCATCAGCAAGTCATCAAAGAATTTCTCCATATCCTCAAACCTTAGCATCTAGTTTGTGAGTCTTTATGAGAATGGATCATGAAACCACAGACATCATGAACCCTGGATCGTTTTACATTTGAATCTGAATCTTGGAAAGTATAAATTTTCCTGGATTGTGCCCAAAATTCGTTTCATTTTTCTTTACTACTAATACTTTACGTACATACAGATAGTCACAAATTTATCTACCTTGGAAACTATCCAATGTTTTCTATATTGGGTACCAGGGAAAGTGTGAGAACCAGTGAAGCTCTGTTCCAGCAAATTCATATGTTTTATAATTTTACTAATGTTTCCTCAAAATGGAAGTTTACAAAGGAAGACCCTTTAGAGAGAAAGACCATTATATCATAAAATTTGGAATTCTATTACCAGATAGTTGTATAAATAAAAATTTAGCACATTTGCTGAAATAGTCCTAAAGAAGATAAAAGAGAAAGTTGTTAATGTTAAGAGAGGACCAAATGATATAACACATTAGAAGGCACTTATTTTTCACTTCTTGTTAGTGACTTTAGACACCTGACTGGTCTTTGTAAAATAGAAATTGAGCTGCTTCACCTGTAGTATTTCCTCAAGATTCTTTCAGTTAATGTAAGACCTTCTGTTTCCTGAGTTTCTGACTCATGGACTTGTAGCTCTCCAACAAAGAGTCTTGGTATCATGGAAAACTAGTATTCCCCACATGGGAGATAGTAGATTATAAAATCAAGGTAACTTGCACCCCATATGCATGATTGGAAATACTATATATGTAGTATCATGCATTTTATCCCACAAGTATATAATTTTTAGCTCTCTCCATTAAAATGACTTTGTAATAAATGACCAACCCGGTAGCAGCAAGCATCCCTAGTCTCATGTTGTGAATTTCCCCTGAAAAGAATGAGGGAACCTTAGAGACATGACTAATTCCAGATGTGGACAGGAAATGGTCTTAGTCACTTCATATCCAAAAGTAAGGAAGATAACAGAAGCTACTAGTTATATCAAAAGTACCCAAGAGCCAACTTAAGGAACCAACTTAAAGAAGCTAACACTGGCTGAAGTTTGGATAATTTGAACAACTCTAATATTTGAAATAACCAATTTGAATAAAAACTTTATGATAAAAATCCATAAGTTCACAATAAAACATAAAAAACCTCATGTCTCACCTTTGAGAAACACTAGGGAACCAGCTTGAAATTTGATAAAGTTGAATGGTTTAGTGTTCAATCAAACTTTCCTGAATGAAAGTTTTCTTACCAAAATGTAAAGTAACAAATTGATAAGAGATTTGTTCATTTGGTAATAATTCTACAACAGCAAGTGAAGAATGGAAGAGAATTAGAAAATTTTAACTCTGTAAATTCTTTACTTGATAAAAGTACCTGTACTATTTCCTAACAATTTGAATCTGAATTACATGATGATAACTCCAAAAAGCATTTAGTAGAATACTCAGGAGAGTTAAATGATAATACAGGATGATGATAGCAGGGAATCTCTATGGAAAAAGGAATGTTTTTTGTTCAACAGAATTTTAAAGGGACAAAAAATATGAAGGTGTAAAACTGAAGAGCCTCAGTCTATAGGTAAGAATTCTGTTGGTCATTAACCATAAACGGTACTTTAGGGTGTTATCAAGAGTACCTGGAATGGATCTCCTACAGCCCAGCCACTGGATACTTGATTTGACTGCCTGCTTTGTAAGGGTTACTAGTGGAGGGTGATAGAACTGGAACAATCCAGAGAATCAAGGTGTTAAGAAAGAAATGGAGGAATGGTATGGTAATAGTGATATCTGGGGACCCATCTAAGCTTTTCTATGAACTTTTAAGTTGATTGATAAGGAAATGTTATACCTAAAATATTATTCAAAGATTGGGAAACACTCTTAGTATTTTTAAATTGAAGAGTCCCTGCTTAAACTTGATGTTTACTCTTATTTTTATAAAAAATTAAAGAAACTATTTTGAGGCAGTGTTCAACAGTTTTAGTTATCTTGATTCTTAACTGAATTATGACATCTATTTTTATTTTATTAATAGTGAATGTCTCATTCTTTTTGTAAAAGGGTTGTTTCTCACTCTGGAAATATGTTGAAATCTTTACTTTTCCTAGGGTTGTATACTTTTTACCATAGAGATTTTATATTTTTGGTTAATTTTAGCATTGGCTTAAATAATACATTTTAGAGATTAAACAGATGTCTAGAAAAATTGTAGTTGTTTTTTACAATGAATTTATACTGCCAACTTGCAAACAAGTATAATAATGTTCAATTAATATGGAAACATGGTTTCTGGAAAAGTCAAAATTTAGGAAATAAAAAATACTTAGTTTCAGACTGATTAGATTGTAATTGAAATTGGAATGCTGTTTAAAGTCACTGGCAGCAGGTTAGAAAATCATCCCTTCAGTTTTTTGCCTCCTACAGGGTAAGAAGACTAGTGCCAGTTAGTTAACTGATGGAGTTGGCCTTCATCTCTGGCACACTGCTTTGCCTGAAAGATGCATTCATACTTTTTAAATTATTTCAGCCTGCTGGGCGTCTAAGAGTTTTTCTTGTTCTGCAAATCAGTCAGTGTTCTTGAGAGCTTCTGTTTTACAAAATTTGTGTGAATCCTGCTGTGATTCTATAATTAGATGGTACTGACTTTATTCATATCAACAATTCCTAGATTACACAAACCACACTCTCATCCTCAATTAATGTGCATATAGACTCACTTAAAGAGAGTAGAGGATAGCCTCAGGGAACTGAACACGTATAAGATGAACACAGTATAAATTCTGATTTTTGAGTCATACTATATTAATGAATGAATGAATTAGCAATGGAAGGAAAAGATTCTTCAACCACTGTGTTTTGGTACATTTAACTAATTTAACAACAGATCAATGCCATTTCAATTAAAAACCCAAATTACATCAAATTTCAGACATGTAGTTCTGAAAAATCTCCAATCAGTATGAACCTGCCTAGTATATGACTAAGGTGAAGTTTTATATTACCTGTACTTCAGTCAGTCAGCAGATAATTATTGAGCACTTTGTGATAGACACTGGGTTTATAACAGTGCTAAGTCAAATAAGATCCAGTTTTCTTGAGCTTTTGCTCAGATAGTAATAGTACTGTTATTTTTTCAGACCTGGCTGCTAGAATCATACCATGGTTTTGACATAAACAGTAACTTGTCAAATGCAATGTTGCTTTGATAAATGTTATCCCATATATAGATGAGAGCAAAAATGAAAATTACATCTTTTTTTCCAGTAAAAGTAAATGTTATGCATATTCTGCTTGTGAATCCTTTTTAAATGTCTACATCTTTTTCCTTTCTCCAAAATAATTGAAGACCTCCTCATTTTTGTTGCAAAACATTGGAAGTGAGGAAAAACATTTTCCACATTTTGACAAAAAGTGCTTTTAATATTGGTAAAAACAGGTTATCACTGATTTTTTTTGTTTCATCCAAAACTATTAACTATTAATTTCTAGCATTCCCAAGCAAGAAGCTCTCTTATAATTCAGCTCCATAGTTCTTTTCTTTTCTTTTTTTTTTTTTTAAACTTCTTGTCTATTAAAAGTAATTCATTTGAAGTTGTAACTTTTCAGATCATCGAAATGTTTGAAAAGGCTGCAAGAGATATTTCTACAGCAGTTTCATGAGATTTTCTTAGTTTTACATATAGCATGTTTTCGATTCAGTAAAACACTACTTGTAGGTTATAGGTAACTCAGATACACACACACACACACACACACACACACACACACACACACACACACACACACACACACACACACACTACACATTGTACCAGGTATTGAACCCAGGGAAATTTAACCACTGAACCACATCCATAGTCCTTTTTTGCATTTTATTTAAAGACAGGGTCTCACTAAATTGCTGATGCTGGCTTTGAACTCATGATCTTCCTGCCTTAGCTGCCCAGCTGCTAAGATTATAGGCATGCCCCACCATTCCTGGCAAGTGAATAATTTTTCTTTCTTTTTTTTCTTTTTAATTAAATTTTTTTTATTTTTACAGACTGCAGTTTGATCCGTTGTACACAAATGGTGGTACAACTTTTCATTTCTATGGTTGTACACAATGTAGATTCACACCATTCATGTAATCATAAATATACATAGTTTTATACTGTCTGTTACATTCTACTATCTTTCTGTCCCCCCACCCCCTACCACCCTGTTTTCCTCTACACCATCCGAAGTGCCTTCATTCTTCTCTTCATCACCATCCCCTCCGCTCCCCCACCATCCACTCTCATTATATATCGTCATCCACTTATCAAGAGAAAACATTCGGCCTTTGATTTTCTGGGGTTGGCTTATTTCACTTAGCATGATATTTTCCAACTTCATCCATTTACCAGCAAATGCCATAATATTTTTTTCTTTATGACTTCATCAATTGAAGGGCATCTTGGTTGGTTCCACAATCTAGTTATTGTGAATTGAGCTGCTGTGAATATTGATGTGGCTGCATCATTGTAGTTTGCTGATTTTAAAGTCCTTTGGGTATAAACCAAGGAGTGGGATAGCTGGGTAAAATGGTGGGTCCATTCCCAGTTTTTTGAGGAATTTCCATACTACTTTCCAGAGTAGCTGCACCAATTTGCAACTCCACCACCAATGTATGAGTGTACCTTTTTCCCCACATCCACACCAACACTTATTATTGCTTGTGTTCTTGATAATAGCCATTCTAATAGGAGTTAGATGAAATCTGAGGGTAGTTTTAATTTGCATTTCTGTAATTATTAGGGATGATGAGCACTTTTTCATAGATCTCTTGATCACCTGTATATCTTCTGTGAAATGTCTACCCAGTTCCTTAGCCCATTTATTGATTTTTTTTTGGGGGGGGGGCAGTGCTGGGGATTGAACCCAGAGCCTTCTGTTTGCAAGGCAATCACTCTACCAATTGAGCTGCATCCCCAGCCCGCAGGTTTTTTGTATTTTTAATGTAAAGTTTTTTAAGTTCTTTATAAACTTTGGGGGTTAGTGCTCTGTCTGAGGTGTGTGTGCAAAGATTTTCTCCCACTCTGTGGGCTCTCTTTTCACAATATTAATTGTTTCCTTTGCTGAGAAAAACCTCTTTAGTTTGAATCTATCCCATTTATTGATTCTTGCTTTTATTTCTTGCATTATGGGGGTCTTGTTAAGAAATTCTGGTCCTAAGCCAATGTGATGGAGATTCGGGCTTACTTTTTCTTCTATGTGAATAATTTTTTTTATTGTAAACAAATGGGATATATGTTGTTTCTCTGTACATGGCGTAAAGGCATACCATTTGTGTAATCATAATTTTACATAGGGTAATGTTTTTTGATTCATTCTGTTATTTTTTTCCTTCCCCCCACCCCTCCCACCCCTCTTTTCCCTCTAAACAGTCCTTCCTTCCTCCATTCTTGCCCCCCTCCCTAGCCCTAACTCTAATCCTAAAACTAACCCCTCCCACCCCCCATTATGTGTCATCATCCACTTATCAGCGAGATCATTCGTCCTTTGGTTTTTTGAGATTGGCTTATCTCACTTAGCATGATATTCTCCAATTTCATCCATTTGCCTGCAAATGCCATGATTTTATCATTCTTTATGACTGAGTAATATTCCATTGTTTAAATATACCACAGTTTCTTTATCCATTCATCAATTGAAGGACATCTAGGTTGGTTCCACAATCTATTGTGAATTGAGCAGCTATGAACATTGATGTGGCTGCATCACTGTAGTATGCTGATTTTAAGTCCTTTGGGTATAGGCCAAGGAGTGGGATAGCTGGATCAAATGGTGGTTCCATTCCAAGTTTTCTAAGGAATCTCCACACTGTTTTCCAGAGTGGCTGCACTAATTTGCAGCGTGAATAATTTTTGACATGGGTTTTTTCTGTAATGATTAGCAATATTTTAACTTGGTTTCAAAATTTAATTGGATTATTCTGGTGCTCATTTGCAATGATAGATAGCATCCAGTTCTGGTCTGAAGATGTCATATTTGTCACTTCACCTTTCCTTATTTGACTTAATAACACTGCATAGTGTATTTTTTTGTAAATCAGCTCATTAGAATATATTTTCTAGAAGATTAATGCAAAATGAATGTTAGGTCCATTGTAATCCTTTTGTACGTCCAGAGTTTTTCCTCAGAATTGTACACAAGGTTGCTTTTTTCTGGGGAGAATAAAGTAGGTAGTTTGCCTCTCTTGCAGAGGATTTTGAGTATGTGTGTTAATTATAGTAGATGAATTCTGAGTAGAATATCTAAGTAGTTTTCTTTCTTCTTGATAATTTTATTACATTTTTGTTATTTTCACCCTTTGATTCCTTGTTCAACATACCAGCTGAACTTTATTTTTACGAAGTATCTGTGGATAGTATAAAATATAGAGATGGTTCTTATTGTGTGTATGGACCATATCCTGCAAAGGAAGTTTTAGGCTATTACACATAAAGTTGGTCAAATATAGAAGTGTTTTGTGTGAATGTAGATTTTTATATTAGTCAAGTAAATGCTAAGGAGTAAAATTGTTGGCTCAAATTTAACTTTTGTAAAAGAAACTGCCAGACTATTTTCTAATGCCTGTATCATTTTACTTAGGACTGATTATAAGCTCCAGTGAGCTCCAGTTGTTCCACATTGATATCCTCACTTGTACTTAGTATTGTCTTAATTTTTTTGTCATCCTAATGTGTGTATATTATTGTCCATGGTGTTTTTCATTTCACTTTCATAATGGCTAAAGATATTGGACATCTTCCCTTATACGTAAGTGTATACTCAAATCTTTTGCCCATTTTGGGGGCCGGGTCATTTATTTCCTTTTGTTTGGACTTCTTACTATTGAGTTTTGAGAATTCAAGAAAAGAGAGAAAGAGTATTCATCAGACAGGATGCACAGTTACTTTAAGTATGTCTCTTATCTTTGTTTTCCCTCAACGGCGTAATTTGAAGAGCAGTTCTTAGTTTTGACTTTGTCCAGTTTATCACTTTCTTTTTTGGATCAGTTTTTCATGTCATATCTAAGAAATCTTTGCCTAGCCTAAGTCACTAAAATTTTCTTCTTTTAGTTTTCTAGCTTCAGGCTATACGTTAGATGCATCATTCATTTTTGGTTAACTTTTATTTAGGGTGTACAATATGAATCAGGATATCTAGTTATTTCAGTATCATTTGTTGAAAGATTATCTCGTCTCTAATTACCTTTGTGATTGTCGTCAAAATTTAATTGATCCTACATCTGTGGATCTATTTCTAGACACTAAATTATTCCATTCATCTTTGCAAAAACCTTTGTAACTCTTGTGCATTAGGTAATAGAAGGTACTACTAGGATCTGTTTCTACGTAGCAGAAGTTTTGACCAAATGTATCAGGTTTTGCACATCAACAACCAGCTCTCCAAATCTCTAGATATTATTACATGCTGAGTGATTTAATTTAAATTCTGATACTAAATATCTGGAGTTAGTGCAGACCCCACAGGGTGGGGTTATTCATCCTCCCTTTCGATGCCAATTGCAAGTTCAGGCATTCTGTACTTCTGACTGACCTACTGTACATTGGAGGCTTTCACAACCTCTTTCTCAGGCTTGATGATTTGTTAAAATAGTTCATAGAACTTAGGAAAACAGTTTACTTTATATCACCTTTATTATAAAGGCTGCAACTCAGAAATAGCTATATAGAAGAGATCCTTAGAGCATAGTATAGGGGAAGGCATAACAGCTTTCATGTCCTCTGCAGATGCAACCTTCCTGGCACTTCTGTGTTCATCACCCTGGAAGCTGTCTAATCCCATTGTTTGGGGTTTTCCTGGAAGTCCCATTATATGGGCATGAATGATTAAATCATTAGTCGTTTGTGATTGGATCGATCTTCAGTTCCTTTCTTATCCCTTCTCTTGAGTTTAGGGACTGGGGCTGAAAGCTCCAATCCTCTTATTTCTTTGGCAACCAGCTCTCATTTTGAAGCTATCTGGAGAACTACAAAGAGTTGCCTTGTTGACATAAACTCAGTTATTGTGGAAAGGGAGTTATTATGAATAACAAAAAATGCCTCTTACCTCACTTTATCACTCAGGAAGTGTCAAGGGTTTTAGAAGTTCTGTTCCAGGAAACTGGAACAAAGACCAAGTATAGATATATATTTTTTTAATACCACAGCATCATGGCAAAGAAACGATTTTTAGTATTTTCTCTGATTATTGAATGCAATTGTAATAAAGACTTTATTTTTTTCTAACAAGTTTTAAATAATTTAACTTTTCAACAAGAGTAAGAGCTAGGCAAGGTAGTCATTTTAGTTTGGATTTTAGTTATGGAACTAAGTAACAGATCACTTAATTCTTTCAAATGACAAAATTCAATGATTTGAAGATCTTAATTGGCTTTATTTTCATTTCCAGAATCAGGCAACACTTCATTACACAAAATAGAAAACGTGTTCTAATGAGCCATGAAGAGGAAGGTGGTTTTATAGACATAGGCTGAAAAAAGCAGAAACAAAGATCAAAAAGCAGGTTGGTCATTTCAGAGTAATTTCCTCTTAGGAGAGGGCAGACAGACAGCAACAGAAAAATAACTAACTCACATGAAGTTAGTACATGTTACCTTTTCCTTGTGTAAGGATTAACGCAGAAATATACAGATACATAAAAATGTATATATATATATATATATATATATATTTTTTTTTTTTTTTTTTTTTTTTTGTACTGGGTATTGAACCCAGGGGTGCTTTACCACTGAGCCACATCCCCAGACCTTTTTTTTGAATTTTGAGACAGAGTCTCACTAAGTTGCTTAAGGCCTTGCTAAGTTACTGAGGCTGGTTTTGAACTTGCAATCCTTCTGCCTCAGCCTCCCATATCCTCTGGAATTAGACATGCACCATTACACTCGACTGGGCAAAAAAAAATTGAAACTGACCTGTTTGGGAAATTTATATCTCATTTACGCTGGGGTTTCTTAGAAGGTAGGATGAATAGTTTAAGCTTTGTTTTGATGACATGGAACTTTACCAAGAGCAACTCAATTTTGATATTTAATTTAATAATTTTGATATCTGGTCTGTTAGGCCCCAGTGTAGAAGCCTAGACCAAACCAATAATCTCTTATAATGTTTAACAAGTCTTTTAACAGCTTTTCTACTCACCTGTTGCTTGAAGTTGCGGCTCTCTGGGAATCTCAGCTTACTGTATGTAAATGAGGAATTTGATCTGATAAGCTCTGAGATCTTTTCTAGTACTGGGATTCCATGAAATGACGCACACTAACCACTGTAGAAGTGTATGGCGAGAGTGCTGTAGCAGTGAGAAATGTGGGTCATAACCATACCTGTTTCACATTGTACATGTTAGATACTGGTCCTGAATTGAAAATTTTTGTTTGTTTTTTCAAAAACATAGATTTAATTGCCTTTTTAAAAATTTGTTTTAATGAGACATATATGACAGTAGAGTGCACTTTGATACATCATATATAATGGGGTATAATTTCTCATTATAACTGATGTAGAGTACCATCAGTCATATAGTTATATGTGGGGTAATAATGTCTGATTCATTTTGCTATCCTTCCTACCCCCATACTCCTCCTCAGTTTTTCTTTTGCAGTGCTAGGGATCAAAACCAGGACTTTGTGTGTGTTAGGCAAGAGATCTAACACAGTACGTCCACAGCACCATGTCATGTGTTGTATTATATGTCATTTTTCCCAGTTAGTGGTCTGCCTTGACAGTTTCTTGATCATCTTTGCAAAACAGAAGTTTACTACTTTGACGAAGTCCAGTTTTTCCTTTTTTTTTTTTATGGTAGATTTATCCATGTCTTTTATTTCATTTGGTGAAATCTCTACCTCTCCTAAGGTCATAAAGTTAACTACATGTTCTTCTAGGAGCTTTATAATTAGTTTTTAGATTTTTTTACTTAATGATCTCTCATTTAACCACCAGGTTATTAGACGTGTGTTACATAATACAGATATTTAAGGATCTTGTACAATGAAATTCTGCTATGGTCAACAATGCTTTCTATATCATTTCAGTTTTATGAAATTTATTTGTTAACACTAATTCTTAGGCCTTTGATTAACCTAGTTAGAATTTATGGTTGATGTGGGATTCATATATATATATATATATTTTCATAATTCATATATATTCATAAATATATATATATATTTAGTTATAGGTGGACACAATACCTTTATTTTTATGTGGTGCAGAGGATCAAACCCAGGGCCTCACGCATGCTAGGTGAGCACCCTACTGCTGAGCCACAAACCCAGCTCTGATTTGGGATTTATTAAGAGCTACAGATCTGTAAATCCATACAGAATAATAAGAGAACTCAGTGTGGTATTATCACTACATATCATTTCTGACATCTTATTATTTTTTACTTTCTTTTTTTTTTTTTCCCCATACTTAAGCATTGAAGTACATCACCAGTCCCTTTTTAAATTTTATTTAGAGATAGGGTCTTGTTAAGTTGCTTAGGGCCTTGCTAAATTGCTGAGGCTGGCTTTGAACTCTAGATTCTCCTGCCTCGGTCTCCCAAGTCATTGCACACTTGCACTCCCAATGAATACATTTTCTATACTTGGGAATTGAGGTTGTTTATGGCTAGATTATGAGACCTCATGAGGATTTTTCCCCAATATTGACTTCTGTGGTTGTTTGAGCAATAGGTTATTTTTTTGAAAGAAAGTAGTTAATTTTTGTTTTGATGCCTGTTAATTGAACATAGTTCTTTATTATACTCTTTAGCATTTTCCATAACAGACTGAGTTTCAAGATTTCATTATAAATATTGTATTGGGTAAGCACCCAAAGTTACGTCCTTGACCAAGCTACTTAACTTTTCTAAGCCTTATTTCTCATAGATAAAATGAAGACAAAGATAGTACTTTACTAGAATGGGTAATTCTAGTAGAAGAAGGAGGGAAGCAATTCATAAATCACATTACCTTTAGGAAGCAAGAATGGAAATGGAGAGGACTAGAGGATAGAACTTTTGCTTATCAGGAGTAAAAATAGAAGAGGATAAATAGATGCTTTTATCTTTTTCTTTCTCTCTCTCTCAAGTAACAAACTGGGTTTTAATTTTTAGGTTTGTGGAAGATTTTGAAGTCATTTTGGAATGTCAGAATTGACATTTCATATAATCAAGATTCTAGAGCACATAACAAATGAATTCTTGTTGGTGATAGTTCTCATTCTAAAGTTTATTTTTTTAACTATGGAAACACATAAATGGTTAAGTGATTGCAATTAGCCTTTCTTTGTGACTTAATTTTTTTGTTTATAAAATCAGAATAACACTTGTCAATTCATTTTTGGTATTGAGAGTAAGGAAAAAACTATTAATTTTGAAAGCATACATGTTTATAGGCTATGACATAATATATTCCAGGGATTTTCCTTGTGGTTAATTTTCATGTGATTTAAATCTTTATGATTTATAAGATCTTAATTTTACTTAAAAATTATTATTATATAAATTTATTGGACATTTTAGTGTTCAGAAATATTTCTGGGAAGATTTTTAAGTCATTTTCATTCCAAATTATGAGACATTAAATTATCAGATTGCTATTTTTTTTTTTCCTTTAGGATTTCTATAAGTAATTGGTAAAAAGGGTACCTAAGGAAATTTTGGTTGGATAGA
Organism: Sciurus vulgaris; assembly: GCF_902686455.1. Classification (NCBI taxonomy): domain Eukaryota; kingdom Metazoa; phylum Chordata; class Mammalia; order Rodentia; family Sciuridae; genus Sciurus; species Sciurus vulgaris. The sequence goes on from NC_136466.1 coordinate 58,266,311, forward strand.
TTTAAAGTGTAGAATATTTTGAGCGAATAAATAGAAATCAACTGTAAAACTTGTTACAGGTATTTCCAAAATGAAATTTATATTTTAAGTATTTTATCAAATGGTAGAATTTTGTTGTTTCTATTTATCATCTTTATACTGGGTGAATAATAGAAACAAATATTCCTCTTTTTAATAGCATTTCATTAAATGGTCTTAAAATTAAGCCTTTCTTTAGTATACAGGAATTATATTATGAAGCTTCAGAATAATTAACACTAATAATTTGGTTATGACCTGGAGACCAGATTTAAACCAGAATTTAAGAAGAGTTCTTTAGAGATTTCAGGAATACATTAGATTGACTCCAAATCATAGTACTCCTTATTTTAGATTAGAAAGATACTTGCTTTGTGATAGTACATGTAGTGTCTTGTTTATGCTTTTAGGCAGAATTTACTAGAGTACAAATTACTTCTTTGGGATGCCATTATATGCTTTTCTTTGCAGTTTGTTATGCGGCTTCTTTTGTTTTTGCCTTGATAGTCACACCATGTACAAATGGTCATAATAGTTAAGCAATTGAAATCATGTCAACTGTGTTTTTTTAAGTTAATATATTACTTGGAAAATCATTGGAAAATGATTTTGATATCTATGAATATGGGGAGAAGGCTGTTGCCCATTTTAATTTAAGCTTGAAAAGAGAGAGTGGAGACTTAAAATAGGATGATTTTATATTTGGTGTGGGAGAATTCTTCTAATTTGGGGGATTTTTAATGAGTGAAGTGGATTGTGAAGAATTCTTTGAGTGTTCCTGAAAATATATTCACCCATTTGTTAATTCAACTGCTGTGCTTACTAGAGGCATCTGCTTTGTGAATTCTTCATGTATTTAAAAGGTTTGGTTGACATTTTAAATCCTAACTTTCTTTCTTTTCTTTTCCTTAGGGGGAGCATATTACTTAATATCAAGAAGTCTAGGGCCAGAGTTTGGTGGTGCAATTGGCCTGATATTTGCTTTTGCCAATGCTGTTGCTGTTGCTATGTATGTGGTTGGATTTGCAGAAACTGTGGTAGAGTTGCTTAAGGTAATTCACCTTTCTTTTGGTCATCCATTTGCAAAGTCTTTATTGAGTGCTGTGTGCCCCTCATCACGTTAGGAATTAGTAAGGTTGTGATGTAATAACCTAGAAACTCACCCTTCAAGAAATTTAGTATGAGAGATAGACAAAGAAAAAAATTATTATAGAATGCCAGCTGTGGAATACTGTAGGAGGCATTGGCAACCCAAATTGGGGGCAAGGGGGTGCATTTACATGATCCTCTGGGAATAGGCATAGTAGAAGTATTGAGAAAGGTTCTTAGAGGGAGATAGTTAGCATTTGCAGGCAAATAGGAAAGGTAAGGTCTGGTATGAGGGAACAGGGAAGAAAAGGAAACAAAGACCTGGAGAATGTTGAGTATGGTTTGTTAAACTAAATATTTCACTGTGGTCGAAGCACAAAGTGGCAAGACATTTAAGTCAAAGGATCAAATCAAGAAGAGTCTTGTTTGTCTTAAAGTGGGCCTTAAGATTAGATTTGGGGCCTAGAGAAATATCTGACCACAGTATGGAGAATGGATTTGAAGGATCACAGGTTGGAATGGAGACCATTTCAAAGTTTATTGTAGCTGTCCTGGGAGTGGAGATGGTGACTTTTATTGTAATAATGACCAGTGGGGTTGGAGAGATGAAGGTGATCTTGAGATATTTTAATGTAGTTGAGTGAGGACTTCATGATTAATGCAATGTGGGAAATTCAAGAAAGATAAATGAGAATTTCAGGTTTATACACAGATTTCTGACTAATGGATTTAGTTGGAAGGTAATGCCATCCACTCACTGTGAGACAGAGAATACAGGACAACCTAATTTTGGATGTGCTAATTTGAGGAACCAAATAGAGCTGGTATCTAAATATCCAGATAGCACTGGTGAGAAGGCAGTCAATAGTAGTGCTCTGGAGTTCAGAAGAGAATTTGTTTGAAAAGTTATGGAAATATGTGCCATTAAAGAAATAAGAATGAAGTAGGATTCCTTTATGTTATTAACTGAGTATAACCTCCAATGACACATGTAGTGTTTATGTTAGGTTGTAGGTGTTTTTCTACAGTTGTTTATGGCAAATTAGAAAGCATAAAATCTGAAAAAGACTGACACTACATTGCATTGACTTCTGCCTACATAAGCCAACAAGATGGAGAAAAGAAAGGCTATAAAGTAAGGAAGCAATATAGTCATTGAAGTTCATAATCTTTCAATGTTTTAATTTAGTTTATGTTCTTATTTTCCACTCAGTTTAAGGTTTATCTTGTGAAAATAAATTAAATATCAGAGTATTTAATTAGAGTTTAGAAATGATTTTGTTTGTGAAAAGTTAGATCCAACCAAAATTGAAACAAATATATAAATTGATTTAATATATAAAATATTGTTATTCTGTTGTACTCATGGACCATGAATCTAAAATGTAAAAACAGACCCAGTAGATACATATTTGCCCTCCTATCATTTTTTTTCTTCTATAGGTAATTCTCAGGTGTGATTATCCAGATGCTATAGGAAATTGCAGATTAAGTTAAGTTATATCAAACTAAAATTTAAAACTCTATAGCTAAATTTTTTTCACAAAGTAAAAAAAATAGGTAACATTTTATGAAATCAAATGGGGTCCTTTAAAAAAAGTTGAAATTTTTTTTCTGTTTTATTGGTTCAGTAGTAACACTTATTATGCCTTTGGTTGGCAAAAATCTCTTTGGAGCCTGGGATATATTTGTCCCTAATTTTTATATTAAGCTCATCTATCTGAAATTCAAACAGATTTTTCCCTTGTTGATTTTTATGAAGGAGTTTTTAAAGAAGCTTTAATAAGAAGGCTTTTTTTAAAAAGCAACTTCATAGGAAAATTATAATCTTTTATAATTTTTTTCAATCATAATGTCATTCTAAGTTATCAAAATAAACAGATATTTTGGGTATTTAAGTCTTTTTTATAACCTATTTGAGAAGTGGTAATTCATACTTAGCTATTAGGTTAATTAAGTTATCATAGTTTTTTATTTTAATCTACAGGGAAACTTTTAAAAAAATGTATGAATATTAAATTCAAATAATTTTTGCTTGTATAATGGGAATAATATGTGGTTTTCACAACTACATGAAGAAGTGTTCATCTCTTTTCCTCACACAGCATAAAAGACCATCAAAAGTATGAGTTCCCTAGTGAGATTGAATATGAACTATATCTCTGCTATGTCATTTAAAAAATCTAATTAGCAGATCACTTAGTCAATATTTGGTTTTTTGGATCATTGAATCTATATCAGATATTCAAGTATTAATAATTTAATCATACATTTGATATTAGATCATCAGATGCTTAAATGACATCTTAGCAGTAATTCATTCCTTTCCTTAGGTCTCTCATCGATTTGTTTAATAAGCTTTTATTCACCATCTACATGTAAGGCAATGTTGCTCATTATAATTTTCTTTTCTAGGAACATTCTATACTTATGATAGATGAAATCAATGATATCCGAATTATTGGAGCCATTACAGTGGTGATTCTTCTAGGAATCTCAGTAGCTGGAATGGAGTGGGAAGCAAAAGTAAGTCATGTTAAGGGTATCTATATATGTTTAGTATGCAAACTTTTAGAGGTTGTCTTTTTTTGTTGCTTTTTGTTTTGGACCAAGGATTGAACCCAGAGGTGCCTAGGTACCAAACCACATCCCAACTCTTTTTTTATTTGATTTCGAGATGGGCTCTTGTTAAATTGCTTGGGGCCTTGCTAAGTTGCTGAGGCTGGCCTTGAACTCATGTTCTTTCTGTCTCAGCCTCTTGAGCAGCCAGAATTACTGGTGTGCACCACCAGCACATCTGGCTTAGAGGTTGTGTTGAGAATTCTCTAAAGTGTAGAAATATTTTCAGATTCTCGTGGTACCTATCTGGCCATTTTCACAAAAGTTTATGTATAAAGAAATTCCCTAGCTAAGGTGGGGGCATATTTGAGGATAACCGGTTTAGGATTCAGTTAAATACAACACTTTGAAAGAATTTGTGGTTGTTTGTGGTGTTGAAAATTGAACCTAGGGCTTCATACATAATAAGCATGATACACTATACCACTAAACTGCATTCCCAGCCCATTTTATGTTTTATTTTATTTCATTTTGTCCTAAGTTTTGAACTTCTTACTTCCTCACTTATGTTTCAGTCTTATTTACATGGAAATATTCAGGTCAATATCAGGTAACCTCAGTTTAATAAATGACTTTTATAATTTATTTAAAGGTTCAGTTTAACAATAAACCTGGGGCAATGACTAGAAAGTGTCCACATCAGATTAGAGAAGCTATTCTTACTCCTTGCTATTGGAATCTTCAGAAATCAACTAGTGCCAGTGTTACTGAAGTCACACATTAAACTTAATAGTAAAGCATACAGAAATGTTACTGGATCTTTGAGGATTAGATAGGTTATAGTACTATTCTAGTTTCCTGAGTTGTGGATATCCACAAAGATGTTCAGGAACTCAAAAGTTCCAAGTTTTTCATGTTTACTTTTATAGATTCTGTAAAAGTTGTATATTTGTTCTGTAAGTGATAATATTTACTGAACTGAAAATTAGAGAAGTGAAAGAATATTTTTTCTAAGCATTTAAGTCATACTACAATAAAATTAAATCTTATCTGTATAATTATATATTTTAGTGCTGGGAATCAAATCCAGGGACTTGTTCAGGCTAAGCAGGTGCTCTAATACTGAGCTATACTCCCAACCCCTCATTTATTTGTACTTTTAACACATTGACTTTATTGAAAGGAATAGTATTTCTTTCTACATAGGACTTGATTAGCATATAAGTAGTTCTTGTTCCCACTGGTAATGTAGTTTTATTTTGTTTTTGTACCAGGGATTGAACCCAGACATGCTTTACCAATGAACCACACCCCTAGCCCTGTTTATATTTTATTTTGAGATAGCGTCTCACTAAGTTGCTTAGACTAGCTGTGAATTAGTGGTTCTCCTGCCTCAGCCTCCTGAGCACCTGGGATTATAGGTGTGCACCACTGTGCCCAGCTGATAACATACTTTTCTATGAGTATTTGTTCAGTTTTATTGGCAGTTAAAATTGGAGAAAAATTCTTTCCTTCAAGTTTTATTGCCTCTTGAGTTCTCCTCCTCCATATTCTCTACATTGTCTACTTTTTTCTTCTTTTCCTATAGAAGTCACATATTTAACATATGTTTGGATCTGGTATAAAACTTGTATGTTAAATTTGTTCTTCATTTAAAGAATGTCATCCAAAGCTGAAGGAAGCAAGAAAGAATTACATAGGGGGTAAAGCCTACAGTGTGTAAAATTTTTAGTGCTTTAGAGTTTGATATGTATAGCATAATCCTACTTTTGCTGTCCACTAACATCAAGTATATTGAATATTCTGAAACAGTTTTTTAAAGAGCCATTTATTCATTTAACGAAAGCTTATTGAGCACATACTTTGTGGTTGGCACTCTGAGGCACTGGGGAAGCAGACAAAATAGAACAAAAAATTCTTTGCCTAATGAAAGATATATTCTAGTGGAACACCCTGAAAATATAGACACGAGATACTTCATTTGATTTTTAATGTTTAAAATTACAGGCTCAGATTGTTCTTTTGGTGATTCTACTTCTTGCCATTGCTGACTTCGTCATAGGAACATTTATCTCATTGGAGAGCAAGAAGCCCAAAGGATTCTTTGGTTATAAATGTAAGTTAAAAAGATTGACTGCTTTTTTAAAGGATGTGTATTATAGCATTCTACTGTTAAATAAATTTAAGACACTTTAAGTATTTTGTAATGTAACTTGAGTTTGGTCTGTTGATTCACACTCATTCTTAATTCATTTTTTGTCCCCTTCATGTAGTCTGTACAATTGGAATAAAATCACTTTCATTTACATCTTTTATTTTTCAGCATTAGCAACAAAAGGTGATAGAATGTAGATGTACTGAGAAAAGGTGCTTTTGATATCTACTTTCAAGGCAATTTGTAACTAACATGACTTTTTCTTTTTCTGTAGCACTAGGGATCAAACCCAAGTGCTCTACCACTGAGCCACATCCCCCTGCCTAACTTTTCATTATGTTAGATGTAAACTTATGTGTCCCTTAACATGGGAACACTTTGTGAGAAACATATCATTCATTGACATGTAAGTCAATTGCATGCATTCAATTTGTTGTGAATTGAATTCATTGTTGTGCAGATATCAAAATATAATTAAAGTACATACTGAGTTGGTAGGCAACATAATCTTATGGAACCATTGTCCTGTTTGTGTTCCATTGTTGACCAAAATCTCATTATTTGGCACCTATTTACAAACACAGCAGTTTAAAAGTGCGTAAGATTGTGAAAGCAACTAAAATATCTTGGTTTCTTGGTATAAGTGCTATTTAAGTTTCCCTGCAATTTATATTAATTATGTGAGAATTTTTCTTAATTTTTATATTTTATAAACTTTTTATTTTTAACTGCTGGTGACATAAACTTGTCTAGTACTTTATTCTTTCCTAACACGATATCAGTGTCCTCTCCATCCTCTGTTGACCTAATTAACTCCGGACCTGTCTCTAAGGTAGTAGGAAAGATTAGTTGCTGTAGTATCCAAGAGGCTTATCTCTAGTTGGCTAAAACCCTCATTTTTAAACCTTAGAAGCAAAGACCTTGTTCAGTTTCCCTGAGTTGTTTTCCCCAGAACTACTCATGCAGATCTGTGAAAACATACAGAATATGAATCAATGCACTTCTTCCTTCAAAAAGCCTTACTGGAACCCAAATTAGATAGATAGATAGATAAAATCGGCTAACTAAATTGGAGCTTAGAGATCTTGTTGGTTTATAATCTATTGTAAGCTCCCTAATTTTGTTACTGACTAGAACATAGTACTTGTATGACTTGTACCTAACACTAACTTAGTTGGCTGAGCAGTTTTCTGATACACATTGTTTCTAGGCTTTTACCTCAACTAGGGACATCCAATATTTGTGACTGTTGTGGTTTCTGTTCTGATTGTTAGTGTGTATGACTAATTCAAACTGGGCTTTAAATTTTTTCCTAAGTTAGTGGAAGAGGCATGCCGGAAATGAAAGTTAGTAACATCAATTAGATAATTTTTCTAAATTTTGTGCTCTTTTAAATATATTAGATTTTTTTCTAGTAGTGAGAGGTTTTTTTCACTTCATTTTTTTTTTTTTTATATCACATATTTTGGGTGTACAATTGTTTGCCATTTTTCTTTCTAAAAATGTGTTAAAAATTACAGTGGATGGTTGCTTCTAAAGATATTCTCAATAAGTAAGTACATTTTCTTATTTGATTTAAAAATCTGCAAATATCTTCTAAGCCATACTTTTTGTTTCCTTTTCTTCAGATCTCTGACAACTTGTAAAAGTGGCAAATAGTTACATGGTATATTAGCAGTGTATATTGTATTCAAGTAGCACGTTTGGGCTTACATTAGTCCAAGGTTAATAAACCTAAATACTTTGTCACATGATTTTTCCTTTTGGTGGTTGATACTGCGTTGGCTTTCCTCCTCATTATACTGTGGTAATGTCAGCAATATACAGCTTATGCTAATGAGCTCTTGAGTCCACATGATCACCTAAAAGTGATGTAGTGATATTCATGTTATCCTCTTGCCCTTTTCCTTTCTGCCCTCCTTTTGCCAAGGAATAGTACCTCTTCTGTTTTCTGGATCCTGTTTCTTTTACTTTCTCCAAGGCGTTCTTTTATCTTTTGATAATATACTTATTTCCCTGAATCAAAACTTCTGCCTCTGTATAATAAGCTTTCTCTAGTAATTCTCATCCTTGAAAATGTTATCTTTTAGTCCCTCTTGTTATAGCCTCACTTTTCTAATTACCACTCATATACAAATTTCTCACATCTTCGCTTCCCACTTATTCCTTGTTATTTCAAAAAAAAAGACAAACCTGTAGAAAACTTGCAAAAATAATAGAATGAATTCTTTATACCTTTCACCTGGATTCAATGATGAACACTTTTATTCTTATCTTTTTTCCACATTTATTTTATTATATGTAAAATAGGTAGTAACATATTTACTACATATTTTATATACCAAATTATTACTGTGATTGCCTTCTTTTGAGAGAAGTTGCAGTAATATCATCTTACCTCTAAATACTTCAGCTTATATCTAGTAAGGAAAAGAGTAATTCAGGAAATTTATTTTTGGCACAATACTGATATCTGACATATATAGTCTATATCCAGATTTTCTTCCCAAATGTCTCTAAAGATCTTTATAGAACTTTTATTTTTCCTCTCCATGATCATGTGTTGCTGTGTTGCATTCAGCTGCCATGTCTTTTACTTTCCTTTCCTCTTTTTTTGTTTTTTCCCCCCCATAAGTGGTTGTCTTCACATAATCTTCAGTCTCCTTAGCCTGCCTTTATCTTTGTAGTGTTGACATTTTTGAAAGTACAGGGCATTTATATTGCAGTTGGGTTTGTCTGGCTTATTTCAGTGGATTCAGGTTATTCATTTTTGCCAGGTGCACCCAATGAATGATGCATCCTCCTTAGTGCAACACATCAGGAGGTGTGCATGTTATCAGTTTTTTCCATTTCTGATGGTATTGGTTTTGATTATTCTGTCAAGTTGATAATCTGGAAGGTTTTTGTGTTGTGAAGTCATCATTTTCTTCCTTGTAACAAGTAAGTGGTAGTTTGAGACTGTGCTTGGTCTAGTTCATATAAGACCAAATCAATTTTTTAAACCCTTCTCTGTTCTTCTGTTAATATCACATGTTCTAGATTCAGTGTACAATTTTCTTATTTTTTTTGCCTCAGCAGCATTTCTCTTAGTTGTTCTTGAAATACTTTCTTGTTTTGTTTGATGTCAAAGACCGCTGGTATTTTACCTAACTCATTGGTCACTGTGTCTCCTCCTGTTACCCTGTTCTTCCTGCCCTTTGTTTATTTGTTTGTATGTACCAGGGATTGAACCCAGGGACTTTTACCCACTGAGCCACATCCCAAGCAATTTTTATATTTTATTTTGAGATAGGATCTCTCTAAGTAGGTTAGGACCTAAATTACTGAGGCTGGTCTCAAACTCACAATCTTCCTGTCTCAGCCTCCCTAGTCACTGGGATTACAAGTGTCTACCACTGCACCCAGCTCTTCCTGTTCTTAAATGCAGAGTTGCACAGAGTATGGTCCTGGCCTTTCAGCTGTTTCTTTCTTTTACTGGTATCTATTTTCATAAATCAAAATGACTATTCCTGAATCTCTCCTGTTAAGTACACACATATGTAAAAATTGACTGTTTATTTGGTATCTTTTCTGCTTATTCCTTTCAGACTTTTCCATGTCAGCAAGTGCAAGAAACCAGTGCTTCCTCTTTTCTTCCTGCTTGCCTTAATTTCTGATCCTTCTAATTAGTGTGTTATTCTCACCTGTAGATTGAACCACTGAAGCAGCCTCCTAATTGGTCTCTCTCTACTTCAGATATTGACCCCTTCAGTCCATTGTTGGCACACCATCCACACACCTTAATCGAACTCATGCCATTTGTGTGTTTCTGGCCTTACCCTGGCTTTCCATTTTATTTAGGATAAAATTTAAATTTCTATAAAATTTTTCATAATCTGACCCCTACTGATGTCTCTAAATCTCATTTCATTTTCCCCTTTACTATAAGAACTTTACATTGTAGTTTCTCAGAATATCTAAACTTTTTCTACCTTCGGGTTTATAATGACCTGTTTATTATCTTGTAGCTCCCTTTCCATTAAGACTTTAAAGTTTCATAAATGCATACACTGTATCTAGCTTATGTTGTATCTATAAACATTTTGAGGTACTAAATAACTTCAGTAGAGAACCTGGCACGTGATACTCAAATAATGAAAATGGCAGTTAAGTGGTTGTTTTAGTGTCAGTGCCTGTCTTTCAGAATAGAAAGTGTAGGACTAGCTGAAACTTTAATTATTGTTGAAACAAAAAGAACCTTTTTTGTTAATATGGTTGTTTCAATTGACGCAGAAAAAGCATTCAACAAAATACAACACCCCTTCATGCTCAAAACACTAGAAAAAATAGAGATAGTAGGAACATACCTGAACATTGTAAAGACTGTTTATGCTAAGCCCATGGCCAACATCATTTTTTCTTTTTTTTTTTTTTTTTTTTTTTTTTTTTTTTTTTTTTTTTTTTTGCGTCGCTGGGGATCGAACCCAGGGCCTTGTAGCTTGCAAGGCAAGCACTCTACCAACTGAGCTATCTCCCCAGCCCCCAACATCATTTTTAATGGAGAAAAACCGAAACAATTCCCTTTAAAAATGGGAACAAGCCAGGGATATCCTCTTTCACCACTTCTATTCAACATTGTCCTCGAAACTCTAGCCAGAGCAATTAGGCAGACTAAAGAAATTAAAGGGATACGAATAGGAAAAGAGGAACTTAAGCTGTCACTATTTGCTGATGACATGATTCTATATTTAGAGGATCCAAAAAGCTCCTCCAGAAAACTTCTAGACCTCATCAATGAATTCAGCAAAATAGCAGGCTACAAAATCAACATGCATAAATCTAAAGCATTTTTATACACAAGTGACGAAACATCTGAAAGAAAAATGAGGAAAACAACTCCATTTGCAATAGCCTCAAAAAAAATAAAATACCTGGGTATCAATCTAACCAAAGAGGTAAAAGATCTCTACAATGAAAACTACAAAACACTGAAGAAAGAATTTGAGGAAGACCTTAGAAGATGGAAAGATCTCCCATGTTCTTGGATAGGCAGAATTAATATTGTCAAAATGGCCATACTACCAAAAGTGCTATACAGATTTAACACAATTTCAAATAAAATCCCAATGATGTACCTTACAGAAATAGAGCAAGCAATCATGAAATTCATCTGGAAGAATAAGAAACCCAGAATAGCTAAAGCAATCCTTAGCAGGAAGAGTGAAACAGGGGGTATTGCAATACCAGATCTTCAACTCTACTACAAAGCAATAGTAACAAAAACGGCATAGTATTGGTACCAAAATAGAAAGGTAGATCAATGGTACAGAATAGAGGACACGGACACAAACCCAAATAAAAACAATTTTCTAATACTAGACAAAGGTGCCAAAAATATGCAATGGAGAAAAGATAGCCTCTTCAACAAATGGTGCTGGGAAAACTGGAAATCCATATGCAACAGAATGAAATTAAACCCCTATCTCTCACCCTGCACAAAACTGAACTCACAATGGATCAAGGACCTTGAAATCAGACCAGAGACCCTTCATCTTATTGAAGAAAAAGTAGGTCCAAACTTAACTTGTTGGCTTAGGATCAGACTTCCTTAACAGGACTCCCATAACACAAGAAATAAAAGTAAGACTCAATAACTGGGGTAGATTCAAACTAAATAGTTTTCTCTCAGCAAAGGAAACTATCAGCAATGCGAAGAGAGAGCCTACAGAGTGGGAGAATATCTTTGTCACTCATACTTAGATAGAGCACTAATTTCCAGAATATGTAAAGAACTCAAAAAACTCTACACCAAGAATACAAATAACTCAATCAACAAATGGGCTAAGGATATGAGCAGACACTTCACAGAAGATCTACAAGCAATCAACAAACATATGAAAAAATGTTCACCATCTTTAGTAATAAGAGAAATGCAAATCAAAACTACACTAAGATTCCATCTCACCCCAATTAGAATGGTGATTATCAAGAATACAAGCAACAATAGGTGTTGGAGAGGATGTGGGGAAAAAGGTACACTCATACATTGCTGGTGGGGATGCAAATTAGTGCAGACACTCTGGAAAGCAGTGTGAAGATTCCTTAGAAAACTTGAAATGGACCCACCATTTGACCCAGCTATCCCACTACTCAGCCTATACCCAAAGGACTTAAAATCAGCATACTACAGAGATACAGCCACATCAATGTTCATAGCTGCTCAATTCACAATAGCCAGACTGTGGAACCAACCTAGATGTCTTTCAATTGCTGAATGGATAAAGAAACTGTGGTATATATATACAATGGAATATTACTCAGCTATAAAGAATAATAAAATTATGGCATTTTCAGGCAAATGGATGAAATTGGAGAATATCATGCTAAGTGAGATAAGCCAATCTCAAAAAAACTGAAGGACGAGTGACCTCACTGATAAGCGGATGATGACACATAATGGGGGGGTTGGAGGGGGGCAAGAATGGAGGAAGGAGGGACTACAGGGAAAAGAGGGGTGGGTGGAAGGAAAAAAAATAACAGAATGAATCAAACATCATTATCCTATGTAAATGTATGATTATGCAAATGGTATGCTGTTACTCCATGTACAAACAACATGTATCCCATTTGTTTACAATAAAAATAAATTAAAAAATAAAAAAGAACCTTTACTTAAGGTACCTTAGCTAAATTATCTGGCACAGGTCACCACTACAAAATAGATAAAGATATGGACCCAAACCCACACAGATGCTTACATAAGTTGAAAGTAAGGGGCAGGGGTACTGATTCCAGATTAGTATGAAATTTATTTTTTTTCCTTACTTTCTTGCATGTTTCTTTGACCTCTGAGAAGGAGGAGTTCTCCACACTTTGATTTTGTATTTTGACTAGTGATAACAAGTCAGAGACTCTTAAAAAATTATTGGTAAGGTATATAAAAGTAGGACATGACTCAAGTCACATCATCATTTTGAGTGTACATAATTCCCTCATACAAGAACAGAGGAACACTAATACTTGAATTGGGAAATATACATAAACTGCCAGTTTCTTAAAGAAAAGTTGGGGATCATATGTACCAGTTTTACTTTTGACCATAAAATATTATTGTCTAATCTGCTATCATTTATTTTCCAAAAATATTTTGTTCTCTGAAGCTGAAATATTTAATGAAAACTTTGGACCAGATTTTCGAGATGAAGAGACTTTCTTTTCTGTATTTGCCATCTTTTTTCCTGCTGCAACTGGTATTTTAGCTGGAGCAAACATCTCAGGTGACCTTGCAGTAAGTATTTTAAAATACAGTATCATACATTTAAAAAAATTGGTATATGTATTTTAAAAGATAAATTTTAAAAAATTATTATTGTCTTCTAGGATCCTCAGTCAGCCATTCCCAAAGGAACACTCTTAGCCATTTTAATTACTACAGTGGTTTACATAGGAATTGCAGTATCTGTAGGTAAATAACCTTCTATTTTTTATGTGTCAAGTTTCATAATACATAGTATAAATATTTTCATATTTTCTAACTTCTAATTCAGAAGTATTTCAATAAAAAGAATTGCGTGTTATAACTCTAAAACAGTTCTAGGAAAACTAGTGGTGACATTTTATATTCAAGTTTAGGATATGGCTCAGTGGTATAGTGCATGCTTAGTGTGGATGAGGTCTTGAGTTCAATTCCCAGCATCAGGGGGAATAAAAACAACAGAAACTCCAAACTGATTGACTTTATAATATGAAGTTTTCATTATATTTCAGTAAGAATATTTTAATTTTGCCTTATGTTACTGATATATTGTGACATAACAACAACTATATTTACAAACTTTGTTATTTACTTTAATATAACTTTGAAACTAAAGTTAGAAATGCTTAATCATTATCATGGTGGGCTGTGGGCTGAATTGGCATTTAAGAATTTTGGATTTCATTTATCATTAACAATCCCTAAATCTCTGAATTTCATTTTGAAAAAAATGAATTCATATATTCATATAGATTGATAGATAAGACATGTCTCTCTGTATAGACATGCATGCGTGCACGCGCGCACACACACACAGCAAGATTTGTTTTCCTTAAAGTTCCAAGCATGCTTATTTCCATTATATGTAAGCTAGCTTAATAAATTTAGTTTTAAAGAATGATATAACTGCTTGTTTCAACTTAAGTAATTTTTTACCATAGATGAACATTTTCTTTTTTTACCTGACCCCCTAAAACTGCTACTAGCCCTTGTATTTATCTCATACTGTGTATACTAGCCCTTGGAACAAAGGTAGCCCCTTCTCCCTGATGTTCACTAGTAGGTGGACCAGTAAAGACAGTTTCTGTCTCGGTGATTATATAACTGATTTAAAGCAATGGAACTTTTTTCACTCCAACCATTACAGGTACAGAACATTGGAACATGAAGCACATGAAAGCATAGGTTGCCATAGGGCTAACAGGAATCACAGGACTCCCCATCCCCCAGGAGTTTCAGAGGGACCACTAGGGAAACCTGGTTTGCAATGTTGGTCAAATGGTAGAGCAAGAAACTGAAGGATAAAGAATTGTGTAGTACGAGGGATTGAACCCAGGAGTGCTTAACCACTGAGCCACATCACTTTTAATATTTTTATAAAAATAAAAATATTTTATATTTTTATATCTTTTATAAAAATATCCCTTTTTATATTGAGATAGGTCCTCCCTAAGTTGCTTAGGGCCTTGCTAAATTGCTGAGGCTGTCTTTGAACTTGTGATCCTCCTGCCTCAGTTTCTTATGCCACTGAGATTATAAGTGTGTGCCACTGTACCCAGTTCAGGGTAATCATATTTGAGACAAAGGTTTAAATAAAATTTTAATTCAGTAATATTCAAATTGTTTTCTCTCACAGAAAACTATTATTACTGGTCTCACCTTTGACCACGCTTCAAAAGTAAAGTATTTGGAATATAGGAAAACAATTTGGTTGAGCACAATGTCTTTATATTTACCTAAGGACATCTTAACCAAATAGGCTGTGAGATAATTTTGCTAATGTATTATTTTCTACAACTCCAGTTGTAATATTTTTAAGTATTTATGTATAAATACTATTTATAAAAGGTTCAATTTCATTACTTGAACACTGATGACCATGATACTTTCCAAATTTGTTCCAAGTAAAGCTATCTTAACTGTAAATGCAGCATATGCCATATATCTTGTCAGTATTCTTATTTCTTTTTGAGTATAGGTAATTCTAAAATCAGTATAGATTTTAGCTATATTATTCTCATTGTCACTTGTGCTTCAGGTTCTTGTGTTGTTCGGGATGCCACCGGAAATATTAATGACACCATTGTAACAGAGCTGACAAACTGTACTTCTGCAGCCTGCAAATTAAACTTTGACTTTTCATCTTGTAAAATCAATTCTTGTCCCTATGGACTAATGAACAACTTTCAGGTAAGCATTGAATTTATATTATGTAGACAATCTGCACTTACCTATGAATTAGACTGCTGTCAAATATGACTACTCATATTTGAGTATATAGCTATACTCATAGTATAGCTATAAATTAGAAGGCAGGGATATTGTTACCTTATACACCCTGAATTATTAACTTGGCATACAGAAAAATATGAAAAGGTGAAAAATTCAAGACTCTTGATGAATAAAAAGACCCTGAGGGTAACACTTTTCTAAATGAGTATAATTTAAAGTGTGTGTATATGTAGTTTATAAGTACACTATTTGAGAAAACAAGCATCTGAAGCATCTCGCATGTAATCATACTAGAGCAGTCTTGTTTCTGGATTCTCTGTATTCTGTTGCATTGAGTTTTGTGTTTTTTCTACCACCAGTACCATACCAGTCCACTAGTTCTTTCCAGTATTATGTAAGCATAATAAACAGAATAATTGAGAATCTGAATATATGTAGAATTCTTTATTATGTAGAATATGTATACTTTACTGTATGATTTCAATCAATTAACCGCTCTTTCAGTAATTATAAATATTGGACCCAATTATGTAATAGAGTTTGTGTTTTCTAGTCGTAAGACTAGGCAAAGTTATAGGAATGAAAGAAAGTATTCATGTCCAACTAATGATTCAGGCCAGTTCTGACATTGATCTTCTGTATGAAAGGCAAAAAGGCTAGTCTTTGCCAGTGAGTGAGAATGCCAGTCAGATTTGTGCATTGTTGCCTTAAAATACAAAAGTGTGTTGTCATTATCAAATTTACTATGGACTCATTTATTTTTATTGTGGTGGGGATTGAATCCAGGAATTTCATACATGCTAGTATGCCACTGAGCTACATCCCCAGCCCAAGCTTTTGAATTTAAGTAAATATTAAAAAAAAAAAAAGCTGGCAAAATGATACAAAATGATGAAAAAAATCCTGTAAAAATATAGATCACTTGTCTTTTAGAGAATGAAGATGATGGAAGTCTATAACAAAGAAGTATATTAATTGGAATCTCCATCATAAAATATATACAGGCCACACCTTATAGTACTGTTTTACATATAATTGACTTTCTGTACTTTAATGGAGTAATTTGGGATATTATGTCTTCAGTTATTGATTTTATATGTAGTTTTATGTTTTTCTGTTTTCACTTTTTAATGTCCTCTAAAACTTTTACTTACCATTGCCTAATAACAAAATGTACACTTCTTTGTTCTGTTAGTCAAAGCCCTTTATCTCCTAAGTCCCACTTCCTTCTGTTTAGTCAATTTCAGTCATGGTGTGTGTCTATATACATGTGCATGCTCAAGGGTTTACTGCACTCTCTTCCTTTATTCAGTACCTCACTCTGCTTGCCATGCACTAATACACACACCCCACTTAGCCATTCATTTTCTTTTTACCTTTCACCTTTTATTATACTTTTGTCTTTTTTCCCTTTTTAGAGACAAAGCCATCTTGTTTTTCATCTTTGATTCTACTATATATTGTGGGCAGCACTGATAATACCATTATTTACTTTCAACATCATTATCCTTACTCATATTTCAACATTAAATTTTGGGAAATGCAGAGGGTATTGGGTAAATATTTAACTGGAAAACCAGAAACCTAGCAGGCTGTGTAGCATAATATTTCCAGATGCTAAGCAGAACATTATTTGCCTCAATGCAGAGCTGGGAAAATGTAGTTTCTTTCACATTGAAAGCTGGAGGTTATTATGATGTGATGTTGGTGGTATCAATTTTGCCTTAGCTCAGCAACATTGTATGTGCTATATTCTCTATTCCTTACTTTTTCCCTTCATTTATGTCCTGTATTTGCACTTAATTTAACTTTGAGATCATTACAGATGTGTAAAATCTTGTATACATAGTTGAAGTTATGGCTTTTCATTTTTAATTGTTGCTTGACTTATGTGTCTTTTACAACCTCTTTCATAAAGGTAGGGTTGACAATGCTACATAATCTAGCTTTAATAATTGCCATAATAAATAGTACTTATGCAGAATGGATGGCATATATGAAACTGCTAAATTGTTACTAGAGGGCAGAACAGAAGAATCATCTTTTCAAGTTTTTTCCTCCCCAGGCTTCTCAGACAAGTCAATACTAATTATGTCTTGAAGTATTAAGATAAGAATTCTTTATATTCTTATAAAATTCTTTAAGTCTACTGTAAGATACAGGGAAAGATATTTTAAGTAAAACAAGGTGGTTTATGTATACATGAAATCAGAATTATGCCTCATGACCAGGAACCATGCTCTTACAGTATTACAGTCAAGTTTATGATAGTCACAACTTTAACTTGATTATTCAATATCCTTAATCTCCTTGGCCTCAGTTAGGATATTCTTTGTGCATTTAAACAAAAGGTAGAATTTTCACTAGTGAAGTAATGAATCTAAGTGATGATCACCATTCATTGCTGGGAAATTTTATAATGGATGGATCAGACTGACAATACTTGAATCCACCTTAAATATTTGAATAACAGTCTTTTACTAGTTGTTTATATTTTGATGAATGTTTTATCTTTCTCTGTATATTTTTCTTTCAGTTATGAGAATAAGTTATAGACATCACAACATAATAATCAGTTTGAAGTAAGACATTCTGTGTATGCATAGTACATTTCTCCCACTTAAAAAAGTTAGCATTGATGATATACTATTATTTCACTTGTTCCAGTAATGTACTTTATTTTTTCCAACATTTGGTTATGTCACTTAATCTATGGCAGTTCCTAGCCTGTCTTAATCTTTGTGACATTACATTTTGAACAGTGGAGCAAAGATGCTTTGCATTGTACCCCTCAGTTTGAATTTATCTGGTTGTCTTCTCATAATCCAAAGGATTAGTCCTTTTTGTCATTGTTTAAAAAATTTAAAAAGGTGCTCACCAAGAAATATTTGAACACAGAAAGCAATATAATGAACCTAATGTACACTTTGCCTGACAGCATCAGTTATTTATGCATGCCTAGTTTTTGTTCATTTTTCTCTCCACATCCCAGTTTAATTGGGAGCAAACTGAAGACTTTATATCATATCCATTCAGCTGGAAATATTTCCATGTTTAACTCTTAAGGACGTATTTTTTTTAAATAATAACCACAATGCTGACTTAATATCACAAAACGAAATGATTTTACTGATGGAAGTTCTTATGCCTCAGTATAACTGTCTACATCTAACAATCAGTTTACTGAAAATATAGAGATGACAAACAGATTAAACCCAATGGAGATGTAGTCAGCAAATGCCAGGGTGTGGGCTCTCTAGAGGAGAAATGGCATAAAGCAAATGAACAAAATGAAAAGGAAGTATGAACTTGTAGATTGAAAAAAACCTTAGATATATCGACCCAATAAATGTAATCCTTTTTTGAATCCTAATTCGAATTAACTGTTTTAAGGGGTCAAGAAAAAAAGAGATGAATTTGAATGCTGACTAGATATGTGGTACTGTTAAGAAATTAATTTTTTAAGCCAGAATAGTGTCATTGTCATTACAGTTTTCAAAATTCTTTACCTGTTCGAGATATACACAGAAACATTTATGCATTAAGTATCTGTGATTTTTTGTAAAATAATTCAAAGATTGGCTTTATATTGATCACTGATGAAACCTGGTAATGGATAAATGGTGATTCATTATGAACTTCTGTGTGTCATTTGAAATTTTACAAAATGAAAAGGTGACTATTTGTAAATCCAATTCACAAATTCATAATGCAAATTGTTATTGCACATTGTTATTGTTTACTATCATCAAATTATACCCACAACTGTTACATTTATAAGAATAAAATTGTGACTATATATTATGTCCTTTTCCAAATTATTTTTCAGACTTATTTCCCATTTTTTGTCGCTTTTATTTAAGGTAATGAGCATGGTGTCAGGATTTGCACCATTAATTTCTGCAGGTATCTTTTCAGCCACTCTTTCTTCAGCATTAGCATCTCTTGTGAGTGCTCCCAAAATATTTCAGGTAAGTATTTTGATATTGCAAGCCTTATTGAAGAGGGAGTTAAGATAATATTTTTCAGTTTGGGATTGTTATTATTTTTAAATTAGTTGCATCTATCAACCTCAAGTATATGATGTATACATGTGCACATAACATGGTGTACATTTTATGTATAAGATGCACATATGTATACATTTTGTGCATTTACTCACTATCAAGATATAGTAGTCTTTGAGTTGTTTTTTAAGAAATGATGATGGGTTTTGCTTTTTGACATACCTAGCATAAATTTTGATGATCTTTACCAAGAATTAGGAGTGTAAT
The DNA here is from genome assembly GCF_902686455.1 of Sciurus vulgaris. Lineage (NCBI taxonomy): Eukaryota > Metazoa > Chordata > Mammalia > Rodentia > Sciuridae > Sciurus > Sciurus vulgaris. The sequence goes on from NC_136466.1 coordinate 58,285,872, forward strand.
AAATCATAAATCAGTGGTAGTAAAGGACAGGGCTTGGAGAGTATCTCAGTGGTAGAGCACTTGCCTAGCACATTCAAGGCCTGTTTAACCCTCAGTACTACAAACATGGAGGGTTGGGGGGAAGTAGCAGTGAAATGTCATGTCCAGGTTAACAAAAATGCCATACTTAGGATTTTTATCTGAAGTTTAGGGTTTGGACTTGGTTTTCTTAACGTAGGTTACCCCTAAGTTATACTTATCAAGATTTCAATTTCTGTTTTATTATATTTTTAAAAAAATTTTTAAGTTGCTGATGGACCTTTATTTTATTCATTTATTTATATGCGGTGCTGAGAATCGAACCCAGTGCCTCACACATGCTAGGCGAGTGCTCTACCACTGAGCTGCTGCCCCAGCCTTATATTTTTATTTTTATACCTGCTTCTCTGATTCTTCATAAATAGAAGGATTTCAACATAGGAATGGGATAAAATAGAGAAAATTTAAGAGGTTTTCTAAACTAGCTACCATTTCCAATATTTGAAATGTCTTAATTACTTAAACAGTTAGTAGGTGAAGGAAGCACCATGAGAAAGGAAAGAGGATTGGGAATTAGAAACTTGGGCTCCATTCCTTATTAACCTATTGTAGCTGTAAGCAAATTGTATATCTAATTTTTATATATTCTAATGTTGCATTTTTTCATTAGGCTCTTTGTAAGGACAACATCTACCCAGCTTTCCAGATGTTTGCTAAAGGTTATGGAAAAAATAATGAACCTCTTCGTGGTTACATCTTAACATTTTTAATTGCACTTGGATTCATCTTAATTGGTTAGTTACATAGTGATGTGTTAATGTAGAGCTTGGCCCATTTGTAGTATTAGCTTTTAACATTGAATCATTAAATTACTAAAAAAGTGTCACTTTGCATGGTACATACTATTAATTTCTTTCTAATCCAGTGAATTAGTGTATAAAGTACTGCAGATATTATTTCTCGATAGATAGCTCCTGAATTTATTACCTTTGCTAAAAAGTCCTTATTGGGGCTTAGAGGAAGCTCCTAGATTTTCCCAGAAGAAATAAATATAGGACTGCAGAGTTTTCTAAAAGATTACATTAAAGAGTGATAGATACAGTATATTATTTATGTAAAATACTTTTAAAATACCCCAAACAGTCCTGTGTAATACAAGACTATACATATGTAGTAAAACTATATATATAGTTTAATACATAGTTAATATATACCATATATATACATATACACGCATATATACACACACATATAATTATGATTGGAAGGAATGTACAAGTTTGGAATAGTGAGGTATAAACAAGGTTTCAACTGTGTACATAAAGTTGGATTCCTGAAAGTAAAGTTTATTTTACATTTAGGCAAAAAGTAACTATTTACTCAATCTAGATAGTGACTACGGAGTGCTCATTATGCTAATATCTAAATGTTGAAATATTTCATAATATTAAACTTAAAAATGTCTCATTAAATATACTTATGTCTCTTTTGCAGCTGAATTAAATGTTATTGCTCCAATTATCTCTAACTTCTTCCTTGCATCATATGCATTGATCAATTTTTCAGTATTCCACGCATCACTTGCAAAATCTCCAGGTGATAATTATGTTTTTTAAAAATGTTTTGTAAATATATTATTGTCTTTGATTTCAGAGAAAACAAAACTTAAGCATAGTTTTAAAGTTGGCATGTGTGGTATTAGCTTATTAATACTCAGTTGTACTTTACAGTTAAATCAAGTTAAGCCTTCAAATATCTTTTTGTCTTGAAGTTTACTGATAGTATTCCTTTTTAAAAAAATTGTTTGGAGTTGTGGATGAACATAGTACCTTTATTTTATTTATTTATTTTTATGTGGTGCTGAAGATCAGACACAGTGCTTTACTTGTGCTAGGCAAGTGCTCTGCCACTGAGCTACAAACCCAGCCCTTGATAATATTTTGTTTATTATTTTCAAAGCATTTAAAATATTTTGTGAGTTCTATTTTTTCAAGTCTTTTGTACTGTTGAACTGATTCTGTTTCAGTTCTAAGAACATTGTTATGATATAGTTTACCTTTTACAAAAAAGAAAAAAAATTGTTTTTCTTGATGCTGGGGATTGAACCCAAGTCCTCACGCATGTCAAGCATGCACTCTACCACTGAGCTTTATCCGCAGCCCCTGAGATGTTTTTAACACAATGAGTTTGGTGGAATTCTAACAACTGAAAAAGTATATGAAACTTTTGTTATAAATGGTGACAACAGTTTGAAATCAGGTGTAGAACTAATAGAACAAAAATATTGTTTCTTCAGAGGATATAAGTGTCTTAGAATAGGAATAATAAAGATGTGTTAATGTAGAACTCGGCCCATTTGTAGTCTTAGTTCTAAACATTGAATTATTAAATTAACAGAATGTTACTTTGCTTGGTATACTATTAGTTTCTTTCTAATCAAATGAATGTATAAAGTACTACAGATACTATTTCTCAGTAGGTATCACCTGATTTTATTACTATCACTAAAAAGTTCTCTCAGTGAGGCAGCTACAGTGATTTTTGTACAAACATACATATGTACCATTATATAAAGTTGATGAGGAATTCGAATGACTTTTATTCATCTTTATCATTAGGATGGCGTCCTGCATTCAAATACTACAACATGTGGATATCACTTCTTGGAGCAATTCTTTGTTGCATAGTAATGTTTGTCATTAACTGGTGGGCTGCATTGCTAACATATGTGATAGTCCTTGGACTCTATATTTATGTTACCTACAAAAAACCAGGTTAGTAGCCTTTCCTATTTAGTATTTGTATATTTGGAAATTATTTCATGTAAACTCTAAAATTGTTTCCAAGTATGCACAGTTTTTTGTTGTAATTTTTCAAATATATAGCATTTTTGTTTTGTTCTGTTAAGGTATGTTTTTGTTTACATTTTTGATTTTGTTTGAACCAGGTATTGAATCCAGTGGTGCTTTACAAAGCTACTCCCCTAGCCCTTTTTGTTTTATAAAACAAGGTCTAAGTTGCTCAATTGGTCCTCGAACTTGCAATCCTCCTGCCTTAGACTCCAAAGTATCTAGGATATAGGCAGGCACATACATGTGGAGTTGTAATGAAATGCCTCAGACTCCAAAGTATCTGGGATATAGGCAGGCACACATATGTGGAGTTGTAATGAAATAATTACCTAAGACTATTTCTGTGCAGTTTTATTCTTACCTATAAATTAAATTTAATCCTAATAGGAGTAAATCAATTTTAATCCTATTAATAATAAATCAATATCATTAACATTCTGTTGCACTCTATATATGTTAAAATTAATCTGAAAGAATTCAGGTTTGTAGAACTTTAGTACCTTTTAGCCTATTAAGCATACATATTTCCTGTATTGATCTTAGAACTATAGGAAGTAAGATTTCACGAATTATTAGAAGACATAGTATCTTTCCCATTAGGTTACCATGTGGCAAGGAAAAATGGACAGACATGTTTTAACTGGGAAATACTTTAATGATTATATGTGTTCCATATTGGTAGTGGTTATGTATATCTCTGCACAAGATGATGATGTCTAAGATATACTGGAATTGCTCCAGGATCCAGAAGAAAGATCTGAGAAGAAAGATTTGGAAAGTTTAGACCTTTGGCTACATAAACAGTAATTCTAAAATGGTTTTCTTTATTGAAAGACTCTTTACCTACCTGAGACCAATACCTACAGTACTATCAGTTTTTTCTAAATTATACTTTAAATGCAATTATAGTTAAGGTGCTTATAGGAGTAGTGTCATGCTATATACTTGAATTATTAAAAGTTATGAGTACAGTAGTTTATTTTAGCAATTGCCTCTTTAAAATATGAAAGCATGTTTCTGTGTGAGTCTCAAATTGGTTGTTGAAAAGTTATCATTGGCGTTACGTTGCATGAACGTTGTCTTTATATAGATGTGAACTGGGGATCCTCCACACAGGCCTTGACTTATCTGAATGCACTGCAGCATTCAATCCGTCTTTCTGGAGTAGAAGACCATGTGAAAAACTTTAGGTAGGTAATATGTTAACATGGAAACATTTTATGTTAGCTGGCCAGCCAGGTCTTAAATTCAGTAACATGTTCATGTGTTGTTATTCCATAAAAAGTTCTCCAAAAGAATAGGATATCATTTTGTTTTTGTCAGTCTTGGGCAATTTAATTCTTTAAAAACAAATTGTCTGAAAAGAAAAATCTACCTTAGTGTTATGAAAGTTTTGGAGATTCCTTATTTGAAAACTTCTAAGTGATAATTTTAATAGAGTGAAATTTTTTCTATGTCTATTTGAATATTATGTTATTTTATATATAAAAAATTCATAAAGATTTTTGACATTATTTTGTAATTTTACTTTTAAAACACTAAATATGTTTGTGTTATTTATTTACATCAGTGACTGAAAACTAGTTGTAATAAAGAATCAGTTCAATCTATAAATATTATTTACTTACATTGGATTTTAAAAAAATATAGGTTATTATGTATACTTGGTTAAAACTAAGTTTGTTGTTTTCAAAAACAGAACATTAGTGATATTTAAATTCTTCAAATTAAGTCTGGCTGTGAACAGGTGACTTTCTTCAGTCATAAATACTCATTTCTTAGTGGCTTCTATATAATAAACACAGAAGTCCATGTTTGTCAATAAACGAAAGGGAAAGTGCCAGGAATGAGAACCTGGGAAGACAAGTTTAGTTAGCATATTTTGAATAGTTGATGCCAACTCTGACAGAAAAATACAGATTATCCTTTTATGTAAAATGTAGCTCATAAATGAGGGTATGAATGAGTCAAAGTTAATTTCCCATCAGAAAAATACCTGTTGCTTTGCCTTATAGTAATGGGAACATTTTTCAAATATTGTATCCAATTTTCAGCTTTGCCTTATTATAGTAATGGGAACATTTTTAAAATATTGAATCCAATTTTCACCTAATTTTTTGTTAGAAGTGCATATGAGCACTCTGAGGAGAAATTAGTATATAGGATTTATAAGATTTGTCATCAGAATCACTGATTGCCTTACTCTTGGTATCCCTGTACACCATAAGCAACCACTTTCAACTTAGGCAGATTTTTTAGTATTTATTTCATAAACCCCATTTTAAATTTTTGCCTTTATCAATGTCTTTTATCTACCTGAGACCAATACATGCATGCTCCCTTCTCTTTACCCTACCTTCCAGTATATTTTTATGTTCTTATTTTGATTAGATTATATTTGGGTATTTGGCAGGGGAGGGGGGACTCTAAACATGAGACACAGCTGAGCCACGTAGTATATTATGATAACTTTTTCTTGGCTGCACAGTTTTCTTGGCTGTACGGTTTTTCTCTTTTCCCTGAATTTATTTTTTTCTTATTAAACTTTGTATTTATTACTATCTCAGCCTTCGCCAGACTTGCCAGATTTTGCTTTCTTCATCTTGTAGTTACTGTTTCCTTGAAGTTTCCTTCTCATTTTTTTCTGTTTCTTTAAGTTGGGTTTTTGAAAGAAGCTTTGTCTGAAGTAAAGTATTTGTAATTCTTGGCAAGGAAGCTCTGTATTGGTGAGTGGGTCTTGTTGGTTAAATCCTTAATGTAGATTAAGGTGGCTTTGCTTGTTCTTTGAGGAATTTAAGTCATCTTAAAGGCTTTCTTTTTGATCTGATTAGATTTCCCAGAAATGAATCTTTTAATCTTCTGCTTGTACGTGAAGTCCTTGCTACCAAAATTGTGAGACCCAGAAAGGGAAGGGGTTTGGGACTCTCAGGTTTCAATATATAAATGTGGTTTGTTTGTTTTATTTTGTTTCGTTTGTTTTTTTTGGTATTAGAGATTGAACCCAGGGACGCTTAACAACTGAACCACATCCCTAGCCCTTTTTTATTTTTTAATTTAAGACAGCATCTCGCAAAGTTGCTTAGGGCCCCACTAAATTGCGGAGGCTGGCTTTGAACTTGTGATCCTCCTTCCTCAGCCTCCTAAGTCGCTGGGATATAAAGCATGCACCATTACACCCAGCTCAATATATAAATGTTCTAACTACTATTTCAAATATCCTACATCTGCCCTTAGTTGTTTCTGATATCTCCAGACCTGAAGTTCTCTCTCTAGCAAATATGCCAATTAGGACTGGGGAGATAACAGGGACAGTTGCCCATCATACTAATGGAAATGTTTGAGTCTTTCTAGTTGCTGCTTATACAGACTGGAAACCAATTCTCCTTACTTTTCTTTATCACAATGTTCCTGCCACTTCTAGAGATATCTAATACATTTCCTAGGCATTTTAATGATTTTTAGGTATAAAATCAGAGAGCTTCACAGTTTTCTCATGCCTTTGTGGGATTTACCCATCTATCCTTTACTGTTCTTCCAGTTGGTTTATAGCTTTCAATATTTCAATGCTGTTTTCTCTTGTTCTTCATCTTTGTGGTTTTGTGCTTTTAAAAAGTATGTAACATGGGATTTTTGAGGAATTTACATCAAGGCAAATGTTTGCTGTAACACTGTTAGTCATCCATGATATATTTTGTATTTTGTGTCATAAAACTACACTAAATTATGCCTTTGCAATGTGTTTACTAGTTAGCAAAGATAGGAATAAGTTAATTTCCCACAGTAATAGGTTATGTTAATTATGGTATAGGCCAGATTACCATAACAACACACTGAAAAATGTAGTAGCTAAAATAAGAGAGACATTGGTGTCATGTGATGGTCTAGATGGATCTTTTGTGGCAAGTACGAAGACTTGCTCTATTTAGTCATTGGGGACCCACATTCCTTTTGTCTTGTCAGTCTGCCATTCCCTAAAAAGTGTTTTTGTCAGGTGGTCAAAGTCATGACTATACCCATGGTCTAGCTTACAGGAAAGGGGCAAAAAAAAAAAAAAAAAAAGAAGTATGGAAGGATACCAACTTCTTTTTTAAAGGACATGACCTGGGAATAGGAACATCTCTGGGCTGTTACCCATAGGACCATGATTAGCTCCTAGGAATGCTAGGAAATGTACTTTGTAGCTGGAGAACCATGTAACCTGCTAAGGCTCAGAAAGGGAAGGCACTTGGTGTTTTGAGCCATAGGACATGATGTTTAATTGCCCCAAAGCAACTCTCCCAGACAGAATTGATTTTTCAGTTAGTTTATTAAAATGATAAATAAATATTTTTAAAAGTCTTTGTTCAGGTTATCATGCTTATTTTATGGAGTACTCTAAATGTTGATATAATGTTTAAGTTAATATTACAGTATACTCTTTGCTTTCTGTTAATGTTTGTTTTGATTATAGAAATTCTTATTCTCAAGAATTTTTGCTAATCTGTTTTAACTTATAAAATGGTTACCTGAATTTTTTTGGTTGTTATTGAGATTGATTTCCTCTTTGGTCAATAAAAATTCAAGTTATTATGTGAAAGTCATACCACCATTTCTCAGGTTTATAAGGACAGGTGAATTTACTTTTGGCTTTCACAACATCATTAATTACAATTAACAATTTTTAGTTCAAATTGCCATAGGTGATTTTACTTATATGGCAAGTCATTAAAATTAAGCTGGATTAGAGAGAGCTGATAACATGAAGTAGAGGTAATTACGATGAGATCAAGCTAAGAAGGAAATTATATTTTTTATATTTAAAGGCAAGCCATGCTCTTAAGTTTTCCAAGTTCTTTGAAGGAACTGGAATATTTATCACATTTTGAACATGAAAAGTTGTTAACCTAAGTTTTAACTAGCCTAATAATTTTCTCCTATTGTACTACCAGAAACTTCATGTAAAATACTACCTATTATCTTAGAGGGACATTGGCATAATGTATGTTCCAAGAAGAGTTGGTTTTTGCATTTTTCACGTACCAAAAAGGTCTAGATAAGAGTTAACCTCTTAAGAGAATCCTATGACCTGTGTCCATAATTGCATAAATGTTCTAGTGTAATATTTTATTCTTAATATTAATCTTAGTGTAATATTTTATTCTAATCTTAGTATAATCTTAGTGTAATATTTTATTCTTAGAGAAACAGCTTAAATATCATGTTCTTGTTGTCCAAATCACAAATTTCTCTAATTTTATCTTTTTAATCTTAAATTAGGCCACAGTGTCTTGTTATGACAGGTTCTCCAAACTCACGCCCAGCTTTACTTCATCTTGTTCATGATTTCACGAAAAATGTTGGATTGATGATTTGTGGCCATGTTCACATGGTAAGAACCAGTTTTTGTTTTCTAAATTAAAACTTTTAACTCTGTATACAACTTGTAATTTGTAGGACTTTTTAGATTGAAAACAACTTGACAAATTTTTGTTGTTTTTTTTTAGGTAGTTTTCTTTACAATGTTTTTGCATGTAAATAGTATCAATATAACATTTTTAGAAAAATTTGGACATTTTGAAACTTCACTGTTTTACTAAACAGGAATAAGAAAATAATTTAAAATGTTCATGCCAAAGTAGTTTTTTGTTATTGGCATCTCGGATATTGAGAACAATCACTGGATGATGGTTAACTTGTTCTGCACAAGAAATTGAAATATTTGTCAGATTTACTTTTCTCCGGAGCTATATTGTTCATCTTATTTTGGTGCTGAAAATGTGTGTTGTATGCCCCCATGTCCCAGCTTCTACTAGAGTTGCTCTTTTACTTGTATAGTGGAAAAGTCAAGGGTGTGTGTTTGTATATGTGTAGGTTGATAGAAGGATACACTGAAACACTGACCTCACTTGGAATATGTGGAGTTTTCCAGTTTGTCTGAAACTCTTAAGTTCAAGCCAGGGACTTGAGCATACCACATTACAAATGAGGCAGTTTTTCTACCAGGGAAGATATTTTCTTAATCTTCTTTAAGGTATATAAGTAAACATATTTTTAGATTTTTTAAAAAAATTTTTTTAGTTGTCGATGGACCTTCTTATTTATTTATTTAATTAATTTATATACGGTGCTAAGAATCAAACCCAGTGCCTCACACGTTAGGTGAGTGCTCCACCACTAAACAACCCCAACCCTATTTTTAGATTTTTGCTTTGTGTATTTGTATATAACACATTTTTAGTTTTGCTTATAAGGATCAAAATATAACTTTAAGGTCACAGATTCTTATTTCGTTAACAGAAGTATGACAGAAAATTAAAAACAATTAGGCCAAACAAACTAGGAAACTTTCTATATGAAAGTGGAAAGCTCTTATTTTGCTCTGTGTAGTCTCTTCCTCATTTTTAATAGTTTGTAACTTATCTCATGAATTTTGAATTAATATGTTTATTTTAAAATCTGTTTTTCCTCTTCTTTTCCTTCTACTGGTATACCCTGTGCCATTGACTATGGTTTTTTGTCTTCTTAAGTATTAGGAAGAATTTAGTTATGTGAAAATAAAATGCTTTTATTAGACTTCTTCCATACCAACATTTAGACACCTTGTTCCAAACTTGTATAATAGGTTAGTTTTTATAGATGTGAAATGGATTACCTTTTAATTAAATATATTGTTAAATTTTTTTTATATAAAGGGTCCTCGAAGACAAGCCATGAAAGAGATGTCCATTGATCAAGCCAAATATCAACGATGGCTTATTAAAAACAAAATGAAGGCTTTTTATGCTCCAGTTCATGCAGATGACTTGAGAGAGGGTGCACAGTATTTGATGCAGGTAAATGTGTCAGCTCCTCAAGTGTCTAAATTTTAGTTTTGTATAAGCTTCTTAAAAATTTTTCATTCTAGATTTCTTTCTTCAAAGTCATACAATGGTAAATCTTTTTAAATAACTTAATTATGGTAGACTACATATTATACTTTTGAACTAAAGGTACTATAGATATTCTTGGCTGACAGCCAAGAATCTGTTTGAAAATTATCTTAGCCTCTTACTCTCCTATAAAATGTTTCCATCTACTCCTTGCTGCATCCCACAGGTTTTCTTTGTAAGAATGTTAACTTATATAGTCCTTATGTAACTTTTTGAAAATCTCAGTCCCTTATATTTCTTACTGTATTTGCTAGCAGTAAATTTATATTTGTTTCAGTTTTGTAGTAGATTGACCAGAATAGAGGATGTAGAATCACTTCTAGGTTTAAATGCTAGCACTACTGTTTCCTTATTATGATTTCGGACTGAACAAATAACCTCTATGAATATCAGTCCCTTTCATCCTAAAGTTTGTAGGGAGAAATAAATGGGTTTAGATAGTGTTTTCCATCATTTTCACAGGATTTCCCATCTTAAAAAAAAAAAAAAAAAAAGTAGCTCGACCATAAGCTTCCTCTGTTCACTCTAATTTTGGAGCTACTATGTTAAAGATGGGAAGCTGAGAGTATTGTACTCTGAGCTCATTTTGTACATTTCTTAAAACTTAAGAATAGTTAAACAATCTTCAGGAAAAACAGCAGTTAGGGAGTGCTAAGTAATTAAGACATTATGGTCTTCAAGCAGTAATAAACAAATGACAGAGGTGAAATTGAAAGGATGAGCTGGAACAATTGATTATTCACATGGAAAAAATAATAAAATAGATCCTTACAAAGACCACACAAAATAATTTTCAGATATAAAATAATTTATATAGGGAAGGTTTTTTTTAACGAAACAGGTGAAATATGAATAATAGATTAATTTTTAAAGAAAATATGAAAAAATCATAAAGGAGGCTACAGACCAAGGAAGGATAATAATCCTATCATGTAACCAGCTATGAATGGTCCAGAGGATATAAAGAAATACTAGTAAATGAGTAAAAGAAAGAACAAAAAGTGAAAGCTATGAATAGCGGAGGAGCAATAAATGACAGAAATAGAATTAAAACCACAATATGATTTAATTCATACCTATCAGATTGACCAAAAATTATATTTGTCAGTACATAAGATTAGAAATTATATAAAGCAATTAGAAATCTTGGTACTGCTGTGCTAATTTAGATTGAACAACCACTTTTTTTTTTTTAAACTAACACTTTCGGATAGCAACCCAGCAATGGATATTCTAGGACATTTCATTTTTCATTATATACCTTAGAGAAACTTTTCATATGTGAAGACTATATGAAACTTGAACATCGTTTGTAATAGTGAAAAAGAATTGAAAGTAACTTTTAACCACGATCAATCAGAAAGCTGAAAATTATAATCATTCAGTGGGATTCTATACAGTGGTGAAAAGAAACTGTGCCTATCAACAGGATAAACATCAAGAAGAAAATAAGGAAAAACAGTAACTTGAATATATGAAGGATACGTACTTTTAAATACATTAGTTTTTATAGGTATGTGTTCCTAAATAATAGAATATGTAAAGTACAAAGCAGGCATGAAGCCAAGCATTATGGCATGTACCTATATCACAGCAACTTGGGAAGCTGAGACAGGAGGATTGATAGTTTGAGGTGCCATTCTGGACAATTTAGCAAGATCCTGTCTCAAAGTAAAAAATAAATAGAACTGGGGATATAGCTTAATGGTAAAACAATCATGGGTTCAATTCCCAGTACTGAAAAATGGGCATGAAGATACATAGGGTACTTCCTGTATGTTGTTTGTTTGTTGGTTTGTTTCTTAGTTGAGTGGTGAATACATGATTTTATAAACTAATCCTTTTTTGTACATGATATATTTAAATATTTCAGCTATAATGCTACGCCTGATCATAAGGTTGTTTCCAGTGGGTAAATCTTGCTTGCTTTTATACAATTTATCAAAACATTGTGATTACTGTATATGTAATAAATTTTATGAAGGGCATGAAGGAAAATTGTTCCATAAAATAGTGGTTCTTAAACTTCAGCGTGAGAATCACTCATTAAAATAATTTCTGGGTCCCAGCTCAGAATGAGTCAGGTGGTTTGTAGCAAGTATCAAGAATTTACATTTCTAATAAAGTTCCAGATACTGTTGCTGATGGTGGTCCAGTTCAGAGAACAGTTAGAGAACTGCTCACCTGTCAGAATGTCATGCTAATTGGTGACACTCTCCTAACAGTTTTCTGTGGTATAAATGACAATATTGTTAATTTGGCAAGAATCAGAATCCATCCTCTTAATTATTTTCATCAACCAAACATACTTCCATGCATCCTGAAAATTTTATCAATAAGGGCAAAGTAGGATAAATAGAACAACATCATCTTCAGATTGCCCTATAAACCCTACAAATTCAACCCCTTTACAAAGATCCCTGGGAAGAGTCTAGTGGCCGAGCTATCTGAGAAACAGTATGAAATGTCCTTACTAATAGGTGTCAGTTTGCCCCTGTAGGACTAATTGATATTATAATCTAAATTTTCACTGAAAGTATTTATTTTTACCTTGTACCTTCTGGAAACCTACTGCATAAAATGACATGTATCTTGGATTTAACTCGAACACTCAACCACTGAGCCACATCCCCAACCCTTTTTTGTATTTTATTTAGAGAGACAGGGTCTCACTGCATTGCTTAGTGCCTCACTTTTGCTGAGGCTGGCTTTGAACTCTTGATCCTCCTGCCTCAGCCTCCAAAGCTGCTGGGATTACAGGTGTGTACCACCATGTCTGGCAGTATTCTACAGTCCTAAAGGTGTTTTTTATATGGTTCTCTTATTTGTTTTACTAGACCTTGTATCTGTCCCTATATATAATTATAATATTTTACCATTCAACAAACATTTGAACATCCATCCTCCCTACATACCATTATAATAATTTACCATTCAACATACATTTGAACATCCATCCTCCACAACAAAATAAGATTCACTTTTAGATTCTGAGTCTTATTAGTAGCTTGTTTAAAGAACCCTTAGGCAGTGAGACATAACACTGCTGATGTCTTCATTTGCATATTTGGGGTTTTCTTTTTATTTTTTTTCTCTTTTTCTTCAAGATAGCAGCCTCTTGATTATCAACCCAATTTTATACCTTTATTTTAAATAGCAAAATGACATTGTTCTTAATGAAAATTCCAGATGATATAATGATGGCCCATTAAATCAAATAAATCTTCTGTAGTATTTCAATGGAGACATGACTCTTTTTTTTTCCTGAAAAATGGTCCAGAATTGTCTTGGGTGGTATATACTATGTGTTCCTGACATTTCTTCATCAAATATTGAAATAAACAGTGATTTAAAAAAATTCTCAAATTAGTGAAACCCAAAAGAAGTCTAAATGGGCAATAAAAATATTTGAAATATACATTTATATTCATATAGCTTGGATGTAGGTATAGATGGTGCCATGAGATTATTAATTATAATTTGAAACCATTGTTATTAACTGAACTTTTCAAAACTAATCATCCAGATAATGTAGCAAAAACTGGTGTTTTCTCAGTGATTTTTAAAGTAATGGAAATCTCATATCAGAACTCAACTAAATTTTAAATAGGCAACCGTGATATTTGAAAATGTTTTTACTTAATAGTGAAAAACAAAATGAATAACCACATTTGGGGAAACAGTTGTTCTTCCTGCTATAGTAAAAATTCTTGTTAATGATACATAGAAGATTATAATAACAAATGCATTTCTTACCATAAATTGTGGCCTGAGATGCACAGAAAACATTGCTAGAGATTTGGAGAAACATATGGTAAGGGTGTTTGTAATAAGGTTCAAATGATTGCATTTCGCTAAGTCAGATTCAATTATGGAATCCATGAAGAACTGATTTTCTGTCAACCATTAGAGAAATATGTTCTGGAGCAGAAATGTTTTCTGTAATAAACTATTTCCCTAATACACATCCTGTTTTATATTGGAAACTATGAAAACATGACCCTCTGAACAAACGAACTACTTTGACTAGAATTTGTGAAGGATTTAGGTATGAGAGTGATACATGTGAAATTTCTTCATTTCACTCATTCTGGGGAAGGTTATCTCAGTAATGAAGTTGGAAGCAGAAGTGCACAGAGTGTAAGACGGATGTTACTGTTAATTTTATAAAAAATAAAATCTTTAGGGGGTTAAGGGTGTGTAGCTCAATGGTGACGTGTATAGCTAATGCATGCATGGCCCTGGGCTCAATCCCAGCCCCCCCAAAATGCACAAATAAACCTTTGGATTATAATGGAATTATAGCAAATTTTGGCCCATCAGGAAGTTAATGCTTAAAGGCCAACATCATTCTAAATGGAGAAAAATTGAAAGCATTCCCTCTAAAAACCGGAACAAGACAGGGATGTCCTCTTTCATCACTTCTGTTCAACATAGTTCTAGAAACTCTAGCCAGAGCAATTAGACAAAAGAAAGACATTAAAAGGATACAAATAGGAAAAGAGGAACCCAAATTATCTCTATTTACCAATGACATGATTCTATATTTAGTAGACCAAAAAACTCTACCAGAAAACTTCTAGAACTCATAAATGAATTCAGAAAAGTAGCAGGATGCATTCCTATGCATCAGTGATGAATCAACTGAAAGAGAAATTAGGGAAACTATCCTATTCACAGTAGCCTGAAAGAAAATAAAGTATTTGGGAATCAATCTAACAAAAGAAGTGAAAGACCTCTACAGTGAAAACTACAGAACACTAAAGAATTGAAGAAGACCTTAGAGATGGAAAGATCTCCCATGTTATTGGACAGGCAGAATTAATATTGTCAAAATAACCATACCACCAAAAGTATAATACAGAGTTAATGCAATTCCTTTTAAAATTTCAGTGATATTCTTCATAGAAGTAGAAAAAGCACTCATGAAATTCATGTGGAAAAATAAGAGACTCAATAGCCAAAGCAATCCTTAGTGAGAAAAGTGAAACTGGAGTCATCACAATACCATGCCTTAAATTATACTAAAGATCAATACTAACAAAAACACCATGATATTGGCACCAAAATAGATACAAAGACCAGTGGAACAGAATAGAAGACATAGCGACAAACTCCTATAAATACATTTACTTATACTAGACAAAGGTGCCATAAACACATTAGAGAAAAGGTAGCCTGTTCAACAAATTTTGCTGGGAGAACTTGAAATCCAGTTAAATGAAATTTAATTCCTATCTGTCAATCAAAGTGGATCAAAGACCTAGGCATTGGACCTGCAGCCCCCTATCTACTAGTAGAAAATGTAGGCCCAGATTTCCATAATGCTGGAAAGTAAAGCAAGAAGTAAAATAAATCAGTAAATGGAATAATATGAAACTAAAAACTTCTTCACTGCAGAGGAAACAAGAACATGAAGAGAGAGTGTATAGAATGGGAGAAAATCTTTGTCATCTGCACTTCAAATAGAGCATTAATCTCCAGAATATATAAAGAACTCAAAAAACAACACCAAAAGAACCAAATGATAAAGGGGCAAAGAATTGAACAGACTCTTCGCAAAAGAAGAATTACAATGGTCAACAAATATATGGAAAATAGCTCAACATCTCTAGCAATTAGACAAATGCAAATGAAAACTACTGAGATTCCATTTCACTCAAGTCAGAATGGCAATTATCAAGAATACAAGCAATAATGTTGGCAAGGATTGGAGACAAGGGTACACTCATATATTGCTGATGGGACTGCAAATTGGTGTAACCTCTCCAGGAAGTAGTATGGAGATTCCTCAGAAAACATGGAAGGAAACCACCATTTGACCCAGTTATACCACTCCTAGCTATATACCCAAAGAGTTAAAATGAGTCTATTATAGTGACATAGTCACATCAATGTTTATAGCAGCTCAATTCATAGTCACTAAGCTTTGGAACCAGCCTAGGTTCCCCACAGCAGATGAATGGATTAAAAAAATACAGTATATATACACAGTGAAATATTACTCAGCCATAAAGAGGTATGACTTTATGACATTTGCTAGTAAATGGAAGGATCTAGAGACTATCATGCTAAGTGAAATAAACCAGTGCCCCCCGCCCCAGAAGAAAAAAAACAGTTGAATGATCTTTGTTCTGTGAATACTAACATACAACCAAGGGGTGGCAGGGAACAGAAGTTCAGTGGATCAGACAAAGGGGAATAAAGGGAAGGGAGGGAGGTTAGGAAAGACAGTGGAATGAATCTGACATAAATTTCCTGTGTACATATGTGAATACACCACAGTAAATCTCAACATCGTATACCGTCTACAAGAATGGGATCCTAATTAGAATAAGATGTATTCCATGTTTGTATAAATATGTCAAAAAACACACTCTACTGTCATCCGTAACTAAAAAGAATAACTAAAAAAATTAATGGTTGTCTTGTGACTTAGTTCTTTAAAGAGCTATAAAATCTAAATATAATTCTTGGTTTTCTTTTATGGTCCATCTCCACTCCATCTCACTCCAAATTTAAAATGTGCTGTATGATAGTGACTACCAGGTTATTAGTTAAAAAATACAAAGTTTTTAGCTGTTTCGTCAAGGCAAGGATGTTGTTTTTAGCATTGAGTAGGGAAAAAAATCTCTTTGAAGAAATTTGTACATGAATTGTATATTTTGAAGATGAATGGAGGCTTTACAGGATTAAAAGTATTTCTTATCCTTAATTATTCCAAGTACTTGGAACAGTGTCACATAGTCAGACTTTGACAAATACTTAGATTAATTTTAAAATGCAAAACATTGATTTTATTATGTCCTTTAGAACCATATACAAAAATTATCTCAAATGGATCAGCAACATAAAAGAGTTAAAACCATGAAACTCAATTAGAAAAAAAACAAAAAGAACTAAAATAATTGATTATATAAAACATAGGGGAAAAACTCATAAAACTCTTAGAAGAAAGCAGAGGTGAGTCTTCATGACCTTGGATTTGGCAGTAGACTTTGATATGGCACCAAAATCATGAGCAGCAACAACAAAAGATTGGGTATTGTCAAAATCAGTTTTGTGCTACAGAGGATGTTATAAAGAAAATAGAAAGACAGCCTACAAAATGGGAGAATATTCATTCAGAAACATCTGATAAAGGCTTAATATACATAATATATACAAAACTTCTAAAATAGTAACAAAAAAGAACAATTTAAAAATTGTCAAAAGATATAAAGATAGCCAGTATGTACATGAGATAATGTTCAACATCTTTAGTTATTAGGAAAATGCAAATCAAAACCACAATGAGCTACCACTTAATTTACCTAGTGTAATTAAAGTTTAAAAAACTGGAAAATGTTTTGAGGAGAACATGGAAAAATGAGAACCTACAAATTGTTAGTGTGAGTATATTCAAGAGAATGATTCCTCAAAAAGCTGAACTCCAAATTACCATGATTAGCAGTTCTCCTTGATCTTTATTTAAAACATTAAGAACAAGGAGTCAGATTTGTGTGCTGGTGTTTTTTTCAGCATTATTCACAATAGCCAAAATTAGAAACTACCCAAGTGCCCATCATGTGATAAATGCATAAATAAAATCTGTATATATAAGATAAAATTTATTCAGCTATAAAAAGGAATGATATTTTGATACAATATGGATTAGCATAGAAGACATTCTGTTAAATGAAAAAAGCTAGGCACAAAAGGAAAGTCCTGTGATTCAACTCATAAAACGGGCAAATTAATAGAGATAAAAGCAAATTAAGTGTTACCAGTGGCTGGTGGGAAGAGTGAATAGATAGTTATTACTTGGTAGTTACAGAATTTGTGTTGGAGTGATGAAAATATTTTGGGAATAAACAGTGGTATTAGATGTAAACCTTTTCCAACGTAATTAATACCTGTTGAAAATGCTTTAAACCAGACTCAGTAGCACATAACTGTTAATCCTGGCAACTTGGTGGCAGACTGAAGCAGGAGGGTCAGAAATTCAAAGTCAGCCTCAGGTACTTAGGGAAGCCCTGAGTAACTTGGCAAGACTCTGTCTAAAAAATAAAAAAATGGGCTAGGGATTTGACTCAGTGGTTAAGCACCCCTTTGTTCAATCCCTGGTATCAAACAAAACAAAAAAAGGTCTAAAATGGCAGGTTTTTTTTTTTTTTTTTTTAACTTGTTATCATGAATTTTTTTTTTTTTTTTTTTTGAAGGGCTGCTAAGGATCATTTATTCTAATAGCATTTCCAGATGAGAAAACCAGGGCGCTATTACATATTTTAAGGAATGTAGCAACTGAACTCATAAATAAATCTCTCCAAAATTGCTCTGTTGCTACTCTGGCCTTCCTGAGTTTTCTGTCTCAGCTCAATTACAAAATTCAACTCAGTCTATTCTTTTTATTATTATTCTCTTTAGTTATACATGACAGAATACATTTTGATTCATTGTAC
Organism: Sciurus vulgaris; assembly: GCF_902686455.1. Lineage (NCBI taxonomy): Eukaryota > Metazoa > Chordata > Mammalia > Rodentia > Sciuridae > Sciurus > Sciurus vulgaris. The sequence goes on from NC_136466.1 coordinate 58,304,091, forward strand.
ACAACGTAGAGTCACACAACTTGTGTAATCATACACGTACGTAGGGTAGTGATGTTTGTCTCATTCTACCAACTTTCTTTCCCCCAAAACCTCCCCTCCCCTACACAACCCAACATTCCTCCATTCTTCCCTTACCCACTTCCCCCCCACTCCCCGTTATGTGTTAGCATCCACTTATGAAGGAAAATATTCGGCCTTTGGTATTTTGGGATTGGCTTATTTCACTGAGCATGATATTCTCCAGCTCCAAACATTTACTTGCAAATGCCATTCTTTTACTCTTTATGGCTGAGAAATATTCCATTGTGTGTGTGTGTGTGTGTGTGTATGTGTGTGTGTATATATATATATATATATATATATATATATATATATATATATATCTCACAGTTTCTTTGTCCATTCGTCTGTTGAAGGACATCTAGGTTGGTTCCACAATGTGGCTATTGTGAATTGAGCTGCTGTAAACATTGATGTGGCTGCGTCACTGTAGTGTGTTGATTTTAAGTCCTTTGGGTACAAACCGAGGAGTGGGATAGCTGGCTCAAATGGTGGTTCCATTTTCTAAGGAATCTCCATACTGCTTTCCAGAGTGGCTAAACCAAGTTGCAATCCCACTAGCAATGTAGGAGTGTACCTTTTCCCCACATCCTTGCCAACACCTGTTGTTGCTTGTATTTTTGATAAAAGCCAAATTGGAGTGAGATGAAATCTTAGAGTAATTTTGATTTGCATTTCTCTAATTACTAGAGATGTTGAACATTTTTTCATGTATTTGTTAATCAATTATGTATGTTCTGTGAAATGTCTGCTCAGGTCCTTAGCCCATTTATTGATTGGGTTCTTTGTATTTTTGGTGTTAAGTTTTTTGAGTTCTTTATAAATTCTGAAGGTTAGTGCTGTGTCTGAAGTGCATGCGGTAAAGATTTTCTCCCATTCTGTACTCTGTCTTCACATTATTGATTGTTTGCTGAGAAGAAGCTTTTTAGTTTGAATCCATCCCATTTATTGATTCTTGCTTTTAACAATCTCATAGTTTTCCAGTAAGTCAAGAGATTTTGTTGGATTTTTGGGCAAATTTGTTTAACATATCGTAGTGCAACTCCTGATGAAATTGCAAAAAAATATGATTAGTGAAAAAGTTGAGGACAGAAATTAGCCAAATTTCAGCAGAAACTTTCGTGATTGATTAGAAGGAATTCATGTTTTAGTGTTGTGGTTTAGAATTGGACTTTTTTTAAATTATTTTTTTATTTTTACAGACTGCATTTTGATTGATTTTACACAAATAGGGTACATCTTCTTTTCATTTCTATGGTTGTACACGATGTAGATTCATACCTTCTGTGTAATCGTACATGTATGTAGGGTAATGATGTCTGTCTCATTCCATCATTTTTCCTACCCCCCCACCCCCATTTGGACTTTTAACAAGCAATTGCGAATAAAACTATATTTTAGAATTTTTTTTAAATTAAGTGAATTTAATATATTTCTTAGTAAATACATACAAATATTTTGGTAAATTATGGAAGTACATATTTGTGTAATATGTGATCATTGTACTATATGTAATTTATAAGTCAGTATCCATGTATTGCATGCTGAAGAGTTTTTGTTGATAAGGCCATATAATATTTAGAGACTGTCAATTTGGAGGATTTTCATCTCTTAAAACTATTTTGTTGAATAGTATATATTTGAAATTGTATTTATTGTATATTTTAGGCTGCTGGCCTTGGTCGTATGAAACCAAACACACTTGTTCTTGGATTTAAGAAAGATTGGTTGCAAGCAGATATGAGGGATGTGGATATGTATATAAACTTATTTCAGTAAGTATCTTTTCAATTCAGTAATTTAGTTGGTCAGAAAATGCTAAGTTTAAAAATTTTGAATACTGTTTTTTATATAGTCTCTTCTAAAAGAAGCCTAAGAGTGAAAAGGAATCACACAAAAGGTCTGGGTTTTAAATTGGTGATCTATTTGTCTGAAATATTTCAATTTTATCTTTGTGTTTTCTACATATACATATATATACACATAAAAGTACTCAAGAGAGTGTGTGTGTGGTACTCTGGCTTCCCACTTCTTATCCCTCCAGCTCTTGCTGAACAGAGTTCTCAAATGTTGTCAGTTTCATCGCCTTCTAAACTATGTCATTAGGATGTCCTGTGCTGAGGAATGTGATTCTAGCATAATCTCAACTTCACAGGTTTAGTTTTGTTCCCCTCTCAAACTAATTTTGTAGGTAGTTATTTGTTTCATACATGAAGTTATTTAAAACATCTTTTATTAAATGTATTACATGTTTCCTTTTTTCACCCCCTTGCAGCATTAAGTTCTGAGTTTACTGTTCCTTTTTCAGTGGTATTTTCAATCATCTTATCCTATATCCTAGTTCTGTTTTATATCACTGTAACTTTCCTCTGATGAGTTGTCTAATAGGGTTTTTAAAATTCTTTTGTTTCTTCGTCTTTGTTTTTACTGTGGGTTCATGGATTTTTATGTATGTACCTTTTTATGGAATCTGCTACCTATGATTTTGGAACTGAGTCATTGAATTAAAAAACTAGAACTTCTTCTTTTTGCCAGATTTACTTCTTAAATCCTGTAAAGTACTTCCTTTCTCTAGTACTTTAGGATTTGCTAAGCAAATCTATTATCTTGTTCACCTTGAGGATAGGCATTCCTTCTCAATATGCCACAGTTGATAGAAGAGTAGTCTCTTTTTTTTTTTGGTCATAGTTATTGATGACATAGAGCTCTTCTCTCCTTTAAAGTATGTCTTTATGTACAATTTAAAAAACAAACAAACAACACTGGCATTATCTACCTTACTATAACTCCGATTGTTTCTATAGATACAACATGGTTATGTGCCTGTCTCACATATTTTCATAACTGCATTTGAAAGGTCTTTAAGGAAATATCCAGATCTTACTGTATTTTTGAAAAATCTCTATACTGAGTTTATGATGAACAAAATTTCTCAACTAATTGTTAAATGCTTTTAGTTAAAATTAAAGCTCTGCTGATTTTGGTTTGCTGTGACAGCAATTTGGCTTGGGGTTTATTACTTTTTTAAAAAGTAAAATCTCATTCTAACTTCGTACTTCTGAACTCTATATATAGGGGGACTGAAGAAAATACAGCAGAATAAATCATATATATAACCTATAAGCCATAAAACCCATGAGTTATGGGTTATACTTTTTTTGCTCAATGCTTAATTAAAGATAAAGGCTAATCCCATTGCCACTTATTGAGAACAACTTAAGTTTTGAAATTTATCTTTACAGAAGATTTAAGGGAACACTTAAGTCAAAATAATGATTTATGGTCTTAACAAGTTTCTAGACTTTATACTTTTAGAACCATCTTCAAGGTTTTTTGTATATATAAAATCTTTGAACTACTTTTTAAACCAATTTTGTAAAAATTTTTGAAATTATTTTAAAATACCTTCTTCCTTTCAAAAATTTTTTCATACTCTACAATCTGCTATCATTCTCAGTAGACTTTATTTTGTCTTCATATATTTCTCTTGGCTTTAAGGGTATAAGCCTGAATATAAGTAGAGTATGATTACTGAAAGTTGTTTTTCCATAATTTTACTTTGCAGGGTAAAAATACTATTACTTTTTAAACAGCTACTGTAGTACATGTGTCACAGTGACAGGGAAACACTCTGAAGAATGTATTGTTAGCTGATTTTGTTGTTGTGTGAATACCACAGACCATATGTACACAAATCCAGGTAGCATAGCTTACTACACATTTAGGCTACTTAGTATATGTAGTTGTATATGTACTTGGTATATGCAGTATGTCATTGACCAAGATGTTGTGTGGCACATGCCTCTGCTTTGAAGATCTACACTTAAGTAGTTTTCAAGGGTCCTATGGAAGATAGGAAAGGGAAGGTAGAGGATTTGAAAATAACATTCACATCTTACCAACTAATTTTTAAAATATATGAAAGAAAACATATTTAAGACTGAAAGTGATTTTAGAGATATGTGATTGTCTTCGTTTTATGGAGAACATAAATTGTGATCTCCAAATTTTATAGTGATGCCTTTGACATACAATATGGAGTAGTGGTTATCCGCCTAAAAGAAGGCCTGGACATATCTCATCTTCAAGGACAAGGTAAATATCATTTGAAATAAGTTTTTATTATTTCAAATATATAAATTACTTTGTTAGAAAATTGTATGAGATTCTTACATTCTTCATTAACTTTCATAATTACCACCTATTTTGTCACAGACTTATTGTATGGCATTTTAAAATTAGATCTATTTGGAGTCCACCAAAGTGTGTTTTTTCTTTGTGTCAGCTTGGATGATGTTTACTGATTATTAATGGAGAAAATAAATTTGATTTGAATAATGTTAACAGAAGCAGATGTTAGTTATGATTGTGTAGGTCCAAATTTATGAAAGTACATAAGTAATATGTGAGAAACTTTTTAAAATGATAAAATGATTACTAAATCATTATATATTTTCATGTTTATGAAAGTAATGTTTTATACATAGCCACAGTAGTAAGATTAAATGTCATAATGTTTTTTCTGTCTGCAAAAAGGAACCATTTTATAAAAAGAAACTTGCCATTTAAAAATATTTGAGATGCATAGGAAGTTGCAGAAAGTAGTACAGAGAAGTCTTCTTATACTCTTCATCTAACCCCGTCCCCATTGGTATCATCTTGCATATCTGGAGTAGTAGCTCAAAACCAAGAAACAGTTTACAGATTTTATTCCAATTTTACCAGTTTACATTCACTTGGATGCATGTGTATGTATGTAATTCTGTTTTATTTGTCACATTATTTGTGCAGCTACCACCATAGTTAAGATACAAACTATTCTATCACTATAAAGATTCCCCCCACATTCCCTATTTATAACCATCACCACACTTCTTCCCTGACCCTCATTACTAGTAATTTGGTCATGTCTACAATACTACATGTATAATAGAATATGTCACTTTCATAGCATTTTTAAAGTAAAGGTTAAAACCTAAGGTATAATTGCTGCTTTTGTCAACTTATTAAAACCATGAAACTGTCTATATCCTCCAACAATTTCTTCATAGATTAAAAGATACTATAAACTTAATATGCATTTCCCCTTTGTAAATTAACTAAATCAGAATTAGCTAACTTTAAATAGTCAAGAGGCATATATTGAACCGTTGTCACCTGTTGTGTATTGAAATTGTTTTAATCTTCCCACCTTCTTTCCCTTTAAGAGTATTCTACAGTTTTGAAAGAAACACTTGGACCTCTTTAGCCATGTAACAAAAGAGTATATCTTATTCTGTGGAAGGCCTGGCAAAGTTACTGTCTCAATTTTCCGTTGTTCTAACAGTGATTGAGGTTTAGGGTACCCAACTTAACATCTGTTAACTCCACATAATTATGTAGTATTTCCTTTCACTGGGAAATATCACAGTTTGGTTATTAACTTACATAGTTCTATAATTTGCTGAGGTTTGAATGGGATCAAAAGGTTTTTCAAAGTATTTTTCATGGATTTATACTTTTTAACATTTTTTTTGAGAACTTGATTCATCATTGAGATTTGCACATAGGAATATGATTTGGAATAGGAATTAAGAGCACAGGTGTTGAAACCAAACAGATTTCTTTTTTGTTTTGTTGTTTTTTTAATTAATTTTTATTGTAAACAAATGAGATACATCTTGTTTCTCTGTACAAGAAGTAGAGGCATACCATTTGTGTAATCATATATTTACCTAAGGTAATAGTTTTTGATTCATTCATTCTGTTATTTTTTTTCTTCCCCCCCATCCCTTCCACCCCTCTTAGCCCTCTATAGCGTCCCTCCTTCCTCCATTCTTGCCCCCTTCCCACCTCCTGTATGTGTCATCATCCGCTTATCAGTGGAGATCATTCGTTCTTTGGTTTTTTGAGATTGGCTTATCTCACTTAGCATGATATTCTCCAACTGCATCCATTTGCCTGCAAATGCCATAATTTTATTATTCTTTATGGCTGAGTAATATTCCAACAAACAGATTTCTTAATCCCAACCTTTTCCCTTAGTTTTGTGGTCTGGGCAAGTTTGCTGAATTCCAGATCTCTTTTCCTTGTCTGTTAGAACAGAGTTACCCTACAGGGGTATCATAAAGATTAAAGAAGAGATAAGGCCTGTGAGCTCCTGGCATAGCACTGGTCAGTGGACTCCATAGTTCTGTTGTTGCTTTTCTTCATTCATACAAATAAGTGATGAGGATTATGGGCAGATTATCAATCTCATATTTGAATGATGAATTTTTAAAAATATTTGTAACATTGAGAATAGGTTTTGTTTCCCATACTATATATCGTTCTTTTTTCTTCTAGGTTGTACTGTTATGTGAATTTCACTCATTACTTGTTCTCTAGCACCTAATTGAGATACCTTAGCCATGTGGTTGAGCTTCTGTATTTAAGTGAATAGTCAAAATAAATTTATGTGAATAATGAAACAGATTATCACATAAAACATTACCACATGTTTACATAAGAAATCATAATAAATTTGCTGTTCCATAATTAACATTGCTGTAAAATATCATTTAATTATTAAACCCTGATGCCTTCTTGACCTGTTAAAATATTTTAGATACTATTTAAATACTTTCATGTCTGCAGAAGAATTATTATCATCTCAAGAGAAATCTCCTGGCACCAAGGATGTGGTACTAAATGTGGAATATAGTAAAAAATCGGATTTAGATACTTCCAAAACATCTGGTGAAAAATCTGTTTCACATAAAGGTAATTTGCACTCAAACAAGAAAATGTATTAATGGTAATGTTTCAATTTGGGGGGAAGTGATTTTTGTTATATACTATAAAACAGCCTGTTCTCAAACTTGCCACCATTCATTTGTAATTAGATAAAATTTATGACTTTCAAAAATGGCTGTAGAATGACTAGTTTTTTTGAGGTATTAAAGAGGATCATAGAACAAAAACTATGCCAATGAATTATTTACTAACATGGTCTTGTGTGTTTTCATTTATATTTGCTTTAAATTAATCATTTTAATTTGAAGCATAGGTTAAATATGACCTTTGAAGGAGCATGGTAATTTTAGAATAACAGAGAAGACTTTCAGAAAATTTTATCTACAAGCCCATATGTCTCATTTGGGAGAAGGGACAAGGGATGACTTCCAAATCTTACTCTCCCACCCTCACTCTCCTACCTCTCTTCAGACTAGTATCTCCATCTGTCCTATTCCTAGCTGATAAAAGAAAAAGAAAAATCTCCACTGTAAATCATCTAAACATAGCATACTTTTGATTTCTATAAAATGATTACCTTTTCTGAAATTGAAACATTAGAAACATTGTGTTTATGCAGTTTATCTCTTCTAGATTACTTTAGAAGTATTAGTGTTGCTTTTGAATCCGTTCTTATGTACCTTGTTTACTTAGAGGAGCAGTAGTTGAAAGTGTAGTCAACACCCATTTTCCCTTTCAGTTCTTTGCTGGTTTGATTATAATTTTCTATTTTGCCTCAACACTCCATGAATTGATTCTGTGATAACTGTTCTTTTGCTCCTACATTTATTTTAATTTATGGTGTACATTCTTTAATTTCTTCCTCCTTTTATTTTTGTTGTTGTTCATCTCTCTTGCCTAAAATAGATCCTTTCTCTCCAGAGTCTTTTAATCTGTGTTATCCATGCATTAGTTTATTAATGTGAGTTAGTCTTATGAAATCATTATTTTTGTAGACTAGGAAACTGGGTCATTACATCTCTACTCTTCTTTTTTTGTTAAAACCTACATGCTTTGGTTAAATAATTTTAAATGTCAAGATTTTCTTGACATTTCTGAGCTCTTGTAAGTGAATACAGAATATCCATAGTTATGATTTTTTAATTATCAAATGTAGATACTATTAAATATCTACTTTATAAGAACAATATTTAATACTATAAAATTAAATGTAATAATTGGTTCATTCTATAATATGCATAAAGATAGCATTCAGATACAATATTAGCTTTATTTTGTGTTTGCTTTTTATTTGGTCAAGTCTCAGAATCAGCAAACTACTGAGAAGTTTATACAATGTAAAAAGTCTTAAGAGTTGGAAACATTCTGGTGTAATTATTGTATAGTCACAGCATTTGGTGATGTCTGTTTTGATTATTGAGGCATACAGTGTGCAAGGAGACAAAAAGAACACCCTTTTAATGCTTGCTTTGTACCAAACCCTGAGCTCATTGCATCAGTACTTGCAATATAACAACCTTAAGAGGTAGGTACTCCTAACTCTACAAATGATGAAACCTAAGAGTTAGATAATCAGCTCAAACTCACACAGCTAGGAAAGAAGTAGAGGTAATACTAGAATCCTGAATGTCTAACTCAAGAGGCCATTGCAGTATACTCTTATTTGTCCAGTTACAAAATTTTACGAGCCTTAAACAAATAATATAAGTTTACACTTAGAAGAGACATGGGTTTAGGAAAACTAAACCCTTGGGGGAAAAAACTGATGAATACTTAAATATAAATGAATGAATACATGCACATATACATGCATTTATATGTAAATTTATTTGAATAAACCATTTTGTATAACTTGGTATTTATATAAAGCAAAAGACCCCTGTCATTGCTCAAATTTCTTAACATTTCAAATAGTGATTAACTTTTACATACACCAATTATCTACTAAGTAGTTCTAAAATTGTCTTTTAGTCATTTGCACAGTAGGTGCGGTGGCATATTTAATATGTTATCTGCAAAATTAATTTTGTAATGTCTTATTTTCTACTCTACAATCTTTAGTTTTATATCTTCTCAATTGATTGCAAGTGCAAAAGCTTAAAAATTCTGAAGTTTTTTTACATAAATTTATTGGAATAAAATTTCAAGGTTAGTGTTAATTATTTACCCTATAGGGTCTAAAATATGTTGGCATTTTAAAAACCTGAACATTAGTGTAGAAAATATTAATCTTCAGTCTTGATCACTTTTCATGGACTGTTGCTTCATGCTATTTTGTTTAAAATGTGCTCTATTTACATTTTATTAATATAAAAGCAATTAACTTAATATTTTGTGTTTTTTAAACATAATCTAGATGAGGAAGAGGATGGCAAGACTCCAACTCAACCACTGTTGAAAAAAGGCAGGCATTTCTCATCATTTTATTTTAATCCCTTTTTTCATACTATTAACTCTTTAACTCTAACCTTATTATTTTCTTTTTTTTTTCCATGTTAAGTTTTATTTCCATGGTGAGATACCTATTAAAAACAGATTAGAAGTTATTGGTCCAACTAAAGAATTAAATCTTTCTGGGACAAAGTGAAATATTTCAAATAAATTCTTATTGCTATAAGAATTTAGATCATTATAGCATTTCTAAAATACTCGAACATGAAAAGTTAGTGTTTTTTTTTTTTTTATTTAAACTGCATGGTTTAGATGATATGTAGGGACACTGAAATGGTATTGCTTGCATTCTTTACCATCAGTTGTACCCAACCAAGTCCTAAATTTTGATACTAATGTATTTTTCATTTCAAAAATTATAATATTTCTCACAGTCGTGCTGCGTTTGGGAGATACAGTCATGTCAACATACATGAATTTTATGAGGAGGAGATAGAGGTGAGAGTTATGGAGCAGTGTGGTTTGGTAGCCATATTTCATCATGCAGAATCATTTGTCATGTTTGCATACATCATGGCAGCATGAAAAGTGAGTGAGAGACATTTTTCAGAAGTGATCAGATTTCCTCTTGTGGATTTCTGCTTTTAAAATTTTAGTATAGGAGTTTCATAATAGCCATTTCCTTGTTCACTGAGCCAATGCTAATTTATTATTTTTTTTTAATTCCTGAAAAAAAATGGGAACTACTTTTGATTTCTTGCCCTATAAACCTATTGCAAATGGTTGCCCTTCCAAGGAGTTCCCACCTCTTTTTGTGTTCAGAGAAAGATATGGTGGTCCTTAGAATTGTGCATCACATATTGAGAATACAAAAGATTATAGATCAGGGATTTTCCTTAGGCTAAGATTTCATTCTGATAATTGAAAGATTGTTACCTGTATGTCTTCAACTCCCCTCTGTCATTTGTTGCAGACAGTTTTTTATTTTAAAATTGTTTTGAGCTTTAAATTATTCAGTTACCAGATTACAGAAGAAATATTTTCACAGAACAGATGTAAACAGGTATAAACTTGATTTGTCCAGTTAGCCTGTAATAGTTTTCCGGGGGGTCCAGGGGGAAATCTAGCACTCAAGTATATTTTGATTGGTACCTATGATTCTCTTACATTCATCAGAATGCTTCAAAATATTAGAAATTAGACAAGGAAAGTTGAATGAGTTTATTATAAGGAATTATTTATTCATAGCCATTCTTAAGTATATTTAAATTATAATCAACTAATAGAAATGCCATATATATGCCCTATCTGCATTATTTGATTATAAAAAAGGAAGTTATAGGAATTCAGCTAAAAGAACTAACAATATTTACTTCCCTTACACCTTTTTTTTTTTTTTTAACCTTAATTTTTTAGAATCCAAAGGCCCTGTTGCACCTTTAAATGTGGCTGACCAAAAACTTCTTGAAGCTAGTACACAGTTTCAGAAAAAACAAGGAAAGAATACTATTGATGTCTGGTGGCTTTTCGATGATGGAGGTAAGATCATTAATATATTTTATAAATATTTAAAATTTACTGAAGATCCAAAAATAGTGCCAAGAAATGGCATGCAGTTTTAACCCATTCAAGTTTTGCCAACATTCTCACACAACGAACCGATTAATTTCAGAATCGGGCATTAGTTGTCTTGTCTCTTCATTGTCCTTCAGTGTAGAAGTGCTCAGTACCTCCCTGAGCCTCATGACCATAACATTTATTTTAATATTGGGCCATTTTGTATAATGCCACTCGTTTGGAATGATATTTGATGTTTCACCAAAATTAGTCCCAAGTTATATGTTAGCAGAAATATCACAGATTTGACACTTTGTTCTTTAGGCTACATCTTCTCAGGTGGCATATGATAATGATTTATCCCACCGTTGGTGGAGTTAACTTTAGAGTGTTTTCCACCAGGTTTATCCACTGAAAAGTTGCCCCCTGCTTTATAATTACCGATGTTGGGGGATTACTTTGAGGCTATGTAGCCTTTATCAATATTTTTAGCTATCACTGATTTTTCTGCCTAAAGTTATTGTTATTTTTGTTGTGATTGCCAAATGACAATTTTCCAATCACGTATTTCTTCCTCATTTATTAGTTGGCATTTTACTTTACTTTAAGGATGAGTTTTCCTTTTTTTTTTTTTAATTTCTATTAGTGTAGGCTCATTGGTTCTTATTTTACTCAGCAGATATAATTTATTATTTCCATATTTATCCAGCAAAAATTATAGGCTAACTTTTGTGCCATTTGCCTGCCCCAAACATTTGTGGAATCACTTTCTGACATAAGATAATGTTTCAGGTTCAATATTGTAGTTTTGTATTTTCCCTATACTAGCCACAGATGGGACCTTTTATCCAAGGATCCCTGGTTTCTTGGAGTGGAAACTAGTATTTTAAATACATAAGGGCATTAGATACTTGTGGCTATGAGGGTGTCACTGCTCCCAGGCCCTCTCAGTGGACAGAGGTGGAAGTATATATATTTTGTGTGTGTATATTTTTGTATGTATAGGTAGAAATTGAAAACCAAGTCCAGTCCAGCTTCTCCCTCATTTCTCATTTCACTGTGAATCCTGGTTCCCATTAGGATTAGGAATATATTCACTCCTCAGTCCTTCTGAATGTGACCAATTTTCTGACTGCCAAGCTACTGTCCCATTTTATTCCTGCCTCTAAGAACTATCAGTACTGGGCCTCCCTTCTTGCTCAGGCCTGCCTAATGGCTTTTTGACTGAATTATCAAAAAAGAACAGAGAACGAAAAATAAGCCAAATGACTGGGAATACAAATCATTTCTCAATAATAACCCTGAACGTTAATGGCCTAAACTCATCAATCAAAAGACATAGACTGGCAGAATGGATTAAAAAGAAAGACCCAACAATATGCTGCCTGCAAGAGACTCATCTCATAGAAAAAGACATCCACAGACTAACGGTGAAAGGATGGGAAAAAACCTACCACGCACATGGACCCAGTAAAAAAGCGGGGGTTTCCATCCTTATATCAGATAAAGTGGACTTCAAGCCAAAGTTAGTCAGAAGGGATGAAGAAGGACATTTCATACTGCTTAAGGGAACCATAAATCAGGAAGACATAACGATAGTAAATATTTATGTCCCAAACAATGGTGCATCCTGTATATCAAACAAATCCTTCTCAATTTCAAGAATCACATAGACCACAACACAATAATTCTGGGCGACTTTAACGCACCGCTGTCACCACTAGATAGATCTTCCAAACAAAATCTAACCAAAGAAACCATAGAACTCAATAACACAATCAATAACCTAGACTTAATAGACATATGTAGAATATTCCATCCATCAATGAGCAGATACACTTTTTTCTCAGCAGCACATAGAACCTTCTCGCAAATAGACCATATGTTGTGCCACAAAGCAGCCCTTAGAAAATGCAAAAAAATAGAGATACTGCCTTGTGTGCTATCAGATCATAATGGACTGAGAGTAGAAATCAATGACAAAGTAAAAAAAGGAAATTACTCCAACACTTGGAGACTAAATAATATGCTATTGAATGAAACATGGATAACAAAAAACATCAGGGAGGAGATTAAAAAATTCTTAGAGGTCAATGAGAATGATGATACAACATATCAAAATCTCTGGGACACTATGAAAGCAGTACTAAGAAGAAAATTCATTGCATGGAGTGCATTCCAGAAAAGAATGAAAAGTCAACAATTAAATGACCTAACATTACAGCTCAAAGCCCTAGAAAAAGAAGAACAGAATAACAGCAAAAGTAGTAGAACACAGGAAATAATTAAAATCAGAGCTGAAATCAAAGAAATTGAAACAAAAGAAACTATTCAAAAAACTGACATAACAAAAAGTTGGTTCTTTGAGAAAGTAAACAAAATAGATAAACCCTTAGCCACACTAACAAAGAGAAGGAGAGAGAAGACTCAAATCACTAAAATACATGATGCAAAAGGAAATATCACAACAGACACCACTGAGATACAGAACATAATGAGAAGCTACTTTGAAAATCTGTATTCCAACAAAATAGAAAGTACCGAAGACTTTGACAAATTTCTAGAGACATATGCTCCTCCCAAACTGAACCAGGAGGACATACACGATTTAAACAGATCAATATCAAGCAATGAAATAGAAGAAGCCATTAAAAATCTACCATCCAAGAAAAGCCCAGGACCAGACGGATTCTCAGCTGAGTTCTACAAGACCTTCAAAGAAGAACTCATTCCAATACTTCTCAAAGTATTCCAGGAAATAGAAAAGGAGGGTACCCTACCGAACTCATTCTATGAAGCTAAGATCACCCTCATACCCAAACCAGGAAAAGACACATCAAGGAAAGAAAATTTTAGATCAATATCCTGGATGAATATAGATGCAAAGAAACTTAACAAAATACTGGCAAACCCTATCCAAAAACATATTAAGAAAATTGTGCACCACCATCAAGTGGGGTTCATCCCTGGAATGCAAGGATGGTTTAACATCCGTAAATCAACGTAATCCATCATGTCAATAGACTTAAGGATAAGAATCATATGGTTATTTCAATTCACGCAGAAAAAGCATTTGACAAAATACAACACCCCTTCATGCTCAAAACACTAGAAAAAATAGGGATAGTAGGAACATACCCCTCAACATTGTAAAGGCTATTTATGCTATGCCCATGGCCAACATCATTCTTATTGGAGAAAAACTGAAACCATTCCCTTTAAAAACGGGAACAAGACAGGGATGTCCTCTTTCACCACTTCTATTCAACATTGTCCTGGAAACTCTAGCCAGAGCAATTAGGCAGACTAAAGAAATTAAAGGGATACGAATAGGAAAAGAGGAACTTAAGCTGTCACTATTTGCTGATGACATGATTCTATATTTAGAGGATCCAAAAACCTCCTCCAGAAAACTTCTAGACCTCATCAATGAATTCAGCAAAAAGCAGGCTATAAAATCAACACGCATAAATCTACAGCATTTTTATATGCAAGCGATGAAACAGCTGAAAGGGAAATGAGGAAAACAACTCCATTTGCAATAGCCTCAAAAAAAATAAAATACCTGGGTATCAAGCTAACCAAAGAGGTAAAAGATCTCTACAATGAAAACTACAAAACACTGAAGAAAGAAATTAAGGAAGACCTTAGAAGATGGAAAGATCTCCCATGTTCTTGGAGAGGAAGAATTAATATTGTCAAAATGGCCATACTACCAAAAGTGCTATACAGATTCAGTGCAATTCCAATTAAAATCCCAATGATGTACCTCACAGAAATAGAGCAAGCAATCATGAAATTCATCTGGAAGAATAAGAAACCCAGAATAGCTAAAGCAATCCTTAGCAGGAAGAATGAAACGGGGTATCGCAATACCAGAACTTCAACTATACTACAAAGCAATAGTAACAAAAACAGCATGGTATTGGGACCAAAATAGACAGATCAATGGTACAGAATAGAGGACACGGACACAAACCCAAATAAATACAATTTTCTCATACTAGACAAAGGTGCCAAAAATATGCAATGGAGAAAAGATAGCCTCTTCAACAAATGGTGCTGGAAAAACTGGAAATTCATATGCAACAGAATGAAACTAAACCCCTATCTCTCACCCTGCACAAAATTGAACTCACAATGGATCAAGGACCTTGAAATCAGACCAGAGACCCTGCATCTTATAGAAGAAAAAGTAGGTCCAAATCTTCACCTTGTTGGCTTAGGATCAGATTTCCTTAACAGGACCCCCATAGCACAAGAAATAAAAGCAAGAATCAACAACTGGGATAGATTCAAACTAAAACGCTTTCTCTCAGCAAAGGAAACTATCAGCAATGCGAAGAGAGAGCCTACAGAGTGGGAGAATATCTTTTCCTCTCATACTTAGATAGAGCACTAATTTCCAGAATATATAAAGAACTCAAAAAACTCTACACTAAGAATACAAATAACCCAATCAACAAATGGGCTAAGGAAATGAATAGACACTTCTCAGAAGAAGATGTACAAGTAATCAACAGATATATGAAAAAATGTTCAACATCTTTAGTAATAAGAGAAATGCAAATCAAAACTACCCTAAGATTCCATCTCACCCCAATTAGAATGGCGATTATCAAGAACACAATCAACAATAGGTATTGGCGAGGATGTGGGGAAAAAGGTACACTCATACATTGCTGGTGGTACTGCAAATTAGTGCAGCCACTCTGGAAAGCAGTGTGGAGATTCCTTAGAAAACTTGGAATGGACCTACCATTTGACCTAGTTATCCCACTCCTCGGCCTATACCCAAAGGACTTAAAATCAGCATACTACAGAGATACAGCCACATCAATGTTCATAGCGGCTCAGTTCACAATAGCCAGACTATGGAACCAACCTAGATGCCCTTCAATTGATGAATGGAGAAAGAAACAGTGGTATATATATACAATGGAATATTACTCAGCTATAAAGAATAATAAAGTTATGGCATTTGCAGGCAAATGGATGAAATTGGAGAATATCATGTTAAGTGAGACAAGCTAATCTCAGAAATCCAAAAGAGGAATGATCTCACTGATAAGCGGATGATGACACTTAATGGGGGGTGGGAGTGGGACAAGAATGGAGGAAGGAAGTACTGTATAGAGGGAAAAGAGAGGTGGGAGGGGTCGGGGAGAAGGAAAAAAATAATGGAATGAATCAAACATCATTACTCTATGTAAATGAATATGCAAATGGTGTGCTGTTACTCCATGTACAAACAGAAACAATATGTATCCCATTTGTTTACAATAAAAATAAATTAAAAAAGAAAGAAAAGAACAGAGGAAGAATTTTGTTTTACATTGAGTTGTAGTAAATAACAGCTCAAAAGACAGTAAATATCCCTTTAGAAACTAAGTTGTATTAACAAGTGTTTGAGAAATTGGCATTTAATAAATGAAGTTATTTTTTATAATTCAGGTTTGACCTTATTGATACCTTATCTTCTGACTACCAAGAAAAAGTGGAAAGACTGTAAGATCAGAGTATTCATTGGTGGAAAAATAAACAGAATAGACCACGACCGAAGAGCGTAAGTTTATTTTAATTTAAAGGGCATTAACCTAATAGTACCTCATTACCACAGTTGGTCGATTTGATGGGATAAAAAATCAGACATTCCAGAACATATCCATTAAATTGCTTTTACACTAAAGCTAACTATTCTAGGTAATTAAAATTTCATTCTCATTAATTTGTTCTTCACATTTAAGTTATAAACAATTTTACTTTGATTTTTCATAGACGTAGATATGTTTTTTAACATTGATATTTTAGAAGGTCTTTATTAAATACTTGCAACAGTAAAGTGTTAAGTAGCTTATTTTTCTTTTCATCAGGGTTGCAAATACACAAAATTTACTTATATGGGATATATTTTATAGACTTCTAGACAATAAATGCAGGATGCCATATCATCTGTCTGCACTGCCACAATTCCGGTTCCGCTTTCACTTCTTCTCTCCTGCACTCTAGTACACTTGTGTTGACCTTTCTTCTATATTTTGCACACCATGTACCAGGTTTATGTGGAAAGCAAAATTTTGACCATCTGACTCCTCTACCCAAAATATTTTAACAATTTCTCCATGAACTATCATAGTATGTATAATTCTGTTGTGTGGCATTCAAGGACCTTGAAAATCTGCCCATTGTTCCTTTTCTGTCCTTATCTCCTGTTCCTCCATATAGGCCCTGTACTTTGAAGTACACCTTTGCCAAACATATTTGATTTCAGGCTTTTACTGCTTTGCTTATTGTCACCTCTACTGTTGTAGCTCTTCACTTGTTTCCACCACCCTTCTTTTAAAATACTCCATTCGTCAAAACTGAGTTCTGTTCTTCAGAATGCAGGGCCCTATTTTTGCCCCCTTTCCCCCACCCCAACTTATTATGCTTTCTTCCTGAATCACTGTACATTTGATACTGCTCATCACTTTCCAGCTTGTATTTATTTTCTTACATTTGAGTTTTGTGGACCCTATAATGTTTACCATATAGTATAATAGTGGGCACTTAGGAAATACCAAAATCCAGTCAACTGTTTCTTCATTTCCAACAGTGAATTATGCAAGAAATGCTATTAATGAATTTATTACTTAAACCTGTAGGTCATCAGTTTTCTAATGTCTCATTTTGATTTTTAAAAATGCTATTTTATTAAACATAAAATCTCATTGAACTGTTCACTAGTTTTTACTTAAATCTATATACTGAACAATGTAATTAGAATAAAATTAGCCATTTAAAAAAAAAAAAACTAGTTGCCATTCAGATTACATCATTAATGTTTTTCTCTGTCTACCTATAATTTGGGTACTAAAAAGAGAATAAGAGAAAGTAAAATAGAAAAACAACAGTAGGCTCTCTACTCAGGCAATTTAAATGTCTTCTTTGGGGATGAATAGTATGAATTAATTCAGATTTGGTGGGGTAGTAGTAGAGATTGAACCCAGAGGTACTGAACCACTGAGCTGCATCCCCAACCATTTTTATTTTTTATTTTGAGAAAGGGTTTTGCTTAGTTGCTGAGTCTGGGCTCAAACTGTGATCCTCCTGCCTCAGCCTCCCAAACCACTGGGATTATAGGTGTGTGCCTCTGCACTGGGCCAGATGAATTTTTCTTTTTAAAAACACTAGATAGACTTCAATAAGTCATCCTGTTCAAATATACATTCAGCCCTATGTATAATAAAAGGACATATATACATCCTTCACATACCTGAATGCTATTCATTTTTATTCTAGGATGGCTACTTTGCTCAGCAAGTTCCGAATAGACTTCTCAGATATCATGGTCCTAGGCGATATCAATACCAAACCAAAGAAAGAAAAGTAAGTTAATGGATAAATTACTCTGTACAAACATCCAATCATTTTATGGATGAACTAGACAAATAATTCAACTTCAACTAATTATTTTCCCTGCTCTTAGTTACATGTGAAGTCAACTGGTAGTTGGCATGCCAGTAGCAGATATTGAAGTAATGTCCTAGAGTTTTCAATTTTCATAGAGTATTTTAATTACTGCTTTACACATGCTTTCTGAAAATTGTTAGTACCACAGAAATTACTCTAGATGGTTTTTTAAATTTCCATTTTTTTCTGCCCACACGTAGCAATTCTGTGCCCTCTTTTCATACCTATTATTTTCCACTGTTTCGCTTTATTGCTAAATAGGAGAATCTAAGGATTTGCCTACAATAGTTGGTTCAAAATTCTTCTTTTAGTACAGAAAATTTCTATTCTTGGGATATTCTCCCTGGAAATGGTATATATAGAGGTTGTTACAATGGATTGTGTTTATTTCATCAGATTATTCTTAGGTAAATGTTGAATAAATGATGAAGCTGTTATAAAGATTTCATCTTTTTTTTTTTTTTTTGCGGTGCTGGGGATTGAACCCAGGGCCTTGTGCTTGCAAGGCCAGCACTCTACCAACTGAGCTATCTCCCCAGCCCAAGATTTCATCTTAATAGAAAATAGCAAGATATATATTGTCAGGTTTTAATCAGGGAGAGATCACTTCCTCTTATAGAATAATATACACCACATTTGATACTGAAAATGTTTCATATATATGGGGCATTAAAATGTCATTCATATTCTTTCACTGTCTTTTGTCCTAATAAGTATCTCTGAATGTAGAAATTCTTACACCCTTTCCTCCCTTCAGAATGTTCTGCTACATTTTGTAAGACTACTTGTATTTATTGGTAGTTGGGAAAGTTTTTGGTGTTTTGAGCAGAGTAGTAAAATAATTTCTTATTAGTCAAGAGAATCATTTTGGCTACTGTGATAGAATTTTACGTTGCAGTGTGGGCACTGGGACAAGGGTAGAAACGGGGATCAGCTTTAGCTGCAATTTTATTATTGTCATTGTAGTTCTAGAGAACAAACTGCTTTCTAAATAAATTGTCAAGATAATATAATTGGGGTATGGAGGGAAGCATAAGAAATAAACACTAACTTCTCAAGTTATAATTTACTATTTATGATCTTTCTGTAATTTAAAATTTGGTTCTCTTAAGTATTGTAGCTTTTGATGAAATGATTGAGCCATACAGACTTCATGAAGATGATAAAGAACAAGACATTGCAGATAAAATGAAAGAAGATGAACCTTGGCGAATAACAGACAATGAGCTTGAGCTTTATAAGACCAAGGTATTCTTTCTCTTCTTTCTTTCTTCATTAATCTTTCATGTGATTTTTTTTAAAAATGCTTAAAACATAAACATAAAAGTCTACATTTTGACATGGGAGAAACCAGTTGTGTAAATTAAATCTTAATAGATTTATATGTGAATAGTGGGAGGCATCAATTTTATTTCTAAACAGGGAACAGATATTTTTGTCACTCCATGGTTCACTTTGGTTTGTTGTTGTTTACTTATTGTTTTGTGAACTATCTAGATTGTCCTGTTTTATTTCAGACATACCGGCAGATTAGGTTAAACGAACTATTAAAGGAACATTCAAGCACAGCTAACATTATTGTCATGTAAGTAATATTTGTATTAAGATTTCCTTGGCTCTTCATTTTATGATAATGTATTTGATTTATTTCTATTATAAGCACTTTTCTATATATTGCTCCTTAATGACATAATAGTTACACAAAGGAAAAACAAACTTTTGAATGTACTTTGTTTTAACTGAGAAGTCAATGAAGTTCAGAGGAGAGACAAAACCTTAATGTTAAGCTTATATGAATCTAAGTAATTCTTTATCATAATGAGAAATTCTGGAATATTTTTTCTTTCAAAATTCCTTAGTTTTGAAAACATTATTGTCTAGCCATTACACATTTGTGGGATAGAATGGCCCCACACTAAAATTCAAACCTGGGCAGCTTCCTCATGAAAATAACCCCATAATGTTACGAGGATTAAAATTGGAATAATGATTCCTCTCCAAACTCACAAGTCTCACACATAAACTTGACATATGGACACATTGTTTTGCATTGAACATAGCTACTAATGCTTACTTTGGCTTCTCGACTGCAATAGGTTAGTGAGATAATACTTGACCCCAAATTTTCTTAGTCCTGGAACCTGGGAAGTAGAGATAAGGAAAACTCATATCTCCCAAAATCATGCCAAATGAAAGGAAGTAGTACCAAAAGATTGTTAGTTTGATTAATAAGAAACACTTATTATTGCCAGGCATGGTGGTGCACGCCTGTAATCCCAGCAGGTTGGGAGGCTGAGGCAGGAGGATTAAGAGTTCAAAGTCAGCCTCAGCAAAAACAATATGCTAAGCAACTCAGTGAGACCCTGTCTCTAAATAAAATACAATATAGGGCTGGGGATGTGGCTTAGTGGTTGAATGCCCTGAGTTCAATCCCCAGTACCAAAAAAACAAATACTTATTATTTCATTAAGTTCAAGTTTTATTGCTGATGAGCAAATACTATATTGGAGGATGCTAAAACATAGAAATTTAGAGAGAAACTGACAGATTAACTGGTCATTACTATACTGTGTATAAATAGAAATTAAAATTCATGATAAAAATATGTAGCATTAATGATATATGAATTTCATTATCTATAAGTAATTTCCATATTCTAAGTTCTGATAGAAACATCCATTTCTCCTAAAATAATTCTCTCCTTATTAAAGAAGGGTAAATTTGAGATTCAAAGACAGTTTTATATAGTAGTAGTAGTTTCTGCAAATCATTATTCCCCATCCTTATGAATACACATTTAAACATCTTTTATTGAAATCTGAAAACATGAGAATAGTAACATGAGAACATAGTTGGTATTCCATATACAGAATTTCCCTGTACTCAGAATTATTCTGAAATTATAGTAATTTCTAGTTACTGGGGTTTTTTTGTGATTGTTACTATTTTGGGTACCAGGATTTGAATCCAGGGGTACTTAACCCCTGAGCCACACCACCAGCCCTTTTTATTTTTTACTTTGAGACAGGGTCTTGCTAAGTTGCTTAGGGACTTGCTAGATTGCTAAGACTGGCCTCAAACTGTAGATCCTCCTGCATCAGACTCCAGAGTCACTGGAAATTACAGTGCGCACCATCACACCCAGCTCTAGTTACTGTTATTATGTTAATGTATGATATTTGTTACATTTTCTTCTCAACTTAAAAGCATCACTCAACATTCTTTTTCTTTTTGATCCTAGGAGTCTCCCAGTTGCTCGCAAAGGTGCTGTGTCTAGCGCCCTTTACATGGCATGGTTAGAATCTCTATCGAAGGACCTCCCACCAATCCTACTAGTTCGTGGGAATCATCAGAGTGTCCTTACCTTCTATTCTTAAGTGTTCTACACAGTGGACTGCCCTCCAGAATGGTACTTCAGTGCCTAGTGAAGTGACTGAAATCTTCAATGACACATTAACATCACAATGGCAAACTGTGACTTTTCTTTCACTATTTCATTAATTTGAAAGCACACAGGAAAGTTGCTCCATTGATAAGTATATGAAGACTTCAGTTATAGTCAGTTCTGTATCTCAATCTTAATGATGATTCTTATTGGACTGAAGTTCATATGAAAGTAAAGTTTTCCCTTGCTACTTGAATAGCAATAAAAGTGTGTTATTTTTTGATTGATGAAAGGAGTACAAAAAGCCTTTAGCCTTGAGGTGCCTTCTGAAATTAACCAAATTTCATCCATATATATCCTCTTTTATAAATTTATAGAATGTCAAACTTTGCCTTTGGATATTATTTTATTTCTAGTCTCTTCCACTTTAAAACAAAATGGACACTGCTTTTCATCTTCCATTGACCAATTAATGTTGAGTACTGTATATTTTCTATTACTTTTGTAAAAGTATCTGTTAGATATTAAATGTGAGAATTAGGGCAGGCTAATAAAAAATGAGAAAAAGTGGGGTTGATAACCAAAAAGTAGACCCCAGCATTGGGTTTATATGAGTATATGTAAATGTAGAGCTAGGGAAAAAAAGGCCCAAAACACCTTGTTTAGTTCCCAGTTGAATGTTGTTTCTATCTTTGTTTTTTGAAACCTTGGGAAAGGTTGAAGATTTACCCAGTAGTTCTATATACCATGATGAAAATTCACGTTATTCTTTAAATAAAAATCCTCAAGATCATTTGTATTTAAGAGAGATCTGTCCTAATTTAAAAATTTCCCTCAAATCTGAGGGGCTTTTAAGAAATGCTAACAGATTTTTCTGGAGGAAATTTAGACACAGCAATGTCATTTAGTAGAATATTTCAATAAACACTATGTGGAATTTTACTATACTGTACCATCCTTTATAAATCATTAAAATAATGTTTCGCCAAATGGTTAAATGGACCACTGGTTTCTTAGTGAAATGTTTTTAGGCTTAATTCATTCGATTGTCAAGTACACTTAGTCTTAATACACTCAGGTTTGAACAGATTATTCTGAACATTGAAATTTAATCCATTCTTAATACTTTAAAACTTTTTGTGTTAAGAAAAACTGCCAGTTTGTGCATTTGAAATGCCTCTTGACATTGTAGTCTACTAGTACAATTTGACAGTGCATATGTACTGTTACTAAAAGCTTTATATATAGTTATTAATGTGAATTTTTTTTCATTTGTTTTTTATTCAAGGAAGGATTTCCTAAAAACATTTCAAGGGATTTATGTCTACATATCTGTATGTGTGTATGTATATGCATACACAGATACATATGTGTATATGTAATGAAATTTATGTTGCTGGTGTTTTGCATTTTAAAGTGATCAATATTCATTATATTAAACTTCTGGTTTTAGTAAACGTGTTAAAAAACAAGTTGACAGATTACAGGTTTCATAAAGATCATTTGAGGGGAATAGTGTAACTTCACACAATTATCATCCAGTTAGAAAGTGGAGAACATTTCATCTAAAGTACTTTTCAGTGGGTTCATTGTCAAGTTTCAATGGTGGAGAATTTATGCAGGTTCTTGTGAATCTTGTTAGAAATCTATAAAATTATTTTCTGTGGTGCAGTATTTTTACTGCTTGAGTGTAGACTAAACAGAAATTGAAGCTCTGATAATTTAAATTCAGAATATTAAGAAAAGGAAGTAATCAATTTTCTAAAAATTATTTCCTACATTATTATAACTCCCAACATTGTTCCATTTATTGCAAGTTTCGCAGTGTTGCAGGAGAGACAGTAGAATTGTCACATTATTCAGTAAATAATATCATGTGTGAACTTTTTAAATGGATAATAGGGCATGGCCTGAGTGCTGCTATTTTGAAATATGCACAGGTACACTTATTTTTTTGTTTTGTTTTGTTTTGTTTTTCCCATTCAGGAAAACAACATTGTGATCTGTACTACAGGAACCAAATGTCATGCATCATACATGTGTGTAAAAAGTTCATAAAATATATCTAAATATGCATAATGTGGGGAGGGTAATATTGTCTGTGAAATAATGTAAGAAGCCTTTCACTTAAAAATTCATTACTTTCACTTAACACTAAACATCAGGTCAAAAATTTTCAAGATTATTGTAGTGCTCTAAAAAATTTCAGCAATTCTTGAGATGCTTGCTAGTGTTAACACTGTTCTACTTTATTTATGCTGAATTTGATTATTTGAATGCCAAATTTTTTTTTTTTTTTAGTCTAATCATTGGTGATAATTACACAGGGGCATTGGAATTAATTATTCCTATAGGTAAGAATGCAATGGGTTTAGAGAGAATGTTGGTGTTAAGCTGATTTATTAACAGTTAATTAAAATCAAATATTTATTTGTTACATTGTTTCCTCTGTATTTTAGGTTTCCTTTTACATCCTTTTTATATTGATTTCTGATATTACATGTTTTTTAAGACTATGGATATAAATAATTTAAAGATTTGAGCTCTGGTGGATGATTATCTACTAAGTTTGAAAATGTAATATTTTGATAACACTGTACTATAACTGTCACACAAATGCTTTTCTAATGTTTTAACCTTGAGTATTGCAGTTGCTGCTTTGTAAAGAGGTTACTGCAATAAAGGAAGTGGATTCATTAAAACTATTTACTGTCTACTCTTGTATTTTACCAGTTTTATAAATCTGTTCCAGCTTTGTGATTTCATCTCATTTAGATAAGCTTTATTTCATTAATGTCTGAATTTTTAAATGGTTTTTACCTTAATGTTTATGCCTTGGAAAAGTGTGTGTTCATTCTCTCTCCTTAAGCCTTTGGAATAATCACTATTGATACTGTGAACTCTATAAGGTACAGTTCATTATGATTTTTCTAAAAATGACTTAGCTTTTCTAATTCTGCTTTATCTTTGGGCTAAATCCCTCATTTATGAATGAGGAAACGAAAAGATTAAAAGGGATTCATAGTCCCTGAATTTAATCTCGTTCTTTTCTTCCTAAGATTTCTTTGCTAAGCTGATTTATAGTTCTGCAAAGCATTTTCCCCTTTTCATTTGAACCCTTCAATAGCTGTTATGTATACAGGACAGTTATTTATCTTACCCTGGAGAAAGCAGGTTGGAGCAATTTAGGAAGTTTCCCAAGGACATGGTAAATCAACAAAAAAATCATTTCCAGAGATTCCACCAGTATGTTTTCTTTGCTTTCTGATCTGTGGTAGATGATTGGGATAGATTGGACATTTCCCAACTACTCGCCCCATCTGCCCACCAAGTCTGCACTCAAATACTGCAAATAACAGTACATACTGCCTTAAGAGATATGAAACCAAATGTAAATGTCCATTGTATGGTCTTTGTTCTTACTTACTCTTAAACTTCTTTTCAGGTCAGTTTACTCCCTTTTACTCCCTAAAAGAATTCAAAGGCAGCTGTGAAATTTACATTTCCAAATTTCAGACCATCCAGCAGTTTTCAAAACAGAAATACATCTTTGAACCAACAGGTTTTTATTCATTCACTAGGAAGAAAAAATGTATGTGTCCCTATGTTTTTGTAGCAACAGGATATTTGTAGGGTCAAAAGAATAGAGAGTGATATTTAGCTCTTTAGGTAAAGATAGTACAAACATCCTGGGATACACTAATAGAAAACTCTATTTACAAAACATGTTGGTGTGGTAGCCAATTTAATATTTTGAGGGAAAGAGTACTCAGATATCTAGCTTGTTGCCTTTTATAGATCTGGTGGCAGTGATCACAGACCTGTCTCAAATGTGTGGTAGGCATTTCAGATAGTCTATTAAATGTTAGCTATAGAACTTCAGCCCATTTCCCACTCCTTATATCTAACATTGAGTTTTGTGTTAGACAAAGGATTAGAAACTTGTAGGGAAAATATGACTGCCTCAATTGGTGGCCTTACCTCTAGCTATGGTCCTTAAAGTAGATGAGGAACCTTCCCTGAAATAATCTTGTCAACATACATTGTTTGTTACACAATTGGTATATGGGTACAAATTACCAATATATTCTACCTATAGCTAAAATGAAAATAAACTTTCTTTTTAAAATCTAGAAATCGGGTCAGTGCTCCATGGATATTGGATATGAAAACTTGACTCAGTACTTTTCAGAATTTCATTAGAATACTACTGAAGTGGTAGAGAATTGTTAAGATTTTGTCTGGGAAAACTTAATTTAAAGAAAAGAAGCAATTTATGGAGTAACTTTATATGCAGCTCTTTTATCTTTAATATTGGATAATACCCAAAAATACAGTTTTTAAATTACACAAGCAGTATTCATATTTACATAGGTACATATAATAGCATATAACTACTGTAAGTTATAACTCTTGTGTTCTTAAATTTTAAAATTAAGCTCCAGTTAACCACTTGAAATTTATATCAACACCTCTAAACTTACAGGTGCATGAAAAGGATTTTTAAAAGAGGTAGTCATAACTTAGCAGCAATCCATAGGAGTTTTTCTGAATAAACAGTAAGCTACAGATTAAGTCTAATAGTTTTGCTTAATCCATGAAAATGCTTTGGGTTCTTATATATATGTTACTGATTAAGAAATTCAGAAAAAAAATTTAGGAGTGAGGGAGAAGGCTAGTGGCCATGGGATGAAAAGTTATGCTCCAAGAAGAGGTTCATGGGATGAGGGCGACCTGACTGTAACATCCGTCACCCCACTGATGCCAGGGTCCATTCAGCTGATCTGGCTGGCTAGGCGGTTGTCCCCTTCCTCCCTCACCGGCTCTCTGTGCATCCCTCCAGAAACTGCATGCTGGGTGGGAGAGGACCACCTTCCCTGATGGAGGAGCACCATTCTTCAGTCAAGGGTATACGAGTGACTGCGCTCCCCTGCTAGAACCTCCAAATGAGGTTCGTGGATCTTAAAAAATTTTGTCTCTAGTTAAAAGTCTCAGACATATTTCCTTTTGGGGAACAGCAAGTTGAAGAAGCAAGTTACTTCTTCCTCCTGAATTTTTAAAATCTATTGACCCAGTCAGGATCTTTTAGCTACATCTCCCAATCTCAGAACTATAACCTACATCTAGTCTATCTTTCTATGGTTTTTCTATCTGTAACAGTAATCCCTTGTTTGCCTTCTATGCACCTGTGAGGTTTCCATTGTTGACATAGATTTCACACATGGTCTTTTTTTTTTTTGGAAAAGTGATGGTGAGGAAGCACAGGTGTGTTATGTAATGAAACATGGACTAGAACAAGGTTTTCAAATACTAGTGTACATCAGAATTAACTGGAAAGCACATTCAAACACTTTAGTATTAGTGGTGTGTCTTAGTGGTAGATTGCTTGCCTAGCATGTGCAAGAAGCTGAATTCAATCCCTGTTGGGGGCTGTGCCATGTTGGCGGCGCCAGGATGGCGCCTGATCACATCGGCAGTGAGGAGGTTAATTGACATAAGCACACTCAGGTGATTTTCTCGTCCATGCACACAATGTATGCACGTGTGTTCTCAAGCACTAATTGCCTGCTCAATTGTCTCACCTAATCTTTGCGTAAGAGGCGTGGCCCTGCTCTCCGCGTCCTGGAGGTGATATAAGTGTAGGCATCGAGAGAGAGATATAACAGCCATTAGAAGCAACCAGAGGGAAAGGCACGCGGCGCAGCAGTAGCCAGAGAAGAAGACACGCCACAGCAGCCATTAGAAGCAGCCAGAGGGAAAAACACAGCAGTGAGTAGGGGCAGCTGCGGAAGGCAGATTGCTGAACGGAGAACTGAGACGCATCACTAGAGGACCTTAGGTAGACACACCCTTAGTTCACAGGATGCAGGACTTTAAGGCGTGGCAGGTCTCTCTCCTAAGCTCTAAGAAAAGCCTGTCTTTCAAAGTTTCTCTCTCAAGCAAAGTTTCTTTCTCTCTGATAAGCAGGGTCTCTCTCTCTCTCCTCTCAAAGCAAGTAAACCTCATTTCCTCTATCCTCTATAAACAAGCAAGAAAGCAGTGCATCAAAGAGAAAGAAAGAAGTGCCTCAGTCTCCACTCCACCACCCATAAGACCCGTGCAAGTTGTTGCTGCAGGCGGTGACAAATATCCATGGATTTTGGAACCGCAAAGAGCCAGCGACAAATCCCCAGCACTGCAAAAAGCAAAACATACTTTATTTCTGTCATATAATCTCTGTACTAAGTGAAAGTCATCACCTTTGCTGTTTTTCAATATAACCCCTTCTTTGGAGTTGCTTTTGCTCTTTTTTCCATGGTATACCTATATTTCCATCTTCCTTAACAGCAACTGTGAATTCTTTTTTTTATTATTTTTTTTTAATTTTTACAGGCTGCATTTTGATTCATTGTACACAAATGCAGTACAACTTTTCATTTCTGTGGTTGTACACAATGTAGATTCACACCATTCATGTAATCATACATATACATAGGGTAATACTGTCTGTTTCATTCTACTATCTTTCTGTCCCCCACCCCCTACCACTCCATTTTCATCTACACCATCCAAAATTCCTTTATTCTTCTCTCCCCCCACACACCAGTGCCTCCCCACTTATTTTATATTTTAATTCGCTTACCAGAAAACATTCAGCCTTTGGTGTTTAGGGCTTGACCTATTTCACTTAGCCTGATATTTTCCAACTTGATCCATTTACCAGCAAATGCCATAATTTTATTATTCTTTATGGCTGAGTAATATTCCATTGTGTATATATACCACAGTTTCTTTATCCAGTCATCATTTGAAGGGCATCTGGGTTGGTTCCACAATCTAGCTATTGTGAATTGAGCTGCTATGAACATAGATATGGCTACATCACTGGAGTATGTTGATTTTAAGTCCTTTGTGTATAAACTGAGGAGTGGGATAGCTGGGTCAAATAGTGGGTCCATTCCTAGTTTTCTGAGGAATCTCCATACTTTCTGGAGTGGCTGCACCAATTTGCAACTCCACCAGCATTGTATGAGTGTGCCTTTTCCCCCACATCCATGCCAACACTTATTGTTTGTGTTCTTGATAATAGCCATTCTAATAGGAGTTAGATGAAATCTTAGGGTGGTTTAAATTTACATTTCTGTAATTACTAGGGATGATGAGCACTTTTTCATATATCTGTTGATCACCTGTATATCTTCTGTGAAGTGTCTGCCCAGTTCCTTAGCCCATTTATCGATTGGGTTCTTTGTATTTTTAGTGTGAAGTTTTTTAAGTTCTTTATAAACTTTGGAGATTAGTGCTCTGTCGAGGTGTGTGTGGAAAAGATTTTCTCCCACTCTAAGTTCTCTTTTCACATTATTGATTGTTTCCTTTGTTGAGAAAATCTCTTTAGTTTGAATCTATCCCATTTATTGATTCTTGCTTTTATTTCTTGGGCTATGGGGGTCTTGTTAAGGAAGTCTGGTCCTAAGCCAACGTGATGGAGATTTGGGCCTACTTTTTCTTCTGCTTGAAGGATCTCAGGTCTAATTCCTAGGTCCTTGATCCATTTTGAGTTGAGTTTTGTGCAGGGTGAGAGATAGGGGGTTAATTTCATTTTACTGCATATGGATTTCCAGCTTGCCAGCACCATTCGTTGAAGAGGCTGTCCTTTCTCCATTGTATGTTTTTGGCATCTTTGTCTAGTATGAGATAATTGTACTCATGTGGGTTTGTCTCTGTGTCTTCTGTCCTGTACCAGAGATCTACCTGTCTATTTTGGTGCCAATACCATGACATTTGTGTTATTATTACTCTATAGTAGAGTTTAAGGTCTGGTATTGTGATACCTCCTGCATCACTCTTCCTGCCCAGGATTGCTTTGGCTATTCTGGGTCTTTTGTTCTCCCAGATGAATTTCATGATTGCTTTCTCTGTTTCTGTGAGAAATGTCATTGGGATTTTAATTGGAATTGCATTAAATCTGTATAGCGGAGTCCGAGTGGAGCGAGTGAGCTGAGTGGTTGTGCGGTCGTGTCTCGGAAACCGGTAGCACTAGCAGCATGGCTGACCAACTGACTGAAGAGCAGATTGCAGAATTCAAAGAAGCTTTTTCACTATTTGACAAGGATGGTGATGGAACTATAACAACAAAGGAATTGGGAACTGTAATGAGGTCTCTTGGGCAGAATCCCACAGAAACAGAGTTACAGGACATGATTAATGAAGTAGATGCTGATGGTAATGGCACAATTGACTTCCCTGAATTTCTGACAACGATGGCAAGAAAAATGAAAGACGCAGACAGTGAAGAAGAAATTAGAGAAGCATTCGTGTGTTTGATAAGGATGGCAATGGCTATATTAGTGCAGCAGAGCTTCACCATGTGATGACAAACCTTGAAGAGAAGTTAACAGATGAAGAGGTTGATGAAATGATCAGGGAAGCAGATATTGATGGTGATGGTCAAGTAAACTATGAAGAATTTGTACAAATGATGACAGCAAAGTGAAGACATTGTACAGAATGTGTTAAATTTCTTGTACAAAATTGTTTATTTGCCTTTTCTTTGTTTGTAACTTATCTGTAAAAGGTTTCCCCCTACTGTCAAAAAAAAATATGCATGTATAGTAATTAGGACTTCATTCCTCCATGTTTTCTTCCCTTATCTTACTGCCATTGTCCTGAAACCTTATTTTAGAAAATTGATCAAGTAACATGTTGCATGTGGCTTACTCTGGATATATCTAAGCCCTTCTGCACATCCAAACTTTAGATGGAGTTGGCCAAATGAGGGAACATCTGGGTTATGCCTTTTAAAAAAAATAGTTTTCTTTAGGACTTGTCAGCATGTTGTTGTTGAAGTGTGGAGTTGTAACTCTGCGTGGACTATGGACAGTCAACAACATGTACTTAAAAGTTGCACTATTGCAAAACGGGTGTATTATCCAGGTATTCATACACTATTTTTTTGTACTGCTGGTCTTGTACCAGAAACATTTTCTTTTATTGTTACTTGCTTTTTAAACTTTGTTTAGCCACTTAAAGAAAATCTGCTTATGGCACAATTTGCCTCAAATCCATTCCAAGTGGTATATTTGTTTTCCAATAAAAAAATTAAACAATTTAAAAAAAAAAAATCTGTATAGCGCCTTTGGAAGTCTGGACATTTTGACAATATTAATTCTGCCTATCCTAGAACATGGGAGATTGTTCCATCTTCTAAGGTCTTCTTCAATTTCTTTCTTTAGTGTTCTGTAGTTTTCATTGTAGAGGTCTTTCACCTCTTTTCTTAGATTGATTCCCAAGTATTATTATTTTTTTTTTTTGAGGCTACAGTGAACCGAGTTGTTTTCCTCATTTTCCTTTCAAATGTTTTTCATCACTTATAGTAACTGTGAATTCTGATTATGTATTGTTTTCATTTTTTTATTAATTAGGCTTTTGTCAGTGGCAAGAATGGAACCCAAAGCAGGCTAACAGAACAAGGAAGTCCAGGGGGGCAAATGATTCCAGGGACTCCGGCTAGTAGGAGGAGGAACGCAGCACCACTTCACTAGGGCTCTGTCTCAACTATCCTTCTCCTCTAGTTTGCCCTTCAAGACTTCACTTAATTCTCAAAGTAAACTCAACCACACAGCTTGCTTGATGGTTTCTGAACCAAACTCAGTCCCAGGAGTTTAGCAACAAATGAAGTCAAAAGTTGATGTGTCTCAATAAATATTGGCAGAAAAAGACTAGGGAAGCTTCCCAATGGACTCAGTTTAGGAATTATGATCCCTCTGATTCAGTCATGTCACTGATCTTGTGCTCACTTGATATATAGTGAACCCTATAAAAATGAGAATTTAATTATTGAAAAGAAAGAGAGACTGGGAAGACTAAACTCATAGATAGTTGTGACCTGTTACTCCTGGGTTTGCTCTAAATGCTGCTCTACGTTTAACTGAAGGTTGGAGAAAACTTCAGTTGTCTATCTCCTTTGAAGTATAGTTACAGACACTTGCCTGAACTCAGAATTTATGATGTTCAAATCCAAATATGGCTCTTGGTAATCCTGTGAATGGCTGAATATTTTCACCACAATACATCTTATAATGATTAGTGTTTATAAAATGCCTCTTAGTACCAGATATCTGGCATGTAATCCTCATAACTATGAGGAAGATTATGTGAATCCAGATCATAGTGGAAAGCTAGGATCCAGATTTAGGGAATATACCTGGGCCCTGTGTTCTTAACCACTCAGCTGGACTGCCTCCAGCTTATGTAGAATTATGGAGCGCAACAAATGAAAGTCATTATAAGGACACTCAGTAGGAAAAATGAAACTTGGTCTTAAAGTGAGTTCATGATCAGTTACTGCCTACCCAGATTCTGCTCTCCGGTCATCCTTCATCATTGTCTTCTACAGCTGAGTGTGGTAGAAAGGATTCCTTCCATGGGGTTCAAACTGGCTATTACTATGGTCCAAAGGTCTGAGACTTCTCTAAAAAGTCCTAGAATCTTGTTCCCTCCGAGCTAGAGTTTTTTTTTTGTAAACAAAGTCTCCACTAACCAACTATCCACTTGCTTGGCTGGGTATTTTTAGGACTAATAAGCAACTCCACCAACTTTGAAGCCTGATCCTTGATCTTTACTCTAACCTCACAATTATTCTAATAGGACTTAACATACTTATGACAGCCTTGTACTCATTATATACCAATTACAACACAAGATAGAAAATTTTACATTTCACATTAACAATTTTCCATCCTTCTCACAAGAAAATAACTTTATACACCTTCCCCATCAGTTAATCAAAAATTATTTTAGGGCCATATGCAATATAAATATAATGTTTAAACAAAACATTAGATTGTAAATCTAACAATAGAAGCTAAAAACTACTTATTTACTGAGAAAAGATACAAGAACTGCTAACTCATGCCTCCATATATAACAATATGGTTTCATTTTTTTGTTTGTTTAAAAATTTTTTCTTCATACATGTATGTAGGGTAATAATGTCCATCTCAATCCACCCATCCCCACCTGGCCCACCCCTCCCCTCGTTCCCCTCTGAAAATCCAAAGTTCCTTCATTCTTCCCTACCCACCCCACCCCCACCCCCCCCATTATGGATCAGCATCTGCTTATAAGAGAAAATATTTGACCTTTGGTTTTGGGGGATTGGCTTATTTCACTTAACATTATATTCTCCAGGTCCATCCATTTACCTGCAAATGGGATAATTTCATTCTTTAAGGCTATTATTCCATTGTTTATATGTACCACATTTTCTTTATTCATTCATCTGTTGAAGGGCATCTACATTGCTTCCACAGTTTAGCTATTGTGAATTGAACTACTATAAATATTGATGTGGCTGCTTCACTGTAGTATGTTGATTTTAAGTCCTTTGGGTATAAACCGAGGAGTGGGATAACTAGGTCAAATGGTGGTTCCATTCCAAGTTTTCGGAGGAATCTCCATACTGCTTTCAAAGTGGTTGCACCAATCTGCAGTCCCGCCAGGAATGTATGAGAGTATGTTTTTCCCACATCCTCGCCAACAATTATTACTACTTGTATTTTTTTATTTCTAAGCAATTTTTATTCCCTTGTCTTTTTTTAAATTTATTTATTATTGTAAGCAAATGGGATACCTCTTGTTTCTGTTTGTACATGAAGTAAAGGCACACCATTTGTGTAATCATACATTTACATAATGGTGTTTGATTCATTCTGTAATTTTTGCCTTCCCCTCCACCCCTTCCACCCTTCTTTTCCCTCTATACACTCCCTCCTTCCTCCATTCTTGCCCCCTTCCCACCTCCCCATTATGTGTCATCATCCGCTTATCATCGAGATCATTTGTCCTTTGGTTTTTTGAGATTGGCTTATCTCACTTAACATGATATTCTCCAGTTTCATCCATTTGCCTGCAAATGTCATAATTTTATTTTTTATGGCTGAGTAATATTCCAATCCAATATATATATACCACAGTTTCTTTATCGATTCATCAATTGAAGGACATCTAGGTTGGTTCCACCATCTGGCTATTGTGAATTGAGCAACTATGAACATTGAAGTGGCTGTATCTCTGTAGTGTGCTGATTTTAAGTCTTTTGGGTATAGGCCAAGGAGTGAGATAGCTGGGTCAAATGGTGGTTCCATTCCAAGTTTTCTGAGAAACCTCCACACTGCTTTCCAGAGTGGCTGTACTAATTTGCAATCCCACCAGCAGTGTATGAGTGTACCTTTTTCCCCACATCCTCGCCAACACTTATTGTTGCTAGTATTCTTAATAATCGCTCTTCTAATTGGGGTGAGATGGAATCTTAGGGTAGTTTTGATTTGCATTTCTCTTATTACTAGAGATGTTGAACATTTTTTTCATATATCTGTTGATTGCTTGTAGATCTTCTGTGAAATGTCTGTTCATTTCCTTAGACCATTTGTTGGTTGGGTTATTTGTATTCTTGGTGTTGAGTTTTTTGAGTTCTTTATATATTCTGGAAATTAGTGCTCTGAGTGTGAGTGGCAAAGATTTTCTCCTACTCTGTAGGTTCTCTCTTCACATTGCTGATAGTTTCCTTTCCTGAGAGAAAGCTTTTTAGTTTGAATCTATCCCAGTTGTTGATTCTTGCTTTTATTTCTTGTGCTATGGGAGTCCTTTAAGGAAGTCTGATCCTACGCCAACAAGTTGAAGATTTGGACCTACTTTTTCTTCTGTAAGATGCAGGTTCTCTGGTCTGATTTCAAGGGCCTTGATCCATTGTGAGTTCAGTTTTGTGCAGGGTGAGAGATAGGGGTTTAGTTTCATTCTGTTGCATATGGATTTCCAGTTTTCCCAGCACCATTTGTTGAAGAGGCTATCTTTTCTCCATTGCATATTTTTGGCACCTTTGTCTAGTATTAGAAAATTGTATTTATTTGGGTTTCTGTCCATGTCCTCTATTCTGTGCCATTGATCTACCTGTCTATTTTGGTACCAATACTATGCCGTTTTTGTTACTATTGCTTTGTAGTATAGTTGAAGTTCCGGTATTGCGATACCCCCTGCTTCACTCTTTCTGCTAAGGATTGCTTTAGCTATTCTGGGTTTCTTATTCTTCCAGATGAATTTCATGATTGCTTGCTCTATTTCTGTAAGGTACATCATTGGGATTTTAATTGAAATTGTGTTAAATCTGTATAGCACTTTTGGTAGTATGGCCATTTTGACAATATTAATTCTGCCTATCCAAGAACATGGGAGATCTTTCCATCTTCTAAGGTCTTCCTCAAATTCTTTCTTCAATGTTTTATAGTTTTCATTGTAGAGATCTTTTACCTCTTTGGTTAGATTGATTCCCAAGTAATTTGTATTTTTTTTTGAGGCTATTGCAAATGGAGTTGTTTTCCTCATTTCCCTTTCAGATGTTTCGTCACTTGTGTATAAAAATGCTTTAGATTTATGCATGTTGATTTTATAGCCTGCTATTTTGCTGAATTCATTGATGAGGTCGAGGAGTTTTTTGGATCCTCAAATATAGAATCATGTAATCAGCAAATAGTGACAGCTTAAGTTTCTCTTTTCCTATTCGTATCCCTTTAATTTCTTTAGTCTGCCTAATTGCTCTGGCTAGGGTTTCGAGGACAATGTTGAATAGAAGTGGTGAAAGAGGATATCCCTGTGTTGTTCCTGTTTTTAAAGGGAATGGTTTCAGTTTTTCTCCATTAAAAAATAATGTTGGCCATGGGCTTAGCATAAATAGCCTTTACAATGTTCAGGTATGTTCCTACTATCCCTATTTTTTCTAGTGTTTTGAGCATGAAGGGGTGTTGTATTTTGTCAAATGCTTTTTCTGCGTGAATTGAAATAACCATATGATTCTTATCCTTAAGTCTATTGACATGATGGATTATGTTGATCGATTTACGGATGTTAAACCATCCTTGCATTCCAGGGATGAACCCCACTTGATGGTGGTGCACAATTTTCTTAATATGTTTTTGGATAGGGTTTGCCAGTATTTTGTTAAGTTTCTTTGCATCTATATTCATCCAGGATATTGATCTAAAATTTTCTTTCCTTGATGTGTCTTTTCCTGATTTGGGTATGAGGGTGATCTTAGCTTCATAGAATGAGTTTGGTAGGGTACCCTCCTTTTCTATTTCCTGGAATACTTTGAGAAGTATTGGAATGAGTTCTTCTTTGAAGGTCTTGTGGAACTCGGCTGAGAATCCATCTGATCCTGGGCTTTTCTTGGATGGCAGGTTTTTAATGGCTTCTTCTATTTCATTGCTTGATATTGATCTGTTTAAGTTGTGTATGTCCTTATTAGTTGTACTTTTGATAAATTATCATTCTGACTAGAGTGAGATGAAATCTTAGAGCAGTTTTTGATTTGCATTTCTCTAATTGCAAGATATGATGAACATTTTTTTCATATGTTGGTTGATCATTTGTATTTCTTCTTCTGTGAAGTATCTGTTCAGTTCCTTAGCCCATTTATTGATTGGGTTGTTTGTTTGTTTGGTGTTAAGTTTTTTGAGTTCTTTTCTATATCCTACAGATTAGTACTCTATCTGAGGTACATGTGGTGAAGATATTTTCCCATTCTGTAGGCTCTCTATTCAAATTATTTATTATTTCCTTTGCTGAAAGAAGCTTTTTAGTTTGAATCCATCCTATTTATTGATTATTAATTATGCTTCTTGCACTTTAGGAGTCTTGTTAAGGAAGCCAGGTACTAAGCTCACATGATTAAGATTTGGGCCTACTTTTTCTTCTATTAGGCACAGGGTCTCTGTCCTAGTGCCCAAGTTCTTGATCCACTTTGAGTTGATTTTCGTGCAGGGTGAGAGATAGAGGTTTACTTTCATTTTGTTACATATGGATTTCCAGTTTTGCCAGCTCCATTTGTTGGATAGGCTATCTTTTCTCCAATGTATATTTCTTGGCACTTTTGTCTAGTATGAGATAACCATATTTATGTGGGTTTGTCTCTCTCTTCTATTTTGTACCATTGGTCTACATGTCTATTTTGATGCCAGTACTATGCCATTTTGTTACTATTGCTGTGTAGTATAGTTTTAGATCTGGTACTGTGATGCTTCCTGCTTCACTCTTCTTGCTAAGGATTGCCTTGGCTATTCTGGGACTTTTATTTTTCCAAATGAATTTTATGATTGTTTTTTCTATTTCTGTGAAGAATGTCATTGGGATTTTAATAGGAATGGCATTGAATCTGTGTAACGCTTCTGGTATTATGGCATTTTGACAATATTAATTCTGCCTACCCAAGAGTATAGGAGATCTTTTCCATCTTCTAAGGTCATCTTTAATTTCTTTCTTTAGTGTTCTGTAGTTTTCATTGTAGAGGTCTTTCATCTCTTTTCTTAGATTGATTCCCAAGTATTCTATTTTTATTGAGGCTATTGTGAATAGGGTATTTTTCTAATTTCTCTTGCAATGGACTCATCACTTATGTATAGAAATGAATTTGATGTATGGGTATTGATTTTATATCTTGCTACTTTGCTGAATTCACTTATGAGTTCTAGAAGTTTTCTGGTGGCATTTTTTGGATCTTCTAAATATAGAATCATGTCATCAGCAAATTGGGATAGTTTGAGTTCTTTTTTTCCTATTTTTATCCCTTTAATTTCTTTCATCTGTCTGATTGCTGTAGGTAGGATTTCAAGGATGATGTTGAATATAAGTGATGAAAGAGGGCATCCCTGTCTTGTTCCAGTTTTTAGGGGGGATGCTTTCAGTTTTTTTCCATTTAGAATGATGTTAACCATAGGCTTAGCATAGATAGCTTTTATAATGTTGAGGTATGTTCCTACTATCCCTAGTTTTTCTAGTGTTTTGAACATAAAAAGGTACTGTATTTCATCAAATGCTTTCTCTGTGTCTATTGACATAATCATATGATTCTTCTCTTGAAGTCTGTTGATGTGATGTATTATGTTTATTGATTTCCACATATTGAACCAATTTTGCATTCCAGGGATGAACCCCACTTGATCATGGTACATTATCTTTTTAATATATTTTGTGTGTAATTTTCCAGAATTTTATTGAGAATTTTTATGTCTATGTTCATGAGGTATATTGGTCTGAAGTTTTCTTTCCTTGATGTGTCTTCGTCTGGTTTTGGTATCAGGATGATACTAGCCTCATAGAATGAGCTTGGAAGAGTTCCCTCCTTTTCTATTTCATGGAATAATTTGAGAAATATTGGTGTTAATTCTTCTTTGAAGGTCTTGTAGAACTCAGCTGAGAATCATCTGGTCCTGGGCTTTTCTTGGTTAGTAGGCTTTTGATGGCATCTTCTATTTCATGACTTGAAATTGATCTGTTTAAATTGTATATGTCCTCCTGCATCAGTTTGGGTAGATCATATGTCTCTAGAAACATGTCAATGTCTTCAAGTTTTTCTATTTTATTTGAGTATAAATTTCAAAATAGTTTCTAATTATCTTCTGCATTTTGGTAGTATTCATTGTGATATTTCCATTTCTCCACAAATTTTACTAATTTGAGTTTCCTCTCTCTATTAGTGTGGCTAAAGGTTTATCAGTTTTATTTATTTATTCAAAGAACCAACTTTTTGTTTTGTCAGTTTTTTGAATTGTTCTTTTTTCAGTTTCATTGATTTCAGCTCTGATTTTAATTATTTCCTATCTTTTGCTGCTTTTGATGTTAATTTGTTCTTTTTCTAGTGCTCTGAGGTGTAATGTCAGGTCATTTATTTGTTGACCTTTTATGCTTTTAATGCATGACCTCAATGCAAGAAACTTTCCTCAGCATTGCCTTCATAGCATCCCAGAGATTTTGATATGTTGTATTAGTGTTCTCATTTACCTCTAAGTATTTTTTTATTTCCTCCTTGATTTCTTCTTTTATCCATTCATCATTCAAAAGCTTGCTATTTAGTCTCCAGGTTTTGGAGTAACTTCTATTTTTTTCTTTTATTATTGATTTCTAGTTTCATTCCATTATGATCTGATAGAATGCAGGGTAGTATTTCCATTTTTTTTTTTTTTTATTGCTTATACTTGCTTTGTGGCATAACATATGGTCTACTTTAGAGAAGGATCCATGTGCTGCTGAGAAGAAAATGTATTCACTCCTTGCTGGATGAAATACTCTATATATGTCTGTTAAGTCTAAATCATTGATTGTATCATTTAATTCTGTAGTTTCTTTGTTTAGTTTTTGTTTGGAGAGCTGTCCAGTGGTGAGAGATGTGGGTTAAGGTCACCCACTATTATGGTGTTGTGGTCTATTTGATTCTTGAAATTGAGAAGGGTTTGTTTGATGTATGTAGATGCTCCATTGTTTGGGACATATATATTACAATTGTTATGCCTTCTTGTGTATGACTCCCTTAAGCAACATGGCATGTCCTTCTTTAGCCCTTCTAACTTTGGTTTGAAGTCCATTTTTACTAATAGGAGGATGGAAACTGCTGATTGTTTATGCAGTCCATGTGACTGATATTTTTTCCCAACTTTTCACTTCAGTCTGTGGATGTCTTTTCCTAGGAGGGGAGTCTCTTGAAGACAGCATATTGTTGGGTCTTTTTTAAAAATCCAATCTGCCAGTCTATGCCTTTTGATTATTGAGTTTAGGTCATTAACATTCAGGGTCATTATTGATATATGATTTGTATTCCCTGTCATTTGGTTTATTTTTGGTTTTTAACTACTTAGTTTCTCCTTTGATTGAACTTTCCTTTAGTGTAGTTCCTCCCTTTGGTGATTTATGTTTTTTTTTTTCATTTCCTCCTCTTGGAATATTTTCCTGAGAATGTTCTGTAATGCAGACTTTCTAGTTGTGAATTCTTTTAACTTTTGTTTACCATGGAAGGTTTTTATTTAATCTTCAAATCTGAAGCTTATTTTTGCTGGATATAAAATTTTTGATTGACATCCATTTTCTTTTTTTTTTTTATTGTAAGCAAATGGGATACATGTTGTTTCTCTGTACATGGAGTCAAGGCATACCATTTGTGTAATCATAAATTTACATAGGGTAATGTTGTTTGATTCATTCTGTCATTTTTTTCCTTCCCCCCACCCCTACTACCCCTCTTTTCCCTCTATACAGTACTTCCTTCCTCCATTCTTGCCACCCTCCTTAACCCTAACGCTAAACCTAACCCTAACCCAATGCTAACCCTCCCACCCCCCATTATATGTCCTCATCCGCTTATCAGCGAGATCATTCGTCCATTAGTTTTTTGAGATTGGCTTATCTCACTTAGCATGATATTCTCCAATTTCATCCATTCACTTATGAGTTCTAAAAGTTTTCTGGTGGAATTTCCAGGTTCCTCTAAATATATAATCATGTCATAGCGAACAGGGATAGTTTGAATTCTTCTTTTCCTATTCGTATTCCTTTAATTTCTTTGGTTTGTCTAATTGCTCTGGCTAGTTTCAAGGACGATGTTGAATAGAAGTTGTGAAAGAGGGCATCCCTGCCTTGTTCCAGTTTTTAGGGGGAATGTTTTCAGTTTTTCATCATTTAGAATGATATTGGCCATGGGCTTAGTGTAGATGGCCTTTACAATGTTAAAGAATGTTCCTACTACCCCAGTTTTTTCTAGTGTTTTGAGCATGAAGGGATGCTGTATTTTATCGAATGCTTTTTCTGCATCTATCAAAATAATCATGTGATTCTTAACTTTAAGTCTGTTGATATGGTGAATGACATTTATTGATTTCCGGATGTTGAACCAACCTTGCATCCCTGGGAGAAAACCCACTTGATCGTGGTGCACTATCTTTTTAATATACTTTTGGATGCGATTTGCTAAAATTTTGATGAGAATTTTTGTGTGGATGTTCATTAAGGATATTGGTCTGAAATTTTCTTTCCTTGATGTGTCTCTGTCTGGTTTAGGTATCAGGGTAATATTGGCTTCATAGAATGAGTTTGGGAGGGTTCCCTCCTCTTATATTTCATGGAATACTTTGAGGAGTATTGGAATGAGCTCTTCTTTAAAGGTTTTGTAGAACTTGGCTGAGAACCCATGTGGTTCCGGACTTTTCTTTGTTGGTAGGCTTTTGATGACCTCTTCTATTTCATTGCTTGAAAATGATTTCTTTAAGTTGTGTATATCCTCCTCGTTCAGTTTAGGTATTCCATATGTCTCTAGAAACTTGTTGATGTCTTCGAGGTTTTCTGTTTTGTTGGAGTATAGATTTTCAAAATAGCTTCTAATTATGTTTTGTATTTCACTCATGTCTGTTGTGATATTTCCTTGTTCATTCCGAATTTTAGTAATTTGAGTTTTCTCCCTCTTTCTCTTTGTTAGTGTGGCTAAGGGTTTATCAATTTTGTTTATTTTTTCAAAGAATCAACTATTTATTTTGTTAATTTTTCCGATTGTTTCTTTTGTTTCAATTTCATTGATTTCGGCTCTGATTTTAACTATTTCCTGTCTTCTACTACTTTTGGTGTTGGTCTGCTCTTCTTTTTCTTGGGCTTTGAGCTGTAGTGGTAAGTCTTTTATTTGTTGATTTCTACTTCTTTTGTTGAATGCGCCCCATGAAATAAATCTTCCTCTAAGTACTGCTTTCATAGTGTCCCAGAGGTTTTGATATGATGTGTCTTTGTTCTCATTTACTTCTAAGAATTTTTTTATTTCCCTCCTGATGTCTTCTGTTATCTATTCATCATATAATAGTGTATTATTTAATCTCCAGGTATTGGAGAAGTTTCTGTTTTTTATTCTGTCATTTATTTCTAATTTCAATCCATTATGATCTGATAGAATACAAGGTAGTATCTCTATCTTCTTGTATTTGCTAACAGTAGCTTTGTGGCATAAGACATGGTCTATTTTAGAGAAGGATCCATGTGCTGCTGAGAAGAAAGTGTATTCATTCTTTGTTGGATGGTATATTCTATATATGTCGGTTAAGTCTAAATTGTTGATTTTGTGTTATTGAGATCTATGGTTTCTTTATTCAATTTTTGTTTGGAGGATCAATCCAGTGGTGAGAGAGGTGTGTTAAAATCGCCTAGTATTATTGTGTTGTGGTCTATTTGATTTCTGGAATTAAGAAGGATTTGTTTGACATACATGGATGAGCCAATGTTTGGGGCATAGATGTTTATGATTGTTATGTCTTGCTGATTTATGCTTCCCTTAAGCAGTACGTAATGTCCTTCTTTATCCCTTCTGACTAGTTTTGGCTTGAAGTCCACATTATTTAAAATGAGGATGGATACCCCAGTTTTTTTGCTGTGTCCATGTGCATGGTATGTTTTTTCCCATCCTTTCACCTTTAGCCTGTGGGTATCTCTTTCTATGAGATGAGTCTCTTGCAGGCAGCATATTGTTGGATTTTTCTTTTTAATCCAATCTGCCAGTTTATGTCTTTTGATTGATGAGTTCAGGCCATTAACATTCAGGGTTATTATTGTGATATGATTTGTGTTCCCAGTCATTTGACTCATTTTTGTTTTTTGGCATGATTTGGTTTCTCCTTTATTTGGCTTTTCCTTTAGGATAGTTCCTCCCATTGCTGATTTGCATCATTGTTTTTCATCTCTTCCTCATGGAATATTTTGCTGAGAATGTTCTGTAATGCCGGCTCTCTTTTTGTAAATTCCTTTAGCTTTTGTTTATCATGGAAGGATCTTATTTCGTCATCAAATCTGAAAGTAAGTTTTGTTGGGTATAAGATTCTTGGTTGGCATTTGTTTTCTTTCAGGGCTTGGTAAATATTGTTCCCGGCCCTTCTAGCTTTTAGGGTCTGGATTGGAAAATCTGCTGATATTCTTATTGGGTTCCCCCTGAATATAATTTGATTCTTTTCTCTTGTGGCCTTTAAAATTCTGTCTTTATTTTGTATGTTAGGTATTTTCATAATAATGTGCCTTGGTGTGGGTCTGTTGTAATTTTGTATATTTGGAGTCCTATAAGCCTCTTGTACTTGGTTTTCCATTTCATTCTTCAGATTTGTGAAATTTTCTGATATTATTTTTTTTCCATAGGAAAATATCCATAAAAGTTTTATTTGCATGCAAACTGTGGAAAAATATTCAAAAAATGAGGACAAAAATAAGGCACTATTAGGATAGCAAAAAAAAAAAAAAGAAAAAGAAAAATAGCAGGGGAAAGGTTAAAAAAATGGACCCTTACTTTCTTTTTTTTTTTACTTTTTTTTATTTTATTTTATTTTATTTTTCTATTGTAAACAAATGGGATACATGTTGTTTCTCTGTTTGTACATGGCGTAAAGGCATACCATTTGTGTAATCATAAATTTACATAGAGCAATGTTGTTTGATTCATTCTGTTATTTTTTCCCTTCCCCCCACCCCTCCACCCCTCTTTACCCTCTATACAGTAGTTCCTTCCTCCATACTTGCCCCCCTCCCTAACCCTAACTTTAACCCTTCCCTCCCCCCCATTATGTGTCATCCTCCACTTATTAGCGATATCATTCGTCCTTTGGCTTTTTGAGATTGGCTTATCTCACTTAGCATGATATTCTCCAATTTCATCCATTTGCCTGCAAATGTCATAATTTTATCATTCTTTATGGCTGAGTAATATTCCATAGTATATATATACCACAGTTTCTTTATCCACTCATCAATTGAAGGGCATCTAGGTTGGTTCCACAGTCTGGCTATTGTGAATTGAGCAGCTATGAACATTGATGTGGCTGTATTTCTGTAGTATGCAGATTTTAAG
The DNA here is from genome assembly GCF_902686455.1 of Sciurus vulgaris. Lineage (NCBI taxonomy): Eukaryota > Metazoa > Chordata > Mammalia > Rodentia > Sciuridae > Sciurus > Sciurus vulgaris. The sequence continues at coordinate 58,347,314 of NC_136466.1, forward strand.
TCCTTTGGGTATAGGCCAAGGAGTGGGATAGCTGGGTCAAATGGTGGTTCCATTCCAAGTTTTCTAAGGAATCTCCACACTGCTTTCCATAGTGGCTGCACTAATTTGCAGCCCCACCAGCAGTGTATGAGTGTACCTTTCTCCCCACATCCTCGCCAACACCTGTTGTTGCTCGTATTCTTGATAATCACCATTCTAATTGGGGTGAGATGGAATCTTAGGGTGGTTTTGATTTGCATTTCTCTTATTACTAGAGATATTGAACATTTTTCCATATGTTTGTTGATTGCTTGTAGATCTTCTTCTGTGAAGTGTCTATTCATTTCCTTAGCCCATTTGTTGACTGGACTATTTGAATTCTTGGAGTAGAGTTTTTTGAGTTCTTTATAGATTCTGGAGATTAGTGCTCTATCTGAAGTATGATTGGCAAAGATATTCTCCCACTCTGTAGGCTCTTTCTTCGCATTGCTGATAGTTTCCTTTGCTGAGAGAAAGCTTTTTAGTTTGAATCTATCCCAGTGGTTGATTCTAGCTTTTATTTCTTGTGCTATGGGAGTCCTGTTAAGGAAGTCTGGTCCTAGACCAACAAGGTGAAGATTTGGACCTACTTTTTCTTCTATAATCTGCAGGGTCTCTGGTCTGATTCCGAGGTCCTTAATCCATTTTGAGTTTAGTTTCGTGCATGGTGAGAGATATGGGTTTAGTTTCATTCTGTTGCATATGGATTTCCAATTCTCCCAGCACCATTTGTTGAAGAGGCTATCTTTTCTCCATTGCATATTTTTGGCCCCTTTGTCTAGTATGAGAAAATTGTATTTATTTGGGTTTGTGTCCGTGTCCTCTATTCTGTACCATTGATCTACCTTTCTATTTTGGTACCAATACCATGCCGTTTTTGTTACTATTGCTTTGTAGTAGAGTTGAAGATCTGGTATTGCAATACCCCCTGTTTCACTCTTCCTGCTAAGGATTGCTTTAGCTATTCTGGGTTTCTTATTCTTCCAGATGAATTTCATAATTGCTTGTTCTATTTCTGTAAGGTACACAATTGGGATTTTAATTGGAATTGCATTGAATTTGTATAGCACTTTAGGTAGTATGGCCATTTTGACAATATTAATTCTTCCTATCCAAGAACATGGAAGATCTTTCCATCTTCTAAGGTGTTCTTTAATTTCTTTCTTTAGTGTTGTATAGTTCTCATTGTAGAGGTCTTTCACCTCTTTTGTGAGATTGATTCCCAAGTATTTTATTTTTTTCGAGGCTATTGTGAATGGGGTAGTTTTCCTAATTTCTCTTTCTGAAGATTCATCACTTATGTATAAAAATGCGTTGGATTTATGGGCATTGATCTTGTAACCTGCTACTTTACTGAAATCACTTATGAGTTCTAAGAGTTTTCTGGTGGAATTTCCTGGTTCCTCTAAATATATAATCATGTCATCAGCGAACAGGGATAGTTTGAGTTCTTCTTTTCCAATTCGTATCCCTTTAATTTCTTTGGTTTGTCTAATTGCTCTGGCCAGAGTCTCAAGAACGATGTTGAATAGAAGTGGTGGAAGAGGGCATCCCTGCCTTGTTCCAGTTTTTAGGGGGAATGCTTTCAGTTTTTCACCATTTAGAATGATATTAGCCATGGGCTTAGTATAAATGGCCTTTACAATGTTAAGGAATGTTCCCACTATCCCTATTTTTTCTAGTGTTTTGAGCATGAAGGGGTGCTGTATTTTATCAAATGCTTTTTCTGCATCTATTGAAATAATCATATGATTCTTGACTTTAAGTCTATTAATATGGTGAATTACGTTTATTGATTTCCTGATGTTGAACCAACCTTGCATCCCTGGGATGAAACCCACTTGATCATGGTGCACTATCTTTTTAATATATTTTTGTATGTGATTTGCTAAAATTTTGTTGAGAATTTTTGCGTCGATGTTCATTAAGGATATTGGTCTGAAATTTTCTTTCCTTGATGAGTCTCTGTCTGGTTTAGGTATCAGTGTGATATTGGCTTCATAGAATGAGTTTGGGAGGGTTCCCTCCTCTTCTATTTTATGGAATACTTTGAGAAGTATTGGAATGAGCTCTTCTTTAAAGGTTTTGTAGAACTCGGCTGAGAACCCATCTGGTCCCGGACTTTTCTTTGTTGGTAGGCTTTTGATGACTTCTTCTATTTCAGTACTTGAAATTGGTCTATTTAAATTGTTTATGTCCTCCTCATTCAGTTTAGGCAATTCATATGTCTCTAGAAACCTGTTGATATCTTCGAAATTTTCTATTTGTTTGGAGTATAGATTTTCAAAATAGCTTCTAATTATGTTTTGTATTTCCATCCTGTCTGTTGTGATATTTCCTTGTTCATTCCGAATTTTAGTGATTTGGGTTTTCTCTCGTCTTCTCTTTGTTAGTGTGGCTAAAGGTTTATCAATTTTGTTTATTTTTTCGAAGAACCAACTATTTATTTGTCAATTTTTTGTATTGTTTCTTTTGTTTCAATTTCATTGATTTCAGCTCTGAGTTTAACTATTTCCTGTCTTCTACTACTTTTGGTGCTGTTCTGTTCTTCTTTTTCTAGGGCTTTGAGCTGTAGTGTTAGGTTGTTTATTTGTTGAGTTTTACTTCTTTTATTAAATGCGCTCCATGAAATAAATTTTCCTCTAAGTACTGCTTTCATAGTGTCCCAGAGATTTTGATATGATGTTTCTTTGTTCTCATTTACCTCTAAGAATTTTTTAATTTCCTTCCTAATATCTTCTGTTATCCATTCATCATATAATAGCATATTGTTTAATCTCCAGGTGTTGGAATAGTTTCTGTGTTTTACTCTTTCATTTATTTCTAACTTCAATCCATTATGATCTGATAGAATACATGCTAGTGTCTCTATCTTCTTGTATTTGCTAACATTAGCTTTGTGGCATAATATATGGTCTATTTTAGAGAAAGATCCATGTGCTGCTGAGAAGAAAGTGTATTCACTCTTGGTTGGATGGTATATTCTATAAATGTCCGTTAAGTCTAAATTATTGATTGTGTTGTTGAGATCTATGGTTTCTTTGTTCAATTTTTGTCTGGAAGATCTGTCCAGTGGTGAGAGCGGCGTGTTAAAATCACCTAGTATTATTGTGTTGTGGTCTATTTGGTTTCTGAAATTGAGAAGGATTTGTTTGACATACATAGATGAGCCACTGTTTGGGGCATAGATGTTTATGATTGTTATATCTTACTGATTTATGCTTCCCTTAAGCAGTATGAAATGACCTTCTTTATCCCTTCTGACTAACTTTGGCTTGAAGTCCACATTATCGGAAATGAGGATGGATACTCCAGCTTTTTTGCTGAGTCCATGTGCATGGTATGTTTTTCCCCATCCTTTCACCTTTAATCTATGGGTATCTTTTTCTATGAGGTGAGTCTCTTGCAGGCAACATATTGTTGGATCTTTCTTTTTAATCCAGTCTGCCAGTCTATGTCTTTTGATTGATGAATTCAGGCCATTAACATTCAGGGTTATTATAGAGAAATGATTTGGTTTCCCGGTCATTTGGTTCATTTTTAAAATTTTGTTTATTTATTTGTTTGACACAACTTGTTTCCTCCTTTATTTGACAATTCCTTTAGGATAATTCCTCCCTTTGCTGATTTGCTTCTTTGTTTTTCATCTCTTCCTCATGGAATATTTTGTTGAGAATGTTCTGTAATGCTGGCTTTCTTTTTGTAAATTCTTTTAGCTTTTGTTTATCATGGAAGGATTTTATTTCATCGTCAAATTTGAAGGTAAGTTTTGCTGGGTATAAGATTCTTGGTTGGCATCCATTTTCTTTCAGGGCTTGAAAAATGTTGTTCCAGGACCTTCTAGCTTTTAGGGTCTGGATTGAAAAATCTGCTGATATGCGTATTGGTTTCCCCCTGAATGTAATTTGGCTCTTTTCTCTCACAGCCTTTAAAATTCTGTCTTTATTTTGTATGTTAGGTATTTTCATTATAATGTGCCTTGGTGTGGGTCTGTTGTAATTTTGTGTATTTGGAGTCCTGTAAGCCTCTTGAACTTGATTTTCCATTTCATTCTTCAGATTTGGGAAATTTTCTGATATTATTTCATTGAATAGGTTGTTCATTCCTTTGGCTTGTTTCTCTAGACCTTCCTCAATCCCAATAATTCTTAAATTTGGCCTTTTCATGATATCCCATAGTTCTTGTAGATTCTGTTCATGATTTCTTACCATCTTCTCTGTTTGTTCAACTTTGTTTTCAAGGTTAAATATTTTGTCTTCAATGTCTGAGGTTCTGTCTTCCAGGTGTTCTATCCTATTGGATATGCTTTCTATGGAGTTCTTAATTTGGTTATTGTTTCCTTCATGTCAAGGATTTCTGTTTGGTTTTTTTTCAATATCTCTAACTCTTTATTGAAATGATCTTTTGCTTCCTGTATTTGCTCTTTTAACTGTCGATTGGTGCGATCAATCAATGCTTGCATTTGCTCTTTCATCTCATCATTCATTGCGTGCATTTGCTCTTTCTTCTCATCGTTTGCTTCTCTGATCATTTTAATTATGTACATTCTGAACTCCTTTTCTGTCATTTCTTCTGCCATGCTGTCACTGGGTTTTATTGATGTAACATCTAGATTTGTTTGCAGCATTTTCTTTCCTTGTTTTCTCATATTGTTCAGGTATCAGAGGACCGCTGAGATATTGCAGATTTCCTCTATTGACTTACAATGTCCCTGAAGATTTCTATATATATCCCCCCTTAGCCTTCAGTAGGCTGAAGTCTTTGAGGAAGTTGATAATGCGGTGCTCCACAAGGAAGCTGCCTCTCTAGGAGTGGTGGCCTTCAGGTGGGGTATAATCCCTGCTAGTGGGCAGAGGTGCCTCCACTTGTTGACCAATGGTCATCCAAAGGGGACCTAGGCTGTGGGCTGAGGCAAGGCCTGTTTGGGCCTGAGTCTCTGGTTTTACCGTCCTTGTGGGGAAACCTCACCAGGCAGGGAAGACTCACCCAGTGGGGAGGTCTCGCTGGTCAGTTTCCTCCTAGAGGTTCCCCTCAATTTACAGCTACCGCCTGGGCTGGGCTGCCTTCCTCTGCAAAGTTTCCAGGGGCCCGGCCCTACCTCCTGGGCCTGGGAGCCTCACCCTTCGCAGATGAATCTCCTTAGGCTGCCCCTCCTCAGAGAATTTGCCCACAGGCCTGGAACCTTCGCTCCGCCCTAAGCCTGTCTCTGTGCGGTTCTTCCACCCAGAAGCCTCCTAGATCCTGGGACCCTGTTCTGCACCTAATCGCCTGGCTGCGTGGCCCCTCCTCTGAGCAGCCACCTGTGGCCCCAAACAATCGCTCTGACTCCCAGAGACCCGCCACAGGCCTCTTCCTCCAGACAGCCACCCAGTATGCCGGTGCGGTCACTAGGAGTCCAAGAAACTCACTTCGTGCCTCCTCCTCCCACCAACCACCCGTAGCCCGGGGCAATCAATCACTCCGAGTCGAAGTGACCCTCCCCGTTCCTCCTCCTTCTCCAGATAACCCCCCGGGTGTTCAGGAGCAGTCCCTCTGAGTGGCTCTGAATCCACGTGACCCGCTGCACGGGTCCTCTGGGCACCGCCCGGAGCTCAGGTGCGGCCACTCAAGACCAAGCGTCCCACCACGCTTCTCCTCCAGGCAGCCCCCCTGTGTTCAGGAGCTGTCACTTTAAGACCAAACAACTCACCACTCGCCTTCTCCTCTGAGCAGCCGCCTGGAGCGCTAATGCAGTCCCTGCGAGTCCAAAGGACCCGCTGCGCTCCTTCTCCTCCTTCTCCTACTCCTCCGGGCAGGCCCCGGGGTTCAGAAGTGGTCAGAGTCCAAACAGCTCGCCATGCAGCCCCTTTTCTGGCAACCGCCTGTAGCTCTGGTGTAGTCACCCGAATCCAAGCGGCCGCTCCTCTTCCTCCTCGTCCTCAGGGCAGGCCCCGGGGTTCAGAAGCGTTGTTCTGATTCCGAACAGCTCGCCGCGCAGCTTCTCCTCTGGCAACCGCCTGTAGCTCTGGTGCAGTCTCTCCGAATCCAAGTGGCCACGCTCCTCTCCTCCTCCTCAGGGCAGGCCCCGGTGTCCTGAGTCCACACAGTTCTCCTCGCCACTCTTCCCCTGGGCAGCCGCTGGAGCCCCAGTGGCTGCTCCGAGTCCCAGCGCTGTGCCGAGCGGCCTCCTTTACGGCGCTCCCAGCTGTCCGAGTTCACTGCTCCAGCGGGGGGAGGGGCGTCTCGCCGGCAGTTCTACTTCACAAAGTTTCCTGCGTTCCGGGAACCCCGTCCCATCCGGGATGCCCCCCCAGGGGGTGAGAGTCACCCGGCTGCTTTGAGTTGGTCCCAAGCGTCTCAATATCTCCTCTTTTGAATCCTGAGTCCTGGAGCAACATGAAATGCAGCCACCCTCTAGGCCGCCATCTTGAAAAACCCCCCTGATATTATTTCATTGAATAGATTGTTCATTCCTTTGGTTTGTTTCTCTAAGCCTTCCTCAATCCCAATAATTCTTAAATCTGGCCTTTTCATGATATCCCATAATTCTTGTAGATTCTGTTCATGATTTCTTACCATTTTTTCTGTTTGGTCAACTTTGTTTTCAAGATTAAATATTTTGTCTTCATTGTCTGAGGTTCTGTCTTCCAGGTGTTCCATCCTATTGGTTATGTTTCTATGGAGTTTTTAACTTGGTTTATTGTTTCCTTCATTTCAAGGATTTCTGTTTGGTTTTTTTTTTCAGTATCTCTAACTCTTTATTGAAATGATCTCGTGCTTCCTGTATTTGCTCTTTTAACTGTTGATTAGTGTGATCATTTAATGCCTGCATTTGCTCTTTCATCTCCTCTTTCTATGCCTGCATTTGGTCTTTCATCTCCTCATTTGCTTCCCTGATTGTTTTAATTATGTACATTCTGAACTCCCTTTCTGACATTTCTTCTGCTGTGCTGTCATTGGGTTTTATTGATATAGTATCTAGGTTTGTTTGGGACATTTTCTTCCCTTGTTTTCTCATATTGGTCAGATGTCAGTGGGCCTCTGAGATATTGCAGATTTCCTCTATTGGCTTATAGTGTCCCTGTAGATTTCCAGTGTATCACCACCCAGCCTTCAGTAGCCTGAAGTCTTGGAGGAACTTGATAATGGAGTGCTTCCAAAGAAAACTGCCCCTAGCCCGCTACTGGTTCCAGGACTTGGAGCTGGCTCTGTGCAGAAAGGCTCTCACTGGGCGGCCTGCTCCACGAAGCTGGCCGTGAAAGGAGCATGCTGCCGGAGGGAGCTGGGCTGCTTGGAGAAGTCCCTGGCTGCCCTGTCCTCGTCCCTGAAGCTGCCTGCGGACCAGAGCTCACCATTGGCTCCGGGACTTGAATCTGGTTCTGTGCAGAAAGGCTCTCACTGGGGGGGCCTGCTCCGAGAAGCTGGCCGTGTTGAAGGAGCCCACTGCCAGAGGGAGTAGGGCTACCTGGGACATACTCTAGCTGCCCTGCCCTGCTCTGAGTTGCTGCCCTTGTCTGGGCCTGCCGCCCAGGCCGAGCTTCACCCGGTGGAGGAGACTCACCCCGTGGCTCTATTTTAGTCCGAGTCTCTCAATGCCTCCCCTTCTTGAATCCTGGGTTCTGGAGCGACAGGAGATGCAGTCACCTGGATGCATCTTGGATCATCATGCAGTCTTGGATCACCCCGGACATCCATTTTCTTTGAGAGATTGATATGTTATTCCAGGACCTCCTGGCGTTGAGGGTCTAGGTTGAGAAATCAGCTTAGATCCAAATTGGTTTCCCCCTATATGTAATTTGATTTTTTTTCTCTTATAGCCTTTAAAATTTTATCCTTATTCTATATGTTAGTCATTCTCATTATAATGTGCCTTGGTGTGGATCTGCTGTAATTTTGTACATTTGGGGTCCTGGAAGACTCTGTATTTGATTTTCCATTTCGTTCTTTTGATTTAGGAAGTTTTCTGATATTTTGTCATTGAAAAGATTGTTCATTCCTTTGGTTTGTATCTCCACACCTCTGTCTAGTCCAATAAAATCTTATATTTGGTCTTCTCATCTTATCCCATATTTCTTGGAAGTCTTGTTCATGATTTCTTACCATCTTCTCTGTACGGTCAACTTTATTTTTAAGAGTATATATTTTGCCTTCATTTTATGAGGTTCTGTCTTTAAGTAGTCTTTGGTGATATTTTCCATGGAATTTTTAATTTGTCTTATTGTTTTTCTTCATTTTGAGAATTTCTGCTTGATACCTTTTTATAATCTGTGCCTCTTTATTGAAGTGATCTTTCACATCCTATATTTTCTCTCCAATACTATCCTTTATTTCAAAGACAATCCAAATATGTATTTTCTTAACTCCTCTGATATTTCTTCTACTGTGTTGTCAATGGAGTCTATGGTTGGAACATCTTTGTTTGAGGAACTTTGTTCTGTTGTTTATTCATGTTGTTTGTGTGTCTTCTCATTTGGTGGTATGGAGCTGAGGTGGTACAGATTCTACTCTGTAGTCTTTTAGTGTCCCTGAAGGCTTCCAGTATCTCACTTTTAAGGGGGAGACCATTATTAACAGCACCCAATGCAAACAATATGCCACCTTAAACCAAATGATTCCTATTAAGGTGTTTACCGTTTTGTCACAATAGACAGAAATGAAGTGTTCAATTATTACTTACAATAGAATCAGTAAGTTTGCTAAAGGGTTTTGTCACCACCTACAGCAACATTGCACAGGTATTTATCAGTGTTGGACTGTTAACTGAGCTATTTCTATTTCTGTGCTGCTTCCTTCCTTGCTTGCTTTTTTATAGAGGATAGAGGAAATGAGGCTTATTTGCTTTGAGAGGAAGTTTTAGAGAAAGACAGGCTTGCTACACTTTCTTAAAGGTCTGCTGCTTCTTAGAGGTGCGTCCCGCATCCTATGAATTAAGGGTGCGTCTATCTGAGGTGCTTCTTGGTGATGTGTCCTGTGTACTGCGACCTGCCTATCTGTGATCTAGAGGTGTGTTCTCAATTCTTCATTCTGCGATCTGCCTTCCACCACTGCCTGCTGCTTCTCTCTGCTAGCTGCTTCTATCTGCTTGCTGCTTCTTCTTCTTCCTTTCTGCTAGTGGCTTCTCTCTGCTTCTTTCTACTAGCTGCTGCTTCTCGCCTTCTACCTACTGCTCGCTTATATTCCCTCCAGGAGGTGGAGGGTGGGCCACTCCAGTTGAGATCAGGCGAGAAGCCAGCTGCCCAATCACGAGCAGGCGCGAGCTGGAGCACTTGGGAACACCTGTGCACGCGTACCACTGATGTGATGAAAACAACTTCTGGCTGGCCGCCAGGCACCATCCCAACACAGCCCACATGGCACAGCCCCCAACAGGGTTTACTGTTTCAAATGATGGACAATGAGGGAACAGTAGTGTAAGATGTGATGTTTATGAGGGAGAGGGAGAGAAGATAGAGGTAATAATTGATAGTAAGAGTGAGGGAGAAATTAATAGAGGTTGGCTGTTAGTATGAGAGATGTGAGAAAGAGAATCTAGGGAGACAGATGAGAGAAAAAAATATGTACATATTTTTTAAAAAATAAAAATATAGGAATACACAACAAAACTATCATATACTATTCAAATATCCCATTCCTCGACAAACTGATGCATAAAAAAATATTTGAATTCAAAGATGGTAGAGGTGTGAGAGAGAGGGTGAAAAACAAACCCAAAAAAAAAAAAAAAAAACAAAAAAAGGAGGAAGGTCTCAGTCAAAAATTGATTGCTTCTGTTGACTTTCAAAAATTTTCTCAGCTTCCCTTCTCCACGGATAGGCAGGGTTGTCTGAAGTTTGATGTTAGTTCCAGTCCAGTGGGACCACTGGTGGGTGAGCCAAGCAAGATACCCTCACACCCTCTTACAGTCTTCCCACCAGTTGTTGCTGGCCCCTTCTGTCCCTGCACACTTCAGGACTCACTGAGCTGTAGAGAGCCCGGTTTTCTCATTTCTTCAACCTCTCTTCCCCCAGGGAACTGCCCCTAGTCCAACTTTCCTCAGACTTGCCAGACCCATACTAGCCCATGCAAACCCAGCTGCAATCTGGTGGACCTGGGCTTCGGCTTCCCCAGACCCTATCTTGTGCAGTCCCAAGATACCAATGCCCTTTCAACTTGCAGAGATACCACCAGGCATGCACCCAAAGTAGTGACCCTGCAAGGAGGCAGCCAGATGGCAGCCACTAGCACACCCAGCAGAAAGACCTCAGGTGCAACCAGACCTGCAGGTGCTCCAATATATCTCCAGGCCCTGGCCTGAGTCCTGAGACCGAGGTGGCTGTGCCTTGAGATGGCAGTGGCTGTGGTGGTAAACCTACAGGTCCTGACTGTTGTCCCCAAATGGCGGCAGTCACATGTAACCAAACCAGCGGGTACAGTGACAATGGACTTCCAGGCAACAGTGGTCTGCAGGCTAATGGCAGAGGATTGGCATGTGGACGTTGGGCAGTGGGCATTGGGCAGGCAACAGGCAGGCAAATGGGCAAATGGCAGATGATAGGTGGAAGTCAGTGAGTGATCTGCACTCAAAAGGCAGGCGATGTGCTGACAGAGGGCCAGTGATCATGGTGGGCAAATGGGGTAAACAGAAGGGAATGAGTGGGCAGGGACAACTGCCTCACAAAGAAACAGTATTTCCTCTGCTTGAATCCCAAGTCTGGAGCAACAAGGAATGCAGCCTCCCTCTAGTCTGCCATCTTGGATCTCCCCACAATATGGCTTTTTAAAGAATGGAAATAATTTGTTGGCTTTAGAAACTAAAAAATTAGTGCTGCTGCAAATAAAAGTAATAAATGTATTCTATTATACTGTCATTTATTATCCTAACATTACCTATCAACTATAATAGAAAGATAATCTTACTATCATTACATAAAAACCTCCATCTCATGCTTTTATGTTTAGCCTAATTCCAACTCTAATTTTTTATTTGTCATGAAATCATTATTTGACACAGAATAACTATTCAAACTCTTAATAACTTTCCATTACAAACTAGATTACTTTTCAATAATATACCAGTAACTTTTTGTCACATGGTCAAAGTTTTCTACATAGATCTAAATGTTATCTAATTGTTTAAGTATCTACTTATATTCCCTTATTGGCACACTAATTCATTACACTCAACAATCTTGACTTTTTATCCAATGAGAAGAAGGTATTATCATTCCTGATAAGTGGATGATGATATGACCAGATACAAATATAGCAGCTCTTTGAACAGTTTTATATTTTATATTGGAGATACTGGATTCATTCTGTCCATAGCAGGATTTTAAATATACTCAAAAAAATACATGAGAACATCAACAAATACACTCACCCATGAGCCTGATATTCTCCTACTAATTAGACTATTAATACTACAGCAACTGATAAATCAGCCCAGTTTTGCCTACACCCATGAATTCCCTTGGCAATGGAAGAGCATACTCTGGTTATCAGCTGTATTTCATTCCAGAACTTCTGAAATAGCAGGATTTTTTTTTTAATTGCTTCTATCCATTAATACAAGACAACAAAACAATCTGAACTTAAATATGCATACCCACTATTACCATGCTAATCACCTGCACTTCAACAAAATGACATTAAAACAGCTCATTTTTTTTTTTTTTACCTCAAGTCAACTAGGATTAATTATTGGCACCAATCAACCATATATAGCATTTCTCCATGTCTGCACACATGTATTTTTTAAAGCTATACTATTTGTATGCTTAGAATCTATTATCCCCAACCTTAACAACAAACAAGATATTCCAAAAATAGATTTATTTAAAGTCATACATTTACCGCTTCCTCATTAATAATTGAAAGCTTAGCACTTACAGGTATACTCTTTCCTACAGACGTTTATTCTAAAGATCTAATCATTGAACCTACAAATATATCATAAGCAACACCTGAGCCCTATTAATGATCCTCACTGCCACTTCTCTAACAGCTGGCACAGACATTCTCTTTGCACTTTAGGACAACCCTGATTTCTAGATTTAGTTAACATTAATGAAACAACCCCCTCCTAGTAAATTCAATCAATGTCTTGTGATTGATAGCACTTTTGCTGGATTTTTTATTTCCAACAACTTTATTCCTATAAACAAGCCCCAATTAACTGTACCATTTTACCTAAAAATACCAGCTTTTACTGTAACTAATTTAGGCTTCACTTTAGCAATTGAGCTTAACTTAATGAGGTGGAATGTTAAAATTTAATTCTCCTCACCTCTAAATCCTCAAGCCCCTTCAAATTGTTCCCAACCATTGTTCACCCCTTACTTCCATTCACAAAATTATCAGCAACTCAAAATACAGTATCTACTCTTTTAGATCTAATCTGATTAGAAAAAGTCCCCCAAATTATCCCCCCACCTTCAAAAGCAGTTTTGACAACTATTTCTGACCAAAAGAGATTAGTCAAACTATATTACTTTGTGTTTGGAGAGTGGGGTGGGGGGGGTACTGGGTATTGAATCTAGGGGTGCTCTGCAACCCACTGAGCTACCCCCTCATCCCTTTTCTTCATCAGTAGTAATAGTAATATTTTGAGGCAGCATCTCACTAAATTACCCAAGTTGGCCTCAAACTTGCGATCATCCCATATAGCTAGGATTACAGGCAAGCACCCCTTCCTTCCTTCCTTCCTTCCTTCCTTCCTTCCTTCCTTCCTTCCTTCCTTCCTTCCCTCCCTCCCTCCCTCCCTCCCTCTCTTTCTGATACTGGGGATTGAACCCAAGGGCACTTAACCTCGGACCCACATTCCCAGCCCCGTTTTCTTTTATTTTTTATTTTGAGACAGGGCCTCATTAAGTTGCTGAGGCTGGCTTTGAACTTGGGATCCTCCTGCCTCAGCCTTCCAAGTTGCTGGAATTAAAGACCTGTGTCACTGCTCCTGGTTTAATTCTTCTGTGTCTTAATCTCACTCCTCCTAGCTAGGACACGAGTGATTTCAATTACAACACAATACTAACAAAAATCAATCGCTGCAACCACTAATCAACTTCCACAACTGTATAACATAGCTACATCTATGGAAAATTCACAAAAACAATCCTCCATATTCTTAAAATCAACAACAATTTCTAGGTCATCATAATTCATTATCCATATAATCATAAATAATTCCTTGGAAAAATCCAAAATTAATGCACCCCAAATTACTGCACTAGACCCCCAAGTCTCAGGATACTCTTCAGTAACTATTGCCATGGTATACACAAATGCCACAACTATTCCTCTTAAATAAATCTAAAACATCATCAAAACTAAAACAACCCATCAAAATTTAAAACAATCTCACCACCAGTCCCACCACTGATAATCCAAATTCATCAGAGGTAACTAAAAGACATGAAAAATGGTCATTGTATTTCAACTATAGAAATTTTAGTGACCAACATCTGAAAAACCTACCCTTAATTAAAATTATTAACCATTCATTCATTGACCTACCAGACCCATCAGATATCCCAGTATGGTGAGATTTTGGCTATTGGGAGCATTCCTAGTGTTACAAATCATTGCTGGGTTATTCCTAGCTACATACTATACATCAGACGCAATAATTGCATTCTCATCTGTTAGACATTCCTGTTGAGACAAATTACTGTGGAAGTACTAGATATTTCCGTGCAAATGGAGCCTTCATATTCTTCACCTGCTTATATTTACACACAGGCAGAGGCCTCTATAATGGCTCCTATACTTTTCTAGAAGCCAGAAATACTGGAATCAACCTACAATTTGCAGTTATAGTCATAGCATTTGTCAGTTATGTCCTACCATGAGAACAAGTATCTTTCTGAGGAGCAACTGTCATTACTAATGTTCTCTCAGCTATTCCTTACATTAGTACTAATCTGGTAGAATGAATCTGAGAGGATTTTCAGTCAACAAAGACACTCTAACATGATCTTTGTTTTCCACTTCTTTCCATTTATTGGATCAAGGCTAGTGATAATTCACCTTCTATTCCTTCATGAAGCAAGATAAAAATATCCACCAGGAATAACTTCTGATTCAGATATGCCTATAATACAATTAAAAATATTCTTGGCTTTCATTTCCTAATCCTAACACTAGAAATACTAGTCTTATTTTCCCCTGATCTTCTAGGAGACCCAGATAACATGCACCTGCAAATCCCCTCAATAAACCTCCCCATATTAAACCAGAATAATATTTCCTGTTTGCTTATACAATCTTATGATTCATTCTTAAGTGTTAGTCAGCTTTTTGTCACTGTGACCAAAATACCTAACAAGAATAATTTAGAAGAGGATAAGTTTATTTTGTTTCATGGTTTCAGAGATTCTATCAATGGTTGGCTGAGTCAATTGCTCTGGGCCTGAGGTCAGGTAGACCATCATGGTGGAAGGGTGTGGTAGAGCTATTCTGCTCCTGGCAGCCAGAAATACAGAAAGAAGAGAACTAGGAGCCAGGGACAAAATACAATTCCCAAAGGTAAGCCCTTAATGGCCTACCTCATCTAGCCACACCCTACCTGCCTAAATTACAGTCCAGTAATCCATTCAAATTATTGATCCAAATGGATTAATCTACTGATTAGGTTAGCACGCTTATAATCTAATCAGTTCACTTCTGACATTCCTGCATTTCCACAAAAATTTTTCAGGGAACATCTGACATCCAAATCATAACAATCCCTATTTCCCTAATAAACTAGGAGGTGTATTAGCCTTTGTATTCAATCCTAATTTTAGCAATTGTTATTATTCTTCATCTATCCAGATAATAAGTATGATATTCCATCCATTAAGCCAATGAACCACCACATGAACTTAAATGAATCAGAGGTCAATCAGTAGAACATCCTTTTACAATTACTGAACAAATAACATCTATCCTATATATTCTTATTATCCTCATACTTTATATATATACACACACACCAGGGATTGAACCTCAGGGGCACTTAATCACTGAGCCACATCTCCAACCCCATATTTAGGTTTTTATTTTGAGACAAGGTCTTTCTAAGTTGCTCAGGATTGCTGAGACTGGCTTTGAATTTGCAATCATTCTGCCTCAGCCTCCCAAGCTGTTAGAATCATAGATGTGAACTACTATACCCAGCTAATATCCTCATTCTTATACCACTCACAAGTCTATTCAAGAATAAGTTCCTTAAATGAAGAGTCCCTCACTTTAGTTTTGTAAGCCAAAAACAGAGCCATACTCTGGCCAGGACAGTCAAGAAACAAGCCTACAGCCTAACCATCAATATCTAAAGCTGAAATTCTACTAAAATTATTCATTCTTCTACATAAAGCAAATAAATCATTTCAAGTACTATATATTAATAAATTATAATATAAATTCCAACTCCTATGTACAGCATGCACATTCCTACCCCACTAATAATATGCTAGTACTATTTGTGTGTAATCATAATTTGTACATGTTTAATTGAACATTAAGATATATTCTCCATGCATAAACCCATATAAAAGTACATATCATTATTGAATTATATATATTTATTTTCCATGATTATTATACTCCACTTTAATTATTATTCTTCCATGAGATGATGTTATTATACCTGCATATTAAGTCAAATCAATTCTTGTCAACATGTTTATCACCTTCAATGAGGATCTCTCAATCTATCATACCCCATGAAACCAACCCTCTCAGAGAGCATCCCTTTTCCACTCCAGGCCCATAACACTTGGGGGTTTCTATACTGAAACAATTCCTGGCATCTGGTTCTTTCTTCAGGGCCATCACAACTAAGATCACCCACTCATTCCTCTTAGTCTCGATGGATAAATGACTATTCAACCCAAATTCACCATAATGGCTGTCATACATTTGGGATTTTTAAATTTGGGGGATGCTATGATCCAGCATAACCCTCGAGGCTTTGACACAGTCATTTACCTTGCAGCTGACTGGAACTGAATATACTTTATTCACATTTGATCCAGAAGTTATTAATCCATTCACACTAACCATTGTATGATACACACCTGTACAAGAACACCAGGTATATAAACATGAAACATACTTTTATTACATATGTGATTAATTCCACAAACACCCCAACCCTGATTCTTCAAATCTCTAAATTTATATACTAATATGCTCAGCATTAACCTACTATATAACTTTTATTATTAACCTCTAAAATAAGTATTAAATATTCACTGGTTGAGTATAAATTAATTACCAAAATAAATTACAACTTCAACTAGAAGCAAGTTTTAGCCCAACTCATAATTAAAACAATTTCTGCAATTTTTGCAAGTTTTCAGGATTATCAAGGTAAATTTTTTTTCTTTATAAGGTTACTAAAAAGTTCCCCAACACTAACATAGCATTTAAACTTAACATTTTTTCTCTAAGGGGGCTATCTCTAGGTTTGATTAATATAAATACAACTTCCACTAGAGGCAAGTTTTAGCCCAATTTCTACAAAGTACATTTAACTTTCCCTGTACGGTTACTGTTGCTTAATACATAAAGTAAGCTCTGAAAATGCCTCCACAGGTTTTATAACTTCATAAACATGGGTTTAGTCCTGGCCTTTTTATTAATATCTAGTAAATTTACCCATGCAAATGTCCACATTCCAGTGGACATGTCCTCTCGACCACAAAGATCAAAAGAAGCAGACATCAGGCACATGACCCAGTAGCTCACAATGCCTTGCCCAACCACATCCCCACAGGAAATAGCAGTGATAAAGACTAAGCAATGATGAAAGTTCAACCAAGTTACACTACTATCAGGGTTGGTAAATTTCTTACCAGTCGCTAATCCAAATTATAAAACCCAGCATAAGGTCTGTTTAAGAATGAACAAAGAAACAAACAACAAAAAGTCAGGCATGGTGACACATGACTGTGATCCCAGCAACTTGGGAGGATAAGGCAGAAGGATACCAAGTTCCAGATCAGCTTCAGCAACTTAGCAAGGCTCTAAGCAACTTAGGAAGACCCTGTCTCAAAAGGAAAAGGAAAATTCTAGGCATGTAACTCAGTGGTAAAATGCCCCTGGGTTCAATCCCCAGTACCAATAAATAAATAAATAAATAAATAAATAAGGTTAAGCTGTAAAAAAGTTACAAATAAAGTAAAAATTGACTATAAAAGTAAATTTATTTATTTATTTTGTACCAGGGATTGAACTCAGGGGCACTTAACTACTGAGCCACATTCCCAACCAGTTTTTGTGTTTTATTTAGAGACAGGGTCTCACTGACTTGCTTAGGGCTTTGCTAAGTTGCTGAGACTGGCTTTGAACTTGTGGTCCTCCTGCCTCAGCCTCCCGAGCTGCTGGGATTACAGAAGTACACCACTGTGCCTGGCTACAAAAGTAAATTTAATGTTTCTGAATACACAGTATTAAGACCCCAAATGGGTACCCACTATGCTTAGGCCTAAGGTTAATTATAACAGAATTTCTTTAAATGAAACATCTCAATCTCCCCAAATTCCTGATAAATTGGTTTTCTGCATCTAAGCCTCCCTCATAGTAAGAATGTGAAACTGAAGAACTGTCCCCAATGCCTGGGCAGGGGCCAGCAGGGGTTGAAAAACTGGAATTGTAATGCATTATTTGGCTAACACAGACTGGTTAATTCTACATATATATGTTTCCCCTTTCCTTGTACAAAAGCTTTTCACTCCCAAGTTCCCCCAAATGGAGATTTGTCTTCCTCGGTGCTGTTTTAAATAAACCTGTTTATTTCACTAGCTCATGTTTCCCAAATAATTTTAAGACTGAGTGGTGAGCAGAACCTGCGATTCCCATAACAATATGAACAAAATTATTCAGCAGAATATTACAAGCAGTAGCTTTAAACTCAAAGGACTTGGAGTTGCTTTATATCCCTGTAAAGGAGCTCATCTTATAAACAGTAAACCTCAGTGAAACTCACCATCTTTTTCCAACTCAGCCTTTGTACTGCAAACCCTGTAAGGTGTTAGAATAAGCACAAGCATGAACATAAAAGTGTTAGGTCAAGCTGAGGCTCCCCACATGGAAAGAACTACATTTTGTACTCCTAAAAAGACTCCCCCCAAAGCTCCTATAAACCTAAGTCAAAGGAAGAGTTAGTAACAAATTAAGAATAGAGAGCTTAACTAAATAGGGCCATGAAGCATACACACACCACCTGTCAATCTCCTCAAATATTTTTCAAACTGAAATTCATAATCTATACAATTATTAAGAGGAGACAGATCATCAAAGGGAAGTGGAAAGTGTGCTTGGATTAATCAAAGTGTGGCTTAACCTAAAGCACCCCGCTTACACCTGGAGGAGTTTACATAAATTTGATTGCTTTGAACTAAACTAGCCCCCAAATCTAACAATCTTATATTTTCTTCCTCTTAGGAACAACACAGCCCATTCTCCAACCCTCAATGCATTGCTGAGAAGAGGTGGCGGAGGTTCTCCTTCTTGCCCCAGGGCTACATCCCAGCCTGGTGCTTTAAAATGGTCCTGATTTCTCTGGTAGCCATTGAGGCCAAGTTACTTTCTAGAGCAGTACAGGAAGTCAACACAGCACTTGAAAATCCCTTATATCACCTCAAAACTACACGGTACTGTTTTTCAAACCAGCAGTTTTCCCATCCATCATTTGTGTACCAGCTGAAATAGTTGGCTTATGATTAGGAACATGTCGTTCCAACAGTACATATAGTAAGCACTAAATTTCCACAACGAGGGACCTTCACACCAGTGGCAGGCAGAGCACATGATCCCTCATATCATTTTCTCCTTCAGTACAAATGGAGCCACTCTAAGATTTTAATTGTCATCTTATTCTCAATCTTGTTACCAGAATGTGTACACTCTGTTCCTGTTCATATATACTGCCACTCTACCAGGCGGCCTTTAGTAGATGGGTATGCAGAGTGGGAGGTGCTTAGGAAGAGATGGTCAGTGGTCCCAGTTATGTCTGTGTTTTTGATATCTACTCTTTATTTCTTTGGAACAGGACTGAGCATTGGGATTTTGAAATACAGAGAAGCCATTGATGGTTAGTTCTCATCCAGGTGTGTTTGCTAGCTACCTAAGAAAGCAGCAAAACCACCTGTTACTTCTTTGTGCTTTAAAAGGGCCAGCCTAGCTGGAAGGTTAGCCTTTTCTTATAAAAGATTTGCTTAGTCTCCACAAAAGCCAAGAGCACATTGTTACCATGCAACAGGCTCCTTCTGGTTGAAGGATGAAGGAAATCAATTAATTAAGAGGTGTCAGCCTAAAATGGCCTTATTTCTGGGGTGGTTTATTTAGGAGATGGGTGATCACAGATTAGATGGGTGGAGGTTTATAGTCAAATAACACACACCTGCCTTGGGTTATTCTTATCACTAGTTTGCACACGTACAGTTTCTGACATTACACAATAAACTGGCTAGAGGGGTAGCTGCCCTGAAGCCCTTCTGCTGACCACTGAACTCATGGTAAGGACAGAAAACCTACTTCACCTGGTTATTATGGAAGACAAAGAACAGATGAGGTTAAATAAGGAGTCTGCATGAGATCTGTTCTCAATGCTCAACTTCAGTGTCAAATGATAATTTTCCAATGAAGCATGATGTTATAATTTCAGGTTTTATGTACCTAGCATATTTCTTATCATTTTACATTTCTTGACTGGATTTGTTTGTTCCCTGAAAGACATACATTTTGGATTTCTTTATCACTCAGTGTCCTAGGTGTCATGGTTAAAAGACCCAAGGCAAGGAAGCAGTGCCCTGTTTCGGTTTTCTGCCTTTCTGACCTAAATCTCATGAAACATGTTTATGTTTTAAACTCAGTTCCAGAAATGTACACTGGATGTGAAACTCTGAGGACATTCATTGGTTTCTCAAAGTTCCCAGTATCCTGCAAATCACTGTTTGTAGATAAGTCATTCTTGAATCTCCCTCCAGCAGGCTTAACTTATCTTAAACATCAAAGTAACTCTATTTCTAAAATCATGACACAAAATTAGTCCCTTGGCAGACAGCTGACATGTTCTGTTGGATGCACTTGACATATAGACTAACTGATACAGAGCTGTCTTCTGAACATTTGAAGAGTGGCATGGAAAGAGTCACCAGCCTAGTTTGGTGAATAGGGTTATTTTTTGCTCTCTACTAGAGGCCATTTTCTCTTCCAAGAAGACAAGACATTGAGCAATAAACTACTCTAAAGTCCACCTGTGAGAGAGAGAGACGGGCTGGTGTGGCCTCCCCACTCGCTCTGTAGCTCCTGTGGTGGAGGATGCTCTCCTTGGCCCCTGTGAGCTTTGCTCCTCAACTCTGGAGTGAGGACACTACTCTCCCCTTTAGAGGCTATTGTGGGGTGTTGGATGGGTTCCCGTGTCAGCCGGCTGGCATGGGGTCAGTGTTCATTGCTGCAAGCTCTCTTCTCCCATCTCTCTGGAATTACAAGGAGTCAGAAGACAGTCCTCAACCAATTGGGCTTCCTGCAGATTCCACCCTGTCATTCTCTGCCCAGGTGCAATCCTTCACCCTATCCTACCGATGTTTTTCTCCTCAACATCTTCAATCTTTCTACCTCTCTGCATCATCAGATCAGGTTTCTGATATTCAGACTGGTCAGGTCAGGCCTGCTCCAAGTGTAATGTGATGGCAGTCAACAGAGTCCAGGAGTACACAGCCAGGGAGAGGAGGCTTCCCCGAGCTAGTGCGTGCTGAGTGCTGATCTGAATCCTGTGTCTGGGCTCCTCCCTTCCTTTTCTCAGAGGTTTTCTTCCTCCTTCCCAGAACATGGCAGGTGATTCCTGAAAAGTTCAGGGTTGTACCTACTGTGCCTCTTTTTGCACTGTTTCTTTACCAGTGTTTCAGCTAATTAAAGCAAAGACCTCCATTAAGTTTCTCATCATTCTCTGCAGTCCTCTAATTCAGACTAGGACTTTGTTGATTGGTCAATTTCAATTGTATTTTTTTTCCTGCTTTATTGCACAAGGTTTCTAATATGTGTCTTTGCCTCCCATATTACACCAGTTTGACCTGTCTCCACACTAAAGCCAAGGTGAAGTTTTTAAGGCAAAGATTTTATTGTATCATTCTTCCTGCTTAAAGCCCTTCTATGGGTGCCTGTTTTGCCTGGATGTGTTCCAAGTCCTTCAGCATCTTCTGGGTCCCCCATGCCTGTCTCCAGGTTCCCTTTCAGTCACTACCTGTCCTGCCTGGAACTCTAGACTCCAGCCAGACAGCCGCTGCCCAGCACTGCTCTTTGCCTCTAGGCAGCTAAACATGCCATTCTCGTTAGCTGGTCTGCCTCAGATCTTCTGCCTTATAGTAGACTCAGAATTTTATGTTGCCTCAGCATCTTTTGGGAATATACATTAAATATTCCCACACCAGAAGACACCCCGGACACTGTTTCTAGTTCTCTTTCTCTTTCCAGTTCCTCGGTGTAATTGGTCCAGATATCTGCCTTACTCGATGGCCTCCTGCTGACTACCTCCCTAGGGGACAGCTAGGTAGCATCTTCTTGACTTGCCTCACTGCCCCCCTGTGCTCCACATGCTGCACAGCTGGCTGCAGCACCACCTCTCAGGCATGGCAGGACTGCATGGAACTCATGCCTGCTTGCTCTGCACCCATCCATTAGAACCACCCTTGGGAAATTGCTTGGGTCATGCCCTGGACCCCAATAAAGGCTTTAGTCCCACTGGGTCTCTCTCCTCTCTCCTCCTCCCTACCCCTGGTTGAGCACATGTGTCCTGGACACCTCTGGCTTTCTCTTGGGTCTTTGAGGTGTGCTGCTCACTAGGATCTGTATGCAATACTGCTTCTGTTAGCTCATGGGCTACGCTGGGCAGCTCTTTGGTGTCTCTCCTGACTGACACACCTGACCCTAACTCTCCTCCCATCAGGGCTCTCCTACTGAGTGACTCTGGTGATAAGGATAAACCAGAGACAGGTAAGACAAGCCACAAAGGTTTCTGTCCATATAGACAAATGTTCTGGTTATGGGTCAGACACTCGGGCACTAGACCATCTGCCAGAATAAAGAATCCCATAAGAGGCCATGGCCACCCCCTCTGGAACCCATCTACAGGACTAGATTTTACAGCCATTCTCTAGAGAGGGACCTCAAGATCAAATTACAGTACAACCACTGGCACAGTGAGCAGGGCGTGAGGGCACAATAAGATGCATTTACCCTGCTCTCGGCTTGCTAAGTGACCCTCTCACCGGGCTGATGCCATCTGAGGTTTCCAATTTGCTTTTGTGTCCTGGCCAGTGTCTGTTAATGAGTGCTGCCCAAACTCCCTGCCTAAGTTGGGGGTCCTAGATGTCCCAGTCCTCCCTGGGACCCAACAGCTGCCAGCCTTAGAGCAAAAGGAGCAACCTTGGTGGCTTTCTTTCCCCTGAATGTTTGGAACTGTGGTCAGAGGTAAACTAGTGTCAAGGGCTTGACTCACTCCAAATGCTTGTTGCTGAGGAGCAGAAGAGGAGACCCTCCTTCTAGGGGCTGTAAGTAGACACGGGACCAATGTAAAGATTAGGGGGCTGTGAGAACTGATGAGGTGGGATCTGAGGCTGGACTTCCCAGTTGACAGGAGGGGTGCCCACTTCACCTTTTTGGAGACCATGCTGCAGGATTCTGCTATCCTGTGTAGACACCTTCCCTTGCTTCTGTCACTCTTTTTCTTCCAACCTTAATGAGGTCGATAGAAGCAGCATGAAGAGGGAGGTGACTGCCTATGGAAGGAGGGTATGTCCAGGAATCACGAATGGAGGCTGCCACTCAAAATGAAGGTCCACTCAGGAGCACTAAGAGCAAACAGTGTGAACATCCAGAGACAGGAGACATTTTTTCTTTTTTATCCACCTGGAAATATAGGCCATTGTAAATATTCTATTTAAAAAGAAAAATAAAAGGGGGAAAGACTCTATTTATCTTGTGGTGAGGGAGTGTCTTCAAAGAAAGACAACTTCCCAGAGGCACCAGCCCTCTTCCTTTTACCAATTAGGGACAGAGAAGCCTAATTTTCTGCACATGCCTGTAATCCCAGCAATTTGGGAAGCTGAAGCAGAAGGATCTAAGTTCAAAGTCAGCCTCAGCATCTTAGTGAGGCCTTAAGCAACTTAACAAGACCCTACCTCAAAATAAAAAAGGACCAAGGATGTGACTCAGTGGTTAGGCATCCATGGCTGGGTTTGATCCCTGGTACCAAAAAAAAAAAAAAATAGGGGCAGAAATAAGAACCCTAGCTTCAGGAGGATGAAAAAGACTGCCTACAAACTGGCGGTGGGGAAGAGGGAAGAACTTTCAGCTTCGTCTGCTAAACAAATATTATGTCTAGTAAATGTAAAGCTAACTCTAGGTTACCTACTGACTTATAAACAAACCACTGGATATAGGGAGAGAAAGAAATGGTAAGGAAGTAAATTATACATACACATTAATAATGAAATGACAGTATATTGTAGATAAATCATATATGCATATGTAATAAAATTAAGGCAAATTTTCATAATTTGATCCAACAGAGAATGGAAAAATTTTATAATGTTTATGTAACTATAGTATTTAAAGAACAACAAAATTTAAAGGCTTTCATGCCTCTTTCACTCAAGTTATAACAACTTTAACATTTGCTAAAATGCACCAGTTGACAAAACTTCATGGGCTTAATCAATACTGGCTCTCAACTTATACCTGGGGATCCAACTAAATTAAAATGCTCTACACCTAAAATCTTAATGACATTCACTAAATTTAACAGAAAGAAATGAGTATACCTCACTTTAACTGTAGCTTTACCTAATTTACCATAGCCAATAGTACCCAGTATCCTAAAATATTATATGCTGAGAATAGATGTTCTAACAAAATGAATAATAAATGTAAAGTAAGTTTTTGGCATTCGAACTGACTTGATAAGGTGAGAACCTAGGAGACCTTAGTTAAAATAATTAATATGACCCAATGTACATTAAAACAGAGCCTTCAAGGACTAAAACTTATATTACAAAACCTAACTAGTAAAAGGGTAATTGTCCCCATGGCTTCTTCACTTAGCTGGATTTTTATCAGTTTTAAGTCTGGAACTATTAAGGTGCCTCAGGCAGATTTCTTTAAACTTTGCTCTATGTTTCATCCACCCAGGCACCCATACCAATACCTAATATTACCAAAATAGTGATTCTATTCAACCAATCACCAGTATATATTTCATTGTTCTTCTAGGCTGGCTTAGATGTTTAGTTCAGTGCCTGTTTCAATAGTCTCACCTGCTGATTACTGCCACCTCAGAAGGGACAACATACCTCTTCCAGGCATATCAATAGCTTTGTCATTACACACAAACTTGAAGACAAGGTTTTAAGGGTGTCTCCTCTCCACAAACATAGGTGTGACATTACGTTGAAGACAACCTTTTCCAAAGAGCTTCATTTGACACGTAGGAGTCCAATATCTATGAGTATGTTTTAGGTTCTGGTGGCACCACTTCCGAAGCTGTAAGTGGTTCCTCACTTATGAAGCTTGCTTACGAATTGAAATCAATTCGTGATTTGCTAGTGACTTCAAAAGACCTCCTTCACTCTAGAGGCTTTGGAAACCTCTTCGGCCTCCTGGAGCTCTACATCGTTTAATTCATTACCGATTCTGATCCTTTTTGCTCTCATTCTATATACCATAAAACAAAAACATGACTCATTACCTCAGAATCAAAGCTTTCATGGGTCCTGGACACATGACTCTCCATACCCAGCTGCCCAACCTGCACTTCGGGTCATGGAAATACCATCCTGCAGCATGGCTACTGAGGCCTCCCCCAAACAGGACAGGTGGGGTTGGACTTGTTGAAGGAGTTCACTGTCCCCCAGATCCTTTGACTACCTGGAAAGTACTTTCCAACCCTTAAGCAGGATGTCCCTGAACAGGATGGGACCCCAAAACACTCTTGTCAAACTGTGGTGCTGAAACAAACAAACTGAAGGCCAAGGTCAACAAATGGTCCCATCTTGGCTTATATTATAAGCAATTAAACTATCACCTTTTTTTTTTTTTTTTTTTTTTTTTTGAGGAAGGAAAAAAAAGAAATAAGAGAGAAAGAAAGAAGAAAGAAACCTCTGAGGTCATCTGAGGTCAGCTTTGGAATTTTCCATCTGTGGCATCATGTGGACATTCAAAACATTTCAGATTTTGGAGCATTTTGGATTTTAGATTTTCAGATTAGGATGTTCAATTTGTATTTATTTGATTTCCCAACTACATTGAACAACTGATATAACCACTTTCATATTTCCAGTGGCTTATCTTAGTTATAAGTAGCTAGGAGTTTTCAGTACAGGGTGTTTTGATGAAGGAATGAATGAAAAAGTAATTACATAAAGGGGAAGGCTGCTGCTGGTAGGGAATAATTGATGAGAGTTATAGATGTGGAACCTCATTGGGGTCGAAGTTTTTAGAAACATGATTTAGTTCAGTGCTGTAGTTGTAACAACTACACACTAATAAGGTAAGATGGTTCATATAATGCTTGAATTCTTAAGACCTAATACATCAAGCAAAGTTCAATTTATTTTGTTTCCTTATTAAGGTGGCATTTTTTGAAGAAGGGATTATTTAATAAACTATTAATTGATGGATCCAATGAATATTTGCCAGTTTTTGTGTCCTTAATACTTAGTACAGTGTCTATTACATAATAGGCCTCAGTAAATATTTAAAAAGTAAACAAATACAACCAAGTCATTTAAAAATAGGAGCTGATTTTCCACTTTATATTTCAAGTGAATCTGTACAAAAGGCAATAAACACCCCAGGCTGGAAAGGTCTCATTTTAGTTACCTCTCCTTGCTTGTTCCAGTTAAGACAAAAACCAGGAGAGATGATGTGTCAGGCCTGGGCACTAGCATTCTGTTAATGTCCTTTCAGTTTCCACCTGTTACTCCTCATTCTGCTTCAGGCTATTTGACCATTTCCATTTATAAGTGACCTATGAAACAACTAATTTAATTAATACTTCAAAGACTTATTGAACTGCTACATCCCAAATACTGAGCCATGTACCAGAGATATAAAAAGGAATAAGACACCGTCCCTGTCCTTGAGAAAGTCACAATTGCCTGTTGTAAATAAATAGTTGCAAGCGATGCCAAAATCCAGGCACAGCAAACAGATTTAAAAAAGAAGAAGAAAAGAAAAGAAAAACACTCGCTGGAGGAAAAGGTAAGAACTCTTGACTTTTATCGGCTTTGAGAAGCACACATGAACTTCAGGAATCCAGGTTACCGTTTCCATTTGCAAAGCCCATGATCCCGGGCTCCAAAGCAGTAAGGGGGTTGTGGGCCGCTGACTCAATGGAAATCACAGTAACAACGATCAACTGTTTCCATGATTATCGCATTTAATTCCCAAATCTCCAATAAGGCAGTTTCTATTACTCTCTCTGTTTCACCTAAGAGAAATCAGGGCTTTCAGAGTTTGTGATGTGCTTGCCAAATACCTGACCTCAGGGAAAAATTAGGACACCTGAGATTGGAAAAAGAGCCTCTGGACGAGCGCGCTCGAGGACCCACTCCCGGATTTGAAACCACCTGGGCCACGCCAAGTACTTAGGCGGCTAAGCTTCAGGAGGTGGGCGTGGCCTCAAGCCCTTTCCTTGCCCAGCCACCCAGGGCTGGAGCAGAGCTGGGCTGGAGAGGGTGGAGGAACTGGCGGCAGGGAAAGGAGTTGCGAGAACAAAAGTGGGGAAGTGAGCGGACCGAGGGAACCTGGAGGAGTGGCCGGCGGCCAGAAAAACACCTGCGGCATTGACACGACAGAAGAGCGGGGGAGAGGGGAGCTGGGTGGGCAGACAAAGGGGAGGAGAGTTGGGGGGACGGCAGCTGGGAAGAGGGGCGGAGAATAGGGACGTGGGGCGGACGGGCGGGCCAGAAGACCACTCCTTTAAGACATCTTTAATACCAAACCAGGGGAGAGTTGCAAAACCTAACTCGGAAAGGGAGTTGAGCGCGGCCCCTGCTGGGGAGGCGGTGGAGCTGGGTTCCAAA
The DNA here is from genome assembly GCF_902686455.1 of Sciurus vulgaris. Taxonomy (NCBI): domain Eukaryota; kingdom Metazoa; phylum Chordata; class Mammalia; order Rodentia; family Sciuridae; genus Sciurus; species Sciurus vulgaris. The sequence continues at coordinate 58,374,355 of NC_136466.1, forward strand.
CGCTAAAGAAAGGAGGAAAGAGAGCCGTACTTAGGTGTCTAAGTATTTGCTTAAGGACTTAACCACCTGCTTGTCCAAGTTCAGGCACCCGGAGGTTATCTTAACTGCCCTTTGGAAGCTTCTCTGTTGCTTTGTTCTTTGAAGATTAATGGAACAATTCGGCCCCAAGGTGTGCGCCGTTTTGAGAAAAGTTGCTGCGGAAAAGTACAGGACTGGAAGCAAGTCCTTCTCTAGGGTGAAACCTCCAGTCTTCCGGGAGTTCCTTTCCGAGACAGTTGACTCTAAGGTTTGACATAACCCCCATGGTCCTATGCGGAGCGGGGGACTTCTGCCTACCCGGGTCACACCCAAACTCAGTTTCACTGATTCCTTCCTCCTCTGCCCTTCCTTTCTCCCTCCCTCTTTTTTTCTTGCGCCCCCTCTAAGTTTGCATAACTGTAGTTCTGACTTAGTTCATTCCCTCTGTCTTCTGTTTGACATTTCTAAAGTTTCACGTTTTAGGGAGTCCGGTGGGTGTTTTGAAGACAAGCGCGTGACTTGAAAATAATTTCAGTTACAGAAAATATTTCTTCCTTATTTTGATTTCAGTTTTATTGAGTGTAACTCGCAGAGCAAGGACTCGAAGACACGGCCTTGAAGCGCTATTGGGGGCCGGGGACGGGGATGTCGCCGGCACCTGAAGCGGCTCAGCAGGGCAGGTGTGCTCCGCCGACCCCTCGGCGGCGATCCTGTTGGCCCTGCCAGGAGCGCCCCCTTGTGGCTCAAGTGGGCATTAACTCCGTGCTCCATGTCTCAGTGGAAGGCGGCCAGGGGCAACCCCTCAGGATCAGGAACTTTTTTCTTTAGCGCATTTGTGTTTTCCTCAGAGTAGAAAACGTTTCTATTTGTTCCCAGGCCGACGTGGATCCTGGCAGAAGAATTTAGTGACGCCCAGTTTCCAGGGACCATACTGCGAACTGGGAGACAGTTTTTAGTAGAATTATTGCAGTATGCAGCAGGCTATTCTTGCTGCTATACAAATGTGAGGGGTGGAGGGGAAGATATGCTACATATGTTAGATAATCTTACAATCTGCTCCAATATAAGGAGGATTTGCCATCCCCTTTTTACAGAACAGGAGACAGATTTTCAGAAGCCCAAGGTCTCAAAAGGATGTCCTCAGAGTTCAAACTGCTGTCTGACTGACTCCAGAGCTCATAAGTTTGGCACAAGAGAAATCACCCCCTGGGGAAGGGGAGCATCTCCAACTTAGTTTCCCTCTCTCCCTAGAGAGGTCACACTGCAGAGAGAGTTGTCTAGTGTCAGGTCCAGGAACCCCCTGCCTGGTAAGTTGTACCAGTGTGGCACGCTCATGTCTGCCTGGTGAAGTATACTGCATTTTACCACCTTATTTAGAGAACCCATAGATTATTATTTTCATAGATAATTCATAAAATAGGATGAGGGACATGAAGTTGCATGCTTAAAGTTATGACAACTAACAAAGGAATCTTTCCCAGGTCTAGTGATGTAATATCCATTTTGATTCTTACATCACATTGTCTTACATCTATCTTTATAAACCGGTTTTTAAAGTCTTTCAAATAAAGGAACAGGTGATCCCAATGTCCCCTTCTTGCAGCTGAGTTCTGTTAGTTCTGGTCCTGGAGTGTTTTCACAGCCCTGTCTCCCCCCTTGTCTTCCCAGTGCTTGGTCAGGAGGTGCCAGGGCCACCTAAAGGTTTGAAGACTGACTCTTGATCACACAGGCACCTCCGCCCCACCCAAGCCTGGGGTTCAGTTTCACTGTGGGTTCAGTATTTCCTGTTATGCCTCACCCTGTTCCTTTTCTTGATGAGATTCTTAATTTCCCTTAGGAACAAGGTTGTTCCTCTCAGGTTAGGGTAGAGCTGACCTACCCCAAACTTTGCAAGTGGTTACATGACTCACCTCACTAGTCAAAGTGATTGGTCCAAAATAAGATCGTAGTCTAAACTGGGCCAATGACAGGGCTCTAGGTTTTGCAGTCTCTTTGAGAGAAATGTGCTTTCAACTGCATTTTCTAGGGTTTCTGTGGACTGAATATTTGTGACCCTCTCCATTGTATTTTGAAGCCCCAGTCTCCCAGGCAATTATATTTGGAGATGGGGGCCTGCTGTGGTTTGGATGATTTGAGTGCCTTCCAAGGCTTCATGTGTTGGAATGCAATGTCCATTGTGAGGTATTAAGAAGGTAAAAATCATACTACATATTTTAGTGGTAGGACTTTTAGGAAGTGATTAGGATTAGATAACATCATTAGGTTAGAGCCCCTATGATTGAATCCTGGTAGTATTATAAGAAGTGAGATAGAGACCAGACAGATACACAGACACATATGTGTTCCCTGTCTCTTGCCATGTGATCCTCTGCCTCACCTCAGAACTTGCCAGGTGAGGTATCTAGACCTTTTACTTATAGAACCATAGCCAAAGTAAACCTCTTTTCTTTATAAAGTAGCCTGCCTCAGGCATTTCATCATAGGAATGAGAAATGAAGTAATATAGGACTTTTACAGAATTAAGATTAAGTTCATAAGGATAGGACCTAGATCCCATAGGATTAGTGTCCTTAAAGACAAATCAGAGATCTCTCTTTCCCTCCATTTGAATGCATTGAGGGAAGACCATGTGGTGACACAGGTGGCTATCTGCAACTAAGGAAGAGGATCCTCACCAGGAACCAAACCCTGTTAGAGCCTTGATCTTGGATGTTTTAGAATCTGGAACTTTGAGGAATAAATTTCTGAGGCTTAAGCCACCCAGTCTATGGTGTTTTGTTATAGCAACCTGAACTGACTAATAAGTTGTAAAAGGTCAACTGTGAGCTACAAGGCACCATCTCTGCTACCAAGTGAGAAAGTCAACAGAGGGAGGGCGAACTGGACCCCAGTATGTTTAAAAACAGCTTTATTAGGATGTGATCCATTCAAGTCCTATGTATAATTCGATGGAGTTTAGTATGTTCACAGATTCTGTCCAAATGTCACCAGAGTCAATCTTAGAATATTCTTATCACTTCAGAAAGAAGCCACCCACATCTTAGAATCTTTAACAGTCATATGGTTTTAAAGCTACTCAAGATAAAATGTAACCAGGACGGGGAAGAAACACAAAACATGTTTTTATGTGCTTTCTCTAAAAAGAAATCAGATATAAGATTAACACAGCAAAAAGAGATCATTGAACATGAAGATTATAAGAACTTTTAGGCAAAAGGTTTAAACTTTTTAATCTAGTTAAAGGTCAGATTTTTTGATTCTGGAAGTCAATGTTCCATTTATCTCTAAAATTCTAAAAAGCATAAATTGTTTAAATCCTTAAAATTGAGGAAGAAATAATTATACATTGTTATAATTTAAAATAATATAGACCATTGACTTTTTAATTTTTTATTAGTTCATTATAGATAGACATAATATTGGGGTTCATTTTGTCATAATTATACAAGTATGGAATGTAATTTGCTCCAATTCAACCCCCAGTACTGCCCCAGCACATCATATACAAATGGAATATAATTTCTCATTCTTCTGGTTGTACATGATGTAGAATCACACTGGTCTTGCAGTCATATATGCACATAGGGTAATAATGCCTGATTCATTCTGCTGTCCTTCCTACTCTTAATATCCCTCCTCTCCCTTCACTCTCCTTTGCCTAATTCAAAGTATCTCCATTCTTCTCAATGCCCCTGCCCCCTTTTGTGAATTAGCATCTGCAAGTCAGAGAAAAGTTTTGGCCTTTGGTTTTTTGGAATTGATTTATTTCACTTAGCATGATATTCTTCAGCTCCATTCATTTACCTGCAAATGCCATAATTCCATTCTTCTTTAAAGCTGAATAATATTCCATTGTGTATATATACCACATTTTTTTATCCATTCATCTGTTGAAGGACACCTAGGTTGGTTCCATAGTTTAGCTCTTGTGAGTTGAGTTGTTATAATCATTGATGTGGCTGTGTTACTGTAGTAAGCTGATTTTAAGTCCTTTGGGTATAAACTGACAAGTGGGATAACTGGGTCAAATGGTGGTTCCGTTCTAAGTTTTCTTAGGAATCTCCATACCACTTTCCATAATGGTCCTAGCACATTGACTTTTAAAGGAAAAATATGCATAAAACATGGAATATAATATCATATCCTTTGCTCCAAATGCCCTAGTACAGTGACTTCTACCACGTTACTTTAAGCCCCTCTTTTTAAACAATGAATGGATCTCTTTTTTTCAAATAGGGCAGTACACTGTACCCCTTAAATACATGCAAATATTGTGATTAATTAAAAATAATATAAAATTTCTGGGTGTGGTGATAGGTGCCTGTAATCCCCTTTACTCTGGAGGATCACAAGTTCGAGGCCAGCCTCAGCAATTTGGTGAGAGCCTATCTTAAAAAATAAAAAAAGACTGGTGATATACCTCAGGGGTAAAGCAACCCAGGGTTCAATTCCCAGTACCAAAAATAATAAATAAATAGTAAAAAATAAAAAGAGGGTGGGCACTGTGGCATATGAGTTTAATCATAGTTACTCAGAAGGCTGAAGCAGGAGGATCCCAAATTCAAGGCCAGCCTGGGCAACTTAGACCCTGTCTCATAATTTAATAGCGGGGAGGGGGTGACAGGCTAGGAATATAGATCAATGGTTGAGCATCATTGGGTTTAATCCCTATACCAGAAAAGAAAAGAAAGAAACCCCATCCCTTCTACTTATTACTCCCTTAACAACATGAATATACTTGTCTTTATAAATTTTCCTATTCTGGAAGTATTCCTATTCATTTCATATAAATGAAATCATATCATTCTTGGTCCCTTGTGTCTATCTACTTCACTTAACATGTTTTCAAGGTTCATTCGTGCCATGGCCTCTATCAGCACTTCATTCCTTTCTCTGGTTAAAGAATATTCCATTGCAGGGATATATCATGGTTTATTAGCCATTCTCCAGTTGATGGGCATTTAAGTTATTTCCATCTTTTGCCTATTATGGATAATGCTGCTATAAATATTTGTGCTCAAGTTTTGGTGTAGGCATGTTTTCATTTCTCTTGAATATGTTCCTAGGAATAGACTTGCTGGGTCATATGATAACTTTGTTTAATTGTTGGAGAAACAGTCGGGTTGTTTTCCAAGTGGCTGTACCATTTTACATTCCCACCAGCAGTGTATGACAGGTTCTGATTTTGCCACATCTTTTTTACTCTAGCCATCCTGGTTGGTGTGGTGGTATGCCACTGTGGTTTTGATTTGCATTTCTTCCATGAATAATGATGTCAAGCATCTTCTCATGAATTGATTGACTGTTGAATATCTTCCTTGGAGAAATATATATTCAGATCTCTGCCTGTTTAAAAATTTGAATTGTCTTTTTATCATTGCATTGTAAGAGTGCTTTATATATAGTAGATATAAGTCCTTTATTGGATATATGATTTCAAATATTCTTCCCCCCATTCTTTGGCTTCTTTTCACTTTCTTCATAGTGTTCTTTGATATACAGAATTTTAATTTTGATAAGTCCAATTTATCTTTTGTTGTTGTTTTCTTTGCTTCTACTTTTAATGTCAAATCTAAGAGTCTATTGCCAAATCTGAGGTCATGAAGATTTATCTCTGTTTTCTTTGAATAATTTTATAGTTTTAGATTTTATATTTAGGTGTTTGACTATTTTGAGTTACTTTTTGAACATAGTGTAAGGTAAGAATCAATATTCATTCATTTGCATTGTCTTTCCTGTTCTCACCATTTATTGAAAATACAATCCTTTCCGCATATGATATTGTGAAATACTTATTTGATCTTCTTCCTTCCAGGCAGAAATTCTTGGAATCTCTGAACTGATAAGTATCTTTTTGTATGCTAATTGGTTAATTCATAGTTGTCTTTCAGGTCTGGTCACCAGAAAGACAAAAGCAGGACAGGAGGGTGAGGACTTTCAGCCCCACCTTCCACCCACTGGAGAGGGTAGAGTTACTGAAGGCTAATCAAACCTGCCTTCAGAATGAATTCTCTACAAAAACCCAAAAAGACAGAATTCAGAGAGCTTTTGGATAGCTAAACACTTGGAGATTCCTAGGAGGTGATGCACCCAGGCAAATCGTGGAAGCTCCTCATCCTTTCTTTCATATCTTACCTGATGCATCTCTTCATCTGTGTCCTGTGTAATATCCTGTGTAGCACATTGGTAAATATATTGAGTTCTGTGAGTCACCTTAATGAATTAATCAAAACCAAGGAGGGAAGGGGTTTGTGAACCCTAATTTATAGTCCGTCAGTCATAGCATCAGTAAAATAAACTGGAATTTGCTATTGGCATGCAAAATGCAGGCAGGCAGTCTTGGGAACTGAACCCTCAACCTGTGGGATTTGGTGCTATCTGCCAAATGTGTCCAAATGGATTAAATTAGAGAATGACTACCTAGTACCTGCTGCAGAATTGATTGCTTGCTCACAGGTGCCTTTTGAGGTTACAGAAGTCTGTGTGTGTGTGTGTGTGTGTGTGAGTGTGTGTGTGTGTGTTGTGTGGGAGCAGAGGAAATACTGTTTTTTCCACCTATCATTGAATGATCTTGGCACCCTTGTTGTAAAGGAAAATGAGTTGACCATAAACACATGGGTTTATTTCTGGACTCTCAATCTATTCCACTGATCTGTATATTTATCATTGTGTCAGTATCATAATGTTTTGATTACTGTTGCTCTGTATAAGTTTTGAAATCCGTGTGAGTGTTCCTTGTTAGGTCGGAATTTGGGCAACTATAGGGGGCAGAGCTGAGCAGCTGAGACAAAGACCAGCCCGCCAAATGGTGACCAATCAAGTGGACTGGAAAATTCCACTGACCCTTAACATCCACCTGTCACTCAGCAGGACCCCCTCCCATTCTGGCCTATAAAGACCATGGATGAGTCTCGCACAATTTTCTCCCAGTCCCTACTTGATCTGTACCCCAGGGGTCTGGGAATTTAGCCAGAGAGCCAAATTCCAATAAAGCTTGCTTCTTGCTTTCTGTCCGATTTTATGTGGCTGCTAACCGTGCCCCCAAGCTTACATTCCTACTCTGTTCTTTTCCAGAATCATTTTGGCCATTCCAAGTGATTTGCAATTTCATGAGTCATGGAATTGAGAAAGGGGTAAAGGACAAGTAGTGTAGATAATAAGTGATTGGGTTGGAAAGATGAGGGCTGATTATCAAAGAAAAGGAAATGGGTAGCTAACACCTGGTGGGCGGAGGGGAGGGTGTGTGTGGGGGGGAAATCACACTTCCTGCTCCATGGGTTGCTATCACCTCCAGGCACTGACACACACACACACACACACACACACACACACACACACGGAATTACACTCCTTTCTGCCCTTAGGCACATACATGGAGAAGAAAGGGAGGCAGGGATGAAAAGGGGGATTCTGAGATCTGTAAAAGAGACCAGACCACCCCTTCCCACAGACACCCAGCTCTGATTCCCCTTCTCTTTGGAGAAGTTGGCTATCTCTGTCCTCCATCTTTTTTTTTAAATAAAACTTGCTTTCTATGCCTGCCTGCATGTTTCTCGGATGTTTAGTCCTCAACACTGGGGGAACAAGAACCCAGTCCTCATCTCTAAGACCAGTATCAGAATCACTCTGTCAATTTCTACAAAGAAGTCCTCTAGGATTCTGATTGTGCTTATCTATAGACCAGTTTGGGGAGTATTGCCATCTTAATCATGTTAATTTTTTCTCATCCATGGACATGGTTTGCCTTTCCATTTATACAACTCCTTTTTAATTTTTTAAATAGTGTGTTGTGATTTTCAGATATGTTTGACATTTTTTGTTGTTGTTAAACTTTTTCCTAAGTATTTGTTCATGTTGAATGAAATTGTTTTAATTTCATTTCTGGTAGCTCACTACCAGTGGATAGAAATACAATTTTTGTATATTGAGTCAATATAATTTTGCTTATATGAATTCTGCTTGAATTGTATTTTTTGTATTAGGAATCAAAAGAATGCTAACTAATGCTCGACTATGCCACAACTGGCTCCCTCAAGGGTTGGGATGTCAAATAGCATAAACCAAGAGCTTTCATGTGATCTTATGTGACACTTTTTATTTGAAAGCGGTATTTTCATTGAAAAGTGGTATTTTTGCCAGCATTTTGAAGATAAGGAAACTGGGACTTAGGAAGCTAAATGGCTAACTCAGGCCTTAACAAGTGGTTCTTCGTAGGCTGAAACAGGATCTTCTGACCCCTAGTACTAAGCTTTTTATATGGTCTTTTCCCGCAGGGCCTGCCAGGCATGGCAGAGGTACTGTTCTGATGTGCCCACCAGGGAGCAAGTGGAGGGCAGGAAAATGTCACCCCAAATAATGATAAAGAATTGAGGTCTCAGGGAATGAGTCATGACATAGGAGAAACCCTACAGGTTAAATTCTAAGGTCCTTCCTAAGGAAAAATGAATATTTATCAACTGGAGAAACTTTTTTTAAAAAAAATCCTTATTCTAAATAGTATGAAAACTTAGACTTCATTCACCCCAGCCCCAAAAGCAGTATTTATAGTGGATAATTTATGCTATCTTAGGAACTTTATAAACTCTATATAGAGCAAAGCTAACAGCTAGGAGCCCAATTTGGCACTGCATTTTTTAATAAACTTAATTATAATGAAAACTGAGTCAAAGGAAATTCAGTACAATATGTGCTGTACTTGGCATAGTTCTAAACACAGGAGTTAAAGCCAGGGAGGGAGGTCCATTACTTGGCTTGGGTGTTGAAATACGTCTTTGTAATTACTCTCTGCTGTAGGTCATCATTTTTAAAAAATTTAAAACTGTTTCAGCCATGTTTTCACACTTCTGTAGGGCCATGACAAATGTAATTGTATGTATTAATAGTGTCTGTTAACTTAAAAGGAAGAATGGTTATAAAATTCTCCATCTTGTGCTTAATGGAAGAAAATTCAAATAGTCAGCCCCACTTCAAAGTGGAAAATAAATGCATTTTCTTTTTAGTTATTTGCTAGTGGGTGACTAGCAAGCTAGTGGGGATGGAAAGCAAGTAGGCAGAATCAATAGAACTGGTCTTTTGTTGTCAGGTCTCCTGTGAAGGGCAGGGTTCACCACTGGAACTCCCAGTCTCCTGGGGTTCACCCAAAGGAAAAGAGGTACTAAGGAAGGTGGGAGGTTGTCTGCTGTTTATAGTGACTTGTACTAGGCAGGGTGTAGGGGATTCTTCACTCATTTTGTTAGAGGCCTCTCATAACTACAACTACAATTAACAACACTTTATAATGATTTGGTGTTTATTTGAATAATAGAAATCCTGTTCATAGTTATGAATTGTTGCACATAAAGATGAAAAAGAAGAAAGTTTTTTTTTTTTTTTTTTTTGAGCGAAGTTTTTTTGTATAGTTAGGAACATGAACCTATACATTCACCTCTTTGTGGTGACTTTCCATTTAAATGTCTGCATCTGTTTTTCTTTCTGAAGATGAGGAAAAACTTTCTTGTCTGCTCATGCTGAAGCTCTCAATTCTCATTAGGAGTTTATTTGGCTATGGGGAAATGTTCATTGCAAGTAAGAATGATTCTTTTCTTGAAAAATTACCAAAGGCTGAATCAATTTAGAGATCCCTTTAAAAATTTAAATGCAAGTTTATATAAATAAGCAAATGCAAATATATTTATCCTAGAAAAAAATGTATCCCCTGCACAAATTCAAAGAAATGCAAATTAAAACAAATTTAAAGTGCTATTTACAACCAAATTTGGAAATAACATGAAAATGATATATGCTAATGTGTTTGTAGTGAACATGGTTTATTTTTACAGGTGTCTTGGGAGGAAACATGACAATACTAATCATTATCTACCGAAAGAGTCTTAGTGGGAACAATCCCACAATGTAAATATTGACTCTCTGAATGAAAGTGTTATTATTTTATAAATTTTGTTTCTGAGATTTTTTTCCTGAAGGACAGAACGCAAAATAAGTTAAAAAATGTTCATGAAGGTGTTTAGGAGTTCTATTGCTGGTGATATTACAGACTTGCTTATCTGAAAACCTTCCTCTATGAACAGATAAAATATAATAAACAAAAATGCCTATAAATGAATTAAAGTCAGAGGTGTCAACAGTACTAAATTTTTAAAAATATATAATATTAACAAAAAGTCACGTGTGATCAGATGACATCTAGGAAACAATGCTAGCTGATAGTGCATATTATTTATTGATGCAGACATCTATATAAAAAAGTATAAAGTCAACTCAACTGCAGCTTTGGTTTCTAGAGCAACAAAGAGAACATGGGACAGCAGACACAGACCATGGCACATCGGGGTGAGTCTGCACAAGACCTTCTTAAGAAAATTCTGAGACCTCAGAGGGATACATTGTCAGTTAAGAGCAATGCAGAAGTTAACCTGTCCACACTACCAACTCCTGGGGGATGAAATGAAGGAAATCAATAAATAAAACAACTAACTATCAGGAAATCCATCTTCATAAGAATTTCCAGCTCAAATTTACATTATCTATGTGGTGCAAAAAAATCTTATCTATGAGTGCTGGAGTTGTGACTTAGTGGTTGAACGCTTGCCTAGCTTGTGTGAGGCACTGGGTTCGACCTCAGCACCACATATAAATAAATAAATAAAATAAAAAGATGCATTGACAACTAAAAAAAATTTTAAAAAAACTGTGAACTTAATTTGCAGTTATCACAGAATAGTGACACCTGGGTGATAGAGGAAGAAATACTGGTAGCCTGATCTTTGGAGGTATGTGCCTTCTCCTATACCTTATTGAATTCTCACAAATGACTTGCCCAAGAAAACTAAAAAACACCTAAATTCACCATAAGCAAGAACTTGGTAGAAACCAAAGACAGGATCAGAGAGGCTAGCTTCCCACTTGTTTTCACCCACAGAATATGAACAGCTTTGCTTATGTTATTGAAAAAAGAAAAGATAAGCCAGGAAATATCTTCAGGGAACATAAGACTATAGGAAATAAACTTAGATGAGAAAAACTAAACCAGGCTTCTTGAATTAAAAATACCCTCAAAATTTTAGAAAATTGGATAGACAAAACAGATTTAACAGAACTGAAGAGAGGATTGGTAAACTGGAGGGCAGGTCAGAAAACAACATTCAGAATAGATAGCAGAGGTGAGGGTATGGAAAGAATTAAAGAAATTACATGAGATATGGAGGATACAGTGAGCAGATACATTTGCTAGGTGTTCTGAAATAGAAACAGAAAGGTAATAACTGAGAATACAGCACAGATTCTAATGTTTAAAAATGAAGAACCGAATAAATAAAAAGAAATTCAATCCTACGTATTTCATAGTGAAACTCTAGAAAATCAAAGGCAAAGAGGATTTTCAGCCCAGCAAGAAAGAGAAGGAGGAAGAAGAGAAGAGATTACATGGAAAGGAATGATAGCTTGAGAGCCAGTTTCTCAACAGTAGCAATAAAAGTCAAAAGATAATGGAATATATTAAATGTATTAAGAGAAATATAAGTGCTGATCTAGTATTTTACACATAAACATCCTTTAAGGATGAGCATGAAATAAAAATATTTGCAGATAAACAAAGACTGAGTTCTCTATCATCAATCTCACAAAAGAAATTCTAAAGATTGTTTTCAAGATAGAAATAAAATGAATCCAAAAAGAATGATTCAGATATAAGGAAAATCAAAGAGGAAAGAAAATGCTTAATATAGGGGTAAAGCTTGACAAGCATTGACCCTATAAAACAATGATATTTTGCATGTTTTTTTTAAAAAAAGGAATACAGAATTTAAATAAACAACAAAAATAAAAATATGATGGCTTCCAATTTGAAAGAACAAGACAAAATAAAATGAGAAAAATGCCCAAGCAATCTCCAAAGAGTCAAGAAGGAAGACAAAACACACAAATAGTAGAAACAAAGAAAAGTTGTGGGCTGGGGAGATAGCTCAGTTGGTAGAGTGCTTGCCTTGCAAGCACAAGGCCCTGGGTTCGATCCCCAGCACCGCCAAAAAAAAAAAAAGAAAAAAAAAAAAGTCGTGATTACAGTAGACCTAAATGGGTAGAATCCCTCAGTTAAAAGAAAGAAATATGCTTGCCAAGATAAACAAAAACTCAGTCACATGTTCTTTAGCAAGATAAAAACTTAAGTCATGAAGATTTAAAAAAAAAGTTGAAGGTAAGAGAACACCTGTTTTCATCTAAGGAAAAGGAAACCAGTTGCACTAACATCAGATGGAAGAAATATTCAGAGATTAAACATTACTAAAAAATAAGTAATTGACTCTTGAAGGCTCAATTTATGAAATGGATACAAAAATTTAAGTGTATATTTACATATATCCCCAAAGGGGAACCAAATCAGCATCTTCGAGAGGTGTCTGCACCCCATCTTCAATGCAGCATCATGCACAATAACCACAGAAACAATCTATACGTCCACTGGTGGTGAAACTGTAGCATTTACAACAGAATATTATTCAGCCACAAAAACAAGCAAGTCCTGGGCTGGGTTGTAGCTCAGTGGTAGAGCACTTGCCTAGTATGTGTGAGGCACTGGGTTCCATCCCTCAGTGCCACATAAAAATAGATAAGTAAAATAAAGGCATTGTGTCCATCTACAACTAAAAAAATTAAAAAGAAAAGGAAATCTTGCCATTTGGGACAACATGGATGAAACGAGAGCATTATGCTAAGTAAAATAAAATAGAGGAAGACAAATTATGTATGATCTCTCTTATATGTGGAGTATAAAAACAAGTCAAACTCAGAAACTAGAATGGAGGCTTCGAGAAGCTGGGGAGGGGGGAATACATGTTTGGCAAAAGGTATAAATCTTTGTTTACACAATAATAAATGCTGGCAATCTACTGTATACAGTGCAGACTACAGTTAAAGAACTGTATTATAATGCTTGACATTTGCTATGAGAGTGAATCTTGAATGTTCTCATCACACACACACACAACAATGACCCAGAGGTAAGGTGACAGAAATGTTAGCTAACTCGATTGTGGTAATCATTTCCAATAGGTACATATATTCCATTCATCACATTGTGCACCTTAAATTACATGGTTTCCTCCATTATACCTCATTAAACCTGGAAAATAAATAATTCCCCTCCCAATAAATTAGGAAGTAAATAAATAGAATTTACATGCATTTAATAACATAGCCTCAGAATGAAGTGCAAGTTTACAGACCTAAAACTAGGAGAAAGCAACAGATCCAAAATCATAGTAGTAGATCCTAACGGGCCTCTTTGTTATTGGTAGGAAGAGCAGAAAATTACTAAGAAACATGCAAAGAAGGAAATACTGGTGGGGCTCTGTTTGAATTTAATTCTTAAATTGTTTCCCCAAATTTAAATGCATAATTACAGCTGAACAAGAAGCAGGACTGAGGCGAGGCTTCTGTGGCTTTGTGTCTAAGGGGACTCTGCAAATGGAAGCTGCCTATCTGTTCCCACACACCCTGGCGTCTGTGAGTGATTATGACCAGCGAAGAAGGGGAAAAATGTGTGTATCAGGTGTTAACAGCATTTTTTCCAAACATTCTCCTTCCTGCTTTTCCTAATAACTTTGGTTTTGGAAAGTCCCTTGTGCTGGTCTAAAATAAACTAAGCCGTGTCTCCCGAGAAATGTACCCAAGCCTGGTCCTGGTCTCTATCCACTTTGATCCTGATTCCAGGAGGGAAATGACCCCTAAAGGAGCTGGAATCTAAGGACTGGCATCCGGTCCTGTGGTGGAGACAAGCACACTTTTAAAGATGTGAAAAATCCCACTTGTTCTAAGTCACTTTGCTCCCTACCTGGGACATGAAAAGGGGGCCTTGTTCTTTTTGTGGGGTGCTGCATTTTTTTCTGGTATGAGGTAAAGGCACTTTATATTATTTTATTCTCTGTGCAGAATGAACTGTCACCTCCCAGATGATTACACAGGAGTCACAGCTTTACTTCACATCTGAGGAACACACCCAGGGGCCAGAACAGTCCACCAGAGACCAAGCTAACACTGAAGTGTGGAAGGAAGCCATTCAGAGATGAAAGATGTTTTCCTGTGCCGAGTGAGGTGATGGAAAAATAAAACGCCAGACAAGCATGTACACACAAATGAAGTAGAAAGGGTGCCTCTTCTCCAACTCGGTGCACTGCTTGGGGCTTGCTTTTCCAAAGTGCCTTTCATACGAACTGCTTCCAAAACCACTTTACAGTTAATAAAAAGCTCAGTATTCGCCATTTGTTAGCATGCAGTAATAAATCACCATAAGGGTGGAGGAAAACATTAAATTCAGGAGAAGATACTGATGTCAACTATATGTGGCAGGGGGTTGTGGGTTTCAGATCTGGTGCTGGTGTCCAGTGGGGCTGATCCAACCAAGTGACTCCACTATCCTAGGTTTCCATGTGCTTGTGTCAAGCAAAGGTGATCACTTTTTGAACATCAACCACAAATCTTGGTTTCTCAAAATTTCTCCTCCCCGCAACTCCATGATCCCCTGTCTAATTTGCAGGGTGGAGAGACCAAACCTCACAGAAATTGCCACTCATTAGGTCCTTTTTAAGTATAACTAAGTTGAGACTAAAAACTTGATGTCAGATACCGATATAGAAAGTTTGGAAGAAAATTGACTTAACATAGCCAGGGCTCACACTCAGTCTGGAGCCAACTTAGGACCCCAACAAAAGTTTTCACACAGTGAGCCTTCACAAAACAAGGATAATTCTGGAAGCTGAAACAGAAATTGAGTTAATAGTTTTATAAAGTAAAACAGAAGTTTCCCGAGTTTCTTTACTTGGTTGAGAGCCGGTTTTCTCTGTTGATTGTGAAATGGCAACAGTAGGTGGCGATGTTGATCCTGTCTTTGGGAAAACAGCTGTCAGCAGCTGGCGCATTGAGGCAAGCACACTCAGCATTTGGGTTAAAATGTTGATTGAGTTGTGTTGGAAACGTAGGCATTGTATCCCAGCAGAAAAGGAAGCGTTTCCCCCAACTTTCCATGAGCTTTTTGTTCTTCCTAACTTTCTAGAGTGTTGAGCTGTTTGACTGTTGTGCTTGATTTGGGCAAGGAATTTCTGCTCACCTAAGGCCATTTACTTGGTCCTCCTCATAAACTGATCAGAGGAGGCAGGCAGGAACGGGCAGAAATCTGTCAAGTTACTGATATTGAAAAAAATGCTCCAAGTATTTTTATTTGAAAGAAATGCTACACAAATTGCAGAGTTGATATACTCCTGAAGTAGCAAATTTGGGGAGGAATAATAATAAAAAAGCAATAGTAATAATACCACAGCTACATCTACCACTTAGGAGTGCTTGTTGTGAGCCAGTATTTTACTGGCCCAGTATTTTACATTCATGTGAGGAAGATATCTTCACCCCATTTTACAGATGAGATCACTGATTTTCTGAAAGTTTTAGTACTTATCTTGAAATATTTATTAGTCGTTGGTTTGGCCAAAATTCAACTTCAAGCCTGCTTGCTTAACTTTCTACTGTCTCCGTCAAACAATAAAAAGGAATTATCTTACTTTCCTAAAGTCAGTCAGGATAAAGGCAAGTTCACTATTTAGAGAATGAACTTCAAAATCTAGGTATGAGGTACACAAATCTCAGAAATGAGGAAGAAGAGGGCCTTCTAGAATCAGAGGAAATAGTAGGTTTTGTGGTTTGTTTAGAGCGAGCTTCCTATACTTATTATATAGGATCAAATCTGTATGTATCAGAATGTGTGTATATAATTTAAAACACAAAAGTTGCGAAGGTCTGTCTGCCTATCTTTTAATGAATTTATTGCACATTCAAAGGAGTTTTGTAGCAGGAAAACTAGTTTCATAAATTTCTTTCTTATAAATCAATGGAATTTTTCTTAACCATTCTACTTTTAAATGTAAATTTGTGTCACAGAAATACTTTTCCCATAGTGATTCTTAGCAAATCTTTTTTTCTTATTTGCAAATTGTTATTTATGGTGAGTCTATAATAATGGATGGCATTAGAAACTACCAGGTTTCCCTTCGACAGGGAAAGGAAGGATCAAAATAGGTTAACTCACAGCTAGTACAAGGAAACTCACCCAGAGTCTGTGGTACAGAAACTGGAAATTTCTTTGAAAGGTAAAGGAAAACTCAGGAAGCCAATTCAATCCTTCCAAATTGTCAGCAGGCTAAGAGTTCCTTAAGTATGTACTTGTACTTGTGAACTCTGTTCACTTCAGATAAGCACACTGATCAAAGCATAAAGAAAGCCTTTAAAAGTCGCTTTTGGAATATCTTGACTTTGAGAATGCAGGTTTGATGAATTAGAGATACAGAAAAAGTTCGCAAACATCTTGATTTTGAGAACTTAAGTTTGATAAATAGGAGAGGCAGAAAAAAATCTGCAAGTTTAATTTTCAGTTAAGGTTTGCTTATGCCTTTTAATCTCAAGTCCAAACCAACCAAACCACTCCACATCTCCTTTAATTTATTTCAGGATGTTTCATAAGTCTTTATGGGAAAAGGGAGGACAAATCTAGGTGAATTAAACCCAAACTTGATTCTTGACTCCAGGCCTACCCTGTCATATTTATAGAGTCTGGGACAAGAATTACAAATGGAGTCCCTGTACTATATTTCCTCATTTTAAAATTATAAATCAAGCTAAAAACTGTTGAATAAAATATGCTCTATCCTCCTAGGTTGATAAATATACATTCTGAATGGCCTGGAAGGAATCTGAATTCTCAGAGCCTCAAGGTTCACCCCAGAACACAGGCACACAGAAAAAACAGTCCTGGCTGCTCAGGAGGTCTTATGTGCATGTGCTTGGATGCCCAGGTTCACATGCCCATGTCTGTCCAACACCTCACAAACCTCTGCCCTTTACTTCACCCCCAGGCTTTGGGGTGCATATACCAGCCCTGCAAGCTGTCCCTGAAGGACCTGATGAAGAAGCCAGTGCTGGCCCTAGAAGTTGGTCTGCGGCCACTGGAGTGAGGAATAGCAGGGTCATGTTTGAGGTATGCGTGGGGGAGGTGAGGGTTCTGGGTGGAAACATTCTTTTGACCTAAAGACTTTCTACTGAAATGGAGAGGGATACAGTAGAGAAAGACCAGGGTGGAGCACGCAAAACAGGACCTGGTTAGGGTTCTCTTTGCAGGATCAAAATGTCTATAGAATTTCAAAAGTGTCTATAAAAGTTTAGCTTCTCTGAGGAAAAGGAGATCACATCAGCGGGTAGATAGAAGAACTGGAAAGGAAGGCAGAGGGAGGGGTTAAGAGAGCATCTCTGAGCAGAAGTGTGATGGGGGTGGGGGACATAAAGGCCATACACAGGTCGGGCGGAAGAGACCAGGAAAGAGCCAAGCAGCCTGAATAGTCACCCTCTGAACTGTGGCCCCAGCACTTTAGAAGTTAGAAAAGTGTGTGTTTTTTTTACTTTTCAGTAAGATTATCATTGACATAAGTCCAGTGTTATGAGAGTTAACATATTGGGTTACTGGAAACACTGATTACAATCCTGCTGTTGTTGAAGTTGTGAGGGGCGGGGACATTCTGTGCTGGTGGTGGGATCTCTCAGTTATGTGTGGCAGGAAGAAAGTCGGGAACCACCGAGACAACCACACAGGGAGGCCTCCTGGTCTCAGCCAGTCAGCTGGACCCAAGACACCTACAGTCTTTCCTCTACTCCTAATCAGATGCCTATTGCCTCTTCACTCTCAGGACTCAGCATCTTTCTTCCACCGTGTTCTACTTCCACTGCCAGTGTCACTCAAAGAAAATCTTTCTGAACAAGGATCTAGTTGAACTGTCATTATCTAATATGAAAACCATTATTGGGACACATAATCTTGTCAGGCCCCTCCCAGCCACCTGCTTCAGAGATGGCTATGAGTGGCACTTCAAAGCCACTGCGGCTGGGATGACTGGCCACTTCATGCATGCCTGACCTGATCCATGGTGCGGCTCCTTTTCTGAGGTCGGCTGCACAAAGGAACATCTAGACCTGGGACCAGTGGGTCATGAAGGCCAGTGCTATACTGATTTTCTAAGTGAAGACAAATCTTACCCATGGTATCTTTACAGCTGATTAAACACACAAAGGGATGATCGAACACAGGGGTGGCATCCCCGTGGCTGATGGTTTGACAGTGCTATGCTTTGGTTTCCTGCCCTGTGAAATGGGGGGGTTTGGATTAGATGGCTCTCAGGTCCTTCTGGGGATTGCGTTTCCATGGCGTGACTTCATACCACTGGCTGTGGAGTTGTCTTATGAGGTGAATGCTCAGTGTTTGCAGATGGCAACCTAGGTCCATTCCCAGGAGTAACAGCCTGTCCCGTTTTCATAACCCCCTTGCAGAGAGGCGTCAGCTTCCCATCCTCTCTCCTCTAAGAACCCAGCTGTGTGCCAGACCTCAGGAGGTCATTTTCAAAACCCACATCTCAGAAAAACACAGGCCCTTGGTGACCACAGCGTTGAGGGAACCAGGAAGGGGCTTTGCCAGGAGCCACGCTGTTGATCCTGGCAGGGTTTCTGCCCTGATGTGGACAAGGCATGAGGAGATCAGCCTCCTCTCGCTCTCACTCCCTGTTCCTGCTCCCCTGCTGTGCAGGAAGGCCTGGGTTTCTGAGACTCCCCGTGGGGAGCCAAGCAGCTTGCCTCAGGCCAGGGGTTTGTGGCCTGTGCCCATTGCCTCCTGAGCCAGTTTTAATGTGCTCAGATGAGTTTGTGCCCACAAATCCATGACTGGAAGATGATTCAGGGCCAGACGTAATCAGACTGTGGGCCAGTCAAGTTTTAATGGAAACTGGAATATTGCAGGTCACACCTAGAGTGTACGTCATATAAAGCTAATGTGGCAGGAGGACATGCGAAATATTAACTGGGATTTCCCACCTCTCTCCACTGCCATGTCCTTGCCAGTTGGGCGGAGACCAGAGTCTGGCATTTTTCCTCAGAAGAGGGAGGGGTGTCAAGAAGGAGTGGAGGAGCAAAGACAGGGAAGTCTGAGTTTAAATATCAAAGCCTTATGATCTTTCAAATATAGTTAGGTATTTTAAGAGATTGGGGCAATCAGCTCTAACTAGTGTACTCTCCACCTCTAACCCCTGTCAGATAAAGGTGCCCCATGCTGAGGTTGGGGAATGGGTGGAGAAAGGAAGGAGAGAAAAGAAATGAGTTAGAATTGAGTGTGCATAATCGAAAATTCATTGAGATTCCATCTCACCCCAGTCAGAATGGCTATCATAACAAATACAAATAACAAATGCTGCAAGGATGTGGAGAAAAAGGAATCCTATATACTGATGATGCGAATAAAAAATTAGTACAGCTAATTTTCCATACCAAGGAAATCAGTATGGAGGTTCCTCAAAAAACTAAAAATGAATCTATCACATGATCCAGCTATTCCATTCCATGGTATATGCCCAAAAGAATTAAAGTCAGCATAGTACAGGGATACTTGTGTACCCATGTTTATTGGTGACACAATCACAATAACCAAGTTCTGGAATCAGCCTAGGTACCTAACAGCAGATGAATGAATATATACCACACTTTTGTGATATTTACACAATGGAGTATTATTAAATTATGAAGAAGAATGGAATCATACCATTTGTGGGAAATGGATGGAACTGGAGATCATGTGACCTGAAATAAGGCAGACTCAGAAAGACAAGTATCACATGTTTCCCCTCACATGTGAAATCTAGCAGGGAAAAGACAACATGAAAATAGTAGGGAGAATAATAGAGAAGAGAAAGGGGAGTGGTTGAGGAGAGAGGGGAGCATAAAGGAAAGTAATGGAGGGCTGCATATGATCAAAGTATGTTACATGCTGTATGATATGCCACAAGGAAACCCATTATTTGGTATAACTAAAATACACTAATGAAAAATGAAGGGAGTATGCATGTGGTTGGTGGTGTTTTGAAGGGAAAGG
Organism: Sciurus vulgaris; assembly: GCF_902686455.1. Taxonomy (NCBI): domain Eukaryota; kingdom Metazoa; phylum Chordata; class Mammalia; order Rodentia; family Sciuridae; genus Sciurus; species Sciurus vulgaris. Next base: position 58,394,315 of record NC_136466.1, read on the forward strand.
AGGCCTCTAAGCCCTGAGCCTGTCCTTGTATTTTCTGGGCCAGATCTAAGGAGGGAATAGTAATGTTCCCAATGGGTTTGGTGTTCCAAGAGCAAGGTAACCCTATGACTTATTTCCTGAGTGCAGCCTTGGGAAGAAAATGAATGTACACTCTGTGAGGTGAGTAGGCCTAGGGAAGTTCTCGGATGCTCCAGCAGACCCAGCCCCATCCCCCAAGGTGCTGTGAGAAAACAAAGTTTTGGCAGGCCCTTTGATTAGGGCACAGAAAGTATCAGAAAGGGAGCGCCTACAACTCCCTGGGGCTTGGTTGGCAGATAGGGAGGACACACCCATGTACCATGGAGATGCTCACGTGGCCCTGTAGGGGAAGGATGGCAGCCATGGGTAAGGGTAGGAGGATTGAAGCTGTTTGTGGAAACCAGTCAACAGCTCAAAGTAGAGAAGTGGGGCTCTTTTCCATCCTGCCATAGCCATGGGCACACTCCTAAGCACTTCTCTCTCAGACAGGGGTGCTGGTGGCAAGTTTGTGTGTGTGAGCTTGTATTTGATCACAATTATTTATTTATTTATTTATTTATTTATTTATTTATTTATTTATGTACTAAAATTTTAACCCAGGGGTGCTATACCACTGAGCTACATCTCCAGCCTGTGTGTGTGTGTGTGTGTGTGTGTGAGAGAGAGAGAGAGAGAGAGAGAGAGAGCGAGGGAGAGAGAGAGAGAGACAGGGTCTCATTAAGTTGCTTAGGGTCTTGTTAAGTTGCTGAGGCTGATCTTGAACTTGCAATCCTCCTGTCTTAGTGTCTTAGCCTCCTGACCTGCTGGGATTACAGGTTTGCAACATCATGCCCAGTTATTTGATCAAATTTAAACCTGAAATTTAAAAAGTCATAAAAGTGATTGACTATTCCTGGAAGTGACTGGATGAAGTTTTTTTTTTTTAATTTTATTATTTTTTTTTTATTTTGAACATCTCACAGAACAATGTTTCTAGATGGAAATCAAATTTGAAGAAAAATAAATATTTTTTTGCCTGAGTATATTTTTAGCTGTACTCTCAACCGTAGAAAATACCCCTCTCTCATTTCTCTTAAACTGGTTTTTCTTCTCCTCCTTGTCAGAAAAATCTGAAACTTTGAAACAGGAAAAAAACATGAAAGGATATTCTTTCAGTGTAATCCTGGGTTTGCAACTTTGATTTTCCACTGATGATTAACACACAGATTTTTGTCTGGTATAGATGCAAATAGTTATTGTCTGGTGGAAAAAGTAATGAGAAAGTTCTCAGTTTGAGGAGCTGTAGTGCTAAATAGTTTTGTGTTGAAAGAATTGTCTTACCCTGATGTTCCTTTTCTAAGTTACCTGTAAATATCTATATTCTCATGTGCACTTTGAACCATTGGTAATGTCTTACTGGTTCTCTCATTAATTACTGAGTTGAATAAGGTCTTTGACACATGTTTATTTTATAACATTTGTTTCATAAATTTTTGGAAAATTATACTTTAGCATCATTATGATCCCTCTCCCATGCCGAATAACTCATTTGGCCTGTATGTATGCATACCCGCATAAATAAATAATTTGGATTGAGTAGCTGTTTTTATTAGAATGTGTATGTTCTTGTCACCCTTTGTCCTTGGTTGAAATTCCACGAGAGGAAAAGTACAATTTAATAACCTGTTTTAAGTGGCTGTTATTATTACTATTTTGCCAACCAAAAAAACTGACGGATAGAAAAGAAAAAGTACCTTGCCCAACATACAACTGACGCGTAGCAGAGGTAGAATCCACACTCCCGGCTTTTGTGTTTCTGGAGCCACTGCTTTTCCATTGCACCACAGAAACTTTAGTTCTAGTTTGAGTACTTGAAAAAATATCCTATCATAAAGTAAACTTTCAGGGCACACACACACACAAGAAAGAACAGAATGGAAAAAAAAACACCCACCAATTACAAACAAAACAAAACTCAAAACCTGTAAAATCACAAATGCTTTTTTCCATGTTTCTACCACTGACACCCAATTACAGCATGTCCCACACTTAGCATGTTTTCTTCCCCCACCCCACTCTGCTCTTTCCCCTGTTCCTGAACTGGCTTGGTGGTCATAACACCCAAAATACTTATGAAAAATATTGTAACCCTCACCCACACATTACCAAACTTTCCTCTAACGTGTCCCATCATAATTCAAAAGTTTGCAAAGGATACAATTTTCAGGGTGTTATGAACACTGACATTTAAAAAGAAGAGCATTTTAATACTCATTATGCTCTAAAATTAATCCAATAAAATTAAAATACTAGTGTTGGTATTCATCACTGTTGATTTAAAAGAAAATAAAAGTTAAAATTTAAAAAAAACCCGTGTTTCTACCAATGATGTTGGTACAAATTGGACATCCTTGAGAAAACATTTGAAACTCAATCCATACCATTATTTCACACAAGAATCAACTCAAAAGTATAATAGACCTCAATTTAAAATGTGAACCATAAAATTTGTAGGACAATCTTTGTAATCTTGGGTTAGGTCAAGATGATTTAAAGTTGACACCAAAAACATAATTCATTTGAGAAAAAAGTTGATATATTAAACTGTATCAAAATTAAGAATTCTGCCTTCTGAAAGAAATGGGTAAAAGGATAAAAAGGCAAGACATTGCCTTAGAGAAAATATTTGTAAATTATTTTTCTGACCAGGGACTTACATCTTCCGGAACTCATAATAAGAAAACAAACAGCCCTACAGGATTTTGATCAAATATTTGAATGCTTCGCCAAAACGAAAATAAAAAAAACTTCCCAAAATGATAGCAAATAAGCACACAAAAAGATGTTCAATGCAAGTAAAAACCATAATGAGAGACAATCTTACAGCTACAAGAATGGCTAAAATTAAAAACAAAACCGAAAAAAATCTGACAATACTCAGTGCCAGTGAGGATGTGAAACAACTGGAACTTTCATGTATAGCTGGTAGGATCAAAAACCATATGGCCCATGAAATGGTTCAATCAAGAATTTGGCAGATTCTTTTGCAGTTAAACACGTACTTGTCCAGTAACTCAGCAATCCTGTTCCTGGGCATTTACCTGAGTGAAATGAAAACTTCTTTTCCCACAAAGAGCTATATGCAAATATTTTTAGCAGCTTTATTCATAATGCCCCCCAAATGGAGACAACTCAATTGTCCTTCAACTGTTGAATGAATAAACAAACTGATAACATTCATATAAGGGAGTGCTATTCGCCAAGAAAAAATAATGAATTATTGACAAGCACAATAACAAGGTCGAAACCTGACACCCAAAATTGTCTCATTTCATTTCAATGACATTTTGGAAAAAAATTGGAAAAACACAAGGATTTAGAACATACCTGAGGTTTTTGGTGGTTGGGGCTAGAGGAAGTTGTACTCCACAGGGGCAGCACGTGGGAATTTGGGGGCAGGATAGACCACCTCTGCATCTTGATGGTGAGGTGGATACATTTTCTAAAAGCCATAAAACTGGAAGCCATAATGAGGAAAATTTACTGTATGCAAATTAAAAACATATATACAATATGTAAAAATATATATTGTATATACACATCATCTCCTTTAATAACTGAAGATACTAACATCATTCCTTTTACTCGTTAAGTTTACAGTTCCATTTTACTCCTTCCCAGATTTTTGATCTTAATATATTTTATATTTGAATTCATCTATTGACCCATTTTATTTCTCTTTCACAAAGTAATATGCATATTGAAATTTAAAACACTTTAAAATTTTTCATAAGTCTATATGTAATTTTAACACAGGAGAGTTTTGTTTTGTTTTTCTTTTTCTTTCTTGCATCTTCCCCTCTCCAGGTATTTTTCACTTGACAGAGGCATCACAGTAAGACTTGGGGGGCAGGGCTATGCCTTTCTCTTGCAAAGTCGGGGGAAGGTGCTTGTGTAAGGAGAGTGAGCCAGCAGCTGACCAGTTTGAGGAAGGAGAACCTGTAGAGGCTGAAGACTGCAAGGATCAGACTCCTGTTGCCTTGGAGTCCAACCTTCCCCATCCCAACCTGGGCCATTCCAACATATTCCACCCATGGGCTCCTTGCTTCTCCTTTTAGCCCCTCAAGTTCATCTTCTCCATAACCATTAAGCTTCTCTCTCTGAATATCAATCTGGCCCATTTTCCTCCTTGGCCTCCAGAGACCACTGCCCCAATCCTCCTCTCCCTTGTCATCCCCATCCGGAAACCCCTTTATCTACAGCATCAAAACTCTTGCTTTTCCCTTTCTGTCTGACGCACGGACATCCCACCTTGGCCCTCGTCCCTCATCTCCCCTTCTGTTCTGAGCATTTTCAGAGTTCGTTTCATGGATTTCTCAGTTCCGTATTCCTGGCCCTAGCAGAGTACCTGTCATGAAACAGAATTTTGAGTTGAGTGTCAGAGACACAGAAAGAAGGATAGTGTTATTTCTTTCCATATTTCTATTAAAAGTCTTTTGAAGTAGAGTAGAAAGAGACAGAGTTTACACCTATCAAACACTAAGGTTTATAGGACCCTAAAACGATTGGTCCGTGCCTGTGTGGCATTTTTATGGTTCTATGGAAAAGATATGCCAGATGTGGACCTTGCCTTTTTGGGCTGTGACATCCAGTTGGGAAGGGGCCTCGTGTGTGTTCTCTCCATTTCTTCACACAGGGTGGGCTCTAAATATATATGAAAGGACAGTGAGTTGCCAGAGGGTTAGGCTGGTTTGTTAGTCTTGGCACTTGGGTTAACCATGGTGATGTTAATAATGAAATTCCCTTTTTGAACACAGCCCCCTTTCATGAACATTATGACATAATGTGGCTTCAAAGCCTCATTTTATGAAAGAGAGAACAAAAACAATGTTAGTGTTATAAAGTTCTAAGACTGCGTTCCACCTGAATGCATCTTTTAATTGTGTGTTCATTAGAAAAACGCTCCATTGCAGCAGATAAGAACCTCTGTGGCTCTGTCCAAGAATGAAAAGGAACTACGGGAACAGTCGCCAAGTGACTCACTCTGTGTGGGTTTGTACAACAGCTTTGGTCTGCCTGGGAAGCTTCATGTTGTACCCTGAACTCAGAATCAAGTTCATGCCACCAGAAGGGCTCTGTGAGTCTCCAAGGAAGGGAAATGTCATGAAGTCGAGTGACAGCATCTGTTACCAGCCCCACGTCAGGGTCAAGGCCAAACTCCTGCATGCGTTTGGACTGATGGCTCTAGTCCCTCTGAGAAGCTGATTGGCATCCTTACAAGATTTTATTTTGCGTTTTTGTAAAAATCCACAAGTCTTATTCAGTTTGGCGTCTTCATGGACTTTCCAGATACTATGTCATAAAGACATCGGAGACTCTCGAAAACTTGGGGCTCCCTGGCAAGGGGAGTAAAGGAAGTCCTGGGAAGAGGCAGCCCCAGGCCTGGGCATTAGTTACCATCCATTGTCAGCCTGACCTTTTCTCTGGCCCCAGGTTCATAACTGCTTTGACAGTGCTCTAAAACTACTGAGATTCTCAACAACCAACAACTTTAAAGAACTCTGTATAGCAAAACAGTATGAATTGTGTAGATGGGGTGAGTCTGGAAATTCAGATAGGAAAACATGTTGGCTTTTTTTTTTTTTTTTTTTCCTTGAGTATTAGAGATTGAACCCAGGGGTATTCTATCACTGAACTACATCCCCAACCCTTTTTAGTATTATTACTACTAGTAGTAGTATTTATTCTTTCCTATTTTGAGACAGAGTCTCACTAAGTTGCTTGGGGTCTCACAAAGTTGCTGAGGCTGGCCTCCAGTTTGAGATCTCCTGCCTCAGCCTCACGAGTCGCTGGGATTACAGGTACATGCCCTCGTTCGTGGCTGGTTTTTAAACCGAAAGAAGACAATGTCATGAATGGTGGAATCCAGAGGAGGCAGCAGGAAGGTCACAAAGAGAAGTTGGATGTTCAACCATGAGAAGGAAAAGAAAGACTTTGCTTTTCTCTCTTCAGTAGCCAGTTGGGTATGGTACTAGTCCCTATTATTAAAAGTCTTCAGAGGAAAGAGAAGGGAACAGAGACATCCTAGTGTCCTGCTCTGGCCTGTTGGTAGGAAGAGGTAGTTTGGAGAGTGGAGCTGGGCCAAGCAAGGGGACAGGTTCTACGCTGGTGGTGGTGCCGGGTGTCATAGCCTTTCTGGAAGCAGGGAAGACACTGCTTTTAGAAAAACGACGAATGCACTAGAAGGGGCAGGCAGGCTTACTGAAAGGAAGGAGAGAAGTAGTCTAGGGAGCTGGACCCAGACTGAATGGTTGCCCCGATCCTGCCTGTGCCTGCTCTGTGATTTCTACCTCCAGGCAAGTGTTCCTGGAGAAGAGTTGCAGCCCCTTCAAGAATCGTACCCCACGCACATTTCTTCAGCCTTTCTTCCGTGCTCACTCTGAATGTCAGAGTGTGATATCCACCTGGGTGAAGCGAGGTTTAAGAGGTTGTCAGTTTCTCAGTTAAGGAGTTTAAGGTTAAAAGATGAATTGGACAAGAAGTAGACTCAAGCTCAGCTCACATTAGAAGGGATCATAGGAATGATCTGCATATAGGCCTTTATTTTACATTCGAGGAAACAAAACATCAACAGTTTCATGCCTGGGTCACACAGTCAGACTAGTAGAAAAACAACAAGAATCCACGCTTAGCAATTGCTCATGCTTAGCGGTTGCCAATTCTGTTCAATTCTGCTTTCACTAGCTGTTTTAGCACTGGGGCCATACAACGGTGTGAGAGTGCACTGCGTGTGTGCCAGAGGTGGTATTCTTGGGCCCACGCTCACCCACATACATATTTCTGGGCTGACCTACACTAATTGTTAGCATGACATACTTGGTGCACTTGGTGACTTCACAATATACACACACCCCTAGCCTGGCTGTGGTGATGGACAAGCACCTATGCCTACGCTCTCAGTTGCTTGGGGCAGCTAACTCACTGACTCCTAAGCTGTTGGCTAGCCCAGGAGATGGTTCACTTCCACTGGCTGCTTGGTTGTTAATAGGAGGGACCCAGTCTTGCCCTGACTTTGGGCCTATGTGATACATAGTCTTGAGGGTGGGCAGTAATGCAAATCCCTGCTCTGAGTAGGGTTGTATCTTTCTGAAACCCTCTTGTCCATCCATGTCCAGACAGCATGGGGAAAGACATGGGATTAGCTTCCTAGTTAACACCAATTACCTATACTCTACATAATTTTAAAAAATCTCCTATGAACATTTATTAGGGCTATTAATGCCAACCCTGGGACAATTAACATGTGCAGGACCTCTCTGTGCTGTCTTAATTATGCTTCGTTTCCACCAAGGAATTGGCATTTGATTCTTTCCAAATTGTGCTATTGGCTGACCCTACCAGGATTAGGTCATTGAACACCACTAATTCTTACCCAGATTCTCCGCAGACACTACACATTCAAGCCATCATTTGTTTGACTGTCCCTTTGATAAAGCATCTGTTATAGATGGCATTGCTCCAATCCCTCTTAATCAACAAATTAAACTTTCCCAGGAACAAATAATAGTCCCTAAAATTTTTCGAACTGTCTTGGCTTCCTCTGGGCCTGCTTTCAAATGCAGCCTGGTAAAGTTGAAGGATGACTAATGCTACCAAAAATGGGTATTCTTAGTCTTGCATGGTGGTCTCCCAGTGTACACCGAGGGCAGCAACCTACATACCACAAAGAATGTGATGGGGACCCAAGCATCTCACAGCCGGGGCCAACTTGTGGGTACTTGTAGATAATGCACGAAATGGTTAGAAATTCTAACTATTTAAATCTCATGTTATCCCACAGTTTATTGCTAGAAACCCACACTAAATACTTTCTGTACTCCCCAAAGAGTACATTATCATAGTTCTCAATATTGATGATTGAGCCACATTATCTTTTAAAGATGTACTTGTAAAAGTTAATCTCACTTAAGCAAAGTATCTCCCTACTCTTTTTATTTTGTTCTCAACCAAGGAGGTTTTCTGACTTTAGTTCATGTGTACATACCAAGATTCTTTTTACTGGCTGGCTTCATCCAAATATGCCCCACACTCCAAGCCAATTATGCTGCTCAGGTATTATACTTTGGTTTCATATTGCATATTCATTTTTTTTCTATACCAAGAATTTCAAGAGAAAAAAATAGTTCATATTTTTGAAAAGTTACCCAGAAGACAGTCTAAACCCACTCTTGATCACAGCAGAGCCTTCCAGCTCCACAGACTCACACTTTGGTTGTCTTCAAGGTATAATTTGGGTGAAACCCTAAAAGTTTTTCTTCTGGAGGGCTCATGAAGGGTTCACTGGTACGACTCAAGAAGGGAGCTGACATTTCTGGGTTGATGAGATTAAGTGCTATTTGGCAGCCACCTGATTACTGAGATGTGGGAAAAAATCAGCCAAATTATTGAATAAATTCATCCTGACGTATAACACTGACGATGGCTGAAGGTCACACCTAAAGAATCTGTTCTGCATCCCCTAGCCTAGACTTACTCCATGTGGAGAGAAGGGAGGGAGACAACTAGTCATTCGAATGCCCTGAGCATGGGCGAAGGTGCAGGAAACCAGAGGTGAGCGAGCAGGGAATGGAGGTGAACGTATGCCCAGCACCTTCTCTATGCCTGATTCTGTGCCAGGAGTTCTGAATGCCTTACTTCTTTAAGCCCACAGCAGTTTGGGGGAGGTATATAGTGTGTGTATATAGTGCGATCCCTACTTTGCCACTGAAATGAAATAATTCACCAAAGTCACAGAGACTGTACATGTTAGAGCTAGACCTCCACCTTCATTTAATTCTGAATCCTACTTTCTTACACTGTCCTTTTTTACCTCTGAGATTTCTTACACCACTAGGCTAACTCTGACATGGAATAGGAAAGGTTTCTTCATGTGCAGGGCAGAGACATTTCTTTACTTAGTGTGTTAGCCAGCTTTTAATTGCTGTGACTGACAAGAACAACTAAGAGGAGGAAAGATTTATTTTGGTTCATGATTTTAGAGGATTCAGCCCATGGTCAGCTTGCTCTACTACTTTGGGCCAGAGATGAAGCAGAGTGTCATGGCGGAGGGTGTGGAGGAGGAAAGCTGCTCAGTCCATGGCAGCTGGCAAGGGCAAGAGGGAAAAGAGAGAGAGAGAGAGAGAGAACTTGAGAGAAGATAAACCCTTCTAGGTCAAGCCCCAGTGTCATACTTTTCCCCATTGGGTCCTGTCTCCCAGTAGTCCATTCAACCATCAGAGGTCAGAACCCTCACTGATCCAATCATAGCCTCAATGCCCCAACTCTAGATAATGAGACTTTTGGGAACATTCTGGATGTAAGATAAAAACCATAGCACTAAGTGATAAAGGCCATCTGGAACTCAGTTTCTTTTTCTTTTACTTTTTTTTTTTTTTTTTTTTTTTTTTTTTTAGAATGCCTGGAATTTACCCACATGAAACCCACACATCCAAATCATTTTTCCCCAGAATTTAAATAGACTATTTCATAAACAGTTTTCACCCTCTTCCCAAACCACAAAAAATAAATTTTATCTTCCTCTGCCAACCAGAAGAGAACACTCCATTAGATCTTGTGATGGGCCAAAGGGCAGTTACATTTAGGTCTTAACAGTGACTTCTTGAAGCTGGTAAAGAGTTAACCTCTTTGTGCACCATTTTTAAAATTTGAGAGAAGAAAGAAGACCATAAAACCATTCAGAGGTTCTGTGGCAGGTGTCCACTATTTCATTTAAGAACTATAATTGCCAAAGCGTTGTTGTTGGCAAAGAGCCTCCCTCTGGCCCTTCCCCAAAGTGCCTTCCCATACTTTTGGAGAATCTATCATTGATGAGCTCCTAATGATGTCAGATGGTCTGATTCTTCTACAACATATAAGCCAAGTGTTTCTTTCTCTCAGTTTCATAAATGATTTCTGTCTTCTTTTGCAGAGGCAGAACACAGAGGGAAGTGTCCAGAAATCCCCCATGTAAAAATCTTTTCAGAACACAAAAACTCAAAACCTAAAAAAAAAAAAAAAAAAAGCACCAGGAAAAAAGGAAAAAGGGCAACACAGCAACGGAAAATACCTTTGTCATCTGTTTCTGGTTATTTTCTTATCTGTTTCTCATCCTTCATGTTGATAGGTACAGTTTTATTTTTAGAGTCTGGTCTTTATGGCTTGAGGGTTCTTGCTGTGGTTTTCCATACGTTTTCACCCACGTTTGCATCAGTGTGTTTTGAATGGGGGTTGTTTGCGTTATTAACCCTACTGCTGGTGTTTAAGTGTTGCTTGGCATGGTGCTGGGTCTGGGCTTGGAGCATGAGTCTGGAGGGTGTTAGGTTTTCCAGCAGAGATTCTGAGATGCATTTGTTCCACTCAGCATTTCCGCTGGGAGAGTTTTTGAATAGCTTTGCTTTTCTGAACCATCCTTGTGTGACAGTTCATGAGTATCAAAAAAGAAGCAGATTTCTTACCACTTATTTTTGGAAGAAATGTCTCTTTGGTTGGGAGCAGGTTGGAGGAGGGCTCCATTTGCTACTGGTTTAAGAGCTAAGATTGGGGACAGTGATATATAGTGGGAACTGTATGGTATTGAGATGGTGCTAATTGCTGAATTATTAACTTGCTTCCCAATGCATGTCTTTTGCTTCTTCCTTAAGTCCTCTAACTTATTTTGCATATTGTCATATCTTCCTATTTGCTTTTTTTCCCTTTTCTTTGTGAAGGGACAAACACATGATGTTGATGTTTAACTGACCCACATTTCTTAAATATTCTTTTTTCTCCTTGTATATATTCTCAGGATATGAGGTGAGATCTGGCACTTTGTTTCCAAGGACCTAATTTATGTTCTGCATGTGCAGTGGGCATGTGGGGCAGAGACAGATTCTGAGAGCACAGGGTTAGGATAAATTTTTTTTTTTGGCTTGATATAACATATCACATAACTTCTAAATATTACGAATTGTCATTGGGGATGGAAATTTGGAGAAAATATTTTTATCCTATCCAGTTATCAGATAATTTTATTGCTACCCTATGCTGTGCTGTAGTGAAACCGTTGGTGGGCAAATGCATGCTAATGCAATTCATAGCAATCTGAGAAAGGGGCACTTTAGGTTTCCAGCTTGGAATAAATGCACAGAGGTTCAGAACTTTCATTCCAAGAGTCTTTACCATTTGCGGAGCTCATAGCAGGGCAACAAAAAGGGGACACTCTGAAATTCACAATGTCATTCATTACATGACAGCAAGGGCTCTCCCCACAGGGAAAGTCAGTCCTGCTCCTGGCAGAGGATGACTGTGGTGGTCTTTGGCAGGCTCAGTCACCATTCAGGAAAGCTCATTATCCCAATATCCTACGTTACTCCTTCATGTTTCCTTTTACATACAGACCTATTCATCAATAAAATAGGTGGGCTCTCCCTCAGATACACCTAGAGGCAACTGCTTCCCCCACCTCCACCCTGTCTCTCCTGGATTGCTGAGGTGACTTCCTCCTGGTTCTCAAACTTGCCCTTGACTCTCCATGGGCACTTCTCACAGAGCCAGCAGGAGGGCTCCTTAGATAACTAGATCAGATCATCCCATTTCCTGCTTCTGGCCCTGTAATGGCTTCCCATTTTACTCAAAATAAGAGTTAACTCTAATAAAATTCCATCTCTTTATCAAAGTCCCTTCATGGACTTTGGTCCTTGCTCTGCCATTCCTGGTGCTCCAGCCCCCTGCTTTCTCCCTATATTAACCTTTTGTTCCCATGAGCATTCCGAATTCAGTCTTACTTTGAGTCCTTTTCTCTTGTTCTCCAAGCCTGGAAGTTCTTTGCCCAGATTTTTGCAAGGCTGACATTTTGTCATTCAGATCTCATCTGGAATGTGAACTTGGGCATTTGCAAGTCAGCCCTGCACCAAAGGATCCTCTAGGACCATCACTGCATTTCCTGTCCATGTATTTCTTGTCACTAGCAGATATTTTCTCATTTACTCTTGTTATTTTCTTCCTCCCTTCTAGTATGTACATTATACAACATTGGGACCTTGATTTTTCTTTTTTACTACTGGACACTAAGGATTTACATTATGACTGCCACTTATAGATCCTTAATACAGTAAATTATTATTATTATTATTTTGGTACTGGGAATTGAACCCAGGGCACTTAACCACTGAGCCACATCCCCATCCCTTTTTCACTTAGAAACAGGGTCTCCCTAAGTTGCTTAGGGCCTTGCTAAGTTGCTGAGGCTGAATTTGAACTTGCAATCCTACAGCCTCAGTCTCCCCAGCTGCTGGGATTACAGGTGTGTGCCACTGCACCTAGCTCTTAATAGAATAAATGAAGTAAGTTTTTGAGTTCAATGAAGAAAGTGAGAAAGAGCTCATATTTAACAGCACATACTGAAAGTGACAAACTGAAGAGGAAAGCCTTACTGCCTAGTCATGCTGCTTTTCATCTTCAATCTTCATTAATATATCCATTTAAGAACTATTCAGGGGCTTACTGTGTGCTAGACAATGTTCTAGGTGATATTAGTAGAGCACAAATCAAAAGGCCTCTGTCCTCAAGGACATTTTCACAGTGAGGATTCAGATAAGAAATGTCAGACGGTTATAGGTTCTATGAAAAGGAAGAAAATAGGAAGTATGAGGCCAGGTTGAGGATTTGCTATTTTAAAATAAAGGATCATCAGGAAAAGCTTCTCACAAGACAACATTTTTTCCACACTATTTTATTGGCTCAGTATAGTTGTACATAATGGTGGGATTTGTTGTTATGTATGCATACATGCACACATGCAAGGTAACGTTTGAATGGAATAAGACCTGGGGCTTTCATGGGAAGACGGTGCCAGGCAGGGCATATCCATTGACCCTAGGGGCAGAAGTCAGTCTGGTATATTCTGGAAACAGCAAGAAGAGCAGCAAGAGCAGCAGTGGAGTAAAGAGTAGAGTAACAGAAGGGAAGTTAGAGAACTGGGCATGTGGGTGGATCATGTCCTAAGGGCCATCATAAGGACTTTAGTTCTCACTCTGTAACATGGGAAGCTGCTGGAAGGTTTGGAGCAGAGGAGTGATAATACTTATGTTTTAAATGGATCATTTTGATGACTGCAAGATGAACAGCATGGGGTGGTGTGGCAAGGGTAGAAACAGGAAAGCCAATTGTAAGGCTATTGCAATAGTTTGAGTGGCAGTGGTCTGAGTCACAACACTGACAGTGGAAGGGGTGGGAAGTGGCTCCTGCGCAGGTATAATGAAGGCAGTGTCCACAGGATTTGATGTAGAGTATGAGAAGAGAGGAGCCCGGATGAGCCCTTGAGTTTTAGACGGGATGGTTTTAGAGGCTTCCATCTAGCATGAAGTTTTCATTTGTATATGGTATGCAATAGAACTAAGTAGCAGACTGTTGTTCTATATTTGAGATGTAGACATAGCAAAGACTCATGAAAAATGAAGTAGGCACCAGAATTGGTAAGCAAGTTTACTCATCTGGACCACAGGCTTGAGAAGCCCAAGATGTCACACCCAGTGCGGTTCTCTCCAACAATTGCTTTTGAATTGTGTGAATGACTGGAATTTCTTTTTTGTGTTGGTTGCTGAACAGTCTAATGCTATATTTAGTTAGTCTTTGCTATATGATAATCCTCCTAAAACTTATTGTCTTAAACAACAAACATTTTAATAACAATTTACTGGGTTGGCAATTTGTACTGGGCTCAGTCAAGTGGTTTTTCTTGTCTGGTTTACTTATGTGGCCACAGTCATCTGGTGGCTCAGTTGGCAGTGGTAATAACCTCACCCGAGATTCATGACATGAAGGTTGAGATTCAGTTGAGAGTGAGAAGAAACTGCAAGATATCTTGAGGTCTACCTTCAGAAATTGCACAGTCACACTTGTGACTTTCTGTTGTTCAAAATCAATCTGAAGTTAGTCCATTAAGCTTGCTTTGATAGGAAGAACTACAAATAATTTGTGACCATTTTTTATCTGCTGTTGGCCAAATTTGTGGTCCAGAGAAAGTATCTAGAGATTGATGACAAATTCTGTATTAGCTTCAGTCCTGGCCTCTTCAGCCCTCCCCATGCTTGCTTGTATTGTCCCTTCTACACATCAAAAAACTATCTTTAATACTGTTTGTTTATCTATTACGCTATAATGTAATTTACAATAGTTTTTTTTGTTTGTTTGTTTGTTTTTTACTCTACTGTCAGGGATTCCTTTCTTGAAAGCTTTGGGTGAATTTCTGTAGGATCTGATATCTTCATATGAACTCAAAGTTAGTTATCAGATATTTGAAGGAGGTAATTAATATTCCCCATCTATGCCAGGCAAGACCTCTCTCCAGAAACTTCCTTCATTTTCATTCAATGTGAAGAAGACTCTCTAGCATGTTAAGAGTGACAAGCTAAAAGAATGGCCCCAGGGAACACTGTGGGAGTACTCTTTTGTACCTTCATCTCTGTGAGTTGGTGAATTGGAGACCAATCCACTGAGGAGAAATGAAAACCCCACAGCTAGAGGATTTTTGAAGAAATTGTATCTTTTCTTGTGGTTTGTTTCTTCTCCCAAGTAACTGGAGATTGAAACAGATCCAATTCTAAAAATGAGCATTGATGTCCTCCCTAGTTACAAGATGATCTATCAAGACTGGGTGTCTCCAAGGGCTTCTTAAGTATCTTTCCTTATATCCAGCTATCGAGTTAAATCCAAGGAGAGCTGTTGTGTTACTGAAGACCACTTGCCCAGTATTCAATGGCTTCTCTGGACATGGGAACTCTGAATAGAGCTCTTCCTCTAAAATATTTAGAGGAAATTGATTTTTAGTTTTTAAAATCTACTATATTAAAAATGACAGAATTTGAAGTTAGGAAACCAGTCCAGGTACCCAGCAACAGACAGATAGATAAAATAATGTGGTATATATGCACAATGGAATTTTATTCAGTCATAGAGGAGAATGAAATTATGTCATTTGCTGGTAAGTGGATGGAACTGGAGAACATTATGCTGAGTGAAATAAGTCAGGGGTTCAGTGTTGTCTTTCATATGCAGAAGAGAAGAGAGAGAGAGAGAGAGAGAGAGAGAGAGAGAGAGAGAGAGAGAGAGAGAAAGAATAAAAAATGGGATCTCACAAAAATAGAGGCGAGACCAGACCAAGGGGAGGGAGGAGACAGTGTCATGGAGAAGTACCAGGGCACAAAATCTATCAAAATATGCTATATTCATATATGAATATCCTGCAATGAATTCTGCATATATATATGTGCACATATGTTTATATAAAACTACAGTGCACTAAATTATAACAATAATAATAGGAGGGAGATCAGTAGAGTAGAGCAAGCAGATAAGGGGAAGGGAGGAGGAAAGGGAAAGAGACATGGAGGAGTGAGATTGATTAAATTATGTTATGCACATGACATAATGATTCTCACTATTATGTATAATTATAATGCACCAATAAACAAATAACACAATATGGAAACGAGCAGGGTAGGTCAAGTCATGGGCACAAAAAAGGAGTTTGGAGATTGGGGATAAAACTGTGTCCCTTGGCTCCCACTGACCCCAGAGAGGATCTTTCTTTGGAGTAGCTCACAGAGAGCTCCTGGAGAGTTGAGAAGGGTTATTTAGTTTGAAAACTCAAGGGCACAAGGTAAATGATGGTGAACTCAGTTTGAGTGAGAAGTGGCGGTGGCTTTATCCAAGGCCCTGGCAATGGAAGGGATGGGAAGGGCTCATATGCTCACATAGAATGAAGGCAGTGCCTGTAGGACTTTATGTAGACTGGAATATAAGAGGATTTCGGTGACTCCATTAATCCTTATAAGTAGGAGCAATGATTTGGGAGGTGTCTGTCTGTCTACAAGGCTAATGATGGTGCTTAGTGGCCACATAATGCATAACACATTGCTACTAAGAACAAAAATGCTACATTCACTTTATGAGCTATGTTATAGGAAAAAATATAGGAAATAAATCAAAATAGTGATTATGGATTTATCTGCATGACTGGCATTATGGGGGTGTCTCTCAAAATTTTATAATGAAAAATTTTAAACATATAGAAAATTTAAAATAATTTTACAGTAAGCAACTCTATAACCAATACTTGCTTTATCACATATCTATCAATCTATTCATCACTATATTCACCCATTGAACCAGCTTATGTCAAAAAACACTTCAGTGAAAGTATATAAAATAGTTTACAGTTACTAGAAAGAAGGTTAGGCCTGGTAGATAATCAGGAAGAAAAGAGAGCCAGAAAACAAGAATTTTAGGCCAAATCATGCCACAGAATAACTGTAGAGGAGCCCCATCATCCTTGATGAAGATATTATAGTTTGCACAAGAGGCTCTGTAGCTCTGGGAACCAGGACATGTAGTCACTCCCAGAATGAGTTCTCCACCGAGTGGTGTGTGCATCTGCTTGGCTGAGCTTATTGTGGGTGAATATCAACCCTTTTCAGTAGAAGGTGATACTCTTTGCCTCCTGCTAGGACACATATCTTGGGGGAATGGTCAACCAAGAAAAGCATTCAGATATTCAGATGCTGAGTAATGAAAACCGCCTTTCAAATAAATAACCACTAAAAATGAAGGAAGGAAGGAAAGAAGGAAGGAATGACCGAGGGAGGGATGGAGAAGCTTAGGCTTAGAGATGCTCTGTGACTGGTCCAAATCCACATAGCTGAGAAATAGCAGAGCTCCCCAGACTCTGTTCTTTTCTCTGCCCTACATTGATGCCCTTTGAATCCCTAGTGTTTGGTTTTCATTCATTCTCTACATTGTCTTTGGAGATACTACTGTTGCTCAGGTATATTATAAGATGTGGTATTAAAATATACCTAAAATTCCTATGATGTTCCTATCAAAAGATCTAGTTTGTCTCTTCCTCTTGAGCCTGGGTACAACTCTGTGACAGCCACCATAAATAGAATGCAGTTTGAGTGATGCTACAAAATTTTCAAAGTTAGGTTAGAAAAGACCTTAGGACATTTTTGAAGCATCTCAAGGTATATTGCAGTCTTCATTACATTCCCTCCTAAATACTTAAAAATGTGTTCACAGTTTTAATGTAAAGTTGACATAAAATGACATGCCTAAATCTTAAGTGTACATTTACTGAATTTTGTCAAATTTACATACCTGTTTAAACTCTATCAAGACATTGAACTTTGGTATTAAAAAGAGTCAAAAGACCCTTCTGAGCCCGCCCTATTCTAACTCCAAAATAACCAGTGTTCTGATTTCTTTCCTCACTGTAGATAAGTTTTGTTTATTCTAGAAATGGAATCATACCATTTTCCATAAGGTTCTTTCATTGAGCATATTACTTTTGAGATTTATTCATGTTTTTTGTTTATCAATTGTTTGTTCCTTTTTTAATTGTTGAGTAATATTTCATTGCATGACTATATACCAGTTTATTCATTTATTCTCGTATAGGTGGACATATTGGATTTTTCCAATTTCGAGCTATTATGAATAAAGCTGCAATAAACATTCTTGTAAAAGTTTTTTTTTTTTTTGATATGCACATTTATTTTTCTTGGGTCAATGCCTGTAAGTGAAATTGCTTTGCTGTCTGATAAATGTTTTGTGGATATTTTCTTCCAGGTTGTGGAGTACCTATTTACTTTCCTAATGCTATCTCTTTTTCCTCCACTTTTGTACTTTGTATTTATTTGTTCATTATAGTCTAATGATATATTTTGGTGAACAAAAAGTTATAAACTTTGGCAAGGTCTAATTTATTCTGAATTTTTCTTTAATAATCTTGTTTTATGAATGCAGCTTTTACATTTAGACCTATGATTCTTTTATAGTTAATTTTTGTGTATATTATGAATAGGAGTCAAATTTCTGTTATATGTATTTTTTAAAAAACTTTTTGCTTATTTACTCACAGGTTAAAGCAGGAAGCACTGTTGTGAATCTTTATTTATTTATTTGCAGTGCTAGGGATGGAACCCAGAGTTTCATGCCTGCCAGGCAGACATTTTACCACTGAGCCACATCCCCAGCCCCAAGTTTATATTTTAATATGGATAGCCAGTTTTCACAGTGCTATCTGCTAAAGACATTGTCTTTATCTCATAAAGATTACTTACAAAAATTTTGTAAGTACTTATGTATTGCTTTTCTATTGCTGCTGTAACAAATCATGACAAATCTAGGGGAGTAAACAATGGAAATTATTATCTTTAAGTTCTGTAGGTCAGAAGTCTGACATGGCCTCCAGTGGCAAAATCAAGGTGTTGCCAGGGCTATGTTCTTTTCTGAAGGTTGTTTTTCAGCTTTTGGGAACCTCCTATGTTCCTTAGCGCATGTTCCCTTTTGTGGTTTGAATTGTGTTCTCCCAAAAGATGTTTCGAACTCCTAAACCCTAATGCCTGTGAACATGACCTTATTGAAAATAAAATCTTGGCGAAGGTAATTAAGGTGTAAGTTGAAATGAAGTTGTGCTGACTGGAGTGGACCCTTCAGGCAATGTGACTGTTGTCCTTATAAAAAGATAAGAGGTACAGATATAAACTCATGAAGGAAGGACAACATGTGACCATGGAGTCAGAGACTGCAGTGCTGCAACTGCAAGCCCAGGAATGCCAAGGACAGCGGGAGGGCAGGGTGGAATCTCCCCTATGGCCACCACCTTGATTTTGGACTGTGGACGGGTGAGACAGTGAACTTCTGTTATTTTATGCCACCCCATTTGAGAGACTTTGTTACAGATGCTCTGGGAAACTACTACAGCTTCCTTTCTCCATCTTCTTAAAAAGCAATGGTAGGTTGAGTCCTTTTCCCATAGCATTTCTGCATTTCTCTGATCCTCCTGTATTTGCTTTTCTCTCTGACCACAAGTAGGAAATGTTTTCTTTTTAAAGGACTCCTGTGACTCCATTGGGTCCACCTAGATAATTCAAGATAATAAACCCCTTTTAAGTCCTTAACCTAAATCACAGCTGCAAAGTTCCTTTTGCCTTGCAAAGTAACATACACGCAGGTTCTAAGGATTGTGGTGTGGACATCTATCTCAACTTACATTTTCCAAAGTTTATGATAAAAATTTTTATCATTTTATATTTAGAAATTAACAATACATGCTATTTTTTAAAAATAAAAGATTCACAGACTGAGTTCAAAAGGAAATTCCAAAAAACTGTCTTCCTATAACTTATAATACAGGAAAATAGCAGAAAGATCAGTAAAGTAGAGGGAAGGGAACAGGGGGAGGGAGGAGGGGGGGAAGGGGAGGTACTGGGGACTGAATTATAGGAAATTATATTCCATGCTTTTATAATCATGTGAAAATAAATTCTGTTGTTATGTGTAACTAAAAAGAACCAAATAAAAAATAAAGAGAAAAAAATAATACAGGTCTATCCATGAAACTGTTGCTTCTTTGCTGACTTGTTGGTATATATGAACATTAAGCTTAATTGCTGTTCTTGAGTTTACTTGTTAATGCATATAAATATTAAGTTTATGATACTTAATTGTATTTAACTGAGCATGTACTGCAGGTTGTGACTTTATGTGTTGATTTTATAATGTTTTGTCTTTTATGAGATGCTAAAGTATAACATGCTTTATCCTAAAGTGACTTCAATCAGTTTAACTTTGGATTTTTATAAAAGTCAACTTGATAGACCTGTTTTTTATTGTAAAGCAAGTAAATTTACCACAGAGTTAGGAATTATTCCCATAGTAGGATACAAAAATTCTAAGCCTCAGATAGTCTTTCAAAGAAGCATTTTGGTGATCATCTTAGAAAGTAATATGTTGAGTAGTTTCTTTGTGAAGATTTTGAATACAAATCTAGAAGATGAATGAAAATAATTAACCCTCTTAATGTCATGCTAATGAGCTCTTTTGTCTTTGGGGAAAAATTTGCAGTCTGGCTTCACTTGAAAAGTGTTATATCCACTGGGCATAGTGGTGAAGGCCTGTAATAACAAGTCACTCGGGAGTCTGAGGCAGGAGGATGGCAAATTTGAGGCCATCCTTGGCAACTAAGTGAGACCCTGTATCAAAAACAAAAAAGGAAAAAGGGCTGAGGATGGAGGTCAGTGGTAGAACGTTCCTGCATTCATTCCCCAGTATCACCAAATTAGGTCACAGTAGAGAAGCATGTTTAGAAATCTGTGTTAAATGATTTAAAAAGTGCAGAACATATAGAAGTCTGAGATGCATGCAAAGAATTTAAACAAAGTTGGTTTATTAAATGAGTGTGAAAAAATAAATGAAAACTAGTATTTTAGAGATATCATTTTGAAATAGGTGTGTAACTACATTAGTCAAGTGAATATTATTGTTTAATACAGTTTCTAAAATTTGTAGTTTTCATTTGACTCTCTTCCTTTTGGTCTCTGCTGGATAACGAGAGCTTCTCTTGGGCTTGGGGATGTCTCCTATTCAGGCAGACAGGAGACAAAGAGCCATGATTTGTTTGAGGATTTGTGAGGCAGCTATAGCATGGAGTCAGAACCAGGGAGTAGAAAACAACTCCTCATCCTCACTCTCTCCCATTCCAGTGCAGTTTCCATTTCCTCTTTTCAAAGGGTGAGTGGGTAACTAGATTCCTCACAGTCTCTGTGGTCCACAGATAGACTGTATAGAAACCGCAGCTGTAGGAGGACCCTGGAGGACACCTACATGTCACCCACTAACCCTTCATCAGCTCTCAAAAGAGACTTGAAGAAAGTGTGGGAAGTAGATGTTTGTAGTTTTTGGACAAGATCTATGCCATAAAACAGGATCACTTTTATTATCAACAGCAAAAAGGAACTTAAGCAAACTTTTAGGGTCAGGGTTGATATCGCTCCTCTGTTTTGTTTTTGTTGTAAAACAAATTTTAGAGGAGGATAAAGTTAGACACATAATGTAGATAAAACCGAATTTAAAACAGACACCAGAAAGCATTTGCCTTTTTCCTACTCTGAAACCATTTGTGTGTAGTGTGACCAAAGAGACAAAGGGGAAGAATTAAACTGCCAGCTTGCTGGATAAGCAGTTTAACTGACAAAACTGGCATTTAGAGGAGCTGCCTCTTTAAGATGTGAATTGGTTTTGTTGGGCCAAATGCGTTTATTCTTTCAAAAATGTCTTGTGTAATTATTTATCCTATACGAAGCTCCACAGGCATATACTCCATCAGCCCATGGAACAGTTTACCAGACTATTACAGGAAAAGTAAAGGATGACAGCATGGAAAGAAAATTAATTAAAGCATGAACGTATGGGCACAGCTTTTGGTTTTTTTCTCTCCTACCTCGTTGGATTATTTCAGCCTTCATGGGGTTGTTGGGCATATCTATCAGGGCTTGTGAAATGTTCCTGTCTTGGTCCTTTGTGAAATGCAAAGGATCTGCTCTGGGTGGAGCAGACTTCTCTAGCCCATGCTCCAGGAACAGAGAGGCATGGCTGAGGTTTACCTGTTCTGGGACTGAGCCTTGTGCAGTCCTGCCCAACTCTATCCTGCCAAACTAGAAATGGGAAGGAGGCAAGAAATAGGGAATTGAAGTAGCAAAACTCTTGTGAATGTGGTCCTATCTCAGCTTAGTTATTCGTGGTAACAGAGGGCACAGGAAATGAGACTGGGTACAACTTGGTTTGTTCTCCTTGACATTACTGAAGCAGTTTTTGGTCAAATGCCATTTATTCTAGGTGCTGTGCTGAGAGCATTTCACACCTCTAACCCTAGTAACAGTCTTCAAGTGGGAAAGACATTGGTTATAGTTCTTTGGGTGTAAGCAACAACATATTCTGACAATAACAGTTGATTACTAGGACGTGGGGTAGCTCAGAGAGTTTTTGGACAACCAAAGAGCCAGTTTAGAAAGAAGAGAGGATGGGATAGGTCCTGAGATCTAGATTGCAGGAGCTGACTCTAGTTGAGTGGAGTGCTACTTGGATGAAAGCAAGAATTGTTATCTATTCTTGGATTATTCTGCTGAAAATTCAAATTCCCAGGAGAGAGATTCCAACGTGGCTAAGTAGAAATCCTTGAAGTCCTGTAATGACTATATGTAATGGTGGTTGGTAGTTCCCCAAAGTAAAAGCAAAATTGGCTTGTTATAAAAAAGAACTGGGGGAAGGAAAGGATATGCAAATGCTGAAAAACAAAAATGACAGCCCCCAAATCCAAAAACAAAATGCAAAACAAAACAAACAGATGTGCCCCAAAGAGACACTTAGAAAGTATACCATTACTTGAGAAACTTCACATAGCACATGAATGCTGAGTCAGGATTCAAACACATCCCTTTTTATAATGTCTCAAAGGCCCTTTTCCTACTCTGCCATGCTGTCTCTCAGCTCTCAGGTTTATGGGCCAGGATCACACAAACTATTCTCCCACTGCTTGCAACAAAGTGACTAAAATCCAGAACGAGATGAAAATTAGAAGGTGTGGGAATAGATACAGTTGGGAAAGGAGATTTGATGTTACTAGCAAAAAAAATCTCATGATGGTTTTCTCGAATACCTTTCTAACTAGGCATCCTTCCCCTCCTTTCAATTGTTCTGGTTTTACTACCTCTCCACATACTCTTTCTCTTACATACTCTTACAGATCCTCCCTTTCTCTTTCTAGATGTGGGAACATCCCAGGATTTGATCCTTCTTTTCTTCATCAACTTTCAACCATATACCAATGATCAACACAGGGTGAAGTCCAGATGGCTCAGTATGACCTTCAGGACTCCTTATACTTGGGTTCCACCCCCTAATAATTTTGCCTTTTAGAAAGGTTATTTATATGTGAGTACTGTAAGTCTTTTAAAATTTAAAACCTTTTTAATTGACATGTAATAATTTACATATTTACGAAGGTCAGTGTGACACTTTGATACACATACATAATGTGTAATTATCAATTTTGAAAAATTAACATGTTCATCACTTCAAACACTTATTTCTTTGTGGTGAGCAAAGAACTTCTATTTGTTTTTCATGGCACCATATGCAGGTCCCTATTGGCTTATCTCTTCTTCGTGTTCCAATATGCCATCCACTTGTTTCTAGAGGCATTCCATGGAATGTTCCAGGATGTTCCATTCTACTCTCCACCATGTATCAACATCTGCCAGTTTCTCCAAGATCCAGTTTAATTTCCCTAATTTCCAGGAGGCCTTGTTCAGTAGCTGTGCACTTCACTGACCACTGCCTTTTCAAATAGTCTAGGCCATTTGTTAGAGAATCCACCATGGCCCTTATGTATGAATCACTTTACAACCTTATGTGGTCATCTTGTTTCTCTAAATTTTGTAGCTTTTTGGAGGGGAAATCTCTTGAGGTCTAGATAAAATATATCCAACAAATATTTATATAGTCTATTTGTTTAAAAAATAATAAACATGTAATGTCTCTGTTGAGAAAGAGATTATTGTCTCTTCCTATGGTTTGGTTCAGGAGTGCCCTCATGGAACAAACTGAAATTGCAGCCAGCCTACCCCAACTGCCTCTTCAATCAATTTTCATTCTTGGTGAGAAACTAGGAGTCCCTAGGAAGGCACAGAAAAGCAGCAAAAATCAAGAAAGTTCTCCTAAAAAAGGGAAGATACCTACAGGGTGATCTCTAGAAATCTGTTTAGAGGGTGTCCAGTAAAATACCCACAATGAAACTACCCACTTCTTGGATGAGGTCCAACTCCCCACAGTGGGCTATGTGTCTTGTTCTGTGCAGTAAGAATCTTCTCCCTCCCTTCATTCACTCACTCCCTGAGCATTTTCCTGTGCTGGCTCTGAGAAGTTTACTAGAATGACTAATACAGGTTCACTGTAGGTTGAGCTCCCAGGTGCTAGTACTGGTCCTGAGGACCTGCCCTAAGCCTGATGTTCACAGACACACAGGCTTGAGACTCAAATCCAGTTCTAAAGGAGCAAATTCCTTCAGTGCAGGGACTGGGGTCAGGTAGAGCGAGAAGCAGGAGGAGGCCTTATCAGGGGAACCTGGGCAGTGTACGAAGGCCAAGAGCCTGCTTTTTGGACACAATTTCAGGAATTGGCTTTTCACAGCTTCTACTGTTATTTCATTAATGGAACTCACACATGAAGCAGTAGTTGTCTGGGGAAGGCGATTAATGTTAACTTTCCCTATAGTTAGCTCTAAAAGTCATGTGAAATGTTTTCCTGTTTTCCTTTGGAAAATGTCTACACTACATCCTGACATTTAATCTGCAACCCTAATGGGGGTGACTAATATGAGCTGTAGGTTCTTGGCTATTTCAAAAGAAAGCTGACTTAATCTAGTAATATCTTTTTTAGACTCACAGGAAAAGGGGAAAAAAAGACAATTAAGCAACACAAGCAACTAGTGTTATTTTCCTACAGCATTCTGTGTGTGTGTGTGTGTGTGTGTGTGTGTGTGTGTGTGTGTGTTTGTTTAAAGTTTTGAAGGTCTGGTTTAAATAAAATGTTTAACCCTTTAAAGGCAGGACTCTAGTGTGTAGTTAAGAGTGCAGGATTTGGGTGGAGTCTACTCTAACAGCCAATATCTTGGCATTTTAGTGCATACACAGATCTCTGGTTTATGAGAGGTTGGGAGCAGTTACACAGAGGGTGGGGTAGACAAAACAAAAAGCAGTGCTTAAATTGTGCTTGGAAAATGTTTTTGGATTCAGTAGAAGCCAAAACCATGGGAAGTGGCCTATATCCTTAGGGTTTAAAAGAGATCCAAATAGGCTTACCATGTACTGGAAGTATGAATAGCTCCAGACTGCAACCAGACAATCTGGGTTCTGGTCTCACTTGCATAGAAACTAGCACTGCATTCAACTCTTATAAATCTGGGACTCAGTTTTCTCACTTGCAATTATGAGTAGATTTCTAAAGGCCTTTCTAACTCTGACTTCCCTTCATACTAAATCATCTTGAAAGGGATTAGTGGACATTCACTTTTTCCTTTTTGTTCTGATTACTGGGGGCTCTGTAGATGTGAGTGCTCTGACTGGGTTTGTGGCTTGAACTTCCAGGGTGTTAGCCTGCAATTTTAGTCAAGTGAGGAGCATGGTGGAGATTGTCAACACTGGTGATAACAGTAAGTCTTCTAGGGATGGGGTTATGGCTTAGTGGTAAAGCACTTGCCTAGCACAGGTGAGGCACTGGCTTCAATTCTCAGTACCACATAAAAATAAGTAAATAAAATAAAGGTAGTGTGTTCATCTACAACTAAAAATTAAATAAATAAAAAATAGCAGGACTTCTAAAGGTCTCCTAGAGGTACAAACTACTTAGGAGACTCCTCCTGATGCTGTTTATCTGGGTGTGATCCTACAATTCAGGGAGAGGGCAGGGGCTTCAGAGCCATACTTAGGAAGGAGCCTTGTGTAATATGTGGCCTCACACTCCTAGAGGTGGTTAAACTACTAGTGGGAGGAGGAGGAAGAAAAGCAGCTGACTGTTACTGAGTGCTCCCCATCTGCAAGCTGGGCCCTCTGCTAGCAGCGCTGCCTGTCTTCTCAGTCAGTACTTTCGGCCGCACTGTAAGGGGAGATCATCTAGAAAAGAAATCAAGGCCGAGAGAGATTATGTAGCTTGTTCAAGCAGATGGAATTGAAGTTCTGGTTGCCTGATTACAAGTCTGTTTTTTTTGACCACAAGATCAAACTGCCTCAGTGGTTGACTTGCTGAACATAATGAACTCTACCTTGTGTTTCAGGACTCCATTGCTCTGTATACTGAAAGGATTTTCAAGGAAGACTAGGGGCATAAATATACTTCTTATTAAGCAAAGAAACCATAGATTTATCATTGAGAAAGCAAGTATACTTTAAAAAGGAACCAGCAGTCAGATATCAAACATAGGATGGGCTGAGATGGCAAACATGGCTAACATCCTCACTTCCTGTGGGGTGGCCCTGAATCGCCATCTTTCCCTCTGTCTCCTTAAAGC
This sequence comes from Sciurus vulgaris, assembly GCF_902686455.1. Lineage (NCBI taxonomy): Eukaryota > Metazoa > Chordata > Mammalia > Rodentia > Sciuridae > Sciurus > Sciurus vulgaris. Next base: position 58,420,233 of record NC_136466.1, read on the forward strand.
AAAGGTTCCTGAACTTCTTTTTTACTTTTTTTTTTTTAAGTGCTATATCCTAATTCCCCCCTTACCCTTGTGGATTTGTCTTTAAACAGTTTCTAATAATCTATCAAGTTCCCAAAGATGTATGATTTAGATTCTTTCCAATGACACTGGAGGATGAAAGAAAGTGGTTATTTGAGCTGGGTGTGATGGCACATGCCTGTAATCTCAGTGGATGGGGAAACTGAGGCAGGAGGATCGCAAGTTCAAAGCCAGTCTCAGCAATTTAGTGAGGCCCTAAGCAACTTGGCAAGAACCTGTCTCAAAATAAAAAATAAAAAAGGGATGAGGATGGGGCTCAGTGGTTATATGTCCCTGGGTTCAATCCCTGGTGCCAAAATAAATAAACAAGTAAAAATAAAAAGTGTTTATTTGAATAAATTATGTAATTCTCTTGTGGACAATTAGGAATACAAATGAGCCATCAGCAGCTTGGAAAGGAATGAATGTAACTTACAGTCTTTTGAAGAGAAGGGGGGTTTCTAGATTTTTAGCCTTTCATTGAGGAACATGAATATTGCTGAACTGTTAAGTTAAACCATACGAAATTGTCATTTTTTTTAGATTATACTTAGTCAAATATTGACACATTCACTAATATACCAAATACCAATATACCAAATTAACTTGTTCCCTAAAATTCTGAAGGACTAAATAGACCAATGCTGTATACTTTTCAGTGGTATTCTCTACCCTCAGGCCCAAGCAGTTATTCTGAGAACTAAGAAGACAATTAATGCAAAGTAAAACCTTAGTTAGAAGGGAAAGACTATGAATAATCCTGTTTGATATTCCTAGATAATGAAAGAGGCAGATGTTAAATTCAGTACACTTTTCGTGTATGTTATCCTAAATGATTTCCAATGTTCACATAAAAAAACATGACTAATGTTTATCTACAAGCAAAATTAAAAGATATTAAGTAGGATTAAAGTTTTAAAAGCTCGATATCTAAATGTGAGTGGAAAGAGGATTCTTGTCATCTGCAGATCATTATTATTAATGCATATAGTCAATGGATTTGGTTTGTATATCTGGGCTTACATTACACTTTAATTTTCTGTAAGGTTGTCCATAACTTAACTAAGGTAATTTCTGAGACACGTGAAGTTAATGGAAAAGACAAAGTGGTACAGAAAATATTGTTAGCAGTTAGTTACCAGAGAGGCGCACATTGTGGCTGTCGGTGTTCACAATGAGAGAATCATAGTAAAGCTACCAGAAGTGCCTCCAAAGGGTACTCCTGGAAAGTTTCTTTTTTTTTTTTTCCTTTAAAAATTTGTTCTTTTTAGATATATGTGACAATAGTGTGTAATTTGACCTATTATACATACCATGGAGTATATCTTATTCTAATTAGAACTTCATTCTTTTGGTTTGGAAAAAACTTCTTGAAGTGGCATGTTCTTCTATGGAATACCCCTAAGGGTTTTTTTTTTTTTTTTTAATCTTCTGTGTAAAGCACCTAATGGTGTGGATTCTCAAACTTCCTCATGGGCAGGTCAAAGCTAAACTAAGAATGTTGTTGCTCAATATTCAAAGCTAGAGTCAAATGTGGTTCCAGGTAATTTCACATTACAATGCTCATGCTGTACCAATAATAGATGCCAGATGAAACTGAATATGCACGTTAAGTTTTAAAGGATGCCCAGAGGCAAATACTTTTCTTATTCCATGCAGCTAATTTCTGATTGGCAAAGAACATAAAGATCAGTCATAATATTTCCTTGTTTTCTCATTCCTTGGATGAAAAATTTAAGCACACAAATTTTTAAACCATGTATTGAATTAACTTGTAAGACTTTTGTGCTCATTTCAGCAATGAATCAAAAGAGAACTCACATTAAAAAAATAAAAAACAAAAACCTGTTACATCTACTCACTTCTCCATGGAGTAAAATGTAGAGTATTGCAAGAGATAAACAGCTTTGGATGATTTCTAGTGAAGATGCCTTTTGGCCTGGGCTATGCCTACTGTTGCTTTTGCTTAAAAATTGGGGTTCAGGAAAATTTCTACCTTAAAGAACACTACACTTCCTCATGGATGCCTGCAGAGGAAGTGAAAGATTTTTTGAGGTGGCTAGGAAAATGGGTTCCAGGAAGCTTAGAACAACTCACTGCCTTGATCGTGTCCTTCAATTTGAACGTAAGTTTAAATTCCAATCATCAGTTGATGACAATCCTTTGCCTTCCTGTTGGTGTGACTGCTTCTCCATCTGGAACTTTATAAGGTCCTCACAAGCAAAGCCCTGGCCCCTCCCACAAGTGCGACAGGGGTTGTAGTTCCATAAAACTCTCAGCCAGAAAACTACCCCAAAATAAGCTTTATTGCAAGAAAAGTGTCATATTTGATACATAGACCTACAAAAACAAACAAAACCCAAAACCATAAGTTTTTCCTCACAAACACTTGATTACAAATTTACAGTTTCTCTCTTTTTTTTAGTTATTAAAAACAAAACAAAACAAAAACCCCCAAACACTGGATATAACTGCTTACTAATCTTTGGTCAACACAGGTGTGAGAGGAACAGCTGGAAGTCTGCATGTGCTTTGGCCATTTCACATATGAGGTTTGGTCACTGGTCCAGGGACAGGTTCTTGGGTAGAGAATACGGAGACATACTCTTATTAGCACCTCCTGGTACAAAATCTTTTTAAATGACTAAAGCAAACTAAACATCAATTCATTGTACAAACATCTTTCATACACAATAAGCTATGATAAAACGAGGCATATGGTGTATAACTACAGTATTAATGAAAAATCTAAAAAAAAATGGACTTAGAAAAAAAACAACAACATATATTCCTTGGCTGCACTGCATGATTTGTTTGCACATATGGCAATCCTGAAACAACTTGAACATAATAAATGCACCATTAATCTAAGACAGCACCAAACACTACAGAACGCCAGGTGTTCCTATTCAAAGGAACAGTGGTTCTTCAGCTGCCTACGGGACCACAAGTACGCAGCGCACCCTGGGTAGGAATGAGGTGTTGTGGGTAGCACGTGTGGTTCCTTGAGGTTAGGAGAAGGAAATACAGTACGGTTTGGCCTGCAACGCTAACGGTCTCACAAGCAGTCAAGGTATTTTGCTACAGTGGTTGCGCTTCAACTTCCATTGCCTGGTCTATCTGTTGATGTGAAATATTGTCACAATGAGCTGCTCTGGTTTTGATCTCCTTTATAAAGAATCAAATGACATTCATGTCTTCTAAATTATTGAATGCACTGCCCATTGAGCTCTCTGAGGCTTTCTTTAAAATAATCAGGTGTGTACCAGTTGGATGACTGGCAGAAAACCAAAGGAAACATCTCTTGAATCTATTGAATTTTTTAAAAGCACCTCTAAAAGAAATAGCTCAAATTTATAAATCTAAAGAAAAACAAGCGAGTTTCCCTTTTTGTTTACATAGTTTGTTCATTTCTCCATATATTACTGCATTAAAAATAAATAAACATCTATATTTTTTTAATTAGCAACTATAGCAAAATACCCAAAGTGTTACAGACTGCTAACAGGAAAAAAAAAAAGCTCACATTATTTTTGTGCATTTAGTGCCATATGCTGATCTCTTGAACATTTAGCTTTTTTTAATATATTTTAAAATGAAGTTATATAAAAAATACAGTAACCACGGTTGCCTTTGTACTCAAATCTTTGGCCACACCAGAGTCTAAATGATCCCTTCCTGTAGAGGGTCAACATTCCAAAAGTCTGAGACAGGGAGGAAAGAAACAAAAGTCATTTTTTTTTCCTCTTTAAAATTAGTCATTGACTTTTCAAATGTTTCTGAAGGCTGGCTGTGCTGGGATTTGAGCCTGGAACCAAGTCTGTGAAGTGTTAATAGAGTTGAATCTGCAGCCTCATTCTGAGAGCCTCCCCAAGCTCCCCTAGGAGGTAGTCATCCTCATTGCTCTCTTCCAGTTTCTTAAGCTCCTTCTTCCTGTAGAGAGGGATGCTAGTGATTTCCAGTGTGTATGTGCCGGGAGTGAGCTTCTTCTTGGCTGTGTGCAAGTAGCTGAGCCCATTCCTTTGGTGGATGCGGAAGATGCCATCATCATTCCCTTGGGAGATGACATAGCGGATGTGGTTGTTGAGGGGCTCGATGGCGGGCATGAGTTCCAGGATGTGCTCCTTAGAGCCAAAGCCAGAGAGGTTGAACTTCATGTTGATGGGGCTGTCGATGTCGACACTCTCTAGGCTGATGTGTTCAACCTGGGGAAAGAGCAGAAAACCATTTGGGACAAGTTTCAACCACACTAGCAGCAGTCTCAAAAGGGATCTGTGGCCTCAGGGGCTACAGCCACAGTGACAGGTTGTGGCTTCCCACTCTCCCTTTCTGCACTAATAGTGGCTATGAAAGAGGTTATTGTAAATTCCTGACAGCTGGGAGGAAAGGTCTATTCCACAGAGGATGCTCTGTAAATCTTTACGACTTCTCACTCAGCCTTAACGAGGTCATTAAAGTTATAGGACTGAGACTACAAAGAACATTCACATTTCAAGGTTATTGATGAGTTTATGGAATATCATAGTTATTAATAATTTTTTAAAAAGGCAATTTAGGAAATGAGTATAATTTTTTTTCTTCAGGAGTCAAAATGAGAAGTGCTGCTATTTGTTCATTAGCAGGGCTTGTACCCAGAGAAATCCTCATGCTGAAGGCTCAAGGCTCAGCTCTGATTTGTATGGGATGAATGATGAGTAAGTTTACTGGGAGCCATCTGTACCATGCAGAGTGAAAGATCTGCAGCATCCCCAGGGCTACAGCTTTAGTAAAATCCAGAAGGGCAGGGCATGACTTGGTCAGAGGGATGTAAGGTGCAAGAATGCTGCTTCTGATTTGGTATGCATTAAGCAAGCAGATCACCATGGTGGCTCAGAAGTGCACATCAGTAATCAAGCAGAAAGGTGTTCCAAGTCTCACAATGGGAAGGTCTTAATAAATGGAATATCTGCATTTATCATTTTTGGAACTTAATGAATAACTCACTTGTCATATTTGAACATCAACTGAATACCTTAGTTTACTTAAGGTAAATGTAACATTGGCTTATTTTTATAAAATACAAATCGAGGGCTTTTTGGCTAAAGAAATCTCATCATATAAGTAAGATAAGTTCCTTAGACCCTAAAAACCGACACAAGTTACCAGTTCACACTGCCAGTTAGTTGTTGACTAGGATTTTTGGTTGAGCAACTTCTCTGTAATAATAACTGAAAAGAGTGGTAAGTAGTGACCTCATATTTTCTCTGATCTTTAGGGAAATCATCAAAATCCCTAGATATGGGATATTAATTACTGTCAAGGATAGAACATGTGTGACGTTATGTGCTAGGCACTGTTCCAGGCACTTCATGTGTTTAAACTCAACTATCCCTACATCAACCTTCAAAGGTTGTGTATTTTAATTTTTATTTTACAGGTGAAAAAACTGAAGTAGACAGTTTAAATAAATATGGTAAATGTAACACAGGTAATCACTGGGGAGGGCCAAGGAATATATTAAAAACTAGGCTGTCTGTGGCCCCTTAACCATGCTCCTAATGTGCCATTAATGGAGAAGACACACCAGAGGCAGAAAATTCAGATCCTGTTGTAAAAAACCAAAAAATTTTTATGGCAGGAACAACTGTCTTATCAATAAATCACAGAATATGAGACCTAGTTGGCTGACCTACTGAAAATTAAAATCAATCTAGAATGTTATATGAGTGTTACATTTGTACAAAATGGAATTGGAAAAATTCATAATAACTTCATTTTTGGGAATCAGTTCAAAGCAATTTTGTTCCTAAATGTAAATCTTACATCGTCTGGCACAAATCAAAAACTAAAACAAAAGAAAATAATCTGAAGTTATGAAACTTAAGATCTTTTCTCCAAATCTTTGTGTTTTGAGCTATGAATTCAACTTATTTTAATTTACTTGTCTTTATTATAATGGATCTATTAATTTATCCATTGTTTCCAGATAGGTTTAACTACACTGAGGCTAAACTCCATAACTGCATTATATGCAAGAGTCTGTGTGGATGAAATTCTGTGGGAAAACAGGAAGATTCACTCACAGTGCTGGGCATGGGGTCCTGGACACTCCTCTTCTGCCTGCCATCTTTCTTGGAGTAGCCATTGATTTGGCACTCATAGCATGTTTCTGGGGACAAAGCATTTTCTTCATCCACCTCTGTGTCCAGAGTCAGGTACTGCCCTTTGTTGAATCCCATTCCTGAGACACAGTGGCTATTTACAAGAGATAAAGCACTGTTAGAATTTACTGTTTACTTGGACAACAGTTTTCCAGGGGAAGAGCAGACTTTTCAAGAACAGGAAACCAACAAAGCAAACTCTAAGCTCCTAACAAAAATGTCCCCCAAATTCTTCTGAGTTCTTTTCTTCACACTCAACACCATGAGATTTCCCCTTGTTTTTAAACAGCAAAATTCCTCTGAGGGTGGGCCTTAGGCTTCTTCAATTCCCATTTCTAATTAGACTGAAGCACGTGGAGGGTAGTTTACTCAAGGAGGTAGAAGCAGGTGTGAATTCCCAAAGAGAATGCTAAGAGAAGTTCCCTTGTTTCATGAACCTGAAGCCTGTGTCTGCTGCTCAAAAGAAAGTTCCCTGCTCTAATGAGTGAGATTTCTGAATTCTTATTTTGTTTAATAAAAGGACCAATGAAATGACCCTCGCCTAGACCAAGTCTTCTGTTTTAAGTACTATCACATACCAGTGTTATACACACTGGTCCACACTCGCTCAGGGCCTGCTTCACTCATCCCTCCCTCCCAGGAAGATGACCCTGACTGACTTCTAAATTCCCAGCTTGTGTGCTAATGAGCACTGCTGTCTTGAGGGAAGGATGCACTGGGCCAATCAATCAATCTAATCAGCCACAGATGACAAGTCTTGAGCAAGTGCAATTAGCCAAAGGGAAGCCAGCCTGGTGGAGATGGTGTTTGCCAAGCAGAGCCACATCCAGTAGGAACCAGCCTCTCTCTGTGCAATAGGAAAGCCAGATGAGCAAATAAAGACTCCTTCCTCAGGGATTACCAGGCTAGCACTTGCCAAAGTTTGTAGAAGAATTGGAGTCAAGGTCATTTCCACATTTATCTCTTAGTCCATCTCCTTCTCTCTGGACTTGGGGTCTGACTGAACCAATTCAGGCCATTATAAGGAGCAAAAAGTGATAACTACATTAAAGTTCAAGTCTTCAGCTCACCCCAAAGTGAGCAATCCTATGCCACAAACAGTTTGGGTGCCTTCTTGGTGCTTGTTCCTCTGCCTGAGGAGCGCTGAGCAACATTTCTACCTCTTGGGCTTTTCAAAGCTGTACCCCCTCCCCTGAAGTGGTAGGCAGCCAGGTGGCCTGCACTCAAGGAGGGGAGGCACAGCAGCTCTGCCAGGCCACTCTTTGCTGTTTGGGGAGGTTGATGGGCGTCTTACCCCTGTCCCACTCTGTAGTAGCCAGGTGGGCAGCCACAGAGGTAGCCCCCTTCCGTGTTGGAGCAGCCGTAATTGCAGGGGTTCTTGGAGGATGAGCACTCATTCACATCATGGCAGGCACTGGAGAACTGGTCAAAGGAGAACCCTGAGGGGCAGGCGCACTTGTAGCTTCCCAGAGTATTGTAGCAGGAAGCAGAGCCACAGGCATTGGGGTTGGAGCATTCATTCTCATCTGTGAAAACAAAGTAAGAAACTCTCACACATACACAGAAGGGTACAATTAACATGGAGATGAGCAGGAGTCTCAAAGTACCTATGACTATGGGAGAGATAACTTTAGAATTGTATTACTTTTTTTTTTTTAACTCTGATAGTTGATTTGCAAAGCATATGAAATGAAAAAAATGCCCCTTAAATTATGTCTTTTGAAAAAAACCTTGCTTTGCTCTTTTATTTTCTGTTTGCACTGTTTCTGAATACGTTAGCAGTCCTTGGGGGACAGATATTCACAGTTTGCTTAAATAATCAAAAGGCGATATGTCAGACAAATCCACAGAGAGTAGATTAGTAGTTGCCAGAGACTGGAGAATGACTACTCTTAAGTATGGGCTTTCTTTTTTGGGGCAGTGAGAATGTTCTTGAATTAGTAGTACTGATGATTTGCATGCTTTGTGAGAGACTACACTAAAAACCATTTAACTATATACTTTAAAAGGGTAAGTATTATGGTATGTGGATTATATCTCAATTTTTAAAAAGGCTATCTATCTGCATTTATACTATTCCCCCGGCAATTCCCCAAATCTCCTTTGTATATGGGAGTAAAGTATGAAAAAATTTAAATGGAAACATACTATTTAGATCTGCTGAACAAACAACCTTTTTGGAGTGCCTGAGAACCCACATGGAGCAGACGGTGCCTCCGGAGGTAGGTTTGCATCCTGCCCCCAAACGAGGGGCAGCGTTTAATGACTAGCATTGTACTATACATGCCTGACAAGATAATTATAGGTTATACTTTTCAGTTGCTATTATCACAAATTCAAAGCCTGATTGTGCTTTTAACTTTGGAGATTATAATTTTGCTCTTAACTGTCTGGTTGATGTACAGCATGTGGTTTGACTCCTTAGGCTTTATTATAATCCAAATTTCACCCTGGGCACAAATCACATCTGCTTCGTGGAATTCTTTCAATTCTTGTGACTACATATGGAACACAGAGTGTCTGTTTACCTAATATATGACAAGTGTATATTTCGGTCCTTGTGGGGAAACAGGCCCATTGCAAGTAGGTGTGCCTGGGAGCTCCACAGCTAGGAGGGAGGAGCAGATCTGCAGCAGCTCAGTGAGGTTATGACCATGCAGATGGGGGCTCATTGAAGAGGTCTCTCAGACAGGAAGTTAGGCTTCATTAAGGACAGGATAGAGGTTATTGACAATGTAAAAGTTGCTACGTACATTTTCGTATCATGAGTATAGTTTCGGAATTAACTAAGACACTAAATGTAGAACTCTCAGTCACTGAGTATAAAATATGCTTGATTACCTAATATGTGAAAATTCTTAACTTTTATTACGTAGGGAGAAAGTCTATAAATTCTCAATAACTTGGCTACATGTGACACTAATATAATGGCTATTTTATTTCTATATATGAAAGACCTGGAATTTTGCCACAAAGGCTTATCTACTTTTATAAAAAGGTCTGACATTCACATGCAGTATTTCTCTCCTAACAGGGATTCTAAATTAGACTATTATTTAATGATATGATCTCAACATTAATACTTTCAGACACAGGTAGAAAAAGAACCAGGAAAAACCAATTAAATTGAATAAATTGCATTTAAACATACCATTCACAAGAATGTTTTAAAATACATTAATATTTTTGGAAACACCATGATATACCTCATATTTATATGCCATAAATGTATAGCATGGTAAAATTTTATAGTCTCACAAAAATATGATCTTGTTTGAAACATACTTTGAATTGACCTAAACCTTGCTAAGCTATGCTTGAATTATTTTGGAAAGGCTATGAAAGCAACTAGAAATTACTGGCATGAAATAATGAAGGCTTCACATACTAATATAACATTTTTTCATGTGCAAATATTAATAAATTTCATGTGCAAATATTAATAATATTTGCACATCTTCAGTTTTGAATAATCATAGTACTTATAAGTAGTTGAGAATGTTACCTACATCAGTATAATCTAGATCCTGGAATGTTTTAAACTCTATATGGTAACTGCTTGGAAACATTAAAGTGTTAGTTTTAATTGAAACCTTTTTTTTAATATTAACACTTTCAAAGAATTTGATTTTCTTGACTTGGTGGTGGTATTAATAATATCATACATTTAAAATTTTATCCATTTAGAATGTCTGGTGCATTGACTGACAGTTTTGACCATTTAAGAGACCCAGATAAATCTGTCTGAGATACTTCTTTTCTATATTCTCCCATCAATCATACAAATGACTGAAGACATTCATACTACAGTCATAGATAAAAAATGTGTGTGGCCTTTCAATTTGCATTTTGTCACAATTTTTGTTCTGCTAACTTATTGCTTTTATTAGTTTTCTGATAGGTGATTTCATTCTATTTCTGCCATATATTTGAATTAAAATTCCAACTATGTTGTGTGGATTGAAGGAAAGAAAGGCAGCGTTTTCTTAAGACTTTTTAAGAGACCAGCTGGATTCCTTAATCCCGCATGGAAGAACTAGACCCTTCTGAAATAAAATCCTTGCTGTGTGTTAGAGACAGAGGGGCCTGTTGATTACACATGGCCATTTTAGAATAGTGAGCTCACAAATTAACATTTCCAACTGGGGATATCTGCTCATGTCCTTTTAGTTTTGGTCTCATCTTTGAAACCACTATTCCTCTGTCCACAGGGTCTCTTCTGATTAGAAGGCACACAGGCTTCTGGCTGAACTTGTGTAAGCTGTTCTGGGTTGACTGCCTTGTAGAAGTGCCCACTCTGAGGATCTCATAAGGGGAAACTGGGATATACCACACCACCCTGATTTTAAGTCAGGTCAGTTCTAACAGTGCATAAAATTCATAAAAACTTGTGCAGGTATTTTTGCTCTAAATGTTTATAGACAGGGACTTCAAAAACCAATGAGATTGAATTGATACTTCATTCATGATCTTCTCAATTCACTAAGTTGTCATTAGAAATTTCTTTGGAGAGGATCACAAAGGGTAAAATGAGATTAATTTCTTTAGTGGATCACTATAGTGCTATATTTGAATAGTGCACTGAGTAATTTAAATCATTACAAACAGGAAGCATTCTGCCGTTCTCTGCAGGACCACTATTTCTCTTCAGCTCAGCAACATCAGCTTCTAACGTCAAAACTTGTTGGATGGTGTGTCTATGAAGTGCACTCAAATGGAGCCAAGAAATAAGGCACATGCTAAGTCAGTCAATTGGTTATCCAAATAGAATAATGTTCTCCTTGATCACTTGCTCCTTAAATGAAGAATTTCTGTGATTATCAATGCAAGGAACACTTTTGTCTGGAATTGTCAAGAGTATTTGCTGTAACCAGTTATTTTTTCTACCTTTAAGGACTTTGCATCCTTCATTAAATTTCTGTGACAGTACAGTACAGATGGATTTCCCTCATTAAATTGATTTGAATTCTTTTAGATTTATAAGAGGGGAATGGATGGGTAATCTTTTAAGTCCAAAATCTAAAGCTATCAAATTCCTGATAAAAAGCAGCTAAGACAAATGATGATGATGATTCTTGACACTATCTTCAGAAACTTAAAATTACTCCTAGTGGCAATTTAAAATAAGGTCACTGTTGAGTTACCATTAGGTACTTAAAAACATGATTATCAAGAATATTTTCAAAACATACACAGGTATAGACATGGATAGAATGAATGAATTCCCATACACTGATCTTAAGTACTGGTTTATAAGTTCTTGGATTCAAAGGCTATATTGAGACTTTAACCTTTATTATTTATTCATTTTATGTAGATACAATAAAGCAAGAAAAACAGGTGCTATGTAATAAACAAGTGCTCACCGACACACTGGTTCCACTGGTAATGCTGAATATATCCTTGAGGGCAGCCACACCTGTAGCCTCCCAGGATGTTCTGGCAGCCATGTTGGCACCTGTGGTTTCCATCACATTCATCAACATCTGCAAAAACAATCCCAGCAAAATTGTTATGTCCCTCTTTCCTCTACTATTCTTAAAAGGATTCCAAACACAAGCTTCGGGGGAACAAATAAACAAGACATGGTGCCCAGAGAGGCTGTGATTTCTTTCCAAGTCACATGGTTATTAGTCAGTGGTGGCACAAAGAACAGTTCAGAGATAAGAAACCACCTCAGTTTTATGCGCTCCACCAGACCATGGCACATCAGTACTCTGAATAACAGCTTAATTTCAGCAAATCAACCATAGCAACCACAAATGTTGTGCATTTTGGATTGATTAACTACATATGGTATGATTTATTTGGTAAATTATATGTATCTATATATAGATAGAGATATACACATTACATGTTCTAGTAGATCCCAAAGTGATTCACATGTAATTCTTATTTTGTGGTAGAGGCACTACAGAGATACCTAAAAAGTATAATGGTTTTGGAAGCAAACATTTTTATTACCACTCAAGATTAATTAGATGCAAATCCCTTTTAAGTATTTGACTGTTATTTTTAGACAAGATGTAATATGATTATACATATGGAATAATTTCTTTGTTCATATATGCATACTCTTCTGGAATGACAACTGAGGCTTTGAAATCTACCCAGAAAGAGTGAAATAAAATCGGCATGTCTGATGTATGTGTAACAAATTTACATGGATAATTAATAAGTGGTATCTTATGTGCATGGTCATGCACTGGACTCACACATGGCAAACAGCTGTAACTTCAGAACACTTTCAATGTGTCAGTGACTTCAAATATAAAATTGAAAAAAAAATTATTTTTGGTACAAGGGATTGAACCCAGGAGTGCTTAACCACTGAGCCACATCTCTAACCCTTTTTATATTTTATTTTGAGATAGGTTCTCACTAAGTTGCTTAGCACCTTGCTGAGGCTGGCTTTGACCTTGTGACCTTCCAGTCTCAGCTTCCTGAGATGATAGGTGTGTGCCACCATGCTTGGCTAAAATTGAAAAATTTTTAAATAAGTTTTTGACTGAGACGCACATAAAAGTTCTATAATTCTTATAAAGAGCACCTTAAATACTTTGAACATATTTATAGAGTTCAAAATCATATACTAGGAATAATTTTAAAAGGATAATTAAATCAATAAAAATATAAATTGTAAGGCTACATAAGAATGTAGAAGGGAATGTATGCAGTCTCATAATCTTGGTCATGGATATTCTGTAAAAGAGACCAATCCTCATACATTTGTCCTATCATATACTAGCACTTGCAATATAAATATTGAAGACCTGGATGGTATTTTATTGATTGCAGGCAGATTTGCATTTTGTCACCATCGAAATGTTCCTTTGGGCTTTATTAGGGGAAATACCTATTGCTGGGGAAGGTTTATAGGGAAAGCTCACTGTAGAAAATGAGAATGGGGTAGGAGTCTTAGCCCACGTAAGATAGAAGAAATAGTCATCAGTTTTCCCCAGTGCTTTCAATACATTTCTCTAAAATTCTCTGTGGTAACAGGTTCTCTTTTTACATTTAACTTTTTGCACATTTAACTACCATGGAACAAAAGTCCAATTATTGTTATTTTAAGGTATACTTGTATATCATTGTAAAACGTTAAGCACAGATTTCTTCTTCAAATCAATTATTTCTCAGATCAATGATTAAGTAAGCAGGTTATTTTTTTAATTTGTTAGTTATACATGACAGTATAATGTATTTTGACATACATACATGGAGTATAACTTCTTATTCTTGTGGTTGTACGTGATATGGAGTTACACTGGTGGTGCATTCATATATGAGCATAGGAAAATAACGTCTGATTCATTCTACTGTCTTTCCTATTTCCATCCCCACTCCCTTCTCTTCATTCCCCTTTGTCTAATTCAATGAACTTCTATTCTCCCCTCACCCACTGTGTGTTAGCAACCACATATCCGAGAAAACATTTGGCTTTTAAACAGCTTATTTTTAGAAGTTAATTTGTAATCCCAGAATTTTTATCACATCCACGTTGATCCATGAAAACTTATGAACAAAACTCAATTGCCAGATTCTATTTTATTAAATAACCATTTTATTTTTTGAGGTGATTGCGATTTATCATTTAATGGTTTAGAGGTTGAGCAAAGTATGTATTTGCTGTTACAGGACACAGGATTTTTGAACAAATAAACTCACCTTCGCAGTTCAGTCCAGTGGCATCAAGAGAGAATCCTCTCTGGCATTCACAGTTGAAACTTCCAGGGGTGTTCTGACAGATTCCCTTTGCCCCGCAGAGTGAAGGCTGAGACCCACACTCATTGTTATCTAGCAAAGCATCAAGAAGGAGGTGTCAGGCATCCCAGTTATTCACACATGACTTAAATTTTACTACATGAAGTAAATACGATGAATAAAAGCTTAAGTTTTCACTATGTAAAATGTTTTAGAGAAATCTAAGCCAGCATTCATGGTCATATTAAAGGCAAACGTGGTAAGAAGAATTATATTTCTAAGAGGTTTGAAACTAGAATGTATTTTAGGGCCATGGCAGAATGATTTTAGATGATACAGACTGAACATCTCCTAGCAAGGGCTTTCTAAAATAAAATGTACAAAAAATGCTATGTGTTCCTCAGCATGCTCTAAATTACCATGAGCCTTTAATCACATTTTTATCTGGATACCATAGCTATATTTAGATTGTGATATAGAGGCATTGCCTGGGATATGCCTACTGTGCATGTGCTTGGGCTCTTTAGGCTTTTTTTTCTTTAGCTATTGTTCTTGTTAAAAAATGTCCATATCATTTGCAACTTAATAGACAACTAATTACAAGGTACTCGTTTTAAATATAAGTATGAAGACATGATTTAGTTATCATTTTAAATACAACTTTCATGCACCTACCAAAAGTATGTAAAAATTTCCAACTGTAATTTTGCCTTACCAATGCAAGCAGTGTGGTGCTGGGTAAAACCAGGTGGACATTTACAGGTAAAACCCCCCAGGGTGTTGACACAGAGGAACTGGCAGTTGTGCTGTTTGGTCTGACATTCATCGAGGTCTGAAATTAAAGAGAGTCCCGTGGAAATCAGAGCAGTGATCTGGCTACGTCTCCTTTCTCATGAAACCACAAGGAAGTATGCATGTTTCATTGAGAGTATTTTGTGCAAGTTTTTTAATTTTTTTGCTGGAATCTTTGTGGGCTTCCATATGCATAATACAGTTTCTTTCCCTATACTTAAACAGCATAAAATAATATGTGCTACTCTGATAGGATAGCAAAAGTGATGCTAACACAATTTTTTAAAATAAACTAAATGGTCAGATCACAGTAGGTTCCATGAACTATTCTCAAAACTAATATTCAAAGTTATAATTCTTGCATTTAATGTACTTTAGTACTTTCAGATTGTTCCTATTAAAGGAGGGATTGAATAAAAATAAAACAGAATCCAGAAATTGATGAAGGTCCTAACACAAATATCCAGCTGGATTCTCCAGATCAAATGAAAACACCATCAACACCAGAAAGCAAAAACAGCTTCTGTAATTTTAGTCACAAATAGTATTCATAGTTGGGTGTAGGGGTGCCCACCCATAATCCCAGTGGCTTCAGAGGCTGAGGTAGGAGGATCGCAAGTTCAAAGCCAGCCTTGATGATTTAGTGAGGCCCAAAGCAACTTAGGGAGATCATGCCTCTAAATAAAATATAAAAAGGGCTCGGGATGTGGCTAAGTGGTTAAGTATTCCTGGGTTCAATCCCTAGTACACCCCTCCAAAAAATGATATTAATATTTGGACTCATCTAAAAGAAAACTCATAATTTGTTAGTGGTTAGTCTGAAAAATCAGAAAAATACATTTAAAATACATTCACTTCATAATATAAGATGTAGACAACTGATTCATTATTTTATGGTTTAAAAACATTTAAGTTGCACTCATAAACACTACAAAATTAAATTCGTCCATACTGGCTCTTCAAATATATTCAAGATAATATTGGTTCTTGCTATTAGTTTGTTTTTTTGATCTGCCTTGGAAATAAATCTCATTTTACTGAGGATAATCTAAATTTAAAATTTTTCTCAGTCCATTTATTTCATACTGGTGAAGTTTCCTATAAAATCAAGTGTGAGTATAATACTGAAGCTGTTTTAATGATTTAAGTTACCTTGAAAAATAATTACTTCTAATACTACTTCAGCAAACATTTAAATTTACTCATTAATTTCACCTTTCTGCAACACATGTGTAATAAAGATAGCTTAGAGAAATGAAACCTTAGTAAGTAACAATAGAAAATCTTATTTAGTAATTTGTTTCAACTCTTCCCTCACCAACATTTCATTTTGCTTCTTTTAGTTTTTAAAAAAAATGTATGTTGTTTTGCTCTTAGGAGCAAACTATTGTGACTTGGACTTTAAAACATTTTCTCTGCCTCCTACAATGGGCCCTTTGATGGAGTTCTCTATGACTAGTAAAATAGCCGCTGGAAAGGTGCATTTTTATGAAGATGATGTACATGGTATAATCCTTGATTACCTAATATCAGAATCTGAAAGAGAAATAAGGTCCAAAATTTCCAGAGACTCTTTGCTCACCTTTGCACGTCTTCCCATCCTCTTGCAGGACGTAACCCCGTGGGCAGGAGCACTGATAACTCCCTTCAGCATTCTTGCAGATGAAGTTGCATGGTTTCGGGGACTGGGAACATTCATCAAGGTCTAAGTAATGTGAAAATTAAAGTCCTGGTTAAAAGAAGCAACCAGCTTCTCTCCTCCCTCCATATTCTCATGTCACTCTTTTTGCTTTTCCTCTGGAGCTTAAAATGGAATACAGCCAGAGAGAAATGTTACACAGGACGATCTTCTCTAAAGTAACATACTGATTTACTTTGTGATCAGTCCACAGAAAAATATTATGATGTCTAGACAACTATTTGAATTAAAAAAAAAATCCATGAAGTTCCTCAAATTAATGTAGTTTGGTATACAAATCAAATCATAAATTTGGAAATCATGAACTAAAAGAGTTTCTCTTTTTTTGACACAAGCATGTGGCAGAAGTTCTTTTAATCTCTCCTAGCTAAAGCTCCAGATCCCGCCCTCCCCTGGTCCACCCTGCCCTCAGGCCTGGGAAGCTGACATCTGTGGACTTCATTGGTGGTTCTCTTGCCCTCTGTCTTCTGGTTGGTCTTTATTTAAACTACCTTCCTGAAGGATGGGACTTTGGCTGGCTGAGCCAATGGGTCAGAGGTCATGCTCCTTTCAACACAACTCTAAGGACAATTTTTTCCCTCCAGGTTCCCATAACCTCTCTTTTGTCTCATCTTTAGTCCAGTCACCATGCACAGCACTATCCCTTGTGGCCGCTACACACTCTGCCCACATGTTTATTTACTGTCCCTTTGTTAGGTCTTCTTTGAACTGTACTCACAAAAATGCTACCTCTTCCTACTGGTACTCTAATAGCAGTTTCTCTATCTCCTCCATAGAACATGCTGGGTTGATGTCCAAAGCATGCTACAAGCTCATGATTCATAACCTATTGCCTATTATTCTCATGACCTACTATTTTTAGTGTATAATATACTTATGAAGAGTCCGTGTGGTTTTTCTATATACTTGTCACTGAAATGGATAATTTTTTGGGATATCACATAAGCTGATAAAATTTGCAGGAAATTTTTTTCTTTAGTGAAAACAAAATTGACTATTTTGTAAAGACTAAATAAAGGGTGGTTCCTCCCCTCCGAATGTCAGTGAATGATATGGGTGAGACAATAAAAAAACTAAGAAAAAAAACAATAAAACAGTCAAAAGATTCTCTACTAAGACTGATTTGCAAGCAGAAATTTTAGACAATGCTTGATTTTATGCAAAAAATAGTAAAAAAGGCATTTTTTAACATACATACACATGCAAACTCACAATAAAAGCATTTTCGTTCATCAAAAGAATGACAAATGGGCATTTGTAAATTAAAATGTAAAATATTGAAAGTTTCATAATTTTTATGTTTCCCTGATTGAATAGACATTTTTTTGATGAATTGAACAATTCTGCATACCACATTGTTAAACAAAGGGTTGGAATGGTGCTGTTAGGAAGCACATTATTGAAAGGAGTGGCATCATTTTCATAAAATAAGTATTCTGAAGTTCCTTGACAAAGATCCTCTACTGACAGTAAGAAATTTGTAGGACACAGTAGTAGACAAGCCCCAGACACAGAGGTGCCCAGCCTCACCTACACAAGATGTCCCACTGATGTCGGTGGTGTAGCCAACCTTGCAGAAGCATCGGAAGGAGCCCATGGTGTTGATGCACTGGCCATTGGTGCAGAGGTTTGGCATTACCTTACATTCATCAATATCTGTGGGTCACGAAAGCCAAAAATAAATAGAGGTCAGTATGCATGAAAAGTGAAAATTATTAAAGTGAAGAGAAACTAAGGAACTGAAATGAGAAAACTGACAGCAAATACCCACAGTGCTTTAGGGGAATCTTTCATAATTCAAAGAATGGAAACATGGAAGGAAAAGAAAGGCTTTTCTTTTCTTCTGAAGTGATACAAAGACATAAACAAAAGAGGACTATGTTGAAATTCTTTTCTAGGAATACTAATTTTGTGATCTAGTATCAATTTTTTTTTTCCCCATCTCTGGAGAGCTACCTCTTTGAAGTTCAACTAATTTGGAAGTTGAGATAATCTCCCAGTGTTGGCCTCAAATTCACACTTGTGTTAGACTCGGAGTAAATAGTTTTTGGTATCAAAGTAGTCATGCAAAGGATTGGGAATCTGAATAAAGAGGGCAATGGCCATTTTCGGAACATTGGTATCTTAACTGGTTGTACAAAAAAATGGAAACCACTAATCAATCAGGAGACTTTGCTAGTTTGTGACTATGCTACAAATAGAAGAAATTCCTGCATACAAATAAACAGTATTTGTTTAAATAAGGCAAGTAGAGTTTGGAGGTTACAAGCATGCTCTTTGGGGCCAGAGACATTTGTTACATTCCTGGGATCACCATCCCTTAAAACAGCATGATCTTGGAAACATTATTTATTGTTATCTTAGCTTTGTGTTTCAGTTTCTCATTTGTTAAAATTGGAATAATAAATTCTACCTCCTAGATTTGATATGAAGAAAAATAGTTTAAAATTTCTCAAACATTAGACAAGAACATCCTATTTATATACACAAACACAAAGAAATACAAATATTTAAGCTACTATTATTACATCAATTTTCATTCTTTCTTCAAATTAATCCAAATTAGTGAAATTTACTATATTGATAAGACATGCGATGTTTTTCAACTCCTCACCTCTTCCGTCTGTAGTGTATCCTGGGCCATGAGGACAAATCTTTTTGTACTGGGCAGTTCCAGGAAGTGGGCAAAGCTCACACTGGTGGCCCCAGCCTCGCCCACCATCACAGCAGCATTCTGACTTTGTGACAAGATTGCGGCTGCTGGATGCCATCTGACACATTGTCTGCAATACCTCTGCAAAGCAGAGTCCCTGTCGATTGTCTGAAATGGCAGAGTAATAAGAGTCAAGGCAAATGAACTCACACTTCATTATCTTGGGTTTCAAATTAAATAGGACAATCAATGCTTTCCTTCTTAGAAATTTTTTTTTTAAAAGATAAGTGTTCTTTTATGTGAACAATCTACACTGCATAAGACTGCTTAATTGTAAAGTTTTGTTGATGGTTAAGTTCACAAGGTTTTCTTCAATATAGACAACTCATTAAATTTGACAAAAAGTGATACTATACAAATAGATTTATTTTTTTCATTCAATCCATGAGCAACTGAATGATAGTGAATAACCATTCCTGTAGAATCAAAATGAAAGAAAAATTAAATTTTTCTCTTTCAATAAACAAAGGAGCACCAGGATTTGTTTTTGAAAAGCAAATTCTAGACTATGTTATGAGCTTGGGACATATGCAATTGAACCTCTGATGTTCTCTTCATCTAAAAGACTGCTCAAAAATCTGGACTGAACAACAAAATTTTTTTTTAGTATAAATAAAGGGATCTCTGAGGGAAATCTCTACGGTTTTATAAACCACCCTTGTAAAACTGTTTGTAATATGAGCAGAAAATTACAAATTTCTTGTAGGTTATCTTTTCTATTTCCTAAAAGATTGATTTTAAAGGTCTAGACTAGAGACAGTAATAGACAAAAAAATTTTCCCGACTTAAAAATATCCTGGGATTTGAAGTAGGTGAACTCATTCTGAAAAGAACTGCACATAGTTGAAACATGGTCTTTTTATGCCACATCAAATGATAAGTCCATTTACTGATCTATGTTTGCCTTAAATCTTAATATACCGTACTTTTTCAGTTGCCATAATTAGATGTGATGGTTATAAAATATGCACTTTTTTGCATTAAGATACAACACAATGTCACAGGAAAATATTTTGTAAAACATTTTCTGTACCACTAATATAAAAATTAACCTTCATTGCATTTTTGAAATGTGGAATTTACTTTGCATTAATATCAGCAGAGCTTACCTCACATTGCAAATATTTTCTTTTGGAATTAAATCATCTTCTGATGTAAGTTTTACTAAGCTCACATTTTCCGTAGAGCTTAATTAATCTTAATTTTGGAAAGGCTATATAAGATTGCTATTTACATTACACATAGATGTGCACCACAAGACACACGTGTACAAACAGGTCATTTTAATAGATGTGTATTTTGAGGAAGAGGTTTGTGGATTACTCAGATTGGAAGAGTGGTTTAGCAGACAAGAATATTTATATATGCAGAGCTCTTCTGTGATGACATCATAAAACAGATGTTTTATTTACTAGGTAAAACATAATTCCTATGTCAACTTACCAAGACATTCAGTGCCTGAGGAACTTGACTGAAATCCTTCATTACACTCACACCTGTAGCTTCCAATTATGTTAACACAACGCCCATTTTCACAGATTCCTGGTTTGGTCCTGCATTCATTTTCGTCTTTAGAAAAACAAATAATATGAAAAATGAGCAACTTGTAACATTATATGTAACATTATAATTTACTCGTCTTCTAGTGAGTTAGATCTTTTTTTTTTTTTGAACTTTTCTTTTACCAAAATACTAAGATGGGATTAAACAGTCATGTGTGACTATTAATTACTCTTTGTCTCATTCTTCTAGGTGGTTCATTCTTAAGGGAGCATTCCCCCACCACCTCTCTGGGGGGAGATGGATGGGCTTCTATTCAGAATGGGAAAACTGGCCTCTGAAAGGGACAGACTTGCCCCAAGACACCAGCCCAAAGGGGAAGAACTTTGGATGAGAGGATGTCAGTTTATGTAACTGGAGAAAAAGGCTGAGGGCAGCAGGGTGGGAGGAGGGAAAGGCCTCCCAGGCAGGCCAGGAAGGCTTTGGGGAACACCACAGAAGCTGTGGTCTGTGAGGACAGTCAGCAGGAGAGGGAATTGGGGGAGTGCTGCCCTTTTGACTGTTGATAAATAAACAAATCTATTGGAACAAGATTATTCTATCAAAGTTTCCCAAATCTGTACTTACTGTATTTATTTAATATTTCTTAAATTTTATTTATTTATTTATTTTTAAAGCTACAGTGTTAGGAGTATAAGTAATATTCATGGTAATTTTATATTTTTGATAAGTTGCTCCTTTATCTTTACACATTTTAATTTTTAGTCTTCAATTTGCAGGTTGTGCCCCTCCCCAGTGTGTTTCTCTTTCTCTTGCCTTGAATAGCTTGCTCCATTGCTTTTTTTCCCACCTATCTCACATTTGATGAAGGTACATTTCTTGCAAAAAGTGCCTGGCTGCATTTAAAACAATTTATAAAACTTACATTTATCTTTAAACCAGCAATTTAACCTACATCTATCGTGACTGCTGCAGTGTCTCGATTCTCACCTGCCATTTGATGTGTTTTACCTGTGCTGCGCTATTGCCCCTTTTCCGCAGCTGCTTGGTCAGTCTAATTTCCTACACCTTCCTCTTGCCCCCAACTCATATTTAGAAATGACAATGTACTTTTTATTTCTCTAGTGTTAACCATTAAACAATTTCAACACATGCTTTAAAATTATCCATGATTTAGCAATAATTGAGCAGTCCAAATTAAAACTTTGTTGCTCAATTTATAGGTGTCCTATATATGGAACATTGGAACGTAATGGGTTTTAATGCATATATTTTCTACCAGGGCCAAGAAGTATCTGTTTCAAAAGTTTCTGTAACAAGCACCTTTGTGAGTATTTACTTCTCTTTGCTCTCTGCCAGTGCCAATCACCATGCTAATGTGATCTAGAAAATTTGACTTGTGGGGTGGGTACTGGAGATTGAACTCAAGGGCACTTGACCACTCAGCCACATCCCCAGCCCTATTTTGTATTTTATTTAGAGGGGGTCTCACTGAGTTGCTTAGTACCTCACTTTTGCTGAGGCTGGCTTTGAACTCAAGATCCTCCTGCCTCAGCCTCTGGGATTACAGGCGTGGGCCAGACTGTGGAACCAACCTAGATGCCCTTCAATTGATGAGTGGATAAAGAAACTGTGGTATATATATACAATGGAATATTACTCAGCCATAAAGAATGATAAAATTATGACATTTGCAGGCAAATGGATGAAATTGGAGAATATCATGCTAAGTGAGATAGGCCGATCTCAAAAAGCCAAAGGACGAATGATATCGCTAATAAGTGGAGGATGACACATAATGGGGGGTAGGGAAGGGTTAGAGTTAGGGTTAGGGAGGGGGGCAAGTATGGAGGAAGGAACTACTGTATAGAGGGTAAAGAGGGGTGGGAGGGGTGGGGGGAAGGGAAAAAATAACAGAATGAATCAAACAACATTGCTCTATGTAAATTTATGATTACACAAATGGTATGCCTTTACGCCATGTACAGAGAAACAACATGTATCCCATTTGTTTACAATTAAAAAAAAAAAAATGCAAACCAAAAAAAAAAAAAAAAAAGAAAATTTGACTTGTTATATTTGCAATGTACTACCATCAGCATCTACTTAAACAATGAAATTTACTGGCTTACTGACTCACCATCACTTCACATATACAATTACCTCCTCTTGGGTTAATTTAAAAAATTATTTTAGAGCATACAGTTTGGGAATTATTTCAGAGAGGGTATGTGAGTGGTAAATAAATTCTATAACAGATTTCTGACAAGGTCTTATTTTGATTGTTGCTATACTTGATTTTAGAATTTTAGTTCAAAATTATTTTATTTTATACAGCATTACTATTCACTTGTAGGAACTCTAGCTTTTCTTTCTGGAAGCTCTAAGGAGTTTTATTTTGTTCTTAGTGTTTTGAAATTCATGTTGTGTCTTGATGTAAATATCTTTTCCCTTTTAGGAAAAAAATTATGGATATTTAAAACTATATAAAGTAATGCGCTAATCTATGAATTTTAAAAATTGTCTATTGTTTCTAGAATCTGAGGGTGCAAGGTCTGCCACCTTGATCTAACCTTTTCCCTAATGCCATCCCACCTTTGTTCTGATTAATATTTTAGTTGTCTGAATTGTGCTTCTCAAAAAGGGTTCTTGCTGGATATACTGCCTGAGCTCAGATGTATAATATAGCATTTATGCTTGAAAAATAACTTAATGTGTCTCAAATTCTTACATTACTTTTGCTTTACTGCCACTGGCCTTGAGAATTACCCAAAAAGAAGCTGCCGTGTTGTTGACATTTGTAACTTTAGAAGGTAAATTTTGGTTTGATGTGCAACTTAAGAAATTTTCATCTCCAGCATCCACTTTATATCCTTTGCCAATTTCTGGACCACATCTGGATTGCTAGTATTGACATTTTCATTATCCATCATTCCTGTCCATGCTCACCTGCCTAATCCAGTGCAGCACAACAGACTTGAGGAAAATGGTCTCAGACATGCCTCATTTTAATTCACATTCAAGTTGCAAATGGCTATTTAGTTCTCCCAATCAATGATCCTTCTGTTTCTCAGTATGTTCATGCTCCCATTTTCTAAAATAAGTACCTCAACATTGAAATGTGTAAGACCTCACCCCACCATGAGCTACCTGGATGGGGCCTTATCCTCTGCCTACAACTGAAGTGTCTTTGGTTTTCCTAAGGCTAGCCCTGCATTGGCACTCTAGGATTGTCCTCCAACATTTCAAGGACTGAGCCCCTCAGCATGCATTTTCTAGAAATTATATCCTAATAAACACTCTCTCAATCACATTTTACCTCTCAAGTTTGCTGCCACATTTCTTTATTTCCCTTCAAGATAAAACCTCCTGAAAGAAGAGTGGTCCTGTCTATTCCTCATATGATTCTTTCCTTAACTCACATGCTCTGGTTTCAAGATGGTGGCCTAGAGGGTGGCTGCATTTCATGTTGCTCCAGGACTCAGGATTCAAAAGAGGAGATATTGAGACACTTGGGACCAACTCAAAGCAGCCGGGTGACTCTCACCCGTTGGGAAGGCATCCCGGATGGGACGGTGGTCCCAGAACACAGGGAACTTTGTGAAGCAGAGCTGCCGGCGAGACGCCCCTCCCCCCGCTGGAGCAGTGAACTCGGACAACTGGGAGCGCCGTAAAGGAGGCCGCTCGGCACAGCGCTGGGACTCGGAGCAACCACTGGGGCTCCGGCGGCTGCCCAGGGGAGGAGTGGCCAGGAGAGCTGTGTGGACTCAGAACACCGGGGCCTGCCCTGAGGAGGAGGAGGAGGAGCGTGGCTGCTTGGATTTGGAGTGACTGCACCAGAGCTACAGGCGGTTGCCAGAGGAGAAGCTGTGCGGCGAGCTGTTTGGACTCAGAACGACTGCTTCGAACCCCAGGGCCTGCCCTGAGGACGAGGAGGAGGAAGAGGAGCGCGGCCGCTTGGATTCGGGGTGACTACACCAGAGCTACAGGCGGTTGCCAGAGAAGGGGCTGCGTGGCGAGCTGTTTGGACTCAGACCCCTTCTGAACACCGGGGCCAGCCCGGAGGAGTAAGAGGAGGAGGAGGAGGAGCGCGGCGGGTCATTTGGACTCGCAGTGACTGCATTAGCGCTCCAGGCGGCTGCTCAGAGGAGAAGGCGAGTGGTGAGTTGTGTGGACTTAAAGTGACAGCTCCTGAACACAGGGGGGCTGCCTGGAGGAGAAGCGTGGTGGGTCGCTTGGTCTCGAGTGGCCGCACCAGAGCTCCGGGCGGTTGCCCAGAGGACCTGTGCAGCGGGTCACGTGGATTCAGAGCCACTCAGAGCGACCGCTCCTGAACACCCGGGGGGTTATCTGGAGAAGGAGGAGGAACGGGGAGGGTCACTTCGACTCAGAGTGATTGACTGCCCAGGGCTACGGGTGGTTGGTGGGAGGAGGAGGCACGCAGTGAGTTGCTTGGACTCCTAGTGACCGCACCAGAATACTGGGCGGCTGTCTGGAGGAAGAGGCGTGTGGCGGGTCTCTGGGACTCAGAGCGATTGCACGGGGCCCCAGGTGGCTGCTCAGAGGAGGGGCCGCATAGCCAGGTGATTACATGCACAGCAGGGTCCCAGGACCTAGGAGGCTTCTGGGTGGAAGAGCCGCACAGAGACAGGCTTAGGGCGGAGCGAAGGTTCCAGGCCTGCGGGCAGATTCTCTGAGGAGGGGCAGCCTAAGGAGATTCATCTGCAAAGGGTGAGGCTCCCAGGCCCAGGAGGTAGGGCCGGGCCCCTGGGAACTTTGCAGAGGAAGGCAGCCCAGCCCAGGCGGTAGCTGTAATTGAGGGGAACCTCTAGGAGGGAACTGACCAGCGAGACCTCCCCACCGGGTGAGTCTTCCCTGCTGGGTGAGGTTTCCCCACAAGGACGGTAAAACCAGAGACTCAGGCCCAAACAGGCCTTGCCTCAGCCCGCAGCCTAGGTCCCCTTTGGATGACCATTGGTCAACAAGTGGAGGCACCTCTGCCCACTAGCAGGGATTATACCCCACCTGAAGGCCACCACTCCTAGAGAGGCAGCTTCCTTGTGGAGCACCGCATTATCAACTTCCTCCAAGACTTCAGCCTACTGAAGGCTAAGGGGGGATATATATAGAAATCTTCAGGGACATTGTAAGTCAATAGAGGAAATCTGCAATATCTCAGCGGTCCACTGATACCTGAACAATATGAGAAAACAAGGAAAGAAAATGCTGCAAACAAATCTAGATGTTACATCAATAAAACCCAATGACAGCAAGGCAGAAGAAATGACAGAAAAGGAGTTCAGAATGTACATAATTAAAATGATCAGAGAAGCAAACGATGAGATGAAAGAGCAAATGCAAGCATTGAATGATCGCACCAATCGACAGTTAAAAGAGCAAATACAGGAAGCAAAAGATCATTTCAATAAAGAGTTAGAGATATTGAAAAAAAACCAAACAGAAATCTTTGACATGAAGGAAACAATAAACCAAATTAAGAACTCCATAGAAAGCATATCCAATAGGATAGAACACCTGGAAGACAGAACCTCAGACATTGAAGACAAAATATTTAACCTTGAAAACAAAGTTGAACAAACAGAGAAGATGGTAAGAAATCATGAACAGAATTGACAAGAACTATGGGATATCATGAAAAGGCCAAATTTAAGAATTATTGGGATTGAGGAAGGCCTAGAGAAACAAGCCAAAGGAATGAACAATTTATTCAATGAAATAACATCAGAAAATTTCCCAAATCTGAAGAATGAAATGGAAAATCAAGTTCAAGAGGCTTATAGGACTCCAAATACACAAAATTACAACAGACCCACACCAAGGCACATTATAATGAAAATACCTAACATACAAAATAAAGACAGAATTTTAAAGGCTGTGAGAGAAAAGAACCAAATTACATTCAGGGGGAAACTAATACGGATATCAGCAGATTTTTCAATCCAGACCCTAAAAGCTAGAAGGGCCTGGAACAACATTTTTCAAGCCCTGAAAGAAAATGGATGCCAACCAAAAATCTTATACCCAGCAAAACTTACCTTCAAATTTGACGATGAAATAAAATCCTTCCATGATAAACTCACATGCTCTATCTGTCCACTGAAGTTTTCAAAACAGATCACCAGAGCTTCTTCCTCTTCCTCTTAGTAGTGTTATATGAAGGTTACTACTCCCTAACAATTGTATTTTAGTTCCTCAGACACCACACCAACCTGGAGAACCTCCTATCTTGCTGGCTACTCATTAGTCTCCCACAGATTTTTAGTTACTTCAAATATCACAGTGCCCAGAGTTCCATCAAGTTTCTTCTACTTTCTATATTCCTCTCTTGGTGTTTTTATCACTCCCACATTTTTTTAAGCACACGTATTTGCCAGCAATTTTTTTTTTTTGGGTGCTGTGGATTGAACCCAGGGCCTTGTGCTTACAAGGCAAGCACTCTACCGACTGAGCCATCTCCACAGCCCCTTGCCAGCAATTTATATCTCTGGTTCATAAATACCTCTGCCCATTTCATAGTATACAAAACTTTTATTCTTTTGTGTTCTCACAAATCCTGGTTCTTTGTCTTTTCCATACCTATTAATGGTAGCATCATCCAAACAGTTATTCAAGTAAAAACCCCAGGACTCATCTTTTATGCCTCTTTTCCTTTGTCCACCATATTCAACCAATCCATCAGCAAAACCATCTGTTGCTGAATGCCAATGTATGTCACGAATCTGTCCACTTCACTCCCTTTTCAGATTCTTATTGTCCTAATCTTTATCCTTTCATCTGGATGGTTTTTAAAACCACATAAATGAAATCACCCCTCTGCTCTTACCTCCTTAAAATGCATTGCCTAACACAGCCAGAAATCTCTAAAAATGCAAATTAGACAATAACAGCAACTAACAATTTAATTGAAATTTTGCTATTTGCCAAGCACTGTTCTAAGGGTTCTATAATTCTTTAATCAAGCCAATAGTCCTATGAGGTAAGTGCTCTCATTATTCCCATTTGTTTTTACAGGAGGAATTTGACGCACACAGGTAAGCTAAGTTGCCCAAGGTCCCTGAGCTGGTAGACATGAAACCATATTTCTCAATTTCACCATCCATCCCCAGGGCCCACAAACCACTCCCCCTGATGCTCTTTGCATAAAGCCAAGCTCTTCATGGTGGCCACAGTGCTCTTACAGTCTCCTACACAAACTCAGCTCTGCTGGGCCTCACTTCCGCCACAGGTGCTTTTCTCTTGATATTTCTTCGTTTTTCCTTTCTTGGCTGCAGCTTCGTCAGAGAAACTGTCCTCCAAATGACTCTACAGGAGCCTATAGAGTCTGTCATGGAATATTTTCTTAAAAAGATCACTCTATGAAATGGTAATGTTGATGTCTTTATTTATTCCATGCCTGTCTCTCCTAGATCACGATGCACATAAACTTCTGGAGAGTAGGGGAAACTGTCCTTTAGTTCCTTACTGTGTCCTCAGCACCACAAACATCCTAAGTGTTCAATAAATACACCTAAAGCAATGAACAACTGCTCTGCACTGGTTTTTCATGAGGCAGTGTGCCTTTTTTGATGTACAAGAATCTCTCCTCCAAATACTCAAACATATTTGAATATTTTTTCCTGTTTCATTGGTTGTTTTCTTTTTTCAAGGACTTCTACGATGCATGTATTATGGATTGATTTGTCTTTCACCTGTTTCATTCTTCTATCGATCCCTTGCAAATCCACATTCCTGGCTGCATTTTCAAACTTTTTGTGTTTTATGACTTCTAATGTGACTTTAATTTCTGTGGCAGGTTTATTTCCTCCTATGGCTTTACTAGATTCTCATTTCTTAATGCTGTCTTATCTTCTTTTTCCCAATCTTTTATCTATTTGAATTTTTATTTAATATCTCTTACAGAACATTAGAGTGTTTTTTCTAACTTCTTCTGTTTTCCTGAGGTTCTTGAGTCTGTTTATTTTCCTTTCTTCTCTTTTTATTTTCAATATGTAAACATTAGTTGTAGATTTGTGCAGTTAATTCATCTTTGAACCATTTTCTCCAGTTGAGCTACTTGCTGAAACAATAGCAGAGCAAGTCACAACCAGGCATACTCCACTGTGTCAATTTGCAGTTTTTGTAGGAACATTTCCTCACCAATCTATCACGCTTTTTTATCCTGGCATTACACTCAGGCTTTCAGATAATTTAGGAGGTCAATGTGCTTGTGAGTACAGTTCTTTAAGTCTTAAGAGTCTTAAGTGATTGCTACTTTTCCTCTTTTTCCTGCCTTACTCTAGAAGCCTCCACGTCTAGATGAGTTTGTGGATAATTAAACAGCATGCCACCAGCTTCTCCTTCATTTCTACTTCTCTTGATACTGTGGTGTAGAGCTGGGTCTCTACAAAAACACCTCCACTGCTCTCTTCTACCTTTGTCCCTAACCTTCTAATCACATTGCTGGATGAACTTTTTAAAAAATTGGGGCAGTCCACCAACGTCTAAAGAAGATTATGCCATAAGCCAATCCCAGAAAACCAAAGGCCGAATGTTTTCTCTGATTAAGTGGATGATGATATTATACGGTGGTCAGGGGGTACGGGGGGTGAGAGAAGAATGGAGGAACTTTAGATTACATAGAGGGAAATGAGGGGGGGTATTAAAAATGGTGGAATGAGACAGACATCATTACCTTATGTACATGTATGATTACACAAATGGTATGAATCTACATCATGCACAACCATAGAAATGAAAAGTTGTACCCCATTTGTGTACAATGAACAAAAATGCAGTCTGTAAAAAAAATAATAGAAAAAGATTATGCCACTGAACATCTTCCATGTTTTTGTTTGAAATTTTACATTGTTAGAAGATCTTGGAAACCTGCTGTGGCGACTGTTTCTCTGTTGAATCAAGATAGTCCTATATTCTTCCTCGCTTGTCGTGTTTCTAATATCTTCCAGGTTTGAAAGAGAGATAAAAAAAAAAAAAAACCTCTATTCTATCAACTTTAAAATAAAACCTTCCTTCCCCTAGATTACATTTTGGAATGTTAATGAATTCAGAAGGTATTCTGTTGTCATTTTCATTAAAATTTAATGATCTTGGTACATTTTTTCTATTTATATGAGTTCTCTATTCATTTAATTGTTTAAGAAATAATTACTGCGTTATAATACATTGCATAGTCAAGTTTCTATCTCTGATTAAGTTCATAGTTTTCTTTACAAAGGTTTCAGGTTTCCTGTATAATTTCCCTAGCTTGCAATATTTTAAGTTGTTATTGTAGTTGACCTTTCTGAGTAATTTTGTTGGATTTCAATTTCATGTACTTAATATTTTTGAAAATTGTTGTAGGGACTCTATCTTTCATCCTGAGTTTTGTAAACACTTATAATATTTTGGCTATTTTTATGGAATTTCTAGTCACAAAAACGTATTATCTGCATAAAATGAAAAATTTCCCCATGGTCCAAAATAAGACATTTGTGGATGTTTCAGTTATCAGTGTGGTATAATGAAGAGCTTGAGGATCAGAAAAGTTCCAGAACCTACATCTTTTGTATTGTCATTTAACAAGGAAAATACACATGTAAAATGTGGCCCTGGATCTTTTCTTTGAAAAAGAAAGTTCATATAATTATGGAATATTAGGGGCAGAGTAAACACCCCTCTACTCCACCCCTTCCACCAATTCTATACACAGTGAGGAAACTGAGGAAGAACTGAGAATTCAATTACTCTGAAGGCACATAGTTTATTTAGGGCAGTTCCAGGACCAGACACCTGGGTTCTTAACCTGATCACAAGGCAGACACTCTTTTCCAGAAATATACATATAAATGTAATGGTATTGTAATGAAAAAATTCAGGTGGTTACAGAAATCAGAAATTTTCCATGTATAAAAAGCAAAACACATTTTTAAGTATTTGAACAAGTAAAATGAGAAGACATTCACTCAAATAAAATTAAGAAGGAAGAGAAATAAATGAAAATGGGCCTTATGTGCAAAAAGAAGACAGGATGTAAAGTTAACAATATCTATTTCCTCCCTTCCATACAGGTTAGCATTTTTCCCAGTGCTAGATTTTAAGGAACATATATTATGACTTAGGAGTGTAGGTTAATCTTCTGAGTTTACACATCTTAGAAAACCAGTGTTTTTGAAAGAACAACTAAACCAGTGACTTCATTAAGTAATGCATTTAAATGAAGTACCTAATAAGTTAGAGGAAATTATGTGCTATGGTTTGAATGTTGAAATGTCCCCCAAGGCCCATATGCTAAAGACTTGATTCCTAGGGTAGTGCTACTGAGGGGAGGTAGAACCTTTAAGGAGGAGAAGCCTAGAAAGATGTCCTTAAGTGTCATGGATTGGCTCTGGAGTGTTACCCAAGGCTCATGAGTTGAAAGCTTGGTCCCCAAAGCAGCAATGTTCATAGGTAGAGCTTTTGGGAAGTGACTTTATCATGAAGGCTCTGATTGCATCAGTTGGTTAATCCATTGATTGGTTCATAACTGAATGGATGACTACGAGGTGGCGTAAAAGTAGGAGGTGGGACCATGATGAATGACACAGGTCTTGTCCCCAGCCCTGTCTCTCTCTTTCTGCTTTCTGGCCTCCATGAGGTAAGCAGCTCTGCTCCACTGCACCCTCTCAGTCATGATGCTCTGTCTCACCACAGACCCACAGCAAGGGAGCCTGCGGACCATGGACTGAACCTCTGAAACTTGGGTCAAAATAAATCTCTCCTCCTATAAGTTGTTTTCCTCAGGTATTTTTTCACAGAGATAGAAAACTAACATATAAATGAGGTAACCAGGAGCATGTCCCAAAGGGGATTACAGAGCCCTTTCTCTCATCCTTTTGTTTCCTGACTGAGGAGGTGAGCAGTTTTGCCATGCCATGTGTTCTTGCCAGGATGTGCTGCCTCACCACAGAACCAAAACCATGGGGCCACCGACCACAGACTAAAACCTCCAAAACTAGGAACCAAAATAAGCCTTTTCTAAATTAATTATCTCAGGTGTTTCACTATAATGACTGGAAGCAAAGATGCTATGAAATCCACTCATAATCTGATGGGTTGTTTCATACATTTAAAAATTAATTTTATATTACACATGTCATTCAAGAATTAACTCTTTTTGTAAAAGATTAAAATTGACAGAGTTAAGATCACTCTAGAACAGTAATCTCTAATCTCAGTATCTTCCCTAGAGGTTAATTCATCCTATCAATTGGTGTTTTCCTTTTCAAATCTTTTACTATGTATTTCCTTACTTGCATATGTACCTGCAGAAATCACACAGTATCTATAATTTTCTTCAATATATGACACATTGCTTTATACTGATCTATAACCATGTGCTCAGAGTTCTCTATTAGTACAAACACATATTCATCTTACTCCTTGTAACTGCTCTGTATTTCCTAGCATGAATATGCCACAGTTCATTTACCTATTCCTCTCTAGTGGACAATTATGTGGTTTCTTTCTTTTCTTTTTTGTTGTTGTTGCTAGAAACAGCATTGTAGTGTACTTTCTTGTATTTCTTTTCTGTGGTAGATTTGTTTGTTAAAATGAACTCTACTGAGGTATAATATGCATGCCATAAGATAGCTGTGTATTTGATGTGCACGATTCAATGATTTTCAATAAATTACACGTAGGTACAACCATTGCCATGGCGCAGTTTCAGAACATTTCCAAAGGGATCCTCATGTCTACTTACAGTGACTCTCCAGTCTGACTCCTAGCACTAGGCAATCACTCAGAGATTCGTTTGGTATTTTTTCAAAAATAGGGAATTCCTAGTGAACCTCAGATGTCCCTTTAAAAATACCTACATTTTTCTAGGTATGGGAAATTAGGAAAGGAATAGCAGGTTCTCAATTAAAGGAGGGGGGGGGCATCACATGAGGAGGAGGAAGGCAGTGCAGTGGGCTGCAGTGGCCCAGGTGACAACACTCTTGGAAAGCAGTGCTGAGACAATGCACATGGTGACCCAGGCCAGCTTACAGGGTGCTGGACCTGGCATGCATCATAAAATAATAGCCCTACCTCCTCCCTTTATTCTTGAATTAACTGAGGCCCAAATATGTTGAAAAGTATGGTAAAAATTACGTCAGTGTCTGTAATAGAAGTCTGTAATAGACTACCTGCCTCTTTAAATACTCTCCTTACTCACGTGAGAACAGAAAAATGAGGCAATTACTTCATGTTTCTATTTTGTAACATGAACAGAGTCATTTCAAGAAGTTTTCCAACACTTCTAAATCTAGTGTTCCAGAGTTTCAGGACACATAGGACCATGAAAAGCCAAAGGGCACATGTTCTCAAGCCACATGCTCACCACTGCATCATCCCTCAAAACTTACCTACACAGCCTTCTCCATCAGGCCTGCGGGCCATTCCAGGGGGGCAGATGCACATGAAGGTGCCAATCAGATTCTTGCACATCATGCCTCTGGATTCACAGTCATGCAGCCCTTCTGCACACTCATCCAGATCTGTACAGCATTTTTAACAGGAAAAAACAAAAATAGGAAATGGTCTGCAGCAGGCTATACTTCAATAATTTTAAGTCACATTTTTGGTCTTTGGCTCTTAACATGTTACTTTATGGTGTGAAAGAGAAAGGTGGATCCTGGTCTCTTCAATTGTAAGCTATATTCCAGATTTGCAACCATTTTAGAATTAGTCTTAACAACAAGTTCAGGGAAGGGCAATATTTGCTTTAATAAGAACCCAAGATTGTGACATAGTGGCTCCTTAACCCCTCCTACCTTCTTCAACTTAATCGCACAAACCATCAGATGTCTCACTATGTAGGTATGAAAATCTATCAGTAATATGCTGTCATATTTATTTTTGTAAAGCTCTAGAAGAAGTCAGCTGAGAAGTATAAAATTACTAAAATATACTCCAGGCAAGGCAAATAAAGTTCCAATGATTCCCTTGTCTGTAGCTTTACCTTTACACATCTTTTGGTCCTCCCTGAGGGCATAGCCAACTGGGCACGTGCATTCATAGGATCCAAAGGTGTTCATGCAGCGGAAAGCACACAGCAGTGGGTTCTGGGCACATTCATTGATATCTGACCAAAGAAACAGTCATGTGCTTAGCCTTGAGCTCTAATCATTTGTTTTTAAAATATAAATGCATTTACTTGAAGGTTATATAAAAAGCAATAAGATAATAAGATTTCCACTTCTGGTATGAAGAAATTGGTACAGGGTAAACTCATCCTCCAATAAATAACTGCTATAAACTTTGGAAAAACAATATAAAAACTACCTGAAATTCTTTAGTGGTGAGTTAAAACTCAGAGCAAACAATCAGCAAGGAGTAATTTCCACATTTTTCCCCCCTGAAATTACCCTGCAGATGACCACTGTCCCGGTAGTGGCTGTACCTGGTAGCTCAATCTCCAAAAGGAACTTTTTGAGATCCTGTCCAGAAGAACCAGGAGAGGAAACCTGGGGCTAACTAATGCTGCTAAAGGGTGAGGGAAGCTCTGGAGAGAAACAAAACTGTTTTCCACATGCTTAGACTAAGCTGCTGATTGTACCATGCACGTGTGGGGCAAAATCAAGGAAGCTGGCCAGGAAGGCTTACGGAGCAGAACTGAAATCTGAGCCTTCACCCTCCCCAGGCCTGCCAGACAATAGCAGACTACAGCGTTCACTCACATTAACTGCCTGAGATAAAAGCATCAACATCCTTCAGAGCAAGAGAACTTATTTCAGAATATACCATTCACAATATCTAGAGTATAAATTCAAATTTAACAATATACAAAAAAGCCAGGGAAATGTGACCCAATCTCAAGCGAAAAGAAAATCAGTAGAGGCCAACCCCAGATGATCTAGATGCTAGAATTATAAGGGTTTAGAGCAGCTCTTGTAAGAGTGCTCACTGAGGTAAAGGAAAATATACTTGTAATGAATATGAACTTCAGCAGAGGAGCATAACAATATAAAGATTAAAATATTAAAATACACTTTATATATCAAGATGAACAGACAAGGATCACTTGCCTTCACAATTCATCATGGGTCCTGGCTCAAAGCCTTCATTGCAATTGCATTCAAAACTCCCAATAACATTGGTACATGTACCGTTTCCACATGGGTTGCCGATTGAACACTCATCAGTATCTGAAAGAAAAGAGCAAGAAAGTGCTACAAGGCTTGGAGAACTTTTTAGTTTAAAGAAGTTTGCCCATGAAGACCCCACTGGCCCTCACACATTTCCTGGATCTCTGAAGTGCATAATGACCCTCGCACCCCCTGGCCTAAGCTGGCTGGTCTTTATGCCAATACTTATGAAGTATTGGTGTATAAGGCTCTGACCCCTAGATTGCAATGCTTTCTCTAAAGATTACAAATCCAGAAAAGAGATGTGGTCCTCAGTTTTAAGAGTAGGTGTGAAAAGACAAAGTAAGTGGAATTCTTTCCCATTTAGAAGTTTTGGCAACTCTAAATCTCTGGAGAGATCAGAGTTTATATACTTGATTGAAGATGGGAGGTTAGGAAAATTTCTCCATCTTCACATAAACCAAATCAGACTGGGAAAGGTAGGGTAGGTGAAGAAAGAACTGTTAGTGGTTACTTATACTGGCTTTGTAAATCCCACCACCACGTAGGGTACCTGAGATACCCTTTGTTGAATTTGAGAAATAAAACAGAAACTTCAAATTGTGTGGAGCCAACACTCACCCACACAGCGCACTCCAGTGTAATCAAGATTGTAGCCCATTGGACATTCACAGCGAAAAGATCCATCAGTGTTGATACACTGACCATTTGAACAAATGCCTGGGCTCTCAAGACACTCATTGACATCTGAAACATACAACTGCCCATGAACTTCCTCATACAGAAACAACATGCCAATATTGTTTATATCTATCCAACACAGATTAAAATTAATAAAACATGATATTTATTTTGTCAGAGAAACATGTGTTTCATATATCACGGCAAGCTCATGTACAATGCATATGATACAAAATATTATATATGTGCATTAAATAAAATATACTAAGTGTTACATAGTACAATTAGCATGGTTTATAAAGTAAATGAAAGATAATATATTTGCATAAAATGTGAATATAGGAATAAAATATATATGAAAGCACACCTTCACGTGTGTCATGAAGACTGGGGACAGTTCCATGGCCATATGGACACAAGTCTTGGAATGCAACTATGGAGAAATACACAAATTTTCCATCATTCCAGAGCATCAACCATCAGAGAACTTAACCAATGAACAATATACATGAAATTGTACTTATTTGTTTTATACTCAGATGTCCTTAACAAGAGTCTTCTATTTTCACAATTTATTTCAAAAGCAACACCGAGTGTATTTATAGAAGGCCATCTGAACTTGACCTCCCAGGGTGCCACTCACCTAGGTCTCCTTGTTCTTTCTGTTTTTGGTTCACTTAACAATGAACCACCAAAAAGAACTCCCTGCCCTTTGCTCACAGAAGCCACCTCTAACCTGAAGACCAGGCCTTTTTGATCCTGTCAGGAATTAGTCTACAATTCACTGATGCTCACAAAACGTAGGAGGTTGCTTGTTTCTTCATGTGAATAGCTATTGCATGATTCGACTCTCAGAATTTACATAATATTCTGAGAACCACAGCTTGTGATGATGCCCACGTGGGACTTTTTGTGTGTGTGAGGTGCTGGGGAGGGGACCCAAGGCCTTCTATGTGCTACACACAGACTCCCCACACCAGACTACTGCAACCATCGGAATAAAATTTCCATCCTCTTCTTGCATCTCCTTCCCTGAATCTCTCAAATTCATTCTTCTGAAAGCAAGTAATACCAACTAGGGGAGGAAAAATGAGATACATGGGCAAGTCTCCCTGCACTTACACATGTTGTATACAAATGTTGAAAGAAGTTTCCCAGAGGAGGATGCTCACTGAACCATCAAAATCCATCCATGAGGGGATCATATCACCCTCAAAAAATTCATAAATTACTTGTCACACTGATTCAACAGACATT
Source organism: Sciurus vulgaris (assembly GCF_902686455.1). Classification (NCBI taxonomy): domain Eukaryota; kingdom Metazoa; phylum Chordata; class Mammalia; order Rodentia; family Sciuridae; genus Sciurus; species Sciurus vulgaris. Next base: position 58,456,884 of record NC_136466.1, read on the forward strand.
AAAACCCTGGTGCAAATGTGTTTATGCTATCACTCTTACCTTCATCGTCTTTGGGGCACAGCTCACAGGGGTCGCCCCAGCCCTCTCCGGGCATCTTACTGCAGCAGCATTTTGCTTTGGTGGTGTTGAAAGCTTTGGGTACTGAACACTTCCCATTCTCAAAATTTGTGAAGCAGAAACTCTGGCGAGTATCTTAAGAAATCAAACATAACAGAGCTCCTTACTGGTCATTTAAACAGATGGAATAATTTGTATATAACTCTTTTTGTCAGAACATTTCTCATGGGCAGAACACATAGGGCCTGAAAAATTGTCCGTTGCATATACTTTTGAGACTTACATTTTTAAATTACGTTTATTTTTACCATAAACATGTACTTTGTTAGGAGAAAACACTAGCCATGATGGTTTGCCATCTAGCTCTGAAGTTTCTAAGGGTGACTTATGACTGAAAATTCATTCCGAAGCTTACCAAAGCATCTTCGTCCATTATCAGACAGTACAAAGCCAGGGGGGCAGATGCACTGGAAGCTCCCTGGGGTGTTGGTACAGGAACCAAAAAGACAGATGTTGGGATCTTCGTCACACTCATTTATATCTGCAGAGCAGAGGGAGAATTTGTTAGTTTATTCAAACCAATACACTGTTCAATATCTGAAAAATATGTATTTGTCCACACTATAATAGTATACTACCAGCCAATAGAGAATAAGTATGAAATAAGAGATTAAATTATGTATGTGCTTAAATTTGTTCTTTTAAAATAAACTATTATATGCTTCAAGAGTTAAATAGCACATCCAATTCCAACCAACCATATGTGGGAAGTCCTAAGTCATCACTAGCTCCTTGCATTTGATCTTCAAGGTTTGTGTACTTCCACATGCCTACTTAGGTGACAAAATCAACATCTCATGCATCACAGACTCAACATGGCTACTGGCTGATCCACTTCCTGATGCTTCTCTCAATAATCCAAATGGGGAGCATGGAGCCAGCCTTATTTCTCCCTCTGATCTTTTAACCCCCATGTGCAAATAGCACATGCGCTTCAACTCTACCTCCTCAGTATTCTTCAACCCATCTTTAGTTGTCACCTGTATCACTGGAAGCCTCAGACTTCTGCATCTTTCCTCTCTTCTCTCACTGCCACCAGGGCTGGGTGCTTTTCTAAAGCATCCATCTGATCACTTTGAAAACTTGTGCCTATGGAAGTAGGAGGACTCAGCTACATTGAGAATGTTGTCATTTCCCCCTGACCCCAGAGTGGTTCCTTAAAATAAATAAGGATATCCCACCAATGGTGTTTGGGCATTTTTTCATGGAAAGTGAATGTTTTATGGGTTACTTTAACTGAGTGAAACAATATCACATAATTTAAGACACATCAGAACACAAGCTCCATGAGGACGTACCATGTCACTTTAGCTTACATTGCATCCCCAGCCCCTAGGGCATGATGTCTGGTTCATACTAAGATCTCAATTCATATCTGCAGAATTTTAGTGAACGAGTCATATCACAGCCCTTTCAAAAAATAAAAAAACCAAACATCCTTGCAATGCCTCCACACTGCCTGGAAGATTAAGTTCAATCTTCTGAGCTGGCCCCATGATGTTCTCGACCATGCTTGTATTGCCTATTTTCAAATAGCTTCTTCTGTTCTCTTTCCTTCTTTCATTAGCAAATTCCCAACCAATCAGAATGTTATGGGTCCTTTGTGAAGGTTTCCTTGATGCTCCAACCTCTCACCACTACCAAGATTATTCACAAGCTCATGCTGTGCTCCTACACCCCAGACATGCCTCCAGAGCAGTGTTTGCTGTGATGACTACACAAAATAGGGTTACTTACAAAACACATCTCTCCCATTAGGCAGCAAGTTCCCTGAAGGCAATTTTTGTGCATTTTTGTTTTTAACCACCTAGAACATGGATTTATATGTGTGTACTCACAGCATGTGTGCTCATGTTAGGAAGAATGAAAAACTGGCAGAAGAGACCCTAGACTAAAGGAAATGTTAATATAGTGAAGAAAGATTAAAAGCCAAATTTTCAGAGATGAAAAACAGTGGTATAACCAAGAATGTTTACGAAAAGGAAAATAGTTCTGAAGTTCAATAAACTGTTAACTAAGTCATAGATATCTATATTTTCACTAAGAGAAAAGGCAGCCAAAATTAACTATAAAAGGCAGCCAAGATTATCTGAAATAAAGAAGCCTATGAATATGTATGTATATGGTGGTATAGTTGCTATTATTGTTCCATGAAGAGATGGATCATGGACACATGAAGAATCAAGATTAAATATGAGAAGCTGGGGTTGTGGCTCAGTGGTAGAACACTCGCCTAGCATGTGCGAGGCCCTGGGTTCAATCCGCACCACAACATAAAAATAAAATAAAGGTATCATGTCCACCTACAACTAAAAAAAATATATATATATATTTAAAAAAGAGATTCCAACTGACTTATTAAAAAAGATTAAGTGTGAAAAAATAAAAGAAGCTTCTTATTACAATGATTCTAGTATAACTATTATTTTAACTGGACAATCTTATAATAAGATTTTTATTATAAATTACAAAAATCAGAAAATCAGCACAAGTAGGGATACTCATATTGTCTAATTAAATGGTCTGAAACATAATTAAATTCTAATGCAGTAAATAAATGGCTTCTTTCAGCTTCACAACCCTCTTACTGTAAATAGTAGTGCTACATATCTTTAGATGGAATCTTGCCAAAAGTGATAGAATTTAAAAAATAGCATAACTCAAAGGCAGTAGAAATCTTTAGCAATTTTTTCATGTTAGAAAAACCACACTAAGATGCTGGTGCTTCTGAATTTCAACAAGGCTGTAAAAAATAATTTGTATAAAAGTGAAATAAAGTGAACTGTATAAAGGTCGACCTTCATCATGTCCACTAGGCAATCCTGGGACCCACTTTTGATGTGGTTATGCTGTTCTCGTGTGCTGGAAGAGTTTCAACAGAAAAACATCTGTTATGACAAGTGGATTAATATTTTCTGTTTTGACATGAGGCCTTCCCAAGAAAATAAAAGTCTCAGCAGAATTGTCAAGATTTTCTACTTCATATTTCTAGGACCCTAGACACCTTTAATAACTTTTTTAAAGTTGGGTGCCAAAGATTACAATTTTTGTAGACACTCTTTAAATTCAGTAGAAAGTCTCTGTTGACATTTGGAAAAAAGATTAGAGTATGATGAAAATTCCTTGACTAGCATAAGATTTCTGTTAATGAAAAATCCCACATCCCTAAGTTTTTTATTCCTAGTATCAAATTATTTCTGATGGTTTAATAAAACAGATGTAGGCAGCTCTATATTTAATTCCATACGTCCGCATGCTTGTGGTGACTGAGATTCAATCTATTTCCGCCAGCTCTGTACGAAGTCTTATTAATACTTCACAAATTGTCGACTTCAGAATGAATGCTAATCTTACCTATGCAGTTCTCGCTTTTTACTTCATACCCTGGGGGACAGATGCATCTGAAGGATCCCTCCAAATTCTGACAGGTCCCAGGAGAACAAGAGCCAGGAAGGGCAACACACTCATTAGTATCTTTAGAGAGAAAGAAAAGAAAAAATAATTAAAACATTAGATGACTGTTACATAAATTGATCTATCTGCTGAATGATATTAACATGATTTCAGGGCTGGGAATGTAGCTCAGTGGTAGGGCACCTGCCTACCTGGGCCACCACAGACAAATATGCTTGTGATACTTTTCTGACATGCTAGGTAGTTCTGTTTTGTTAAGTTAATTTTCTTGATTTATTTCCTTTGCTCACTTTTATTGAGCCATTGACAGCCTCCAGCTCTGTTCCCAATGAAAACATTGCCTAGGACACATTCCCAACTGTTGGCTAACATCTTAGACGAAAACTTCCATATCACAGCTTATCTCGTTCATGTGATCTAATGATCAAATGAAATGTGAATGAGATTCCCTAAGTATGTGTGTGTGTGGTGGCTGGGGCGGGGCAGGGGGATTCATATTATTGCACAAAATCAAATGCCATCAAACACCATGAAGGCCATATGCTGTTTAGATACTTACCTATACAGTTTTTGCCATCTGGAGTAAGTTCATAACCTTCATTACATAAACACTTGAAGGAGCCAATTTCATTGAAACACCGACCATTCCTGCACACTTGACCGAAAAAGGAACTGCACTCATCTATGTCTATAAGCAAACAGGAGTTAGCTTTTCAGAGACAGCTCTTACATGCATGGGATTTCACTAGCAGAAACTTAAAAACACATTCATTGTTCTACATCTGCAAAAACCCTACATTACAATTCCCAATCAGCACAGAAAAAAATGGCACATGAGAATCTTGTAACTAATAAGGTCACATATACTCCTATTGTATTTCAGCCACAAAGGTGCATTTTTGGTTCTAATACAACTCATGAATTTATAACTAGATAAAAGTTGAAGGTTTAAGGTGAAGCTTTCTATTTTTGTCCAACTGAAAAGTATTTCTTTTTCTGGATGCAAGGGGTTATATGGGATTTAACTTAATAGTTTAATTTGTAGATCTATTATCTGGAGATTAAGTATGTTAACCACAAAATATACATAAATAATTGAGCATGCTAAATACAGAAAAACCAGTTAATATAGAAACTCCTCAAAATTGCAGACATAATACAGAATTTTAAAAACAAAAAGGACATTAAAAGGTAGGCGTTTAGTGAAATTTCGAGGTGATTACATGTGAGTGATTTCCTGGGTTGCTGGAGGACTGTGCCTTGGTCAGAGTCATGCCTGGGTCTTCTAGTTTTCCCTGCCTATATAGTGCTTAAGAAACTACAGAGAGGTCGAGGTTGAAAAAAAGTCCAATTGGCTGTAAAACTTTATCACAATTGCAGAATTTTGAAAAACAAAGACAACAGGAACGTGAGTCTGGTTAGCTGAGGAAGTGGGTGGGGTTAAGTTGTGAAGGTCTCATGCTCTAGAAATCCTAAGTTACTTCCACAGACCTTGCAGGGTCATGTAATTTAAACGTGTTAGGCTGCAAAAGTACTGGTACAGAGCCTGGTACATGGGATACGCATGTGTTGTCATTTTTCTTATTGCTTCCTCTACTCACTTCAGAAACCTCTCCCACTCACTGTTAATTCCCAGGTCCCATTTGTTATGTAAGTGTGCACCAAAGGCTACACACCTATACTATGCATAGGAGAAGTTTCTGGAAACCTAGTCACCATGCACTATTTTTGTAGGGAAAGGCATTCAGTCTTCAAAAGCTGAGGGAAAATAAAATTTTAAGATACTACATGTTTATAATGACATTTGAACTGCAAATCAAGAATAGACTTGTATGAAATACTTATAGTTACATTGAAATAAAAAAATGTCCACTTTCAATCTCATCTAAGAAGTGAAAGCAATCTAAAACATAAATCACTTCCAAAATGTTTACTATCATCTAAATGGCCTTTTCTCCTAAATTGATTAGTCAATCGACAAAAGGGTTAAAAGTAGTATATTGTCTTGTGATTATTTAGGTCAAAAAATGATTTTAGTTAACTAGAAATTGGCCAATGATATTACATATCTTTTGACATATTTTCCATTTTAATAATAGGAGCTATTTTTGGTCTCTGGTTTTATGATTTGTTTCAGAATAGTCTGTGGAAATGAAACAGAAGCAATAAAGGACTGACCGATGAACTTACCTAGGCAGTCATTATTGTGAGTGAGTTCAAAGCCTGGGTAGCACAGACAGTTATAGGATCCAACAGTGTTTTTGCAAGTTCCATTTCCACATGGGTGCCGTTCACACTCATCAACATCTGCAAAGAAACAAAAGCTTAAAGGAATTCAACCTTTTTTTTTGCCGTACTGGGGATAGAACTCAGGGCCTTGTGCTTGCAAGGCAAGCACTCTACCAGCTGAGTTATCTCCCCAGCCCAGAATTCAAGTTTTAATTAGAGAAAAAATGGTATTCACTTTTTGCAGATTTTCTCAGTATAGTACTAGGGGCCCATATTTATTTGAGAAAAATAAGTATGAGGTAGAAAAAAGTCAAAAACACAAAATTATAAAAAACATACAGTTTAATGACATATTAGGCACATACAGCACTCAGATCTCACCTAATAAAGCATTTCCTCAGCAGAAATTTTTTAAATAAATAGGTTTGCTTGTCAATTGTAAGGAAATGGACCTTTTGAAATATTAAAATAATTTATTCTATTAAATACCATAAACACTTGCCCAGAAGTTTATAGACCTTAATTTGAGAAAACAAAGATAAACTTTAGTTTCTTTCATTTTAAACTTTAATTTAAACTCCAAATTAGGGTTTATTTAGAACTCACTATCATTAGCCTTCCAAAAGACTGAAGTCAAAATACTTAGGCCATCCATCATAAGAGAGAGTGTACTCCTGGGACTGTGAATTCCAGGCTGCTGAAACTCTACCATGCAAAAATGGGGCGCTCCTCCTTAGGAAGGAAGCTCTGACTGAGGGGACTGATAAACTTTAATCATGGAAGAACTGCTAAGAGTAGGAGCAGATGTCCCCCATGTGAATTTCTGAACCGTAAATCTCATATATTTTTTGGCAAATCATACTCTCTGGGCGTACAGGAGAAGTACAAAAAGTCCATGCAAATAGGACCAGCGCCTCTTTTCCTTTGTACAAGCAACAGTTAAAAGAATTTTCCCTGTCACAGCAGCAGAGGTTGAGGGTGGGGAGTGGGGGCCTTAGGAGGCCACGGATGAGTGGGGAAGTTCTGCAGGGTTCCTTGTTGCATAGATATGCCATGAAGGAAATGAATTCAGGAATACCAAAACCTGATTTTAATACTCACCTAGACAGTATCTGGAATACCAAAAGAGTAGATGCATAACCCTTGCTTTTTCCACACTGAGAACATGCTAATTATAAATAGCCAAGTTTTTAATTTCATTTTCCTCTTTCAAGGGCAAAGCATAGAGAGAAAGTTCAGGCAGAGGCAGAGCCAATCGCTGACATCAGATTTAAGGAGTTATGCTCAGTCCCAGCCTCAAGGCAACAAGCCCATCTGCCTTTGAAAGCTTATTAATCATCAGCTCAGCAAGTGCTTAACTGAACACTATTATCACTTAACTAATCGTTATATTAGCTACTGGGAATTTTTAAAGAGCTTGGCTGTATTTGCTTCTACAACTATTTTAAGTGATAAAATACACAAGATGCAGATAAATCCTGAATTATTCAATAATTTGTGTAAAAAGAGTGTGCATGCTGTGCTCTATAACCAGTTAATACTGTCACTCTTACTACTCCCTTGCATTCTGAAATGATCTTTTGAAGGGGAAGCCAGTGGGGTAAAGAGGAGCTGGTATTGTGAACTTTATACAACCCTCAGTGTCTCAGAGTGCGTGTCAAGCACATGAGTGTCTTCAGAGGAGAAAAGTTGAGAATCACTGAACCGAGGAACACTGTTTTATGTCCCTGCCTGCAAACTGCGCTCTGCATAAAAGGCTTAAACAGTTTGACATGGCAGCAACATGGCAGTTACTGATGGCACGTGACAACCGTAATCTATCTTGGAGTCGCAGCCCCATTTCACTCCTTGGAACTAAATGTTCTTACCCATGCACATGGTTTGGTCTTGAGAAGCCTTAAAGCCATTGTGGCAGATGCACTGGTAACTTCCTTGCAAATCAACACACAGGCCATGACTGCAAACGTTAGGAATTTCTAAACATTCATTGCGATCTATAATAAACAAAAAAAAAACCCCACATGTTTCACATATCTGATTTTTATTAAGATTCCTTCATTTTTCACAGATGCATTTTTTTCTAACCTGCTATTAATTATTACAGACAGGCTGAAAATGAACCATAACAATAGCTGAATCAAAATAAGCAGGGCTTTCAAAGTATCCAAGTCTCTTTTTTAATCATGAAATTTTTTAGGTTGATTGGTATCAAGGATACTATTTTATTCCAGGGAAATCTATTAAAGGGACCTCTCTTCTTAACAAAATAATCTAAAATATATGGTGAAACAGGTTCATTGTAAATAAACAGACTGAATTAGAAAATCTTTTCAAAATTATCCTTGAAGTTATAGTTTGGTAGAAAAATTTGGACTCTCCTCCCCCCACCTTTTTCTTTTTGCAGTACTGGGGATTGAACTGAGGGGTGCTCTATCACTGAACTACATCCATAAATTGCCCAGCTGGCCTTGAATTTTGGATCCTTCTGTCTCAGCCTCCCAAGCCACTGGGATTTCAGGAGTGCACCACTGAGCCCGGGTACACCCTCCTTTAGTGTAGAAAACTCAAAGGCTCTTGTGTGTGGTGCCTGTCACCCTCTTTCTTACCTACACAGGCCCCATTGGGTGAGAGTTTGAAGCCTGCAGCACATTCGCAGCGGTAGCTGCCGGGACTGTTGATGCAGTCTGCATTTCGCTGGCAGAGATTGTCACCATTACTGCACTCATCAATGTCTGAAAGAGCAACAGTTCCAAGATAAAGAGGGATTCATCATTGCCTTAGGGTTACAGGCACGCCACCACTTTGATGATCAAGTCTTAATGGACTTCAGAAGAAATAATGAAAGTCAGACTACAGCTTAAACACCATTTATGTACACCAAAACTCTTTTTGGTGAAGGACATATATTATTCAGAATTACCTTCACAGACCAAGAGCAGGTCATTGTAACTGAATCCTGTAGGGCATTCACAGCGGAAACTGCCAATCTGGTTAATGCACACACCATTTGCACAAATTCCTGGAATCTCTTTACATTCATCAATGTCTGAAATTGAAGAGATTTGGTAAAGTGTATGTGGTTCTGCTTAATGTATTTGCCATATAACCTCAAATAATGCTATGCATACCTGCAATGAGAATGCACATTCAGTGTCACAAACATCAAAGGTATATAATAGCAGGAATGATTTTGTGGCTTATGAAAACACAGAAACCGTAAAATGGATGAATTCCTCTAAACAGCAATGGAAAAATTTAAGTGACTGATAAAATACACAACATGATTTTAGGGTTGATTGGGAAAATGAACTTCTTGGGAAATGAATCCCCCTCTTCAAGTTGTGAATCAGGTCACCCTAATAGCCACTACTGTATAACTATTAAATAACTAACATTAACTCAGTCACCAGACTTGGCTGATAGAATAATACAACTACTAACACTTGGTTAGAATCAGTAAGCATGTTTTTTCCTCTCTGAAATTCAGATTATTATATTTTGTAGTACCCTTAAAAAAAACCCTGAGTATATTTTAATAGATTATGTATATATATGTGTGTATGCGTGTATGTGTGTGTGTGTGTGTGTGTGTGTACACATAACATGCATAAACATGATCTGCAAAAACTCACCAACAGCTTTTCCTGTGTGAATGTCAAAGGTGAATCCAGGAATATTTCCACATATGGTTTTAAAGTCAGCTTTAAAATATAAATAAAACAATGTACCCTTAACATGCTCAAGTTCATTCATTCAAAATAACATTTTAATAGTATTACTTTTATAAATACTTTTTATCTTATTCACAACCAGACATTTTAATTTCAATTATATTTATTTGATAAACAACGGCAGCTTCTGTAAATAGTAGATCTAGGCATTCTCTAACATTATTGCTATTTCTCTCGTTAACTTTCTACTACTCTGATATTAGATGATAAGTATATCATTATGAAATTTAAAACATCTTTTTAGGACATTCAAACTTTTTTCTTATGATATACAGAGCTTTAAAAATTATCTGATATACATAAATTAAAAAAAAGATTATGGCATGACTTTAAGAAGGGATTATGATCACACAAGGACAGACAGGAAAAATGGTTTTGTAGGTTAACAACCAATAATGAGAGAGATGTGAATTTTGTCTTTTAAACCAAAGGCAACTATTGGTTGGAATGTGAAAACTGAGGAGTAAAAAATGATTATGAAATAGAACAGAGACTGTGAGAGCTTTTCCTAAATGTAATTCACCAAACCAAAGGAAATTTAAAAGAGTATTAATTTTTATGAAGCAAAATGCTTCTGATGACCACTGTTACATGTCACTAAAATTCCTGAAAAGAGTATTAGGTAAAACTTGTAATTCACACTTTCACTCCAAGCACTATTAGGGCAAGGGTTTTATAGATTTCATCCACCAATATACACCGAGCATCCCGATGTTCAGTTTAATGGTTTTCAATGGCCTGGCAAATATGCAAATTAGAATTTATATTCATCATCTCATTAATCATTATTACAACCATATGAATTACTCCTTGTCACTATTTATTAGTTATCTCTATTTTATATATGAGAAATTGGTTCCAGAAAGTATAAATTCTCTCCAAGATCACACAGTAAGTGGCAACTCCTGGATATTTTCAGAACTAAGCTTCTCTGGTTGTAGTACATGCTAATTTTTACTACAGTGTTATGCATATGTGTGTACATGTAACATATCATAACTCCAGTGCAAGTGTGGGCTGCGTGCTTACCTGTTCCTGGTGTTGGGCAAGGTTCACAAGGTTTGTTCCAGGCTTTGCCAACATTGTATGTGCAGCAGCACATCCTCTTTGTCACATTAAAAGGCAACTCATTTTCACAAGTGGTTCCATTATAGCTTCGGTAGCAAAAGCTTTTTCTCATGTCTACACAGAAAAAAATAAACTAGCTATTCATATCAGCTAGCACTTAATGAAGTCCCCACACCTGTAACATCATCCTTTATTAACAGAACTCTAAAAATTTTTTTCTCTATCATTTTAGGTATCTTAAAATAATCTTAAATTATAAATCATTTTTACATTAACAGCTCCCATTTTTAGATAAGGGATTTCGTTTACAAGTTTCTTGTGATACAGTGTTAATATATGTTTATTTCTCCACTCAAAAACATGTACTTAATTTAAAAAGAATTAAGTATTAAATTTTACATGTTCTTTTATTTGTACAATACTATTGTTTATATAAATGGAGAATTAAATTTATTTTAGGATACACAGCAGCAACATTCAATAAATACTTTTACTTCAGATTTTTAAAAATGTAACTATATAGCTAAAAGTCAAAAACTTGATGCAGAGTCAATAATTTATAAGACTCTTAAATATTTCAATATTCATGAAAATTTAATATCCAAACTTTCTGAACAATAATTCTGAGACAGATGTGTCTTACATGTGCAGTCAACAACTACGGCCTACTTAATTAATCTCAGCAGCCTGTACTTACCCATGCAATTGTGGCCTCCATTGACCTGCATGTACTCAGGTGGGCAAATGCAGGTGTAATTTCCCAGGGTGTTGTAGCAGGTCCCAGGCCCACACACACCAGGATGTGCAAAACACTCATCAATATCTTAAACAGTCAAAATATCCACAAATTAATAAAGACACACACACACACACACACACACATAATTATACATAAAATTATTTTTTCCTTACTGAGGATTGAACCGAGGTGCTTTATACCACTGAGTCATAACCATAGTTCTTTTATTTTTTTTAATGTTGAGACAGGATATTAGTAAGTCACTGAGGGTCTTATTAAGCTGCTGAGATTGGCCTCAAATTTTCAATTCTCCTGCCTTAGCCACCCAAGTTGCTGGGATTATGAGTGTGCATCATAGCACTTGACTAATAAATATACTTTTGATGAGATTATATTATTTAGATTACTGAACAGATGCATAGATGATCCTCTAATTGTATATTTATACAAAATTCAGAAAGAAAGAAAATACCCAAGATATGCATTTAGATGACACAGGTATAGCTTTCTTCAAAAGAAAAAAATACTAACCAATACTAAAACAGAAATACAAATCTTATAAAGAAATTATTCTAAGGTGGCAAAAATAAATTTACTTGGCACCTAAATATTTTTAATTGAAATTCATTTTTCAAATGGGATTTCTTTAAAGCCTGCTTTTTACTTCAACTTTCAACTGAATGCAGGTTATGAGAAACTTTGTCTTTTTAGCTCCTTTTAAATTAATACCTATTCAGATATTCTAGAAGCAGAGTAGCTGCATATTGTTTTTCTTATTAAATCACATTTCTTCCAGATGCATTTACCTGTTTCAAAAGAAAGACTTTGACCAAAAGAATTATGTTACAGTTTAATGTTCATTCTTAGAAGCATTCATTCATTCAACAAATAAATATTGAGAGTCTACTGTAAGCTAGAACTTGGAGCAAAAAGATGAATAAGGTGTGAACCTCTGTTAAAGAAACCTCCAGTCTAGTGACAAGAAAGGTACCTAAAAAGTTATTATAATAATGCCATGTGATAAGTGAGGGGACAAAAGCCAGAAAGGGACAGAAGCAAGAAGGGGTCCACACAACCTCTGAACTTCTTTGCATCATATCCAATGTTTAAAAATGACTGAATAGTCAGGTTCACAGAACTGGGAGGCTGAGGTAGGAAGACGAGAAGTTCCACACCTCACTAACTTAGCAAGACCTTGTCTCAAAATGAAAAATAAAAAGGGCTGGGGGTGCAGCTCAGCACTAGAATGCCCCTGAGTTCAATCCCTGGTGAAACAAACAAATGAACAACCAACCAAAAAAAAGAACAAAACTGAACAGTACTAGTTTAATAGTCACATTACATTTAAGCTTACCTATTTTCCCTAAGTAAAATATAACTATTATCAATATTTTCATTAATAATGCCCTTAATATTATATGTTTTCACACTCTATTTTCCCCATTTATATTTAAATAGTCCTCTTACTCAGAAAAAAATAGTAAAATTATAGCAAATGAGTGGTACATTAAACTTATCTATCCTCATACAATTTAACAGCATTGATCTGAAAAGAAAAACACTATGAATCAGTCTCGACAGATCCTCTGGTTGGACTCGGGCTCGGCTCTTCCCTGGTGCTGAGTGGTGAGTTTTGTTGTGAACAGGTACCCTCTCTTACCTTCACAGATGCGAGTTTCTTCACTCAGGTAGTAGCCTTGTGGACACTCGCACTGAAAGCTCCCAAAAGTGTTGATGCAGTTTCCACCCTGGCAAAGACCTGGCAACTCCTGGCATTCGTCAATGTCTACAAAAGGAGCAACAGTTCATCAGCAATGAGCCGCATGGTGAAAGACCAGTGTTAATGTCAAGGCTTTCCATGTGTCATTTTGGAAGACCCACAGACTTGCATGCATCTGAGCACTTAGGTGGGGGTTTTATTCTGGCCGTGGATTTTCTTGGCCTTGGGGCAGAGCTTTGCCATTCTGTGAAGAATGATACAACCGAGTGGGGAATGGTTCAAGTCGGGGGATAATGGTAATTTCTATGCAGAACAATCAGGCATCAAATCCCTGCAATGGATTATTACTTATTGACAGAAGTACTTTTTTACATTCTTGTAACTGAATGCCCATCTGTAATTTTGATAAATAATCTTGTGTTTGTTCCTCACAAACTCTTGTATCGGCTTTTCTCTAAACTCTGCAGCTTATTTGAATCTAGGTGACAACTATCCATGAACTCACCTTCCAAGATGATTGTGATGGGGTTAGGTCTAAAGCCTTCACCTCCAGGACACAGGGTATAATATTCAGCTATAAACAAAAAGGAAAACAGGAGATTTGATACCTGTGTCCAAGTGGCTGAGATGATGAGCAAGAAAAGCATTCAGCAACTGCCAGGGGGTGGGTGTCCACATTTTTCTTAGTGGTCTATCAAATACATTTAAAGTTATATTTTACATGAAAAAAGATCACTACTTCATAAATGCTATACACAGTGGAATAACAAAAAAAATTGCTTTTGAAGCAAAAAATTCCTTAGCTGACAATTTATATCACAACTTTTTTGGCTGGTAGATAAAACTAGATTCTATAGGACAAAAGTTTGAGTTCAATTTGCCCATTACAACACATGTTTCAATTTAAGGTATTCTATGACTGACTTCAAGAATACAAAAACCCTCCTACGAACCTGAACTAATCACCTCTGAGAGGAACCAGGAATGGCCTTCATCTGTGATACTGTGGAGAACTGATATTATCATTCATATTGGATTGTGGTTAAAAACTGTTGTTTTAATTTTTTTAAACATATCATGAAAAAAAGCGGAAGAGAGGAATTAAAATTCCTTTTGTATAAAACACTCGTAGCTGGTTTCAGCATTATCAAAGTAGTACAAATCCTTTCTTTTTTTAAACATCTTTACTGATTTTTATTGTAAATAATATATATTTTACAATAAAATATGTAATATATATTATTGTAAATAATATGTACTTTTAAATTTATTGGTACTAAATTATACTGGATATTTGAGAAGTTTACAGTAATGTACTGAGATTTGATTTAGTAGTTTTTTTTTTGTGAAGCCCTAAGCAATTTATCAAGACCCTGTCCTTTTTTTTTTTTAAATAAAGTGGGACCAGAGTTTGGTCCCTTCTTCTCCAGTCCTGTACTTACTGCTATTGACAGGTGGGCACGTCTCACAGGGGTTTCCCCAGGCCTTTCCCAGAGAGCAGCAGCAGGAGGAGCGGCTAACGCCCACCCCAATCTCTGTGTTGCAGGACAGACTCCCGTCTCCTCGAGGACCAAACTTCAGGTAGCAGTTGCCCACACGGTTGTCTGCAGAACAACAAAAGAGCTAAAATTGCCCTTGCTAGGATGAGGACTCCTTAGCAAAAAGACACTCAAAGGATGAAAATCAATTTTTTACATTAATAATGCAAGGTTTGTTTTAATCTTTGGCACAAAACAATCTCTTCCCTTAAACCTTTTCAAGATTGAATCATAGCAAATTATGACGCAGTCTCCAATGTTTATAAACTCATGTGGATCACATTTACAGACACTTATGGAATTAAAAATGATAGGCATTTCCCATTTGAGACATTCTGGACGTTTCAATAATGTGAATGCAAGAAAATTCTGGCATAATCAATCTCTATCAGGTTTTTATGAATAATGGAAAACAACAGGATAAGTTAATTTAAAGTTATGTATCAAATCAAGGAAATTCTGATAATCTCATCTTGTTCCTCTCCTCCTCATCATCTGCATCGCTCACAGATTAGTATCAATCTGCATAGCAAACCTTGCAGGTATTGAGAAGGGCAGTCTGTTACAAATTTAGACCTCTTTATGCGAAGGATCAATGAATCTCAGATGTGTCTCAATTTGTTACCATTTTGATTCTATGGCTCTAAATACTACTTTTGCGCTGGGAATTCTCAAATTTAGAATTCTCTCTCATCTCTCCCCTGACTCTTCTGCAAAATGCTGTATTTCTCCTCTTAGATGTCTAATGGTTATTTCATAGTTAACATTTCTAAAAATAAGACTCTTGATATTCATACTCCACGTAGAAAATATGCTCCAGTCTTACACATTTTCAATAACCATAGTGTCACCTTTGACTTCCTCTCCCAATCCTTATTCAGTCTGGTATTAAGGCCTTTGAAATATATCTGGAATCTGAATAATCATACTGTCTGTACCACTGAAGTCCAGCCTCTTCCTTGGATTACTGCAATGGTTTCCTAATTCATCTGCCAATTTCCATCCTTAACTCAACCACGGTCTATTTTTTCCCTCTGTAGCTAGACTGAACTCTCAGAAACACTACTGTTAAGTCACCTCCAATAGCTTCTCTTCTCAACCAAAGTGAAACACAAAGTTCTTACCAGTCTGAAGTAATTTTCATGTCTGGCTGCACTTTGGAATCATTTGGGCCATTTCTTATTGTTTAATTTATTTCTCCCTTTCTCATTTTGCTTTTGGTGCTGAGTCTTAAATACACAGAGGCAAGTTAACTCATGGTCCCTCTCCTATTAAGTTTGAAATTATTCATTCTTTCTTCTCTTCCTTCCTTTCTCTTTTATCCCTATTCCCTATTCTCCATTTCTACATCTCATCTCTTACTCAATCATCCATATGCATTTAATGTTGGTAGTTTTTTACATGTATTTTTACAAGATAAAAATAGTTTTAAATATGGTCACTTACAATTTATAGTTTTTTATCACATATTTCATTTAATTTTTTGTTTAACTTTTAATGGGACATCATAATTACACATAATAGTGGCATTCACTAAGACATATTAATATATTTATATATTCACATTCATATATTTATATGACAAAATTTGGTCCATTTCATTTCCCAATGCCTCTCTTTCTTTCCCCCCTTCCTCCCCCTGGATCACTTTTTCTACTGGTCTCCTTTCTATTTTCATCTCATTTGAATAAATTTTTCCCATCATGCTTGCTTTATGAACATTTAGTCTGTGAACTTCATGGCATACAATTGCCTGTTTGTTTATTTGTTTTAATCTATGTACTCGCCCAAACCAGTACCTAAATTTCTATCTCTGCAAATAAAACTGCACTGAATGTCTTATGCATGTCTGTGTATAGTTTCAGAGTTAATATCTTTTTTTTAGATTTTTTTTTTCAGTTGTAGTAGGACACAATATCTTTATTTATTTATTTTTATGTGGTGTTGAGGATCGAACCCAGTGCCTCAGGCATGAGGCAAGCACTCTACCACTGAGCTATAGTCCCAGCTGAGAGTTAATATCTTTGACATATAAAACCAAGAAAGGAACTGCTGGCTCATAGTTTTCATATACTTAGTCTTTCAGTAAAAATACTCATCATCATTTACTATATGCATTCAATGGACCCTTTAAAAATGTTTTAAAGGAATTTAAAAAATAACTTACAGAATGAATAAGAAATAGTGACACAACTTTATCAGTATTTTGAATAAGAATTTAACCATATCTAACTCAAATTTCTATTGTCTTGGTTTTGAAGATATTGTACCCAAAATTATCGTCTAAATGTAACTAATTGCTAATAAACTGTCATTCAAAAACCTGGAATAAACTGGAGTTTTTTAAGGGGAGGGATTACTCTGTTTTTAAAATGATTGTAGCAAACATGCATCACAATTCCTTGCCAAGAGAATTTAGACGTTCTCCTCTATATGATCTACTTGCTCATTTCACTTCTATAGCTTTTACTTACCAACACAACCCACACCAGTGGGATTTAGTTGAAAATCTGGTGGACAGTTACACTCATAGCGACCGGGTGTGTTGACACACAGGCCATTGACACAATTTATGGGATCTGCACACTCATCAATATCTAGAAACATTAAAAGTGCCCATGTTAATTAACATCCTTACTTTCTCCATGTATATTGTTTTTCCTAAGAATCTGGTGGAATTTTTAATTTTTTTTTTTTTTTTTTTTGCAAATAAGTAAATTAAAGATCATTAGGAAGGATTCAGCACAATGAAATAAAGATCTTAAATAACTGGATATACCTAAAATGGGTTCTATAGGTGAAGTCCTTGGTATTTATGAGGATACCATTTAATATCCTTCAGAGTTAAATTGAGTTAAGAATTGTAGTTCTGAGGAAGAAAAAATTATGCCTCTATTTGCTCAACTAAAATTGTATGTATATATTTATGTACATACACATTCATATATATCTATACAGAGATATTTTACTAGCTTCATGTTAGATATTTATGCTGTTTCTATAAAAATAACTAAGCATAGTTAAACATATAATTTTCCTTTTCAGAAAACTGCATAACACAATACACAAATTAGCTTAGCAGAAATTTGAAAAACTTTTCTATGTAGCACAGAATATTTATTCCAACTAACTGGAACACAAAGGAGCCCTTAACTGGCCATACCTGTGCAGTTCCCTCCGGTTCTGTCCAGTTCGTAGCCATCATCACAGATGCAGTGGAACATTCCAGGCAAATTATTACATGTTCCAAAGACACAAATATTTTGGAAGGAGCATTCATCAATATCTGAAGATTAAAAAATATCTCTTATTTACAAACACATTTAAAATTTTGACTTAAAGTATAACATTAATGCATTTTTCTAACTCTACAGATGTTTGGATGCAGTAAAAATAATTCCTTTTTCTTTGTCTAGATAGCTTGTGTAAATGGCAAGCAACTAAAGTTTGTCTATAGAAGTAAGATATAAAAGAAACATTGTTTTCTCAGGGAAAAATATATCAAATATTTTTACTGTCTTGGACTATGAAATACCTAAACCAGGAGACGCTGGCTTGAGGCATAAACAAAGAACACAGAAATGAGATGTAAAAATGCCAAAAGGAATAAAATTGTAAAAAATCAAAGATAAAACCAAATTCAAAGAGTCTAATAATTAGTGCAAATAGATGTTTTATAACTGGTAAATTAGAATGAAAACAACTTAAAATATAAAAGAAAATGAAATTTATCTTTTAAATTGTACTTTTTTATTCTGTAATCTGATGTTATAAAAAAAAACAGTTATGAACAGGGAGTTTTTTGTTCTTAATACCATGTAAGAAGATGATCCACTGCCCACACACTCTTGCAAATTTCATTAAAATATCTATGAAAATCAGAAATTCAATTTATAAAACTCTTCCATGAAGGTTTAACCCAAGGTCAATCAATGTGTCATTATTGCTTGTTATTCATGAAAATGATGGCATCCAGGTGTACATAATGGCTACAGGAATAATCTATACGCCTACTCATAAAAAAGATAGACATTTTTATACATAAACTGCCTGATATTCCAAGAATGCAGACCACACATGTCATTTTAGGCTAGACTTGACAAGTCATTCTCCACTGCTGTCTTGAAATAATATATCTTAAGTCTAAAATGGTCTTCTGTTCATTCATAATAGTTAAAATTTGTTTCAACTATCTTAAAGTATGATTCAAATTCTGTTTAAAAGTTCAACTGATGTGCAAAGGTGTTTTTTATTTTTTGGGGGGTAATAAGTTATTCTCTAAAGAGAATAAACAAAGATTCATTTAGTAGATTACAACCAAATTGTATTAATCTATTAGTGAAAATGAATGGTATTATGACTGCAAGTATGCATTTTACTTTTAAATGATCGTGATTAGAATTACCTTTATTCAAATAATGTAATAGTTGTATAAAACAGGCATTTTAAAAGACTACTGTATTGCTTTTATAAAATTGATACTCAAAAATTCAAATGATACAGGAAAGTATTGATAACAAAACAGGAAAGAGAGCAAACAATACAGAAAATAAAACAGCAAAACTAAAAATCATTCAAAAATATTTCCACTCATAAACACTGATGAACATCATTCCAGAAATTTCTATATGCATATTCATAGTAAAGCTGAAACAGTTTCTATGCATCAGATCAATTTTTCATCATCTCAATAGTTTTTAGAATACTTTTCTAAATTCAAGGATGAAAAATACTAAAAACTTAATGTTTTAGTTTGATGCCAAAGTTCAAATGCAACTTTTAGCAACAGATTCTATGTATTGAATAATAAGAAAATTATCACTCATCTGTCCTTTCAACTCTTTATTTTTGTTATTTATATTATTTTCACTTTTTCAATGCTTATGGCCTTTTTTCCATTATTTGACAGTGTTCAGTGTTAATTATTTACTTTCAGGGATCAACAGCCATTTTACTTCACCTTCTATTTGTTTCCTTTTTTCTGATCATGATAATCAGCATTTTATTTTTCTTTAAAAAAATTTTTTTTTAAATTAGAGCTTTATGTTTACATACAGTTGTTGGGTTCCCCCTGACAAACTCACACGTTTATTTCTTGATAGACCATGACCATATTTTACTGTGGATTGGTTTTTCACCTTTTTATTTTTTTGTATGTTCTTTTGTTTCCATAGGATGCCTGCAAATTCCTATTGTTTATTTTTAGCTTCTTTACACACTACCTAGTCCACTCGTTGAAGAGTTTTTATTCACTTTGATGCAGTTCTTGACATTTGTCCTTCTTGATCAGGGCTTTATTTGGAAGACAGCGAGGGGTCTGGATTTCATTAAAGCTGCTATTTGGAACCCTAGGTTCTCAAGGTGGAGGACGAGGGGAATGTGCACAGGAGGAGCTTCAGTGGACTCCATGCACTCTTTGTGGATGAACCTGGTCTTCTCTTTTTAAACAGTAAGCTAAATGGTGTGTCTAATGAGTCCTACCTAGCTTGTTCCATGGTGACTCCTCTGGGTTTTGTATTCCTTCATTTTGGTGGAGAATACTAAGAAATGGCCAACTCCAGGAGTTTGGGGAGCTCCCCAGAAATTCTAAGTATTTGTGGTGAGACATAGATGTTGAGTGGAAATTTTTGATCAGAAGGTCAATTCAGAGAGGCATATATTTATAATAAAATAGGAAATCATTTTATTACTAAGAAACAAAATTAGTAAATTCAGCAGAAACTGTCCAGGTGACCACACCTTGTGGAAGAGAGAAGATAAAAGCAAAGAAAAATAGGAAGAGCCATGGGATTATATTTTTGAGACTGGAAAGGCTGGTGTTTGGCCAAATGGTGCAGAGGG
Source organism: Sciurus vulgaris (assembly GCF_902686455.1). Lineage (NCBI taxonomy): Eukaryota > Metazoa > Chordata > Mammalia > Rodentia > Sciuridae > Sciurus > Sciurus vulgaris. The sequence continues at coordinate 58,477,281 of NC_136466.1, forward strand.
TCTAAGTGAGGGTGAACTACACCTGTGCCACCCTCAGTTGCCTTGTTAATTTGGGATTTCTCGCCATGGTAGTGACATATGGGGAAACTCAAGTGAAGGAAGTAAACTGTTAACTAGTTAGCCCCACCTTGGGGGAGGGTCTGGGGAGAAGCTGTGGAAGGGCTTATGCCACAGATAGAGGAACAAATTTATGGAGGGGAAATTCCGTCTAGGTATAAAGAATTCACGTTGGCAGCAGTGTTTGGCTACTGCTGACTGGCTCCTTTTCCAGCTCCTTGTCAAACTGAGGCTAATGATAAATCATGTAATTCCCTACCCGTATCCACTCACATTTTCTACTAATTGGTTTCAGTGCTAAGAAGAAACCAGGACTGGGGCAAAAAAATGAAGCTCACTCTAGTTCAGCAGGAAGGCTTTCAGTGAGTGCCTTGTGCCCTCCACCCTAGAGGCTACTATTCATGCACTCATTAAGAGTCAACCCATATTGGCGGATGTTCACGGAAACCTCATGATCTTTTAGGCGCTTATTTTCTTTAGGTGCCACTATCAGTGATGGAGCAGACTCAGGATCCACACTGAACTTCCCCAGAATGTACCATTTCTGCTTGGCTGACACTGCTGTGTGTGTGTGTGTGTGCCCATGATGCACACAGTGGGGAGGAGCCTGGGGTTGGGAAGACCCTGGTGTTTAACATTTCTATTCATTTGATGAGACAATAGATAAGGGGGCTGTACTCAGTATTCATTTTATCATCTTTCCCTAGCATTTGGCGTGAGTTTCCTTTTTTTAAGGTTTTCTGTGAATCACAAATTTTTTGAAGCCCTATGGTACGTTAATCATTTTCAATCCCTTTTCTCAATTCATTTATTTTGCACTCCCTATAACACACTGACAACCCAAACTATGTGTAATGTGAAGTAAGTCTCTAATTTAAAAGAAAATACAAATTCTTTTTCTTGGAAAGCTGTCATATTAGACATAAAGTCCCATTTCTATGAAAGGGGGATGACACTGTAACTTTGAGAAAGGAGGCATTACTATTAAGGAAAAAATAAAAGTCCCTAATGAATCCCTGAAGCAGGCTTCTAGTCCCAGACATGCAGATGGCAGATTCAAACAGGAAGGTCAATGTCAAAAATGAGTCCTTTAGGTTTTGATAAACACAAGAAGTAGTGGTGACTTAGGTAGGTAATAGATCGTATTTTAAAAGTTGAATAGTTTTGCCACATGTCATTCATTTAGTGATAAAAAAAAAAAAAGAAAAAAGACAAAAAAAAAAAGTGGTTAAAAAAAGAGTGAGCCAAACTTCCAACTATTGGCCCTTGGCCAGGAAAACTTCATAAGAGATGAAAGCTGCCCTCATCATTATTCATTCTGCAAAATAATCCACGCTTAAACGAATGACTTTTATATGTGCAGCATGTGCTATGTATTTTGCTTCCAGGTGGAGCCTGTTCCAGCCCTTTTTGTGGTTTCATTTGCTGTAGTTGATCCAACTTAAAAATGAGTTGGAATCCTGGTGACCCACCTTGGCAGGATCTGCTGTCTGAGGCTGGAGTGAAGCCCATCTCACACTCGCAGCGATACGCGCCCGGGACGTTGAGGCACTGTCCATTTTCACAGAGATTTATGTTTTCTGCACACTCATCGACATCTGTGGAAGAAGTAAATTACAACATCTCTATTAAGCTTCCAAATTTCTTGACACGTTTTTCCTTGCTCTATAACTAAATCAATTTTACTGGTTTGACTTAGTGTTCATTAACATGAAATAGCAATTAATCACATTCACACAAATAAGGGTGTACAACTTGATAGCAGAGCTATTTAACCTACCCTTGACATCCAATGTGATTAACACAGATGCCTCTAGCACATATTTGTCTTACATTTCTTTAATGCCAATCTGATGCATAAGTGTTATAATAACGTTATTAGATATGACCAAAAATGTTGGAAGCAATCTTAAAAAGATGTTCACTCATTTGAAAACATTACCATATTATTAGAATAAGCAATGGTACTTTCTCTGGTCCAAGTACTTTATAGCCAATTAGAGACATTATGGGATTGGGGAAAGTTTCTTTCATGTCATTACCATCATATAAAACACTCTCATCTTAATTATGTAAACAGGCATGCATTACTCATTGATCTTAAAGATGATTTATTTAATTCTATGAAGCAGAAAAGAGGAGAAGGGTAGAAACAAATATTTAGTGAGGGTCAAGTAGTGTTCCAGGGCCTGATGTGCATTTTTCATTGAGTTTAGCAGTCCTGTGAGGTGAGGAGGAGGAAGAAGCCAAGGTTCGGAGCAGCGAGGGAGCTGTGAGAATGGCATTGAGCCAGTGTGTTGACTGAGCCCGGCTCTGACTGCAGATATCGAACACCAAAGCCAGTATGTTCTTCCTTTGACACCACCGTGTAAAAAATCCCCCAAACCAAAAATCAGACCCAACCCAAAAACAACAACAAAAAACTGGGAAAGATGTACTAGCCAAGGTTTAAAAACAAGAAAGCTTTAAGACTGAATAAATGTTTTCTTAAAGAGACCTTCGACAGTGATGAGTCTGCATTTTTACTATCAATGATGAGAAAAAAATGAGAATCTTGAGGCTGGGGAGATAGCTCAGTTGGTAGAGTGCTTGCCTTGCAGGCACAAGGCCCTGGGTTTGATCCCCAGCACCGCAAAAAAAAAAAAAAGAAAAAAAAATGAGAATCTTTTAATTATGAGTTTAAAGTGTGTACTGAATACCAAGTGAGAAACACCTACCTTACAACGAAAACTGTTTGTTTATTTGGTATGAGAGAATGAACCCAGAGGTGTTTCACTGAGCCACATCCGCAGCCCTTTTTAGTTTTTGAGGGGGGACCTCACTAAGTTGCTGAGGCTGGCTTTCAACCTGCAATCCTTCTGCCTCAGCCCCCTGAGCTGCTGAGATTACAGATGTGTACCACAGTGCCTGGCAAACTTTATTTATTCAACTTTTGTCCAGCAAGATGATCTAGTCTTACATATGCATGTGAGACAATGTTTTATTCTCAAGGAGTGTGAACTAAATAAAAGTTAAATGGCACAGAAATTAAAATGTCAGTTTGGAAACCTTTTATTGGGCTCTTAAGAAGTTGCTTCTCTAGGTTCCCTACATGTATTATTCCACTTAGTACACATGTGAAAAGCAATTGAGACTTTGATAAAGACATTAAATAGTAGTGACTGGGCAGGACAAAAGTCTTATCTTTTAAAAAAAGCTGAACAGTAATTCTGTATCATCCATTTAGTGAATAAAAAAAAAGAAAGAAAAAAGGAAAAGGCATTATTATTACTATGCCATTTTGAAACAGGGAAACCAAGGCCAGACAGGTTAAGTGATGACTGAGGGTTATATTGGTAGTAAGAGGCACAGCAAAGATTTCAATCCAGGTGGTGGGATATAGACAGAGTCTATACTTCCTCACCACTGTATTAGAAATAAGAGAGAATGACCATCATTGACAGTACATGGTAGTCATAAATGTCACTATTTCAACACTTTCACCAATATGCTGGAAGATCATTTGGGCTTTTGTGTTTAATAAACATATCCATTTGTAGGTCAAGTATAAAAACAGAGGTAGCTATTTTAGCCCTCTTTAACTGTAGTTTTCTTCATAGGAGGAAAGCATTTATAGTATTCCATGATAGCCACATCCAAGCATTCTGAGGCCTATCACTCACCTGAGCAGGTAAAGCCATCTCCAGTGAACCCTTCGGAGCAGGCACATCGGTATGAGCCTGGGGTATTTACACACTGAGCATTTATGCTGCACTGGTGGGTTCCATTAGAACATTCGTCTAGATCTGTATGCCAAGAGAAGGTAACAAACAAAATCTTTAGCAACAAAGATCAGAAATGAAAACAGAACATTTAAATTCCTACAAAGGTTCTAATTTAAATAGGAACAGGCCAAATGGTGTTTTAGTGTATCCATGGGGTCAAAGCTCCAATTCTCTAAAATCTCACACCTATAACACAAAATACCCATACCAGAAGTGTAGGCCAAAACTACCTATTCAAGGATTTTGTGAGATAGCTAATCAACTAACAGTTAAAAGGAAACCAGTTTCAGACTTCATTCTGACTTCAACTGAGAGTGGACTTTATTGCTATTTCCTTTATTACTAAAAAAAAAAAAAGGACTATTTTGAAGATACTACTGAGCAGGAAAACTTGCACTGAGTTTTCAAGTTGATTTTATAGATAAGGAAACAAAACTATGATTCTTGACCCTATGGAGTACACAGTCAGTGCAAACCACAGATGTTAAGCATAGAAAAACTTAAATATTTTTTCATGCATCATAAAGAGCCTTAAAAGGTGCAATAAGAAAATAAAAAGGGCATCTAATTTGGACTGCAGGAACAATGAAGGTCCCACTGAGGAAGGAACTTTTAATTAACTTCAGCTCTAAAGGATAAGGAAAAGTTAGCCCACTGAATAGAAGGAAGAGTATTTTTTTTGCAGAGAATAGCACATACAAAGAAATTAGAGAGTAAGTGTTTGGTGTGTCCAAGAAATTCAAGGAGGTCAGAGTGGCACAACACAGTGCAGGGGACAGATGACAGGGAATATTAAGCTACAGACAGTGGAGGCATGCTACAGGGTCTTATAAGCCAGGGGAAGGAAGCTATGGTTTATCCTAAGTTCAGTGGGTTGAAATGATGATTGTGAAAAGATCAGATCTGAGGTTTACATTTTCTGCTGCTGTTGTGTGAAGAATAGATTTCAGGAGGACCAGAGAGAGAATAAGCACACATATTGGCGGTGTGGGGTGGAAGGCAAGAGAGACACAGACGGAGACAGAGAGACTCCGATTAGCTGTTGGAATGAACATGGAAAGGAGGTGTCTAGATGACATTTGGGCACACAGGTGGCAGGACACTCAAATCTCTCGTATTGGAGGCAGCTTATGATAGTTGGCCAGACTGATAGACAAGAAGCACATAAATGGGAGGCTAAAAGACAGAAAGCCATGAGACACATGGGACCAGAAAAATGGGATGAGGATATGGCTGAAAAGTTGTGAGAGATGGCTAGACTAGAAGTAGGTTGCTTGTAAACTTAATGAAGCTATCATAGGATGTTATGCAGCAAAGTTATCTGGAAACTATGATAATTTACCTTCTATAGTTGGCTCGTAAACATTTGACACATATAAAACATTTGGATGGATAGAAAGCATACTCAAATCAACTTCTATTATTGGTGAGAGATGTTAGGGCTATTCTTTAATTCTTACTGCAGGCCTATATGCTTTTAATGAGAAATCGTCATGGGGAGGTCAGTTCAGCTTACTTTCTTTTCTATTTTAAATTGACCTGGATAATTCTTACCAGCTGGAAAAATGCTTTATTGTTAAGGCATGTAAAACACTGAGCATATTAAAACAGCACTGTGAATGACACCAAGGGTATAATCCAGTCCCTTGCCTCACAGCTATAAAAGACTTATTATTAGATTCCAGCTCAGGAGCTATAAAACTTGGGAAAACAGCCTTCCCCATTCTCCTTTCTTTGATTCAGTCTTCTTGGAATCCAACAAAACACTTAGATTTGCCTGGAAGAAGAATTCTATTTTCTAGTAAGGAGCTGGTATTGACTACTTACTACGGACTTAAGGTTCTCTAAAAAGCCCTTTTCATTTCCTCCATTTATTTCATTGGGTTTTAAATCTTGCTGATTACTCTATGAAAGGATGGGAAAAACATATTAGTTGTTTTTCATCATACAGCTATTTGGATCGCCGGCTGCACATCAAGTAATTTTTGCTGAACAACATGCGTGAAAAAGCAGATGCCAAGGCATCCTGTTGTAATTTGACCATTTATGTTAAGGCTGAAGGAAACTCTTAGGCAGGAATTATCCCTGCAACAAAAGACAGACTTTGATTTACAAGAGAATAAATTAAAAGTGAAGAACATGTTCCTATTCAAGTATGTGGGTTAACAACTGTACAAAGGACCTTTAAGAACATTGAGATTTAGCAAAGATATTTACATTTGTAAACTCACCAATACATTTGATGCCATTCCCCACCCAGCCTTCTCTGCAGCTGCATTTGAAGCTTCCTGGGACATTCAGACAGGAGGCATGCATGTCACAGTTGTGGGCACCAATTTCACACTCGTCCACATCTGAGAAACCATAATTAGTAAGAAAAAAAAATAAAGCTAAGCATTTCTACTTCCAAGTGTGTTTCTGCATAGGTACAATTTTAAAGTAAAGATACAACTAAACAGAGAAAACATTATATCACTTTAAGTTGTTTAAGACTCCAATGAGATTTGAGGTTCCTGGTGCAAATGAAACAAGCCTGTCCCTAGAAGAAACTGCCAACTTCCTAGCAGGAGTGACATGCAGCAGCTGCTTCCCCGGTGGGCATGAGGGTCATCTCCCACAACCTGCAGAGGCCCAGACAACACTTCTTGTGGAGGACAGATTACATCAGATTACAATGTCAGCACAAACCATATTTCCCAAAAGACACTCTGCCATTCTTTTCTATGTATATTTATACATATTTTTCATGAAGATAAGAATAAGACTGACATTTTTCTAAAAGAACAATCAATTCTTTTTTTAAAAAGTCCATAATAACTTGTTATTTACTGATTTGAGGTTTTGAAAACTATCATTTGGTATATATTTTTATTTCTTGTACTTATTTGAGAATATAGAAAAATGTTCCCTGGAAATGCTATCTGGAAAGTACCAGATGCTTTTATCAGTGTGTGTGTGTGTGTGTGTGTGTGTGTGTGTGTGCATGTGTGTGTATGTGTATGCACATATGGCACATACATACATACATGTACACAGACACATATCAGTCATGTGCCACATAACGACAGACATATCTATGAAAATGGTTCCATAAGATTGTGTTGCCTAGTAAGGTAGTTATCTTAGTTTGTGTAATTATACTCTATGATGTTCTCATAATGATGAAATTGCCTAGTGACACTTCTAAGAACAAATCCTCATAAATAAGACCCACATGTCTGTGTATATACATACACACATGTGTGTGATGTGTATATGTGTGTATATATGTGTGTATGAACTACGTGGATTTGGTTGCCCAAAGCTTTCTAAAATAAAAGAAATGGTTGGTTCTATCCATTTCACTGATTACACGTTGCAACTGCTGAAATCACATATGCATGTGTGCATACAGAAGCACACACACGCATTGTTGGCTTGTATCAACTCAGCTAGTGGTGAGCATGTATAGTACTCTTGCTTTCATTTTGTGTCCCTTCCTGGAGTGGTCAGCCTAAGGGCTTGGTTGCAGTCTAAGCCCTTCACTACCTGCCTTGAGCAAAATATCATACAGGGCCTTAAATCAAGTACTGAGAGACATGTGGTCCAAAATCTTGACCTTGGCACTTCCTAGCCCGACCTCTATGCAAAGATCTAAAACTAATTAATGAAGAAAACAAACAGAAGATAAAATGAATAGGGAGAATAAAGAAGATGTACAGAGAAAAAAAAGAAGCAATTTCAGCAAAGAGAGAAGACAAAAATGAATGTTAAGAAAAGAGAAATGAAAGGAAGAAAATGTGAGGTAAGAGAGAAAGGGAAACTGTTTAAACAGAACTCAAATTTTAAGTAGTTCAGAATTGTAAATACTGTTTAAATACTGAAAACTGGGATCCCTGCAGGTCTTTTTGTGCCCCTTCTTATGTGTCTTCCACCAGGGAGCAGTCATGCCAAGAAAGCAAATGCTGCCCTGAGGGTCACCGGAAGCATGGCAGACTCTGACTCCCTCTGCTCTCCCACCCTGTGTCAGGACACACAGACAGCTCCCAGGGGCATGGCTCGGGCAGTGTACTGCCAGACATGAGCCCATGCCCCCATGTGCCCGGGCTCGGCCACATATCACACATGCAGTTGCAGCCTGACTATGGGAAACCGGTCTAAGAAATGTGGGGAAACAACAGTGTTGAAGGTTGGCCTTTGAAACCCAGGAAGCTTGGGACCCACCTGTGCATCCTGTGGTCCCCTTCTTCACTGAATAACCCAGCTGACAGTGGCAAATAAAGGATCCCTTGGTGTTCTCACACTCCCCAAACATGCAGATGTTCGAATTTAAGTCACATTCATTCACATCTGGAAAATGCGTTTTTCAATACCTTGGTTAGCATAATTATTCATCGGCATAATTTAAAAGCTATGTTTTAAACTGAACAGTATAATAGTAAAACACAGACAAAATTTAAAGAGTAACCCTTTAATACTACAAGACACAGTATTGCAGACATATGCTCTGTCTTTGAAGGATTTTTCTTCTGAGTAATTTTTCCTTTTCAGACCCTATAGTTCTAAAAACATTGTTTGATTTTTCAAAGTAACAACCACAGAACCCTTCCTCTTCTTGTGTGTACAGGTGCATATACATGTGTGCTTATGTGTCCATAAACCCTTGTCTTTTGCTGACGACACCCACCGATGCAGGTTTTCATGTCCATGGAAGCCATGAAGCCATCGTAGCAGAGACAGCGATACTCTCCAGGAATGTTGGTACACTGACCACCGTCACAGATGTCAGGGTTGTTTTCGCATTCATCAATATCTGAAGACACAAAGGAAACGTCAAATGAAACCAAGGATGGCTGGCATCAATCTGAGTCTTTCCCTTCATGGTGGTCCTTCGACAATATCTGGAGCCACATTCTCTACCTGCACAGGATCTCCCGTCTGGCATCAGGGCATAGCCCTCGCTGCAGCTGCACTCATAGCTTCCTTCTGAATTAGTGCACTGGGTGTCGCAGCCCCCGTTCATTATCATGCACTCGTCGATGTCTGTGAAATAACACGCAACCACATTACTTGTGAGCTCTGCTTCCTTAAATAAAAAAAAGACAGGTTTTTCTCCTTTATAAACAGAAAAATGATGAAACGGCTTTGGATCCCCTCACCCCGCCCCACATTTGTGTTGATCTAGCACTATGCCATTAGTCTTTCTCAGTTCTTTTTACTTCCTTTTAGATGGTGCTCCACTCAACTTCAGTATGTGAAGAATAAAGAACTCAGAAATATAGAATCCATGGAGTTTTGAGCATTTTCTATAAGATCAGCATGACCTTTGCAATGCTGCCCTGGGAAGCCGCCCCAGACTCACTTTTAGGACCAAGGACTCCCACAGGCTTCAATAAATAATCACTGCCAAAAGTTTTCCTAGGATATAGGAGTTTCAGGCCTGTGTGGTCTCGCCTTACCTGTACAGCCCTGGCGGTCAGGGGTGGCCTGATATCCAGGATTGCAAGAGCACTGATAGGTTCCAATCATGTTCACACATTTTCCATTTCTGCAGAGATTGTCACTCAAGGAGCACTCATTGATATCTATAAAAGACGTACAGAATTAATGTTTTGTGCAAAAGCCAAATCACTTAAAATATCAATGTGCATGATTGGAGCTGTGGTCTCAGAGGGGGTGTGTACTTTAGAAGGAAGTGATATGATCTGGGCTATTTCCAGAAAATACTAGAATCTCTACTTCTATGTATTCCTAACTACAATAGTAGTTAGTCTTTGCATAATGATGGATGATGCCCTGGCTATGCTGTATGATACATAGCTGAATGTGCCACTGAGCACTTGAAATGTGGATAGTATGACTAAAGAATATTTCATGTTATTTAATTTTAATTAAAATTACATAGACACATAGATTACCACATTAGACCAAACAGATTAAGCACATGCCAGAAATGAAGCTTACTACTATCTATGAATCTACATTGGCACATTCATCTGGTCCTCATTAGCTGATCAAGTACTGGCCTACCTAACTTAAACTATCCTAAGGGGAGTCACTAGTTCCACAAAACACAAGCATGACACTAAGCCCTCATTTTTCTTTACATCACATTATTGATAGATTTATAAGATTATATTGCCTATTTTAAAATAAACTAACCCATATAATATATGCAAGTGCCTAAAACTAACTCATACAAAGGTCTGTGGAATAAAGTAGTACTAATTCCGTATTCACAAGAGAATAGCAAGAAAACTTCCTTATCCAAGATTTGTCAGGCACAATGTTCATTAAAAACAGTGAAAAGTATGGTAATCAGATGTAACAAAAAATGCATCCAAGTTCTGAAATGTGACATGAATTTAGGCTTATGATCATTAAGTGTATATTTTATATTTTATAGAAATACATATTTTATACAGTGCACTATGATTTTGAGAGGTATATTTTTAAGCTATGAGATTCATGAAAACTAAGTAATAAAATAAACTGAACTTAGATTCTGAATCTCTATATCACAAGATGTTCAGCCATGAATAAATATCTTATAATTGCCAGTGAAAAAAATCTTTTTGTACTTTTATTTAAATCAAAATATTTAAAACTTTTAAATTCACCCTTTAAAAATAGTTTGTTTAGTCCATGACTTAAGAGTCATCCTGTTTATTAGCATAGCAATTTAGATGGCTTACAAATAAATAAATGTACTTGGAGGAGATGTACACAAATTTTTAAAACGTGATATGTAAACTGCTCTATTTTAATCTTTTATTTGCTTACAGTTTCAAAAAGAGTTCCTGACAAGAAAATACTTCCTGGTGAAGTCCAAGTATGAAAGCCAGTACATAAGATCATAGTAAGGCCAGAGGCCATGCTGTTTATGAAAACAACAGTTGGAATGTTCCAAGATGATTGATTAGTGTTCTCCATCCCCTCTGTCCTCCCTGCTGATATCTGGGCTGTGAAGAGACCAAGGTGTTCCTGTAGTGGAGTAAATGAAACTCACATGGACATACATGAGTGACCCCTGAGTAGACACAGGGATGCTGAGTGGACTCTTGGTCTCAAGATGTTGGGTAGAGGGTACACAGTGCAGAGGTGTGTGCACAGGTGAACAATCAGGTAGCATCCCAGGCCATTACCCATTCCATCCTGCATGGAGGATTGGGCCTTGCACAGGGTCTCTCATACCAGCCCATTGAGTTTGTATGAAAAAGAGGAAAACCAGAACAATGCCAGCCCACTGAGTATATCACTGAAGCATCCTGTAAAGACACAGCCTGAATCCAGAGGTAAGGAATCTGGATTTTCAACTTGTAATACACTAGATGTCATGTGCCCTCGAACAAGTTTGTCAGAAGTGATTCCTGATCATTGCCCTTTGTGCTGGGTGTGTTTATGAACTGAGGGGACACACTCACCCACACAGTCCTCGCGTGATGGTGACAGCTCATGTCCCAGGGGACAGTCACACTGAAAGCTGCCCTCAGTGTTCACACAGGTGCCACCCCTACAAAGGAGAGGGTTACGTTCACATTCGTCAATGTCTGAAAGGTAAAAACGTGAGATCCATTAAAGAACTCTGAGGAAAAAATGTTCACGCATTAAGCACGGGAGGAAGGATATTATCTGAGGTAAGCGTTGGCTCCAATGTTCAAGTCATGCTTAACTGGAAGCGGGAAACTCTTCTCACTTTTTCTGCCATCAGTATAAAAGCTGAAAATTCCGTTCTTAAAGACGGTAAGCTATCAAGAAATTTACTTGTATGAAATGAGATTTCTAAGAGTTAAAAATAAACAATATTTGCTTCACATCACCACAGATTCAGATATCATCTGCTGCCAGTTTTTTTCTGATGTGCTTTCCATCGAAGTGAAAAGAAAAATCTAAAACTTGTAACTGACTGTATGTTCTAAGTCCTGTATATCACTGAAAATGAAATTGTGGCTTCAAAAGGCTGGGAATTCCATATGGGTTTACAGCATTGCACACAAAAGGGAAATAGGATGGGATCAGCATGACAGAATACAACTTTTGGGGTTATCACTCATCCATTTCATTTTATTATTTTCAAACCACAAAGGAACTTTAATGAAATCTGCCAATGTTTTTATTTTATTTTATTTGTTATAGGTACATTACTATTCTACACAACAGTGGGATTCATTGTATCTGTACATGCACACAATTGGATCAGTCTCCTTCCCCAGTACCTTCCCTTTTCCTTTCCTCCTCCCTCTCTGAATATGCTTGCTCTACTCTACAGATTCCCTTCTATTATGATTACTTTAATCAGTGATGGTGACATCCATTTTAAAGGAATCTCTCCTGAGCAATCATTCCCCGTGCTGATTCTATGAACAAACAGAATCCGGTCGGTCTCAACATCTCACTGCCCTGAAGGTGCCAAAGGTTGGGGCTCCCAAGAGCTACACAGGGCGGATTTTCTGCCTGAAACTGAAATCTCCTCTCTCCCTCATCAGAGCACCTTGTCAAGCATGCTGCCTGCAGCTCTGAGATAAGCCAGAGTAGAGCAAGTGAGCTGTGCTAGGTTGCTTTTCAGACCGGCCAGGAGGAGAGGCCATGCTTACCCATGCAGTTCTTCATCATCATGAAGCCGCTTTCGTAGCCTTCGAAGCACTCGCACTCAAAGCTGCCCGGCGTATTGACGCAGATCCCACTGCCACAGAGGTCAGGAGAGATCCTGCACTCGTCGATGTCTAATCCACATGGTTTAAAAGAAATAAAAAACCAGAATGAGATGAGACGGTGTTAAAGGCCAACAAATGGGATTTGCCTTTCCACAGGAAGGTACCGCACACTGAACATGCTGGGGAAATCAATGGCCAAGAGGAGGATATGTTTCCAGGAGATCAGAGGCAGACAGGGCCTGAGGCACATTCCTTTTCCCAACTGCCAAAACTGTCACAGCCAACGGGCAAGTGGTGGTGGTGCCTTTTTGCCTTTAAGAGTTCTGGAGTCACGGGTTTCTCTTTGTGGCTTAGACATAGTATTAGAAGAGTGAGTCAAGCAACTGTGCTAGGGGTCAAAGGAGGCATGTGGTAAATGAGGAGAGACACATCACACGTGCAAGGAAGCCCCATGTGTGACTTGAAGGCACTGCTGGTTCCACTGCATTAGCCCACAAGGAGCATGTAAAGACAGAGCCACTGCCTCTGAGCAGGGGTGGCCATGGAACAGACAGGCAGCGACGAGAGAAGAGATGAAGCATGCTAATCTCAAGTCAGACTGCACATGCACAGATACAGCAAGGCCTTGGAGCATGGCCCACTTTGTGTTTTTCTGTGTCACATTCAGATGTGAACAGCTTACCAATCCACTTTTCAAAAAATTGAGAAAAATGATATATGTGCATTTGCCACTTTTTACATATTGTATGGTAAATAAGAAATCTTTAATAGCCACAACTGTACTTTAAAAAAAAAAAAAGATGAAAAATCTCCCAAATCCATAACTAAAATTTTTCCAAGAGAAGTTAGGTCTCTATAAAATATGGTAAGAAAATATGACATGTTTTTTAAAAAATTTGTCACAATAGTAAAAAATGCTTTTGCTACTATTGATTTGAGCAAATTTAATTTTGAAGTTTTTCTGTCATAGGATTTAAGGATTAAGTTAGTGGATCACTTGTAACTTGTGTCCGTCCTTTTGGGGGGGCTGTCTCAGCCTCTCCTTTTTTCTAGGTTTTATTTAAATCTCCAATCATATTGAAAAAATATAAGTACTTTCTTTTAAACAAAAGTTGCACTGATAAGATGAAGCAGCTAACAGTATGCCAATTAATTCTCCTACTTTTATCTCCTACAGTATCCAGTGACTGGTGCTGAGCCATAACAGAGGAATACAATACACGCTTTGGTGGAGAAGAGGCATTTTTTGACTAATGTGTTGTGGTGGGAGCTTCACCATTTGAAACCTCGTCTGCTATTTTGTCTGAGGCCTTGAGAAAACCATTTCACTTCTCCAGGCCTCAATTTGTTTTATCTGTAGCAGAATCCACCTGCAGATTCATATTTGCAGATTCATATGCTAAGAGCAGTGTATTTCTAACAGGAAGTGCTGCACAAGTGCAACGTATTCTGCTCACAGTTGGCATTTTGGAGGTGACCTTTGAACTGGTCCTTGAAGATGTATAAAAATCCTAACTTTAAAGATGTGGAATAAGAGGTGAGATAAAGTACACCTGTAAATGACATTAATGCACCTTGGGGAACAGGAAGTCACAGAGTAGCAGTCTACATGGGTGACCGTGAGTGTGAGCACAAGAAGCACAGGTAGCATCACCCAGGATGACAAACACAGGGAGGGAGACAACCATCCTTACATGCTGTGAAGAATGGGACAGTAATTTTCTATGTAATTTTACATTATATCCAAAACAATGCAGTGTTATTAGCAAAAATCTCTGTCTTCTACTGAAGAAGGAAAATGTTTGAGACATTCATTCACTTGGGTAATGTCCCAGCAAAAACAAGAGGTGGGGATCAGAACGGGAAGAACTTGAAGCTTCTTTACCCAGGGTCCAAGATTGCCTGAGTCAATGGAAGTTGTTTTGCCAGAAGTTATGCAATCTAAGCCCTGTTTGAGGATGATACACACAGTGGTTGTGAAAATGAAGGTTTCAACTATGGAAACTCAATGGGTAGAAGAACTTGGAGGGAGTGTGCACTGTAGTAGATAATGTGATTTGTCACCCAGTTCTCCCTTCTAGGAAGAAGGACCTATTTCCCCTCCCTTTCAGTTGTGGGGAATGTGTTGGTAGAAGGCTCTCCACTAGGACAGGTAATGCTTCAGCTAAGACGTGTTCCCCATAGTCACGCCTTCTCTGGGCAGCTCCAGCTGAGAGGCCAGGGAGAATATGCACCAAGGGAAAGCTTTTTTAAAAAATGACTACAAAGACATTTTGCAAGATATGTATGTGGTTCTAAGTGAGGGAGAGCAGAAGTTAAAATGGCAAAAGAAATGGCTTAATAAAAGAGGAGTGAGAGGTAAAAGTAGGAAAGCAGGTTGATACCGGGAGGGAAAAGAAAAGCTGAAGAAAAGTTGAGCAAAAGGGACCAGTGAAGAGGAGGAGATGCCAGAGCCAGAGGAGTGGAACCTGGAGCAGGAGCAGGCAGGAGAGTGAGGGTGGAGGAGCATCTCATTCTCTGAAACTGGAGGAGGAAAGGTGAGAGGAAAAGGAAATTTTATCAGGAGGCTGAATGAGTACAGAACTGGCAATCAGCCTTGAAGGGCTATGAGAGGCACATAGGTCAGGTGACGTTTTAGAAGTGCTGAGAGATACAGGAAGCAGCCTTTGGAGGTGTACGGCCATGCTGCTAAGCTCCTATGAGGACTTGGCTGAAGGCGAACACAGGAATCTCAGGCAGCTCTCCTCACACTCTCCCAGCAAAGCTCAGCAGCCCAGAGTGAACAAACCCACAGTGAGGGGATTAAGGGCGGGGTTGTAGCATGGGAGGTAGAGCAGCAAGACAAGCAGCAGAACTTGAGAGGACCTGATGGTCAGCTGTGAAAGACTCAGGAATCACCTAGCCTGAGTGGGTGCAGGAAGAAGCCAAGGGAGAAATGGACATCAGGAGGGAAGGTAGGAGAAAAGGGAAAATTCCAGAGATTATGAATGAAGAGAGTTCTGAAAATAAGTAATCTTGGGAATAAAAGAATAATTTGTTGTATTATCTAATATAAAAATTTAGAACTTCATATCTTTCAAACTGAAGGAAATGGGAGTGGATGATTATGAACAGTGACTGAAGACTGGTTACTAATAGTACTGTTCACAGATGAGCAAAATAAGTCATAATTTCTCCATCAACAACTTTAAAATTTTTAATAGTATGCCAATCGAGATTATATAATTATTGTGGATTTAATGGCTATATTCTTTAGTCTTCATGTATTTTGAAAATTGTATTCCTGCCTATAATACAACAGCATTTTGGTGCTGGTTTGCAGATGTCTCACACGTTTATTTGGAGAACTGGCTTAAGTGTAGAGAAAAGAAAAATAAAAAGTTACACGTTCTCAGTGAGGGAATGGGCTTTTGAAGGCAATATTTTCAAACATGGCAAAGGAAAGAATGCCAGGGGTTGCCAGAGAACACAATAGAACAGTCTCACCTGTGCAGTTCCTTTCCTCCATGTCCAGAGCAAAGCCACTATTGCAACGGCACTTGAAACTTCCAATTGTATTTCTGCACTTTCCATAGGTGCACATCCCAGGAAAGGCTTTACATTCATTGATATCTAAAAGCAGAAGGAAGCCAAATTTGGAGCTGGTTGATATACATGAGGAGGTCCATTTAAGTTTAAAAATTCATCATGATGGAAAAATAAGAATGTACCTCAGTAAAAACGAGGGCCATCAAGCTTTGAAATGATCACACTGATAACCACATGAAAAGTTTCCAATGGAAAAACATTCTATTATTAATAGAATTCTGATTCCTTTATTTCTGTTTGTTTTATGTAGTAACGGGGGATACAGATCTTTCTGCTACTGAAGTAGCTGTCAGAAACACCTCCCCCCAGCTCATGTGAAGGAAGGCAGAGGGACAGCAGAAGGAATGAGAAGAGTGAGATTAGAAGTCTATTCTAGTTATTCTTCAGGGCCATCTTATACAGGTAATTGACACTCGTGGGCCATTGGGTGCCCAGAAGTCATGTGTTTAAAGCAAAACCAATTCTCAGAGGATATAGAGGGTGCTCTGCTAGTTCAGAGGGACCAGGTGCCGCTAGCAGTTACCTTTGTAAAATGGCCTTCCGGTGAGAACATCCCCTCGGTTAGCAAAGCCAGGCCCTCGGGGGCACAGGGCCTCATACTCCTTGGTGCCAGGTTTGGGGCACTCTTCACACTCAGTGCCCCAAGCTGCCCCCACAGCACAGCAGCAGGCGTCCATGCGGAATTTTCCAGGAACTGGATGGATGCATTCATCTTCATCCCACTTCAGGTAGCACTGCTCCATACGGATATCTACACAGAGAGACCAGAGCCTGAGAGTGCTGACACACTCCCCAAACACACACTCTGAGAGTCTCCTGAGCACCAGGCATGAGCTGGGCCCTTGGTGGGCGAGACCTGCAGTCCTTGAGCTCCTACAGTGGACTCCATAATGGGCGCCATTTAGGAGAGCAAAAATGGGTTCCCCTCCAGCTTTCTCACAAGAAACCTTGCAGCAGAAAGGTCTCCTAGTGATATGACTCTTTCTGTTGTCTCCTATAAACCCTTTTTGTCTTGCTCACAACAGAAAGAGTAATTTTAACGCCAGATTCTCTTGTTTAGGGAATTGCTCAAAGTGGCTTTTGAGCAGTCCTGGCTGATCCTAGTCATAAACAGAAAATGATCAGCTGTAATCTATTTGCTGACTTCATACAACTATTAAAACTGCTTTACAAAAGAAAAAATATTATTAATTTACAGGTTTTTTTTTTTTTTAAACCTGCCAAAATTACTTTGTGCAGCATGGTTTTTGCCCTAGATTATGTAAATCTTCTGTGCTAAGGGAGACCAAATAATTTGCTTCAATGTCATATTTTCCCATCAATTTCAAAATATACCAATGTTTCAGTGTTTAGCCTGTGCTAGCCAGGAGAGAGGACTTCAGTAAATAGTTATAAAACAGGGCCAGTATGGTCTGTTGACAGTTTATCTGTTAGCCAACAGAATTGGTGGTAAAGCTACAATCAAACATTCAGCTGTTTAATTACAAACACAGATAATGAGTTCAGAAAAGGTCCTCTTAATTAAATAGCACTATAAGAGTATTTCTAGATATTAAATTCTTTTCTGAACCTGAAAATTATTTAGCAGAGGAAAAGAGGTTCCTCTTGGAAGTGTAAACAAACAATGCTTACTATTTTACTTAATGTCAATGATTCTTTTAAGTTCTCAACCAAAGGTAATTTCACTTGAGTAACTGTCTTTGACCTAGAGTTATATACATTTTTAAAAATTATAAATACAAAGTCCCATTTTAAAGAAAAGACTGTGATAAATTTTCATTTTGATTCTGTAGACTAGATATAAGCATTCACAGCAGGTAATTCTGACTTATATATCTACATTAAACTAACCAAGAGTCACATTCTCTGCCAGTGTTAAGAGTGACAGTAACCCAGTAAGTCATAACCCACAAGGCTCCCGGGGCTGGTCTCAGTTACAGCTAGCTCTATCCAACACTGTCACTAGGGAAGTTAGGATCTTCACAAGATGAGAAAGTTTTATATAAGTACAGGTATCCTGAGAACTCCAGCCTGAGACTTACTGTTTCTAAGGTCATGAAAGTAATCTTCTCAAGAAGCCATTCTGGAATAAATTGGGGAGGGATAGATATTTGAATTAAGTATCAAAAAAGTTATGAGAGCCTGGAAGAGCAATCCTGTGTCTTTACTACAAAGATTCATATCGATATTTACATCAGGAATCAAAATAGCCAGAACATGGGCCATAAAATCTCTGGCTTGTACAAAAATTAAAACGTCAGCTTGGAAACCTTTGGATGGTACATATGCAGTACAATCTGCTTCAGTCTCCACTGCTCCTTTAAATTAGCACTTCAATCATTTACGTTGCCTGCCTGGCTGCCCTAAGCATCTGAGTTTGGGAGCACTGATTTTAAAAGATGCTCAATCAGAGTATTTTATCACTAACTTTTGCACTTAGAATATATGACATTTTCATATGCCAACATCTTTTTGAAACTTCCTCACATCTACAGATAGAATGAATAAATGTAGCTTAATTCTAGTAGTGACAAGAAGTTAAGCACAAGGATAAAGAATCCTATATATTGGTTTAAAATATTACAAAGGCTTTGATTTTGAGTGATGTCACTGGAATTGATTTTGCTGAGTGATAGTTTACAATCAAAATATCTTCATAAACTCTAATCCTGGGTTCCTAAATGCAATTTGACTTCATTAGTCATTTTATCACGCTGATACATGGTATTGTTATTTTCAAAAGATACCTTTTTTTCTAAACATGGTATCTAATTTAAAAATGTCTAAAAATTTAAAAAAAATTATTCTTATACTTTGGAAACTATGCTTTCTAAATAATTCCACATGAATTCATACCATGTTTTCTACCCAAATTTAAATACACTGTCAAAAATTATCTAAAAGTAAAATGTGTGCCAATTATGGTAACCAGATGGTATGGGACTAAAAACTTGCTTTTCTTACTACTGATTAAAAAGATCACTGATATGAAATTGTTGAATGTAATACTACCACTGCTCATACTCTGCCTATGCTCTTAAATGTCAAATATAAACCCATGTAAAGATGTTTTTGAAACTGAACATTTATTATTCACAGCTCATGGGAAAAAATCTCTTTAAATAAAAAATTGTTGCTTACATACAATATGAAATTAATAGGTTTCTTCTTCCCTCATGAAGTTCAAGTTTAGTAATGACACTGATAAAGAATAAAGCCAAACTACTATCCTTATAGAGTTGAAGAACGATTCCTCAGTTTAGATCTATAGAATATAAAGCATTAAGAAAACTCTGAAGGTGGGAAAGGAAGGATCAGGATCTGTCATTGTTTTCAAACAGAAACATAACAAATGTCCCCATTGTCCAAAGGGTGCAGCTGCCGTGAGCTGGTAAATGCTGACTTTTCAGTGCTTGCCTTCATTTATTCTTCTGTGTTCCAAACATACATAGTTTTCTTATTCTATTAACTCAGCATGAAAGCCTGAACTTGCCTGAAGTATCTGATTATGGAAACAAACTTACAAGATAAAATTTTGAGTAGTATCAACTTTAGATATTAAGCAGAAAATATTTTAAATACATTCATTTAAAAAATATCCTGGGGTGATTTTTTTCCCCAAATATCTTATTTGAAGCAACTTTCACCATGTATAGACTCAGTGGTTTTGGATGGGCTTCTAACCAAAGGACAAGAAAATTCATGGCTGGTTTCATGCATAAAATACATGAGGGAATGAGTCTTACCCAAACACACACGACCAGTTCCATCCAACGTAAGGCCTTCAGGGCACTCACAATGAAAAGACCCTTTGCTATTGACACAGCGTCCATTTGGACAAACGCCAGGAAACACCTCACACTCATTAACGTCTGCAGGGAAATGGAGTGAGCAGAGGGGTAAAGACGTTACAAATAGGAAAAACAGGTGTAGTCGCACTTCCTGTATAACATATCCAATCTGCAATACAATGTGGATTATTACTTGAGTTAAGCAAAAATATTCCACAACCCAGCCACCAGCTCTTCTAGGCACCAGCTGTGAAAACGACCACAGCCTTGCCCGTCCATAAAACAGCCCAGACATGCTCCTCTGCCAGCTGTGCCTTGGAGGCTGGCGATGTCCTCAGGAAACTTACCGACTGCATAAAGAGGAGAAATGGGAAACCCCAAGCTACTTCCCCCTGAGTATTATGTTTAAGCATTTGTTGATTACACTGGATTTTTAACTGAATTTTTAAGGTTTCTGAAATGAAAAATTCCAAAGCATGAGAGTGAATATCAATTTTATGTTATTGCTATGAAGATTTGCATCATCTAAGAATACACTCACCTTCACAGGTGACACCTTTAATCCTGGCAAAGCCTCTTGCACAAGCTGCATCTGTAAGAATAATAGGATAGGTTTCACTTCATTGTAAAAGAAAAAAACAACAGTTTTAAGCTAAAAAAACAATATGACAGAATTATAAATTGAAGGTGGGGCTTTAAAGACTGAGGACTCCAGCTCTCTCTTTCTTCGATTCAGTGGCACATGACTTGAGTGGTAACTCCACCGGCATCCACTTATATCAAGATGTTCCCTACAATTCCTTTTTTCTCACATTGACAATTAAATTACAAGTAAATAAAAGACTCAGGGGATCCAGAGTCATCATATCCTACTGGGATACCTGCAGAAAGGATGGTGGAGGATACAGGCAGCTACTTAGCACCTGGATTGAAGCCAATTCCCTTCCTTGTCTAAAACAATCAGAAAATCTGCTTCTACTACGAGGAAAAACCAATTGCATGTTTCAGGAGGTGAATATATTTAGCCAGGAAAGACAATTTAGCGGGCCGATCATCTCTTGGTCTGCCCCAGTAAGAAGTGCACAGTTACAAAGGTGGCCCCCTCAAGGGAGAAGCTTTGCAGTCAGAAGCCCCGAAGACCCTGGTCTGCCACCTACCTAGTTCACAGCGCTCGCAGGGGCTCCCCCAGGCAGCTCCCAGGGTAGCACAGCATTCGGATTTCAGAGTGGCCCCGTTAATATTCACTTCGCAGCGGTTGTCCTGGATGTTGAGCCAACACGTCCCTTTCAGGCTGTCTGAAAAGGAGGAGGAAAGGTCAGAGAGCTCGTACCTCTGAAGGAAACAGAATTCTACCATGTACACCAAAGGCATTTGTTACAGTGTTAAAAGACACAAGAAAATTAATTTTTAAACCTTGATTAACATGTCCCTTAACACGCTTACATGAACAAGTATTTTAATATGGCATTTTGGGTTGGAGTTGTGGCTCAGTGGGAGAGCGCTTGCCTTGCATGTGTGAGGCACTGGGTTTGATCCTCAGCACCACATATAAATAAATAAAGTCCATTGACGACTTGAAAACAAAGGCATTTTACATACATGTAAATGACTATACACCAGACATCTCACAATATGGCAACAATACAATTGTGTCTTCTGACAGCCTATGAAGGAATCACTGTCACCCAAGATCTTATGCTGGTGTTTAGAAACACAGTGCATCACCATGAAAACACCTTCGCTTGAGTGAAAAATATTCATAAGACTTATCTTATGACAAAGTGACAAAGGCTTTGATATTTAAGATTTTATTAAATAAAATCCCTCAAATAATCTCCTCTCCTAATTTCTCACCAAATTAACTACATACAAATTATGTTTTGTAATAGAGAAGCAAGTATTTCTCCAACTGAAGGTAAATACTTGAAAGTAAAACACCCTAAGAAATAAAAGAAGGAAATAAATAAACAGCACCTATAAATGTACCACTAAGACATCCTCAGGACTAATACCTGATGTATTTTCTTTTAGGCATTTTCCTATGCATATGTGTGTATAGCCTTTAGTTCAAAAAGTAATACATGGCTGAGTGTGGTGGCACATGCCTGTGATCCCAGCAGCTTGGGAGGCTGAGGCAGGAGGATCGTGAGGTCGAAGCCAGCCTCAGCCACAGCGAGGTGCTAAGTGACTCTGTGAGACCCTGTCTCTAAATAAAATACAAAATAGGGCTAGGGATGTGGCTCAGTGGTTGAGTGCCCCTGAGTTCAATTCCTGGTACAAAGAGAAAACAAACAAACGAACAAACAAAAAGTAACACTTTGTAAATCTTTTGAGGAAAGAGAAGCATAAAGAAGATAAAAAACAAAAATCACCAGACATCCAACCATTCTAGACATAACCTCCCCTAACTTAGGGGTGTCTTCATATGAAGTGTAAGTTTGTGCTTTTGAATAGTAGAATATCTAGTAAAATACTACGTACTTTGAAATTTACTCCATATGAATTATAAGGAATAATGAGCACTTAGTAAACCTTCAGGTGTCGTAATAGTCTTTCAAACAAATATTAAAATACTGTTAAATAACTGATTTTGAAGCAGTGATAAAGTAACCAAATCAAAGCTGACATGGCAAAATACCAACTGGATACACAAACATGAAGCTTTCTTTGTAGAATTGTGGTTCTCCATTAAGTGTGCATATCACCAAGGCTCTTGTTAAAATGCAGATCTATATGCCTCCAGGTGTGTAGCCCAGACACCTGCATTTTGACAAGCTTCTCAGGTGATTCTTATGCAGGTGATGCAGAAAACACAATTTCAGGTTTTGACGTTAATAGCATACTGTGGCACACAGACTAGGAACACAACAAGGTGTATATTTCTGTAGCATTCATTCTAAAACTCATTTAATAATAGGTGCAGATGAAGTTTTACTTCCACATTCAATAACAGAAACAAACAACAATAACCCTCACAAATCCAGAAAGGGAGTTGTGATGAAAGTGGCGGGTCTTGCTGAGAGGAGGAGGGGTGACCCACAGGAGGAAGCTGCTGTAGCTCAAACTCTCTGGAGCAGAGGTTGAAATGGAACAACTCTCGTCCTGACGGGGTACAAGAAGTTATGGGGCAAGGCGGGTGCAAAGAGTTGGACAGTCACTTTTCATTTTTTCTCGCTGGCTGAAACATTCACTTTGGGGTAAAACTGTACACAAGTGAAAAAGGTTTGCTTGCCAATGCTTGTATCAAGTCACAGGGACAGGCTCTTTATAGGCTCACACCTGTATATTCTGTAGCACACAGGAAGCAGAAACTTGTGGAAGACTACTGTGAATTTAGAAGATCTTTCATTGATCCAAACTAGTTATTGAATTATCACCTGAGTTGTGGTCATTTTAAGTAAGATACTCGGGAATAGGAAATGCTAATACTGGCTGAGGAAGTGACAGGCACTATTCTAAAGGCTTATCCATCTATTTGCTTACTCATTAAAGCAGCCATATGAAGTATGTGCAATTTGCAGATGAGGAAACAGAGGCACAGAGAAGTCAACTCATTTACTCAAGGTCACTGAGCTAGTATAGGATCAGAATCAAGATTCTAACCTGCAAACTCTGTTCCAGTCCTTCATCCTGTAGCACCATACTTGTTGGAACTGCACCAACACTTAAAAGTTACAATCCACTGGCAGTCCCTCTCCCATTTCTCTCTCTCTCTCTCTCTCTCTCTCTCTCTCTCTCTCCCTCTCTCCCTCTCTCCCTCTCTCTCTCTCTCCCCCCCCCACCACCCCCCATCTCTGTTTGCCTCCTTCTCTTTTACACACATACACAGGATAGTCACAGATGTCTGCTCAGGGGTTGGTTAAAAACTCTGAAAAAAAGAGCTGGGCACAGTGGCACAGGCACACCTGTAATCACAGTGGCTTCAGAGGCAGAGGCAGGAGGATCGGGAGTTCAAAGCCAGCTTTAGCAAAAGCGAGGTGCGAAGCTACTCAGTGAGACTCTGTCTTTAAATAAAATAAAAACTAGGGCTGGGGATGTGGCTCAGTGGTCGAGTCCCCCTAAGTTCAAACCCCGGAACCAAAATAAACCCAAAACACAAAACAAAACAAAAACCGAAAAAAATAAACCAGGGTGAATAGTTGGAGAGAGACTTACTTTAACTGAATGGTCAGAGAAGTCCCGACTTACAATGTGACAGAGGAATAGAAACATAAAAGAGAACAAAGCTGTGGCAACTAGCCACAGAGATCAACACAGAGATGGGCTCATGCTGGACTGGTATGAGCAAGAAGTAGGCTGGGTGGCTCAGGTGGAGGGGTTGGGGAGAGCAGAGGGAGACAGAGACAGCAGAGTGAGATCACAAGGGTAACACAGACTTTGGCAAGGACCCGAGCTTTTGCTTCGAGTGAGTGGAGAAGCCAAGGTTTTTATAGTCAGGGTTTCCAGACAAGGAATGACATGTGCTGACTTATGTTTTAAAAGGATTACCCAGTGGCTATTTGGAAAATGGACTCTAGGGTAGCAAGTATGGGCGGGGGAAGAGGGGCATAAGACAGAGATTACAGTAATAATCAAGAGAAGAGAAATAATGGTGACTTGGATTGGGGTTGCTGGTGGCAAGTGGTTGGAATATTGATCAACTTCAAGTATAATCAATAGGTTTTGCTGACCAATTTTATGTACAGTTGGAGAAGAAAGAATTAAGGATGATGCCAAGGATTTGGGGTGTGGAAGCTGGAAGAATGGAGTTGCTGTTTGCCAAGATAGAACTGTTTCTAGGAAACAGGTTCAAGCCAAAAGATAGGAATTTGGGTTTGGATGTTATGTTTGAGATGTCTAAGCAGTTGTCTCCACTTAGATGTTTCACACAGTTGGAATGAGTGGAGAGATTGAATATGGGGTGATAAATTTGAGAGTCAAGGTAGAGGCCATCTAAGGATGAGTATATACAAAGAAGCAAAGGTCACAAACTGACCAGTGGAACATGTCAGGTTGGAGGACAGGCTCACCAAAGGAAATGCAAAAAATGAGCCAGAAGAGTAAAAGGATAAGAAGAAGGCTGTGCAAGGGAGGCCAAAAATGAAGCACTTCCTGAGAAAGAGTAAATGCTGGATGGCCAAGCATGGCTAATAGTCTAACATGGAGAACAAGAATAAACAGCAGGGAGGTCTGTCCATACAAGGTGAGGACAGACTGCAGGCCCCAAAGATGAGGGAGTGTGGATTATACAGAGCCATAAAACCAGAGCAGTGTAATGTATGAAGGATTAGTCAAGTTTATTGTTCTGTATTTAATGATAGCAACTGTAATACAATAGTCTTTAAAGTACTTCACAGAATAATTTAGGATTAATTTTTAATTGGGAAGTTTGAAGAATAGATTCTAAATCCTTACATGTTTCTCGTATTCAAGTACCTCATGTATGACCTAATTTAACTCTAGTTTAGTAACCATATCATGGAATTTTTGTTACTTTTAAAGTTTAGAGACTTTTAAAGTTTAGAGAAAGTTCTAGGTTAATGGTCAACTTAAGTCACTGATGGCTCTATAAAAAACACATACATAACTTTCCTGCATATATTTTACTATTTACTATTTCAGTTTTTCCTACTAGAATGAGCTTTGTAAAAATAAAGTTGATAAATTATGCCTAAAACTTAAAAATGCTAGGTAGATTTCTCTCTGAGTAGCTCTAGGCTGGGATATTAAAATTTGACCATAATGAATGAAAGAATGGCTGGGAAGAAAATATGGTGATGTTTAGTTGTTGGCAAGGGAAGAATGACATAATGACTTGGGAATTAAAAGTCTTTGTTTCATTAACAACTCTAAGGCCAAAAGGCCAAACAGACAGAAGTCTACAGATGAAGCTAAAACCAAGATAGCTTTGACGATCACGTGGCATACAGATTTAGATTTCTGACACACTAATCTACTAATGCTGAGTTCATTTCCTTTGCATAATAAAGTGACTCTGACTCAGTTGGAAATTGCGCCTTAGCTAAAATATTTCTGCCTTACCAAGCCAACCTGTGCCCCACCCCCCACCAGGAATTCTATAACAAAATAGTGCCTCAGGCACTAATAATATGGAGACCTGAGCTAGGCTCAGATTTCAGCAGCTGTACCTCATGGGGAGATGTAGAAATAGGCACTTCCAAAGAGAAGGTTTCACTGATAATTTTGGATTTGGTCATTTCTAGTCATGTAACAAACAGGTACTCTGGCATCCAACGAGAGATGATCAACATCAGACATAATGCTGAAATGCCATTGTCTTTAGCAATTACTAAATTGAAAATTCATTTTGGCTAAATCAAAACAGAATATTGCCAAATCATTGGGCACTATGTAAAACTAAAATAGCTTCCTATTTGGAATATATATTTAGTTCACTTTAAGGGTGGATGGTAGCCAATAATATGAATTGTGGCATGACTAGTGAATGGAGACACTGCTCCTAGTAGCAGGGAAAAATCACAGACAGTCATTTCCTTTAAACATGCTGTATTTTTTCATAAAGTAATATATCAGACTATCTTGTTCTACAAACATCTTATGTTCTTATCCAGAAATGACTTTAAATGCTTTGAGACATATTAAAAGATGCTAGTTTAGGAGTTTGGTAATCTTTCTCCTTATAGATTTTCAAAAGTAAAAAACACTTATCTTTTCTTCATTGGAATCCACAGATTTATGATTGATGAAAAAAAGGAAAAAATAATAAATTCCCTGTCTATGTTTCAAGTTTAAAATCTTCAAATTCTTGTCCTGTTAACGAAATCCAAATTCCACCACATTTTTGTTCATGATAGAAGGTTGTTTACAGAAAGTATGCAGTAGGGATTTGATTGTACTGATGCCTAAGGCAGTTTTAGGGTAATGAATATACACATGTCTGTGGTATGGAAATGCTTAAAACTTATAGCATATCTACTTATATGAAAGGAATACTTTGTAAAATCTAACAAAATTTAAAAGGCTGCCCACTTTATACTATTATGTTGTGTTCTTGCCAGAGGTGTGTGATAATCTTTGCAGTGAAACTGAACCATCAGTACCATGTATGAATCTTACCGATACAGATCAATCCCGTGGAGCTAAGTTTGCTGCCAGGTGAACATTCACAATTGAAAGATCCAAGGTTGTTCCTGCAGGCCCCATTGACACATGGGTTGCTTTCACATTCATTTATATCTGCAATCCAGAAGGAAAAGATTCTGTTAGAACTGCCATGTGTTTCTGGAAAATATTATTCCAACAAGTCATGCTATGCCAGAATGTCTGGTAAACTTGGCTCTTGTAATTTTAATATGGATCTACAAGGCACAAAGTGAATGGGGAATGGAGACATGCATTTTAGAGTGTAAATACACATCTACATGACTGGGGACTCAGTAGGACCACAGGGAACAGCCTATTTGGAAAGGGTTCAATATGTGCTCTTGCAATACATTACTCCAACTATATAAATTAGATTAGTTTCCCCTGTAAGAGAATGTAATTCCAGGTGCAACATGCTATGCACAAACAAAGGTTGATCATTTCTGTCATTTAGGGTTCTGTGAGGCTTTGAAGACAAAATGTAACAATGGTGGCTTTGATTTCAAACCCCTGGATATGAAGCAGGAAATAAGGGCTAAAACTTTCATACAGCGTACAGAATTCTCCTTTAATTCCTATCTACCTTTCTCTTCTTTGATCTTTCACACTTACAAGTTTAATCTGGTGAGTTTTTCAAACAATTAATTTTGGCAAAATAAAAATTAGAAAAACTACAGCTGGGGATGGGTGTGGTGGTGCACACCTGTAATCCCAGCAGCTTGGGAGGCTGAGGCAGGAGGATTGTAGATTCGAAGCCAGCCTCAGCAATTTTGTGAGGCCCTTAGCAACTTAGTGAGATCCACTCAGGACAAAAAAAAAATAAAAAGGGCTGAGAGTATGGATGAGTGGTTAAGCACCATTGGGTTCAATCCCCAGTTACCCACCCTCTCCCGACAAAAAAAAAAAAAAAAAAAGAAGGAAAAAAGAAAAACTGTGGCTGGGGGTATAGCTTAGTGGAAAAGCATGTGCTTAGCATGTGCAAGGCCAAGTTCAAACCCCAGGAACAAAAAATACAAAATAGAGAAGCATAAAAATTTGATAAAGTATAAGTAATTGTATTTAATAGGACTCTAGAATCTGATTTAAGCTCTAAATCAAATCATATATCCATATCTAATTCCTATTGATGATTCAAAGCAATGACAGTATGCCTGTATTCTCAAGAGGTGACTAAAGAAACTTTCAAGCCTGTAAAGTATAATAGTTTAACACGAGTCATTAACTCGTTAATTTGTTAATGACAAATAAATACAAGCTTCAGTTCAATACTAGGGACAATATCAAAGACACTTCCAGCATAAATTCAGTCATTCACATTTGAAGAAGTGGCTCAGAGATTTCTTTCGCTACTTGGTGAATTATCTGAAACAGGTTGAAGTGCCTCAAGCCATTTTATGGTGAACAGTGGGGTTTCTGAGTTCACCAGAATACTTTTCCCCCCAATCATTACTTTGACTTTAATACAAAGCACTTTCCTGTACTGAAGAAAATGTAAACAAATAACTGGAAGAGGCAAATGCTTATTATTCTTGAATGTCTGGAGTTGAATATAAACTAATAAGGCATGGCTCACAGTTGATTTTCGAGTCAGTGAACTTGAAATGCAGATATTAAAAATTGATGTAGAAAACAAGTAGTGTTACTTCAAGATTACCAAAGAAGTACCTAGATACAAATTTAATTACTAAAATATAAATTGAGGAAATATGAAATACAAATTTTGCTTTCAGATTGTAGTCAAAACACCACTTAATACAAAATATAAGAGCAGGTTTTATTATTATAGAACAGATTTGAAGTGAAAACATATTCCAGAGTACTGAAATTCTTTCATACAAATACAACCTATAAAAGGTAACAAAAATGGAAGAAGATAACTAATTTGAGGATATATCATATGTAATTTTATTAATTTCACTTGAGAAGTCCCCTCCTCAAAGAAATAGATAAATGTCACAGTTTTTAAAAATTTCTATTTTAAATTCAGCAATGATGAACTCAGAAACTACAAACACATGCAATGACAACTACAAATATCAACCATTTAGTTTTCCTTTAAATACAATGTTTTTATGTTATAAATGTCATGGAACCAGGAATTGAAACAGTTCACTGTACATTCCTGGAAATAAACTTCAAAGCACATCTGGTTTACATTTAACTAGTTATGTCACTGGAAACACAATCTAAACCACAGTACTTGCTGTAAAAATTTTAACTTTCACAGACTCTCAAAGCTCAAACAAAAAAGGAAAATAAAGATTTTGTAACTTTAGTCTGAAATATAGAGGACCTTTCCTCTCTTTCTTATTACTGCTATTTATATTTAAAAAATAGCCTGTTGAAAACATGAATGACAAAGTTCATGAAAGCAAATATATATAGAAAAAGCTAGAATCTACAAGGAATCTACAAGGAATAATTCCCCGTCTAGTCCTTGGAAATTAGTTAAGGAGTAGAATGAAGAAAACTGCTTCAGGCAGACAAATTCACTGTTTGCATGCAGTAGTGGAAATCAGGAGACCCCAGGGAAAAAGAGATTAGTGGCTCGAAGTTCTATTTGATTTTTTTGCAAAACACTTAATAAAATGAAAATGCAAATAACTTAGTGGATAAAAAGTATAGAACTAAGTGATTCGGATAGGTTTCCCATGATAAATCATTTTTATTGCCACTAATGTCAGAAGGCTGCAGCAAAATATTTCTCTGTCATTTCTTCTTTATTTATGTAACATGACAGATAAAATTATTTTTATATTAAATAAAAGGCCCAGATTATCAAGAGCAAGTATGTTTTGAACAGAATAAGCACAGGTTACTCTTCCTAACCCTCCCTGTTACCTTGTTTGCTCCTGAAGGGTTAACATTAATGTAAATGCCCAATATTACACTATTAAACACCACTGGCTCCTACTCTTCTTAATGGTTCATGTAAGCAGACAAGTCTCTGACTTTTACTTCTTTGGTATTCAGCTCTCATCATACTTGTTATAGTACAAGGAATATATTACTTGTGATCCTTGACAGTTCAGTGTGAATACCAATCAGAATCAGACACGGTCCATTTAGTACCCCCCTGTGTCTCTCTCCCAAGTGTACCAGAAGGCAATGTCACTATGGATCCAGTGGTAATAACCAACAGCCTCCTAGTTAAGATGCTATCCTCAGGTGCTCTTATTCTCAAAATTTCCTGAGATTTAACAGAAGCTTACCCTTGAGCAGACAATGGATAAAACGAATTAAGGGCAGTGGGCAGAATGGGTAAGAAGTCAGGAAAAACAAGAACTTTAGAGGTCTCTTCTCCCACCCCTTCATAAAAATGTGTAGAGGTGATATGTCTTCACAAAGTCCCTTTCTCAGAGCAATTCTGAAGGATAACCGATATTAGAAGAAGAAGAGAGCCTGTAGTTAAATATATTTAAGA
Source organism: Sciurus vulgaris (assembly GCF_902686455.1). Classification (NCBI taxonomy): domain Eukaryota; kingdom Metazoa; phylum Chordata; class Mammalia; order Rodentia; family Sciuridae; genus Sciurus; species Sciurus vulgaris. The sequence continues at coordinate 58,507,642 of NC_136466.1, forward strand.
AGCCCACGCTGGTTTAAAAAGAGACCCTAGTAACCTTCAGATACTTCCAACTCTCAAGGAGACCCCTGCTCATCTAGAATATGGACCGGGGAAGTTCAAGTCCTTCAACTGGGAACAGATGGCTGGTCCTCTTTGAGCAGTTTTCACAAAGCTGTCAGAAAGTGGGGAAACAATTACCATTGCTAAGTTTAGAGATATGAGACTTTATGCCGAGTTTCGTCTTTTTTTTTTTCTTTCTTCCGGCTAATTACTGTTTCTCAGTGGCCCTTCCAATTCAATCCAAACATAGAATTGCACTTTGTAATTGCATTTTGTTGACTTGAGCGGAGTCATTTGGTATTGGCATCTCACTCCATAGTCCTAATCTGCTTCTGTTCACAAGAATGCTTTGAAGTTAAACAGGAAGAAGAAGAGAGAATGCTAGCATCTTTTTTGCATAGTATTGCTATTGCAGTTTCCTTGGCTGTGGTGTCAGTAAAAAACACATGCTTTAACAGATAAGAAGAGGGCTATTCCACAAAAATTAAAGATGAAATCTTTAAAAACAAGTAACTGTTCTGAAGCAGTAACTGGATAGGAGAAGAAGCATTCTGTAGGCCCATGCATTGAGACTTAAACAAGGATGATGACTAGTAGTCATGCCACAGGGGACTCTGAAATACACAGAATTTTGATCAAGACACAAAAACATAAATGAATGCACTCATTACTTAGCCAGTGTTTCAGTGAAAATGAGGACTTCCCTAAGTGTCGAACTTCCATGGCAGAAATGTGGTTCAAAGGAAAGGGGTTTTTAAACATTGGTTTATGATCCATAAGCTCAAGTGGTATCTTTGTAATTATTAATTGCAAATGACGATTTTCTTAGACTATAAATTTCATTACACTGATCAATTTTCCTCAGGCCTCAAATATTCTCTGGGTCAATCTCTTGGGTAAATCTCCTATTTCACAAATAAAATGTGCAAGAGCAAACTTGACCATTGCAATCCAGTTTAACATATCACAGTGGTTTTTAAAAAAGGGGAAACAAAATAAATAAACAAAAATCTGACTTTTTATTTCAGCAAGTTAAACAATACAGCTCCTTCCACTCTTTTTTTTTCCACTTCAAAATGTTTGTTCCAAGTGCTGTTGATATTTTATATGAAAGGAATAAAACTGACAGCTATAACCTGGGTTAGATGCATGCTATTTCTGAAGCTACCAGATTAGCTGAAAGAGATTATTATTTTTAAAAATTCACACAAGGCTCTTTTGAGTACACTGCTTCATCACCATCAGTGTGATTGACATGTGTCCAACTCTAGTCACAGCTATGGCAAGGAGATAGCTCGTACCTTCGCAGGTCTCCGTCTCTGTCCGGAACACATAGCCAGGGGGACACGTGCAGCTGTAACTTCCTGGCGTGTTTCGGCATAGTCCATTATCACAAAGCAGCCTGTTCACCAAGCACTCATCAATGTCTGAAAGCAACCATTGGAAGACAGGATATATACATAAATGTGTATCACAGTGACAACAATGTTTTATATTTGTTTTTTCCTTCATTCCTTTCTCTCAGTCTCCTTGTACCATAGCACATGCTTTAATCATACACAAAATATAGTTTTAGTTTTATTCAAGTGGGACATTCTGATGCTAGAGGAAACTTTAGGATATACTGGATGTCCTGAAAAATATATGGTAGTTGAAAAGTGTTCATCAATATTGCTTTCTTCTCCATTTGCTTTTTGTACTGCAACAGGATTATAATAGATTTATTTATTTGTTTCACTTATTAATATTATTCTTACATTTATTTTACAGTTCTGGGGATTGAACCCAGGAGTACTGTACCTCTGAGCTACATTCCTAGTCCTTTTATACTTTTTATTTTGAGACAGGGTCTCACTGAGTTCCCCAGTTTGGCTTCAAACTTGTGATCCTCCTGCCTCAGCCTCTGGGTAGCTATGATTGCAAGGTATGTGCCACCGTGCTGGGCTTCTTTAGATATTTTAAAGCACTAATGAAACATACAGAAAGGTTAACTCATTTTCCTATATGCTTATAGATATATAATTAAAATGACCAAAGGCATTTTTTCTAATTAAAATTCTAAAAAGAGTGCATTTAACAGCAGTTTTTGAAAGGTATTCATTAATTTCCCACTGTTTTTACCTCAGAAATAACTGGTTATTAACGAAATATTAATGATGTATTTTATAGTTTCCTTCAATATTCTATAACAGCCTAGCAAAGATTATCTAAATTAAAGAAACTCATATTAACCTTTATCTTTATAACCTTGCTCTCATTTTTTGCAAGTGTAGTTAATGGTAGAAATAAAAACTGTGTTTGGGGTAAAGACTTCCTTTTACTTAAAGTTATATTTTTCGTCTTGCAAATAATAGTTGTCTTCTTACAAACCATATACTGACACTGTGAAGATATGGAAAACAGATCAGAAAAGGGTCTCCTATAAGTCCATCACCACGGTAAAATTCGGTTTTATATTTTATTAGATCTGTTTCCTTTTGAACACTATGTTTTTACTTCACTTCTGAATCTTGATTTGAATTTTAAAAATTAACATTTTATTTTATAAGATTTCTATAAGTTTTCCCATTGTTGCATGATTTATCAAGTGACTGCATCACGATTTTTTACTCATTTCTCCACACTCCTGGACTAAACTGAGTCCCTCACAGAGCGATGTTGAAATCCTAACACCCAGCATCTCAGACTGTGACCTCATTTGGAATTAGGAATTTTATAGATGTAATCAAGTTAAAATGAATTAGGGTAGGTTGCAATACATCATGACGGAGTCCTTATAACAAAGGGAAGTGTGGATGGAGAGACCAACACAAAGGGAAGACGAGGGAAGGGCACAGGGAGAGGACTGTCATGACTGGCATGATGCACCTACAAACCAAGAAACTCCAAGGACTGCTGGCAAACAGCAGAAGCTAGAGGAGGTGAGCAAGGATCCCTCCTACGGCTGTCAGAGAGTATGACCCTACTGACACCTTTATTTCATTTTGGACTTCTAGCCTCTCACACCATTAGGAATACATTTGTAAAAGCAACCTTGTTTTGGGTAGTTTGGTACTGTAATACTAGCAAACTAAAACACTCTATTGCTGGGTTTTGGCTTCATTTTATTTTCAAATTCTAATTTTCAATTTTTCCAAAATTATATATATATATATACCAACTTTAAAGAGTTTAGTATGTTTAGTATGTGTTTAGTATGTGAATCTCACTGAACTTCCTGTGTTTAGTAGTATGCCCATGTTCTCAACTGCACTTGGAAGTTGACCAGGAAGTGACTTTGCTTCTGGTTTATAAAAGCTAGCTTGGTTTGCACACTTTTAGCAAAACTCAATAATTTTTGGTTGATATTCTTCCCTGAATATGTCAGGTACAGTTTTATAAACCCATCTGCATGTATGTCTTCAACTCAAAATCAAGTGGATATGTTCAATAATAAAAATGATTATCAGAAACAGAAAAAACATATTTCTTTTTAATACATAACTTGGCCGTAAAAGTCATCGAGGACTAGTTATAAAAATTATCATGCATAATGATGGATCAAGTAACATTCATCTTGCAAAAATGGATTTAAGTGCTATATGGGAAAATATAGAATCTTTGCAAATTCTTGAATATCTGAACTAAAAGAAAACAATGAAATAACCTCACCCTCCTTCCCCATTCCTTTGTTAAACAGAAATTACAAACTTCAGCTTTTTCAACTGTTCTCTTCAAATTAAAAAGGGAAACATCTTTATGTCACCTATCATGTCTAGCTATGTTGTTGGAACTGGTTATTTCTTTATAAAGTTCTCTTAGTCTGTGACACTTTATTTTCTTATCATTACCCATATTGCCTATTAATTTTTGAAGTACTTACTTTAGTGAAAATTTATGGGATTAAGACACATGGAGAAAAACAACAGGCCAATACTTATGCATTTATTCATTCATTAATTTGGAAAAAGAATATTTTAAATACTATATACCACTAAAATGTTCATTACTAGGTAACAAAACTTGTTCGATTCTGATATTTTTACATCAATTTATACTATATTGGAAACAAGAGAAACTGTCATATGTCTAGTTTTAAATACCTGTTACTTATATTTTCATTTCTCCTCTCATCCATGGGATCAAACTATATGAAAGGCTCATGTACATATATAACAAAACCTTACCAATGCAGTTTCTTCCGGAGGCATCTGGTTCATAGCCACTGTTGCAATTACAACGGTAACTACCACGTAAGTTTTCACAAATTCCATTGGCACATATATCAGGATCCAAGGCACACTCATTGATATCTGCATTAAATGTAGAAAGTATAATATTTATAGACATTTTATTATTGGTTGATAAATGCAGGTCTAATGACGGCCCTTCAACAGATGAAGTGTTTGACTGCAAACCCACAAAGTACCTGACTTTCAGAAAGGAAAAGGAAATAAAATAACAGGTAAGAAAATAAATTTCAGGGAGACAGGGCACTTTACTAGTAAATCAGGAGAAAAATGAAAGGAACTGGCAGAAATTCAAAGACTTAAACCATGTAATGTGCCCATATTTATGATAAAATTAATAAAGGAAATTCATAGGCTGTTGGCTCAAAATCCAAAGGAAAACTCAGATTGATAACCATCCAATTAAAAGATAAAGATTTATTAGGGTGGCCTTTATCATTTAATGATCTCCAAAGACAGGATATTTTTGTTTTATTATCTTTTTTTGCAGTTTACAAAGTGATATGATACTTAATAAATTTTTCTCACTTTTGATAAACTGAAACCAATGGACACTTTAAACATAGGTGCTTTAGAATATGATGCTTTATAATAAGCCAAGAACATGACCACTGCTCAAATAATTCCCAACAGGAAGATGGCTCTGCTGGTGAGGTCATACTGATAGGGAATTAAAAAATAAACAAAAAAAAAAAAAAAAGCAAAAACCAAAAAGATATACCCCAAATCAAATTTTGTTCATTGTGCTTAAATTTTGGTGATTATTGTTTCCAAGAACCTGGAAGACCTTCTTATATACCCTTTTCTTTTTTTACTTGGAAAAAATATCCTCATGAAAATTTGCTTCTTTACTCTGGTTTTGAATATTCATTTAAAGATTCAACATTACTGTCAACTGATCTATGTTTTACCTAAAGTTTTCTCAAACATGAAAGAAGAATATTTATGTAAAGTGAATATAAACAGAACTCTGTAGTTTTACTTAAAATACAAAAGAATCTATATGTATCTAAAATGTAAAAAAACTTTAAAGTCATAAACAGATACATACTTAAATGCTCAAGATTTCATACTGGAATTCTGTTAGCTATAATACTAAATTTAAAATAAGAAAACATCAATAAATTTTATTTGTTTTTGAATAAACATTTTAGTATCCTTAGAAGTAAATAGTCTTAAATTGTTTTGACTGTATATCCTAAACTTGATTCATAGCAAATACTTCTTAACTGTATCTGTGTTATTATTTTAGATTTCTCTTAAAGTTGACTCACTATAGCTCCCTCCTAAGTGATAAATCCATAAAATCATGAGTGTGGTTTATTAGTAACATTGCTAACAAAGTTTATTTAATAGATAAATATTTATCCAAGATGAAAGGTAGTCAAGTGAAAAATACCACTTAATTACATTAACCATTTCTGTAAAAGATAATTTACCTTATTATTTCATTTTAGTTTTTGTTTTATTTGTTCCAAGGTATTGAACCCAGGAATGCTTTACTACTGAGCTATATATTCAGCCTTTTTTACTTTTTAGTTTGAGACAGGGTCTCCTTAAGTTGTTTGGCTGATCTTAAACTTTCAACCTTCCTGTCTTGGGTTTCTGGGTCACTGGAATTATTTTTATTTAGAGACGGAGTCTCACTGAGTGTGCCACTACACCAGTTCCTTACCTTATTATTCTAAGATAGTGTGTTTTCATAGTAAATACAATCATATTCATACTATAATTAAAATATATATGTAATTACATTAGTAACAAGATTGAAAATGAGTATTGAAATGAGAATTACCTCTTCCATCCACAGTGATTCCTACTCCGCTACTGCAAAGGCCATGGAATTCAGCTATATGATAAAAACAAGTAGAAAAATTAAAAACTCTAACTGATAACTGTTACATGTACAAGTCATTTACCATTTGGAAGAATTATGTGGATTATGTTTTAAAATGAAATAAATCTGACCATTTTTTTAGCACATCATTATTGTAAGAATCCTCAAATCACAGGTAAGTATAAAAAAGCAAATAAAAATCACTTGTAATCATCCTGAGTAAATCATTAATATATTGATAAATGTTACCAATAAGTTCTACATATGGAATTTTTAAAAAATAAATGTAAAACAATGTAAAGTATACAGATTGCTTTGTTTTCTTCTCACAATAAAATAATAAATCAAAATTTATGCAATAATATTTACCAAGTGCATGATATTTTTCTAACATTTCACATCTAAAATTTAGTGACTCTTCCCAATACTACAAACTAGATGTTATTGTTTTCTCTGTCTTACAATGGTGAGAACTGGGATACAGACACAAGCAGTAACTTGCCCAAGGTCATAGAGGTTCTGAGTGGGCCAGCAGGCTTGGCTCCTGGCATTCTATCACAGAGAGGTCATATCAACGTCCCATTGAAAAACCCATTTAATATTTTATTCTCAGATCTGTGGAGGTGCCAATCTCCTTCAATCTCTTCCTGAGGAAATTAGGTTTCTCCAGCCTTGAACAAGTATAGTAAATAATAGAAAGTTCAATAACACTAGGATAATCCCTTGAAAACAAAACTCGGAGTCTGTGCCTCTTTTGAGGATTTCATCAGCTCTTGCTTCCATCCCCAGACTACTTTTCCCTCTGTGGTATGAGAGAGTATCCCTTTCTGGCCACCCTTCCTATCAGAGAATACACCAATTAATTATAATGTCACTACTCTGGTTAAAAACAAAACCAGATTTTATTTGTTTACTTTAGAGAGAGTGGGCATCTTTTTATATAGAAATCTACTATTTGTATTTGTGTTTTGGGAAATCCTGTTTGCATATCTTGTACTTTTTATCACAGAGGACTTCAATATTCCTTATTGATTAGTATAAATTCCTTAAAGATTAAGAAATAATACATGAAAATATTTTTCCAGTTTACATATATATTTTAGTCTTTGGTCTCTGTTTTGAAAAGAACCCCACAATTACAAAATAATTTAAAAAATCAAATATTCCATATGAAAATTATTTTTTAAGGTTTTATAGGGAATTAATTTCTCATTTTATTCAAATGTTTTCAACAATATTCATCCTTAGCTCATTTTCCCCTCACTGATCTAAAATGCTTTCTTTATTATATCCCTTTTTCCCAATTATATCCAGGTCTGTGTCTAGATTTATTTTATTAGTTCACTTATTTTTTTATCCAGTCTTATACCAATACATTTTCTTGTATCATAATATGCATTGTTCAGTTTAGTTTATTTTACAGTAACATCCTCTTCATTACCTTTCTTTTTATTAAAAAGGTCATATTAACTAATTCTTCTAGATGCATCAAATACTTTTTTTGAGGTTTGAACAAAGAGTTGGGATTTTTAATGGAATTACAAACCATCCATGTTGTGGGAATGCTTTTCTCCCATCCTCCACTTTTATTTATTTTTCAAGACCAAACTAAGCCCCCTCTGTGAAGCTTTTCCCAGTTGCCTCAGGCATCCAATTGCTCCTTCCTTTGTGCTCTTCCAGTTCTTTGTTTATATCCCTTTAGGGCGCTAATCATACTAAATTGTAATTCATATGTTTGCCTGCCTATATTCTCAACAGTCCTCTACTTTAAGGAAAAACAGAGATGAAGTCTGTTTTTGAACCCCCATTGAGCATATGGATATTCAACAGAGGTTTAGTGAAAATATGCATGAACAAGAGTCAACCTTATCTACTTGGGAGTCTGGAAAAAACTAATAAACGATGGTCTGAGACCTATGGTGTCAAGATTTAAAAAAATAAAATTGGGTTCTTATGCATTAATAACCTTGAAAGAGGTAAGTAAACTGTATGCTATTGATCTTCATATTACCATAGATCAAAGAAACAGAAGTTAACATACTCAAAAAAGAATCTATGTAATAATCACAACATCAGCAAATAGATCTTTCTGTCACCATGCTCTCTGCCTAAAAATCATATGTAAACACAAGACAAATCTCCTTATGATATGCCTCACATATCAGAAAAGAATTGGATTTCTCTTTTTCAATTCAAAATGATGACAAAATACTTCAAAATTAATGTACTTTTCTGTACTCTTCAGTCAATTGTCTAATGTTGCATTTCTTGATTCTTTTGTGGTGTAAAATGGGCACATGTAACCACCTGAATTTTTGGCAGGGCATGGCTGGCAGGGCTCTCCGAAACCATAGTCAGGATTGGCACAGCAGCATTCAGACTTGGTCACGGCTCCGGGGAAAGGACGCACACACACTCCCTTCTTGATTCCACCATAGCAGGTACTGCGCATGTGAGTATCTAGAAGAGATAAAAGGACAGTAGCTTGAGAGAGTGAGAGAGACAAAGGAACTTCAAAACTGAAGACTTCTTTAGGCTAAGAAGTCCCTAGGCTAGGAAATTTCTAGAGGGCATCCACCATTTTCTCTTCACTTGCATCTTCAGCATTTAATCATGTTAGAAAACCAACAAATGTTTGTTGAGTAAGAGACTGAATGCATATCGACTACTTTTTTTCTCAACAGTTCTCTGTGCTACACAAGTAGTCATTATCCCATGTATGATCACAGGCCTGTCATTGAACCAAGGTTATGTTATAAACAACACTGCGCTCTAATCACTGGCTACCCTATACTCAAGTTGGCATTACTGTTCTTTCCATTTGAGAGGTTCTCCTGAATAATGAAGTGCAGTGAAGTTCAACTACCTTGAGGTGATATTGCTTGGCCATGAAAGTTTTTGCTTCAACTTTCTGAGTTTTCAACCCTGATATTGCTTGTAACTATATTTTAACATATGACACTCAATAAATTCAGTTATAAAAATAACTACTACTCTGTGTCCTCGGCATTGTGATGGCTAATTTTGCAGATATAACCTCATGGAATGACCAGGTCGTCAACTATAACATAGGGGTTACTGTCCACATTCTATAGATGAGGAAGATGAGGTTCTGAGGAATTATGTAAGTAACTTGATGACTTAGAATATCCAGGCTGGGATTCAGACTAGGCTGTGTAGCTTCTAAAGTGCTTTCTCTTTCCAGTAGGTCATGCTACATCCCAAAGAAGCACATCCTGTTATTTTTCTCACTCTCAATTATTATAAAATATGCCAGAACAATATGAGGCAACAAATAGTAAACTATTAAAAAAAATCATCATAAATGCCAGACAATGAGCATAGTTTCTAACAGTATATTGACACGGTAATTTCATCAAAGAGATAAACCCTGTTATTTACATTTATTTACAACTTGTTGAAATAATTATATTTACTTGTTCTGAAAAATGAGTTGTCTAATGATTTCGTATAATCTGGGGTGCTTCTTATTAAAAGAATGAGATTTATGGCTGTGTTAAACAATGAGATATGTGTAAGTTCAAATGGAAGAGGGTCGTGAGATCTACCACCAGCAACTTGAAGCAGTCAACTCTTAGAGCTTTCCTGTTTCTGCTGTGACTGAGTTGGGAGAGTCTTCTCCAAGTTACACACAAATGCACATCCAACACAAAGAAAAATCAACACAGTACAACACAATTGATGATTTCCAATATGGTCTTTGTGAATGCTTTGGCCCTTACCAATTATCTTGGAAGGCATCAAGGGATGATTAGGTTATTTCTGTTTCTATTTCAGAAAATGTGTCATGCTATTTTTAAGTCCTCTGGGTATAAACCAAGGAGCTGGATAACTGGGATAACTGGTTCCATTCCAAGTTTTTGAGGAATTCCCACACTGCTTTACAGAGTGCTTACATCAATTTTGCAGCCCCACCAGCAATGTGTGAGGGTATCCTTTCCCCATACTCTCGCCAACTTTTTTTTTTTTTTTTGTGGTGCTGGGGATTGAACCCAGGGCCTGTGCTTGCGAGGCAGGCACTCTACCAACTGAGCTATATCCCCAGCCCCTTGCCAACATTTATTGTTACTTGTATTCTTGATTGTTGCCATTCTGACTGGAGAGAGATGAAGTCTCAGTGTACATTATGCTAAGAAAAATAAGCCACTCCCAATTAAACCAAAAGTCAAATGTTCTCTCTGATATGTGAATAATAACACACAACAAGGGGTGGGAGGAGAAGAACAGAAGTTCAGTAGATTTGACAAAGGGGAATGAAGGAACAGGAGTAGGAAAGAGGACTGAATCTGACATGACTTTCCTATGTACACGTATGAATACACCACAGTGAATCTCAACATAGTGTACAACCACAAGACTGGGATCCTAATTAGAATAAGATGCGCTCCATGTTTGTATAAATAAGTCAAATTATACTCTTCTGTCATGTGTAACTAAAAAGAATGAAAAAAAAATGCCGTGCACAAGATTTAGAAGCAAGAAGATAAGAAGCCTATGGAGCTTATTGGAGGAGTAAGTCCTTCACATACTGGTTTGTGTTATGGTCAGCTAAGCTGTTTAGAGGACCCAACACCAGTTTCCACAAAAAAGAAAGTAAGTATAATTCATGTGAAGGCTTGAGGACATAAATTGTCCTAAGTTCTGATCTCCATGGGATGATCTTACAAAAATTACTAGACACCTTCCTTATCCATTAAATAAAGATATAGTTCATATAATAAATGAGAGTATATTTCTTTAGCATCAGTGCCTGGAACACACACAAAAAAATGGTAGCTACCTTATTTCCATTCTTTATCTTTAATGAGAATAGTTGTTCTTTCCCTGTTCAAGGACCCTGGAATGAAAAACTAGTTCCTATTATACTATCAAATGTAATGAGGCCACTGTCTACAGTGGATAAGATAAGACCATACCAGTAGCACCACCAGAATGTGCTCATAGGAGCGCTTTGGTGAGAGGTTGAACTGAAGTGCTAAGCTATATCTTTTATATATATTATCAAATTTCTGCATGGTTTTTCTTTTTTAAAAAAAACGATTTTTTTTTGAGAAATTTTCCAGGTGATTAGCAAATTCTATATATCATTAATAAAATATGGGCAGATGTAAATGTTGATTTTTATTTTTTTTTCTGTAGTACCAACTTTTCTCTGTTACTGAAAGCAGTACACTTAAGACTATGTCCTATAAAGAATGTCACTATTTTAATATAAGAAGACAATAATAATAGTAACAGTTACTTACTGGGCATTTGCTATATGTACAATACCACTCAAAGATTTACACAGATAAAGTATTTAATATTAATATATTTAATCCTCAAAGCAACTAATGAAGGAAGCATAGAAAAGTAATGTTTCTTGCCCAAGGTCACACAGTAAGTAGCAATAAAGAAAAATTAACCTTTAAGTTGGCAATAAATGCCAGTGTTCATAAAAATGTTGAAATGTTCTTGTTAATAAAGTAGGATGCTAAAAAAGGGAACTTAAACTAAAAGCCTATGATACTAAATATCAGATAACAAGGTGAATGGTGACACTCCATCCTAAAGAAAATAGATGTCAGAAAGGCAGTTAGCTACCTGATCTTTAAACTCCCCCAACACTGGGTGAACAAACAGCTCGAGGGTGGTGATTAAGAGAGGATTTTTTGTGGGGGTGTGGGTCATGAGGGTGAAGCTGGGTTATGAATTGCTTCCTTCTTAAAAAGCCCCACAGGAACACCTGAAGAGCTTCACATGGGCTCCTGCCTGGGAGGCTTAACAAGCAAGGCCAACAACTATTCCCACTGCAGGGACAAGGCAGAGGTGGCAGGTGACATTGGCTTCAATTTGCAGTTCTCAAGCAGGGGGTGGGTGTGTCCTATGGATTGGGTTGGAATTGGAAGTGGGGAGCAATAAGAGGAGGTCCCCTACGGAGGGTTCTGAGAGAGCATCTGAGAAGGTCTGAGGAAGTGGCCCGCTGCAGGAGTGGATGCTGGGTGGGGACTGGCCACCGGGAGGAAAATGTGCCTGCACTGTAGGACACCAGCCGAACGCCTCTGAAGAACCCACAACATCCACACAAGGAAGAAGCCGGTTTTAACTGTCTGCCAAGACAGGACATCTCAAAGCTGTCCGGGGCAGTGACAATAACATAAACCTTTCCTTATCCCACTGATAACCTCTCCTCCCCACCCCTGCCCTTCAGAGAGTCACCAACATTCTCCCTGAAGATCCGAGAGTGGAACCGGAATTGAACTTACAGCCCAGTTTAGAGTACTAATTATTATATGATAGTGAGCATTCTAATATCCAAACTCAGATTATCTTTATTATCTAAGGTCATCACAGAATTTTCTTATTACCTAAAAATATTCACTAAGTTATGAAATGACCTTTTTCCTTCTTACTCATTGGACCAACTGCCCCCCTGAATTATTTTTCAGATAAAATTTAAAAGGATGGGAGACACAAAAATACAGTTGTCTTTTGTTTATACTCGGCTTGTGTGCCATACTTCTTTAACGTACTAGTTAGAATCACAGCTTGATTTTTTAAAAAAAGGTACAACAAATGAACAAACAAAAAAATCTAAAACTTACAAGCTAATCCTAAAAATTCATAAGTAATTCATTTCTAACTTAATCAGTGGGTCTCAAAAATGATGCCAAAGGCAAAAAACATGAAAAACATCACATCTAGCATGTTATAGGAATAGCAATATAAAATTTTACATATGTAACAAATAGCAGCTTTATGTAAACAAGTCTAAGTAACAACTATGACAGAAAACTGGAAAGAGCTTTCTAAGAGTTTCAGAGGTGTTTCCTGTATGTGGACAAGAGAATGAATTTTTGTGTTTAAACACTGAATTCCTAAGCTACTTACAATTTGGTTTCTTTTTTTTTTTTTCCTTTTTTTTTTTTTATTGTAAACAAATGGGATACATGTTGTTTCTCTGTCTGTACATGGCGTAAAGGCATACCATTTGTGTAATCATAAATTTACATAGAGTAATGTTGTTTGATTCATTCTGTTATTTTTTCCCTTCCCCCCACCCCTCCCACCCCTCTTTACCCTCTATACAGTACTTCCTTCCTCCATACTTGCCCCCCTCCCTAACCCTAACACAATTTGGTTTCTTGAGCCAAATTACTTTCTCCCTCCCAAACTGGCTTTGTATGCATTGTAGATTTCAAGAGACTCATTTGGATGAAGGAAAAAGCAACCAAGTATATTAAAGCAACTGAAAACCTTAAGCTCTCTAAGCAGGAAGGGTCTATAGTCCTCTAGCTGCTGCATTTGAAATGTCCTAAAAACATTGTATGCTGAACTAAAATACTGTAGGAGAGAGAGTGGGTGAATCTGAATAAATGGAATAGTTCCATCTATTGATTCTTCCTTGTCCTCCACCACCTTTGGGATCCAAATGTCTTGATGCACATAGGTAAAAGTCAAGTATTAACAACTATGGCTAAAAATGCCCTTTCTCTCTAACATCTCAAATCAATAAGTATTTCTAGGTTTTACTATACAACCTGAGAAACAGTGAGCACAATGACTAATTCATGCTTTAGATGTCCTGAAACACTTCAGAGAGCAAACTTCATAAATGTATTTTTTTTACAACTCACTCTGCTATCATTACAACATATTGTTTGGGTTTTGAAATGCCAATGACACTTCCGTTTTATGCCTGCTTCTTCACAGTTGATGTCTGATAATTCTGATTCATTTTTATGGAATCCATTTAACAAACATTTCCAATGGCGTCCCAAATGTCTTAGATCCCTTAATCTCTTCCCTTGGTTCTATAATAGTTGCAAAGGGGTGAGGAATAACTGAAAATATTTTAGCTTTTGATATAAATCCAAGTTCTGTGGCATTTACATTTCAAATTTTTTTGAGTAAATGTTATGGTTTGGATCTGGAATTTCCCCTCCAAAGTTCATGTGTTAAAAACATGGTCCTCAATGCAACAAGGTACGGAGGTAGGGATTTTAGGCAAAGATTGGATCACAAGGGCTGTAACCTCATCTGTGGATTAATCCATTTGATGGATTAATAATTTGAATGAACTACTGGATGGTAACTGTGGGCAGGAAGGGTGTTGCTAGAGGAGGTAGATCACTGGGGGTGTGGCCTTGGGGACTGACTATATCTGTCTCTAGCTCCTTTCTATCTCTGCCTCTGTCTCTCTGCTCCCAGCTGCCATGTGCTAAGCAGGTTTCCTCTGCCATACCCTTCCACCATGATGCTTTTTTCATAGAGCCAGCTAAGCATGGACTGAATTCTCTGAAATCATGAGTCAGAATAAATCTCATTTCTTCTTCCTCTTACTTATTCATGTCAGGTATTTTGGTCATGGAGACAAAAAAGTAGACCAACACAATAAAAGTAAGAATTTACTTAAATAATCTGTTTTATGTTTTGTTATTAATTATAAAAATAAAATCCATTGTATTTAGAATTTGATTATTTAATATTATCAGAGATGCTGACATAAGGACAGATTTTTTTTTTCTTTTCCAGTATTCTTGACTTGCGTCTCATCAGAACCTTTTGAAGGAGGCTATCAAGAAATGGCAGAAAGTGTCCATTAAAAAAAGAAAAGAAACGAGCAACAACAGGTGTTGGCGAGGATGTGGGGAGAAAGGTACACTCATACATTGCTGGTGGGGCTGCAAATTAGTGCAGCCACTCTGGAAAGCAGTGTGGAGATTCCTTAGAAAACTTGGAATGGACCCTCCATTTGACCCAGCTATCCCACTCCTTGGCCTATACCCAAAGGACTTAAAATCAGCATACTACAGAGATACAGCCACATCAATGTTCATAGCTGCTCAATTCACAATAGCCAGACTGTGGAACCAACCTAGATGCCCTTCAATTGATGAGTGGATAAAGAAACTGTGGTATATATATACAATGGAATATTACTCAACCATAAAGAATGATAAAATTATGGCATTTGTAGGCAAATGGATGAAATTGGAGAATATCATGCTAAGTGAGATAAGCCAATCTCAAAAAGCCAAAGGACGAATGATATCGCTAATAAGTGGAGGATGACACATAATGGGGGGAGGGAAGGGTTAGTGTTAGGGTTAGAGTTAGGGTTAGGGAGGGGGGCAAGTATGGAGGAAGGAAGTACTGTATAGAGGGTAAAGAGGGGTGGGAGGGGTGGGGGGAAGGGAAAAAAATAACAGAATGAATCAAACAACATTACTCTATGTAAATTTATGATTACACAAATGGTATGCCTTTACGCCATGTACAAACAGAGAAACAACATGTATCCCATTTGTTTACAATAAAAAAATAAAAATAAAATAAAATAAAATAAAACACTTCCACATTTTAAAAAAGAAAAAGAAAAGAAAAAAATTATTGACATTAGCCTGCTCTGGTCATTTCATACAAATGGAATCATACACTATACAATCTTTTGTGACTGACCTTTTCTCACTTGGCATAATGTTTTCAGGGATTCTCCATATTTAAGCATGTGTTCTTTATATAGCTGAATATTATTTCACTGTGTAGTTTGGATCTAACTGTGTCCATGTTTTCAAAGATCGTTTTGGGCAGGGGCCATCATGAAAGGTTTAACTTACCGACACATACACGTCCATCCACACCCACAGCCAGGCCTGGGGGACAGTCACAGCGAAAGGATCCTTCGTTGTTGATGCAGTGCCCATTCATGCAGATTCCTGGGGTCTGGCATTCATCAACGTCTGCCCAGGGGGTGACAGAAGCCCAGCCATTACTGAGTACCAGAGTTTACATGTTGCCATTACTCTATCACATCAACCTTTAAACTTTATAACTTGTGGGAGAACACATTAACATGACAACAGATCCTATACATAAATACAACACTTTCAAGCACATTTTTAGAAAGACTGATACAGTAAAATTTGCTTTACTTCAGCCATTTAGAAAAACAAGGGGGCTGAGGAGAAGGGGAGGGAAAGAAGAAATACTGGAAGTTGAAATGGAACAAGTTCTACTCTACACATGCACAATTATGTCAAAGTGACCCCATTGTTATGTGTGACTATAAAGCACTAATAAAACATTGAAAAAAGAAAAAAACCCTCCTTTTTATTATGTATTTGACAACCCTATTTCATGTTAAATAACATTTAATTCAAATCAGGTAAGTGAAATAAGTTCTTCAAAAAACTAAGATAAACTTCAAAAAATTTTTCACACCAAATTCTTTAGAGGTACAAGTTGTTTTGCTAGTTACTTGATCAGTTCATAATAAAATATCTGAGCTGTTTTTTGTAATTTTTCAATTCACTTGACTCTTTCAAATGTAACCCAATATTAAATGGCTTCCCCGAAAGATGAACACAACACAGAGATACCAAATCATTAACATTTACAGACTGCAACATTTATAATAAGAAAATTAATAAAACTTTCAGAAGGTAGAAACTGGTGAGATCTAAGTCTAAGTGAGAGCTTTGTATATGCATTTAGGTGTCTTGAGAAATGTTGGAATGAAGTTCCTTTCTGTCACATGTTACACACTAAAACATAATGCCAAGCTCACATCTGTGTTAAGTCCAAGGCAGCTAAACTTGAGATGACATTCATTCCAAAGCTCCAGTATTTTCATTTAGTCTTATACTATCCTTTCCTGAATTCAGAAACATAAGAATCAGTCTCAATTTTCTCTCTACTGTCCCTGAAATTTCATTGAAGTTATAGGGATTGGTTATGTGTCTTTTTTTGTATTCAGATAAGTTTGTTCAAGGTATGGCAGAAAGTGTTCACTAAGTGAATTTTTTTTTCTGAAAGAAGCAAACTGAAAGAAAAAGTAGGAACTACAAAATGTATTCAATCTTACTGAAGTTCAACTGGGTGTATCAATATAATATAGTCTTATTTATTTCCAAGAGATGTATCTCTTGCTTATAAAGGTTATCATTGCAACTTGGTTTTCAAAATGACTTTGTAAACAAAACAACAATTAAAATATTCAAACTATGTCTTCACTAAATCAATGTGGAATTTTCAAGACAATTTCTGATTGCAAATGATCTGTAGATCACCTTTATGAAAAAGATGCAATGGTATACCAATAGTGATTGATAGTGGAAAATCTGTTCTAAAAACACATAAAAGTGAAAACCTTGCAAGATTTTTTCTTCTTTTTAATTCAGCCAAGGACTAGGGAGAAATTATTTCTACAATGTCTCTTCCAGACTTGCTAAAACCAACCAGTCATGCCTGTAATTGTTCCTATGCCATTATTATTTTTGTAAAGATGTTACTGTTTCCTAGACCACAGTATGTTTTTCTGGGAAGATTTAGGCACCTGCCTTACTGAATTAGCAAGATATGTGAATGATATGAAATGCACATAGAGAAATTAAAGTAATTCTTGCATGTTTCATTCATATAAAAAGGTGGTTTCAATCATGCTTTCTTTCTTATCTCAAAGCCATACATACCAGTACAGTAACGCCCGTTTGGAGCTAAGACAAATCCTGGTTTGCAGATGCACTTGAAGCTGCCATCTTCATTGATGCACATCCCATTCAAACACATGTTGGTAGTTGTACATTCATCGTGATCTGCAGAAGAAGAGAGAGTAACTTCAACTACTGGCCTTAAGGGAACCAATTTCCTCTTCTTCCATAATCTCCAGTCAAATTCCACTGCAAAATGAGCCATATGCTCATGAAGTTTATTTTAAGGAAGAATGTCAACTGAGCAAATAGTATGGAAAATGGGAAGGGTCTTTAGTATAAGGAACAAAGGGAAAAAAAAAAATAAATCTTGTGCTTAGCTGCTGTTAAAACCACACACACCATAACCATGAGCAGTATTTTATGTTGCGTCCCCAAAAGGTAACATGATTCCAGTGGGTATTTCTTTTATAAGAAAGAATAAAGCAATGGTAAACCTTACTGTAAATTAAATGATCTGGGCTTTCATTAGTGAATGAAGCATAACAAATTTCTTTGAGAACAGAGTGTTTCTGTGGATTGGCATCTACTGTCCTGCTGAACATCAGCATGGACACAAATTTAGAGATTCGATTACCACATATGCCATATGTTTCTACATTCTCCCAGACTAGGGAAGAGGGGAAAATCTCTGTCTTAAAATCCTAACATCTAAAATACAGTAGGTGATAATGATTATTTGTATTAAAGAGGAATAGCTGCTACTTATAATTAAATGTGTACTGTGCCAGAAATTTTCAGAAGCAGCAAACTATTCATGATTATAACATCTCCTTAAAAACCTGCCACTTTCCTTTAATAGTCATGTTAAACGCATTTATAGTTTGCCTATCTATGCGAAGAATTCAAATATGAGGCATGGAAGCTTTCATGAAACAGTATATATGATTCTAAGTAAAAATGTATATCCTTTAAAAATCTTTTTCAAGGGAGCAAATATTTCCATACCAACACAGTTTTTTCCATCTGTAGTTAATTCAAAGCCGGCATTGCAAATGCACTGGAAACTTCCATCTGTGTTCACACATCGACCGTTTTTACAAAGAACCCCATTCTGGATGCACTCATCAATATCTGGCAAGAATAAGGATGGTCAAACATTATTCTTTTACGATACAGATGAAAACAGTAAGAGAGTCAATATTATTCTAAATATCTGACATCTATACATGTACCATCCAAATCATATTGCTTCTTCAGCAACACTTCCATCTCTCACCAGCTTTTTCTTCTTGGATAGGTAGACATAAGCAATTTTACAGCCAATATAGTGGCTGAAGAGGGAAAAAAGAGAAAAGGAAATGGGGTGTGTGCTGAGCCTGAAAGAGGGTGGGCAGTGCAGCTGGAATTACGGCCACAGCTGTTTTTGACATAGTGGTTGGAGACCTTAAAAGTAAGAATGAGATGTTGGGTAAGTGAAAAGTAACTGTAGAATTTCTGGATTGAAAGCAATATGATGAAAACTGCTGGGAAAAGTTGATTCAAGCAACTTCTCATGGATGAATAGGAAATGAAAAGGAAGACCAGCAGAGTCATCTGGTAAAAGAATTCTGGGATGAATCAGCAGTGAGGTAGAGGGCTTGGACGGTAGTTGTGGGTGTAGCAATGAGACTGAATACAGACCAGGCATGATTTGGTGTGGGACTATGTGTGGGGTTCAAAGAAAACAGTAGTTGAAAATGGCTATAAATCTTAAGCTCAGTTCATCAGAGAAGAGTAATGCTGACCTTACTCAGAGAAAGGAAGCTGTGATGCAGGGAAAGAGGAAAAAGGCAAGTTTTTTGAAGCCAGATGCCACGCTGCCTGGATTATATAGGTGTACAGTATTTATGTTTAAAGGGAGCACCTCTGTGGATAGGTAAGAATAAATCTATAATAATGCAGTAGCGCTCATCCTATGTCTTATTTTAATAAATATGCTTTTCACCTCCGCAGTCTCGGTCACGATATTTCATGGAACATTTTCACGTGTGACGGCAGGCTTCCTTACCAATGCACGCTTGCTTCGTAGGAGTCCTCTGGAATCCAGCGTGACATTTACAGTAATAGGATCCAGGTGTGTTAACACAATCTCCATTAGTGCAGGGATTTGATGTGCATTCATCAACATCTGTGAGCAGCAAAAGAAACCATTATAGACTTCACTCCATCTGTAGAAATGTTTGTTTAAAGTACATTTAGCTCTCCCAAATTTGAGAGAAGGCCAGTCAGTGGTAACAGTCTAAATAGCTGAGTATTTATAAATGAATGAAAATTCCTTTCTTCAAATACATACAGAGGCCAGTCTGAAGGTTTACAAAAATATTGCCTATTGGAGAACACCAGGGAATTTGCTTTAATCAAGAAGTAATGATTTTTCAATTGGAATAATGCCCAGTGATTAAAAACACGGGCTCTGAGAAGAGACAAGCTTGAGTTCCAATAAGCTGTGACATTTATGTCCACAGCAATCTGGGCAAGGGAAAGTCTCTCTAGGGCTTAGCACAGTGTCAGAAGAGCAATGAAATGATGAAAGGTTTTTAAAATACATATTTACATCGCATGGTACACATTGTCATTGTGATGCTCTTGGTTTTAAAGAAAGGGATTGATGGATTATGGAACTTCCTTGCTATTGCTTTTTGTGGACTCATCCATATATACAACTTCGCATTCACTGAGGTTTTATTTTGTAGTCAAACACATGGGGGGCAGAAAATGAAAATTAAAATGAAGCCAATTTTTCGTTAGTTTTGTTTTTTTTCAGGGTCTTAAAATTGACTTAGGGAACCTTTTAAACATAAAATGAAGCTTTATGCGTGGTTCTGATTTGAAAAGCAAGAAAGTCTTTTCACTCAAGGTCTCGGAAGGCTGGATGAAATGCAAACCGATTACAGAATCCAGGGGCCACAAAACCCAATGGCAGACAAAGCCCAGAGAAAACGCTAGTGCCAATATAAGTTTAATTTGTTTTCTTTCAGCAATGCCCACTAAATATTATTTTTGAATCCTAGAAAATTAAAAACCTGGTCAGCTAGTGAGAGCAATAATTTGCCATTTCATATACATGTAGAAGTCATGAACAGATACAATTTGAGCTAAACTGAAGTGCACAATAAAATCAACTCACAGGTTTACCATTTTAATAAACAGATTACTCCTTTCACAGATGTTCTTAAAAGAGGAACTGTGGTCTATCAAACTCACCAACCTCATTTATATAAACCCTCACACTGAGTGCAATTAAGCTCTCTCTGGTAAAGGGGAAGAAAAAAAGAAAACAAAACCTCATGGCAAATAAAATAAAAACAACAAAGAATAATAGGATTAAATGCTTTTTCAATTCATCCAAAGACCCTTTCAACCCATTTAGACTCACTTACATTTAAACTTTTTGTTGATAACATCAATTCTATGGAGCCAAAGGAATGAGGCAAAATGAGAAGAGAGAGAGAGAGAGTTTAGAGCAAGCACATTGGCAGCACATAATGTATAATTAATGGGACTTTTCAATAGGAAGAGCACCTTCAGTTTGCATGGCTAAAGATCACTTAAATTGTGTATACTTAATTGAAAAGCAATAATTACAAATGTGCTGTAGGTGTTCCTGATGGGCATCCACTGCAGAGCTCTGTTCTGGTGAAGAACATAAGAGGCCATGTGTCCAACCCGCTCTTTTCAGGGGAACCATCCAGGAAATTGTGTCATTTTGCAGAACCGTTTTCTCCCCCTGAGAACAGCTCCCCAGGCTCCTTGTTGCCACGACAGCTCTTCTCCTCATTTTGCCATTACAGCTAAATTCATTTCTGTCTCTGTAGCCCCTCAGGGACCCAATCAAGGGTCCAGTCCTCATAGAAGATGGTGAGAGTTCACTTACTTATTTCTACACTGTTAGTGACTTACAATGCCAGACGATGTTAAAACCCATTATTACTGTTTTTTCTCTCCCAGGACTACGCTTCAGACTAATCAGAAACGGCCACGGCCACCTTCTGAAACAGACATTTCATGCCTTCTCTTCTGTTGAGTGTACATTCCAGTTCCCAAGCGATCCTGTTTGTTTTGCCTTATTTACAGGCACAGAAGTACACACCTACTAGATCAGAACACTTTGACTTCTGTGTTCTCATCAGGGACTAAGTATTTTTAAGCAAAATTCATAGTATTTTAAACTTCTGAAGAAATGAAGGAATTACGTAAAATAGTTAAATTGCCAAATATTATGGGGTAAAGGAATATTTGCCCTTGGAAAACATACTGACTTAGAAGACACTTCGTGATTTGCAAGGGCTCTAAGAATATCTGTAGCCTAAGAGAAACAGACAAGCTTTCTCACTATTCCAAAATAAAATGATTTGAATTGAATTAAAACCCTTGTTAAGAACAGATTAACCTATATAGACACTAAAAAAGGCAGAGCATTTCATTTTGGAAGTAGAATTCACAGGAGCAGGAGAGAAAAATGTGACCAGTAAATCTAATTGTTTTCAGGCTTCAGGAGTAATTCTCGTAAGAGCAAAATGTACCCAAGCCCATCTTCCTGGTCGTTGGTGGTTTTACACAGTCATTGTCTTTCAAATGATACTGTCTCAACAGGTGTCTAACAACGTTTCCAAACAGCAGTGGAAGTTTATTAAGCCTGGAAACACCGGCACAAATGAAGAGTTAGGATCCTTATCCTGTGCTACTATAATGTAAAATACTCACTGCCCTCCTGTCTTTTTCTGATATGCTAATTTGTTCCTTATAAACTCAAATGATTAAAAGTTGACAAGAGAATGGAAGTAAAAAAATTAAGAACTCATGTTCTAAAAATGGGCTTCAATACTGTTCGAATTACAGAAGTTAGAAAGGCATCACTGAGCTTTAACTCTCCTCGGGGTCCACCTAGAACGGGAGCATCTGTGCCAATGTTGGGGTCGAGCAGAAGTTTGAGATTTATGTTGACATATCAATTGTGCAGACACACAATCCCAATATGACATCAGACAGGGCTGATAAACAAAGTGGCAGCAGCTATACCCCAATGGCTTCTGAGAAAAATCAGGTCCTGGAACCTTAAGACATCCACTAAGTGTAATCGATTCCCCTCTTTTAGAGTGGTACTCACTGTGCATCCCCTTGGGGTGAACTAGAAAAAAGTCATTCAAATAATGGTCTGCAGGGTTTAATTCTCTAGCAGAAACCTGGGCTGAAGCAGCAACCTGACTACAGAAAGGAGCTTCTGGTCCTTTAAAGGCATCATCTTTATTCCAAACGTTCACCAACACCCTCCTCAGGGCACAAGTGTTTTGGGAGTCAGAATGAGGTTTGCCTGGATGCAAACATGAAATAAATGATCTTTGGCTTATTTACAGAGAATATTAAATTTTGGACTTATATTTTCTTGTTAGTGTATCATAGTGACACATGAATGACTGATATGAATAGGAAAACAAAGTCAATCAAATTTCAGATTAAAAATTTAATTGTGTATGTATATGCAAGAGGAGATACTTCACATGTTACATACTTTATATATTCCATACTTATCATATTTTCTGGTAGGAAAAGGATTTTAAAGTCATATAATAAAAAAATAAATATAACAATATTTCATGGTGTTCCAAAAATAACATCACAGCTCTGGTGGTCTGTCATTTATACAAGTATCAGTAGTATAAGCTAAGCCAGGGCTGCTGCATATGATTTTTCATTGCACAACCCAAGGGTGGGTCATTTATGCAGATTATGTGAATGGTACCCTGTAGAGCTGTGCAGTACAAAACCCGTGCAACTGTACATGTGAGATCCTGAACTAAGCCTTACATAATCACTGTCATAGCCCTGTACATAGTTTAGAATATTGATTTTCCTCAACCAAAATATCTGCCTTATATTTTCCTTTCTAATCATAGTATGCTCAGATCTATATAACTTAAGTTGGAACATTATGATATTAATTCTTCCTATACCTGGCTTTTTATCTTTAATTTTAATAGAATACCTAAACCCAAATCTGGTATGTAGGATTGTGGCACTTAGGAAATATATATATGATCATTTGTAAAAAATAGGAATAAATAAAAGAATGACCTTAAAAGGGTTCAACTGCAATTATCCTAAGACCACTTTTTAAAGATTATCATATTTTTTAAATTACCAAATCATATTTTTTCAATTACCAAATCCTGTATAGATTGTCCTCACTACATTTGATTTTTCTGCTGCATTTAACACCAATCACTACTTTTGAAAGTGTACTCACAGATAACTTCAGTGACAGAACCTTTCTAGGCTATTTTGCTATTTCTCCAACAGTATTACCAAGTTTTCTTTATAGGCCTTAAGGGTGGCTGCCTCACAGGATTCCAGCTGCAGTACTACTGATATAGTTTCCCTTTTCCTGTGGTTCAGCCTGTAGGACAATGACTGTCCTTATGGTTCCAACAGCCTGACTCCTAAATCTATAACTCCCACCATGAACATTGCTCTAAGTGTTAAACCTCTAAAATCAAATATCCTAGACGCCTAAAACTCAACACGTCCAAAAGAGACTCTCAGACCATTTCCTCCTGCCCTGCACCTTCTTCTGCATGGCAGGGACACCACCACGCACTCAGTTTTGCTCAGTTAGAAACTTGGGTGTTGCTGTAGTTTCTTACTCTCTGATTCCTCATGATTAATCTGTCATCAGATTGATTGATTAACCTCATAAATATGTTGAATCGATCTGTTGTCCTGCAGGCTGTCCTAATCACTGTCATCATAATTTCTTGCCTGAGATTATAACAAAAATTTCCTAACTAGTCTCTTTATTTCCTCCTATTTCACTATTAAAATCTTTATACTGAAAAAATGGGAAGGACTTTTGCTCTAGTTAAGATGGACTTACCTTTCTTCCTGAAATATACACATGGACAATGTCTATGAAGCAAGGGTTTCAAGAAACTTGATATCAGGAAACAAAGAACACAGATCCCTGAGAGATAGGAAACACACAGGGGACACCTTGACTCTTCAGCTACAGCTTAGACAGTGTTCAGACAGAGCACAGGAAGAGGGAACCCAGACAGAGTGCAGTAAGCTCCTAAGGCAGAGGAGACGGAGCTGAGTCAAACACAAGTCACCTGCTGTTTACAAAATCATACTGGAGAGGGGGAATTACATAGACAGAGGACTTGGAGGAGGCAGGGAGTCCTCCTCATGCATTCAGCAGAATGAAGATGAACACGTGCATGGGAAGAAGCCACTGAGAGCCAAAGGAAGAATCATGGAAAGGATCAGAGGTGAGAGTGCCTGGCCACCACAGTGGGCTAGCTAGTAGTGGTTCTTTCCCACAGCCAGCCATAGAACCCTGTGGTTGCTGGGGAGCAAGGACACAAAGGGATTACACCTCCCGGGAACTGTTGGGCACTGGAGTACGCGCTGCTTCAAGCTCACCTAAAATCTTGCAAACAAGACCAGAAAGGATCAGATTGTTTCTAAGTAACATCATATACCAGAATAAAGCTCCGGAATGTGGATGGAAAACAAAGATATCAAGGATTCAGCAAAATAAAATTCACAATAGTGTCCATTCAAAGTTAAAAGGCATGTTAAAACACACACACACACACACACACACACACACACACACACACACACACACACACACACACAGGAAAAGGGATCTCTATGGAGGAGATGAATCAAACAATTGTAAACCATACCAGAACTGCCACAGATGTTAGGATTAGCAGAAAAAGATAGGAAATGATTCTTATAACTGCATTCCACACATTCAAAAGCTAGAGCAAGATTAAAAATAGCAGAGACATGGAATATATTTAAAAACTCAACTGATCTCTAGAAATGAAAAAAAAAATTAGATGGCATTAATACCAGAGGAGTTATCAATAAGGACAGATTAAGAGGACCTCAAAACACTAATTCAACAATTTGAAATTAAACATTTATCAAGATAGACCACAATTAGGGTATAAAACAATCCCTCTGTTCTTCAACACCTGGATATATGAGCTGAGAAAATATTAAAGTAGGGACATTTGGGGACCCAAACTCCACTTGGAGAAACCAAGACTCTTGGTGAAGTTATAGAGGGCATGAGTCCAAAGATGGGAGTATCAGAGACAGCTTTGACTGGTGTCTGCAACATGGGCTACCTGCAGGGATCATGACCAGCTTCTTCAAGACTTCAAACTGAGCAGTTCAAACTGGGAGCCTAAGTAGAGCTACAGAGGTAGCTTTCATAGGCTTTAGAACTTCATTTGGAATGAACTTGGTCCTTTTCTCAACTGGTTCATAACTCAGGCAGGGAAAATGAGACATACTATGTATGGATTTTTTTTTTTTTAACTCTTCTGGGGTGGACTTAGTCTACCCAGTTACTAATGTAACCCCTGACTACTGCAGACCTTCTCACTGCCTCCTTCTTGCCAGGCTGCTATTATTTGGGTCAGTTTATAAATGCACTGATGGTGCAAAGGCAGTGGTGTTGCCCCAACACAAATTAAGGCAGCAGCATCAGCCTGTCTCCATAATCACCATTAAGAACTCAGAATGAATTAGAAAAAATTCTTTTCACTTACGAATATAATGGAGGAAGCAGGGAAAACCAGTTACATTAAATCTTGACACAGGAATATACTTTCAAAAATATCTTGTATTAAAACAAACACGAACTTAAAAAAAACCTAGCAATGTATAGCCCATTTTAGCAGAGCAAGTCAAATATATCTAGTAACCTTAGGACATTATTGTGTAATAAATGGTATTTATAATAACAATCAAGTCCTCAAGAAGTATTCAAGTTTTATACAGTATACCCTTCTAAGAACACATAGAATATAAACTATATATTTATGAAGATTTCTAATAAATTTTTGCATGTGTTTTAACTTTTGTCATTTAAATTGTCAAGCACTGCTTGTTTAGAAATTCACTTATTTGATATGTCTAATTCATGCTACACAATTGAAGCTGTCTTGATATAAAATGTACTCAAGTATTGCTGGGTTACAAGCACTGTGCTGTTCAATGCTTTTGCCTGTTCATGCTGTTTCCTCCGGCTGGACTGTCCTTACTGTCCCTCCACCCCTTCCTCATCTCTTTACGTTTTCCTATCTGTCTTCTCCATAATGTAAGCCCTTGAAGGCAGAGACTATCTCATCCATCTGTGCTAGTGTTACCTTGCACATAGTTGATGCTCAATAAGTTTTGTTATTGTGCAGAAAAAAATTTCCGTGATAAAATCGATATTACACTTTATACATTGTTGCTGACTGAAGTATCATGAGATTCTTAAGGAAAAACATTTGTGCAACTATTTGCATTATGTGCTAAATGAGAAGGGTTTGCCACAGAATACTATTTTTACTTGGGGAATAACTGACACACAAATTACAGTTATTCGGATGTGTGACTTTGGCATTTTCTTTTAAATCATGAAATGAGCCTGTCACTTCTTGGAAAAGAGCATTCTACTTGATGCTAAAGTTAAAACTTAACTTTAAAAGTGACAAAATTAGATTATTTATTTACTATGTGCTCTTGGAAGTTTCTCAACATATAAAAGCATTTCTAATGAGTCTGTGATATTATCTCATGTGTTTTTTCAATATTAAATAGTGAAATATATCATTTTTGGAAAGATCTATATAACACAGTGAATCAATATATTTCCAATGACCATTGCATGTTATAAAATCCATTACAAGCACACATTACACCAATGGACTTAATATAACATTTATAGATATGGTTTCAGATTACAAATTGCAAAATAAGATTTAAGAATAACTGCTTTTCGATTTTTAGTGTATTATCACAGAATGCTCGCAGTTATCTGAAAAACCTAGGAGATATTCTTCTTGTTTTCCAAATACATATGTGAAGATGGATTTCAGTGTATTTTTCAACCAAAACGACATCTCAACAGATTAAATACAGATGTAGATATTCAAATTCAGCTGGGTTTATGAATACAGTCACTGAACAGA
Organism: Sciurus vulgaris; assembly: GCF_902686455.1. Classification (NCBI taxonomy): domain Eukaryota; kingdom Metazoa; phylum Chordata; class Mammalia; order Rodentia; family Sciuridae; genus Sciurus; species Sciurus vulgaris. The sequence goes on from NC_136466.1 coordinate 58,535,198, forward strand.
TTTTCAGAAACAAACAATGATGTTCACTTCAATTCTTTTTGTTGTAGAAAATCTAGTTTTTCATAAAAATGTTACTTATTTTAACATGCAATGGGTATATCATTGCTATTTTTAAGTGAATAAATAAATGTTTAAAATTTTCATCTTCTGTTGCTAACAAGGTAATTATCAATAGATTATAAACAATAATTTTTTTGTTGTGGGGGTGACTGGAGACTGAACTCAGGGGCACTCAATCCCCAGTCCTATTTTGTATTTTATTTAGAGACAGGTCTCATTGAGTTGCTTAGCACCTCACTTTTGCTGTGGCTGGCTTTGAACTCATGATCCTTCTGCCTCAGCCTCCTGAGTTGATGGGATTAAAGGCATGTGCCACTGCGCCTGGCATAAACAATAATTTTTAAGAGTTTAATGGGCTTGATATCAAAATACTTGAGCATCAGATTTTAGTAGCCCATTATCTTGTGTCTTAAGAACGGATTTTGTTTTCAAATATATTCACTCTTATGTAGATACCCTGTTGTTTTCAGTTTATATTAAGTGTAAGCAACTCTAAGAAGGAAGGAAGAGAGAATCAGAGACAGAAATCACATTTGGGAGCCAAAGGGGTGGGAAATTCTTAAAGTGACCTAGCTCAGGAAGCAGATTAAGGGTGGTGGATGCATGAAAGAGCCAGCATTTAGGAGACACAGCTTGGAAATGAGGTTGGATTTTTTTTTTTTTTAAACTCATATTCGGTTCAGCTTATTATAGTCCAACAACTATTGAAAACTAAAAAAGACCTAAGAATCAAAAACTTACCTATACAGTCTCCATTTGCATCCTGCTTATAGCCCATGTTGCATTCACACCGGTAGCTAGAAACAGTAGGTATGCAGCGTCCATTTAAACAAAGATTAGCATGGTGCTTACAGATATCTATTGTCTGGTTCAGAATTGCTATGGAAAATTGAAGCACAAGTAATATTTAATCATTATGACATGGAGTACTTAGAGTTGACTTCTGAAAAGTTATTTAATAGTAAATTAGTGAAATATATATGAAAAGCCCACATTAGTCTATGCTTTATTAAATTTTAATGTGGAGAATCTAAAAAAAAAAAAAATTCTTGAGACACATGACTGCAACTTGGATTTCTTAAGTTACACATCTGGAAACTCTGCCCATAATGATGTCTTTTTAAAATTTTAGGAATGTTCTACCATACATTTGAATGCTTTCCATTTCTTTCTGTAACTCTGCTGAATATTTAGATATAGTAAACAGGCAATATGCCAAAAAGAATAAACATAACACTGTGGGATATCATTAAATATTATTAGCAAGAGCAGTGCTTTTAAAGAGAGTGATCTTAAATGTCAAGTGCATGAATGCCAATTCTGGTCTGACACTCACGTTCTCCATTTCTTATGCAATTTAACAATAAAAGGGTGAGGGAAAGACAAATATGTGCATTACAATATTTGGATAGGCACAGAGCAGGACTTAGTTTATCTCAGTTGAGAAATGGTTTTGAAAAATAATTCAAAGGGTGCAAGAATAGGGCAGCTGAAACAGGCCAAACGAAATACAATGGAACCAAAAACAGTTTCTGGTGGTATCATTTAGATCGGAGAATTACAGGGCTCCAGTTTGTATTTTCAGGGAGTCTAGAGCACACATATTTTTGCCAATTAAACTGAAAGTTTATGTACAGAATTATATTTTCTTACTACAGTCTACTAAATGTAGTATTACTGTATTTTAGACCCTGAAGTGGGTTTACACACCCACACATACCACTTTTGAAAAATGAAATATGTATTAGACATTATAATAACACCACAAGGCAGAAAACTAAAGAATCCACAGGAAACATGACCACTTACTTAGTCCAGTGATGATGGGACCCTGTCCTCCGGCCCCCACACCAGCTCCCCCAACGCCAGGAGAAAAGCCATTGCCTCCAGGGATGGGAAGGAAGCCTGTCCCTCCTGGGCTATAGCCATTGCCATTGCCATTTGGGACAAAGCCATTCCCTGCAGTGCCTCCAGGTCTGGATCCAGCACTCCCTGGAATCCCTCCCATTGGAAGTCCATCCATGCAAAGTCTGCGAAATTCCTCTAGAAGAAAAGGAAGTTCAGTGAAACACAGATGGATGTCTTTCTGCATAAAAAAAGCAGTTGGCATGTTGTAATAGACCATTTTAGTTTACTATTCTAACAATATGAAGCAGGAGGTTATTATCTCTCTCTTTTTTTTTTTTTTGGTTATTATCTTAATAAACGTTTTTAGCACTATCTGTAACAGGGAAAAGGTATAGATGTTTTGGAAAGTATTCAAAATCTCTATGCTACATCATTTTAACTAATTAGGTTGCACAAAGAATCATTTATATGTGTATTTTTATTTTATGCCTCTTAGAACAACCCATAAAATTCCAGACACGACTATGAAGGCAAGAAATCTACTTGGACAGGTGAAAATTAAAGCTTTAAGTATCTGGTTTTACTTGAATACTCATCAATATTACACCTATACTTTTTTCCTGATCCTTTTCTTCTTTAAGGGATTAGGTTTTAATATGGCTCTAGAGCATATTTTTTTCTAATGTAGATCCTAACTATAGACAATATTCAATAAGTTTTAAAATCTGCTCCTTAGTGTACCAGTATCAATGTTGAGTGAAGAGAGGCCAGGAATATAGCAACTGTCTTATTTCCGTAAGTATTCAGAGAATCAAGGCACTATATTAGAATAAATAAGAATTATTAATTATGTATTACTAGAGGAACTATAAAATTCCAAAATTTATTACTAGACATTAACTTTGCTTATCCCCCTTTTAAGGAATAGATTTGGGTTTTTATGGCTTCGTGATTTTGAAAAGAATGAAGAAGGTGTCATGTTAACTTTTTTTCCATGAGAGCATATATGCTTTATACTTCAAAAAATTATATTTTGCATGATTTTATAATTCAATATGAAAAAGATAACATATCAATGTATCTTTTTGTGATAGACATTAACTGCAAATCTCATGTTATGTATAACAAGAGGAACTACTTCTCATTCATCCTAAGGTTATTTTCCAATATAGACTTATTTATAAGACTGTTACTACATCCAAGTGAAGGGGAGGTATTATTTTCAAGGTCATGAGAAGCAAAAGAAAATATCTTCAAGGATGGGGACACTACAGGCTGAGGGTATTCCTGAAATAAAATATAAAAGAAGGTAGAATCTTGTTATTCTAAGACCTTGAAGATCTGAAACTAAAGATCAGGGGATTTAAAACCAAATTGAACAACTGACATTTAAAATAACTTTTAAAACACCTGCACAAAACAAATCAGTTTTCAGTTTATCTGATGTTATTAAATTGGGAATTATCAAAACTGATCCCATGAAAACATCCAAGTCACTGACTATAAATAAGAATTGATCTCCAGGAGAAGAGCCCAGCCCATTACTCTTCCTTAGGACACCATCTGTCCTAAGGAGACCAGTGGCCCACCACTCACCAGAACCTCTGACGGGACAGGCCTCAGGTATCGTTCCCATGCCCCAGCAGCGGCCCGGCTCACAGCAGCACTGGGTTTTTGTCATTCTGCCTGGGAGTTCTTGTGCACAGCGACCATTCACCAGGCCTGAGAAACACGTGCCTGTTCTCTGATCTGAACATACCAAGTGGGAAATAGAAAATGGCAGAATTACCTCAGATTCTTATCATCTCACACGTTATGACAGTGTAAGTGAAGTGAACTATTCATTATTATTATTTTACTTAATTTCTCTTAATCTCTATTGTATCTACTCATGCCTTCCTTCTCCAAATTTTTCTATTTTTGTTCACTGATTTACTCATTATTCAGTCAACATTTGCTGAGCACCTATATCATGTCTTATTTCAGGAATACAAAAATGAAAGACATTGAGCATATGTGAAGGCAAACTGCAGTAAGGAGTCAAACTGAGACAGACCTGGAGCTTGAAGGGAAGCAATCACCCAGTCCCAATCCCAATCCCCAGATGACCTGCGCATCAGTCTGCTGCATGCCACTGAGATTTTGTAGCCATTTGTTTTGCAGCAACATCTGACTGATTCATGTGTTGATTTAGAAAGGCATGTCAGAAGCAGCTGAAGACAGAACATCTGAGCAGAGACTTACTCAAATGATGCGAAAAGTCATGGAGGTAGGTGAAGGAAAAGAAGTTCAGAAAGAAGAGGCTGAGCTTGATGTGTGTGAAGAACAAGAAACTAGAGAAGAACATGCAGAAAGGAGAGTGGAAGGAACTGAGCTCAGAGAGGTTCTCACATAAAGCTCTACAGCCATTAGGGAAGGACTTAGGGATTTTAAGGGAGTATAATGGGACTTTTTGAAAGGTTTCAATAGAGAAAAGATACTGGTTGATATGTTTAAGGAGATCTCTGAATGCTATGAGAACTGGCTGTGGTGAGAGCAGGAAGACCAATGCAGAGGACACTGCGGACACTCAGGTGAGAGATGATGGTGGTGCTGATGAGGGTGGTAACAGTGAACGTGCTGATGTGAGCAGATGGCAGACCCCACTGAAGTCAGAGTCACGGGAAACTAGCTTGGCTGTGGGGTCTGAGAGAAAGAGGGTCTTGGAGACTTCCCCAGTTTCTGACCTTCAGGCAGTGAAGATCAAGAGAAATAAGATTGGGGGACAGAAGACCGGGCTCTTCTTTAAAACATGTTACTTTTGGGATGTCAAATAAATGAGTGTGGAACCCAGAGGAAAAGTCAGATGGAAAAGTCAGATATATAATGCACAGTTACATATCTGTGCATTGTCAGTATATATGTTATTTTAAGCTATGAGGCTGGATGAGACATTTTCGAGAACTAGGGTTCCAGCAGGTCAAATGCTGATGAGGTAAAGCAGGGTGAAAAGTCAGAAGGAACAGTGAGTGTGACATTGAGTTTTGCTAGAGTCAAGAGTTTGTGCATTACCCTGCAGGATTTGGGGTAGAGAAACAACATGATCAAATATGACTGTAATAAAGGTCACAATAGCAGAAAAAGGCTTGGAGACAAATTATGATGCTTATAGAAGACCATAAAAGGTAAAGTTGCATGGGTATATGATGTCAACACCATCTGCGTGTGTTTATAACTGAAATTGCCTTTATTCTAACCAGTGTAAAAAATTGTGAGGCTAGTTAACTAAATACTACTCAATCTTTGTCAAGGTGCTTTCAGAGACATTTTGTCTGTGATCACAAGAAGATGTAGCATAACAATCAGAAGCTACAGAGCAATGACACAGATGAAAATGATATTGCAAATAATCCTGTTACTAGGTAAAGGCAAAACTTCTAGTACTATATACAGAGCTTGAAATAAATACACTATTTTCTTGAATGGGCTGTAGTATATTCTCAGGTAACAAATGAGTTGGCTTTAAGATATTCCATGTAAGAACCAAACCTCTTTTCATTTCCCCAAAGAAACCCAATATAGTCGAAAGCAAAGCAGAGTTCCATGCATGCGCACATACTTAAAGGTGCCAAGGACATTTTAAAACACTTCAGAGTTGGGCTTGGGCAGTTTGTCAGCGGGAATAATTGCAAAGGTGAGTTTTTATTCTTAAGAATGATCCCATGAAATAAATGTTAAAATATTCACTCTAGGAACCCAAAGTATCATATTCCTAGATTGACTTGACTGTTTCACTCATCAAGAACAGGATGTAAATTAAAAAGAAAAAGTCCCCAACTTTTAATAATAATCACTAATCTCAGGACACAACTAACCCAACAAGGTAGGACAGAAATACTCACCTCCTCAAGAATTCTCCAAGGAGGATGTTGTAGCATAAATTTTGAAAAACACAACTAGAAACAAAACCACAGCCTTGAGCTAGGAGAGCTAGGCTTATATACAAATGTTATTTGGCAGTAAGTTTTGCTATGATCAGGTACCACCACAATTCACACTGACAGATATACTACTGTGACTAATAAATTGTTACATACAAATGTTGTTTGTATATAAGCCTAGATTACATACAAATACAGTTGCTTGATTTTGCAATTACATTTAATTCTTCCTGGTGGAACAGATTTGGTAGAAAAGGAAATAAAAAAATATATGTTCTGTTTTTAGCAGAGTGGTATATTAGCTACCTTGGATGTCCTCTTAATCAAAATATACTGGACAAAATATGAAAAAAAAAAAGTAAAAGCTGGCCCAAAAAGAAGAATAAAATAGAGCTCTCAAATGAGATGAAAACAGGATTCTTAGTATGCCATCAGATTTCATCTTCAGGCCTCTATGTTTGATATGATGGACATTCTAGAATCTATCATCCACCAGTCAAAAGAAATTCATCCTTTTCAAGTCTATGTGGAAGATTTACAAAAATTATTTGTTAAGCCATAAGCAAATATCAGAATATTTCTCTGACCACAGTGGATATAATGAAGTTGAAAACCAATTTGGAACTAAGAAAATTTCATATACTTCTAAACACCTTATCGGTTAAATATAAATTGGAAATAAGGGAATATATATATCAAAATACCCATCAGAACATAGTCAGTGCTCTTCAGGACTCCATTCTGTACCATCCTCAGACTTTGGGAGTCTGCACCCATATGGGGAGGAGCTCACAAATCTGTATTTACACTGGATACTGCAGTGCAAGTGGATAATGCTTCACAATATGTAGGCACCACCAGAATTCACACTGACAGATGCCCTCCTGTGACTCATAAAACGCAACTTCACTTAAAACTACTACCAAATGCCAATTAGTTTTATCATTATGTATTTTCTTGAGGATATAAAATTACCATCATGTGGGGATCTGAAAAACATTTTTTGATGTTGAATTAAAAAATACATAATAGTCACTGTTCTACAGTTTGGAAACTTCAGGTCAGTTCTATAATATATATTGCAGGAAACTAAGTCATAGGTGACAGGGTAGAGCCAGCAAGGGAGGATTAGAAAGAAAATCATAAATGTTTTCCATAAATTCCATGATGAGAATCATCTAATAACAGCAGAGGCAGGCAACCTATCTTTAATTCTTTGAGGTGAAGTATAACAGGATGAGATTCAATTGGTGTAGTATCTCATGGTGAAGGCCCCCGCAAAGCTATATTCAAAGCAAAGCAGCACAGTGCAGGTACTACTTTTTCCTATGTCACTGTTCTTTCCTTTGTGTGTCTGAATTTTCATGGTCCTTAGAAAAAAAATACTGGGTTAAAAAATGTTGTCATCTGGAAGAATATTTGGGTTAAAAAATGGGAATGTGATAGACATAAAAGTTGTCCAGGAGCACTATCCCTTGACACAAGAAGTTATTAGGGAAAAAGCAGATGAAAAGCTATAGAAAAGTCATTCTAACACCGGGTGTATGTTTATTGGTAGGATTGACAAGTCCCAAGTGAGGAAAACAAGTCTATTCCTCTCATCTTCTCTCACGCTCACTACACTTCCTGAACAAGGCTTACAAGAGCCTTACTTACAGTCACCCTGAGAAAGAGGAAGCAATTCATCTCCTCTGATTAAAATATAACTCTACTTTGAAACAAAATCATGGTACACTTATCAGAGCGTGTTTCCTCACTTGACATTTCATCTAAACTTGATTGAAGAGAACTAGTGTTTAATTATACAATGTGATGGAACCTTGGTAAAAGTCAGGAACTGTATCCTGAAATACATGTAAATATTCTATAAATTTTTGCTCATTAAACAAAAATAAAGGATTCAGCCAGAAAACACAGAGGAGCTTAGTCAGAACACTGGTGGTGGAAGATGTTCCAGCCATTGACTCTGGACACTGAATGCCTGCACCTTCTCTCTGATGGGTTCCAGCCTGGGTTTCCCCTGATTATTTCTGCAGATTCTTATTATTTCTAAAATCGTGAACTAGGGACAATGAAAGAAACAGAATCATGGTGGCACCCAGACTGACTTCTTCCTTAGAAGCAGTAAAGTGTTTCTTCCTTACCATCTCAAGTTCTCTTTCTAGGAAACTTTGTCTTTCTTTCTTCTATTTCTTTTCATTTTTCTTTTTTTTGGTACCAGGGATTGAACTCAGGGGCACCACTGAGCCACATCCCCAGCCCTATTTTGTATTTTATTTAGAGACAGGGTCTCACTGAGTTGCTTAACACCTCACCATTGCTGAGGCTGGCTTTGAACTCTTGATTCTCCTGCCTCAGCGTCCAGAGCCACAGGGATTACAGGTGTGTGCCATGGTGCCCTGCTGAAACTTTGTCTTTCGTAATTAAAACTCGTATTCCTGTTCCACCAGTCATCTTTTATATGATTCTCATTAAAACCAAAATACAGTTCAGTACATTGTTTCACCTTTGTCTGCCTCTTCAGCTTTTAATTAAGACATTTTTTGGTATTTTGGATCCTCCTTCAAGTGCAAATGCGCACATGAATGTGTAATCAATGCCCCGGGTTACAGAGTGCTGCTCACTATACAAACTTTCCTTGGTTTATATAATCTTACAAATTTGACTTAAAAATCATATCCTGGCCTTCATGCTTTGACCCAATATGACAATCATTCTCTTTTTATCTTGAAAATGGTCCCCTTGCCACTCTGCCTCCAAATGTACATCAGGCCCCATTGATTTTCACCTGTTCTCAAAATTCATCATGAGCTCTCAACACTCCCAGAATCAACCTAGACCCCTTCACATGCCAGGCATGTGCCACTGTGCCTGGGTTTAAGATTGACTGATGGCATACATTGCTTAAAATCATTCAGCAATTAATCACCCACTGCCTCAGATATGTACATGTTTTTTCACATTGTTATTATTTAGAAGTGAGGTGTCCCCCAAAAGTTCATGTGGGGGAATGCAAGAAGGTTTAGAGGTGAAATAATTGGGTTATGAGACCCTTAACCCAATCAATGAATTAATCCCCTATTAGGAATTAACTGAGTGGTAACTGAAAGCAGATAGGGTGTGGTTGGAGGAGGTGGGTCACTGGGAGCATGCCTTTGGGGTATGTATTTTGTTATTGGTGAGGGGAGTCTCTCTCTCTCTGCTTCTTGGTGGCCATGTCCACCTGGTTTCCTCTGCCACATACTTCCACTCTGATGTTCTACATCACCTTGACCCCCAAGGATAGAGCTGACTGTCTATTGACTGAGACCTCTGAAACTGTGAGGTCCCTAGATAAACTTTTTCTCCTCTAAAATTGCTCTTGTCAGGTCATTTTGTCACAGCAGTAAAACATTGACTAAACCACACATGATGTGTTTAGATTTTGTTTTCTCAAGAAGACTCCAAGGTGATGCTGTGCTCTGAAACTTTGTAAAACTCAAAGAAATGCCTTACACTATTGTGGCAACATCATGTAAGAATTTCTAAATGCTTGATCTCGTTTTCGGAACTTGCTGTTGCCTGGCACTTGGCGGTCCCCTTGCTGAGGGTCAGTGCCAGCTCTGTGTGCACGAGAGCAGCAGGGACATTATCCTGCATGTCAGTTTGCTCACTGCTTCTTGTCAATTCATTATTTACTTACTGCTGGCTGTCAGTCATTCTTCTGTGCCTATATTACAATGTGAAAATTAGGTATTAATAAAGTCAACTACAGTAAATATAAAATGACATAAGGTTCACTAAATAATGTTATTAAAATGCTTTTAAGGAAAAGATTATTAGTTATGCTTCAAGTCCTTTTAGAACTGACATGTTAATCATATTTACAAACTTGATTAACGCATTTCATAAAATTAAATCAAGAATTTGTCATCTTAGCATATAATAAAATATATACTTATACTTAGCATATAATAAAATAGGGAATTTTATCCTACTTTAAAATTAAAATGTCTAAAATGCTCTTACCATGTGGGGCTGGGGTTGTGGCTCAGTAGTAGAGCACTTGCCTAGCACATGTGAGGCACTGGGTTCGATACTCAGCACCACATAAATAAATAAAAGGTATGGTGTTCATCTACAACTAAAAAAATTTTTTAAAAACTTTCTTACCATGTAAAACTTTCTTACCATGTAAAACTGTGAAAGAAAGAGGATCGACTTATAGATGCTTTACAATGCACTATGCACTCAGGATATTTGTGCTAAATAGAATAAGGAATTAGGGCAATATTCAGCATTCACTAATCTCAGAATAAAGCTGCAGATAGTAGGCAGTTTCATAATAAAAAAAAAAACCCACCTCATTATCTGTAACATGTATAGTATATAGTTACAAAAATAAATCCTCTGAAAACATTCATGACATATAATTCAATCATAAATAATTCAATGTAAGAAAAAAGACTCAAAATTTCTGAAAAATCAAAGACAAAAATCTTTCACACATTAAAACCTGGTATTTATTTTTTTCTTTACACATGGAAAACATACTTATTCCAAATGTAACATAGTCATTCAAAAAATTTTAATCTTCTTAATTTCAACATTGGCTTTCTAGGTTTTTAGTCTCAGAGCTTAACTCCGTTCCTAAGAGTATGATGCTGTCACAAGATGAATGGGTCTCTGGTTAGTTCAGGACTCAGTTTCTGGCCCTCCAGTCAGGTGTTGCCTTCTGAGCAGCCAGGACCACACCATCGTGTCCAACTGGATGCCAAATGACACAAGCAGTTATTACCAAGCAGGGAGTTCCTGAATTCAATATCATCTCATTCATTCCTTTGTTGATTTTCCTATTCATCCAGAAAAAAATGTACTGAGCACCAAATTCATTCCAAGATGTGACATGAGTCCCAGAGTTCATGAAGCTGCATGAGGCCGGGCACAATGGGCTCAGTGTGACCAGTGAGGAAAATATAATTGTGTGTGAAAGTGCAAAATGTCCTGAAATGAGGGGAGGAGGGGCACTGTGGGCAAAGGCATGGCGGTGTGGGCCTGTGCAGCATGAGAGATAAGAGTGTGAGGTCCCGGGGCAGAGATGAGTCCTGAGGGCAGGCTGGCCTTGGTTCTGAAGGGTTTTGAATGTCTAGGTGAACTCAGGACTTTACAGAGGCAAGAGACAAAAGAAGTTTATCATAACTGATAAGTCAATGATCTTATATGTAAAAAAAATTTCAGATATCTTGAATAAAATGCAGACATATTCTTCCTGTTCTCCTCCTCTTAATGTGGAATATTTTATTGAACATTCAATTAGAAGGAACTCAAGGAGAAAGAGATCAGTAGCTTTCCTGAGAATGAAGATATCCAGTGCCTAACACACAGTATGTGCTTTATAAATGAGATAGGTTTATTTTTATTGTTAGTACCACTGTTTCCTCTATTACTGCCATTGTACTCTTCCACTATTACTTATGACGATGGTATTCTGAAGGCAGCACTTACATGTCTCATATTCTCTGTTGGATGGTCACACCCAGCATACTGCCTGGCATATCAGTGTAATTTATCAAACAAATTCAGATCACAGTCCTTGTACTGGTGGCACAGTTCTTCTAGTGTACCAAGCAAATCAATTCTTTGGGTACTGAATAAATTTCTCTAATTCCTACACTAAGTGAATCTTCAGGGACTCTAAAGAGAACTGTGCATTTGTCTCCTCTTTCTAACTATTGTCAGCTTAAAATTGAAATTGACTAGACTTAATGCTCAAGAAGAGAAATGGGAGAGTAGCAGCTCACTGTGCCAGGATTGTCAAAGGACTTTCACAGTCTCTGTGCTCACAGCAAGACAAAAGTTTAGCAGGGTGCCATGGCTCATGCCTGTAATCCGAGACTCAAGAGGCTGAAGCAGAAGAATCACAAGTTTAAAGTCAGCATCAGCAATTTAGCGAGGCCCTAAGCAACTTGGTGAGACCCTGTCTCAAAACTGAAAAAAAAAAAAAAGGGGGGGGGGCGGCTGGGGATGTGGCTCAGTGGTTAAGCCCCTTTCAGTTCAATTCACCAGTACAAAAAGAAAAACCGTCTAAGGCTTGCTCAGTGATGAACGGACCACACCATGACTAAGAAGCACTGTTTGGTTTTTCTGAACAAAGGAAAGCGTACAAGTATATTTTGCTTTAATCCGAATATGCTTAAAACACAAAATTAGAGGTGTCAATTTCTTTTTCATAATCACTATTTTTACTAGAATAAACAAGCTCTAAGTAAATAGATGTTGACTACATTCATGATTCATACCAACAAAAGAACCTTTAATTACTACATTCTGTCTCCTAAAGCAGATTTAAAAAATCTTTCTCATGCTTTTGTGTCTGTAATGCTGGGAGAGAGCAATGTCTCAAGGAAGTGAGACATTGCTCTTTATTTCCCAAATGATTTTAACAACATAAACCCTTCTAAAACTGAAGTCTTTGCAAAGAGTACCTGGTCTACCAGCCCCTGAGTAGTGGTACCATTCATTTTAACAGCTCTTTCAGTCACTTCCTCAATGGGTTGATAACTTGCCATCGGCACACCTGTTTGGGCTGTTCTGTCATTATAAAGGAGCAGCGTATTGTGCCTTCCAAATACCAGGCTTACCGATACACCGAGAGCCATCTGTTGAGGTTACGTATCCACGTGGACAAACACAAAAGTAGCTTCCCACGGTGTTGGAACATTCACCAGTTTCACATATCCCAGGAACGATGCTGCACTCATCGATGTCTAATCAAGGGAAGGAGGAGAAGATAAATGAGAAAGGACTTCATGAAATAAGGGGATTTTTTTTTTTTTTTTTTTTTTTTAAAGAAAGAGTAGGAGAGCACTCATGGGTGATTAGGTCAGATCGCATAACTCTGAAGATACTCTTATTTCAGGCACTAAAGAATTTCTCACAGATATCTATGGGAACTCAGATGAAAGTAAACTCCCATGGCAGTAAAACAAGGCCAACTAAAGCAAAACTCTATATCCTTTTTCTCCGCCCCCCCCCATGCAATTTAAATTGGAAATAAGTAAAGATGTCAATGTTTTCATTTCCATTCTATGTCAACTAGGGAATTATCCTTCCAGAGCCCTTTGAAAAACATGTACACAATTACATCTTAAAAAATGGAATAATTGCATTTGAAAACTTATAGCTAATGTTCACATTCATTATTTGGACCAACAGAGAGTAACTGATTTTTTTTTTCCTATTTGGTTTTGGGATATGTACTTATATTTGAATATGGGGATATCTGACATTCTGGGAATAACTTCAGTCTAAAGTAATACAGGAACATGGCAAGGAGAAACTTGGGAGGGTCTGGGAAGGGTCCAGTTTTCCTATTGTACCTCCCTGCACTTATCCATTTAGCTTACTCAATGTTGGGAATAGTCTATTTCCTTTCACATTAATGAAAGGTCTGCTTTCTTTTAAATTTTCCCTAAAGGAGAAAATCTGGCCATTTATATAAGCTTTAATGTACTTCTCTTCTAATCCAGTGAGCAGAGAGAGGTGGAAAGTCAAACAAAGCTGCAATTAGGAACACTGGGAGCTAATTGCTAATACATTTTAAGAGGAAATGAGCCATTGTGAGGAAAATCCAGCCAGGGCTGCTGGATTGTTAGCAGTCTTTTTTAAGAAACAGAGGTAGCAAAGACCAATGAATAGAAGGAACAATTATAAAAGCCATAAACATAGATAATTACTTAAAACTCCAAGTTTCTTTTCAGTTTTTTTCCTTTCAGTTGTATATTCATTCAGAATGTGTAAACTTAAAAGTCAAGAAAAAAATAACCACATTCTTATTGTAAATGCAAGGAAAAAAATTAAACTCCATGATTAAACAACTAAAAAAGTGGGGGTGTTGGTAATGCCATTCTTGCATTCCTCTGTCGGCCTATTCATTTTTCCTCCATTTATTCTCACAAGTCACTCTTGCCTACAAGCTGTGAACTAACTACATGCATGTGTCTTCTTGGCATATTCTTTAAAAAATGTTACTAGATTCAGACATTCTCTGAAATAATATCTTCATTTGAGGCTTAACAGTTAGCTGCTGAAGGCAGAGAGGTACAAATCAAAATCTACCAAAGCCTCAAGAGAGATCAGAATTCTAACATGAAATGACTACATGAGAAGCAAATATATAATGTGGTGAAAAAGTTACCATTAGACTTAATCCAACAAAATGAAACCATGTGTGCAAAATTAGGACCTGTTGCATCCTGTGCTGCTGTCTCAGTGCAGTGGAGTTTAATGCAACTGAACATGGATCCGACAGAGATGAAACTAGAATAACTTACTGTACCCACCAAATAAACTCATCGATCACCTGGGGATAAGGAGGGACAAAAAAGGAAAAGAGCACAAAACAGCAAGTCCCACAAAAGTGAAGGACCAAAACTTGCCTTTTTAGTTTCTAGTTTCTTAATTTCTGAAGCTATACCAACAATCCAAGAGCATGTAGAGCCTAGGATTAATGTAAAAAAAAAAAAAAAAAAAAAAAATTTTTTTTTTTTTTTTTTTTTTAACCAGGGATTGGACCCAGAGGCATGCAACCATTGAGCCACATCCCCATCCCTTTTAAAAAATATTTTATTTAGAGACAGGGTCTCACTGAATTGCTTAGGGCACTGCTTAGTTGCTGAGGCTGGCTGTGAGCTTACGATCCTCCTGCCTCAGTCTCCCAAGCTGTGGGATTACAGGTGTGCAACACTGTGTATGGCTGATTGAGGCAAATTCTTAACAATTAGGAGAATGTGAGTCCTTTGTTTATGTGTTAACTGTGATTTCCAGGCATTTCTTTCCATAATAAAGAATTTCTTTGTGCACTAGTCTTAAATACCCTCCTTGACAACAAGAAATGGAGAAAACTGAAAGACATCTGACATTTTCCTTTTCTGGGAAAAATATCTGGGACACAGAAAAACATGGGGAGTGATATTAAATTTGTAGTTTTTCCATTAAATATTTTATTGTACAAAATCTCTATGTTTTTCACAATTCTCCTAAAAATTAAATAGGAACCTTAAAAGGTTTGCTTTAAAATAACTGGATGTTAAAGACTCTCAGGAAAGTATGTAAGAATTCTATATTAAAAAAATAAGAATGCTTTTCAATTATTTTTGGGCCAAATGCCCCCAAAATTTTAAGAATTAAAAAGGTAGAAGGTAGTTGCTCTAAAAACTGACCAATGTAGTCATGCCCAATATTTATCCATTAATTTAAGTTTAGCATTAATGCTTCTGTTCTGAAGGGTATGAGCAGTTAGCTCTTTTGTATATTAGTTCTTCAAGAGCACATGTCATAATCAGATTTGGAACTACTATCTTCATAAATAGGAAGCACACATTGCCTAGGCATAAACAAGTGTGCCTAATGATGATAAGAGTATTCATGGAAAAAGGTGAAGTCTTAACACTGGAATTGGTTTGTATCTATATTCTGTACACTTAATGTGCTTCCACTCACTTCCTCTGGAACTTGTTTGAAATTTTACTGGTTTGGAGCGTTAGTCTACAAATATCAGAAAAACCAATCCAAGTTGACATAAACCAGAAATTTAAATAGTTTTCATATCTGGAAGTGCAGAAGCAGCATGGACTTCAGGATTGGTTTAAGTCAATGCATCCTGCTCATTTTTCTCCGAGAAATATTGAGCAGTACGCTACTGTGTTTGACTTTATCCTTAGGCTTCTTTTTCCAACAGGGGTAAAATGGCCACAGCAGGTTAGGCTAGACCTTTGACTGGGACATTTAGCAGAGGAGAGGCTGTCTCTCTAGTGGTTCTCTCCTAAGAGGAAGAAAACTTTTCTCCAGAAGTCCCTAGCAAATCTTCCTATTTGTCCCAATGTCTTGAATTGGGACACATGCCAATTTCTGAATGATTCCTCAGCCAGGAAAATGTACTTCTCTACAGGGGTCCAGAGTCCTGGACCAAGCCTTGTGACAAGTGGAAAGTAGTTAGCTTTAGATTAGTAAATAACAATAAAATAACAGTGTGGGGCCAGTGGTTCTTAAAATACAGCAGAACTGAAGAATGGGAAGTGTTTTAGAAAGGCTGGGAAACTGATGGACAATAAGCATAGCTCGTTAAGCATATGCCAAATCCCAAAGAGCCATTCCAAGGACTTTGGCTTATATTCTGAAGGAGATGAATGATGTCTTGGAAGGAATTTAAATGAACAAGAGTATTACATAATCAAATTGATACCATAGGAAGACAGTCCCTATGTTTAGTGTGGATAGAATGATGGCAGTCCGATGATAAATGTTGAGACTTGAAGTTAAGCTTTACAATGAGGAAGAGAACACATTGAAGAGATAATTAGGAGAAATCAACAGGACTTTTTCACTGGACTCAGACCTCTAGCATTATCAATAAGTCCATTAATGGAGAATGGGACACAGAGGAAAAATTCAATTTTGAGGTTAAATTGAGTTTGGGACATTTTGGAACTTGAGATGTTTGAGAGAAACAGACAAAAATCTAATCCGTACAGCCAAAAACCTGGGTATGAAACTCAGCAGAGAGGAAAGTTCTGAAGATGTACTTATGTGGTGTACTATCAAGTACATCTGATGTTACAGTAATAGATGAGATTTCCAAAGTAGACAGCTAAATTTAAGACGAGGCCATGAGAACCATCAATACCTTTCACAGGAAGAAAACAGGGCACTGGAGACTAGGAAGGAAAGAAGGGTATAAGGATGGAAATGAAGGAAGAGCTCTGCGAAAAGGAGAGGGTCACCAGGTGTGCCACGGAAGGGTAAAGGCACCAAGGGACTGGGAAGTCTCTGGAGATTTGAAAAAGCTGAACTAAAGAAGCTATATCTAAACAAAACCATCTGACAGATTTCTGACTGCCAAACCACATAACCTCCTATTTGTCAACCAACATTTACAACGATTGCAAATCTTACTCTAAGCAGGATAGAATGAATGATGTGGTAGTAGCGTGATATTGGATATCATTGATTTCTAACAACCCTCGTCTAGAGATGCTATCAATACTAACAGGTTCATGGCACACGTAGAAGCAGTCCATGCAACACTTATGTTACAGAGGACTCAGTACAAAAAAAAACAAGAAATTTTGTTTTATAAAGTGTTCTCAGAATATTTTCTTTCCATCAATGCCAAGGAACCATGCATACCCGGCCTAATTTGTACTTTTGTGTGTGTGTGTAGTAAGAAGTATATATAATTTTGTTATACACTGAATTTATATTTAGTAACCTATCTGCTGTTTTGACATTAGAAAAATTCATGACTGAAGCCTTGAATGCAATAAATTGCTATTTTAAGCTTTTCTATGGACGATAAGCAATATTGGTATGATAAAGTAAGTTGTAATGGAAAAGTGAGGTTTGCTTTTCCCTTTTCAGATTTAAAAGTACTATCTATATTCAGAATTTTGTTGTATATTTGGAAAGAACTTTATTGAGATAAAATGTGTCTACTATACGATTCACCAACTTAAAGTGCACAATTTGTTTTTTTAATATGCTCATGGGGTTGTACGATCATCACTACACAACATGACTAGAACATTTTCATTCCTCCAAAAGAAATTCTATCCCATTAGTAATCATTCTTCTTATCTTCCTCCAGTCCTGATGCTGTACATTT
Source organism: Sciurus vulgaris (assembly GCF_902686455.1). NCBI lineage: Eukaryota > Metazoa > Chordata > Mammalia > Rodentia > Sciuridae > Sciurus > Sciurus vulgaris. The sequence goes on from NC_136466.1 coordinate 58,552,667, forward strand.
GCCAATTCTGTACATTTCATATCCATGATATCATAATCCATGTGGTCTTTTGTGACTGGGTGCTTCCATTTAGCATGATGTTTGCAAGGTTCCTCCATGTTATGCTGTGATCAGTACTTCCATCTTTTTTACTAGTGAATAATGTCCTGCTGTATGGACTTAAAATTTTTTTTTTTACTTGTAGATGGATACAATACCTTTATTTTATTTATTCATTTTTATGTGGTGCTGAGAATTGAACCCAGTGCCTCACACACACTAGGTAGCACTCTAAAACTGAGCCACAACTCATGCCCCTGCTGTATAAGTTTACTACAGTTTATTTATCCATTGTCAGTTGACATATATTTGGGTTATTTCCATTTATTAGGTATTATAAATAGTCACCATGAACATTCAAGTACTAGTTCTGTGTGGACTTCTGTTGATCTGCCTTAGGTTATACATCTACAGTGGAATTTTTGAGTCTAACTTGTTGAGGAACTAACAAACTGTTTTTAAATTAGCTGTACTATTTTTCATTCCCACTAACAATGTGTGAGGAACCAAAAGAACATTCATTATTATATTTGTTCACTTTTCTTCTTTTTGGTTGAGTGTGAAAGTGGTACCACGTTGTACTTTGGTTTACATATTCCTAATGACAGTGATGTGCAGCACACTTTCATGTGCTTATTAGCCTTCTGTATATTGTCTTTGGAAAGAAGTATCTATTCATTTCCTTTACCCAATTCATTGTTTAGTTATTTGTCTTTTTAAAATAAGTTGTAAGAGCTCTTTATTCATGTCCCTCAAATGATGTTTTATTTGTATATGAACTGTAGAACCTAGTTTTCAATTTCTGCAAAAGTGAAATCTGGGAGTTTGACAGAAACTTACATCTGGAGATCAACATGGGCAAAATTGCCATCTTAATGATATCACATCTTCCAATCCATAAAGATGGGCTATTTTTCCATTTATTTATATCTTCTTTAATTTTCTTTAGCAATATTCTGCAGCTTTCAGTGTACCAATCTTTTAATTATTCTGTTAATTTTATGCACTTATTTCTTTAAAGTGCTTATTCTTCATTCTTACAAGTGAAATTCTTTTCTTATTTTCACTTTCTGAATGTTCACTCAGTGCACAGAAATAAAATTCATCTTGTACACTCACTGATCTTGAAGTACAGCCTTGTTAAACTCATTTATTGGCTCTAATAGCATTTTGCAGTCTACCATGCCCATGTTAGTGGGTACCTATTCACTTCAGTTGATACCTTATCCACTAACTGAAGGATGCTCTCTATCAACCCCTCTTATGTGGGTTCCTGCTTTCTGTGGTTTTAGAAACCCATGCTCAAAAAATGATCCCAAAAATGTTAAATGGAAAATTCCAGAAATAAATCATTCATAAGTTTTAAAGTGTGTGCCATTCTTAGTAAATCAAGGAAATCTTGAACCCTGCTCGGAATGTAAATCATACCATTTAATCAGCATATTGATGCTACATATACTACCCATCTGTTAATTGTTTATTATCCCTGTGTTCAGGAAGCCCCCTATTTTACTTACTGGCCCCAAAGTGATTAAGTAGTGCACCTAATTGCTACACCTAATTTATAAATTGAATTTTATCACAGTTATTAACTATGCTTTCAGGCATCCACTCCAGGCTTGGAATGTATGTTGTGAAGATAAGGGGAGAGTATTTAATTTAACTTCTTCCTTTCCAGTCTGAACACACTGTACTTCCTTCTTTTACCTAACCAGAACCTCCAGCACAATGTCAAATAGTAGAGAGTGGACATCGTGTCTTGTTCCTGATCTTAGGGACATTATTAACTCTTCTGCCATTAAGTATGATGTTGGCTATAGTTTTTATTAGATGCTCTTTATCAAGTTGAGGAAATTCCTTTCTATTCCTAATTAGTAGATCATTTTAATCATGAAATGATGGCATTTGTTTCATATGATTTTCTGCATTTATTGAGATGATCCTGGCTTTTGTTCTTTTTTACATATTTACATATAATATTTACATATGTATTATTTACATATTATATTGATTTAGTTACAGATGCTGAGCCAAGTTTGCATTCCTGGCATAGATTTCAACTGATAATGATGTGTAATCCTTTTTTATGTGGGGCTGGATTTCTTTTAATTTCCAGAGACATTAAATAATGTATTTTTAAAACTTTTTTAAAATGTATTTTACCAGTTAATTCTAGTTTGGCTAGGTGAAGCTCTAATGAGATTTTTTTAATTTACATTCAGGAAGCCCTGCCCTCCCAAGCCATGACTTTTTAACTGAATTCAGGTTTTCTAAACCATATTACTGATTACATTGTTATTGCATTCAAGAAAGTTGATATATTCACTTCCTTAGTCTAGCTGGATAGTTAGCATACAATTATTTTTCTCTTTTATACAATTTATTTGTGGGAGGGGGGACAAATACAATCCTTAGAATCTTCCTGTGCATTTTTTTCAGTAGTATATACATATGCAACAAAGCTGGAAAGGACACTGTTTTATCTTCAGTTCTAATTGGTAAGTATGAGCTTTATTTGCAATTCTATCATATGTATTTTTAAGAAAAAAGGTTGAATCAGACAAAATTTAGATAAACATAGAATATTTAGCTTATTGATGATAACGAATTACCTTTTAAGGGTATAATTTCTCAAATAATTTGGTTTAAATAAAGAGGAATAATAATTTTACTTTTGGCAAAGACATCTTTTGATGCTGATAAAGAAGAACAGAGCTGAGTTAAGAATGGGGGACAGGAGAGGTAATGCCATCATCTAAGCTCTGGTCAAAAAGGATAGGACTAGTAGAAAAATGGTCAAAAAAAGAACATCCCAAAAGTAAAAGCAAGAGTAAGAGAAAGGGACAGTGGGGCTCCATTATTGAGCAAATATTGATAAAATTAGAAGAGTTGAAATTTTTTGCAGAAAATCGATAGTTTTATCATGAATATCTTGAGTAACTAATATTTAAAAACAGCTGAAAGTCCAGGGTGGATCTCTGAAAAGGGACTGACATCTATGGATACAAACAGTTGAAACTATGATAGTGGATAAAATCAGTAGGTTGAGAATATAAACTGATGAGAAGCAGAGACTCCAATAGAAGAGAAAATGTTATAGATGGTTACTATGAAGATATATTCATTTGAAAAAAAAGAGAAGAGAAGATAAAGAGAAGATTAAGAGAGGTCACCATGATGGTTAAAAGCTATTCAAGTTTCAAGGAAGTCAAAGAATGCTAGGCAGAATAATGGCCTCCCAGTGACGTCTTCCTGAAACCTGGGGATCTGTTAGTTTATATGATCAAAGGGGGATTTCAGTTGCTAATCAGCTGATCTCCAGATGGGGAGATGACCCTGGTACCAAATCCAATGTAATCAATCACAAGTGCCAGATTCAGAGGGAAATTTGGAGATGCTGTATTGCTGGCTTCAAAGATGGAAGGGGCCACAAGTCAAGAAATGAGAGCTGCCTCTAGAAGCTGGAAGGGCAAAAAAATTTTTTATTCCCTAAGTTCAGAAGGTGCATAGGCCTGCAGATGCCTTGATTTCAGCCCAGTGAGACCCATGTCTGACTTCAGATTTCTGGAACTGTAAGATCACAAATTTGTGTCATTTTAAGTCATTAAATTTGGGGAAACAAGTTCTGGTGGCAATAGGAAACTAGTAAGTAAGGAAGCATATTTAAGAGGAAATAGGATAATCTCTAAGAGAAAATGCCATCAGGGATTCTAGAGAACAAAGGCAACGTTAAGAAAGAAAAATCAGTAGGTGGTGAGGAACTTGAGATGACTGGTGCAGAATAAGAATTTAGGAAACTTTACAGTAAAAAGAAGTCAGAGAGGAATAATATAATGAGAGGTGGTTAAAGAGATGGAGGAGAGGATTTGTGCTAATGTGTCGTAGGATGATCTTGGCTACAGGTAAAGAGGAAGAGACACAGCTAGGAAATGAACTAATAATGGCAAGAGTTCAAAGTTGCACAGAAAGATGATGGAATTAAAAGCTGGAGCATGTATTTCTGAAAAAACTGTAAGATATTCATCAAATACAGGAAAAAGGGAAAATGAAGACATAGCAATAGAGGAAATGAGGTTGCATAAGTTCACATCCAATATCTTCAGTTTTCTCAATAGAGTCAAATATACAGTGATGTTACAAAACCTTAATGTGTTTAAGAATCACCTGGGCAGTTTATTAAACATACAGATTTTAGGTTCCAATCAAGATGCTTTACTACTCCCCTTCTGTTCCAAACACATAACACTGACAGATTACATGTAAGAAGAAGAGAGAGAGAGCTAGGGATGCAGCTCAGTGGTAGAGTGCTTGCCTCACATGTACAAGGTCCTGGGCTCAATTCCCAGCATCACAAAGAAAAAGACAAAACAAAACAGAGGTTCATCAACTGAATCAAAATTTTCTTTTAGAAATGGAGGCGGGGAGAGAGGGAGGGTGCCAGAAGTTGGCAGTGGTGGCTAGTGTCCAGAACTGTACCTGATAACAGTATAGCGTGACAGTGCCAAAGTAGGAACTGTGCAGGGTGCAAGGGGAAGCAAGGGGAAGAGGGCCAGGAAGGACTTCCAAGGCAAAGTGACAGTTAAACTGAAACAGATAAACAGGCTTACAACAAACCAGGAAAATGAAATGTAATACTGATTTCCAGGCAGAAGAAAGAGGCTGCACAAAGACCAGGCAAAGAATTCACTGCACTGTAAAGCATGAGAAATGATGGTAAGGCACTCATGGAGTGAGTGTAGCAGAACCAGGAACTCAGCCTGTGTACGCATGCTGAGATAACCATGGGTGTTTACAGTGTAATTGCCAGGCAAGCGGCTATATACAAAGGCAGGAGACTTGGGGGAGAGATATCTTCTATTTTGGGGAGCCAAATGCACAAGGACGATGATAGACTGCAGGGATGTTAGGCAAGATTAGGAATAAGAAAGGTCCTTTTTATGGTTTTGGTATGAGGTGACCCCCAAAAGCTCATGAGTGAGACAATTGAGAAAGTTCAGAGGTGAAATGATTTGAGTTATGAGTCTTACCCTAATTAGTGCATTAACCCACTGATGGGGATTAACTGGGTGGTGACTATAGGCTGGTACAGGCAGGGTGGTGCTGGAGGAGGTGGGTCATTGGGGGTGTGCCTTTGGGGTATATTTTTTGTTGGGTTCACAGTCTGTCTCTGCTTCCTGGTGCAATGCTCTGAGTTGTGTTCCTCTGTCATACCCTTCTGTTGTTATGTTTTGCCTCATCTCAGGCACAGAGCAATAAAATCGGCTCTCTATGAACTGAGAACTCTGAAACCATGAGCCCCAAATAAACTTTTTCTGTTTTAAAATTTTTCTTGTCAGGTCTTTTGGTCACAGCATTGAAAAAGCTGACTGAAACAGTCTTCCTAGTGATTTGGATGAAATTAGTTTCGCTTCACTGTGAAGATATTCCCTAGATTAACAGTGGGCTCTGAAGTAAGTCAGAAGAAAGAAAGAAGTAAAAGACTATCGTCAATGTCACAGTTTGATATGAAGAGGAAGAGTGAGAGTAGTCACTCAAAGAGATGATGGAAAGGGAAGAATGTATTTTAGGAAGCTGTTCGGAGGATGGGAGCCTGGGTTCTGTCGTGTTATATCAAGATTTTGGTGTCATTTCAGGGTTTTATTATAGTATGAATGTATGTTCTTTCTTGGTCCCTCTTCTATTGTTATTTGTCTAGGGAAATAACATTTAAAATAGTCTCTGTATGTTAACATTAGTGGGCACTGAAGGAACCTTTTAATTAAGGCTTTTGTCTACTTAGGCTGAATAATTCCATTTTTTAAAGGGTTACTACTGTAGCAATATAATGAATGGTTCCCTTTTGGCCTGAAATCAATACCGCATCTTTCTAAACACTAATTTGGAGTAACTCAGGCATGAAGTAATGGCGGCAAGAGGCAGTTCCATCACGGTGCTTTTAAACATTACAACAGTTGAAAAACTATTTCCACTTCAAAATACATAAAAGTCACTGATAACACAGTCAAATAACATGGGCTGCTGTTTTTGGTCCACATCCCAAAATGATATTTTTTGGGAAGCATAGACAATAACCAGCAGTAGTTTTTCTTTCTGTTCGCCTTCCTGCACCCCAGCGCCATCTATGTGTTTTACTCAGGGTGCGAACATTTTGGTATCCTTTGTTAATCCAAATTTAGGACATGTGAAGACAAGCTTTAAACTTAGAACACAGACTGTCAAGACAAGCAAGACTAAATTATTTACAAATTCTAAAATACTGAAGACAACATGGTTGATGCTAAGCTTTTGTAGGAGGATACTTCTAATAACTGAGTGAAGCTGTTAAAGCCACGTCTTTCAGAATCTTTCCTCCACTGCTTCCTGCCTGTCATAATTGCCTTAAAATTTTTAAATAAATATAGAAAAAGTAAATTGAAAGTCTCCCTTAATGTTGGGTAAAATGTAAAGTTTCAGCAACATGAAAGTCAGAAAATTCCAAAGTTAAACTTACTATAACCATTTGAAGTTGGCAAAGTTGCAAAAATTTCATACTTTTTGTTCCATTTTTCTCATTAAGCATCAGTACATTAAAGTATAAACATAAAACCTTGAGGATTTTTAAATGTATTTTGGCATAATTCAGTAAGAAAATTAATTTAAGAGGCCTTAAATATTTTATCAATATTTGAATGTTGCATTAAAAAGTCATTTATTTTGTGTCTTCTAAATAAATGGCTTCAAGTGAAAAAGAAATCCTTCCCATATTCTATTAAACATTACTATACAAATGATTATTAACCTCTGTGTTTTTCATACTCACTACCATAAAAGGAAATAAACTCAGTGAAAATGTTACACTCAGTCACTAACATTCATAACGTGTGATTTTTATTAAAAAAGTTAACTTTTAAATTGGTACAACTGTATTTTTCTTAGTTTCGGTTGATTTAAAAAAATCAAAATTCCTATGACAGGCTACATTCTAAAAAGTCCAGCTTAAATTTTAAAAGCAGCTGCATATACACTGAACCACAGAGACACAGCTATGTATATGCACAAAATGCAAGGGTTGCAAATGGGGTTATATGAGTATGGAGGGTCACTCCTAAGTGTCAGTATACACTTGGATATTCTCAAGGAGGTGAGGGACCCACATCAACCCAAGAGCCATTTACAAGCATTCTCTGCAGTAAATAAATAAATAAACTCAGAATGGCTGATGGGATAGCCTACTCATTCTGTGAGTGAAGCTCATCAGGATAACCTCCATTAGGACTTGAAATGGGCTACTATAGACATATTTGCCCTACATAATGAACAGTTGCTTTAGGGTATAGCACAGTTGTTGCTTATCTGTAACTAAGTCCTCTACACAGGTCTCATGAGCACTAACACACCTCAGGGATCTTCACTGAAACTGAAGACCTGCCATATTTGGAATTCCCTGCTCTTTTTTTTTTTTTTCTTCTTCTTTTTTTAATGCCTTGTTCTTTAAATTACTCAGACCTCCTGTTTGATGTTTTATGCAAAAGTGAAACTTTTGCCTGTGGACTTAGCACTATAAATCATGAGGTAGAAATGTTCTCAATCATTTCAGATTAACCAAGGGACTGTATGGTGATAGGTAGCTGAAACTGCCAGGGTGCAAACAGAAAGCAATTTTATTACTTCTCCCACTGCTCTTTCACACGTTCTCTCTTGACCAGTTCTTTCCTGAGCCTAGGAAATCTCAGAAAATTCCCATAGATTTTCCCATTGCTTTCAGATGAAGAAAAGACCCACTCAAATCCAACAATCCCAAAGCTGCCATTCAGCAGGACCTCCTTCAGGCATGGATGGCTTCAGTGAAGGAGGGGAATGGCTGACTTCTTTCCTCTTTCTTCCTCCCTAGTTAGCAGATACTATGAGCACCTCTTCGGTTGCAGTGGGGAGGGGAGAGCACAGGACTAATAACAAAGATTTTACTAGGTTGGTTGAGTTGTAATGCCATGGACTTTTTCTTTTTCTCCTTTGCTGGTTGTTTTTCATCTCCTGGACCTCTAAATGATGATATGTTCTAAGGCTGAACATTCGAACTTCTCTGTCAAGTGGCTCCCTTAGTTGATCTTATCTAGCCTCAAGGCTTTAAATATCAACTATAAGCTGTAGACTCCTAAATATTTATTGCCATCCTTGACCTTGTTCTTGAACTTGAGTCAAACATACAACTACAAATGTCTACCTGATTGCTTAATAGGTTTTGCAAATTAACTACCTGTAAGTGGGCTCCTGATTACTCTCCTCAGCTATGTTCTGCCCGCAGATGCTAATGGCAACTTCAACCTTCTGGTTCCAAAAACTTTGAAATCACTATTTCTTTTCCTCTCTTCCCCACAACTGATCTGTCAATAAATTCTGCTGGTTCAACCTTCAAAATTCAACCACTTCTCATCACTTTTATGGAAAATTCTGTGGTCCCAGATCTCTGTGGTTCCATCAGATCTCATGTGGATCACTGTAGCATCCTGCTAACTGGTCTCCATGCTTCCACATATGACCACTGGTTATCTTTAGAGCACTCAACAGCTAGCGAAAATCTTTTACAAGGAAGATAAGAATACTTTACTCCACTGTTCAAAACCTCCTATGGCTCCCATCTTGAGAGCTCAAACTAAAGCCCAAAGTACTTACCATGTCCTGCAAAACCCACAAGACCTGCCCCCAGGCCACATCTCCAAATCCATTCTTAGTCTCCTCACCACTCTGCTCCAGTCCCATAGACATCCTAATGTCTCCTCAATGCCTCAGGCATGTCTCTGCCTAAGGATGATTGCACCTGCTGGCCCAGGTCTGGAATTCTCTAACCAGAGAGTTTATTCTTTCACCTCCTTCAGTTCTTCATTTGAATAGCACCATGTCAATGACTTCTTTGGTGGCCAATTTATAATTTCACACCCCTATCAGCCTTTTATAGGCTCTCACCCTGATTTGTTTTTCTGATAGTTTTATCACTTCTGACATAGCATAAATTTTACCAGTTCATTTTCCCTTGTCTCTATAAAGTAGTCTTCACGAGAGCAAGGATTTTGTTTTGTTTTGTTCATTGCTCTATCCTGATGGTCTAGAAGCATGCCAGGAACTCAATAAGTATATTTCTGAATGATTCTGGCATCAGTGGTATCTTGTGTGGCAGGACCAAAATCTGTATTATTTATAATTTTAGGAAACCTCCCAATGCTGAGAGTGCCCACCTCTCACCAATGATCCTAGGAGTACCTCCTCTACCTGATCTATAATATAATTCTTTGAGGATCATCTTTCTACACAGCCTGGCAGTAATAGGTCACTGAAGAGAAAACAATCTTCTCCTTCCTTCTTCCCTTCTCTTCTCTTCTCTTCTCTTCTCTTCTCTTCTCTTCTCTTCTCTTCTCTTCTCTTCTCTTCTCTTCTCTTCTCTTCTCTTCTATACCTATTCCTCATTGGTTACGCAGATGATAAAGATAGCAGTACAAACAGTATAGAAACATTCCTAAATGAACAACACAATCACAAATTATCTTCTTAAAGAGGAATAGATTCTGGAACATGACCTATCCATAAGAACCACATACTTTCTTGATTTCAGGTAGAAATACTAAGGATTAGCTAGCTGCGATGAAATAAAGTGTCTATATGCACTAGTACACAGGATTTATATGATACAATATTATACCCTGAAAAAAGTTTGATTAAAAGTAGCTATATTCCATTCTGAAGACAAGAAAAATATTTTAAATCAAATTTTAAGTACACATAAAAATGTTACACTTCCTGTTTTTCTTTACTAGTTAATTATAAAAAAATTTTTTTTCCCTATAACCATAAATTAAGAAAAGGATTCCATATGGGAAGAAAACTTATGATAATCTAATTTGCAAATAGCTGTATCCTATGAGTTTATTACATTGAATTAATTTACTAAGCCTCCAACTAAATTTTCACAGTATGGTTTTACTAAAGTATTGGACAAAAATATATATTTTTTTAGCAAACTTCAAATGTTTTCTATTGCCAAACATCTTTAAGGACTTCCAATCTGCCATGCTTAAAATGCAACAAAACAAGAAAGCAACCTATGGCATTTCTTCCCAAATATCATTTAAAGCATTTTCTTCAAATTCCTTCTTTGAATTATCTACTAAAACATTTCCACTGTTTTTCTCCTGTTAGCCTTTTTAAAAAATTAATTTCTAAGGGTTCCTTATTTTATCCTTTGCTTTAATGTGCATGGCAAATATTTTTTGCTTTTTCACATTTTTCTTTTGATATTATTTTTTATATCTTTGCCATGTAGAACATATAGAAGTTTCCCTTTTTTTTTCTTTTCATTTTTGTCTTCCAAAGACTTTTTTCTTTCCTCCTCCTCCTCCTCCCCTGTCTTCTCCTCTCACTCCCCTTCCCTTCCTCCTCCTCCTTTTTTTTGGTACTAGGTATTAAACCCAGGGGCACATTACCACAGATCCATATCCTCATCCCCCCCTTCATTTGTCACTTTTTATTTTGAGGTAGGGTCTTGCTAGATTGTTTAGGGCCTTGCTATGTTGCCGAGACTGGCCTTAAACTTGTGATCTTCCTGCCTCAGCCTCGCAAGTTGCTGGGATCACAGGAGTGCATGATCATACCGACATTTTCAAACTGACTTTTATGTAGTTAAATATATCAATTATTTTCTTTATGAATTCTGGGTTTTTTTTTTTTTTTGAATTCTGGGTTTTTAATACAAAAGCATTCTCTTATGTTTTATCAGAGTACATTTACTATTTCATTTGTAAAGTGAGTCTTATTTGTTATACTCAGCTTACTTCTTTATCATGTGTTGTATTCACCTTTTAAGCATAATGTTGAATTCAAAGCTCTTTCCTATTTGTCTTTATGTCGAAAACAGAATCTGTTTACGTCTAAGCCTAGAGTGGTAGTTTCGGAAAGAATTTGTCATACTTTTGTTTCTCTTGCAAAATTATATTTTAAGAATACAGTACTGATTGTGACAGCAAGAACATCTTTTTTTTTCCAGTGCCATGTTGACTCGTGCCCCACACAGTATACAGATGGACAGCCCGGAACAATATTAATGTTGTTTACAGTGTTTCCTGTCTTTGAAATTCGGGAATAACCAGGGTTCAAATGGCAGTCTAGATAATGAAAGAGAAGATTAAGAAGAGCAATAATATGAGTAGAAAGAATAGGAAGTAATAAGTGGAGATAAGAAAGGGAGACCTAGAAAGAATAATAGAGCTTAATTTTCTATGATCTTCATAGGCCATTCCCTTCCCTTTGGAGATTTCTATCAAACATAACAGGGATCCTGAGGTCCCGTCTGGCAACACTTATATTTAGAAGCTGAGTAGCTATCTAATAATAATAATGACTATAGTAATAGTAAATTTTACAATGTCATTTCCTAAAATCCAGTAATTTAAGAACTATGCCTTCCTACTTGTTGATAAATTTTTGAATCATCTATATTACTTTTTACAATACACTTTTATACATGTATTCATTGCTTTATTTTAATATAAATTTTGTTCTAATCAATAGTTTCAGGAATACCATACACACACAGTTTTGATACACTAGTTAAGTGTTTTGCCTTAAAACATTTGAATGGGTTATAAATTATTGAAAGTTGTTTGCTCATGGATCTCTAGCCAGTCACTAAGAAAACTGCAGTAGGATTAGACTGAGGTGACACAACTGAAAATATAGGGTAAGAATAATGGAAACCATGAGCAAGGATTAGCAAACTACAGCCCATTGATCGATTCTTAGACGTTTTACTGGAACACGTCCTCACTCATTTGTTCACATATTGTCTATGGTGGGTTCTGCACTACAGTGGGCAGAACCTGTCTGTGATAAAGAAAATGTAGAAAGCCAAAATTATTTACTACCTGGTTTTGACCTAGAGGGGCCTGCACTTAGAGTGCTCACAAGGATCTCAAGAGTTCATTTCACTTTCAAGACATGAATTCTAAAGATCAGCACTTGAGTGAAATTTTTCACAAGGAAGATTCAGACTTCACTTAGGAAACCGTCTTCTAAAAGGGAGCCAACAGACGACTGAAAAAAGGAGATCCTTGTGCAAATCTTAGGTGAAACTGAAGCACTAAAGGATATATCAGTTTTATGATCCTTTCTTTCATAAGATTTCCTGTAATTACCACATAATAATGATTTGGATACAAAAGAGATTTTACTGCAATTTTTAATACAGATGAGAATAAAATGAAAAGTTGTTTCACTTCTGTGTGATAGAACTTTCAAGGTATTTATGCACTAGTGGAAGAGGGGAATTAGCTTAACATTTGTAATGCTACAAGGTTGGTAGCATTTCCAAGAATTCATAAGATGAGACTATAGCTGAAAAATACGTTTATGCTTCAGATTAGATCAGCTATAGGTAGTTAAATTAAGCCCTACTAAACTTAATATGACAGCATACAACTGTGGGTAAATAGTGCCCAAATTCTTCTTTGCCACTCACCAGAATTTCAGTCACCATAAACATTGTTGCAGCCTGGCCTTTCATTTGTCCTATATGTGCTACTGCTAGATTGGGAAAAAATAAGCCTTGGACAGTTTTCATAATTAAACCAAAAAAGACATGTTAACATGTGAAATATGAAACCACAGCCCTCTAGGATAACTGAAGCTTATATAAAAACACAGTAACTCATTTAATTGATATCTATATGACATTTAAAAAAACTTTCTCCCACTATAATGGAACTTATTTGTTTATCTTAACTTTGTATCATCTGCAATTAGGGCTATTTAAAATTGGTGTCTTCTAGACTTAAGTAGACAACCACAGAGGCCCCTAGCACATTCCTAAGACTGTGTCAGAGTAAATCAGTAGCCCACACAACTCCCCACAGACCTTCACAGAGTTCTCAATGCCTGGTGGTGAATGAAGCATATTTAAGGCCAGTAAATGACCATACGTGCAAGAAATGTGATCCTAGATCGAGGTATTATATTTCCAGTTTTGTTGCATTTTTACTTGACTACAACAGGATATTTCTTTAGTGCAGACTAATTTCCTTCAGGCACTGAGCCATGGTAATTTGTGAGACAGCCCCTTCCATCTCTCTTTTTTCTCTTTTCTCTCTCTTTCTTTTCTTTTGTTGTCAAGAGAAGCTAAAGATATATCTGTGTATCTTTATATGTATGTAGATATTAGATATATAATATATTATATATCATATCATATATTATAATATATATCATATATGTAGATATTATATATATTATATATTAGATTATATAGAGATTTAAGTATATATCTACACACATATATATTTGTCTGTATATATGTGTATATGTATTTATATATTTATATATCAATACTATAAAAACTATATATATAAACTCTACACACAGATATTAGCAATTTATTTTGTTATTTTATTTGGCCTGTACTAGTTTTTTGTTCACTATGAAACTGCAATTATTTAGCAAACAAAACTAAAATTTAGTGAATAATTACATAGGAAGCAAAATGAAGCCATTATTCAGGAAGCAGTGGAGATACATTTCAGTTCATATCTTTTCTTTACCTCCTTAAAGCAAAGTTCAGAATGTTCATCTGATCCTTTCATTCCAGGATGGAGTAAGTTTTTCTATCATTAACACCACCTAGTTTTATTTCTCTGAGAAAGGTGTTTTGGAGGCTCTCAATTTTTCCAGTGATCTTCAGCAGAAACTGAATTGCAAGAATCATGTGAATTACTTTACCATGCTTTTTTTTTTCGTATTTTTTTTTAAAAGGATTTAAATATACAATGGCACTGGGGAAACAACACTGCTTCCCAACATTTGGGAAAATTTTCCTGAATCCAGTAAAGTGCAATTTCCTGACCACTGTCTTATGCTAAATAAATCAAGTCCTCTGTGTCTCAAATGTCCCTTGCTGTAATTTGTGTGGAACTGGGGCAGGAGGAGTAAAAACAGGCTGAGACCAGTCAGGAATTAATGGATAATCTTAAATCCCTAGTTCTACTTTCCGTCAACAACATGAGAGATAATTTGTCATTGCCTGTTAATACTTTTATCAGAATAGGCAAATATATTCTTCTACAGGTGAATCTTGTTATGCAATTTTTTTGTTAGTTTTTTAAAAAATTATTAATTGGAAACTACTAAGTTTTCTCATTGAAATTATATGTAAGGACTCTCATTTTTTTCTATGGCATCCTTGCCTCTCTAACAAACACCTAGTGTCAAATGCTTTATCTTATGTAATGTGCATGAAAACCTCAGGCAGAAAACACGGCTCTTGTGCCTACTCTGAAGGTGCACAAGATATCTTTAATGAGTCTCTGACAAAGCCATAGCCTTTAGGGGTGGAGCTGAGCAACTGTACTGATGAGGTCCCATCAGGGGCTGTGGGCACCCTGCTCTCTTCCCTTCCATACCTATTTTCTGAACTGTACAAACTTAAATTGTCATTTCTCTCTACAATTTTCCTCTTGTTTAGGAAGTTAAAACTTTAAAAATTAAATTTGTATAAAAACTTTAAAAATTAAATTTGTACAAAAGAAAGTTAAAATGTGATCTGGATGCTTCAAATTTTGATTCATGACAGATCAAAGCCTTCCTTTTTGTTGAATGATCTTTTTGAATATGTATTTTTTCAAAGATTTCATGTTCATATTGGTGATATTACCCACTGTGCTTCAAATAAAGAACTCTTTCTCCTCTAGGCTTCCACAGGAAACTGTGTGTGCAACTTTCCATTTTGTTTAGGTTGAAATTAAAGGAATGATGTTATTTTAGAACTCCCCATGAAATATTGCTGTCAGTTGACCAGTACTGACCAGGTGGTGTCTAAGTTACTTAACACATGTGTTTTAATAGTGGAAGTCATTTGTGGGAAGAAATGAAAAATGTTTATATTGGAAATTTCTGATAAGTGTGCTAGGAAGTGATAAATGCTAACTTTGTCTTTGTGTCAGCTCCGGCTGCTGCTGGCTATTCCTCTGGAGTCTCCATCACTCTACCCTGCTGGTCTATCCTTAGATGCAACATTTCCATTTAGGAGACACAGAAGGGGCATCTATAAAATCAGCTTGAGGACACAACTGCTAGTTAGCCCTGTCCAAGTGGTTTATAGAGGTAGAAATGCTTCCAATTTCTTTTTTTTTTAATTAATTAACTAAATAATTTATTTTTATTTGTTCTTTTTAGATATACATGACAGTAGAGTGTATTTGACATATTATCCAATTTCTATTTTGGATTCTACTCAATACACACTTCCCAAATGAATTTGCACTAAATTTCAGTGCCACTCAATTCTCAGCTGCCCATTATAAAAATGAGTCTTTACATCATAAAAATTACATTTTTTAATGTGAAGAATTTTTACTATCAGCTCATCTGACTAGGTGATGGTCTTTAATTTTTTGCTTTTGGTAATGTATTTGCATGATACAAAATAAGAAACTTAGGCTGGGGCTTTCAGTGAGAAGACTCCTTCTCTCCCTTTCCCCATCAACCATTTTCCACTTTCTATGATATTTAGACGGATTTTCTAGTATTTTTATGGGAACATTTTACGCAAACATAAACAAGAAAACACACATGCTTTTATCATTTTATGAATGTGTTACAACTTACTTTTGTCAAGTTACAATATATCTCAAACATGCTTTTACATAAATACATAATGTCCACAATCTTTTTTAAAGGATGAACAGTTTCCCACTGTATGCATGTTTTGTAATTTAATCACAGTAGTCTATTATCCTATATATGTTGTTTACTATGTTTGGATATTACAAAAAAGGACCAAAAGAATAACTTTATTAAGTTCGTCATTTATTCATTGAGTGTGGACAGGACACATTCCCAGAATTAAAACTAATTAAAACTAAGAAATTAAATGGCATGTACATTTGTAATTTTGATAGATAATATTCCTGACCCAGTTTTATATTGTCTATTGTTCGAAACCCTCACCAATAGTTTGCCATTGGAATTTCTATTTTATCAAAGGTAAAGAAAGATACCTCAATTTTGTTTTTATACTTCTTACTCTAAGTAGGATAAACATGTTTTAGTATATTTAGTAGTCCCCGGCATTTCCCTTGTTGTCAATAATCAGTCACTTTACATCTTTGATTATTTTTATTAGATATTTTCCTATTGATTTGTAGAATTTTTTCACATATGAAATATCTGTCCTGATTTGTATTATGGGCTGTAAATATTTATCCCAGTTTATCAGGTTTTGTTCCTCCTAGTAGTGTTTTATTTCTCTTATTGCCATAGAATTTATTTTATATTGTTGAATTTACAAATTCGTTCCTCTACGTATCTTTTAGGTTGGCAAAACATTTGAGATATACTTTCTCAGATCTAGGACTGTTTAAATATTTCCATGATTACTTTTAACATCACTTTTTAAATTGATGTTTATATCTTTGATTCATTTAAGACTTATCCTGATATAACATGTGATGTATACATCCAAGTTTAGATTTTTAAAAACTACGTCTAGAATTAGGTGTGGAGGTGCACGCCTGTAATCCCAGTGACGTGGGAGGCTGAGGCAGGAGGATCAAAAGTTCAAGGACAGCCTTAGTAGCTTAGGGAGGTCCTAAGCAACTTAGTGAGACCTTGTCTCAAAAATAAAAAGGGCTGGGGATGTGGCTCAGTGGTTGAGCACACTGGGTTCAAATCCTAGTACCAAATTAAAAAAAAAAAAAGACATCAAGTCATCTCAACATCACTCACTGCATACTCTGTCTTTCCCTTTTTGATTTAAATACCACATATTTACATATTTGCATTCTTTTACTGGAATTTCTACTGTGTGCCTTTGTGCTGTCTATTTATATGTTAGTACCATAGTAATTTAAATATTTTGCTTTTAAAGATGTTTTAGTGTCTAGAAGGGCTAATTTTCTATTCTTTTTTAAAAAAACTGTTGTCCTATTATTTTGAAACTATTTCTTTAGATTATTACTATTGACTCCCTACAGCAAAGGAATATGGAATTGGGTCAGTTTCCACTTCCTTACCCTTACTCTTGTTTTTTAAAACCTGCAACTAAATTCTAAAGTTACAGAGACTGGATTAGTTTAGCACAGAGGTACAGAATAAATTTTCACTGTAATGAACAGAAAATATGACAAAAATCTATTAAGTGAATATTCAATACATTCGCCAGAGCGGCAGCAGAACACTCTTCAGAAAGGTTTAACTTTTTAAAGAACTGGCTCTTGTGGGCTAATCTCCCAAAGGCTCCCTGGAAACCAGTTAAGTAGGACACTTAAACCAGGTAGGCAAAATGACTTAAACCAGTTATGTAGGAGGCTTGAACCAGCTAGGTAGGAGTGCCTCAATCAGGTAGAGGGCAGAGTGGTAGATTTGTCTGTAAACCGCCAGTCCATGCATCTGCCATCCAGGATGACCCAGCGGAAAGATTTACCCAAAAATGAAGGCTCAGGAGAAGAAACAGAACTGAAGACTAAGGTTCCATATTTTTTTCAGCCGATAATATCAGGGAAGAGAGATAATACTTTTTCCAACCAGGCAGCTTAGAAACGCCACAGCCAGTGCCATGACCACCAAACTGGATTTATTCTGGCTGTGCGGCTATCCCAAGGTCTGACCACTACACACAATGGGCAAGGGCAAAACTGCATCCTATTGCTGCTGCTATAGCCATGAGGTCCCCTCTCCATGCAATCCTTGGCTGGGGTGTGAGTTTCCTGGTTATTCATGGTTTGCTCAATAGCACTGTCTAAGAGCAAGAGCTCTGGAGTGAAAACCAGCAGACTAGAATTCTGGCTGTGCCGTTTCTTACCAATGTAATTTTGAGAAAGTTACTTGGCATATTCGTGTCTCAGTTTTTCCATCTGTAAGATGGGTTAATGATAGTAACTGACCTTACATCTTCTGTTGTGAAGATTGTAAGAGAAGAATATACTAAGTGTTTGGTGACTGTTAGCTTTTATAACTGGTGCATATAATATGCTGGCTGAGTCAGGCAAGAAAAACAGTCAAAAGCAATGTAGTAAGAGACAGGAATAATTTGTTATAAGGACAGAATATAGTTTACGGTAGGTAGCACTGGTTTTCTTATTCAAGAGATAGCGAATACATATATTCAAACTAGTGTTATAAAGTTCCTTTTAAAGGATTTGCAAGATAGTTTTTAAATGGGTAACTTCACAAGTCTTACCTATTTTCAATGTTAAAAATCCTCACTTTACTCTCCCTTTCTATAGGTGATTTTCCCTTTGAGATACAATGTATTTATTATTTATTTTAAAAGTAATATGTTTGATAATATGAGCAAAAGTGGTAGTATGAGCAAATACTTCTCACTTTAGTACAGAAAGTTTATTTTTCCTGGTTTACCAAAGCAGAGTTGGAACTGTAGCAAAAGAGACTGCCAAAAAGTTTTATGAGCTTTATGAGCCTAAATAAATAAATACACTTCTTGTCACAAATCACAAACAACAAAATGCTGCCTTGGGAGAACAAAGCTTAAGACTCTTCAGAATAAATTTAAAACAATTATCTGACAGATTAAGAGCCACTGATGGGAAATTTTCCAATACCATGAGGCTCTCTTCCTGTCTCCCATATAAGCCAGGAAAGAATAATTAGCTCAAGGAATTTCAAAGAGGGTACAGTCTGGAAGAGGGGATTGTGAAGGACATCTGGCACATACCTGTGCTTTATTCATGTGGACCAAACTTCAAAATAACACCTTTTCAAAGAGAAAAATGCTGGACAGTCTTCAGAAGTACTACTTCATATTGTTTTGACGTGTCTTTTTTTCTCTTCTTCATTTAGATTAAATGGATATTTAGCCTAAGTCTAAGTCTAAGTTCAGTAATCTTCTCTTTGGATGTGAAGACAAGTTTGATTCTACCAAGAATCATTTTGTCAACTGTTATGACACAATTAGGAAATGAGATTTTTGGAACCAAACCAGTCTAGGAGAAATAAGATATGATTTTGGTGGGTATCATTAAGAGGTTTTATGGAATTTGGCCCCTAAGTGAAGGGGGGAACCCCCAGATTTTCCTACACACACACACACACACACACACACACACACACACACACACAGATGTGGGGGGTGTATACTACTTTCAGCTTTGGTCTCAGATTACAGCTTGCATAGTAGTCTACACCTGACCATGGAGGGAAATGGTCTTATAGGAGAATCTACCAGACAAATGACACAGAATACAGTAAGCCCCCATGACAGGCATCAATTAGGAGATGAATGCCACCTGCATAATTTCTTAAAAATTTAAAATAAACAATATATGCTCAAACAAATTTTCAGCAGACCAAGCCTTTCACTGTAATATTTTAGTTAAAAAGACACCCTGATCAATGAGCAGGGGACAGTTATTCTTTTAGAAAGAGTGTCTACAGGTCACCAAAAGGGACACTGACAAGAAGATCTAAAAACGCCAAACTGCATTTCACATTTATGCTCTTGGGTCTCTCAATGGCAGTCAGAGCAAAACAAAATTCTTAAGAAAATGAAAAAATGGCCAGATGAAGGAAAAATTCCTTTGCTGAAGCCCATTATCCTCTTTGCAAATACAATTTTATTCCTTGGCCCACATTTGCCTTCCTTGTGGATATCCTACCCAAGACAAATAAATTAACTTATTTACATGCTATTCCCAATTAATCACCATGTATTTGTAAAGAGTCTACTGCGTACTGTATGCTGTTCTAGGCACTGGAATACAACACTAAATGAGACAGTCTCTTTCCTCAAGGATCTTATTCAAGGATTGGAATGGAACAGTCAAAAAGAACACATGAGATATCAATAACATAACTCTTAAAAAACTATAAATACAGAGAAGAAAGACCAGTAGAACAGAGGAAGGGGAACAGGAGAGGGAGGAGGGGAGGGAAATGGTAAGTGCTGGGGACTGAATTGAAGAAAATTATATTCCATGATTGAATAATTATGTCAAAACGAACCCAAATATTATGTATAACTATCATGCACTAGTAAAAAATAAATCAATAAGCTAACTTGCAATTTCTTAAGAATATCATTTTCAAAAAAAAAAGAATACGATTTTCCTAGTCACTCAGATCCCAAATGCTACAGTTATCTTTTTCAGTTTTGAACAGATGTACTAATTTAAAGACTAAAAACATTTTCTTTAGAGATGTTCATTGCTGTATGAACAACATATGAAATGTACTATAGTAAAAGTAGGAAAGCCATCCTTTTAAAATGGCTCTTCCAATAATAGTATATTTTGTATTCACATCATAATTCACAAAAGAAATTAAAATGCCTTACACTTTGTCAGTCAAAAATCATTGCTACAGTTATATTTTATTCAGAGCAAGCATTACATTTTAAATTTATTTATTTTGGTACTGGTGACTCAACATAGGCTGCTTTACTACTGACTTACATTCTTAGTCCTTTGTATTTTTTGAAACAGACTCTAAATTGCTGAGGGTCTCATTAAGTGACCCAGGCTGGCCTTGAATTTGTAATCCTACCTCAGCCTCCTGAATTCCTGGGATTACAGGTGTGCACTGCTACACCCTGCAGTAACTTTAAATTTATGGCAATAGTTTTACAGTCACCAAACTGCATAAACTGATGACCATTTAAAAGCTGTCACCAAGTAAAGCAACAGATACAATACACTACAAATTATATTAATTTCATACATAAACATAATTTATTCTTTTATAGAAAAAAACAAAAGCACCAAAATAAAGTTGATAATAACCACTTTTAAGGTATATCTAAATAAATAGATATGGCATATATAAGTATGACATATACAAATAAAGCCTTCATAAAACCTTTTGATTTCAAATTCTAATCTCTAATTGTTCCAATTCTGCTATTCCCCACAAATTCCAAATATTAAATCACATAATTCTTTCTGGGCAATGGTTAAATGGACTTGGCTGCCTGGGCAGGAAGTAAGGAAAGACATGACTGAATCCAGGGCTCTGGGTGGTGCCTACATTACATCAATAGCCCCTATTCCTAAAGAATATAGACAAGTACGAATAAAGAGTTGCACTGTCTCTCTACAAACTCTGGCTTGGCTCCGGATGTTGTTTTGATGAAATGTGATGTAGAAAAGGTTTATTCAATTTTCAACTAAGAAGAAATCCATTGTTGGATGTGTAATGGAAATGTCACAACCACTACTCAGTCAGTGGCTATGCCTTCTTGCCTATGATCAAATACTATTTTTGGTCCTAAATACACGAACCTTGGATCTAGTTTGGAGATTATGCAGAAATAAAAAGGGAAGGGAAGTAATAAAAGTTGAGCAATAAAATCAACCCCCAAAAAGGCAGGAGATGAAGAAAACATAGCAAGAAAAAGCAAGGAAACAGCAGCACGTTTTCTGCAGATCCCTGAATTTCTGGTTCAATTCTTGTGTGTTAATTCAGGTAATTCCCATTATTTCCCCCATCTTCCAACTATTTTTCTTAACCTTTCAATTATAGGTAGACCTTAATGATCAACATTGTACTGGGGCAGAACAAACAATTTAGGCATTCTTGCAAAGAGTTTCAGAGATTATTTATTTGGTCAACTACATTAATATCACCTTTTTTTTTTTTTTTTAACGTGGAGCATAAAATTAACTTGTAATGATATAAAATATATACAACTATAAATATCAATTTGGAAATGACAATAAATGAACTGGAGCATTTGGAATATATAGGATAATACATATCCCATGGGTCCACAGGATTATAACTCACAGTATTGAAGCAATAGCATGTATATGATGCCCCTCAAACCCTTCCTCTAATGATATAGTTCACACTCCGGTTTATCTTGCATGATAAACTCTAGATTTTGCCTTTCCCATTTTTTTCTACGGAGATGGGATGAGCAGAACTCTATAACCAAGCAATAAAAAATAACCCCAAACACTGCCTTTTAGAAAGAGGGAAAAAATTAAGTTCACAAGAGTACTTATGTCATAAGAAAATAAGGGTATACTTTAGTTTGTTTTCAGAAAACTAACTTGAAAGAAGTAAATTGATTTAGGTAGTATAATAACTGAAAAGTACTCAATGCTGCTAGAAGCATCAAAACTATTCTAAATATCCAAATATAACAAGTGAATTTATTTTACTTGAAGAATGCTGGCAGAACTTACCTTTTGATATCATAATCCATATTTGTATTCCAGAAAAATACTAATTTATATCTATTTGAACAAGCTATTCTCTCATACATAGTAATTTCCAAGTCCCTCCTAAGTTAATTATGCTTTTTAATTTGATGGACAGTCAAGCAACCATATCAATATTGGACATTATAAGATTTTATTTTGTAATACATGATACAGTGCCAACTACTAAAATCACTTTACACATGATGCTATATTTCACTTGGACCAAGTTTTACCCAATTTTAATTTCTGGAAAAATTTTCTAAGTGAAAGTTAAACCTCTTCATTAAGGAAAAATACAAATGGCTGAATTACTCCCATTCCCACTATAGCATAGCAGCTGAGATAACAACCTAGATGCAAAACATTCATTGGCTCTCTCCAAATCAAACCCTTTAAGGCTATGGTACACACACCAAAACCAAAATACTATAGGTCATACCCATATATCCATACTAAAATAAAGAATTATGATTGAGGTCAACAGTCTTCAAAATTCCAAGTCATATTTTTCTTACATTAGAATTCAACAACAAGGCTTATTTCCTGAAGGGGAGACACTCACCTTCACATTTCTGAGTTGTTTCACTCTGCTTGTGACCAGCAGGACATCTGCATTCGAAAGAGCCCACTGTATTGATGCAATTTCCTCCCTGGCATATTCCTGGAATGGCCTGGCATTCATCAACATCTGCAGAAAGAAAATATTTTGAACATAGATACCACTGGTTTTCAGAATATCTATACATAGTTCTTTGGTGTATAAAAGAAACTCAGTTGTTCTTAAGAGAATGGGGTAAAGGGATAGGTATGTAAAGAGATATGTATGTATGTTTAATTTATGTAAGAGGTATTATGTTATAGGTCTTATTTTGTTCATTTTTCTTTGGAGATTTTAAGGTCCATCTGTGTTGTTATGTGGACAATCTGTTGCTTTGATTTTTACAGAACACTTCTTAATGTTTTCATTCTCCTGTGAGGGGCACTTTTAACTTCTCAGCACCTCAGCACATTATACAACAAATGTCCTCACTGTTTGCTTTGTTTTGTTTTGGTTTTGGTTTCTTGTGATGGGGTCTCACTGTGTTTTCCAGCCTGACCTCAAACTTGATGTTCCTCTTGCTTCAGCCTCCCTTGTAATCCTCCTGGGCTACCAGTGAGCACCATCATGGCTGGCTCCTCACTGTTTCATTATGGAGTTGAACTGACCCCGGACTTTGAAGACCCAGAGACTATCTCTTTGCTGTAGATGTAGAGCAGAATTACTGGATCATAGGGTATGTGTGTACCAACTAAGAATAGTGTCCATAAGAATGGTTCTTCAGAATGCCTGAAGCAGTCTATGCTCCTCTTCTGTTTGTGACTATTCCTCGGTTTCCTTTTTGCTGTCAGCAAATGATATTAGTATCCAGTACAATAATTTTTTTTACCTAACAATTGTAAAGGGATGATATTATCATTATTTTTAGTAGTTTCTCTGTTTACTAGTTTTTGTTAGTGGCTTATTAGATTTTTTATTTCCTCATCTGAAAGTTGCATGTTTATATCCCTTTAACATTGTTATAGTATGATTACATGAATGGTATGAATCTACATCATGTACAACCATAGAAATGCAATGATGCACCCCATTTGTGTACAATGAATCAAAATGCAGTCTGTAAAGAACAAAAAAAAGGAGATCCAAGATGGCGGACTAGAGGGAGGCTGCGTTCCTTGTCGCTCCATAACTCCAGTTTCAAGCAGAGAATATCTGTTTCTCGGTGAGGCAGTTTTTGCTGCTTATTGATCCCCTGCTATTTACCCCATTTGTCTACTGTGATCACCTGCAGTCTGCCAGCATATCAATGCCTTTTTTGAGTGCAGATTGCTCACTGTCAGGCGTCTATCATCCGCGATTTGCCTGCCTCTCACCTGTCCATCGTCTGCCTTACACCTATCCATCACCCAACACACGAGGTTCACCTCCCGATCGTCCGACAACAGTCAGCAAACTGATCGCCGACCACCAGTGGAGCACCAGCTGCCTGCTGTTGCTTGGAAGTTCACTGCTACAGTACCTGCAGATTTGATTACACGTGGTTGCTGCCATTTTGAGACAACAGCCAGGCCCTGTAGGACCCCTGGCCGGACTGACTGAGCCCCGTCTCCAGGATCCCTCAGCCCGACCGATCACTCCCTGCCACTGGGGCCCTCACATCGACTGACTGCTCCCTGCCGCCAGGACCCCCAGACCAACTGACTGTGCCCTATTACCGGGACCCCAGATCCCAGATCCGGCATCCAGGATCCCATAACCACACCAAAGACACCAGACCTCCAGGACCCCTGCTGGACCGGCCGCATCCCGTCTCTAGGACCTCCAGCTGACCACATCCACCCCTGAGCTGCAGCTCCCCATTTGCCAACACATTTCAAAGCCAGAGTGGCCATCTTGGATAATCCTGGAAGCCAGAGCTCTGATCTTTGGGTGGGGCAAATCCCATCCTGCGACGCCTGCTAGAGGCTGGAAGCTCATTGTGAGGTACCGCTCATGCATCAGGCTACTGAACACTGGGAGGTTTCATTAGTATATGACTATTATACTGTAGATTTTCTTTTTTCTCCTTTTTTAAAAATTTAAGCTTTTATTTCTGTACTTTTCTTGCTCTCTTTTCCTTTTGTTTACCTGTTCCCTCAGAGTCTCTTTCTCCCTTTTTTGCATGCTAATATCCAATTACTTTTGATTACACTCTCACCCTTTCTATTTTCTAGAACTTCTTATATTCTTTTTTTATCCCATTAACAGCCACATTCTACATCCCTCTGCATCTTCTTTGTCCTCCATTAGAAACTGCAGACCTTATTGCAAACCTGTTTGTTTTACCAAAGATAATATTTGAACTCATACTGTTTACTATGACAATTTTGTTATTGTCCCCATAGGGGCTATGTGGTCTAGGATTGCATAGTGTCTGATTTTGGGTCTAGGATTGCATAGTGTCTGCTAATATTGATCTCCCCTTAAAGAAAAGGTTTTGGAAACCTACAGGCCACTATAAGCCTATAGGGGGAAATCTGCAACACCCCAGATCTGCACTGCTAGAGGGGAAGATACATGAACAACATGAAAAAACAAGGGAAGAAAATGATCCAAACAAATCTAGATTCTATATTAATAGAATCCAATGACAGTATGTTAGAAGAAATGTCAGAAAAGGACTTCAGATTATACTTGATTAAGATGATTCATGGAGCAAGGATGAGATAAGAGAGCAAAAGCAGGCAATGAATGAAAATACCAATAAGCTGAAAGCTGAAAGAGCACCTGAAGGAAGCAAAAGATCATTTCAACAAAGAGATAGAGATTCTAAAAAAAAACGGAAATCATTGAAATGAAGGAAACAATAAACCAAACAAAAAACTCAATGGAAAGCATCACCAAAAGACCAGACCACTTGGAAGACAGAACCTCAGACAATGAAGACAAAATATTTATTCTTGAAAATAATGTTGCCCAAACAGAGAAGATGGTAAGAAATCATGAACAGAATCTCCAAGAATTATGGGACATTATGAAAAGACCAAATTTAAAAATTACTGGGATTGGGGAAGGCTTAGAGAAACAAACCAAAGGAATGAACAACCTATTCAATGAAATAATATCAGAAAATTTCCCAAGCCTGAAGAATGAAATGGAAAATCAAACACAAGAGGCTTACAGAACACCAAATGCAAAAAATGACAACAGATCCACACCAAGGCACATTATAATGAAAAGGTCTAACATTCAAAATAAAGATAGGATTTTGAAGGCTGCAAGAGAAAAGCATCAGATTACATATAGGGGGAGACCAATAAGGATAGCAGCCGACTTCTCAACCCAGAATCTAAAAGCTAGAAGGGCCTGGAACAACATATTTCAAGCTCTGAAAGAACATGGTTGCCAACCAAGAATCCCATACCCATAAAACTAACCTTCAGATTTGAAGATGAAATAAAATCCTTCCATGATAAACAAAAGTTGAAAGGATTTACAAATAGAAAGCCTGCACTACAGAATGTTCTCAACAAAATATTCCACGAGGAGGAAATGAAGAACAACAATGTAGGTCAGCAAAGGGAGGAACTACCTTAGAGAAAAAACACTCAAAGGAGAAACCAAGCCAACTTAAAAACTTAAAATAAGCCAAATGACTGGGAATACAAATCATTTCTCAATAATAACCCTGAACGTTAATGGCCTAAACTCATCAATCAAAAGACATAGACTGGCAGAATGAATTAAAAAGAAAGACCCAAAAATATGCTGCCTGCAAGAGACTCATCTCATAGAAAAAGATCCACAGACTAAAGGTGAAAGGATGGGAAAAAACGTACCACGCACATGGACTCAGTAAAAAAGCGGGGGTTCATCCTTATATCAGATAAAGTGGACTTCAAGCCAAAGTTAGTCAGAAGGGATAAAGAAGAACATTTCATACTGCTTAAGGGAACTATAAGTCAGGAAGACATAACGATAGTAAATATTTATGCCCCAAACAATGGTGCATCCCTGTACATCAAACAAATCCTTCTCAATTTCAGGAATCACATAGACCACAACACAATAATTCTGGGTGACTTTAGTGCACCACTGTCACCACTAGATAGATCTTCCAAACAAAATCCAACCAAAGAAACCATAGAACTCAATAACACAATCAATAACCTAGACTTAATAGACATATATAGAATATTCCATCCATCAACGAGCAGATTCACTTTCTTCTCAGCAGCACATGGAACCTTCTCAAAAATAGACCATATGTTATGCCACAAAGCAGCCCTTAGGAAATGAAAAAAATAGAGATACTGCCTTGTGTGCTATCAGATCATAATGGACTGAGAGTAGAAATCAATGACAAAATATAAAAGAGAAATTACTCCAACACCTGGAGACTAAATATGCTATTGAATGAAACATGGATAACAAAAAACATCAGGGAGGAGATAAAAAAATTCCTAGAAGTCAATGAGAATGATGATACAACATATCAAAATCTCTGGGACAATATGAAAGCAGTACTAAGAGGAAAATTCATTCCATGGAGCGCATTTTAGAAAAGAATGAAAAGTCAACAACTAAATGACCTAACATTACACCTCTAAGACCTAGAAAAAGAATAATAGAAGAACAGCAAAAGTAGTAGAACGCAGGAAATAATTAAAATCAGAGCTGAGATCAATGAAATTGAAACAAAAGAAACTATTCAAAAATTGACAAAACAAAAACTTGGTTCTTTGAGAAAGTAAACAAAATAGACACACCTTAGCCACGCTAACAAAGAGAAGGAGAGAGAAGACTCAAATTACTAAAATACATGATGCAAAAGGAAATATCACGACAGACACCACTGAGATACAGAACATAATGAGAAGCTACTTTGAAAATCTGTATTCCAACAAAATAGAAACTACCAAATACATTGACAAATTTCTAGAGACATATGCTCCTCCCAAACTGAACCAGGAGGACATACACAATTTAAACAGATCAATATCAAGCAATGAAATAGAAGAAGCCATTAAAAATCTACCATCCAAGAAAAGCCCAGGGCCAGATGGATTCTCAGTGAGTTCTACAAGACCTTCAAAGAAGAACTCATTCCAATACTTCTCAAAGTATTCCAGGAAATAGAAAAGGAGGGTACCATACCGAACTCATTCTATGAAGCTAATATCACCCTCAGAACCAAACCAGGAAAAGACACATCAAGGAAAGAAAATTTTAGACCAATATCCTTGATGAATATAGATGCAAAGATCCTTAACAAAATATTGGTAAACTGTATCCAAAAGCATATTAAGAAAATTGTGCACCACGATCAAGTGGGGTTCATCCCTGGAATGCAAGGATGGTTCAATATTCGTAAATCAATAAACGTAATCCATCATGTCAATAAACTAGAGGATAAGAATCATATGGTTATTTCAATTGACACAGAAAAAGCGTTCAACAAAATACAACACCCCTTCATGCTCAAAACACCAGAAAAAATAGGGACAGTAGGAACATACCTGAACATTGTAAAGGCTATTTATGCTAAGCCAATGGCCAACATCATTCTTAATGGAGAAAAACTGAAACCATTCCCTTTAAAAACAGGAACAAGACAGGGATGTCCTCTTTCATCACTTCTATTCAACATTGTCCTCAAAACTCTAGCCAGAGCAATTAGGCAGACCAAAGGAATTAAAGGAATATGAATAGGAAAAGAGGAACTTAAGCTGTCACTATTTGCAGATGACATGATTCTATATTTAGAGGATCCAAAAAACTCCTCCAGAAAACTTCTAGACCTCATCAATGAATTCAGCAAAATAGCAGACTATAAAATCAACATGCATAAATCTAAAGCATTTTTATATGCAAGCGACGAAACATCTGAAAGGGAAATGAGGAAAACAACTCCATTTGCAATAGCCTCAAAAAAAAAAGAAATAAATAAAATACCTGGGAATCAATCTAACCAAAGAGATAAAAGATTTCTACAATGAAAACTACAAAACATTGAAGAAATAAATTAAGGAAGACCTTAGAAGATGGAAAGATCTCCCATGTTCTTGGATAGGAAGAATTAATATTGTCAAAATGGCCATACTACCAAAAGTGCTATACAGATTCAATACAATTCCAATTAAGATCCCAATGATGCACCTTACAGAAATAGAGCAAGCAATCATGAAATTCATCTGGAAGAATAAGAAACCCAGAATAGCTAAAGCAATCCTTAGCAGGAAAAATGAAACAGGGGTATTGCAATACCAGAACTTCAACTATACTACAAAGCAATAGTAACAAAAACAGCATGGTATTGGCACCAAAATAGACAGGTAGATAAATGGTACAGAATAGAGGACACGGACACAAACCCAAATAAATACAGTTTTCTCATACTAGACAAAGGTGCCAAAAATATGCAATGGAGAAAAGATAGCCTCTTCAACAAATGGTGCTGGGAAAACTGGAAAGCCATATGCAACAGAATGAAACTAAACCCCTCTCTCTCATCCTGCACAAAAATCAACTCACAATGGATCAAGGACCTTGAAATCAGACCAGATCCCCTGCATCTTATAGAAGAAAAAGTAGGTCCAAATCTTCACCTTGTTGGCTTAGGATCAAACTCCCATAGCACAAGAAATAAAAGCAAGAATCAACAACTGGGGATAGATTCAAACTAAATAGCTTTCTCTCAGCAAAGGAAACTATCAGCAATGTGAAGAGAGAGCCTACAGAGTGGGAGAATATCTTTGCCACTCATACTTCAGAAAGAGCACTAATTTCCAGAATATATAAAGAACTCAAAAAACTCTACATATAGAATACAAATAACCCAATCAACAAATGGGCTAAGGACATGAACAGACACTTCACAGAAGAAGATCTACAAGCAATCAACAAACATGAAAAAATGTTCACCATCTTTAGTAATAAGAGAAATGCAAATCGAAACTACACTAAGATTCCATCTCACCCCAATTAGAATGGTGATTATCAAGAACACAAGCAACAATAGGTGTTGGAGAGGATGTGGGGAAAAAGGTACACTCATACATTGCTGATGGGGATGCAAATTAGTGCAGACACTCTGGAAGGCAGTGTGGAGATTTCTTAGAAAACTTGGAATGGACCTACCATTTGACCCAGCTATCACTCCTTGGCCCATACCCAAAGGACTTAAAATCGGCATACTACAGAGATATAGCCACATCAATGTTCATAGCTGCTCAATTCACCATAGCCAGATTGTGGAACCAACCTAGATGCCCTTCAATTGATGAATGGATAAAGAAACTGTGGTATATATATATATATATATATATATATATATATATATATACACACACACACACACACACACACACACACACACATATATATATATACAATGGAATATTAATCAGCTATAAAGAATAATAAAATTATGGCATTTGCAGGCAAATGGATGAAATTGGAGAATACCATGTTAAGTGAGATAAGCCAATCTCAAAAAACCAAAAGACGAATGATCTCACTGATAAGCAGATGATGACACACAATGGGGAGTGGGAGGGGGGCAAGAATGGAGGAAGGAAGGACTGTATAGAGGGAAAAGAGAGGTGGGAGGGGTGGGGGGAAGGAAAAAATTACCGAATGAATCAAACATCATTACCCTACGTAAATGTATGATCATGCAAATGATATGCTATTACTCCATGTACAAACAGAAACAACATGTATCCCATTTGTTTACAATAAAAATAAATTAAAAAATAAATAAATAAATTTTTAAAAGAAGTATTTGGAGATGGGACTCTTAGGAGGTGATTAAATCCTGAGTGCTTTGCCTTCATTAAATGAATAATTCATTCATGGATTAGTGGGTTATGGGCATGAGTGGCTTTGTTATAAAATTGGGCTGACACACTTGTGCTGTCTTGCCATGTTTTGATGCAGCCAGAAGGCCTTCACCAGAGGACAAAATATTTATATTGGACTTTCTAGATTCCAGAATCAAGAACTAAATGATCTTTTATTCTATTAAATGAAAAAAAAAAAGAAAAAAGAAAAAAGAAAAAGGAAAAAGAATAAAACACTGTTATATTGGGATTGTTGTCCTCTAACTTTAAATTTTAACAATTTAGAATGTTAAATATTTGTCAGTTTCATACATTGCAATTATTTTTCTCATTCTGAGATCATATTAAAAACTTGTTACAATAAAAAAGAGGATTAAAATCATCTAAAATATTCTCTAGACACAACAGAGTTACATTAGAAGTTAATAAAGGAAAATATCTGAAACAGCCTCAAATATTTGGAACTTCAGCAATATATTTTGATATAAGTCATGGGGTCAATTATTTTGAATTAAACAAAAATTAAAATACACCATATTGAAATTCATGAGATACAGCTAAAGTGGTGCCGAAAGGTAAATGCATAGCATTAAATGCTTATATTACAAAAAGAAAAGTCTAAAATCAATGATCAAAGTTTTCATATTAATAAATTTAAAAAGAAGTGCAAATTAAAGTAAATAGAAGCAAGAAAATAATGATAAAACACAAAACAAACAATAGAAATCATCAATGATGACAAAGTGTGGCTTTCTGGAAATATAAGTAAATCTGACAGATCTCTATCAAGACTGATCAAAGAATAAAAGAAAGAATATTATGAACCACCAATATAGAGAATAAGAGTAAAAATTCTATAAAGATTAGAAAGAGCAAAGGAAATAGGATGAATTAATTCATCCTACTGAAGGCACTAAATTCAATAACTAATATAAAATTTATAAATTCCTTGAACAGCACAAATACCAGGGTTCACTCAAGAACAAATGAATATTCTGAATGTAAGTATATCTATTAAAGTATTTAACTCATACTTTAAAATCTTTACACAAAGAAAAATTCCTGGGTAAGTGGTTTCACTGGTGAATTCTTTCAAACATTTACAGAACAAATAATTCCAGTTGTACAAGATTCTTCAGAAAAAAGAAGACCTTGCCTGACCCATTTTATTGGGCTCACATTACTCTGACACCAAAGCCAAAGACATTATGAGAAAAAAACAATAAAAATCATCTCTCCCTGGGAGAGATAGTTAAAAATCCTTGTAAAATTTAAATAAGTCAACTTTAGCATCATCACGAGAGGTTTATTCTAGAAATTTAAGATTTTGCTAACCACTGAAATATTGATCAATATAGGTCATTAACAGATGCAAAAAGCATATAATTATTGCATAGATGTAGCAAAATCAAGTAACAAGATTCAACTCTCATTCATGATTTCTAAAATCTCAGTAAACTATGACTATACAGGAACTTCTTCAGGCTGATAAAGGGCATGCACAAAATTACTACAGCTAACACTTTATAAATATTTGTGAGCCTTTTTGTTTTAAAACATTTTTACTACGTAAATTTGCCTTAATTTCTTTGTCAGAGGTAATAATATGATGCAGCAGATTTTTATGCTAAACATTGTCCATAAAAACAAATAAAATATGGAAGGTTATGCAAACAATCTATTTAAATTGATAGGCTAATATGACAGATTTCCCAATGTTGTATTTTTACTTACAAAATAATCCATTTTGTATCAAATGTTAAAGTACAGAAAAACAGAAAATAAAGAAATGACCATTGATGTCACTTAGTAGTCGGTCCTTTAAACTTTTATTCACACTCCCAATGAGAGTTATGGTCTGTTTATGCAACAAGAATAAGATCCTACTATATGTGCTGTTCTGCATCTTGCCTTTTTTCATTAAAAAATATGTTGTGGATTTGTCTCTGTGTCAGTATCTATTTATTTACCCTATTATTTTTGGTAAGCCCACAAGCTTGGTGAATTTTAGTGTATAAATTAAAGAATTCAAGCTTATGAAAGAACTTAGCATCCTTATTATTTTTTCCTAGTCTTAGCTCTGTCTATAAAGTTAATTATAATAGTCCAAACTATTTTGGTACTAAAATTAAAGTAAATTTCAGTGTCTTATTAAAGGATATCTGATCCACACAAAAATCCACTGGAATGAAATATATGGCAGGAAGTTTATATACTGGACAGTTTAATTCAGAACATTTTAGACCTTATTATTTTAAAATGTACTACATTCCCACCCTCATTACAGTGTGGTATAAAATGTCCCTAGAAACTTCCTGGCAGATAAATCAGAGAAAGAATATTATGATATAAGCTGAAAAATGAGGCCAAACTTATAAATCCCTTAATACTACTCATAAAATCTTAGACTACATACTTAGTAGACTCAGTAATTTTTCAAAGGAAAAAGTAATCTGACATTACAGGGTTTATTTTGTAATTGCCTAAAAAGTATTTTCCTAGAAGGAAAAAAAAAATCCTTTATTTCTGAAATCTCCTAGACTATGCAGCTATACAGAACTAGTTTCTTTTATGTAGATCAAGTTAGTAGTGGAAAGAAAAAAGGAAATTTTAAGGAAATCATATAGGAATAATGAAGTTAGGCCTAAGAGCATACTCAGTGCTCTCTATAAAAACAACAACAAAAAGAAAGACTCTGACCCCCAAACCACGCAAGTTTACACATCTTCAAAGTCCTTGGCATAAGCAACTACTAATTAATTTTCCACAGCTCAGATTGTGCTGATATATTTCTGTCCATCTCTTTAATTCAGGAACAATTTTCTTATTTCTTTAAATGCTGAATTATTTCAAATCACATGGAAGGATTTTATAGAATGAAATTAATTCCTTTGAAACTTAAACCTTATACAATCACTTTAGAAAATGTCTATTAAGGTTATAAATAATGTTGTGAAACAATAATAAGTCTGGTTTATGAACTCATTTATTTTCCAACTTCTCCTTGCCTTAAATGATTAAACTTATTTTTATTATTAATTAGTATTAGATAATATATTATTTTTAGCTCATGTCCAAACATGGAAAAATATGTGCAGTGGCATAGACACATAAAAATGGTTCATTTAATTTTTATGTGTGGAAACCAAGGACTATAGAAATAATTAACATATTTGATAGTATGTGTTTTTAAAAATTTTTCTTGTCGCCAAGTTAAGGGCATTTTTTTGAATGAAAGTTCTTATTTTTATGCTCTATAGCTGTTCATGCATACTTTTACTTCCATAAAAACAAATGTTGGAAAGTACAACTGAGGAATAAGTAAATCTTTAGCTGGATTCTGAGAACTATGGGGTATCCTGCAACCACTCATGATGGATCAATTCAGTCAGAACACCCAAAGTGTGATACACAAAATTCAACACTGGATAAACCATCATCACAACAAAGAAATGTTGGTAACTTAGTACCTGATGGATTCTAAACCATAAAGGGAACAGAGTCTGTTTCTGACTCAATGCTCCTTATCTTAACAAATGCCAACATCACCTTCCAGCTGGTAAAGTCAGAAACCTAGGAGACAAAGCTGCCACTTCCTTGTCATTTCTCTTTTATTATTTTGTCAACAAACCACACATTTCTCAGATCTTCCCTCTGGTACTACATTTGTCTTAGCCTCTGTCCTATATCCCCTTCACTACTGCAGGAACCTTGCACCTGGTTTCTGGGCTTCCTCTCCTCACCCCCATACTGAGTTCTCTGCAGAGAACCTGAAACACCTATTTATGCCTTTAATCAAATCAAGCACATGTTGTGACTTCAGCAGTTTACAGACACTAGCAACTGTTTTCTGAGTTGTTCTGGAGAAGTCTGAGACTGGTTGGGATACCCCCTTATTAAAAACACTTGAACCAAAAAACCTTGCTCATTGTACCTTAATATATCCACGGTGTTCTCATTATCTACTGGTTTTATGAAGGTTTGTGTTTTCCAGTTAGTAGACTGAAGTTGTTACCTACTTTAGACAGTTTTTTGTCATTTGTAATTTTTTTTTTTAAGTTCTGCTCATGTCTTTAGTCTGGTTTCAATGTGTGGCAGCTTTTCTATAATCACTATTTATTGTTCTCTGACATTTTGATTTGTGTGATTTCCTGTGTCACTAATATTTTTCATTTGTATGTATGCATGTATTTATTCTTGGCTTTTTCAATGGGTATAGTTTTAAATTCTTCAATGTCTTACTTGAGTACTACCAGCTCACTTTTTGTCTCATTTGTCTTCAACCATTAAACTCTTACAACTCTCCTTTGAGCATCTTTTAAAAGAAAGAACTTATTATTTTTAATTTTCTTGAGATAAGAGAGAAGTATATGAACTTTGCGTTTATTTAGGGTAATGATTTTTTTTTTTTTTTTTTTTTTTTTCCAGAGACACAGAGATTTACTTAAGGAAGCAGAGGCACATTCCAGGGAGAATACTGGCCATCTCTGGTGGGAGTTGTACTTCTTAGAAACCTGTTCTTTGCCTGTATTTTCCTTATGCTCATTTTCTTTCCTTTTTACTCTCAATTTTTCTATGTAGTCCTTTTTAATTTTTGTCCCTTATCTTTCAGTGGGACATTGCTTGCTGAGCAGAGTGGCAAGAACCAAGAAGAAATAAATTGGTTTGAAAACCAATAGGGCATACAGCCATAGGGCATACAGCCTGAAACACTTTCTCACCAAACTCCTGGTCTCCTACACTTTCCTTTCTTGCTCTGGAATCAATTTTCAATTTTCAGTAGGTGATGAGGCTCCCCACCTTCCACCCTTTTGGGTTATTGCGTGCTTGCTGGTGGTTCCTACTTCTCCCCTTGTCCCTTTTATTCCAGGAATCTCCAGGATGGAAGGAGAATATGTAAAGTGTATTGCCTCCCCCTCCCCAGGTTCTCCTTCTGCAATCCTACTGCTTGAAGATCTAAAGTCCTCCCTCCTCTTCAGGAACATTCTCCTCCTCCCCAACAGAACACCAACAACCCTAGCTCTCTCTGTTAGTAGGAAAAAAACAAACACCCACTGAACAGCCTTTCTGAGTGATGATACTAAATAAATGTTTAGAAAATTCTCCCACCCACTACCTGTGATCATCACTGATTTTAACTGGGCATTACAGAATGATATTTGAGAATACTAGATTGTTCTTTGTTTCTCACTTTCATGGCAGTTTTTTTTCAGTTAAAACTGCTGCCTTTAATACAGTATGTCTTAAGTAACATTTCTAGATCTTACAAGTAGTGACTTGTGTTGACACAGCATTATATAAAGTGGGACTTTCCAATGATTTGGTTAACGTGGTCCCTGAAGACAGTCAAGATAAATATGCTTGGGCTATACCTACTTTTAATAAATTATACTACTTGAACAAATAGGATAATGGACAAATCTCCTTTTCACTTTGTGTGATTCAGAAGATCAGGACAACTTTCTACTCAGGGCATCCTCCTCTCATTCTAAAACAGAGGAGGCAAGCCAATGCTGCTGGGTTTCAGTTGAGATTATACGCTGCTCTTTTCATATTCAATTAGATTAAGGAGTCACATAGTTCTGTGTCCAAATGCCACATCAAAAGACAAACACACTTCTTTGTTCCAGTCTGTGTTCTGGGTCCTACTTACAACCTGACCTGTGTGGATCCTGTGAATCCTGCATCTGTCGTGTTACCTGGAGTAAGCAAGCGTTCAGTGTCAATCTGTTACTACTGTCAATGATAAAGCAAGAGATGGATTTTAACAAGTGAATTTCTTCTGCTATAGTCTCAGTTTTGAAACATAGAGAATACTTTAAAAGCCTAATCCCTAAATAGCAAATAGCACAAAAATCATTACGTGAATTGTATATTAAAGTTTTTAAAGATATCAAGAGCAATATGTTTATTTGGAAACATCAAATACATAAAGCCAAGTACTAATCTTAAATAAAATATCATTTCTAATTACAGTAGACTGAGGCAACTAAAGATAGAAGAACTAGGTGTAAGAAAATAATACATCATATGCACATGACAATTATAACATATTTAAGGCTTATAAATATTCCTGGAAGGATGTATGACACATTTAAAAAAACCTTTCATTCACTCATTTTATGATCGCTTAAAATTTTAAGGCCTCTATAAGATGACTCTGGTCCTTTGTAAGGTAAAATAGAGGAGAGTATAAGGCCAAATGTGGATGAAGGATGAGGGCTACAACTCATGAGATTCTCAAAATTACAGTACTCAGGAGCCATGTGGCTGACCTCACAGCACCCCAGGAAGTACGCCTTCATTTCCCACAGTTAGCCTGCTTATTACAAATTGTGTTTCAATCCTTCTCAAGTCATGAAGTCATTATGACTGCATTAGAGACAGTATCATTATGTTCAAAACTTCGGAAATGTCTTCTCTTTGCTAAAATGAACCATGTTTGAGAGCAACTTACAGTTATAGTCCACATAGCTGAGATTTAGTTTTAACTTTATAAAACTTCTCAGCCTATAAAATGATCATTTTTATAAGAAAAGCACACTAACTGTGTTAGTATGTTATTTTTTCATGCCCTATCTCTTCCAAATTAATTTGGCATAAGTATTTGGGAAGCAGACTAGGAATTTAAAGAGAAAAATGAAATCACAGTAAGATGTAGTCTAAAAATAGCTTGAATTAAAGATTAATATTTAATTGAGAACTTTCCAATGATGCCATGATTTTGAAATAAAGCAGAACTTTTCCAGACATTTTAACCATATGGTAAATTTCACTTTATTCTCATTACTGTTAATCCATTAGATTTTAAGGCAAAGAGAGTCCAAAAGTTATCTTTACTGTATAAACAAAATCAAATAAGTAAGCCTTCAGACGTTACTAAATCTGGAAGAACATTCACAAAATTTGAGATCAGAAGACAAAACTTATTTTTTTTTAATAACACTTCTGAAAAACCAAGGCTCTCTGACAAAATATCCGAGTAAAAGAGTTTAAGTGTAAATACAAATGAGGAAAGTCATTAATCTGGTGATTTTTTGTTGAAGTTAAGGTCTTGTCTCAGTCTGAACTGAACTATTTCTTTTCTTGAAATAGAGGAGTTTGGAAGAATTCAGTACTAATACCATTTATTAATCCAAAAGGCATTTTCTAAGTATTTACTACATGCCAGGCACTGTTTTAGATGACTCAAAGACACAAATGTGTAAAAAGATTTCTGCCCTCAGGAAGCCTACATCTAGCTAGGGAAAATAAAAACAATGAAGAAATAAATAGGTATCTTAGAAGGTGAGAAATACTATAGAATAAAAAAACTTTATTCTAGTAAATCCCATCAATATTAATCTAGAAATCTAAACAGTATTTTATAATATTTTAATTAGTAGTCTATATAAATTACATGGTATTCTATGTGTTAATCTGGGAAATCCATACAGAATAGAATACACTATTCAGAATATATTGTAGTGCTTCTTCATATAGGAGAAATTATTGCATTCTTTAGACTAGCTGCATAATCAGACTAGTATTCGTATGGCAAATACAGAATTTTACTGTGTGCATACATTGCCATTTAACCCAACCTCCTTTACCAAGGTCTTACTTGAGATAGTTACCAAAAAAATATTACAAGTTCACAGATGAAATGAATTTTATATGTGATGAAATACACAATTTCTAATCTACTGAGTTATATGATCATCCCCTGGGTATCCCTTGTAGTTCTGATTTGAAAAGAATTTACACATAAACTACTATTTAAATGCAGGTTGAACATCCTTTAACTAAAAGACATGAAACTAACCAGAAAAGTTCAGATTTCAAATTTATTTCAGATTTGGGAATACTTGCATATACATGATGAGATCTGTCTTAGTGGATAGAACCCATGCCTAAACACAAAATTCATAGTGTTGTCCACACACCTTATTTCAGAGCCTAAAGGTAATTTTGTACAATATTTTAGAGAATTTTGTGCATTTTGACTGACACATGAGGTCAGGTGTGGAATTTCCTACTAGCGATGTCATGTCCATTCTCAGAAAGTTTTGGATTTTGGATTATTTTGGATATTAGATTTTCAGATTAGGGATGCTAAACCTACACTACCTTTTATAAAACTAAAGTTAACACTGGCAGCTACCATGCTACTGAATTATGCAGAGTACTCACACTTTATTTTTGAGCTTCCCAAACTGCAATTCTTATTTGGGGTTTAGAAAGCTGGGTTGCTTTCTTCAAAATGCAATTTACATGAATGGGATTGACATCATTTTTGCTTCTGACATTGCTTATTAGCATCAACTTGAAAGACGTCAGGTCTTAATTTTTATGTAATTTAATAATAACAAACAAATCCATGTCTCAAATATGAGTAATATTATTTCCTGGAATAATACAAAAAAGTCATTTTCATTATTCTGTCATCCTGCTATATGATGTGAAGGCAACTTACATTTGAAAGCTCACTAAAGAAAATGGTCCCAAGCTCTGAAAACTGATTTAATACATAGGTAATCAGAGAAGTAGCCCCAAACTGCTAAGTACTGTATTGGATTAAAATTAATTAAAATAATTAACTAGAAAAAAGGTAACAATTTCTGGTTACTTGGATTGGAATTAACTCCTATAACATCATCAGATCCCTGATCTGGGCTTGATATAGACATTGGCTCATGGATTTGGCTGGGGAGTTCCAGATGACCTGGAAAGAAGATTGTAACCAACCCACCACGAGATCGGAAATGGCTGCAATCCTGGAATGAGTTCACTTTTTTTTTTTTTTTAAAGACACTGTTAATAACAATATGGGGCCAATTTACCGTGGTTTTTCTCTCCTCCTATCTGGGTTCAGGTTCTCATAGCTTGAATGAGATTAAGAGAGGGAAAGAAAATGTGCTCTTCCTGGGCATTTGAATATATTTAGTTGTGGGGTAGGAGTCAAGCCATCTGGATGAAGACAGAGTGGCTCATCCTCTGATTGTATGAACGATTTTAAATTGTAGTTTTTAATTTCCCTCATGTCTCCCTCTCATCTTCATTCATGTCAAGATTTGAAATGGTAGCAAAAAGATAAACCATCTTGAGTAGGCTTGCTGAGGAGGCCTCTTTTGGAAATGGGTATTGTGTTAAGGATTACCACCCGTAGTGCCAAGTTCTTCAATCCAGTCAAAGGAGAGGTGACACGTGGGCAACTCACCTTGGCAAGCTCCAGTGCGGATGTTGGGGATGAAACCCCGCCGACAGGGCTGCGGCTGAGCTGGACACATCTCACAAGGATGGCCCCAGGCCCGCCCAATGGTGGCACAGCACAGAGTCTTTGTGCAGACTATGCCAGTCAGCTGCCCTTGGCACATCTGGTTGTTGACCTGAGTGAAACAGGGGCCAGTCCTATAATCTGGAATGCAAAAGAAGATGGAAAGACAGGTTTTATGAGCATACACCAATTTTATAGGAGTGCCTCTAAATGCATTGAATAGACGATTTCTTCTGACCAAATTTAATGACAAAAGATCAGAGTTGCATTTTGAAAATTCATAATTTTTCAATCACAAGACGTGCATTAAGAGATTTCAATGTATGCTACACTGGACACTGTAAACAGGTGCTCTCAGGCTG
Source organism: Sciurus vulgaris (assembly GCF_902686455.1). Lineage (NCBI taxonomy): Eukaryota > Metazoa > Chordata > Mammalia > Rodentia > Sciuridae > Sciurus > Sciurus vulgaris. The sequence goes on from NC_136466.1 coordinate 58,592,857, forward strand.
AATCTGGCATACAAATGTGTCTTAATGACTTGAATAATGTTTTTAAAGAATATAAGTTAGTAGCCAACACTGTAAAACTGAGAAATGCCACACAAAATTTTTATTTCTGACTTTTCTTGTAAAATTGGAAGTTCTAGCCACACTCGGTCCACCATGTTGTGTGTTTTTCCAGTAAGTCCCTCCCTACAATTCCTTACTGCCAAACCTTTTTACCCTTTGAGATGCCCCACCAGGACCCTGAGGGCAAATGCATGAATGACTCCTCTTTACCTAGCAAAGACTCTTTTCAGATTAGGGGGATAAGAGTTAAGAAAACCAAAATTGAACCAATGCAAATAGGCATTTTCATATCACAAATGTATTTTGGCAGTCTAAATTGTCTAAAAATATTGAGTTCTAACAAGTCGATGTCTGCTTGGGTGTCGGTCTGTTTAGTTCTGTAGTTGGCTCAATCAGGGAGACAGTGCTAATAAGACTCATGCTCATGCTCATGGATTCTCCCCTTCCTCCTCCTCCTTCTTTGCACTGGGAATTGAACCCAGGGGCACTTAACCACTGAGCAACACTCCCAGCCCTTTTTTTTATTTAAAGAAAGGGTCTCACTGAGTTGTTTAGGACCTTGCTAAGATGCTGAGGCAGGCTTTGAACTCTCAATCCTCCAGTCTCAGTCTTCCAAGCCTCTGGGATTACAAGCATGGGTCACCATGCCTGGCTCAATTTTTCATATAATCTTTATAAATAAAAATATATAAAAATCATATAATTTTTATATAATCTTTCCAGTAAATGACAATGTTTGGCTCTGTTATGATAATGATCAAAACCTTAGTAGATGTCATGTACGATACTTAGGAAGACTCTTCTATGAATAGTAAAGATGATCCATTTACTTCTTGAATCTCCAAGTGTGGTCACTGGACCAGAAGCCTCTGTATCTCTGTAAAGCTGGCTACAAATGCAGACTAGGGCCTGGGTCCAGGTCCCATAAACCGGAATGTCATTTTTAACAAGATTTTCAGAAGATCCACATGCATCTTAAAGTTTAAGGATTGATTTAGAATGAGAGCAATTCAAGACTGGTGCTGACATTTTTACTTTCTCCTTCTTCCTGTTATCATCTACTCAAATGCATGTTTGGGATGATCAGCAAACATTCATTTAAACAAACCTGACTCATGAACTAAATTGTTTTTAATTTGCATTCTGCTGCTGCTGTTTTGAAAGACACAAGAAATCATACGAAGGTCAGTTTCCTGAGGACTGACCTTAACATTTGCTACATTTGCTTGAAAAGTACAACAGAAATGTGTGGATAAGTTCCCCTACCTTTTTTATAAAGACTGTAGGCATGGCTTATGATCTAGGGATACCTGAGACATTATTCCATTTGAAGAGGAAAGGTAGAACAAGTTTAACCCAGAATTTTGTAAGAACAAAACAAGCTCATATTCAAAAGAAAAGTCAATAATATTTATATGATTTTTCTGAAAAACCATTACTGGGAAAACCAATCTTGGGTAATAGTTTAACATTTAAAACCTAAAGTTAGAAAGGTGTAGATAGCATACAAAATGCTGCTGTATGACAAAAACACAATTTAAAGCAATTAAAAACATATTTTGATGGATAACAAAGTTTTTTCTTAGAGGAAAAAATATTTTCAAAGTTCAATATAAAGAAACAAAATCTAGAATAGATAACTTTTTTGGCAAATTCATTTAGTATTCTTTTACTCTGCTGCTGAACTCAACAAAAATAGCTCATTTTAATACCCTGCATAAGAACAGCAGATGTGCTGGCTGCAAATCATATTTTTGAAAAAGACAATCTCTGGCATATACGTGAAGTTATGTCAACTTATAAATAAGTACGCTTCCCATACCACAGATTTCCGGGTCATACATTTTTAATAATCTATTCTATTGTCTTTCAGGCAATAACTGTTTGGCCATTGAAAATAAATATTAAATTACATATTGTATTAAATTCTGAACATGTGGAAAAAAGTCTATATTTTCACAAAAATATTTTTAAAAATTTTTTTAGATTCATGCATAAATACCTAGGCTCATATTCTATACACTTCTAGGATTCCAAGAGAGAAGCCTCCACAGCCTCTCTCTAACCCCACTCTTCAGGAAATCAACTTTCTGGGAGACTCATTCCTTCCTCTAACTACTGTACCTTATTCAAATTATATCCTCTTAGCATGGTCTCTGTGGAGAAGGGAACTATGTGGATACAGACAATTGTTTGTCCTCTGCAAATGACCTCTAGTGAAGACACTGTTAAGGCAGCACCAGATTCCCATCCCAGGCATAGAGTTTACCACTTCTTAATTCTTTTGCTTACATTTGCTTCCTCAAAGACTGTGATGAGTCTATTTTCTTAAATGATGACATTATGCTTTCTGTTTAGTAATTAATTACTTTTAATTTTATTTTTTATTTTTTTAGGTACTAGGGATGGAATCCAGGGGTACTTTACCACTGAACTATATCCCCAGTTCTTTTTATTTTTGAGTTTGAGACAGTCTCTCTAAGTTGCTAAATTGCTGAGGCTGGCCTCAAACTTGAGATCCTCCTGCCTCAGCCTCCCTAGTCACTGTGGTTATAGGTATGCACCAGTTTGCCTGAAAAGTACAATAGAAATGTATGAAGAAACTCTGAAGTTTAAATTTATGATCTTATCTGAGTTTTCAAGAATTACTAATAAGTAAGAACAAATGCTAGATACAGAAAAGGAATTTAAATTTCCTGATCAGATGAAAACATTCCATTCCAAACTCTACTTATATTTCAATGATGAACAAAAAAAACTCCTAAAAATACCTTAATTAGCTGTTATTGGTCATGTACTGTCTTCCTCAAAGTTTCACCATGCACGAACTATTATTGTATACCAAGTTAGCCCTTTGTAGTCAGTGTGTTAGCAAAGAATGAAAGGGGAGAACTGCTCATGTACTTGGTATCTTGGAACCAGTAAATCAAAAATAGATAAATCCTTCTTTACATGACCAAAATAAGTTATTAAAAATTGAGCCATGTAACATAAATATGGATATTTTTATTTTCTAACATCTAAGTGAAATGCAGCATTTTAACTTGTTTTTTTTATATCATTTCACTTTTTTAATATATATTTTTAGTTGTAGATGGAAACATCTTTATTTTTAATTTTATTTATGAGGTTCTGAGAATCAAACCCAGTGCCTCACACATGCTAGGTGAGTGCTCTACCACTGAGCCACAACCCCAGCCCTCATTTCACTTTTTATTTACATTAAAAATTCATCAGTCAGCAAGTTCATAAAAAACTTTGGTTACTCATTGCGTCCCCCCCCCCCCACAATAGCTTAATTAAAGTGACTTAAGTCATATGACCTAAGTACACCAGTAATATTCAATAATTTTTGGTAAATATTTTTAAATGTTCAACCACTACCACAATTCAATTTCAGACCATTTTCATTACCCCAAAAAGATTCCTTGTGCCCACTCTTATCCCCAGTCTCAGTCAAGTATTAATCTAGATTCTGTCACTAAAACTTTGCCTTTTCTTGACAATTCATATAAAAGAAATCATATACTACGTCAGGCTGAGTGTGAAGCCAGCATTTGTGGGGAGTTACCCTTAGAAAGGAGAAGAAAAGCACTTCTTTTGCAACTTTCAGGAAGGAGGGCAGGAAGCACAGGGATGTAGGCATGTTTACATGGTAGAGGGAAATGAACCACATTCTGACACCCTCTATATTTTTCTATGAAATAGGAGATAGCAACAGGTCTTTGGTGGGGCTGGGTGGGGTGTCATGTCTTGGAGTTGTTAACTGAGATGGCACTGAAGATACCAGAAAAGTGAGCTGACCCAAAAATCCAGCCAATTCTCAGGTGACATACAGCACCTTGCTAGGTGGATAACCAAGATGAATTTATCACCAGACCAGTTGGTTCATTTTGTGGTTTTTTCTAGGCAACTGAACTCACTCAGATAAGGGAGTGAGGGTAACATTAACATATTTTGAAAATGTTATAGAGCATGGATCTACAATGAATGAGATGGGAAATGAGAAAAAGAAAGAAGTGATACATGGAAGTGGAAGAAAGCAGGGAGACCGATGACTTAGGTGTTCCCAGTGAGGTCCTACATGAGATGGGAAAACAGAGACAGCAATACATCAGCTGCCCATGAGGCTGTAATATCATTTATATATATAAGAGGAATGCACTCATGGCATGCAACAACTTAGGTTGTGCTGTATAACTTAGCACATATACCATAATGTAAATGTCATTTGTTGCAAGCTGTGCAATGGGATGACCCTGACAGAGATCTTATAAGCTTAACTGCAAGTCAGATAATGCTCTAAGATATCCATTATCATTTTAATAAAGAATTGGCTAATCTTAAAAAGTATATGAAAAAATATGAGATTTCTCATCAACTTACATGACCTTTATACTTAAGCAATTAGTAGTTGCCATTCTGGGAAACCAAAGAAATGCAATACACAACGAACAAGTTGTCATTTGATATAGGAGATGCAGGCACGCACATGAAGAATTGTGTAATGTATATGACTTGAGTCTAAGGTTCCTGGCCACTTCTGTGTCTTCTATGAGTAATGGAGTTTTTGACAAAGCAATTATAAATAAGGTCCCTTGAATCCCATTATAGTTATAATTAAGAATCTAGTCAGTGAGCCAGTTGAAATCTCTGAGTACAGATATAAACAGATCATGCAGAGAAGGAAAGACCCAAAAATATATGGGATGACCTAAGAATTTCCTTAGTTTCAGTACGATTTGCCCTGGATGTCTCTATTAACAGGTTTCATGCTGGGTATAAATAAAGCATAGTGTTAAACAAATTCAAATGACTGATACATTAATTGCCTTCCTTGATGGATAAGCATCTTTCGAATTCATGAAATTGTAGAATTAAGTAAAGAAATGTTTAAAAGAATTAAGATCATTGAATTAATATCTATGCTTTAAGTAATCTGCAGAAATTATGTACCTATAAGACTTTTAACAGCATTTGGTCCATTCTACAAGACTTCCTTTTAACCACAAGTTAAATTCAATAAGTAACTTAATGTAGTGATTTTTAAGCTAACATGTCACTATGTTTATACACAGAATTACATCACTTCAGAGAACTTCAGGTTTTTATATTTGAGTATTTATATATGTAGCTTTAAATTTACTAGCTTATAAGAAATATTTGAGTACTTACAAGATTTTTAAGGTGCATTGTGACGTACTTAAGGCATCAGATATATTCAATGTATAAAAACAGTTCAAAAAGTATAGAAGATGTTTCCTGAACTATGTATGAAAACAGAACCAAATACTATCTAAAAGTCTCTTGAAGTGACTACTAAAATCTGTTAGACTTTAGAAACTCAGGGATATCCTGTATGTTCATGTTCAGGAAGCACTATTTGCAAAAACTCAATGTTGGAAGCAATGCAAGTATCCATCAACAGATGAATAAATAAGATGTGGTAAATATACATAATGGAATAATATGCAGGCTCAAAAAGGAAGGAAATGGAAGGAAATTCAGACGCATGATGCAATATGGGTGAACCTTGCAGACCTCATGCTGAATAAAATCAGTCAGCTATAAAAGGACATGTGCTATATGATTCTACTTATACAAGGTACCAGAGTAGTCAAATTCAGTGACAGAAAGAATTGTGCCTGCTAGGAGCTGGAAGAAGAGGGAATGTGGAGTTAACTGTTTAGTGGTAAGGAAATGACAGTTTTAAAAGATAAAAGATTCTGTGGAGGGATGGTGGTCATGGATGCACAACAATGTGAATGTACTTTATGCCCCTGAACTTAAAAATGGTTAAGATGTCAAGTTTAATGTTATCTATGATTTTATCATCACAATCTAAAGTTTTACTAATAAAAATAAAATGCTCAAGGAATAAATAGAGTTTTGAAGTGATATATGAATTAAGCGAGACTGCATTTTTTAACAGCACAATAAACTGTGAGTTCTTTCCTTATACAGTCACCATCCAGGGCACTGAAACACCCACACACAGCACGGAGCAGTCCCTTGTGATGGATACATATGCTGTTTTGCATTTATTACAAGTGCCCACAGTGCTGCATGGGCATTCCTGAGCACACTCTAAGTTCTTTTGTATGCTCACCTCCCAGGACTGGAATTGCTACATCAAGTTTTCATTTGGACAAATTCTGCAGAATCACTCTCCAAATAGGTGGCACCAATTCACACTCTCACCAATAGTGCAGAGGGCATTTGGGTTCCTCATATCCTCTCCAACAATGAACAGACACAAGCAGCTTAACTTTTATTCTTTTAATGGGTGGAAAATGATATATTCATTGCTGAATTGACAGTAAGTCACTGTGTGAATTTCTTGAAAATTAACAGAAAAAAAATTAACTCAGTGCGAGGTACTTTGTAGTGTTCCTTTCTATTAATTATATCATTTTTCCTAAGTGCTAAAAATATTCTTGCCATTTGTACAAATGAGAAATTAAAGGTCAGAGATTCAGTAAGGTGGGAACGTAAAACAGCTAGAAAAAGATGAATCAGGGATTCAAATAAGAGATTCCTTTTACTCTAAAGCAATTGAGTGCATTTACTCCTACAACCAACTCATACTATGTTCATTCAGCTCCATGCACAGGTTTTCTGTACTCCCAGGTCTGGGTAACTTTGCCTTCTCCTAACAGACCAAAGGCCTGTACCATTCTAATGAGCACAATCACAACCCCACTGATGCCTCCTCCTGACTCCAAGTATAACTTCCTAACTCCCAACTGGCAAACCCAGTTTTGCTTTTCTTCTGGTTTCTCCCAAAGATGATTCTCCATCTAGCTGGTTCTATCAGGAGAAATGATCTCTCTGTACAGCAAGAGAAATATTAAAGACTTGCTTCTGTAAATAGATGAGTAATTACTTTAATGACCACAGTTGCATTACATTTTATTTCTAACATAATACCATTATTTAATACTTCAGTGGAATGTGCACTTGGCAAAGAAGAACTGCTTTCACCTTTCTCTACAGTCTTTCAAAGGACAAGGCTACAGCTGACATCAAAGGGCACTTAAAGAATGAAGAGGTAGGAGCCATAATTAGGTGCGGGCCAATGGTGCAAGCAAAATTGCTATCTTTGATGTCATGTTTCATAAGGATGAAGGCCATCAAAGATGTAGTCCTAAAATTCATGACCTGCTTGAAGTGCACTCTCCCAAGAGCAAAACCAATTAACTTACTTTAAGGACAACAAAAAATGCTGAAGATTAAAAACTAAATAAGATTATTTAAGCAGAGAGATATTGTCACTTTCGAAAAAGAAAGTTAAAGAGACAAAAATATTTTGACATGAGTTATTAAGGGGGTCAGAGATATAAATGATTAACATAAAAAATGGATCATAAGTCATTCAGGTCAAATCAATGGAGTACCAAATTTTATAGTATCTAAGAAAAATCAATGATATAGATAAGTAGTCCTCCATGTATTTCAGAGAAAGGGGATAATGGACTTACCATTCAATCCAGAAACAACAAATGGAAGCAAAGTGCTTGAAAAGATTTTATGTATCACTTGATTAGACATGAAAGATTATGAGACTGGATTAGGGTGGTTATGAATAAAACATCATGCGCAATTTGCTGATGGAGATGTTTTATAATAAAGTGGATTCAATGTACTATGTTCTTACTGAAATGTCTGCCCAAATCAGTGAGCGACATAGGTAGCCAGGTACATGCTACACTGTCAGTCAGACCTAAAATATCACACCTGTCCCAGGGAAACCACTCTCCATGATTCTGTCCCAATACTGAGATCTAAGACAAGAGCAAATGCCCTGTGATTCATTGGGGTTTTCATTATTAGAGAGTTTCAGGAAATGCTGAAGAACAAGTAAGATCGTGAGAAACCCTATTCCTGTTACTTACTGCAAGAGGAACAGCAGAGGGTCAACTGATCCTGTTGGCACTGCTGTCATCTATACTGGTGAAATGAATCATTCCTGGCTCGTGATTGGAATCTTATAACCATTCCATATACACCAGCACCAGGAAGGTCAAGAACAAAGAGACGATCCCCCTTGCAACATCTTTGCAAAAAGGTCACAGTAATGCAATACCAGCTCAGTATTTTAAAAAAATGATCATATCTTACACAGCCCTGCAAATCTGCAATTGACAGGCAAACCCATATAGCCCGACAAATATTGGTAGTGAGGAAATTCACTTCATGATGAAATAAATGCAAAGTGAAAGATTAAAAGTCTCTCTGAGGTTCAGGAAAGTGAACCCTTTTAATATTCGGTCTCAAAAAAAAAAAAAAAAGCACAGAAAAAGGGATAGTCATTATTTCCAGTTAAATTAATTGTCTGGAAGATCAGATGTAAGGAAAAGCTCACAAGGGGGCAAAATTTCTAAGAGATGAACACTATGAGAAACAGATGATAGTATGCAGCCTAGAAAGCAGATGTGAATAATATGAACTACGAAATAAGATTTAAAAATAAAAACATAAATAGAAAAATAATAAGAACATAATAAACATCCTGGGCTTAAATAGAAAAAAAAAAAAAAAAAAACTTTAAATCTTCAGGTTACTAGGGTTCATGGTGGCTAGACAGAAATAATAAGAAGAAATATACCTAAGGAAAGAACCTCATGAAATCTCTGAACCTTAAAACTCTGAGATTAAAAGAAAACAAGAAAAAACAAATCTTTCCATTTCCACAAAGAACAGGCTCACTTCAAAGGAGATGAAATAGAATAGAATTATTCTCATCGGTAGCATGGACAATCAAAATACAGTGAAACATCATCAAGGTTATAAATTTATAAATTGTGAGAGAGAAAAAAAGAGTCACAGGATAACATAAAATTAAAGATTAGCCTGAATAATGACATCAGTTGGGAGGCAGAAGAGGCATTTTCTATGACGAGGACTTGGAAATAAACACTTTTTCGCTCGGTTTTGGACCAGGAGGGCTGAATAGGTAAAATGTTCTGAAGTGAAAGGAATAACATTACTTAATTAAGGTAATATATAAAAGTCCTAAGAGAGGAACAGAGGTTTCAATATAATGGTGAAAAACAGGAATGTACTCAATAGTTTAATGAAGAACAGAGCAGAATTTCTCAGTTAAGGAAGAAAGGAAGTGGAAGTAGAGGAATAAAAATAGAAGAGAATAAACCAAAAAATGCCAACAGAGATGAAAAGAGAAAAATCATAAGAGGTAATGACGGTAATGACTTAAGTGTATAAAACAAGATGGTGGGAATTAGAAATTTCCACTGAAATCATAATAAATATAATAAGCTTAGTTTTTAATCAAACAAGTAAGTTCTGAATGATCTCATCAAAGTAATAAAATTTAACTACAGTCTATCTATATGAAAATCATCAAGGTGAAATGACAAGAGTGGAAAAATAAAAGAGCAAAGAAAAATCAGGGAAAATAATAAGGAAGCAGAAGTAGCAACAATCAGTAATAGAAAGTGAAATTCAGAGACAAGCACATTAACTGAGTCAAAAACAATATAATATGAGGATAAAAATTAAAATTCCTTAAGAGTGTATAAGATCTATACACTAAAAAGTACAGTAAATACCAACAGCAAAAAACTTCTCAAAATATAAGGAAAACTTTTTTTTTTCAAATTTGACAAAGCAAATCAATAACAACAGAAATAAGAACACAATCAAAATACTGCCTTAATAAAGATGGATTTACAATTCTGTGCCAGGTAAACAGAGTATGCATGCTCTTCTTTTGCTTTCATGGAACATTTATCAAGGTGATCAAATACATGGACCTAAGCACACCATTATTTCAACAAGGTTCAACAGATCTAGAGGTTTCTGATGCACATTTTGTCTTCCACCATGTGCAAATCTGAAATCTCTGGAGTCCTAGCATATACAGAAAGCCTTTAGGTAATGTGGCTCATGACTGATGACCAGAAAACTATATGTTGTGTTATTTATACAAAAGGATCACAGTTATTTAGCTGTAATGAAATGAAATTGACTATTTTAGGTAAAGAAATATGAAGTTTATAAAATTTCACACTAGTGTGGTTTGTTATCATGCAGAGCTGTGTGATCAAATGGTAGCCACTAAGCCACATGTGGCTTTCTCAATTTAAACTTAAATTTTAAATTACATGAAATAAACATTCAGTTCCTCAGTCATGCGAGCCACACGTTAAGTGCTCAGAAGCCACACGGTGGTTAGTGGCTACTGTATTGGACAGCATGAAGATTATTTCCATCATTCCAGAAAGTTCCATTGATGTACACTGAAGTAGTCACCTCCCAAGATCACAGAGAAATGGAGAGCAAAACAGCATTCTGCAATTTTAATGCTGTAAGTTTGAAACTAGATGAACTTAGGGAAACTGCAATAAAATTCAAAGACATTCTGGAATTACAAGGTAGTCAGTATCAAAAAATATCTAAAGCAAAAAGTTTCACAAACAAGAAACTGCTATAATGACAAATTTTTATTGATACTATTATTGTGTGTGTGTGTGTGTGTGTGCATGCAAAATAACCATGAAATTTGAGTGGTGCTTCTTCACACCCATCATTTGCACAATAGTCTTATTTAATCTGCACAACAGTCTTATTTCACAGGCATGAATAACTTCTCTTTACAGAGGATGTAGTACACTTAGGTTAATAAAATTGCCCTTCACCACACAGATGTTGCATAAGTTAAGCAAAATTTAAATGACAATTACATCTGACATCAAAATTCATATTTTTCTTCATCATCCTTTACTCTCTCTTAATAGCATTGATCACCATAGAAAGGTAACTCTGTGTTCAATCAATAGTTCTTGCTCTGGTTGAGGATGGTGGTGCACACCTGTAATCCCAGCAACTCAGGAGGCCAAGACAGGAGGATTGAAAGTTTGAGGCCAACCTCAGCAGCTTAGTGAGGCCATAAGCAACTTACAGAGATCCTATTTCAAATTTAAAAATAAAAAGGATTGGGATGTAGCTCAGTGATAGTGTGCCTCTGTTAATTCCCTAGTACCAAAAAAGAAAAATTAATTAATTAAATCAAAAATTTTTATAAAATTAAAAATGGCTAGAGTGTACTTCAATGATAAGCCATCCTGGGTTCAATCCTCAGTATCCAAAAAAAAAAAAAATTCTTGCTCTGAATTAAATGTACTTCCCTTGTTTTAAGACTAAATGTTTCATTCTGTTAATAGATTAACTTGATTTAATAAAATGTTTCACTGGCCCCTTTGACACATCTCCAGAGAGCCACCATGTCTGAATTTAGACTTTCCACTACTGTTCATGTCACATCCTTCTCAGTTATGTAAATTCTCTTTCAGAAGGTGTTCCATGGTGTTACAGCCCAATCCACTTCAAATCACATCAGCATTTCAGATTCTGTTCTCTGCGAGGATAAGATACAAATAAGGTTGCCAAATAAGGTTGATAAAATTGGTTGCTAACCATTGTCTAAGAAACCAGGAACACTATTTACAAAAGGTAAATTTGCATGGCTCAGTGAAGTTCCAGTTTAGCCTGCAGTGGAGGTAGGGGCTGGGCCTTGCTGCCTGCTTCCCAAAAGATATTTAACTCATCCTAGAAAAAACATAAGAGAATTTTGAGAATTGTAAAGCCTTATTTAAATTTTAATTATTTTCAATAATAACTTAATAATTATGAGACCTGAACATGGAATTGGTAGATAAGGTAATAAAAGTCCAGAAAGTTTCAGTAACTGGTCCTAAGTCAAAATGATGCAACATAACAGCTTAGACCTCCTGACTTGTTTTCCCACAGTCCAGCACTGCCTGGAAATTGGAAATCTATAACTGACACACTCTAGGGTGTCAAGAGCTTCTCACTACAAATACACCTGCTGCATTGAGATCCAGGAATATGGTCTAACTCAGTACTTCCTAAAACATGGCTAGTGAAAGACCACGGAATATTAAGAGTATTATATTAAAAAGGTTTCTGTGGTCAAATATTTTAGAAAATAGAATAAAATAAAGAATTTTTGGGGGGAAGTATATGTGAGACTATACAACTTTCAGGGACCCTTAACATACACATGTGCATTATTAACCACCAAGAGGAGACTACAGTAAAGTATTCAAAATTTATTTGATCATAAAATATCTTTATTCAATAGCATTCCTGAAGACCAGTGTGGGATAAAACATACTTTGGCAAACACTTATCTGACTTATACACTTATCAGTGTACGAGTCCCTTGTACATGGCTGCCCGAAAGAGATTTGATGCAACAATACCTTTTGTACAATCTGCTTTCTTCTAGATGAACCACCATCAACATGTTGGTGGACTTCAGAACCTTGTGACGTGACTGCCACATTCAAGTTTCCAAGCAGTTCCCAAGCTATTGCCTAAACTACTCATAACACTGAAAATATTTGCAAGTGATCATATTTTAGAAGCTTTTCTGTTTCTTTACATCATTCTCTATATGTTCTTTTGGGGTCTAAAATCTGATGTCCATAATTGGCAATGGAATGCATGTGGCTTCATATTCCTCAATAGAATTTTGTCAACAATGCTGGTCATAGGTAATAGTGATATGTGTATAAACAAATCAATCAATCTATAGTGATATTATATCATGATTGTGAATACATTACTTTTTTTTTTTTTACTTTTCTAAGCATCAAAACATACTATGAAATAGATACTAGTATTATGCCCATTTCACAGATGAGGAAATTAAAACACAGTGAGATAAGATAACTTGCCCAAGGTTACAAATGTAAAAGGTTATGAAATGTAAAAGTGGTGAGATTAGCCAAAAACGACTAACTCATATAATGAGCATTCTCAAAAATTCTTCTTAAAGCTATTAAAGATAAAAAGATGAGAAAGCTGCTAAGATAATAAAGAGAGGCATCTACATTTACTACACATGACACTGAGATTTTCCAGCAGTTTTTCTTCTGTGGGGAACCTCATCAGGTCAGAAGTCATCTTCTGTGCCTGTGGAAGCACAGTGACTGAGTATAGAGGGTGGGAGCCAGATAGCTCTGGGCTCAAACCGAACCCTAGCTTCCCCAACTACTTTCCTGTGATCTTGAGTAAGTTTCCTTCATTCAATTTGCTCATTTGTAAGCAGAGTACTAAATAGGACACACTTTATGGCATATGATGTGGACATGTGCATGTGAAGAGATAAAACCTCGAGTGCTCAGCACCAAGTCTGGCTCTTAATAAATGATCAGCACCTGGTAACTGTGCTTCTTATTGTGGCCATTAATGAACTAACTTAAAGAGCACTCCAGTTTACAAAACACTTCCTGTGCTTTATTTCAGTATGCTGTTACAGGAATAGCATGAAGGATGAGGGAGGCAAGAAAGTCTACGTAAATGTCACTGTGGCTTTGATCCTACTCATTATATATGGATAAAACTTTCTTGGACGTGAAAGCTGGAAGAAACCACTTAAATGGATAGTAGGATCCTTCCAAGAAATAATATACTTCCTTATGGAGTTATTTTCTCTATTATTCAAGCTCCCTCTTTCCCAAAGATCTGTTTGGAATCAAAGCCAGGTTTCACAGCCTGAAAATTAATACTGTGCAGCCAGAAATAAATTATTTTGCAAAGAGAAATACCAGACCCACATAATTTTTACTCAAGAAAAAAAAATCTCCCTTTTTACCTTGCCAGAAAGTACAATGAACAAATATAAAAGCACAGCATTTATCCATTTCTGTGGTCTGTAAAAGAGAGCACCTCTTTTGATTCATGACTTAAGTCTCCCTTCCAGCAGTACTGCACTGACCTGACAACAAAAGTACTGCCTTTGGTTTCTGATTGGCCACAATATTATCTGGTTTTCAGATTATCTACCTGCAACTTCCATCTCCTTGCCAGTAGACTACACCTCATGCCACTGAGAGCAGGCCGCACGTAGGAAGGAATTCAGGGTGCAGAAGACAGCGACTCTCAAGTGTCTGAGCTTATGGGTGAGGCTCTCTTTGCCTAAAGGTGAGCATGAGAGGAAACCCGGCTGTGTGTCCACGTTTCCAGACTTCCCTAACATTCTCATCCACCAAAACAACCTGAGAGTGAACCAAAATTTTAAAATTTCTAACCAGATGTTTACCAGGTTGAGTACATGTCTCTGCTTGACCACAAAAATTGGAGGAATGTGATTCTTATTATTTTATATTATCTCCCTATATATTCTCTGCCCTTAATTAGTAAAAGAAAAAAAATTTTTCTACTGAAAAAAATGAACACCTTCCTTGAATTTCTCTTAAGTATACTTACATGTTCAATATTGTCATTTTTTCAATCTAAGGGTGGTCCCGATTGTGTTTTTACTCAATAAGCAAATTGTTCCAATTCCCAGATAACTACAGACAGGTTATCTCAATATATAGACAGGAAATAGTAAATCCTATGGGTGGATTTCCTTCGTACATTTTAGGGGTAAACTCAAAAGTTAGGTACGAAAAAGGTTCTATTTTAATTGCTGGAAAGTTTGAATAGTTGAGCCCCAAAAGATTATTCTAACTATTTTGTTTCCAATATAGTGTCATTCTAAAGCTGGACTCCCCACAAAAATGGATTTATAAAGCTCATGAAATATATCATGTAGAGAAAACGTAGATACACTTGGTCTGTCCTGCATCCAAACCTTCTTCCCATTTGAGGGAAATTTCCATTGTGTGAGTCTCAGTGGGAGGAATTCATACAAAGACACACATTGGCAATCTTCCCCAGCAGCAAAGACAATGGAGGTAGCAAAGGATGAACAGGGAACTAACCAGCAGGAACTTTAGCATAATTTCTGTTGGCAGCGTCTCTCACCTATTCTGAAAGTTTGTCTGTCTGTAGACTGCTTGTAGAGTCTACAATCTACTCAATACCTTTCTGTTGCATTCCTTTTGTTATTATTTTTAATTCAATGAACCAGCTTTGGTTTCTGCTTGCTTGGCAACACAGTCCCCTAACTGAAGCAGGGAGTACCCTACTCACAATGGATATTTTTTAAAGTTTGAAATGTTAGTTATAACTTAAGGACTGTACATATTTTTTTTCTGTTTGCATGCTTTGCAAGTAGGAATGAAGTACTTGGGCAGGAATTACTGTTTGCATGTGTGTCTAAGTTTAGATTCAAATTTTACAGCACTGATATATGAATAGTTTTCTATACTACAGTCTCAATTTTTTAATCATCCTCTTGCCACCTGCTATATTAAGGTGTTGAAATGAGGCTTAACCCTTACAATGGTATGCATCCTTGCTTGAGCTAAGATTCTTTGTAATAATTATAAGGTGAAACATTGCCCTTATCCCCTTCAAACTAACTTGCCATGAGGAGACCAACCATCACATTTCCAAAAGATAAGAACAAAGAATTAGATGAGCCACACTGATTTCGGGTTATGAATAAAAAGTACTTCATGAAAGGTGACATCCAAAAAGTCACAGAGAAAATGCATACTGGCTGAAAAGGAGAGACAGCCCTATGGAAAACCACCTGAGGTTGGCTAACTTTCTAACTTATCTTGGAACAGGTTCACAGTCTGAAAGTAATCTGTTACATTTGGGGTAGCAGACTCAAGAAAGCTTACAGTCTGCCCATTTTCAAATTCCGAATTTTCACTAAGTCTATGTTGAACCTTTAATGAAATATTCAGGACAGGTAAGTCTGGGACACATAAAATCTAATAATGTTGAATCCATAAATGTACCCCAAACATTAAAAAAAGGGCTGTCTTGGGGGGAAATGTCAGGGAACTTTAATATTTCATATGAACTGATGGTTCTTAAAACATTTTAAGTGATAATAGCTGGAAAAATTTTAAAGTATGTAGTAATTCTTTTCAAAAACATAATCTTTTTTTATAGAGTAGACAAATCTGGTTGCCAGTACAGGCTACTTAACAGCATTTCAATTCTGCAATCATGTCTGACTTGAGCGCTATGATGTAACATTTTCCACCACATATGTGATGGAAGCCTATGATTGATTGGGCTGTCTAACATACTTCCAGAAATGGGATTCCATATGGAATGGGCAAAGGGCAGGGACAACAGAAAAAAGCAATTGTTTAGGGTAGAAGTCCATTCAACTTTTTAAATTTTTATTTTTTCTTTTTTTTCCACACTGTTGTATTATTCATACTTGAGTACATTTATTCTCACTCATATTCTTCTTTTTTTTTAAATATCTCTTTCAGTCTTAACATTGAGGGGCTGAGGCTACAGTCCAGCATATGAGTGCTTGCCTAGTATGTGTGAGGCCCTGGGGTGGACAGCCAACACTGCACAAACGAAAATGGAGCAAATTAAACACACTACAAATTCTTAATAGTGGCTACTTCTGGTAAAGGAGGGGAAAGGAGGAATGAAAGGAGTGTGAGGATTTCTATTTTATCTGGAAAGTTTTATTCCTTCTAAAAGGAGGAAGAAGACAGAGGTGATCAGAAACTTTCTTTTTTAAAGTCAGCTCTCAATTGGGTGGGGTGCTCATGAAAGATTTCTTGAAATGTCCTTTGTTGTATGCCAGATTTTAAAAATTATCCTAAAGCATTATCCTTAAGACTACTTTCTTAATCAAGAACAAAACCTTTCTTAATAACTGATCAGGAAGAATTCAGCCTTATTTTCCAGGACCAAATCAAGCTTATCATTTAAGTTTGGGATTTATTTGGAGGCATTTCTCAGTTTAACTGCAAGAGATCAGACATATCTCACTAATATCCATATACAAAAGGAACTTGAGTCAGGTATGGCGATGCAAGCCTGTAATCCCAGTGGCTCAGGAGGCTGAGGCAGGAAGATCACAAGTTCAAGATCAGTTTAAACAACTTAACTTAGCAAGATCCTGTCTCAGTAAAAAATAAAAAAGGGATGGGGATGTGGCTGAGTGCTTAAGTGTCCCTGGGTTCAATCCCTGGTACCACAAAAAAAAAAAAAAAAAAGAACTTGATGTGTTAATGTTATGTTACCTGCCCTATATTCTTTTTAAATATACATGACAACAGAGTGTATTTTGACATATTATACATACATGGAGCATAACTTCCCATTCTTGTGGTTGTACATGATGTGGAGTTACACTGGTTGTGTGTTCATATATGAACATAAAGGAAAGCTATGTTCAATTCATTCTACTGTCTTTACTATTTCCATTCTCCCTCCCTTCCCTTCATTCCCCTTTGTTTAATCTGCTGAACTTCTATTCTTCCCTCCCCTAACCCCTTGCTGTATGTTAGCATTGCATATTAGAGAGAACATTTGACCTTTGGTTTTGGGGGATTGGCTTAATTCAATTAGCATGATAGTCTCCAGATCCATCCATTTACCAGCAAAAGTTATGTCATTCTTTTTATGGCTAAGTAATAGTCCACTGTGTACATATACCACAATTTCTTTATCCATTCATGCACTGAAGGATACTTAGGTTGGTGCCATAGCTTAGCTATTGTGAATTGAGCTGGTATAAATATTGATGTGTCTGCCCTATATTCTCTTACCACATAATTTTAATCTTTCTCTTCTAGAAGTTATTACAAAAAAATCACAGAAGAAACAAAACACTGTTGTTTTTATAAACCCAGTAGACTTAACATTAAAAAAAACCCTCTAAAAAGTAGTATACCATAACTTATTCCACACTACTGCAAATCCATATATGAAATACAATATGAAAAAAACTTTCATAATCTAAAGTTATTCCCACTGACAACTAATAAAAAATTAAGGTAAATGATAAAAAAATTAGAAAAATATTTCTATGTTGGTCACTATGTCACATTAATATTTTAATGAAAGACTGATAGTAAAATATTCATAATTATTCACCTAACCAATATTTAATCATGTAAAAAATTACTGTTCACAACAGTCCAGCTCCATTATTGTTTTTTCACAGCTTTACAACAGAGTCACCTCTTTCTTAACTCACAGCCCTTTCCTGGGCAGTTTAAGAAGAATTTTATCACTCCAACTCCTAAGATAGCTAGTTCCGTCTTATTCTTTAGGCTTGCATAAGTCACTAGTGCTACCCATCAGTATCCTACTTGTCTCTCTTCAGGTACACACACAAAAAATAATAATATGAAAACATAAGAGTCATGCCAGCCTCTAAGGGCCAGCGTCTTTCACCACATCCTGCTTCTTGGCTTCATGAGCCATGGAGGCACCTGCTGAAATTGAGTTTTCTTCCTTCCAAGTCCCTGAGTAACTTATGATGTCCAATGTTCCCCTTCCAATGCATTTTGGATATTTTCTTATGTAAGATAAACTGCTATTAACCTTTGTTAGTAAGTGAACGAACCATAGAGATTTTGTGGCTGGTTGTTTCAGCAGTGTAACTCAAACCATGCTGACTAATACTAAATTTTAGATTAAACAGAATCTTCAGAATAGAATTTCCTATACACTCATTTGAAATACCCTTAAGTCACTATCTCAGAAACCCTTTCATTCTTTCAGAGCACTTATCAGAGTAAAAAGTTTTAAATGAGCTTATTTTAAATTTCTCCAAATGTACTGCAAGTACCATACAGCAAGGACTGTAAATGTCTTGGTTACAGTGGTTTCTCTAGTATCTAGCACAGTAACTAGCAGATGACAGATTCTTAGTAAATATTTGCCAAATGAATGAATGTTTCACTTTAATGTTAGATGCCTTATAAATTTTTACACATAGTCAAATATAGTTAGGCAAAGAAATTCCAATGGCAACAAAGTGTAAAAATGAACAATAACTTCACACAATGCATGTAAAAGTTTCAAATTTGAACATCCATATGACATAAACTGGATTTTCACACCAGGGATATAACCACTTCAATTTAAAAAACACCATTAGAGAATATTTCTTGATGTATCATAAAAATGAATTTTAGATAAACTCAGTTCATGCAAACAGTGTAGACTTTAAGTTACCTAACATTAAAAAAAAAAAAAAAAAAAAAAACAGGAGTTGTGCAAATGATATTTTATTGAAGTTGTAAAGAATGGATATACTAAGTGAGGATCCTTACCGTCTTGCTGGTGATTTAGTAAACGTTTCAGTCACATTTACAACTATTTCACTGCCCACATTTCTTTTGTTGCCAAGATAAAACCTTAGGAGTTCATGCTTCAGTAAATCCAGACTCAAGAATTTTTTACAGAAATGAGTTTTAAGCTGGCATTCACTGAAGCCCTAAATTTTCTGGCCCAGCCATCAGGGTGTAGAAACTTGCTATATACTATGAGTCCTTGTCAGCAGCCACACCTTTGCCAATGAACATATATCAGCCATGGACTGGTTGTGAGTTTTCTTCTGCTTGTGCTTTTAGTGTTGTATTTTCATGTCCTTTCATTTAAGACATTATTTTCTTTCTATTTTATTTAGAAATTCTTACATATTCAAGCAATGCATGGTTGCACCTTAATAAAGTTAAAAACTCTGGTTTTCTGGTTAATATGATTATATATATGTCATAAATTTGTGAAGAAAGAATAACAAAAATATAAAAGAGAAAAATTATTTTACTTTTTAAGAGCAAAATATTAACAAACAATTACAAAGTACTTACATATATTGGGCACTGTTCTATCTGCTTTGTGAAAAAATAACTTATTTACTCTAATGGTGAGGAAGGTAAAATTATGCTCAATGGACACAGGCGGAAACAGTGTAAAATGAACCAAGATAATAATAACAGTCTCCAATCTGTCTCTCAAAATTCCACAACTTTTCCTCTTAAGTGAAGACTGGAGGGTGCCAGGAAGTTGAAACATCAATGTTAATGTCCACATGTAACATCAAGTACAAATAATTATATATGTGTGATCAAATGGGTCTGTGTTTCCAGGGCATACACTTCATATCTCAATGCACTCACTGATATCCAGGTATATGATTATTTTAAAATTTTTAATTTTTGAATGAGAAAAATATTGAGAATAGCACTCTGTCTAGCACACAGTCAAGTTCAATAAATTCTTAATAAATGCTGAAAATAAGTGCAAAATAAATCAACCTTTATTTTTGCTAGTGGTAATAAATACATGGACAAGAAATAGCAAAATTTCTGCTTTACTGATTAGTGGTTTCTATGAAGACTACACAAGCTACTCATTAATTTCTTAACCACCAGTGATGCAAAAATCTTGAAATGCATTTTTTTCTTTCAAGTACAGAAGGCTCCTGAGTTTGTTCTGATCTAATTTCACAATTGTTATCTGAGCCAAATCTCATAAACATCTTCATCACATGTAATTTCTTCAAACGCCTATGATGCTAACGCCTCAGGTTCAGAGAAAATGAAAACACGAGGTGAGCAAAGATAATTTTGTATTACAGATCTTGAAAACACAAGGAAAAAAATTTTTCAGAGTCATGAACTTCTTTTATGAATCAAGATAGAGTACAAACAGACTGTACAAGTTTTAAAACTGTCCTTTAAAACTTTGAATAACCTTTGAAAAGGACAGTTAGTCATTTACTTCCCAAAGTGTAACTGAAATTTTCTTGATAAAGCATTTAATTTTTCTTCAATGCAATCAAGAGTTCTTAGAACCCTGCAAACCATTCTCCAGCCAGTGAGAGACCTTGAGATTCCACAATTTACTGAGAACTAAAGCAGGTTATTGGCAAAAGCACTGCTGGCATGTTTCCTTGCAGGATGGGGTGGTTACAGAGCATAGGGAGTAATTGCATTTCATCTGCACAGGAACTAGAGCAACCAAAGACTGCCAGGACTACCCCGTCATTAATGCTACCACAGCCCAGTACAAGCCAGAGGCCTGACGGCTTTGGCACAATGCTATCATTTACTGGATAGACAATCTTTCTTACTCTTTAATATCATTAAGTTTATTTCTTCCATAACTGTTCCAAAATAGCAAGAGGGCATTCTCTAATGTAAAGCATAGGGAGAAAAGTATAACAACAAAAGCAAGCACAGTGAGGAAGAAAAAGCCCACCCTCGTGAACAAAGGGAAAATACCACCAAATTTAAAACTGAAAAACCAGTCACATGCATTTTTTAACCAGAACCAAGAAAATTTAAATATTTATATTATATAAAGGAAATTAATGAGGTTTTTAAAAGATACTTTTTTGAACTATTTTCTCTTTCACAACTCTTCCTAATAGTCATTTTTGTGATTTTGATTGATGACCTACACGTTTTCTTCAATTTATTATACTACAATTCGAATAGCTTCTCTTCTCTTAGAATCAAAAGATATTCAGATTCATGCCTAAATAATGGTTATGTTTTCCCTCCATCTCACTAAGTCAGAAATGCTCAGATTCAAATGCTGCACTTAGTGAAAACAATGTTACTGTATAAAGTTCATTCTGTTTACTTTCTCCTCAAAAAGTACTTTTATGGCTTCCTCTCATTCTTCTTCCTCATTGCTTCCCAGTTATAGAAGGGAAGCAATGAGGAAGTGATTCCTTCTCGAGTGATTCTAACCTATGTGTATCTAACCTTAGATCCTAAGTGTGGACAATGAGCAGTAGAGGAGTTGTGGAGTTTTAGAGGCATGATGCCTGCCGAGTGCTTACCCAGCGCCCATAATACATAGCTTGCACAATGGCTGCTGTGAAAAGACACATGAAGAAAAAGGAAAGTGTGACCACAGCACACGGGAGAAAAAGCAAGCAACAGAAATGGCCTGTGTGGCAACCCAGAGGACCAGACTTAACAGACAGACTTTTTTGTTGCTGTTGTTCTTATTAGTTATATATGACAGTAGAATGTATTTTGACATATTATATATACATGGAGTATAAATTCTCATTCTTCTGGTTGCACATGATGTAGAATTACATTGGTCTTGTAATCGTATATGCACACAGGAAAGTAATATCTGATTCATTCTGCTATCTTTCTTATTCCCATTCCCCCTCCCTTTTCTTCATTTCCCTTTGACAGACACAGACTTCACAGCAGCCTCGGGAATATGTTCCAAACTAAAGGAAATCTGCTGAAAAAACAAGTATGTGACAATGTTTCCTCAGAGTGAGGAGGCTATCAATAATTATACAGAAATTATAAAAAAAAAAAAAAAACTAAGTGGAAATTCTGGAGTTACAAAATATAATAACAAAAAAGTTCACTAAAAGGGACTAAGTAGATTTGGCAAAAAAGAGAAACATTGAACTTCTTTGTGATAGATTAATAGAGATTATGACATTTGGGGAGCAGAGCAAAAAAGTAAGAAAAAAATGAGTAAAAGTGAACAAAGTCTCAGAGAAATGTGAGCTGTCATTAAGTACACCAAAATATGTATACTGGAAGTACATGAAGGAAAGGAGGGAAGAGAGCAGAAAAAAATACTCAAAGAAATAACAGCAGAAAACTTTCCAAACTAACTTGATGAAGCACATTATTAATCTATACCTCCAAGAAGTTCAACAAACTCCAAGCAGTATAAATGTAAAGAGATCCAAGCATAGACATATCCTAGTAAGAATGTCAAAGAACAAGCGAGAACCTTTAGAGCAGAGAGAAGAAAATAATTCCTCACAGACAAAAGAATCCCAATATGGTTAGCAGTTGACTTACCAGAAAATCTGAGGACAGAAGATCCTAAGACACAAATATATATATATATATATATAGAGAGAGAGAGAGATAGAGATAGAGATAGAGAGAGGAGGGGGTGGGGAGAGGGCTAAACCCAAAGCAAGTAGAAAGAAGAAAATAAAGACTGGAGCAGAAATTAAAATTAATGAATCAATGAATAGAAATAAGAAAAGGCAATGAAACCAAAGTTTGTTCTTTGACAGATAAAACTGGCAAACCTTTAGGTAAACTGACCAAGGCACAGAGAATGTTCAAATTGCCAATATCAGAAGTGAAAGAGGGGACATCATTATTGATTTTACTGAAGTAAAAATGATCATAAGTAACTATGAACATGAACAACAGCACAGAAATAAGTTAGAGGAAAAGGACAAACTCTAAAAAGATTCAAACTAACCAAAGTGACTCTATAGTAATTAGAAAACCAGATGGAAGTAAGTGAAAATATTAATTTAAGAATCCAAAACTACTATCCACAAAGACAGACCCAAGCCAAGATGGCTTCCTTGGTAATTTTACCAAACATTTAAATAAGAATCAATACCAATTTTCCACAAACTTTTAAAAAATTATATGAGTAAGAAGCACTTCTTTTCTGAGACCTCAATTACATTAATGTCAATAGTAGACAAAGATATTACAAGAAAACTACAGATGGACATTTCATGTAAATATATATGTAAAAATTCTCAACAAAATATGGCAAACCAAATCCAGTAACATTTACAAGAGATTATATGTCATGACCAAATGGAATTAATGTAAGGAATCCAAGACTGGCCCAGCATATGGAAATCAATCACAATAATACACCCTATCAATAGAATAACAGACAGAAAATAATATGACCATCTCAATAGGCAAAGAAAAGCATTTAACAAAATCCAACACCTTTCATGGTAAAAATACTTTAAACTAGGAATAGAAGGGAATTTCTTCAACTTGATAAAGGACATTTACAAAAAATAATCACACAGAAAATATCATAAGTAATGGTGAAAGACTGGATCCTTTCTCCCTAATATCAGGAATAAGAGAACATATCTTCTCTGGTCACTTTTATTTAACATTATCCTGGTGGCTTTAGGTAGGGGATTTAGGCAAGAAAAGGAAATAAAAGACAATCATACTAGAATTAAAGAAATAAAACTAGGTAGATGACCTGATTTTTTATGCATAGATAGATATCCCTGTATTACCCAATAAAAACCTATTTGAACTAATTAACAAGTTCTGCAAGGTTACATGATATATGTCTACACCCTAGTAATGAATGACTAAAAATGAAATTCATAAAACAATTCCATTTACCACAGCATCAAAAAGAGTAAAACACTTAGGAATAACTTTGATAAAAGGAGAAAAATATTTATTTTTTGAACTGTACAAATCACTGTAAAAAAATTTAAACGTAAATAAATGAGAAGACAGCCACTGAAAGAAAGAAGCAGAAAAAGCGCAAATTAAGTAATCACTTAAGGCCATGGAATATTCTTTCCTAAATGTCTTCAACAAATGGGAGTAAGTGGGGAAGGAGGACTCTTGCTCTAAGGTATGCTGACTGTCAGCTGGACGCTCAGGAGTTCCAGAGATGCTTAATGACTCGTCAACACCTGGAATGCCAAGCACTGGTACTCCACATGCGACATATGTGCACCACGGATGACTTTACATATGATAATGAGGACCATGGATGAGTGCACTCAAGAAATCCCAGATCCTCAGAAATTTGTGGACCACATTTCCTTGGACCACAATGAACAGCGAGTGCAGTGTCTTAGATCTGGTCTGGTAATCTCCATAAACTTAATTCCAAATGAATGAGGAACAAAGTGGCAGGGGCAAACAGTCCGCTCTGCACTTCTACATAGCACTCAGGTAAGTATGATGTTGAAGGTTTTACTTTAGTGTCATTTAACAGAAAACAGTACAGTGTAACCCATCCAAAACAAACTGATAAAACCCAAAGGGCACGGCTGTCGCTGGGCAGGGGTGACTTGTAATGCAGTCATTTCAGTTTCTGTTCATTATGATAAATTTCTGACAGGAAAGTGTCAAAAAAATTATTTTAGTTCAGAGAGGTGTCTTTGGGCCAAAGAGAGGGTTGGAGCCATATTTCAAAATTCTTTGCCAGTGTGGCTTTTAAAGTAATTCACAATTTCCAAATAGTATTTAATTGAATGATGGGATAAATCTGCTTCATAATTTTAGTAATTAAATGACAAATCATTTATTAGGCATTGGTATCATGAAAGGCACCAAATTCTTTATAAATGTTATAGTATACATTGTGAAATAACTTCCAAATTAGAACCCCTTATCCCTAGGCTGATCTTTCCTTCTCTGGCACCTATCTGGCACTAAGAAGAGGAAAAGAAGAAAAGGAAAGGGAGAGGGAGAAAGAGAGAGAGAGAGAGAGAGAGAGAGGGAGGGGGAGAGAGGGGGGGGGGAGGGAGGGAGGGGGAAGGAACAGACTGCCTGGCCCTTTGTGCTGAGGGGTACTGTGGGAAGTGAGAGGAAGCAGGACAGTCCTGGCACAGACACCTTAGGATGGGAGCAGAGGATAGGGCACATTTGCCTCCCTCAGGGACTCTGGGAAGAGTCACCTCATGAACTCAAACCAATATGGAAGAGACTCCATCAGAGGGATTCCTCCATACTGTGCAGGGACCTGAAAGTTACTGGAAAGTCTGCTTAGGGCTGGTATCAAATCCTATATATTCTCTTCATCATTCCTAATAGAAAAAGAAGTAAAGAATCCCTCAAATATCTTAAAGAGTTGCAGTTTTAACTAAGGAAAGTCAAGACTTTCTGCTGGGTTTCCCCCAAGTACCGCCCTTACTCTTTCACCACTGTGAACTCAGCTGTTCTGTCTTACCTAGTTCTGGCTCTAGGATGTTTCCTCAAGTGCTATGTGTCTGAAAAATGATGCTTGGTGTTCCCCAGCACCAGATGTGCCCTCCAAACTGTCCTGTTATCCAACAATTCTGCAGACACCATCTCTTTTACCTGACCCAACTATAGGAAAGATCAAGATCCTCTGCTCCCACTCAAACGACACTTACTTAATTTTCCAAAGTCATGAACAACAAGAAATACATAATTATGTAATGAGAAATAAATAGTAATACCAATAATCATCTTAAAAAAGAGGAACTATGACCAGACATGGTGGCATATGTCTGTAATCCCAGCAGCTCCAGAGGCTGAGGCAGGAGGACTGAAGTTTAAAGTCAGCCTCATCAATTTATCGAGGCCCTAAGCAACTTAGTGAGACCCTGTCTCAAAATAAAAAGATTGAACCCAGCCCTGGGTTATCTTACTGCAATCTACATGCTACAATCTTACACTGCTCTACAAATCTATAATGAGATTAGTGAATAAGATATGGGGTTTAACTTTTGGAAGACATGATGTTCTAAATTTGCTTCAAACAAGCAGGATTTTCCTTTTTAAAAACTAATTTTTTCCACTTTCTACATATGATTTATACAGCACATTTGGATGATTTCTTATTTTATCACCACATAGTAACCAAGTCAGAATTGGAAGATATGATAAACATTGTTGACTCAATTTTGCCCCCTGCAGGAAGTACGCACTTCTGACTGAGGTCATTAAAATTTAAAAGTAGGAGACAGGGAGAAAGCTTCAAGACAAAGGAGACTATTTCCAAATCCAATTTTGTCATATCAGAGGGAAGCAAAAGTTTATTCTAATAGCAGAATTTTAAGCTATTATAAATCTATTCAAGATAATCCATGAGTAAATTTTATCCAGAGCATCTCCATTTTGGGCTCCAATGAGAAAATTGGTTCTTGGATAAAGTCTTGGAGATAGTTTAATAAATTATTTCTTAAACTTGCCTAATTATAAGAACATCCTGGGATATTTTGGGAGGACCTCATGTTAGACCAGTATTTCACAAACTTCACTTTACAGTGGAATTACTTTGATGACTTTAAAGAGGGCTGATTGGGTGTTCCCAGTGCTCCAGAAATTCTTATATGATTGATCTGGAATATAGCCTGAGCATCAGGATTTTTAAAAGTTCCCTGGTGATTTTCCAAGCAAGCTGAGCACTAGATTTGAATCTCTAGGACTCAGGGATAGAAATCAATAATTTTTATTTACCCAAAAGAAAGAAAGATAGAAAGAAATACCCATGTGATTCTTATGACCAATAAAGATGGAGTCCAAGTGCCTTAGTTTTCAAGCAAGAAATTATTTAAAAGTTGACTTGCTCAAGAACACAGTAATCTGTTAAATTCTAATTGAAGTCTATTGTGACATTCAGAACTTAATTCTTTTTTTAAAGATGAATAAAATCTTGTTCAAGATGGAATGTGCCTTGCATGCTATTTCTAAATCAGATGAAGATATTCACAAACATGCAGCCTTGCCCATATGGAAGAAGTTTGCATGCATTAAACCGTGACATTTAGTATGGTCATGGGAAACATAGTTTTTAATCCACAGAAGATGGGGTACCCATAGAATTAGTGTTTCTTGGTTCAATAATGTGCACTTAATAAACTGCCATAATCTTATTTGTAAATATCAGCTATAAAATCGCAAATGATATCATATTCTATTAGAAGTACCATCACCTGGATTTCTATGTGACTTTATAGATAAATTTCCAACCAAGTCAAAAATTTCAAATGTGATATCAACTTCCTGAAGA
Organism: Sciurus vulgaris; assembly: GCF_902686455.1. Taxonomy (NCBI): domain Eukaryota; kingdom Metazoa; phylum Chordata; class Mammalia; order Rodentia; family Sciuridae; genus Sciurus; species Sciurus vulgaris. The sequence goes on from NC_136466.1 coordinate 58,620,142, forward strand.
ATACAGTGAATAGAAACTTTATCATAGAATTTTCCATTCTCACAGCTAACATGAACAACAGGGGCAACAACACAACAAAGTCAAAGCTAAAAGTGACAAAAAATTTTACTGTCAGCAACTGCAGAAGGAAACATAGTACCTTCATAATAGTTAAAAACAGAAGCCAAGGAATGAACAGAAGGTAGTATCACAGCCCCTCAAATTATACAGGGAATGAGGGCAATTACTCAGAATCCTAAGAAATCTCATTAATCCTTATGAAATCAGGAAAATCTTGTGGAGTACAAGTCCCTGTCTACCAATACAGCATCTCATCAGAAGCAAAACCCCAGAAAGTCCCAGCCATTGTGATCTCTACCAGATGGAGGAAGTCAGACAGCGAAGACAGAATGATCATCAACACAGAGGATCAATTATCCCCAGCATTAAATAGGAGAAGATGACAAACAAGGAACATAAGGAAAAAATATTTTTACGGAGCTAGAAGCTGGGCTGAAGTCCCTTAAAACCACAACAGGGGAGAGGGACTCATGCTGGGGAATGATGGGGCAAATGGGAGAGAAAACAGGCACAATTTTCTGACAACAGAGTTGTTACCATTGCACTTGAAATGGGAGGAATCATTCAAAATTCAGGAATCTTTTCATTGAAAAGAGAGCATCTCCATGACACTATGGAGTGATCCTCCTATAAGGAATGCAAAAGACAGAAAGTTCAGAGTTCAGATTCTATCATTAAAGTTTCCCAAACCAGAGTTGAGGTCTGTCATTCCTCTTGCGAATTCAGAAAATGAAGTATCTGAAAAAGCTGGGTCTCAAACAGGAGCTAGGAAAGAAAATGATACTTAGGCAATATTTGAATGGAAAAAGGGGAGATTCAACTACACCTCACTAATGCAAATAAAAGCTTTGGACAGGGTTGCCTATTCAAAGCAAGCTGAAGTCAAAAAGGACTGAAATAGGAATGATGTAACATTATAATTTGCTTTATCCTAAAGCACGAAGCAGATTAGATAATAAGAATATTCCACCATAAAGTAGAAAACCATAATCAGGAAGCATAGGAAATGCATGATTTCTTTACATGACAAAAGTGCCTACTAAGAACTACATAAGAAAATGCATTTATAACAAAGGACTCAGCAAGACCTCAGTGAAAAAACAAAGAAGTGAAATAAAAGAGAAACTTTAAGGCTAAGGAAACAAACTGAAAACAAAACGAAAACACCTCTCGTAACTATAAAACCATTACATGAATTAGAAAAAGTAACAGAACAGATACACCTAAAAAAGAATTACTGACAAAGATAAAAACAATTATAGAGCAGATTATCAGATATGTCTAATAAAAAATCAATATACTTGATGTGGAGAACCTACATATGAGGCAGAAAAACTACTCAACAATATAATAGAAAAAAATCTGTAAGTTTATAAAAGAAAACTATCATTTTAGATAAAATGATGACATCATTTTCAATAGGACATGTGTAATGAACAAATGATACACATAATTATCAAGTTAACATTTTTCAGGCACCCAGGGAAAAAAGACATGACTTAGGAGAAAAAAAAAAACAGTGTAGATTCAGACTGCATAGAATAAAACATCTGGAAATGACTGGATTATACCAATAATTGAAATATGAGGAGAAAACAATATAAATCCCCTAAATTAAACCTATCCAACTTGGAATTCATATATTTCAAAATTCTCCACAATAAGAAAGCACTCATAAGCAAATCCTAGAAAAACTACTTGATGATAAAATCTAATCAACCAACAGGTATAGGTGGAGAAAAAAGCAATAATAATGGACAGAACATTTAACTCCCCTCATGGTGCTAAGGTAACAGAAACTGTATTATTTGTGTTGATAAATCAAGAAGTAGTGGCCTAAGTATATTAATTAGATCTTACAGTTTTAAACAAAAATAACAATGAGTTTAGAAAACGGTTTGTGTAATACTGAAAGTGAGTCTAAAATATAATATTTCTACAAAATTTGCACTAATTTTATAAGAACAAAAGCTCCCAAAAAAGAAAAATATTCAGGCAGAAAATTTCAGTTTCCTATATGCTGTGACACTTTGTCCACCATATATTTAATTTTTGACTCATCAAGAGAACTATGATTTTTCTAGTCATCTTTCCTTGGTCCCTGGCCATCCATCCTTTGAGAAACTTATGTTGAATATGTAGACAATGAACAGCGTCATTGTTTTTCTCAAGTCCTCAAAAGAGTGGGCACACAGAATCAGGAAATGGCCCTCATTGTGCTTTCCTAGTTGCAACTAAATACAGATCAAACTTGAGCAGATCAAGAAAGCATAAAGGAGTGTTGTATTTTTCTAGGAAAGAACTGATTGTATTATATTTATTATAATATTAATATACTTCTTCAGAGACTAACAGTTTCCATTCCCCTAAGACTTTTCTACTTCACCCACCACACACAAATTATTTCTTTCTGGGAGTTAAGCACTGGAATTATTTCACATCAGTGTGAGGCCATCAACTTTTCTATAGATGTTAGATTCAGATAATACATTTATTATTATTATTATTATTATTATTATTATTATTATACTGGGGATTGAATCGAGGGGCACTTTGCCACCAAGCCACATCCCCAGTCCTTTTTATTTTTTATTTTGAAAAGCTGTCTTGCTAAGTTACTTAGGGTCTCACTAAATTGCTGAGATTGGCATCCAATTTGCCATCCTCCTGCCTCAGCCTCTGAGTCTCTGGGTTTAGTGTGCACTATCCTGCCCAGCATGTGTTGTTTTTATTTTCTTTGTTTTTTGTTTGTTTGTTTGTTTTTGAGCAGATAAAAACATATGGTAAGGGTCATTAACCTGAAAACCTAAATCAACTTGCATAAAAAAAGTGGTGAAAATTTCATTATTCAATTTTTAAGAGCTCTTATTGAGGAATAACTGTCATACAATAAGCTGCACATAATTCAAGTGTACAACATTTTTACATATTTATAAACCCATTAAATCATCACTACAACCTAAATAAAGAACATTCATCTCCCCCACAAATATCCTCTTGCCACTTTGTAACGCTCCATGCTGTCTGTCCACACTTCTCCATCCCTAGACAACCATTGATTCACCTGTCATCATAACATGGTAGTTTGAATTATTTAGAATTTTACAAAAGTGAAATAATAATATATGTACTCTTTTTATCTAATTCTTTCATTTAGCACAAATATTTTAAAGGTCATTCATACTGCATGCAATTATTATGACATCAATATTCCATTACTTTTTTATGAACAAGAAATATTCCATTTGTATGAATATCTGATGTGTTTATCCATCTGCCTTCTGATAGACATTTGGGTTGACAGTTTGAGGTTTTTACAAATATGATGCTAAGAACTCTTGAGCACAAGCTTTTAAATGAATATATGCTTTCATATAGCAATAGCTAGACAAATAATTAGCAGTGGAATAGTGAAATCATCTAGTTAGCCTTCTAAGAAACTGATAAAACTGTTTTCCAAAGTGGTTGTACCATTTACATTCTAAGCAGGAATGCTTGACATCATTGTGGTGGTATCACACTACATTGCATTTTCGTAATGCAATTTGCATTTTCGTAATGACTAAGGTTGTTGAACACATTTTTATGCACTTATTTTCCATTCATCTATCTTCCTTGGCTAAGTGTTTGTACAAATCTGTGCCTGTTTCTAACTGGGTAGAGTGTTTATTATTGATTTTTAATATTTCTTTATATATTCTAGATACAAATCCTTAATCTGATATATAATTTGCAAATTTTTCACAAATTCACTAATTGACTTTTTTTTTTTTTTCAGTGCTGGGAACAAAACCCAGGCTTTCATGCACACAAGGCAAGCACTCTACCATTAAGGAACATGATCAAGCTTTTATTCTCTCAGTGATATCTTTAAAAGACCACAGATTTTTCATTTGGTAAAATCTAATTTATAAATATTTTAATGTGATCATGTTTTTGGTGTAATATGTATTGATCTATGCTTAAATCAAGGTCATAAATATCTTCTGAGTTAGGCACAGATCATTACATAACTCATTGAATTACCTTTGCACATGGATTGATAATCGGTAGTTCATGTATGTATGGGGTAGCTTTCTGGTTTCTCTATTTACTTGTCTATCTTCATGCCAAACTCTCTTGGTTACTACAGTTTGATAATAACTCTTTATATCAGGTAGTGTAAATCGTTCAACTTTGTTCTTTTTCAAATCTACTCTGGTTACTGTACATCCTCTAAATTTTCATTTACATCAATTTCCCGAACACTTTGCTGTGATTTTGTTCAGGACTACACTGAATCAATTTTGGAAGAACAGGCACCCCACAATATTGAGTCTTCCAACCATTGTACAAAATATATATGTCCATTTATTAAGTCTTAATTTTGCTCAGCAAAATTGTGTAGTTTTCAGTATACAGACCTTGCCCTTCTTTTGTTAGAATGACCCCCAAGAATTTCATGATACTTAGGATTCTGTAAGTTGTCTTTTTTTCAATTTAGATTCTCACTTGATTCCTGCTATACAGAAACACAACAGGTTTCCTGAATTGAACTTGGGTCTTACCACTTAGTCAAATCTACTTATTAGTTCTAGTTATTTTATAAAGACCATCAGACAAAAATGTCATCTGCAAGTAAGACAGTTTCACTTCTTCCTTTCCAATATGTTTTTACTCTTATTTCGTTTTGTCATCTTATTGCCCTAATTAGATGCAGAATGCAGTGTTCAAATCAGTGGTGAATGATTACCCTTGCTTTGTTACTGATATCAAGGGGAAAGCAATGGGCTTTTCATCAAGTGTGATGCTGGTTACAGGTCTTTTAGAAATACTCTTTCAACATGTTAAGGAAGTTTTCTTTTATTCTTTAGTTTGTTGACTAAAGAATAGATTTTGTATTTTGTCAAATGCTTTTTCTGTATCTATGTGACCACAAGATTATTTTAATTTGATATCATTTTAAATTACATTGATTTTTTAATGTCATGTGATAAACTGCAATGTTACAATGTATTATGATTTTAATATGGTTCATTGGTTGTGATAAAATTTTGTTGAAAAAATGTTGCATTTGAGCAATATTTGTATTTTTTCTTGAAATGCTTTTTTCTGGTTTTGGTATCAAGGTCATTTGGCCTTATAGAATGACTTTGTAAGTTTTAACTTCTTTCCAATTTTCTAGAAAAGTTCCCAAAGAATTGGTTAAACAGGTCAAGTAGATTTGTTTCTACAACAACTTTACTGACTGTCTATTTCTATCAAGTCTTAAGGATAGGGTCCTGAAATATCCATAATTGTGATTGGTCTTTTTCTCCTTACAGCTCAATGTTTACTATGTGCCTTTTGAAGCTGTTTTTAGGTATATGAACATTTAGAATTATTGTATCCTCCTATCAACCACTTTATCATGATGAAATGACCTTCTTTATGCCAGATCTTATTCTCTACTCTGAAGTCTACTCTGTTATTAATCTGGCCATTCTAGCCTCTTTTTAATTAGTATTCGACAGTTAAATTTCTTTTCTCATCCTTTTAATTTTAATCTAACAGTGCCTTTCACTTACAATAGACATCTTTTGGCAGCACATAATTGGATATTGTTTTTTTATTCTATTTAACAACCTGTGTCTTTTAATCAGTATGGAGATCATTCCTTTTGATGTCATTATCAGTAGAGCTAGGCTAAAATCTATAATTTCAATTTGTATGGCTAGGCTGAAATGTTTAATTTCTATTTGTTTTCTAATTATATATTACTAATTCTCATTATCTTCCTTTGTTGCTTCTTTCAATTTATTATTTCATTTTATCACATTTTGTTGGCTTATTAGCTATAATTCTATATTTTTTAGGGGTTGCTCTAGGATTTAGCATATGCCTCTTCCACTTACCAAAGTCTACCTTCAGGCAAGATTATACTATTTGACAAACAGTGTAAGAATCTTCGGCATTTGTGCTATTTTAGATATCTATTTTATCGACATATATTTTACACACCCCATATGACACAGTATTTTCTATTTTAGTAGTCAACTGTATCTTAAGGGGATTCAAATACTAAGACCTACATATTTACCCACAGTGATATTTTTGATGATCTTAATTTTTTTGTATATATCAATATTTGTATTTGAGATTTTTTTTTCTTCCTGAAATACATTTCTTACACTTCCTGCTGTTGGTGGTGAATGTTTTCTTCTTTTATATAGTGGAAGATGGGTTTATTTTGCCTTCATTTTAAAAAGATATTTTCTTGGATATAAAAGTCTGTATAGTTTTCTTATTTTTAATTTGTATTTGCACTCTTTCCAACTAGAAATCGACAATATCTAATTTGTTATTAATCTCATCCAGAGAATTTTCATGTCACCTCAGACATTGTAATTTTCAAGTCTAGATGTTAAATTTGGTTTCTGCTTCTCTACTTAGGATCTGAATCTTTCCCTTATCTTCATAGACATATATAACACCCTTATAACAACAGTTTTAATCTTCTTGTCTGCTAATTCTAACACTGTATCAATTCTGGGTTTTGATTAATTTGATCATACTCTCCTGCTTCCTTATAGGAAAATTTTGGTTGTTTTAATAAATTAGATGCCACATATTATAAGTTTTATCTTCTTGGATACTTTAGAATTTTTGTAGTCATAAATAATCTTCAACTTTGTTTTTTAATGATTGATTCTTTTGAATACTATGTTTAAGATTTATTAACTCAAACCAGAACAGCATTCAATCTATGGCTCATTATTCCCTGTAATTGAAGAAGGACTTTTCTGAGGACTCAAACCAATGCCCCACAAATTATGTGATTCTTTAGTTTGGTCTGAGGGAAAAATAGTGTCCAGACGTGTTTACACTAAGAGTGCTGCTCCTTCTAGTTCTTTTGCATAGTTTGCATGAGGTTGATTCCTCATGCAAGTGCTGATCAGAGTTCTACAGAAAACTTGAGACCCTCGGTATATACCTGGTTCTCTATGAATCCCTGACTGCTCCCTAAAATTCTACCATGAGATATTTAGTCACCATGTCCTTCCAAGGAGCCTCAACTCCAGCTTCTCAACCTAGGAGAGCTCCTAAGTTGTGCCTGGATTCTCATGATGGAGCAGCCTGGAAAACTCTCCAACAGCAAGCCAGAAAAGTAAAATAGTTCATGTTTTTGGTTTCCTTTCTCTCAGGGATTACTCTCCTTTGTTGCTTGGTGTCCAATATTTTAAAAACTATTCTCTGGTGACTTGGGAGGCTGAGGCAGGGGAGGATCCTAAGTTCAAAGAGTCTCAGTGAATTAGTGAGGCTATAAGCAATATAATGAGATCTTGTCTCAAAATAAAAATAAGTGAAAAGGACTAGAGATGTGGTTCAGTAGGTTCAATCCCAGTGCTAAACCATAGCCACAACAACAACAAAAACATGTTGCTTCGTATTAGTTTGTCCTGTTTTTCTGTCTTTTCAGGTAAGAGAGTTAATCTGTTTTTTGTTAGTCCATCTTAACTGGAAAGGAAAATCACAATTTTGTTTTAAATATTATGAGTTTTAGATAAACATTTTAGATTATATATAAAAACAAACTCTAGTTGTATGAATTTGGGGGTATAATCTGAAATTTATATAACAAAAAAGATCTGTCTATGCCACATGATAACAGAATTCATAACTAGCAAGTCAGTCCTTTCATTCAGTCATACTGTTGTCCTTATTTATACTGAACAACTGACACAATATAGTTCTAAACAGAGGAAACACATTACTTTTGCAATATTGTTTCATTTAAAATTGTAGTTAAGTTTATAGTTCTGAGGGTATACCTCCTGTGTTCAAATCCTACTTTCTTCATTTGTTAGCTGAATAAAGTTGAACTAACTGCTGAACTTCCTTATTCCCCACATTTCTTATTTGTAATGTGCCATTTTAAAAAAATGCTGCTGCCTTTGGGTTGTTGTAAGAGTTCCTCTACAGCATTCAACACATTAATATTAAGTGTTTCTTCTCCTTGATATTGCATAATTTTCCATTTTTTGCATTTATGCTAATAATCTAATTTACTTGCACATAAATCATAGTCTCAGTGAATATATCATACAAACTTAATACGCACTGCTGTGCTCCAGCTGACATAAATGAGTTCTCTTAAGTGGCCTCTCTGCCTCCAATCCTCCATTCAGTCTTGTCAATCCCAATTAACACCTGTAGACAACTATTTTCAAGTCCAGAAGATATTCACAGCACTTCTCCCCAATGCAGACTGAAGAGACATTCTAGACTTTTGCACATGAAGGTCCAAGTTTATTCTTTAAGCCTTGTCCACTCTTCCTCTCAGTAACTGTGCATTATGGCCATGCCCAATTAACAGCCTGCACGAACACTCACTGACCTTTACTATTACTACATCATGTTTCACCTTGCCTCTTCTCCGTGGAGTCTTTATGTGCACTTTCTGCATGTATGGTGTGCCTCCTGTGACACGGCACCATGTGGAGTACAGGATGCACAAAGGCAATTAGCATAAAACCACTCTCTCACAGGCTTCCCAGCCAAATAATAAGCAGACATATCACAAAAATGAAGAGAGATGTTCTACAGGAATGGAATATATGATGGAGAAAATAAAAGGGAGTACACCTAACTTTTGCCACTGAATAAGGTGGGGATGGGGAGGGCTTCACAGAAGAATTTGTCTCTGAATTGTTCAAAGACCCCTCTGACTACTTCTTCTATGAGGTTTAGCAATACGCAAACCTTGTGTGAAATTTACTCTACAAATCCAGGTACATGGTGAAATGCTAAGAACCACACCTTGTGCATCAAGGAAGGATCTAAGACACTTTAGAGAGGCCAGTTAAATGGGAACTACTGATAGGGTAAAAAATGTCAGGATGAGCAGATTCTAGTAATTTAACCGCATAACAAGATATTGAAAATGATAAATGATATTTTTTAATCAACCCACATTGTTCCCAGAAACCCCACAAAAGTGGAGACAATAAAACTGACATTGTTTACAACTCATGCATCCTGAACTGAAATAGTCCCAGTGATCCTAAGAGAATCTCTCCCTCACCCGCAAAGATAATTTTATCTAACCCACCACATTATTTCTTGAATTTATTTTTTTATGACTTTAGCTTACCATTTACTGAGTACTTCACCCTGTTCCAGATGCTGGGTAGGCACTTTATTTCTCATTTAATTCTCATATCAGGAATGGAAGCTTCTCTTAAAATATCCTATTTAGTCTAAGTCCTTCAAGTCTTAATAAAAACAGCTTTAGGGGAAAAGACACAAGGTCTGAAAAATGGCAGATGATGTGGAACAACAACAAACTACTAATACCAAAGAGGAGCCCCTGGATCACATCAGGCTCAGCCTGGATAAGCAAATCTATGTGAAGATGAGAAATGAACAAGAGATTTGAGGCAGATCACTGCTTATGATCAGCATTTAAATATAATATTAAGAGATGTGGAAGAAATTGTGCTACTACAGAAACTGAAGAAGAGATGAAAAGATACATAAATCAACAAAATGGAACATTCCCATGCTCTTTGTCCCGGATGATGATGTTGTACTAGCTGCCCATCCACTGACAGTTGGCCAAAACAAAGAATTCATTCTGTGTAGAAAATAAAAGACTGTATAATTTACTTTTTAAATGACCAAGACATTCAAAAGAGAAGCCTGCATCCATTTTGATATTAAGAAATGACCTAAGGATTCTTCCACTTCTGAAATGAGGTGATTTACAAATAATTTACAACTTCTTATGCTAAGTGTATTTTATTTTTCTCCATCCCTTCCAATAAATATGATCATGAAGAAAAAATACATATAACAGCTTTAAACTTTGCTTCTATGACTCAGTTCACAAAATCCTTTTTTTCTCACATTTTCGGACATTTGATTTTGAACAGTTGGCCATCACATCTATCCTTCTGATAAATATCAGTATCGACAATCTTCACTTACTGGGTTCAACATATTTTGTAGTATTAATATTTAATTCTCACTAAAAATAATTCAAGTTTTGACAAAACACATATATATTATCTGTGAACAAATGAGTGTTAGAGAGGGTAATCATGTTTCCAGGGTCACACAGATCTTAATATTAAGCTCCGATTTTGACTACACCTCATGTTTCTAAAACACAACAAATAACAGTTAGTGGAAGCCTACCCTGCAGCAGGCACACTGCTTATTATGTGTTGGGTGCTAAACACGTTACTGCTTGTGACCCTCTCAGTGACCTATGAGGTGATTACAGGGCCACAATTCTTTACTCGATATTCCTGGAAACAGGTGTTCTTGAGGAATTTATAATGTTTGGGATTTTTGAAATAACACACACATTTATTGAATTACTTTAAACTAAATAGTATATAACATTTCATCACACTTAATTTGTATATGTGTGTATGTGTGTTAGCTTTGCCTAGTTTCCATACAAGCTAACCTCTAATATCTTCTTATTTGACAATGAAATAGGTAAATAGGAAAATATTTGTGGAGTTACATGAACATAAAATATTTGAATATTTTTATTTTATATTGCATGTTTTTCTACCTCTAGGTAAATAAACCAAAAACAAAGACATATATACACACACATGCATACACACACACATATACATATAATGGGATAAATGAAAATACTCATAGCTTTTGTTCAAAGGAAGATAAAACATCAGAGTCTAACGGGCTGCCAAAAATATTCAGTCTTACCCTGAAGATCTAAACAGAGTGGTTTAAACCAAGGACCAAGAAGTGGAAGCCCTGGATCAATCAAGGAACCGATTTCCTCGTAAAGTTAAGCACTTTGCTCATATAACAAAACCTTCCTGTCCCTACTCTAGTTTAGCACATGCTCTTTCTCTCCCCGCCCCGTTATCAACCTTTGTTTTCTTCTCTTTTTCTTCCACTTCACTGTCTGCTTTTCCTTTTTTCATTTTCTTTCCCTTGACTTCTTAAAGGCATTCAAGATAAGGATGTCATCTGAGCTAGTGCCAACAAGTTAAGTTCCCACAGATCTTCTGGTGCTTCTCTGATGCCCATTTAAGGCTAAGTTTAGCTTAGAGAGTGCAAGGTTATAAAATGTTCTTAATGGCCTCACAAGTGCAGAAATGTGTGTGTGCACTTGTGGGCACATGTGAGCTTGACATTTGTAGCTGGTAATGTCTCTCACTGTTCCTTGTAACTTTCATTCTACTAAATCTTCAGAGTGCAAAGTAAAGGGAGACATTTTATTTCTATTAAACAAATACTACTAGCTTCATTACTATGGTAATTGGTAATTAATTATGTAGTTTAAATAATGTTAGCTCAAGATTCTGTCATAATACATCTTATAATATCAATACAGGAATTAGTCTGACACTGTTTCTCTATGCTAATGAGCTACAGCTTTTATTTCATTCTACATCATTTAACTGACAAGAAGACTGTTGTACTTCATTCTAAGGAAGCATCTCTAAGCTCACTGTTCCTGTTCCTATTATGGTATTTACTGTGTCAGATTGCAACTTCATGTTTAAAGTAGATGATGAGTTCTGCTCTTTAAATTTGCTTCTCATCAACAAGGACTATTTATTATTTTTCTTTATGACTCAAGTTTCAAGTACTTAACTTAATATTTATTAAGCATTTAACAAATATTGGATGAATAAATATTAAATATCTATAAATAAGTTTAGTTTAGTTACCCTTCTGTATATTCAAATTCATGGTTATAAAGGTAAAAAGAAATAAAATAGTAAAAGCACTAGGAAAAACTACAGATATTTATAATATGTGGGAATGGAGAAGGACTTTCTAAGAATGACAACAAAGGAACAAATCATAAAAAGTCTTTCTGAAGGGAAATGAACAGAACATATGTAAGGCTCTAAATTTCCATATATCCAATGACTCAGAAGTCACATTTCTACAGTATATTCTGAGAATCCAACCTAGTATACAGATTTATATACAGAGAATTTGATCACACATAGCTAAACAAAATACAAAACAAAAAAGAAAACCTAAGAATGACTGTAAATGTCAAATCATAGGAAATTTAATTATGTCAGCAATGGCACAGTAAGTAAGATCCTGAATCAGATTGCTTAATATTGTACTATACTTTTTGTATCCTCAATGCTAGAAGTTTGACCTGGGCAAATTCTCCTTATCTGTGAGATTGAGAAAATATCTTTATAACCCTCATACGATTGTTGTAAAGAATGCAGATTCCTCATCATTACAATACGAAGCACACCATTACAATGGACACATATTTAACAACACAAAAGGAGAAGCAAGATGTAACTTCATATTACAGAAGAGTAGATTCTAATAAGAATGGAAAGGTCTCATTCTTAGTAAACACTATACATGCTGCAGTAAGATAAACAGAATATTCTCTAAAAAGTCCATAATGATCCTGAGTGGAAGATTTATGAATAATTGTACTTTATCCTTTTATTTTCTAAATCATTTTATAACAAATGCGTACTACTTTCAAATAAGGAAATCAAAATGAAAGTTCTAAAATATTGCTTATATATTTCTTAAAAGTATTAAAATCCACTGAACAGAATTCTTTATTAGGCCAGCTTATTCTCTTCACCATACTTCCCTGTGTTCCTGATCATACTACTGATTTGCTGTTATTGGAATATCCCCAGGCTGTATAAACCTACCCTGCATACTCTATAATAAATTCCAAGTCCACAGAATAAATGTAACAAGTTATTTATGAAAAAATCTGAATCAGTTTATTTCTGAACATAATTCCCATCATGGTCTACATGGTTCACATTATTTGGGAAAATCCCAATTTGCCCACGTCCACTTCTGTTCTGAGAGAATATGGATTCCATCTGAGTAGGTTTAGTGGTAAGTTTACCTCCTGAAATGTGGGTGAATGAGCAAGAATGTGATGAATAATTCAAACTTTATAATGAGAGTTCCAGCTGCACCCTGAATGGCAGACGGTGAATGACTCCTTTTGGAGAGGTTGCTATCATCATGTTGCTACTGAATTAGACAAGGAGGCAGGTGTTATGTGCATCTGTTAAATGCCCACACTGTACAGCAGCATAAAGATGCAGAGCTCCAACAAACAGGACTCTGACAGTGAACCTGCCGCATGATGGAGTGCATGAGCACCCAGTGACTGGAGGTCTCTCCAGACCCTACTGTTCCCTTCTCAGGACACTTTTAGACACTGAGCTCACCCATTGTCTCCATATCTGGATGATTTTATGAAAATCATAAAACTGTCCCAAAGTGAAATCAATCCATTATCACTTTACCTAAAGGTCTGAACTTTAGATTTTATAAACGCTAACTTTTGCAATTTGATCTTATAATTTCTTTTGTTGCAGACGCAGATTAACAAAAGAGAAATCAAAATGTCAAGAGATTAAAATGTAATTCTTTAGTCCTCCTTTTTAAAGGTTCTTTTCACTGAAAGATGTACATTTTAAAGGAAATGGCACTCAGTATCAGTCTAAATTTTACAGAATTTTCACACTAAGGAAGATACATTTACTTGATAAAAACAACTTGTAGTAGTAATTTGTGTGTAACTAATAAAAGAGTCTAGGACATGCTTATAACAGGAGGTTTCATAAAAGTTTCAAGGAAAATTCAATTATGAAATAAAAGTCCAATAATCAGTTATGTCAGAGAGGTTGAAAAGGGATTCTTGGAAGGCCACATTAGTAATCAAATAGTCAATTTATTTTGTCCAGAAACCCCTTTCGTAAACTCACTTATTGCCTGCCTGCCCCTCCAAGTTTTTGCTGATAGAATACTGAAGTATACATTAAGTATTAGGGGGAAAATTAAACATTGCTATATAATTATGATTATATTTCTAATTATTCTCAGGTCTATATTAAATGCATTTTCCCCAAAACACCATAAGTTTGATAAGTTTGGAGAAAGAAGAACTGAATACTTTCATGTGCTTTGGATGTAGTTGAGTTGTTTGCATTTCATAATCAGCATGTGGCCACAAGAACTCTTTTTTTTTTTTTTTTTTTTTTTTTTTTTTGAGTATAAAAGGTCATTGTGCACATCAGCAAGAGTGAGAAGGGAACTCCAAAGAGTCTCAGCTTACCCAGCTCCAAGACTTGAGTTAAATACCATAATCATGCCAGTCATTAGTTACTACTCAGTCTCTGTCTCCAGCCCGGAAACCAGTCTGCCAGAATCCAGATAGCAGGAAAAGCAGTCATGCTTTATCATACAACTGATCCCAAGAGGCCAGTTTAAAGGAAAACTACATGTACTCTACATTACTGAGGGAAGACAGCCCTAGTTTTATAAAGCTCTTTTTTCTTAGACAAATAAAGAATATGTATTTTGAAATTCAGTAATTAAAAAAAGGAATGCTAAATGTTAACATGGCAAATGAGCCTATTCAGTAACCTCAACATAAATGAGTATTTCTTTTGTATTTATGTAGATAGAATAGTTATTAAGAATAATTATGAACTTTGGTGGAATTAGCTTGTAGACATTAAAAACATTCAACTGAATTTGATATTAAGGTTTATCACTGTGATCTAAGTGTGGAAGTTACAACTGCATCTTTTGGAAGAAATGAAGTTTTAGAACTTTTATCTGAAGGGCAGCACTTAAAGAGACTTAAGAAACAAACCCACATTTTTAAAAAAAATCCTTAAGGTCGATTCATTAACTAATTAGTTTTATAATTTCTTCTGAAAACATGCTACTGTGCATGTAAAATGTATGTAAGCCTTTATTGGATTCCCATAAATTTGGTAAGAACTAACAAAACTAATGAATGAATAACTGTTGAAGAATAATGATGTAATGCCTGGAAGCCTCGGAGTTGAAACTAGCCACCCAATTTTTCTGCCAATTAGGAACTGACCTTGAAATCTGCTTCAGGGTGAAAGCACTGCAAAGTTTACATTTTCAGAAACATGAACATCATCTCCACCAGTTTTAAATATGTTTGAAATTTTAAATATGACTACTCTTCAGCCTATGGCATTTAAATAAATAACATCATCTAAGAAATTTGTTATTCCATTCTGAACAATTTATCTTTTTATGCTAGCATTTCATAATTAATTTTTCTTTCCAAAATAAAAGCATCTGGTAAAGACTTTAAAATTCATCCTAAGCATTAACTACGAACTTTGTCATTTGTGGAATGCACTTCAGTCCCAAGAAACCTCAATTAAGTTAGGAATAACATAAATATCTTGATGTGTATATATGTACAAATGTATGTTAAAAGGTTGCACACATCTCACTTTTCACATTCACCATAAAGTACTAATTTTTCATTTTCTTCTTGAGATTTAACCTGAATACCAAGATGAAGTTTTGGTCTGAATAATGAGTAGAATTTTAAAAAATAAGGTTTCTTTGCAATTCAAAGTCTCTTTTCATTTGTAAACCATTGTTACTATTTACTGTCCTAGTTCAGACATAACTCCATATACTGTAGTTTCACAATGAAGCGCTACATAACTTTAGATGCTATGATAAGCTCTGGGGAAAACTAATTTGAGGATGTTATGTAATAATGAATGATTATATGTCCATTTTAGTTTAAGCTCATTTTTACTGTGATTCAATGCTGAGCAGTTGTTTATTACATTTTATGAAGTCTAACTTCTTTGGTGTGACATGGCAACAAATGCATCAGGACATAATCATTAGGTTGCTGAGTGCATCAAAGCTGGAAATTTCCAGCAGCCTATAGGTCATTAGATGAACTGCTATTCAAATCACAGTAAGCTGCTTTCTACTGGCTTGACTAAAGGTCTTCGTGGACAATACTGGGTGCATACCTAGAGCATCCCCTCCTCCAACCATCCATATTCCTTTGCCCAGAGGAAGCTCAACTGTGTTCATATACTCAGCCTTTTCTCCCAGATGGCTTTGGGAAGCTTATATCATCCTCTGCTGCAAGGACAGGTCCTGAAAAGTCTACATCAAGCATATAGACACCATTGCTTGCCTTCGACCATTGAAGCTTAAGGCAATTAGCATGAAATACCTCTCAAGGTGTTACTGGCTCATGGTTAGAGGAGTTTTTTCTTTGTATAGATGGTTACTGAGCAAACGTGCCTCAGTTAACTGCTAAAGGTCATCTTACAAAGACAAAAAACTCCAGGCTAGGGCGAAGCTGAAACACAAAGGACAGCAGAACCAAGAGAACCAGAGTAACACAGTGACAACCTTGATCATATTAACCTGAAGCCCAGGAGCTTTGAACTTTAAGTTATGAAATGTGATACATTTCCTTATTGATGAGGGCAACTTGTGTCAGATTTTACAGGTTTCTTAGCCATGGACTTCCTGGAGTTTTTCTTTTTTAAAAACAGGGGCAATACTCTCAATAGCTACTCTAATACGAATTAGACACTAGTAGAATTTGCCATAAGTCACTCACTTGAAAGCATCCTACAGCTACTGCCCTTGAGCTGGCCTCACAAACTGAGGTCACTCTGGCTGAAATAACTGAAATGTTTCTGCTGTTATTAGTAATGTCCCACAATCAAACCATTCAAATTATGGACACAATCAAAGAAGACTAATCATATCATTTTACTGGAAGAATTTTCATGGAGTAACAAAACATACACACTTTCCAATAACTATTTTACAATAACTTCTTCAAAGGAAGTCTCTCACTGTTCTTGTCTCTTCTTACCTCTTTCACACTGTGGACCGGTGAATCCATAAACACAAGCACAACGGTTGGGTCCAATACAGCGCCCACCATTCTGGCATCCATTTTCACAGACAGCTGCACATGAAAACACAAAGCAGCAGCTTGTTAGCAAATTTCCAGGCTCACGACAGCCATGTGGTGATGGTGCCAGCAAGAGCTGCACCTTAAATCATGCCTCTAAAACCCAAGTCACAATTGGCATTGTACAGTCACGTAAATCCATGTAACTGCATATTACAGCAAAAGCCTGCACAATTCATGTAAATCTCATTGCTAAGCAAGCAGTTAGTAAAAAGGTTTTTATTTTTTAATCATAATCACAAGGATTCGCTAGTTCTAATGCTCAGAGTAAGAATATCACTATTTGACCTGATTTTCTCTTTCCTACTACCTCTGTAATCAGTCTTTTCAGAGGTAAGAAGGTGAATAAAGTATGGGAAAAAGAAGGAAAAAAAGAGGCAGTCTCCAGGGAGCAGGGAGAGGGAAAAGGAGAGCAAAATGTGATGTAGAAAAGTAAAGAGGATGCAGCAAGAAAGGGGAAAAGCAACAGAATCAGAGAAAGGAGCGAGGGAAAAGGCATAAAGGAGGAAAGACAAAACTAACAAGAAAAGTGGGGAAATTATAACCAATTTAGCTATAAAATGTCAAGAGAAGTAACTAGTCTGTAGAAACTATGCACAGGTCATAGAATAAAAGAAAGGAGAAACCTGTTAACATGATAAGTTACTTCATACAAAGTTACATTACAGTCCCGATTATTTCAGGTACAGTTGTCCCTTGGTGTCTACAGGGGTTTGGTTCCAGGACCCCACAGATATCAAAATTCAAGGATTCTCAAGCCCCTTAGATAAAATGGTGTAGTATTTGCATATAACTTACACATATCCCATACACTTTAAATCATCTCTAGATTATTTATAATACTAATATAAGGTACAAGTAATACAAATAGCTTTATACACTGTATTATTTAGGGAATAAGAAAAACCAAATCCATACCCAGTACAAGCACAATTTAAAAAAAAATAATTTAACTTGTGGTTGGTTGAATCTGTGGATCCACAACCTAGGGATACAGAGGGCCAACTGTATTGATGGCAGACGTGCAGCATATTCTGTTTCACTCCTATATAGTAGTGATCTTGGAGACCAGGATTTGAGGTTCAGAGGTCCAGGGGAAGCCAACCAGCTTGCCTTCTGCTCACGACAGGGCCCTACTCAGCAGCCTGGACTCAGGATAAGAAAGTCTCTTCAAAGTCCACAACCTGGCAGTCTTGAAGACAAACAGTCCTACCTCCATACTGAGGAAGGACAGCTGAATTCAAGAACCACATCTACTGAGACCGGGTGCTTATCTCCCAGCCCACCTGCTCCGCTGAACAGAAACTCTGTCCTCAGAGAGGAAGAAAGGGATATATTTTATGACCTGGGCCCAAACAATGGTGCCTAAGGACACTAAAGGTTTTAAAGGAAATGAGGGGTGAGACATGTTTATCCAGCACTGCAAATGAAGTACACATCAAAAATGGGAAGTCCAGCAAGTACCAAGACACCCAAAGTGCAGTACGATGTTGCTGCTTCTTCCCCTGCGCTGGTGAACTGGATTGCCTACACCATGCAGAGTGTACAGAGAGCATTCTGCTCTGCTGATGGAAGCGAGACCAAAACACACCTGGAAACACAGGTATCTTCATCCTAAGGCATCTTGTGCCAGTGGCCTCAAGACTGCTTGTCATGCTTTGATCATAGGCAGGTGTCTGCCTGCACAAGTTCATCTCCCCAAGAACACATCTTCTGCTTCTCTGCCTGTTCCAAGCTGGGTGCTATGTGGCACTTCCGATTCATCACTGCTTTGGTATATGGGGCAGGCAGAAAATTAAAGGAATAAATATAAGACAGGAAAAATGTATTAAAGGCCCCAGGGAGCATGAGAAAGATGGGGGTGGATAGAAATATGAAAGAGAACAAAAAGCTATCAGTGCACTCTATCTAGTGTGGTTCCACAGAAATAACTGCTAAGATTTGAAGATTCCAATTGTTCAACAAAAATACTGTAAAGTGGTAGCTCTAACCTAATGAGATTAATGAAAATGTGAGGAATTTTTTTTGAAAGTTATCAACTTGCAGGTCATTTATCCATGCATACTCTCTCATTGCTATAGTAACCTTTAAAACAGACACAGGGGAAAGGCAGGTGCCTGCCCCTGATGGAGACACTCACATGGGGAATTGGAAGAAGGGATGGCTTCCCTCAGGGTTTTCCAAGACAGAGCTTCCAAACTCCAGGAAGGAGGGCAGGGCTGGTAAATCTTGGGCTTCTCCCAGAAAAATCTGGCCCATTACAGGTTACACCTAATCTAACCTGTCTGAGTTAGGTTAACCTAGGTTCTCAGTAAATTTGCTTTTTGGAATTTGGAAAACAAGCTATTATTCATAAAAATATTTATGTTAACATGTTACATGGGTTTACTATCACTTTTAAATGAAATAATACATACCTATTTCTTAAATTTCCCCTTTTTAATTTTGAATACTATAAATATTGATAGGGGCTTGTGAACAAAAAGGTTGAGACCTACTAATGCAGTCATGCTTATATTCCCATCGCTCATGTGAGAGTAGGCTCTCCAGGACAGAAATTAGGTTTGTTTGCTCTGAATCCCCTGTCAGTGTATTCAATATGCTGCAGGAACTCAATGAAATACTGCACTGTGACAAAATTTCATACTTTGCTCGTTACTTTGCAAGGCAGATCAGTGTTTCTGCTCTGTTATTCCTAGAACACCTATCACCACATGATTCTCAGCTTCCCTGTTGTAAAACATGGTTAATCACTCCTACCCCACAAAAGGTGTAAGAATTAAATAAAATGGGACAAGTGGCTACCTACTGTAGGTGTTCTGCATGGTCAATTAATTCCCTTCCTTTTTTAAAACTACAGAACAATTATTTCTATGAAAAAGGAGGCTTGTTTTCCAGCAGCTACACAAAAGAGCAACAGCACAAGAAGAAAAGCAGGAAATACAGTTATAAGTAGTGGCAAAAAATAAGATGTGAATTTCCTTCTTTCAAAGGAGTTAGGATGAGAGGTATTTTATAAAACAGTATTTTTTTAAACAAAACATAATGGAAATAGTAATTCACATTTTGATTGGTGTTGGAAAGAGACTGAACATGCCATAGTTTCCACCAGGAAAGGAATGCTGGCCACCCACAAAGGAAAAAAAGGCTTACACCTAGCAGCACGGCAGTAAAGAGAAAGGCCAGGGAGGAGAAGACACTGAGATGGTAATGTGAGCTCAGGGTCTCTTCACTGCCACCGCAATCTCAGTGAGGGGGAAACTGTGTTGTTTAGCAT
This sequence comes from Sciurus vulgaris, assembly GCF_902686455.1. Classification (NCBI taxonomy): domain Eukaryota; kingdom Metazoa; phylum Chordata; class Mammalia; order Rodentia; family Sciuridae; genus Sciurus; species Sciurus vulgaris. The sequence continues at coordinate 58,640,244 of NC_136466.1, forward strand.
CATCAGCTTATGAAACAGAACACTGCTCAAGTACTGTACAAGCTGGTATTCAAAGAAGACTCTATCAACAAGATGCTTACTGAGCACCTACCCCGTGCTTGGTAGTGTGACAGGCACACGTATTTATTAGACAGACTCCTGTGCCACTCTGCAGAGGACAAACACTTAGGCACAAGTCAAATTTGAAATTATGGTTGTGACCTCAACACAAACACATAAGGTAAGAATAGCATTCCAAAACAGGTTCAAACGTTCAAAAGAAGAAACAAACAAAAGCCATTGCTCGGATACAGGACAGTATGACTGTTCAGGTGCCACCTTCTTCCTCCCTTCCCAAGAAGAGGCACTCCCAGCTTTCCACCTTTCCTCTTGTTCCCTTTTTTGGTCCTCTTTGCTGGCGTGGCTTTCTCCTCTAGGCCTCAAAATGCTGGGCTGATTCAAGGAATCCGGCTTCTACCTTCTCCTCCTAGCTGTCTACAACAACTTTCTAGTGATCCTCATCTAGGCACAAGATTGAAATATCATCTATATAAAAATCTGTCTATTCCTGATTTGTATCTCTATCTCTCTGATCTCTGTCCCTAAATCTGAGTTCACAGATATAGCCATTCACTTGGAATTCTAACAACCTTCTCCAACCAATGAAGCCAAACTCTAGTCTTCAGCCCCACTAGCCCTTACCCAACCCACTCTCCATTCACTTATTCCCAAATCAGGAAGTGACATTACCGTAACACGTGACTACTCAAAATGCTCCAATGGCTTCTCATCATATTCAGGGTATAATCCTCATTGGTCACTAAGGCCCTCACCTCTCTCTCTAAACTTCTCTCTTAAATTATCCCTTGTCCCCACTTTACTCCAGCCATAGGGTTTTCTTATTGCTTCCAAAATGTCTAGAGTCTGCTTTCTGTTGCATGCCCTTTGAATTTTCTTTTCCCTATGCCTAGAATACTTTTCTCATAAAACCAAAAAAGCATAGACTCGGGTCTGTGTGCAAATGTCATCTTTTCAGAGACCCACAACGTAAACAGCAGAGAACTGCCAATCCTGAGTCACATTCTCTCTCCTCTACCCTGTTTTCTTCTTATCCTAGACCCTCTCATTGCCTGAATTTGCACTGGCTGTTTACCTTTTCATTTACTTGTCAATCATCTTCCCTACTTAGGGCATCATTGTGCTTGTTCACTATCATGCTCCCAGCGCCAGGCACAGGGCAGGGCAAACAGCAGTTATTCAACCTTACTGAATAAACTGAAAAAATGCTTTCAAGAGTGCTGTCTACATTTCTGGGAAAGCAGCTAAGCAGTTTAAATGTTTTTGTAATCCTCATGTTAGCAAACATCATATTTTCAGGGATTTTCTGGATTCACAAGCTGAAAACTGGTGTCTCTTCACTTTAAATATCGTATCACCTTTTCTGTATTAGATGACTTACAAAGTGTCATCCTTCAGCCATTTCTTGAGCTGTTATCTACTAGTTATCACACTTTCACCTTATTTGCTGACTAATAAATTTTGTTAAGTACATATTTTGCTTGCACCCTATGTTTTATCGACCCAAGATGAAATTAGATTTTGGGAGCTTCATCCCGTGAGACACCCAGAGAACACTGGAGAATGTGGCAGCATTGACATGGTTTGGGGCAAAAGCACATCAAAGTGCTCTTCCTGAAGGGAAAGAACTTTCCTCTGGCTTCCAGCTTCTGTGTGACAAGCAGAGAAGGGACAACACCTACCAGAGCTTGTTCTGCAAAACCTTCAGGGAATACACTCCCAGGATCCATGAATTCAGCAGCTGAATTCAGACTGAACATATCCAGCTTCAGGATAGATCTGAAACTACTATGAAGTATCAGTTGAGACCAGGCTCCCCGCCTTGTGATTCTCAAGTAATTATCATTTTCTTCCCAACAGAGCTAAAGGTTGAATTTTGAGCAGGATAACTCTGTCTTTTCCATGGTTACTGAACTCTCTACAAGTGATGACTAACTAAATTTTGCAATAGGCATTAAAAGTTACAAATCTGCTTCCTTATCAGTATTGTGTTCTTAAAACAATTTTACTTTTTTTCTGGTTATAAACTGGAAATCATTGTAGAAAACTGATGAAGTATCTTAATGTACAAATAAAATACAGAAAAAGAATCATATGTGGAAATAAAAAGAAATTTCATTGTAATTTTCTGGCCCACCATTGTCCAAACCTTTTTTGCTTTCCCCTGGCTAGCAACACTAGCCTAAAGAAACCATTAGATCGGCCCCTCCTATTCTTGCTAGAAAACTGGCTCAATGCACTGTATTCTCTTAAATACTTTAACACTCCATTTTCCAAACTTCAGTCAATCTCAGATTACCCTGACAGATTTTGTCACACCTGAGCATCACTCACACAAGGGTCTACAGACTATGGCCTAAAGACCAGATCTAGCTGACTGCCTGCTTTTGTGCTTCCCAAGAGCTAAGATGAGGTTTTACATTTTGAAATGGTTAAAAACGAAAAGAATACTATACCATCACAAGAGAAAACTGTCTGAGTTAAGTGTCTACAAAGTGTTTCAACAATAAAGTTTTGCTGAAACACACCAAGCTCTTTCAATTAAATATTTCTATGGTCACTTGCACTACAATGATAGAGTACAGTATTTGCATCAGAAAAAGCAAAGTCTTAATCATATACTACCTGGACTTCACAGAAGAAATTGGCCTATTCTTGACCTTAATGGAATATTTTTCTTTAAAGTGATCCACCTATTTTACTTCAAACTGCTCAATTTATTTTTATTGTGGTGGGGCTGGAGATAGAACTTAGCCCTTTGCATGTGCAAAATAAGCATCATTTCACTGAATTACTTCCCCAGTTTAAAATTATTTTGAAAGAAAACTTCCTAACACCTATAAATGGAACACTATAATTACCCTAACCAGAATATAATCATAAAAATAACAACAGTCACAAAGAAATACCACTTCATGCCTTAGGATGGTTATTATAAAATAAAAACCAGGAAAAAAAGTGTTTATAAGTATAATATAGATAAATTGGATCCCTTGTGCATTACTGATGAGAATGGAAAATGATACAGCTGATCTAGAAAACAGTATAGTTGTCCCTCAAAAAATTCAAAATTAGAATTACCATATGAGCCAGTGACTCCACTTCTGGGTACACCTACAAAAAGCACTGAAAGCAGGTATTGTCAAAGCCTTGTTTGTCACAGCATTACTCATAAGAGCCAAAAGGTGGAAGCAGCTAGAATAGCCATCAACAGACACATGGATAAACAAAGTGTTGTATATACTGATAGTGGAATATTATTCAGCCTTTAAAAGGAAGAAAATTCTGGTCCTGGCTACAACAGGAATGAACCTTGAACACATTGTAGTAAGTTAAATAACCCAATCACAGAAGGACAAATACAATAAAATTATACTTCTATGAAGTGCATAGAGTAGTCAAATTCATAACACATAGAAAGCAGAATGGTGGTTGCCAGGAACTGGGATGAGAGGGTAATGAGGGGTCATTCGGTGGGCACAGAATCTCAGTTTCACAACATGAAAAAGGTTCTGGAGATGGTTAATGGTGTGCTGCCCAAAACAGTGAATGTACTTAATGCCACTGAACTGTACGCTTACAATGGTTAAAACGGTACATTATATGGTATGTATCTTTTATCACAACTAATAAAAATTTAAAACTGCAACAAAGATAAAATAATATTAATTAAAAACAAGCCAGATGTTCCTGCACACCTAGACTTGGTTTTTCTATGTTGAGAAAGGAGATCAATATTTCTTAGGGAAGCCATGTATTCCATCAGATGCTGCATCTAATGAAATACAAATAAAGTAAAAAGAGACCGTCGTACTATATGTGATTCGACTGTCTTTAATGGCATCTATTTCTTCTCATCCATACTTAAAAATATGTGAATTCCCATAAAGTCTCAATTTGGGAAGCATTAATTAAAAGCATTCCCTAGTGGTGGGTCATAATCCAGGAACCACAGTCTTTCCATCCTTGTTATAAAGTTTTCTGTTACTGTGGTATAGTGTTTCACAAAGATAGGAGCTTTGCTGAATTAAAGCTCCCCCTTTCATAAGGACACCTAATTTTTAAAAATCACTTCTCTATTGTGGTATTAAATACATTTAAACGAAGGACAACTTATGAGATTGGCTCTCCTGGGGCTAATTTTGGAATAGTTTAAAAAATCATAGATATGGGGGAGGGAGAAGTTGGAGAGTTTTCCAGCAAACTTCACCATTTTTTGTTAAAGTATATGTTTTATGCAGCTAGCTAAAAGAAAACAAGAAATAATCTGATAAAGAACTAATGGTATTCAATAACATCAGTACTCTAACAGAAAAATTCTAAGAGTTAAAAAACTCTTATAGACTAAAAATTACAAATTGTAAAGTATGCATAAAAGGATCCTTTCTCAAAGGATCATCGGCTTTATAAGACCTTAAATTATAGCTCAATATGAAATACTCGCTAAATCAAATAATTTGCAGTAAAGTCTATGCCAAGGTTCCTTACGTTGTCCACAGTAAGTTCCAATAAATCCCTTCTGGCACTGGCAGTGGTCATCTGCACAGGTCCCGCCATTCATGCACCTCACGCTGCACTGCTGAACTGCAGATGAAAGCAGCAAACAATATGCAAATATTAGTCACCAAAATTATAGTACTGCAAGTTTATAAAACTATACACTACCTTACCAATTCAATGACAAATATATTCTTCAGAAATAAATGTTACAACCCAACAAGTCTTTATTGATTATTCGTTATAAATGCACACATGGGCATATGTGTTATAAAACATATTATTTGGTATGCAATTAAAATACATACACATTACACTTTCAGCATTAAAGAAAACCACTAGAAAGTGACCAGTAGGATAGCTGCTAGTATGCAGGAGGCACCTGCATTCATTCAGACTACAGGGGTTGCGTGTCTGCTACCATGATGGACCTGCAGTTGGTCCTCACAGAGTCTTCCTTGTAGCAGGGAGACAGACAAGACCCAAGTAAACAAAACCACAAAGTCATTACAGACTGTGATAAACTGTCTGAAAGAAACTAATATGAAGGGGAATAGCCTAGAGTTGAGGAGATACTAATGTATAGGAACCAGATAAGACCATTCTGATGGGACATTTATGCTGAGTTTCAAAGGATGAGAATAAGCCAGGCACAGGAAGTACCAAGAAGAAATTTCAGAGGGAAAAGGATCAGCAAACCAACAGACCTTAAGATGATGAAGGGTTTCCTCTGAAGGACTGAAATTTTGTGTGGATTAAAAAAAGGCAAATGGAGAGAGATCTTGGAGAGCCAGGCATAGGTCAACCAGATGATGCAGGGCCCCCTCAGCCACAGAAGGTTTTAACTATATCCCAAATGCAAATGGGAGTCATTGAAAAGATTTCAATAATAGACAGAAGTAATGTGTTTTATGTTTTTAAAAGATAACTATAGCTGCTTTGCAGAGAATGAATTTGAAGAGGGCAGGTTTGTGTGAGTCCAGGTGAGAACTGAGGATGGTTTGAATTACGTGGTAGAGTGGAAATGGTAAGAAAAGAATGAGTAGAAATGTATTTTCTAGTAGATCTTCATAGGTCTTGTTGAAAAAGTTGAATGGAGAAAGAAAAGCCGCTGCCAACCATTGGGTGGATGGCATTGCCAGTGGCTCAGCCAGGAGGAACTGGGCAAGTAGACTGGGGTCCACAGTGAACAAAGAGCTCATTTTAGACTTGCTACTGAGTTTCAGATGCCTTCTATGCATTTAAGCAGAGACATTAAACAGGAAATGGAACCTGATTGTGAAGCTCAGTGAAAGGATCTACTTTGGGATAATTATTCAGAGTTGAACATTCTAGGAGTTGAAGACGCCTATGATAATGAATTCATGTATGGAGGACATAACTCTTGGAAATACCTAACTTTAAATGGAAGGCTGATGAAGACAGAGTAGGAAGACTAAACAAATAAAAATAAAGAGGTATTATGCAGATTAGAAGTATTACAGAAATTAGGGACACTACAAAGAAAAAAGCATTTCAAGAAGGTAGTGATGAGTGGTATTTAAAAGCTTTAGCAAAGTCAAGGAGGTTGAGAACTGAGATGTCAGAAAAGCTCTCAATGGAAAGGAATTGAGTATTTACCAAAGCCAGATGAATGCATGGATTCCCTGCTAAATAAAGCATGTACTATGAACTGAGAGTGGACCAGAGAGTGTGCAGCTGTCCAAGTAGGTGAATTAAGAAATTAAACTTTCTCCAGACTTGCGTTTTTCCTACTGAATTATGGCTATTATCCACAAAGAATCACTGAATCCTGGCTTTTCTACAGCTGAGACATACAGCTCCTAGGCCAGAACGAAAACATTTTTCTTACTGAAAACCATTACCCATTTGAGGTAATAACCAAATCACTAAAGGTTCTTACTCCAAAATTAATATCAATTTAGTTTGCAAGTGAAATAATCACAGATTTATAACTTCTTGTAAAGGACATTTAGCATTTACTCAAGAACTTAAAGAAAATACAGTAAAGAAGGATACATATGAGGAACGTACTTGATTTTGCTCCACAAGTTGGTGATATTTGGCCACTGGAACAAGTACACATGTTAGGACGGGAACAAAATCCATCTCCACAACTATTTCTACAAATTGCTATAGAAAACACAAAAGGAAAGCAAATAAACAACTATACAACAAAAATAAAATAAATATACAAAATAAAAAATAAAATAAGATAAAATAAAAATGCAAAATAAAAATGTATTTTTAAAACATAAAAAAGTAAGACACAAAACTTGTGATGAAAAATGCCTAACATTAGGTATGTAACCAAATTACCCATTGTAGATATGGGAATAAGTTTTACAAGCATCTTACGAAAATGTGCAACAAATGAAATTGTTTTAAATTGAATAATATGAATTACTTAACTTTCCTATCAGAACAAGTTGCTTTTTTTCATTCAAGATTGAGTTTAAATGCAGAGTTTATAAAAATAAATAAATACACAAATACATATATAAGTACACAAATGAAGAGTTCACTGAGAAGTAGTCTTGATCCTAGGGAGCTGTAAGTACTGAGGAAACCCAGAGATCCTGAACAGCCTTAGAGAATACAGCCCTCTGTTCAAAGAACCTTCCCAGGAGACAGAGAATGTGAAAATGGCTGAGCCCCAGACTCCAGGTCCTAATGACTTGGCCAAACCTCAGGGGTTCCATGCACATTCCTTCCCGGCTGGTATCTGACCTGCCCCATCATCAATCTTTGTTCCCCTTAATAATTCCCTCTCTCCTTCCTCTTGCTTTTCTTCCCCCATATTATCTCCACAACCCAGCTTATCCCTGCTGCTCAGAAAAGTCACTGAGACATTTAGATGAGGAGAAAATCAAAGCCTCCTGCAGCTGTGACCTCAAAAACACAAAGGTATGAAGGTCATCACAGCCAAGAATGTTAGGCTCACTGACGCCGCACATACCACAGACACTCAAAATCTGTAGTCCAGTGCCTTCAAGTGGGAAGTCTCTCCCAAATTTAGAGTCAGTTCATTGAGGAGCTGAAAGATTTATCTCTATACCCACAATTGAATTCCCTCTTTGAGCACAAAGGCTGTGTGCATTCATGTTGCATGCCTGGATGCATGAAGACAAAAAGAGCAGAGCCTGAGAATGCCCTGAAACTCGCTGTAAATATTTATAGTAATGTACACATGTACCTTTTGCTAGGGAGGGGTCATACAACATTCAAAGAGATCTGGGACTCTCCATAACTTAAGGGACATGTTCTACGGAAGCAAACTAATTCAATAAATGTTTTCTTTCTCCAAACTGCCTTTTGACAGTCATACAATATGGTCAGCACCTCCATTAGAACTCCTTGTAAATGAAAACAGTGTCAAATATCATTGACTGAAGATAAAAAAATTCAGCAAGAATATGATCCCCACCATAGAGTTTACTAATATGTCTTACAATGTACTAGAATTTCAGCTCGCCAATAATTTTCCAATGAAAAATGCTCATTAAAATAATTCTAAGCTCCCCTACTCCCCAACAGTTAGACAGCCTAGCTTTAGGGGAGATCCAAAGTGTCCTCATCCAGAACTTAAACCCAGTGAAGGTTTGAAGAGCTGGAGATCTTCAGAAAGTGCATATAGTGTGTATCTATGAGCCAGTGAAAAATAAGAGCGCTCAGACCCGTTCCCCCTACACCTGCCTCAGACTATGGTTTGCCTCACCTAAATATGAGTTCCTCCCACACACACACTAAAACCATGAGATGTATACATACTGGATGGAAAGGGACAGAGGGCTTAGGTGCTGGGACTTCAGTGATGTTGGGAGAAATGGCAGGGCCAGGTTAAGAAAATGTGGTGCATAAGAGGCAAGATACCAAATAAAGGAATTATATTGGAGTGCATTGTTGTGTCTTCAGATCCCAAATGCTATGAATCTGGACCAATCCCATTCCACTATTTCTCCTCTGATCAAACTACTGTTCACAGTCTAATTTCACAATTCAAATTCTAGACTTTAAGTTTATTATAGTTTTAACTTTGTTATTTTCCCTACATCTTATCTTTTTATATGTCAAAATAATTGAATTACTGAATTTAATGAAGTCTACTAAAAGTTAAAAGTTAGGTGAGATCCATGCATCAGGCTATAAAGTCATTATATTCTCCCTTTATTTTGTGTACTATTTTATACTCTCAGGAACTTAAATTATGTTTTTAAAATATTTTTAGTTGTAGATAGACATGATATCTCTTTATTGATTTGTTTATTTTTATGTGGTTCTGAGGAATGAACCCAGTGCCTCACATGTACAAGGCAAACACTCTACCACTGAGCTACAGCCCCAGCTCTTAAATTATGTTTTTAATGTGCTAATAATAACTATTCCCATAGATATTCTCTTGACACAAATGTAACTATTTCTTGGAGATACTATTTCAAGGTGTATGCTTTTGTCTATATTACTGAGGCAGGCAAATCCCAGTGTTTCTCACAAGCACATACTTATTTCAAGTAGTAGAAGCATAGGCTACAGTAGTTAGTCTTAGATTTTCAAAACTGATCTTCTACACAAGTAAAGGGCACAATGTTACTTAAAGGCCAAAAGTATTTAAAGTTGACACTCAAAGGGTCATGCATATATTTCTACTGCAAATATTCTGGAAGGCTCTGCTCTCTGGAATTCCCATTCCACACTGATCCAATAAAACCTGACTTTACAGATTTTCAACACGTACCATAAACCGATCCCTTCTCCTCGGCTGCTCTCCAACTCAATAATGGCATTCACATTCATTACATTTAGTGAGTCAGACTTTCCGCAGTGCCTAAGTCACTCACAGCTAGTATGGCAGGTGTGCAGTGAGTGACGTTAGCTGTTTCAGGATTCTAGGAAACCATGTAAGTGTAAAGCAGCCCTGGTAATGCCCTACTGGCCTGAAAGAGTAAATGCACCTTCCCTCAATGCCTCACATATGACTTTCTGTGCTAGGGAGAAAAGAAAGCAATACCCTTTCTCTTTTTAATAAAAGTAAAAGCTTATAAGCAGAGGGTTTATTTAAAATACTTATGAATACAGTTGCTGTTTCCTGTTTTGCATCATTACTAGAGATTGTGGGATTTTAGGGTAGAAAAAAAATAAGAAGAAACTAGTCTTCATGAGACATAAGATTTTGTTTGTTCCTTTAAAAAACTGCCTAGAAATAGCATTAAGGGTCTATCTTGGACCACAAAACCAATAAATACAGAGTTGGAGATGCCACTACATTCATATTATCCCCATCTAGTGTGGCTTGCCCTTTTTTCTTTTGTTCATAGTTGCATAATCATGGAGAACACTGAGGTCAATCCAAAGTCAAGATTGGCTCTAAATTAATGTGCTATCTATGTGTGATACCTAGCTCTCCTCTGGACTAGACAAATGTGATTGTGCTACATAAACACACAGGAGAAAGCCTGCCACACTTCAAGTCACAAATTCACAGGCGTGTGAAATAAGACATTGCAGAATCCAGGACTGGAAGGCTGGCAACTAACAAGTTCTCCAATTAGAATTTGGAGACCTGCATACACACTTTGGAAAGTGAAAAAAATAACCAAATGTCTTAGGTCAGAAACACAGAATTTTCAAGTTCTAAGACTCAGACTGTGGAAAACTGCACACTATGAGATTTGGGATCTGGAAATGCTAAATTCAAATGTCCTTCCCATCGCATCCCCGCAAAGGTCAAGCCACTTGCAGGAGTTTCCCTCTACAATTTTTGCTAACCTGGGTCCATTCAAAATACCGTGAGAGTGCTCCTTTCGCATCTCTGTTATGAGGCTGTTGAGATGAAACCAGAGATAATAACAGTGGTTTTGTATAAAGGCCTAAGAAAGCTTGATCTTCATAAGGCCTTAAATTTCAGCAGGGTCTAAAGCCATATAATTTACATAATAACACTGTGGTCTTATCTGGACTTTTAAAGGAAAAAGTGGTTTTGAGTTATCTAGGGAATTGCTCTAACACAACCCCTCTTCAGTTTGTATTGACACAAAAAGATAAAATTTCCAAGCGCCTTTAAAACCTTTGTCATGAATGTCCTTCAACAGACTCCATAAGTGAAATCTGAACTGAAAAACTGACTGCTTCTTTGCCACCATGCTGATGGGGCTGCATCCCCATTATCACTGCTCTGTAACAATGGATTTTTACATGCAACCATGTCCAAAAAGAGAAGGCAAGGTTGATCCTGAGATAGGTCTGAGGGTGCTGCCCCAAGCTTTGGGCCCAGCCAAACACTCACGGACAATGCACTGGTTTCCTCCAGGGAGCGTCTTCCATCCTGGGCAGCAATAGGAGTGGAACCTGGAGCCGCACACGTTAGGCCTGCAAGGGACAAGCACCTTGTCAGAAGCGCAGGGATTGGTGTAGGAACACACAAGCAGTTTTCTTAAGCAAATCCTTCAGCGAATAGGTTTCAGGACAACAAATAAATCAAAACTACACTTTAAATTTCTGAAATTTAGGGATGGAGAGCAGACATGAAGGTAAATGCGCTAGACGTTGGAATGGGGAGGTCCGAAGTATCTAAACCATCCCTTTCATCTGTTCTCTTTTGCTTGCCTTTTTAAAGGGCGAAAGGAGACAGGGAAACATATAATTTGCTACTATTCTAGCCTCCGGATGTAGAGAACAAAGGGGGCATTCCATTTCTAAAATCCTTGCCTGGTTCCCAAATCCATTCTTCCTTGATCTACTGTTACTTTGGCCCGGACGTGTCAAGGAAGGCGCGTCAGAAGGTGGAGCGCTCGGGTTGATGATTAGAGAATGAGTTGTAAACCCCGCACTCGTCCTCAAACAAAAGGCTCTGGAGCGGCGCCCCCGACGGTGGGAGCAAGCAGGCTCCACGGGCCCCAGCACAGGGCGTACCCAAGCCCGCCTTCGCCTAGACATTCGGAACCTGTTCCAGCACCACGGGCCTGGCACGCTCTGCGATCCGTACCTGGGGGACCCCAACTCACCCCTCGCCCAACCCCCAGAGGGAGGTCTTTCCGCTGGCTGAGTTTTGGGGCTGGGAAAGAAAAGGGGGAGGCACTCCTGGGGGTCCTCAAGTCTTCTGGCAAAGGAGACTGGAGCGCAAGCCGCAGGCACAAGATCCATTCAGGGAGTGGGGTAGGATGGAAAGTCGCCAAGCTGAGGTTCCCAACAAACCCGCCACCCCAGGCACAAGGCCGCCTGCCCACCTACCCTCGGAGGACGTCCTGCTGTCCTCGCCTGCGGACGCGGCTCGCCGCTGAGGTGCCCTCTTCCCGGTGCTCGGGCGCCACGAACCCGCCTTCGGAACCCGCTGTTGCCGGCCGAACCTGTTGCGGCTGTGGCTGTGGCCGGAGTGGCTTAAGCGGTGGAGGCTGGGGCTGGCCGGCTGTGCCCTGCGCCCAGAGCGCCACGCAGCCCAGCCACACCAAGTAGGGCTGGAGACACAGCCGCCTCCGTCTCCCCATCGCCGGCGCCAAGAGCGCGCGGACTAAGGCCCGCGAAGAGCGAGCGATCAAAGACAAAATCGGCGCGGCCCGTAAAAAGTCAGAGTTTAACTAAGCCCTTCGTCGGTTGCCGGGACTCCCTTGGGCTCGGGCTCCCTGCTCTTAGCGGGAGCCCGGGACAGAGCGCCGGCTCCTTGGCTGCCGGTGGCGCGGGGCACAGGACGCGGGCTCTAGCGCAGTGGGCGGCGAGGCGCGGCGGCAATGCAGCCGGCAGCCCCGCGCGGTCCACGTTGCATCCCCCGGGCCACGGCCCCGAGCGACTCCAGGACCGCCAGCGGGTGGGGGCGGGAATTTACAAAAGTAACTCGAGCAGCCGCGGGGTAAAGTTACAAAGAAAGCGGACCTCACAAGGAAAAAGAAAGGGGCCTGCACGTAGCGGCTCAGCGGATTCCCGTGCGCTCCGGGCACAGATCTTGGAAAGCTGCAGAAGTCACCAGAAAGAAGCAGGCAAGCAAACAAAAGTCGCCCCCAAAGAAGAGGAAGTTCTCCTCAGGGATCTCTTGGAGTCCCACGGGGCCGCGACTTAGGGGCGGCGGCTGTGGAGCCCGGCGGAGGTGCGCGGGGCCGAAGCGAGCGGCCGGCGAGAGAGAGAGGGCAGGAGGCTGGACGCCGGAGAAGATGCAGCGGAGGAGGGCGAGGCGCGAGGGTTTTAGAGGCCCGGCGGGGCGCGGGGCGGGCCTGCGGGCGGCGGCTGTCAGTGGGGGCCGGGGCGCAGCGGTCCACACGTGGAGAGCAGCCCGAACCTAGGGGCCGGCGGCGCAGAGTGGGCGGGGACAGAGTAAAGGGGCGATCGGTTGGGGAGGAACGAGGGGAACGAAGGGTTGGGGGAGGGGAAAAGGAAGGAAGGGGGGGCAGGGCGAAGGCAGGGGAGAGGATAGAGATTGGGGAGAAGGAGGGGGCAAGCCTGAGTGGAAAGCTGAGGTTGGAAGAGGGACTTGGAAAGCGGGGTTGGCGAGCCCGGGTGCGAGAGGAAATGAGCGGGGGATGGGGGAGAGGTTAGGGCGAGGAGAGAAGTGGGAGAGGGGAGGGGGGCTCAGAGGAGGGGGCCGGGGGCCGGGGGCCGGCTGGAGGGGGGCGAGGCGCTAGGCGGCTTTGCTTCCCGTCCCCCTCAATTGGCCGCTAGCTCTGTTTTGACTGCCTGTACAAAGCGACCAGACGGCGGGGGAGGGGGCGGTTAGGGACCGGATTTGGGAGAAGAGGCAGCAGCCCCTTCCCCTTCTCCGCTTTCGCGGGTCCCGCGCACCCGGGACGAGGTCTCTAAGCGCTGCAGACTCCACTGGACTCACTGCCGAACTTTCCTACAGGACACAGGCCGCAAGGTTTAAGATGAGAACGGGTCCTCCTGCAAAGACCCGGACCCTGACCCGAGGTGGGGGAACTCGCAACCAGCTGGGAAAAGAGGCTCGCGCTGAGTGGATTGTAGCTTTAATCTGAGAAGGCCAGGCCCTCCCCATCTCTCCTACCCACATCACCTCACGGGGAACGGCGTCAGTCTGCAGGACCCTCAGAGGGGCTGGGAGTTTCCAGATTGAAATGCGTCCTCAGCCGCCAAGAGGGAGCTCACGCGGCCGCGGGGGACCTTGGCAGCGCGCCGGCGCGGGTCCAGGGATTTGGTGCACGGATGTGCTCCTCTGCGACCTCTGGCAGGCAAGACTCTGTGGGGGTTTGCATCCAGGGAGTAGTTAGAGACCCTAAAGTTTTGTTTGGGGGGATTGGTGTGGGTGCACAGCAGGTAATTGGGACTTAGGGCCCTGTCCTTAGTTCCTGGTTTGGACACCATCTGATTAATGATTAAATCCTGGCAATTGATGAAACCACTTTACCCTTAGGGTGCCTCTGTGCCGGCTTGACTCTGGGGTCGTCTTTTGTGCCGAGCTTTCATCGGGTCTTTATGAAGACCTTGTCATCTCTAAATCAATGGAATTTCATAACTGGAAAAAGCCAACACCCTTGAAGACTAGGGATGACCATCTAAGCACCGTTTGGGAAATGGTGCAGAACGATGTCTGGATTATTCTACCCTAGAGAACCTTACTCTAAAAGAAAAAAAAAATTATATATATATATATATATATATATATGCATATATATTCTTTCTAAATTCTCCCAAATTGCCCAGATGTGCTCTTTGACAGCCAAAATTCTCTGAGAATTGGCACAACTCCTTTCTTTATTACCCCAATGTGTTCAGCAAAGACTCTTAAAGTAGTAGCCTTTCTTGCAAGTCTCCAAAAGCAAAAAAAAAAAAAAAAGTTACATAATTCCAGGTGGGGCAGCTATTTGTTAAAATCAAATAAAATTAGAGCAGTAGAGGTATTTTTCCGTACTTTTCCTTCAAACATTTTGACAATAAAGTAACCATCTCTTGGGTTAAAGCAGCTAAAATGCTTTAACAATAACGGTTTTAAAACATCCTGTCCATAATTTTTCTTTTAAATACTTAAGTAACGTCATGGATCATTTCTGCCTATCACATTAAATTCAAATGTTCTAAAATCAAGTATGCCTTAACCCTTTGACCTAGCAATACCAGTTTTAGGAATCCACATAAAAATAGGTTGGAAAAACATGAAATGATGGATGCATTAGGGTGATTGTTGCAACATTGTTTACAGTAGGAGACTAGAAACAAATATCCTATCAATAAGGAAACTCTTGAATATGGTTAAGTCCATTCTATGGAACACCATACCACTATAAAAAAATGAATGAGGGGGAACTCTGTTTGCTCTTATGAAGTGATATCTAGCATAGACAAAAAAAAAAAAAAAAAAATAGGTGCTGATGGAACAGGCAGTTCATTGACACCGAGTAGAATAAAGAGGCTATGGGAAAAGAAAGGTGAGTTATTTCAGGGGCAGAGTTTCTCTTTAGGATGATGAAAAAGTTTTGGAAATGGATAGTGGTGGTGGTTGCACAATAATATGAATATGTTTACTGCTGCTGAAGTGTACACTTAAAATGGTTAAAATGGTACATTTTCTGTTGTGTGGTTTTTTTTTCAACTTTTAAATGTAAAAGATGTGGAATTTTGTATATATTGTACTACCTTGTGTGTGTGTGTATTAGCATTTAAAAAATAGAAGTATAAACCAAATCTAGTAAAAATGTAAAAATTAATCTGTAGGGAGAGAAGAGTATATGGGAAGAGACAATAATGGAAGTTAGATGCCCTGTAGTATTATAGTTGTTTTCTTAAACTTTTTTATTTATTTTTAAAATTGTTCTAATTAGTTGTACATGACAGAATGCATTTATACATTTTAATAAATCATACACAAATAGAGTATAATTTCTCATTTTTCTGATTGCACATAGGATCACACTGGTCATGCAAATCGTGTATATTTTATGTAATTAAAAAGAATATTCAGTGTTAAAAGAACAGTACTAAACTGAAATCAAAATATAATAAATGAAACTGTCACATTGATAACATAGCCATAGAGTAAATGATTACTCAAAAAATGACATTTAAACATATTATTTGCAATAGACATCTTTGGTGAGATATACCTTAAGAATGAAAGAACACACAAAACAATCTGAAATTGCTTTTAGTGGTAGTAATGTACATGGGAAAGAGAAAAAGCAAATGTGTAACTATGTTGATGTTATAATGATCTCAGAATTAGATTAAATGTGAAGCAAAAATAAAAATTTAAAATTTAAATTGAACTAAAATGTCAACTTAACCTTTATCTCTATTTTTTAAAATACATTTCTTAGCTGTATCACAAAGATCCAGAAGTACTGACAACACAACAGCCCTAAACACCAGCTGTGATCAGATTATGGCTCCTAAGGACCATTTCCAAGTAAAAGGAATTAATAGCACCTTGGGTAAGTGACTGATTCCAGGTCTGGAACAGAAATATTTAATGGAGTCTGGACTATCTTGTCAGTCTTGAAAGGAAGAAAATTATGAGATTGTTAGGGTCACACTTAAAGGAAATCATAGCTAACTTGAAAGAGATCACTTTGTCTAAAGAGGAGAAAACTTGAACCTCAAAACAGAAAATGACTGCCAATGATTGAAACTGAAATATGTGATTTGTGTAAATATTCAAGATTTCCAAATGATACTTCAGTTAGTTGGTCTCCTGTGGAGGTTGTTGGTGTACAGCTCATCAAATTAAAACACTGACAAATAAAATAATCAAACAATTATTCTTGCTTCACTGGACAGACTCAAAGTATTTTTTTGAAAAAAAATCAGTTTTTAAATTCAGGAAAGAAAATTAGGGGGGAAAAAAACCTTACTTGACATAATGAACCAAGGCAACAGTTTCCAGTGACCGTGAAAATCATTAGGTCAGAGATCTCAGTGGTGGTGAGTTTCTCTCCATGGACATTTGGCACTGTCCATCCAGAGGCATTCTTTTTAATTGTCAATAATAGTGTTGAGAGTATGACAGATGCTTATAAACATGTTATAGGCAGTCTCCTATAACAAAGTACTACTAATATCAGTTCCAAAATAGCCATTTCTTTAAGAAGACCTTAATTATATGAAAGGTCTTTGGGGGACATTTTAGTGAATAATTGAAACTCTTACCACCAGAACCTATTGATAAATTAGTAACTTCTGAAAAGGAACACAACCAAATTCAGCAGCCATTCATACCTCAACATTGTAAAAACTATATAAGCTAAACCCAAGGCCAACATCATTCTAAATGGAGAAAAACTCAATGCATTCAATAAGACAGGGATGCCCTCTTTCACCACTCCTATTCAACATAGTCCTCAAAACCCCAGCCAGAGCAATTAAACAGATAAAGAAATTAAAGGGATACAAATAGGAACAAGAACTCAAACTATAATTGTATACCGATGACATGATTCTATATTTAGAAAACCCAAAAAATTCTACTAGAAAGTTCCTAGAACTCATAAATTCAGCAAAGTAGTAGGTTTTAAAATCACTACCAATAAATGAATTGCATGCCTATACACCAAGGATATATCAGTGGAAAGAGAAATCAGGAAAACTACCCGCTTTACAGTAGTCTCGAAAAAAAAAAAAAAAAAAACTGGGGTATAAAACTAACAAAAGAGGTGAAAGACTTTATAATGAAAACTACAGAACACTAAAGAAAGAAATTGAAGACCTCAGAAAAGGAAAGATCTCCCATGTACCTGGATAGGCAGAATTAATATTATCAAAATGGCCATATTACCAAAACTGCTATCTAGATTTAATGCAATTCCTATGAAGATCCCAATGACATTATTCATAGAAATAGAAAAAGCAATCATGAAATTCATTTGGAGAAATGAGAGACCCAGAATAGCTAAAGCAATCCTTAGCAAGTAAAATGAATCAGGAGGCATCACAATACCAGACCTTAAATTATACTACAGAGGTATAGTACAAAAACAGAATGGTATTGACACCAAAGCAGACATGAAGACCAATGAAACAGAATAGAAGACACAGAGACACACATACTTAAATTCAGTTATCTCATCCTAGACAAAGGTGCCATAAACATTTGGAGGAAAGCCTATTCAACAAATGATCCTGGGAAAACCAGAAGTTTGAATGTAATAGAATGAAATTGAACCCTTATATGTCAACCTGCACAAAACTCAACTGTAAGTGGTCTCTAGGCCTTAGACCAGAGACCCTGCACTTACTAGAGGAAAAAGTAGGCCCAACTCTCTAATGTGTCAGCTTGGGAACTAAATTCCTCAACAAGACTCCTAAAACCCAAGGAGTAAAATCAAGAATCAACAAATGGGATGGATTCAAATTAAACAGCTTCTTCTCAGCAAAGGAAACAATCAATAATGTGAATAGAAAGCCTACAGAATGGGAGAAAATCTTTACCACATGCATCTCAGATAGAGCATTAATCTTCAGGATATATAAATAATTGAAAAAACTTGGCACCAAGAAACCAAATAACCTGATCAACAAATGGGCAAAGGAACTGACCAGACACTTCACAGTTGGTCAACAAATATAGTTGATCAACAACTATCAACAACAATACAGTTGATCAACAAATATATGAAAAAATGTTCATCATGTCTAACAATTAGAGAAATGCAAATCAAAACTAAGATTTCCTCTCACCCCAATCAGAAGAGCAATTATCAAGAATACAAACAACAATAAATGTTGGTGAGGATGTGGGGAGACAGGTACTCTCATACATTGTTAGTGGGACTGCAAACTGATGCAACCACTAGGAAAGCAATATGGAGATTCCTTAGAAAGCTTGGAATGGAACCACCATTTGACCCAGTTATCCCACTCCTCAGTTTATACCCAAAGGACTTAAAAATAGCAGACTGCAGTGAAACAGCCACATCAATGTTTATAGCAGCGTAACTCACAATATCAAGCTATGAAAACAACCTGGGTGTCCTTCAACAGATAAATGGATAAAGAAAATGTGGTATATATACACAATGGAATATTACTTAACCTTAAAGAAGAATGAAATTGTGGCATTTGTTGGTAAATGGATGGAGTTGGAGAATATCATGATATACTGCGAAATAACCCAGTACCAAAAACCAAAGGCCAGATGTTTTTTTTCTGATTTGTGGATGCTAACCCAAAAACAAGGGAGGTTGGGGAGGGGAATAAGAGAAATCCATTAGTCTAGACAAAGGGAAATGAAGGGAAGGGAGGGGGACGAGAATAAGAAAGACAGTAGAATTAATTGGACATAACTTTCCTAGCTTCGTATTTGTATATATGACCAGGGTAACTCCACATCATGTACAACCACAAGAGTGGAAACCTGAGCTGGGTGTGGTGGTGACTGCCTATAATTCCCTTGGGAGGCTGAGGCCTCATCTAAGCAACTCCTTCTGGTTTTTTTTTTTTTTTTTTTTTTTTTTGCTGGGGATTGAACCCAGGACCTTGTACTTGCAAGGCAGGCACTCTACCAACTGAGCTATATCCCCAGTCCTAAGCAACTCGATGAGACTGTCTCTAAATAAAATACAAAACAGGGCAGAGGATGTGACTCAGTGGTCAAGTGTCCCTGAGTTCAATCCCTGGTACCAAAAAAAAAAAAAAAAAAAAAAAAAAAAAAAAAAAAATAAGGTGGGAACCTAAATAGAATGTGTTTTACTTTATGTATGTATATTCTGCCAAATACATTCAACTGTCATGTATAACTAAAAATAAAAAGTAAAAATATTTTAGAAAAGAAAATGTCTGGTTTAACATTACAAAAAAAAGGAACACAGCATTATGTATCTATTTATGTGATGCAATAGGAGGGATATGGAACCATCTATGAATTATCTCTATCAAAACAGTTGAACCTAAAAGTAATAATACTCCTACATTTTACTTCCAGTTTAGGAGCTATGGTGGGAAAGGATCATAGATCTAGTCAACCAGATCTAGAATGTGGGATATACCACAAGACCAAGTTTCTTCAAATAAGTGACAAGAGTGGAGGACAGGGAGGGAACTGTTTTGGCTGACAACCCAAAAATATTTATGCCTTATCTGGACTTTTGATATGAACACAGAAAGTATAAAATGACATTTTAATGTAACCAGGAGGAGATTAAAGGATGATTATTAGGTAGTAAATATTTATTTTTAATTTTTGAGAGGTAAAAATGATATGATTTTATTGTAAAATGATTTACTAACATACCAACTAAAGTTTTTATGGATGAAATATGATACCTAGATTTGATTTAAATAGTGAAAGAACAACAAAGGCTGGGATCTGAAAAGATGGAGTAAATGTACTTTTCTGTATTACTCATGCTAAATACACTTAGGTAAACACCCTAGAGAAAGAAGACCATCAACATGCACAGGAAGACACTAAACGGTGGCAAGCAGAAAGACAGGCTAGCGATCTTGGGGCCCAAGGAGTGACAGTGCAGTGGGTACCCCATATATCCCTAACTGGGTGCTGGCACAGTCCAACGAAAGTCCTGAGTAAAAGCCTGCTATATCTAGCACGAGGGCAAGAAAGGGGAAACCTAGAGAGACAGAAAGTGCTGCACAGACCAGCGAACACCAAAGGAGAAGCTGGGTCACCCCTACCATCTAAGGCCAAGCGTGGAGCCTAGACTTTCAACCACACTGAGCTGGAACAACATCCTCTCACCTTCAAATTAGTATCAGAAAAAGCCAAGTGGAGAGCTCAGACTTTCATTCTGCTGCACAACAATGAGCCACCCTTCCCCCTGACATCGGTGGAGAAAGTGGCTTCCCACCCCAGGGTACTCAGGGTTCTCCAGAGAAACAGAAGCAATACAAATGACCATATATATATGTATATCTATATGAGGGGACTTTTGCAGGAGTGGCTCACATGATCACAGAGGCTGAGAAACCCATTAGACTGTCTTCAAGCTGGAGAGCCAAAGAAGTCAATGGTTCAATCCAGGAAGCCAGAAGCCTCAGAACCAGAGAGGCTGATGGTGCAGCTCCCATCCTGAGGCTGAAGGCTTAAGAGCGGAGAGAGAAAGCAGCTCAGAATGTGGAAACCAGGAAACAAACAGCTAGCTTTTCTCACCAGGGACAAAATATAAACCTCAAAGGCATGCCCCCAGTGACTTATCTCCTCCAGCTACACTCTACCTGCCTACAGTAACCACCCAGTTAATCCATTCAAGTGGATTAATGCACTGATTAGGTTAAGGCTCTCATAACCCAAACATTTCACCTCTAGACCTTCTTGCACTGTCTCACACATGAACTTTTAGGGGAGGCCTCATATCTAAATTATAACAACTCTTAAAACTGATAAGCTCTGGCCACACCAACCAAGGAAAAAAGAGAGATAAACAATGTTAATATTGTAATCAAAGAACCATCATTACTTTTATCTTCTGGACATGAAGAAGATAATAAAGGAACAGTATGAACCACTGTATGGTACCAATTTGATAACTTAAATGAAATGGATTAATGCCTTGAAAGATACCAACTCCATAACTCTCAGTAAGATAAATAGGTAATATGAATAGTCCTATATCTATTAAAGATGTTGGATCAATAATTAGCAATTTTCTAAAGGAGAAAATTCCAGGCCTAGATGGTTTCAGTAGTATTGTCTACAAATTCACTGGAATTTTACCAAACAAAGGAACAAATCGTATTGACACTCTACAATCTTGTCTAGAAAATAGAAGCAGAATATTTTTCAATTCATCTCTATGAGGCCAACGTTCCTCTTATATCAAAACCATAAACATAAAAGAAAATTACAGAACAATATTTTTCATGAACACAGATGCCAAAATCTTCAACACAATGATAGCAATTCATATCCAACAATGTATAAAAATAGTTACACATGGCAACCCGTGAGTGTTTATTCTAGGAATGAAAGTCTGGTTCAGCACTTAAAATTAATTAACAAAATCTGTTACATCAAGAAGAAAAATCTATGATCTTATCAATCTAATACCCATTCATAATAAAAATCATTTGACAAAATCCAATGTGCATGCTTTAAAAAAAACTTGATAAACTGGAATAGAGGGAAATGTCCTGAAATTGATAAAGTACACATACAAAACTTCTCAGCTAACGTCATACCTGATGAGAAACTGAATGCTTTCCAATTTTGAAACATGTAAACTGGGATTATTCCACAATTGAAAACAAGTAAACATGCCATCTCTCCCCATTCCTGTTCAAAGTTGCACTAAAATAAGACAAGAAAAGGAAATAAAAGTATGTAGATTGGGAAGGGGGAACTGAAACTACACTTGCAGATGACATGATTATCTATGTAGAAAATTCTAAAAAATGAAGAAACTAGAATTAATAAGTGATTAGAGTAAGTTTCCAGGATTCAAAATCAGTTTAGAAAGGTCAAATGCCTTCCAATATACACCGCCAATGAATTAATTAGCAAAAGAAATACTTGGGTATAAATCTAAAAAACAGTATGTTATCTATTTAAGGAAAACTATAGAGCTCTGGAGAGATAAAAAAAGATTTAACTAAGTGAAGATATGTTCTGTCCATCCAAAGGAAAACTGAATGTTGCCAAGATGTCTGTTCTTCCTGACTTCTTTGTGAATTCTCCCCAATATCAACTAAAATCCCAGCAAGTTATTTTGTGCCTACTGACAAATTGATTCTAAAATTTTTATGGAAGAACAAAAGACACAGAATAGTCACCACAACACTGAAGAAGAGCAAAGCCAGAGTGACATCATCCAACTTCAAGACTCCTGCAAAAACAAAAGTAATGGAGACAACGTGGTATTATGTGGCTGTTTATTATATTCTTCTCGCTAATTTTGTGTAATTTGAAGTTTTTCATAATGAAAAGATTTCTTTGGTACTTTCTTCAACCACACATTCCACCTTATTTTCTCCCTTCTGCTAATAACCACAATCTTTATTCACAAAATAGGTTTTATTAATTTTACTGATTTTCTACTTTCCCAAATGAGTTATTTCTGATTCAGTCATTTATTCCTTCTGTTTTCCTTGGAAATACATAGTTTGATTCTTAACTTTTGAGTCAATAGCTTAATTTAATCATTTAGATTCCTCTTTAATTGCTTGACAGTATAAATGTATGCATTGCTTTCTGAGCTTAATGCTTTTTAATATTTTTTGATATGTGATGTGTTCATTATCTTTATTTTATAATTTTTCTTCATTTTCATTTTGAATTTGAACTGTTTGAGGAAAAGATGTGCAATTTTCCTGTGGTTAGATATTCTTGTTTTTATGAATACTAATTTCTAATTTTCTTTAAGTAGCTTCAGGGACTATGGTCTATTCTCTCTGTATTTGTGTGTATATTTGGAAACTATATATTTCTTTACATGGCATCAATTTTTGTAAATGTTCCAGAGGGACTTCGGGAAAAAGGGGATTCTTTTTCATGTTATGAAGTTTGAGATATATCTGTTAGCCAAAGTAAAATAGTATATCATTCAAATCCTCTGCTTATTTTGTTGTATACCTGATCTCTTAAGAAGTTAATTAGGGAAGTTAGACTCTGCTGTTAATACTGTATTTCTGTCCTTTTCTCCCCCTTCCACCTCCTCCCTCCCCCGCCCTTTCTCCTCCTCCTTCTCCTTTTCTCCTCCTCCTTCTTTCTTTATTCCCTGAAGTCTATGTGTTTTATCTTTTATCACAGATGTGTACATTTATGGCAACTCTATCCTCATAGTAAATTGTAGACCTTATATTCATAAAATGGACCTCTATCCTGTGAAACATTTGCTTTAAATTTAGTTCTTAGATCTATATCTCGGATTTCTTTTTGGTACTAGTATATCTTTTTCCCCATATTATGAGTCTCTTAGTACTGGATGCTTTATGTGCACTTGGCATATTTTCAACCTGTTTTTAATTCAAATTTATAATCTTTGTGTGAATATGTTCCATTTACATTAGGTGTCAAATTATGATTGGTTTTAATTTTTTATCCAATTTTATATTTTTTGTCTTAAATGCTTCCCCCCACACACCTTTCTGTAAATGGATTGTCTTGCTGTTACTTTGGTTTAGTACATGTAGTGTGTACTTCTCTTGTAGTTTGAAAAGTTTATTTCTTCTTTTTAGATGTTGCTGTGGAAATATTAATCAGTATGTAGATTTTATCTATCCACAGCCTCTTGTGATAATAGTTTTAGACTGTATCTGTCGATGGCCCTGATGAAAAATCAGATAATGAGCACACTACACTTTGTATTTCTTTTCTCTTTCTCCCTCTGATTTTTATTTTTTATTTCTAGTATGACTTCTAGTTCTGGCAATGGTCATTATAACATACAATCCACTTTAGATTATCATTTGTCAATTTATTCATCTTTAAATGGCTATTGATTTCTTAAAGAAATATGAAATGAATTCTCCCAAATTTTGGTTTCTTTTATTATTATTTTAACATGTCATAATTTATCAATGCAACATTTTCTTTCTTTAATTGTACATTCTATTACAGTTTATTCATTGTTTATATGTTTGTGTATGTACATATATACATATGTGTGTATATATATATATATTTATTTTTCAGTACAGTGGCTCAAACCCAAGGCTCCGTGCATACTAAACCATGAGCTCTCTCTACCTCTGAGCTACATCCTAGCCATTCTTGTTATATATTTAAATATCTATATATACATATATAGATGTATATATATATATAACCTCATGTTTCTTACTTGGGCAAAATATTTTGATATTGTCATTGTTTCTTTTCCACCTACCCATAAGAATGATTAATTGTTATATATTTGTGATTTTATTCTTACTTAAAGATTATTTTAAATGTCTATCATTTGAGAATGCCTCTTGTTTAGAAATGTGTGCTTATTGACTTCATATTTGGATATTGCTGAGCTGGATATAAAGTATAATGTTACTGTGCTTTCTTTGGCTCTCTCAAGAGTATTACCACATTTCTAATGGCATTGAGCATGATGTGGGTCAGTTTGTAGCCAACCTGATTTACTTCTCCTACCACTGTGATGCATTCAACCCGATTTTTCTCCCTGAAAAATGCTTCTGCTATTTTTGAAGTTTTATGAACTTACCTAAGACATGTTTCAGTATAGATCATCAGTTATGATTTTATGCCTGGAACATAGTATAATGTTTGATCTACATACAGATTCAGTTCTGTATGTAGTTCTGAAATAATTTTTCATTCTACCTTTGAATATCTTTTTCAATTCTGATTTTGGGTTCCTTATTTCTGTGACATGATTTGTCTTTGGTTTGGTCTATTATCTGCTATCCACTTATTTTAGTTTTCCTGTCTTTTCCCTCTCTCTTTATTGTGATTATCTCATACCCTCTTTCTTTGTCGGTAATTTTGTTCTCAACCCATTCTCTACTTCTTAAATTTAGTCGATGTTTTTGTTTGGTTTGATTTCGCTTCTTAATTTATATCTGAAGTTCTTAGGTCTGATATTTTCATTTAACTCTGTTGTTTATCATCTCTATTTTTTAAAGATTCTCTGCCTGTTTTAGTTTCACATGTATTCTCATGTATATGCTCTACAACATAATTACCTAGGGCAATTTCTTCTGTTCATTTATTTTTCTTCTTGTTAAGCTTTGTCATCTGTAGCAAATGTCACTATTAGCTTACTCAGTGTCCATTCTTCCCAATTTACTTATGTTCTGGCCATTCATTTTATATAATATACCCTGCTGAAATGGAACGTTTCCCAGATTCTTATAAGTTAACAGTGGCTAATGCTGTTCTTAGCTTCCTACTGGCATGAGGACATTTGAGTTAAACTTCCCCATACTTTTACTTGTGCATGTGCAAATTTCAAGGTTGGCTCACTCTTTATTACATTTGAAGGTCTAAATAAAAAAATATAAAACTTTATGCTGGGTGCGGTAGCACACATCTCTAATCCCTGGCTCTGGAGGCTGAGGCAGGAGGATCACAAGTTCAAAGCCAGCCTCAGTAACTTAGCCAGACCCTAAGTAACTTAGTGAGACTCTGTCTCTAAATAAAATACAAAAAGTGATGAGAATGTGACTCAGTGAGTTAAGTGCCTACAGGTTCAATCCCCGGTACCAAAATATATTTTTGAACTTTTTACTCACATTGCTGCATATTATGTGTCTGCATTAGGAGGTTTGAACTAGGAATTAGAGTCAAGATGAATGAATTCAAGGAAACCTTTCTTTCTCACACTTTGAGTTGCACATTTTGATTTGTATGGCATACATTTCTGCCTTTTCCTTTGGTTGAGTCTAAGGTATTTTGACTGATTTGGTCTTATTTTTTATTCAATCATTAGGGTTGGGGAAAGGGAGAGTTTCAGATGTTTTTGTTCTACCATCTTAACTTGGAAGTCTGTGTGAGTACTTTAAATAAATTTTAATCAAAGTAATATAAACACATGGTCACAAATCAAATCATGCAAAAATATTGTGTTAAGAAACAACTGAGCTCAGCTCCAGGGTGGCTTAACTCAAACCTTTCCCCAGAGGTATTTTTTTCTTTTTCTTTGTTAATGGAGGAAAAAATTACATACTGTAAAATGCACACAGCTGAAATGTGTAGTTTGATGAGTTGTGACAATTGCACAGACCCCTGAAATCCCTGGATTTAAATATAGAACATTTTCATCACCAGAGAAAGTTCCCTTGTGCAATTCCCACTTAATCCCCACCCTACCCCACGCCCACCCCAGAGGAAATCACAGTATGACTTTCTTTCAATATAAATTAGTGCCACTGTAGACTTCATATGAATTGAATCATACAGTATGTACTCTTCTAGCTTCTTTCACTAAGCATAAAAGTTTTATAAAGTGGCATGTATCAATGGTCTATTTTTATTGTGGTGAAGTATCTGATTATCTGTTTATATTAATATATATTTTAATGGACACACTATTTTACATGTCATCCCTTGTTTTTTATTAATATCTGTTATGAATATATATTAATTGACATGATAAATGTACATATTTATAGGGTACAGTTGTAGCATTTCAACCATTATCTACTTATAATTTGTTTATCCATTCTTTTGATGATGAGCATTTATGTTGCTTCTAGTTTAGAGCAGCTTTGAATAAAACTATGAACACTCTTATAGACATATTTCTATATATATTCATTTCTCTTGAGTAAATACCCAAAGGTGGAATTCGGGAAAGTAAATAGATGTACTTTTAATTTTAAATTTCCAAACTGATTGTACCATTTAATACTACTTCCAGCAATGTGTGAGAGTTTTGATTGTCAGATATCTTCAATAACATTTGATAGTCTTTTTCATCTACCATTTTAATGACTACATACTGTATGCTATTATGATTCTAATTTGTTTTTTCCTGATGACAAATAATGGATGTCACTTTTTTTTTTTTACATGATTATTAACTATTTCTGTAACTCCCTTCATGAAAAGCCTATTCAGGATTTTTTTTAAAGCTGATTTATTTTATGTTTGTAATTTTGAGGCAGGGCCTCACTAAGTTGCTAAAGTTGACCTTGAACTCGTGATCTTCCTGTTTTGGCTTCTCAAGTCAGTGGGATTACAGGCATATGCCATCACACTGGCCAATTAGCTGATTGTTTTTAAGTGAGTTGTTTTTATTATTCAATTGAAGAAATTGTTTATTGTTCTGGACACAAGTCCTTTATTAGATACAGGTATTGTAAATATTTTCCCCCAGAATTCTGCTGTCTTTGGATGAGTAAAACACTTACCTTTGGATAAGGTATAAGTTCATCTTTTCTTTGTTATGTTGTGGATAATGAATCCTAACTAAAAACTCATCAGCTGACCCACATTTTTCTTCCTGAAGATTTTTGCTTTTGTATTTATGTCTATGAATTAATTTTATGTATAATGTAAGAAATGTGTATATATGTATGTGTGTATGTCTGTGTACACACATTCAATTCTAGCACTGTTTCTTGATAAGACTTTCCTTTCCTTTGACTCCTTTGTCAGAGGTCAGTACCACATTGTCTTAATTACTGTAACCTGATACTATGTCTTGAAAGAATTTGTTTTCTAATCTTGTTCTTTCAAAACTCTCTTGGCTACTGTAGGTCTGTTACATTTTATATACATTTTGGAATCAGTGTATTAAGTTCTATATGAAGATATCCTGGGATTTTGACTGAGATTGTATTGAATTTGTAGACCAAGTCTAGAGGAATGGACATTTTGTTAGTATTGAGTCTTTCTTTGAGTCAACAAACCACAGACATGGAACTTCTATTTATTTAGGTCTTTAATTTTCTTAGTATAATTTTCATTATAGAGCTCTTGAATGTAATTTTGTTAATTTTACTATAAGTATTTTATGATTTTTCAATGCTACTGAGGTTGGTATTTTAAATTTTATTTTCCAGGGTTTGTTGCTTAAGGTAATGGTCAGTTTTGTGTGTTAATTTGGCTATTATTGTTATTAAATCAATCACTAATCTAGGTATTGCTGTAGAGGTATTTTGTAGATTCAACATCTGTTGAATGTCAATTTTCAATAAAGGAGATTATCCTTGCTAATCTGAGTGGGCCTGATCCAACTAGTTGAAAAGGCTTAAGAATAGAACTGAGGGTCTCTGTGGAAGAGCATCCACCTGTGGACTGCAGCTTCAGCTTCTGCCTGAGTTTCCAGTCTGCTTTCCTGACAGGCTACCAAATAGATTTTGAACATAATACCTAGCCTGAACTATCATGTAAGCCAGTTCTTTGCAATAAATTTATTTACATGAATCCTACTCTGCTGTTTTTCTGATGGAACCTTGACCCAGACACTTAAAATAAGGAAATACTGATCCTAAAAACTTTCTGTATTAATTTAATAGTCATAGTAGTTTTTTCTAGATATGATTTTTTACCTATACAACCATATAACCTACAGTAAAGGAAAGTTCCATTTATTTTTTCCAATCTGATGGTTTTTCTTTATTTTCTGTCTTTTGTATAATTGAATTAAATATCTTCTTTATATCTTGTAGTAATTCTCTTCTGGGAGAATTTGCTTATATTAATAAAGCCATTCTGGCTTTCTTAAGATTAATTTATACATCATATATATTTTTTCAGCCATTTGGGTCTTTATATGTAATATTCATTTTACATACATAGCATGTAACTAATTCTTCTTTTCCTTTTAAAACCAGTCACTGTATTTACTTGCAGTGATTAGTACATTTTCATTTTCTGTAAGCATTTACTGTAAGTATTGATAGAGTAAGGTTTAAGTTTCAAATATATTATGCATTTTCATTCCATTTCTTCCTTTATTTTATTATTTTCCGCTTTTTCTCAAATTATTTTAATGTATTTTAGTATTTTGTTTCATTATCTAGTAGCTTATTAGCCATTGTTGCAATGTTTCATATTTATTTTTGGTCATTGCTCTAGAGTTTATAATATGCATCTTCAACTTGTAAGCTACCTTTCATAACTCGTTTTACTTTATATAAAACATAAAAATCTTACAACCTGGGTCTTCATCAGTTCAGGCTGCTGCTGCAAAAAAAAAAAAAAAAAAAAAATAGTACAGACTGATGTATAAGTGTTACATATCAACCAGGTACAGTGGTGCACACCTGGAATCCCAGGAGCTCAGGAAGCTGAAGCAGGAGGGTTGCAAGTTCAAGGCCAGTCTCAGCAACTTAGTGAGGACCTAAGCAACCTAGTGAGACTCTGTCTCAAAATTTAAAAATATATATATTTACAGAAAAAGAGCTGGCGATGTGACTCAGTGGCTATATATATTTTTATATCTCACAGTTGTGCAAACTGGAAAGTCCAAGAAAAGGCTCAGCAGATTTGGTATCTGCTGAACGCTTGTTTTCTGCTTCATAGATGGCACTTCTTGATATGTCTTCCGTGTCAGAAAGAGCAAGGACCATGTGTCATTGAATGGTAGAAGAGCTGCAAGGGTCAGACAGTTCTCCAAGCCTCTTTAATCAGGGTACGAATCCTGTACATAAGGGTGGAGCCCTCCTTACTTAATCTCTTCCTAAAGGTCCCACTTCTCAATACCACAACAGGGACTAACTTTTGACATGAATTTTGGAGGGGCACAAACATTTAGACTATAACAGTTTGTTGCAAATGGCAGTTTGCCAAATGTGTCCTGCACATTTTTGCTAAGATGGCAAACTTATGTCTACTCTTCCTGGCTGTTTTTCAGGGTTGTATTTGCAGCAAGCAGCATTGAGGGATAAGAATATTTTCCCTTCCTCCCAAGAATGAGTAGACTTGCTTCTGAATGCTATAAAACATCAGATACCCCCAGTTCTATGACACACCTGTGTCACCAATCAACTCCTTGTTTGCACAGCAACTGTCTGGGCTTTGTTTTGCTCAATGAAACTTGGGACAAAAAGAGAACTGAAGCAAACCAACATGAAGTAAGCCCTTGCTGTTTTCTCTCTTCTGATGAATGAAAACTTTCATCAGGAGTTTCATGCCTTCTCCCAACATTCATGTAATATGCTAGTTTATTAGCTTGCAGTGGGTTAGAATCCCATTTCCCTCACAGTTCCTGACCCGGTGTGTGCTTCCATTTATTTCCTACTGCCCTTTGTGTTATTCTTGTTATATGTTTTTCTTCTACATATGTTATAAGTCTCTCAATACATTATTATTATTTATATTTAATCAGTAAGTTATTATTTGAAAAATAGGATACGTAAAAACAATTTATATTTATTCACATATTTACTCTTTCTTCATTTTTTCCTCTCTCTGTATTGAGCCCAGGGGTGCTCTACCACTGAGCCATATCCCCAGCACTTTCTTCTTCTTCATCATCTTTTTTTTTTTACTTATAACAACAGAAATTTATTTTCTCAGTTTGGGAGGCTAGAAATCCAAAATAAAGTTGTCGGTAGGACTAAGGACTAATTACATCAACAATGACCCCATTTCCAAATAAGCCCACATTCTGTAGCACTGGAGTAGGGCTTTAGTGTGTCTTTTCAGGAGACACTGTTCAACCCATCACACCCTCTCCGACCACGGCGTCAAGGTCTTTGTTATGGCCTCTAAGGCCCTATTCAGGGAGTGGCTTGGTCACCTCACAGGGAAGAGAGTCAGGAAATAGCAACTTCCTCATCGGCCTACCATGCCACCCCATCCTCTACCCTCCAGCTCCCTGCTGTCCTTGCCAGTCACTGAGCAGGCAGGTGTGCTCCTGCCATATGACCTTTGCATCCTGATGTCCTTCTGCCTGGAGGCTTACTTGCCCCAGGCCCTGTGACCAGGTCCTGTGACAACTTCAGATCCCTGCTGAGATGTTGCTTCCTCAGTGAGGCCTTCCTTTTTTTTTTTTTTTTTTTTTTTGTGGTACTGGGGATCGAACTCAGGTGCAAGCACTCTACCAGCTGAGCTATCTCCCCAGCCCGAGGCCTTCCTTTTTGAAAAATGTATTTAAAATTCTATCCCCTCACTACACTAAAACTTTTACCAGCCTTAAGCCTTCACAGTGATTTTTAGTGTTTTGTTTTGTTTTGTTTTGTTTTGTTTTACAGACTGCATTTTGATTCATTGTACACAAATGGGGTACAACTTTTCATTTCTATGGTTGCATACAATGCACTCATAACATTCGTGTAATCTTACATGTACATAGGGTAATGATATCTGTCTCATTCTGCTGTCTTTCCTTCCCCCACCCCATCCCCACTCATTTTCCTCTACACAATCCAAAGTTCTTCCATTCTTCTCTTACCACCCACCAGTTATGTATCATCATCCACTTATCAGTGAAAACATTCATTTGGTCTTTGGTTTTCTGGGATTGGCTTATTTCACTTAGCATGATATTCTCCAACTCGACCATTTTACCTGCAAATATCATAATTTTATTCTTCTTTATGGCTGAGTAATATTCCATTGTGTATATATATACACCACAGTTTCTATGTCCATTCATCTGTTGAAGGGTATCTAGGTTGGTTCCATAGTTTAGCTATTGTGGATTGAGCTGCTGTAAACATTGATATGGTTGTGTTACTGTAGTATGCTGATTTTAAGTCCTTTGGGTATAAATCGAGGAGTGGGAAAGCTGGGTCAAATGGTGGTTCCATTCCAAGTTTTTTGAGGAATCTCCATACTGCTTTCCAGAGTGGCTGCACCAATTTGCAACTCCACCAGCAATATATGAGTGTGCCTTTTCCCCACATCCATGCCAACACTTACTATTGCTTTTGTTCTTGATGATAGCCATTCTAATTGGAGTAAGATGAAATCTTGGGTGGCTTTGATTTGCATTTCTCTAATTTCTAGAGATGATGAAATTTCATGTATTTGTTGATCACCTGTATATCTTCTGTGAAGTGTCTGCACAGTTTCTTAGCCCATTTATTGATTGGGTTCTTTGAATTTTTGATATAAAGTTTTTTAAGTTCTTTACAAATTCTGGAGATTAGCACTCTATCTAAAGGGCATGTGGTAAAGATTTTTTCCCACTCTGTAGGCTCTCTTTTCACATTATTGATTGTTTCCTTTGCTGAGGAAAAAAACTTTTTAGTTTGAATTCATCCAATTTATTGAATCTTGCTTTGATTTCTTGTGCTTTAGGGGTTTTGTTAAGGAAGTCTGATCCTAAGCCAACATGATGAAGACTCAGGCCTACTTTTTCTTCTATTTGGTGCAGGGTCTCTGGTCTAATTCCTAGGTCCTTGATCCTTTCTGAGTTGAGTTTGTGCAGGATGAGAGATATCCCCAGCACTTTTTATTTTGTATTTGGAGACATAGTCCCACTAAGTTGCTGAGGTTGGCCTCAAACTTGTGATCCTCCTGCCTCAGCCTCTCATGTTGCTGGGATTACAGGTGTGCACCACTATGCCTAGCTGTTTCTTCATTTTTAACATGTTCTTGCTCTTCTCACCTCTGTGTGGTTCAAACCTAAAGAACAACAATCAAAAAGCAGAAAGGGGTGCTTCCTGGAAACTTTCTAGGGACATAGCGTTAGTATGGGGTGGGCATGACTAATTTCTCATAAATACACTGCAGTACTTCTATATATGAGTCTGAATTCTTTCTTCTGTATTACAGCAAGAAATTTCTGGCATCTAAACTTGTTTAGTGATGACTACCATTGGGAATCTATGATTTTGTTTGCCAGTACAGAGAGCAGCTAGAAGTGCATTTATCCTTTCCAAAGTGAAAACTGAACTCAAGTTCTGTGGTTCATGCACCTTTATCAAGACATGATTAGGTGGCAAATTTAATTGACATCATACATCAGCAGTCTTCGTGGTTCAGATCTCAAATTGGATCACAGTCTGTGATAGCTCTATGACTTTAAGAGATAAGAGATGATTTTGACAAAATTATAGACATTCCTTAGGTTTTATTCTTGTCTGAGAATTTACAGATATGATGACGATAAGCCTTGCTTTTAACATATGTGAGGCCTTCTCAAGAAACCACACTATTTTGTAGTCAGAATTCTTCATGCCCCTCATAATGTTCATGTGCAGAGCCAATGAATTTCACCAAAGCCTTCTCTCAAAGGGAAGTCAGTAGCGAGTAGGCAGCACGGAAATGGGATCTTTGCCTTCAATTCTAGGGGAGTATTTTATCCATCTGTCATCCATATTCAAAGGTACAAAACTGAATCCTGGCAACACCACATAAAATAAGAACTGCCCCCCCAAAAATGTATTGTATAATAAACACCCCAATGAAACAAACTGAAACACATTTAAATAATTCAAAAACTTTATACTATCACCTGAAATTCTGAAGATGTATTTATTCTAATCTGCAATTCGTTTGGTACATTTTCTGGGTAAGACATCAAATTCCTTTGCCATCCTGCGTCTCTACTTCTTAAATTACCCTTTAGGTTTCTACTAGTCAGTGTACTGATGAAGATTAATGCCAGTCTGATTCTTATATCTTCTCCAGGAAACTGATGCTTTCCTTTCTTTCTACAAAATGTGATGATCTTTTGTATTCCCTCAAAATCCTGAAATTTCATAAGAAGTCTTTATCACTCCTCATGGAGTCTACTCTCAAGAGTGATGGAGTTCTTCAGCTCTTTGATTACTCACTTCTGTCTTTTCCATTCTGCTTTTCTGAAACTCCTGGTAGTCAAATATTGCACATTATTGAAGGTCCTCATTTAAACTAGTTCAGTCTACTCTTCAGCGCCTCTTACTGTTTTTTCACTGTTGTGAATTTATTCATTTTTTTTTCTTTTCAGTCAAATCAAGGAAAGGAGGAGAAGCAAATTTTATTCTTGATCTTCCCATAAAAAGTTGTATATGTAATAATGTTAATACTTTAGTATTTGTTGGAAATATTTTTCCTGTTTGACCCATCTTTTATTTTTTAATTGTATTATTTTTACTTACAAAAGATTTTTTGAATTTGGCAATTTTTGGCTATTTTTAGGTCACTTTTTTCAAAACTTAGAAAGCATTTCCCTTTGTAAACATTTTATATTAATTTTGATTTTCTTCTAAAATTTTGCATTCTGTATGTGATAATCATTCAGATAGTTGGTGAACTGAGAGCAGTCATTATTAGAAACACAATCCCTTCTTAACAATTTGCATACACACACGCACACACATATCATACACCTACACACACACACACGTATACACATGCACACATACGAGTATAATTCCTTTCTATCTCTTCTATTTTATTCCTTTGTATATTTTTATCACAACTCTATAATGTTATAATTCCTTTCGATTTAAAAGGAAACTGAGATGTCCTTGACTCCATTCCTTTGCACCGCTTTTTAGTGCAGACTAGCTGTTGATATTTTTCCACACCTCAAGATCCTTACGGGAGTATTTAAATGAATGCCCTCCTAGTGTTTCATTACTGCTCTCAAAACAGCCTTTCTTCAGTCTGCAAAGCCCCAGATCCTTTTGACCATATCCTCAAGGGTTCCTGCTCAATATGTTCCAATTCCTCATCCCTCCCTGTCACTTACTTGAACTTTCCTAGATCCATCTTTTCTTCTCCAGTTCCACTGAGGCCATAATTCTAATGGAACAACATATTGACTTTGGTCTTTTGAGTCCCAGACTTCTGCTTCCTGAACTTCCTCATTTCCAGTTACTACATCCACCCTACCTCAGCTTCCCATGTCCTTGGTTATATCTTTCTCTGTAACAGAGCAGTCCTGCAGAATTTTGTACAATGATGAAAATGTTCTAAATTTGCATAGGTTCATTTGCTTTCTGCTAGCCCAAATATTTAATATTTTCTTTATTCTCCCATCTTTCTCCACCAGCTGATGATCTCATTTAACCTTCACTGAGACAATAAAATAACAACATTTGCATTTCTCTATTACCCTATAGAGTATCTGCATCTGAACTTCTTGCCTCGTCTAATCTGATATTGAAAGAGAACCTGAGGCTAACTCCTCCACTTTGGTCCATATCCTCTAGCTTAATGAAAGACATAACTCTTCCAGTTCTTCCCTCTTTTCTGCATCAGTATGTCAACATTCTTCATCTTTAAGATAAACATCATGCCTCATCCCAGTTACTGTGATATTTCTTTGTGATACTTCATTGCTCTTCCTACTTCCCTATCCCTTATTTATTTATTTGTTTAACAAATTATTAAATTTATTAAGATAGTCAACTTAAGTATCTGCAATGATGACTTCAACTTCTATTCTTGATTCACTCCTGGAATTAATGGATGAAAGTAATCTGCTTAATCTCTCTGAAGGACTATTCAAGTCAATGCATCACTTGAGGATTCTCATCTGGGGACCATTCCAATGGTTAGAACCTTTACCACAAGGAATTTTTCTTGTAGGGTGTTTTAGAGTTCTGGTAGGCATGCAAACCTGTCTCTTCACATTGAGGTTCTTTTCCCTTGCACTTCTAATCACATCACCATGCACCTTCTCTGGGAATTTTACTTTGCCACTAGTTAGGGTGATTTTAGTTGGGCAAATCAGCACTTCCGTTTCCATGGATCTCTTTCTAGTACCTTTAAAAGCCATAGCTAAGGTGCTGCTTCCTAACCAACCTTTACCCTGGGGAGACTGAGCAGCTGTGGGTCGGAAGGAGCCAGTGTGACCCTAGCTTTGCTGAAGCTGTAACCTCCTCAGAGGACACCTGTTATTTTAAAACCATACCAATTAAGGTTTCTCCCGACATATGGGGCACAAACTATTCATTCTCAAGGTCACCAAATGAATGCTAAATTGCCAAATCCAGTGGTTGTAATTCTGTGTTTATTTAACTCATACTCATTTAATCATTTCATTTTACTCTGCTGAATCTTTGAAATAATTATCATTCCCTCTTTCTTGAGAAATGCTCTTGATGATTTTGCTCCTATAACATACCATTCTCCCTTTCCTCCAGCCTTATTACTTAACAACGTTTGTCTTTTGCTGACTTTTTCTCTTGTTCCAGGCCTCTAAATGGACCTAACAACTAACTTTCTTTGATTACTCTTACAGTTTGGATATGAGATATCCCCTGAAAGCTCATGTGTGAGACAATACAGGAATGTCAATGATTAGATTATAAAAGTTATAACTTAATGCATAGCTTAATGCATTTGATGGATTATTAATTTGAATGATGGTAATTGGTGGTAACTATAGGCAGGTATGGTGTACCTGGAGGAAGTAGGTCACTTGGGATATATCTGGGGATTATATTATCTCTGGTTTCTTGCATTCAAGCTCTCTCTACTTCCTGGTTTCCATGTTCTGAGATTCTTTCCTCTGCCATGCCCTTCTACCATGATGTTCTGCCTCCTCTTGGGCCCAGAGTAGTGCAGTTAGACAACCATGGACTGAACCTCTGATACCATGAGCCAAAATGAACTTTTCCTTCTCTAAGTTGTTCTTGTCTGGTATATTAGTCACAGCTACACAAATCTAACACAATTACATTCCCTTCCCAGGTGATATTTTCACATATTCAGAATGTTTTTAATTTCTTCTAGCACTAATGTTTCTTCCTTAATCCTTTCTTCTGGATTCTCTTTGATAACCTTGAGATGAATTATATTGTAACAGAACTTGCAGCCAATAGTGGATTAAAAAATAAGAGAACACAGAAGAGCAATTGGGTATTGGCCATGATTCTTAGAGGCTGATGGTACAAACAGGATGACACTAGCTCTGGTGAAGCCCTTCTTGGAGGTATCACCTCAAGGAGGATGAGATCACAATGATGTAGTAAGACATCATATCACAAGATAGGAATCCAGAGATAGCAAGAGAATGGACCTATGACCTCCAATTCAATTCCACCTCTTAAAAGGTCCCAGCACCTCCAAGGACCAAGCTTCTAATAACACATCAACCTTAGGGAACACACAATATCCAAACTATATCAGTTGACTTCTATAGAAATTGTATTATTTCAGTAAAAATTGGAAGAATTATTATCTTACAGAATTTATCCATCCTATTCAGGAATGGGAAATACATCTTCACTTGTTACTCTTTTTTAAATTATTTTTTTATTTTTACAGACTGCATTATGATTCATTGTACACAATGGAGTGCATCTTTTCTTTTCTATGGTTGTGCATGATGTACTCATAGAAGTTTTCAGGTGTCTTTCACATATATTTTATATAGAGATTTTTACAAGGTAATTTCTGCTTTGTTATTATGGTGAAAACAATTTCCTAAAAATATTTTCTTTTTAATTTGCACAATTGCTACCAGTTTGTGTTTATTAAATCAAGCAATTTTTTATTTACAAAAAATTTTGTAGAAGATCCTAGCACAATGGTATAAATTTTGCATTTTTTGTTCATATGGACAATAAATATATTTTCATTTTAGTTTTTAAAAATAAATATTTAATATTTTTCATTCTTATATTATTAAAATGACACTAATTGCTAGAATAATATATAGCAGGCATAATAGTGTTATTATTAATTATACTGACATACTTACTAGATTTTAAGAGTACTTTAAAAATAAGCAGTTATCATCAAAGCAAAGTGTGTGATCTTCTAAATTTTATCTATTTGATAAGTGATACATGGAAGGACTTACTAATATAAAATAATCCTATCAATAATTTAAATTATTATGTTAAATATGAAAATAGTCATTGCTGTCACTCTCTGAATATATACCTGATAGAATTTTTAATTGTTAAAGGGAACACATGAGACCTTTGTTTGAATTTCTTCCTGTTTCTGGTAGAAACAAGAATAACATTTTTAAGGATACATTAATTTGCTTTGATATTGGCATTCAGTGTAGCTTTAACATTTTTATTACTAAAACATTCATCATGAAAATGCATATTTCCACTTTCTTAGTCATCTAATTTATTTAAAGAAACCAAAAGTTTTGTCTTATAAAAAAACTTTTAAATATTTTTATATTATTTTTATCTTTATATGCCTTTTCCACACCAGTATTTGGCTTTTACATTGGCAGAATATGCAGGAATTTGATTTAATTTTCTCCAGACCATTTAAATATAATCAATAAAATCCCCTTATTCTCAAACACTCCATTTGCTCTACTTAAAAAGAACCAATTAATATGCAATTTTTTGCTCTCAATCCAAAAATCTAACAAAGGCATTTCTGATTATTCAATGACAAATATTTCCTCTGGAAATTGTAAAGTACATACAAGTGACCGGACATTGCTAACACATTTATGTCTTTAATCTTTTCCTTAAATTTAAAATTTATTATGGATTTGTTTGGATTTCTTTTTCATAACTTCCATTTTCTGTTATTTTGGTCCTCTTCCCCTTCATCCCTCTGAAATACTGAAAGTTTCTTGTGAAAATAAAGTCCTGCAGTTTCAAGTTTCCCATCTTTAAACTATATTAGGCAATTTATGGGGTCAATTTTTGAAGCCAATTGTAATAGTACATTAAGATTCTTGGATGAGGCAACCCTTTATAAATAAGATTTTCCTGCTCAAATGTAGAATGGGTCCCTGCTTACTATGAAGGGAAATTTAAGCTACTCTTAAAACATGTTCATTCCAAAGGGGATTATTTCTTGAAAGTCCACCTTTTCTGAATATGTAAAAGCAGGTAAACCTGGCACCTTGGCACATGCCTGTAATCTCAGAGACTCAGGAGGCTGAGGTAGGAGGATTGCAAGTTCAAGGCCAGCCTGGGCACCTTAGTGAGACACTCAGCAACTTAGTGAGGATCCTGTTTCAAAATAAAAAATAAAATTGGGACTGAGGATGTAGCTCAATGGAGGTGAAATTCTCTTTTCTTTAAATTTTTCTTCTATTTATATGAGCATCTTTTTAATGAATTAGTAACTATATTGATATTGTAAAAATTTTATTTAAGAATTTTTAAAGTTCTATTCTCATTAGTATTTTAAAAGAACAACATAGAATTGGTGACTACCTTTAGTGTTCAGTGAATTTGTTTATTTTTGTCTTTGAAGAAATGGTCCTGTAACATTTTGATGTCCTTCATGTACTGACTTCACAATGGCCTTGGAATTGCTCTAAAACCAGGTCAACATTGATTTCTCTAGAGTCACAAAAGGTAGTTCTCTACCTTTTCTCTCTCCAGCCTAAATATTGCTTTGCAGAGTTTCAGGTTTCTTACTTCTCTATGTTTTTGGCTTTGTTTAAAATTCACTTTCCCCCCAAACTAAATATACTACCTAGCAACCCTCATGCCATGGTAAATACCACCTTATATAGATGCATTTTATATAGAACGAGAGTAAACAAGTCACCTTCCTTACTCCCAGTCAGAAATGATATGCCCCCTTTGATAACTTCTAAAACAAAATTTTAACTTCTCAGAGTGTATTCCAGGATACTAACAATTCCATCTTATGTTTGATAATTCCTGATACCTGTCAAACAAATGAAATTTTTTTCTGGTCTTGCTCACTACTGTTCAGTTATAGTCATCATCATCATTAATCACTAACATGACTTTTATGATCATACTATCATCCCTCAAAACTTCTACCTGTATCATTTTACCTAGAATAGAACTTTTTTATAGAAAAAATGGATTTAAAAATATATCAGATATAAACTGTAGTAGAGGCTAACTGCTCTACTACATATTTTCTAACTGTCCTAAATGCTCAAACATAAAATTTTTCCATAGAACCAGCCAGTTTGTACTTGCTTATTTGCTTCTTAAATGATGTTTGTGTGATAATATATATATATTTTAATTGATGGAAGACAGCTCATTTGGCATTTTGAACCAATAGTATGAAAAATAAAAAAGTGAGCCAATATTCTTTTTCTTCTGATTTCTGAAATTATGCACTGTATGCTGTGTCTCCTCCCTAAATTGTATTTTTTTTTCAGTGGTTTGCTGGTGTGATAAACTCAAACTTTAATTTTTTTGAAAAATGAAGCAAATAAGCCTTTGAGAGTCAATATTAACACCATGAGGGATTTCCCTATGGAGTCACATAATAAAGACCTACAGTTTAGACTTGAAAGTCTAACAGCATGAGTAATGAAACAAGTGTGATTTGTCTTAAATATATTTACACATTTAAGAAATGTAAGCTTGGATCATGTAGAGTCCATAAATTAAATAGCCAAAGAGGATTCCAAGATGAAATCATTTTATTACATAGGAAAGTTTAATTTATCAACTTCAAAATTCCAGAATACTGTCTTTTTATTTTTCGGAATCCATGTGCTTGTTTTGGTGCTTAGCCCAATGAAAGATATCTCAGGAGATCATATTTTACAAGTGAATGCAAACATGTGAAGCAACTTCATGTTCTGGAGTTTATATTTAAACAAATTTGTATTATCCTGGTTTAATTATGTTACTTATAATGTACACAAGTCATATTTTTATTAAAGAAAAAAGTTTGTCTCGGAAGCACAGAAACTAGAACTGGGGCGTCACATGAATCTATAGAATCAGCTCTGTTAATTCTATACAGATGTCTTAGTGCATTCCTGTAAATGTTCAGCCTGAAAAGGAAATGTTAGTTACACCCTTCCCTTCCACAGCCCAGGGTAAAATATTTCACATATTGTACATATGTCTTACTAAAAGAAAAAAAATGACAAAAATTAAATAATGGTCGTTTTGGCCTTAGTATTTTACTATTAATATAAAAGAGTAAGTGTATTTAAAGCCCAACACATGACTCCTTTGCAGAAATCAATTCCCATATTTCAAAGTATAAAAATGTGATTTGTATTTTTTTAAAATAGTGATTGAGGGAAACAAAGCATTGAAGAAATTTTATATTCATTTCCAACATGCCACATAATACACTTGTCATGTGGTTATGCTTACAGTAACCACAGAAAGATTGATGTGATTGTTCTTCATAGATATTGACAAGGTAAAGACACCACCAGAAGGTATTACACAGTGACTAGGATAGTACTGATTGCATTACTTGGATTGTTGACTGGTGTCTCTGTTTTCCAGATTAGTACATTCAAAATGCCTTGATAGCTAGTAGACCCATCTACAGGTGGACAAGTAGACTCTTGAAGAAACCATTTGCACAATCCAGGAGAGGCATACACATAACATGGTTGCTGACCTTTCTGAAATCTTTAACAGTCTTCTTCCCTCTGCACCTGAACTTGACTCTCACATCTTTCTCAGTGGATAACTGTTATTACTCAAACAGAAATGGCACATGATGTGAAGAATGTTTGTCTTTCCTGATTTAGTCCAGCCGCCTATTTTCTGATGAGTAAACTGAGGCTTAGAAAAGCTAAGAAACTGGTCAGAAATCACTTGGCTTACATGCCAATAGCAGTGCAGTAGGTAGAATAATGAGATTTCTGTAATAAAATCTTATTAATCAATTAATATCTAAAAGCCACCAAAACCCAACATTTCCTGCTGTGGAGAAAACCATCAAGCTGGATTTGCAACCTTCAAAAGAACCATGAAATCAGGACCTGCTATCAGAAACTAGAACTCTTTTCAAAAAATATATTTCTTACAAGGGCAAATGGCTCTGAGTCATGTTTGAACATTTCAGGGACAGAGGTGGCAAGTCCTGGAAGAGGACAAATGAAGGGAAGTGATGGTTTTAGAACTTGTGTCAAGGGCCTGTGGTTGTGCCATGGAGAGGGCAAAGTTTGTTTCTCCATCATGTAGTTTGTTTGAGAGCTTGTCAACAGGAAGCTGAGCTCCATTGTGCAATATGTCTAGACTGGAGAGACTGGCCGCAAGCCTTGTGGCAAGGTGTTAGGAAGCTGAAATCACTTAGAGCACTTTAGTATGGGGATGACTTGTGCCTAAACATTGCTTGTAAACCCCAGACAAATGTGACCAGCCGAAAGAACTCCCTGTTATTGGTAGCCTCCTGGCTGATTCAGGGAAGCTGGAGGCTTCCCTGAAGCTGGGTGCATGACTCAGCATCTTACAATCTGGACCTCCTGGGGAGCAAGATGCTGGAACAGACTTGGAATTGACTGACTCCACACAGCCAGCCCAAGGCCCCTGCTAGAGACCACACCCTGACTTGATACTATTGCACTCTTGGGAAGAACATACATGTAGAAGCAGCAGAGTGGATAGGACACATGCATAATCAAACTGAAGCGTGCTTTGAAATGGGTATCGGTTTTATCTAGAAGTTAGGGTGAAGGTGTGATGCATTTTATGACAGGTGTGCTGGTTTGTATTTTTCTTTTGTTTGTTTTGTTCCTTACATTTTCCATTTTTTCTGCACTCACAGAGGTCGTAAGTCTGGAGCAAAGGCATTCCTCAGATGCTGTGTGTGGGGGCTGGATGGAAGCATTGGGAAAGGCTGGTGAACCCATCCAGGCAGAGTCAAGAAGTAAAACAAGCAAATTTAGAAATAGTGGAATTCTTCACTCTGTAAGACACCAGGAACACCATCGGTGGGGAAGACCCCAGGTGCCACAAGAAAATACTGTAAGAATGGTCCTAAAATATATGGAGTCTTTCCAGAACAGAACTGGAGAAAGAGGGAATGGTCGTTCCTTGAGATAATAACCAGATTTTATTTTGCAAAATCCTCTAGATGAGCTTTTGATTGTGCAGATTGGTGACAGAATTTAGAGTATCTCTGCGAAAAGGTCTGTGAGGAAGCAATGGGAGAGGCCGGGAGATTACAGGTGTGACGAGTACCTTGCTTCTGGCAGGAAAGAGATGGCACATTCATATTGGAGTAATTTGAAGAGAATTTAGTAAAAGAACTATTAATAAAAATCTAGGCAGCCTGTAGGGAAATCATACAGGATAGTGCAGAATTCCTGAGTTGGTAAGAAAAAAAAAAAAGGGAACATTAACTTTCCTAGATGTGAAGGGAAGAATTGGTTATTAAAACTGAAAGGCTGGACTGGGTGTGGTGGTGCACAGCAATTCCACAGCTCAGGACACTGAGGCAGGAAGATTGTGAGTTCAAAGCCAGCCTCAGCAACTTAGTGAGACCGTAAGCAACTTAATGAGGTCCTGTCTCAAAATAAAAAATATAAAGGGCTGGGGATGTGGCTCAGTGGTTCGGTACCCCTGGGTTCAATCCCTGGTACTAAATAAATAAATAAACAAACAACAACAACAGTAACAACAACAGAATGGAAGTCCGTGAAATCTGTGGTGAAAGGACTGTCTTTAAAAAAAATTTCTGTGGGGAGAGGGTACTAAGGATTGAACACCAAGACACCTACCCACCAAGCTGTATCCCCAGTCCTTTTTCTTTTTTATTTTGAGACAGGGTCTCACTGAGTTGCTTAGGGCCTCACTCAATTGCTAAGGCTGGCCTCAAACCTGCGATCCTCCTGCCTTGCTCTCCCATGTCACTGGAATTACACTTGTGCACATGGCACCCCACTTGAAAGGACTGTTTTCTAAGGCCTCCACAGTGGGAAAAAAGACAACAAAGAACAACCCTGCAGAGCAGGAAGGAGCTGGGGGAATTCAATCACTTACTCTTACCTGTTGGAACTTACCATTGACCATGGGACAAAAAGATCCAAAAAGGTAGTCAGTACAGGTCAATCTGCTGAGGTCCAGATATGGTGGAAAAGGGTGGAGACAGGATCTGAGGGGAAATGGAAGACCTTTAGTACTGATCTTTGAAGATGTTTAGTGTTTTGCTGTATGGTGTGGAATATAAGCCACTGTTCCATCTTGAAAATGTCAATAAGGACCAACATTACTTATCAGTTTTTTTTTGCAATTGAGTTTGCGGGTGTGTGTGTGTGTGTGTGTGTGTGTGTGTGTGTGTGTGTGTGTGCACGTGCACACGTGTGCACATGCTTGATGAAGTATTTTATGAGCCTAACTTTAAGCCAGGTGAAACATGAGCTTTAGTAAACAAAATTCATATGAATTTAGCTACATTGAGAGACATAAAGATTTCATGTGTCTTTGTTCAAGGACTAATTTTTCATGTATGCTTAGTGTCTTCTCCCAGACCAACTTACCAGATGATGTTACTAATTCCATTTCTGTGATCCTATTCATCCCTTACACTTACTGTCATATATTCACTGTTAGTATTTAATAAACTCATCTCTAGAAGCAAGCCATACTCTTTCATTCTTTTGCAATGTTGTAACTTATTTTCAGAGATTCTTTAAATGTACCATTAATATTAGAGCAAATGGTAAGTCAAAATTTTGTTTACATAAATAGTTTTCAATTTCATTCATCTGTATGCCTTAGACCCACTGTCTGTGACCTGCCTGGACACACCTGTATGGGCTTATCCTCCCAGAGTGATGCCATATTTTCATCTCTATCAATTTTTCTTACCCACCCATCCTAGGAAAACAACAAGCCCACCAGCTTCACCAGACTGAAGG
This sequence comes from Sciurus vulgaris, assembly GCF_902686455.1. Classification (NCBI taxonomy): domain Eukaryota; kingdom Metazoa; phylum Chordata; class Mammalia; order Rodentia; family Sciuridae; genus Sciurus; species Sciurus vulgaris. The sequence goes on from NC_136466.1 coordinate 58,684,502, forward strand.
ACTCAAAGCATCAGGTTTCCCCATCATTTGTACAACTCCACTTGGCCTAAAGAAAATGTAAAATTGTCCTCTTGATCTGACTGAATTACTAGTAATTATACCTCAGAGTGCCCAACTTGGCTTTCCAAAGTACATAGAGATAGGACATTTCAGCTCTGATCCATGAAAATCTTCTCACAAAAAGAAATATGCTCAATAAACTGAATAACAGACTTTCCCTAGACTTATCAGAGAACCAAGGTCACAGGGAAAACTGTCATGGAGAAATCTAAAGAGATAATATGAATATAGAAAATTGCAATCAAGATTAGCTTAGCTGGAGCAGAAGCTGCTGGAACAGTAAACTGATAGCAACACAGTGATAATATTGACGGATTGATGAAGGCTAAGTGGTGGACTAGTTTGAGAGTGAATAATTTATAGGACCCTAGTCTTAAGGATCTCCATACATTTGTGGTTTTTATCTCCAGTAATTCCACTAGGTTCTCATGGGGAAGATTTAAGAAAAATCCTTCCATGTTTGTGGCAGAAGAAGGAGAAGAGTAACCACTTGGAAGTATGATATATATATGATATATATATTGCTATATAGCAAAGGCCTGCTCTATAATGGACTTACCTAGAACCTTATCTGACCAGAAAGGATAATTAGCCACTACCAGCTCTGGCTTGCTTTTGTTATCTCAGGGGAGAAAGGAAAAGGCTAAGAAGCACTCTGGAAGATCACAGGGACTTAGGCCAACTCAAGGAATGAAATGCTATCATAAGATCATAAGATCATAGAACACTTCCCCTTCCCAAGCCTCTATCACATTAACAGGGCTCCAGGACATCAAAATATATGACATAAAAACTGATAAAGCTACAAAGAAAAAAAGACAAATCCATTACTATAGTTGAATATTTCAATACTTCTTTTCAGCAATCAAAAAATCAGTAAGGATATAGTTCATTTGAATGGCTCATTAGTCAACTGTATCTAGTTGACATTAGTAGAATAAGTCACTCAATAACAGAAAACACATTTTTTTTTTAAAGAACTTGGAACATTCAACTTGGAACATTTAGCAAAATAGACAAAATTCTAGACCATAAACCATACCTTTAAAATGTAAAACAACTGGAATCCTACAAAGTTGGTTCAAAGACACAAAGGAATTAAAAAATGTAAAACAATTGGAATCCTACAAAGTTGGTTCAAAGATCACAAAGGAATTTAAAAATGTAAAACAACTGAAATCATAAAAGTTGGTTCAAAGATCACAAAGGAATTAACTTAGAAATCCATAACAAAAAGATCTCACTGGAAAATCTTAGAATATTTGGAGATTAGGCAACATAATTTTAAATAACACATGAGTTGAAGAAGAAGTCTCAAGAGATACTAAAAATATTTGGAACTAAATCTAAAAAGAAAAAGAAAAATAAAATTTATCAAAATTTAAAGGATGGAGTGAATGCAACCCATTGAGGGAAATGTACAGAATTGGATGTATATATTAGAAAAAAAAAGGAAGTATAAAGTCAATAATTAATGCTTCTCTCTTAGGAAACTAAAGTAAGAAAAGTCCTTCAATATAAAACAAGAATAAAAGATAATAAAAATAAGAGCAAAATCAATACAATTTGCAGGACACAGTGGCACACATCTGCAATTCCAGTGTCTTGGGAGGCTGAGGTAGGAGGCTCATGAGTTCAAAGTCAGCCTCAGCAATTTAGCAAGAACCTGTCTGTAAATAAGAAAGGGCTGGGATGTGGCTCAGTGATTAAGCACCCCTGGGTTCAATACCACTGCCCCCCCTCCCGAAATCAATACTATTGAAAATAGGAAATAGAGAAAAATCAATAAAACCAAAGTTGATTCTTTGAAAAGATCACTATAATTGATGAATTTCTACCCAGGAAAAAAAAAAAAAAAAAAAAAAAAAAAAAAAAGGGTGAGAACACACATTACAGAAATAAAATTGTGGTGATCCTTTCTTATTCTGTGTATATAAGACTGCACATTGCTAAAATTCCACAAATTTGACAATATTAAATGTTGGTGAACATGTAGAGCAGCAGGAATTCTCATTCATTATGGTAGTAATGCAAAATGGCATAGTCACTGTATTAATCAGCTTTGTGTCACTATGACCAATATACCTATCAAGAACAACTTACAGGAAGAAAAGTTTATTTTGGCTACAGTTTCAGAGGTTCAGTCTATAGCTTTGGGCCCAAGTAAGGCAAAACATCATTGTAGAAAGGCATGACAGAGAAGAGCAGCTCAGGACATGGAAGCCAGGAAGCAAAGAGAATTTGAGTGCAAGGAGCCAAGGATAATATAATCCCTAAAGGAATACCCCCAGTGACCTACTTTCTCTAGCCACACCCTACCTGTGTACAGTTACCACCCATTAAGCCATTTAAATTATTATTCCATTAAGTGAATTAGGTCATCACCTCTGAACATTCTGAATATTCCTACATTGTCTCACACACGAACTTTAACAAACTATAATAGCCACTTTGGAAGACAGTTTGGCAATTTCTTATAAAACTAAGCATTTTTTTTACCATATGACCTAGCAATCAGATTACTAGGTATTAATTCAATTGGTTGAAGACTATATCTATGCAAAAACCTGCACACGAATATTTATAAAGGCTTTTTAATAACCATCCAAAAACTGGAATCACCCAAATTTTCTTTTGTAGATGAAAGGATAAATAAACGGTAGCACATCATGCAAAGGGATGTTATTCAGTACATAAAGAAAGGAGCCAGTAAGTCACCAAAAAATATTGAGGAGACTTAAATGAATATTATGAAGAGAAAGAAGATAATCGTAAAGGATGAATACTGTATTGTTCCAATCTTACGACATTTTAGAAAAGGCAAACTGTAAAGGCATTAGAAGTATCAGTGGTTGCCAGGATTTCCAGTAAGATGGAGGGGTTTGGGGATGAATAGGTGAAGAACAGGGGATTGATGAAACTATTTTGTATAATTCTGTATGGTAGATGCATGACATTATACATTCCTAAAGCTCTTAGAAATTTGCAGCACAAAGAATGAACCTTAATGTGTGCAAATTTAAAAAATCTTTTGAGAGTTCAGGGATCCCAACATTAAGTGCAAATGATGACAAGAGTGTCATATTGTGTCACAAATTTGTGAAACAATCTCACTGTAATGTGTGTGGGAGAGGTGCTGACCTAAGTAACTTTGAAATAAACTTAGTCTCTTAGACTAAAGACAAAAGAACTACATGAAAGCACTGTATTCTAGCTGATATAGTGTATTCTACTTTATCATGGAGATAAGTTGAAAATTCTAGTTCTGCTGTCAGTATATTCGAATTGAACAAATCATAAATGGATGGTAGATGATGGTAGTCAGTTAACTTATTGTTGGAGTGTAAATTTACAAATTAAGCAAGGGGAGAAATTTAGAATGACTCTTAAGTTAATAATTGAACAATGGAAGCATCCGGAAGAATTTGTTTAACATAACATAGATAAAGATGATTATATGCAGAAACACCTATAGTCATGTGTATATATATGAATTAGTACACATACATATATATTTCTTTGCTTTGTTACCTGAAAGGGCCTAAAGAAGACACCATGGTAACAACAAGCACACCTAGAACCCACAGCTTGTTTTCTATGAACAGTATCTATTAAAAGGGGGAAAGGGAAAAAATAACAGAATGAATCAAACAATATTACCCTATGTAAATGTATGACTACACAAATGGTATGCCTTTACTCCATGTACAAACAGAGAAACAACATGTATCCCATTTGTTTACAATAAAAAGAAATTTAAAAAATAAAAACAAAAACAAAAAAAGGAACAAATGCTCCTTGGAGAAACAGGTATTCTAGGAGTGGGGCAGAAACTATATAAGGTGAGGTTGAAGCATCTTGAAGTGCTCAAAACAAACAAATAAATAACCTCAAGCCCCTTCACATTAACGGAGTGTTCCAAAGGGCATAGGAGCCAACTGAAATGACTTTCAACAGTCAAACCTGAGAAATTTAAGCAACAAAATAAATAAAATAGCATTGAATTGTAACCCAAAGTATAAAATAAATACCTATGAATCCATACTTATATACTGAATAAAGTAATAAAGAAGGGAGAGGTCATAATTCTCCCCAGAAGCAGAATTTCAATGAATATTGTAGTTCCTCCTTAAAAGAAGGGGAAGACTAAATTCCTGCTCCTTAAGTGCAGGCTGTAATAGTGATTTCCTTCCAAAGAGTGCACTAAAAAAGTAGGATAAAAAGACTAACTCTATGGTGAAGAAACATGACAAACACCATTTCAGCCAGACAATCAAGGTCAACATTAATAATTATAAATCATCTCTCTATTATGTAATCTTGATAAGATATGAAAAAAATGATACTTACTTTTTGTGAATTTGCTCCCAAAACCCATAACCAACTCCAGTTAATGAAAAAAGAAAAGAAAAAAAAAAAAAAAACAAAAAAAAAAACCAGTAAATCACAATAGCAGGGCATCCTGTAGCATAAATGATCAGTATTTCTTAAAACTATTAGTCATCAAAAATAAGAAGAGTCTGAGAAATCCTCACAGACAAAGGTTGCCTGATGTCACCACCCACACCAACAATCCTGCGAATATTTGTTACCGCCTGCAGCAACAATCTTGTGGGTATTTATCGGAGGTGGACTGGAAATAAACTACTTCTATTCCTGAGCTGCTTCCTTGCTTGCTTGCCTATTCTCTAGCTTATAGAGGAAGAGAAGCTTGCTTGATTTTAGAGGAAGAGAGGCTTTGAGAGGGAGAAAGACTGCTTAGAGGAAAAGAGACTTGCTACACTTTCAGAGATCTATTTCTTCTTAGAGTTCTGTTTCTTCTTCTTAGAGGTGCGTCCTGCATCCTGCAAACTAAAGGTGTATGCTAGAGGTGCGTGCTAAAGGTGCTGTCTATCAGAGGTGCTTCTTAGTGGTGCGTCCTGCATACTGCCATCTGTGATCTGTGACCTAGAGGTGTGTTCTTAGTCCTCCGCTCTGCGATCTGCCATCTGTCTGCTGCTTTCTGCCTACTGCTGCTGCTGCTTTTTGCCTTCTGCCTACTGCCCGCTTATATTCCCTCCAGGAGGCGGAGGGTAGGGCCATGCCAGTTAAGCCAAGATCAGGCGAAGAGCCGGCTGTCCAATCATGGCAAAGGTCAAAAGGAGCAGGCACAAGCAGGAGCACTCGGGAACACATGTGCACGCGTTGTGTGCATGGACTCACTTGAATACGGCCAATGATAAAGCACCTGAGTGTGTTTATGTTAACTGACTTCCTCACTGCCCATGTGATCAAAATAACTTCTGGCTGGCTGCCAGGCGCCATCTTGGTGTAGTCCGCATGGCATGCCCCCCAACAGCCTGAGGAGACAGAATAATGAAGTGTAATTTGGTACATTGGGATGGGATTGTAGAACAGAAAAGGGACATTAGGTTAAACTAGGAAATCTGAATGAACTATGGACTTTAGTTAGTATACCGTCAATATTGATTCATCCATTGTAATAATGTAAGATGTTAATAATTAGAGGAATTATATGTGTGGGGGGTATATGGAAACTCTGTATCATCTACTCATTATTTCTGCAAATCTAAAACTATTATTTAAAATAAAATGTATTAACAAGCATGTATTATCTCTCATTTCTTTTTCTAGCAGAGCATCAAATTCTGCCTTTTTACCTATCATAAACAGACACTTTATGGTGTCACTGAAAATCGATTTGTGCCTGTTAAGCATATTTTTAGTTTAGGCACATATTTCAGTGCTCATTGATAAGTTTTCATGTTCTAAAACCTCTTCCTTTCTATAACATCTTCCTGTGGGCTAGAGCCTGGCCTTTGATAAGGATTCCCTTTGTTTTGATTGATATGCACTTAATCTGGCTATGAAAAAACTAGTTGAGTTCTGGAATGTTGAAGCCTGGTGACCTCAACCATGACTACACCTAGGAACTTTCCACCATCAACATCAGGAATTAGATTCTCTTTCTCTGCCCCCATCTCTCTGTCTTTTACTTGGTTTCATTCTCAGGCAGGGCATCACTATGGGATGATAAAACACAGTGCCAGGTCAAAGTTTGCATGGTCTCTAGTCCCTGTCAACCTGGAATGAAAGGGTTCTTCTTTTCTAATTGTTCCCAAGGGGAGGTTGCATTTGCTCAGCCTGGATCTCTTGTTTTCTTTAAGTCAATCGCTGAGTTTGCTCCAGGTCTCCCTTGAACAGGCACAGGCCACGTGGCACAACTTGGGACAATCCCCCTGAACTACTAGACCAAGAGAGAAAAAGAAAGGTTACCCAAAGGAAAACCAAGATTCTATTACTAAAAGAAGGAGAAGGGAGGCAATATGATTTATGACGGGCACTCCTTTTAGTTTACTCAGGGCTTGAGTCGGGTTGTACTGATTTGGCTTCTCAGGAGCTGGAGACTGAGTGGCTGAAATTAATCATGTGCTGTATGCTTAGTTGACTGACTCCCACTAAAAACCTGGGAACCAACACTCAGGTGAATCTCCCAGGTTGGCAGTACTTTGCATGTGTTGTCACAGATTGTTACTGGAAGAGTTAAGTCCTTTCCATGTGACTTCACAGGGACAAGACAGCTAGAAATGTGCACCCTGGCTTCTTCTGGACTCTGTCCTGCTTGCCTTCTCCCCTCGCAGGTTCTACATTGTGTCCTTCCACTGTAATAAATCCTAACCCTGAGCATAACAGTTTTCTTCAGTCCTGTAAGCCTGCCTAAGAATCCCTGAGCTTGAGGGTGGTCTTGGACCTTTGGTATGGAAATGTTAAAAAATTATGGTATTTTTCTTGAGAAATCAGAAGATCTAATAACCACTTAAAGTTCTTCTGGTAATAGCAATAGCCTGATATTCTTTGGGGAAATTTCCTTTCCCCCACTGAATATGAGCTTTGGGGGTTCTTCATCAATGTGGTTCACCTTTGAAATACCTATGTCAAGTAATGCTAGCATTACATCATTTTGGGCCATATTTGATTTTCTTCGCTTTTGTTATTTTTGGCTTTTGAAGAAATAACATACTTCTAAGTTATTAAAGAAAAATTTAACATTTAGGAATTCTAAAAAATAAGTTTAATATGGAGGATAAGCTCTGTTAAAACAATGCTTTATTTTATTAGAATATAGAAGTCAGATTTTTAGAGAATGTCACTTTGAGACATACTTTCCACAGATACAAGGAAAGAATGAAGTGATTGACCCTATGCATAATTATTTCCTTCCTTTCTTTTTGATTTTATTGAATATTCTTTTAGAGAAGTGAAAAATAATGAAACGCTGAAACTCTATTATCCCACCTCATAATTTTATTATTTTAATCATTCCTTCAGATACAGTTTTTAGTATAAGTTATTCTGTGACTTTCCTATTCATTTTTTAAACTTTTACCATATGTATGCATATGTAATGACAATGCTATTTGATACTTTTGAATTATGCTACATGTATTCAGGTATTTTATTTATTTTTAACCACTATGTTCTTAAGATTTATCTGTATGAACACAGGCAAATCTAATATGTGCACTTTAAATATGGTGGTTAATTTTGGTGCCTGAATACATGATGTTTTATTTATCTATTCAATTGGTGATGGAATTTTCCATTGGCTGGAATTTTTTCATATTAGAACCAATGTTGCCATAATAATGATTATGGCTGAAATTTGAGTACTTAGTACATGCCAGACTTTATCCTAAGACTTATACAAATGTTTAACACATTTTTATCTTCACAACAACCGAGAGAAAGGTATTATTACTTATATTTTTAAGATAAGGAAATCAATGAATAGAGTGGTTAAATAATTGTCTAAAGTCCTATAGCTCAAAGCAGCAGAGCTAGGATTTAAGCCCAGAAATCCGGTTCAGACAACATGCACTTTACTGCCTTGGGATAATTTCTGTGCATATGTACAAGGTTTTCTTGTTGGATTATAAGGTGCAAGTAAAATACTATGTTCAAGGGCCTCTCTATATATTCTCACTGGCACTGAGTGCGTTCAGCTCCCATTTATCTCTTCATATGAGAGTTTGCAGTCACCAATATCATGCACTATATAATTGTCAGCTATGCTTGCCAACAAGCTGAAGCCTGGGTCCTCAGCTGCACCTACCACATCATGTTTGGCTTTGTTTTACTTTGGTTTTGTTACCTTTCTTTGAACATGATTACCTTAAAATTGCTTCTTTTGTCTATAATTTTAATTATTTCATGATCAAGGAGAGAACATTTGCAAAACATGAACTTCAACACCCCCAGACTTTTAATTCTATTCATCTTTCACGATTGACCACCAAACTCTTTTCACTTGTTCTATTTACCCAGAATCCACCATGTATTTATTGGTTGTCTTTTTTTGATGAATAAGACACTGTGCTAGATACAGGGCGTATAAAAACAAATAAGATGGAATTCCTCTGACTGAGGAACTTACAAGGGAATTAGCTACATAAACAGTTAATTATAATGAAATGCGATAAGTACTGACTTGGAAGTACAGTCATATGCTACAAGAATATACATGACAAAGTATTTATTTTTGCTTTAGGTGGGGCTCATGAAGGTTGACATATGCTGGGAATTGAAAAATAAGTAGGCTTTTCTTGAAGTTTAAGAAGAAAGTGAAGGTATTGGTGAAAAGGGAACATGAACAATTTTGCTTGAAGGTCTGGAAGTTCATAGCAGATTGAAGATTAACAAGCAGGGCAGTTTGGATGTGGGTAGTGGACAACAAGAATCAGGAAAAAGACAGTATGTAAATCTAAGAGGATATGTTGGTCAAAATTTTGGAAGTGGTTACCATGGGTGGCAACTGAGAGGAGAGAAAAGGAGATGTAGCTCACTCCCTCCAAGTTATTTTTATTGGTCTTGTATGCTGTCCAACTTTACATATCACTTTTCCCTTAAAGATTTTTTACCATAATAGCTCTTGAAAATTTATGCCACTTTTTAGACAATGATTCTCTTTTCTTTCCCAGTATTATGACTTTTTTGCCTTAAAATCTATTAAATCAACATGCTGTGCAATGTTTCAACTTTACTGTTTCAAGCAAAAAGCACTCTCACTATTGTATTTCATACAATAGTTTCTAGTCAAAGGATATGACACAGAACAGATTTGAAATGCATGCTATATTTGGATGGGCCCGAATGTTTTGCTGTGACTATGAATGACAAGCAAGAGGAATAAAGAGGAATTCTCTTCTACTATTTTTCATTCTTTTACCTGTATGTTCCTGTTTTGAAGTACATATTTTTGGATCTCACTCTTTTTTTCTCTATGTCAAAGCTAGGCAGTTATTTGGGGGCTAAAGTCTCAAGACAAAGAAATTGTTAACCCCATATGTTTCTAATATTGCATGTCTGTCAAGTATTCAAACAACTAACTTTCCACCACCTTTCAAAGAGTGCTCTCTCACCCTCCTTCTCCAGCCCCATCTGCTATTACTATCGAGGTTTCTCTTCCATCTTTGGAAATACAATGAACTATCATGACATTGCTTCATATGTACAAGCTGTATCGATTCACTTTCAGATTGATTTTCTTTTATAAATAGGTTTGAATATTCTGTTGACACATTACATGTGTGAGCAAACTGTTGCACCTCTTAGATTGACAGACCCATCCCATGTTTTTTAATTTAAAAAATTTTCACTTAGTGATCTGTTTTCCAGGATTGTTAAGATCATTACAAAAGAAAGAAATGCATTTGGATTCTATATAAAACCTCATTTGTAAGAGCATCATTAATTAAAAAAACTAAATTAATGCTTATTGTTCCTGATTTATTTTCAATAAAAGAATTCAACTTCAAACAGAAACAGAAAAAGCCATCTCTCAGGATCCATGGGGGATTGTGAGCACTGTGCTCAAGTCCCTTGTATAAAATGGCATAGTATTTGCATATTACTTTCACACATCCTCTCACATTCTTTAAGTCATCTCTAGATTACTTATAATACCTAACACAATGTGAAAGGAATGTAAATTGTTGTTATACTATATTGTTTAGGGAATAATGACAAGAAAAAGTCTATACATGTTTAAATATTTTTCAAATATTTTTGATCTATGGTTGAATCCATGGACATATAAACAACAGTTAGAGAGGGATAGTGTTTTATTTTGAAAAAAAAAAAAGTATGGTTATTTCATCAAAGAAAGTGCCAAATAATTAGTCTGTAAATAAAAGAAGAGTGCCACTATTGATCTCAGTGGCCAGATATTCAAGGTCATTTTAAAAAACATGTTTGATATTCTCGTCCATCTCAGCATTAAATTCAAATTCCAAGAAGAGATATCTGTTAGGCATGTACTGAGTTATTCCTACACTTCAGTGACTACTATGAATGTGAGATAGTTTCCCCAAAGAAAAGTAGGACTTTTATTAACCATTAAAACGAGGAGAGTGCTCTCCACAGGAAAAACAACATATGCCCACCAGATTCTATCAATAGTCTACCAGCATGTATACACACGCACATACACACACACACACACACACACACACACACACACACATTTTTGTGCATGTGTGAAAATGTAAAAATATCCTCAGTTGACATAATGAATCTTTCACAAACAGAAAAATCATCTGAGCATCCTAAAGCCTGCTAACTTCATGATGCTAATTTAACACATTCAGCTTCCAAGTCTGGAATCTCTAGATGATATATTGCCCTCATTTCTGTAGGTGGTCATAAAGACTTACCAACAATTTATGTCTTCCCTTCACAACTCTTTATATGTGTTTCTGTTGTTGCTGTCATTGTTGTTTTTCTAAACATCTCTTAGGCAAGGGTGGCCTTCTGGTGAACATTTACATGGGACATAAATATTACTAGCTTTGGTCTATTCTGAGAGTTCCATTTGGGCAAACCATTATTCAATATATAAAAACTCTTCTCAGGTTATTTTTCTTTAAAGAATTGGCAGATAGGGAGAGATGCAACTTGAAAGTTTGCCCATTGGAAGGACTGTCTTTTTTCACAATTTTCAGGACCATACCTGAAAGGAGTGCAATTCAATAGCAGTCTACTAGCTCCTGGAGACACCTATCTGAAAACCAAACCAGTTTTTTATCCTCAAGTGTCTAGAGAAAATAAATTGCCAATGTAGCCATTGGTATGGGTTTGGGAAGAGTATCTTTTAAGTGTTTTAAGTGTCACAAGATAAATCTCTCAAGTTCTTCCGTTTGGCAGACTAATATCTATTCACCAAAATCATTATTCTTCTACAATCACCTCTAGGCTCTATCTACCAGTTTTGCTTGGAGTTAGATGTGATTATATGATTGTATTTTGGCAAATGTTATGTAAGTAAAACTGATGGCTGCCATCTTCAGGTGATGCCATTTCAGAAGTATTTGTGCTTGTTTTGCAATCTCTTCCTCACTGCCCCCCATGTGGGTGTAGAAAGCAAGAATACCTAGAGAGTTGCAGAGATTTAAAAGAAGGAACATTCACAGATCTCTGAACCACTGTGCGGATGAAAGTCATCTTCTAGGAACACCCATACTGAACTGTCACATGAGAAAGAAATCTACTTCTGTTTGCTTAAATGCCTAAAACCTTTGGGTGTATTAGGCTTTGGATGGAAGAACACCGATGTCTTCCATTTGGCCCTTCCTCCTGTAATAGCTTTTACATCATGGGTCAGTGAGTCATTGTGAAGATTCTTCCAGTGGCCAAAAATGTCCATTGGAGAATATAGTGATAAGTTGTAAAAATAAAAATTGGAAGGGTTTGGTGTACCATTGACCTTGGACAAGTTCTTCGTTGTGCTACATGATCCCATAAGCCTCACTCTATCAGACTACTGATTTTGTGTGTTGCTGGAATTAAGGTTAGTTAGGATTCAGTATATAATCCTACCTAAAAGGTTTTGGTAATTCTTTTCCTTGTTTTTCAGTAAAACTGCTCCTTTGGGGAAGGTTGGGAAGAAACAGTAGAGAATCTCTATGAAGTGTTACAATATATCCTTTCTCAAGATATGTGAGTTTGTCTTCATTCAAGGGGCAATGGCTTCATTCATTCATACTTCATTCAAGGATGGGCAATGGCTCAGAAGTATGATTCTGTAATGTGGATGTCTCAAGTTAGGTGTCCACTGGCTATACAGAGCTAGTAAATCCTCATCACCCATTAATGATATTTCTGTGGATCCATGATTAATAAACTTCAGCTAGTGGATGCGGTGTGTCTAATATTCCTCGAACTTGCATGACCTTGCTGACTCTTTTGCTTAATATGAAAATCATGCATGATATTCAACTAGTGCACACTGGTATTTTATAGCAGCTAGTATCCTTTTTGATTCATTGGTGTCTATGTTCTACTGGTCATACATTTCTTAAAACTTATTTCCTAATAATAAAAATGGATTTTGCACTTTTGCCACCATCTGGATCTGGCAAGACCAGAGTTCCTTTCATGTCTACTGATATTAGAAAATTCACTTATGAAAATCCAATTATGAAGATTGTGAACCTGATGGGAATATTTGTCCAATTATTTGACAAATGTATATAGAAACATCTATCTATAGAGAGAAATAAAATTACGTCTAATATCATTTTGAAATCTGAGCAGTTTCTCTATTGTAATAATTTAAAGTTTATTAAATATTTTAAAATCAGGTTATTCAATTAAATGCTACTAATGAAATCTTTCTACACTTTATCATTTCAAAAAGAAATGTAAAATTAGCTGACAGATAAGATTAATTTAGCTTATGTTAGTTACATACTAAGTAACCTTTAGAAGTCAAAGAATTCAAAATCTATATCTCTAAGTAAAACCTAATATTATAAAAGGCAGTGAACCAAGTAATCTGTCACATATCCCCAGGTACACAGATACCTTACTATGAGATGCACAAAATTGGAGGTTCAGTAAAAAGGAGGTGAGTTCATTCTTACTGCCTCTAATTTTTTTCTGTTGTATATGCAGTCAAACAAGAACATTTTCATATGTTGGGAGTCAAAAGGTGGGGGAAGAATGATGAGCCTGAAGAGAGTGGTAAATGATTGACAATAAATCAGGGGAATTGGAAATTAACGACTACAAATTTGCAATAAACTCCCCTTCCCACACAGCTATGAAATAATGAACTTGACTCGAATTGAAGTTAAACCTCCATGAAATCTCTGCTCCTTCCCCTGTACCATGCTGCCTGCCACAGGTACTTTTTGCAGTGTTAAAAAACTTTAGTACTCAAGAGTCATTTAGTAAATAAAATGATGTGGGCTCCAGGTGTTTAGATGTTTCTGTGAGGAACTTGAATGAACACTCTTTTTCATTGAGTAAAGGAAAAGGTGAAGTGGAAGCAGGAGGTGGCAGCTAGTGCTTACTGGATGCAGTACTGAAAGTAAAATGTCACAGAGGCCTTGCACAGATCTTGAAGTGCATTGCACATACCAGTGCAATATGCAAAATCACAGATCTTGTTCACCTTTCTCTGATGCTATGCAAGAGTGAAAGAAATATCATAATTTCATCTGCTACCCCAAGGAAAGGCAAAAGGGTGAATTTTCCTAGTATTGAATTTTTTTCTATGGTTAAAATACCAGTTTTGCAATGTTGTAAAACAAGTGCTATGAAGACTTGGTATCATATCTTTAGTGGGATAATCTTTCCACCCTGGGTAGGAAATGGAAGCCGTCATACAATACTAACTCACACAAGATTAACAACTCTCATTGCTTTGTTGACATAATACCTGAATTAGAGGATTGACCGCACTGTATTATTTTTCTCCCAGTGAAGCTGGCCAGAACAATGAAATGTGAATGATCATCGTTGTCTTTTCTTATAGAAAAGGTTTATTCAAAGGTCTAAATATGGAAGTAGTCTTTGAGTCATCTTTTTACATTTAACTTGAGGCAGCTCAGATTTTTATAAAAACTCCAGCACTCTCTGAGTCCCCTAAGAGTGATCAACCCCTAAGATGTGTAATATGAAACTTCTGTGTGAACTGTTAACTTCCCCCAGATGAGGCAAACCACAGTGTCCTTTAATGCACTAATGGTATCAAAATGCATAAACATCAGATGCAACTGCACTCTCATGTTCGATACCAATCTGGTATTATAATAAAAGAATTATAATGTAGGCACTAGGGAAATCACAGCACATCCTCACATCCTGCTTACTACTGCTCAGTGATTTCAGAAAGGTTCTTTTCAATCAAACTCTCCTTCCAGGTTTGAATAATAAGATCATAACTGAGAGATAAGGGCAAAATTAGAATAGGGCTCCACAATATTAAAAACGAATGGATTTCCCATTTCCCATTGAACACTTTAACCATTGCTCATTGACTCATGGGGAGTATTACTTTCCTTCTAGTCTCAAATAAAATATAAATAATAAAAACAATTTAGGAAACTTATTTGCAAGATCTGCTCTTAACTCATATTAACACTCATGGAAAGTTGCAACTACTAGACTTTGAAAGACAAATGGAGCTTTTAAACTTTTTTTTTTTTTTAAAGAATTTCCAACTATAAGATTAGGTCATAAAAAAGGTTTTCATAATATTGTGATTCAAATGTTTTCATTCATAATTCTCTAACTTTCATTAATATTTTGTTAAGTTGAAAAAATATTTTCCTAAGAACACATCTTTCTTAATTGTTAAAAAACTTTACATAATTAAAATGTAAGACTCCCTTGAGGTGGATGAATACACAACCTTTCTGGATCCTCATGTTTTCACTCTCTTCCTTATAGTTCACAAAATGTGGAAGAGAGAAAAATATGTTGTTAAAAAATCTGAATATTAGTAGAATTTCTGTTGCTGTAATGAGAGGGAACTCCAAATACCTCTTATCTCATCTCCTTAATAAAAAGAAATGAATCCAGAATTCCAACAGTTTTACTGTATCTTGACTCCCACCACATCTATTCTAGTATGATTTTATTTAGTACCATTAATATTCTTTCCCTTCCATGTCTTTTAAGCATACTGAAGAAATAATAATTCTGAAGTATATTTTTCCAAATTAGATATGTGGATGAGTTTACTTGATTTAAAGACAGGTTATCAGGGTTGTAAGTGGAAGTATCCATCTTGTAAAATGGAATCTGGTGTTGCATTCACATAGTCTTCAATAGCATAATACTTTTCTCACCTGGATCTCAGAAAAAAAAAACAAAGAACAGTCACCACACCTTTTTATTTCTACTTCTGTCGCAGAAGAACAGCCAGAGAATATAGGCTTGGAGGACTTCATTTCAAATTCAAAGGCACATTTCCCTTTGGGATAGTGTACAATGGCAGGCTTCTATTTTAAGCGGAAATTTTTAGGATTATAATGCAAACTTGAAGTGTCTAAGAATCTAAGGGCTGAAAATGTGAATTTTCAGGGAGGGAGGGAAAGAGAGAGAGAAAGAGAGAGAGAGAATGAAAAAGACAGAGAAAGAGAGAGAGAGAAAGAGAAAGCAAACAAGGAATTTTCCTTCAAAAAAAAATTAGACTAAACGTTTGTGTATAAATTCTTCTACAGAAAGTTTAGAATTTCTGGGAAAATAGTCACAGACAAAGCCAGATTAGGAATACCAGACCAAATACCCAATCCTTTAATGTCCAGATGATATCACATGTTAACAAGTACTAAGAGCTTTTGGGTAACCATGATTTAACCTAATAAGGTGCCAGAAACTGACAGTAGTCAGTATAGGAGCACCCAGAGAACTTAAAATGGCTACTTTGAGGAAATTCAATGAGCTTTAACAAAACATACAAAAAATGTTTCAATACTCTAAGAGGGAAATTTAACAAAGTGATGGAAATAATTTTAAAAATCCAACAGAAATTCTTGAACTGAAAAATGCACTCAGTGAAATAAAAAATGCAATGCAAGGCATCAATAGCAAGATAGATCAAAGAATTACTGAGCTTGAATATAAATTATTCAAAAACACACAGTTGAAGGAGAAAAAAAGAATGAAGAGGAATGAAGAAGGCTCATTGGGACAGGAGACCAGGAGAGAATGGCCTGAGAGTTTCACATTACTGAAGGGAAAAACAAACAAACAAAAACAAAATGCAACAAAAAAATAACAACAGTCAACTGAGAATACTGTAACCAGCAAAACTGTCCTTTAGGAATGATGAAATGTAAAGATCTCAGATTAGTTTCAGTTTGGATCTGAATGTCTTCCAAAGGCTAATGTACTGAAGACTTAGTCCCAAATTCAGCAATGTTCAGAGATGGAGCTTTTTGGGAAGTGATTGTATGATGAGGACTCTGACCTCATCAGTGGATTAATCCATTGATAGCTGAATGAACAACAGGGAAGTGGTGGAAACTGTAGGTGATTTGTCAGGGTTAGAAGAAGTAAGTCACTCGGAATGTGCCCTAGTTGTGCCAGGGATTATTTCTTATCCCTGGCCCCTCCCTCTCTTTTTCTCTACTTTTTGGCTGCCATGAGCTGAGAAGTTTTTCTCCACCATGCACGTACACCATGATGTTTATGCCTTGGAGTCATCTAACCAAAGCCTGACCATGAATCTCTGAAACCATGAGCCAATTAAATCCACTCCCCTGAGTTATTATTATTAGGTATTTTGGTCAGAGTGATATAAATCTAGCACACCAGAAAAAGGCTGAGAATGTAGCTTAATGGTAGAATACTTACTTAGGATGCATGAAACCTTTGGTTCAATTCCAGCAACACACACACACACACACACACACACACACACACACACACACACACACATTCCAAAAAGACTATACTTCCACCAGACCTATTCTATAAGATATATTGAAGAAAGTTCTTCACTTTGAAAGAAAGAGACATTAATAAGAAGAAAATATGAGAACATATAAAACTCATTGGCAAGTCATTATACAAACAAATTTAGAATGTTGTAATATTGTAATCATGGTGTATAAACCATTCATACCCTCAGTATGAAGACTAAAATCTACATAATTAAAAATAACACAAACATTGGTATATTATGAGATAGACAACATAGAAAGATATAAGAAGGAATATCAAAAATTTTAAATGTGGGGAGGTTTGGAATGCATGTAGAGAGCTTTCTTAGTATTTTTTTGTGTGCTTTTGTCATTTTCATTCTTATATTTATGATCATGTTTGGTTGCTACCATTTCAAAATAACTTTCTATAATCAAAAGACCTTTTGTAAGCCCTTGTGGTAGCCACAAAGCAAGTCTATAATAGAAAAACCAAAAAACAATAAGCCATTGAATCAAAACACACTAGTAGGGTAAATCCATTAGCCGCAAAGGAATACTTTAAGAGAGAGAAATAAAGAAAAGGAACTATAATCAAAATATGAAGGTAAGCTACATAATGGCTACAGTAAGAATTTATTGATAATTACCTTGAATGAAAATGGATTAAATTCTCCAATTAAAAGATACGGAGCAACTGAATGGATAAAAATAAATAAAGTAAAAATAACAAGACTTAACTCTATGTTGCTCACAGAATTTCATTTCAACTTCAAGACACACAAACATTGAAAATTAAGAGATAGAATAAGATATTCCACGTTAGTGGCATCCAAAAGAAAGCTGAAGTAGCCAGACTTATATCAGGTAAAATAGACTTTAAAAAGTTAAAAAAAAAAAGGACAAGGAAGATCATTATATAATGGTAAAGAAGTTAATTCATATATATATGAATATATATAATATAATATTATATTATGTGTATATATATATATTCACCCAATATCAGAGCATTCAAGTATGTAAAGCAAATATTAATACACCTAAAGGGAAAGCAGATTCTAGTACAATATTATCTGGGGAGTTTAACACTCCACTTTCAGTAGTGGAACAATTGATGAGACAGAAAATCATCTTTGTAAGTCAGATTTCATTTTCTGTGACCAAAATATCTGAAAAGACAAACTTAGAGAGGAAAAGTTTAATTTGAACTCATGGTTTCAGAGGTTCAGTCCATGGTTCACTGACTCCATTACTTTGGACTCAAGGTGAGGGAGAACATCACAGCCAAAGGTGCAAGGCAGGGGAAAGCTGCTCACTGTATGGCATCCCATAATCCCCAAGGGAATGCTCCCTATGATTCACCTCTTCCAGTCACACCCTACCTGCCTATAGCTACCAGCCAGTATAGTAGCCGTCTCAAATTATTAATCCATTAAGAGGATCGATCTGATTAGTTTATAGCTGTCATAATCTAACCACCTCCTACATTAACACAGGGTCTTTTGGGGGACATCTCATATAAAAAATAAATATCACAAAGAAACATCAGAATTAAATTGTAACCTAGGCCAAATGAACCTAGCAGATAGCTAAGAAAATTCCATATAGCTGCTGGATGCACATATTTCTTATCAGCACATGGAACATTCTCCAGGATATATCATATGATAGTTCACAAAACAAGTTTCAACGAATTAAAAAGAATGAAATTGTATCAAGTATCTTTTTTGATCACAATGTAATCAAACTAGAAATCAATAACAAGAGAAACTAGAAACTATCTAAATGCATGTAAATCAAACAATTTACTTGTGAACAACCCATGGATAAAAAACAAAAAAATCAAAAAGGAAATTGAAAAAAGTACAGAAGCAAATGAAAATGGAGACACAATATACCAAAACCTATGGCATGTGGCAGAAGCAGTAACAAGGGAGAAGTAGACCTCAAATAAACAACCTGTAGCTGCATTTCAAGGAACTAGAAAAACAATAACAAACCAAACAAAAAATCAGTACACGGAAAACATAATAAAGATCAGATCAAAAACAAGTGAAATACAGGTTGAAAACAACAACAACAACAACAACAACAAAAGATCAATAACAACAACCAAAAAGGCTAGCTCTTTGGAAATATAAACAAAAGAGACGAATCCTTATTATCTAAACACTACCTCCAAAATGGGAGAAGATATTTGCAAATATCTGACAAGAGGTGATATCCAGAAGTTATAAATAACCCCAAAAACTGAATAACAAAAACCCAATAACAAAAACCCAATATAACCCAATTAAAAATGGCTAATGGATGTAAATAGATATTTCTCAAAAGAAGATATAAAAGTGGCCACTGGGCACATAAAAAAATACTCAACATCACTAATCATCAGGTAAATGCAAATCAAAATCACCTTACTCCAGTAAGAATGGTGATTATCAAAAAATCTAAAAGATCACATGTACTGGTGAGGAGGTGGAGAAGGGGTGACTCTTGCAATCTGTTGGTAGGAAGTACAACCTTTCAAGAAAACAGTGTGGCATTTCCTTAGAAAATTAAAAATCAAACCATAGTCCAGCAATTCCACTACTGGTCTTATATCCAAGGGAACTCAAATCATTATGTCAAAGAGACACTTGCACTCCCATGTTCTCTGCAGCACTATCTGTCCCCTAATGAGTGGAGAAAGAGAAGTGGTAAATATAACAATGGAAAGCTATTAAGCTATAAAAAGAATGACAGCTTGTCATTTGCAGAAACACGAATGAAACTGGAGATCATTATGTTAAATGAAATAATAATTGAGGCACAGAGAGAAAAGAGTCATGTGATCTTTGTGGAATCTAAAAACTTGATCTCAGAAGTCAAGAGCAGAGTGGTGGTTAACATGGCATCAGGAATGAGACTCTGAAAACCAGGACCCAAGATTTTGTCTTATCATCTGCAAATGTGCACTTATGGAGGAAAAAATATCTAATAGAAAAGCATTGAAGTTTGTAAATCATTTATTCAGTGTCTAATGCTTGCTGAGCAGTAGGCCTGACTGCAGAGCGTGTGGTTTCCATGCTGGGAATACTTGCATAAAGGAAAGAATGGCATGATGATAGCCTTTAAAGAGCAATGCACAGTGCTAAAGTCTGGGCAGTCTGGGAGCCTTCTGATGGAGGCAATATCTGAGCTGAGGTACAAGGAGAAGCAGATTCAACTAGAAGAACTAGAAAGAAAGAAAGGGGAGAGGGAGGGAGCGAGGAAGGAAGGAAGTAAAGAAGGAACACATTCAAACAGAGTTTCTTCCTTTTCACTTGGCAAAATCTCAGGAAGAAGAAAAAAATAATGCATCTGGGGGAAATCCAAGTGAATCTGAAGGACAAGGAGTGCCGAAAAGACTCTTATCGTCAGGAGAGAATTAAATTCTGAAAGTCCTTGCTGGTATGCTATGGTGTGTAGACTTCTTCGTAAGGCAGCAGATGTTCCTGGAATAAAATTAAGAAGAAAAATTATTGGTTTTAGAAAACTCATTTTTGTGACTCTGCAAAATCTGCTGGGAGTGGGAAGGGAGTAGTAGGTCAAGCTTCAAGAAGTTCTGAGAGGCTATTGGTATAATCCCTGTGTGATGTGATAAGGGCATTCCCAAAGGAATGGAGAGTAATGAACAGCCCTGGCAAGGAGAGCGAAGGTAGGAATTCAATTCAATTCATGTATTTCATCTGGTGAGGTTGGAGGCTCATACTGCCTCTTACTGAGGGTACCGAGGAAGGCTGGGACTCAGGAGGGCTATCTCAGAGATTACGTCCAGGTACCATGCTGTCTTACTTGAGCAGTGCAATTTCAAATGAATTCAGTTGAATCTGCTTTGGAAAGGATTGCTGGCCAGGAACCAAGCTTTATTTCCGGTGCTAGATTTAGATTAACAGGGAAAACTTGAATTATCGTCCTCCATGAGAGTCTCTAAGCCTGGAAGAAAACCTCTTCCTTTAGTAACACTGGGCTCTAGTCCATTTGGAAAAAAAAAAGGTTGGAAAAGGAAAAGACAAAAACTTCATTTGGATATTGTAGAAGAAAAAGGGGTATTCTAAAGTTGACCAAATAAAGAGGAGTTAATACACTGTAGAGTAAAACTCCCTTTTATGTGTAGTTATCGAATACCAAAGAAAAGATAGTCTTATGAAAAGTTTGTACTGTTCTTGAATTTGAAAAGTGCTTTCTGTAGGTCTGTTTTTCCATTTTCTTCCTAAACTAAGGCTCAGTTCTATGTTCTTTAAAAAAAAAAAAAAATCCCCAAATTCCAAAAGTCTAATGCTTTTTCTGTTATGCGAATGGTAATTCACAATGAGGGGTTGGCTAGGGAAGAATAGAGTTACTTTAGATTAAGTAGAAGGGATTGAAGGCAGGGGAGAGGGGATGGGCATAGGAAGGATAATAGAATGAATCAGACATTATTACAGACCATCATGTGTACATATATAACTATATGACCTGTGGGATTCTACATCATGTATGACTAGAAGAATGAGAGGCTATGCTCCATTTTATATGATGTATCAAACTGCATTCTACTGTCATGTATAATTAATTAAAACAAAAAAAATTTAAAAATGATTCAATAGTTTAATGTTATTAACCAACTTGGCAAACCTGTTGGTGGCTACGTTTCTATCCTTATTATTTTTTGAATGATGTTTGTTTTCAGGCATCTAAGGCAGGAATGTTCTTTGGGGATCTATGAACCCCTGACATTCATTATGTACAAAACTCGTACACTGTCAAAGAGAGAGTCCCTTGGAGTTAGTGAGTGGTGGGGTTGGGGCCAGGCTTTTCCAGTTCTCTGTTGTAAATACTGTGATGTTTACTTCCTCTTCCTGTTCTTTCACTTAGGGAGCAATGTTACAGTTGAGATGAGAGGTGTCTCCCAAGAACTCATGTATGAGAGGATCCAAGAAAGTTTAGAGGTGAAATGATTGGATTATGAGACTATTAACCTAATCAGTGCATCAGTCCACTAGAATGGACTAACTGTGTGGTAGCTGTAGGCAGGTAGGGTGTGACTGGAAGAGGTGGGTCATTGGGGATGTGTGCCTTTGGGTGTATATTTTGTCCTTGGTCTTCAAAGGCTCTCTGCTTCCTGGTGGTCATATCCTGAGCTGCTTTCCCCCACCTCACTCTTCTGCCATGATGGTCTGCCACATCTTGGGCCCAGGCCAATGGAGTCAGTCATCTGTGGACTGAGACTTCTGAAACCATGAGCCCCCAAATAAAATTTTCCTGCTCTAAAATTGTTCTGATCAGGTCTTTTGGCCACAGCAGCACAAATGCTGATTAAAATAGGCAGAGACTTTGACTTAATATTATCTGGCTTTCTGAAATATTTGATACCTGGCTGTCGGCAGGAAGGGCCTCTTTTAACAAAGGCATGTATTCTTCCCTTTGTGCTTTCAGGTGGTCTTGTCCCAACAAAGAGGCTGTTTTTCTTCTAAAGTACTGAAAATAGTTTTGCCTTACTTGACTCTGTGTTGCAAACAATGAAAAATGACTCTAATTTAAAGAAGAAATTTATTGAAACAATATAAGGTAGAAAAGAAGGAGAGACCAGGTACTGGGAATGTAAGCAAAGTCCTGCTTTTAAAATGGTCTGGTTTGGACACTGCCACTGAGCCTATTTCTGTTGGTGACAGTCAGGACAGTAACTATCACTCATTTTTACTACCCATCTTTGCTGCTGAACACTGCATCACAAACTATCCCTTTATCACTGCATCACTCACTGAAGGCACAGCAGCTAGGGGAAAGGGCCCTGCGTCCGAGCTGAGGCACCATGCTTGTGGTATGGAGAGGGCATACTTAGCCTTCTTTGACCTTTGTACACAAAAGTGGGCTGCGCCTGCAGAGTTCACCAAAAAAAAGGAGATGGCTGCACAACAGGAAGGGGTTTGTGTAGCCAGCAAATGACAAGCATTCACTACAATTGGCTACCTGTAAGTGTCCTGCTATACTTGTTTACAGAATGCCTTCACCTAGCACAATATAATAATCCCTCACACAACTTGTAATGTGCCCCTTCTCTTCCCATAGGGAGAAAATCCCAAATGAGTCAGGCTTCATGTGCAGAATCTCTGGGGATGTGCCTTTGCTTTAGCTCTACACAATTCCACCTCAGAGTTGGCCATTGATGGTATACATTGTATCTTTAATTACTGCTAACAGTCTCCCCAAGGAAAGGGAATTTAATTAACATGGGTAAATAAAGCCATGACTCAACAAGGGAAAAAAAAAAAAAAAAAAACAACAGGTAAAATCTTCAGTCCTTGTTTCTTTCTGCTACTGACCATGAGGCTCTCACTGGTATTTATGACTTTCTTCCTCCATCAGGCAAGATTTTCTGTTTGCTTTGCCCTCTGAGAATACTTCAGCTGGCTGGGATTCTTTACTCAGTGGAGTCACTCAAACCTTCATTTTGGCAGGACTTAAGCTTTTGGTGGTTCTGCCTGAATAGATTGCTGGAGTCTTTGATTAACTTTCAGCACTGGACATGGAAGTGTGAGAAAGTGCTCTGCTTATTCTCCTCCCTGCCACACGTCTTTCTTGAGCATTAGAATCAATTGAGCCAGACTAAAACTCCCTACCACCCCCTATCTCACCTGTCTTCATAGTGACATAAAGACTATGAAGAAGCCCAGTCGAGGTACTAGTAGTCCCACTAAGTGTTGAAATCATTCCTCTTTTCTCTATAATTGCCACAAAATCCGAAGACAATGGAATGGAAAACATCATCTGTAACTGGGTGGATAGTGCCATCTTTCTAATCTTTGGTTCCTCAATTGATACAAGTTAGCCATGGGAAAAGCAGAATCTCTACTTCTTGCTAGTTCACCACGGTTACAGCAGTATTAAGCCATACCCTCACTTTTCCTGGTATTTATTCCACATGATGATTTCAACCTATTTTTACTACTTACTACCTCTTTGTAAAACCTGATAAAACCATGATGGCATATGAGAAAACCATTATATCCACTGGTCATATCCAGTGTAAAGTAAATGCCTTGGTCAGAAGCATTGGTGTATCGGATTGAATGGCCAGCTTAATGAGAGGTAGACAACATGCCAATTGGATATCATTCCACAGATAATACTGGTATCTTACATTCTTAGGAATTAATGTTGGCTCTTGGGCAGTGTTCTATA
Organism: Sciurus vulgaris; assembly: GCF_902686455.1. Taxonomy (NCBI): domain Eukaryota; kingdom Metazoa; phylum Chordata; class Mammalia; order Rodentia; family Sciuridae; genus Sciurus; species Sciurus vulgaris. Next base: position 58,708,459 of record NC_136466.1, read on the forward strand.
TTTCTCTAAATATTTGGGTCTTTTTCTTTTGCTATAGTACAGTTACCCTGGTAAATGCCAAAAGTCACACTGCTAGCAACTGTTAGAGCCCAGATTTGAATTCCAGAACATAAACTTTTAACCCTATGTGTAGGGGTGCCAGGCTAGCTCAGGCGCAGGTAAGAGCCGTGGAGTCAGGACCCAGACCCCGGGAGTTGGGTAGAAGCAGGCTTGTGGCGAGCAGCATGCAAACTCATTTATTGCAGGAAAAACCATACATTTTATAAGTTTCTTGCCCAATCACAATGTGCCATGGGGGATCAGACCACCAGGCTCTTATACAGTTTCCCTTGGTAACACTAGGTCAACTTGGGGCAGTTGTCTACATTCCTAGGTGGTCAGAGCGGAATGCTCCTCTCTGCAAGTTTACACACTTGAGACATTAACTGCTGGGAGCCAAGAACTAGGATTTCTCCCAACACCTATGCAATTCATCTTTTCTCTACATTTGTCCCTTTTGATTTTATTGTTCTTCATGGTCATTAGATTCTTAAAGGTGTCTGTTGGATCTTTCAAAATGACTTTGTTCTAGGAATTGGGTGAGAAGTCAAGAATTTAATTTGTATTTTGGTGGTATTTATATATTTATTTATGGTACTGGAGATTGAACCCAGAGGCAATTTATCTCTGAGCCACATCCCTAGCCTTTTTGGTTTTATTCATTCTTTTAATTTTCGAGACAGGATCTTGTTAATTTGCTTCACTGAATTGCTGAGGTGGGCCTAGAACTTGCCAGCCTATTCATGTACACACTTTTAGAAGCCACTTATGACAGTAGGCCTATGGCAAGAAACAGCAGTCCCCTGTACGTAGCTCTATCCTCAATTTCTTCTCTCAGGGATGATGACTTTGAATTCTTAGCTCTTCATTATGCTAAATTTCTAAATAACCTTCTTTTCTCCACTTTCTTGATTTTTCCAGTTTTAAATATTATCTGTTGATTTCCAACTATGAACCATGAATTAGTTTAGACCTTCCTGCCTCAGCTTCCCAAATCACTGGGATTACAGGTGTGCACCACCACACCCAGCTTGGTGCACACTTTACCACATTTCGATTTCAATTATACAAGTAATTCTGTAGTAGGTTGTTCTTCTCTTTCAACTTTACAGGCCCCCATAGTTGACAAATGATTTTTTAAATTAGGTTGTAGCGTTAGAATTACCATATAATTTTATCTCCTCTCCCTTTGTGGATTAAATGCAACATCATGAACACTTTTCTAAAACCAGGGAAGCCAATCTATTGGGAGTTCCTCCAACTAGACTCCCCAGGAGAACTATCACGCAAACACCCTTCCACCATGTTGGTGCCTTTTTCTCTAATGTATATGGTAAACCTTTCTGAAGGAAGTGCATTCTTGGCCCTTCCCAGGGAGTATAGAAAGGGGGTTAGATTAACCACATGGTAAATCTACTGTGGTATTACTATTTTCTGAAGTCTGCATTTCTTCCTAGGAATATTTGTCATCTCTATAGATGGGATGTGAAAAAATAAATCCTCACTATACCTACAGTTGCATTAGACAAGAAAAATAAGTTTTTTTTTTTTTTTTTTTTAAAAACCAAAGCAAATTCTTGTACATGTTTTTAGAAGTCACACAAGACAACAAGGCCTATGACAAGAAAGAGCAGTGCCCTGTACATACCTCTACTCTCAATTTTTTCTCTCAGGGATGATGACTGTGAATTCTTAGCTCTTTAGTATGCTACATTTCTAGATAATCTTCTTTTTCCCCCTTATTGATTTTTCAGTTTTAGATCTTATCTGTTGATTTCCTACTATGGATGATCATTACTTAGTTTTCTTTTTAATACCACTCACCATCACTCTCTATCTCTCATCACTCTCAATATAGTTAAAGAATACTTTCAGGTGTAATCAATATCGAGTGTCTATATTCCTTTAAGTACATTAATATTGTCAATAACTGAGCTTGCATTACAGTGGTAGTCTACTTCTTATAATCCTTTTGTTTTTCTTAAGTTTAATAATGAATTCTTTTTACATACTTATTACTAATAATTGACAAATTCTTCTACTGATATGAGAAACTCCTTACAATAAAGACATAAATTAAGTGCAACAGAAAATCACATCTCATTTTTTCCCTGAGGGATATCCCTCTTTGAGCTCTCTGTCCTGCGATGTGTGCTGTCTACACTGACTGCATTGTTCTAATCCTGTAGCTACTTGTCCCATGAAAGTTAGGAATTCTCCCTATCTTGCTTCTATATTGATATCTTTCTCCTGGATGCCACGCCCTCCTGTTATAAGTTTAAACCTTACCTTTTATGAAGCACATCCTACTAAGAAATGACTACTGATGGCAAATTTCCTCAGATTCTTCATGTTTTACTCTTATATTATGACTATAGTATGGATCTTTAGTGTTCCCCAAAGGTTAATGTACTATAGGCTTGTGATTGGTGATGCTATTGGGAGGCTGGAGGTCTTTAGGTCATTGGTGTGTGCCCTTGAAGGAGATGGTGGAACCCTGGCTCCCTCCTCATTTCCTTTTTCTTCGGGGACATGAGGTAACCAATTTTGCTCCACTGCACACTCCTGTCATGAGTCTCACTGCAGGCTCAAAACACTGGAGTCAATTGATTATGTATGAAATCTCCCAAATCATGTGTCCAAATAACCCTTTTTCCTTTATAGATTTATCATCTCAGGTATTTCATTATAGCCAGTGAAAGTTGACAAATGAAATTATATTCTAGCTTCAAGTCTGAAGCCATCATATTTTTTCATCTTTTTTGTTTTGACCTTTTGAAGTCCATGGGGTTCTCTTTTTTTAATCCACAATGATTTGGAATTTGTTATGAAAAATTTAATCATATAAATAAATTCCTAGAATTTTATAGTAAACTCCTATATTCTTCTTCCCTAGATTCTAATTTAATGCTTTACTGCACTTTTACTATCACATATCTATTCACCTATTATCCTTCTTTGCATCTATCAAAAGATCTTGCTTTTTCAATGAATCTCAAAGAAAGCTGCAGGAATTAGTACACATCGCTCTAGATAGTTTAGCATACATATAACCAGGAGTTCAGTATTTGCAGTCCTTGTTTTATAGTAAAATTTTCACGTCATGAAATGAACAAATCTAAGTCTACCATTGAAAATTATCATTATTATAGATAGGTCTGTCATATCTTCCCAGTCATGCCTACTTATCCTTAAACTTCTGGAGGCAACCATTTTTCTGATTTTTTTCATCCCAGAGTAGTTTTACATGCCTTAGAAATTTATGTAAATAAAATTTTATAGTATTTTATTCTTTTGTGACTGGATTTTTTTTCTATCTATCTATATTTTTTTTGAGATTCACCCATGATATTCCTCATTTTGTTTTATCACTGAGTCTGGTCCCTCTGAAAATAGAGAAGATAGGATTAGATGTGTAAAAGATTTATTGAGAGAAATATCCATGAAGAAATGGAAAGGAAGTGAGAGTAGGTAGGGAGAACCTGCAGATTGCTCCTATGGGACTGAATCCTATGAAGGAGAGGGAGATGAAAGGAGAACTGGGTAAGAAAAGTCTAGAACTCTAGAGAAGCTTTGAGGCAGGCTGGTGGAGTATCCTTAAGCCAGTGATGCTGTTAAGGTTATCCCCAAGTCTCCATTATAGCAGCACAGCTATGTTTAGCCATCCATGAGGAGGAGCCAAACACAAAAGTGGATCCAGAAGGACAGCAGGCAAGGCTATCTGTGCTATTCTCTCCTCAGCAGGAACTCTGATGATGGCTATTCATGACCATCCCAGGAGTATTTCATTTCATGTATATAACATGGTTTTTTCATTCATGGTCCTAGTGATAGAAATCTATGCTACCTTTAGTTTTGGGCTATTATGAATATGATTTCTATCAACATTTTGGTATGCTTAATTTTGTAGACAAAAATAAAAATTTTATTTCTCTATTGTAAACACCAAAAGAAGGAAATTTTGGATCATAGTTAGGTATATATCTGTTTTTATAAGAAATTTTCATATCTTCTACCAAAGGGGTTGTATGATTTTTCACTCCTACCAATAATGTATGGGAATTCCAGTTACTCCATCAACAGTGTTTTTTAACTTTAACCATTCTGGAGGATGTGTACTTATATCTCATTGTTCTTTTAATTTGCATCCCCCATATGTCTAAGGAACTTTTTCCATGTGCATTTTGGTCATTCAAGTATTTACCTGTCTGAGAACCATTCATTTTTTTTTGTTTTGTTTTTTTTTGTTCTACTGAATAGACCTTCCCATGGACCATACAATCTCAATATGTGTACTTCACTCCCCACCCACCACAACAGACACCCCAATTCTGCTTCAAAACCGCATCACTAAGTGTGAAGAAAGAAGTTTTGGCTCATTAAATTCAAATTTTTAATGATGTGCAAAATGTTGTAATTTGGATTTTAGGTGTTCCCCAAAAGATCCTATTTTAGTGCAGGAATATTCAGAGATGAAATAATTAGATTATGAGAACTGCAACCTAATCAGGTCTCTAGAGGTTCTTGGGGATTATATCTTGTTTTTCTGGATCTCCTCTCTTTCTTTCTCTCTTTTTCTGTCTGCTCCTTGGTCTCTAAAAACTGAGTAGCTTTCCTCTGTCATGCCCTTTTGCCATGATGTTCTGCGTCACTTTGGGCCCAGAGCAATGGAGTCAACCAACCATGGACTGAACCTCTGAAACCATGAGCTCAAAATAAACTTTCCCCCCTCTACGTTGTTCTGGTCTGATATTTTGGTCACAGTGACAAAAATCTAAAACACATGCATTCTAAATCTTTCTCTAAAAATCTTTCAAATTTAATTTAACTGACTACATTAAATATAACTAAAAATCATTGGCCTTTTTTCCTAGTTGAGAAATGTGTCAGACACCTAATATAGGTCTCAGTTCTCATGTGTTTAATAAAGATGTATAAATTAACTGTTTGACACCGCCAGGATACTGTTTATTTGGGGGGGTGTACATTTATTTTACATCATTTGCATTACACCAGTAGGGTATGAATGATTCATATTTAAAATTCCTAGCATATGATATATACATATATATGCTATTTATTTATTTATTTATTTATTTATTTTGGTACATGGAATTGAACCCAGGGACTCTTTACCACTGAGCTTCATTCATCCCCAGCCCCTTTAAATTTTTTTGTTTTTATTTTGGGACAGGGTTTCTCTATGTTGCTTAGAGCCTCACTGAATTCCTGAGGCTGTCCTTAAATTTGTGATCCCACATCTCAGCCTACTGAACCACTGGGATTACAGGCATGCACCTCCATGCCTGGCTACAGAATATATATTTTTATGTATCACTTATTGGATAGTCCTACCTCTCCACCTCTAAAAGAAAATATTCAAACACAAGTTAACACAGTCTTTAACAAACTAGTTAGCAATAAAGGGAAATTAATAGTAAATTATAGTTGAAAGCCAAGGGTAGAATCCATTGGTTACTTTAACTCAAGTCAATATGAAGGATGCACTGCTGACGAGACATTCTTCTAAAAAATGTGTAAGAATTTTAATTTTTTAAATTGGTTCCTCACTACTAGGCTATGTATGGAAGCCAGATGATTAAAAACCTTCTTAGGAATGCAATGTAATTCTTAAGATCCTTGCTTTTTTAGTCTTTTTTAGGAAAAGCATCAGAATATGGAAAATTCTAGCACTTATAATACTTAACTTTCCAACTTCTGGAAAACCTATTCATGCCCACAAAATATATTAGCAATAATCTTGACTTCTGGGGTGGTCTGTTTTGCCTTCTGTGAAAATACACACATGTACACATACACTCAAAACTGTCTAACCTTCCGTGTCAGTAAGGATAAATGACTTTGGGAAACTGGTTATAAAATCCCAATGTGCTGGCATTGAATAGCTGAGAGATATATTTTAATCTCGCCAGTCAAACTGTGGCTTGTCATTGATATCATTGGAAGTGATATAAAGTGTACTAGGTCCACCACAATACAATGTTCATTGTTTCTGAATTCCACTAATTTTTTGAATTCTAAAAGAAAATGCTTTTCTTTAAAATAGTGATCGAAGTGAGATAGGGCAAACTCTAGTGGTTTTGATTGCGTTTGAAGACTTGATGGATGTGACTTTCATTTTACCTCTTCTCAGTGAGTGGGTGGTCATTTCATACTCTTTTTTCCGCCCCCCAGGAACCAAACAGTATTTTTAGCATTTTTTCCTAATTTTTTAAAGTTAAAAAAGAGTTTGATGCATGTTAATCACCATTCATTGAAATCACATGCCATATACACTATAGGGACATACTTGACTGATTTCAAACTGCAAAATATTCTTGGCATTCTTAAGTGAGGGCAAAAAATTATTTAGAGATTAGTTTTTGAAAGCCACAAAGAAAACAAATAAAAGATCAACTTTAAAAAAAATTCACAAATCCACAGTCATGGAAAACTTGAAAAATATGATAAAAGAAAGAAAGACAAAAATCTCATGACTTCTTGATACACATGATTAATATTTTGGGATATATCCATCGGGACCATTTAAAAATAAAGATATGTATGCATGGGTAGTATAATTTATTGAGATACTAATTTGCCTTTGTTCTCTTGTTGCAAATAATTTTACCTTCTACATTCCAAGAGAGTGGCCAAGTCATTTATTTTCCTTGCTGAAGAAAATTAACAATGACTTTTGTGTGGCAGAGCTAGAAGTAAATGTTGCCAAGCAAAGAAATGATAATATCTACTGAGAGTATTTTTACTAAAAGTAGATTCATGGAGCTATAGAATCAGATTATTTAAAGAGAAAAGTACTCCAGGAATTTGGTAAAGTTCAGAAGGAGAACATTTTGGGGACCTCTTCCTAGGACTGGATAGGTAGATGTCTGAGAACCCTGCTGTCTCCCAGGACTCCAGGGATTGTCAAGACATCCATAGTTCTGGTTAGTAATGGTCTTCTGAGACTGGGCACCAGTCTTTGTCATGCTTCATCCTGGTACTAACCCTGGGGCTCAAGCTTGTTATCATCTTGGCAGAACCTCTGACCCTCAGGGACCATGCAGGATTGATGATCAACATTTCTGCTGTGAGTTTGAATTATACATATATACATATATAAATATAGATATAGATATAGACACATATATACATAATGTGCGTTTGAATTAGAGACCAGGGGGACTTAGAGACCAAGTGGGGACCTTCTTAAATGTCCAGGCCTATATACTACCTCCCTGATTCTTCCATAGAGAAGAAAAAGGTCCTACAAACCTAAATAATAAACCACACCACTAATAGGTGAGTCTTTGGAAATTTTGCAGTAGACAGGCCTTTGGAAAAAATACTGTTTTAGAGACACAACTAATGTAATATTTTTTTTAGTAAAATTCAGAGCCACAGCACATAAACACTCACCTAGGATTGTATCTGAGTTGGTTCATAACCTGGGGAATTGGAAATATTTGATTTGGTGCCCCAATATTGTCTGAGTTGGAATTCCCTTTTGTGTGGGGACTCAAGGAGTATTTTGAATTTATTTAAAGAAAATATAGAAACTGTGATACTTTTGGAGGCTTAGCTCCATGATTCTGAGAGTAAACTAAATTACTACACTTATTTTTGCTAATTACTAGCTATCTCACCTTAGACCAGTGATTTAGCCCTTCTTTCACTTGGTGTTTTATCTGTAAGACAAGAACAACAGTACTCATGCCATAGGGTTGTTTCATGAAGAAATGTGTTAGAACAGCTCAACTACTGAATGGCACTGTAATTTTTGGTACATAAGCCCTAACAGGTTAAGGAATTTCTCCATTATTTATAGCTGGTTTAGTTGAATGCTATTTCAATAGTTACCAGAATGACTGTATGACATATCTCCTTTAATCTATTGCAGTAGTGACCTATAATGATAGACTTTATAATATTACATCAGGCTTGCATTACAGTACTAAGCCTTACTTGGTCATGGTGTATCACAAGGTGTTCCTACTCTGTGCAATATGCTAAAATATTATTGGTACTTTTTATGTCTATGTTCCTAATTAAGTTTTCTCTGAGTTTTTCTGTTCTTGTACTGTCTATGACAGGGTTAGTATATGAGATTATAGTCATTGCATGTAATAATTTGGGAAACTTTCCCTGTCTTAATTCTCTGAAGCAGTATAAGAACGATGTCCTTTTTCTTGAAAATAAGTTAGAATATGCCTGTCCACATGGTCCGAGTAGGGATTCCCTTTTAGTATTTGAAAGATTCTATTCCTCCAGTGCCATTTCTTTAATGGTTAAAGGCTAAATTAAGTAATTTCAGTTTTTGAGGCAAGTTCCATATGTAAATATTTTTGGGAAAAGTGATTATTTTATCCAAGCTTTAAAATTTATTAACTTCAAGCAATTCATGGTCTGTTCTTTTTGTTTATTTTTAATATCTCTTTTCTCTGCATTTATCCTATCCAATGCATTGTTTTATAGCTTTCCATTTTATCTGATCAATCATGTCAAAGGTTTATTGGCTCTATGAATTGTTATAATTGAACTGCTTTTAGATTCGTTTTATTTTTTCTACCTGATAAATAAAAATTTCAGAACTTTCTTTTAATAAGGATCTTTAGGTGACAAACTCACTCGATGTTTATTTATCTGAAAATATCTTTAGTTCATTTTCATTCTTAAAAGATAATTGACTGATTTTATGATCCCACGTACTTATTTTCTCTCTGCCCACTAGTTACGAATATAACATTTGTTCACTTGGAAATACATTTTTAAAAAAAATTCTGGTTATTCTTAAGATTTTTTTCTTTTTCTTTAGTGTTTGAAGTTCCATTATGATAAGTCTAGACAGGGATTTCTTTTTGTTTATCCTGTTTGACATTTGTTGGACTACAGCTTACGTTTTTGAAAAAACATTGTTTTTCATCAGTTCTGTAATATTGTCAAATATTATTATAGTCAAATAATTATTTCTGTCTTATTCATTCTTCCACAAGGAACTGTGTCTCAGTATGTTAGGCTTACTCTGTTCATGTCTCTTATTTTCTCTTTGCCTTTTTGTGATGCATTATGGTAAAATCAGATTTATCTTCCAATTAGCTCATCTTTTCAGATACGTCAAAACTATTAAAATTGTACATATGTACATATATATACACATATTGGTAATATCTGGGATTGAACCCAGGATTACTTAATGACCAAGCCACCTCCCCAGCTCTTTTTATTTTTTATTTTTTTGAGGCAGGGTCTTCCTAAGTTCTGAGGGCCTTGCCAAGTTGCTGAGACTGGTTTTGAACCTAAGATCCTCCTGCCTCAGCCTCCGGAGCCACTGGAATTACAATCATGTGCCACCACACCCTGTTGAAAGTTTATTTGATTCTTAAAAATATTTGGCCTTTCCTTGTAACTTCTTGCAACCTAAATATATTTTCATTCATGTTTTCTATTTCTTGAATCATGATGAGAATTTTGTTTTCAAAATCTTTGTCCTAATAATTTCAGTGACTAAAATTCCTGTCTTTCTGTATCTACCATCTGTTTTTTGCTTTTCTTTTGCAGGGAGCTTCACTTCTTTGCATGTGTAATTATTTATATCATTTTTATTTTTGTGATTTTCTAATTTTTCAAGTCAGTTTATTTCTAGAAAGTCTTTGAGACCTGAAATTCAGGTGAATGCTCTAGACAGGATTGTATTTGCTTCAGGGAAGCATGTGGGTTTATTACAACTTTTTTGACCATTCTGAGTTATATTTACAAATTGAGTTATTTTAATCTGGCTAGGTAATAATGTTTCAGGATAAAGAAGGCTGGTTTCTAGTTCTTGATTATCAGCAATGTTTTTTTTTTTTTTTTTCCTCTTTTTTTCCCTCCAAATGTCTAAGTCCTGGACAGCTGATATTCTTTCATCAACCTTGAGCAGCATAAAACTTGATAGTCCAAGTTTAGTTTTGAAAGCAGGGAAATCCCTCCCCACCTAGAATCCCCCCTCTGATTGGGCCTTGAGCTTGTCTCTGAATTTTTCTGATAGTTTGCATAGTGTAATATTAAAATAAGAAGTGGATTTAGAATTGGTTAAAAGGTGGCATGCAGATAAAGCATAAATCATGAAGACAGTAAGCTCCATGACTACTGTACTGACAAATACAAGTCCAAGAGTAGGCTTGGACTGATGGTGAGAATAGACTCAGGCTACTGGCGTTTGTTAGACAAAGTTTACATAGTCAGTGATTGGGGAATGAGGTCAGAGCAGCCACAACTTACCACAGCAAGATCAGCAACATTTGTCAGGACAGTCAGATATACTACGGACTTCTGGACCTCAAAATATTCATCAGAGGCCACAGAATTTCAGATGATAGCATATGTCACTGAAGTTAACATTGGAGTTACTGGAAGCTCAACTGTGCCCTCCAAGATAATGTTAAATAAATTAGGCTGAAGCCCTTTGTAGGTAGGCTGTTTTGGATGCTTGTTGGAGACCCCTTTATCTTGGCCAGGTGTACCTCATCAGTCTCAGTGTTACACAATATACAGTATGACCACAAAGAACATTTTAGTACAGAACACTCAGGCCGGGAACACAGACCCCATCTATCACCTTATCCCACCCTGGGCTGGCCAAATATGGTCTAAAGACATTTCTGAACTCAGTGCTATGGCATGAGAACAAAGATCAGTTACTCAGAGTTCTTTGGCTACTGGGTTCATGTATAAATAACTGAGGGTCTGGAAACATAGTTTATGAGGAATTATGGACAGCAGGCAGATCTGCACGGAACAGATATCACACTCAAATTAGGATAACTCAAGGAGCGTTTATTTATAAAAAGGACTAATTGCAGAGGTGTGTGTGTGTGTGGGGGCGGTGATGGTGAAAGAAAAGGGATAGTGCATCAGCAACGTCAAGCCGAATGGACTATGAAAGGGAGTCATTACCAGATCCCAGAAGGAAAGAATTTCTCAGAAAGCAGCCACTTAGTGGAAAAGTGACCTTCTGTTAAGGGGCACAGGATGCCCAAATGTGTTCAATTTCCATCCACTCTCTTTGTGTTGGCCAAACCCACAGGAAATTAGAGGATATGGAAGTCATTGATGTAACTCAGGTAAGTCAGCCTCTCTGGATAGTGAGCCAGGTAAAAAGTGGTGGGGAGTGGATTTGGGTGGGTGTCAGTAAAAGATTTCTGGCATATCAAAAGAACCAACAAACAATCTGAGATTAGTTATTGACTAATAACTGCATCAATTTGTAAGTCCATTGGAATCTCTAATACTTCACATTTGTTATCATCAGTAAAATTTCTACACCTTTATTTTAACAAGAATTTATTCAGTGTGCCAATTATACTGATTTTCTTCACACTTTTGTAGTTCAGTCTCCCTATCTCATCTATTTTATTCTTTTTCAGATATTATTCTTGATTATATGTCTTTCAAATTTTTCCAAAATGTTCTAGTTTTCCAGGATCTCTGCCACTGTTCTATTTATTCCTCCTTAAAAATTTTGAACTGCCTTGGATAAAACCCATGTGGACAGAGTATTTATTGGTACTGGGTCATGCTAACTCATATATCACTTCTGTCTTATTGATGTTGAATTTGGTGCAGTGGAATAAGTAAGAAGTTCAGAAGAATGTTCCTAAAGCTTTATCCTTTTCAGGAATCATGTATGAATGGTTATTTGGTGACTGGCATTGATGTATATAGTATCAATGAATGCATGAATGACTATAAATAGCTTTGATGTCCTTTGGAAAATATTTTGGTAATAGAATTATCAGAACTTAAAACTTTAGAATAGGGTTGGGTTTTGTATAGGGTTGGGTTTCTGATGCCAAAATGATAGTTTACACAGAGTGGCACAAATTGTGAAGTGAATCAGATAAAGAAAAAGAAAAAGGGAACAATTTTTCTGATTACCTACAAGGACCCAGTTGATGTGGGTGGGCATATTAGGTATGGCATTTAATTAAGTCATATAAACATGACAAATCAGACAATCTATAGTGAAAGAAATGTATTTAGGTTATCTAGAAAATATGATTTGATAGCATTTTTAAGGTCTATATAGCCAAAGTAAAGGGAATATTTTGACATAGGAGTCTCTCTACCCAATGGAAACCAAGAAGTCTAATATTACTTTTTCAAATTTATTCTAACCACATTGCTTCTTTACTGAAAACCTTCAATATTTGTAATGGCACTTAAAAATCCAGCAACATCAACATGCCCCAAGAGGTCTAACCTTGACATGTCCCCATGAGGTCTGAAATGCCTGACCTTTTCTACTTCTCTAGCTTCAGTTTACATCATCACTTGTACTTATACTGCCATTGTCTGGATCATTCTTATCCAAGCTTATTCCTGAAAAACTCCTGTCCTTGTTTTATGTTTCAGGTTAAATATCATTCTTTTAAGCAAGACATTACTTGCTCTTCTATCTTAATGAGGTTCCCTGGTATTCTCTCTCATAGCTTTCCCTTCTCTCTTTTGTAAACATTAATTAATTAATTAATTTGTTCTAATCCATTATATATGACAGTAGAATGCATTTTGACACATTGTACACAAGTAGAGCACAACTTCTCCTCCCTCTGGCTGAACATGGTGCAGTCACATTTGTAGGGTAATTAAACATGTTTATAGGGTAATGTCCATCTCATTCTGCCATCCTTCCCATCCCTGTGCCCCTTCCCCTCCCCTCACTCTTCTCGTCACAATCCAAACTTCCTTCATCCTCCACCCTCCATTATGAATCAGCATCCACTTAACAGAGAAAACATTTGGTCTTTGGCTTTTTTGGGTTTGGCTTACTTCTCTTAGCATGATATTCTCCAACTCCATTCATTTACCTGCAAATGCCATAATTTCATTCTTCTTTAAGGCTGAGTAATATTCCATTGTGTATATGTACCGCATTTTCTTTATCCATTCATCTGTTTAAGGGCATCTAGGTTGGTTCTATAGTTTAGCTATTGTGAATTGAGCTTTGATAAACATTGATGTGACTACATTATTGTAGTATGCTAATTTTAAGTCCATTAGGTATAAACTAAGGAGTGGGATAGCTGGGTCAAATGGTGGTTCCATTCCAAATTTTCTGAGGAATCTCCATACTGCTTTCCAGAGTGTTGCATCAATTTGCAGTATATGAGTGTACCTTTTCCCCTGTATCCTCACCAACATTTATTGTTTGCATTCTTGATAATTGCCATCACTTGCTCTTCTATCTTAATGAGGCTCCCTGGTATGCTCTCTCACAGCATTCCCTTCCCCCCACCCTTTCGATTCCTTACTGTACTTTGTAATTACATTTGTTTCTGTGATTGTTTTTCTAACATCTGTCCTGCCCATCATACTGCATATCCCACAGCATCTATTTTTTTTTTTCACCATGATATCTCTAACTTTGGCACAAGGCCACCAAGAGTATTGTGACCTTGTGTTTGTGTCCCCTCATGTCCCCTCCTACTCACTCCACTAAATTCATATGTTGAAACCTATTCCTAAATGTGAGGTATTTGAAATGGAAGTGATTTTAAAAGAGGCTCCAGAGATTTGCCTTGCTACTTCTGCTATGTGAGGGCACTGTGATAAGGCTCCATCTATGAACTAGGAAGCAGGCTCTCAGCAGTTACAGAATCTGCCAGTGTCTTTGTTTTGGACTTGTAGCCTCAAGAACTGTGAGAAAGAAATCCCTGTTGTTCATAAGCCACCCAGCTTATGGTATTTCATTATAGCATTCTGAATACACAAGGAGGCACAAAGTGACATGTGCAAAAAGAATGAATGTATTAAGCATAGTCCCTGTCCTCCAGGTGTTCAGTGTGAGAGATGGTGATGCACAGAGGTAACTCACTGTAATGTGGTAAGTGCCAAGAGAGTGATATACAGAGGCACTCACAGAGCCAATCAGGAGGGACATACATGCCTGTTCAAGCCACTGGTCACTTGGAGATATGAACCAAATCAATCTTTTAAGTAATACAGTGTCAAGTACATGCTAATTCAACTGATCACAACTGAAGGGTGAAGAGTAATCTTTCTGTGATTAGCTAACTTGGATGTAGGTTGTTTGGAAGCTCTAGACATGGAGAATTGAGAACTATATTCCCATGCCAGTTAGCCTTATAATCTTAGAGAAGTCAACTGCTCTCTGGAGGCATGGATAAAACAAGAAGTGTTGGATTAAATTATTTTTCAGGCCCTACGTATGACAGTTACAGTACAATACATGGAAATTGAGAAACATGTAAGAGTAAGGGAGGGAATTTTTGAAGCTTTGGTTAAAACTCTTTCTATCTTGCTTTAGAGTTCATGTTCTCTTCCTGTTTCTTGATCTCTCTTTCTCTTTCTCTTTTTTTATAGCATGCATGTGGGAGGAGACCATTTTCTATATGGTTGAACTACTCACATTATCTTCAGTTCAGTGGGGACCTAATGCTTTCTGTTCCTAGAAGAGCATTTCTGAAAGTTATGGTTCAATCCATTGCTGTGTAAACTTGTATAAAATCTTTGTTATACATAAGCCCAGATGGAATAAATATGCTTAGTGAATACTAACACAAAAGTTTCTGAGAAAAGCACATTTATTAACAGTCTGTGCAAACAGTAAATAAATGAGTTGATGTCTACATTCTATGCACACATTTCAATTCAGGCAAGCGCTTCCAAAAGTAAGTCCTCTGTAATGAAAATTACCCTATTAAGTGAAGGCCATAAATGTCCATTAGTGGACTCACACTGAACTGAATATTAAGACATTACCCTGAAACTAATAAAGATATTTTATTTCATTATAATTGTAGCCACGATAAAGGTTAAAATAGAGTCATTCTTCTATGGAATGGAAATATGATAAAGGTTAAAATAGAGACATTCTTTTATGGAAAAGTTTCCCTGGAAACTTTTTATTTGATACATATCAAGAAGAGGTTATGTCTGGACAATTGCTTACCCATGAATAAAGAAATATGTGTTGGCCCTCTCCTGTCAGAAGACACCTTTGCTTTCTTCAAACAAGTCTCCTACATTGTGTTCTTAATGGTTTACCTACAGAACTAAGTTTTCACCTATGCCAAATCTTGTCTAGACGATAAGGGTAAAATTTTATCTCTGAAGAAGATATGGATTATTAGACTTGACTATTAATACTCTTTCTACTAAATACTCACACTATGAATCATTAAACGTGAGGATATGATAATAGAAGAGACTGGGCTATTGGACCATGAAGAACATAACCAAGGTTTCCTTGGGAAAAACAGTCACAAAAACATCAGTTCCTAAATTCCATAACTTAGAGTTGTCACTCTCATGGCACAGAACCTCAGTCTTCTTCCCTCCAACACCATATCTCTAGGTATTTTTAGGGGCCTGAATTTTAGGGACCTGGAATTTTATAGAGAATTCCAGAACTGGATCCTTGTAAGTCTCACTGTTTTGTATATGAAAAGCAGTGTTTCCGTATGGTGAGTTGCAAGGAATGGATTGAGAACCAAAGGACACTGTGAAAGAGAAGGATGAAGAGGGGAGTAGGCAACAGAAAATGTGTCCTCCCCAGACCCACTCCTGCAGAATACAAGCTCCCTACTTGGGTGTATTCCTTGAGAATAGAGATTTGTGCTTGTGTTTACTACTTTACCTCCATGTGAGTCGAATGTTCAGCACATGGTAGGCCCTCAATAAATATTTGTTAAACAAGCAAATAATAATGTTCAGCTTGGTTAAAGTGAAACAAAGTTCTGAGCATTCAACCCTGCCCAAGCCTGTGGGTCATCCAGTTTGTGGTTGAAGTTGAAAGAGAATAGCTAAGCTGTGCTTTCATTCAGTGCATTTGGTTAGAGGAAAACTTAGACCTTCTGAAATGCATCCTTAGCTTGTTTATGTTGATGAGAGCTATTAATGCTATGATTTGGGAGCTGAGTACAGAATCAACCTTAGTGTTTTTTAGTAACCATCATCATTAATCCTGAGAGCATAATTAGTTCCCAATTCTAACTTTTTAGAATAAATGCTGTGCTCTTTGAATAGAGGACCTTGTCTGAGTGAGGGAACTGGACCTGGTATGTGGGAAAATGAAATTGTACTCATTACGAAGTCTCGGTGCCTTCTGTAATAGTGTGTTGTCTTCAATTATTTGGGGTAAAGTATCAGTTATTTTCTCATCTGTCACAAAAGAATGCTTTAAATATAATGGAAATAACTTTTTAGGAAAACAACCATGTGCTTTTTATATCATAGTAACATCAAATCGCCATAAAAATGTTCTGAGTATCACTTTGTACTCACCATGAGCTGGCAACAAATAGTTTGTGGGCTGGCACAGGTCTTTGGATAGACTTTGAGTAGCATTGCTCTGTAGGGAAGGTCATCCTAGAAGCTGTTGAAACTCAAAAAGTGGGGAAAACACAGTCACAGCCTTTCAGGCATCTGCATTGAATAGGTCCCACACATAAAGAGAAACAAGATGAAGTGCAAAATGCAGTTGGTATCAAGATAAATATACATTGTACTTCACTGATGGTAAAAGGAGGGCTGGGTCCCACTGGAAGTGACTTCTGATGGAAGCACACTTTGAAGTTGACCTTAAGCTATCAGGAAGACTTTAAATAAATGATTTGGGACCATGGAATACATAGAGAAAAAATGCATACAGGATTTTTAAAAGATGAAAGAAAAAGTATAAGGGCAAAACACTGGGGGTGGTTTAAGAAAATTAGTTGGAAGTACTGGATAAGAACTGGTAGACAGAGCCTGTTCCCTTTCCCTATTCCCAGGAATCTGTGACTTGAATGAAATATCCCATTACCTTACATGTCAAGCAACTTTGCTGATTTACTTATACTTACTAAATGGTTAGTCTTAAAATTGGGAATTTATCCTGGATTATCTAGATGTGCCCAGTGTAAGAACAGAGGCCCCCCAAACAAATCTTTTTCTCAGACCTGTGGCAAAAGAGGAAGAAAGAAGGAAAGTCAGAGATATTCCAAGCATGAGAAAAATTCAGTTCGCCATGCTGGTTTTAATGAAGGAGGGTCACCAACCAAGGAATATAGGCAGTGTCTAAAAACTGAGAACAAACCCTCATAAACTCAGCAAGGAAACAGGAACTCAGTCCCACTGTTGCATGGAATTAAATTCTGCCAACAAACTGAAGATACCAGGAAGTAAATTTCTCCTAAAGCTACCAGATAAGAGCCAGGTCAGTAACACCTTGATTTTGTTCTTGTGAGATCTAGACCAGAGTCTCCATTTGAGCTGTCTTGAATTTCTGACCTATAGAACTATCATATCATAAATAGGTGCTGTTTTAATCCCTTCCATTTGTGGTAATTTGTTATATATCAATAGAAAACTAACACAGGGGCATCCTATGGATGGCTTTAAATACCAGATAGAATGTGCACATATTAATTGTTGAGAAATTAGGGAACATGTCTTCAGGAACTTGCAGCTTTAGGTCCAACTCTGGCCAACAGAGGAATTAATATAATTAATCATCTGAGTTTCTTTCCTCATCTCTCTAACTTAGTAGTCACCATGGGTAAACACAGTAGTCTAAGGCAGAAAAGGAAATTTCTTGACTCTTCTATAAACTAATTCTGTAGGCTATATTTTTTTCTTTGAGATGGAATTACTTCATCTCTGAAGATATGTTTGAAGTTTAATCCTGAACCTCATATTTAACTTGCAAAAGAATGACTGAGAAATGAAAGAAAATTAAAAATCAGGGCTTAGGGAACTGCAAGATTCATTTTATTTCAGGTTTTGGGGAATACTATCTTCCCATCCTAGAAAAATGTAAATTCTGAACTGCCCGCATGACTTTGGGAGGAGAATCAGGTCCAGCTGATGTTCACACTTCTTAAAAGAAGTTACCTTCCTGGTGGTTTTGTTTATAACTGCCCCCACCAGGTTTGCCATGTATTTGTTCTTCCCTCTGTCTCAGCTCACATAAGGACAAGAGCTTTTCTTCTTGTTTCCTTTAGCACAATTTAGACAGGGTGAAGCTTCAATATGACCAGAGTGTGGGGAGGGGGATATAGAATACACGAAGGATATAAGAAGTACAGTCAGTATGTCATACAAAGTACACGGTGTGAGTCTCACTAGAGAGTCGTCTGTTTAGCATCCTTTCTGGAGACTAGTGCAGGCACCTACAGTTCCTAGGAACCCTTTTCACATCTTGGCTCAGCTTTCTGTGGCTGCTGCTATCACTGCTTGCCACTTGGACATGGTCTTGTAAACATTATTGTATACATTGTCTTATAAACTCATTAATTTGAAACAAAACTTCATTGTTCTTTGATGACAAAAGCAGTATTTAATTAATGTGCAACACTTAAATATAGATTAAATTATAAGGAAGAAAATTGAAATTCTAAAATTTCACCACCTATTTGCTTGACATACGAGCATATATAGCATATTGCTGTTTGATGAACAGCTCCACTCTTTAGCCTGAACTTCCTTCTTCATGGAGACCAAGGAGAGGTGATGTATCCTCCATCTCCCCTCGGGATCTTAATTCTTATATCCTGAAGTGAGGCCCAGGGCATTGCTTTGTCCTTCTGTTAAGGCTCCTGTCTCTTAATATGAGGTGTGGCTGTCTCTGCTTAAAGCAAAGAATGCATGCACATTTAATATGGCCACCATGAAGTTTAAGACAGTTGAAGATAAATACTTATAGGTAGAGAGTTTGTGCTACCAGATTCATACATCTATTTTACTTACTTATGTCTTGTGGGCATTTGAGAGTGTGACCATTATGGTAAGGATATAATGGTAGTATAAAATAGCACAATAACCAGTCTTCTTAGAACATGGATTATATAACTATCTAATAGGAGACTGTTCTTTTCATAAAAACTCATTATCCCATTATACATTAGGGAGGAAATAAAATAATGGTCCCTTGAAAAATGAGGAGGTTACAAATCTAGTACAGATAGGGTTCATATTTGAAGGCTATGGAATGATTCTCTTATCCCTGTGCTTTAAGACTCCCTGTTGGTTGCCAAGAGAGAAATCAAAGCTTCCCACGTCTCACAGGTCTGTGTTGAGGCTCTAAGGGCATGTAGAGGGAGTAGCATATCATGGCAGTAGTGTGCACTGGAGATTAATTGACTCTATCTGGACATGTCATCTAGGATAATGAGGGGGTTTGAAGGAAATGGAATCCAAGATGAAAGAACAAAGAAAAGGAAAGGCCCAGATTGCAATGCACCACTAGGGTTGTGTCCAAGTTGAGCCGTGCAGTGAGGAACTTGAAGAGGGGAAATTAACCAAAGTGAAGTGATCAAGAATGCTGAACATAAATCTCACCTACTTCACTGTTTTGCTTGCATGCAGTTCGGCTTCCCAGGCCTCTCCAAATTGTTCCTCAGACGTTTCAGTTAAATAAATCATTATTCCACCAGTGATGATAACTGTTCCAAAGAACCAACTATCAGACACCGCCCATTCAATCCTCCAGCTTTGAAATATGCCAGAATATTCTTGGCCTGCACTTGGATGAATAAATGGATGAGGAAAATTAAGCTCTGCAAATGATTTTTTAAATGCAGTCACAGAGGCAGCATTTTCTTTTTTCCCAGAAGATCATTCAAAGAAGACGGAAGACTAGCAGACTATCTTTCTTCTAGAGGGACTGCAGAAGGGGTGTTTTATAAAGACAGTTATAGCTATGTGACATATGATGTCTTAATTCCGGATATTAACCAAAAATATTAGAAATACACAAATGAAATATTTTCTGTCCTAGTTTAAGGTTTTCTGGATTATCATTTAAGGACATTACATTCCCTTGGGACATCTAAAGAATTTTTTGGTTAAACATCTTAAAATAATTATTTCAAATATTTCTTCTAAATTGGATTTGGTTATTTTAAATTGTAAATTAAGAAGAATGTTTTTAGAGCTTTCATTTATGTAATTCTAGCTTGGTTTTCCTTGGAATAAACCTCCATGACATATATTGTCCAGATTTTTAATTATTATTCTATTTTCATAACACATTTGGTTTTCATACAGCATCCTAGAGTGTAAAATGAACACAGATTTTCTGTAATTTGTAATATCTTTGTATAATTAAATCCTTTTTGTTTATCATTAGTTTTAAAAATCAAACAACTCAATCAGCCAACTAACTACATTTCTTCAATTGAAAATCAAATAATAAAAATTGCTTTTAAAATTGTCTTTATTTTGGACTTATTTCTCTAAAAAATCATATTATCTGGGCATTTCTTTTTATGAATTAATATTCCATTCTGAAACCACATGTGTAATACTTCGTAAGGCTATTTATAATGCACATTATAGTGAAGTAGGTTGTTCATTGATAGCAGTAATTCAGAGTATATTAGAGTTCATTATAGTAAAATTTTTATTTAGTTCTTAATTCCTTATGGTAAAGAGGGAAGTACAGTTTGGATGAAATAAAATTTTCTTCTTAATTCATTATGTTTACCTTTAAAAATCATTTTAGGACCCAGGATAAATTTATCATTATGTTTCAGAAATATTGGATGCAGTAGAATTTTTACACAGAATGAACTGCTACATACTCTCTCAAAGTTTCTTCCTTCAGACCAGACCACATACTCTAGTGTCCTTTGCAGTTTGATGTTGCTGAGCAAAGGAACTTTGTCTGATACAATATGGACATAATTAATGTATGTCTCTCTGTCAAGTCTGATCCATTAAAAATTTCTGTACTATTTCCCATATTTATTCTCTATGTTTGTAGGGCTTACATACAAAATTCAACAGGGGACCCTCATGTCTTAAGGAACAATTGAACCACATGATGGGAAATATCTTGGTTCTTGAATGATCCTCACCAGGAACTCAGAATTAAGACTTTGTGTAAACAAGAGGTGATTTTATGTTGTGTATGTGATGGGGATCCGAGGGATTATTTGTACTCGGGGTAGTTTTCTTATCATAATGAATGCATCTTAAAACCAAGGTTCAGAATGTGTCATAGGCAGTTTTGAAATTCTGAATCTTTTTTTCTCAGGAATGCTACATCAAAGTTATAAAGAAATCAGGTTTCTACACGAGTATAGAAAACTTCTTTCCAAAGAAAATGTGAAAGCTATAAAATTAAGACAAAGGAAAAGTTCTAATATTGACAGGCAATGAAAATTTTAAAATATAGAAAATATACATTGGATTTAAATCAATGTCAAGAATCAGTCGGGAAAAGAAGAAACAGCAAAATAAGTTAAATCAATAATTATAAAAAATCTTATAGTAAGTTGTGTATAAAGGAATATTAGACTAAATTCACTGTCCATCTACTGTGGTTTACTGTAGATGTACGGAATGCCATTTGATTCTCAAAGGCAACCAGAAAAAAGCAAGAGGGATGATACACCTTTTGAATGTCCCCTGAAGATATCATGACTTTTCCCCGCTATAAGTTCCAGGTTTGTTTTCTTTAAAAACGAGAATCTAGAGTTATAAAGAAATATGAGTGCAGAATCATTTTTAGTCCATTCTTTTATAATTTTTATAACCATTGCCTAAATTAGCATCTTTTTACAGTGACTTGCAAGTTGAAAAATTACTTAATTAGGTTTCAGAGAAGCAACAATTTTTGCACACATTGTTTCTCATAACATTGAACAGAAATTTGTTTTTTGCAGTAATAAATATGCTGTCATAGATTTTGTAGCAGAGTGACTGATTCTTGATAACCAGTATGGTAGTGGCCAAATTTTATGGCTATAGCCAGAAATGGTATTCCTAGCAGTGAGCAGTGACCACGCCACAAACTTGTTTAGATGGTTTTACATAATTCTGAAAGTCAGTGAATCAGGAGGAACTGAGTTAAGAGAGCACCTTCTCACATTTTGATGGATCTCATTCTACTGGCAGGATCTTAGCTCCCTAAATATTTTCCTCTGAAAATCTGAGAGGTTGTTAACCTGCTCTCCTGTGATGACCATATGGATCTCCTGTTTGATTCCTCTTTACCTAATCCTTTTTACTGGACTCTACCAAGCCAGTCACAGTTGAGACCATGGGCACCAATATGGTGTCTGATAAGTTCTGTCACTCCCAACAGGCATCACTACTTCTTCTCTGAAGATGGTCCCTTGTGGTTGGGCACTCCTCCTCTCATTTGCTGAGAGGCTTTGGGGGATATCATATCTATGCTCTGTAGCAAAGGTAAGATGCTTGTAGTCAATATATTATGGAAATTAACTGAAATAACTCAGGTTTTGATTACAGTAATCTTTCTTTTCTCCACTGAGCCCGAGCCTATGGCAAACTCATCTCTGTATATTTAAGCATTAGGCACTAATTTAGGTGAGGCTAGGTAGAAAGGTAGATAACAAGCATTATACAAAAGCCTATGCACCTAAAGAATGGGAAGTTATACTCCATTTATGTAGGATGTGTCAAAATGCATTCTATTGTCACGTATAACTAATTAGATCAAAAAAACTTTTTTTTAAAGCCTATGCACTCATGACCAGAGTGGGTCAATATTATTTTCACAACTCTGGTCTTCCTTTGGGATTATTTGTTTTCCAGGAATCTACTTAGCTTTTAACGTAAATAAACCTCGATTCAGACATGTCTGAAAAAAAAAAATTAAACTCATGATGAGGCCCTGGAAACCAAAATATAAGCTTGATTATAGCATAAATAGCTTCAAAATAATACCAGGTCTAAATAAAGATAATGCTCAGTTATCTTTTCTTATCTAAAAAATCAGCTCAAAATTTGGTGACCTAAACACTTTGGTAACACTAACACTTTTCTTATGTCACCCCAATCTAGTTACCCTGAGAGAAATCAGCGGGGCTGAAGCTTACACATGGTTAAGAATATAGCCCAAAGGATCACAGAGAGGATTACAGTAATCTTGGGGTACTGTGCATCAAAATTGTTCAAACTGTGGAAGTTTTGCTCTTGAGGTGTCTCACTATTCCACATTGACAGTTGAGATGGGGCTTTTTGGGGACTGTAGCACAAAGCATGCAACTACCAAACCCTTCCCTGAAAAAACTGAGGATTACAGATATTAATTTTTTATCACTAAATAAAGGGTTAGAATTAGAACCTCATTTCTCTAATATAATCCTGAAGGTCCACAGAAGAAAGGAAGAAACACTTCTTCCTCTTTCCTCTTCATGTTTTACTAACTTAGAGAAAGCATTTTTTGTAAGATGGAGTCTTATTTAACAGATCTTGGCAAAAATTTGTTTCTGGACCTGACACATAAACTTATCCCTTTCTGTTACTTAATAGAAATGGGTATTTAATATCAAATTTATATATATGATAATATTTCAGAAATAATTACTTTATGAGCAAAATATTTTCACCATTACATGCATTTTTGGAATGTCATTGTATAATTGCAGCAAAATGTGGTGAAATAAATCAAATACTTGTCAGTGTGCAAGATTTATAACCATATGTTTATGCTATATTAAGTGTTTATGTAATATATATCTTAGGTGTGTCATGTTTGGTTGCAAGAAGTTTTCATATGATCCCTTCAATCAATAAAAACTCCAGTATTCACTGAATATATTGATTGATAACTTAGAGTTGTTATGTAAATGAGCTCATTAAATCTTCTCAAGAACCCCTGGGGTAGGTATGATTGTTGTTGTAATTTTAGAGATGGGGAAACAAAAGCCCAGAGAGCTCAGGTGACCTGCCTAAGGACACATCGAAACAGTGGGGGAAAGTAGGAATTGCTTAGAACTAGTCCTGTACTCAACTTGTGGAGTATTTTGTTTGCAGGGAGCATTGAGGGAGCATAGAGTTGATGGGGTGGTAATGAATGGTGGTGGGTGATGAAGCTTCAATACAATGGACTTGAGTCAATACTTCTAAGGGTGCTAGTGAGCAGGTTGGAAGGCAGCAGTGACTCAGTCTTGATGAGAACTAGTGAAAGACCCACTCCACCAACCTCATGTGTTCCTAGCTATAGCACTGATATCTTTCAGATCTGTAAGAATTAGATATAAAATATATGGCCAACACCAGAACTAGCTCTTCAACATTGTCCATTCTGAAGAGGCTGGTGGTATAAATGTACTAACAACTTTAGGAACATTGTCCACTGGACCAGACACACGGACAAAGACAGATGTAATAATGGTGGATCTGAAACACTGACAAGTTGGAATGATGGTTTTGCTAATTTGTACTGTAATCCCAGACTACCGTGGACAGACTGATTAAACATTATAGTTATTCTGGATATAAATCTTATGAACCCCTAATGACTTCATCCATGCCACATGCAAGGGGTAATGGGGCCCAGATGGAGATTGTTCAGTGGGTCATCTTGCATCTTGTAAGCATTTATTTCGTTTGTTTTCTCAAAGCTCTATTGGACCTAGTTTTGACATAAGAATGTATATGCAATCATCTAGTGGCTTCATGAAAGTCAGCCCACTTAATTTATAAATACTAAATGACTCAAGTCAATTTTTAAATTTTTCTTATTTGTTCTTTTAGTTATCCATGACAGTAGAAACCATTGTGATATATTTATACAAGTTTGGTCAAGTTAATTATTAAGAAATGCATACATTTCTTAAACTACACTATCGTTACTTGGTGTTTTATTATTTAGTCTATTGCATGAACTGTAGTGCTATTACTGAATTGTTAATGAGTTGGTAGTTTAAACTGAGGAGCTGAGAACTAACATGACATGGCAAAGTGAAGAACCAGTGCAAATGTAAATACTTCAGGGAAGAACAGAAAACCAGGTAGAGTACTCTTAGAACCTTCATCTACACCTACAGGATAAAAGAATCAGTTTGTATAGGGTTCAGAATGGATCTGGATAGAATTTCTTGTTGAGGGACCTGTTGGAGAGAAAGTGCTATCTCTTATCACTAAGCTTAGGAAAAGGTCCTTTCATGAGAAAATGGCAAGGATTTCTAAGGAGAGAGCCCTGGGTGCTGTGAATACCTATGTCTCTCCTCAAAGGTCTAGGGATGTGATTGCTTTACCTCTTAGATTTATATGCACAAAGGAAGTTTTAATGAAACCACTCCAAGAGTGGGGATTTACTCCCACCTGTGATGTCTCTAGGATGAGGGATGGTAAGTTATGTAAGTGTTAGCAATAGCACGAGGTAAGTGGCCTCATTTGGGTGGTCTTCACTTTCAATTTTATTGGAGTCAGGAGATGCATACATGTTTAACCTGTGAATCAGGTGTAGAAATGGAAATCAGCATGGGTAAGGTCCTAAGAGGGCAGCCTAGACTGAGGGATGAAGGGGCCTTTGAGAGAGAAGCTTATAACGTATTTCTATGAGCTGAGAGGATCATGTGAACTATGCTAAAGGGATGGAGAAGCCTCAATTTTAAAGCACATTCAGAGTTTTAATTACATGGTTCTGGACATCTTACTGTGTATATTGAGACACTTTATTTTCTGTATTTTACTTTGAAAGATAGGGTCAATCCAACCCCACCAAACAAAATTAACAGATGGTGGGGAATAAAAATGTTTTAAGATTATATACCAAGAATGAGTATTTGCCAATAGTTCTCAATGTTACTTTATACAATGCAACGTGGAACGCCAACTTTAAATAATCAAGTGTAACTGTATAGAAAAGTACTATTTGCTTTGAAGTCTGTCATAGGAAAAGTCTTACAGAAACATTATAGTTTCAAGATTTAATTGTTATACTTTCTTACAAGTCCAAATACTGAGTTCATTAAATGTTGTATAAAGCAAATAATAGTCTAAGTGCCTATAGTCTAAATAGACTAATAAAATAAAACTGAATCGAATATGTCAAACACTAATGTTTAAGAGAACTTATTTCTTTTCCATCTTTTGGTGATGCTGGGTCTTGGTCTTGTATTACTTGGTAAAGGTTCCACCACTGAACTACTTCCACAGCCTCATATTTTCTATTTCTAATTCAACTTTCTTCCAAAACTTCATAAAATCCAGTGGCATCATACTTTTTTAGTGTATGGATCACATTTTAGTATCACATTTTAGTATTTGCTGAGTATGTATCATGTCTGATATTTCAATTAGACAATGAAGTAGAACCTAGCTATTATAAATGTCTCATAATGATAACCTCTTTTCCATTAGTATCTTGAGATAATCAGTCATTATGTAGACATTATATTTAAATACATTCATAGCAATATTAAGGCAATGTTTTATTTATATGACACATCTGCATCTTTCACAGTTACTTGATGGCTCCTTATTTATTTATCATATTTAATTTTCCCAGAGGACATCCATGGCACTTCCTTTATAGTTTTCTAGTGATAAATCCCGATACTTCAGCAACCTCTTATTTGAGCACATTAATTACATCTTTAATTGAGAGATTTCTTATTACAGTATGTTCTATTCAGATGATATTTTCCTCAATTCAGGAAGTCAGGAAATGAATTTCTATTGTTCTTTTTGCTGTTATAAATTTCTGTTGTTTCATAACTGACTTGGAAGAACGTTTTCCATGCACTGTTGTGTCCAGATTAGAATCTCAGGATTTTCACAGAGGAAGTGAAATCTACAAGTCTGCAAAAGAAAAGTAACATAAACAGTAGATATCCAAGAGACCAGTGGAGTATGTGATCTCATAAACCTAAAAGAGAGGCCTCTCAGGAAGGAAGGAACCCCAAAGTGCAGGAAAAACAGAAAGAAAACAGGGTGCTGTCTAAAGGAGGGAAGCTTACAGTTTTAGGAAAGGAAGATGACAGCAAAAGAAGTATGGGGAATCTTGAATTATTCAAATATATAGATTATAGGATTTGAAATTTAAGGTAAATTGTATTTGTGAAAATATGGGAGTAGTCATGGTTTTAGAATTATCACTGTCAACAATTCTAATGTTATAAGTAGAATCTTGTCATTTCTAAAAGAGAGCTTTCATTGAACAGAACAGGAGACTATAGGTGAGCTGTAATTGCTCAGGAAAGACAGGCAAGCAGAATATGTAGCTAGGTGGGCATTTTCATAGTCACTCATGGTAGATGGAAAGGGTGTGGAACAGGGTCTCATAGCTGCTCTTTCACAGGGGATCCAAAACATGAGCTAGGTACATTACTTAAAGATTTGGCCTAAATAATCTTTAAGTTTTTTCTCTGCATTTAAAATTCAATAAAAGTCAGGACCAGTAGTGCACCTCTGCAATCCCAACAATTTGGGAGGCTGAGGAAGGAGGAAGGATCACAAGTCTTAGGTCAGCCTTAGTGAGTTAGTGAGAACCTGTTTCAAAATATAAAAAGGACTAGGGGTGTAGCTCAGTGGTAGATCAGCCCTCGGTTCATATCCTAGTGCTGAAAAAAAAATTCAAGAACAATGTTTTTTGAAGTTTTGTAAGAAAGAATGGCGGATTGTTGTCAAAGATAATGCTGTGCACTTCTGAGATGTTCTTTAAGAATATAAAAACAAAAGGAGCCAAATTAAAGAACATGTGTACATGATACTTTATTCAGACCATGTACATCATTTTTTGTCGGACTGTTTGTATAAGATATAATGTTAACTTTGCAACTCTGGCATGATCTATCATTTGTAGTCATGAAAGTAGAAAATCTTACAATGTTTTATTCCCGCACAATGTGGTGAGATTTGAGCTTAGCACAAATTCCTCTATGGAAAAGAATTTCATACTGAGTCCAAAAAGTAATGACTAGATATTTTATATTGGCTTCAAATTCATATGTGTGTATGTGTGTGTGTGTGTGTGTGTTTACAGAGGTTACAATGTAATTTCTATTACATATTCATTAGAACAGCTAAAATTAAAAGCACTGAAAATAGAAATGCTGATAAGCATGTGGGACATCAGTAATTCATTCATTGCTGGTAGGAATGCAAAATGGTAAAGCCACTTTGAGATTCAGTCTGGAGTTTTCTTACAAAGTTAAATATATTTTTACCAATAGGCTCCTGAAATTATGCTCTTTGGTATTTACCCAAATGAATTAAAAATTATGTCCACACCAAAAACCAGAACATGACTTTTCACAGAGACCTTATTTATAATTGCCAAAACTTGGAAACAACCAAGTTGTCTCTCAGTAGGTGAATGGATAAAAGTGATACATCCACATACTGAAATGTTAATTGGTGTTTAAAAAAACAAACAAACGTTTGCAGGTACAAGATCAATGCACAAAAGTCAATTATATTTTTATGCACTACAAATAATCCTAAGATAAAATTGAGTAAAAAATCCCATTACAGTAGGATCTACATAGATCACATCACAGTTCAAAAACCTCCAGTGATTTTCCTTCTTAGATTAACTTTCCAAATGAGCTCATCATGCCTTGTAAGACTCCATGATGTTGCTCTAAGCTGACTTCATCTCCTTCCTCCATCCGTCTTGTTCACTTCGGTTCAGACCTCTTGGCATTTTTTCTGTTCCTCAACTATGTCAGGTGTGCTTGCAGCCCTTGCCTCCCAGAAAACCACATGTTCTGCTCCCTCACTTCTCTGGGTTACTACATCTTTTACTCAAATGTTAATATGTGTATTAAACAGGGGACTGGAGTTATGGCTCAGCGGTAGAGTCCTTGCCTACCATGTGTGAGGCACCGGGTTAGATCCTCAACACCACATAAAAAAATAAATAAATAAAAAGAAAACATAGGCTGGGGATGTAGCTCTCAGTTGGTAGAGTGTTTGCCTCACATGCACAAGGACCTGGGTTCAATCCCCAGCACCACAAAAGGCAAGCAAAAAACTCCCCCCAAAACATAGAGGTATTGTGTACATCTACAAATAAGGAATATTTTTAAAAATGTGTATTAAACAGGCTCTCTCTCATCAACACAAAACAATACCCTCTGCTGCCCTCTTGCTCTTTATCCCCTTACATTATAAAAGCACATGCACGTGCACACACACACAAAGCTTTTGTTTATTATTCTACAAATCGTCATTTGCAAGTGTTCAAATGAAAAGAAGCACGAAGAGCTAAGAAACACCTTATACAATTCACCTGGTTTTACCCACTTCAGTGTGAATTTTATAAGAACAAGAACATTCTTTTAAATAGATCGCAATAAAATGGTCACATCAGGAAACATGGTATTGATCCAAGACTGTTATCTAATTTTCAACCCATACTTAAATTATTCAATTGTTCCAACAATGTTATTTATATCTGCTTTTTCCCCAATCCAGCATCCTGTCAAAGATCATGCATTGCATTTTGTTATATCTTTTCAGCCTCCTTTAATCTAGATCAATTCTTTAGTTGTTCTCTTTCATGTTATTAACAACTTCGAGGAATATCTTTTAATTTTAATATGTTTATTCCCTCATGATTAGAGTCTAGTTAAACATTTTTGGCAGCAATACTAAGTAAGTAATGTGTTTTTCTCACATTAGACATATGTGATACTGCCTGGATTTGCATTTTCCTCATTTTCTTGCTTGTTTATCTTCTTTCTCCTGTTAGAATGTAAGTTCATGAAAACTCTGTCTCCTTTGTTTACTCTTTCAGCCCCAAATCTGACAGGTTATTAGAAAATGTTTATTGAGTAGGTGGATGAATACACAATCAACTAGAATTTTCTAGAATAAAATGGAATAACTGGCCTCCACAGCTTGCCATGAGTTAGAACCAGCTAGCAGAACTAATGACCCTGAACCCCACTTGGAGAAGGCTGAGGTCCTAGAATGTGGGATTGTCTCAGAATTTGGGATATCCACTTAGAGAGACATGTTGTTGATCATGAGTCTGCACTTAAAAATGCCTATTTATTTATGCCTTGTATAACATATGCTACCATTCCAATATATATATGGTACATTCTAAATGTGTGTATAAAATTTTAAAAATGAGTTTTAAAAAGTAAATATAGGTGGAAATTTTAATTTTTTCTCTCCAGACTCCAGTGAATTGTTTGTTCAATTCAATTCTTGGTGGCAGGGGCTGGGGGCGTGTATATGAACTTCTGTTTTGGAGATCACTGGTTTTTCTATTCTTGAACGGAGATGTTTTAGCGTGCTAACTACCCACATGGGTCTTTTCACTGATCAGTATTTTGAAAGGGGTCCCAGATTGGGACAATCACATGCTGCCTTATCCTGATAAATCCCAGCTAGAACTTTTGAGGCCTAAGAGGCTCCCAAGACTTCCCCAAAATTGATAGTATTTAAGATAAAGGTGCTCCAGATCTCAATTTTTGACTTCTGGATGTTCTGCCAGGAAATTTCTTTAGTTCTTGGAAAATGGTAAATTCTCAGAGGACAGCCTTTCCAAGACCAGGCTTCAGTGATGCAACTCACAACGTTGCTAGGAATCTGAATCATCTAGCACGCCTTTGAAAATCAGTCCCATAATTATCTGAAGGGCTCCTTTAATTAAATCCATGTTTCCAGGATGCATAATCCAAACTGAAACATTCCAGAAGTGTACTTACCGAAAATAATATATTGTGACCACCGTTTAAACCCCTGGTGCTTCAAATCGGCTACACTATAGTGGGTCTCCCCGTATGGAGATCTTTGTTGCCAATTCAGATTCATTTAAAAAAGATAGCTTCCTTAAAGTGTAGTCAATTCATATCCTTGTTTTCTGTTCAATTGCTGTTTTTACATCAGATTTTCATATGAAAAATCCTCAGTGATGAAATCGCATGACATATATTTGTCTTTAGTAATATTTATTTTTTCATACTTTAAAAATATTTTATACTTTTGAAGTTATTCTTCACCACAGTCTTGGGATATAGGTCAAGGTTGAATAAAAGAATCACCTTTGAAGGTGCAACAACCTGAGCTTCCAGAAAGGTTATATGCCTTCTGCTGTGAAACACAGATTTTTCTGGGAAAGTAGGATTTTGCTTCATTTCTGAATTATGTGCCCTTAGTATTCCCAGTAGTGATTATGGTGGTTGAATGTTTGGTGACTGTATCATGCCATTTGTTTAAATTTAGACTATAGATTCTTAATAGTTTTTCTACGTAATAATTTTGGAATTTAGAAAAGACATTTTAAAGTTTTGAGATTTCAAAAGGCATCAACCATGTATTATTTATTTCAAATGAGGGGAGAACTCCCAGGGTGAAGAAAGGTTCAATCTGTATTGAAAATTATGTTTGGCAAATGTTATTGGAGAATATTTAATATATTTTAGAACTAATTCCTGCTAAATCTTTTATTTGGGACAGACATCGTTTTCCTTGAGTCTGGGAGTGGTTAAAGGTCTTATTGGTCCATCTCATTAGACAGAAATTTTTGACCCTACAAGTAAGACATTTTAAAAGACAGATGTTCAGACATTAATAAGCACAAAAGAAAAAAATAGCCATGATTCAAAAGTGTGTATACACAGACACACACAAACTCTTCATGTAGAACCAGCAGCTGTAGCCATTGGCATCTGCTCTGGATGTGCAGTATTAAACTTTACAATTTGCTAAGCATCTCAGGTACCATTTTATACATTCAATTGTATCCAGCTTTCCATTATTGTTGGCAGGACATCCCTTGGAATGTCTGTTCTACTCAGGAGGTGATCTGGTGCCAGCCTCTCACAGAGAAATACAAAAAAGAATCTGTAGTTTAAATAAAATCTAGTGGCACAATAAAATCTGTAAGAGGGCAAAATGTTCTTAAAATCTCAATATCCCTAATGACATTCAATTTCAGAAGGGCATAACTTTCTTAAAATACTTTCAAAGCTCTTACTCTCTGACAAGGAGTCTCTGAGAAAGATTCCTTCTCGTAGCTTCAGTCGAAGTTCCTTGGATCACCATGTCAGTAAAACATCTTAGAGGCATCTAAGCATGTACTTTTTAAATTAAAAACTGGCTTTGCTCAAAGTAAAATGAGACAGAAATGGTCTTGGATGTATTTTCCATAGAAGCACCTGCTTTGGGTGCAACCACGCATAGAAGGATTTTGGCACAGTAAACTGTCTAACCCATTCGAAGGATGATATTTTGGATACTGTTCATGGCACCTTTCAAAGGCAATTTTTAGTGTTCTGTCTAGACTTATGTTCCGAGGTCAGCACACAGCCTTAGGATACTGCTAGTTGGTTGAAATAAGAGAAGAGACAAGGAAATTCAAATTAAAACCTCACCCTCTTTAGTAAGGCTGTGCCTCAGAGTACAGTACTTTTGGGAAGAGCAGAGTTTCAAGAGGCCAAATATGTCAACATCAGCCAAATGAACAGCCTTCAAAACCAGTATTAAATTTGTAGCCTTATGTTTTAAGATCTAGAAACATTACAGATATTATTATATTTGAAGAACATTACCTTTAATGAATTGAAACATAGGAGGATGAGAAATTTTGATAAATTTATCAGTTATTCTTTTTGTCTGTGCAATGTGTGTGTGTATGCAGACGTGCATGTGTGTATTTGGCAATGTTAGACATCTATTCAGATTAGCTATCTTTAATTCACTAATATTGGGAATAACCTTGTAAAATGCATACCACTCCATGGGATAGTTCAGATAGTAAAGAGAATTGTGCCTATTAACATATGCTAACATGACATGAGATGAAGGAATGATGCTTAGAAGGTCACCCCCACCAGAGTTGGGGTCTCCCTGAGCAGTGTGTATTCAATACAGTAACATTCTTTCTAGCAAACTCAACAATTAGAATTCAGATCTTTGGATTAACATTTTGTGTGATTTTTAACAGAAACTTTCTGGATTTAGATATAGAAAGCAAAATCAAAGTGAAATATTTCATGTCTTTTAAAGACATTTAATTGAAGTTGTTTCTATGATAGTTGAAACAAATATTGATGGTCTATATGTATGCATTGGTCTATATGTATGCTTTACTTTCTAACATAATTTTTACTTCAGTCCCATTTTATGTATGAAGATACTTAGGCTAAGAATTGTTAAGTAATTTACCCAAAAACATCTAGCTACTGGTTGCTGGGTCAAGACTTGAATACAAATCTGATTCAGAAATTCATGATTTAAGCCATGGTGCCTATGTTAATGCATTATTTTTCTTTTGACATTACCCTCAATTTCCAAAAAGCATATATTCCTTTAAATCAGATGGCTTTTATGTTTCTAAAAGGGTATGCTGAATTGCATGTCCATATAGGAACTTATCTGTCACACAAAATGGTGAAGAACCCTGAGAGAACAGTGTTTTAGTAAGACCGTTTTGAAGAATATGTAACATATACAAAAACTACACATTGATATGTGTATAAGAAAAATGTAAGGTTTGTTATTACTTATACTTACACCAGCAACATTTTCTAAATTGTTGCAATTATGACATTCTTCAGATTTTGGATTTATGAGTTATGTCATGTTAGAAACCAGAAAGGAACTGCTGTGTTCCAAATAATACATGATGGAATATCATCGTACATTATGTTCATGATGTCATTTGGAAAGCACGTTTTCTTCATCTGTATACGCTAACATGACAGGGAAGCGCGACTTCCTTGTGTGGAGAGGCACAGCACTGCACAAATGGGAAACTGAGGAAACCAGAGGAGAACAGCTGGTAAATCACGAGTGGGGCTGCACTGAGCCAAATGTGTCAAAAGCAGTTAGTAATTCTCCCACCGAGAAAATCGTGGAGGAAACTATGTTAAATAGTGCCTTAAGAAGTGCAGAAGCGATTGCACTTGAAGTTTATTATGAGTAACAAATGCCATCTTTACGAACTATGTCAGTGAACAGCTGGCCTCATTCAGCAAGTCTCCTTCCAATCAATGTGTGACTGTAAGACGCACTCTTCCCACTGAGGTCCGGGTCCCCTCTCTCTTCTGCACTTGCATTCTCCTTTCATCTCCATGTGTAAACATGATCGAATCTTTCCCATCTTATAATCCCCTAGATAAGTTCTCAAGAAATTGACCACTCTTTCCTTCCTTTCCAATCTGTTAAGAGTTTAATGCATTTCTTGTTTGGGTCATCAATAAACTCCTCAATGCTACCTTCCGTGTCAATTTTCAGACCTCTTCTTAAGTACTGGCTCTGAAATACTTGGCACTTTTAAACATATGCTCTCTAAACTTTTTATTTTGTCTCTGTACCACTAGTCTTCCGTGGTACTTCTTCAAGTTGGTTCTTGGCTACATTTTGGTCCGTCACAGTCACCGTAATATATAGTGTTTTTTTTTTTTTTTTTTTTTTTTTTTTTTTTTTTTTTTTTTTGCGTTGCTGGGGATCAACCCAGGGCCTTGTGCTTGCACCCACTGAGCTATCTCCCCAGCCCGCCAGTCACCTTTTCTTTTGCTCGTCTTTCAGTGTTGGGTTCTCCAGGGTTCTGTGGCTGACCTTGGTCTTTTCTCATTCTACGACCTCTCCTGCCAGTACTTATTCCAGGCTTTGGTTTCAACTACCACTTAAATCATGAAAATCTTTTCTTTTTCACTAGAAGCATCATTTCATAATGATGAAAGGGTAAATTAACCAAGAGGATATACAAAACTCAAATACTTATGTAGCCAATAACAGAACTTTAACATACATATGGTAAAACTTGATAAAATTGCAAGAAGAAAGAGATAATTTTAGTTGCAGTTTTAATGCTTCTTTCTCAGTAATTGATTGAAGAATTAGAGGATTAATATATAGAAGACTTCAAATAAGTAACCCTTGATATTGACATTTATAAAACATTGATAAAGCACCAACTAGTATTATTAGATTGCACATTCTTTTCAAGTATGCTTTATACATTTGCTAAGATTGCCAATGTGCTGCATTATGAAACAAACCTCAGTGAACTTAAAAGGATTTAAATTATAAAGCGAATTATTTCTGACTAAAACTGAGTGAAATTAGAAATCAAAAATAAAACATTTGAAAAATCACCAAATATTTGAAAAATGAGCAAAACAACACTAAATAGCCCATTGAGCTAAAAAGAAATCATCAGGGAAACGAAAATGTATTTTGAACTGAAAAAAATAAAAATGTAACATATCAAAATTTATGGATGGCAGAAAGCTCAAGTTGGAAAAAAGTTTTAAATGCTTATCTTAATAAAGAAAAATGATGTAAAAGAAGTCATCTAAACTTCTACCTTAAATAGCACAAAAAGAGCTGAGCATGGAAATGCACACCTGTAATCCTAGCTACCTTGTAGACTGAGACAGAAGGATCACAAATTCAAGGAGAACAATTTCAGCAATTTAGCAAGACTCTATCTGAAAATAAAAATAAACATAAAAATAAAAAAAAGGTCTGGGGATGGAGCTCAGTGGTAGAGTGGTCCTGGATTCAATTCTTTGTACTGTAAAAAAAAATAAAATAAAAAAATAAAAGAAAGAAAAGAGAGAGAGAGATAGAAAATTATATCATTATATCTTGAGGAAGAATAAGTAAAAGGGTAGAAAAATGAGGAAGTCAATGAAGTAGAAGCAGAGAAGCAACAGAGAAAATAAATGAAACTCAAAGCTAGTTATTTGGTAAAATCAATGAAATTGATCATTAGACTGAACAAGAAAGAAAACACAAATTACTAATACCTGAAATGAAAAAAGGAGACATTTATATTATCAAGTTTCAATATGAACAATATCATATATTTGGTAACTTAGATGACATAGATTTCTTAAAAGACATTAGTTTTCAAATCTAACAAAGAAGAAATAGAAAATATAAACAGCTCTATGTTTGTCTCAAAAATTGAATTCATAATTCAAAAGTTTCCAGTACACACACACACACACACACACACACACACACACACACACGGGCAGATGACTTCCCTGGCCAGTCCTATTTGTACCAATCTTATGTACACTATTTCAAGAAAGAAATAGAGGAAATAAAGACACTCCCACCCAACTCATTTTAAGAGTTCAGTATTTCTCTGTCTCAAACCAGATATTAAAAGAACAGAAAACTTCAGACAAATAATCCTTCCTAAACTAAGCTTTAAATAGTCTTCACAAAGGTAAATCATACCTGGTAAAATAAAAAGAGAATAATATATCATAATC
This sequence comes from Sciurus vulgaris, assembly GCF_902686455.1. Classification (NCBI taxonomy): domain Eukaryota; kingdom Metazoa; phylum Chordata; class Mammalia; order Rodentia; family Sciuridae; genus Sciurus; species Sciurus vulgaris. Next base: position 58,744,437 of record NC_136466.1, read on the forward strand.
ATGTGGGCTTATTCCAGAAATTTAGCTTTTGAAAATCAATCATGTTGAGCAGTAAGTAAATAAATGCATATATCAATAAATGCAACTTGGAAACATATTTGACAAAGTTTAATACTCATTCATATTAAAAATTCTCAGCAAATTAAAGATGGAAGTTTTCTCAACCTGTATCTATGAAAAAATTAAAGCTAACATCATGTTTACTGGTAAAAGACTGAATATTCCCACCTAAGATTGAAGAGTGGCAAGGAAGTTTACTCTCTAGATGTCTGTGAAATATTGTTTTATAGACCCTTGCCAAGTTAACAAAGCAATCCAAAGAGTTAAGATACATGGATTGGAAAGGAAGAACACATAGATAACCCAAAGGGATCTACAGAAAAGAAAATTTGAACAGTTAAGCACAGTTAGCAGAGTTGGAGGATACAAAATCCAAAGGCCCAAAATTATAATTTTTGTTTTGTTTTGTTTTGAGAAATGGGAACTTAAAAAAAATAAAAAAACAACCTTTTCATGGAGACAGGGTCTTGCTACATTGCCCAAGCAATCACTCTACCTTTTCCTAAGTATCTGAGACTGCTGGCATGTGCCACCTTACCTGACTGCAAAGGAAACTCTTGCCAGTTGGTAGAAATGCAGAAAGGTTCAGCCATTATGGAAAATAAAAATAAAAATTTTTAATTTTAAAGAAATTAAAAATAGAACTGCTATATGACCCACCTATCCTTATTCTGGGCATATGCCCAAAGAAAATGAAATCACCACCTCATAAAGATATCTGCACTCCCATGTTAATTGCAGCATTATTTATAAGCTAAGGGCCTACTGATGAATGAATGGATAAAAAATTGTGGTGTGTATATGCATGTATATGTACATCCATATATGCAATGGAACACAATTTGGCACTGAAAAAGGGGATCTTGCCATTTGAGGCAACATTATGCTAAGTGAAACAAACCAAACACAGGAAGAAAACTATTGCATGATATCACTTATACAGAAACTTTAAATAAAATTCAACTATACAGAAATAGAAAACAAAATAGTAGTTATATGGGTTCAGGAGAGGAAATGCGTAAATAGAGGTCAGAGGATGAAAAATAGCAGATATGTAGATGAATAAGTCTTGAGATCTAATATATAATATGAAGACTATTGTCAATCAAATTATACCATATATTTAGGTATGCTTAATGAGTACATTCTAGTTCACACTACAAAAACAAAAAAAGAGTTGTCATGTGAGATGATGAATATGTTAATTTGTTTCACTATAGTAACATTTTTACTAGGTTTTATCCATAACGTCACCTTTTATACCTTAAACATACAAAATAAAATTTATTTTTATAATAGTATATTACTATATACTAGCAATAAAGAAATGGAAAATTAAAAATTTAAATTATAATTTAAAATGTCAAAATATATAATGTATTTCAGAATAAATTAGGAGTATATTTGTAAGACTTGGACACTGGAAAATGTCCAAAAAAATCCTTACAGAAATTAAAGAATACCTAAAAATATGTAGCTCTATGGAATGCACATGGATTTGAAGATTTGGCATTGTTAAAATGTAATTTATTTTCAAGTTGGTTTATAAATTTTATGCATATCAAATAAAAATCCCATTAGGACTTTGAAAATAGGAATTGACAACTACTTTTTGACATTTACGTTGAAATATGAAAAAATAAAATAGCTGAAATAATTTAATAAATAAAGGACAAAATCAGAGAACTTACACTATGTGATTTCAAGACTTATTATAAAGCTCTAGTCCCCAAAAAGTAATATTAGTGTCAGGATAGTCATATAGATCTATAGAAGAGAAGAGTAATTCCGAGAGGAGACCTGCTCATATATGGTTATTTTATTTTTGTATTACAAGAGGGAAAACAATAGACTTTTCAATTAATGTTGCTAAAATTGAATATAGATTTTGAAAAATAATTAACTATCATTCTTAATCTCACACCATGCTAAATAGTTCCTAAAAAATGGATCATGTCTATAAAAGTCTGTAGTGGTTTTAAACACATCTACAGATTTAACCTCCTCCAACAAGCACAGCAAAAATTTTAAAAATTGTGCCCAACCTTGACTATGGCTAACTTTACCAACTCACCCAGAAAAGAGAACACAGTGATGTCCTGATTTCTGAGGACAGGTCATAAGGTGTGTGATATCTTCCTGGCTTTCTCTCTCAAGTTTTCTGAACTTAGGCACCATGTTGTAAGAAAGCCCAGGTCACGCAGGGTCCCTATAAGTGTTCTGGCTCCAAATTCCAGGTGTAATTCCAGCTGACAGGCAATGTCAACCACAAGGCATGTAAGCCAATGAACCTCCAGTTCAGCCTGCTGCCTTCCAGCTGCCCCAGCAGACACTGAGTGGAGCAGAGACAAGCTGTGCTTGCCAAGTGCACCTCAAATTGTAGATTCACGAACCAAATAAATGTGGTGGTTGTTTTAAACCACTGAATGATGGTATGTTTTGTTATGTAGCAATGGACAACCAGAACAATGTAAAAGCTAAACTATAAAACTTTTGAAAGAAAACACAGGAAAAATATTCATAGTTAGGGTTAGGCAAAGATTTCTTAAAGGAAAACCCAAAGCACGACCCAATAAAAAAATTGGTAAATCAGTCATTGACAAAATTAAAAACTTCTAAACACACAGTCAAGAAATGAAAAGACAAAATTACAATACATATATATGACCAAGTACTGATATACAGAACATATTTGTTTATGGGCAAATTATTTATACAGACATTTTACAAAAGAAAATATATAAAAGCCCAATTAGCATAAAAAAAGATGCTCAATGTCATTTATCAGTAATTAGGTAAACACATACATAAGTCTTAGTGAGATGCCACTATATATCCTTTAGAATGTTTAAAATTAAATAGGCTGATAATACTAAAAGTTTGGAAATACATGGGATACCTGGAACACTTATATATTGCTAGTGGAAATGGAATGGTTCACACCACTTTGGAAAAGAGTTTAAGCGTTTTACATGGTGATTCAACCCTTTGTAAATGAGTTTGGTAGTTTTTTACATAGATTTTAAATAAACATTTACCGAATGATTTAGCAATGTCATTCTTAGGTGTTTACCCAAAGGAAAAGAAATAATATGTCCATAACACACTTGCTTCTTGCCTAATCATATAGGGTGATACATTCTAAATTCTGACCTTAATACCATTTGTTGGCCAAGAATTTGAACTAAATTTTCTGTTCCTTTCCCTCCCTCCCTCCCTCCCTCCCTCCCTCCCTTCCTTCCTTCCTTCTTTCTCCCTCCCTCTCTCTCTTTCTTTTCCCATGACCCCATGTTCATGGACTCACATTTGCATTTCCTTTACTGTACATTGGACACATGGTCCAAAGCCTGTGTGGGTTTACATGCCTGTGGATCAGGCATTCCATAAACCACTGGATAGTGGTAGTGATAAAAGCAATATAGAATAATCAAGGATATAATACAGATTTAAGTTGTGTCCAGGGATTATCATGGCCCAAAATGTGAAACTTCCCTTTTGCTATAGTTATTTACTTTACAAGCTCAATATTCCTAAACTGGTAGGCATGCCAAAGAGACCAGACTGCTCTCTGAGAAAACTTTTTCAAATATCTTCTATCCAGAAAGATAGAATTATCTCTCTTACATCTTTCTCCACTTATTCTTCCTTAGTGACCTGATCTCAGCTATCTGATAAGCAGGGAAGCAATCTGATAAGTTTAGAATAAATGTAAATGACAAAGTTTTATACATGTTGCCTTTATTGGAGTATTTGCCTTGTAATCAACGAAGACTGTCACTTTCTTTTTAACCTAAAGTAACTCTATTCTTCCCTAGCACCTTTCTTTTTAAGACTCAGCATAATCTGAACATGTTTTCTAGATATTAAAACAGTAAATTTTTATGTAGGGGGACTTCCATTAACTAATAATTTACATCTCATATTCAATTTCTCTTATTTATAAAGCTATAAATATAATTTTTACCAGTATATGATACAGGAAAATGTAGTGTCAGTTCTTTTAACTTCATCTTTCCTTAATGTAGAATAAAACATTTTATTTATTATCTACAGGGAATTAGTAAGGATGAATGAGACATTTTGTTTTCTCCAAAGAGCATCTACATGTTAATTAAAATTTTTATATGCTTTTCCAATAAGTGACCTGGAATAATTTCTGTCCTTTATGTTGGCAAACTCTCTTGAGTATATCCCTCTACTGTAAACCTAACAAAAGGAATAATTTAAATAGTTCATTGACCAGAATTTCTGCAGAGAATTGTGAGAAACTCTTATAAAGGCTGGGCAAAAAAATTCAAATCAATTCCAAATGTTTTATGCTTCACTTGTGTTTATCTTGCATTTTTATTTATTAGTGAGAAGAAATGAATGTATATATATATTTATATATGAATGTATATATATATATATATTTATATATATATAAAGAAGAGTTTCTAAAATGTCTAAATTCTTAAATATCCTATGTGCATTGTGACTGCTGACAGGTTAGTCTACTGGCATTTTGAATTATGTTTTCATTACATACTATTAGTTAGGATTGGCTTAAGTTTACTTTTCATTAGTATGCTGTTAGACATTTTATACTGTCCATTGGTAATATATGTAACAATGTTTACTTTTCTAGGGATAGAGATGAATCTTCCAACAAGAGGAAATTATAAGGGACTGTTTCAAAAAGTTGAAATAGAAGTAGGGGTGAAAATTTTACTTAGTTCTAGAAATTTTGGAGAAAAGAAGCACTTTCCATTCAGCTAAGCTGTCTTTTAAGTAGAATAGTTTATAGGATGAACACTTGGAAAACCAGGAGCTTCAAAAAAGAGGCTTATCCTAAGGATTGATGGTAAATGAAAACATCACATTTAATGTTTGTGAAATATCTTCAGTTCTTTGTTTATTAATAAACCAAGTCAGTTCCTATTTTAGTGTAAGGACCTATAGTATACACTTAGTATATACACCATCAATCTAAAATTTATGCAACTACTTCCTATTTACTACCTGCCAAATTTGTTAATTTTGTCTTAGAAATTAGTCTTGAATTTATTTATCTCTTCTTCTTCATCAACCTCCCTTTTATATTCAGAGTTATAATAATAGCTTTCCAAATAAATTCCCAGCCTATAATGTGCTGGTATTTGGCAGATCTAAAATGATCTTTCTTTTTACATTTTTAAAAAATTTGTTGTAATTAGTTATACATGACAGTAGCATGCATTTATACATTGTGATAAATCATATATAAATGGAGTATAATTTCTTGTTTTTCTGATTGTACATGTTGTAGGACCACATCAGTCATGCAGTCATATACGTATATAGGGTAATAATGTCTGTTTTATTCTACTATCATTCCTACCCCCATATCCCCTCCCCTCCCTTCACTCTCTTCTACCTAACCTAAAGTAATTCTATTCTTCCCTAGCACCTCACCCCTTGTGAATTAGCATTTGTATATCTTTAAAGCTGAGTAATAGTCCAAAGATATATATATATATACATATATATATATCAATGGATATATATTATATATATATCCATTCATTGGTTGAAGGACTCCAGTTAGAATGGCAATTTTCAGGAATATAAGCAACAATAAATGTTGGTGAGGATGTGGGGAAAAAGTTACACTCATACATTCTGGTGTGACTGCCAGTCAGTGCAACCTTATGGAAAGCGATATGGAGATTCCTCAGAAAACTTGGAATGGAACAACCATTTGACCCAGCTATCCCACTCCTCAGTTTATATCCAAAGGACTTAAAATCTGCATATTACAGTGACACAGCTACATCAATGGTTATAGCAATTCAATTCACAATAGAATGATCTTTCTTTAATGACACTCCATTAGAAATCATGTAATAGCTCTTTATCTTTGATACCTGAACTCGGACAGTCATCAGAATAATAAAAGGGATTCATAGAGAGCATAGATTTGTGAGGTCTGGATTAGGGTATAGAAATTTCCATTTTTTTACAGTGTCCCAGGTGATTTGATGACTTCCCTCCTTCCCAGGAGTGGGTAACAGCAATCTACAGGATGAAGAGTAAATTCCCTGGCATCACTCTCCTATGCCTTTCATTATGTGGCTCCTGATTGGTTTTCCTTCCTCATCTTCACCATTAACCCCAAGAACTTATGCTATAGCCAAGTTTCCATATGTTCTCATTTCTTTAAACTGTCTATTAAAGAAATTTTAAGTCTTCGTTACTATTATTTCCTTTGTTTGGCATGCCTTCTCCATAATACCTACCTTGTGAAACCTATGTGTTAAGATTCAACTCAAATATCAAGCCCTCTATAAAACCTTCTTCTATTTCCATGAGTACTTTTACTTGTGCTTATCTCCATTATAACTCAACATAATTTGAAAATTCATGTCATGAACACAGAAGTCTACAAGGCCAGGCTGCTAACATAAGTAACTAAGAATGTGGCAAACTCCCGTTCAATCCTGAACCAAAAACAGCAGTTGCTTATTAATCTCATTGATCATTACCATGAAGAAGTATTGGGCACAATTTTCCAAGTTCATTATTTTCTAAGGACTACCCCCTTCCACAGCCTTCCTTCATACCTAGCCAGTAGGAAAGTTTACGCTCTAAATTGGTAACTGTTTTCTCTGAAGTCATTGCTCATTCTTCTCTATTGTGTCCTGTGACTCCAAATATTGACCTTCCTATACTACATCTATGAGCTCTCTTAAGTATGGCCAATGGGAGGCACAAATACCCATTAGGATCAAGAAGTAGAAAGTGAGATCAAGGTGCTTATCACTCCTACTACTCAGATAGATTAGCTCCTGTCAGGCATCCCTCTCTGCACACCTCTCTGGGCTACAGTGACAACTTCCTTTGGCAATTCTGAAAATCTTTGCCATTCTTGGCAGCTGAGAATCAGGTTGATAGTTCTGCCATGCTCAGAAGGGTTTTTCATGTGGATTTTTTTTTCTGTGTAATTGCTCTCCTGAAATTCTAAATTAATTTTATCTTAGAATTTGTGTATTATAAATGAAGTGAGAAACATATAGCAAGAGATAGGGATGTGGATTCTCAACTCAATCATGGTGCTGTCTCCCATCACCTACTTTAACACCTTGGACAAGTTCTCAACTTTCCAATTCCCCAACCCTAGCATCTTGGCTTCAGAGAGACTTCCCTACCCCATCTTTACCTGTGACCACAATCTCAACCCACTGCAAGGCAAGCATGGACCCTAGAAAGTATTCCTTCCCCACTTACTCTGACAACCATTTTGCCCACAATGGGGTCCTGGATGTGGATACAGGGAGTGGACAAGGTCTATGGGCAACAAAGTAATGTCTGTGCTCACCCTGAACTGGCAGCGCTAGAGTGGGTTCAGTGGGTGATGCAGCAGGGGAAAATCACTCACCCACCCCTGCTCTAGATACTGAGTGTGTCTCAACATTGAGTTTCTATTACCTTGGGGGAAGTTCATCACCTGTGTGTTGAGAAGCTGGGCTGGTGGGAAAGGGAAATTAACTTTCCCAGCCCTGACTGGTGTGGTGACCAGGAAGGAGAAACCCAGCAGCAGGTGGACTGTGAGTGCCAAGCCATTGGGCAGGCTCTTGGGTGACTGGGAGGGTCTGCATTTACCCAGTGAGAATTTCCTACTTGTAGGAATGTGACATTAAGTAGCAAATAAAAAACACCATAGGAAAAGAGAAATATTATGGAAAAAAGAGAAGAAATGGTATTTTAGTAACTTTAATGATAGCTTTTTCCTGCTCTTCAAAAAAAAGTGACTCCTATTTTATTTTGCAATGGATCCCACAAATTAGGTGTATGATTCTGTTGAAACTCCAAGACCTATTGGTTACATGGAGGACAGGAAAAATGGCCTACAGCTCACGAAGAAAGGGATATCCGAATTGATATTCCTGTGAAAGTCAAGACCATTAGAAGACCATACTCTGTGAAAAGGAGGGTTGAGAGGAAAACCCATGGCAGCAAAGGGAGAGCATATCTCAGCTTGGGATATGAGTGGAAAATAATAATTTTTTGTGAAGTTTTTGTAAATAACTCATCCCTCTGTGCAGATTTTGGGTTTGAAATATTTCTACCTTGTCATGAAGGAAATTCCAAACCAATATATTTATTCAAAGATCTCACAGTAGAAATAGAGTGGAAACAACACTCTATTGTAAATAGTAGAAACAGAAGCAAACAACACTCTTTAACTCAGAACTGATAGGACTTCCATTGGGAAGACTGACCTTTATACATGAGTTCAAAATTCAAATTATAAAACACAATAAATAAGATTAAGTATAAATGGAACAGAGCAAAACTAGACAAAAACAGCAACAAATGGGAGAATTATTTGCACAAAGACTTCAAACATTGACATTATTTCAAATGCAACATAAAATAATTATATTCAAGTTGTTTAAATGAAAAAATGCATATGATATCTGAACAAAGATAAAATATTATTATAATAACACAGATTTGAATACAAGTAACAATAAATGTTGGCAAGAATGTGGGGAAAAAGGTACACTCATACATTGCTAGTGGGACTGTAAATTGGTGCAACCACTCTGGAAGCAGTATGGAGATTCCTCAGAAAACTTTGAATGGAACTGCCATTTGAACCAGTTATCTCAGTCCTTGGCATATGCCCAAAGGACTTAAAATCAATGTTTATAGCAGCTCAACTCACAACAGCTAAGCTATGAAACTAAAGTAGGTGTCCTTCAACAGATGAATGGTAAAAAAATTGTTGTATATATACACAATGGAATATTACTTAGCCATAAAGAAGACTGAAATTATGGAATTTGCCAGGAAATAGATCCAACTGGTGTCTGTCATGCCAAGTGAAAGAAGCTAATTTCCCCAAGTCAAAAACTGAACTTTCTCTCTGTGAATGCTAACACACAATAAAGGGGGGAGGGTGGGAAAAATAGAAGGTCATTGGATTAGACAAAGGGGAATTAAGGGAATGGTAGGAAAGCCAGTAAATTGATTTTGACATAAATTTCCTATATTCATATATGAATACATGACCAGTGTAACTCCACATTATGTACAACCACAAGAATGGAAAGTTATAGTCCATGTATGTATACTATGTCAAAATACATTTTATTGTCATGTATAACTAAAAAGAACAGGTTTTAAATAAACCAAGGATTTGCAAAATAACTAAATAGAACTTCTACATATGAAAATATGACCACGGAATTAAAAACATATAGCAGATTAGATGGAGCTGAAAAGAGAATTGTTAAACTAGAAGTCGGAACTTAAGACATTATATAAGATGTTATCCTGAAGGAGAAAAAAATGGGAAATATGAAACTGCACTTAAGCAATATATATGGAGAGTAGAACATCAAGTTTTAATGTTTGTCTACTTGGAGTTATAAAAAATGGAATAGAGAGACCAGGATTAAGTCAATTTCAAACACATAGTAGCTTAAGATTTTCCAGAACTGGTGAAATAAAGAAGTGCAACAATCACAATGAATCCCAAGTAAGACAAGTAGAAAGGAATGTATATCTACATACGATGTAATGAATCTACTGTAAAACAGGTAAAAATAAAAGATTTTAAAAACTCTCAGATTGAGAAACATCATCTACATCTAGAGAAGTAGCAGAATTATCAACAGAAAGTAGGAAAGAATGGAGGACAATTGTCAAGTTAGAACTTCACAGTGTTTAACTTACCACAAAGGAGAGGACTGAAACAAAATTGATAATAGACTGATTTCTCTTGGACATTTACTAAAGAAACTCCTTATGAATGAACTTAGAAGGAAGGAAAATAATCCCAGAATGAAAGTCCAAAACTAAAAAATTAAGAGTGAACAAATAAATTAAAAATGTGCAGATTAAAATTTTAAAATGACTTCATAAAACAGCAACAATATTTATTTGAGTCTTATTTGAAATACAAATAGAAATAAATAATGGACAAAAATAACTTTAGGAATGAGGTGATTGTAACTGAAGTGTTTTAAAGTTCTAATATTATGTTGAGTAACTTGTGTTAAATATATATTATTAGGGATAAAATGATCATTTAATACATTTAAAGTTAAAATCTTATGGATTCTATAAATTCTAAAATTGTAGTCACTTAACAGCATTGCATGGTAGTTATTTTATTTGTGAATTTGGCTAGGCTATGATACTCAGGTGTTTAATCAAACAATAGATGTTGCATGAAGGTATCTTGAAGATGGGATTAACTTTAAAGTCAATAGGCTCTAAATAAAGCAGATTAAATCTATAATGTGCATCTTGTTTGTTTAAGAGTAAAGGCTGAGGTTTCTTAAAGAATAAGAAGTTCTTGAGAGTACATCATAGAAATTATGACAGAATTTCCAGCATGCTGCTCTGTGAAATTTGGATTCAATACAGCAACATCAACTTTTACTTGAATCAAAACCTACCAGTCTTCCCTACAAACTTCAAACATACCAGCCCCCCAAAACCAAATATCAATGTGATCAAGTTCCTTAAACTCTCATTCTCTTTCTCTCCATGTATACATTGTTTTCCATCAATGCTGTTTTTTAGGAGAACCCTAATACAGATAGTGCTCCAAAGTGAAAGATAAATTGACATAACTACAAGTAGAAATTCACTTACTTGCTATTAGAAAGGGACATTTTAATACACTTATTTCTCTGTATTTCAGAGATCAAGCAGACCAAAATTAGCATGTTTATAGATTATTCGAATAACAATCATAATTAACAATATGACTCTATGCCAAGCAATTAGAATATATATACATTCTTCTGGAGTACATAAAGCAAATTTCATAATGTGGTTTCGGAAAGATCACTTTTTGACTACATAATAATTTTAGAAATCCATAAAAATACCCAAAATACATTTGATCAATTAAAAATATACTTTTTAATAACCCATGAGTAAAGAAATAAAACTAGGAAATATTTTCAAATAAATAATAGTTGAAATACTAATTATGAAAATTAGTGGGTATTGCCAAGATACTTGCAATTCCTGTTTCATGTATATAAAAGCAAATGAAAAGAATTACTGAAAGAAAGAATGAAGGTAGGAATTGACCTTCATTGCACGGTGTTCAAAAATAGTTGAAATCCAGTAATTATGGTTCAACTTTATAAAAACATTTACCAAAGCTAAAGTAGATTCTTTGGAAATTTAAATGAAATGGGAAGAGAATAGCCATTGGTAGGCATGAAGTAAACCTGGAAACATCTTTTATAGTTACTTTCTATTTTTGACAGTATTGAAGCAACTTACTTAAGTTCTTTGACCTTTGATTTTCTTAATTGATAAATGTGAACAATAGTAGTTAGCTTCTATTGTATAAAATGTGTGAAAATAATGTTTATAGCATGTGATACATAATTTATATATGTTTAGTTCCCTTCTCTCTTTTTTTTTTTTAATACGAGTTGAATGCACCCAGAAAACCATTCCGGATGCGGGAACTCACACAAGAGAGTTTAATAAGCAGACTTACCCTTAAGGGGAAAGATAGCGAAAGAGCAAATGGGGGGGGGGGGGGGATTCCCTACGGGTTGAACGGACCAATGACTGAGAGGAAGTTAACAATCTAGATTGTAAAATGATGTGTGTGGCAGGGGCAGAATTGACTGCAGCCTTGTTCCCTTCACAAGCTAGCATTTATTCATTCACTTATCTATTCCTTAAATAAGCAGAAGCACCTACTAGGTTTTACTTCTCATACTTAATTTTTTAAATGATGTATTTAAACTTGTTTTCTATAGCAGATCCTTAAAGAAAGTAAAATGTGGATACAGATGATTTGCCCAATGCAATTACATTATAATTTATATCACTGTGTTCAATTAATTTTGTTTCTAAGATGCCATAGTTGCTAACCTAGCAATGAGATACTCTCTTGTAGCATTTTACCATGGATGAAGAAGAAATAAAGGGGAAAATACAGAAAAGAAACAGACCCTAATATGGACTTAAATCAGAAGGAGTCAGATTCTAATTCTGTGCCAACTGGATAGGTTTCCTCCTGTCTTCACTGGGTAGAGCTCCATATGTCTCCAATTTTAAACAAAGTTACTCCCAACAGGAGCTCTACCTCAAAGAAGCGTAAGAAATGGCTGAGTGTCAGCATCTTCAGTGTGCTTAAAATACAATCATTCTGACAGGATCTTGAACACCTGCAGTTATTTCAAAGGAATTTTGATCCAACAATAATTCACACAATTCATCATCTACAGGTGCCAAAATAATTCTTTGAAAAACTGTGCTGTAGTTAGCAAAAGAAAATTAAAAAAGATGAGGGTGGGCAGCAGTGTTTCCACGTAGGATGTTTTTATAGGAATCATTAAATTCTTACATTTTTTTCTGTCTAGTCTTTTTTTCCTCATAGCTGAACATCATGGATTCATTCTCTAACTTGATTGTGTGCTTACAATTAACCCAGACAAGGCATATTCATTCAAATGATGAGGGTTTTCAGTTTTATTTTCATCTCAAATGAGAATGTATCTGGGAGTCTCACTTTAATAACATTGATGATTTTGAGAAATTCCATGATTTTCCTTTGAACAAAAATCACACTGAGATTTGAAAATATTTCATTCATATGAGAAGTATGTTTAATTGGAAAGAATACGGGTTTGTATTCTTTATAATCACAGTCATAAAATAAACATCTTTCACCTAAATTCAGGTCTCTGGGCAAGTTGGGACAGAAAACATAATGTGCGGTGATTACCTTTGTGAAAATAGTCAGAAGTGCTGCGGGGTGGGAGGACCTAAAAGGATTATCAGAAACCAGGTTTGATGGAGAGCAGCTAGGGAACTATTGAAACAAGTTTGCAGAACTTGAATTAATGCTTATGCAAGCAGATGAATATCAAGTGGTGTTGAAGGACTAAATCTATAAAAAGTCTCTGTGTCATTGTTAAAGGAAAAATTAATTAGAAAATGTGCTCTGAAGGTTAATTTCTTTAAAAAGTTACCTGACAAATTATCTCTGCATTAAGTAAAAATACCTATGTTAAAAAAAAGGGGGGGGGGGTCATTTGCTATCATTGAAATAAACACTTTCTAAAAAGCACAAAGTATTGATTCCATTGAGTGTTGTTTACCTACTATGCTAGAGTGGCCTATGACTGAGATCAGTCAAAGATGGCTTGTTTAGCTCATCCTCAGTGGATTTCAGTTTTCAGGGTAAAGGGTATTTTTTGGAGAAATAGGAAAACCTCTACATTTTCCCCTTACTCACTTAAGTTCTTCCGATTTCATAGTTTTCCCTATTAAATAGAAACTTTTCCTATTTAATTATGCTCCAGCAGGGTGGAATCACCACTGCCCCCGAACCCCCCCAAATCAGTGTCCTTTTTATCAAGTTAAATACCTGAGTAGAATTTCTTACTTCATTCCCCAGAGCCACGTCTTCCAATTAGATTCAGAAAGGGGGTAAAGGACATAGCATGTACAAAACTGAAGTACCCATTTTCAGATTGAGTGAACTTATTGCCAGCACCATTTTCATTTAGTTCTTCCAAACCTCAAGAGTTTGGCTTTCTTGCTTGGAAATACATAATTCCAGGAACCATGTTCCCCAGAGATTTTGTTCTGCCCCTCACGAAACCAACTTTTGTCCAGAGACATGAATGAAAGAGCAAGATGGCCTAAACAGATCTCCCCTCCAAATGGGGAAAGGAAATTAGGCATCAAAACCTTGAAGCAGCAAATTTAAACAAGCACTTCTTCCTTTTTTAAAGGTCAGATTGACCTACCAGGAAAGCAGAATTGAAGAATGTTGTGGTTCCACTTGGGAGGTGGGTTCAAAGCTTTTTGCTGCTAAATGGTATGAATATATATATGTATATATATATATATATATGTACACACATACATATATTATAAAACATATATACATATATAATTATATATTATTTTTATCTAATTTTATGATGAAAAAATAAATTTACCCCGAGTAAATACTGTTAGCAAAAACCCAGTCCTACTTTGCAAATGGATACTGTCAAATCAAAAGCTCTATGTTGACCTTCAGTTTTCTGGCTTCAAAAAAAAAGCCATGTCCATTCTGAAATGGAACGAAATTTAAACATAGCTCTCTGGGTGGTTTGACACAGTCCTAAACTAAAGACTTAAGCACTCACAGCATGACCAAGATTACCTGCCCCCTGCTGCTGTGTCTTTATGGTGGCCCTTGATTGCAAACCTGCTATTACTGCCTTCTGGGATCCTTAACCCTTTCAAAGTAGGGTTTTTTTTTTTTTTTTTTTTTTAATTCTCTTTGTTTCTGTTCTTTGTTTGGTCCATATTTCAGAAATGGATCTTGGTGAATCATCTCAAAACTTGGGATTTTTGTAGAGCTGTCATACCACTCTACTATTCATGGGTTTTCATGGTGTAACAGTGGCGTTTTAAATTTTTAATTATTAGGTTATATTCTTACTGCTATTAGAGACTGCCCCAGACTTTACAAGCAAAAAGAGTATTGGTTTAGAGTATTGAATCTGGGACCAGGAATACTACCTGGCTTCAAATTCAAGAACCCTTTCCCTATTCACTATATAATTTTTGGAATTTTTTTTCTAATCTGATTAGTTTTCTCATCTGAAAAAAGGAATGAAAATCAAAGCTATGTCAAAGAGTCATGAAGATTACGTGAACCAATGCATTTAAAGTGCCTAGAACATTAGCTATTAGTACTAAAAGTGGAATGTAACTCTTAAGCTGTGGGAAAGAGTAAATTTTTTCCTCAAAATTTAAATATTTATTTGAGATAAGCAACAATTTCACTTATTACAGCCCAGTTATACATTCACAAGGATGAATAAAGTGGCTACACATTTTTAAAAACAAAGTATTTGTCTTATTTTTGTTTTTCCCCAAGAATTCATAATTGAAAGACACTCTATAACAAATGAAAGAGAGTAAATTTTTCAAGATTTAAATGATTTTTGGAATTCTGTAAATTATTTATATGAATTCTATAGCCACATTGGGATATGTCCTTAAAACACTGACATAAGGTCTTTAAGTTTCTTTACATGTACAATAGGAATAGAAAAAATTACTTTATATATAGCTTTACCAGTCAAGCAAACAGATCTATCATATAAGAATTGACCATATAGAAGTGTTTTTTTTTTTAAACTAAATTGATACTGAAGAGAATGTTCAGCCCTAGTTCTGTGAAACCGGATAGTAGGCTGAGCTACACAGGGAAATAGCCTCCTGCTGCCCCATAGTGGCAGCTGATGTCAGTGCAGCTTCCTCCCTGCAGATGGCCTGTTGGGACTCCATGGGAATGCAAGCAGGGCTTTAGCAGAAAGATAAACACAAACTACTCTATTCTTATTGGTAAAGGCCAGTGGGAATAATAGGTAAAAGGAAAAGAAACAGGATCCCATGCACATAAGAAAGCAAACATAAGTGTCAGAAAGAACCATCTTGGGGTGTGTGTTGCCTTGCAAAAGTCATTATCCACATGGCATGAACAGGGTGGCCCTGACTTGTTTGTGAGTCTCCCCCTGTGGCTGTGCAGCTTGGTCCTTGCAAACCTGAACCTTTGTGGTTCTTTCTTTCTTTCTTTCTTTCTTTCTTTCTTTCTTTCTTTCTTTCTTTCTTTCTTTCTTTCTTTCTTTCTTTCTTTCTTTCTTTCTATCTATCTATCTATCATCTAATTAATTTTTCAAGCAGTACTACCCCATAATAATATTCCATTGTAGGCACATTTGGAAAACTAGTAATTTGGTGACACCTTAAGCCATTTATTTTTGAAACCATTTTCTAAATACTTTATTTAGAAAAGAGATAGCTTATAGAAGGAACATGGCATACATGGTTTTAAAAAAGTATTCACAGCTACCTTGGTCTCTTTTCTGCCTTTCTGAGCAATTCAGCTCTGCCTCCAAACTTGCATTCCTACTCAACAAAGCAAAAGATTTATGGCTAACTAGAGGTCTCTTTCTTAGAAGGCAATTTGTAAAAAGGTATTGTTTCTAGACAACACTCTGTATTAATCCCAAGGAGCTTATAAAAGTGTGCACTCTGCATACACATGTCTCTCTAATGTCTCTCTAATAGCTGTCCTGGATGGCAGATTTTTTTCTACATCTCATTAAAATATCAGTCAAACTTTGGCAACAGCAAGTTATTAGTTTCTTAGATATTATCTGGCTTTATTTTTTTCCCAGGCTTTTAAACTTGCATTTCCAATCTCTCTTTTATCCTGCATTCACTATGTGGTCAGATTTGGTCCATTTTGGCCTTGCAATATTCTCCTTCCACCCTCCCTATCTCCATTTCTCTGATACTGCCAAAATTCAAGCCCAATTACATGTCACCTAATTTGTCCACCCTTTTTCAACCCCACATCAAGAAACCGCATTGTAGTGCAAAGATAGTATATACTTTGGAGTCAAAAAAAACCTCTGAATCCAATTTCAACACTTACTTTGCTGTGTAATCTTTGGCAATTGATCATAATATTCTTCATCTTAAAATGGTGAAATAATGATCTCTTCAAAGGGTTATTCATACACAAGACTCCAACATCCTGTTTGGCACAGTGTTGTTAGTTATGAAATGTCAGTTGCCATTTTCTCTTCCTTTCTATGTGGAAGATTCAAGTGGAAACCATCACCCAGGTTACAGATAGTAAAGGAGTGCATTTTAAATTATAGAGAACTGAAAAGCCACAGTATAAATGACCAAAAGATCAATTGCTTGCTATTATTTCCTACACTTATAATCCTAAACAATGATATATATGCTTCTCTCAATGTTACATAATATTCCTCTAAAAAAATCCTTTGTGTGGATAAATCCTAAAGACACTAAACAACCTATCTCATCTTAAATATTTTTAATTGTATTTAATTATATTTTATTTTAATCTTTTAAAATGTGTTTTTGAATGAAGTGAAAAATTATGTATACACAGTTTGCTCTGCCACAGTACTGAGTATTAATATTATTGTCTCTATTAAAAGCCTCATTTTTCCAACTTCACCAAAATGGATATTTTTGCAAATTCTTGTTCAATAGTACATATAACCAACTCTCTATACTATTTTGTTATTAATTTTTTAAGAAGCATAATTATATAAACATATTACAGAAAAGAAAATCTTAATTGCCATTGTTATTTATTCATTTTATGGTTATTATTGAAAGTAAATTTGTTATGAAAAGGAAGTGGATGTTAAAAAGTGGTCTACTTTGCAACCAAATATGGAGTTCTCTTCAATTATTTTTATACATTAGTGTCAGTTATACTACTTGAAGCACAAATTTGATAATGTCATTTACCTGTCCATTATTTTCTGGGTCTTATTCTTTCTTATAGAATATAATCACATTAAATTTCTTTAGTGTTTGATATTCATGGCGTCCTATGTTGAATTTTGCCTAAGCCTTGTGTTATTAGAAAATGGCAATGATTAAGAAATTTCCTCCACTCTTTTCTGTTCCTGGAAATAGCTCATTGCACATTACCATCCTTCCCCATATAATTTAGATAAGACTGGATGAACCCTTGTGACTTATGTAAGAACAGACACAGATTCTGTAAAGTCTTATTCTATGTCTCATAAATAACAAACTGCTAATTATCACAAAATGCTTGCTGACCAAACTTTTAAGTTGCTCTTTCCCCCAGGCCTGAATTTTGACCTATCCTTAATTTGAACCACATAAAACCCCTCCTGAGAGTAGGCAGGCTTTAAGATAAAACATTGTCTGACCTGATGGTACCACCCTTTCCTCCCATTTGCCAACACTGATTGGTTCTTTCAAGCTTTGTTTACTCTTCCCTATAGCACAAACACTCTTCATCTAATTCTTTTTTTTCTTTTTTTCTTGGTACAGGGGATTGAAGCCAGGGGTTCTATGCCACTGAGCTATCCCAGCAGTCCACTTCATTTTTTATTTTGACACAGGATCTTGCTGAGGCTGCCCTGGAACTTGTGATCCTTCTGCCTTGACCTCCCTAGTCCTTGGAATTTCAGGCTTGTGCCATGGCACCTGGCTCTTTGCTTAATTCTCAAGATGCTGGTAAATATTATGATCAGAGTGCTCTCCCTTCTGCAACAACCCCCTCCCACATTGCACTCGCCTTTTGCTTCACCTTATTAGAATTCTTTCAAATAAAATCTCTTCTTGCAAAGTTCAGATTTGGTATTCATTTGACAGTCCAGTGTAACAATCAAAGCTGCAAACTCTTCTCTAATTGAGACCTCCCCTCTGTCCCCAGCTTGGTTTTGCCTTAAATCTGGAAGGCCCATTGCCTGTTTTGTTCTACTTCATCAGCTTTTCACCATGTTCTAATTGAGGTTCTGTCCCATTCATAGCTGTTGGAGGAGAGGGAATTTATGGAAAGGACTTTGGCTGATATGATTGAGATTTGGTATTGGAGCTGCTTTGACTTTTTCTTCTTGGTACACATTTGTAGGTTTCAGGAAATTTCTACCACTGGGAGCGTCTGATGCTATCTTCCTTCTCTTACTCAGCCACTTCAGCCCACAAGGCCTTGGAAATCTATCTTCTAGCTGGATCATTTTGTATTAACACCAAATAGTACATTTAGGTGAAACTCCTTTCCTTGTCTCCAAAATATTATTAATGGATCCCTAATAACCCACCCACTTGGTTATATTCTCCTTCTCTACAAGAGGTAGTAAGGGAAACACCTCAATCCTATTCCATTTTCTTAACTTATGATAACATTATCCTCCTCCCCCAAACCTCTTGTAGATCCTCATGCTATATATTGAGTGAAAGATTTCAAAAAACTTTTTGCAAATTCTGCATTAAGTACCACAGTACTTTGATGTACAATATGGTGATACAAGGCACTTGTCTCCAGGCTTCTGCCAAAACTATGCAGAAAATGTCCATATTAGAACTGACGGGTCATACCAAATGACCTGCCATATGCTGTCACAGTTCTTGTCTTGTTCCTGTAGCTTGGGCAGCTATTCTCCCTTCTTGACTCAATACATTTCTATTCATCACAAACAGTTTGTAATGATGCTGTCTATTCTCTGTTACCCCGTCACTCCTCCCTCTTGAAGAGCAAGTTCTTGCCTTCCACATGTTTCCAAGTTCTTGCAACTCACATTACCCATATCTTTGTGTAGTGTGTCACTTTTAATTAATTATTTAATTTGACAAGTACTGTGCCAGGATCCATGTCAAGCAATGAGGGCACAGCAGGAAGCAAGGCAGACATAACTGCTGACCTCACAGGACATTGATTCTCCTTCTCCATCAGGAACTGCTTCAATGGAGGGTTTTCTTTTAATCAATCTTTTATCTTCAATATATGCTTATGGAAAATGCTCAATATATTTACTAAATAAATGAATCAATGAGAAGATGCATAAAACTTTAGACATGTTGACTTTTGTGAATCTGACATGACTGGCTTGTTGAAATTGATGATGTAAAAACATGTCGAATGTCTTAGAAGAAAGAGAGCATGCTCATGTGGCTGAAAGAAACTTGAACTAATTTCACAGTGAAGACTCAAAATCTTCTGGTCTTGCATCTGGCTCCTAGTGCAGTTCCAGAGGGGTACACTAGGAGTAAGTCCTGCCAACAAATTTTTGTCACTTTCTTTAGTATCTAAAACTGTAGGACTCTGATGATAAGTTTTAGTAATATAGCATGCACTCAACAAATAACTTAGTACCTACAACATGGGAAAATGTGTATTTGGTGATGGTGGTGATCAAGGATAATAAATGAAATTCTGCATTGTGGAGGAGTTTTCAACCTGATGAGGGAAACAGAGACAGACGCTAACTGTATGAAATAAAGTAAAATATTATGCCATAAGGAAAGACTAAATGATAGTGTAAGGAGGCTTCAAAGATGGTAAGTGAACAGTTAGATTATGGTTATGGAGAAAAAAAAATCTTCACTGAGATAGGGCTGTTGAAACTGAAACTTGGAAACTATAAATTCTTTTAAAAAGCAGCAGTCTTCAGGCAGGGGAGAGCAGGAACAAAATAGGTAGCTGAGCTGGTACAGTTTGTCTTAATTGCTGTGTGAAACTTCACATGCTATATTTCTCAACATCAGACATTTCCCAAGAGGGGATTGTCATAGGTCCCTCAGCATTCCTTTGCAGCTTGAGATGCCCTTGGGGATTCTATGTCCATCACTCTGGAAGATGCATAAAACCCTGGGGAGTCCAGGGGCTTTCCTTCTCTTTGGTGTCTGCTTTTATTTAGTGGGAAATAGCATGTGGGCAAGTTTCACATTTAAAATGAACAAATTTATTTTCCTGTTGTAGTTCAAGTCTTTTCATGTTTTAAAACTACCATTGACTCTACACAGTATCACCACAACCTGAGTCTAGATCAGCATGTTCTTGAGATCACATTTAAGCTCTGTGGCCCCCATCTACCGTGCCTGGGAAGGGTTATGGTTATCAGTTACATACTTGACTCAGAATCAAAATAGCTTTCCTCTTAGTGTAGCCTTTTTCTCCCACATTTATCTGCATTCTCCTGTGTTGACTTCTTTGTGTTTTTTGTCATCTGCCTCTCCCTAGAATTTTTTTTTGGCACACTTCCATTTAATGTCTGTCTCCATAAAGCCAGGAAAATGGACACTTTGCCTGGTTTGTTTCTCTCAGTCTCTAAATCTGCATGAATTACTGCTCAACTGATGAGTCATTATTAATTAGCTCCTCTTTAGTGTGGTACTATGATAATAGCTGCCATTTATTAAAATTCCTACCAGATGGCAGTCTTTGGGTTAATTCCATTGTTTACTTCATAAATCTTATCACAATCCTTAAAATAGACAATTCAAAGGTGAGGAAACTGAGACTCTGAGAAATGAAGTAAATCCCTTCGCAAGATTCAGGGCAGTACATTCAAACCCACTCTGCCTGCCTCTGAAGTTCACCTCCTTTTTCCCCTGCATGGTCCTTGAACTTCATGATGTGTAGTTAACGTTGGATATATTTGCCAGAAATAAAAAGGTCTTGTAGAAATATAGACTTAAATGTCTATTTCTAGCTATAAATAATCATTTTGTTTAGATCATTGTCACAAGTGTTATTATAACTCATCTCTCCTTTTCACGGTTCATCTGACACTGTGCTCAGTAAAAGATCTAGTGAAGTACAGCATGGAAAGTGCTCACACACAGAAGCTGAGCTTAGACTGTGTCTGAAACCTACTCCCTCCTCTGCAGGTTGGGAAACTGAGGACAGGTGAGGCTGAGTCATTGCTTGAGGTCACAGATGGCAGAGCCATACTGAGCAATGAATTCTGATCTCTGCCATGGGACTTTTTGTTTCCAAAGCATATAGAGATTCTTATTTAGAGAAGAATTTATTCTCTGTAATCCAATTGAATTATTCCAGAATTAGTTATTAAATAAATATAAACATTCAGTACATCACTTTTCCCTCCATTCTTTTCATCATATTTACACAATGTATTTCATCTACTTGGTTTGATCAGGAAATCTCTTTCATTTGTTACTAAGTATATAATTCTCATTCTATTCCCACATTTTCTCCTTGGCATTGATAATTGTTTCTCTAAATACAATCTCAATGTAGTTTTAATTTATTTATTTTTGTTAACCCCAATAAGATGTATTTAAGTTGTTCTCTGATCATCCTTTGAGGGGTTTTACCATATTAGTGTTAGTGACCCTTTGGATTACCTGTAACATTTGACTTTCTTTTTTCTGTTTTGCTTATCCATTTAGTCTGTCTTTGTTAATTCATCAGTATTCACATTAGATTTCATTTTGTCAGTAAGATGTAACATATCATCATCCAGTTTTTGTTTCCATCAGGTTAGCGTAATTGGTGCATTTCATCTTCCCCAAATACTAGCACTTTAGATGCTGTGGCTAAAATTGTGAGCTGTGGATTCAATGCCAGCCTCCATCAGTAATTAGCTGGGTAACTGGATAACTGCAGGCAAGTTACTTACTCAATTTCTTCTTCAGTTTCTTTAACTTAAAATGTAGAAAATGATATGTGTGAAAATTTTATGAAATACAATTGACTCATTATTTAACAATACATTCTTAACCGAAAAATGTATCAGCATTATTACCCTATATACATATATGACTACCTACTGATAAATGACTGCACCATGTAGAGTCAGAGTGATGAGAAGGTGTGCTTCATTTGTGTACAATGTGTCAAAATGGATTCTACTGTCATGTATAACTAATTAGAACAAATTAAAAAATAAAAGTGTATCAATTTATTTTGACCATATCTGAGAATCAAATAGACATTCTCCCTGTCCACATATTTTCACAAACATCCTTAGTACAATGATAAGAACAATATTTAAAATTCTTCATAATCCCACCACCACTTTATCAAATCAAATTTCTTCTCATTTTATATTATAGTAATCATAAGATGGCTAAATTTGTAATTCTTCTTATTCATGGAACAGTTTTTATAAATGTTTCCTATGATTTTGAACTTCAAAAGTATAAATGTAGTGTTGTATAAAACTCCCAGGAGTTGATAAATCGCAGTTTATCTCAATCTTTCTTCTTGTTGAACATCTGGGTGGTGCAACAGAAAATGCATGGATTTTAGAGTTGACAGAATTGATTTGACTACTTACTGGCTGAGTAATATTGGGCAGACTATTTAATATCTCTAATCTCCTTCCTTCCTTCCTTCCTTCCTTCCTTCCTTCCTTCCTTCCTTCCTTCCTTCCTTCCTTCCTTCCTTCCTTCCTTCCTTCCTTCCTTCCTTCCTTCCTTCCTTCCTTCCTTCCTTCCTTCCTTCCTTCCTTCCTTCCTTCCTTCCTTCCTTCCTTCCTTCCTTCCTTCTAGTATTGGGGATTGAACTCAGGGGTGCTTAACCACTGAGCCACATCCCCAGTCATTTTTATTTTTTATTTTGAGAGAGGATCTTACTAAGTTGTTTAGGGCCTCACGAAGTTGCTAAGGCTGACCTTGAACTTGAAATCCTTGTGTCTCAGACTCCAGAGGTGCTGAGATAACAGGCCTGAGCCACCATGTCCAGCCCAAGTTTGAATGTTCTTACCTCTATTATGGGGATAATTGTTTCTCCCAGAACTATTTGACTTTAAAAGACTATTCAGACAAGGCCCCAAGGCAATGTATTTGCTGAAATAATTCCCTTCGACTCCACCTAAAAATAGTTTTAATTCACCCTGCTCCCACTCCAAATTTTGCTCAAATATTTTTCTTAAGAACAAAATATGTTTGATAGTATTTTAAGAGAACTGCTATACTGGACTTGTTCTATTTCACTAGGAAACTAGATTATTAATTCTAAACTATGTATAAAAGTTATTCTTATGTTCAAAATCAACCTGAGGTATTTGACATATTCTATAGTGTTGGGGTTAAAAAGTAATTATTTTACCTTGAAGCTGTCATGAGTAACCATGATTTACCTGCAAGTTTGTGACTTTGCCTACATATCTCCTGCTGCCATGTTCAAAAGGCAACACCCCACCAATAGATTAATGCAACTTTATTTTTTTAACCTAAAAATTTGCATCAGAATTTTTATAGCAAATTCACAATTGGAATAGGTGTTAAGTACTCAAATCTGTTTCCTTATTTGCCAAGGGTATACTTTGGCATTATCTATGTCATTTTTCTGAGGCTTTCTAATTTCAAAACTATCTGAAGCAGTAAAAGGACATGATTGACAGCATACCAACTTCCTGGAATTATAAATGAAATCACCAAAATTTGAGATATGAAGTTTGAATTCATATCTAATACTTTTCTTGATCATGAATCACTCAGGATATCTCATTGCTCAGAGCATTGAGTAATTCTCCTGGGTAGTTTTATTTTTCCATCAATATCTGACCTACAACACAAATGGCACTGAGCTAGCAGTTAATAAAAAACATCGCATTGTCCATTTTTACCAGTCAAAATGACAGTAGAGTGAAATGTTTCCATCTAAAATCATGTACAAAAATTGACTTAAGGAAGATCATTATAGGCTACCAGACAATAAGTTCCAGGAGATACACTATGTGGACAATTATTTGAAAGACTGAAAGTTGAATTCAATTGGAAATATTATTATTATAGTTTTATTAGGTATGAATCATGATTTAATTGTGCCTGAAAATTTTTATTGTTTCCAAAGTGTCACCATTCATAATAACCGTTCTGAGGAGGAGATGGCACAAGGGCAGGAGCCCAGTTGCTGAAACATTCTGAGTTGAACTTGTAGTCTCTTTCAGCTTTCTTCCCCATGCAATCTTCCTCCCTCTTGCAACCTTTTAGCAGCTAGTGCTGAATTACTGGCAGAAATTTAAGATTCATGTTTTTGAAGATAAATACAGGCTTATATTTTCAAACTCATATTTCAGATACAAAAGGGTCAAAACTTGGCTGACATGTAGGGCAGATTTCCTATCTTCCTTGAACTGTTGACTCTTTTCTGGTCCAGGTGGTTTTTGGTTACAATTCCAAGGAAGATGTAGCAGTCAAGTGGTGTGAGCTCAGGTCTACCTAGAATCTACTCCCCCACCCCGTTTACCTGAATTCTCCCCACCTGCTCTCTGGTACTTGAAATTCCCTTAGTAAAGGACCTAGATTTAAATTCCACACTCGAAGATAAGAGAAATGGGGATTAAGACACAAATACTCCCTTTGAAAGAGCAAATTGACTTAAAGTCACACTAAAATATCTGGTTATATCAGATCCTTGACTGAAAGCAGGTTTTGTTGCTCGGGCAAAGGGAGAAGAAATAACTTCATAGAAGGAAATATGTGAAAACAAAGTCTTGGAGTGAAAACTGTTTCCATTTTTTTTTTTCCCACCTAAAAGCAAACTCACGTTAGTTACATTCAAGTGTAGATGGTTTTCTTTCATTTAATGAATATAATACTTCTCTCCTTCTTTTTGTTCTAGAACAGTTTTCTCTGAATTAT
Source organism: Sciurus vulgaris (assembly GCF_902686455.1). Taxonomy (NCBI): domain Eukaryota; kingdom Metazoa; phylum Chordata; class Mammalia; order Rodentia; family Sciuridae; genus Sciurus; species Sciurus vulgaris. The sequence goes on from NC_136466.1 coordinate 58,769,439, forward strand.
TAGATCTTTTAAGTGCATCTCTATTTCCTAAAACGGAAAAAAAATTACAGACTAGAACATAGAACACTGAGAAAGTATGTGTGTGGCTTTGTTGAGCCTCTGCATAATCTTCAGACAGTGTTTTTTGTTGTTCCCCGCTCCCACCCCAGTACTGGGAATTGAATATAGGGCCTCATGCTAGAAACTGTTATGCAAAGACAGGGATGCTAAAGACCAGAATATTTTTGAAATTCACAAGTAAGTAAATCCTACAAACTTGTTAGTGGTGTTGGGAAAGATTCCAGGATAGATTATTAAAAGATAGGGGAATAATATTGGCCAAATATATTGCTAGATTGTGTGCATCTACAAATATGTAATAATAAATCTTGCCATTGTGTACAAATATAATGCACCAATAAAATAAGGAAAAATAATATAACTGAACAAAAAGATGGGGTGTTTAAGTTTAAAAAGACAACTTATAATCATTAAATTTATGAGGGGAAATGAGAAAACTAGTTGTGGATTAATTTCCTTTCTTTATTGTGAATCAGTGGTATAGTTCTCCCTAAATTCAATAAAGTATTTGATCAACTGGAGAAATTCTGAATTCGAAAATAGTATGGATAGGGAGATTTTATAACTAGTTGGAAAACCATATGCAAAAATCAATTCAAACCATTTTATCTTTGGCACTGTTCTATTCAATATTTCCAGTCACAACCTTGATAAAGTGTAGATAATGGAAAACAGCAGGATTATCTCTGAAATGATGAGATCAATGTTCAAAGTCAAGTTCAAAGTATAGGTGTAATTTAGTACCCCACATTTCAATGTGCAGATTTAAGTGAGTTTGATAGGGCTTAAGAGAAAGGTATGAGAAAGACTTACAGAAGTACCCTGAGTGAAACAAGCACGGGCAAAACTGGGACAGCTCTGTGCTCTTCACATCGTACAATGTGGTATGTTTAGGACACGATGCCACATTTTAATTGGAACACAGACAAACTGATGTGTCCAAGGATAGGAAATGAAGTAGTTAAAAAACAAAACAAAACAAAACAAAAATGCTGTGGCTTATACTGTGAAATTTTTCTCTATGTAAAATTTAGCTATCCCTCTCTTCTGAATTCTCTGATATATGGAAAGGGTCATTTGTTGAATAACATGTACATTTCCTGGAACTTTGGATGATGCTGGGGACAGTCATAGTTTTTAATAGGACATTATTAGGGATTCTTCCTATTCACCCTGGACTAAGAAAAGTCCAGGAATTCAGCTCTGATGATTTAAAGAAAACAATTTTTACTTCCCTAAAAATAAGGACAGAAGAATAGAGAGAATGATTAGATCTATTATATATCAGCAAGCAGTAGAGAAATCTAAATTTTGATTTTTAAATTGAATTATTAAGACTTCTTATTGAGTCCTATGAGCCTGTGATTTCTGTCCTTTTGTCTACTGTAATTGTAATTTCCAGTTTATTTTTTCTATATCATACCGTTGTTCATCTGCAGCCTCCATGCATACACTCAGGATATGCCAAATAAAATTTTAACTGACTTATTTTTTTATTCTACCAAGTAAAAACAGCCTAAATACTTTTCAAAGGATGAAAGGATTTCTATTTTATAGAAAGACCATAGAAAGGAAAACCTGGAAAGTTTGAAGCGGCCCATTTCTTGAGCTGCAAAGCCAAATCCTGTTTAAAAAACCCAAAGTCCAAAACACTTTGGCTTGGATGTTTCTTTAACCTCTGTCAACTTAAAGGAACTTTATTTAAAAATATAATTAGGAAACACATACTCACCACTTAATAGCACAAAAAGGGAACAGAATGGTGAAAAATAGCAGCAATTATAAAACTTGCCATTCTAGAATCTGCAAGGTAAAGTATTAGCAACCAGAAAGGATAAAGTTACATGTCCTTTTGTTGCTGGCACCATTAGAAAAAGAAAGAGAAACTGGGAAAATAAAGGAATAAGGTCTTTGCAATTTTGTGGCTTGGGTTACTAAGCACTTACAATAAATAAAACTTAAAACACAAGCACGTCATCTAAGAAAGCTATGTGTTAAAAACCAGAGAGAAACTGCAAGACTAAATCACTATTTTCCCAGAGACTGAAGTAAATTATTTTGTAGGAACAAAGTACTCTGAATAATTTGATCAGTCAAAGCAGTTGTGCTTGTGTTAGCCAAAACTCTTAAAATTCAATTGGTTGGCTGATAAGATAAAACCACAGGTTGAGCAGGGAGGAATTTAAAGTGTACCAATGATATTTATGTGTTCACTCTTTAAATTTAAGGATCATCATGGTCAGAAAGTTTTCTAGAAATAAAATTCTTCTGATAGGTATTGAATCTCAGCACAGGAAAATTTTTGCTGCCCATCAGGAGATAATTAGCCTATGATTATAATATAGGGAAATTATTAACCTACAGTGTGGTCAAAATGATACAAAAGTTGATAATATAAGAGAAATTCTAGTTTTCCTTATAACTTAGCTAGGTTTAGTTAAAAAAAAAGAGAGTAGCTTAGAATTCCCTAAGCATAATGAAAATAGATGTGAACAGAGCTTACAGACTTGACTTTTAGGAACTTGAATATTTTAGCTATTCACTCAGAGACAAGAGACTGGTAGAAAACATGAATGACAATCTCTCAGTGCTCCTGTCAGTGAGAGAGAGTGCAAAGGTAAGAGGTATCCTGGAAATCAACAACGTTAACAGTGTCACACAAACACAAGCTTCTAATTCTGCAGTCATTGGTAGAAGACTTTAGAAATAGCACATGGAAATCAGCTGTGGTGACTTAGCTTAAGATACCTCATTCTTACCAAGTTCAAATGCTCTGAGGGACAAAGTTCCCCAAAGAGAAACTGCTAGACTTATTCTTGGATTGTCAAGAAAGAAAGGATTATAGACAACACTCTAAAAAATGATAAAAATGTTACTATTAATTAAAAAAAATTTATTTCCAGATGTTTCAGGACATTGCAATTCCATAGAAACTATGATAAGCTTAGTAAAGCATCTGTAGAAGTAATTAAATTTAGTGGAAGACAGATGAGAAGTTTGCTCCAGTTAGAAAAATACAGTAAATGCTTGACCATTTCATATAATAATTCCCAAATGTACAGCATTACAAAGATAACTGTGCAGTAGAGTTATTGATCAACAGATATCTTGGGTCTTGAGAATAAATTGTCTCATGAATGTGAAGATAATTTAATAAAATCTTCATTGCTAACATTTAGAATATTCTGATATACACAGAGGAAATTATATAAAATATGAATGTGAAATGCAACAAATATTTACTCAGTCAATTTTTATGGAATTTCTCCTGGGTCATGATCTAGAGCATGGTTTATAGCCTAGAAGTCACCTGTGTGTCCACCTGATTACAAACTCTTCAACTTTAGTGACGAACATCATGCAAATTTCCCTTTCTGGTGCCTATCCAAGGAATATAAATTGGTTTTGGATCTTACAGATATTTCCACGAGTAAAATCATACTACATATATTTTTCTTGCTTCACTTTTTTTCAATTTTGTGTTTGTAAGATTTCTTTGTGTTTGAGGGAACATCTGTAGTAAGGATTATTATTTTTACATAATATTTCATTCTATCTGCTTCAATGTATTTTTCCATTAATCTATTATTGGACATTAGATTTATTCTAATTTTTTAGCTGTGATGATCAATTCATCAATGAGCACTAATATATATATGTGTATATATTTATATATATATATATATATGTATATGCCTTAGATTGCATATACATAAATTTCTATGGTGAGTATACCCAGAAGAGAATCATTAGGTAAAAGAATATGTATACTCAACCCTATTAGATGATGCCAAATTTCATCCAAAATGGTTGTACCAAGGAGTATACATTCCAGCTGTTTATGAGAGTTCTTGTGTTTCCTCACTTTTGCTGACATTCAGGTTTGCCAGGTATTTTACTATTTTCCCATTCAGTAAATAACCCTTTCTCATCGTGATCTTAATTTACCTTTCTATAAGAATAAGTTTGGATCCTTTTCATGTACTTAATAACTGTTTGGTTATTCTCTCCTCTTTTTGATGTGCCCATTCAAGTATTTCATTTATGTGGGGGGAAGGGAGGTTTCCCCATTTTCATTTTGATTTGTATGATATATATATATATTTAGATATATATTTAGTTATATATATATATAACTAAATAAATGTATGTATAAATCACACACACACATATATATAAATAACATACACACATATATAAATAATATTAAACTTTTCAATTTTAAGTGTGGCAAACACCAAAACAAACAAACAACAACAAGAACAAAATCTATCAGTGACTTATTTTGGTTTCATTCTGCGGTATCCTTTAATCAACATGATTCTTAATTTTAATGTGGGCTTATTTATCAATTTTTACCTTAAAACAATGTTGCTTTGCTTATTTAATAAGCTATCATCCTATAAGCATGTGTATATTCTCTTATGCTACCTTCTAAGTCTCTGGAAGGTTTTGTGTAAGGCTTGAATTGTCTCCTTAGATTTTTTTAAAACTTGCTGAGAAAACCATTAAGTTTGAAGTTGTCTTTGTGCAAAACTGTTGGAAACTACTAGTTCACTTTACTTCTGGTTACAGGACTGGTTAGGCTATCTAGTTCTCCTGGAATTTGTTTTTACAAGTTATATTTTTCTAGGAATATGCTCACTTCATTTGTCTTCATATGTAAATGTATCGATAAGGTCACTTATTGCATTCTTTATTATCATTTCATGTCTGGAACACTTACAGTAATGTATCTTTGAATAATCTTGTTATTGGATTTTTTCATTGGTTCTTACAATCTCACTGTACTTTTCAATTGCTTGTTTTAGAGCACAAAGTTATGTTTATATTTTTCTCCTTATGTTTGCCTTTTTTATTAATTTTGTCCTTCTATTTATTTCTTTTATTTTACTTTCTTTGGGTTTATATTACTGATTTTTTTAAAATGTATGAGCTGCATGCTTAGTTGTATCCATGGCTCATTATTTCAATTTCTCTTAATTTTTTATTTCAACATCATGGGCCACAAATTACCTTCTAAGAACCATCAAGTGCATCATCAAAGCTTTGCTGTACTACCTTTTCTTTATTACTTAGTTAATATATTTTATTTTATATTTTTTCCTCAATCTATATGTTGTTGAGAAGTATGGTTCTTATTTTCAATCAATATTATGTTTTCAAACAGTTTACTCCAATTTTTTGCTTGACAATATATTCAGTTTTATAAATAATTAATCACTTTGGCTCTTTAAATTGTTGGATTGGAAAAAATTAGGATGATGAAGTAGATGACAAATTGTTTTTTCATAGAGGTTACACATCAACACTATAAAATCAAACCACACGAAGCTCAGAAGGCACATCCTCTGACTTTATCTTGATTGGCTCCTCATCTTCCCTTTCCTAACTTTATTTCCCCTCCATCTCTAATCCCTGAAATCTTTTATCAGGACCTCCAGAAAATCAGGAATAGTCAACAATGAAATTCTCTACACATTTAAATCTATGTTCTGCCCATTCCCTTCAGCTTCATGATTTTGCTGGCTCTTACCCTCAGTGGGACTGTTCCCTTTTTTACACTGTTTTGACAACTGGGCCCAAAAGTGGCATGAATGTGCATCCAACTTCCTTGTCGATGCCTCATGACTGTTCTCCCCACCTTGCTCCTCGAAATCCCTTCACTTTCAGATCATCAGACACTACCAGACATTATTCTTCTTTGTTGCTTTCATCTATATTTCTCCTGGTTATTATTTTGTAGTTTTTAGAGGTTTTTAGTTCTTGACTCTAGTACCTTCTACAATACTGCTCTTATAATTTGTTGGGTCAAATACCCTTTCTAGAAGATGCTTTCAAAATTCTACTCTAAAATTTGCCTCATCTCTGTCTTTCGTTGATCCTTATTCTACTTGGCTGTTGGTCCTATTGTCATATACTGAACTTTGTTATTAGGATTAACTGTCATTCTTCCAAAATATCACTTTTAAGCCTTCACCCAACACTACCTCCTCCTTTTCCCTTTATTTCTTCTGGTGTTCTGAAACAAAGTGTTTATGTCTCACTTGCATCCCCTTCACCCAACTATGTTCACCTGCACAGGGCTCCCAGCATGCTGGCAGATTCCCATCTCAGTCACTTGTGTCTTTCTTCTTCCCTGTGTATCTTTTCTTCTCCAAGAGCCTTCCAGATCTGGTGACACAGGATCTTACTCTATTGCAGTGCGGCACAATCTGGAAGTTTGTGGGAGATGACACATAGTATCTCCAAGGGTACCCCATAGAGTGGAGATAGAACCAATGAATAATGCCCCAGGCTCTCTGTCTTTTAAAGTAGGACAATTCTGAGGCATGTTGTCCCCACTGAGATTGATCCTGGGTGCATAGCTTTGCTGGGCTTACTGGCTTCTTTGTCTTCATTCCTTACTTCTGCATTTCCTCATTCATGTCTCTTAGATTGCCTTCCAAATACCCTCACTGCATTTAAACCTTTGTCTCAAGGTCTCTATTTGGGGAAACACATCTATTTCTCTTCTTTCTCACTTTAGATGCCTCAATACATAATTGTATTCACTCCTTATATGATGCCCTCCAATCTTGACCTGCCCAGTTTTTGGTCCAAAGTACCCACAAAGGTGACTGGTACATAGGATGGGCTCTATGAGTTTGGCTATTTTAGATGCTTTATGTATTTAAGAACGATCACCATAAATATCATTGTTAAAGTGGTTCCATTTAAACCAATTTCTCTGTCAAATGGTGAGCTGCTAATTGATTCATTAGCTATACTGATAAAAATCTTGGTTGACATGGGATTCAGGCTGAAGTTTTCATTCTGAAAATGTCCATGTGACAAAATAAGTTAGGATTTTCTTGAGAAAAGGGGTATTGATACTTGCTTTCACATAATTCACATGGAGTGGCCATTTTAGAGGATCAAAGGTGTCATATATGTCAGCAGACTCCAAGGGACACAACCCAAGTATTGTGAAATATTAGGAGATTTGGAACTCTTGTTGATAGCCCCTAGTTACCCAAGGACTCATCCTAATTCAGTTAGGAAACCAATGCTTTGCAAAGCAAAACCATTAGGATTTCTATGATATCAGAAAGTAATGATTATATTTTGTATTTATGTTGTCATTATCTTAAAAGCACTATATGAGGATGATTATATGAGTCTGAAAAAAACTTGAGAAGTACATACAGTAAACTTATTTGCAAATTGAGAAATACTAAATGATTCACTCAAAGCAACACAGCTCATAATAGAGTCGATGAAATCACTTTCGTATCTTCATATTAGTTCTACCCCATGATGCCTTATGTCTAAATAAATCACAAAACCTGTGTTAGTTAACTTTCTGTCAGTATGATAAATACCTGAGACAACTTACAAAGAGAAAGGTTTATTTTGGCTCACACTTTTGGAGCTTCCTTCCATGATTAATTGGCTCCATTGCTTTTGGGTCTGTGGTGAGGCAGCACATCATGGTGGGAGCACAGAGCAGAGCAAACCTGCTCATCTCATGGTTATGAGTGAAAGAAAAGTTGCAAGAAAGAGAAAAAGAGGGAGAAACTGGGCTCACAATTCCCTTTGAGGGCATGCCCCTAATTACCTGGAGACTTCCAATAAGATCCCACTTCTTAAAGTTTCCATTCCTTCTCAACAGTGCCAAACTGTGGACCAAGCCTTTAATCCAGGGACCTTTGGTGAACATTTATGATTCAGACTATAGCACAACCCTAAAGATGCTTGCATAGCAAAGGTTTGCTGCATAATTAAAAGGAACGTGGCATTAAAAACTTTTCCTATGAGTGGCAGATTAAAGAAAGTCATAGATTTCCCACTCTCTCTTCCATGAGGAAGTAGAGTGTATTCTCCTACGTTTGTTTCTGGGTTGGCTTCCGTGACATACTTAACCAACTGAATGAAATGGAAATCAAATTCTAAAGCAAAGTCATAGGAAGTCTCACAACTTCTGCTTGATTTCTGGTGCACGCACTCTCAGAGCCCTGAGTCAGACCACTCTAAATGTGGAGAGAGCCTGAAAATGAATGGAGGAGAGGTGCCCATCAAGTCCAGCCTACTGCCATCTGCCTCAAAATGTCATCTTATCTCCTCTAGATCTATCCTGCTGTTAAGTGAGGCCATGTGGAACAAAAGAATAAGCTGTGGAGCCCTGCTTGGACTTCTATCAGATAGTTATGAAATAAAACTAAATAAAATGGTAGTTGTTACAGCCATAAAGTTTTGGAGAAACTTTGTTACATAGCGATAGTCAACCAGAACATGAATAAAAGAAGAAACACTAAAGGAAGTGCTAAGATACAATCCCCAGCATTAGCATTCACTTAAATATCCATTCTTTCTATCCCCAAATTATCCCTGGAAGCTTAGATGTTGTAATGAACTCTGGGCTCCCTTGAACTACTTGTCAGTTTACCCCAGGTGTTTGGAGAAATAAACTGTGTATCTTTTCATCCTCTCTGTTTGGTCATCATTCTAGAAATACCTTCTAGACTGCATACTGCCTCCATTATGTTCCCTTTTTGGTCATCTGTAAGTCTGCCCACTCCTTCCATGACTTCAGTACCTGTTTCTAAATCTTCTCCTTCCCTTCCATTGTTGTTAACATCAGTGACTTCAGTATTTCAGATTCTCGACCCTTCTGTTTTTCTGGTCTTGTGATTATCAAAATTCCTTAATTCTACTTAATTTATCTTTGTTTCTCTTCAGGCAGTCACTGGTGATGTTTGTCTTTAATGCACACATTTCTGGGGAAGTATTCAATCTCATCTCTGATTTGGCTCTGACCACAACCTCCTTTCTTACTCCCTTCAAATATCGGTATTCTTCAAAGTTCACCCTTAGCTTTTCTCTTCTCTTTATGTTTTTTTCTATTCTAATGGCTTCCTCATTGACTTCTAGTTGATGACCAAGGACATGATTTCTCATACTAGTTAAAACTTAGATGCAGGAGAGTACCCCAAACCCATTATATTCAACATAACATGAATTTTTATTATTTATTCCTTTCTTTTCCTAACATCTCCATTTCTATAAATTTCACAAGTGTTCTAACTTAGGTTTGAATTCCCAGACCTTCTAAGTACTTCTTTCCTGAATATGTAGACTTTTTAGTCTCATCTCTTTTCCTTTTTTCAACTCTTATCACCACTCCAGTCACACCATGGTTCCTTCAGGTTCCTGACTAAACATTAGCTTTCCCCAACTCTGGCCCCTCCCACATCCAACATACTTTCTTTCCTAGCATATTCTTCCCTCTTTCTTCACTTAGCTACCCCCCATTCACCTCTGTGTGTGTGGCTGTCCCTGACATAGCCCTTTCACTCTTCCTCTTTGCTGGCAGAATCCTCCCTCACAATTTTATGCACATACTGCCCACATGTATACTTTTTAAGACTTTCTCTGTGTGTAAATATTGGATATTTATTAATAATAAACCCATTGTGGTAATTCCATTTTTCTTACCAGTAATTGGTCTAGACATTAACCTGTGAGTGTGTGTATCTGTGTACATTCAGGAGACAAAACTATATATACTTATTTTAACAAAGCTAACCAAAAGTTAGTTGTGGTAATGTGGCAAAACAAAAACTGAAATTATTTTGCTATTCCTCTAGAAACTAACTTCTGCCCCCTGGCTGAAGAAGCATTTTTAAGATTATGTTGAAGTGAAAGTAAACAGGAAGGAACTAATCCCTTCTTTCTTTTAGCCTCACAGTCTCCCTCTAGCACCTTCTATTGTCAGAACTTGGAATAAGAACTTGCCATTCTCAAGCATGCCCCACCTTTGGATAGCCCCAAATATTGAATACTCCTGTAGCTTCAAATAGGTCTCCATTCTTCATGGTCCAACTCACAATCTACGACCTCCATCATACCTTCCAATTTAATGGGACCTTTTCTGATTTGCATACTTCTATTATGATCTTCTTCTTCTTATTATTTTTGCCTCCTGCTGTAATGAGTAATGTATGCGCCTTTACTCATACATTAAATTCAGGCATTTGAAGTCAGACTGAATAAGGTTTAAGTCGAGGTTTCATCCTTGGTTATAACTTGAATTCTCTAAGTCTCAAAGTTCTTGTGTGTAAATTTAGAAACATGAAGTTCTTGAACAATTCCTGCTCAATAAAACTTTAATGCATACTTGATATATTTTAATTATCCCTCAGAAAATATTACAATATATGTAAATGTTGTCTTACTAACATACATATATATGAGTAATCAAGGTATAGGTATGTCATTGAAAAGGGTTCTCCATAAATCCGGTGAATTAAAATGAAAATAGGGTGTATTTGCTTGGTTTTTCAAGAAAGAAGAAATCTCATTACTAGATTTCTTTTGATTCTTTGGCATAATGAAAGGTCAAAACAAGTGGCTTATTTCAAGAATGATAGACTATTAAGGTTCTAGCCATTGAGAGTTGTGTTCAACAATTTTGGATTTATTTTTACCAATAAAAGTCAAAGTTCCATCATCCATAGATTTATGAATTATAAATAAGTCATAAAGAGATTTAACATGGTTAAAAGAGGTCATAAGTTATTGTTATGTTTTACTCATAACACGCATACCTAGAAGAGTCTTAGGAGAAAATATAGAATTCTGATATTGTTGAATTTGGGGGATCCAAAGAAATCCCAGGGATTTGTTGGTAAATCTTCTGTTCTTTCAGAAACTTGCTATTAATCATTATAAATAGAATTTTCCTAATATTTCTGCAGCTGTTTCAGATTGGAAGTGGTGTTGCCCCACCAAACCTGGCTTTGTGAGAACCTACTGCATTCAACGACAATGAGAAGGAGCAAAGGAAAATATAACCAACTTGGACAGGGGCCAAACTGAATGGGAATCAAATTCCTGCAGTTTTACTCTTGTTATAGACAGAAAGTGGTCTGGGTAAAATAATGAAAGTTTTGCATACTTCTAAAGGGAATTTAGTTTGCCTATGTCTAAACTGTTTCTAAAATAAAGTCAGGTGGGGTGAAGCATTAGAGTAAAGAAGAGTTTTGTGGATAGGTTGGAAAGAGAAGAATGTCAAATATTGAAACCTAAATTGCACATGCGTAGTTTAATGAGTCTTTGCAAGCAAAGCTTAAATTTCTCAGCTCTGCTTTAGCATTTTTCAAGAGTGAATTGCATCTTTCCTAAAAGCAGGTTTAACCTCTGGTAATGAGGATATAATCTAATCTCCTGAAAGAACTATATTAGGAAAATAAAGGTAGTATTATTCCACATGGTTTGAAAGTGAATGGAAATTCTATCCCCAGTTCCATCAAGATTGGCTTAACCACCAATGTAAATTACTCGCATTTGGTTATTGATGTCATATGTTAATGCTTTTTGAAGCAAAAACAGACAAGCAGTTCAGCTTTATAGTGAAGCAGGCCTAGGTCTCTGCTCCATTACAAGTTGGGTGATCCTGGGGAAGTTCCTCAATTCCTCAACTTCAATTCCCTCATCTATAAATAGGCAATTAAATGTGGGTTGTAGAGTTGTAAGGGTCCTGTAAAGCCCCTGATATAATTCCTATAACACGGAGGAGACATTTGAGGAGTGATAACTAATATTGTTATTGTATTTTCTAGTGTTTACATCTGAATTACAGGTTCTAAAGAGATTCTGATAAAAAGGTAAAAACATGTTGCTATAACCTAAAATGGCAGACGCTTAATGCATACCCTTCTGTAGACTAAACAGAGTAAAATGAATCCGTAGAAGGCTTCCACGAACATCCACTCTGAACTCACACATAATTCTGAGTTGCCATTTCCTGAAGTTATTACTATTTACTTGTCTCAGTAGCAAGAAAAACAAAGTTGACTCTTCCTTAGGCCTCAGGTATTTGTAATATAATTATAAAAAAAAAAAAAAAAAAGAGAGACCACTTTTTGGCAGGCTTAGGAGGAGGTGAAACTATTAGACAAAGAGTTTTTTGGATTGTTATCTTTATTTTGAAGCTGCTCTGGAAATTATAGACCATGGTCCTTCTATTCTGTTAGTCCCCTGCAGTTAATTGAGGCTAAATTACACAGTGCAAACTTGGACAGGAGATTCCTCGGAAATGTTTCCCACTCACTCTCTATAACGTACTATTCTACAGGCCAACTTTGAGAATTGCAGAACTGAACAAAATTCAGCTGGGTCATAAATAAGGTAACATGATACAATTCATTCTCACAAGTTAAAAAAATTCCTCTTTGATTCCAGTTCCTGTGGTCTCAGTCCAATGAGGAGTAGCTAGGAATGAATGGGGGTGTGGATGCGTGGGAGGCGGGAATCCTGATTCTTTGTAGATGAAATGATTCTCTGTATTCTGTTCTGATTCATGAATGTGCCCAAGGAATAAGGGCCAAGAGGTCACTTCATTGGGTGATATAACAAATACAGCTTGTTAACTGTCATTCCGTAGTATTCCAACATTGCATCCTTATTCTTTTTCATTTTTGTTTGATCATATTCTATTCATTTTTCCCGGAAGGAGGTTTTAATCATATCAAAGTTATTTTTCTCACCCTTTTTTCACCTCCCTCTTTGTAATCTCATGGTTGACTGGAAAAATGAATAAATAAATTCCTAAGAGGCTAAACCCAGGGCTTTTTGATAGTACAGAGGGAATCCAGATGTTCACCCTGCCCCCTACTCCTATAAAGGGTTTCATGGAATTTGTTACTGGTCATAATACGCCTCCTAAGAGAGAGTTTCCTTTTGCAGTTTTACAGGTAATATTAAATTAAGTTTCTACCTTTTGCTTCAAATAACAGATGAAAAGCATATATCTTTTAGTGCTGTCTTACCTCTACTGATTAGATCCTGTGCACTCTTCTTGATGCACGACCTCAGCATGATGTCTTTTAAGAAAGACATAGCCAAGAATGTTCTTTTATTTTCAAATCTACACCATCATGCCTCTGGCTACTTACATGGACACATTGGGAAACATTGCTCTGTTCTGCTGCCCTTAGAGGAAGCCAGACACCAGGATGACACCAGTGTTAGACAATAGAGAAAGGAATAAGGATTCATTTTGACAGGATTTAATTTAAGTCTGAGAAAATTATTTTTTCTTGACTAGTTTTAGACAATCATGTCTCACAATAGAAACAGACTTTTTTTTCCTAGCATTTTTTCAACTTTGAAGCATGCATTTAAATATTTTATTTATGAAATAGTCTTATGACAGTGAATAAGAGCATTCATAAAGCTCATATACACTTAATAATTCACTAGAACTGTGAACTATTTTTTCATATGAACCCATCTCACTGGGAAATAGCTGAATGAACAAGTGGATCTTACCCTGTATCTATAAGGGCATTTTAAGAAATGAAATTCTTATCACAATCTTCTGAGGAAATGCACGCAGAATCTAAGACATAGAAATTCAAGCCAAATAAATAAAAAGGAAGAATAAGTGAGTTCTAAGGAGTTCCAGAAAATAAAAGTGGTGGCATAGAGAGATAATCCCCAAAGCAGAACACTGCTAAATTGGAAGAGGAATCCAAGCAGGAAAGTTAATAAAGTTTATTAGTTTAGTAACAGATTTCAGGAGACAAGCCATTCTGACCCCTGTTTAATGGATGAATGAAATTCTGAAATTCGAGATAGGTCTTCATGAATTTCAGGGCATCAACTAACAAATAATAACACAGCAGGACCCTTGCTTTAAAAAGCCTGGACTTTTGAAAAGTAGGTTTGTAATGGGAGCAAATTTTAAGATAAAATCTCTTAGAAGCATAAGTTGGTTTAGATTTTGTATATTTGCCTAAATGACTATGGAAATTTAGTATTACAGCATTCTATTTGAAAAAAAAAAAAAAAAAAAAGAAAAGAAAAAAAAAATTAAAAGAATGTATAAACTATCCAAGGTAAAACAACATATCTGTCCAAGTTTTTCTGAAAATATAGGTTACATTTAAAGAATAGCAGGTTTCAATTATTACATTTTGGCTCTGCCAAGAAAGCAAACACAAGCAGACAGATGAATTGATGATACTGTCAGTGCTGTTTTACCTAAAACAGACCTTCTCTCTCACATCTATTCTCCCCCTTTGAGAGATGGGATTAAGATGCTATTCTCACATTCTGGGATAAGGGATTAATAGTTCTCCACTGTTATTCCTCACTCTTTATAGCTTTATTATAATGTTCCATTGAGAATATAATATATCATGTAAAACTACAGGAGAAATCACATCAAAGAATTAATGAATAAAAAGATGTAAGAAAATAAAACTCTTGTGAGTCACAGAATATATTTTTAAAGTCTTTGTGTAAAATACTTTATATGATTAGAAGTAATGCAAGGAGGAGACTTGGTAGAAAGTGATTTTGTATCAGACATGTCAATCATGGAAACTTTTGCTTACAGTCTGACCAAGGATGTACCCATGACCATTATGTTCTGGACTATGAAACCCTTCCCAGATGACCCCCATTGATTGGGCCAGGGATGGACACCTGACCCAAGGGCTGCAATCCACAGATAGAGCAGAGCCTATTACTTTGTCAGTTATTAAAAGCCCTGTGCAAATAGGGATAGTAGTAATTATCTAGGCCAATCAGATGCTATTTTTCTCAGGAATTTGATCTGGAATATGAAAAGAATCAAGTAGACAGCAACAAGATACAAAGTAGATTGATAGAGAAGCAAACATATTCAGAAGGGCTGCAGAATAATAATGCTACTGGGGTAACCAGAGCTGCCTGGGATCCAGAGAACCTTTCAGATACAGTATCAATGAAGCTGGGCTGAGATTCCTGCCAAAATTCTCTCTCATTGTCACCCATATCTTTACAAGAAACCTCCATTACAAGATCTAGCCTAGGGGAGTCATGGATACTTGAGTGAAATAGTATAAATCAAATAGGAGGTGAGTTAACTGTCATCAAATCAAAACCAGCCTTTATTAATCATCATGGTTATGCAGAACACTGCTACACTCTGGGGGTGTGCCAAGAGGAGCGGCTTATAATATGTGCTCTGATTACAGAGATGAGAAATAAAACAATAAACCATATGAATTACACTAAGTACCAAATACTTGATAATCACTAAAAACTCAATCTGGCAAGAGCATATTGGTGGTAGGGTACTAGTTAAGATGGTAAGCTTTAGACAGACATATTCCTGGGCACAAATTCCAATGGACTCTACAATCTGTAAACTGAGTAAATTCAGGCAAGTTACTTAACTAGGTGGTTCTAAAAGTGAGGTCCCCAGACTTGCAGCAGCAGGCTCACTTACATCACATTGGAAATATAAACTCTCATGCTGTGCTCTATACCTGCTGAGTTGGAAGCCTTGGAGATGAAGACAACAACTTTTATCTTACCAATCTCTTCAGGAGGTTATGGTGTACTCTGAGGTTGAGAACCACACTTAACCCAAGTCTCAAGGAACCCAAGGAATTCCTGCTATGTGGTGTTTTGAAGGCTGAATGTATAGGATGTACAATAATGAGGTCCAGAAATAGGAGTTAATTCATTATTATTATTGGAGGGCAGAGAAGAAAGTTGGTCCTGAGCTGGGCTTAGAAGGTAAAAAGGGGCTGGGGATATAGCTCAGCTGGTAGAGTGCTTGCCTCACATGCACAAGGCCCTGGGTTCAATCCCCAGCACCACCAAAAAAAAAAAAAAAAAAAAAAGGTGAAAAGGATAAAACCTATGTGAAAGAATAAAAGGTCATTCTACCAAATGGTAACATATACAGTGTTTTTAAGTATCAGTAACTAAAATTTCATCAGAAATTGTAGTCACACAGATTTTGGGAAATGTTTGGAAGTAAAGTAGACAAATGTGAATTCAATTCCCTGTGTCACTATTTTGAGGTCTTGGATGATTTACTTAACTGTAATACATTTACTTAAAATTGGGTTAATAATTCTCCTCAAGAATTAATAGGAGAATTAAATGAGATTTTATATATATAATGCTTATAGAAGAATGTTTGGTATTCACTAAATTTTGTTATTATTCTTAATATTACAATTGTTATTCTTAACATTATGTTATTATTGCTCCATTGTTATCTCTTTTCCTATTTTTTGTTTTTTCATTTTTACATAGTTAAACCCTCCTTTAGGCTTTGCCTAAATATCTTCTCATCCTTGTGATTTCCATGATTAAGTAAGGAAAAATAATAACCCTTGTCCCCGTTCTCTATATTGGGATCCTGTCAATTTTTTTTTTTTTTTTTTTTTTTGTCTTGCTTGCTCTAAAGCACATCTCCCTAATTAGCAAGCAAGGACCTTTGATTGTGGTATTCACTTTTCAAACAGTGCTGTCATGATGTGATTAAACAAGAAAAATGTGTTTAATAGATGAACGAATGATTATTGATGGAATTGTCATGGGAGTTATACTGACAAATGGGATCTTCAAGAAAGCATTCAACTTGCAAGAAACCACAGCCATTCTCCAAAAACACATCTCAGTTGCACCTGTGTCCAAAGGCAGATGATGAAAGGGACATCTGGAAGTAAGAATAATGGCCTTTTCTTCCCTTTGTGATGATTTGGTGACGGGACCAAAACAAACAGGCATTCAGATATTTGCTGAACTTGACAACCTGCATGTTTGAGGTAAGTTCCTCAAACAAATTCATGAATTTCCTTAGGACGGTGATCTTTTCTTTTAGCAAGTAGTAACGATTTAAGTTTTGTTAATTCCTACCGAATTTTATAAAGTGCAAAGTCAAGAAATCTCCAGTCTTTTTGAAGAGCAGATAGTGAGGGAGATAATTGTATTCTACTGTGGCTTAGAATATTTCTCCTATTTTTAATTGTTCCTTCCCTTGCCAATTTGGAAACTTACTCTAATAAATGCAGTTTACTAATACATATATTATGCTTTCATGGTTAATATGAAACCATGTTTAATTTCATAAAATCAACATATAGAAGGTTATACAGTGTTTACATTATTCTGAAGAACAGAATTAAAGCATATACTTTTTAAAAGGTTCAATAAAATATGATTAAATGATATATGGGGAAATCTTTTTCTTTCTCAGTGAATTGTTTATGGAAATCTAAACTCTGGTGCATAAACAAAAATACAACTTCATACGATTCTCAATATCTTCCACAGGTAGGGTGTAGTTAAGGTGTACCATGCAACCTACATACTTTGAAGTTTATGTTTGAGGCATGTCACTCAGTTCTCACAAGCTCAAGGCAGCACAGAAAGCAGCAAATGTGGGAGCTGGCATACTTCCCATTTTGAAGAGAGGTACTTGGGACCTGATGGTATTGCTGAAATATTTTCTGGAAACTTCTCTGTGCTATTAAGGAAGCATGTGACCAACTCCATGATAACAGGTGAACAGCTGACCCTGGCGTCTCAATCATGTGGACAAGGTGGTAGTCCACAGAGTTGTCTCTGTCTCAGAAGGGTGGATTATGTCTTTTGAATTGCTCCAGTTCTTCCGTGATGACTGGCAGAAGCTGGGGCCAGATGTGCACATGCCTACAGAGCTCTTGCAGTAGCATAAACAGGGAAGGCAGGCCAGGTGCAATACAACAGGGAGTGGTGAGTCCTGTGGAAAAGGCTCTATCTAATGGGAACCACAGCTAGTCACAACTCACCATTGCCTTTGTGAAAGTAAGCTGGGTAACAGCAGATTTCCAGTTTTTTTTTTTTTTTTTTTTTTTTTTTCCCGTAGGTATGCTGAAAAATTTTCACAGAAAATCATCTGTCTTGTTAAAGAAATATTTGTTTCAAAAATGACTTAAGTTTAGATTTACAGAAGAGTTGCAAAACTAACCCAGTGTTCCCCTAGTGTCCTTTACCCAATGTGTAAGTTTCCTAGGGCAGCTAGGTCAAACTTGGTATCTGAAAACAACCAAAATTTATTCTTTCTTAGTTTGGGAGGGCAAAAGTCTGAAAATAAGGTATTTGCAGGGTTAATGACCTCCGGAAGCTCTGAGAGAGGATGTATTCCATGTTCCTTTTCTAGCTCCTGGTGACTGTCAGCAATCCTGCGAATTCCTGGGTATGCAGATGCCTCACTCTGATCTCTGCCTATGTCTTCACATGGCCTTCCCTATGGAACTTCTCTTTTCTATCAGTGTCTTAAGATCTCCCTCTCCTTCTTCTTATAAGGACACTAGTCTTTAGAATTAGGAATAACCCTAAATCCAGAATTATTTGATTTCTAGTTCTTATCTTAATTACATCTTTGTGAAGCCCCTATTTCCAAATAGGTTCATGTTAATAGGTACTGACAGTTAGGACTTGGCATACTGTTTTGGATTTAGCCCATTACATCTAGATTCCTCCAATTTTAACATCTTAAACAACCATATTATAATTATCAGTTAAAAATCAACATTGGTACAATACTATTAAATGCTGATTTATTTGGATTTGACTAGTTTTTCTATTGTACAGGAAAGCATTAGCAAAGTAGGACTGAGTTGGTGAAATCCTGCATGTTCCAAAGACCAGTCTTTGGGAATGAATCTTGACTGGCTTCAGGAAGGAAACCTCTGAATCCTTGGAATATTCCATTTGATTAGAGTATTTCTGGTTGCTTGGGGAGAGGCCTTGGGCTGTACTTTATGACCAGGTTGTTTATGCTAATCACATGGCTTATGGGGAGCACTTGCTTCTATGTTGCACTTTCGGGTTACCCAGCATTGGTTTGATCTCTGGGAGGTGCTTTAGACCAAACAGCTAAGGACAGTCATAGAGCACCGCTTGCAGAAGGGACTGCCTAGGGATATAAACCTGAACACTGAGACTCAGGGGAGCACCTTTGGCTGACAGCAGTATGGGCAAACATTGTCCCTAGGAGAATTAAGAATTTCTGTGTAACTCTGCTGGGAAGGGACAGTTGGAGCTTGTGCCTGGTCCCTCCTGGACATTTCCTCATTTGCCTTTTCCCTTTAGTGAGCTTAATCCTAATCCTTGCACAGTAATAAGCTGTAATATGATTATAACAGCTTTTTCATGCTCTGGTGAATCCTTCTGGTGGGTAATTGAACCCAATGGTCATCCTGGATACCTCCCCAACATTCACTAATGGCCTGCTTTCTATTCTCACGTTGAATCTAGACTGGCACATTTCATTTAATTGTTAGGTGTCCTTTGTCTCTTTAATCAGTGATATTTTCTAGAATATCTGTGACTTTTGAAGAGTACTGGCTATTTATTTTGAGTCATGTCCCATCATTTGAATTTTCTGATGGATTCTCCTGATTAGATTGAGGTTACTCATTTTGGGGAAGAATACCACAAAGCTGATGTGCACTTATTAGCAAATCACGTGGGGGGATACATTATGTTGATAACTTTTAACTGGTGATGTTCACCTTGGTTACATGGTTAAGATGGTGTTTTCTAAGTTTCTCCACTGCCGGGTTATTTTACTGTTTCTAATTAATAAGCAGTGTGGCAGGAAGTATTTCAAGATTATACAAAATAATCTGATTTCAAATATTCACAAACTTCTAAAGAAACAGAGTAAGGCTACCCAGAAAGTTACTTCAAGGTCACCAACTTGCAACCTTTGGACAGTAGGAATGGTGGAAGCCAAGCCTACGTAAACAATCTGATGTGTAGCAACCAACAGGGAGTCACCTAAACACTGTCCAGGAGCTGGGCTGATAATACCCATTGCTCCTGCCAAATTTTCTTGGGGAAAAGGTAGACTGTCTTTCAACTGCAGGGGGTCTATTTCCTGTCTTGGAAAGATTTGGTCTACAAACAGCTGTGTCACAGGAGCATGCGAGCAACCTTGCTGAGGAGTGTTAGCGACATCACTGCATAGTCTAAAACCAGTTGTGCACCCTGAACTTCAGTCCACACTAGGGGTTGTCATTCCCCTTCAGGGCTATGAGCATTTGATACCATGAGTCATACAATAAGCTGCTTGCTCCCAGCACCAACATCACAGGCAGAGGCTCATCATGACTTCTAGGAATGGCTAGTGGGAGGGCTAAAGGGGGAGAGCAGAATAATTTTAGACCTGGGCATAATTGTAGGGGAAGAGTGAAGAGTTAGAATGACCAACATAAGGTTTTGATTTTCTGTTTTTTTTTTTTTTTTTTTCATTTGTGAAGAGGCTTCTTCCCTATTATTAAAAGTAATGAAGCATAATCCTCAAATAAATACCTTTCTGTTAATAGAGGAGGTATTTGGTGATTTTGGGAAATAAATGGACATTTTGATAAATCATTCAAGAGTTAAATGATAGACTTCACAATGGATATTTCAGATTTTTTTCTTTGTAATTATTCTTTAAAATGCAGGAAATTTATAGAGTAACCAATCACAAATCAAAACCCTAATTTTTATTTTCAAGCATGAATCACATTTGTCAAAACTTATTGATTGTTGACTAACAGATACCTCAGCTTTTCCAACAAGGAGATCAACGTAACATAGATAAAAGGAAGGAGAACAGAACAGTGGTCACCATGTTTTCCTTTCAGGTGGCCTGACAAAAGGGGATCAGTGAAAGAAACTGCAAAGATTTTGTCTTCGCTTTCAACAGGTCCCTCTATTTCAATTCATACCATAGAATACAGATAAGGTATTTATGGTTTTTAAAATTTCTTTTATTAAGAAAATGATTTTAAAAGTATGCTCTTAATCTCACTTTAATTTCTTGAGTGATTTCTTGGCAGCAAAGATCATAGTGTCATTCTGGATGTGATTCAGCTGTCTGATGGACACTAAATCAAAATTTGTTTGATTTCATTGCTTTTTTTGGCTGAGCTGATAAGTTAATTCCACATGATAGTCGTGGCAGCATTACTAGCCGTACCCCATGTTTGGAAGGCATATTCTTGGCAGGGAACAAGCCCACCTCTGTGGAATCTATCCGCCTGTTCTTGTTTTTTTTCTTCCAAATTCCTGCCCCCCATCCCCCCCCGCCGTATTTCATGGCGTCTGACTACATATCCACTTGAAAATCAATCCCTATGGCCTTAAATACTTGCATTTAGATGGATGAATGGATAATTAAACATGGGTTTGAAACTTTGAGGGTTTTTAATTTTTTTTTGGTACTAACATTCTTTTGGTTTTTTTTTTGGTTCCTTAATCCAGAACCTGTTCAAGTTCATGATTCAGTATCAACACAAAACCCCTGACCAACAAAAGAACTTCGTGTTTTCTTACAGGGTGACCAAATAAAATATCTCCATCCCTTCCTCACGTCAATTCTAGACAGACAGACAGACGCACACACACACACACACACACACACACACACACACACACACACGTTTTTTTTTTGCTGAAATATTTCAATCCAAACTCTGAAATGCCAATTAATAAGGTTGATCTTATTCATAAGATAAATATCATAGAACTAATTTCTAAGATAATTTCTAGGTCTGAGAACTTTTAAATTAAGAGCTTTTAAAATAGTGTATTTCAAGAGTTTATTCTAACTGTATTCTTTATTTCAGACTATGTTTCTTATGTATTATGTACCCAATATAAATTACTTTTTCCAAATAATAATCTCATCATAGCAACACTTGCCTTAAGCACCTCATGCCTTACAGACTTGCTTTTCTTCTTGTTGTAAATCATGTTATTAGAAAATATACATTGTATATAGAATGCTTTTGGAATTCAGGGACAATTTAGAAATAATTTTAAAAATATGAATTTCTCAGGTCACAACATACCTGTTCTCATTCATACCTATAGTTAACCACATAGAATCATTTTTTTAATTTCTAAATATTCTGCACATTTTCTTCCACATCTGAACTTCCAGATAATGCAAAAAGTAGCAGAATCACCACAAAGCAGAGCCAAAAGTGGGTAAAATTCCTTTAAACATTTCTTTTTACCACAAACTAGCTACACTTAAAAATAAACTATGAAAGCAATGAGAAGGATGGAGGAATTTTAGATTATGAAGAGGGAAATGAGGGAGGATATGAAATATGGTAGAATGAGACAGACATCATTACCCTATGTACATGTGTGATTACATACTATGTACATGGTATGAATCTGCATCATGCACAACCATAGAAATGAAATGATGTACCCCATTTGTGTACAATGGATCAAAATGCAGTCTGTAAAATATAAAAATAAAAAAAAGAATAATTTGGGAAAAGAAGTTTAAAAATGGAGATATCCTGCATGTTTGAGGGAATCACATCAACTACATTCAAATACTGGGAAATCTTTGGGGCCTAGCTCAGGGATTTCTCTCTTTAGGAAGTGGACATTTGGTGACCTGAGCATTTGGTCTAAAGCTGTTGCCAGGGGAGTTTCAACACAGCTCCACAGGTTTCAGCACAAGCTCTTCATGGTCTTCCTTCTTCCTTCCAGCCACTGAGCAGGGGGCATTTATTCTTCCTTCCAGGCACTGAGCAGGGGACATTTATTTTACATTAATGGTCACTGTTGTCTTACTTGGGGACACTGCTCTCCTGGCTTCTGGTTCCCTTTGCAGTACTGTTTTACATTTGTCAAACTAAGCATTTCAACTAGCTCCAGCTTAAAAAAGAAAAAGAAAAAAAAGTATTCCACTTCTTTCTTCCTTTTGATTCTCTCCACCTTAAGTACAGTATTTCTTCTTCTTTTTTAAGCTATGTATCAGGATTTCTTAGTGGATATCTAAGGAGTCATTCTAATCTCACTGATATTTGCTGGTTTCTTCATCTGCATATATTTCTAAACATCCCACTGATTGCTCATATGTAGATATTTACTTAGTATACAGGTCTTTGGATCAATGATATGGACTGATCTCTTAATGTCAGTCAAACAGGAGATGTTAAAAAACTCAATATCACACTTTGGTTTGATTACATTTTTTAAGGGCTATTTTCCTAGCACTACTGTAAGTTCCATGAAGTCAGAACACTACTGTTTTATTTTGGTTTGCTGTACTTTCCAATCCCTTGGTATCTAGTAAAATGCCTCATATACAATAAGAACTCATGGCATTCTTATTGTTCTTGAGAGTTAGTGATGCTGATATTCAAATAACAGTCAACAATAATGAACATTTATTGAGACTTCTATGTATAACCTAAATGAGAGTGCCAGAAGATTACTAGAGAAAATCTATCATGTAGCATTGAACTGAAAGGACAGTAAGGGAATTTATAAGATTTCCTCTCAAATTATACCTCTGTTTTTAAAGTCAAGCTTAGTTGTTATGCATGAGTTGACCACAAGATAATGACTAGAAGTTAAATAATACATTTTCTCCATAACCCAGGTCCTTCAAAGACAATATTTTTACTGGTTGATGCCCTTATCTTACAATAAAGAAAAAGACATCAAATGATGCCCATGGAGGTAGAAAGTAAAGATAAGTACCCTTACTTATTATTCTGCCTAGAGCAGAATATGATAAATATCTCCCCTGAGGATCTGTAATACCACCTCTGAACTTAATAGGTTGGAAGTCAGAATTCATACTGCCTGTGTGCCTCTGGGAAAAAAAAAAAAATTCCCCAAACCCTGCAAAGCTGAAAGCATTGCTCTAAATGGGCCTAGATTGACAGTGCTCCCAGGTGCCTGCCAGAAGCAAATGCAGAGCCTCTTGAGAGATAATAAATTTAAACCCAGGTTTCAAAGAGTTCTCCCAGATTATGGTTCAAAAGTACATGATCTCACCATTAAAAAATCACATAATCACAAGGAAACAAACTTTTAAGAGTGAGTCATGGAAATAGTAAGGCACAGAATCGTATTTACAGATATTAGTGATAAAAACTACAGAACGTACAGTATGCTTACTATGTGTAAATGAACAAAGGAAGAAATTAAAATTACAATTAAAGAAGAATGGAATATAAAATTTGGATACTTTTATTTAAAATGGACTAGATAAAACTTCTAAAATGAAAAAGTAAATAGTTTTGACACTCCTTGGAATGACTAAACAGCAGATTTGACATGGATAAAGATAATCAAGTAGAAGAGTAAAAAGAATCCAGAATATAGTGCATAAAAAAAAAATGAAGGAACTAGGAGACATGAAGGACAGAGCAAGATGACTCAATATACATCTGATAGTGTTCTTAAAGAAAAAAGTAAAAGGATGTGACAACTCTCTTAAAAATAGTGGGAAACATTTCCAGAATTGAAGACACCAACCCACAGATTAAGAAAGCTGATTAGGTCTTAAGCAAAAAGATTAAAGAAAAAAAATGCATATCTAGTCTCATTAAAATGCAGAATACCAATGACAGAGATTAAAAAAAAAAATGTAAGGAACAAAGAATAGCACCAATAGCACCGTAGATAATACCTAAGAGCAAGGACCCTGGAGGCAGATAGCCTGTGTTCACTTACTGGCTTGGATCCTTAACTGGATGACATCAGGCAAAATAGAAAATAGTGAACCCCTTGTGCCTCAAATAATTCGTTTGTAAAACAGGAATGACAATAACAGTATCTGCCTTACACTTCTAGTGTTGTTATATGAATCAAACAAGTTAATCCTCATTAAGATCAAAAAACAGAGTCTAGCACATGGCAAAATGAAAGATAACTGATGTTTAAATATTGTAATTTAAAAGCATAATATAGTAACATATTCTAACATAACCTATAATAAGAAAAATATTATAATTTAAAAGTATAGTATAATTACAGCTGACTTAGCAGCAATGGAATATAACAAAATAAATTCAAATATTATTAAAAAAAAAAAACATCTAGAATTGTGCACCAGAAAAAAACATTTTCAGAAATAAGCATCAATTAAAGATATTTACAAAAAAAAAAAAGAATAAATAGTTCAAAAAGTCCTTTCTAAAAGTGCTTCTATAAAATGTACTTGGGGAACAATAAAAGTGATCCCCCAAAAAAGTGCATTCCACTCTGAGACGGAAAATGTAACAAGGAGCAAAGAAAATGGTCCACCAATGGGTAGATCTAAACAAATGTTGATGATTTACAAGAATGAAAATAATTTCTTAATGAAGATGGAATAAAACACTGGATAACAATGGCATAATTAGGAGTACACTGATATGAATGAGAACATTGTGAGATCTTTCTGCTTTTCAGGAGGAGTATAAAACACTGCTTAACTTTAGAATATGCAAGGTCAATTTGCAAATTGAATATACAAGATCAAATTTCTGGAGGAACCTAGAAAATTCACTAAGAATTGAAATAGAGTGTGTAACAGGAGGAGACAAAAAAATGACCCTTTGCAAGAATAAAAGTGACTACTTAGAATAAAAATGATCCTCTGCAACACTGGAATGAAGCCTACCTCTATAGACCATCACAGAGGCAGGACACTGCCTGCCCTTCAAGTAAGGCCTTATCTCCTGGGACTCTGGACTTGCATCAACAAGAGTCACTGTCAAGAACTGACCTGATCCTGACACTCAATACTTTACACTTTCTGTAGCAATCACAGCCTCCCTGTCTACAGATCACTGAGAATAATAGCATTTAGTTTTTCATCTCATCACAAGAACCTAGAATTCGAAGGTCATCCCCCATTTCCCAGATTCTAATTTCCATTACTTTGTGCATTCCCTTTTCAGATTGCTTCTTATTTTCTAAAGCATTCCATTTCAATCTTCCTTTCACATTCTTGTTTACTTAAAACATAGCAATTCCTTGGCGACATATTTCCCCTTTGTTCTTAAGAGTGGACATTTACTTTGACCACACTCCTCATTTCAGTAGGCCTGGAGAATCAAGTAACCATTTTCTTATGTAATCACTGAGAATTCCAGACCATTCTTTCTCCCTTATTCACAAACCACTCTTTGACTCTTAGATCATCAGATTAAACCATCTACTACTGAACTAAGTGATGTTACCTAGTGTTCCTTCCCCATGAACATATCATTGAAGAGTTAAGCTCCTGGTTTACGGTCTGTAAGTTTCTCAAAGTCTTAATAAAGCCAAATTTTACTCAGAATTACTTTGGAGATTGTGGGAAGGAAGAAGGCCCGACTCCATTCAAGGATTCAGACTGATAGAGGTTCTGCCGTCTTTACCACATGACTTCCAAGCTTATCCTGGAGGGCAGGTTCCCCCCAGGAGATGGAAAAAAGAAAGAAAGCATAGGACCATGAAAACATTTTTCTGAGGCAGGCAAGGGAGCCTGGGAAAGGTAGCCTGAGAGGAAGGAACTGAGTTAGTGCATAGCTTCCCTTGTCTGTTCTTCTGGAACTAGCTATCTGTTCTGTTCTTCCTCCCACACACTCGTGCTTCCTGGGAGGTAATCCAAAGTGCTATTCATTCAGTGCTGCGTCTCAAAGGTCAGAACACCAGGTGCTGCACTACATTATTCCTCAGGTCTGAGCATGACTCCTGAAACCTATACTAAAGACAGGTGTACGACCTCTACCCATTCAAACCCTGGACAACACACACACACACACACACACACACACACACACACACACACACTGAAGAGTAGTGAGGAGCAGGAACAAGATAATCACAATTCAGATTTCCACTTTGAAAGTGGAAATTCATGGCAATGATGAAAGCCCCTGATAAGCATCGCCAAAGCCTCTGCCTTCTGCCACGGGTGAGTGGAATTCCTGACAGCACCTGATGCTGCTTCCTGGGAGGAATTTGTTTTGTTCTTAGTCCTTGTGACTGTGAAGTTCAGTTTCTGGGAGGTTTAGCCTCACCTATTATCTTGCAGGGTCACCAATCAAGTCAATTTGAGGGAATATGACTTCTAGAGCTGTGGAACTTTGACACTTAAAAAATGAAAAGCAAACTTTTAAAACTTTTTTTTTTTAAAGTCATTTTTTTTTTCTTAAGCTGAGGTTTGTTGTGTTTTGACAATACTGTTCTCTTGAAAATTTAGTAGACCGTAGATGGATGTAATTTCATGAGGTAGTTGTGTCAGTAAACATACCCACAGCTTCACTCAAGCCTTCTTGTTGCCAACTCTCTTTCTCAACAGAAAGGCACCTAATATAAAGCCATTAGATTTAGGGAGAAGGCCACACCTTTAATCTGATCATTGCCAGAAAGTGAGACTTAATGGGACTTTATTATTCAAAGGCTTTTCATTCTTATTTAATTCTTAGTTGGAATTGGTAGTAAAGAGCTTTTCAAGCATTTTGAGGCCTCAAATTTCTCTATTCTCTCCATTCTTTTTTTTATTACTGCTTCTAAAGGGCCAATTCTTGCCTGAGCTTATTGCTTCCTTCTGAAATATTTGCTTAACATATCCAATAAAAATCAACCCAAATGTCTAACATTTTTCTGAAAGTCTCCCCTGCAGCCAAAGCAGAAGTCAGTCTTTTTTTAATTATTATTTTTTTAAATTAAAAATCATAAATTTACATAGGACAATATTGCTTGATTCATTGTTATTTTTTCCCTTCCCCCCCATCCCTCCCACCCCTCTTTTCCCTCTATACAGTCCTTCCTTCCTCCATTCTTACCACCCTCCTTATCCCTAACCCTAAACCTAACCCTAACCCTAACGCTAACCCCTCCTATCCCCCATTATATGTCCTCATTGGCTTATCAGCGAGATCATTCGTCCTTTAGTTTTGAAGATTGTCTTATCTCACTTAGCATGATATTCTCCAATTTCATCCATTTGCCTGCAAATGCCATAATTTTATCATTCTTCATGGCAGAGTAATATTCCATTGTATACGTATGCCACAGTTTCTTTATCCATTCGTCAACTGAACGGCATCTAGGTTGGTTCCACAATCTGGCTATAGTGAATTGAGCAGCTATGAACATTGATGTGGCTGTATCTCTGTAGTATGCTGATTTTAAGTCCTTTGGGTATAGGCCAAGGAGTGGGATAGCTGGCTCAAATGGTGGTTCCATTCCAAGCTTTCTGAGGAATCTCCATACTGCTTTCTAGAGTGGCTGCACTCATTTGCAACCCCACCAGCAATGTATGAGTGTACCTTTTTCCCCACATCCTTGCCAACACCTATTGTTGCTTGTGTTCTTGTTAATCGCCATTCTAATTGGGGTGAGATGAAATCTTAGGGTAGTTTTGATTTGCATTTCTCTTATTACTAGAGATGTTGAACATTTTTTCATATATCTGTTGATTGCTTGTACATCTTCTTCTGTGAAGTGTCTGTTCATTTCCTTAGCCCATTTGTTTTGATTGGATTATTTGTATTCTTGGTGTAGAGTTTTTTGTAGTTCTTTATACAATCTGGAAATTAGTGCTCTATCTGAAGTATGAGTGGCAAAGATATTCTCCCACTCTGTAGGCTCTCTCTTCACATTGCTGATAGTTTCCTTTGCTGAGAGAAAGATTTTTAGTTTGACTCTATCCCAGTGGTTGATCCTAGCTTTTATTTCTTGTGCTATGGGAGTCCTGTTAAGGAAGTCTGATCCTAAGCCAACAAGTTGAAGGTTTAGACCTACTTTTTCTTCTATAAGATGCAGGGTCTCTGGTCTGATTCCAAGGTCCTTGATCCATTGTGAGTTGAGTTTTGTGCAGGGTGAGAGATAGGGGTTTAGTTTCATTCTGTTGCATATGGCTTTCCAGTTTTCCCAGCACCATTTGTTGAAGAGGCTATCTTTTCTCCATTGCATATTTTTGGCACCTTTGTCTAGTATGAGAAAATTGTATTTATTCGGGTTTGTGTCCGTGTCCTCTATTCTGTACCATTGATCTACCTGTCTATTTTGGTACCAATACCATGCCGTTTTTGTTACTATTGCTTTGTAGTAGAGTTGAAGATCTGGTATTGCGATACCCCCTGCTTCGCTCTTTCTACTGAGGATTGCTTTAGCTATTCTGGGTTTCTTATTCTTCCAGATGAATTTCATAATTGATTGCTCTATTTCTGTAAGGTACGCCATTGGGATTTTAATTGGAATTTCATTGAATCTGTATAGCACTTTTGGTAGTATGGCCATTTTGACAATATTAATTCTGCCTATCCAAGAACATGGGAGAACTTTCCATCTTCTAAGGTTTTGTTTAATTTCTTTCTTTAGTGTTCTGTAGTTCTCATTGTAGAGGTCTTTCACCTCTTTTGTGAGATTGATTCCCAAGTATTTTATTTTTTTCGATGCTATTGTGATGGGGTAGTTTTCCTAGTTTCTCTTTCTGAAGATTCATCACTTATGTATAAAAATGCATTGGATTTATGAACATCGATCTTGTAACCTGCTACTTTACTGAATTCACTTATGAGTTCTAAGAGTTTTCTGGTGGAATTTCCAGGTTCCTCTAAATATATAATCATGTCATCAGCGAACAGGGATAGTTTCAGTTCTTCTTTTCCAATTCGTATGTCTTTAATTTCTTTGGTTTGTCTAATTGCTCTGGCTAGAGTCTCAAGAACGTTGTTGAATAGAAGTGGTGAAAGAGGGCATCCCTGCCTTGTTCCAGTTTTTAGGGGGAATGCTTTCAGTTTTTCACCATTTAGAATGATATTGGCCATGGGCTTAGCATAGATGACCTTCACAATGTTAAGGAATGATCCCACTACCCCGATTTTTCTAGTGTTTTGAGCATGAAGCGATGCTGTATTTTATTGAATGCTTTTTCTGCATCTATTGAAATAATCATGTGATTCTTAACTTTTAGTCTGTTGATATGGTGAATGACATTTATTGATTTCCGGATGTTGAACCAACCTTGCATCCCTGGGATAAAACCCACTTGATCGTGGTGCACTATCATTTTAATATATATTTGTATGTGATTTGCTAAAATTTTGTTGAGAATTTTTGCATCGATGTTCATTAAGGATATTGGTCTGAAATTTTCTTTCCTCGATGTGTCTCTCTCTCTGGTTTAGGTATCAGGGTGATATTGGCTTCATAGAATGAGTTTGGGAGGGTTCCCTCCTTTTCTATTTTATGGAATACTTTGAGAAGTATTGGAATGAGCTCTTCTTTAAAGGTTTTGTAGAACTCGGCTGAGAACCCATCTGGTCCCGGACTTTTCTTTGTTGGTAGGCTTTTGATGACCTCTTCTATTTCATTGCTTGAAATTGATTTCTTTAAGTTGTGTATGTCCTCCTCGTTCAGTTTAGGTAATTCATATGTCTCTAGAAACTTGTTGATGTCTTCGAGGTTTTCTGTTTTGTTGGAGTATAGATTTTCAAAATAGCTTCTAATTATGTTTTGTATTTCACTCGTGTCTGTTGTGATATTTCCTTATTCATTCCGAATTTTAGTAATTTGAGTTTTCTCCCTCTTTCTCTTTGTTAGCGTGGCTAAGGGTTTATCAATTTTGTTTATTTTTTCAAAGAACCAACTATTTATTTTGTTAATTTTTCGGATGGTTTCTTTGTTTCAATTTCGTTGATTTCGGCTCTGATTTTAACTATTTCCTGTCTTCTACTACTTTTGGTGTTGGTCTGCTGTTCTTTTTCTAGGGCTTTGAGCTGTAGTGTTAAGTCGTTTATTTGTTGATTTCTACTTCT
This sequence comes from Sciurus vulgaris, assembly GCF_902686455.1. Taxonomy (NCBI): domain Eukaryota; kingdom Metazoa; phylum Chordata; class Mammalia; order Rodentia; family Sciuridae; genus Sciurus; species Sciurus vulgaris. Next base: position 58,799,867 of record NC_136466.1, read on the forward strand.
TTTGTTGCATGCGCCCCATGAAATAAATCTTCCTCTAAGTACTGCTTTCAAAATCTCTAAGTCCCAGAGATTTTGATATGATGTGTCTTTATTCTCGTTTACTTCTAAGAATTTTTTTATTTCCCTCCTGATGTCTTCTGTTATCATCATATAATAGTGTATTATTTAATCTCCAGGTATTGGATAAGTTTCTGTTTTTTATTCTGTCATTTATTTCTAATTTCATTCCATTATCATCTGATAGAGTACAAGGTAGTATCTCTATCTTCTTGTATTTGCTAACAGTAGCTTTGTGGCATAAGACATGGTCTATTTTAGAGAAGGATCCATGTGCTGCTGAGAAGAAAGTGTATTCGTTCTTTGCTGGATGGTATATTCTATACAAGTCGGTTAAGTCTAAATTGTTGATTGTGTTATTGAGATCTATGGTTTCTTTATTCAATTTTTGTTTGGACGATCTATCCAGTGGTGTGAGAGGTGTGTTAAAATCGCCTAGTATTATTATGTTGTGGTCTATTTGATTTCTGGAATTGAGAAGGATTTTTTGACATACATGGATGAGCCAATGTTCAGGCCATAGATATTTATTATTGTTATGTCTTGCTGATTTATGCTTCCCTTAAGCAGTATGTAATGTCCTTCTTTATCCCTTCTGACTAGTTTTGGCTTGAAGTCCACATTATCTGAAATGAGGATGGATACTCCAGCTTTTTTGCTGTGTCCTTGTGTGTGGTATGTTTTTTTCCATCCTTTCACCTTTAGTCTATGGGTATCTCTTTCTATGAGATGAGTCTCTTGCAGGCAGCATATTGGTGGATATTTCTTTTTAATCCAACCTGCCAGCCTATGACTTTTGATTGATGAGTTCAGGCCATTAACATTCAGGGTTATTATTGTGATATGATTTGTATTCCCAGTCACTTGACTCATTTTTGTTTTTTGACATGATTTGGTTTCTCCTTTATTTGGCTCTTCCTTTAGGATAGTTCCTCCCGTTGCTGATTTGCATCGTTGTTTTTCATCTCTTCCTCATGGAATATTTTTCTGAGAATGTTCTGTAATGCCGGCTTTCTTTTTGTAAATTCCTTTAGCTTTTGTTTATCATGGAAGGATCTTATTTCATCGTCAAATCTGAAAGTAAGATTTTCTGGGTATAAGATTCTTGGTTGGCATCCATTTTCTTTTAGGGCTTGGTAAATATTGTTCCAGGCCCTTCTAGCTTTTAGGGTCTGAATTGAAAAATCTGCTGATATTCTTATTGGTTTCCCCCTGAATGTAATTTGGTTCTTTTCTCTCATGGCCTTTAAAATTCCTTCTTTATTTAGTATGTTAGGTGTTTTCATAATAATGTGCCTTGGGGTGGGTCTGTTGTAATTTTGTATATTTGGAGTCCTATAAGCCTCTTGTACTTGGTTTTCTATTTCATTCTTCAGATTCGGGAAATTTTCTGGTATTATTTCATTGAATAGATTGTTCATTCCTTTGGTTTGTTTCTCTAAGCCTTCCTCAATCCCAATAATTCTTAAATTTGGCCTTTTCATGATATCCCATAATTCTTGTAGATTCTGTTCATGATTTTTTACCATCTTTTCTGTTTGGTCAACTTTGTTTTCAAGATTAAATATTTTGTCTTCAATATCTGAGGTTCTATCTTCCAGGTGTTCTATCCTATTGTTATTCTTTCTATGGAATTTCTAACTTTGTTTATTGTTTCCTTCATTGCAACAATTTCTGTTTGTTTTTTTTTTTCAATATCTCTAACTCTTTATTGAAATGATCTCTTGCTTCCCGTATTTGCTCTTTTAACTGTTGATTGGTGTGATCATTTAATGCCTGCATTTGCTCTTTTATCTCCTCCTTCAATGCCTGTATTTGCTCTTTCATCTCCTTGTTTGCTTCCCTGATTGTTTTAATTATGTACATTCTGAACTCCCTTTCTGACATTTCTTCTGCTTTGCTGTCATTGAGTTTTATTGATATAGTATCTAGGTTTTTTTGGGACATTTTCTTCCCTTGTTTTCTCATATTGGTCAGATGTCAGTTGGACTTTGTGATATTGCAAAATTCTTCTATTGGCTTATAGTGTCCCTGTAGATTTCCAGTGTACCACCTTCCTGCCTTCAGTAGCCTGAAGTCTTGGAGTAACTTGATAACGCAGTACTTCCAAAGGAAGCTGCCCCTAGCCCGCTACTGGTTCCAGGACTTGGAGCTGGCTCTGTGTGGAAAGGCTCTCACTGGGGGGCCTACTCCGATAAGCTAGCCTGGAAAGGCACTTCCCGCTGGAGGGAGCCGGGCTGCTTGGGGAAGTCCCTGGCTGCCCTGTTCTGGTCCCTGAAGCAACCTGCGGGCAGGAACTCGCCGCCCTGGTTCAGGGACTTGAAGTTTGGTTCTGTGCAGAAAGGCTCTCACTGGGGGGCCTGCTCTGAGATGCTGGAAAATCTGGCCCTGTGGGAGGAGCCCACAGCCGGAGTGTGCAGAGCTGCCTGGGGAAGACTCTAGCTGCTCTGTCCTACTCTAATAAGCCACCCGAATCCGGGCCTGCCACCCGGGCAGCGCTTCACCGGGTGGGGGAGACTCATCCCGTGGCTCTATTTTAGTCCGAGTCTCTCAATGCCTCCCCTTCTTGAATTCTGGGTTCTGGAGCGACTGGAGTTGCAGTCACCCTCTAGTCCACCATCTTGGATTGCCCCGTGGAAAAGGCCTGCATTGGGGGGGGCAGGTCCGCCTGGAGAGGTCTCTGGCTGCCCTGCCCTGGTCCCAGAGGCTGCTTGCAGGTCGGAGGTCTCCGCTGGCTTGGGGACTTGTGCCTGGCTCTGTGTAGAAAGTCTCTCACCGGGCGGTCTGCTCCGAGAAGCTAGCGTGGAAAGGCGCTTCCCGCCGGAGGGAGCCGGGCTGCTTGGGGAAGTCCCTGGCTGCCCTGTTCTAGTCCCTGAAGCAACTTGCGGGCAGGACCTTACCACGCTGGTTCAGGAACTTGAAGCTTGGTTCTGTGCAGAAAGGCTGTCACTGGGGCACCTGCTCCGAGATGCTGGAATCTGGCCCTGTGGGAGGACCCCACTGCTGGAGTACGCAGGGCTGCCTGGGGAAGACTCTAGCTGCCCTGCCCTACTCTAATAAGCCGCCCGAATCTGGGCCTGCTGCCTGGGCAGAGCTTCACCAGGTGGGGGAGACTCACCCCATGGCTCTATTTTAGTCCAAATCTCTCAATGCCTCCCCTTCTTGAATCCTGGGTTCTGGAGCGACTGGAGATGCAGTCACCCTCTAGTCCGCCATGTTGGATCGCCAGAGGTCAGTCTTTACAGTGTGGTGTTGCTGTCTGACAAGCCTCCATCTTCCATCCCTGGGACATCTGATCTGGACCCGCTTTCGCTCTTCTCCCCTAACCCGGGGCACTCCAGTCACTGACGACCCTGTACTACATGCATACTCCTGTTCTAGTGACTTTGTGTTTCCTACTGTCTCTTTGGGCCAGAGACATCTGACATTTTGTTAAAAATTATCAATTTTTCCTATTTAGGGGTATTATCATTGTATTCTCACCAGTTATTATACATTTTCACACTTCTGTCAAATTGATAAGTAAAAAATGCTAACTGCAGAGTTATACATTTTTCTTAATGTGAATGAGATTTAATATCTTTCATGCATGTGAACTCTCTATTCTTCCTAATTTTTTTCTTGATAGTTTTATCAAGCTTTTGAAATTTTTCTTAATTTCTAGCAAGTAGCTGTTTACATATTAGGAAAATTCTCTTTATAATAGATGTGACGAGTTTTTTCCCAATTTGATTTGTCTTACAATTTTCTTTACAGTTTTTCCTTCTCTCTACATGTTTAACTTTTTTCTTTTTCATCTTGCATGCTCTCATCTGTTAGTTTCTCATATGGCTTTCAGAATTTATGCCGTATTTAGAAAGGCCTTCTCTGATTGGAAGTAATAAGAAAATTCATCCATGTTTTCATATGATTATTTATATAATTTTCTTCTACAATGTATTTATTTATTCTTTTTGAAGATTTTCCTGGAGAATGTAGTGCGGTCTCAGTGTGATTTCATCATTCTTCAAATGCCTACCTTATTGTCCTAGTCATGGTTTTTAAAATGTGCCTGTGCAGCCTATCGATATGAAAAGCCTCAGATCATGTTATTACATCCCATATGTATTTGAGTCTATGTCTGGAATTTCTTTTCTGTTCCATGAATCTACCTCGTTATTTATACTTAATTCAACACTGCTTTAATAATTGATATGTGCAGTATATCTTACTGTCTGATCAGGGTAGTCCCTATATTATTCTTTTACAGAGTTTTCCTGGATATCATTGTTTATTTTTCTTCATAAACCTAAGAATAATAACCTAACATGGCCTTAGGTTCCATCCCGCCAGCACCATAAAACACAACAAAAATAACAACAAAAATCCTTTAGAATAAAACCTCTGAGTTTCAAAAAAAAATTTTTTTTAGTATTTTTATAGGGCTCCTGTATGAACATATTTGAACTAAGATGGTTAGCCTGAGTATTCACATCTCACTTTTTAAGCTTCAGAACTGCTTAAAAGCAGAGACTTTTCTGATTTAAATCCAAAAATAATAATTATATAAAACTGATCTTTATGTAAGGCACTGTGTATTTCTGGTATATATGATTCCAGGCTTTTCAACTCCTAGACTTAAAAGCTTTTGGAAGTTGTGCTTGTGGTGGTGGTCACTTGCAAGTTGAGGGTTCACTTTGAAAGGTCACTTGTCCACATTTTCACCAACACTCTATACAATTCCAAGTTTTATACTTTTAAAAGTAAAACTCTTTTCTCCTAAAATGATTAAAAGTGCTCCAGGGAAGAAACTCCAGTTTGGAGGTCTATGTACAATTGTGTAATTTCTGGCTCAAGTAATTTCTAGTTTGCCTGGAATTTTAACAATGGTTCTGAGGTTTTGTACATTGAACAGACTCTGAGATCTTCATCCCAGGATTCTTTGGTGACTGATTTGAATATTGCTGAGAGACCTAGACCTGTGAATAGTGGTAGAATATATTTGTTTCTGTACAAACAGTTGTATTCTGAAGTTTCAATTGTATTTCCTTAGAAAAATTACTTGACAACATATGAAACACAAATATTCTGTGTATTAGATGTAGATTCTACTCTATGTAGTCTATCTATGGGAATAACTGTTACTCAAAAAAGAAAAAAAAAACAGTAATACAGGAGGTAAAGCTTTCCTAATAACTACAATTTACCCACACTGCACATATATAATTTTTGTAATTACTAGCTGCACTATTAAATAGGGCTCCTTAATACACATTGTGTGCAATGTGGGTGAACTTGAGTTTATTATAACAATCCTAACTTGTACATTTCCTGACATCTATGGTATTCTCTGCAGTTTTGGTGAATGTTGATTTCCTTTTAGCATTTTCTTAAATGAAAGTAAAAATGCAGAAGTGTATAAAGTGACCAATGTTTATGTTTTTATGCCGAAGGTTTATGGAAGCTTTAATACTAATTTATATGTATATTCTTATTTCACACCATTATTATTCATTCATTTATTCACACCTTGGTTGAGGGCCTCCTCTGTGTCAAATAGCAAAGCAAGGACCAGGGATACAATGATGAATATAACCTAATACTCACTTTTGAGAATATGGGCATGTAAGAAGTAATTACGAATAATTACTCAAGCAGTAAAACTCTTGAAGCACTTGAATTTAGTATTTATAACAACTCAGTGACTTAGGACCTACTGTAACCTCCATATTACAGATAAGGTCCCTGATGGAATTTTGAAGGTCAGGGAAGTGGAGATGGGGCATTAGCAGAGCATGGAGCATGCTTCAGGAAGAAATGGTGTGTGGTGGTCATATTAGTCTCTGTGGGAAGAAGAATTTGCTAAGGTTCTGGGGAGAAATCCTTTGGGGTCTGTGGTAGGAAGTGTGGGAAAGGTAATATTTAAAAAGTAGATAGAGTGCAGGCTAAATGTCACACATTGGTGGATGGGTATGGTTGAATCAAGAGTAAATAAGACTTTTCTTTTTTCTGTTTTAGATACTTGGTGGAATGAAGTGATTAATGGAAACTGTAAATATAGATGGTGAGTTATATATGAGGAAGAAGATAGGTTGCTTTTATAAATAAAATTTCCCAATTTATGATTTATATTTCTGCAAATATTTTCATGTTTTATTGTATTTGCTTTTGTTTTATTGCATTTATAGGAAAATGATTGTAATTCTTTAAAATGTATTTTAACCAATCTATAAATATTTTGTTCTTAAAGAATATCTAGATTCAATCTTAGAAAAAAATTATAATTCTTGAAAATACTTTTTATTTCTTTTAGCCAAACTTTGAAAAGTTTCTGAAAAGAGTATCTGGATTCAAGGTAAGAATAAGGCAATTGTAACAGGCAGAATGTGGAGGAGCCTTTCAAATAGACGCCTCGGTGTCTGGCATAAGAAGCAGTGAAGGACAAGCCTCCTTATTTCACTTTTCCTGATCTGGAGTCACTATTTTGCCCACCCTGCTCTCCCACACCCATCAGCCTTGGAGCGCTGGAAATCCTACCTCCTTCTCAGCTGTAAGTGTCCAGACAGGAGCCATAACTTGGTCTAGTGCCCTGGGTGGGAGGTCTTATGTAGGGTGAGTAATAGTCACCTGGTAAAATCTCTGCTCTCCTAGTGATGGGAATCTTAGCTCTAGTTTACTAGGCAAAGCTACTCCACCTTGGTTTCCAGGTAGATACTACTGTGACTTTCAACTGATTTGGAGGCAGGAACAACAAAGCTTAAAGTCAATTTGCTGAAACCTTTGTGGCCCAGTTTCAATTTAACTCCCATTGGAGTTGCTCTGATGTCTTCATGGTGATCAGTTTAAAGGGAAAAAAATTTTAAAGGAAATGCCAACTTGATTTCATGGCACACAGTACACACACCTCTTAGTAGACATTTAGAAAAGTTAGACACCTAAGGCTCAGTCAGATACATCTTGGGGTTCCCCAACCCTATTTCTTTTTCTACCTGTTACACAGTTAGGCTATATTCCTCTTTTTCCTTCTCATTGTGTACAGCCATGTGACAGGTTCTTGCCAACAGAAATGAAACAAAAATGAATCCTCTAAGAAACAGGTTGTTTTTCCCAGGTTATTTTTGCATATTTGCTGTTTGCATATAAATGATCTTGAGGTCTGAGAGATGGTGGTTACTCAACGTGGAAGAAAACTTTGTTTTTGAATCATTGTGTCGAAAGCCAACGGCTCACAAAGAATATCAATTTTGGTCTTACAAGGAGAAGAGTACCTACCTGATACCCAGATAAGTTCTCCTAAGGAAGAATTTAAAGTAAGATATTTAATTTAAGACATTTCAATTAAAACCTCGAGTGGAAAAGGAATTAACCACTGTAAACTGTGAGGTCAGAGTAAATTTTCAGTCAAGTTTGTGTTTATCTATACAAAATAAAAAATTTCTTGAAAGATATTCTTAAGTTCCTTCAGGAAGAAATATACTTTGAAATGAATAAAGTTGACCAAAAGAAACAAGCATCCTAACTGTGGAATTTCTGGATGGTGTACCAATAATAGTTCATGGTTAAATCATATTAAATCATATTAAATAATATCAGAAAGAGAGAATTTAAAAATGATGTATTAGTGATATTTACTAGCCAGTGATAAGTCTGTTCTATTATATTCATGTATTCAATATTATCTAGTAAGTATCAGGTACTTTATTTGATAATGGGGATATAATTCTGAATAAGACAGTTTTTGCTTTTATGACATCTAGAGTGCATTGCCAAAGAGAGAGACTGTTGAAACAATCACACAATGGAATTAGAGCGACTGATGGGGTCCATATGAAGGAAAATGGCAGAACCATTACAAAGGTTCCTGATCTAATCTGGGAGTTGGCGAGGAAGTGCATCTCAGAGGGGAAAATGGTACGTGAGTAGAGATCTGACAAGTGAGCAGGAGTAAACCTGACCAAAAGAGGCAAGGGGGAAAAGCACGTATCAGATGGTTGGGAAGGTCTGAGTGAGGAGGAAAGAGGAAAAAGCAAGTAGACCAGGGTTGAAGAGCAGCGTGCCTGAGGAGGGGCCATGAGACCCACAGAGATGAGGCCAGAATGGGATGATGTGAGGCCAGGTGAAGAAAGGAATTTCCTTCCTTCCTCCCTTCCTTCCTTCCTTCCTTTGGTAGGATATCACTGAACAGTTTAAGCAGAGTGCCCACAGGATAATGTTTGTTATTGTTCTGAAAAGCTTATCCTGGTTAACATGGGGACAGGACTGGAAGGAATTAGAGTGGAAGTGAGGAAACCAGTGGATTTCATTGCAGTCCTTTGGGAAGGCAAGGTATGGCCAAGTCCAGTGTAGACAGCAGAGATGAAAAAGAGTCGATGGATTAAGGAGGTCATTTTAAAGACTGAATTAACAAAGCAACCAGCAGTGACATGGAAATAATATTTCAGAGAGTTCATTTTTAAAATTCTGATTTATTGCCTAAAAACCATGAAATAACACTAATAGAACTGAAAATGTCTTCCATGGTCTTGGCACTCCATCCAGTGTGTTCACTTTCCTTTCATTGTTCACATGTTATTTCTGCATATGTGTATCTTATTTTCTAGACTTTCTACTTGTCTGTCTTCAATAAAAAATGATTTCTCCAAGTAACATAAAACTACAGTTCTTGAAAATTAATTGAAAACTTTACAGTAGTTTTCTTAGTATAAAACAGATATAGTTTAAAGCACAGAAAGGGGATTCTGGATTTAGTAAGGAAGGATCTTGGAATAATGTATTCCAGATGAAAACACAGCAAGATTGGAAAGCCCAAGTCCCTGAGGATTCTTACTCCTCAGTTCCCTTTCCATTCCCCTTCCCCCAATCTAATCTCTCAACTGTGCAACCAGATAATTCCTCCAAAATTCCAGAATTTCTAATGCTTTCCCTGTATTTCCTCGGAATTCCCAAGTAAGAAAATATTCACCATCATTGCATTCTTTTTTTTTCATTACCCAAACTGTACAGACACTTCTCATACACTCAATCTTTTAAGATTTACTTTCCAAAACACTAGGTTTGAGTCCTATGCTTCACATTGCTATTTATCTTAATAATTGTGAAACATCTCTTCTTATTATTTGTATTAGACCAATCTCATTAAGCCTTTCTCATTTTGGGAAGATTATTTATTTACTACATTTTGGGATCTAAGAACTAAATCCTGTGTGGAGAAAAATGTTAAAGGTTACTGAGCAAATGCTCTTAATAGGCAGTAGAACAGCTGTGAGGTTGGAATGAAGAGGTTCACCTCCAAACATATCAATAAAGTAAACAAATCAGAGCTTCAGCAGGAATTTCTGGAGGTGGACTCAAGAGTCAAGAAAATAATGATATTAACCGCAGAACATACATTGTGCCATTAGTCTCCCCAACAGTTTCTGGCTTTTATGTCTTCATCCAATCAGAATTCTACAGCACAGAAAGCAGAAGAGGGACTTACCTGCTTTTCTTTTGGGAAAGTTAAAAATGTAACGAATATCTTCCCATGCTTTTAACAATAGAATATTAAATATAGATAGATTGTATATATATATGCATGTGTGTGTATATATGTACATATGATCAATTAGTGTACAACTGCTGAGACCCACTTCTCTTTTTGAAATTTTTTATTTGTTCTTTTTATTTACACATGTCATTAGGATGTATTTTTGACTTACTATACATACATGACTATAACTTCCCATTCTTATGGTTGTATGTGATGTGGAGTTACAGGGGACATGTATTCATCTAACAACATAGGAAAGTTATGCCTGATTCATTTGAGACCCACTTCTAATCAAACTAAAATGAGGAGAGTGTACTAAACACTGGCAGTTGGTCTTAGGGCAGGAGTTTGAAGTAGAAGGAAAAGTGGAAGACTTCTAAATGCTGAGCATGCAGCTGTCTCCACAAGGGCCATATGTGCCTTGGGTTGGGGAGGGGAGGAGCAACTGACTTTGGTGTGTGTCCCATCAGGAAGATGTGTGCTTGGCTGCAGCCATGGCGTTGAGGAAGAACAGACTATAAGACATGGCAGGGCAGCTGTCATCTCACTTGACTTAAATTGAATCATAAACAATCTAACACAAGCTCCTTGTTGGATGAAGAAAGGCATTTCCACGGGTATTATTTTGAATTATTTTCCAAAAATTTCACTGTGAGCTACTTGTTTGTTATTTGGAAAGCAATTTGTCAAAAACCATATTATAATTTAATCTATGTAATTATAATTCCACTGGTTGTTGTTTCTTGTTTTGGGTATTTTAAAAGCATTTTAGATTCATCTGTCTACCTGGTGTACCCATTCTTTCATATCAAGCCATTCTCTCTCTCTCTCTCTCTCTCTCTCTCTCTCTCTCTCTCTCTCTCTCTCTCTCTCTCTTTCTTTTGTGGTGCTAGGAACAGGCAGGCCATTCTGATTTGGAAGAAGAGGCTTATTTACCCTGCTAGTGTTCAAATGTCTCCACCAAAACCCATGTTGAATTTAATCCCGGTTGTGATGTATTAAGAAGTGGGACCAGGTGGGGTCTTTTGGAGGTAATTACGATTAGATGAGGTCATAAGATCTCCTTTATAACAAGAGGAAGAGAGACCCCAGTTAGCAAGCTTATTCTGTCTCACTACATAATGTCTTTGCGTCATCTTGGTATTCTGCAGACTTCCTACCAGAAAAAACTCTCACCACATGCAGCCCCTTGACCATGGACATTTGAACCTCCAAACTGTAAGACATAAAATTCTCTATTTTTGAAATAAATTATCCAGTTTGTGGTATTCACAGACTATTTCTAATAGACTTGGGATATAACTGAATACTCTATTTATCCTTAGTTAGCAAACAGACCAAGACTTATCTTTGTCTGGCAGATCTGTTATTAGCAACAGGAACAATGCTTGTCACTGAGATTGTCCGAGTTCTCACTTTGCCCAATTTTTCAGGGGCATTAGTCCCTGGAGTTGATGCTGTGGGTCAATAGAAGATTCAACCAAATTTGTTTGGAGGTGAAGATCTCAAGTTGAGTAGATACCCCCAGACACCAGTAATTGGTAATTGTAATAGTGAAACAAACTTGGATTTTATAAAAAAAAAGTTTTTACATATTTTCATAAAAGTAAATAAGTCCCCACATAAGTTCTTCTCAAGCTAGATACTGTAAAATGAGGACTATTAAGGGTAAGAGTCAGCCTGCAGAATGAATTCCTTTCTTACCATTGATTTGTAGAACTTGAAATTATAGGGATAGGAGACTATCTTTGTCTCTGAAATTTAGGAAAAGAGATCTAACTGTAGATAACAGGCATATTAGAATTACAAAATCTTTCAGAAATTTTTGTCAATATTTTTCTCCTTAAAATTTTGCACTCAGGTAGACTTCTTCATAAGATTTTCCACTTTCTCTCCAATCAAGGATTTCTATTAACTCCAAATTCTTTTCCATTTGACAAATTAATTTAGTTTAATAAATAACTGCAAGCTTTTACAACATAGCCTTTAACTTTATATATATCAAAAACATATTAAAATCCATCTACATTTGGTCAGCAATGTATCTTCTTGATCTGTCTCAGAGAAAAACATTATGAGCTAAACATGTGATTTGCTTTCATAATTTTCCTTCAAACCCAGCTGTTATTCATTAGTACTTGCATTTGCCAAATCAGCATACATCTCAGATAGTAATAATGTAAAAAGTAATTAGTTCTTTCTTCTAGGGGCAAACCCTGGCTTGCAGACATTGTTGCCAGCTGATGTTAATTTGTTAATTGATCGTTCATCAATTTCCATATGCAAATTTGAACTTTCAAAAGTGAGAATTTATTTTGCTATCAAATCAATGCCAGTGTTGTAGGGGTTGACCTTATCCAGATGTCATCTTATCCTATTCAGAACTGGCCTTAAATATGCACAGTGCAATAGCTGAGATAAGATGATTGTCAGGGACAGAATTTTAGAACTTTATCAAGTCACCTTTGGACAAAAACCAGGTGAAATTCATCATTATCATAATCTTCAGTTCCTCTCAAAAAGCAAATACCCTTGTGAGGGTGGCACTTGAGATTGTGAGCCATTTTCATGTAATAAAGAAAAAAGTTTTGAGACATCTGTCAAAAAAAGAGACCGCATACAATGACTGAATGACTAAAAATAGCAAAGTGTAGCATAGAAAGCTAACAAAAACAAGAAAACAAAACATAAATGAAACCAGTAAGAGAATCTTGTGACTTGAGATAAAATTTGAAGACTGTCTCTTGTGTCAAATGTAGTTATTAAGATCTATCCTGCTGATTCTTATGACCACACTCTGTAAGAAGCTAATATGTTGCATTGCAGCCTTTTTGAGAAGTCACACAGAAGATGCTTTTTATTTTAAACCCAAGAGCTGAACGACAGAAACCAAGAAGAATAAATGAAAGCCATTATTGATTAACTGTGCAAAAGTTGGGAGCAGAGTTCTGATGTGTATTAATTGTGTGGTGTGTAAAATGGTACTGAGAACAACTTTGGAATGATGGGCAGGGCTACAATGAATATAATCCTGTGGGGATGAAGCACAGGGTCTGCAGCAACAAAGGTCAATATTTTTTCCATACAGGGATTAATTACATGGTCAAGAGCTGGAATTTACAAGGAGGCGTATTAAATAAAATAGCAGGCAAGCTTGAACTGCATTCCCACAAAAGCAATAAACTGGGAATACCAAGAGAACTGGCAAATGTAATCTCTCACTTCTTTTTCTTAGGCACAGCTGTCCATATACAGATTGGGAAGATGGAAATTTGTGACTAGCAAACTGTGTGCCACATTGGAACCATTCAATATGAACAATATCTTATAACTATTAAAAAAATGCCTGTCCCTCAAATTCCCATTTGAGAATGGGAATTTCTCAAATGCACTTGAATATTAGTAGAGACCTATTATATCACAAATTTCTATTACATTGTAAAATATATTGAAACATAATCAATATAAATATCTATTATACTTTTGCTACTCTTGTCATTATCCTTCTCCAGGGAATTCTTAGGGATTTTTTTCTATTTATTTCTTCGGTCCTTGGCTACATAAGTTCCTCTTGTGTGTGCTGCCTCCGAAGCCCTGGAGAGCCAATCAGTTCTTCTGGAACTTGGCAAGTTTCTTTATGAAAATGCAGTGTGGAATCTTCAACAATGGAGGTCAAAGCACAGAATCACTTACAATAAGTTTATCCACATAACCTGATTCAGCATAATTCAAAAATCTTTGAGGGGCTACGCATTGCACTTAGGATTAAATTCATGCTCTTTATGAGTGCCTACAAATCACTGCATTCTGTATCCCTGTTTCTCCTTCCAACCTCATCTCCTAACACCCTCTGTTTCTCACACAGGGAGATGCGCTGGCCTCCTGCCAGGTCTGCAGAAGTCTCCTTCCAGCCTAGTGGAATGCAGTTGCCTTTCTGGAATGCTGTTCCCCCTCTGTATGTCTGTCTCTTTTTCATCCTTTGGGTCTCAGTTTATTTCCCTTCCAAAGAGATCTCTTCTGACCACCCTTTCCAAACTAAGACTCTTAATTTTATCTGGGTTACATTTTGATTTCTTTCATAGAATATACTACACATTTACTTCTAGATATTTCTCACTTTGGACTGTAAACACAGTGAAGGGTAAAGGTAGGTATACATCCTCAGTGCCTAGTAGAGGGTCCAAATATTCTATACTTTAAAAAAACTAGATTATAAAATCACATTGTGAAATATGAGCCCTAGGAAATTAATAGAATATCAGAGTACATTGCACAGAGTAGATAAGTAACTTTTAATGAAAACATTATTTCAGAAGTCTAAGTATATATGTGTATGTGCAGGAACATGATATAAAATGTGGACTTCTGGCAGAAAAAAAAGCCAGAGTAAAAAAAAAAAAATCAATAACAGTTATTGAATTAATGACTTCTCCCCCCAAATGAAAATGCCCCACAACTATTCTCATACTTAAGATTTCAGAACTGGAAGATGCTCATATATCTTTTCAAAGGCACTGGAAAGTCTCTTTCCTCAAGAAAAGAAACTTGTGCTTGTTGCCATCTGAAATTACTTAGAGCGTCATTTTTTGCGGTACTGTGTTATTCTATTCAGTGAAGAAGATGCTATGACAGGTAAAACTTAAAGACTGTTTGATTATGTGTATTCTTAAAGTCTTTTCCCCCAAAGAAGTTCTGATTGAGGGAAGAGTATGATCCTTTGCTTGGGGGTCAGGGGGGGGGGCGGATAGGGATATTTGGAATGGGGCTATAGCCTTGGCACTGCGGATTGTAGAAAGCATATGTTGGGTTAGCACACAGCAGATATTTGTCTACTTTACAATTTGCAAAGCCAGGGTCCTAACCTTTCAGAAAAGAATAATGTTGGTAAAGAAACCAACCTGTATGCTTTATTTCTCTGAGCAGATCTGCTTGGTGTCACTGAGCCATTATCCGGTTGGGTCTCTCACTCCTTGTTCTTATGTACAAAATGAGAACACAATCCATGTACAGAGATAGGAAAACACTTGAAATCTCAGTTGGGTGTCCACTTTTGAAAGAAAGGACAATGGAGAGTAATTTGCTTCTAGTATTCAGCGATATTATTTCAAAGACCAAATAATTATTTTAACCTAATATGTTAATTTTTTCCCCTAAGTTCCTTAGATTATGAAAAAGACAAAAGAAAACAACAAGTAAGTAATTAAAGTAAAAGCATTGTTGCCAAATTAGATGTTCAACTTAATTCTATTTTCCTTTGGAGTTTGGCATGCTGGGGGAAAAGTATTCACATTCCATCCAAGGGACCATCAGCCACACCCACTTTCTTTTTAAAGGAAAACATTTACTTTTGTGACTTGGTCCTAATGAAATACAAAGGACCTCTTTGTATGTGAAAATGAAACTGGGTGTGAGCCTTTCAAGGAAAAATTAAAGAAGGATGTGTATGTGGGGGGTGAAATTCCCAAGTCTTGCTCAGTTGATCCTGCCTACCTCCTACTTAGAAACTGGGCTGCTCTGCCCTGCAAGGCCCAGATGTGTATCAGGGAGCAAAACAGCACCTCCAGGGACTCACAGCTGAAATGCTCAAGTAGAACCCAGCTCAGACTGTTCACAGAGCTAAAGAGATCAGTACTGGGAGCAGAGAGAACTCAGGCGAGGCAGCATCTTGTAGAAGCCTTCTACAAGATTCACTGTGTCTTTCTGAAACTTTTAGGTCACAGTTACATGTCCAAGTAGATTGAGAGCTGGAAAACCCAGTTGAAGTGACTTGCTAGGTAAATTAGACAAAATTGCCTAGAATTGGGGCATTTTTGAATGTCATATTTCAGGAGGGCAAAACATTTCAGCAATATAGAAAGAAAGCACTTTCAAGACAATTCTGGAAGTGAGTAGGCGGTTGCAGGAAGTTTGGTTCTCCAGCAGATCTGCAGTTCTCTACCTACTCTAGCACTTTCCAGTCTTCAGCTTTTCTGTGGTGCTTAGTTACTCCCAGCCCACTGGTTTTTCCTCCTCAGCCACTTATGGTCCAGCTTGTTCTGAAATCAGCCTCCATTTCCCCCATTGTCTGGCTGGTGCTGTTCTCCCTTCCTTAAGCAGATTGCCTGCAGGGCACCTCCATGTGCTCAGGAGCCACTGTAGTCCCAGCGTGGCACTGATACCACGCCATGGAAACTCGCCAAATAACCCTTTACACTTAAACTTCAGTGACCTTTTCTCAGCCCAAGATGCTTGTCTCTGTGAAGCATTTGACACTGTCAACCTGACTTCTGCTCTTTGATCCATCCTCTTAGCTTCTTTCCGTTTTTTACTTTTATACTGTGATCACAGTTTATCTCCTGCCTTTAGCTGCTGTTTATCCGTTCCTTTTGCAGTCTGGTGTTTTTCTAACTTTCACTCTGCAACCGCTCAGCAGGATCTCTCGTGACTGCCAGGTTCATCTTTGATTAGGCCACACTTCCTGCGTCTCCTCCCCTGCTTTCCATCCTAAACGTCCATTCTCATCAATCAGCCACAGGAACTCTTTGAAATGTTTGATCTTATGATGTCAGCTCTGCACTCAGACCCTTCAATGGCTTCCTCTCTTAGGCAGCCAATGTCAGGTTCCTGAAGCAGTCCCTGGGAGAGGCTTGTGGTCTCACTTAGGCTGTGTCCCTGAGCCAAGGCTCTTGGACTCTGCCCTGGGCTTACTGTCACTGCACTTCTTTGCTCAAGGTCTGCTTCAGACAATTTTCACATACTCCAGTGGATTTATAATTATCTAATATATCAATCATTCTTATTTCAACTTTTGTCACCCAAACAGAATACAAACTATAATTGGAAAGAAATTTTTGAATGCTTTGTTGGTGGCTACATCCACAGTGCTGAAGACAGTGCTTACCAAATAGCAGAGGCCCAATAATTATTTGTTGAATAAATTAATAATGAACTTAATGTTGAAAATCAATATGTTTTGGAGGGGTTAGTTCTTGGTTCTCTATTCTGCAGCATCAGTTTATGTCCATACTTTGACAATACCACATGGTCCTGAATATGGGCATGCATTGCTTAGGGACAGGGATTCAGTCTGAGAAATATGTCCTTAAATGTTTTCATTTTTGGGTAAACCATACAGAGTGTACTTAAACAACAATGGTGTCACTAGGTGGTATAATCTTATGGGATCACTGCCGTGTGTGCAGTCTGTTTTGACCAAAATGTTATCCCATATGTATCTCTGTAGTAATTGTATAGTAAATCTAGAAATCATATATTCTAAGTCCTTTAACTTTGTCTATGTTCAAGATTGTTTTGATTTATCTAGTTCCTTTGCCTTTCCATATAAATCTTATAACCTTCTCATTCATTTTTTGAAAAGTTGTTTAGAATTTTGCTTGAAATGTATTATTATAGACCTGTAGCTATATAGATTCCATTGTACACTCATTGAGATGGTTAAAGTTTAAAAGACTGACAATACTAAGTGTTGGTAAGAATGTGAGGCAACTGAAACTCTTATCCATTGCTCGAGGAATACAAAACTGCTTAGTCAATTGTGAAAGCAGTAGAGCAGTGTATTGTGAGGTTGTGCATATACTCACCACCTGACCCAGTGAATCCATTATAAGATATACACCCAAAGAAATTAAAGCATATTTCACACACAAACATGTATAAAAGTGTTTATAGGAGCAATGTCTACCAAAAGATGAATGGATAAGCAAGTTAAATACCACTACTCACTTCAATAAAATGAGCAGTTAAAAATGAGCAAAATATTAATATATTTAATAGTATGGATGAGTCTCAAAAACATTATTCAAAGTGAAAGGAGACAGATACAATGTATTATATATCATATGATTTGATTGATATAAAATATTCAGAAAGAGAAGTCTGTAGAGACAAAAAGTAGATTAGTGTTTGCGTGGGGCACAGGGTGGGAATGGGATGAGCAATATGTGGACATGAAGGATCTTACTGTGGGTTATGAAAATATCCTGCAACTGATTCTTGGTGATGATTGACCAACTCAGTGAATACATTTATAAAAAAATAATTGAATCATACATGTGAAATGGATGAATTTCATGATAAGTAAAATGTGTCACAATAAAACTTGTAAATACCACTATTTTAAATGAAAAATAATAAACATAACTATGTACTGCATGATTCCACTTATATGTAATTTTAGAAAAAGTTGAACTAGTTATAAGGTTGGGGGGGGCAAAGAATAAGATCAACTGCAAAAGGGCATAGTGAAGCTTTTTAGGGTGGCAGATCTATTTTATATCCTGATTTTGGTAGTGGTTACATTCCTGTATACTATTACCAAATATCACCAAATTGTGCATTCAAATTGGCGAATTTTATTGTATCTCAATTATAAAAAAAGTGAAGAAATTGCCCACATGATTCCTGTATATAGTTAATTCTACAGTTTTGTTTCAGTTGTTCTTTTATTATTATTATTATTTTTATTTTTGTAGACCGCATATGATTCATTGTACACAAATGGAGTACAACTTTTCGTTTCTATGGTTGCGCACAATGTAGATTCATACTATTTGTGTAATCATACATGTACATAGGGTAATGATGTCTGACTCATTCCACCATCTTTCATATCCCCAACCCCCTCTTATTTCCCTCTACATAAAGTTTCCTCATTCTTCTCTCACCCCCCACTCCCCACAACCCTATTATGTATCATCATCTACTTATCAGGGAAAACATTTTGCCTTTGGTATTTTGGGATTGACTTATTTCACTTAGCATGATATTCTACAATTCCATCCATTTACCTTCAAATACCATAATATTATTCTTCTTTATGGCTGAGTAATATTCCATTGTGTATATATACCATAGTTTCTTTATCCATTCATCTGTTGAAGGACATCTAGGTTGGTTCCACAATCTAGCTATTGTGAATTGAGCTACTATAAACATTGATGTGGCTGTGTAACTGTAGTATGCTAATTTTAAGTCCTTTGGGTATAAACCCAAAACTCAACTCAAAATGGATCAAGGACTTAGGAATTAGATCGGAGACCCTGCATCAAATAGAAGACAAAGTAGGCCCGAATATTCCTCATGTTGGTTTAGGATCAGACTTCCTTAACAAGACTCCCAAAGCACAAGAAATCAAAGCAAGAATCAATAAATGGGATGGACTCAAACTAAAAAGATTTTTCTCAGCAAAGGATATGATCAATAATGTGAAAAGAGAGCCTACAGAGGAGAAAATCATTTCCGCATGCACTTCAGATAGAGCACTTATTTCCAAAATTTATAAAGAACTTACAAAACTTTACACCAAAAATATAAAGAACCCAATCAATAAATGGGCCAAAGAACTGGACAGACACTTTACAGAAGAAGACATACAGGTGATTAATAAATATATGAAAAAGTGTTCAACATCTCTAGTAATTAGAGTAATGCAAATTGAAACAACTCTAAGATTTCATCTTACTCCAATTAGAATGGCTATTATCAAGAACACAAGAAATAATAGATATTGGCTTGGATAAGGGGAAAAAGGCACACTTTTACATTGCTGGTGGAGTTGCAAATTGGTGTAGCCACTCTGGAAAGCAGTGTGGAGAATCCTCAGAAAACTTGAAATGGACCCACCTTTTGACCCAGTTATCCCACTCCTCAGTTTAAGAAAAAAAAATTTTTAAATGAATATTTTAAATAGTACTCAAAAGAGCATCCAGAATTAAACAATTATAGTGATACAGAAAAGATCTGCAAATATATTAATAAAGCATTAAATTTCTGAAGAAAAATACAGAAGAATTGAAATAATAAAGAGATGAAACAAATTGATACATGTGATAATAATCTAATAGAGAAGAAAAGGAGGAAAGCACATATATATTAGAAGACAAACTGGGGAAAGAACAGAGATATGATGTTAAGATTTGGAAAATGCTTTACCCATGCAAACAAATTTGAAAACCTGAAGTCACAATGATCAACCCCCATAAAAGGCAGAGATTTTTTTTTTAGGCAGAGATCTTTAATGATGAAAATGATCTAAAAGGAAATGCAAAATGTTTTGAGTGCATTATCTTCCCCCAGAACATCAAAAATATTTAGTGGGTGAACACACTGTGGCATGAACAGCACTAACCTCATTTAAGCTTCTTTAAAACAGAGCTCTGCCTCTTTTATATAAAAGAAATCAGCATATCAGTGATACCAAAATCTGTCTAAGGTGATACAAGAAAGGAGTTACAGACTTGGCTCATATGCATATGTGTGCACACATCCTAAATAAAATATTAGTTAATATCCAACAGTAATCTGTCACTAATAAATAAAATATTATTATATCTAATATTATAATTACGGCAAAAGAAATGATTTTTCCAGGTGATGAGGGAAAAAACAAATGATAGGAATAAAACCCAATACTTATTCCTGATCAAGTACTTATTATACTCTTATCAAGTAGGAAAGGAGGCCTAGTTTCTTTATAATACCGTAGGATATTTTGCCATTTAGAAAAAAATCAATATTTATGTAATCAGGTGTATCTTAGGCATTTCTCATTTTAGTATGGAAAGTGCATAGACCCTTTTGTTTTAAAAGAATATTTTGTATTAAAAAGTCACACACACACACACACACACACACATATAATTAGAGCCTTGATATTCATAGATAAAAAAAAATCAAAAGAATTAAATCTTGATCCATGGAGAAATAATTAAGAAAATTATCACTTATCCAAACTTTGGAATAATAAAAAGTCATTTAAATGTATGAAGTAAAGATTTCTAAAACATGGTCATATACATTACTCATTCAATTAAATATGAAATTTTAAAGAATACTAAAATATCCTCAAATTCTAATAGCCACAAGTCTGAGGAATAAAGATAAATATTGGTGTCTTATGAGTGAAATTTTAATTTTAGTTTTAAAAACTAAACTAAATCAAAGATTTTAAAAAGTCATAACCTATTTCTTAAAACTACTTTTTTTTTTTTTTTTTGTACTGGGGATAGAATCTAGGGGTGCTTTTACCACTAAGCCACATTACTGCCCATCCCCACTTGTTTGTGATTCAGGGTCTCCTAAGTTGCTTAGTCTTGCTAAGTTGCTGAGACTGACTTTGAACTTGCAATCCTCCTGCCTCAGCTTCTCAAGTCACTGGAATTACAGATGTGCACCACAGTGCTCAGCTTAAGAAATACATTTTAATTAAAGGTGCAAGAGAATATAAAATTGTGGCTCTATACTATGATTGCTTAGGAAAAGAAGGCAAAAGTGGCCAAGATGGCCTTAAAAATGGAAACTGATGGATGAACGGACCATTGTAATGACAATGACTAAAAAAAATAGGGTAGCACGGAGAGAGAAAGAAGGAAAGAAGTACATAAATGAAGACATTGCTTTAATGTTATTTTCATCAGGAAAAAAATCACCAGGAACCAAACATCAAAGATACTCATTTGAGGAATGCAGAGACAGAAACAACACAGTCAAAGGAGATTCCCATCTTGTAAATATTTTATAATTTTATGCTAAAGAACTAAAAGCTAAGTTTTATATTCAAAATTCAGTGTATGTAAGTATGTGTGCACAAAAACTTTCAATAGTTTAATCTATGATGTATGAATTAAGACAATGACTCTTAGCAATCACTGGTTTATGAACAGAGCCTGATCAGAGAAAATTCTAGAATTCTAGAAAATACTAAGGAATTTGGAGAGGAGCTGTAAGCCTGTTGAATGTTGACCTTGTGAATTGACGAGTTGATGTTTTTGTGCTTCACTGAGACACAATTCTCTTCCGTTTATCAACTGTCTAGTTAACATGAACATGGGATTATTTCAGTTGTTAGAGTGTCTATAGTGTCAGAGTAATAGGTCATGTGTATATGTATGAATGAACAACTGTAAAATGTAGATTCTGCAGGAAATTTTGGTGTCAAGTGTTTTCCTAAATTACCTGAACTCACCAAATCTATACTGAAGTTTTACATAGTCAGATATTCTGTGATGGTCTCTGGACTGTACCTGGGCACTGGTGGTAGGCCTGCCTGTTGGTGGTAGAGCTAATTCCCAAATCATCACAAAACTCTGGGCAGTGGCTCTTTAAGTGCTGAACTACAGAATGATGGTATGTCCAGATCATGATATTACAATTATTGGTAGGTCAATTCTTACATACTTGGAGAAGAATAATTTTAAGGAAAAGAAGATAGCAGAAGAAGATAAAGTGAGAATTAATCCTATTTAACCTTCAGTAAATACTTACTATGCACCATGACATTTTAAAGGGAATTCATAAATATGAGGCAGTTACAACTAACTTTGCCACTGGCTTTGTGCTGTGATTGAATGTCTTCTCTAAGTAAGACTCAGGATGAAGTTTACTTGCCATGCTGATCATATTAAGAGGAAGGACCTGTAAGAGATGATTAGGTCCTGAGGGTTCTGCCTTCAAGCTGACTTTTGCCATTGTCACAGTTGTGGGATATTTCTCACAGAAGTCGGCTTTTGGTGAAAGGATGAGTTCCTCCTGATTTCTCTCTTTGTCTCTTGTGTGCTCTCTTGTTACCATGCAGAAGGAAATCCTTTGCCAGATGCCAGTGCCAAGTTCATGGACTTCTCAGTCTCCAGAATATGTGCCAAATAAACTTCTAATATCTATAACTTACCTAGTCTCTGGTCTTCAGTTATAGCAGCGGAATATGGATTAGACACCTACACACTGACAGCTAGTGAGGCACAGACCAGGAATTTGAACTCTGGCCAGCTTGAGAGTCTGCATGTTTAACAATGATGTTGTATTGTCTCTCAAATGGGAACCACCTTCATAATGAGACCAAATTGGGAAAGAACAATTCATAAAGAAAAGGAAAAGGCTGTAGAGAAGGCAAATGGCCAGAATTGTTCATGCTTTACAGTCATAACCATTTTCTGAAAGAAACTTGAGCAGATGTTCTGGCCTGTACATAGCCAATTTATTACCAAGCAGATTTAACTTATAAATAGTATAAGCAAATCATTTTTATGTTTTCCTCTTGTTGCTCTGTTCTAGGACACTGGGAACTCCTCTGTTCAGTGCTGTGGAATTTCTTTCATATATGTAATTAGACATAGCTGTCTACAGTAGAGCTAGACAAGATACTCAAAAAAAGAGAGAAAAATAACTTAAATGCCAGAGGTCTATAAAACTCTTAATGTTATGTGAATATAAAAAAGAAACTAAAGAAAAAGTTATATGTCTTATGACTATTAAAAAAGCAAAAAAATTGAATATATGTGTATATACATGTATAAATTTATATTTTAAGAAGATGAAATATTACCTAAATCTCTAGGTCTCAAAAACTTTTTAATACTGCTGAAATGTTTACATGATAATTCAAGGTAGTAAATTAATCATTTTGAGTGTGTGAAAGACCAAAAAGTTATAAGAAAAGGTAAATGAAGAGAAGTAAGAGAAATATAAATTATTATCTCCCAGCACTAGCAACAAGTACTATTAAAACCAATTGCAAATTCAGAGTTATATTTTACATAGGAAGTTATTAGTTTGGTTAAATATCGCTGATGTCATCAAGGTAAGCAACAAGAGCCAGGAAACCTGGTGAGTGGTGGAAGATGGTTAGTACATCTCTGGGAATGGCTCCTTGGGAAGAGGTGCTTCACAGAGGAGATGCTTTGCAGGAGGGTAGATAAGATGGCACAGGCAGTCTTTTGTGGCTTTGTTAACTGTACTTTTTTTGACTTGCCTTTGTCCACATTGTTGCCTGTTTCTTCTTTGGGGCCTGTACTTTTTTTGACTTGCCTTTGTCCACATTGTTGCCTGTTTCTTCTTTGGGGCTGTGCTGTTCCAGGCTCCCCAGGGAGCGAGGCCTCTCACATTAAGCTTGGATGTCGATAATTCCCTTGCCAACACAGTTGTCTCAATTGAGGTCTAGACTAGTTTAATTTAACTCATTTTCTTCAACTTTTTTAAAGCTTGGAAAAACTCCAGGGCACTCGTTTAGGCATAATAAACAACACCCAGAACCACAAATTGATTATGGATATTATGAGTTTTAGATGCATCATGAACTTAAGGAATTAGTGTGGTGGCTTGCTTTCTGAAAAATGGCAATTGGAAATGACTCTAGCTTAATATACCACAAAAATTATTTTGTGTAGGAACACAGCATTCTCTGTAGTGAGTTTTGTTCCTGGCAAAGGAATACATCATGTAGCTGGCTTGATCCTGGAGCCCATCTGGAGGGAGTGGTAACCAAAATGTATGTGTTGGAGTCTGTGTCTCCAATGTTGCGTGTTTTCTTTTCAAACATCCTATTTCTTTAAGGGGAACAAATGTTTTCTCCACAAAAGCTGCCTCTGCCTCCCTCCTGGCTGCTCGGGTTTCTGCCTGCCTTTTGGTTACCCTGTGGCTGGTGATTTCTCAGGGTCCCAAAGGAGAACTCGCGCTAGCTGTTAGGACTGAACAAACAATCCTGGCAGAAACCAGAGCAAAATCAGTGCACTGCTTTCACCATCCCGGTCTTCAGCTCTGTTTCAGTGTTCCCTGCCAAAATAGATACAATATCAAACATTGAGATGCTGCCAAACCCAGCAGTAAAACAGACTCACAATAATTGCTGTCGTTTATTGAGTGCCCCTAGGTGCCAGGCCTTGTACCAGGCAGTTTACAAAAACCACACTGCACTTCATCCTTGCAACAATACCATGAGGTAAGTGTCACTATTTCAGTTCTATATTTGCTAAAATGAGGTTTAGAAACCCAGGGAAGGTTAGGAAATTGCCCATGGTCACAGGTCCGAAGTGTCAGTGCCCCGGTGTTTCACTGTCTTAGCTTTCTCCTTTTCTTGCCTTAATATAACAAATTAGAGTTCCTGCTTGATCTAAACCCAGCCTATCTTTCATGCAAAGGGAATGAACCCTTATGAAGCCTTTGCTGCCGGGAAGTTCTGAGTTAGACACCAGAGGTAGGAAGCAGACTGAATGGAGCGAATCTATCCAGACTCACCAGCTCAAACTCTTATACAACAAACACTGCAGCCACACTGTATGGAATATACACCCAGTGTCTCTCACCTCTGTTTCTGGGCTGCTGTCCTTCCAGATGCCCTACCCTGTGGTCCTCTGCTTTGCTCACTTCTACTCATCCTTCCAGAATCGGTGCATGTACCACTGCTCATGCAGCCTCTTCAGGCTCCCTAGAGGTAGGTACTTTCCCTCTGTATCAGCTCCACAAAGGATGACCACAGGTCAAATTCTGCCATGCCTATCTGTTTATGTATTGTCTGACTGATTTCATGCTATGATGCAGAACTGAGTAATGGCAAAAGGGGTTGGTAAACGTTTTCTTGGAAGTGTCAGATAGTAAATATGTTTGGCAGATGGTCTCTGTTATGAACATGCTAGGAAAGTAAGGAAAGTTCAGCCTCTATCCATGGACACTATAAATCTTATACATTAGAAGTTAAAGCTGGTTAGAGGCTGGGAATATAAGAGGTAGATTTTATTGGGGAAAAAAGAGGTTTATAAGGAGAGGAGATCATATTCCATTTTCTTTGTTACTGTCTTTAAGTAGCTTGTCATCCAAGAAATCTCTCCCTACCCCACTCTCTCCCATAGTTTTAAAGGAACTTGGAACTCAAAGTGATTAAAAACTCATACCTCTTTGGCTTATTCATTTATTTATGCATCTAATAAGGATTGAATAGTCATCTATTACTTCTAGGCTCCAGAATGAGAAATTAAAATATAACAATGAATAAGACCAGTCTTTGTCCTCAAGAGGTCCCTTAATAGTAAGAATTTCATGTACTCATTCAAGCCACATGTGTTAGTCAACTTCTTGTTACTGTGACCAAAATATCTGAATGGAACAATTTAGAAGAGGAAAATTTTTATTTTACGCTCAGAGTATTGGAGGTTCAGTCCATGGTCAACCAATGCCATAACTCAGCCTGAACTAAGGCAGAACATCATGGTAGAAGGTTGTGGAGGAGAAAAGCTCTTCAGCTTATAGTAGCCAGGAAGGAGGGAGGGAGGGAAGAAGAGAGAGTAAGAGAAACTGGGTAGGGGTAAGAAAGAGAGAGAAAGAAAGAGAGAGAGAGAGAGAATATGAGAATATGAAAATGTGAGAATTCATGCCAGGAGATAGGGACAAGATATAATCCCCAAAGCCATGCTCCCAGTGACCTACATTTACCACCCAGTAACCTATTCAAATTATTAATACATCACATAAATTAATCCACTGATGAGGTTATAGTTCTTGGAATCCATCTCACCACTGAACATTCCTCCATTGCTTAACATGGCTTTTTCAGGGGACAAGTCTTATCTAAATCATAACACTGTAGAAAGAATAACTTCCTAAAATTTGTTTTTTATTTTCCTCATTTACTAACTATCTGTGTATATGTTGTCTATATCTTTTTAGTAATTCCATAATAAACAATTCTCCTTGGTCAGTTCCACAGGAGATTTTATGAATTGTAAACTTATGCTCTCTCAGGTCCTATTTTTATAAATATTTTATTTACCCATCCTAAATGTTTCACTCTTCATAGTGTGACTGCCCTACCTTTTCTATATTTTTATTATGTTGCATACGTTGTTGACTTCTCAATCTGCTTGTTAGGCACATGTTCTTGGGGGTATTTGCATTGTGATTTCAGTTCTCTACTTTGGACTGTGATTGGTAGAGAATATATCTTGCTTGACTCTTGCCTCACAAATGCTGGCTCCTAAAATGTTTCTTTAGTTTTAACTAATTAGTTTAGCTACCAGCATTTATAAAATTGAGGTAGAGCTCATAATTATAATTTTAGAGATTTTTCTAGGGAATTTCTCTTTTCAATAATTTATGAAAATAAAATGAAATAATATTTAGTACTCATTTTTAGAAGACAACTGTTGATCAACAAACATCTATTTATTTCAAACCTTGGTTTACTGTCCTTAAATTATTATCCTCTTCATGAAGAGCATCTCTATTATGGTTCCAGCCCTGACACCTTCTCTATGATGAACACTGATCAGGGAGCTCTCTTAAAAAAAATATTTGACAACTGGTATTGTATGGGTACCCACACCTTTGGAGAGACACTTGCCTCGGACAATGGGTGTGTGGATTAAATGTTAACCCTGTGTCCCAAGAGAAATAAAGGGATATGATATCTATAGGAGGTATTTATAGAGTGTTAGATTTTTTTTTTAACCTACTGAAAAATCAGAAATATGTTCCTTCAGTTCTGTCTACAGTTTAATAAAGGGAAAATCTTCAGTCCTTTGACTCATTGCCTAACCAATGTCACTACCAAAATCTTATTCAGATCCTAAAATGTACCACTTATACTCACTGTCTTCTCTTTCATCATCTTCCCTCTCCAGCAAAATATTCAGATTTGGCAATCTCTTTAAATATTATAATCATATTCAAAACGTTATCAGTAATATTTTCAAATTCTTTTCAACTCACTTTAAAACATTATTAACCTTAACAATTGGAACTCTTTTACTAGAAAGGTTCTTTAAAGTAACAATAGAGATTGTTGTATTTTCTTCCTACCACCTGCTTACTAGAAGTCACCGCAAACATGTGAAGTCCCCACATCTCCTACTCTAGGAAGCTTCTCACAATTTATCCTGTCTTCTCGTATCTTGAGTTAGCATCTCCCCCACAAGCACATCCTATTTGAATCTGTTTTTTTTAAAATATTTAAGTCTATTTTTAGCTGTTTTGGGTGTACTCATTTATTCAACAAATATTTTTGAATGCCAATTATAGGGCCAGACCCTACACTGTGTTCTGGGTCCTAAAATATACCATTGAATAAGGATGTACCACTGAATGAGTCAATATATTTATTGTCCTCATGGAACTATCTTGCAGTATATTGCTTTACATTATAATAGTGGCATCTGTGCAAGGGCAGGGGCTCCATCTTTCCATGTAATTTCTTACATTTTATTCAATGACACAAGGTAAATTGATGTCCTGTAAATGCTAATGGTAGGCTGACCCTACTTTTACTTTTACCACCATGGCTGTTCCATGTTTGTTTGATATTGTTATCACCCCACATTTCTCTGGGAAATTCAAAGAATGTCCTCAGGGTACAGAAATTAAGTATTAATCTCTGGAATAGAACTGCCTGTATCGCAATCCTTGCACACTGTTTTCAAGCTCTGTGACCTTGGTCAAGAGGCCAACTCAGCATCTAGATAACATGGTGCCAATCACTGAAGCAGCCTCAGAGGGCTGCTGTTAGCATCAAATGAGCTAATGTCTGTAGAGCCAGTGAGATGGCGCCTGACACATTGAAATGAAATAGAATGGTTTGCTATTGCTTTTATTATATTGATAATTTCTTTTCTTCGGTGACATTATTTTGGAACTGCCAGTCCATTTCCCCTCCCCAGGTATTGGTTCTGTTAGTTTCTCCTGCTCAACTCTCCAGAGATGCCCTGGATGCTGACGTTTCTAAGCCTCAGTCTTCAGCCCCCTATGGATTTCAAGGACTACTTCATACCCTTGCAATAAAATTTTTGTTTTTTTAAAGTTAGTTAGTGCCTGTATCAGTTGCTTGCAACCAAAGAACCCGGAAGCTCACACAATACAAAGATTCATTGTGGTCCTCATCTGTGTGGTGGATAGCTTTGCTTCCACTTCTTAAGTTTAGGGAGCAGATTATATAGCCAAATAGTTGCAGCTGATAAATTCTAGTGCTAATAATTTCTTCCACTCTTTAGAATGTTTTGACCTTTAACTCTTACTTTGCCCTATCATAAGTGGCATCTGGGTCTACATAGTACCAGACCGAGAAGTATTTATGTGTACTGAGGATTTAAAGAGAACTGTATTGTTCAGTCATTGTCACTGTTTGGTTCATTTTTCTACTGTCCATCGAAATGACAAATATCATGCAGACTGAGGCCCATTGACAACAGCTGCACTTGCGGTTCTACCTGTGATAGGCGGCTGGGTAACTTCAACTGATATGATGGTGAGGCTCTCTTTTTTCTCCAGCTTCCAGGGAGGATATTTCCCCCAAATTAAGATCACTCTTAGGTTGACAATCTACAGAACTTTAAGAGATTATTTGTGAGGGAGGAATGAAGATTCTTTACCTATGTGAGAGTCCTTAGAGTTGGTGATGGTTTCACTGACTTTCTTAGGAGAGTATTAGGGGAGAAAGGGCAAAATTGGGGACTGGAGTATGTCCATATTATACTGCTGCTATTAATACATTGCCAGGAATTTCGTGGCTTTAAGCCATGTGAATTTATTTCCTTACTTCATATCCACAAAGCCCCTTTTGTCATGTAAAATAACATTGACAGGTTTGGGGATTAAGAAATAGACATTTTTGTGGGGTCATCATTCTGCAAGTGTTTTGCTATATATAGAATACTGAGGAGTTACTGAAGCCAAGGAAACATCAGATGATTTGCCAACCAGTAGCCCCAACCTCTGTAGTATTCTAGGTGGATAAGTTGTAATGTCTTCAACAATGTAAATGTTCCTCAGTAATACACACACACACACACACACACACACACACACACACACACTAGAAGTCTATGCATCTATTTAAACTATTTAGGAGATGGCTATAGGTCTCAGTTTATTGTCATGTGGATGATGAAACATGTACGTTACCAATCACCCCATTCCGCATGCTCCTGTTTAAGTAAAATTGTTATTATAAACCATAGGAGCATTTACATGTGTGGATTTTGGTTATTTTTACATTTCAGTTATGTAATTTTTCCAATTGCTTTAATGTTTTAATTATCATTCTTGCATAAACAATGTTTTCTTAGGGCAGAAAGCAAGAGAATATGAACATTTTAGAGCCTCTCAAAGAAAATTGGAGTGTTAAATTGGAGTACCATGGGTTCAAAGTCCTGCATTGGGTGAGAGATGAGGAAATGGGTCCCAGGGAGAGAGAAAGTAGGAAATGTTGAGGGGTAAGGAGCTGTGGGGGGGCACCATGGAAACAGAGTGAGCCTTCACGGAGGGACGGCAAAGCTGGGGGTGTCAACTGATGACTGGAAATCATGCCAAAAAGTGATGACCAAAGTAGGAGGGGGTGGAATTGGGTCTGGACAGTTCTTAAACGAGGAAAGAAAAGAGATCTGAGTTAGAGGCCATGAGTAAGAGTCAGAACTTCTTACTCCCTACAGGACATAACTCCACTTACTCATATGTGGGGCAGAAAAAATATTTAGTGTTCTTTTCTTATACTTTTCCTTTTATGGATTGATGGACAAGTTGTAGGAGTATGGGCAGATGGGAGAGGAGAGAAGAGGGAAGAGGGTGTATAGAACCCAGACAAAACTTCATGTGTATGATTATGAACCAATTAAAACGTTTGCAAAATGTGGGAAAACCAGCTCTCAGTGGTGTGTGTGAGCTGGAATCAATGGTAGTGTCCACAGATGTCTACATCCACCAGTGAACAAAGGAACAAGGAGCTGACTGCTTCAATAGATTCTGCTTTCCAAACTTCAATTCCATGACCATTGCATCTATCTTGGGTTGTAGGTAAGATGGAATACCACATTTTTATACAAAAATTATGTTTTGCCATCTTCAAGTAATGTGGAACTATAAGAAAAAGCCAGGAAAGGGATTCTGCAAAAAGATTTTTCTATGAGAGCAAATGCTATATTTTATATGTTATGCTCACTAGAGAATCACACAGAAAAATAGAACAAATAGCAACATTTGGAGCATTCAAATTGCCACCGATTCTAAATTCTCAGGGCTTTGGTCTTACCTGGCGACATATTAGATTGACAATGTTTTTGGTCATGTGATATTCTTCGTGGTATAATAATGCATTGCAAGCTCTTTCTCCTGAGAGGTGTGATAACTAGGCTGCATGTAAACCTCACTGCTCATGAACATGGATTTAGCAGTTGATGTGATGCCGTTGTTTAGATTTGGTCCCTCTGCATATCCATGAAAGGTGGCACAGCATTCACTGTGGCTTGACTATCACTGATTTCCATTAGCCATGACAAACCTTCTGTTTCCTTCCCCTTCCCTCAGTCTCTTTTGTAGTCACCAGTCTGCTCTCATGTGTGACTTGAGTACACGTGAGGGGGAAGATACCTGAATTCCAGTTGGCATCAGGCTTTCTTCTTCCTTTTACTTACCAGAGTTGTAATTATACATTTATTTGTATGAATACTTTATTAATATATGACTCCAACACTATATTATAAGTTCCACAAGGCAAGTAACTATGTCTATGCTTGATCACCACTGGATACCTAGTACTTAGCAAAATGCCAAGTACTTTGCAGAAACTCAATAAATACCTATTGAATAAATGAAAGGTATGTGGAGGCAAAGGGCTTATTATACCTTCAGTACATAGTGCTGTGGAAAAGAAGTTTGACACATAGGCACCTTCCCTCTCACCCAGAGAGGTATTGGTACATGGGGTGGGGGTGGGGTGATCATGGCTTTATAACAATGTAAGAAATCCCTATTTTAGAGATAAGGGATTTCAGGTCAGAGCAATTTAATTACTTACTCAAGGATATGAGGAACTTGCTGCTGGCCCATTTAATCAAGAATAGTGATTGAGTTAGTCAGGGAAGGACTTGGCAGAAGAATCAGATCAGCTTGGCTCTGAGACCAGGACTCCATTCATTAGATCCTGATGTTTCTGGCACAACATTAACCAAGAATCACATCGCACGGCTTCTTTTCTGATTGCATAGGCTAAGAAATTAATCTTAACAGTTTGAACAGATAATGATTAGATGAACCCCAGTTGGATAAGTTTATTAGGAAAGAGTTGGAAGTGGAACAAATATCCTCCTCCCTAACGCTGAAGCCAGGCGACCATCAAACTATACATCTTAGTGATTATGTTCTTTGGTCTGCAACACACAAACCTTCCCCTCGCCTCTTGCTCCTGCTCTCCATAGGGATTCCTCTCTGTCGAGATGCTGCTGAAGCAAAGAAAATGTGAACCTCTCTGATGACAGTGGTTGCAAGAAGACAAGATATTTTTAGAATTATTGCCATTATCTCATGTGAGAGATGCTGACAGTCTCTTTCCATTTTGTCCCTGTAATCCCATTAGATTTTGCAGACTTTGCAAGGGCAGCTTTGAGGCCATGACTGAGATAAAGTACTTTCAGGAATGTTTCTTTTGTGCAGCTAGAACCATGATTCATGTTTCAGGGGATTTGTGAAAACAAATCCTATCCACAATTGGTAGAAAATCCTAGCAGGGCAGCAGGGGACTCCAGAAGGCATCAAATTCTTTCCCCTTCCATATAAATTGCATGCAAAGAAGAGGTTTTATTAAAATGAATAAAACAGATAATTAATTAATTAATACAGTCAGAAGTTGCCTGGGATGAACAACACTGTAATTGTCCTAATCAATCTCTTAATTTGTCCTAGATCTTCTGGTACATACTATAAGAATCATTGCAAACTATTGCAATTCTTTTCAGCTCCTTCCCCTGAGGAAATTCCTGCTAAGAAAAATGCCTAAAAACTGATCAAGAATTTGCTGTTATCAGTTTATATTATTCCTATTGTTCTGCTTTTTTTTTTTATTGGATGGTGGATGTCATTTTTCAGAATTTTTGTTATTCCATAGAATTTAATAACAAGAGTAAAAATTTGTAAGTTTTACAAATACATACAGGGATATCTTGGTTATTTGATGGCTAATGTCATAGTATTTGTATAATCATGTCCCTAGTGACCCTCCCATTGTTCCAAGTCTCACCATTTGATTACTTCTAGGGATTCTGGTAGGGGTGAAGAATGGAAGAGAAACATGAGAATTTTTTTTCTTTTTCATTCATTTAATCTTCGGTACCTTCCTGTGGAGTGCCTAGCATGAGAGATAATAGACTATGAAGGGATGTCTATAGGAAAAAGTAAGTGAGGAGAAATATCTAAGCATCTGCTATATAGTAACATTAACCCAAGGAAGCTAAGAGCAATATAGATAGAGTTATTTCTGACTGGGATGGATTGTTATAAAAAAAATGAGAGTGGAGCTGGGCGTTGAAATAACACTACATGCCTACGAGTGAAAATGAGGAGGAAAAGTCCTGAAAATTTTTCTTGTTGAAGGAGGTAGAGAGGACGGTAACAACATCAGGGGTGCTAATAGCAGGAGAGGTAGTACTGAGTAGGATGGTGGTAATGGGGTTGGTGGCGATGGTGGCTGGTGTTTTTAGTGATAAAGATGTGGCAGTTATGGTTAGAGTGGTGATTTGGTGGTGATTGGGATGGGACTGCAGGTTAGCAGTGGTGATGGTGTACCCAGTTGTAGTGAGGGTCCTACAGGCGGTGACAATTGTGGTGATCATCCTGAGGGCTGTAGAGATGGTGGTGAGGGAACTGTTCTTTCAGTGACATTTCCTATCATCTATAGAGTTTTATTATTAAATGACAAGAGACTTCATGTGGTGGCAAGTAAGGAAGGTGAAAAGAGACCCTTGCTCTGCCTGAGGGAAGTGTGCTGCTGTTTGCACTGTTCAAGGACCTAATTTTCCAGTGTAGATTCTCTTCGAGGCGAAGCTTGTGCTAGAAGTCAGACACATCATCTTTCTTCAGTAAATGTTCTAAAAGGCTACTCTGTATTTCCAAGTACCAAATGGTTTCAACAGATGGATAAATCTTAACAGCGGGTAAAACAAACCTTTACTTAACATAAAAATGTTCTTTCCAGTTGTGTTTGTCAATTGTTTTGTGATTACTAGAAAAAGGGAACTTTCGAAGTGCGATTAGCTTCATTGCCAATATATTTTTAAAGTTCTTTCAAAAAAAAAAAAGGGCATTACCTAAGTTCTTTGTCAGTTCAGAAAGAACAGTGTTCAATCCAAAATGTGCAGAATGATGCCAAGGAAAATGTTCCCAATGGATGCTGGGGCTGCTTTGGCTCTGCGTAGCTATTGAACTCAAATACGGAACATGCTGTATTTCATTCTAGGAGGGACAAAAAAGCATGTTTCTTGAATAGTGAAAATTGGTCTCTTTCTGCCTCAGTCTCTTTAGCTCTTATTTTTACCAAGAATTTAACATCTGCTTATTTCTAATCTCCATTGTCTAATGCAGGTTCTCCAAGGAGAAAAAAAAAAAAAAAAAAAAAAAAAAAAAAAGCCCAACACAACAATATTTTCTAGCAATTGTCATTTGAATGACTCTAATAAAAGGATCAAAGTTGATTTGCCGTCTAGCCTCTATGTAGCCCATGCCTCAGTGCACGAGGTGCTGCTGATGTATTTCCAACAGCAACATCTGGCTCTCTGGCAGCCTGCTCTGCTAACTGTGCTGACCCATCGATGGCTCTAGAACTGTTCACAAAACACTATATGGGGTGGTTGGAATATGTAGAAGCCATTGGGGATTTTTTTGTTCATTCTCCTGAGTACTATTTATCTGTCAGTCACATTTCATTCCGAGGAATTTACTGTACTTCTCTGTCTATTTGAAATGAATAAGGAAACTCCTCATTAAAGACTGGGATTTATATGGCCCAGATGGGAATATTCCCAGTGCTGTATTTAGGATAATAGAGGAGTTATGCTATTGGTTGAATTGTTCTTAAAATATTGATTTTTTCCCTAAGATGGTCTCAAAGTGTTATACATCCAATGCAAGCCAAGATAAAGGTATTCCCTGCAAGGGCTGGTGGGGTGGAAGGATCTGTGGAATGATCACTACTAGAAATTAAACTTATAGGGATTTATGTCAAAGTTTTCGGGGGGAGGAAATTCTTGGTGGAGAAGTAAAATAGGGCTAGAATCTAGTAGAAAGTAGTCAGATAATATGAAAAGTGAAGGAGAAAGGACGTTTGGTTGTGAAGCCAGATTTGGGTATTGAGGTTTAAAATGGGAGAAAGATTGATTATGAAGTTATTTTAAATCAAAGAGAAAATGGAACAAATGTTCATGGTAACATAAATGCTGAACTTCTAGAAGAAAAATGCAAAAAACAAAATTTTGGTCTAAAACGTATCTGGAAAATTGAAAAAAATTTAATAGGAAAAGGCTTAATGAGAAACTCAGAAGAAATAAACTTATCGAGAAAAGAAGAGGCAAATTCAAATGAAATTTAACACATTCATATAATTTGGATATCAGAATACAGTGCTCCCTCAATTTTCTCTAGACGGTAAATTCACATCTTGATTTTGAGCAGATTGTCTACAGTGAGAACATGAGGTATGTTTTTTTTTTACTTGGGTGAGTGGTTTTCTTGCTAGTTCAGTTGTAATTGGGAGCGTCTACATGGAGACACCACAGTCCATTCTTATCTGTAGGACCCCTGTCTCTGGTTTCAGTTGCCTATAGTCAACCATGCTCTGAGAGTATAAAGTGGAAAGATTTCAGAAATAAATAGTAACTTTTAAACACTCTTGTGAGTAGTGTGAGGACATCTCATGCTATCCCACTCCATCTTGCCTTGAGAACCATAGCTCTGTCCTGCACATCTACACTGCACACTCTTCTGACCCAGTCACTTCATGACTGTTATGGTCTGAATGTGATTTGTCCTCATCAACACTCAGATTAAGACTTGGTTCCCAAAATAATGGTGCAGAAAGGTTGTTGTGCCTTCAGAGGTATTTGGGTCATAGAACCACTTCTCTGGGAACAGATTAATGCTCATCCTGCAGAAATGAGGACTAGATTAGTTGCCATGAGAGTGGGTTGTTACAAAAAGTGAAGATACCCCATAGGCTTGGTCACTTTTGCACCACCTTCCACTTCCTTGCCATGCTGTGATAAAGCTATGAGGGCCCTTACCAGAAAATGGAGTCATGTTATTTGGATTATCCAGGCAACAGATATGTGAGCCAAATAAACCTTTTCTTTATACATTACCCAGTATCAGGTATTTTATCATAGTGATTGAAATGAACTAAGACATTATCTTAGTTATCAGATCAGCTGTCATGGTATCCCAATGCTTGGTTCAAGCAAACTTTATTTTACCTTAGAGCCTCAAAGACCAAGAGAATACTGATGCAATTTGAATATGCCAAAGGGAAGAAGTAAAATAATTCCTTGAAAGGAAAAAAGTTGACCTTAATATAGAAAAAGAAATTGTGGTGAGCATAGTATAATAAGCTATTTTAAAAGAGAGACCATATTCATATTACTTTAGTACAGTATATCTTTATGCTTAAGCTATTTTATTATTACTATGGTTAATCTCCTGTTATGCCTTATTTATAAACTAATATATATATACATATATTTATATATGAAAAAGTAGTATATATACAGGGTTTGACACTGTTTGCAATTTCAGGCATCTACTGCAGATAAGGGGGAACTACTATAAAATGTTTTCTTAGAATCATGTGGAAAGTAAAAAAATGTACCAAAACTATAGTATGGTTTACTTCATTTTCAGATTTATGATATTGATATTCATTATAATATTGGTAGCCAACATTTATATAGACTTGAAGTGTGACAGTTCTGTTCTAAACAATTTTAATACATTAACTCCATTAATCCTCACTAGCCAAGCTTTGAGTAGACTTGTTTTTTTACTCCCATTTTATGGATGGTGAAACTGAGACAACAAAAGTTTGAAAAATTTGCTTAGGACATCAGGATGGCCTGAGATAGAGCTGAGATTTAAGCCCAGGAAATTCAGCATCTGGGTATGTTTCCTAACACCCTGAGGAATTTTCATGTAGAGATCCTGTGACTGATGTGAACATAAAATGAGAATGACACATTCATTTTCATGAGAAGCAAATGATGGGATGGAACTTTCTAGCTTATAGCCTATAGGCCGTGACCATTGCTGTCTTCCTTGCTCCCAGTGGGAGTGACTTAATTAGCATGAAGAGGGAATTATGGCTTGAATGTACCATACTCAAGTCACAGATTCTATTAAAGCATGTATTAAAGCTTGCCTAATGTCTAGAAATTCATGACTCTACCACCAACTGCTTCAGTAAGAGCCATGGATGCTTCCTTATCAATTGATTAAGTGATTATTAAAACCCTCAAGTTATTTAATCTACATTGCTGGTTACTTGTTCCCAAAATGGTTAAAATACCTAAACTAGAGTGAGAGAGTGGTTACTGGACATAATTTGTAAAATCCTTTAAGCCTTTCAGATAAGAGTCTTGGTAGAAATGCAAAGTATTATTCTCATTTATAGTCCAGCCAGATTTAACAAAGGCCTGAGCATCATTAACCTGTAGACAGAAGGAGTTCCAGAGGGAAAATAGAGGCTTGCTCATAAGCCAGCTGTGCAGAGTGCTGGACTCCAGCCTCCTATCACGGGTGTGCAGCCCAAAGAATGTTGGCTGCCTCTGGGGCCAGCTGGCGCATACAGGGACTGTGCTCCTGGAAATCCTGAGTTGTCTGCTCAGGACTCCAGGGAATAGAATTTTGGTCAACAGAGGAACAATCTCATCAGCCAGATTTTAGGCAAGATGTTTTTTAAAAACTCTCTAACTTTAACACGTGACCAATGGAGCTGTCAAATGGGACTAGTAATTCTCACCTCATAGGGTTATTGTGAGACTTCAGTTAAATAATTGATGTAAAGCAGTTAGCACAAAGCTTGGATAAGCTAAGAACTCATTAACTGGGTTTAGTTAATGTTGTCTTTCCAAGATCTCATGCCCTTGGTGCCTCTTTGACTGTCTGCTATGTCTCTTCAGCATGGTTCAAGATTGTATGTGATACAGGAATCAGATCCTCTCCCAGGCAGTTTATAACACCCAAAGACATCATGACAGAGACTTGTAGATCATGGCACTTGCATAGCTTCCTTGACAACAGTGACAGTAGGTTCTTACCATAAAGCCTCTGAGAGTGGAGTTGGAGCAGCCTATAGCTCCAGAAGGCAGTGAATCAAGGAGTTTCCCTATAAATGCCCTCTACCCCTTGATGGCAGCCACCTTAGGCAGACAGAAGATACTGCTGTCCCTGCCAAGGAGTTCTGAGCCATGTTTAGTCCCATGACCAGACTCTTTCCTGGTGCCAGGGCAGACTGGTGTGGCCAGGCAGCAGCACTCCTGCTGGTTGTTGATGGACAGAGGCATCACCTGACATTCTTTAGATTTTTCTGGAGCTCACTCAGGCCAGTTAGTTAGAAGGTGAGCCAAGAGGAACTCACAAGGTTCAAAACACTGCAGAACTGTCTGTTAGCTATTCCTCATTGTCCCCAACTTCTCTTTACCCCAATGACCTAAAGAGAAAATAAGCTTTTCTTTTCTTTTCTTTTTTCTCTACCGTTAAAATTTGATCAACGTTCAACTAGCAAGTTATCCTTTGAAGAGGGTGACAAAGAGCTCCTGGCAAACTCAGGGTAGCTTGTATAATTTAAATAATAGCAGTCTCTCATGTAACAAGGTAAAACTGTGAAGTAAAGTTGATTCTTTGGCAAAGCCTACTGGTTAAGAACCAGTGAGGGGTCCAGATCCTGTCTTACTAAAATAATAATTTACACTCCATCTAGTACTATTCAAGTCAGTCATCCTGTCCTAGCAGTTTCCTTAATAGCTTGAGAATGGCCACTGTTCATTCCCAATTCATAATATTGATTGCAGAGCTCAAAATAAAATGTATTATTGCTTTGTTGATAATGTGCTATGTTCTAGAATAACTCATCCAAAGATCTAGTATTGATAAAAATGAATTAGACTTACTTCTTTAAGGTAAGATCAGGTCCCAACTGATGCAACAAAGAATAAGAGCTCTGTGTTTTCAGCATTTCCAAAATGAAGCATCTGTCTATAACCCTATCTGGATGAGGACCAGCAGGTTCTGGGAAGAATATTAACCTGAATTTGTTGCAGTCTTGTTTCCCAAACTGCTTTATAAACACTTCCCCATATGTGCTGCCAAAGCTTTGCATTTAATGAATCATCCAAATCTTTTTGCCATATATCCTGTATAGTTGTTGATGATGGGGTACACGTTCCCAATAGCTGAGGAGAACTGGTAGCAATGCCTACATTGTAAGCAAAACTGTCTCCTAATATAATCCTATTAGCATGTTAATTTTGATATTCTAAAATACCCAGTGCTATATTTTAGACAATTATTGTTGACCATATTGACTAGTAATTTCCTAGGAGGCATTTTATTTATTTCAAACCTTGTTTATATTCTGATTGAGCACAAAGAATGTACAAACCATCACTTCACAAAAACTACATCTTTGCTTTATGATTCTTTTGTTTTTGGTTGATTTTTACTTTGTTTTATGATGACTTCAGCAGTAAAGAATAGAGACTAGGAGCACAGGTTTTGGAGACACGTTGGTTTCATGTTCAAATTCCACCTCTGAATAATTACAAAAATAGGGAAAATTATTTAACTCCCAGAACTTCAGTTCCTTCATCTACAGCATGGAAAATGACAGCTCTGTTTACCTCCTTTGGCTACTATAAAAATAAAGAAGGGTAAGATATGTTTTCTGTTTAGTACTTGTTACACGACTCATGCAAACTAATTATTAATATGCTATTTAGTCACTATTGGAGAGTCATTGCTCTTAGAGCAATTTAGGAGGGAAAAGGGTTTTCTAGAAAGTGGTCTATGAAATGAGTGGTGTGTTTTGTTCACTGCTATTCTTGTATTTGTGTGGAATCTGAAGCATTAAATATACTTGATGAATACAGTGACGAGTGCACAGAATTCCTGGGGTCATTGTGCATATGGTCATGACATTCATGGTTTCAAATCTGGATTTCTTGTGGGTACATATATGATAACTAAGCTACGGAGAGAGAGATGTTGAGGATTGCAATTTTCTCAGCTTGTTTGCATAGTCCATTCATGTATAAAATGGAACACTTACACATGTGCTTGTATTTATAATGCAGAAATGAAGGAAGGTAGGAGAGTGTATTTGGGAAACTTTGAGAAAAGTAGATACAAAGTTTTCAAACACTTTTTTCACATTGTAACTAATCTATAGGCATAGCGTTCCTCCGGTGTCTTCTACACCAGCCTGTACCCTGCCCAATCCTTTTGGCCTCACCCCAAAATAATCTACATTAGCATTTCCTTGTTTAAACTCCTAAACTTCTTCTTGTTCTGTACATTCACACACGCAAATCTGGATTTTAATTAAATCGAATCACTTATATCATGCTCCAATATTTATTCTTTGATTTTACCACTCAGTAATATGTAAATAATTTTTAAATTTACTCTGCCCTTGCTGTGTTTTACTCTCTTAGAGAATCAGTGACAACATTTTCCATTGAGGATCTTTACTTTTCTGCCTCCATTCATTTCTGCTCTTTCTCTGAAACTAATCTCGTAAGATTGAGGAAGCAGCCGTCAAGGAGCAGAGTCCTTGTTTCTTCTGGGAGGCTCTGCTGATGTGCAGTTAACAGTGGCTCAGTTCCTTCCCTAGGAAACACATAGTCCCTTTAAAGTGGAGACACTGGGGATATAGCTCAGTTGGTAAAGTGTCTGCCTTGCAAGCACAAGACCCTGGGTTCAATCTCCAGCACTGCAAAAAAAAAAAAAAAAAAAAAAAAAAAAAATGGAGACACCGGGTGGGGTAGGATGGAAAGCCAAGGGTATTGTAATGTGTAGTAGGATACAAGGAAAGGGCACTAATTCTCTGATGTTCACAATTGGAGCCCCTGATTAAGGAGCTATTGATACTCTTTCTGGTGGACCATAAAGGGGAACTGTAAGAAAGGAAAGGAAAGTGAAGGGATCAGGCAGAAAAAAGTCTGAAGGGAAAAGGTAGCCTGTGCACTTAGGACTCTGAGCTAGAAGAGAAGTCTTAGCATTCTTAGATAAGAAGGGTATTTGATATATACCCTATGCCCATAGAAGGCATGCTGTGTGTCTCATTCTGTCTAGTACAGATGCTTTTAAGAATCAGAAAAATGTAGTGTGGGGAAAATTGTGGGTGTTAGAGCCAAAGTTGAGTTCAGATCCAGCTTCTGCTAATGTTTACTAGGGAGACCTGCGAAGGTACTTTGTCTTTATTGGCCCCAGGTTTCTCATCTGTCTGGAAGAGTTTATAATACCTCCTGCATAGTTGTGATGAATAAATGACATAATATATGTAAGCAGTTAGTCCAGCATCTCCTATACAATTGGTTTATAATTATTACTATGGTACTTGCTAAATATTTCAAAAATGGAAAGTTCACATGCCCATCGAGAAAGATGATTTTTTGTACAGAATTTTTAATTTTGACACATTGGTATCTGACAATGATAAGGGAAATAGAATTGTATAGGTATGTAAAATGGCATTTGGCCATCTGCAAGAAGGAACTCGATCTCTTTTCAGCTTTGTGAGTTCTGTTCACAAGGCATTAAGAGGTAACTGTCATGGTTTATGTCTTAGGCAACATCAGGGAGAAGCAGCTGGGCCTCTCCAGCTGCTGATGGCTGATTGGAGAGTCAGAAACCAGGAGATCTTTCACGCTGATGAACATAGAGAATGAACAATCTTCACATTAGAAGCCTCCTTTTTTTTTTTTTTCCATGAAATTACATTTTAAAGATGTGACAACCCTAGCAAATATTTTCATAATATATAAAACAATATGAAACAAAAACAAAACAAAAAATAACATACCCCATGTTTCCCTCCAAAGATTAGCCTTAGACAAATGTTTTTTACAGCACTTCCTTTTCTCACTCCACCTTCCATCCCAGAGCAGCTAATACTGTTTTCTCTTTTACTCTTATGACCACCCATAGGACAAGGAGAATCGGGAAATCATTTTCCCTGCAGATGGCTGCAGAGCAGAGAAATAGTCCCATCAGCATCTGTTTCTGCTTTCCATCCAGGAAGGATTGTCTTAGCAACCACTCTGTTAATGAATCAGAAGAACAATTGTAAAAAATCTAGTAAATAGAAAAAATAACTCTTTGTTAATGAGTCTTCTCTACCAAAAAGACTTTCTGTCCTTCATAAAGGTTTTAGTCTAAAGTTTCTACCTCTTCAAATATAGGTATATTCACTAGTAATTACATTTCCCACTCTTTGTTGTTGTTGATGATGATTAGAACAAAGACTAGTACCTTAATCAGAACTGAATTAGGATGACCAAATCAGCTTGGTTTTCCCAAAACTTCCCAGGATTGGCACTATAAATCCCATGTCCACAAAACCTTCTAGTTGATGATAAACTAGGATCATTGGTTACCCTAACTAGGGTGGTTTTTACAACTTCAAAGGAATAGGCTCTTAATAAAGACTTGAAAAACAGTAATGGCCTTTTAAATTTGTTTACCAAAAGCAATTTCTGAGCCTATAAGGATATCTTCACAAGAACATGTTTTAATTTCCATGTAGAAGAAGAAATGGAAGTTCAGACATCATAGGTAGTTTGCCCCAAATCACGTGGGTAGTCAAATGTGAGCTGTGAACCCAAGTAGACTTACTACATTTGTTCTGCTACTCTTCCATGCCGCCTCCCTTGTGATAAAAGCAGCCATAGGCAGCAGGTACCCATAGCTACCATAATGTGTTACATTTAACACCTGTTTTCCTTGTAAAAGCTGATTCCAGGCCCGAGAGATGAGGGCCTGACCCAGAAACCAGTGGTCCAACAGGAGGTTTGGTATCGGCATTCTCTGCTAACGATTAGCTGGGGTTTTTTGTTTTGTTTTGTTTTTACCTTACAGTGTATCCTTGCACCTGAGGCCAACTGAGTGCAGCATTCTTCCTCATACTATAAAAGAGCTCATTTGTGGGATCAGAATAGAATCAGTATGATTCACTTTAATAGTATCCACAGCCCCCTTTCCTGCCTCCTTAACAAACCCAAATGAGCATTCCATGCTCACTGTGGTTTTGATTATTCTATTTGTGCTTAGTCCCACTGACCCACATAGAGTGCTAGCAGCGTCCGCATCACATGGTCCATTATGTAATTGAATTTAGTGTTCATGATATTTGGAGCCAGGAAAACAACATTCCATGTGGCGAGCCAGATGAAGCTATTCTAGTATAAAATGGGGAAGTTGATGAATCTGAAGACAGGACTTTTTTTTATTTTGATTAAGGAAGATTATTTGCTTCTTGGGGACATGGCCTTGAGCCAGGGCTCATTGTTGTGAAATATTTAAAAAGATGAAGACATTTGGATGAAGAATACAACAGTGTTCCCAATGTGTCCCTGCATACCATTGTTTAGAGTGTGATTGGCTCCAGGAGAAAAAAAAAAAACTATAATTTAAAAAATATAATCCCTAAGCCCCAGAGAGGTACATTAGCCATGTGTCATATCACATGGCTGGCACTTCTAATTCTGTGCTCTTTACTTTACACCAAGGAATGTCAGGACTGTTGGAGAATTGGTAGCGGTAACATCAGGGAAAATGATAGGGCATATTTTTAGTTTGGATTGATAGGTCTCTAAGGGAACTAGGTAAGCAGTTTACATAAATGCTAAATAATAAGACCTTTTCTGTAAATAGAACATCAGTGTAATGGTATGTAGTTTGTTCAAGCAGCTGTGCTAGGGACTATGTTGAAATTACATTAAAGCAAGATGTGCTCTATCCGCTTTGGTGAGAGTAATGAGTCTAAAGTAAGAGTCTCTACAGTGGACACAGATCCATACCCTGGAAGAGAATTGGAACAAGCGGATTCTTTCAAAGAACATGATTCACAAAATGTAAAACTGAAAAATATTTTGAATCTTTGAAAATGAATGAAACAAGTTTTTAAGTTCTAACGCAAATTGATGGTGGTTAAATATCTACTAGACAATGTTCATGAAAGGAAAATCATCATGGATGAGGTAACCAAGGTGACAAAGATCACACATGATGTTCCGGGGGTCATAACGAGGTATGGTGTGAATACGCAGGAGAAACCACTTCCTATAAAAGTAGTCAATTGCATTTTGGTGAATAGAGAAAACTGTAAAATAAATCCCCTTGTTAAACTCCTTTAAGCTAATAAACAGGATGTGTGGCACAAGGTACCCTGAAAGCAGGCAGGTGTCCAGTGCAAACAGAAGAGAGGAAGTGCTGCCCACGTGCAATGAAATACAAGCATTTGGCTTGTTAGAAATAATGTGTTGCTCCTATCTGAACCTAACCTATAATTGCCAATACCGAGTATTTTCTATCATTATACTCTGTTCCAGTGACACTTGGAACAGGATAAACAAAGTGCTTAGAAATCTTGGACAGAATATAACTGAAAGACAAATTCTAATGTGGAAGATGTGTGTGATAGTTTGAAAACAAACATGTAATATACCAACCACAAAAGTTTTTATATTTTAGTCATTTGTTCTTCTTTAAAAGCATGTTTATTAAGA
Source organism: Sciurus vulgaris (assembly GCF_902686455.1). Taxonomy (NCBI): domain Eukaryota; kingdom Metazoa; phylum Chordata; class Mammalia; order Rodentia; family Sciuridae; genus Sciurus; species Sciurus vulgaris. Next base: position 58,843,721 of record NC_136466.1, read on the forward strand.
AACTTTACTTGTTAAGAAACATTTTCAGTTCCAATGTGTAAGATGGGCAGCTAGGGAAATTTCTAGATAAAGTAGTTTAAAAAAACCTTATTCTCACTTAAATACTTATATAATTGAGGAAAATAAAGTTATATTTAATATAAAATTATTTATGAAATGATTTCACCCCCATTTCATTTTGGATCTGAATTAAACCTGAACCAAATATTCGGAATTTTTAGTTTTCTAATTTAAGAAAAAATGCCTACTTCATTTACAATTCATGGTATCCTCAGTGTAAAGAAGATAATGTATTAGAAACCATCTCAGGGGACTTTTAGCACTAGTTTGCAGCACATCATGATAAGCAACAAGGATATGTGGCAGTCTAGCAGACAATTTTGTCTATTTCATTGCATACAAACTTTTGGATCAGAAATCTCATCACAATAAAATGGGGTAAGAATGTCAAAGACATATCTGCACTCCCATGTTTACTGCAGCACTATTCACAATAACCAAGAAAGGAAAACAGAACAAAACAAAACTAAGTTTTCATGAACTGATAAATGGATTAAAAAATGTCATTCATAAACACAATGGAATACTATTCTGTATAAAAAAAATAACTATATCCTGCCATTTGTGGCAACACAAATAGAACTGGAAATTGTTAAGTGAAGTAAGTCAGACACAGAAAGACAATTATGACATGATCTCACTCATTTGTGGAATCAAAAAAAGTTGATGTCATAGAAATTGAGTGTTGCATGGTATTTACCAGGCAAGGGAAAGCAGGGGAAAAGGAAGGGTGGTGAAAGGTTGATCAATATATACTATTTACAATTTTCCTTTAAAAGAAAAAGAGTTTATTTTGGCTGTCAGTTTTGAGGGCTTCAGGTCATGATCAGTTGGCTCCATTGCTTTTGGGCCAATGGAAATGTAGTACATCATGGTAGGAATGTGTGGTGGAGCAAGATGCTCACTTCACAGTGTGTGGGAAGCACAGGGGAAAGAGCAGGCCTGGATCCCAATACCTTCTTCAGGGGTATGGTCTCAAAGAACTCAATTCTTTTCTCTAAACCCCACCTCCCGAAGGCTCTACTGCCTCCTAGTATTGCCACAGATTGGTGAGAACCTGCAATAATGAACTTTTGGGGGACATTTAAGATCCAAACTATTGCAGATACTAAGTTAGAGTCAGATAGAAGCAAGGAATTCAGCAGGGTGATTATAAATAATCATAACATGCTGTATATTTTTTAAAAAGCAGAAGTTTTTTCATAAGCAGATGATAAATGTTTGAGAGGACAGATACATTTCACCTGATTTAAATATTTCTACCTATGAAACAGAACCCCATACCAATTTAAAGGAGATACTGGTGACATTATCTTCATTGGTCAAAAATTGTTCAAAACACTCCTACTTTCTTACCATTGTGGAAACACAATTGACAGCATAAGAAGGATGGAAAAAGGTCAAACCTACCAGGACTTAGACTCTGGAACCCTCATTATCAGCTAGGTCTTTGATAAGCTTCTTAACTTCAAACTTTGTTTCTTCACATGTAAAATGGAGATAATGCTTCTGAGCATACATATTTGCAGTGGTTTGTTTTCTCAGTTGATAAGCTGGCCAACAATGGAGTAGTGTGAGGCCTGGAAGTTCTGACCACCAGTTGTCACTCAGGGACAACTGTGCCAATCATTAAGAACATTGTGTTCATTATGTACATTGGTGTTCACTGCATCCCTGAGGGTCTGCTCTGCTTCAACATGTGTTTTTCCTCAGTTTATCTGGCTTCCCACTATCACTGCTACTTTTGACTCTGCTCCAAGGTTTAGGCAGCAGAAGAGGCCATAGCCAGATCTGCAGACCAAGCATTCTCAATCCAGTCTTAAGAATCATCCCTGCACAATTTATGCTCAAAAGAAGGACTGTTGATTGTAGCCTGGTATTCAGATCCTAAGAGAAGAGTCCTGGAAGTGCTGTGTGGAGAGTGCAGGAAGGGATCAGCAATACCTTTCAATCTGTGCTAAAGATGATCTGACACATGTGAACTTATTTATCAAAGAAATATATATTAGGATCTTACTTTCGCCAGGCTAAATGCTGTAGCTTCAGAAAAGAAGAAAAATACAGCCTCTGTTCATTCAGAGCTTATGCTGTAGGAGAGAAGAGACATTGAAGAAACCCAAAATCATACAAGTATAGTAACAAGTATGCCTGTAATCCCAGCAGCTCAGGAGGCTGAGACAAGAGAATTGTGAGTTCAAAGCCAGCCTCAGCAATGGTGAGGTGCTAAGCAGTTCAGTGAGACCCTGTCTCTAAATAAAATACAAAATAGGTCTGGGGATGTGGTTCAGTGGTTGAGTGCCACTGAGTTCAATTCCTAGTACCCGCCTCACCAAAAATAGAAAAAACAAAGAGTGACAGAAAGCTTGTTATTCTTCAGAAGATAACAGTTATTATTTAGGAAATTGTCTCCATAATTTTCCTGAGAGTCAAAGAGAGGATCCACATGACATGGCCAGATAAACTAGATAGATTGAAAAATATTTAATCGCTTGACCTATAAATTTAGGAAAAACTATGAATTTTATGAACAGATTCGATTGGCAAAATGAGAGAGAGAAAGAGAAAGAGGTGGGAGGGAAAGAGGAGGAGAGAGGGAAAGAAAGAAAGAGATATGCAATAACATGATGAGATCCTGGGATAGTAGCCAGTCAGAAATTCTACCATACATCAAACAGAAGATGGAAGAGGATCTTACCATTGCAAAATGAACTTACTTTTCCAAATCATGGTCCAATTACAGTACCAATCCTCAGAAACTTCCTTTATGATCAATTTTGGTTAAATATTTGAACATTTTTTCTGCCTTAACCCATATGATATTTGTCTCCCAGCTGGTAGTAAATTGTCATTGTGTGAGGCTTGGATTCACTGCTTTTGAAAAGGTTTATGTACATAGTTAGTTTCATGGACCTGACTTTCATTTGGACCTGTTTTACTGGAGGATGATACCTTCTCTTTGGGGCTTAAACTTTGCTTATGTTGGACAGCAGTTTCAGTGCCTTTGAGAAGTGTACACTTTTCTGGGCTCTTAATTAGATAATGCTTTTGTCTGCCTTAGAACAAGCCTTTCTAGACTTACTCTGAAATGATTGTGCCTTCCTAATGATTTTTAAATCTTTTTCAGAATTCTTAATGTCTTACTAATGAGTAAATGAGATTTGTCTATTGCCACATTGGCATTTTTTTATACATACATATGCTTATGTGTCTTTAAGAAACAGAAAATTATTTTCTGACACTTCTAAAATTTCTGAACACTTGAAACTTTCCCTATCTTCTTTTTCACCAGTTCTTAGCTGCATGATATTATGATACATTTAGAGAATATAAGTTTTGTAACTATGACTTTCAAAAAAATCTGTAAAATCATATTTATTATGGAAGAAAAGATTAGGTATCCTATAGGTGTCAAATAGTTAATTTTGAGAATGTTATATAATATGTATTCTGCATTCAAATATCTCAATATATAGAGGAATATATCCAATAATTTTCATACTTTTGAATGTCAGGAACTGTGTTCCATCTATAGATATTGAAGGAAGGGTAATCCTACAAGACTCCAGGAATTGCAATCCCAGATGACTGGATGGTCACCAGTGTAATCAGGGCTGTGGGTGAATGAATGATATGGGATGACTGACCCTGTATGACAAAGGAACCTGATCTGTAATACAGTATCAGGGGAAGTTCTCTAAAGACATAGATTTTAAGCAGGGACTCTTAAGTTGCCATTAGAACTAAGAATTGAGCCAGGCACATAGAGTGGGAGTGGAGGTAGTAGGTGGGAGGAAATGTTTCAACTAAAGTCATGGGACGGGAAAAAGACCTGGAGGGAGAAAAAAAGAACAGTTTATAATTGGGAAACAGAAGTAAGGTACTTGGAGCAAAAGTCTGCAGTGAGCCACAGGTTTCGAGATTTAGAGTCTGAAGATTATGCTGAGGGAGTTTGCCTTTACTTAAAAGAACTGAGATGATATTGAAAAGATGTGAATGCAGAACAGACTTAAGTGAAAATACTGGACAGCAGTAAGCATGTCATAAACTTCACGGTCATTGGTTAGAAACCGGTTTCCATGGCTAAAGTCTATGTTTTGCATCTCAGCCTGTGAGCTAGTGTTGGGAAGTGCAGAGAAAGTAAAGAATTTCAGGTACTGTAGAAGACTTTAAGCTATAATTTGAAGGTTCCACAGGCATCAGGGTTTGGTGCCTGTGGAAAGGCAGAGGAAATATCAAGGATGACACCCAGACTTTTAGGAAGAGGAAAAGTGAAAGGGAACCAAATTATCTGATTCATGAATATATTTCTAAAATTTGTGTTCCCTCATGGTTATGGGGAAGATTTTCTTAATCATTTAGTTTCTCTAAATACACAAAAACCTTACAGATTCAAATTAAAGTATCTTTACTCACCCCTGGTGTTACTTACATTCTTTGGTTGCCAATAACAGAAACAACTAGGACTTCAAGTAAGGGGAATTTTCTTCTGAGGATTTACATGGAAGTGAGGAAAATAGAGTCCTCAGTCACAGTGGCCAGGTCTTGCAGAAGCCAGGTGAGACACCCTCACACTCAGAGGAGAACTACCATTTCGAGATATAAGAAATGGAAGTCTATGCAGGGACCCAGAGCTGCCTCTGCAACGAGGTGTTGGCGTTGCTTTTCTTAGTCTGACCTCCTTAGCAGTTAGCAAGCATCAGCTGTTCTTCACGTCTTTCCCTTGTGTATATTTTCCCAGTTTCCTGAGTCTTGAATTTTCCTATTCACTCTTTGTCTGGATAGTAACTTGTGAGAGAGAGTCATTGTGATCACTGTTGGCTGAAGTTACACTACCTCTTCAACTGTTGGTTTGTCCTTGATCAGGTTCCTCTCTGTCATATAGCCGCCCTGGCCCAGAAAGACTGCTTGCACCAGTGAGAACACTACCACTTCTGTTGAAGGGGTTTTGTGAAATACTTCCTTTGGTTGGGACTATGTAAGTTGTGGTCTCTCTCAAAAGAAATCCATGGGCAAGGCAAGCAGCCAGAAGATAGAAGGTTCTAACTGGGCATGATGATGCATGTCTATCATCCCAGAGACTCAGGAGGCTGAGGCAGGAGGATCACAAATTCAAGGTCAGCCTCACCAATTTAGCAAGACCCTCAGTCATTTATTGAGACACTGTCTCAATATAAAAAATTAAAATAAAAAGAGCCAGGCATGGTGGCACACACATGTAATCCCAGTAGCTCGGGAGGCTAAGGCAGGAAGATCACGAGTTCAAAGTCAGCCTCAGCAATGGCAAGGCACTAAGCAATTCAGTGTGACCCTGTCTTTAAATAAAATACAAAATAGGATGTGGCTCAGTGGTTGAGTGCCCCTGAATTCAACCCCCAATAACTGCCCCCCAAATAAAGAAATAAATAGAACTAGGGATGTTGCTCAGTGGCAAGACATCTCTGGGTTCAGTCTCAGGTACCAAATTTATTAATTAATTAATAGAATAAAACAAAGAAAAAGAAGATTCTGCTCCAGTTTCTTCTAATTTTATGCATTTTCTGTTAATTTTATTAATTTTTTTCTCTCTGAGGAATAGGTAAATTGGCCCTGAAGTATCTCATCATTTTAAAACACTGAAAAAGAGTATGTAGTAGATTTAAGATTCGGGGCTAAGAAACCCTCTGCTGCGGACAATAGAGAAATGCCACTCTGAGGAGTTTTAAGAGACCAGTCTCACTAGGGACCCCTTTTGTACATACAATCACCTTAATTTATCATCACATTTCAGGAAATTAAAAAAAAAATGGAATAGCAGTTATTTCCTGCCTTTCTCTTTTGCTTTGAAAAGCATGAGGTGTCCTGGTGAGCTCAGCATACTCTGATGATGACGACAAATCTCCTTTCTAACAGCTAATAATTTCATAAAATGACCTGACTGAAAGACTGCCGTTATTACAAATGGGTTGGAAGGGACACATTTCCAAAATGTTTTTCTCACTCTTTTTCCGTTCTTTCTCTCTTCCTTTCTGTTTTCAACCTCCCTAGATTTTGGACATCCTGAGCTCTTGCATGTAAATCTGCGTAGGTGGAAGTGATGAGAAGCAGTTGAATAAACTTCCCTTGGAGCTGCTAAAGTTCTTGCAGAGGCGAACAGAGGGCAGGAGCTGAACAAATGGTTCGGAGTTAATGAGATCTCTGAGTGCAGATTTTAATTCACTGGGCCTCCTCCTCCGAAATATAAAAGGAAATGTTTTCTTTTTTGAAAATTTGGAGAGCCTGAATGGGTTCATTGAGGAATTAAGCCTTCTGTTTGATGTAAACTAAATGTGCAATCACTCAACTGAAGGTTTACCTTTTTGCTTATTTGTAGTAAATACAAAGAGAAGCATTTAAGACACTCTGGGATACCTGAATTTATAGTATTTAGGATCTCATCACTTGGCTTCATGGCTTTGTATGTTTTTGAGTCAATGCATTGCGTGTGCTTGGGAATTGATTTCACAACCTAGGCAATGGTGAGCTCAACTCCTGGTTTCAGGTATACATTTTCTGGACAAATAGATAAATATTCAAAATGAGAGAGTAATGGGTAGACAGGACTGTAAATTCAGACTCTAGATGCAACTCAGTCAATTGTTTCTGACTCACAAACTCCAGGCTTGAAAGAAATCAAGACTGACATAAAATAAACAATAGAAGGTGGTAAAGTTTTATTCTATGAAGACTGAAAAACAGGGCAGTCGAGAGTGTATTTCTTTTTATTATAAAAACTTATTCCTACAGTAAATTTTCCTCCATTTAGGACTCTCTCCATTCTTTATTTCCAAACATTGTTTTCTCTTTGCTGTCATATAAGTCAGTGTCAGTAGCTTAAGTGATACTGGTATTACATGTTTTAAAGATAGAGATCAAGTTGATCATTGATGATTTCCACACATACATAGTGGTTGTTCACTGACTGATCTTCTTACCCAGATATACTACAGTCCCTCTAAAATGAATACTGAGATTTTGAAAACAATGCTAAAAATAAACCCATACCATACTAATTTTATTCTACACTAATTTTATTCTACACTATTTGTTAGAAGATAAGTTTATGAAATCAAGAAATAGAAGTACAAAAAATGTATTTACTTGGATTTTGCTGCTTCATGAAATAATTTATACAGTTATTTATTTTCTCAAAATTCAGAATTCTTAAAGGAAAAGTGATGTAGACAATGGAGTTAAGTGGGGACAATGCAGTAAGTGGGAAAAGCAATTTATATGAGGCTACATTTCACTAGAATTGGTGTTATTTTTTGAGAACACTAAATTCAGACTTTTTATTTTTCCACTCATTATTTTTTTGGTTTATAGCCTAAACCTTATAATGTTCCTTTGATAAAAGAAAAATACGGCATGTTTCTTTATGAGGAATTGAAAGTAAATTTCCCTCTTTCTTTTGAGAGAGCATAAAATTTGCTAAATTGTACAAAAATAGTTTCTATGTCTTTCTTTTAGACTTATCTTACATTAAATTTTAAAGAATCAATTTTTAATATTTAAGTTGCCTTCAATAGAAAAACCTAGGGGAGTTCTGGTGGCTCAAATAACATTTAAAGTCCCAGATGGAATGCCTTCATGGATTAAACATCTGCTTCATATTGTGAAAGTATTTGATGTAGATTCTGATGTTATTAGAATTTGATTTGGGTATATTTTTTAAACCTCCATTACAGATTAATTCTTATTAATTTTAAGATAAAGCTATCTAAACAATCCTATTTCAACTGCAAAATTGTGAAAAATGTTAAATTGAATGAACAATTTATCATTTATGTGTAGGTTTAGATTCTCTGTCTTTTTGCCCCTCCCTCCCCCTCTCTCCCCCATCCTTTTTTCACTCTCTTTCTCTTCTTAGAGCTAAATTTGTGTATAAAATATGACATACAACTATATGGATATCCTCTCATTACTTATCATTTCTGTGTTGAGATCACTTACTGATATTGACATTCATTAATAAAATGAACTCATGAAGAATAAAACATGAATTTTTACTTTAACATCTTTTATCAGATTTTGAAGCCTGAGCACACCATCTTTGCATAAAAAACAGATAATGTGTAATTGAACTGAATGCTTCAGGATCTAGGCTGAGCTAAGCAATACTTATGAGGTCACATTCTGCTATATGTAAAAGGCTTGCTGTGGTACTTGCCATTGTTTAAAGATCAAGTCAGTTTGATTTTTGTTAAGAGTGTCTTGTGTGGGCATGGCCAACATTCTTCTCCCTCACAGCTGATAAAGGCAAACCTTAAATCCATGTGGACATGAAAGTACCTGCCAGGCTTATTCCTTTCTACCTGTCTCCTCCTTGTCCCAGTGTGTAGGCTAATTGAGAGCTCCTTAAGGTGGGAAGAATCATTGCCATAGTCAATCAAGGCCGGCAGAGTTTGGGTGGAGAAAGAAATTGAATTGTCCCTCTTCTCCAATTCTATCTCCCACTCTAGTCCCTGATTCCATATTTATGTCACATTAACTTCAATTTGGGGACCAATAACTTTTAGATGGGTCTTCTTGGTTCTGGAAGAAAAGTCAATTGGCAGAGATCAATTGAATGGCCGAGTGAGGTCAGAATATGGTCCATCTACTCCTCTCACCCAAAGGGTGAGCACATGACTGACACAGGCTGGACCAAATGAGAATGCCATCCCCATGTCCCAGATTATTTGAAAATGTGGCTCAAAGCAGACTAAGAATCTTCTTCAAACCAGGGGTAGGGAGGAGGTCAGAGAAAGGGTAGGTAGTTCCTGGGGAACAAAAGTGACCAAATTATGTTGTCCTATTGTGTGCATGTATGAGTATATTACAATGAATCCCTCTACTATGTATAATAATGCACCAATAAAAAAAGTAAAATAAAAGAGTTTCTTAAAAATTTTTATGTGAGTGCTGAAGACCAAAGGGTACCTCTTTTTCTGTGTTATTGACAATTATAAGAATGACAAAACATAAACAGGAAGTACATGTGACCATCTTTTTCTTTTCTTTTTCTTTTTTGGTGGGGTCTTGTTTTTTGGTTTTTGGTACCAGGAATTGAACTTAGGGTTGTTTTACTGCTAAGCCCTTTTTACTTCTTTATTTTGAGGTAAGGTCTCTCTAAGTTGCTTAGACCCTCACCAAATTGCTTAGGCTGATTTTGAACTTGCAATTCTCCTGCCTTAGGCTCTAGAGTCACTGGAATTTCGGGCATATGCTACCACATCTGGCCATCCTTTCCATTAATGAAAAGCTATGTTTCTGTCAGAGGGAATAACCTAAAGACACTGGGTCGAAACATTGAATCAGTCCCTGGACTTGCTATACTTGAAGCTGATGTATTCCTGAAATTTTAGTTATATTAGCAAAAAATTTGTTTGACTATTTCTGTGGAAACATAACTGAAATGTATATCTGTCATTTGCAGCTGAAAATTTCTGCTTATTATAAGAAAAAATCATATTAAATTATATTTGTAGATTTATGTTTGTCGATTTTACTTACTGATTAAGTAGTGATGGGAATGACTAACATATATATGGTTGATTTATATGCTCAGTTTAATGCTTTTAGCATTGTAATTGAGTCAATTGCTAAGCAAGTCAAGCCATTGTTTGGAGATCAAACTAAAATGAAGTTATGTTGTTTTACTTTTAATGATCAGCTGTCTCTTATTATTGTGTCTGGGGTAGAGATGCTATTAATCTCTGTAGTTTACTACTTATGAACAGATAGTGTCCTTAAAATACAATGCCAAGATTCTTTGGGCAACAGCACAGCTGATAAGACCAGAGCAGCCTATTAGTAGTGTTAATTCATAAAGAAGCTAGTGAGAAGTACTCTAGAACATATAGAGATGAATAGAAAAGAAAAAAAAATGTCAGTTGATTATTTGAGGGGGTGGGTTTAATTGTTCTATTAATGATATCTCCTATTTTCACTGTTAACGTTCCTGTTATCATTCTTCCTTGAGCAGTTGTGTACTTTATAGGAAAAGTGACATTGAAGGTTGGCAAACCAAGATCTCAGTTTTTGTTTTAAATTTTCTCAGGAAGGGAAAAATGTTAAAATTTTTTTACCTTACTGAACATAGACTGGTATGTTCAGTTATATACCAGGCTTTCCTCTAAGCCTGTTCCATTTTAATGTGCCATTGGGGCAGAATGTGTAATGACTAATGGCCTGGCAGAGACCCAAGTGACATGTGAACAGTGTGCCTTGGCCACATCCAGTTAGCCTGGAGCAGACGCCAAAGTTTATTGTCTTTGCAGTTTCCTGGCCTACATCAGTAAGAGGAGTCATGGTTCTCACCAGACTTTTTAGTTAGACTGTTCATGAATTGCATATTTATTGGCATTTCATAGCAAGAGGCATTACTATATGCAAGTCAATGGCCAGAGAAGACTCACTTGTAATGCAATTAGGAGAGAGTCACATCATTTTATGGTTATGTTATGCTGAGAAACAGAGTCCATGTGTCCCTCTGTTTGTCATTATATTTTTATATGTAAACAGGCACAGGAACAGGGAAAGGTATTTATAAACTTTGTTGTGTGTCCTGGAGTAACCAGCCTACTTTAGGAGGCTGCTGGGGAAGGAGAGTTCTGGTGTCTGAAGAATACTCTCATATTGGAGCCTGCCTTATTCATGAGTCCTCTGGAGGCATTTGAGATCACTAAACAGTGGGAAAAATCATCTTTTTTTGACCCACTTTCGTTGTCTTAAACTACCACTGCCAGGGAGAGGTTTCTGGTCATCCAGCTCATTTCCTCTGCAAAACATGGGGAGAAAATTTTTGTTGGGCATCTTGATGTAGATAATTCCTACTTTGTCATATCATCAGTAAACACATTTAAAGTTATGGTGAGTATAAAAAGACACATTGCATATTCAGTTAATGCCAACAGGAGATTTTACACCAATGATTCCCAAGAGGCTCCGAAATTGTACCTTAACTGCCCTGGTCACCTCACATGAATGCCTGGAAGGTATGTCCAGTGATTCCCTTTAATCCTCCTCTAAAACAATATTACCAGAATAGGTCTACAGCCCATACTCCATGCCTGAGAGCAGAGGGACCCAGTTTCCCATGCTTTTGGGTTGCTAAAGGGACTGCTGTTTAGTGAGAAACAAACTCTCCACAGGCTTTTATTTTTTTCTAAGTGAGAAGTTGCCTAAAGTCTGGTTCAACAAAGATGAAGTTGGTCTTCATCTTTGATTTCCTATGTTGATTGTGTTTTTCAATAAACATGTGTATTATTTTTTTGCTTTTGAGAATCCCTAAATAATTTCCTGACTTTCAAAATACCATAAAAGATGAGGGTGAACCTAGAAATGTAGTTAGCCAGCTTAGGTGTAAGGCAATACAATCATGTTACCAAATGGAAGCAGAAGGCTTGTTTTGTTTTCTGTTTTTGTTTCTTCTCTCCCAGGGATAATGATTCCTAACCCCTAAAGCTACTCACTTACTCCCTGGGGACCCCAGACTCTGTGAGGCTCATCACGATTTAGATTTATGATTCTCAGCACAGCACAGTTTCTTTGGTTTTCTTCATCAGCCTTTTTCCACAGTCCATCTTCCCTTATCTTTCAAATTTGATGTGATTTGTAAACCCATAAAGGAGGGTGAGCAATATAATATAGCCCAAATATCCTTTAAATATTTCTAACATGTGGTTTTTTACAGGACATCTGAATAAGACATACATTTATTTCTTGTTAGATAATGAGAAATGCATTAAAATTAATGAAGTAAGTATAATATTAAGAAAGCTGAAAAATAAAAATGTACAACCAAAATAAAAGGAATGAATAAAATTAAATGCTAAAATTAAATTAAATAGACAGTATTATTAAAAACAAATGACAATTGTAGATAAATGGATGGAATTAGAGAATATCATGCTAAGTGAAATAAGCCAGTCCCAAAAAACCAAAGGCCAAATGTTTTTCCTGATAAGTGGATGATGATATATAATGGGGGGTGGGGGTGGTGAGAGAAGAATGGAGGAACTTTGGATTACGTAGAGGAAAATGAGAGGGCAGAGGGGGTGGGGATATGAAAGATGGTAGAGTGAGACAGACATCATTACCCTATGTACATGTATGATTACACTAATGGTGTGAATCTACATCATTCACAACCATAGAAACGAAAAGTTGTACCCCATTTGTGTACAATGAATCAAAATGCAATCTGTAAAAATTAAAAAACAAAACAAAGAATGAACAGAACCAATACGTTTTCTGTGAAGTCCAATGAAATAGAACTCTAGAAAAATAAAATGCCACTATCAATACACAATATATATGGTACTGCAGCTACTCATTGATACAAGTTGAGAAAAATACAAATACATGCACAAAATAATGTGTATATCCCATATAAATTTCCTATATAATCAGACATATTCACACATGCAAATATGAAGTTTATAGCTATGTACGTATATATTGAAATAAGAGAAACAACACTGATATTATTTGCAAATCATACAGTTTTATACCTAGACAATACCAAGAAAACAGTGAAACTACTAGAATTAATAATTCTGAAGATTCCATAAGGGAAGACTGAATAAAAGACTAAAAATTACTAATTTTCCTATGTATCAATGATAACCAATTGGAAAATATTGTGGTAAAAAAACATTCTATTCACACAAGATCATAAATGCCATAGACATAACTAGAACATGAGTTATTCAGAACCACATATAATTATGAACTGATGCTAAGGGAGCCCCATACAAATACCTGAAAATAGAAGAGACATGTCATAGTCTATTAAGACTTGAATTGTAAAGATGTCATGTTTTTTGAGAAAATAATCAAATTCAGCATAAATCTGACTAATCATAATAGTATTTTTCACTTGCAATAGCAAGCTCATTCTTAAGTTTAAAAAGATGCATGAAGTAACCAAGGAAATTTTTAGAATGAATAACTTCTTCAGCTATCAATACTATAATTTTTTCTAAATACTTCTATATTTCCTGAATCATATAAAAAAGTGTTATTCATATATTGTGCAATTTTTTAAATGTTTCAAATAAGTAGAACAATCTGAGAAAGGAGATGAAGGCTTGAGGGATGAGAAAGATGTTTCAATCACAGAAAACAATAAAGAACATACCCGTTGGTTAAAAATTGAAAACCACACACAGCGTGAGAAAATTGGATTACCAGCTGGAAGGTGAACGTGCTTGGTAGGGTGACGAGGAAAGTACCAGTGAGATAACCTGATAACAGATCAATATCTTGGAAGGCAGGGGTGGCATGGCACATGTAGCAGAAGGGAAGGAAGATTCAAGTGGAGGTCATTTAAAGCAAACAGCGCTAAACATGCAGAGTACAAGTTATAAAGATCATTTCTACAAAGTGAGGCAAGGTAAGGATAGGTGAAATGCAGAAAAGGAAAAGAACCTGAGTATATTATCAGGTTGGAGTTTTATTTTGGTTTGTTTTTTATTTCAGTATAGGAGAGACAGCTCTTTCTGAGTCTTTTCTTAAATTTTTAATTCTGAGATAATTCTAGATTCACATGCAGTGAAAAAAATAATAGAGATCCTGCTACATCATTGCTCAGTTTTCATCAGTGGTAACATCTTGGAAGACTACAGCATGGGATCACAACCAAAAGGTCAAAGAACATCTCAGTTACCACAGGGATCTCACCCCATGCCTTTCATACCACACTCTCTCCAGCATCCAACCCTTTTTAACTCCTTAAAATCTGTTCTCCATTTATGAATATTTTTTCATTTTGAGGATATTGTTTTAATGGAATGATATAGCTTGTGGCTTTTGGAATCGCTCCCCCCCCCCTTTTTTAAGTAGAATTCTCCTGAGATTCATCCAGATGGCAAAATCAATGGTTTGTTGCTTTTCATTGCTGAGGATTGTGTGTACGACAGTCTGTTTAACCATTCACCCATTAAAGGACTTGTGGATTCTTTCCATTTTTTAGCTATTGTGAATAGAATTTTGTGAAGGTTTGTGGGGAATGGGGTGCAGCTTAGTGGTAGTGGGTTTTCCTCATATGTTCAAAGACCTGATTTTGATCCCTAAGCCTGGGCAGGGGGGATTTGGGTATAAATGTGTGGGACTATAAGCTTTTCTTCCTCTGGGATATAATGCCTGGAGTAATTTCTTATTTATATGGTAGTTGTAGGTTTAATTATTTTGGAAACTCAGACTGTTTTCCACAACGATTTTACAATTTTATATTTTACCAGTTATAAATGAGTGATCTCTTTCATCCTATTCATCATTTGGTGTTGCCCCCCCTCACCCACTTTTTTAGTCATTCTGATAGGTGTATACTGATATCTCACTGTGGTTTTCATTTAATTTATATTTCCCTAATGGCTAATGTCATGTATCATTTCATGTGCATATTTTTATCTGTATATCTTCCTCCATGAAAAGTTTTATATTAGCTTTGCATTTCTATAGTGAAATACCTAACACAGACTACTTAGAGTAAAAAGGTTTATAGGTTCAAGAGCATGACATCTGCATGGCTTAGTTCTGGTGAGGGTCCATGACAGATGGCTGAGGGCAAAAGTGGGAGTATATGTCAAGAGTGAGTGGTCCCATCTAAACTCAGGAATAGAGAGAGATGGGGGTCCCATAATTCCTTGGACATGCATACTCTCAATGATCTAAGGACCTCCCATTAAGTCCCACCTCCCTACAGTGCCACCCTGGGAACAGAGTTCTCCATCACAGTGGATACTTGATGAACATCAAATGATGTTCAAATCTTAGCAAAGTCTCTTCATGTCTAGAGCAGAAAAGGGAGTCACAACTCCCCAGTAGGCCTCCACTAATACCTCCCAAGCTGGGAGGATCTGGGGGTCTGTTCTGCTATTCCCCACGTGGCTGCCACTGATGGAATGGGGATGTGGTCTTGTTATGGCTTGGTTGGGATGGAAGTCCCAACTTCCTAATCAGTTTTCTCTGACACCACTCTGACAAAGGTGGAAATGAAATTAAGAAAGGGACATCTTATTACTGCTTGGAGAGGACAGAAGTCTGAGCTCTCCAGTCAGATATTTTTGGTGTGGGTAGGGATGGGAATATATATATATATATATATATATAATTATATATATATATATATATAATTTATTATATGTTATATATTTATTATAAAATTTATTATTTATTATATATATATATTTTGGTGGCATTTGGTCTGTCTTGCAAGCTACCTATTTCTTGGAATGTTGACTAGAAAGTACAAGCTCATCTTGGGACTTTTTAATCATCTTCACTCATTGATGTTTGCGGTTTGCCATCTTTTTCCGCTCCCAGTATGGGATATATGAGGCTACCTTATCATTCTTTAGGTCCTTGCTGATCTGATTTCCTCTCTCCACTTTTAAGAGTCTTCCTAGTGTGGCTTATATATAATTTGCATGATTTTTAGTTGTACTAAGTAGGAAGAATCAGGAAAAAGAATGGTTTTAAAAAGAGACTGACTTATTTTAACAACCTTTCCTCCAAAAGAAAGGGCTGGTTTTGACCTGGCACTTGGCAACCTCTCCACAAACATCTTGCCACAATTCTTCCACCTGTGCCTGTTGGATGATTTACCTAACCCACAATACCTTCTAGGAAGATACTATCTGTTATGCCAGACTTCTTGGTGGTTTGGTGTCTTGGCCAAATATACTAAGAACAAATACCTAAAGTTAGACCACCCAAGATATTTTCACTTTTGTGGTTAACTGTCTTTGAACTCAGGTTTCTAGGGGATGAAAAGATTGTTCATATTTTAAACACATTAATACTTCTAACTTTTTATGTTCTTACCACCACATTAATGTTTCAGACCTCAGGTTCTCACTGTGTGTACACTGGGATATTTGTACTCCAGTAATAGCATTTTAATTTTAAATTGATCAAAGTTGCCTGTTTGCTGATTATTTTTGTTATTTCCACTGAATTTTAATCACTGGGGAGTAAATATAAAAATGTCCTGGATATCTGGTAGTCAGTTGGTCAGTTGGATACCATGTGTAGCAAAGACTAGGAGAGGAACCAACCAGACCTATGGCTGTACTAAGATGAAAACATTCTTCTTCTATAATTCATGTGGATTCAGTAGGTCTTCATAGAGCTCCATTCATACTTGGTTCCAGATGGACTGTACTTCTCTGTGAACTGAGAGATAGACATTAATAATTTATAGTCAGTTTGGTTTACTTTGATAAAGAAAGCATTATCTTCATTCTTAAGAAAATACAGGTCGAATTGCATGGTGCAATTGTTTATGGAGGTCATAAACTTTCCATTCTTACCTTACAGAATCTGCTTTGCAGTGTGTGGAAATTGATGTTCAAATCTAAAACATCTCAAAGGTGATGGCAGTAGTCCTGCTGGAAAACAAAGTACCATGATTATTTGAAGGCAAAGCAATAAGTTCATCATTTTTGGAATTAAGCAAAGTTTAAGGAAAGATTAGGAAAAATACTATCTTTTTGCTTTAACTGGGTTATTTTTGTTCTAATTCAATTCTTTAAAAAATAAGTAATCATTATCTTTATTAAGTAATTAATAACCATGACTTAAAGAGTGAAATATTACTATACAACAAAAGTACCTCACCTGAAGTCTCACTCCCAAGACCACTAATTGTAACAATTTTAATTGAATTTCCAGAAGTAATAGAATTCTGAAACTCTTCTCAAAGAGAAGAAGAGAGTGTCAGTCAGTTCTATTCTTGCCAGCCCTGTGACATCTCTCCTAGAGCTCAATCACTTTTGTCCTGTGACATCCCTTCCAATCCCTGGAATGTCTGCCCTTTCATCTATATTCCTTGTCCTTTGAGGCTGAACCCCTCCTTCTTAGATTACAAACTTGTATTGGTGATACACATGTTCAGTAGCTTATTCAGCAAGAGTGCAGAAGGGGTACAGTTACTGTTTTCACATTTTAATTTGCTCCAATATCTTATTTTAGGTTTGAATTAATTTTCTTTGAAAATTCAAAAAGTATCTCTTTTTGTTAGCACCTGAGATAGTACCTAGTACAGGGTGGGCACTCATTAAGTCATTATTGAATAAATTATTTTCTAGCTTACAGTGTTGCTCTTTGGAGAAATCCATTGCCACTGTAATGTAATTTCTACCTGGAAACTTGGAATATCCTATCTCCAGAAATTTGATTTGCATTTTTATTTTTTTAAATCCTGCTATATATACAGAGGAACTTTTAATACAGACCCAGATTTATTATGAACAAAATTATTGTTTTTAAAATTGTTTTTTTTTTTGCAATATCCTTTTGTTTGGCTCTTCAGTCTGTCTGTCTAGAATTAATAATTGTATAATACTGCATGTCTTACATAGATTCCCAAATTTATTATTCTTTTTCTCACATTTTCCATCATTTTGACTTTTTGTCCTTTCTGGGCAGAAATAACCATTTATTTTTTTAATCTTTTATTATATTTTAAAAAATACTCCTCTCACTTTTTAAACTGCCAAGAATTCTCTTGTTTTAGATGTAACTATGTGGTTGAACACATGAGTCTAAAATTCTGTAGCAATATCTGGGCTAGGAATATGCATTTGGGAGTTGTCTACATAGGTAGAATTTAAAGTCATCGGAGCAAAGGGTGTTAGTCAGATTTCTGACACTGCGGCCAAAATATCTGACAGGAACAATGTTGGAGGAGGAAAATTTTACTTGGTTCAGGGTTTCAGAAGTTCAGTCCATGGTGGGCTGATTCCATTGCTGTGAGCCAAAGATGAAGCAGAATATCTTGGCAGAAAGGTATGGCGGAGAAACATTAATGGTGGTCGGGGAGCAGAATGCAAAGGGAAGGGACTGCAGGAAAGATGAATCTTTCTGGGACACACCCCCTGAGACCCACCTCTTCCAGCCATGCTTCACCTACCTACAGTTATTCCCCAGTTAGTTCATTCAGACTAGGATAGTTTGATTAGATAATAGCTCTTGTGATCTAATCATCTCACCTCTGAATATGTCTGCATTAATACAGGAGTTTTGGGGGAACACCTCCAAACCATAACACCAAAGGAGTGAATGAAGGCAGAGAAGTCCAAGGACATAGACTAAAACATGCCAACTTTTAGATGCAGGTCAGTGAGGAAAAACCAAGATGGGGGAAGACAGATAAACAATGGAGAGGTAATGATGTCCTAGAAGTCAGATGAGAAAGAATTCCCTGGCCAAAGGGCATGATTATCTGTGAAAAATGCCACTCATGTGTCAAATGAGATGAGAACTAAGAATTGACTACTGGGTTTAGCAACACGGAGGTCCATGTGTCTTTGTTGTTCTTGAAAAACTGTTTAGATACAGTACTGGAGACAAAAGCCTAATTGTTGCATGATCAGGAATGAGCAAAGGAGGGGTATGAGAGTATGAGTATAGTTAATTATTTTTACAATATAG
This sequence comes from Sciurus vulgaris, assembly GCF_902686455.1. NCBI lineage: Eukaryota > Metazoa > Chordata > Mammalia > Rodentia > Sciuridae > Sciurus > Sciurus vulgaris. The sequence goes on from NC_136466.1 coordinate 58,862,219, forward strand.
TAGAACATAAACGAAGCTCTGGGAATGGATTGGAGATAGTGTTCACAGAAGATTTTTCTGGAAGACTAGGTAAATAAATGCTTCTGACAGAATGGGAAGTGCCTCTTGAAGTTACAGAAACTCAGCCATTTTCAGCTATGAAGAAATATAAGAGGTGACACAGACTATACAAGGTAATGTGAGCTTTTCATTAAAAAAATGCAATGTTGATTAAAATAACTGTACCTATAGTCTCAATGTGCTGAGAATCAATGTAAAACAAAACAGAACACAAATTTAGATATTTTGTTTCTCATCAAATTCAGTTATTATAAATCAGTGCGTATTAAATTTTCCAGAGATTTTACTGAGGCTATTTTTTGCCTTATTTGATGCCAAGTGCTTTAGGTGTGTAAAGGGCAGTCTGTTTGTTGATAAGCTCTTGCCTTAAGTGAGCACCGAGTGCAGTTCCCCTGTGCATGCGTCATCTGCTCCCTACAGAGTGCCTTGAACTGTTTTCAACTCTTTTTCTTCTTTGACCTTGACGTTTCAAAGTCAGCAGCAGAAAAGGCTACTTGTTTTCTTAGGCTATGGATACCCAGGCTGTGAAGATGTCTTTTTATTTTTAGGGAAAGGTTTCCATGTGCTTTGTATACCATTTTATTTTAACTGCTTATTTAAAGAGTCAAATTCTTCTTCCATGGAGACTTTAGGGCCTAATGTCAATATAGCAGGACCATTTTTACAAAACAAAGCCTCCTTGTGGAGGGGAGAACCCAGAACCTGTGATAGAGGTGTAATAATAGAGTTGGTCAAGTTATCAAAAGTCTCCGAGCCCCAATTTTCCCATTTGAAATAAAAGATAACTAAGCATCTCTCAATCTGGTATCAAGGCCCCCTGTCTTCTGATTAATTCTGATTAAAGTTCTGTATACTTTGTGTAGGAGAGATCTTGGTATTAGGTTCAACCAATATTCAGATTGTTTGCTGATTTTCTCTGTTTTGTTTCCTGTTATGCAGCTTTCCAGTGCAAAAATGAAAACACTTTCACGCCATCCCTTATTGAGTTCTGCAAAGCCTCATGCGTTGGGCCCTTCCTGCCTCTTTCAGCCTTACCCTGCACCACATTCCCTTTGCATTGGACACCCCACACTGCCTGCCTTCCTTTCCTGGAGGGCACAATGTTCTACCTCTCTCCTGAGCCTTTGTACACACTCTTCTCTTTCTCTGCAATGTTCTTCTTACCCTAATCCCTTCTCCTCCTTTGCCTAATCAACTCTTAAATTAATTCAGGTTTCTGCTAGGCACAGTCACGCAACACTTAGAAATAGGAATACATACTGAAAAATGTGTCTTTAGGTGATTCTGTCATTGTGTGAGCTTCTCAGAGTTCTTCAAGCCTGTAGTTGCGGCAGAATCAGACATGCCTGATTGGCAAGCAATATCCATTGCTGATTTTCCACTCTGTAGTCCTTAATCACTTTTAATTTTTTTCTTGGTCAACCCCTAGACTAATTCTCTTACTGGCAACCGTAGCAGGGGATTTTGTATGCTTAGGGGCTACGATGAACAAAACAACATGAAATTAAATTAAACACCAGAGAAAGTGATGCAATCAAGAGATGTGGTAAACAAAAGATGTGTGAGGCTGCTGCCAGCAAAACAGGACATAATATTTTACAATAAACATTCTGTTTTTTAAAAAGAAGTATACTCTAATGATAAAAATTATAGTATAGCAAATCCATAAACCAGTGACATAGTCTTATTACATTATCAAGTATTCTGTTCTGTACACAATTTTATGTACCATGCTTTTATAAGACTTGCAACCCAGTAGGTTTGTTTACCCCAGCATCACCACAAACATGTACGTAATGCACTGTGATGTGAGTTGGCAGTGATGCCACTAGGTAACAGGAATGCTTCAGCTCCATTTTAATCTTATGGAAGCAGCTAACAGTGGCCTTTCAGTGACCAAAGTGTTCTAATGCAGTGCATGGCCATGCTATCGGTGCTGCATCGTAACTACAGATGGCCTTGGATTTATGATGGTTCCACTTACTGCTTTTGTTTCCTTAGTTTTTCAGTGCTAGAGATCCAAAGCAGGGCCTTGCTCCTGATAAGCAAGCACTCTACCACTGGGTAACAGCCCAAATCCTTGACTTACAATTTTAAAAATTTACAATGATGTGGAAGTGATATGCATGTAACAGAAACAGTAGTTCCAATTTGAATTTCAATCATTTTCTGTGCTGTAATACTCTCTCACCATGCTAGGCAGTAGCAGCAAGCCATAGCTCCCTGTCGGCCACATCACCAGGGTAAAAACCTGACACTCCACAGCCTACTGCATTGCTAAACCGTGATCTATACTAAATTCATTAAATGAATTTCAACTTACGATATTTTCAACTTGTGATAGATTTATTGTGATGTAATGCCATCAGAAGTCAAGGAACATCTTTACATAAATAAGAATATTTTTTTCCTGAATCTTTTGTGAACTCCAGGATTAGGAAATCATGCTGCAGTTCCAAGTTGTCCTTATGAGAGCCTTCCGACAGTTCCTGGCTTCTTCTCGGCTTCTAGTTGCCAAACTGGGGCTAACATTCATTTTTATTTCAAATAGTAATTGAAAAGAAGCTTGTTTTCTAGGTGTAATAATGTTCTGCGAGTCTGTTCTTAATTATTACGAAGAGATAAGTTTGCTTCTCACAGGTATGTAACAAACAGATACTGAATTTTTGTCAGAAAAGTGTTTCAAATATGTGAAACATCAGTGTGTACAAATAATAGACCATATTCTCTCTGGCCATTCCTGACTGTCAGACAGTTTTAACATGGGAAGAATACCAGTAAAGGTCTTTCCTCTTTTTCTCTCAGAGTATAAACCCTCATGTTCATAAAGGATCACCTAGCCTGATCATCCTATTAATACAAATGGACTATTTCAAATGGAGGCTATATTTGTTTCCTAGGGTTGTGGTAACAAAGCATCATGAATTGGGTGCCCTAAAACAACAGATGTTTATTGTCTCACAGTTCCAGAGAACTTAAGTCTGAAATCAATGTATCAGTGGGGCCGTCTCCATCTGAAACCTGTAGAGGAGATTCCGTCCTTGCTCCTTCCTAGCCTCTAGGGTTTTGCCCACAATCCATGATTCCTTGGCTATATTAGCAACACTTCAATCTCTGACTCTGTTGTCATGTGAACTTGGGTGAGAAGATAGGATTCTTCAGCTGTGAAATGAGCCCACCAGGAAAATAAAAGGACTTTAGAGAAAATCAGTGCAACTTTTATTTATGGTACTAAAAACAACTAACCTTCCTGGGTAAGACATAAAAATAACCCTCTTGAAAGAATCATTAGGTCTACAAAAGACTAAGAAATTCTAAAGACTGAGAATTAAGTGGACGACTGCAGCTGGATTTTACTTTGAGGAAAATTTTTGCACTGAATTAGCAGAAGCTTTGTTTTTTATAGCCTTATCTGGATCAACAAGAAAAAGACAATGTCAAAGTTCCACCCATGTTGAGGTTAATAAAAATCCTTACCCTTCCCTTAAAGCTCAGACCCACATGGCAATACCCTTAATATACAAGTAAGCTGGGAAAGTAGCTGGACCCCGTCATGGGTTTAATATGAAAATCAACTCACTCAACCAAGGTGTTGAATGGAAGAAGGGAAAAAAAACCTTTCTAGAATTTATAACCACAGACCAATCCTCATAGGCATTTGAAGCCTAAATACACAGCACACGTGTGGTCTAAAAACCTCAAGCTGAGAATTTAATTTAGAGTGCTCCCAAAGTGTTGGCGCCCCAAAGACCACCTGGCAGAAGCAAATGCAAATCTGTGCAAGGACCCCTTATCATGCCAGTCCTCAGTAATTTTCCACAAAAATTTCTAAAGCCATTGAATAGCCTGGAGTCAAAAATAACTAAATAAGACACCATAAGGAAGAACCAGCAGAACCAGCTGTTCAAGGATTTCAAGGACAATGAAATATCAGACATAATTACAAAATATGGTTGTTCTCTTTTAAGAAATAAAATTTTGAAAATTTGTGTAGTAGATACTGAACTAAACCCAATGGCCAGTTTCACAAAGAAACAAAATAAAATTCTAGAAATAAAGATATAATTGAATAAAAAAAATTCTAAGAACACTTTAAACCTAAAATGGTTCTAACAGGAGAAAGATTTAGTAAACTGAATGACACATCTGAAAAAAATGATCTGGAATACAACTCATGTAGAGAAGAAAAAAATGAAGAGTAGATGAATGGTCATTGAGGAATTGGAGGCAAGTCCAACATTTACCTAAATGAAATCTATGAAAGAGAGGATAGATAAAACAGAGATAAAATCTAAGGACAAATGGCCGAAAATTTTCCAGCATTGTTGAAAAGCAGACTTCAGCATCCAGATTCAAGAGTCTAAATAAATTTAAAGCCAATTAAATGAAAAACAATTTAAAAGAACCCCACATGTTTTCTCGTTAGTAAAACAAGAAATTATGGGGGAAAAGAAGCTTAGTTAAAAGTAAGAAAGAACAGGAATTACCTTTGAGTGTTTTTCAAAAATAATCATTAAGGAAAAGACAAACTTAGATAAATAATATGACAAAATAGAAAACCTGCATGTCCAAAATAACATACGAAAATATGTTCAGTCAAATAGAAAAACAAATTAAAATAAAAATAATAGAAAATTATATTTCTACCAGATAAAGGGAAAAAAATGAAAGTCTGATAATAGGATTGGTTAACAACAATATAGAAATGCACATTGTTGGAGGGAGTATATGTTGGCATAATAAATTTAGAAAAAATGGTTAGCTTTGTCTCTGAATATGAAAACAAAATATTAAACCAGCAGCTTTACTAGTGGGTAAATACCCTACATAAACTTGTACACATATGCATTATGTACAGACAAGCATATTTATGGAAGCATTTGCTGTAACATTGAGAATTGGAAGACCCCAAATTGCTGTGGTCTGAATGTCCCCCAAATTCATGTGTGGGAACTTAATTACCCAGTGATAGTATGAAGAGGTGGAACCTTCAGTCCTTGTCATAAGAGCAGAGCCCTCAAGTATAGGATTAGGGCCCTTAGAACTTGAAGGACTGGGTTCCTTCTCTTTCAGTCTTCTGCCAAGTGATGATACAATGAACCCCTTTGCTCTTCTGATCCTTCTGCCATGCGAAGATTCAACAAAAGGGTACTCACCAGACACCAAATGTCAGCACCTTGATCTTAGAATTCCTAGTCATCAAAACTGTAAAAATAAATTCCTGTTATTTAAAATTACCTATTATTTTGTTACAGTAGTTCAAATGAACTAAGACATCCATCAATGGTAGAATGGATGAATAAATTTGGTATATTCTTTATAAACAATATTTTATGGTGATGAGAAATTAAAATGTGTATATGTATTTATGTAAGTATATATACATATATATTCAACAGTAGAGAAGAATGTTAAAAGCATAATGTTGAATGAAAGAAGCAAATAACAAAGAATAGGCGCTGAATTTAGTTTTGCTTTGTTATTTCATGGCTTCTAAGGCATGTAGTGTTAACTGAACCTGGATAAGTTACATTGCTTATTTTGGCGATGGAGTTCCATGTATATATTACAGCTCTGTAGGAATGAAGCTCCCTAAGCAGTGCTACAGAAATCCTGATCTTCGTGGATGAAACTGCTATTAGTTAATCTATGATTACTCTTAGAAACATCATTGTGAATGGTGGTAATGATCACAAAATTATCTAGTTACAGGCATAAAATTCTAGAAAGATCATCACAACTGTGTCAATATGGGTAAAAAACAGAGATACTCAGAATGCCTTGGAAACATAAGCTCCTGTGAAGGATGGGAAGCTGGAAGATGTAGTGAACTATGGATGTTGAGTTGGCATAAGGACTGGGGATAGGACTGAAATGTTTGAAATGAGGAATTCAAATTAATTGGATTTATATGCTTAAGTGGCCAAAAGTCTCTATGTAATAAATGTTACAATTATAGCAATGGTATATCTACAATACAGAAATTTTGGAAACACCAGACTAAAAAATTATGGTCACCCCTAATTCCAAAACCAATGTGAATTAGACATTGTAAAACATCGGATTTAGGGATAATTGAGAGTCTTAAAATATATTTTGTCCTTCTAACTGTCAAGAACATGATTCAACAATTTATTCAAGGATAAATATGGCACTGGATACTCCCAAACTTCAGTCATGTTCATTACATAAGGACTGCAGAAGTTCAAAGTAAAGGATGGGGTTTTTCCAAGCTGCCACACTTGCTGTATGAAATCAGAGCCTCTGTAAGTCTTGTATTTTCTTGGGTAAAATGGAAATAAAATACCCACTTTGCCTTCTTCAAATGGTTAGCAAAGGAACCAAATCAGAAATGACTCTAACATGCTCTATAAAATGTAGTATGTCCTAAAAATACAAAAATACGGAAGGTTTTATCTCCATTATTATTATGCATAAGACACAGCATGAATAATTAAAAGACTTTCTGTCTTGCACTGTTTGTTTTATATTTATTATTCCTTTAAAAAATACAGATGTGGGGCTGGGGATATAGCTCAGTTGGTAGAGTACTTGCCTTGCAAGAACAAGGCCCTGGGTTCAAATCCCCAGTACCACAAAAAAAAAAAAAAAAAAAAAAAAAAATACAGATGTGATACAGATTCATTGCAAGGAATACAAAAAGAAGTGCATTTAAAAAATGGCAAAATATTCTCTTCTCTCAATTTCCTCCAGTAAAATAGCCTGTATTCCTAGGTTGTTTTAAATGCATATTCAAACTTATATTAAAACTTTGATTCATTTAACAAAAAAATGACAGTGACTATCTACTATAAGCCAGCTATTCTTTCTGGATGACAGAGATGTACCAGTCAATAAAACCAGGTCTGTACTCTCTTAGGTCTTATATTCTAAGGTAAGAAATTATAAATAATAAACCAACAATAAATATAATAATAAACCATTATATATTGATAAGTGCTAGGCAAAGCAACTAGGCAAAGCAAGTTGCTTTGAGACTGCATAGACATAAGAAAGAAGCATATACAATTGACTATTCCTTGGAATATTATTGGTGGTAGAAAAGAGATTGAAGTAGAATAGCTGTCCTTAGGTAGGATATGTAACGTGTAATGTATTTATATGATAAAATGTACTCAGAAATCATATTAAATTTTCATATAGCAGTGTGGTAGACAACAAAGCACATCATTGAATTAAAGGTAAAAGAGTGAAGTTTATTTTAGAATGCCATTTATTTACATTAGAAGCCAAGTCACAAAACATATTTCTTTATTAATATAAATATGTTCAAATAAATTGTGTGATGTTGGCAGAAAGGACATAAATGAAAATGGATACCTACTAGGAAAGGGAAGGGGCTTAGGGTTAGAGAATAAAGGAGAAATGATGACAAAAACAAACAAACAAAACATCTAGACTTTGCATAGACTCATGAGACATTCATACCAAGACTGTACTAATGAAAAGAAAACAGGAAAGAAAAGAAATAAAAAGGAAGGAAAAAATAATAATGAGAAGTGACTTGGTGGTCACTTTATATTATGTGATTAGAGAAAACTCTCCCAAAGGAGATACCTAGCTGAAATTTGAGTAACATGGAATTACTCATGAAAACATCAGAAGGAAGAGCACTCACAGCAAGCAGAACAGCTAGAAAAAGACTCTGTAGTAAGAATAAGTTCCAGCACACAGATATGCATAGATCTAAAATAATAATTTTATGACTTCTATTTGGGAGTATATGATAGATTGGATATCCAATAGGAATTGTGATTAAAATAATTAAAATTGCTAGATTAAAATTTATATGAAATAACATGTTAGAAAAATGGACAAATGGTAGGAACAAACAATTGCTAGAATGGAAAATCTGACCAAGAAATAAATGAACAGACATGTAATATTAAACCAAACTGTAATTTTAAAATCACAGTGCAAGGCAAATCCCACATTTGGTTAGGATGCAGAAAGTTATAGAATGTTGAAGTCAAGACAATGTCAATCTAACAGCTTGCTAGTGCTTCCAAAAGAAGCTGACCCCATCATTAAAATGTTTGAAGTCAAGTGATGAACTAAATCTAAAACTTCAACAAAGTCCAGGTCTTGCTCAACTTCGTATTAGTTTAACTGAGCTTACCACAGTAGTGGTAAAACAGTGGAAATAATATGACTTTTGGTGAGGGGTAAATATTTCAGTCTCTGTCATTCTTTTTTACACATACATTAAAAATTCAAGCTAGGAACCATGATATGTGCTTATAGGCCTAGCTGCATAGGAGGCTGTGACAGGAGGATCACTTGAGCCTAGGAATTTGAGGCTGCCATGGAAATTATAGAGAGAACTTATCTCAAAACAAAAAGAAACAAAACACATGAAGAAGAATCTCTTCTGAGTTTCTACATCCCAAACAGAACAAAATTATATGTGGAAAAAAAAGAGAAAATAAATAACAAAATAGTAGGCCCAACTATAACATTAATTACATTAAATGTGAACAGACTAAACTTTCCAATAAAAACGTAGATTGTCAGAGTTGATAAAAAGAAATTGTGATGGGTGGAAGATCTGTGTCTTTTTGTTTTTTATTTTATTTTATTTTTTGGTACCAGGTATTGAACCCAGGGGCAATTTAACACTGAGTCCCATCCCCAGCCCGTTTTCTTTAAAAAGTTATTTAGCAACACGGTCTCATTGAGTTGCTTAGGGCCTCACTAAGTTCCTGAGGCTGGCTTTGAACTCGCCATTCTTCTGCCTTAGCTTCCTGAGCTATTGGGATTACAGGTATGTGCCACCACGTCATGATTCATTTTTTGCAGGTGGATGTTCAGTTATTCCAACACTTATTGAAAGTTTATCTTTGTTCTCTTGCAACACCTTTGCTTGTTTATTAAAGAATCAGTTGTCCATGTTCATGTAGGACTATTTCTGAGCTCTCTATTCTGTCCCTTCATCTCTTTCATATTCTTTCATTAATATCAAATTGTCTTGATTATATAGCTTTATAGTGAGTATTGAAGACTGGGTATGTCAATCCTCTGACTTTATTCTTATTCTCAGTAAAGTCAGCTAGTGTTTTGCTTATCCCTATAAACTTTAGAAGCAGTTTATTCATAGTTGTGTGTTTTTAATTTCAAATTCTGTTAATTACTGATAGAGAACCAGCACTTATGGAAGAGCTACTATTTAAAAATTCACTTGAGTATTAACCCTGTATCCTGCATCCTATCTGCAATTGATTATTAGTTCCAGGAGGGTTTTTAAAAATTTTGAGATAAAAATAAATAATTATGGTATAATTCTACATAAATAATTATGTCATCTATGAAAAAATTACAGTAGGGTAGTATCCCAAACTGTATACCTTTTATTTCCTTTTCTTATTATATTATCTAGGTCTCCTAGTACAATGTTGAAAAGCAATGATGTAAGGGGAATCCTTATCTTGTTCCTGACTTTTGTGGCTAAGCCTTTCTACCATCATATGTAATATTTGGATTTTGTAAATATTCTTTTTTAAATTGAGAGGGTTTGCCTCTAGTTGTAGTTTGCTGACAGTTTTGATGGTGAATGAGTGCTATATTTTTTTCCAAAGCTTTCTGCATGTATGGATAAGATAATATGTCTTATTTTGGTAATTAATTTTTGAATGTTGAAGGAGTTTTGTATACCTGAGATAAAACCCACATGGTTATATTATATAATGCTTTTTTGTACATCATTGGCTTTGACTTGCAACTATTTTGTTGAGGGATCTTGCATCTATGTTCAGGAAGAAAATCAGTCTATAGTTTTCTTATAATTTTCTTGTTTGATATGAGATATTGGATAATGCTGGTCTCTAGAATGAGGAAGAATTCTCTCTGCTTTATTTTCTGAGAAAGATTATAGGGAAGTGGTATAATTTCTTCCTTAAATGTTTGGTAGAATTCAAAGTGAACCATGGTACTTTCTGTTTCAGAAGTTTACTTATTATGGATTCATTAATAGATACAGGCCTATTTGAATTGTGTATTTCTTTTTGTGTGATTTTTACCATATGCTCTTTCAAAAAAATTGTTTATTTCACTTACATTATCAATTGTGTGGACATAATGTTCTTCATATTATTTCTTTATTATCCTTTTAATATCTGTGGGACCTCTAGCAATACTCCTTTTTTCATTTATAATATTGGTAATTTGTTCTCTTTTTCTCTCCCCACTCCCTCTCTCTCTCCCCGTGTCCTCTGTACCTCTTACCAGTGACTTATCTATGTCATTGACTTCTTCAAAGAACAAGCTGTTGATTTTGTAGACTTTTCTCCATAGGTTTTCCTCTTTTCAATTTAATTGATTTCAGTTCAAATTTTATTATTTATTTTCTTCTGTTTAGTTTTCATTTTTTTTAGTTTTCTAAGATGGATGCTTAGATTATTGATTTTTTAATTCTTTTTTCTAATATATGCATTCAATGATGTAAATTTCCTTTTAAGTGCTGCTTTTGCTGTATTCTACAAATTTAGATGTTCTATTTTCATTTTCACTTAGTTCAAAGTATTTTTAAATTTTTCTTGAGATTTCTCATTTGATTCATGTGTTATTTAGGAGTGTATTGTTGAATATTGAAGTATTTTAAGGGTTTCAACTCTCTTTCTGTTATTGATTTCTAGTTTAATCATTTTGTTATCTGAGTAAACCTTGTATGACTTATATTATTTTAACTTCTTAAAGATGGAAATTATGGCCCAGAATATGAACTATGTTGATGAATATGTCATTGTTTGCTTGAGAAGAATGTGTAATTTATTATTGTTTGATGAAGTAGTCTATAGCTGTTGATTATAACCAATTAACAATGCTCTTAAGTTCAAATATGTACTTACTGATGATCTGCCTGCTGGATTTGTCCATTTCTTATAGAAGGATAATAAAATCTTCAACTGTATTAGTGAATTTATCTATTTCTCCTTGTAGTTCTATCAGTTTTTGACTCAAATATATTGATATTTCATTATTAGATGCATACATTTGAAAGTTTGTCATGTTTTTGAATATTAATCCCTTTATAATTACATAACGTTCCTCTCTATTCCTAATAAATTTCTTTGTTCTCATGCCTGCTCTGTCTGGTGTTAGTATAATTATTTGCATTTTCTTTTGATTAGTGTTATGGAATATCTTTCCATTCCTTTATTTTAAAATTATACATGCCTTTATATTAAAAATGCGATTCTCATAGTCAACTTATAGTTGGATCCTGTTTTTTTTCTGTTTATTTTGTTAACCTCTTTCAATTGTTACATTTAGAACGTTAGCTTTTAAGATGATTATTGATATATTTGAAAGATATGTACTGTAGTTTTTTACTATATTCTATTTGTTGCCCTTATTATTTTGTTCCTACTTTTGTTTTACAGATTTTTTTTTTTTTTTTTTTTGTCTTTTGTATTTCTTTGCATACATGTGGTATTGGGGATTAAACTCAGGGACTTACTCATGGGAGCCAATCACTCTACTAGTAAGTGGCATTTGCAGCCCTCTCTTTCGTCAGGTTAATTGAGCATTTCATAAAAATCCATCTTCTCTCTTTTCTTAGCATATTAATTATAATTTTAAAAAACTTTTCTTAGCTATGACCCTGTAGTTCAGAGTTCACATGTATAAATAATCCAACTTTGCTTTCAAATAATACTACAATACTTCATGAGCAATGAGAGTATCTTATAATAACCAAATGTTCCCAATTTCTTCCTCTAATCCTTTATGTCATTGCTGTCATTTATTTCACTGATACATAAAGATATGAAATCATGTATGTGCATAAACATACATAATCAAATATATTGTTGCTATTATTATTTTAGACAAACTGTAATCTGTTGGATAAGAATAGGCAAAAATGCAAGTTTTTGTTTATCATCACTTATTCATTATCCAATGTTTTTACTTGTTTTATGTAGATCTGTTTCTGACATATGTCATTTTTCTTTACTCTGAGGAACTTCTTTAATGTTTTTTTCAAGGCAGGTCTACCAACAACAAATTCCCTCAATTTTTGTTTGAGGAAATACTTTTTATTTCATCTTTACTTTGAAAGAATAATTTAAAAGGGTAGATAGTTCTAGGTTGATGTTTTTTCACTCTTATTTTCTCTTGTTTGCAAAGCTTTTGCGTTGAAGTTGGATGAAATCTTACCTTTGCTGTAATATAGGTGAGGTGGTTTTCCCCCTCTGGTTTCTTTCAAGATTTATTCTTTTCTTTCCTTTCTTATACTGAGGATTGAACCCAGGGACACTTAACCACTGAACCACATTCCCAGACCTTTTTTATATTTTATTTAGAGACAAAGTCTCACTGAGTTTCTTAGGGCCTCACTCTGTTTCTGGGGCTGACTTTGAAATAGCCATCCTCCTGCCTCAGCCTCCTTAGCTTCTGGGATTACAGGCATGCACCACCATGCTCAACTCAAGATTTATTCTTTTTTTCTTTGATTTAATGAAGTTTAAAAACATGCCTTCCTGAAGCTTTATTGTTATTATTTGTTTGTTTTGTTTGGTATTTATTCTGTTTTGTGTTTGAGATTCCTGGTTCTATGGTTCTCATCTGACATTAATTTGGGGGGAAATTCCTAGTGATTATTTCTTCAAATACTGCTTCTGCTTCTTTCTTTCTTTTCCTTGTGCCATTCCCATTAAGCACATGTTATGCCTTTTGTAGTTGTCCCACAATTTTTGGAAATGCTGCCCTGTTTTTTATTTTATTTTTTTTTTCTTCTCTTTGCTTTTCACTTTGGCAGTTTCTACTGTCATAGCCTTAAGATCAGAGACTTTGAGGAGAGAACATGGTGGAACAGATTTAGGCAGCAAACCACAATCTGTCCTCAGCTCAGAAAGGAAGCAGCGAAATAACAGCTAACTGGAGAGGAAGGTGACAGAGTAAATACTCTAAAACTCAATATTCAGAAGCTCAGGATGTGCAAGGACTTAGAGTTGGGTTACTGGAGCAGAAAATAATAGAATTCCTTGACCCTGAACCCTGAGCAGGGTGTGGGGGAGGGGTAATGAAGAGAGAAAGAGGAAAAGAAAAGCCCAGAAGCTTACTTCTTTAATAGCTGGAAAGAAAAGCAGACCAAGTTAAAATGTGACAGGAACAGCAGAGACAGTGAAGGAAATCACAGTTTAAAGCTGTGCCAAACAGGGCAGCCATTTGTAGAGTTCATAGCCAGCCTCCCTAGAAGAAATTAAATCAACATAGCTTCTCCCTGCCTTCAGATAGTAATAAATAAAACCAGAGGGAGTACCTCTGAAATGGGTTGTCTCACTAAATCGTCTAGAAGGAATTTGTAGAGGGATTGCTGCTAGCTGAAAGTTACTTGAACCTCCTCCCCTCACTATGGACAAGGGCAGTGAGGAGCTGACCCAAGGGCAAATCACTCCTGGGGAGTACCAGCCCTAGTGAAGACCTCCCCACAGCCTCCATAGGAGCTCAGGCCAAAATAGGCCACCTGACATTCTACCACCATCTTGGTGATGGTCAAGAGCCAGTGAGTTGCACCAGCCAGGGTAAAGTCTTCACTGCCACAGGCAGCCCACAGTCTGCATCCACAGTTCCTACAGTTACAGACAGTCACCAATGCTTTAATAGTGGCCCGCACAGAGTCATCCCAGTCAAGGGTATCATGTGCCCATAATTCACAACTCTGGGCAGTATGAGCTTAGACAGAGGTGGGTCAAGGTGCAACTGACACTCTATCCCAGTCAGAGGGATGGTATCCTGGTGATCTAAATCAGCCATGGTGTATGCTTCTACAACACAGACTACCTATAGAAGCTCATAATGATAGGTTCCACAATTTCAGAGGCCACCAAGCTCTATGTCACTTTAACGAAGGTCCTATGAAGGGTAGCAGGCACTCAGTGTCCCACATTAATCAGCAGCAGCCCTGAACCCTGCATCCTGTGCCCCTGAACCCAACAGAAATAGTCAGAAGATGTAGCACAGCACCTTCAAAAGATGCAGGCATGGGCTCCTAACAAACAAGAATTGGCTGATGAGAAATCCATAACCACCAGGGAAGTAGCCCCTGTGCACACCACCTGTAGGAGGATCCATAGCTGTAAGTCCTAGAATTGCCAGTTAACTTAATTCTCATTCAGATGCATGGACCCTCAGAAGGAAATTCCTGAGGATAACGTCAAGCAGCCAGCAGAAAATCTTATGCATGCACAATAGCAGTACACCCCACAAAGGGACTTACAGGAGCATCCCCAAATGACCCACCACTGTGAAGTATGCCTAGATACAAGCCCACTGACCTGTGACTTGTGCACTCTGGATAGGGTAAGGAGCCATATTCCTCCCACCCATGGACCATAAAAGCACCACATCAAACAGAATACAATACCTTAAACTTAGACTGCCATGCCTTGCACACTCTAAAATATATATAAGGTAACCCACACTGAATTTTACAGTGCTGCATACACAGAGCTTTTCTTAGGAATTTACACAAGATGACACATTCTAATGCGGAATAACTGGGCTGCTAAGTCACAGACAATTAAAGACCATCTCCTGCTTTTTCTGGGTACCCAACAGAAAGGTACCGAAACACACCAAATATAGGAAGGGACCTCCTAGAATTGTATTAGAGGTGAACTGGTGTAATCATTACCTCCATAACAAGGAAACATAGAGGTAAAGCTGCAGAGTGGTGGACATCTTCTAAAGATTCCAAATCCTGATGAAGCCAACTCAGAAATACTCAATAAGAAATTTCTCCATCTTAGCATGGATTATTATTCATACATAGCTTTAGCATTTTACATGCATGTCTTTTCATTTTGAATAAACATATGTCTCATTATTTAATATTGTGCTCTTTACCCATTTTATTGTATTTTTTAATAATGTTTTAAAGCTTTGACTGGAATCACTCTTTGTTTCCCTAGCTCAGGTTTTCATTTGCTTCTTAGTCTCTTTTTCTTCTTGTATTATCTGCTCCTGGCTTAAACCACTCAGCCCATTTTTTCTTTTTTTTTAAACTTTGATTATATTTTATTCTCCTTTTTTTTTTTTTTTTTTTTTTTTTGAGGTGAAAAGATTCCAAATTATTTTATTTGAATCTTTTTTTGGTCGATTTTTAAAATTGTTCTGTTTAGTTATACATTATTCATTGTATACAAATGAAGTGCAACTTTTCATTTCTCTGACTGTACACAATGCAGAGTCACACCATTCCTGTAATCATACATGTACATAGGGTAATGATGTTTGTCTCATTTCACCATCTCTCCTTCCCCTTACCCCTCCCCTCCTCTCATCTCCCTCTACACAATCCATTGTTCCTCCATTCTTTGTTTATCCCCTCCCCTAACCCAAGAGTGTTAAATATTGCTTTTGATTTTAATTAATGTAACACATACACTATGTATAAAACAGCAAATATTATTAAAATATTTATTGTATGTATAGTACCTCTCTGCCCCACTCCTCACTTTTCCACATTCTCTTCCCCAAGTTAATACCTTGGGGAATTCCCCAAGGCAATACCTTTAACTCCATTTCTGGTATTCCTTCTGGTTTTTATATGCCCCCATTTCCCTATCTCCAAATTTCTAATTATCTGGTTCATTCATTCGTTGTTGACATTACCTTTTGACTTTCTGTTATGGTCATAGGAGTGATGGAGAGGATTTAACTCTGGTATACTTTTGTTCTCTCTCTTTTCCTTCTTCCTCAAAGGGTCAAAATACACATTTTGGTTAAATTAACATGAATTGTTCACATTATTGTTGTCTGTCCAAATTTTAATACCAGATCATTGTCATATACCATGATTGCATTTTTTACAAAAATCCTACAGTCAATAATAATTTTCTCTTTTTATAATTTTACATATTTTTTTAAAGCCTGGATTGCTATTTCTTCTCACATCTTTCAATAACTTTTCATTACAGTTTTTCCCAAGGTCAGTTTCATCAACTAATCTATCAATTTGAGAGTGTGTGTGTGTGTGTGTGTGTGTGTGTGTGTGAGAGAGAGAGAGAGAGAGAGAGAGAGAGAGAGAGAGAGAGAGAAAGAGAAAGAGGGGGGTGGCGGGAAAGAGAGGCTCTTCCTGGAGACATTCATTCTATCCTCTTGCTGCTGCAGGACTGTGATCCTAGGACTTGCTTTTGCTTTCATTCTAGGTATTCCTTCCAGTTTTATCTAGATTTGAAAGACCGATTTCCGGACCCCACATCTTCCTCTCTGCTAGTAGAATATGCAAGAAGAAGGGTGACAGCCTTACTGTGTATGACATTTGAGATGCTCTGCTCTGATCTGGAGCACAGTTCTCGTCCTAGGATCTCTGTCATTGGGGATTTCTTTCACTTCTCTCTCTTGTTGAATCTACTATTTTCTGCATCCCATATTTTCATCTTTTCTCACTTTACTCCCCCTTTTTAGAGTAAACTATATCTTACTAGCTTCTGAGGAAAAGTACATGGGAAATAAATGTCTGTGGGAACTTGCATGTCTAAAAATGCGACCTTCATGCTTTGTTGTTAACTTTATGTGGTATAGTATTTTAGAAAGGAAATACCAATTTTTTGGCATTGCCTTTAGACTCTCAAATTGCTTTTTTTAAAAATTATTATTCATATTTTTACAGACTGCGTTTTGATTCATTGTACATAAATGGGGTACATCTTTTTGTTTCTATGGTTGTGCATGATGTAAATTCAAACCCCTGCTCCCTCCCTCTCATTTCCTTCTGTGTAATCTAAAGTTTGATATTATTCTTTTGTATCTTTTCTTTTTCTCTCTTTTCTTTGCCCAATTTTTCTCTCCTCCCATATTCAACCACTAAAACATAATCATAATTTTACCATCTTTAATTACTAATAATATCTCAACCTACATCAGAACATTACTACAATTTTATACCCAGATTAGAGGAACCATTAAAAAAAACCTTTAATAAGATTTTCCCCCCTCTTGGGCTTATTTGTATATGGTTTTTCTCTGAGATAACTGTAGTTAATAGGGTTTAATATCTTCTCTCAAAGTGATAATGATATTGGGAACAACAGAAGATACATGTTGAGTAAGAGTATCAATATTGGCCCAGCACAGGACACTTAAGAGAAAGAAGCTCACTAAATAGTCCCTTGAAAAAAAGTAGAAGAGATTTTCATCTCATGAGATAGAAATACACATAATCAATATAAAAAAGCAAGGGAATAAACTACTCCAACCATCCCACAACACTTGAACAACTGATTCCATTGATAGCACAGTAGAGAAAATGTTAGAGAAAGTAAGTTCATAGTTAATATATCAAATAAAATAAAAGAAAATGTAAGGACTGAACTTAGAAAATATATAAAATGAAAGATAATTTCAAAAAAGAGAGAATCTGAAGAAGGACTAAACAGAAATCCTACAAATGAAAGACTCAATAAATCAAATAAAAAATTCAGTTAAGAGTATCATCAATAAATTAGATCACATGGAAAACAGATTCTCAGGTCTTGAAGACAAAGCATATAATCTTGAAAATAAAGTTAACAATAAATAAAAGATGTTAAGAGACCATGATCAGAATGTATAAGAAATCTGGGAAAGCATTAGGAGACCTAATCTAAGAATCATTGGTGTAGATGAAGAGATGAAGGAACTAAAATACAGACTAAATGAATTCACAATCACTCAGCAAGATAAAGATTAAAAAAAAAAACTCTCTAAGACACATTATAAGTAGAATGCCTAATATATAGAATAAAGATAGAACTTTAGAAGCTGTAAGGAAAAATGGTCACATTTAGAGGTAAGCCAATTAAGACTCCAAGTAATTTCTCAGCCCAGACCCTAAAAGCAAGAAGGACTTAGAATAATATATTCAACAAAACTATTCTTCAGAATTCTTCAGCTTTTCATAAGCATAAACTAAACGAATTCATAATCACTAAATCAGCACTATAAAACACACTCAGTAAAAGATCTCATGCAGAAAAAGAAAAAATAAAAACCAGAGCCAGGGTAGGAATTAATCTCAAAGGAGAATAGTCATTAAGAGAGATTCAATTCTGAATTAAAAATTAGAAAAAAATCAAAATAGTAGGAAAAAAATCATCTCTCTATAAGCACACTAAAAGTAAATGGTCTAAACTCTCTGATCTAAAGATATAGATCAGCAAAATGAATTGAAAAACAACATCCAACCATATGTTGTTTATAGGAAACTCACCTTACAGGCAAAGACATATCAAGCTGAGGGTGAAAGGATGGAAAATAAGTGAATAAATAAACACATCATGCAAATGGAGATCAAAAATAAGTAAGTTTAGCTACTCTCACATCAGACAAAGTAAACTTCAAGCCAAAATTAATCAGAAGAGACAAAGTTACTTCATAATGGTTAAGGGAATCATCCAAAAACAAGATAAAATGATTAAATATTTATGCCACAAACATTAGTACACCTACTTACAGAAAACAAACCCTTCTCAATATAAAGAATTAAATAGACCACAGTACAATAATACTGAATGATTTCAACAAACCTCTCTCATCATTAGATGGGTCATTTAAACACAAACTAAGTAAAGATTCTTCAGAACTAAAAAATACTCTTAATCAAATAGATTTAACAGACATTTATGGAATATTTAATCCATCATCAATTGAATTCACTTTCTTCTCAGTGGCACATGGAACACTCTCTAAAAGAGATCATATTTGAGGACACTAAAACAGTCTTAGCAAATGCAAAAAATAGAGATAATTCCTTGCTGCACTGGGGACCATGCTTTCAACACAAGACTCTGGGAGACATTCCAAATCAAATCAAAGCAGTGGTCGTGACACATCCTCACTTCAGTATTTTGTTTGTTTCTTTTGGGTACTAAGAATGGAACCTAGGGGAACTGAACTACTGAGGCACATCCAGCCCTTTAATTTTTTTCTTTTTTCATTTTGAGACAGCATCTCGCTAAATTGCTTAGAGCTTGTGAAATTGCTGAGGTTGACTTTGAACTTGTCATCCTCCTGCCTCAGCCTCCTGAGCTGCTAGGATTATAGGTGTGCAGCATCCATGCCCAGCTTAACCTCATATTTTATAAAATGGAATATTAATTTTAATTGACAATCTCAACCTATCTGATACTTTATAAGAATTAAATTAGAATTTAAGATTACCAACTGAAAATAATATAAATTATAGCAGAGAGCATTTTTTACTGTTGGAATACATTTCTCTCTCTCTCTCTTTTTAAGAGTTAAGTCCCAAGTTCACAGCCTTAGAAATTGGGAAATTCCTAGCTAAATTTTTCATGTCAATAGTGTCCCCTGAAACATTTTAAGAAATGTTTTCAGAAGGAATTAAAAGATGAAAAGAAGTTCTTCAACTTCCTGGTCTTGGGGTAGAAGTAGAATATCTCTACCCCACCCTCCACTACCAAAATAATAATAATAATAATAATAATAATACTTCTTAGAAAATACAAAGTTCTTTCTTTGAGTGGATGTTTGTGGACCAGATCTTCATTTGATTCCATACATATTTTGAAGGAAAGAGAAAAAAATACTTTTATTTCCTTTTTGTGATGATGATAGTTTTTATTGATATATTACCTGCTAATAAGAAAAAATAATAGAACCTATGATCATCCAACTCTTTTCTCTTTACAGTTCCTTTTATGGAACCAAAAGTTTCAACATATTTAATAACTTTAGTGACAGATTTGAAATTCATCTAGAAATGAATTTTTAATGATTATATTCAGATATAAGAAATACAGAAAATTAATTTTGACTTATTTATTCATTTCCTACTATTCTCAAATATACAGTCTTAGAATTTGTAAGTCCAACTAAAAACTGTAGGTTCACAAAGTGCCTGAAGGGACTTGCTAAAATTTAGAAAACCAGAATAATAGCTGAAGTTCAGAAAACATGTATGATTTCATGAATGGTGTGAATGTACATTGTGTACAACCATAGAAATGAAAAGTTGTACCTCATTTGTGTAAAATGAATCAGAATTCAGTCTGTAAAAATAGAAAAAGAAAAAATAAAAAATTTTAAAAAGATTGTGATAGGTTAAAAATAAAGGGATGAATGGATAAAGAAAATGTGGTATATATACATGTATATATATGATAGAATATTACTCAGTTTTAAAGAAGAATGAAATTATGGCATTTGCTGCTAACAAATGGAGTTCAAGAATATCATACTATGCAAAATAAGCCAAACCCAAAAAACCAAAGGCCAAATGTTTTCTCTGATAGGTGGAAGCTAAATTCACAATAAAGGTGGGGAGATAGGGAAGAATAGAGTTACTTTATGTTAGGCAGAGGGTAGTGAAGGGAGGGGAAGGGGTCTGGGGGTAGAAAGGATAGTAGAGTGAAACTGACATTATTACCTCATGTATATATATGACTTCATGACCTATGTGATCCTACAACATGTACAATCAGAAAAATGAGATTTTACACTCCATTTAAGTGTGAGCTATCAAAATGTATAAATCCATTCTACTGTCATGTACAACAAATTAGAACAAAAAAATTATTAAAAAAAAACTGGGATGAGTTGAAGTTCCTTTACTTACAAATATTTTAGCATGTGGTTCCTGATCAGAATGCAATTTTAACATCAATACGATACTATTATCTAATTCCTAGCTCATGTTCAAATGTCTTGATAACACCTTTCAATCTATAGTTTTCTGGTTCCAAGATCCCATCCAGGATCATTGTTGTCATGTCCCATTAGTTTCCTTAAGTCTAGAATAGTTTTGCAGTTTTTTCTTTTGTTGTTGTTCTTCCTTGACCTTAGTATTTTTGAAGAGTACTGTCATTTTTTTTAATAGAATATCCCTAAAATTAAGTTTTTCTGATGTTTCTTCAAAACTGTACTCAAGTCTATGCATTTTCAGTTGTATTCTTTTCTAAGCACCATTACCAGATGGCACAAGCGGATTTGCCCCATTAATGGTGATGTTTTAGTTTGATGTCTACCATGTTTCCTTCTGGAGGTTGAATATAATTGATAAGTAATTTGAAGGAATCTAATATGAGAAGAAAACATCTACTAGTCATAAACTTTGTACCCACCAGCTTTAACATACATTTATTACCACTGCCTAAGTCAATTATAACTAAGATGATTACTAAAAACTGATTTGCTAACTCCATCATGCTCTCTATATTATTAGTTTGTACTCTCATTTAAAGAAGAGATAGTTTTTACCCTCATCAATCATATACTTACCTACCAAAATATTTATATCAGTGTACATTATGGATTTTTATTCTATTTCATTGTGATCATATATCTAATCCATTGTTATCATATATTTTTATGCTCAAATTGATGCTGATTTGGCAAGTATAGTTCTTAATCACAGTGCAAAGATCAATTTAGCAATATTATCTAATTCATAGCCCTTATTCAAAGTATAGTCAATTCTTAATAATGTCTTTTACTCTATTAAGAGACATTGGAGTGGTAACTTTTGTTTAGATTTTTTGTTTTCTGTATATAACAATCTATAAACTTTGAAAATACCATTCTGAGAAACATCTTGAGCATGCAAATCATTTTATATCTGTTTGGATGTTATCTATCAAAAGCCTCTTGCAACTCGGGGCCATGATTGCAGGTGCCTTTGTCAGGAGTTAATGATAGGACTGATAAGTGAGATGGTAGGTTAACCACTTTGAGGCATGGTTATTAGGAGATTTGTTTTTCTTTTCTTTTCTTTTTTTTATTAAAATCTTTTTTATTTTTACAGACTACATTTTGATTCATTGTATACAAATGGGGTACAACTTTTCATTTCTATGATCCAGGAGATTTTTTTATTTAAACTTATATCATTTATGAAAACTCCATGCAGGGAAACAATGGGAAAATTCCTTGTTATAATTCTTGAATTTTTTTTTTTAACTATTCAGCAAACTACTGAAAGAGAAAGTCAATAACAGCCTTTAGTAAGAACAGTTCAATCAAAATCCAGTCAGAGTAAACAAAGTTTGTTCCAGTATGGAGTCTTTCCAATTTTCAGCAACACTTCTTCTTTCTATTAAAGACCATCAAGTGTATGCTCCCCGATTTAGTCATGTGATAAAAACTTTTGAAGGCTTATCTGCATCCTCTCCCATCTTTTCTTGCATGTTTTGCTTGTAGCCTGGGAAACTTAGGTCAAGTCTCCAAATTTAAAAATATAAAGTATTTTGTATGTAGCTCAGTCATAGAGCACCTCTGGGTTCAGTCCCCACTACTAGAAAAAAAAATAAAATAAAGAATGAAGATAATCACAATGAAAAAGCCCATTTATTTGTTCATGAACTCTCCCAATATTTCAAATGGAAGTAAGACATGTCTTTTAATCTAATTAGGTTAAAATTGCTTTTAAAAGTCAGAGAGAATGAATCAGCAAGTGGTGAGAGTGGAAGTGGGTGGAAGGCCCAGGAAAGCCCATTTTACTACTTAGACATTGAAAGTACAGCATGCAGGTAAGTCACCTAGAGAGCTTACTGAAATACACATTACTGGGCCTTACTCAGAGCTTCTCATTCAATCTGTCTAGCTTGTGGATAGATAATTTGCATATCTGAAAAGATCTTGCTGATGATATGGTTTCGAGAATTTTGAGGGTCATCAATATAGAGAATTAAAGGATTTAAAATATCCTAATAAGAATGTAGACCTTTTCTCCTAGGATTTGGCAGTAAACTATACTTAATACATTTTACTATCATATTAGGATAAGAATAAAAGGGAAAGATAGGAGAGAAATAGGTAGGAGAGAAAGTCACCTGCAAATGTTCTAGTCCTGCAAGGATCTAAGAAAACCCATTTGACATTGCCTGTAAAAGTGATCCAGAAATATATCCTAAAGTTATATATAATTAAAAAGATTTTTTTTTTATAAAAGGGATCTAGCCCCCGCATGTACATAAATATTTGTTGACACACTGTTTACCACAACATTCTAATGGTATTGATTGAATTATGTCCATTTACCTCACTGCTTGATCATGTAATGGAAAAAATTTTCAAATATATGAACATTTCTCAGGTAGGCAGAAATACAACTTCTCCTGTGTTCCATAAATCTTAATCTGAACTCATACTGATGTCTCTCCTTAACGGTAATAAAACCTTAATTTCACTTTTTAGGATAATAGTGTCCCTTACAATTTACAAACAATACCTTATTGCTACTGACTAATTTAGAATGCACTATCAAGCAATTCAAGGTTTCCATCTTCCTCTCTAGAGGGAATTTCCTTTTCTTCTTTAAGGGAATAGCATTGGGCACAGGTAAGGGAAGGACACCATCACTGTTCTGCTAAGATTTTTTCAATGATTTTCATCTCATTCAAAGTAAAATCCAAACTCCTCATAGGGCCTGCCAGAGCCAGCCCCACATGCCCTCACTCCTGGTCACCTTCTTGACATCACTTCCCACTCAACTTCTCTTTCCCTTCACTCCATGCTTGTTCCTGCCCCAGGGCTTTTGCACTTGCTTTCCCTTGGCATTGGATTTGTTTTGCTTTCTGTGTCACTTGTCAACCCTTTCCCACTTTTTAGATCTTTGTTCCTTTTAGGAAAACAAAGAGGAACATTCTCTTATAAATTGCAACAACTTAACAACTTCTCTCCTAACACACAATCCTATCTCCACTCCATACTGTGTTATTCTTCATTGCATTTTTCAGAGTTTATATATTTTACTAATTTTTTAATTATTAAGGAAAGCCAACAGCTTTCTTCATTGAAATGTGGTCCTCATTGTGGTAGGTACTTGAGAGTTTTTTCTTTCCCATGACTGTGTTCCAATGCCTAGTACACTAGCTTACAGTAGATCATCAGTAACTTAATGCTGAATAAATCAGTCTATAACTTCAAATCCAATTTTTAAGACTTTGCCTATGTTCCTCACCCAATATGACATTGGCTGTTGGCATCTGTATTGCTGCATTTGTTGCTAAATTGGGGAGTCTTTGGCATAACCACTCGCTTCAAAGTTTGAGCAGTCTAAGGCAACCTGGATCTGACACTCAGCCTTTTAGATCTCTCAATTTCTTTGGCATAACTTGTTCAACTACCTCCATTCTCCTTAGACCCAAGGGAACTTCCTTCTAAAACTTCTGGTCATGAATGAAGAACTTGAGACCAGTTTCTGATAGCTTCTCTCTGCCTTAACAGAAACCAAATAGCATCTCTGTTACTATGGCTGCCTTGGGGTGCTGCAAGGCAATAATTGCAGCTGGTTCCTCTCTGAGTTCAAATGGGAAGAAACTATGTGTCCCTCTGTGATAGGGTTCCTAAAACTACAAGCCCGGTCTCTGCCACTTCATCTCCTCCTGAGCACATAGTGCTCATTATCATGTTTTGCATATTAACCAGAAACTAGATTACTCTTCCTATTATTTGTAAGAAAAAGAAATAATTGTTTACTGTTGCTGTGTTTTATTTTGAAAGATTGGAAAATGTACCTTCAGACATGGTTATATAAATTCTAAGGGCCCAAGGCAAGAGGTCACATTATCAAACACTCCAGTCTCTTACTGCATGCCCCCACATAGTGTTTGTGTTTGCAGAGAAGATTTGAAAGGTAAGGTTTGCACTCAGATGATTTGTTACAATAAGTTTAATTTTTAGCAATGGCTTCCTACTGATTAATTTTTGTTTTATTCTTGAT
This sequence comes from Sciurus vulgaris, assembly GCF_902686455.1. NCBI lineage: Eukaryota > Metazoa > Chordata > Mammalia > Rodentia > Sciuridae > Sciurus > Sciurus vulgaris. The sequence continues at coordinate 58,886,964 of NC_136466.1, forward strand.
CAATTTGTTTACAAAGTCAACCTTCAGGATTATATTCAGATTATTGGCATTAATTTGCTATTTTTATATTAAGTATCTTACCTTTCAAGACTTGTTTTTGCCATTTATTTTTATCTTGGCATAATCAAGTATTTATTACTAGACCATGCATATCCTGATCTTCTCCATTTTTATCTTTTATTTTTGATTCTTCCATCTCCTTTTACTAAGTATTTTTTTTAAAGGAAGGGTGCATGGTTGATATTGTTTTTGGTGTCTTCTATATCTGATAATGTCCTTATGCTTCCTTATACAAGAAATACTATTTGATTGGGTCAAAAATTGTTGGGTTGGAAATTGTTCCCTTCAAAAATGTAGGCATTGCTACCTCTAGTTTAAAGCAATAATTTTTTCTTCTAATTGACAACATTCTTTTCACATTCCTCATTTAAATTTTCTTTCCTTATTCTCATGAAAGATATGATTGAGATATACTCTCCCAAGTCAGAATGTGTGGATTCATTATTGTCTTGGGAGATTGCTGAATCCTGTTTTTGGTTGTATGGTTAGTATTATGGTATGGATATGAGGTATCCCCTGAAAAGCTAATGTGTTAGGTAAAGCAGGTATTTTAAGAAGTGAAATGATTAGATTATGAGAGGTATAACCAAATCAGGGATTAATTTATTTGATAGATAAATAATTTGAACCCTTTGGTAGGTGGGTGGTGTGTGCCTGTCTCTGTGAGACCCAAATAAACTTTTCCTCTTGCAAGTTTTTCTTGTCAGGTATTTTGCTTATAGCAATGAAAACTGACTAACATAGAAGTTGGTAGCAGGAGTGGATGGTTGCTATAACTTCTGGCCATGTGGTTCAGAAGCCTTTAGAAGTTGATCATGGGAGTAGTTTGGAAAAGTTTGGAGATGTAAGCTGGATAAATCTTAGAATGTTGTTACCAGAGCTTACATGGGTGATTCTGGGTTGGGGGAGCTTAGACCAGAGTGCAGTTAGGAATGCAGACAGTAAAAATTGTGTTCATGAAGTTCCAGAGTGGAATAAGGACTCTGTTGGAAATGACTAGAAGCTAGTCGTGTTACATTCAGGCAAAGAACCTATTTAGCCCTAAGGAGATTTGCACTAAGTTGTCCAAAGGAGGCCAGGAAAAGCATAGCAGGGTCAGAATCCCTGCAGACAGCCCCTGAGAGAGTGATATGTGAAGCTGTGGAGGTGAAACTGAAACTGGAAAGGAGGCCCCTGGAATTAAGAGATGCCATGGACCATCTGCCAAGGGAAGCTGCAGGAAGCAAGCAGGGTCAGGCTGAGAGAGAGGCCATGTGGGCTGCAAATAGCAAGGCCATAGGAGCAGGGCTTTGCAAGACCTTTGAAAATCATATCTTACCACCATTTTCCCCAGATGCCAGATGTGTAGCTACAGGACCTAATGTTTTCCCAGCTGGGTTTTGGTCCCATCCCTTCTTTCTCTATCCCTATTCCTCCCTTTTGGAAGACAGAATGATTGAGAATGCATTATTCTGTGCTGTTGTATATTGGATACATGTGGCCTACTTTTGATTTTTAAAGTGGCTCACGGTTAAGAGTTTTTCTTGAGTCTCTGAGGAGAATTTCAACATGGACTTTTGAGCAATGCTGGAACTGTTAAGACTCTGGGGATGGACTAAATGCATTTTGCATTGTGAGATGGAAATGAACTTTTGGAGGTCAAGGTCAGAATGTTATCATTTGATTATGAGGTATCCCTCAAAAAGTTTATGTGTTAGACAATGCAGGAATGTTCAGAGGAGAAATGATTAGATTATGGGAGCTATGACCTAATCAGGGATTAATCCATTTGGTGAGTTAATACTTTGAATGAACTACTGGGTGGCAACTGTAGGCAAGTGGGGTGTGGCTGAAGGAATCTTTAGCAAGAATAGAAATAGAGGGTGATGAAAGTTGTAAGAATTTATTCAAACCACATACTCTGGTTTGCTCACAATAAAGACTATAGATCTCGATTCTCTGTATCTGGGAGACAGTGGAGAAAGGAATTTTCCTGAAGTCTTAAATTTGCTTCTAGTTTTTTGTAAGTTTTTTATAATAAGAAGTATTGCCTCAGTGGGTAAAGAAATAAAAATATTTGAACTTCTTCAGACGAAAAATGCTCATTTCTTAAATTTAAACAAATCAGGCTATAATCTGACCCATGGTTACTGTTACTGACCTGCAGGTCAGTCTTAGGAAAAAAGTAAAAAGCATAATTCCAATGAAGATACTGTGAAACAGTAAAGTGTTCATATATTTTTGGCAAAGGAAAGTAACCCTTTTTCTGGTACAGATTTTAATCTTTCTGTGGAATGTGGAAGCTAGCCTCCTTATTCACACAACTTGTTTTACAGCTGGGACTTTCAACTTCCATTTGGCTCCAGAGAGTAGTGCCATTAACCATATCTCTAGCCCTTTGGAGCTATTGGTGGGGTTGAATTTCAGAAATACTGGGAAGCTTGCTCAGGATAAGGGCTGCATGGGGATCTGGCCTTGCTTCAGTAGCCTCAGGTGTTGAGGTCTGCTGAGTGGCAGATGGCTTCCGGATTGGTGACATCCCCCACGTCCCCCCGGCACTCTGAGACAGAAGGATTGGAGGCAGCAGGACTCTGGTTGGTGTGCGTGCCTTCTGAGCAGGAAGTTATGGCTCTCTTACCCCCTACGGCAGAGTGCTTCCACATAATATTTCACTGAGTCACAGTTTTCTGTGAATGTCCTAACAGTTTCAAAATGACATTTTTATGTGGCTTAATGTTCTAATTTGCTACAACTTACATTACATCTTTACTTGCCTAAACCAAGGACCAGATGGAACACATTCTGGTCAGGCATCCAGACAGTTACTATTTAGGGGATAATGTAGCCTTTAAAATTTTTTCACAAGAGAGTAAGAGTCTGATTTTAGTACTCTCTACTCACAGGATAAAATTTATGCCAAGATAAATTTTAGCCTCCAATATTACCTTTTAGTTGGAAACATTTTATCTCGGTTTTAGGGATCTGTTCGGTTTTCTTATAGTTTTTGGTAGCAGTTAACTAACATAAAATGAGATATAAACATTGGGCAAGCCATATGAACGATTTCCCTGATATATAGCAAAAAATTGAATTTCTGTCTCAATAAAGAAATATAGTCAATGGAAATTATATTTTGTGAGATAGAAGGTTGATTTTTTTTTTGTTGGTACTTGAATTATACAATCAAGTACTAGAACATATTTCTTCTCAGTCAATGGTAGTAACTAGTACAATTTGAAATAACTAACTTGGAAAAAGTTCTAATGAATTTCTGATATATCAACTATTCCTTCAAAAGTCAAACTTGACATCCTATTTGGTGGATTTAGTAGCCTCTTCTCAGTCATCACCCTATTTGATTTCAAAGAATAGTTGACACTCTTACTCTTTCTCTCCTTTTCTATTTCTACTTACCTCATTTTTGTAATGCTATTCCTAGTTTTCTTTCTATTTTGGGGAATGTTCCTGCTCATCTTCTGGTGTTAATTTGTCTTTTTCTCTTCCTTATTTGTAGATATGCTTCTAGATTCAGCTATATTCTTTTGTTCTTTTGTCTTTTGCACTAGAAACAAAACAGAAACACCCTTATCTGATCACATAGGTTCAAGCAGGCACTCTTTCTATACAGATGCCCAAATTTGTATTTTCTGAACAGGCCACTTACATGTCAACTACAACTCATGGAATCATCAAATATAATGAGGCAAGAGGATCTTGAGTTCAAAGCCAGCCTCAGCAATGGCGAAGCACTAAGCAATCAGTGAGACCCTTTTTTAAATAAAATACAAAAGAGGCTGGGGATGTGGCTCAGTGGTTGAGTACCCCCAAGTTCAATCCCTGGTACCAAAATAAATAAATAAATAAAATAACAATTGATAATTAAATTCATTATCTTCTCTTTAAAACTGATTTTCCTCCTATTTTCCTTCTATTTGTGACTATAAGGGCAATCTCCTTATTTTCATAATAAAAAACTAAGAGCAGTCTTTAATTCTGACTACCTGCACATCTAATTTGCCACTATATTCTGTTGACTCTGACACACAAAGTGGTCATAGAGATTTCATCAATTTAGAATTAACAAGCCCTAGCACAGTGTGTAAACCTTTTTCTATATTTACATTGACATTTTATACTAAAAGTGTCTTAATCTTTAGAAGAACATTACTACCAATTTTATAGAAATAAAAAGAAATGTAAGGGAATGCTCTAAATAACTGTATATTAAAAATTAGAAGGCTTAGATCAAATGGAAAATTTTCTGGAAAGATGTAAGCACCAACATTTACTCAAGAAGAAATAGAAAATCACAATAGATTAATAACAAAAGATTGAATTAATAATTTGAAACTTACCCCACAGATAAAATCACATTGAGATTGATTCATTGGTGAATTTAAACAAATATTTAGGTAATGGCAAACTATAATTCTTTGAAAAATTTCCTACAATATAAAATAGGAGGAAAAACTTTCCAATTTAATCTCTGAGGTCAGCATTATCCTGATACCAGGACCAGACAAAGACATTATAAGAAAACAACAGATCAATATCTCTTGTGACTATAGTTTCAAAAATCCTCAACAAAATTCTAGCAAGCCAAATATGACCCTATGTAGAAAGAATTATATATTATGAAGAAAGAAGTAGAGTTTATCCAAGGAGTACAAGGTTGGTTTAATATCTGAAAATTAATATAGAAAACATATCAATAGAATAAAGCACAGAAATCACAGAATAATCTTAGCAGTTACCAAAAACCTATTTGGAAAAAAACAACACCCCTTCATGATAAAGGACTCAACAAACTAGCAACAGAAGGAAAGTTCTTCAACCTGATAAACATTATCTATAAAAAATGCATTCCTGGGGCTGGAGACACAGTTCAGTGGTAAAGTGCTTGCCTAGCATGTGTGAGGCCCTGATTTCATTCCCTAATATAAAGAAACAGTGCTAATACCATACTTAATGGTGAAGATTGAAAATGTCCCCCCAAAGATCAAGAATAAAAGAAGAATATCTATTCTTGCTACTTCTATTTGACATTGTACTGGAGATTCTAGCCAAGGAAATAAGAAAAAGAAATAAAGAGCAACAGATTGGGAAGAAAGAAATAAAACTGTCTGTATCTGTGTATCCCATGATCCTACATATAGAAAATTCTATAAATAATTTATAACTAAAAATGTTTTCAACAAAATTACAAGATAAAATAACCATAAACCAGTCAGTTGTATTTCCACATACTAGCAGTAAAAACCCAAAAAATGAAATTAAAATAATTATTAGTGGTACCAAAAAGAAAAATATGTAGGAACATATTTAACAAAAGAAATACATGATTTGTAAAGGGAACACTAAGAACATTGAAAGAAATTAAAGACCTAAATAGATTAAGAAATCTAATATTAATAGATCAGATTTAAAATTATCAAATGGTAATAAGATCCCCCAAATGATTCACAAGTTCAACAAAATTCCTCTCAAAATCTCAGCTGGATTCTTTTTAGAATTTTACTAGCTGATTCTACAATTGGTATGCACCAAGAATAGCAAAAAAAAAAAAAAAAAAAAAAAAAAAAAACCACTAAGGATTTTTCAGAGAACTGAAACTCCCTGATTTCAACTTACAACAAACTATAATATTAAAGACAATGTGATATTGCCATAAAGGTAGACATATAGATCAACAATTAACTTAGAATCTAGAAATACAGTTGTTTTTAAGAATATCAAGATAATTGAATTGATTAATAATTGTATATTAAAGCAACTAGATAGCCACAGGGCAAAAAAAGGGACTCCTTCAATATATCATAAACAAGATTTAAGTCAAAATTGATCATAGTAGAAACTATAAAACTCTTAGAAGAAAACATTAAGAATAAATCTTAATATCATTGAGTTAGGAAACGTCATCATAGATACAGAAGTACAATTAAAGAAAATAAATAAATTTCTACTTACAAAATTAAAAACTTGTATGCTTCAACAAACGCCACAAAAAAGGAACAATTTATAGAACAGGAGAAAATATTTGCAAATAATTTATCTAATAAGGAGTTTCTATAAAGAACTATAAAGAACTTTCTTCAAAGTTTCTTTTTCCCTTTTTTAATTCTTTTTGGATACACATTACAATAGAGAGTATTTTGACATTATTCATACGTGGAGTATAATGTATTCTATTTAGGATTCCATTCTTGTGTTTGTACATGATAGGGAATTACACTGATCATGTATTCATATATGAACATAGGAAAGTTATGTCCAATTCATTCTACTGTCTTTTCTATTTTTATCTCCCTTCCTTTCAATAAAGTTTCTACAAAGAATTCTTTGCAACAATAAAGAGAAAAACGATTTGAAAAATGGCAATGGATTTGAACAAACATTGTGCAGAACATCTGAAATAAAGATGATATATGAAATATTGGCTAGTATGTGGAAAAAATTGGAATGCTTGTGTATTACTGGTGGGAATGGAAAATGATACAGATGCTTTGGGAAAAAAGTTTGGCAATTGCTCAAATGTTAAACATACCAGTGATTCCACTTCTAGGCATATACCCCAAATCCATATGTCTATCAAAGAATGCTCATATACAAAAGCTGGGAATAACTCCCATGCCTATAAACGGGCATAAACAATATATGGAGCATTATTTAGCATAAAATAAAAATGAATAAAATATTGAGATATGAATCTTGAAAGTATTTTGCTAAGTAAAAGAAGCTGAACACAAAAGATCATTTTGTGAACCTTTTATATTAATGTGATTCCATTTATATGAAATGTCTAGGCTAGAAAGCACAAAGTAGATTGATAATTACACAGGGCTGATGTATATGATTGGGAATAAATGGGGCATGATACTAATGAATAAAAGGTTTCTCTATTAGGGTGATGAAAACATTTTAAAAGTGTATGATAACTTCACAACTTTGAATATATGAAAAAAATGAATTATATAGCTTAAATGAGTGAATTGAATGGAATGTGAATTATGTCTCATCAAAGCTATAAATGTTTGCAAAATGAAAAGTTATATTTTTAATTTGTATCTATTTGACTATATGAATGTGAACATCTTTTTGTATGATTATAAACTACTGTAATTTTTTCTTACTGCTTATTGATGAATTCAGCTCATTTATCTTTTGAGGTGTTGACTTTTCTTTATTGATTTGTAACTGAAATATTATTTTATTTATTAAGTAGTACTTTTGTTTATAGCTAAAACAATATATTGTCTGATGCATGTTATGAATGCTTTTCCCCAGTTGCTTACTTATCATTTTATTTATGGCAATTTGGCACTTATTAAAAATCTTAATGTGTGCAGTCTATTATCAAAATTTATTCTTCTCTTGATTTCTGTCTTTCTTACAGGGAACTTTTGCAAGATAAAAACAAAACCACTCTATATATTCAATTTTTTTTAAAAATTTCATTCTTCATGATTAAAACTGTGACTTATTTGGAATTTATTTGAAATTCAGGTTGAAATAATAATCCAGTATTACTATTTCCATATTGATGGTCTGTTCTACCTACATGACCTACTGGGTTATTTTTCCTGTATTCACAAACGTAAATATGTACAATGCATTACATTTGCATAATTACTTAAATATATTTTGGACCTATTAATTGATTTATTGTGCAGCCTACTTAATTATCCTTTTACTTAGAAGCATTTCTTTCCTGTAGCTTTATAGTGATCTTATCAGGACAGGTAATTTTCTTTTATTTCTCTTATTTTCAGGTACTTTGAGCTATATTCACATAAACTTCAGAAAAAAATTGTCTAACTAAACAAAAGAAAAACCAAAAGGAAGCAGGTAAACATCAAGAATGCTTTTTTAAAATGTTGGAATTACATAATATTGTCAGATTCAGGCAAAAACTGATAACTTTACAATATTAGTTTCCTAACTTAGAATACAACTTTTCATGTATTCACAAGTCTTTTAAAAATTATTTTTCAGTAAAGTTTTATATTTTCTTAAATGTTCTGTGAAATAGGCCTATGAGGAGGGGGTGAGGGAAGGAACGATAGTGGACTGAGACAAATATCATTATCCTACGTACATGTATGATTACACGAATGGTATGACTCTACATTATGTGGAACCACAGAAATGAAAAATTTTAACCCATTTGTGTACAATAAATCAAAATGCAGCCTGTAAAAATAATAGTAAACAAATAAATAAATCGGGAAAAAAATAGGCCTATGTATTTTAGCTTTTTTGTTGGATCTTTCTTACAGTTTATTTTTTTGTTGTTAAGTAGAATCATATCAAATTATAGGTTAAAAAGTAGAGGAGTTTTGAAAATTTTATATGGTTCAAACTAATAACTGGCTATTTTATTATAAAATATTTTTGCTTACTTTTAATGAGAAAACCCTCAAAACTTACTATAGTACTGGAAGCCATTATACATTCATCAAGTACTTACTGAGCATTATGCATTCATCAAGTACTTAGTTAGCACTTACTGTGTTCTAGGCTCTTGAGATTGATCACTTGTAGTCAAAACAGACAAAATTTCCTGCCCATCTGTGGCTGGCACTCTGTCATTCTTCTACATTTCTTGATTTTAATGTGAGTGATTCCAATAACATATAAAATATTATTCTACCTTTCTGTGTAGGATGTGTTTAGTTTGTGAAGCATGTTTTCATCTTTTTCAATTTTCTAAAAAAGCCTTTCATATAAAGGAATGATTTTTATCATTTACAGAAAGAACATGTATTTTTGATCTTTTAACTTTGTGAATTTTGCTAATAGATTTTTAATCATTTTCTTTTGGAAAGAGCACTAGTGAGTCAAGTTGAGTGCTTCTTTTAATAGTCTAATAGATTGTATTTACTAATACAAAGGATTTTTGTATTGATATTAATAGAGAGATTTTAGTGTTTTATTTTCTGTGCCATTTCCCATTGACTTTAAGAAGGTTTACCCTTGAAGCTAGACTTAATATTCACTTTCTTTTTTTGAGATTTTCCTTTAATAATGTTTTCTGTTTCCTTTCTGATAATCATTAAGTCTCAATTTTGTTTTCTTGTGGGGGATGAGTTCAGTTTTAGAAAAATGTGTTTTATGAAAATATCTATTAATTCAGGTGTTTGAATTCATTAGCAGAGATGTAGGCAGAGTATACTTGCATAATTATTCTGTAATTCCCATATCTAATAGTTATTTTTCCATTCTTATATCTAATATTTTATATTTGTACTTTCTCGTTTTTCTTAAACTATATAAGAGTGTGTATCTATGGATTTTTTAGTTTGATTTTATTTTCCTTGATAAATAGCTCTTGGGTTTATTCACAGTTAAACCATTGTTTTCTAATTCATTCTGTGTATATTTTCTTAATATTTTCTACCTTCTGTTATCTTTTTCATTCTTTAAACCCTTTATTAAATATTTCTTTTCCTTAGAGAACTTTGTTGGCTAAATTCTAGGGTTCTGATAGATAGTGTTTTATTAATTGTTCTATTCCAGATCTTCAACCATGTCTATTGCAATTGTTCTCAACAATATGGCTTTTGGGTTAAGAGTTTAAGTGCTGAGGTTTATTTCTACTTTTGTTATACATTTCTAGCTTTACTAATTTCTCTTTTTACTTCTTTATGTTCAGAAAAAGTGGTTTATTATTTCAGTGTTTTGAAATCTATTATGATTTCTGTGATGTGTTTCTTTTTAGTGAAGGAATTATCTCTATTTTGATGAATAACAATAACTCACTTGAGGAAGGAAAAAGGACCCATTCTTTCTGCATAGAAACTCGAAGACATAAATTGACATTGGAGGGAAGGTAGGGAAAAGGGCCCTGATACAGAATTTTAAAAAAAGGGCAATTCTGGATTTATCAAAGTACTGGAGTTACCAATGTACTCATTACTTAGATCATCCAGGACTGAATTTTATATGATCAGTTTTGTAGCCCATAAATGAAAATTCTTTTGTGTATGACCAAATTTCCTGGATAGTCAAGGAGGGAGAGGCAGGTAGGAAGGAAATCATGAAAAGCCATGCCTATGTGGGGGTGTTTGATGGTGTGAAGGTGCAAGAATAATAAAGGCCAATGTTTACTGACTTTCCTAAAAGAGTGTCACCTGACAATCTTCACAAGAATTCTTTCCCCCACCCCAGGATGCTCTGACTATTCATGCCCTATCAGATGAGAAAATGGAGGCACTGAGAAGCTCAACTTGTCTGAGGTTTTATGGTTGCTACAAGGCTTAGCTGAGTTTGGAACAAGGCAAGTGGACGTGATTATTACATCATTATTCCACAGTGCTGTGTGCTAAAGAAGTAAAGCTTGATACAGTGAAGGCAGAGAACTCGGTGCTATAAAGGGGAGTCCACAGTAACTGTTAGAAACATAGGATCTTGGAAAGGTGAAGAATTCTTGGAAAATGCTCTCCTAAAGATCAGAAGATAATGGGTTCAAGCTGAACTCACCTAGAATTCCAGTGGTGTTGTGATTCCTATTGATATCAGGCAAAGAAATTAAATACTATACAAATGGATAAAGACCAGAACTGATATAAAGTTAGAACTCTGACCCACTTGCAGCAATCAGCCTAGGAAATTAACTTATTGTTAGCAATAGTGGGTCAACATATTATTTGTAAGGCTGACTTGTAGGAATTGAGACAGCTATACTGGTTACTGGTACATGAAGCCAAATAATAACTCCTATAATAATCAATACCAAATGTCCAGATTTGATAAATAATTTATTGCTTCCTTAATTTTTGTTTCAATTTCCTACTTAAAGACAACCAAAGAAAGTCTAATATGTACCCCAACCAATCACATAGGAGGTCCTGCTTCCCCATGCCCACAGCCTCCCATCAGGGCACACCTGAAATCTCTCTTTTTCCCACTGGAAAGCTTTCCCACTCTCTGCCTGCCTTTCCATGTTTGCCAAACACAAGTCTGGTGGCTGACTCCTTTGCAGTAGCAAGCTGTGAATAAATAGCCATGGCAAGTTTTCATCTGGGTGGTCTCCAGTTGGTTCCACAAGCGTTGTTATTTTGTGTGTATGTGTCTGCATTTCCCATTGCATCAGGAGCTTGAAGTCTAGGCTGTTTATCTTTTGTTATCTTTGGTTATGCTTAAAGAGCATAACCTAGTCAGTTGCATTTCTAAGGAAATGGAACATTTGTTGGATAGAATGTTTTGGGTGAATTTGGCTTATTTCCTGGTGTTAAATGAAAACGCCTCCTCCTTTGCAATTATTTAGATTGTAATAAATTATGTTGAGAAGACCAAGTTTCTGTTCCACAGTAGTGATGATGAAAATGATGATACTAGATTAGTAATAATGTTATTCATTATATGTGAGGCATTATCTTAGTTGTTTTAGATACATTAACTCTCAACACAGCCCATTGAAATAGCCCTTAAGATGATTTTCTTATTTTATGTAAGAGGAAACTATTAAGGAAACACTTAACTTGCCTAACGTCACAAAAAATGGAAAGTAAAGGAGCTAAGATTTGACTCAAGGTATCTAGCCCTAGAATCTGTGCTCTTAACTGATACTATCTCTCAATTTCAGACAAATTTAATATTGGTTTCTTTGGTTCAGGAACAGAGGTATCAAGTTCTGGGGACACAAAAGTGAATAGGATAGGGTGCTTGCCTTAAGGAATTTCAAAACCTGCATCTTTGGAGTGGGGGAAGTAAAGGGAATCAGGGATTTTCACAGAGGGGGATGTGGTGGGGAATCAGAAGATGAATTTTGTGGTGGGAAGTTATTTCACCCGGATCCTCAGTAGAAGCATAACTGGAGTTGAGGATTGTGGAGGAAGTTGAGAAGTGGAAAAGTCCCTAGAGAAAGAGACAGGGGTAACCTGGAGTACCTCATAGCAGAACTTGGATTTTACCCAAATTTTACAAAAAGAAATCATTGAAGAACTTTAACTGTGGTGAGGGAGTATGAGTCGATTTTATCAGAATTAAATATGTATATATTCCCTTCATTTTACACTCAAACTGCCTTTCTTTATGGAGCAGAACAATCATTCAACTAAGGGCTTTTGAGAGGACCTGGGGAGGCCGGGCTTGATAGACAAGTTGAGGTGGGAGCCTAACATATATGACCCCACATAATCTCACAACAACCATTGCTGGAGGTGGCACAAGATAAGAAGTCAAGCCAAATGGTTAAGAGGTGAGATAGAATAGCAACACCAGTCAGCACTGCCGAGAGGCGCTCCTGGTCTGCATTCTGGTTTTGAATGAATCACTTTAACTGCTTGGAACCCTGTTACCATAAATGTAAAATAAAGCAATATAGCCCTTCAATCTTTAGGACTGTAATTCTAATCATAGAATCAATTAAACTTTGGTGAAGTACTTCACCTTCTCAAATGAAGACAATATTAATAATCACTATAGAGTGGGCTGAATTTCTGTCATCCCTAAAAGTGACCCCAGGGATTCGGTTATTGCTTTCCAAACACAATAAAAAGGCCATGAAACAAAAGTGTCTGAAAATCTACCAATATAAACAGAGTGCTTCTTTTCAATTAAAGCATTAAAGAAATTCCATAAAAAGCAGAAAATTCCTTGCAACCTCAATTGCCAAATCTGACTCTGAGTTCCAGGGAGTCTACAGCTCCCAGTTAATATTCTGGCTTTCAAAGATGCTCTGAATGAAGAGGGAAAAATTCCCTCTCTTTGGCCTGAGTCCAAGAATTTCAACACTGTCTCTGACTGCGAGCTTCTGCTTCTGCTGCAGTCATGTCTACACAATGACCTCTTGGGCAGAACAACCACTGGGTAAGGAAGGTTTTGGTGGCAGAGAGGAGCCACAAGAAAACCTGTGTACCCTTTTCTGCATCACTTAAAGCCAATGAGATGGGAGGTGTTACTAGATGAAACATGTATTTCCAAATCTTCTTTTAAAAAAGTGAACATCTCCCAGAACAGAGTTAGCATGCAATAATATTAGTTATATTTATTGCAGGAAGCCTAGATTGTGTGAGTGTGTGCATATATACGTATACATACACATGTGTATATGTATAATGGATATACAAATATACATCTATAAACATTTGATAAATATATTTATTATATATGACTGTGTATGTATATATATACATATATATTTAGCATAATATAAGTGTCTTTGTGTATACACACACACACACACACACACACACACACACACACACATATATAGTTAAAATTATTCCACACTTCCACACTAATTTTTTTACCTGGTATACTTTCTTTGGTTTTTACGATTAAAACTTACAGAATTTAAATGTAATAAGGAATGCAATTTTTTTTAAAATTGGTTGACAAATTTAATCTCCTGAAGATTAAGTCCATGGAACTGTCCACAAGAAACAGTTATAAAATAATTAATAAAATTCTACAATGTATTTATATTTCAAGACATCATATTGTACATGAGAAATACATATAATTTTATCTGTAAAAGAAATAGCCAATGTTGTTCAGCATATTCTAAACAAAAATTTTAAGTTCTACTAATATGAAATGTCATCATGTATTATGCTTCTCTATGTAAATCAATTGTAGACATTCAATTTGTATTAAAAATGGCAATTCACTCCACTTACATAATTAGCAAAATATGAAAGAGAGTACAGAAATTTTTAGAATTTTGATCAAGATAAAACAGAATACAACTGGATATAATGGTACACACCTGTGGTGCCCTGGTAGTGGCACATTCCCCAGAATCTGGGAAAATTGAGGCAGGAGGCTCACAATTTCAAGGCTATCATGTGCAACTTGGTAAGACTCTGTCTCAAAATAAAAAGTGTAGTTCAGTGATAGAGCTCTGAACTTGGATCCACTCCCAAGTGGAAAAAAAAAAAAAAAAAAAAAAAAAAGAAATGGGAAACAAAATAGATATAATAGATATAAGTTTTTTTTTTTTTTTTTGCCAGTAACAGGGGCAAAGAAATGTTATACATTATAAGGTGACTTTCTGAAATTTCTGACCATGAGGGGAATAATAACAAGGAGAGATATATTGACATTATGGAGATTAAATAAGATTAAGAAAAGTACTGGCTAACTTTAGGAATATATTATGTGTTTTAATATCTTTTCTAAAATATAGAAAGTATTAAAGGATAAACATCAAAGTTTATCCATTTTTTTCCAACAAAATATGAGACCTTTCAAAAATAATCAAATAATTCAAGAATAAAGCAAACCAGAACAGAATAAACTTCCTGTAGAGCTGCATAAATTAAGGTGGCTATTTAAGCCCAGTTAGGTGAGATGATTTTGTAAAAATTTTAAAAGTAGTGAAATAAAATGTAAATAAGTATTCATTACAGACATAATTATACATATCATGTACATAATTATTTTTACAATTGCTGACTTAGAAGATCCTTCATTATACAAGGAATATTCATGGAACATTTTATGTGGAGAGTAGAAATATAGATTGATATTTATGAATTAATCAAAGTCAACTAGTATAGAGGGGAAAAGTTTAGGCCATGTCATAGCTGCACGATTTTTGGTAAGTGATTTAATCTCACTGCCTTCTTTCCCCATATATAAAGTGAGAATAATAGTGCCTACTTCATAGGAATGTCATGACAATTAAAGGTGATAAATAATTTAAATGGCATGGATAGTGCTGGCAGATGGATCCAGAAGGAATCAGCCACATACCATATAAAGAGATTATGAGAATCAAATTTATAGTTAATTTTTCTTTACTCCTGCTTGATGTTACTTAGGAGGTAATATGGCTACTTACTACCGTGGACATTGTCATAGCCAAAGTCAATAACCCTGTCTGTTTGAATTTAATGTGAATATATTTCTGTGCTATTGAAAGGTTCACTATAATAATTTTAGTTATGAATATAATCTCACCCTAGATCTAATGGTGTTCAAATAAGAACTGCCTAACCTCTAACCCCAAACTAAATAAAAATGTAAGGGTGCTAAATGTGTTCATGTGGCTATGTGGCCAGTCTTCATTAGACTTGTTAGTGGGTTTCTTATAACCTGGTAGAATAAAGTCAAGGTAATTGACCCATTGTGGGTTAGTTAACTCTGTTTTAGTTCAGGTTTACCTAAGTCATACTTGGCTTGTCAGCTTGCAAAGGAATGATCTTGAAAGTAGTAACTTGAAGGGATAAGAGACAGTTAAGGGGTTAGAGGAAGGAATTCATTCTAACAATGGTAGTTTACTTCAGTAATAGCAGATCAAAGTGATACATTGTTGTAAACACACAAATAATTCATACTGAAAATTTTTTTAAAAAACAGAATAAGTTTCATCTTAGTTTGCTATATGACCATATTTTTCTCTCTTAAAAAATTTATACTCTTAAAAAAGTATAAATTAAATATTTTAATATTCTCAAAAACCCATTCTGACTTCCTTTTTGTTCCAATCCAATTGTTTTAATTAGCATTCCTTCTCTAGATAAAATCTCTATTGGATCTGCTTCATATTCTTGTAATCTTTTTAGCAGGTCAGGATCTCCCACTATGATCTTCATTATTCATAAGATAAGATTGAGATTATCTTCTCACCTGAAGAGCAGGTGTGACTTAGCATCTCTTCTAATCTTTCCATTGGTCTGAACTAATGAAGATTCCTTTTACTGCCCAATTTCTTTGATCTCCTACTCACAGTTTGATAATTTGGTCTGCAACATCCTAGCACCTTATTTTTCCTTTGGTCATTTGTTGAACTTAATTTCCTGAATTTTAGATGTGCAAAGGAAAAGGTAATTTCTCAAGTATAAAGAGCTGTAGGGTCTCTGAAATGTAATTCAATATGGTCTTCCATCCTGAAAGAGCAATATATTCATCCCTGTTGGGATTCACTTGTAGAACACACTGGTATCATCTTCCCCTGCTTGCTGAGTCGATGCTGGGATAAATTGTTGTGATGTGATTTATGGAGGCTCCTTCCTTCCGTCTCTCCCAGTTTATTTGAGTTTACCATCCAAGCATCAGACTGCTCCTGACAGATATGATGGAACTGGTATTGGTAGTCACTCCCAGCAGGGTTTGTCTTTGATGTTTTATTAAGTGTATGATTTACTAGCCTTTCCTTTGATTTACTAACAAAAGTAAGAAATAAGAGCCTTAGGTTGGTAACAATATCCAAATGGTCACTGTTATAGAATTGTTTTAAGTGGGTTAGTTTTCAGAATAGTAAGACCTCCACTAAGAATATTATCTCACCATCAAACGTATCCCCAGATTGGAAGATGGTTCTATGATCTAAAAATACCATGCGAAGAAAGTTTAAGCACTTGGCTGGCAGAAAAAGCAGTTATCCTGTGTGTGTGTGTGTGTGTGTGTGTGTGTGTGTGTGTGTGTGTGTGAATGTGCATGCATGTGCATTTGCAAATTTTCCCCCGGGTTAAAAGAAAAACTAGTAACAATGACAATTTCATCTAGTTCTTGCAACCTAGAAAAAGAATTAGTAATTGATCAGTGTTGCAGGCTTTTCTTCCTTTTTGGTCCTAGCAATCATAATTTCTGAACATTAGAAAATAGAATGCCAGATGTTGATCACTACAAAGTGCTTTGAAGGACACTGCAAGGAATTCTGACATTTTGGAACTTGGGACCTTGTTATGCTTGAAGCTTAACTGGTGGAACATCAACATTCTTTGCTTTCTCTTTGCAAAATATTTGCTGTAAAGTGTAAATAAAGAAAGGGGAGTATTTCTTCACATTGCTATGCTAAAACATCTGGCATCTGGGGTTGTGTTTATACCCTTCTGCACTGCAGGCTCATCCTTCAAAGGAGTCTGGATTTTTCTTTCACCTCCTTGAATGTCCAAAAAGTAACTTTAATGTTTTTCTTAGGAAGACAATTTTGTCCAAGCATATGGTGCATCTTAAATACTTGGGCTGAAAAACAAGTCACTAAAAGGAGAAGTTCTCCTATTGATCTGTATAACACACCTGCTTATATCCCAAGAGCTCTGTATCACTCAGGGATCCACCTACAATTTCAAATGTAAGATTCAAAAATAATATAGTGGCATTTGGAACATTATCTCACTTTAAAATGTATTTCCACCTTACCCATTCCAAATAATATATTTACAAAAATCATACAGTATGATAAGCAAATAAATAGGAACTGAGAAAATTGGGTGGAAGATTGAATAGAAACAGAACAGAAAATAAGAGTAGGAAATAAAATAAGCTTAATATACAAAATGTATATGCTGCATATTCACTATACATTGGATGCAAATTTGGCTCTCAATTTCCTAGCAAACAAGTCAAAAAAAGAAACAGGATTTACCACATGCATTTCAATATTGAGAAAGAAGAACATACCAGCTCCCTGGAAAAAAATTTCTCTTCCTGGTACAGAGAACTTTGAGAATCTTTTTCTGTGCATTTTTATAAAGAGAACATGTTAATTTTGAGCAAGTATCTTCCATGTCATTCTTGTTATGAATATAGTAATGGCCTTCACAGGGCCATTGAAATAATGTTCTTGAAGGCATGTCCATGAAGTTCCCCCAAAAGCAAATTTCCATAAAAGGAATGTGAAAATGTCATCTGAGAACACAGACTACTGGTGGTCTTGCTGAATCCAAGGATACATTTTAGTCACTGACTGTTTAGCCTTAAGAGAAATTCTCCATAAATATCCATTTACACATTTGTTCAACAAAAACTACTTGTTAAGCACTGGCCATGTGCCAATCATTGTTCCTGGTGCTATGGATATAACAACAATAAGAAAATAGATCTCTGTTTTCATGAAGCTTAAATCTCAGTAAGGATGGGAGAAACAATTAAGAAGGAAACGAAATTATTTTTAGAGATTTCTAGAAATGCTGTGAAAAAATTAAACAGAAACTATTTTTGGTAGGTTGTTCAGAGGATGCATCTCTGAAGCAGTGACAATGGAGCAAAGATGAATAATGAGAAGGCAGCAAAAATCTGGGAAGTCACAGCAAATGCAAATGTCCCAGGGTAGACTTCAGCATGGAGTGTGAGAACTGGAGAATATTGAACAAGGGGAATTGGATGATTGTTGCATGATAGCAGCAGTGCCCTGAATCTATAATATGTGTCTCCTTTGTGCAAATTAGAGAAGGACTCACAGACTTTAAACACTTGAATCCCATCACTTGGTCATTTTGTAAATATATTTTTTAGTTTTTGATGGAACTTTTATTTTATTTATATGCGGTGATGAGAATCGAACCCAGTGCCTCACACCTGCTGGGCAAGTGCTCTACCACTGAGCCATAATCTCTGTGCTCTTTTGATCATTTTAATACCATATAAATATGGTAATTATTTGGTGTTACATTATGTTGGGAGAAGCCCTTTAACTGACCTGTGTTGGAAATTGTTCATAGTAAAGATATATAAGATGTCTCATGATTCATATTAATTGCTTTTGTAGAAATGCTTCCACATTTTGGGAAGGAAAGATTGTGGTTGGTACAAGACCACACCTAACATGATGGTCAAAATCAAACAACAGACCTTCATACTATGGACTCAGACCCACTGATTTTGGTGTCACTAAACATTTAGTGAATCTTCATAGATCTTATGTGTCTGCCAGATGTAAGGAGGTCAGTTTTAGAGGCACAGGAATTCTTTCAGGTGCTAAATTATTCCTTGAGGCACTGTATCAAAGAGAGATAGGTTATTCATTCATCATTCAAATGGCAAGCCATCTCCACAAGTCCTTAATAACTGTGAGCAATTTATTCCTGTGTCCTTGGCAGGATTAAAAAATTATAGCAAAAAACAGGAAAATGTCTCCTAAATAGGACATCATCTCATGCTTCCAAACCTCTAACCCAGTGAAGCAATAGTTTGCTGAGGTGTAGAAAATGTAGCACACAACAGTGTTGGAAATAAAATGCCAAAGATGTTTGGTGAAATCCATAATTCACAACTCTGGAAGTGTTAAGTGAGTCCTAGTGTTTAAAGGCAGAAATTATTTCACATCCTAATCATGACTATGAAGAGTGTTTAGAAAGGGCTGAATTTTCTAGGAAAAAAATAATAAATGTACTTTTAGATTAAAGTGACACCATCTTCTAAGATTTGACAACATCTTGGAAACAGCTGCATAACAGCTTTTGTCATATTTTCTTAGTTAACATCATTGTGACATCAGTCTATGACTGCCAATAAATTATAGTAAAAAATCTGCTTAAAACTAAAAATTCCAGAAGGAAAGCTAGTCTTTAAATTCTGGAAACAAAAACAAATCAACATATCCATTAATGGTAATGTGCACAATATTTTCTTATCCCAAATGCCATGTAAGAACTAAATAGGTAATAGGAGAAAAGGTTCTGTAAAATGGTACAATTGCTTTTGCTCTTACTGACTACAATTTGTTATGAACTTAGAATTTGCTGTTCATCTTGATCAAATTCTAATACATTTCCTTAATATGGTATCTTCTTTCCTTTAGTGCAATTCAAAAAGAGGACCAGAATCCATGCCAGTATTTTCAAGGAGTTCCCATCCTTTTATAGACTGTAACTTATTCATGGTTATATTTTCTTTTAGTTCTCTCTTCTTTTAAGAATAGGTTGATCTACACAATTCATTCTCACTATTCTTTCCTTACTTGCACCTTCTAAATGTCATCAACTTGTGTGAAAGATTGCTAGGATGGGATGTGGGGAAATAAAATATCAAAGAATTTCAAGTACCTTCTTTAATAACCAAATTATGTCATTGGTTGGGAAGGAAAGATTAGTTGCTCTACAAGCAAAGACTACTACAAGTCCATTCATATTAGTCAGAATTTTTCACACTGAAAAAAAACTCATATCCTCTGTTTTCAAAGATCCACCCACCATCATCTAACTAAAAATTATTTGCTTTGCTGGGGTTAGGCATAGCATATTTCTAGGATGTCCAAATCTGTCTTGTCTATACTGTTGAAAGTTAAACAGAGACTTGGCAGTTTTTCAGTCCCTTGCACTGGAGACAACCAGCTGTCCTAAATTACTCTACTGAACTCCACAGGCAAATGTTCACTTTGCTTAAAAGTTGTGTAGACCTCACCAGGTAGTGAGACATTCTCATTAACATAAAATAGTACAGTTTGATACAAACTATGCTGAAAAGCATAAATAATCACATCACCCATGGTATTCTCATATAATACTGAGTAAGTTTTAAAGGTTTGTGGCAAGCAGGGACTTTGTTACCTCCAAAACAAAAGGAGAAACTTCTCAAGAAGAATGCTTTCAAGATCAAAGGACCTAGACATGTCAGTGGCCTGCTCATGCTGGGCATCCTGCTGAACTCCTATGTGCATTATTTCATTCTCTCATCACAAAATCCCCGTGGACTGTTTATTATCATTGCCATTTCACTGCACCACAGATTGGAAATCCACAGTGACTTACCCAAGTGTGGACAGCTAGGAAGCAGAGTATTGGATTTTGCTACCTGCCTTCCTAACATCTTTATGAGTAGTAGGGGAACTTAGCCCAGGATCACCCAGAAATAAGATTTGATGGTCCATCAAAACCTATATCCAATTGAGTAATTAGAAATGAAAATCAAAAGTAACTAAAAAATATGTGGTTTTTCTAGCCAGGCACGGTGCATTCCCAATGACTCAGAAGGCTGAGGCTGGAGGATCCTAAGTTCAAGGCTAGCCTGGCAACTTATTGAGAGATTTTGTCTCACATTAAAAAGGGTTGGGAATGCAGTTCAGTGTTTAATCCCATGTACCGCTAAGAAAAGAAAAAAGTGTGGTTTTCTAAATTTTATCAAAGTGATTCATATTCAGTCCACTTCTATAAAACCCATTTTCCTCTCCCAAATCCTAAAATGCATTGGAATAAGGGGAATAGAAAATACAAATGTGAAATTTTACATGAACTATAAAAAAATTTTTTTTAATTAGAAAAATTTTTTTAATTAATAAAAATTTTTATCTATTCAGTAACACATTTGTGATAAATTATGTAAAGGACTGAGGATGAGTTTGACTATAAGGTCAAAAAGCAAAACAAAACAATAAAGTAGCCTGATTGAAAGCATCCATTTTACCTCCTAAACTTTCTTTTTTATTTTTCACACTTTAGAATCCAAATCTGTATACAGACAGTATAAATAGTTTAAATAACACAAGCTTAACCTTTTTACTATACTCCCTCCCTCTAGGTGTGTAGGAAGATCAGGGGTAGCAGCAATAAGCTCTGTATAAATCTGATACTAGATCATCATGTGTGCTTAGAGTGCTCAGTGAATTAAGGAAAAAACACTTCAAGTGAGTAAATCATCAGTTTTCTGAAAAGTAATTAATAACATTTAAAGATGGAATAATATCATTTCTAAAATCACAAGGAAAGGAACATGGTGATATTTTTATTCAATGTAAATAAATTTTAAAAATTCATGTGTGTGATGACATATTTTTGTCTTAAAAAATAATTTGACTGATTACTCCCCAGCCCTTTCTCTAAGCATGTGGCTACTTGGATGGGCCTTGGTCTTCATCTCACAGTCGGAACCTAATCTTCTGTGAGCCTAAGAAACTCAAGGTGTAAGGTGAGTGGGAAAGACCCAGAGGATCTCTCCTGAAATCCTGTGTGAATTATGACAGTATTGAAATTCAAAGTACCTCTTCTATCCAGGATGGTCTAATGAACTATTCATTTTGCAGAAAAAAAATTTTTTTTGGCCTTATTGCTTTTCTTTTCTTGGCCTGACTAGATTGTAAAAGAATAGAGGCAATCACATTAGTGGATATTTTTTGGTTGTCTCCCCTCATTCTTCCCCTCCTCCCTCTTCTGTTCCCTAGCCCTGTAGGAAAATACCATACCCCCAACTCCATATAGTCCTGACTGATTTGGATAAGTCCTAAGAATTCATATTCTGACTGCACTTGTTTCAGTGATCAGCATGTAGCATGTAGCACAATGAGGGCTGGGGACTCAGTTCTGGGATTTGAGATTGAGATATCTGGGAAGTCGACATCCTCATTTTCCGCAGAAGGAGAACTTAACAGTAGGAGCTACTAGAGGATGCATTGTCTACCAGAGAGACCCAGTCTGAAAATGGCACCACCGACAAGAAATATGACCCTCTAAATGGGGAAAGAGAAACCAGATTGTTGGTGTCATCAAGCTAACAGATCAAATCTGAAGCTTATATGCTTTTCATTAAGATAGGCTAGAAAATTCCCTTTACATTTTTAATCAACTTGTCCTAAGTGTTAATTTCAACAGAAAGAATGGCAATTGATATAGGCATATGCTTTTTAATTAGGCACATAATAGAGACTGGAAAGTCTCCTGACGCATGTTCTCTCAGACTTTCATACTGAATTAAAAAAAAATGATATTTGTATTTTATCATTCTATTTCAGGACACATGAGCCATTTAAGGTCAAAGAGAAGGCTGCAAATGTTTTAAATTTTTTGTTCAATAGACTCACACATAATCTGTAAGTTATTTATTTCCTTGGAAATCTGTAATGCAGATTCTTTTCCTAAATGTTTCATTTGTAATCTGTAAGGTTTTATTCCTCAGGTTATTCTTTGCGTGTGCTCAACAAGTGAAAAAAATTGCTTTTTAAATATTTCTTGAAATACTACCATTCATTTTGAGAAAAACTTCAATCATTGTAATGGTTATATCTTAGAATATTTAAAAATATATATATATACACACACAGAGATACTTGTTTAGACATGTTCATGCTTCTTACTTCCATGTCAATTTTTAAGTGTTATTAGGGAGTCTTAGACACCCTGCTGGTGCAGTCACATGAGACTCAGCTGTACATTGTGAGTTCAGACTTCACTCAAACTAAAAGGTATTCATAGCATCACAAGGGTCTTTGAATTGACAACCTACTAATGACCAATTAAATCATATTATTATTTATAACTACCAAGATTAGGTATGCCTCCATTAAAGTTAATATTTGAAGATTTGACCTCCCAAATAACAATTTGGTCTGTGTTTGTTCTTTTTACTCTGTTAGCAAAAATACTAAGGAGATACTAATACTTGCTGAATGTTTACTCTGACAGATGTAGCCACAAACACTATTTCACTTCAGTCTTACAAAAACCTTCTGAGTTGGAGCAAGTAGTACATCACAACTAATAAATTTAGGAATAATACCAGGATGATAATAATGATAGTACAAGGATTGTATTTCTTTGTCACTTACCACCCCATTCACCCTTCAGTTACCACCTGTCTTTCTGGGTAATGACTGTTTCTTACAATTTCCAGAGACTGACTCTAAGTACTTTTTCAGCTGTAACTTAAATTAATTGGTCAAAGTAGAACTTAAAAGCCAATGTATGTTTTATGGCATTTCCTTAAACCACAAATAATTTTCTGGATATCAGCGTTGTAAAAGAGATTTCATCAACATATGTACTTTTAAAACGGTGGGAAGCATTATAGATTATTTGATCCTTTTGGTTTCCAGATGAGGCAGCAGGACATCTAGACCCATAAGCACAGAGTCACTAATGCAGAACCACTGGAATGGAAACTAAATAGCCTTGGCTCAATATTTCATATGTTTATCAAACTCAAAAAATCAGCTAGTAATACAGTGAATGAAGAGAGAGTAGAGGAGGAAGAAGAGACTCATTTGGAAAAAGCCATAATAGTTAAATCTGAAAAAAATTAAATTATTCAAGTAAAAAAATTTCATATGTTCATGGCTTAATAAGAAACAAACTT
The DNA here is from genome assembly GCF_902686455.1 of Sciurus vulgaris. NCBI lineage: Eukaryota > Metazoa > Chordata > Mammalia > Rodentia > Sciuridae > Sciurus > Sciurus vulgaris. The sequence goes on from NC_136466.1 coordinate 58,910,736, forward strand.
TGTTAATAAGTAAAAATATATTCTACAGTGTTTGACATATTAATATTCACTACACTGATATTCATTATTAAGAACTGCAATATGAAATGGACACATTATTCCCCCCTTTTAAAGCAGGGAGAAAAGTAAAAGAAAAAAACAAGAAATAAAATAACATAACACTCAGTGTCAAAGTGGAGATATGGTCATAGAAGACAAATGAGAGAAAAAGGATTTGAACACTGATAAAAGATGAAGCAAAATAATTTTAATGCTTCCATATATTATAGCATTTTCTTTAAAATTTTGTTGGCAGATAACAGTCATACTTTCATATTTCATGGGCCAACCAAAAGGTTATATCTGAAAATTCTTCTGCAAATGAACAAAACCCTCAGCTTTGTCAACAGGACCATGATGGTTGGCCACACATGCTGTGCACTGGGCTAGTCCAGAGGCTGCCATTTATACAGAGGACACTGGGGATGATATGCCATCCAAGTGGTCACTGCATGACCTGCTCAGTTGTACACTGCATCCCTGTCTGGTGGAAGCTATTGGCTAGTTAATTATACCACTGTATCACAAATTTTATATGCTATGAGAAGAAAATAGTATTTTCCTAGGCGTGATTTGAAAATACATTGTAGGTTTCTTACAGAAAAGTAAAATAGGATGTCTGTAGGAAAAGCATTTTCCTGAAGAACCAAGAAAGAAGCCCATATGTCCTGAAGCTGGTTACCTGCTATGTTAACATACACAGACTTCCAGATCCAGACAAATGAAGAGAAAGATAAATCTATTTTGAGAGCGTCTATGTAATTTTAAACAAAGGGCACAAAATGCTTTCTTAAAAGGTCATCTTTTAAATATCTTATTGTCACACTGTGAAACCCCACTCATTGCTGACAAGCATAGTTACTACACCTAAATAAATAGAGAGGAAGGGTAGCTCCGTGAAACACTTAAGGCAGAAATGGAGGAACTTGCAGTTTCTAACCTCAGCTGTGACCCTAACGTGGTGTGTGGTCCTGAGAAAGCTATTTAACCTCTTGATGTCTCAGATTCCCTTTACAGCTTCAGATTTCAGGGGGGTGAAGTGAGGATAGGATTTTGGAATTATCTCTCTTAAAACTCAGGAATGCTTCAAGAATGAATGAATATTTTCTAAATGAAGAATAAAAATGAGTTTTCAATAGGAAAATATTTTGGCTAAGAACTCTGTGTGGGGAGGATAAAGGAGTTTGAGTGATTTTAGATTTTGATGTCAAATTACTTTTATTTTTTTCCTTCCCAGGGGCAATTTAATATATTTGTGGGCTAAGGAGCAACATAGTTCTTATTAATAAGGAGAAAAAGTAGATCCAATGCAAAATTTGGCATATGGAAATTTGCTACTCCCATATCCATTATTAAGAACATGATATAAGTACAGTGCTTTCCCCTGTGGTATATAGAAATGTACCAGCAAATGGAATATGTTTCTATGTGGTTAAAAAAAAAAGGCAGTTTATATAAGATGGATAAAGCCTGTTTCTAGTATCTAAAGAGCTTAAATTTCAAGCAATTCCAGGTCCAATTGTTCAAAACAATTTTGCATCTGTAATGATTATATGTAAAATAGAGACATCCTAACATATAGATGCTCTGGACACTTTAATCTTTGGAGTTCTCTACTGTGTCTCCTTGAAATGGTTTCACAATAAAGCAAACTTTAAAAATAGTTACAAATATAGCATCTTCTATACAGTTACTCATTTAATATTTAAACTAATTCATTCAAATACTTTACCAATGGGAGAAGGAGAGAACAAATACAGGGTAACTAGTTGAAAGGCTGTTTTAAAAGCTAGACTATCAGGCAGACTATTGTTATATTAGTTTTAGAAACAAGAAAATTGAGGTATATATAGGTTAAATCATTTGACAAATGTAAATGGAAGGCCAGCATGGGCTCCTTGGTCAAATTATGGACTATACAAAAGGTAGAGCATCATGACTTCATCAAAAGGTTACAGAGCACCTTTAAAGTCTTTGTTTTTTATTGGGCTAAATGACATGATCAGATATAAATTTTAGAAAGATGAATTTGAGAATTTTATGGGAAAGAACAAAAACAGAATCAAGTCTGAATGTATTTCTTGTTTAACAGACAAGAAGAATTAGAGAAAAGGAAGCACAGAGAAATTTATCAGAGGTAGGATTCTACCTGCAACTATTATATGAAGGTAGGAGGGGACTTTGGAATCATTACATGTGGGGCAGGAAGGACAGAGGCAAGGAAAGTCAATGTTAAGTGCAAGTTTCTTGCTTGGTTAGATAGATGCTTATGGTGAGAATATGTATATAAACCAAAAGTCCATTTGGATTAGAGAGCACAATGTGTACAGTAATGGGTATATTGATTTTGAGGAGCCTGTAAAATATATAAGGAGAGGTAGCTATTTAGTAGGCAGCAATAAATCTATGAGGAATTTAATACGGGGAGTGACTGGGCCTTTCATACGGAGGTAGGAGTGGTCATTTATATACAGATGAAAAATGAACCATGGGACTAGGTGAGTTATCTTAAAGAAATGTAAATAGTAGCAAAGCAGATTAAAAAAAAAAAAAAAAAACTAATCCATGTCCATCTTAAGCAGTGGTTCTCAAAGTGTGGGCCTCAGAACTACAGGATCAAAGTCTGTTAGAAATGCAAATTATCAGGCCCTACCTTTGCCATAGTGGATCAAAAACTTAAGGGTGGAATCCAGAAACCAATGTTCTGGGGACTTTTGATGCACCCTTAAGTTGGATAACCACTGATTTACTAAATAGAAAAACAATTAAAAAGCAGAGCCATCAAGCAAACAGAGAAATGGGGAATCCAAGAAAGCATGATATCACAGAAGTTTTCATGGAGAAAATGACAGGCCGGGTCAGACAATTTCAATTAAGGAGAAAACTCAAGTAAAGAGAGAACTGAGTAGAGGTTACTGAATCTACACATTAGAAGCTTTTTGAGAGTAATCCTATACTTAGAAATTCAGAAATTAATGCTGCTGGTGGTATGGATTTAAATTTAATATAAAAGAAGGAAATATAGAGTATGTCCTCAAGAAGTCTGTTAAAAATGAAAGAAACCAATGTATGCATGATGCTTTAAGGATATGGGTCTCAAAAGAAAAGTTTTTTTTTTTTTTTTTTTAAAGGAAATTTTGAGTGTGATTTAATATTGAGGGAAAGTAAGATACTAGATGGTAAGTTCAGTGATATTCTGAAGAACTAATTGGAAGGTAGGGGATAAAGATCACACCTTGAGAGACAAGAAAAATGGTAGACATAGTCATCCTTTTTTAAAAGGAGGTAAGTCCTAGAAAACACATGAAGTGAGAGGAGGGAACTTGAAGGAGCTTGTGCTTGTGCCAGCCTAACTATTCCCAGGGAAGCAATGGTGGAATGAGAGTTGGCAAGACTTGGAGAACTTGAGAGTGGGCACGGTGTAGAAAAACTCTGTGTCAATGGGAACACTGGAGCAAGCCCAGCGACCTGTCAATCTGAAAGGGCTTTAGCTTTCTCTCCTTGTTCGGTTCTTACATTTGTGCATTTTCCCCAAGATGCAATATGTCAACACATTCTTCATGCTCCTCCTTGCAGCCTGGCAGAGAGTAAATCTTTCTTTTCCTTCACAAATTCAACCAACAGTTTTGATATCAAACTCAGGTCAGCTAAAAGGGTAATAGAGCACTCGTCACTCACTTGGCTCAATAGACCCCAGACAACCCTGTTCAGAAGAAACTGAAGAACATTGGTTATAAGCTAAAAAAAAAAAAAAAAAAAAAAAATTAAACAGGCAAGTTAATTAATTTTGAAGATTCAGATGTTCCATATGATGGTAATGATGAGCCTTAGGATCTGCATTTATCCTGTATATCTGTTTTCAGGTATTTGCATGAGCCTGGATGAATTAGATAAATGCATTTTCCAGATCTTCCCATTATTCTAAAGCGTATAATAGCACTTCAATTTATATAGTCTAGACTTGTTATCGCACACTGCTATTAAGCCATCAAACTCTTGGAATTTCCCAAGCCATGGATTTTCCTTGGGGTCATTTTCACTCACCAGTTCTGTCCCAGCAAACAAAGTGCATATTACTTACAGATTTAAGACATAAGGGTTGAGAGTAAAGTTAATATTGGACAACTGTGCAAATATGAAAAAGAATCCTTTTCTATTTATTCATTTCTTATAGGTAATTCAGACTACTATTTGTAGATGCTCTGAATAGCTAAGATCTTTGGTTCGAGAAGGTTTAAATTTTGGAAACTTGCTCTTTCAGCCTTATTAAAGACATGGAACACTACCAGACCAAGTGATTCAGTTAGAAAAGGAAACTCCAGAGAAAGGCTAAGCTGCACAAAACACAGCATACTTCTAGTCCTTAAAATATAAACCCCTCTCTTTGAAGTTCATGTACAGAACCTGGAAAGCAGAAAATATCAGATAACTAGATACACCTATTTGTTCAACTCCCAAAGTCATATAGAAAACTAAGATGGTTGTGGGCATTTATTAAAGAAAAAAAAAAAAAAAGATGAGGGGGTGCTGGGAGGGGAGATCTGGAAAGTAGGAATATGACCCTAGAAGGAGCCAGGATATGTACATGACTTCATACTGTGGGATTCAGGAGTTTTCCAAGTGTGAATCACTGTTGTAGGTGACAGTTTTATCAGGCAATCTAGAATGAGTACTAAGTGAACATCTGGACATGAGCTTCTACCAAGAGTGAAATCAAGTTAGAGTTAGTTTATTTAAATTACTATTTTCATTTTTATTTTATGAATTCTTTTTTCTTTAATTCTAAATAATTTTCTATTTCAATTATTAAGTTTATTCTAGGTTAGAAAATATTTTGTGCAGAATTAGTGGATGGTAAAATTGTTTTCTCACTGGATATGTATGATTTCAAGTTACTCCCCAAATCACCAAAGTGTATCAAGAGAATAAAAACACCCAATACTAATATTTACTCCATTCTCTGCCTTCTGGTTCTACATCCAATATGTGTCATTGTATGCAGAATGCTTTCCTCTAAAATATCTTTAAAATAATTTTTATGGAATAGATATAGCTGTGAAGTTTAACTCAAGTAACAATGTTTTTGAAATGGAAGGGGACCACCCAGTATGTAATTTTATGAAAAACATGTGATATGTATGTCAAATTAGAATTATACAAAAATAAAGTTATTGATGAACACTTTCCTTCACCTTTCCTCAAACATACTTTCTGTCTAGAGATAATCACTGCTTCAAGTGAGTTTTCTTCTAGAACCTTCTTTATGCATTAGTTTCCTTTGGTTGAATAATACTACAAAGTGTGCCGACTGCTCTTTCTGTGCTCAGAGTGGAGGAAGTATAAGGATATGAAGCATTTACATGGGTCAGTGAAAAAGCTGAAGATCAGAGTCCCTGAGGCTTAATAGATAATATGAATCTTTAACATTTTATGACATAGGTTTATCATTATTTGTTTGATGCTACAAATATTTTGTACATGTACTATCACTTATGTCCAGGAACCATGTAAATGAACAAATATATCCAATATCGTCTTGAAAAATGAATTTGATATAAAGACTTTACGTATGTTGTCTTAAAAATTCTAAGTTAAACAGTATTGAAATAGAGTTTTCTAAGTCTTTTTTATATTACTTTGTCCGGAAATTGACCACTCAAAATTTCCAAGGGAAAACAGAATTTAAATTTGTAAAATTCTGCCCTCTAGTGGAAAAATACGTTTTTAGTACATTCTATAACAGGAAAGTGCTTTCCTAACACTAGTATTTAACACCATCATTGTCATTTCTGTTAGTGTATGCTTGCAATAAGGCAGAGTGATTTTTTTTCTGGAGCATGTATCATACTATAAGCATTCAGATCAAAGATTCCACAGGGTCAATTTGTGCAGAATATAATCCCATCTTGAGTATGAATTTTGTATGTGACTTCAGAGGAATCCTATTGTAAAACTTAGTGAAAATATCAGATACCCTATACAGTTATAGTTAGTCTGTACATGTGGTGCTATTTCAAATACTGCTATTTCTTATACCTAAGAGTATGAAATGGCTAATATCTCAATTACTGATATATAATGAATATATCTTCTAAGGAAAAAGTTCAATATAATAACTTCACTTCACTTCAAACACATTTAATTTGCATCCTAATCGAGTCTTCCCCTTCTTTATGCAATTCAGTATTGCTCTTATCCCCCTTTTCCACATCATTCTGAGAAATATTACTGATTGTTGAGCCCACTATATATAGTACCTCATAAACATACTACTAGTTGAGCAAAGAAAAGAAAATATATAAAAATAAGGGTGACGAATGGGAAGGACTGAGTGACAGAAAGGTTTGGACTTCAGCATTTCATAACTATGCAATACCCAACACCAAATGACACCTGGCTGAAGAAAGGGCTTTCTCTTCCCACCGTTCCTTACCTTTAAATTACAAATGAAACCATTTGTTCCTTGCAAAACTGAGGGAGGAAAGTTGAATCCACTTTTGTGATGTTTTGTTAACTAATTAAAACGGCAGCAATAGCAAGTAGAGGAAAGGGATGAGAGGGATGGGGAGGGGAGGGAAAGGTGTGATTAATTAGCTTATGTTCTGAGGACCTCAAGGAATGTGTGTCAGTGTTTCAGATCTCCCTCCCCGATGTGGAGGCAGTCATCTTCCCCCAAAGTCCCTCCTATCTCCTTCCCTTTGCACAGGTCTGTTTCTGTGTCTGAGTCCCCTCTCTATAGAAACACCAATCAGATTAGATTACAAGCTCCTGGACTCCAGTCTGACCTCACCCTAACTAGCCACATCTGCGCTGCCCCTGTCTCCAAATAAAGAAATCACATTCTGAGGTCCTGGGGCTTAGGACTTCAACACATGAAGTTTTAGGTGGTATAATTTAGCATGTAACAGTGTCCCTTTCAAGCACAGCTAATCATCAGAAAGAAACCTAAGCTCAGAGCAGGATCTGGTCTGAAATATAATACAATTTTATTTTGGTAAGGTCTAAACTCCAGACAGACACTTAACCCTGTGAATGAATGTTCATGTGACCCTCTAGTTCCTTCTGTCTCATTCTTGGCCCTGTTTCTTTCCTCTAATCTCCTTCCATCTAATACAGCAAATAGATGGAATTTATACAAGTAAACTATAACAAAGCTCAGATTTTCCTAGAATTGTTTTTACCTAGATCAATACAAATTATTTTATCTGCTTTGTTGTGGACCACATCCTTTAATAATACCAAACAGTAGCTCAATAGAGGGATATATACCCATTTTAAAAACCTTTACCAAATGAATAAATCATGTAAAAGTTCTGCCTCTTCCCCAACACCATCAATCAAACCTTGAGTTGATAGCCAATAGAAGCTGAAGCAAAAGGAAAGAATGCAAAATTTCTTTTGTTTTGGATCATATCTACTTCTGTGTTCAGGATGTAGACTTTGACCCTGAGCCATCTATTATGTGTTTTTTCCTGACCTTGGCTTATTCACTTCAGATGTGAAATTGCTCACAGATGGCTTAGTGTTGGCTTTTGTTACTGACTTGGAAAAAGTTATTTTGTATCTGTGTGTGACTATCTAATAAGAGACACAATACCTGTATACTGGGAAAGAGATGGATTAGGGCCCTGCAAATCTAAGGAAATTCTGATTAGTAGGCCTCCTCTAAAACATTTGATCAGTGAGTTCATAGCATTTTTATTTTTCACAGTCTGTTTTATGCAATTTCCAAGTCAAGATTATGAAAATCTTCAAACTTTTAGCATGGTAGAATTCAATGAATCAGAAGTTGGTTTCTTACCAATGTATCTGAATCAAAAGATGTATGGGTTCCTATTGATCAAGACTGTCAACATGTGTAAATGATTCAGTCCCATGTGTATCGTAAATTAAATGCATAGGTTGTCTTCAGTTTGAACTTGTACATTTTTGTTTTTAATGTATATCTAAACCAGGAAATCTTTCCCCTTTTCTTCAGTGTTCTTTCCTTTTGGGTATTGGGTATTCACCCAATCTTACCCACAGAGAAAGATCTGAAACTCATTTATATATTTTCAAGTGTATTTGGTAATAGTTTAAAGCACTTCAAAGGAGAATTGTAATTATTAGTATTATTCTTATGAAAAGGTTCAAATCTTAACATAAGGCCACTAAGAGTCTACAGGATTTCTGGCGTCTGTCATATTCACATTTTTCTGGGAAGACAGACCAAGGAGACACGTACAGTGGGGTGTGAGAGTGGTGGCCACCCAGGCTGTAGGAGGGAGAGGAAGAACTGCTAACCCAGGCAGACCTCTGGAACCTGGTGAATCCAGACCTTGATCCTTATGAAGAAATAGCGTGAACCAGCTCTTTAAGTCAGGGTCCAGTCAGAGCATTAGAAGCTCTATGCAATTAAGAGAAATTTAAGGGACAGGTAGCTACAAAGGTGCTGGGAGAGATGACAGAACAGCAAAAGGTGAATGAATTGGAGATTAGTACCTCCAGGAAGCTCCTCTGGTTCCCTGGGGTTGAAGAGATAAAGAGAGGAGGTGGTTGTGCCTGGAGGGAGCTGAGCAGTTGGGGCAGCTGATTGGGAATAAAGTCAAAGGGAGTTTGCTTAGCCAGGGAAGCTGCTGGAGCAGAGATGGGAAATACCCCGAGTTCTACTTTTCTCCCTCAGTCCTGCCTCCTACTGCCCAGGAATGGGAGTGTGGAATATGTCTTGCAGAGGTCAATTTCCTGTGATGCCCAACAGAGCAAGGAAAAGTCAGAAAACAGGTGGAAGACCAAATGAACAAATAAGTGGACGACCCTGCAGGGATGTTAAGGGGCAAGAGAAAAGTGACAGCGTGGAGGAGCTGTATTTGTCTAATTGGCCAGATCACAGGAAGGCACTGCAAACTGGGAAAGAGGTTAGAAAGGTCATCAGTGTCTAGGACAGGAAAGGTCCTGTGATTGTCCTAAGAAGTTTGCACTTTTTTTATCAAGATGCAGGATCCATTTGACCATCTGGTACATGCATGTATACATGCTAATGTTTTTGCTAAAATAAAAAAAAACAGGTACATAGTTGTTTTTTTTTTTTTTAAAAAAAAGGTCTCAAACAGCTGAACATTGCTGAAAAGCAACATTCTGCACATTGTCCTTTCTCACCCCATTTCTGCTTCTCAAAAGAATCACTTTTTGCCCCCTGTGTTTTATTTCTTCTGGCAGCTTCTCAGCAAGTTTAAATGTGATGCTATTCTATTATGCCATTTCTTGATTTTAAAAATTTAGCCATTATATTCTGACAATTCCTCTACCATAAGACTTTGTTCACTCCTACTAAGCCCTCATTTCTCTCCTCCAGTTTTGGTGAGTACATTACTGTTTTTAAGTTGTTCTTTTCTTTTTTTTTAATCCTTTAGAGCTTTAAGTGATGATTAATTTTATTTTAGCAAGGTTTAGCTGTATCTCTCAATAAATTTCCCCTCATTGTGAAGTGAGAATGTGAATCTTCCTATGTTCCTTTCCCCTGCTTCCATCTCCCTACATTCTCTAGGCTTAAATTTATTTATTAGTCTGCAATGATTGCATATATATAAGCTGACTTTGGAAGTTAAATTATACCGATGTGCTATTAAGTGGTGAAATTCTTTAAGTCTTTCTGATACTAAAGTCCACTAATTTCCCCCTTCTATTCATTGTTCTATAACAGAGAGAGAATTATTCTTTTAAATGTACTGCTATATTAGAAATACATGTGATAGGATTATAAGCCCTATCCTTACTTAATTAACATCTCCATCATTATTTTCCAGAAATAGGTCATCATTTAGGCATGATTATTTTAACCGGCATTGAAGTAATAAAAATATTATTCTATTATAAAGAGTCAATTTATGGGAGAAATCAACTTATATCTAAGCTCACCTCTAAGTGGTAAAATAAGAACTTGAAATTGGCTTGTCTTTGGAAAACCAAACAGGACCCTTCTCAATAGAGAAGGGAGAGGCTGTGGATGTGGTCCAGTGATAGAGAGCTTGCCTAGCATGCATGGGACCCTGGGTTCAGTCCTGAGTACTACTACTACCACTAATAATAATAATGTTATAATGATAATAATAATTATTATTCTAAAAGAAAGAGAAAGAGAAGGGAGAACTGTGTGGTTGTACCTTTCTGTTGTTTGATGAGTCTTTACAGTTGCCTGCTAATCACAGACTCACAAGCTGAATTGTATTGCAGGATCATTGAGGGACGTCTGTATTCAAATTATTCCACAATGAATCTTTTATACAGCACAGAATTCTTTTATGGTGCAAATAATCATCTTCAGTTTATTTTTCAGTCAATCCAAATTTTCACATATTTTGCTTAACTCACGACACAGCTGTGTTTATGGAGAAAACTGAACTCTTGTGGATGAGTAACATTATCATCATTTATTTTCTCCAGACTATGAAGGATGGGCGAAGATGACAGCTATGATCCTTAGAGCCTGCCAAGGGCTCACCAGAGTGATCTTTTATAAACATGCTATGGATATTTTCCCTAAGATACAAACACTTTCAATTCCTTCAAAAAACTTTCCATGAAGCCCACGCCAGAAAGGAAAGACAGATAAGAGGACACTGGCCCTGTCTATCTGCAGCTACACTCCTCACTTCCTCCACACATCCTCTTCTAAGCTCCTTGTTAATTCTAAGTGACCTCAAATTAGAAGCGACCACTTTCCCTGGGTTCTTCAGTAGTCCCAGTTATTGGTCTTAAAATAGTCTGACTCCTAATGTTAGATATATGTACATTAATGATGGCCCAGTTATCTAGTGTGCTAAAGGTAGATTGTAGTATTGGACAATTTGATTTGATGCTGGCATAGAGAAAACATTCCTGTAGGCAAATTTCCAGTGCTGTTATTTCTGTGGAATGAATCTAGAAGATATAAATTTTTAAAAAATCATAAAATGTTATTTTTTGGTGGCAAAGACTAAAGAGACAAAGTGGCATCAAGAGAAAGAAAAAATAGGTACATCATGAGATATTAGGTAGTCATTATGGAGTGACAAGAAAGATGGTTATGAGGAACATAAGCCCTCGGGCTGACATAGTGCAAGAAAATGAGCATCTTTAGGTGAGCACTAGAAGAGATCATGCACAGGTTTTGTTAAGGAGGTACAATTATATATGATAATCCTGTAATTTTTAAGTATTTTAATGTCATTATATGATAATGTAATACAGAAGAAATACATACATAATAGGTTTTTATAATCTGAATTTTGTTTTGTTTTGTTTTTAGGGATGGGGTAAAAAAAAAAAAAAAAAAGAAAGAAAGGAAGAGGAAAGGAATCCTGAGTAGGAGCGAAGTTATTAAAAACACATTACTTCACCTCCTGGACATCCAGCTCTTGTTTATGATTGCAAAATATGTTTAGACAAGTGAAGAGCATTTCCATTGTAAATTCCTGCAAAATAAACTTATAGAAAGCTTAGGAAGGAAACTAGAAGGAAGATCTTAAAAAATAGAGGAGAGTCATTCGGATGATGAATGATACTGAATGGCAGGCAGGAAGGAACAAGGAGAATGAGGGAGAAAAGCAGGCAGGGATTATTATTTATGAAGTACCTACTATTTGCCAGGTCCCTTTAACACACATATGGAACACTTGGTACCAGTGACAAAAGAGACACTCCATGCATAACTGTTTTGTTAGTTGTATCATTTCCGCTTTTATTACCGTGCTGTGAGGTAGGTATTTGTAAACTTTTTAATCTGTTCTATCAATTCAGGTTACAGATACATTCACATCTCAATTATTTTTTAATTTTATTTGGAGAAATGGCCTTGCTAAGTTGCTTAGGATTTCCATGCTAAGTTGCTGAAACTGACTTTGAACTTGCAATCCTACCTCAGCCTCCCAAGCTGCTGGGATTAAAGGTGTGCACCACCATACCCAGACTTAATTTTCTTTTTTCTTATTTTTTTTAACATTTATATTTATGTGGTGCTGAGGATCAAACCCAGCGCCTCATACATGTAAGGCAAGTTCTCCAACACTGAGCTATAGCCCCAGTCCCTTAATTTTCTTATATGCCTTATTACCAAGAAGATGAATGTGTCTTTTGAAGTTTTCCCTTCTCTTGAATTGTCCTTTGCCATAGGGGCAAGGAGAGACAGGGAGACTGTCTTTCTGAGAATGGTGCAGTTTCTTTTTTTCTTTTTCTTTTTTTTTTTATTGTAAACAAATGGGATACATGTTGTTTCTCTGTTTGTACTGGAGTAAAGGTGTACCATTTGTGTAATCATAAATTTACATAGGGTAATGTTGTTTGATTCATTCTGTTATTTTTTCCCTTCCCCCACCCCTCCCACCCCTCTTTTCCCTCTATACAGTCCTTCCTCCATTCTTGTCCCCCTCCCTAACCCTATCTTTAACCCTAAAACTAACCCCTCCCATCCCCCATTATGTGCCATCATCCACTTTTCGGCGAGATCATTCATCCTTTGGTTTTTTGAGATTGGCTTATCTCACTTAAATGGTGCAGTTTCTATGTAGACAAGTGTATTTTTTCCCGGGATCAACTGAACATTCTGGAAGCATGCCTCCTTAAGAACGCACATGTTCACAGGTGAGAAAAATAGTCTATGTCATCTCAGGAGGGTTGCCCCCACACCAAGCACACTTGCTTTGGGGAGGGAGACAACAGTCATACCAGGGCATGCCAAGGCAGTGGGCTCTGTGATGTAGAGGACACCTGCACTTACCTGTAAGAGTTTCCCTTTCTCTTTGCTCTCTCTCCTTCAAGGGTGGACCCTGAAAAGTGGGCTGAAGGAGAAGTCCTGGGTGAAAAAAGAGAGAGGGCAGTCCCCAGCTGTGGAAAGCAGGGAATTGATCACATAAAGTATAGTGTGCATGAACTTGTTTGGGACTATGTATCCTAACAAACTTTAAAATAAAAATTGTTTTGTTCTTTTTACATATACATGACAGTGGGGTGTATTCTGACATATTATACATACATGGAGTATACTTTGTTCTAATTAGGGTCCCAGTCTTGTGGCTGTACATGATATGGAGTTTTACTGGTCACATATTCATATATAAATATAGGAAAGTTATGTCCAATGCATTCTGCTGTTTTTCCTATTCTTGCCCCTCTCCCTTAGCTTCATGCCCCTTTGTTAACTTCTATTTTTCCCTCCCCCACCCTTATTATGTGTTAGCATCCATATATCAGAACATTCAGCCTTTGGTCTTTTGGGAATGGCTTATTTTACTTAGCATGTTAGTCTCCAGATCCATCCATTTTCTGGCAAAAAAAATCATAAAGACATTCTTTTTTATGGCAAGTAATATTCCATTGTGTATATAGGCCACTTTTTTTTTTTATCCATTCATCTGTTAAAGGGCATCTAGGCTGGTTCCATAGCTTAGCTATTGTGAATTGAGTTGCTATAAACATTGATGTGGTTGTGTCTCTGTAGTATGCTGATTTTAACTCATTTGGATATATAGCTAGGAGTGGGATAAATGGGTCAAATGGTGGTTCCATTCCTAGTTTTTTGAGAAGTCTCCATACTGCTTTCCATAATGGTTGCACCAATTTGCTGTCCCACCAACAATGTATAAATGTACTCCCCCCACACACATATCCTCACCAACATTTATTGTTACTTGTATTCTTGATAACTATATTCTGACTGGAGTGATATAGAATCTCAATGTAGTTTTAATTTGCATTTCTTTAATTGCTAGAGATGTTGAACATTTTTTCATATGTTCATTGTCCATTCATATTTCTTCTATGAAGTGCCTGTTTAGTTCCTTTGCCCATTTATTGATTGAGTTATTTGTTTTTTTGGTGTTAAGTTTTTTGTGTTCTTTATGTATCCTAGAGATCAATACTCTGTCTTAGGACCAGGTGGTAAAGATTTTCTCTCATTCTGTAAGCTCTCTTCATGTTCCTGATTATTTCCTTTCCTGTGAAGAAGCATTATAATTTGATAACCTCCCATTTATTGAGGCTTGATTTTACTTCTTGTGCTTTAGGAGTCTTGTTCAGGAAGTCAGTTCCTAAGCTGACGTGATGAAAAGTTGGGCTTACATTTTCTGCTAGTAGGTGCGGGATTTCTAGTCTAGTGCCTAGGTCTTTGATTCATTTTGAGTTGAGTTTTGTGCAGGGTAGGCCCTGGAGGTCCTAATAATATTAATGGAAACTCATTTGGAACTTAAAGTGACCAAAGGATATTTTTAAAATGGGGTTTGTTCGGAGGGAAAGAGACATTATCTTAGGAAATATTTCTGCACTAAGTAAAATTTTCCACTAAATGTATTTAAATAACAATGAAAGATAATAATAAAAAGACATCTTGATCTATTTGTACTATTCATACATGGATCATACATGTATATTTATGAACACATGAATACATGATATAGTATACATATACAGTCTATGTTTATACAAACACAAGTGTATGTGCAAGTATGTATGTTTTTATATATTATACACAATTGAACTTACTGAGTACCAGGATTATACTAGTTTCTTAAAATGCATTGCTTTATTTACTTAGAATCATCCAGTGAGATAGGCACCATGCTATCTCTAAGTTACAGTTTGGTAAACTGAATCACAGAGAAGTAAAGCCATTTACCTGGAATCCATGACTCCTCAGTTTTATTTAAAACTTAACCAGTCTGCATTCAGAGCTGGTTTCTTTAAGCTCTAGACTCTTACCAACTTGAATTAATTCCATTCTTGAGTAGTTGGCCTCCCTTTTGGAAACTCAATCAGTACCACTGCCTACACCACTAAGACATATTACACTTCAAAAGCAGAGTGGGCAGAAAGCGCGTGCCCACAGAATTGCCACCAGGCAGTTTTATGACACCATTACCCGTTAGGCACATGGGCCCCATTGTGCCTCCACAGAAAAACCCTTAGATCCAAATGGAAGGAGAGTCTTCTGGTCTTTGTCTAGGTAGGGCACAAGCAATATTCCATAGCCATAATGTTCTGTTATGGGCTTCCTGGAACACTGGCAGAAGTTGAACTAAGTGGATTATACTCTACTAGACACATAGAGCCAATTTGAATATTGACATTACCTACATAAAAATACCTTTTAAATAATTATTAGTAAAAATTAATTGTACAAAATGGTGGGTTTCTCTGTGACATATTCATGCATGCATGTAACGTATTTTAATCGTATCTACCCTCCTTGTGACCCTCTTTTAATGCCCCTCCTCCTCTCCCGCTCCTCCCCAAACAGTCCCCTTTCTATTTTCTTGTCACCTTTCTCCCCTTAGATTTTACATACTAGAGGAAAAATGATGCTTATTTTTTTTTGAGTCTGCCTTATTTTTATTAACATAATCATCTCCTGTTCCATCCATTTTTCTGCAAATAACATGATTTTCATTCTTTATTTGTGGCTGAATAATGTTCCACTGTGTGGTATGTATCATAGTTCTTTATCCATTGCTCTGTTTATGGGCATCCGGGCTGGTTCTTTAACTTGACTGTTGTGAATAGTGCTGCAATAAACATGGATATGCACATATCTCTGTTGCATGCTTACTTTGATTCCTCTAGGTAGACAGGAGTGGTATAGATGAGTCCTGTGGTAGTTCTCTTTTCAGATTTCGGGGATCCTCCGTGTTGATTTCCACAGTAACCGTATTAATACGTATTACCCCCCAAAAGCGTGTGCATTTTTGTCCACATCCTCACCCTCATTTATTTTTTGTTTTCTTAAAAACGGCTCTTCCAACAGGGTCAAGAGGGATATCAGTGTAGTTTTGATATGCCTTTCCTTGACGTCTAAAGACGTTGAGTATTTTTTCAAATATTTGTTGGCCATTTGTATTTCTCCTTTTGAGAAGTGTCTGGACAGCTTATTTGCCCATTTATTGATTGGATCGCTTGTTCTTTTGGTATTACATTTTTCTGAGTTCTTTACATAGTCTGGATACTGATCCTGTCAAATGGACAGCTGGTGGCTTTTCTCCCCTTTTGCTTTGCAGAAGCTTTACAGCTTGATGTAATCCCATTTGTCAATTCTCACTATTATTTCCTGAGCGATTGGAGTCCTATTCAGGAAATTGTTGCCTATACCGATATCTTGAAGCATTTTCCCTTTGTTTTCCACTAGTATTTTCAGTTTTAGGTCTTACAAGAAGGTCTTTGATCCATTTCAAGTTAATTTTGTACATGGTGAGAGATAGGGCTCTAGCCTCAGTTTTCCACATGTGGATATCCAGTTTTACCAGCACTACTTATGAAGAGGCTGCCTCTTTTCCATTGTCTCTTTCTAGCTCCTTTGTCACAAATCAGATGACTACAGATGTTTTGGTTTATCCCTGGTTCCTCTATTGTATTGCATTGGTCTAAATATCTATTTTTGTGCCAGTAGCCTCATGACTGCTCTGTACATATTTTTAGATTGGCTATTATGATTCATCTAGCACTGTTCTTTTTTCTCAGGATTGCTTTGGCTACTTGAGGTCTTTTGTGCCCACGTATGAATTTTAGTATTTTTTTTTTCTAGTTCTGCAAAGAATGTCATTGGTATTTTGATGGGGATTGCACTGAGTCTGTAGATTGCTTTTGGTAGTGTGCTCCTTTTAACAATATTAATCCCCTGATACATAAACATGGAAGTTCTTTCTATCTCCTAGTGTCCTCTTCAATAGTTTATAACTTTCATGAGAGGTACTTTTCACCTCCTTGGTTAGGTTTATTTGTAGGTATTTTATTTTTTCTTTGAGGCTTTGAAATGGGTGATTTCTTCCTTAGCAATCTAATTATTGATATATAGGAAAGGTGCCAGTTTCTGTAAGATGATTTTGTATCCTGCTACTTTGCTGAATTTATCATTTCTAAGAAACTTTAGGTGGACTCTGTAGGGTTTTCTAAATGTAGAATCATATTATACATACAAGGATTACTTGACTTCCTCCTTTCCTATTTCTATTTATTTCTTTCTGTTGCCTGATTGCTCTGACTAAAGTTTCTAGTACTAAACTGAATAAGAGTGATGAATAAACACCCTTGCCTCATACTCAATTTTGGCAGAAGTGCTTCCCAGTTTTCTCCATTCAGGGTGGTATTGGCTGTGGGTATGTCCTGTATAGTCTTTATTATGGGAAACTGTGGTCCTTCTTTGCCTGGTTTATTCAGGGTTTTTATCATGAAGTGATGTCAAATTTTAATGAAGTGGGTTTTTTTGCAACTATTGAGATGATTATATGATTCTTATTCTTTATTCTATTTATGTGGTAACTTACATATTTGTCAGGTTGAACCAGTTTGCATGACTGGAATGAAACTAACTTGATCTCTGTGTGTGATTTTTTAATGTGATGTACTTGATTTATAAGTATCTTATTGATTTGTGTATCTATGTTCATCAAGGATATTGTTTTATACTGTCGTTTGTACTGATCAGGTGTTTGTGGTAGGATAATATTGGCTTTGTAGAATAACTTTGGAAGAGTTCCTTCCTTTCCTACTTTTTGTAATAGTTCTAGGAGCACTGGTATTAGTTCTTCTTTTAAATTTTGGTGAAGTTCTGTGGTGTATCCATCCAGTCCTGGGCTTTTCTTTGCTGAGAGACTTTTTGCTACTGCTTCAGTGTCATTTCTTGTTACTAACGTATTTAGGCTGTTTATAACCTCTCAGTTCAATTTTGGTAGGCTGTGTGTGTCTAGAAATTTGTCCATTTCTTCTGGATTTTCTAATTTATTGGCATATAATTTTTCAAAGTATTCCTTAATGATTCTCTGGATTTCAGTGATATGTGTTGTGAGATCCCCTTTTGCATTTCTAATTTTATTTACTTTCTTTTGGTTACTTTGGCTGAAAGTTTGCCCCCCCCAACCCTGTTATTTATTTATTTTTTGTCTTTTCAGATAATTGACTTTTGTTCCTTTGTTGCTTTGTTTTGATATTTTCATCTCTATTTCATTTAATTCTTCTCTGATTTTTATTATTTATTTCCTTTGACTGATTTGGGGTTCAATTTGTTCTTGTTTTCCTAAGGTCTTGAGGTGTACCTTTAGGCTGTTTATTTGAGATCTGTTTTTCTAATGGTGACATTTATAGCTACGAACTTCCCTCTTACAGCTGTACTTGATCTGTCTCATAATTTCTGTTAGGTGGTGTTTTCATTTTCATTTCATTCTAGGGATTTTTAAATTTTCCTCCTGGCTTCATCAATGACCCACAACTCAGTCTTCTGACTTTTTCATTCTCCATGTTTTTGTATACTTTCTGCAGGTCTCTTTTTGTTGATTTCTAGTTTCACTTCCTTACAGTCTGATAAGATGTAAGGGATTATTTTAATTTTCAAGTTTTCTTGTATTTGTTAATATTTGCTTAATGTTTGTTAATATTTGCTTACATTTACTCTATGGCTTAAAATGTGATCTGTTTTAGAGAAACTCCCATGTGCAGCATGCTTCATGGCATGTGTGCCAAGAAGGTGCCCAGTTGCTCCAGAGGCCCACACCCCATCTCTGTGGCTGGGGGTGTGGCAAATGTCTAAGCTGACGGATATCCCCAAATGCGTGGGAGAGTGGGCCAAGGGAATAGACCACGGAGTTCTGCACTGGAGCTGGCAGCTGAGGGAACCTAGCAATGCTGGTTCTCAGTCTCAGTGCTGTCGTACCTGGACCCCTTAGTAAACCACACAGCATGGGTCTCATTCCTCACCGCAGAAGACATTGCCACCCATCACTTTGACCTCCAGAGCCTGAGCTCTCTGCTGCTCAAACTTATCAATGGCTCTGTGACTGGCCTTCCCTCTCTCCATGCCCACCTCCTGTGATGGTCTCCCACCCAGTCATTGAGGCAGGGTGTCCCAGGGACCCTAAGTTATGATTGTTCCATAATTTCTGATCCCCAGAGTAGCTCAGTCCCTAACAATAGTCCCCTTGAAATATGGCTCCTGGAGACATAGCACATGGAGATCCTGTGAGCACGGCAGCAGATTCTCTCACAAAGTAGCCTTCAGGAGGAGTCATCTTCAGCCCAGGTTCCTGGGCTGGACCAGAAGCTTGTGATGTCCTGGTTTCTCCCATGGCAGGATTCTTTATCACTGGGGTTGCCTGCACTCTCCAGGTTATGCCAGGCTCCTTTCCCCTGCAAGCTAGAGCAGGAGTTGCAGACTGCCTTGCACGTTTCTTTGAGTTGTTTTTCTTCTTCTTCATGTCTTTTAGTTTTTCTGTCACCTCTTTTTTGATTCCCCAGAGCCTTTTCTCTCTTCCTCTTCTCAGAATACAGGTTCTGGCAGAACCATTCAAAGGAAAATTCTATTCTGCAATCTTAGCTGGAAATTCTCAGAAATACCTCAATAATGAAAATTATACTCCTTGAAACCCAGGAAGGATGAAGATTCTGAAAATTTTAGGCTATTCTGAGACATTTGAGTTTGTAAGTTGACTTCGAAGCAAATGATTTCAAATACTGTGTATAATGTGCTTGCTCAGACTTGAAAAACCAAGTGCTTCTCTTTAGAATTTCAGGATAATTATTTCCTATTTTTTCTCAGGCTCCTACCAAAATTCCTTACCAGTAGGCAAAGTCTCATTTCATCTCCTACTCTGTTCTTTCTTATTCATATGTCTGTCTGGGCTGTGAATTCAAATGAAAAGCAAAGATTCAGTCCTGTTCCTTTCTGAAGGATGAGAGTCTAGGATAGCACCTAGCATAGGGTAGGGGCTTGGTAAATCTTTTTGAATAAATATATAAGTAAAGGAAGTAGAATAAAGGTTGTTGTGCTTTTTGTGTCCACTTGGCTAGGTTGTGGTGCTCCGATATTTGACCGGGCTAGATGTCATAGTGATGGTATTTTTAAGATGTGATAAACTTTAAAGTCATTAGACAGAATTAAGCAAATAACCCTCCACAATGTGAGTGGTCTTCAATCAATCAGTTGCAGACCTTAGGAGAAAAGATGAAAGAACCCCAAGAAAGAAGGAATTCTGTCTTCAGACTGCATTTGGACTCTACTACAGTGCCCGTACCCTGGGTCTTTAGCATTTTCTTTCTGCTATGCAAATGTTGGACTTTCCAGCCCACACATGAATGAATTCCTTAAAAGGAGTGAGTCGTGTCTCTTTCTCTGTCTCTCCTACCCTCCCTCCCTCCATGCATACATTATTGTTTCTGTTTCTCTAATTAATGCATGTGCCTTTTATTCTTACTCATGACCAGACCATGTCACCATATTTAATGGTCCACCTATCACATTCAAAATGATGGCTTCTGGCTTGTCAATAGATATGGCTCTAGCATTTCCAGTCCTGCTGGAGATGTGTACATGGAATAAAAATCAAGGCTCTCTGCACATCTTGTTCTTGTTTTCTTACCCCCAAATGTGGTAAGTACTAGCTTCCGGGGTTGTGACGGGAAGGGTTAAATGGCATTCTTACCTCTGTGAGCTCCTAGCAGCCAAACCACCAACTTGGAGTTCTGGATTACAGGCCAGTCTGTTCCATGTGAACAGTACTTTGGCTGCATTGTAGTGTTCTCAAGCCAATCTTTCAATCATTTCATCCTCTAATCCAGTTTGTATCCAGGCTATACCTGGCTATTACACCTTCTAATTTCCATATCAGCAGCCAATTATGCAGATTGCTCCACTATAGCCAAAAGGTTTAAGTCAATTTATAGCATTAAAGGTAGTTGGAGCCAAATCTAATCATAATCAGAACTTGTTGGTTAAATTTCAACATTTTAAGAGCACAGAACACCACTGACAGAAACAAAGCCATGACTAAAGAGAGAGCAGAGAGTGTGTTGATGGTGCTTTTTAAAAAAAACAAGGCCAGATTGTCTAAGAAATGTTTCTAAATTGAGTGCTTAAAATAGAACACAATCCATCAACTCAGTTGAGGGATTGCAAACATTGCCAGCTTCTTGTCATTTTCAGACTGAGTTTGAGAAGATTATATTAAGACCATGTTTGTGTGTATGTGTGTGTTGTGTGTGTGTGTGCACGCGCGTGTGTGTGTAGTGGCTTCATGAATATTAAAAATAGCCTTGAGAGAAATGACCATACAATGTTATTTTGATGTCAAATTGGAGGGATGTTGGACTGATAACAGATGTGCTGTATGTGACAGGGCATACAGTGGGTATGGGTTTGTTGGGACAGAGAAGTGGCTGGTGACTGTAATGGAATATTACTCAGTCATAAAAAATAATAAAATTATGGCATTTGCAAGCAAATGGATGAAATTGGAGAATATCATGCTAAGTGAGATAAGCCAATCTCAAAAAACCAAAGGACAAATGATCTTGCCGATAGGCAGATGATGACACATAATGGGGGGTGGGAGGGGGGCAAGAATGGAGGAAGGAGGGACTGTATAGAAGGAAAAGAAGGGTGGGGGGAAGGAAAATAATAACAGAATGAATCAAAAACTATTACCCTAGGTAAATGTATGATTACACAAATGGTATTCCTCTACTTCATGTACAGAGAAACAAGATATATCCCATTTGTTTACAAAAAATAAAAAAATAAATTAAAAAAAAAAAAAACAATGAGAGGGGAGGGAAGAGGGAGAGTAGGCGATGGGAACACAAAGCATTATCGACAAGAGCCTGGCAGGGGGCTAAAGCTATAGCTCAGTGGCAGAGCACTTGCCTAGCCTAGCATACATGAGGCACTGGGTTGGATCCTTACCACCAAGTAAAAATAAACAAATAAAATAAAAGCATTCTGTCCATCTACAACTACAAAAAAGTTTAAAAAAATAAAAGCAAAAACAAAAGCCTGGCAGTTTTGTTTATCTCCACATGTTAGGAATCTGATTGGGCTACACTATGCATTTTAACACAGCCATTGGAACTTTGTATGTGACATTCTAATTCAGCCATGTAATAATGTATTACCCAAATAGGTGACATAGAGCTTCCCCTCTGAATTCACCCACTAGTCTAAATGTGCCAGTTATAACAATATTGCTAGTTTCAATTTATCCTCACTAGAAAATTATTTTGGTTAATATTTTTTGTGATGGTTCTTCCAAATTATCTATTGTAAGCATGATGCTCTTCTCTCCCTGACAAAGCACTAACAGGCCTCCTTCTTCCCAGATATGTTCACTGCACGCAAAAGTCTCTTTAGTTTCACTGTTTGTGAGTTTACCTTCTAGACAACCCCAACAGAAAAGTTGATGCTTATTTCTTATCTTAGAGATGTACACCCACATTTTCTTTAACCTCCCACTGCACTATACTATACTAAACAAACATCTCTAAGAATATTTTTCAAATGGAACTATCACATGATCCAGCAATCCCACTCCTGGGTAATAAATATCTGAAGGAAATGAAATCAGTATGTAGAAGAGAGCTGCACTCTCATATTGATTGTGGCAGTATTCACAAGAGCCGTGATATGCAATCAATATAAATGTCTGTCAGTGGATAAATGAATAAATAAAATATGGTATATATGGACTTTTATGTTTAACTGACTGAAATTGCTTATATTTTTACCATAATCATTTCAAAATATTGACTTGAAACTTGGGCATATTATAAGAAGAAGGAGAAGGATAGAAAGAAGGAAGCAAACAAGCAAACGTTTTTACTTAGTCCTAATGTGGTTTTGGAGAAGTGACAATGTCATGAATTAACAATTAGTAGTAGTAAATTTTTAAATCATAGTAATACAATTATTCCTCTTAAGATTGGTCTCTAGGGGCTGGGAATAGAGCATGAGTAAAGCCATGGGTTCAATTTCTAGTCTGCAAGAAAAAAAAAAAGTTTGCTCTTTAATGCTATGAGGACTTTTATCATATCAAAGGCTCTTCTCTGGGACTGGGTGCAATAGTAATAGACATCCCTATAGAATACAGAAGAGAAGCACTTTATTATAATTCTGAAAACTTGCTTATGAATACATGGAGCCAAACCTGGGATTCCCAGAAATAATTCTGTGTGTGTGTGTGTGTGTGTGTGTGTGTATGTGAGGTGTGTGTGTGCACGTGTGCATGCACTGGTCATGGACATGAAATCATGTAAGAGTGGCTAAGGCAAAAGGAAGAAGTAGTTAAAGTTGTACAGTAAGGAAGGGAGCAACACTAAGCAAAAATAAGGATAATATTCCCAAATGTTGGCAGTGCCTCGCATATCTCATACACGATGACTATGAGCATAATGAAAGGGCTGACGAGAAGACATAACTTCAGGCCTAGAAATGCTCTTTTCTTGGAGTGAAATGCTTTTCACTCCCCGCTGTTGGTCAGTTCCTGCTTCTTGATTCTCAGTTGATCACTCCTTCCTCCCTGAGCCCTCTTTTCCCTTGATTTCAGGATACCACATATTCCAGGTCTTCCATTTGTTCCCAGATTCTTTTATTGGTTCCTTCCCATTGCCCAACCTCAAGATTCAGTGTATGCACCTCAATTCTTCTTTGTTTACACTCCCTTCATCTGTGATTTTGATTCATCTCAGGTTTAAAATATCACATCTACAATGACACCTCTCAAATTTATACCCCCTGACTGCTCAATCCCTGAACTCTACATTTGCATGTTCAGTTGCATACTCAGTATCTTCTCTTGGTTACTTAAGACACACATGGACACTGGCAAGTCCAAAACTAAACCACTGCCTCCTCCCTCACCGTGCTGCTCTCCCCAACCCCCAGTTCTTTTTCCCTGTCAGGAAATGGCAATACCCATTGCTCATATCAAAATCTTTTGAGTAATCCTTGACTCTTCTCTTTTTCTTCCGCCCAGAAAAAAAATCTTTTGGCAAGTCATTTTAAGTTACACATTCAAAACATATCCTGAAGTTTTTCATTTCCTAGCACCTGAATTATTATACTAGTTTCCTAATTGGACTCTATTTTTCTCTCTTTGCATCCCTAGAGAACAACCTCAAATGAGCCACCTTTTAAACTTAGGTCAGGTCATATTCTCATCTCCACTCAAAATGCTCCTGTGGTTCTCTCCAGCACTCTGCCGCGTGTGTGCATCTGCTTCCCTTTATTTCCTTGATCTCATTTCCAACTGCTCTTCAGTTACACTGACCTTTCTTCCTTCTTCGGCCCACGAGCTTCACTCATCCCTCAAGGCATTTGCATTTGCTGATTCCTCTGTCTTGATGCTCTACCCACTCTTGTCTTTTGGGGATTTTTTTTACGTGCCAGCTACTCAGTTATGTCTTCCGCCATAGCCACTTGGCAATCACTTTTCACACCAAGAGCCCACTTCTTTCCCTTTTTCATTTCCCATAGCATTTATGACCATATGGGATATTATACATTTTACTTTTTTGTTTATTTTCTCTCTTCACTGGATAGTGATATCCATGAAGTCAGAAGTGTTTGCTTTTTCATTTAGTGTTATTTCTATGGCCTGTAGAACGGCGTCTGGCACATTTTAAGTTTACAACACCCCCTCGATGTTTGAATGAATGAACAAATGAACTTCTTTGGTACTTTACCAATTACAAATGAGGCAGATAGTATCTGCTCTCTGTTGCAGAACAGTTCAATGTTTGTCAAGGCTGAATTCATGCTGAAATGTCACTCTTTGAAAATAGTTTTTCTTTCCCTGTATTGGGACTAGCCTATGGCCAAGTAGGGAAGCCTGGACTTAATGGTCATTGCAGCCACAGAGCAGGGACCAGACGAAGGTAAGAAAGTGACAGGAAGAGGATGCAGGCAAGCACTAAAGAAAACTCTGAAAAGCTCTCCCACTCAATTCAGACAATATGTTCCAGAGGCTACTGTGACCGCCTACCAGCTATTTCCAGCAGTTTTATTTCACTTAGTGGCCAAGTGTAATCTGAATAAAAGGAATAAAGCAGGTTATTCAGTTTCTAATTGCTACTTGCACAACTTTTTCCTAATTGCATTTTCCATAGACAATTTGTGCCAAAATGAACATTCCCCTAATAATGTTGGCAAGACAGTTTGTCAAACACTGACACCTAGTGAATGTTACTATACAGACCTTGTTCTGGGCTCTATTTCGGGGCCAAAAAAATTCCACAGACATTCGATTTAGGAGGCAGTCAAATCTCATTCACCTACTTTTAGTATTAGATTTGGCAAAGTTTGACTCCAAAGTGGCGCTCCCTCTCATTACTGGACCCTGGTGCGTGAGTGAGAGTATGCCCTTGGAATGCTGGTGAAAATTTTAATCTAAGAAAAACAGCCGTGAGAGGAGAACTCCTGCAAAATTACCCAGAGTCTCTCACGTCAAATATAAATTTTTAATATTTGTTAACTGCCATGGTGTGTGATCAGCACTGAGCCCTGCTTCTTTAATGACCCAGGGAAAGAGCTCAGTCTTCAGCCAGCAGGGGTCCAGGGTGAGTTCCTGGGCTGGCTCTGAGATAAGAGCGTCTCAGAGTCTGTGAACTGGCACTTCAGAGGTCTTGCATGCCAACAATGTGCTTTAATGGAGGAATTACAGACCCACAGAGAGACAGGGACTTTTGTGAGATGTGACGAATCTAAATGGAACTTGGAATCACACAAAATTGGGAAGAGAGTTCCTCCCGAGAATGATATTTTGTTTATTTACCAATCTTCTATGCAATTTAGTTTACTATGCCATAAAAGGAGAAAGCGATGATGGCCCACGGATCAGAGGAGAATATGACATACACGTAAAGAGACTTTTTCTTTCTTCTTTCTTGGGATTGGTTTTAGCAAGGTTTAGCAAGGTTTAGCCAGGCCAGGCACAAACAAAAAAGTGTGTGCGGCCCTCTTCCACACCCTTCTACAGCCTGGTGAGTTTGACTTATAACGTCACCAGTGATGCAACCCAGCAGGTGGCAGATGATCTTGGGGTCCCAGCCTGGTGCCCTGCTTGCTTCACCTGAGTGTTCTTTGACATCTGCCTCACTGAGGTTAGAGGCACTTATCATTCTGATTGAGATGCACTCTGAACCACACTGCTCAGGTTCAGAAATCCACTCCATTTCTCACTAGCTCCACGGCCTCAGCCAAGTTATTTAATCTCTCTCTGCCTTGGTTCCCCCTGCAAAATTGGGAGGAAAGCAGTATTTCTCCCGCATAGCAATGTTTTGGTCACTGAAGATTATAAACATTTGCATAGATTATAAAAATGTATAGTAAGCTACGGTTTCCAGGTTTACACATAGACACGGTTATAGTTGTGCAATGGTAACATTGCCTAACGGCACATTTGTTAGAATGTGTCCGTATTGGTATGTGACACATTTTTGCATAGCTTGGTTAATAATATATTAGCCCCATTGTGGCAGGCGAAACGGGGGCCCAGGGTTACACCACGTGCATTCAAAGATGGCGGCTGGCAGAGAGCAAACGGCATTCTGAATATGCATGGAGAAAGGCAGAACGTGTTTACAATTGGCTGTATGATAATCAATTCATCTGCCTAGCACGTGGACAGATATACTTTAAATGTATGCTCGAGCTCGTGATCGCTTGACCTTTAACAGGATTGGATGGACATATCTGGTTACAATTGCTTATGCATGAGACTGCTTATATATTGAGGGTGTTATTTGAATAAACGGGAAGCTGCTTCATGAACTTCTAAAGAGTACGTGTCTTTTGTCCCGCTGGTCGGCCGAAAGCGTGAGAAGCAGCTTTCCCTAAGTGTAGCTGCTTGGAGCCGCAGGACAAAGAAGCCGGTCTTTCGTAAGAGCGACCTCGAGCCGCTTGAAACAGCCTGTCGGCAAACAGCAATGGCTCTCCGCACCCCATTACTGTATTATAAAGAAAATCAATGTGTGGATAATGCAGAGAGGTTCTCTGGAGGAGACAAGCACGATCAAATGCCAGCACCAGACATGTTTGTTTACATGCTTTTTTATGACCTAGAAGAATTTAGATTACATTACTATCCACTTCTTTGCAAAGTCTAGAAGTCCCATCATGTTCCTGGCTCCATGGTAGCAACTTCATATGAACTTCTGAGAGAGATGAGCACAAGGCTCTTATTCTTCCTTCCCCTCCTCTCCTTTCTACTCCTTTCCTTTTCTCTTTCCTCTTCCTTTTTCTACCCCTCCCCTCACACCTTGAGCCCTTTCTCTTTATGATAGAAAACTGGATTTTTCCATTTTTGGAAACGTCTCTCCTTACCTGCTTTGTCTAGCTGCCCATTGCTTTGCTTTCTCCCAGTCATTTACAGTGACTAGCACAATGGTGTGCATAAATGGGGATAAGTATGTTTGTGTCTTGTCATTTCTCCAGTGACATCAAATCAGAAATACTTCCCCCTTCATTCAAGATTAGTCCCAAGTGGCAAAAAATGCCCACAGTGGCTATCAGTGCTTGTTCACAGTTACCCAAACGACTAACCACAAAATGGAAAACTTGATCTCTGTTTAAGTGAGGTGAGATCTGGAGAGCCTAGAGACAAACATAAAAAGAAAAAAAATCCCCTGAGTCTTTGTGTTATAGTTTGGATATGAGGTACCCCCAAAAGCTCACATGGGAGACAATGTGAGAAAGTTTGGAGGAGAAATGATTGGGTCATAGCCTTAAACTAATCAGTGAAATTATCCCTGATGGGATTAACTAGTAGCTGAAGGCCGGGGGTGTGGCTGGAGGAAGTGGTTCATTGGGGGCGTAGCTATGGGGTATATATTTTGTATCTGGAGAGCTAAGTCTTTCTCTGCGTTCTGATAATCATGTGAGCTGCTTCCCTCTGCCACACTCTCCACCTTGACATCCTGCCCCACCTTGAGCCCCTAGGAATGGAGCCTGCTGTCTATGGATTGAGATCTCTGAAATTGTGAGCCCCTAAAAAAACTTTTCCTCCTCTATAATTGTTCTGGTTGGGCCTTTTAGTCACAACGAAAAAGCTGACTAATATACTTTGCCAATATGATACTCTTATGCTTTTTGTTTCTGGTTCATGGCTTACAGCAGGCAGATTTCTTAGCATATTACACATTATCACTATGTGAAACACCAGTTATGTTTTCGGCCCTGGGGGCCAAAATCCTTGTTGTATTATTTGGCCACTGGAACTCTTCTAGGAGGTGCCTTGGTACTGTCTCCTAACCCTGACACCCAGGATGCTTCCTTTTTTTTTTTTTTTTTTTTTTAATACCAGGGATTGAACCCAGAGGTGTTTAACCACTGATTATTCACATTCCCAGTACTTTTTATTATTTCGAGACAGGATCTCTCTGAGTTGCTTAGAGCCTCTCTAAGTTGCTGAGGCTGGCTTTGAACTTGTAACCCTCCTGCCTCAGCCTCCCTAGCTCCTGGGATTTCAGGTGTTTGCCACCAGGCCCCGCCCAGGACACTTCCTTTATCTTCTTTTGTTATTATTAAGAAATAGATCAGCCATCAAAAAGTTAGTAAGGTAATATCCTGCACCCAACATCTGTCAAAAATATGACAAATGAACTTCTTCTTGCCTCCCTATTAACTAATTCGGCTATTCACTCTCGTTTACTTGTTGTGTGCATTTTTAAAAATCTTTAGTAATATTTTAAGACTATTTCATGTATTGGGTTTTTTCCTACTATCACATTTCATACTTTCCATTTCTCTTGATTTTTCTATACTTACTATTTTTCCCTTTCAAATCTTATTTGGATTGATCAAGATTCTGTTCACTATGTTTTGTTGTATTAGAAGCTACATATTCTATTTTTCTTTGTTATAGTTATTCTTACATTTTTCTTATGGATAACTAAGAAAATCAAAAGTTAACCAACAACTTTTTTTGAAGATTGTCGCCAGTCAGTCACTCCTGACCCAATTTATTCACTCTTCTCAGAGGTCACACAGTCATCACTTGTATAAATTTGGCACAAATTTACCAATTTCTTTGTTCATGATGATGACTTTTAATTCAGTTCTTCCTTTCTACTAGACCTGAGATTTTCTCTGGTGCAAGTCTTTTGGTGAAAACTTTTCTCGGTATTATTCTTTTAAATGTGTATTAAATTTTTTATAGCCAGGTGGGATGGTGCATGCGTATAATTCCAGTGGCTTAGGAGACTGAGCAGGAGGATCAGGAGTTCACAAGTTCACAATCAGCCTCAGCAACTTAGTGAGACCTTGTCTCTAAATAAAATGTAAAAAGGGACTGGAGATGGGCTCAGAAGTTAAGTGCCCCTGGGTTCCATCCCTGGTACCAAAAAAAACAAACAAACAAGCAAAAAACAAATAAACAAACAAACAAAAAACCCAAAACAAACAAACAAATAACCAAAAATTGTGTCCTTGTTCTTGTAAGGTCTTTTGTTGCTTTTACTATAAAATCTAATCATCTTTCTTCAGTACTTTGTGACTATTATATTACTTCTGCTTTCAAAAGTTTTCTTTTATTGATATGCTAGGCAGTCTATCTCTTCTCTCTGGATGCTATTAAGTTTGTCATAGCTATAGAATATTCTGTGTTTAGGTTTAAATTTGGTCCTATTTTTCTTCCTTGTGATTTAATGTATTTTGGAAACTCAAGGACCAATGTTTTCCATTACTCTGGAATATTCTCTGTGATTATATTTCAATATTGCCTTTCATTTATCATATCTGTTTCATAAAACCAAAATAACAGGCATATTGGCCATTTTTATGCTTTCTTACATGTTTATTAATTACTTTTTAATGTTTTCCACCTATTTTATATATGCTGCATTTTGAGCAATAACTTTAGAATAATCATTGTGTTCATTAATCCTGTTTGTGTCTGATGTTGAATTTTAATAACTTCTTGGTTTTACTTCAGTGACATTTTTTTTCATGTGACAGAAATTCTATTTAATTTTTTTTTTTCAAATCAGCCAGGCATACTTTATAAATATCTTATTCTTTATTTTACTTCTTTAAACAGTATAATGTTTAATGTTTTTATTTACTGATGAGTCTATCTTAGAGTGTAAAGGTACTATTATATTTAGCAACTCAATCATGACAACTTATATTCTCCTGTGTTTTTTGGTCTTTTTATGGTGGAAAGGAAGGAAAGCTTTGTTTAAGAAAGACTGTGGAAACTGGATTGAGGGTGTGTCTCTGAAGTAATTTTATGCTTTTTTTCTACCATGAGCAGTTCCTAGACTGGATGACTTGGTTACTTTCACATTGATATACTAGCTGTTATATTCCCAGACCATACAAAAGTGTCCATTTGATTTAAAATCTGCTGAAGAACATGCCTCTGGTTTTAAACTCTTAAAGGAGATTGCTTCCTTTAGAGTCCAGGCTAAAAGGGACAAGCTCTCTGCTCTTCTCCATAAACTAGCAGATGATTTTTCTGTATAGACCTTGATCTTGTCAAGGCTGTAGTCTTTGATGGCCCTGGTTCTATGCAGACAATGCAGTCAATTTTTCATTTTGCATTGTCCCAACATTTTTCTCTTATTCCCTGGTTAAAAGAGTCAAAACCTAAACCCCCTCTATAGCCTACCACCATGGTTTTCACTTTCTTTGTATTTTTTCATAGGGAGTTCTCTAATTTTCCTGAAGGCTTAGATATGAATTTAAAAGTATGTTTGTTACATTTTCCCATTAGGATGGATATTATTTTTTAAAAAACAAGTGTTGGCAAAGTTGTGGAAATTTAAACTATGTACATTGCTGGTAGGACCGTAACATGGTGAAGCCACTACAGGAAATAGTACAGCAATTTCTCAAAATATGAAACATGGAATTACTATATGATCCATAAATTTCACTTCTCGGTATACAAAAAAAAAATGAAAGCTGACACTTGAATAGATATTTGTACATCAGTGTTCATAGTAACATTATTCAAAATAGCCAAAATGTGAAAGAAATTTCAGTGTCCATTGATGGATGAGTGGAGACATAAAATGTGCATTGTGCAATGAGCAATTTTACTAGACAACCTCAAAAAGGAAGGAAATTCTGACACCAGCTACAAAATGGACGAAAATTGAAGAAATTGTGTTAAATGAAATAAGCATTTACAACATGACAAATATTGAATACTTTCACTCATCTGAAGTACCTAAAGCCATCAAATTCATAAGGATAGAAAGTAGAATGGTGGTAGTCAGGGGCCAAGGGGAGGGGAAGTGAGGAAGCAATTATTTAATGGGTGTAGAGTTTCCTTTTTGGAAGGTTAAAAAATTTCTGGAGCTGGGTGGTGCTGATGGTTTAATGACAAAGTGAATGTATTCAATGCCTCTGACCTGCACACTTAAAAATAGTGAAAAGTGAGCTGGAGATGTAGGTTAGTGGTAGAGTGCTTGCCTAACATGTGTGAGGTTTGGGGTTCAATCCCCAGCACTGCTAAAAAGCAAAACTAAAACAAAAGTTAAAATGGGTAACTTTATAGTAGATATATGTCATTAAAATGAAAATCAAGCAAATGTGATATACTATTTGACACAGAATTTCTCCATTTTCTGTATCAGAAAGTTTCATAGGTTATTTAAACTATATCTTTACCTCAGATAGGCATTTCCCTAATTACTTTACCCTTAAGACATTTACATGTTTATTTCATTCCAACATATTGTTGAGATAAGTAAGCTAAGGAGCAGAGAAAATAAAACCTGAGGCTTCATTATGAAGTAGAGAACTTTTGCTTTTGTTTAGTTTTGCTATTGCTAGGGTGATTCCATCAGAAGAGTCTAACGAGATTACAGGGATCTCAAGACTCCAAAGATGGGAAGCAAAGTAGAGAGCCTGACCTTACAAGACATGCGACTGGAATCACTGCAGAACTGTAGCCTCATGGCCCCTCACTCGTAATTGCTTTTTTGTCTGTTCTCTCTGACAATTTTCACATCACCTTCATTTTTCCATGGTATTCATTTGCTTCACTTTCTTATAACCCACTTAAATTGGTGAGGTTCTATTTGTCTCAGGAAAATTCTTTGTGTAGTACTTTAGAGCATCTGTCCTTTCTAATAACTCTTGCAGATTCTTGGTTCCACAAAATTAAATTTCTGAGAGAGAGGAGTCTGATTTACTGGGATTTGAGTCCAGTCATCTTGACTAGGTATGCTTATTTACCAAAATACTTCATAAAGAACTTTTATTTTTAGCATGGCAAAGTGAACACCTGTGAATCCACTTCCTGATGAAACTAAGGGGAAAAAAAAAAAAAGTTTAAAAGCTCTCATAGATTCAGTTTCCAGAAATGGTCCTAAGGGCATATGGCAAATGCAGAAATATTTATTCAAGCAAACCTGCCACAACTTGATAAGAACAGTGAGAATGCATGACCTTGAGCCACACTCTATTCTCTTCTTCCTCTCATCCCATCTTGGCTTGATGGAATTGCACTGTAGGGTGCTGCCAAGAACATAGGGCTTTCTCTTTTCCTGGCTGCCACAGAGGAGAAGGGGCAAGAGATGAGCAATTCTCATCTTGCCCCCCCACCGCAAGTTGTAGAGGCTGCCTTCTGGGCAAATGCAGCCAAAAGGTGTGGGTTCGCCTCTTCCCACTAACCTCCACTCTTTACCATCAGGTAAAGATATGGAGCAAATAGTGGAGCCCTATCCCACCTGTCCTGGCTCACAGGGCAGAGTGTCTGTGCCAGGAGTGGCAAGTGGAGACCTGAGTCTACAGTCTTCAACAGCTACCTCCCTGACATAAGTTTAGATTCTAAAGCAGGGATGTTACTTGGAAGCACGTCACTTTCCCTGATGGGAGTTTCACAGTGGGACTGCCCAGAAAGAATGACAGGTCGTAAAATAGAACAATTGATGAAAGGAACTGAGTTTATTTTACAGGGGATGTGAAAAAGTTCAAACCTAAGGGCACTCAAGAAACAATGGGTGTTGTGGTGAAAAACAACTGAAAGGAAGATTATAGCTTCATTAGAGATGTTGTGAAACCACAGCCACCTGATTCAGCACAGAAAACAGGGAAAGAACAGTGAAAAAGTTTCCTCTCGGGGTCAGAACAAGTCAGAAACATTCACCTAGAAACTATTGCTACAGAAAATCTTAAATACAATTATATCAGTCTTTTGAGCAATTTTATGCCCCATAGCATTGTTGAAAACAAAGCAATCATCTGACAATTAATGGCCAATTCATGGACCAACCAGTTGTGGTCAGAAAAAGACAGTCGAAGAAGGTCCTGCCCAAACCACAGCCACCCCAGAATGATGTGCACACTCAGGCTGTACCTTAAGGAGCAACATGAGAGATTGCACACTGTGTGTGGAGGACAGACTTCACTAAACTAATGCAGGCATCAGTCCCCCCTAGAGTAGGGGACTGGAGAACCAGTTCCCTAGACTTCTTATATTATCTAAATGCCTATCAAGGGATAGAAATCATAAAAAAAGAATCAAATGGAAATTTCAGAGTTAAGAAGTAAAATAACTCCAAAATCTAGTGAAATGAACAATCCTCTAGAGGGACCAAAGAGAATTGAACTGACAGAATAAAGAATAAATGAACCTGAATATAGATCATTAGAAATTATGCAACCAGAACCTCAGAGAAGTGTAGGATACCATCAAGTGTACCCATGCATGCAAAAATGGGAGTACCAGAGGGAGAGGACAGAAAGGAGCAGAAGTAACAATGGGAAACTACTTAGATTTGATAAGAAACATTAATCTACACATTAGGAACTACAGTGAACTACATCAACTATTCTAAGAATGGGGTCGCATGGGTCAAAAAACAAGATCGTTCCTCTCCAGCAGCTTCCAGAATGGTGTGTAGAAAAGGTAGTCGATAATACCTTTAAGTAACCAACTCTTAGATTTGTGTTATAGGTGACATGGGCAATAAATTTCCAGTAATGAGAATCTTGAGATTTAATAAGAATCTAAAGTACCTTCATAATCAAAGAAAGATGAAAAATAATCAGCAATGATTTAATAATTAAGTATATTTTATTTCATTTTTAAATTCTACCTTACTGTAATATATGTTTTATTGAATTAAACATTTTATTAATATGAGTCATTAATCCATGCAGACAATGGAGCACCTACTGTGCAGACTGTTTCTAAATGAACTTCAACCACTGAGGGATAGAGCCTCTTTTCCATGCTTGGAGGAGTTTTGAAGGCTTCCCCTTCTTCTTCTAAGACTTATTCCTTCTAGTCAATGCATCCCCTCTCCCCACATACATGAGGAATAAGGATTCTGTTTAAAGCTGGATCAATTCTCCCATGAACTTGAATAAGCTGATGTTATACTTTCTAAGCTAAGGCAGAGAGACTGGAAACACACAAGATCCTGAGTCGCCAACACTGGAAAAAAACTGACACACTGCTTGGGCAGTGTATGAGTCTCAACTTTGACTCCTTCTAGACTTTATATCCTGCTCATGTAGAGGTGTTTGGAAAGTGATCACTTATTTTGATGAAATAATTCAAAATTGC
The DNA here is from genome assembly GCF_902686455.1 of Sciurus vulgaris. Lineage (NCBI taxonomy): Eukaryota > Metazoa > Chordata > Mammalia > Rodentia > Sciuridae > Sciurus > Sciurus vulgaris. The sequence goes on from NC_136466.1 coordinate 58,945,055, forward strand.
TAAACTCATTTGCTTCTACTTTGCTCCTTACATATTTTTGAATGACTGCAATTTGAGGTAATGACAGAAAATCCTATGAAGAAAAAATAGTGCCCTGTAGTGAGCTATATGCATCGAAGGTATGTCATAATTTTAGAACAAACACCAGCTCTGAGGGTCAAGAAAAGCAATGGTGGAGATGGGTATTTACAGGGAAGACAAAGTAAGTGCTTCAACGCTAATGAGTTAAATCATTCATCCACGTTCACATTTGGATCATACAATGGAGAAGGAATGGATGCCAAATCATGGAAGTCTACTCCTTCTAAACAAGTCTGTAATGCAGTGGTGTCAGGAATAATCTGTCATGAGGCAGGCAGCAAGGTTCCACCCACCCCAATATTTCAATAAAGTGCTGTGGCAATAGCAACTTCTCTCCCTTCAGTTAATCTCAGAATTCTGGTCGCTGGGGCCCAAAAGTGGGGTACAAAAGGGATGCAAATTATTTATCATCTCGTCATGGAATCTGTTGGAAATATGTTTTTAACATATTAAAATTACACTGTGGTAGTTAATACATATGTTTGATTGTTGGCTTTTAAATTTTCTTTGAGCTGAAAGTCCTCAGAGAGAACATCTATCAAACTGCTGGTGGTGGGAAGGGTCAGGAAAGCAAATTACTGAGCCCTGCAGTGAAAGGCAAATGAAGGGCAAGACGTAGTCAGGGTCAGGGGGAGAATAGTCCAAACAAAGGTAATAGTAAACCCAAAGTCCAAGAGTTAAAGTAATCATGGTATATGTTGGTATGATGTGCATGCACAGGGGACATGTCAGCTTTGTTGAGTGGTAGGGTGTTTGGGGATGAGGAGAAGAAACAGTAGTTTCAACCAAAATCAAGTCAGTAGGGCTGATAAGAAATGGAGGAATTCTAGAAATATTAGGAAGTGGTAAAGGCAAGAGAATATGTTGTCTTCTCTGGATATAGAAGAAAATATTGGAGTCAATTAATTGAACTGGTATATGATTTAAGCAAAAGAAACAGATATTGCTTTCCTAAAATGGTGCTACAAATGCAGGAGTATCTGTGGCCCGTGTAAGGGCAGAGGATGGACGGAGACAGAGGGCAATGTTACTAAGGATTCTACAGATTTCAGTTTCCTTTTTACAAGACATAAATTCTGTGAATCTTTTTCCTCTTTCCATTTACTTTTACACAAAATTCAATCCCTTTCTCTACATTTTAATTGAACAGAACAGCAGGTACATTCACAATTGCTACCTGAAAGTCACCCATCCCAGTTGATCAGGGAGTGCCCACAGCCCCAGCAACTCATTCTCTTTACCCGAATTTTCTGGATAATAAAAAATAAAAGAAAATACCAAAAGATATTTTTCTGTTTTTCAGGTAGTGTCCTCAAATCCTTCCTTTATTGGACACATTTAGTTGGAATGAAACTTAAATGATTTTATAGATGAAAAATGGACGCTTAAAATCAACCTCTTTTAACTTTAAATAAACAGAATTTGTTTTCCTTAGTGACTATAGTTAGAACATGTTTTAGATCTTCAGTCACGTCCAGGAACATCCAGGAACACTGCCTGGGATCCAGAAACAATTTTTTTACATACCCTTGATGGTAAGTTAATTTGATCTTCATAAGAACGGCCTTGGCTGTTGTCAGAGTGTGAGTTAAAATGTCTGAAGTCTGAGAGGAAACAGATCATCTTGAGAAATCACTCTGGATGACGAGGGAACAGTAACTTTAGCATTCAAACCACATCAATCACAGGGGTGGAGATTTCGACTAAGTACCATATGAAAACTGTTGGGCAGTTTCCAAAGGCAGGAAGAAAATCTATAACAAGCACTGTAATGTTTAGTTTGAGGGGTGGGGTCCTTTCTTTTAAAACGTTTTGAATAGCTTTAAGAAGATACATTTCCTTATATGTTGTTCTGGCTGATTTTTCTCAGACACTAGCTAAGAACAGCACCACTGGGAAAGAGCTGAGCTGTCTGTACTCGTTAGAGAATTCCTGTACTGTTTGAATCAGAAACACTTACACTTCTTGTTCCACAGCTTGCCATCCACCAGTTTATTTATATAAATGAATTCCACCAATGGATATCTTTTCTTAAAAAGAGATAAAAAATTTGTGATATTTACAAATCATCTAATAATGTTTGTGTAATCATCTGACAACAGCTGGGAGAAGGAGGCTTAAGACAGAGGAGGTGGAAGTGGTGGTACTGAGCATCTAGATGGCAACAGAGGTTGTGGGAAAGGAATCAGAGTAGGGGCAGTGGTGGTTGAAAAGGGGTTGGAATAAAACATTAAGTCATTTGACAACTTCACAGCTTTCCTAGGTCTGGGTCTGCAATCAACAGGTCTACAATCAAAAGAGAACAGATGTGAGTGACTTGACTACACACTTGATCATGACTGATTTTCCAGCAGATAGACACATTCATATATTCTCATGTACATACAGGCATATACATGTACGTACATTTACTCCTGAATGTAAAATTATCTCTACACGTGTCAAATAAAAGAGTATTATGGAGATCAGCAAATAGGATGTTGTTATCTTTCTTCTTATATGGTGGCCTATGTATTTGCCTGATAAAATTATATTATTACTAGGGGTCCTGGAGCACAAGGTTAGCAGTCCTGTCTTTATTTCTTAGAGTAGTTTGAGATACCATGTTTGCTGTGAGGAGCTCTCACAGTGGGGCCGCAGGAAGAGAGCAATGAAAGTGAAGCTGATACAAAAATGAAATCATAGGGGTACAATAATAGCAGATTCCTGTCCACTTAGTATTGAACTATTTAATACATTCAGTTAATAAATATTCATTGCACAGGGTATTGTATTTGGGTGAAATATATGGAGAAAAAAATCATTTTTACCTTGCAGAGCTTAAAATATAAATATCAATTAAATAATCTTATAGGTGAGTGGCATTTAATTACAAACTAAACAGGTGCTGTATAGAAAGGGACATGGTTTATAGGATAATATAACCAAGACCCTCTATCAGTCAGCTTTCTGCCACTGTGACAAAAGACATGACAAAATCCTATTGAAGGAGGAAAGGTTTATTTTGGCTCACAGTTTCAGAGTTTCAGTCAATGGTCACTTGGTTCTGTTTTTTCTCGGCCTGTTGTGGGGCAGAACCTGATGTGGGGAGTTCATGGTAGAGCAACATTGCTCACCTTATGGCAGCAAAAAGAGGGGTAAAGGGAGGAAGAGACTGGAGACAAGATAGACCCTTTAAGATATGTCTCCCAATAATATAATATGCTTCTTCCAACTAAGCCCACCTTTTGAAGTTTCCACCACTTCCTAGGAGTGCCACCAGCTGGGGCCTGAGACTTTGACACATGAGACTTTGGAGGACATTCCAGATCCAATCTATAATATACCTTGACCTATACATGTGGAGATATCAAGGGGGAAGATGGACAATGAAAGTTTTCTTGAAAAAGAAAAGGTTTCACTAAGATCTGGTAGATAGGTAGATATGTAGAAATAGTTCTAAAGGTGAGTAGGAGAGAGCAAGACATATATGTGAAGAAACAGGGAGAGGAAGGAATAGGAACAAAAGGCAGGAGGGAAGAAAGTGCATTTCAAGAAATGAGAGATGGTCTGTGTGGTGGCCATATAAAGAGGAATGAGGAGAGTTGTTGAAATAACTGAGGAGTCAGCATGGACCAGACTGTGCAGAACTTTAGGCCAAGTTCAGAAATTTCCTCTCTCATAAGGGAAATGAGAAGTTGACAAAATATTTGAAGTAAATGTTTTAACAAAAATTATGCTGTTTTTACTGTGTAGGATGGACTGGAAGAAAAAATAAAAAAAGACCAGCTAAGAATATATAGCAAGAAAACCAGCAAAGATGTAGTAATTTGAATTAGGACAACAGTCATGGATAGGGAGAAATGTGAATAAATTTGATAGTTTTTTAGGTAGTAAACTATATTTAATGGTAAGTTTTACATTAGGACTTTAAGGATATGTCAATAACACTTGGGTAATGGGATGCTATTCTTGGGAAGAGGACCCAGTGCAAAGACTATCTTTTGGTTTTATATATATTGAGTTTGAGGGCCCTTGAAATACCAAAGGGAGAATGTTAAGTGGCAGCAAGATATCCAGATTTGGAGCTCAGTGAGTATTTCTGGTATGGCTGAAGCTACTTAACACCTCTTAATTCATCTGTTAGAAGAAAATGGTCTGCTGAGGTTAGAAAGTCTACAGAGCCAGATCAAGTTTGCCTTCTGATCATGCAGAGAGTTTAATTAATGCACCTATTATATTATATTTTTTTAAAATTCCCACTTTAACATCTACAAGCCTCAAATTTGCTATATGGATCATATGAGCATATCAGTCACTTCTCTTTTAATTTACTCTAAAGGCAGCATTTAGAATTCAACTTCATGAGTTTTCATAGTATTGTTGACCAAAAAGAAAATGACATAGACTGTAGAAAAACACTGAGTTACCTTTTAATATTAACCTAATATTAATATTTAATATTTAGGTCAAAATATTTGATCAAAATATTGTACATCTACCACAGGCAAGACTCTTTTCCAGGTGCTAGAAATATAGCCGTAAACTAAACAGAAAAACAAACAACTTACAGTTAGCAAGATAAATTTATTTTATATGAAACAATATTAACAGTAAGCAAAATAAATAATTTAGATATGTAGTATATATCAAGATGTGCTTAAATTTTGAAAGGAGAGGCCAGGAAAGACCTCACTGAGAAGCTGATATTTGAGAAAAGACCATAAAGAATTAAGAGAGTCAACTATGTTGATACCAGAAGGAAAATACTTTCAGACATATTGAAAACAAGTAGCAGATATAAATCTGACCTTGTTGGCAAATACAGCAAGAACATTCTTCACTTAAAGGGAAAAATTAGGAGTTTGGCTATTGAAAACATAGTTGAGCTACATTATTTATAAGAGACAACATTATGCAAATACAGAGAACAGAGTCCAAATTTCCATCATTGGTGACTGGATAAACAAACTGTGGTACAATCATACACTAGAATATTATTTAGTCATAAAAAATAAAGAAGTATTGATGTATGCTGCAACATGGATAAAACTTGAAAATGTTATTATACCTGAAATAAACCACACACAAAAGAGTTTGTGTTCTATGAAATATCCAGAACAGGCAAATCCATTTAAAGAGAATGTAGATGAGGAGTTGGCAGTAGATAAGTGGAAAAATAAAGTGAGTAGCTACTTATGGCGTACAGTTCCTTTTTGAGGTGATGAAAATATTCTGAAGTTATATAGTGTTGATGGTTGCATAATTATATGACTTTACTAATAATCATTGAATTGGATGCTTTAAAATGGTGAATTTTATAATATGTAAGTTATGTCTCTAATAATTACCATAGTTCAAGAAGACAAATGACAGAGTAAATTAGAAAAATAACTAAATAAAAATTCTAGAATTGGAAAGAATGATAATGATAATCAATACTAGTGGGTGGCACAAACAGCTGAGCAGAAATAACTAAAGAAAGAATTCACAGACAAGAAGATCATTCAGAAAAGAATAGGCATTATGAACCACGGGGAGAGAAATGATGGAGAATAGAAAGATAGGATAAAACAAAAAGGATAGCATAAGAAGTTTACAACCATAGAAATGAAAAGTTGTACCCCATTTGTGTACAATGAATAAAAATGTAGTTTGTAAAAATAAAAAAAAAAAAAAAACTAATAAAAAAAAGTTTACCGTGTTTAATTTAACAAGTTTAATTGAAGTCCCAGAAAGAGAGATCGGGGTAGGTAAAGTGGGGAGGGAAAGAGAGAGGAATGGAAACAATAGTTGAAGAAATTATGCATAAGGATTTTCTATAATGGAAACAGATTTGAGTCACACATTCATGAAACCCGAACAAGTCCTAAGCAAGACCTATGGTAAAGCCATTCAAAACCAAAGATACAAATAAACATCTTAAAAGCAGCTAGGGAAGAGTAGCAAAAGTACCATCAAAGGAGCTATTGTCTGACTGACTACTGATCAGAAACAAGAGATGACAAAACAAGGGAAAGGTTACCCTCAGAGGATTTGAACTAAGTAACTAGAATTACATCCCCATGGAAACTTTCTTTCAAGAAAAAATAAGAAAATTTCTACTAAAGAAGTCATAAAATGGTATTCTAAAAATACCAAAATATTCCTTACTACATGGAATTTTATAATATTTGATTTGCCTTATTCACTTTTTAAGTTCTGCAATGTTCATTTTTAAATACATAACAAAGTGCTTAATAATGAATTAAGTCCAATTTTTTTTATTGTTCATTTTGCAAAGAAGTCTCTTTTTTAACTAAAAAAATATTGTTACATCTTCAGTGACTCATGATTGAAAACATTTTATTCTATATGGTTATATTTTATATTCAGAATGCTGATACTGATTTAGTTGCATTACCTCCATGGTCTTGTCATTTTCATCTATTTGTGCCATGATAGCTTGTCCCCACCCCCAACGCCACTTTTTGTTCATTGTCTAAATGGGGAGTCTAAAAATTGAGAAAAAATGGTCATTTTTTTTTTTGTCAAAGAAGCATTAAAATCACAATGCACAGGTCTACGTAGATTTTGTAGCAAAACTGGATAATGATTAAGTCACTGTGAAAATGTACCCATTTGTAAGAAAAAACTTAGAAGAACATTTTTGAATATGAGTTGTGAGATTTGTTGAGAAAGTTCAGTTACTGTACGTTGTGAAAGGGTGTAAAAATTTAATGTATTAAATAAAAAAAGCTGACTGAGATTACATGTAAAAAAATAAATAAAATGTATTTATATAAAATAGCAATTACTTGAAGAAATTTCCCTAGAGGACCATTCTGCTTAATGGTCTGTATGTATCACAGTAAGGAGAGGCTAGAAGGGAAGAAATTCAGAGCTGAAAAAGAATGTATGTTATTTAAAGATGTAGTAGTCCAGAAGAAGAAAATTAGGCTGTAGTTACCTACTATGGAAAATAATCATGTCCCAATGAATGTGTAAATAAAGCTGCTAGGGAAGAACAAAGGGTGAGGTTGATTGTGGTTCAGAGAATCCGAAAGGAAACAATATTTGGGCTAGACTTGAAAGATGGAAATGATTTTGACAGGCTGCTTTGGCAAAGGTGAATCCAAGATATTGCATTAAGCAGGTCCTAGAGAGGGAGGTGAGTCAGGGCATGACAGGACCTCCCAGAGAACAGACTCACCAAGCAGGGTGGAATTCAGCTGCCTGACCCTGAATTTGTATGAAACACATTGAACATTCCAGTATTGAGTAAAAGGATAACTCAATTCACAGTTGGAGATAAACACAAGTTCAACTGAATCCTAAATCACATACAGAATCCTCCTACTGGAGGTTTCAAGATGTCGGACTAGAGGGTGACTGCATTCCGTGTTGCTCCAGGACTCAGGATTCAAGAAGTGGAGGTATTGAGAGTCTCGGGACCAACTCAGAGCCGCCGAGCGAGTCTTCCCAGCTGGGTGAGGCTCTGCAGCCTGCCGCGGTGGTAGTCCCAAATGCGGGGAATTTCATGGAGGAGAGTTCCCCAGCGAGACTCCCCCACCAGAGTGGTGAACCCGGACAGCCAGGAACATCCCAGAGGAAGGCTGCCCAGCAAGAGACTACCCTGCAGAGCAAGGCACCTGGCCTGGGTGGTAGTTCCAGACTGCAGGGAACTTCTCGGAGGTGAGCAGCCCAGCGAGACTTCCCCACTGGTTGAGTTTTCCCTGCTGGGCAAGTTTTTCCCACCAGGCAAGGCTTTCCCACAGGGTCAGTAGAACCAGAGACCCCAAGCCCAGACCAGCTGTGCCCTAGCTCTCAGTCTAGTTAGTGCCCCTTTGGCTGACCATCAGTCAACACAGGGAGGCACCTCTGCCCACTAGCAGGGAATATACCCCACCTGGAGGCCACCACCCCTAGAGGGGCAGCTTCCTAGTGGGGCACCACATTATCAAGTTCCTCCAAGACTTCAGCTACTGAAGGCTAAGAGGTGAGTTATTGGAAATCTACAGAGACAATCTTAGTCAATAGAGGAAATCTGCAATATCTCAGAGTTTCATTACTAGAGGAGAAGATACCTGAGCAATATGAGAAAACAAGAGAAGAAAATGTCACAAACAAACCTAGATTTTACATCAATAAAATCCAATGACAGCATGTCAGCAGAAATGTCAGAAAGGGAGTTCAGAAAATACATAATTAAAATGATCAGAGAAGCGAATGATGAGATGAGAGAGCAAATGCAGGCTTTGAATGATCGCACCAATCAACAGTTGAAAGAGCAAATGTGGAAAGCAAAAGATCATTTCAATAAAGAGATAGAGATTCTGAAAACAAAACAAAACAAAAAAACCCAGAAATCCTTGAAGTGAAGGAAACAATAAACCAAATTAAAAACTCCACAGAAAGCATAACCAATAGGATAGAACACCTGGAAGACAGAACCTCAGACATTGAAGACAAAATATTTAATCTTGAAAACAAAGTTGACCAAACAGAGAAAATGGTAAGAAATCATGAACAGAATCTCCAAGAACAATGGGACATCATGAAAAGACTAAATTTAAGAATTATTGGGATTGAGGAAGGCAGAGAGGAACAAACTAAAGGAATGAACAATCTATTCAATGAAATAATATCAGAAAATTTCCCAAGTCTGAAGAATGAAATGGGAAATCAAGTACAAGAGGCTTATAGGGCTCCAAATATACAAAATTACAACAGACCCACACCAAGGCACATTATAATGAAAATACCTAACATACAAAATAAAGATAGAATTTTAAAGACTGTGAGAGAAAAAAAATTAAATTGTATTCAGGGGGAAACCAATACAGATATCAGCAGATCTTTCAACCCAGACCCTAAAAGCTAGAATGGCCTGGAACAACATTTTCAAACTCTGAAAGAAACAGATGTCAACCAAGAATCTTATACCCAGCAAAACTTACCTTCAGATTTGACGATGAAATAAAATCCTTCCATGATAAACAAAAGCTAAAAGAATTTACAAATAGAAAGCCGACACTATAGAACATTCTCAGCAAAATATTCCACGAGGAAGAGATGAAAAACAATGATGTAAATCAGCAAATGGAGGAACTACTCTCAAGGAATAGCCAAGTCTAAGAATCTTTTGGTGGAGTCTCTAGATTTATCTATACATAGAATCATATCATATGCAAACAAATTTGGCTTTCTCATTTCCTATTTGCATATCCTTTTTCCTTTCTCTTGCCTAATTGCTCAGACTTAAATATCTAGAATATTAAATGAGAGTGAACAGCCTTGTCTTTTTCCTAATTATTGAAGTAATTGGAAATATTTCAAGCTTTTCCCCATTTAGTATGATGTTAGCTAGGTGAGGTACAATCCTTCTGTACCTGACTTGTTCAAGACTTTTATCACACAGGGATAGATGGAGGGACTTTTCTCCTTCTTTTGGGATGATTCTATGATTTTATCCTTCATTCTGCTGGTGTAATGTATTATGTTGATTAATTTGTGAGTGTTGAATCATCCTTATATTACTGGAGAAAAAGCAACTCGATTTTGGTGAATGATCCTCAGATGTGCTGTGAATTTTGATTTGCTAGTATTTGTTAAGAATTTTTGCATCTACGATTCCTCAGGGCCATTAGTCTGTAGTTTTCTTTTTTATTGTCTTCTTGCCTGGTTTTGGTAAAAGTTGGCTTCAAAAAATGCATGTGGAAGGGTCCCCTCTTTTTCAATCCTATGGAATTGTAAAGTATTGGTGTTCCTTTTCTCAAGTTTCTTATACTTCGGCCATGAAACCATCTGGTCCTGAAATTTTCTTTGTTAGGAGAGTTCTAATTATTGGTTCAATCTCCTTAATGTTTATTGGTCTAATCAGGTTTTATATGTCCTCATGGTTCAACTTTAGTAGGTTGTAAGTGTCCAGAAATTGGTCCATTTCATCTAGGTTTCCCACTTTGTTAGCTCTATAGTTATAGTTATAGCACTCTAGTTTTTAAATTTTTTAAAGACACTAATTCTTGTGATCTTTTGCATTTCTGGTGTATCAGTTGTGATATCTCTTTTCATTTTTTATTTTATTTATCTGGGTCTTCTTTATTTTATTCTTTGTCAGTCTAAAGGTTTGTCAATTTTTAAAATGTTTTCAAAAACATATTCATCATTTCATTGATCATTTGTATTATTTTTCTCAGTCTCTATTTCATTTATTTCTGCTCTGAGCTTTGGGCTACAGCTCAATGGTAAAGTACCCTGGGTTCAATCCCCAGTACAAAATTAAATAAGTAAACAAATGAATAAATGTATGGATGTTTGTTCCTTTAGTTGTGTCCCATAGCTCTTGAATACTACATTCACTCTTCCTCTTCCTTCTCTTCTTATTTTCTTCTAACTGTAATATTTAAAAAATCTGCCTTCAAGTTCAGATATTCTTTTTCTACTCAATCTAGTCTATTGTTGAGTCATTCAACTTAGTTTTTATTTGATGTAACAAATCCTTAATTTCCAGGATTTTTGTTTGTTTCTTTTTGCTGAATTAATCTTGCATATCCTATATTGTCTTACTAGTTTTATTTAATTGTTTATCTATATTGTTTTAGACCTTGTTGAGATTTTTTTTATAATCATTTAAAAAAATTTAACAGGCATCTTGTGTATTTCAATTTCTTTGGGATCTTTTACTAGACAGTTGTTATATTCTTTTGGAGGTGTCATACTATCTTGTATATATGTGTATGTGTGTGTGTATATATATATATATATATATATATATATATATATATATATATATATATATAGTGCTCCTATGTTTGGATTAGCAGATTAGCATATCAGGTAGATCCATATCTCTACCACTTTCAAGGGATGGCTTTCTTAGTAACTGGCTTTCTCAGGAAGATATGATTTGGGGTGTCAGTTTGTCATGCAATGTGAGCTTTGAATCTAGCTTGGCATCATAGTGTAGTTTCCCTATAACTTCTTTGGCTGCAGTGAATGACTTTGGGCACAATGCATACTATAATAGAGTCAGGCCATGCAAGAGTCCCAATGCTCAAATGATGTAGAATACAATGGGTGAATAGTGGTGGCCCCTCTCAGGTGATGGGAGTTTCTTCAGGCACTGCTACTCTCAAGTGGCTCTGGTGCTGGCAGCCTCAGCAGCGAGGAGGGTACTGGACACTGAAACACTTAACTTCCCACCAGTCGTTGGTGCAGGCCTAGACACTACATGAGGGAAAGGCAACAGCAGGAACAGCAGCACCCTCCCTATAGTGCCCACACCCAGTTCTGACATCTGTGAACAAACTGTGGGCGTGGGGGTAGAGGTGAGATGGCAATGGAAATTATGGTGATTTTTCTGCCACTGTGGTAACAATGCCTGCCCAAGAGTGAGTGCCCACACAGAGCTAAGCAGAGTTCCTCTTGGTGTCCCCTTTGGCTGTGCATGACGTGAGGCAGGTGATGGCTGGAGTCAGTGGTTCAAGGTGCCATCAGCACACCCCTGTGGGCAGGGCATCAGTGGGAACTGCATTGTTCTCTCCTGCCCAAATGTACGGGGGAGAGAGGCAGCAGGATCACAGGAACCATGACTTCAGGCACTGGCTTGAGTCCCAATAAGGATGGCCATGCCATCCTGGTATCAGAGGACAAGCCCCCTGATTTCCTGGTTCTCAATGGAATGCCCTTCATTCTCCTCTGCCTCACAGCATTCATTCCCTAATTAAACATGTGGAGGATTCTGGAATTACATTCTCAGTGACCCAGAGTCCAAGCCCAGAGCCTGAAGAGTAAGGTGAGCATAGCCTCAGGATCAGGATACTTAGGAAGGGAGGTCAACAGTATTTTAACTTAATATTTTAGGTATCTTCTTTTTTTCCTTTGTCATTCATTTAGGAAACCACCTTTGACAAATCTTTCCAAGACAAAACTTATCAAAAACATCTTCCTTATTTATGCTTCTTTTTCATGTTTTTCCAAATTTAGATGTTAGAAAACTGTAGGCCTTTTAAAGTTTATTCTATTATGGGATTTAAATTTATTTAAAATGGTAACTTCATGTATGACTTGTCTCACAAATTTAGACATTTCAAGTTTTAATTATAGAATGTTAAAATTAAATCTTATGATTAAAATTAAATCACTGCTCTCTCCTGCCCAAATGTGCAGGGGAAAGAGGTGTGCAATATGTTCACACACATGTATATACACATATATGTTAATATTTATCAGTAATGTTAAAGCAGTATATGTGTTTGCAGCTGTTGAATTTGGCAGGTTGGATCCGACAGATAATAAAGAAACTATTTATACAAGTAGCATTAATTTTAGTAATAATACTAAAACAAAAGCAAAATTGAGAGGTGAAAGAGAAAGTGAAGAAAATATGTCACCAGACTGGGGGAAACACCAATATCTGAAGGCATATAGCTAGGTAATCCTGGGTCAGCTTTTCAGGGTCCCAGCTGGAAAATCTCATTCCTCTCCACAGGAGAGACACCAAAGTTTTATGCCCAGTGGGGCTCTAAATACAAATTAGAACAAAGAAATCTCCATTCTAACAAACTGAGTGACATAGTGATCTCCTCTAGGACATTTTGGACTGGCCAGATTCCCAAAAGGAGGGAGTGTTTGCCCTGAGATAAGTGAATGTCTCTGAGTTCCCTGAGTGAGCCACCTCCCATCCCTACCACACACCAGAAGTCTGCATTCTTTAGATGTTCTGTCAAGGATGTGCAAAGATCATGGCAAGCACATGGACAGGAAAGATCTTTAATATTTTTCTTAACCCTTTATTAGCTTGTAAATTTAGATAATATATACTATTTCAATCAGAATATTATTTGTTTGAACTTATTTATGATTTGTGTGTTCAACAGGGCTAATTCCAAGTGAATTATTATGTTCATTTATGTTTAATATTGTATATTTATCATGAAATTGTGTTTATCCTAAATTCATCTTTATATTTTTACCATAGAATTGATCATTGTTTTTTCAGTGTTGAATATTAGAACTAATTTTACAATATCATTCGTACTGTCAGTGAATTTTATTTTTGCAAAATGGTCAAAGATCTTTTCTTCTGTTCCAGTAATTGGGTGGACAACGTGTGAATCACTACTGGCATGAATTTGACTGATTTCTATCTGAAGCAATTAATGATATTGAAAGGAAAAAATAGCCTTAACTAACCTCTCTTTTTTGTTTGCTAATAGTAGTTGAATTATTAGCTATAACTTCACTTTCTAATGTTCACAGAAATCTTGAAATTAAAAACTTAAGTTAGAAAAACAGTCGTTTGATGTCAGTTAAAGTCATATTTCACAGGTTGATATGCAAACACATTTTCTGCAACTACATATACTAAATTGTTTTCAGGCACATTGTCTTAAAATAAAAATAATAATTTTAAGGTAGATATTGATGCTGCTTTAGTAGATCGATGTCTTCAATTTTTATGTGTTAGTGATACACTACAGAACTCATGGTAAATGGAAAATAATGAATATTTTGTGAAAATTACTTTTTATCATTTATTTTCTTGGGAATTGGAGTCAACATTTAATTTTCATTAGATATGCACTTTCATTTTAACTCATGACTGCTGAAAATTTATTACAGTATCTTAAAACTTGAGAAACAATAAATATTAAAGATTCACATTATATAATAATGACAATATCACTAAAATCAATAGTGTAGATTATTCTCCATTCACTCTATGTAAGGACAGCTCCAGTTCTACTTCTTACACAGTTGTCATGTACACTTACCTAACTACAATTTCCCATATTCCCCCCTAGGTCCCTTAACTCATCTGTTATGAATAGTTTTTGTGTAGAATTGGTGTTCTGGCAAATTTGTGTAGCTCATGAACTAAGTCAGTGTAGAGTCTTTTTCCTCTACCTCCTGAGACCAGGAGATGACTGACACGCCCCAGGCACATGACTTTATCAGCTAGAACCCTGCATGCTGACCTTGAAAGTGAAGTATTAGATTCTTTCCTTCTTTCTTTCCCTCCCTTCCTTCCTCCCTCTTTCTTTTGCAGTACTAGTGATTGAACCCAGGACCTTGCACATGATAGGCCAGGGCTCTGTCACGGAATTATATCCCAGCTTGTTTATTCCCCCTGATGTTTTCAGAATAGGGTCCATCTAAGTTGCTCAGTCTGACCTCAAACTTGTGATCCTTCTGCCTCAGCCTACTTAGTAGCTGGGATTACATCCATGTGCCACTGCACCCAATGGAAGTATTAGATTTCTTCAAACTGAGAGTGTCAGGAGTAGAGAAAAGTTATTTATGTTGGTTGTCTTTAAATTTCAATTAGGTTTCAGATTGAAAATTTGTTTCATTTAAGTCTCACACTCTTTTAGATGAGAACATGACAGAAACTACCAAACTTAGCTTACCTAAACACAACTATTAATACTGTGTTAAAAAATGAAGAATCTGGAACAAATGTAAATCAGGAAAGGATGTCTGGACCACAGGCAAAAACTGGGACAGTTCTGGGCAAACCAGAGTGTATAACATTCTGTTTATTGATTGCTTTTTGTGGAAGTGCACCAAAAGGTAGCAGCTTAAAACAACACTTTTATTATAGTGCATGGCATTATAAATCAGAAATTGAGGCAGAGTTCAGTCAGGTGATTTTTCTGCTCTATGTGGCATCAACTGGGGTCATTTGGTAATGTTCATTTGGCAGCTGCCCTGATTTGAAGGGTACAAGAATTCACTCAGGTGCCTGTTGTCTTGAACTACCTCTCCCTCTAGTGTAGCCCCAGGGTTCCAGGGTTCCTCATGCTCTATCCCCCTGGGTAGACATATTTCTCACATGGTGGCCCAGAGCTCCTAGAGAACACAGGGAAATTTTTCAATCCTCTTTAGATTAGGAACTAACATAATATCATGTCTGTAATACTCCATTGGTCAAACATTGAAAGTCTTATGGTTAGATATAAGGTGTTTCCCCCAAACTCATAGACAATGCAAGAAAGTTTAGAGGTGAAATGATTGGGTGTTTAGAGGCTTAACCTAATCAGTGCATTTATCCTTTTGAATGGATTTGCTGGGTGGTAACTATAGGCACATAGGGTATGGCTGGAGGAGGTGGGTCATTAGGGGCATGTCTTTTGAGTGTATATTTTGCCTCTCATGAGCAGAACTCTTTCTGCTTCCTGTTTGCCATGTCCTCTCTGCTTTCTTCTGCAATATCCTTCTGCCATGATGTTCCACCTCACCTTATGCCCAGAGCAATGGAGTTGACCATCAGTAGACAGAGACCTAAATAAATTTTGCCTCCTTTGTGTTGTTCTTGTCATGTCTTTTGGTCTCAGTGACAAAAAAAGCTAACTAAAACACAAAGATCAACCCAAATTCAAGGGAAATGAACATTGTGCTCAGTTTCAGGAGAACTGTCAAAGAATTTGTGGCCATTTTTAATATGCCACATGTGATCAAAATGCGCTCAGATTAACATCAGAATATAGATACACAGGCATTCACTTACCACTGGCCAAAAAGTATCAACTATCCACCCTTATTTCAAACCAACAACACTGATTTACAGGGTCAATTTCATCACAATATTAAACTCATACCTCTTAAGCCATTAGACAAATAACTATTTACATCATCTGTGTGCAAAATAGTAACCCTGTGCTACAGGGTACAAATATGAACTCCAAATTAAAGCCCTAAAAGAGTCACAAATCTACTGAGAAGATGATCATGCTTTAACAGGCACCAAAAAGAAAGGAATGGTATTCATAGCCAAGTTTGCCATCCATTGCCCATTCAAGAGTATGTGTGGGTATGTTTTAGATCACAGGATCACTGTTCATTAAAATAATTTAAGATTAATTGATAAGTATCAAGCTCATTTAACATTATATTTCCTTTATTGATACTATTGATAGTCATTCAGCTGTGGTAAATATTAATAATTGACCAAATAAGAATTAGTCAATTTTTTTTTAAAAAAGTTTTAGTGTAAAAATTAATGTCAATTTATGTATGATCTATCACAATGTGTAAATGCATTCTACTGTCATGTACAACTAATTGGAACAAATTTTAAAAACTGAGAAAACAATATCTTCTAAATTCAGAAGAAAAAATACATAATTTGTAAAATGTGGTATTAATAAAGGTGGACTTAATAGACCTGAAAGAAGAAAAGTATTGTTTAGAGATAAAGCCACTCATTTGTTAGACAAATGAGTTCTAGAAACTCCACACACAAGCACACACATAATACACACACACACACAAATGCACACAAAGAAAAGTATTCCCATTACAATTTTGGCTTGTGGTTACATGCAAAAAACATCAGGTCTCAAAAACAAGCGGAAGAAGTCAAATGTTATTTACATTGAAAAAAAACTGATCTAACCCTATGTAGCTAATACTCCAGAGAATGTGTCTAAATAAGCATTAGCTTTAGATTTGTAAAAAAAAAAAAAAAAAAAAAAAAAAAAAATTATAAGAATTTTTTTCACTCTAAAAGATGCAGCAAAAATTAAAAAAGAGCATAGGGTGGGACTAGAAGAAAAATGAAGAGAGACCCCACTAAATGAATTATATCTCAGAAAAGTTAAAATAGGAAGGCAGGATCTTAAATGTTAGCAAAATGTGAACTGGCAACTCATTCTGAAATTTCTAATAATAACAATACCACCAGGAGTTCCTTTCTGATAAATTCCTAAAGTCCACCTATGCTGACTGATTTAAGCCACACTAAGTAAGTGTCACACTGTGTTCCTCACCCCACACTTTTACTATGTTTATCCTTCGCTTGACTCATAGCACATTGCAGCACAAATACCACTTGACAGCGGGTGCAGAATAGTCTGTTTTTTCTCTCTCACTCTCTTTTTGAGTGTTGAAATAGTCCTAGCCAGAGCTACAAAGTTTATTCTACTACTCTGCTTGGAATGCAGATAAAGAGATAGATAGTTTACCTATCAGTCATCAGGAATGGAGTTTGTATTACAAACCCATTTAATTTATTTTGTGTATTTTGTATTCCTAGATGGTAGTTTTTGTTTTTATTATTTAGATATGTCAGTTTTTTGTTTTACTTAAAAATATTTTTCTTTTTATAAAAATTACACATTTTTTTCTTTAGAAAAATAAACAATAAACATAAAAGATATCTATAATCTGGAGATAATTGTGTATGCT
The DNA here is from genome assembly GCF_902686455.1 of Sciurus vulgaris. NCBI lineage: Eukaryota > Metazoa > Chordata > Mammalia > Rodentia > Sciuridae > Sciurus > Sciurus vulgaris. The sequence goes on from NC_136466.1 coordinate 58,962,287, forward strand.
TTTCGTGACTTTTTCTCAGTTTTAACAAACGTCTGCACATGCATGCCTAGAATCATATATGTGATTGGGTACTACATCTGAATGGGTAGAGGAGGGTTAGAGTTCAGCATTAAACACATTTAACGTCAGAACCTGTGGGGTTCAGAAGAATGTGCAAATCAGACAAGTCTGAGTGCAGATGGGGGGATACTGAAAGGTGTCTTGAGTTGGGTTGCCTGGAAAAGTCCTCAGAAGTGGAGATAAATGTGCAAAAGTTTACCCATGGTGGGTGAAGTTTCTGTCCCTCTCCTTTCAGCTGTAAGAAAGTGGAGATTGCAAGACTGTTAGAGAAGATGAGTGGAGAGCAGTTGCTGCAGAGTCTCCATTAAGCCACTGTGGCATTTACAGCTGTGTAGTTGTTCAGAGTCATCTCACAAGGAGGGACATGATGTTTAAAAGTATGATTTTTTTAAACATACTTTGATTTTGGAGAAGATGTCTTGATATACCCCGTACTATTGGAATACTAAAATCTTAACTGATGTGGTACACCCCTGAAATTTTGCACAGTTTATTTCCCATCTAGAGTCTGACAGTGTATAAACTACCTTTAGAAATGGAATATATTTTTTTAAAATAATGTGCAGCACACTGGCTGTCTTTTAAAAATTATCTTTGGATGGAATCACTCAATATTTCAGTTTCTTTTCAGGGGCTAGAACTTAGCCACACCACCATATCTAAAAGGCCAGCAAATGTACCCTTCTTGCTGGGCCACTCAGTGTGTTCATGAGAGTTGGGATTTCTGTTACTTCCAATGGACAAGCTCAGCACACATGCATGAGGACCACTACCTATCTCTGCCATAAACTCCGAGTGCATGTAAACATGGTATAAGGATTAGACAATTTGGGAGAGTTACTGTTATAGAACCAAATACAAATGTAATGCATTTTGAAGACATAAAAAATGCTGTCTAGTGTGGGAGGTAAGAAAGGTCTGTGAGGCCCACCAAGAAGTAATCCATGAAAAAGGTAAATGTGATGGATCCTGGCAGGCATGAGCAGGGCCACGGAGCACTGAATGGTTCAGGAAGCTCAACCCACACAATGCACTTTTTATGTTGAGCTAAGGGTAAGCTATGAGGCAATGGCTCAGCAAGATATTTCATAAAAACTAGGAATCTTGCACACTTTTGATCTCATTTTTCATCTCTCCCCTGATGGGCTTCTTTTAGAGGGAGACAGTGTTTGCCCTGAGACTTAATGTTACAATAGAGTGATCGCTTACATACTTTTACTCTCGAGGCACATGAGTCAAAATAACACACCACTCGTGACACCACACATTTTTAACTCTCCAGGTGACAAGGAAATTACTCTTTGGAACAGATTAATTCACCTCCTCAGGCAGCTTCCCCACAGGGATGCTCTTCTTCAGGCACAGTGCTCATAATTACCCAGGCAACTTCCCTGTTCAAGTTACAGCTAAAAAAGGATAAACATTGTGAACTGGAGAAGAATAAAAATTACCCTTGTATATATTGTATAACAAATGCAGGAAGCTAATCATCAATGGTTGAAAGATGAGATCTGCTAAGTACAGAAACAGGTCGATTTGGGGATTACAGAATAATCAGATTAGTTTTAAAATAATATATAATGCATTATGAAAACATGCATCGTGAAATAATTTTAAAGTGCAATTAATTTTTTAGTCGCACTGATAGTATTGATTCTTATAAATTTCATATTTCAGTCATCTATCCAGTGTTAATTTAATTCAAAGAATTTTATCTTAAAGATCAATTGTAAAGTATGCTTTTCTTTCCCAAGACAAATATTTGGTCAAGAGAATGTGTTATTTGATGACGCTTTTCTTCTGTGCCACAAGATGGCAGCACATGAAAAGATCTAATTACATTAATAGTTACTGTAGTCTTTGATTTGAGGATATGCAAAGGATGATTCAAAGGCTGATTTTTCACATTTTGGAATAATCAGTTTATATCATTGCTTATTTTGTTGAGATTCATGTTCTTAAGTTCAAAAGCAATACATAGTTTTCACCTCATAACATCAGATCAAAATTTGATCTTTTATAAATTAAATTATAAGGTGAAAAATCTACTTCTAGACCAATGAGACAAAATATTTTCACTCATAAAGCTTTTTGGCCTTTTTTCTCACATACTGGCTTACAAGGGCAATACAGTAATCTCAATTTGCTATTGTGTCTTAAAGTTTTCCCTCAGATTCTTTTGTCTTGCATTCATTCCTATAGGCCTCTAATGAATTCATTTCCATGGAGCCTTCCATGACTACCCTGTAAAAAAAAATTATATAATAAAACCCCTGCACCTCTGCCATCCTTCACAACTTGATTTATTCTTGACAACATTTATTGTCAACCAATCACTATACATTTCCTAATTTATTTATTGCTTTCCTACTAAGATGTGAACTCCACAAGGGAAAAGATTTTGTCAGGTTTGCTCATTGTTGAATCCCCAGCTTCTAGACCATTTTCTGTACATGGTGTGTGTTCTCCAAACTTGAGCAGAATGCATTGCCATGGAGGCTGGAGCATAATTACAGCAAGGTGGCAGGTGGGTTTGAACACGACAGATTCGTGAATGGAGGAGCTGTAACCTAAGAATGAAGAGGTAGAAGTTCACATTCCCCTTCACTTCACTAGTGAGCGATTTCATGCCACTTTTCAAACTTTGCAGACCTTGACTTGTCATTTAATCAATGTGCATAACAAATCTATTTTTTACTCATATCCCTACATAGTTTTGAAGTTATGATTAGATAAATTAGGAAACTATCTACCAGAAAAATTATTTTTCTAGTTTTTAATAATCTAAGATCATGCAGAAGGAAATTAGTTTCTTCTCTTCATCAGCAACCATGATTTTCTGGACATTCCTAAGCACCCAGCAAAGATGAACAAAAAACTTCCCCAGGACTCTGTTCTCTCCTAATTAAATAGTGTGTTCTTGTTCTGAGGTTCTTCTGTAGGGCATTTTCCTGAAACTTACTGGCTTTTATTAGGTATACTGGGGAAAGCAGAGTGCATGTACCTCACAAAAGACAGAACGACACTGAGACAGACTTGACCCCACATGTCTCCTCAACTAGAATTTAGGTAAACATGATGAGAAAATATGTTAAAAAATTAATCCACATTCTCTCCTATTTTATAACTTGTCAGCTCAGAGAAAGAATGCTGAGTACCTCAGGAATCTTTGCAGAAAGGGGTAATCCTGCTTCTTTTTTGTTAGCTTTTGAGATCAAGGAATACCACAGTCTATAAAATTAAACAAAAATGATGGAGATGTGACTTGATTTGAAAAGAACAGGTTTATAGTTTCATTGGTAGGTTAGATAAAATAACTCTGAGAAGGAATTGTTAATAGATGGGGAAAGATAAAGTGTGCCATTCCTCCCAAGCTACCTTCTGATAACCACACAACACTCTAGTCTCATTCTGCCTCATTAGCACTTAAAAGCACTCACAGATCATCCTTTTGCTAATAAATGTCAACTTGTTCAATGAGGTCAAAATGATTTGAAGGTTAATATACGAACACCCATGTCATCTTGGACAACGCATTTCATCATATCTAGTCTCAATTTTCTTGTATGGAAATTTAGTAGATTTACTTTTAAGCAAATTTGTATTTATCTGTGTAAATAAAACATTCTAGATCTATCTCCAGCATTCTATCTTTTGCCATTTCCATTTCTGCTTCTTTATTCTTTGTCTATAGCATGCTCTAGAAGATCCTTTCCAAAACAAATCAACATTACTTAGATGCATTTAAACTTTTTCCCTTTCTCACGATCAATTTATTCAAAAGAATTTTCCATGCTTACTATCTTTATTTTCTATTTTTTTTGTCCTAGTAAACTGTGTTGCTTTATAACATCTAATTAGTGTTATCATAATTACCAAATCCAAGGATTTGTTCTCAAACTTCATCTTACTTGATCTTTTTTGTGTATATAAAATTGAACTTCCATTTCATCTGTTAGGGACTATGATATGTTTTTATTCTAGTTCTCAACCAACCTCTCTGAATATATTTATTCCCTTTTTTAAAAAATTATTACTGGCTTCTCTTTTGCATCCCCCAGAATTTAAATGTGGATGTTCCCCAGGGTTCCAGGTTCCAGTTGCAACTCACTTCACTTCTTCTATGCATACCTGTTCACTCAAAGCCAGGATAATGTAGTCTGAACTATAGTCAAGGTGCCAGTGACTCCTCATCATTTCTGTTAGCTCTGGCCATCCCTCCTTGTTCTCCATCCATAGATGTCCTTTACTGTCTCCTCTTCATCTTCCTAACTATTAGATACTAGAGTTTCACATGGCTCAGTCATTGGACTATTTTTCCAGTTATACCCAATCCCTTGGTTATTTCATCTAGTTTCATGGCTTCAAACATGCGATCTTTCTGGAATTTATATCCCTATTCAGAACTTCTTCCCTCCACTCCAGACTTCATTGCCTACTCAAGATCTCTGTTTGAAGGTCTTATAAACTTTTAAAACCTAACATACCTACAATGAAACTCCTGGCAGTTCTTTCGGACAATTCAGGTCAGAACCTTGCTGTTGTCCTTAGCTCCTTCCTTTCACTGCCTAACCTCTAATTCATCGGCATGTACTGTTGACTCCACTGTCCTAACAAGGCCAAATGCTCTTTCTTCACTACCTCAGCTGGGTCCAAGATACTCTCATTCCTAGAGTAGGGTGGTACCAAACTTCCAAACTCTTCAGCTGGTCTTGCCTTTGTCTGCTGGCTCAGATGATCACTCTTCAGTTCAAGATCACCCAGATCATCTCACACTGGCTCCCAAAGATTTATTAATGGCTTTTCATCTAATTAAAAAAAAAGTGGGATCCCTAAAACTGGCCTCAGTGCCTATGACTCATGTACCTGTCCTTCTCTGATATTCTTTCCTAGGAATGCTGCCCATCCCCAGACCCCTACAACCTGGCCAGTTTTCCCTGTCCTCTTTTGTACTTTGGTTCCTCTTTCTTACATGCCAGGCTTCTTGCTGTTCCTTAAGCAAACCAAAAGCTTCCCACCAAGGTCTTTGCCTTGGTGTGCTCTTCCGCTAGGTACCTGCTTGGCCTATGCCTGCACCTTCTTCAGGTGGATGCTGGAATTTCACCTTTTCTTAGTAGCATCTCTGTCCACCATATTTAAAATATTATTTACTCAACACTTCTGTCCTCATTCCCTGATTCATTGTTCTATTATTCATGTTACCACTATCTAACATGATATATATTTTGCTTGTTAGTTTTGTTTATTGTCTTTTTTCTAGAATAAAATAAATTCCATAAGGATAAAATGTTTCTGTTGCTATATTTAAATATTTTGTGGCAATTTTATTTGAGTGAAAATCACATATATTCATTCCTCATGTCTTTTCAATGAGGCTAAACAGGATTGACTTTTTTCACAGATAATATATTTGAACTCTTTAATATTAGGAAAAGAATATCTGTAGGAATGAGGATATTGAAGTATATAATGCATACTTAATGTTGATGCTATATACACACATTTTATTTATGCATATACACAATTATTTACTCATAAAATATTTTAAGGAGTTTAAACAAAATAATAGCTTGAAAGACAGGCAGCAAAGTAAAAGCAAAGAATATTCTATAAAAAATTGCAGATGGAACACAATGTTTTCTACATTATTGCACAAACCTCACATTTTTTCTTCATATCTCTACCTTTGCAATTTACTTTTTGCATTTCTTCAAGAGAAAGTTGTCTAGTTTGTGATGCAATGGTTTCCTTACTTAACCTACCTCTGGGAGGTTTGCTTTTATAACAGAGCACTTGTGATCTTGAAAAATGTTAACACTCCTCTAGTCCCTCATCGACCAAGGATAACCACACATCAAACATTGGAGATCCCTGTACAATTGCACTTATAACATTTAATTATAGATTGCCTGACATGCATATGCCTTCCTGACTAGGTGGAACTACTTATTTCATTTTGATTTTGATCACCAGCATGGTACCTACAGGGTGATAGGTCTTAAGAATTTTAACTGAAAGGGACCATATAAAAATAATCTCGTTCATTATGTGTACTTGTAAGTAATTGTGTTAATATTAACAAGCACACAGCAGAATCTATACGATTAAGAGAGTAATTTTAGGGGGGTGCTGGGGATTGAACCCTGGGTCTTATACATGCTAAGCATGCACTCTATCACTAAGATACTCTCCCAATCCCAAAGGGTACATTTTTATATTCTTCAAAAGTCTCCCTTGGAAACCAGAAATATTGTCATGATTTGCATTGTTGCTTCTTGTTTTCCGAACTCCTTCTTTCTGATTGCTTTCTGTATCTGAGCCAATTTAAAAAGTATCAATAATTTAATAATGTCAAATTATCCTTTCAAGAAAGATTTGTTTTGGGAAAATTCAATTTGGAACTTGGTTTAGTGAATAAAGAGAGTATTATTTGAAATACCAAATAAATTGTGATGATAATATAAGATTTATTTTTCTTTCATGTTACTTATAAACTGGCTTTGATTGCAAATTTCAATAAGACATTTCGATCATGGCAGCTGAACAATTATAGCCTTCCAAAATATTATATGGCCAAAAATACCTCAAAAAAGCAAAATATCAAAACCAAAAATTCCAACCTTATTTGGATGTCAAAATCTATTATTACTTTTTAAAATGTTAATGAAAGTGTCTCAGACACATTTTGAAATAATCATATTTCTCCAAAAAGGCAAATTGAGATATCAATCACTATTAGATATTCTGCAATATCATGGAAGACTACTTTAAAGCAACACACACTGGAAAAAATAGTCTTGTGAAAATCTTTATTGAGCTGGGCATGGTTGGGCATGCCTGTAATTCCAGTGGTTCAAGAGGCTGAAGCAAGAGGATCACAAGTTCAGAGCCAGCCTCAGTAATTTAGCAAGGCTCTAAGCAATTTAGCAAAATGCTGTCTCAAATTTAAAAAAAATTAAATTAAAAGGGCTGGATGTGGCTCAGTGGTTAAGTGATCCTAGATTCAATCCTTAGTACCCCAAACAAACAAACGAAAAATCTAAGTGAAGATGTGACCACCACTACTATTGTGGTTTGACTTGCAATGTCTCCCAGAGTCTTGTGTTGGAAGCATGGACCCCAGTACAGCAAGGTTCAGAGGTGCAGCTGTTAGGCAATGATTGGATCATGAGGTTTCTGACTCATCAGTGGCTTAATGTAATAAGTGGACTAATCCATGGATGACTGCATGAATTACTGAGAGGTGGGAACTACTTAGAGGAGGTAGGTCCCTGGGGGCATGCCTGGAATGGTTTATCTTAGCCCTGGCCCCTTTTTCTCTCTTCTTTCTCTATCTCCCTTTCTCTGTCTCCTGAATACCATGAACTGAAAAGTTTTCCTTTCCTTGCCCTTCAGCCATGGTATTCTACCTCGCCTCAGGCCAAAAGGAATGGACTTGGCTAACCATGAACTAAGACCACTGAAACCTTAAGCCAAAATAAACCCTTCCTCCTCTAAGTTGTTCTTGTCAGGTATTTTGGTCACAGTGACACAAACAGATTACCACAAGTACATATCCAAGTAATTTTCTGCTAGTATACATTGTCTAATGTTGTCAGAGGTGAGAAACCATTAGCTCTTGCTTCTTATATATTTCTTGGACTTAAGTATCCAAGAGACCTAATACTATTCCTGATTTAGCTTAAGTCACTGTACTTGATTTTCCTCTCCCCACACTCATCCATTTAATAGATAAAAAGAACCTGATATTAGCAAACACTTTGCTAAATGGGAGACTATATGGTCTCATATACAGCAGTGATTATCATCTAAATAACTAATTATGGAAATCTGATTAAATGTTGAAATAATAATTAATAAGATACAGATGCATATAATTAGATATCAAAAAAAGAATACACAGGAAAGAAATGCTATAAGAATTCAGATATATAATCACAAAAGTAATATTGTGACAAACAATTTAGGATCAAGTGGTTGACATTTTTGGGAAGGGGAAAATGTCATGAAACATATACAGTAGGTATTAAAGTTGGAAATGGGACAAAGACGTATTGGGGATTCATGGGATGAATAATTAAAGAGTTGGGAGTATGATGTAGTCCAGATGCAAAATTTCAATTCTGTCTTATGAGATATGAAAGATAACGTTTTGAACATTTGGGGGAAGGTGTAACTTACAATTGGTATCTTAAAAGCATCAACCCATCTATAAAATGAAAAATGAATTTGAGTAGAAAGAAATTATAAAAATAGAATTCCAAAGAAGAGACTATTGCTGAAACCATCAAATTCCCTTCTCTGACTCAGGCTTTGGAGCCCCAATAGCTATGACTCCTCTCATTTGGATTTTGTCTGGGTTATGGCTCAGGCATGGCAGAGTTCTTTTCCAGGTCTATGTGAGATATCCCTAGCATGGTAGCTTTTTAAAATGTGTGTTAGATTGGGGACTGGACTTAGAACTAGGTTGGGGGGCATGGTCTGTGTTGAAGTTCACTGTTTACCACTTCTCTTGACTATTAGAACTGTTAAAAAGCAAAGGCAGAAGGATTCACCTCTGATGACTAATTTAATACAAAGAGCTCATTATGATATATAACAATGAAATTATTATATTCAGTCTTTAAAATTTTTATTTTTACAGACTGTATTTTGATTAATTGTACACAAATGGGGTACAACTTTACATTTCTGTGCTTGTGCAAGATGTAGATTCATACCATTCATGTAATCATACATGTACATAGGGTAACGATGTCTGTCTTATTCCATCATCTTTCATATCCCCGCCCCCCACCCTCTCATTTCCCTCTACAGAATCTAAAGTTCCTCCATTCTTCTCTCACCCCCACCCCTCTACCCCCATTATGTATCATCATTCACTTATCAGGGAAAACATTTGGCCTTTGGTGTTTTTGGGATTGGCTTATTTCACTTAGCATGATATTCCTCAATGTCATTCATTTATCTGCAAATACCATAATATCATTCTTCTTTATGGCTGAATAATATTCCATTGTGTATATATACTACAGTTTCTTCATCCTGCACAAGACTTAAAATGGATTAAAGATTTAGGATTAGACCAGAGACCCTGCACCAAATAGAAGAAAAATAGGCCAAAATAGGCCGAATCTTCATCATATTGGCTTAGGACCAGACTTCCTTAAAAAGTCTCCCAAAGCACAAGAAATAAAAGCAAGAATCAATAAATGGGATGGATTCAAACTAAAAAAGCTCTTTCTCAGCAAAGAAAATAATCAACAATGTGAAGAGAAAGCTTACAGAGTGGAAGAAAATCTTTTCGACACACACTTCAGATTGAGCACTAATCTCCAAAATTTATAAATAACTCAAAAAACTTTACACCAAAAATACAAGGAACCCAATTAATAAATGGGCCAAAGAACTGGATGGACACTTTACAGAAGAAGATTTAAAGGTGATTAATAAATATATGACAAAGTGTTCAACATCTCTAGTAATTAGAGAAATGAGAATTAAAACAACTCTAAGATTTCATCTTACTCCAATTAGAATGGCTATTATCAAGAACACAAACAATAGATGTTGGCATGGATGTTGCTGGTGGAGTTGCAAATTGGTGCATCCACTATGGAAAGCAATGTGGAGAATCCTCAGAAAACTTGGAATGGACCCACCTTTTGACCCAGTAATCCTTGGTTTATACCCAAAGGACTTAAAATTAACATACTACAGTGACACCGCCATATCAATGTTTATAGCAGCTTGATTCACAATAGCTAGATTGTGGAACCGAGATGCCCTTCAACAGATGAATGGATATATTCAGTTTTTAATGAGAATATTTTCTACAATCCTTGGACTCACCATGGTCTTGTTGCACACTGTATGCATTAAGCCTGACTACTACTTGTATAACTTGAGTTTTATGATTCAATTAAAAATGATAATTTTTAGTTAGAAGTAGAAAAGGAAAGGATATGAGATATAGTAATGCTGATTAGAAAAACTGTCAGATAGCTATTAAAATTGCAGTGCTTTCTTAGATTCTCAGAATTATTCTTATTTTCTTTGACATACATCATGATTATACTTATAACTTGATCTGGTCAGAAAAGATTTTCTTATATGTCTCCTTTCTTGAATTTCTCAGATACATCCAACTAATAGAGTGGTCCAGAGATAATATACAAACTAAATTCTTTACTTTGGGGAAATCCCTCTGATCATTTGAAAGCGGCACTGTCTTCATAAATTTCTAATGTTCCACTTAATGAAACTTGAAAGTCATGTAACATTTTTTTCAATATTGCTTTTCTAACCTAGCCAAGATTATTTTTAGCCCCCCTTCTTTGTCAAATTGAAAACTGCAGAAATTAGGCTATGTTTTTCAGCAAGGAGTTAACAGGCCTTGAGTCTGCCTACCTGCCAATATGAGGTTCAGGGTAATGGAGAACCTCCCTCAGGAGGTAGTTGACACTGAATTATTAGAAGCAGGAGATTAATTATGATGCGAAAGCATCCTGGGGTCCATCTCTAACTTCTAAAACTCCTGTTCTATCTAGTTCAGTTATGGGATCAGACACAAGGAGACCTAAGTTGGGTGGAACACCAAGGAAGGTAACTCTCTAAACATAACCTTAATGTACATGAGAAAAGACTGATAATCACAGGCACTGCTTCCTAAGATGGGCCAACAGATATGAGAACATGAAGACAGGAGAAACATCAAAATCATCAGTATTAATAATTTATAATGACACCTCAGACTCACCTAATTTCTTTGGATAATTTAATTGCAGAAGTTCTTTTTCCTAAGAGTGCACCAAAATGCTTCTCAAGGTCAGACTTACAAAGCAGTTGTTGTATACCATTAATTATGTTTTGTGACTTCGGTGTTAATGAAAATTTTGACAGTTCGTTTTTCACCCATTTACTGGCCTACATTTGGACCTTCTTCAAAATGAAGTTTTACATTTGGTAAAGAACAAATTCTACCTGCTACATAATACTTCATGGAGTGCTTCCACTGCACTAATGATGAGTTCTTTGGTGCCCACATAGCATTGAAATGAGTGTCTTCTTTTAACTCTGAAATTTGGGAGGCTGTGGCCCTTGTAGACCCCACCAACCTAGCAGTTGCTGTGAATTTCTTCAGTGTGATGGATAGGCATTGACTTTCCCACAGCAATGAAGCGAGATCAACACTTCCAGCTTCCAAACCATTCTTTATGGCTCCACCACCTGCTTCTGCCAGGACACTATTGCCTCATTCATTCATCAGACCAGCTCATGACAGTCTTGCAAACTTTTGATTCTGTTGTTTCAGCAGGATCCATTCAGAGGAAAGGAGTCAGAGCCATTTAACAAAAATCAAGCATGATTCTTTGGAAGTGGTACCTCTTTCCTTACCACAAATTAATTTAGAAGGAAGCTCACACTATACACCCTTCCAGCTCTTGAGATGGGAAGAACCTCTATTACCATTTCTACCTGACCTTCAACATCTAGGATGAACAGATAATAATTACAATTATTGCTTGACATTTAACATGGCTTAAATGTCATTTTAAAATTACCAATACTTCAACTAAAAAAAAATCAATTAAAATAATTAATACTAAGTACATCTGCATTCATGATATCATGGTAAAACTCATTATAGTATTAGCCAATTAAGAACATTGCCATTAAGCCAGTGCACTGAAGTTTTAAGAAAAGTTTACTTATACTTTTGCAAAACTTATTATCAAAATGATAAATATAGAAAGTTGATATTTAATACATTATGAAATTGCAAATATCAAGAAGAAACAAGTTGTAATTCATCCTCCAGAGGAATTCAAATTCCTTGTTAGAATATTACAGTTGTACATTGCCTAACGATGGGGATACATTTTGAGAAACGTGATATTAGGTAATTTCTTTGTTGTGTGAACACCACAGAGGTACAAACGGAGGTAATATAGGCCAATCACTCCACACAGTCCCTGGATGTAGTCAAGAGCTGCAGTGAGCACAAGACATATGTGACTGTTGCTGGATATAAGATGACATACCATTTTACAGTGAAAAAACATTTTTTTTTGTTTGAAGCAGGAGTATTTTCTAAAGTGATAATAAAAACTACTCCAGTTGACTCTTGGAAAACATGAGTTCACTTTCATAAGAAATTTTTAAAATATTTGCAACAATTTGAAAAAATGCAGATAAACTATGAAGACTAGAAATGTCAAAAAATTGAGAAAATTTTATGTTGTGAATGCATAAAGCACATGTAGGTAAGTCTGTTTTATCACTTAATATACAAAATATACACAAATCTATTACAATGTTGAAATTTATCAACACTGACCCACTCACCCACCTACATCACCATTCCCAGTGGAGAGAAATGTAAACAATGTACACACGCAATAAATATCAACTCATAAGTGCATAAAATGAACTGTAGTAACACTTTGCTACTATAATAATTCAGTAGCCATCTCCTGTTGTAATTGCAGGGAGTCAAAAGTTGTGCTTGGATTTTCAGCTTCATGGGTATTGGGATCTCTAACCTCTGCATTATTTAAGAGTATTCAACAGTTATGTGTTTGCTGAATAGTAATACATAATACAGGAATATGGTCTTGTATCATCATTATCAAGTACTATGTACCATACATAATTAAATGTGGTAATTTTTATACAACTGGCAGCATGGTAGATTCATTTTAACCAACCTCACCAAAAACATGTGAGATATGTGTTGCATCACAATGTTGTAACAGCGATGATATCAGTTAGTGATAGGAGTCTTACAGTTCCATAATGATTTTTTGGGACTACTGTTATACATACAGCCTGTAGGTGTGAAAAACATCAATATGTGGTATAGGTCTATACTTTGTCCTTTTGGCATCTTTGAATTGTGGCCCTCTGGTCTGTTTATATGGTTAAAAAAATAACCCAATTTTTAAACTGAAGTTGCCTCTTGTCTTTTAGTGATACTCCATATTCTGTGAAGTACTCTAGTGTGACAATGACCTCAGAAACTTCTACAGCTGAAATACATTCTCCTTTCTATCTAACTGGATATGTATTAAGTATTTTGGCCAATACCTGAAAACTTTCTTTCAAGCAAGTTATTTTATTTATATATGCTCATATACTATATCTTAAAATTTAATACTTTATTAATTTTCAAAGAGTAGAAATAAAACCTCAACCAAATTTTCCAATAACTGTTACTCAAATGACCTCATTTCTCTCCTTGGGAAAAGTATTACAAAAGAAAGAGACAAGATGTGTTTTCTTTAAATTACTTGTTAAAATGTAAACACACTTTCCCAGTGAAGCTGCAATGGAGAGACCTAAGATTTAACTTGAAGGTGGAAGAACAGATAGATATCAGTGTCTGAGAGAGTCAGTAAGAGACCCAGGGGCTTTCAGATAGTGAAAGACAAAGGTGAAGAGGCAGATCTTACCAGCAAATGGAGGAAATGTTGCCTCAGGACAGAAAAGGAAAGAACAAATAGCGTGACTTTCATTGAAAATATATTCCTTGAGTTCCTGAAATATTTGAATTCCAGTTTAAAAACTGCATCCTAAAACTACACAAATTGACTATTCTCAGTGTTGCTTTTTAAATACACATTATTCAAATTATGAAGAGTCTGTACTAATTCACTATAAGAATAATATTCATCATGGCACAGTGACCAGTATGAAGAATACCTGCTTACAACTTATCACAAAAAGAAAGATACTGAAGTATAAAATGAAACCAAACCAAACCAGAACACACACAAAATAAACCCTCACAACCAAAATCTTACTTATGCAATGATCACAACCAAAGGACAGCCATATGGCCAAGAGTTCATATTGGAAAGATTATAGTTTAATCCTAGGCTTACGCACAGCATGCTAAACATAATTCTCAAAAGAAGCACAACACCATTACTTCTGTAAGTTATTTGAGAATTTATTTCTTCAGTGACTGAGCCTCATCTCTACTTTTGCAGAAAATTCATTATCTGTATTAATCCCTATATAGTTAGTTCAGAAAGCCACCTTGGGCCATCAAGAACAGGGCCCCAGAATCCTCACACTGACCTACTTTGGTATGTTGTTTAGGAGTTTGAGTTAGTAGCCTTTTCATTTCTGTCATATCCGAGAATGCCTTGTTTATAAACACTTGGGTTATAGAAAGGCAACATCTCCCGAAGAACAAACTGGAAGGAAAATGGTATTTGATCTACTCACTCCATGATTTAGGCACTTACATACTGACAGTTTGGAAATGTATTTCTCTCTTTCTTCTTAACGGAGCACTTGACAGTGTTTATTGGTAGGAAATGTCCCTATTTAAATTGTACTAACCAAAGTGTAGGATTACAACTAATCCCAGGTTATGTAATATGATTGTCCCAGAAGAAAACCAATTGGTTCACACATCACACACCTTCAGTGCAACTTCATAATCATTAGTTCAGCTTCATATCCATACCCAATAGGAATAGGTTCATTATAGTGGTTACTTTTCCTTCAGAAAGTGGGTCATATCTGAGCAAGCAGCATTAACATGCATCTGTAATGGAGATAGAAAGCATTTTGAAAGTAAGGGGTGAAAAAGTAGAAATTCTCAAGGTACTCTTAACCAGTGATTCTCTTATTCATGAGAATATCCTCTAGAGAAAGATGTCAACCAGAACTTAAAGCAACAGGAATCTTTCCCACACACAGCAGAATATTTCAATTTGTTAAAACTTGTTTATTGGAAGCTATTTAAACAAACATATTGATTAGGAATATGTAGGTGGGGATTGGAAGTACATTCATTTCTTAGAGCTGTTGTAACGTTCTACAGACTTGGTTGCTTAAAACTATAGAAAATTATTCTTCCCCGATTCTGCTGGTCAAAGGCTAAAATCAGAATGTGAGCAGGATTTGACTCCTTGCAGAAATTCTATGGAAGAATTCATGCCATGCCTGGCTAGGGGTCACATCACTCCAATACCTAGTTTTCCCACTGTCTCTTGGGATTTAGATTCCACCAGGTTATCTAGGATGATCTCATCTCAAAATCCATGATTTAATTACATTTAAAAGATCTCCCTTTCCCCACAATAAGGTAACATTCACATATTTAAGGGGGCTAAGGGGGTGAGCATACCTTTTGTAGGTCACCATTTGTACCAGTACAGGAAGGGAGACATTCACTTTTAGTTTTGTTATGGCTTTTTTTTTTTTTTCTTTTTCTTTTACTGATTTGGGTCTTAAAGTTGAACATACAATGCTTAAAGTTGAACAATACAGACAAAAATACCAGTCTTTATTTCTCAGTATGAATTTTTACTTAGTTTGTGCCTGGCTATGGCAGATACAATACTTTGTTTCTATTAGTTGCTTTCCTGTGGAGAACTCTATTCCTTGGTGATAATGAGGACAGTCTGAGGATTATCTCAGAACACTGTGACTTTGTATGTCTCAAAGTTACTCTTAGACTTTGAAATGAGGATTTCAGAGGTGAGGTTACATGGGCTCAAGAAAGATGTCTTATATACCTCAACATTCCCAGACCCCTGTTGGGTTATTAACCAAACTTCCTCTAGCACGATTAGCAAGGAAGCATCCATGAAGCTGTTACAATGGTGATATTCAGTGGTTCTATTTTATAAAAGCTACTTAGAACCATTGTACAAATATCAAGTTGACTGGTAAAAACGGGAATACAGTATAACCTTTTTGTTATGGCCTGCCATTTTAACAAAATATCAGTTGTATCAAAGTAGAACTAGTTAGTGTCCCTTGGTTTCAAATGGGCTTGACCTGAGCTAAAGGAGCCCTTCTCTCTCTAGGATGTTTTTCTAACTTAAACGTCTTTTAACAAATCTCTAGGAAAGTTCTCATGTTTTACTTATTGTTCTGCTTTATCTTTTCCTCAGCTTGTGATGGGTACTTAATTCTCATAACCAATCAGTTTATAGTATCAAAGAAAACATTTAGGAGGTTTTGAAAACTAAGGATGTTAGTTTTTATATTTACGTAAACAAAAATTATTGTGGAAAATGATGCTAAATGACACCAAAGTAAATGATTTTTGTATTCTTGCTATTAAATACTGTTGGGAATTATTTTGGATATATTCAAGTAGGTATGAATCTGAAAGAAGGGCATTTAGGTAACAAGGAGACTACCATATCTATCCTGAATCTAAAGATGCTAAATATTGATCATAAGATGAATTTGAAATATTTTGTTTAGTAGGGAAGTTTTATATTTTATTTAATATCTTATAAATGTCTAGCTAGTAATTATATATAATTAGACATTA